>NC_088692.1:48875000-51275000 GCF_028017835.1 Emys orbicularis
CCCTGGAGCGTGGGCCTGGCTCCATGGTAAATCTGCAACTGCCCGTCGGCGTATGCCAATGACATGCTCCTCACGGTCCAGGACCTGGGTGACCTGGTGCGGGGGAGGCCTGCCAGGCCGTTTACTCAGCAGCCTCCTCCACCTGGGTCAACTAGGTCAGGAGCTCTGGCCTAGTGGTCGGTGACGGGTGGCAGGCGAGTTCCCTCCCACCCGGGCTTCAAGCCATTCAGTGGAGTGTGGGTCCACAGCTCTATCTTAGCGTTTACCTTTCCGCCACGCATCCTTCTCCACCAGAAAACTGGCAGGATTTGGAGGCCAGGGTGGGTGAGCGGCTGCGGAGATGGACAGGAGTGCTCCAGTCTCTCTCCCTGCAGGGGAGGGCACTGGTACTGAACCAACTACTCCTGTCCATGCTCTGGTACCAGCTCAACACCCGGAGCCCGGCCCCAGGAATCCTGGCCCTGCTCCAGAGGATAGCTCTGGATTTCTTCTGGCCAGGACTGCACTGGGTCTCTGCAGGAGTCTTGAGTCTTCCCCTGGAGGAGGGAGGACAGGGCCTGGTCTGCCACCGCAGCCAGGTTCATGTCTTCCACCTCCAGGCCCTGCAGAGACTCCATTTCGGTGCAGGTAGTCCGGCGTGGAGCATGTTGGCACACCCCTTCCTCCACCACCTCTGAGGGCTCTGATACGACGAGCAGCTCTTTTGTTCTCCACTCGAGGGGTCTTCCACAAGACCTCGCTGAGCTGCCAGTCTTCTACCAGGACCTCCTCCAGACTTGGAAGCTGTTCTCGGAGACTGGGTCCATTGTGGCCACTGAAGGGGCGGACCTCCTGGCGGAGCCCTGCTACACAACCCCCAGCTTCGTGTGCAGGTGGCAGAGTCTCCCTCAGTGAGCTGGAGGCTGATCCTAGCAGAAACCACTAGGGTTGGAGACCTCCTGGACTACGATGGGGGGGGACTGGGTGGACCCCTGGGCGCTCAGTCAGTGCATGGGGCTCTCCACCCTTCTGACCCCCCCTGTTCATACTCCAGGAGGTGGGGGCAGCCTTGTCACCCACTTCTCTAGTCTTCCTGCGGCGAGCCCCATGAGAGGGAGCTCCCCGCCTGCCCCTCACCCTGGGCCCTCCAGACCTTTTCATCGGGCCCCTGTCCCGCAAGGACCTCCTGGCTCCCTCCCTTCCACAATCTGAGCCAGCTGCGTGCCCTGCAGCCGGTTCGCTTTTGAACCGCGCTCCACATGTTTTACTTCCTCACCCTTGTGTCCCACCCTGATACCAAATGGCTGGACTATCTACCACCTGTGGAGGGTGAGATACCCTGGCCAGCCTCTATTCCACCCTGGTCCCACGGCCTGCCAGGGATATCAGTTGGTGGCTCCTTCATGGAGTCGTGAGCACAGGCGTGTACCTGGCACAGTTCACCCCCATCCCTGACACATGCCCCTTTTGAGGCGTGAAAGAGAACCTGGTGCATGCTTATCTCGAATGCGCCAGGTTGCAGCCCCATTCTGGCTTCTCCAGAACCTTGTGTTGAGGTTCTGTCCGCACTTTCCCCCCACATCTGTTTATATTCTCACACCCTGTCCATGGCCCCACGAAGTCATTAAGACCTCCTTGTCAACCTCCTCCTGGCCCAAGTAGCTATCTTCAACACCAGGAGAAGGATGCTACACGAGGGTGAGCTCGGCGACTGTGGGGCCTATTTCCGCTCCTCCCAGGTCTCACACATCCGGGTAGAGTTCCTCTGGGAGGCGTCCGCTGGCTCCCTAGACAGCTTTGAGGAGCAGTGGGTGCTGTCTGGGGCTCTCTGCTCTGTGTCCCCCTCTGGATCCCTAGTTTTGAACCTGTGACCGTCACTCCTAACCCTGTTATTCATTAGTTGTCCCCCGTATTCAGTTGGTTCTCTCCGCCAGTGGTCACTCCCGCAAGGCTGGGGGAGGGGCCTTTAGAGGCGCCAGTCTTGTGCCCACCCACCTCCTAGGATTTCCCAATAAGGCCTCACTACATCTCTGGGCATTGCTTGTTGTGGGGACTTAGCAGCGCGGCAAGAGTCTAGAGCTCGGGCCTGTAGTCAGAGGCTGAGCAACCAACACAGTTAGACAGCCCAAGACCTCAGGCAGGATGGGGCCCAACAAAGATCTAGGACTTGGGCCTGTGGTCAGGGCCAAGCAGCAAGGGGTTCAAGCAAAACTAGCTCCAGCAGATGGCTGATAAACACTGGGTCATTGGCCTAGAGAGGGGGAGACTGCCATCCCAGGGTTTGGGTGGCAGGGGGCACAGGTCCACCCACTCCACTGTGCCCCAGCCCAGGGCCCTAACAGTGGCAGCGGGATTTGCCACTGGGTCAGCAGGGATCCTGATTGCAACACGCTGACCTATGCTCAGGCAGATTCTACAGCCAGACTTGGATCAGCTGCCCCCGGGCCACTTCCTAACTCCCCCTTGGGTTGTACCTATGTCTGTAGAGGGTTGTTTAGATCATCCAAGTAGAAGGCCTGTGGTAGGGCTGGTAGCTCCTCTGTCTGGTCCTCAGCTCCCCAGGGGCCAGCAACAGCCTCCCAGCTTGGGATCAAGCGGGAGGCATCTGACTCCTCTGGTGGCTGCAGCTCAACTGAGCTTTCAGGCCTGCCTTTTATACTTCCTGTCCCGCCCACTGACTTCCGGCAGGAGGGGTGAGTATGTCCTGGCTTCGCCCACCAGGGCTCAGTGAGGGGTTCCTTCCCTCTGCTCTGTGGGAGCCCCCTCCGTCCTACTCCAGCTGCTGGTCATTCTGTCTGGCTGGAGCTCTCCCCCGGCTGCTGCTGCTGTGCAGGGGACCCTGCCTTATTGGAAACCCTCCGGAGAGGAGCACCTGACCCCACCACTACCATTCCTGGCTGGCCGCTGGTTGCTGCTGATGTGTTGGAGCCTGCTGCTGAGGAGAAGGAAGAAAAGGGCTCTTGCTGTGGGACATTGTGGAGGTGGTTTGTTCATGGACTGAGTGACTTTTTAACATCTTGGCTCCTGGGGTGGTGGTCACTCTTGCTGCTGTTGTGGGGAGCAAGGGGGAGGGGCATGGAGCCCTCCCCCATCTGCTCCCCCCTACCATCACTGCTTGGACTTATCCTCCCCCTCCTTGGATTTACCCTCCCCGCCCCAGCTGCATTTGGCTGGTGCCCCCAGCCTCCCTGCAGTTGTTTCCCCTTCCCTCTTGCAGCCTGCCCCTTGGGGAGCCTTCTTTTCTGTTGGTTTGCCTGCTCGGACTCAGCTTTTGTTAAATTTGCCCGCCCCGGCCCTCCAACCTTTGTAAATTTACCTGCCCCGCCCTGGCCCTTCAGTGTTTGCTACCTCGCCTGCCCTGCCCCAAACTCTGGGTGACAGTTTGGTTGCCTACCCTGCCCTCACTGTTGCATTTCCCTCTTGTGATTTTCCTGCCCTGCCCCTGATCTGTTCTCAGCCTTTTCCCCCTACCTTCCCTTGCTCCCCCCAGCTCAGCCCATCTCACTTGTGTGCCCATGCCCCCTCCCTAAGTGCTTGTGCCCCCTTTCAGTTGCCTCCCCGCCCCGTTCACAGTCCTCCCGATGATATTGTAGTCCCTCCTCTTCCCAGTGCAGCCGGAGGAGCCGGTATCCCCACCCCGTGCCAATATTCGTGCCCCTTTTCCTTCCTCGCTCAGCACCCCCGTGTCCCCACCCCACTGACGCCCTCCTCCCCTGCCTGCAGCCTAGTGGGGAGGAGTGGTAGGCCTTTCCCCTCTGTTTCCCTTCCCCCCTCCCTCTAGTGTTGCCCCCTGCCCCTTGATAGTATGGCGGGGATAACTGTGAGTGGAACCCCTCCCGCTGATTCTGTGCCTCCTCCCCCACCACCTCCCCCGTCTCTCCCAGCGGCTCACCTCTCGACGGCCAGTCCAGACTCTGCTGCTGCCATGGCCACTACCCCCTCCTCTTCAGGGGGAGCCCTCTCGTCAGGGAAAAAGGGCCAGGGGACTAAAAAGGGCAAGGGCCCCACCCAGAAGGTGCAGCCCCCTGTAGTTGGGGCTGGCCACCCCACTGCGGCCCCGTCATCTGCTGCGCCCCCCCCTTCCCCTGCTGTTCCCTCCACCAGTTCTGGAGGCGTTCCACCCTTGACCCCCAGGGTGTATGCCCAGCTGGCCGCAGTCTCTCCACGTGCCACCACATCATCTCCCCTGACCGCTGCCTCCAGCTCCATCCCTGGTGGCCTGGGTCCCTTCTCCACCCTGACCAGGAAACACGGTGTTCGTTGCCTCCTGGTGCCCGCCTCACCCCATGTGGAAACTTATGTGGGGGCGTTGGCGAGGGTGGTGGGGCCCACGGCAGTGGTGGTGGCCTCCAAGATGTACGGGAAGATCGTCTTCTTCCTGGCATCGGAGACTGTTGCCCAGGAGGTGGTGGAGAAGGGCCTGGTGGTGGGAGGCGTTTATGTTCCCATTGAGCCTGTTGCCAGCACAGGGTGCCCGAGGACAGCAACAGCGAGGTTCGTGGCCCGGTGTGCTTCGCGCCAATAAACACACCAGGTGGAGAAGCAAACAACGTTTATTTGAAATCTCAAAGCGGTGCAAGGAGACTGGCACGTCTCAAATCAAGCACACTAACAGAAACAATTTTTTTTCCTTTATACCTTTTGCAGTCAAGCCTCATCCCCCCTCTTCCCCCACTACCCCTCCCTTCCTCCCCCCCATTCCTTTCTCTCTACCCCTCCCGTCCCTGGTAACAATTACTAAGCAAATAGCAATTACATTTAAGCAGTTAGATTATGTTGGCAGCTATAAGTTCAGCTCGTTAGTAACTTCTTTAAACCGTTATCTTGTCCTTTTTCCCTTCAGCCAGAAACATGCAGGCCTCATTATTACCGCTTGCTACCGGTAAGGGGGGTTACCACTGATAGCAGGCTGCTTACACATTCCACTTGCACCTGGCTTTTGAGGTTGATTAGAGTTTAAACATGGAAGGAGTTTGGTTCAGGCCTAGTGCAGGAAGGCTTCATTGACACTTGTGATTTTCCACCCTCCTGAGTTACCTAGGGTGATGGTGATGCCTGGTGACGTCAACAAGCCCCTTGAGGACCTGGGCAAATGGGTGGTTTTTACCTCCGTCCCACCCTTCCTCCCCAATGCTGCCCTTTTACCCTTCCTCTCCACCCTGGAGAAGCCCATTTCCGTTATCAGCCCTCTCCCACTGGGGTGCAAGGACCCCGCCCTCCGTCACATCCTGTCCTTCCACAGGTAGGTCCAGCTCTAACTGCCACTGGCGGCGCATGACGGGATGGCACTCGAGGGGTCCTTTTTAGTGCCTTACCAGGGGGCCCACTACAGGGTGTACTACTCCTCAGGGGAAGCCAGGTGTTACCTCTGCTGAGCAATGGGGCACATCTGAAGGGACTGCCCCCTGGCCTGGCATGGAGGGGTGCCTGGGACCCCCGAGACGCGGGAGGGCGCCGTCCCTGCCGTCGCTGGGGTGACCCTGGTGGCCCAGCCCCCGTAACTGCCCTTCTTCCTTCTGCCATCGCTCCCGCTCTGGCTCTGGGGGCAGCCCCCCCCATTGCGCCCAGGTGAGTGGGTGGGCCCTGTCTCCATCGTGTGCAGTCCAGCGGGGCCATTGCCGGGAGAGGGCCCACCCCCTGGGGAGGTTTCCCTTCCCCCCACTGTGTCCCCCCCTTGCCGCCCAACCCATGGCACCTTCGCCCTTGCCCCCTGACCCGCCCCTGCTGGCCAGCCCTCCACCTCCACCTTGGAGGGCTGGGTACTCGTGCAGGAGAAGTGCGGCAAAAGTAAGGCTTGGGCTCAGAACCTCCCTCTCGACGTGGGGGGGGGGAAGCCCCCCGCAAGACCATGAGGGGGGCCGCTGCTGCCGAGCCTTCTGCCACGCCCCTGATGGAGCCCAGCAGGTGAAGCTGCCACAGACACCATGGCAGTAGAGGGGGGCAGAACCGCCTCCCTCTCGGAGTCTCTCCCTGAGGATGCCTCAGATGGAGCCCCCACAGCCCCTTTGTCACCTGTGCCTCGTCGGCGCTGAGGTAATTGCTGCCTTGGTTGCTGGCGGGAAGGACTCTGGGGCGGTGGGGGGGTGACTTCACCTCCATCTTTGAGGAGATTGAGGCCCTGGGTCTGACCCCGATCACCCCAGGGGAGGATGACCTTTGCCAGCGGGCCTTGATCTGGGCGGCGGCTTGGTCATGCTGCCTCCTCCTCCTCTTTCCCCCTGGCCCCAGGCTGCCACTCTCAACCTTGGGACGGCCCTGGGTTCATCCATCTGCCTGGCCGCAGACTGAGGCTGAGGGAGGGGCCTTTAGACACCTCCCAGGATTTCCAATAAGGCCTCACTACACAGCTAATCATACACCGTAGCTGTGGCGGCGGGAGGGGCTGGCCACCCCAAGGACAATCCCGGCCCAAATTGTGGGGCGGTAGCTGGGTGGTCAGGCTGTCCCCCTGCTCGCCACCACGGCTACCCTGCCACGTTCAGTCTGGACATTGCACCTCCAGTGCCGATGTAGATGCCCTGAGGTGAGGAGCCCTGGCCAGGTCCCGCAGCAGCAGAAGTGGGAACAGAACCCAGATCTTCTGGGTGTCTGGCCTGCATGTTAAAGGGGCCCTGGGTGGAGCAGGACCCTCCTGGCTGGGTACGGCTGGCGTTGTGTGAGGACTCTCTTATGCCCGGCAGAAGCTGTTTGGCTCCAGCTGTTTGGTTCCCTCTGGGGCCTGACAGCCAGGCTGGGGTTCTTCCCCCAGAGCTCTATGGGGCTAAGGAGAACCCAGAGCCCCCAAGCTGCATGATAGGCAATATGGAGTTGAGCTGGGGGGGGGCCCTGGGGTCTGCTTAACACTGGAGCTCAGCATACCAAGCAGACCCTGCTGCTGACCCGTGGCTGATGCACAAAGGGGGGCTCTGTGCCAAAGGTTGCTCCTCCTGGTCACTCCCTGGCCCCCAGCACCGCTGTGCGGCCTGGGGCATTCCTGAGCTCTTTGAGCCTCTGGTGGCGAGTTCCCCATCCTGCAGGGCAGTTTCAGAGCTGGATTTGGCTCCCGCCTGGGTGCTGCTGAGAATCCCCCCAGGCCAATGGGAGGGCTCTGGCTTTGCCAACCCTGTGGCATGGCATTTGGCTGGGTGCCATGAGGAGCCCAGTGGGGAGGCAGGGGCAGAGCTAGGAGGGCAAAGCGCAGTGAGGTGCCCCCTCCTTCCCTGGCACGGCACGTTACAGTCGCCGGTCATATCCAATCAGCCTCGCTTGTGCTGAGGCCTCTCAGCCTGCTCAATATTTCATGGCCCGGCTCCTGCCTGGCCTGCGGCTATCTGGCTTACGCTGCTGCCTCTCAGCCGAGCACCCAGCAACCCTGCGCATGCCCCCGCTTCCCCCCACTCTGCTGAATGCCAGCCAGCCAAACGCTGATGGCCAATGGCCACTCCCTAGCACACAGTCCCACAGCGGGGTGTGTGGAGACGCAGCTGTATGATTTGCTCTTATCCTTAGTATCGCTGCCCCATTGAGCTGTACAGTGCCCCTTGCAAACTCCTCTCTGCAAATGGCAAGCACCGTGCCCATCCTCAGGACAATAGCGTTCTGCCCTGCCATAATGCTTTGTATGGGAGCCACACAGAGGAACTTCACCGTCGTGCACACCCTGCAATGCAGTGCCCCAAGGGACTGGCCCTGCCATGCAGGCTACCAGAGACTCCGAATTGTAATATGTGTGCGCAGTTCTGCTTTCATACCACAGAGAGCAGTGGTGCCCAGACACACTGACTGACAGACTGACTCCCCCCATAACCTCAATGGGTGTCTTCACAGCTGTTCATCTGGGTGATCTCTCACACACACAAACATACACACACACAGCGTCTTCACAGCAGTTAACCACCCCGGTGTTCTCTCTCTCACTCTCACTCACACACACACACACGTGCACGTGCACTGTGTCTTCACAGCAGTTAGCCCTGGTGGTCAGCACTGGGTCTCATCACCTGGCGTGAGCAGCCGCACTGCAGAGTCCTACCCCAGTTACTGCCTCCTCACAGGTGCTGTGCTCTCCCATGTGAGTCGCTAGGATGTCTGGGGGGCACATCCCATGGTCCTTGGTGCTGCAGGGAGCTGAGCCGTGCTATGATTCCTTCCCAGTGAATAGTGGGAAAACTTGTCTGTCCTTCTGGGCACAAGGGAGGATTGTGGGAAGGCAGAGGAGGACTGTCAGCACGTAGGTGATTCACCTATGGCCTCACTACAAAGTGGGTGGGTTCCAGCCCAACTGAAGCTGCTGCACCCATGCTCTAACCGCCCTCCCACCCCCAGCTAGCCCAGGTTGATAACACCACAAAACTCAGGTGAGAGGACAGGAGTGGGTCTCGGGGCAACACCTGGGGAAGAATCTGGGCTTATTCTGCAGTGAAAACACACACGTGCACACATGGCAGCTCAAAGCCATGTGCTTAGATTAGCGAATTAACCCTCAATCCTCCTGTGAGGAGGGTAAGTACTGTCATTATCCCCATGTCATTGACTGGGAAGTTGAGGCAGAGAAGTGGAGTGGGTTGCCCAAGAGCACAAAGAACAGGTGGCCAAGCCAGGATTAAAAGGCCAGAGCCTGCTCCTATGTCCAGTACCACAGCTATGTACCACAGCCAGCAACACACCTGTGTCCAGATCAATCTAGGGAGGATTTTAGGGAGTGGAGTGTAACTATGAGTCCAGATTTGGCTGGGCCCTGGGGCTAATGCTCCCAGCCTGGCAGTCTGTGTATTGGGATCTTCCAGGACCACAAATAGTTCAGGTCTCTCTTTGATCTTTGATCCCAAAGTTACCTGCTCCCCAGCACAGCCCTCTTGCTGGCACCAGCCTACAGCCTGGGCTCAATACTGACCTAGGGAGGCGAGCACAACCTATTGATTCCCCAGCATCAGTTCTGGGGGTCAGTGGGCTCTATCTCAGCACTGGCCAGGCCTGGCCCTGTTTTAGCTTATGAGCACCAATGGGTACAGCTGGTGGCTACAGGCCAAGCCCTGTCAACGTCACACCCCAGCACCATCACAGCCAGCACACAACAGCAGAGGGCACAAGAGCACCTTACTCGGTGTAACCAGTGTGAGCGCACGGCCTGTCCCATAAGGGTTCACTTGCAACAACAGGTCCCAGCCTTTCCAATCCTATTCCTGCTCCAGGACTCTAGGGTGAGACATAGCAGAGGGCAGAGCACCCCCCAAAAAGGATCTCTGGGCACAGTTACATGCAGATTTACAAGGTCTTTTTCTTATCACATGGGCATTGCTCAGCCTTGGGATGTTAGTTTTCTGGTGCAATTTCTTTTGGGAGGAGCTATTGCAAACAGCCAGGGAGTTTGCGCTCCACCTGGAGCTCTCTAATTAGAGTCAATTTTTGAGGCAGATTTATCAGCTGGGAACTGGGCATTCGGTTTGGACTGAGAGCCCTGGGCAAGGGGGCTGCCGCTTGTCCTGCGTGTGACCCCCTCTCTACCAGAACTGGTGTAGCTAGTGTACATAAACCAGTCAGGCTGAGAACATGCCCAGACTCCACGTCATGGATTCTTCCCAGGGGAAGCCAACCTGCCAGGCCCTGAGATCCGCTCCCCCTTGGCGGAGTGCTGACACCCTGGTTTGGGGGCTGCTTTACCATTGCCGTGGCCCTGCTGTGGTCATTGGCTCCCGAGCAAAGTGGCTGTAGAACGCTCCCATTTGGACTGCACAGCATGGCACCCACTCGGCACTGTGTGAGTGGGTGTGGGCTCATCACCTCTAATACAGAGCTGTGGTCTGCACAGGCGACAGGTCCCAGCATGCAAAGCTCCATCTGGGTCTGGATCCAAGCTGCATCCTCCTTTGCCTGAATGCCATGATGGCACATTGCCAGTGGTCCCTGTAGTCTTTGCAGGCTGGGTGAGCACATGGATCCCCTTGCAGAAGCTTGCAGGCTGCAGGGCTGCTCACCCCACATGGGCTCTGTGGGTGTTCCCCTCTGCCTGAGGTTGCCTGGCTGCCCCCACAGGTTCTGTGTTGGTCTGTCCTGCTCCATGTCCTCCTCCGGACGGTTTGCAGGGGGGGATCTGGCGAGGGAGAAGGGGGAAGCGAGTTGGGGACTGGCAGGGGGTCCGGGCTGGGACAAACACTTTGGGCTCATGACAGCTTGGCTCTGGTTTATTTTCTGGCCACTTCAGGCCGTTATCAGCTGGGGGGAAGGGAGAGTGCTATCTGCACCCACTGTGATGGCCTGGGGTCTTGGCACGGTCACCACTGCCCCTTCCCTGGCATTCCAGAGCTGCCACATTCCATAGGGAGGGACAGGGGTGCTGGAGGTGGCTTGCCTGGCTGCCAACACAGCACAGAGCCTTTGAGTCCTGGCACCCAACTCTTCTTGTTCTCAACAGGTTTTATTTCCAGGCTCGTAACTTCCCCCTAAAGGGCTGGTGGAAAATACAATTAGAAACTAGCGAGACGAAGGTCGTAGCTGTGCCCTGCCTGGAATGCTGAGGCGCTGAGAGATGGGGGAGGAGAGAGAAGCAGAGAGCGCCAGAGCAGCGCACTCGGCCACACAGAGCTGGGTGTTCATTTAACAGGACACGGCGAGCAAAGTAACCCCAGTTCAGCTCCTGATCCCAGAGCAGGAGGGACCATGCAAGATTCAGGTCCCCACATAGGTACAGACCAAGCCCACTGTCTGGGATAAACTTCTCCACATATGCTGGGCTGCTGTCGTTCTCCCACCAGAAGGCAGGTTTTCCTGGCCTCCATCATTCTTGTTCCATGTCTCTGAATCCTCCTGGGAGCTTCCTGTAACTGGGCAGGCCAGGGAGGGCCGAGAGTTCAGTCCAGCCACGCAGGCCTGTCCCTAGCCCGGCCGGCTGGGGCCAGTGGGTGGGGCTGTGCTAGCGCCCATGTTGTTCTTTCATTAAAAACCACCAGATGGATAAACAGGAGTGAGGTGTTTATCTAACCTGGGGGGCTGCTGCCCTCTGGGCCGAGTCCCTGGCAGGACATGCGACAGTCAGTGCTCAGCAGGGCTGGGAAGCATCGGGTGCGGAGTGAGTGGGTGTGTGACGCTGGGGCACTGAGGCGAGCACAGACCTTGGGACCCTTTAACCAAGTGCTGATGCTAGAGAAACTGAGCCCTGGCCTCCCACAAGCTGCACCAGGCACACTGCAGGCCCCTCCGCTGGGCAGGCCACACAAGGGGTTAATGTACCCGCCTTTCACCTGCGGAGACCTGGGCTTTAAATCACAAGCACAAGTAGGCTGGGTGGGTCTGTCAGCATGTCCCCAGGGGCACAGCACAGCCAGGGGATCCCTGGATTGCAAGAGGGGTGTGCTGTGACTGGTAGAAGTGAGGGTGTGAGACAGAGAGCGTGCGAGTGACAGCCCCTAAGCAGCCAGGCTGCTGTGTGTTACAGGACTGGGGTAGCAGTGGCCTGTGAATTACTGTTGAGGTGCATTGGCTGAGCTGTGTGGTCCCGAGGAACCCAGGGCTGGGATAGCAGGGGGGCTGCAGGTTGGGATTGAGGAGCATCGGCAGAACTGGGGAGACCAGGGCTGGAATAATGGGGGACTGTGGGTCGGTTTGAGGGGCATTGATAGATCTATGGGGGAGGGAGCCCAGGATGGGAGTAGCAGGGGCTGTGGGTCAGGACTGAAATGATCTGGCCACGCAGGGTCAGGTCACATCCCCCTAGGTGGTCTGATCTGTCTGAATCTATGGCGCAGGCTGCTGTGAGGCTGAGCTAGCAGACAACACCTCCCCTCCCAGGCTGGGTGGAGGCAAAGCCACAGGCCTGGAGAGGGCCCCGGCAGGGGAGCTGGGACCAATCCCACTTGGGGTCATCAGCTTGGCTCTCTTGGGGCATCCCTCACGGCCACGAGGGCCCACCAGCCCTCATGGGCATGCCACCTAGTCACAGTGGCTCTGGGCCAGGGGCATTAGGGGAGGCTTCCTCTGACCCAGGCCACTGAGCAGTTGGGCCAGGGTGTGATCCCACACTCCTGCCCCCCACCAGCTTCCCTGCTCCCTCCTCAGTGCCCCTCACTGCCCATCCCCACACTACCCAGAGCTAGCTGGGGTCCGGCCCGCAGCCTTCCTGCTCCCTGCTGTAAGGACGCTGCTAGAGGCCCCTGGGGAGCTGCGTTTCCAAGGAGACAGCGGCCTGTTGCATCTGCCTTATATGGCCTGGGAAAGCTCCTGGGCCAGCAGCCTCTGCCCTGGCTCCTGCACTAACCTCCCAGCTAAAAGCCCCGTGCTCCCAGCTCCTGTGCCCCCAGAAGTGTGTGTGTGGGGCCCTCTAACCTCTCATAATCAGAGGGGGTTGTTCAGAGGAGTGGGGGGACAGAGTGGAGCGTGTGTGCCATTTGTAGCATGTTAGGGGGTGGGATGCACAAGGCAGGGGCGGGGGCAGGGCACCATGTGTGGGGCTGGGGAGACATGGCCTGGCTCTCACACACACCAGGGGTAGGGTGCGTGTGGCAGATGTGAGTAGGTCATGGGACATATGTGTGTGTGTGCGGGGGGGAAGGCCTCTAACATCTATGGTGTGGGGCTCTGTGATGGTGGGCACTCGCTTCTCGTGGCTGGGGGCGATCTTGCACTCTGTCCTTTCTCCGCTCCAAGCACCCTGTTGGCTTTTGCCAGTCAGGCGGGTCTCTGGCCAACTCACACACATGAAGGAACCCTTCTGGGATAACACAGTCCAACACATGGTTGGTCTTCTCCGGCGTCTTCAGCCCCTCTCTTGGGCTTTTAGTGCTGAGTCTTATCCCCTTCTTGGGACTTAGGACACTTCCCCAGCAGCTGTTGGGGGGACCCAGACCCACCCACTACTCTGGTCCCCACCCAGGGACCCTATAAATAGCAGCCACGTGCTGCTTCCCTTTAATAGTCACTGCTGCATTCCCTGGTCCGCATCCCACTGGCCCCATCTCCCTCTTGTTTCTCTGTCTGTTCCCTCTTTGCGCAGGGTCTCGCCCCAGCCTCTCTGCCAGGGGAGCCTCACAATCTTCCCTCCCTTCCTCGCCCTTCTGCTCTCAGCCAGCCACTGACCCACTGTGTCCCTGCAGCCCCTTTTAACGGAGCCTGCTGAGCTCTGACTGGCTGCTTCCATGCAGCCTCTCTAGGCAGGCCCGGAGGAGCCACCTGCACTACCCCCTTCCTGGGGCAGGGTGCAGTAGGACTGCAAGGCCTCCAGTGGGGGGCATCAAAGGGCCTGGTGCGCCCCATCACAGGCTCCGGCTCTGCTCCTCCTGGCTCGTGGTGCACTGTGCAAGCCGGTCGCACAGAGACAGCCCCTGCCCCGAAGCCAGGGAGTGGATGCGATGGCTGCGGGGAGTGGTGGTGGTGGTGGTGGGGGAACGTGGCCACGGAGCAGCTCCCACATGCACGGGCTGGTGCTGCGGCCAGCGGGAGCACATCAGGAATGCTTGTGCAGGGGTGTTTGGAAGCAGTGGAGAGGCCTGTGGCGGAAGAAGCCTGGCAGGTGGCAAAGGCTGGCACCGCCCAGCTGGGGTGGGAGGTAAAGGTCAGCAAGGTGGGCAGGGTGAATTTGTGAGGGCCCTTAAAGCCAGGCCAAGCAGCACCTGCCTGAGGTGGTGGCAGAGGAGATGCTGGTTTGGGAGATGCTGTGGAGGAAAATGTGGCAGGGTGTGAGGGTCTGTTGGGAGGTATGCCAGGCAGGAGCCCAGGGCACCTGGGATAATGGGGGTGTCATCGCATGCCCACATGCCTACACACACACACACACACACACACAGAGCTAGATTTCAAACTGCATGGGATCAGGAGGGACGGCCGGACGGGGAGGGACAAGGCTCCAGTTTCGAGGAAGGCCTAGGGCATGCTGGGATTTTGGCTCTAGCCCCACAGGCTCCTCAAGGGGCTCTGGCCGTCCTGACGTCACGTGTGAAATCGTTCACTCCCAGCCGGACTGAGCAAAGGGAGACACTCTGGGAACTTCCTGGCCTGCAGGCAGGGGGTGGCAGGAAGGGAGAGAAACGAGGGGGTGGGAGTGAGAGACCGATGATGGGAATCAATAACAGGGCCGGGGGGAGGGGGGTGACCTAAATTTAGTAACAGCTAAAGAGCCTGGCTGCCGCCACAATGGAGAGCTGGAGAAGATGGCTGAACAAACACAGTGTCCCGGGGGGCAGCGTGGGGAGCAGCCCGGGGTGCCTGTGACCACCCCAAAGTCTGGGTGGCTGGGGGCAGGATTCGATGGCAGCAGAACCAGGCGCCCCAGGGAGTTGCTCCCACTGGGGAGCTGGCTCGGCCTCCACATTTTGAGCACAGTTGCAAGTGACTTGGGCTCTTCGTCTGCGCTAGGTGTGACTCCCCAATGGAGTCACACGCCAGCATCCAGAGGGAATGGCAGGGTTGGCTTAGGAGAGGCCCAGCTCCGGGATAGCAGGGGGGTGCAGGTTGGGATTGAGGGGCACAAGCAGAGCTATTGGTCCATGGCTGGGATAGGAGGCACCAAACAGCCAGGGACCCTGCAGCAGGGGTGCCTCAGGCTGGGCTGGGCCACGGACTCACAAGGCTCGGGCAGCAGATCAGACTTCTGCATTTGCAAGGTTTGGGATGCGTCTGGTATCAGCTCCTGGGATCAGCCCACCAGCGTGTGCTGTGGGTCCTCAGAACATGGCTTTGGGACTGCAAGGAATGAGCAGGTGGGACCTGGGAGCCCCCCTGGGGGGCTGCCCATTCAGTAGTGCTTGTTTCAAAGCGGAGATTCCCAGTGCCTGGAGTGTGAGGCCAAGCCCAGGTCAGAAAAGTGAAGGAGACAAAGTGGGGAGGCGAACTCTGATCTTAATGGCAGCCACAGAGGGCACCTTCTACTATCCCAGAGCAGCCAGGGGAGATGAGTTCAGGCAGCTGTCTTGGCCCCTGCAGGCTATCTGCCCCCTCTGAGTGGTGCAGCCCTGAGCCTGGCATGGAGGTAGGGTGACCAGACAGCAAGTGTGAAAAATCAGGACGGGGGTAGGGGGCTAATAGGAGCCTATATAAGAAAAAGACCCCAAAATCAGGACTGTCCCTATAAAATTGGGACATCTGGGCACCCTACATGGGGGCGTATTGTTTGCTGACTGTGCTCATCCTGGAGTTGGAGTGAATCAGCTGTTACAAATGCAGGGGAAGCAGACATGGTCCCCCCCGCAGCACGGTTAAGGGAACCTGGGAGTGATGAGAGCTGGTGTTTTGCCTTCGCATTGTAGGCTTAATAGAAAGCAGGGGTGGGAATTGGAGAGACCGGCTGCATTAGCTGATAGTCCTTCCCTGGGGGCTGATGCAGGGTAGTTATCTATTCTATGCTGTATTCTCCAGGGCCTAGTTTTCAATGACTCAAGCAATGGAGTTCCCAGCCTGTCTGTCCCTTGGGACACTGTTCCCTGGGCTGGACGATCGTACTAGCAGAGAAGCTCTCTCAGGATTCAGCCTACATTTCCCTTCGCTCAATTCCATCCCTCTGCGCAGTACACCCCTTGCTCTGCCTGAATCAGTTCTCTCTGCTTGGCATTTGCAATCTGCAGGCCATTGGCATGTCCCACTTCAGCCTTCACTTGGCCCAGTGATGTAACCTGCTTGCATAGGCCTGCCCTCAGCCCCCCGCCCCAGCAGCTCTGCTGCTTTTCTCTGAGCCTGCTCCCAGTTTGCCGACATCCTTCCGGGACTGAGGTGCTCACAGCTGATGTGTGCTCTCCCCTCCCTGCTCCTTGAGCTGATGCGGAGAGGATGGATCCAGACCCTTTCCTAACACCCCCTGCCTCTTGAACCTCTGAATGGGGGGGGGCACTTAAAGAAAGGGATTGCTCTATTGTTCATCTTTGTACTGGTTAGGTACGTAGTTCTCCATTGTGGTCTCTGTGCTGAATAGTCACTGTCACTCATTTCCACTGCTAGGCAAATACTTGCCATATTATTCATTAACTCAGGCAGTCACGTAACCATAGCATTGGACTAAATATTATTTGGCTTCATGGAGGCCCAGGCCTGACTGATTTCTGCTCGCTGCGCAGAAGTTATGCTCATAGCAGGGGTGTGAATGACAGGCGAGTTAGCACCATTCCAGCTGCAAAAGAGAGAGAGCTCTAATTGCTGAGATTATCAAAGGCTTTTCAGGCCAGAGGAAATGCGGCCCCAGCTCTGGGGGCTCAGTGGCTGGAGTCCCCGGATTAGTTCCCGGGACTTGGGCTGGCTTGTTCTTTAATGTGGACGCTGTCCCGTCATTGGTCTATCTGGCAGATGATCCACCAGCAGATTGTGGTTCCTACCAGATTGGTCCTCGATCACAACTGCTCAGCCAGCGCTTTATGCAAACAAGTTCTAGTCAATGGGCCATCCGGGAATGGGGCATCACGAGCAGCCATGCCACGTAATTGGCCAGATGAGTGAGCTGGTGCCTGTGCCGATTGGCATATTGACGCTTGCCAGACAGGAGGAGGAATCGCTCTTTTTGCTTTATGGGAGATCGGTGGAGATCCCGTCATGCGAGTG
The DNA here is from genome assembly GCF_028017835.1 of Emys orbicularis. NCBI lineage: Eukaryota > Metazoa > Chordata > Testudines > Emydidae > Emys > Emys orbicularis. The sequence goes on from NC_088692.1 coordinate 48,891,471, forward strand.
ATGGAGCCAGTCCCTGGAGCTGGCGGACGTTCCTGGGGTGAGTTTTCGTCCAGGCCGCTATTCGTGCTGGTGCTGGCAATGCTCCGGCTTCCCTTGGATGCCCTCGGGAGTAAAACGGCTAACGGGGGCCATGGGTCCCGGCCAGTCAGATGAGAGTAGGAGGAGCCTCCCATGGGCTCTCTGCTTTCAGTCTCCTCTGGGCCAGGTTCCTTCCCAGCCACGTGCTGGACAGCACGCATCAGCAGCCTGGAAGGACCCCCTGGGGGCTGGGGCTGCTCACCAAGCTGCCCTGGGTATGTGCTGTATGGCACGGCAGTGCTGCACCCATCCCTGCCTGTTCCATTAGGGCGCAGCGGGAACCCCGGCCATGCTGGCCTCCTGCCAGCATTTTGGTTCTGCTCTGCTCTCCAACCATTCCTCCTCCCAGCCCTTTCCGCCCCCTCCTGGGGCAGATCTGCAGCAGCAGCATCACTGGAAAGTGCAGACATGTGTCTCGATGGGCTGGATCCCTGAGCTGACCCTGTTACAGCCAGCAGGGCGTCGGGGCAGGAGGGATTCAGACTAAAGGAGCCAGATCCACCAGCCCCACACCCTGGCGCGTCCCCAGATGTGTTGCAGAGTCTCTTCCACCTCACCAAGAACGTGGTGGGAGTGCCCAGCCCAGGCCTGCACGGGCAGGCGGAGGAGCTAGTCTGGTTCATTCCGCAAGTCAAATTCATAATGATTGTTTCCCATGCAAGCCATGAATGTTTGATGGTGGCCACGGGCCTGACGCACCAGCACTCCGGGATGAAGGAGGGTCCTCCGCTGCCACTGGCTGGTGGGCCAGCTGTGCCAGCGCACTGTGCTGTGGGCATGTCTCTGCAGCCAGCCCAGCTCTATTCAACCAGTGACCACTGAGCAGGGGCATCTGCCACAGGAGGCTTCTGCTACCGAAATTAGGCAGTGGATGAAATAGCTACAGAGAGACAGGGCCTGACTGACAGCCTGAGAGGAGAACGCAGGCAGGGAGCCAGTGATGGGGCTGGAGGAGGAGCAAGAGGGCGTCGTGGGGCAGGGGGTGAGTAACCTGCTCTGAGGACAGGAGGGTGCCTGGCTGCACTAGGCATGATGGGGCAGGCAGAGCCACCATCCTGAGGGCCAAGAACACATAAAGAACCGTCCCTTGGAGACCAAGGGTATCTCACGGGCTGGATGGGAGTGCCTGCTGAAAGCAGCCAGGGCATGGGAGGAGTAAACCCTGGTCCGACCCGCACTGGCAGGGCCCTTGGCTGAGGGCCCAAGTGCTGAGTGGGGGTGGGAGTGCACGCCCCACCCCAGCCATTTCCTGTCACTGTGGCCCCCATACTGCCATGGCGGGTATCTCAGGGTGCCACACCCACCCATCAGAAGGGCTCGTTAGGTGATAGGATGGCAGGGCAGCCCCAGGGTCTAGGGCGAGTTGTTAGACTTGCTGTGCTGTGCAGTACTGCCCCCAGTTGTCGGGAGCGAGGGGTGATTTCCAGTTCTTGGGCTATCCAGTCAGGCAACTGGCCAAGACTCTCAACAGTGAGGAGAGATTTTGGGGGCCTCAGATCCCTTAAAGGGGCTTCACTTACAGAAAGTGCTGAGCACCTGCCCCCCCCCCCCCCGGGAGCCAGGACCACAAGTGGCACCCAGCACCCATCCCCTTGGAAGCTAGGCCCACGGGCGGTGCCCAGCACCCATCCTGCCGGGAGCCAGGCCCACGGGCGGCGCCCAGCACCCATCCTGCCAGGAGCCAGGCCCACGGGCGGTGCCCAGCACCCGTCCCCCTGGGAGCCAGGCCCACGGGCGGCGCCTAGCACCCGTCTCCCTGGGAGCCAGGCCCACGGGCGGCGCCTAGCACCCGTCTCCCTGGGAGCCAGGCCCACGGGCGGCACCCAACACCCGTCCCCTCCGACTCTAGGCCCACGGGCAGTGCCCATCACTCGCCCCCCCCAGGAGCCAGACCCACGGGCGGCGCCCAGCACCCGTCTCCCTGGGAGCCAGGCCCACGGGCGGCACCCAACACCCGTCCCCTCCGACTCTAGGCCCACGGGCAGTGCCCATCACTCGCCCCCCCCAGGAGCCAGACCCACGGGCGGCGCCCAGCACCTGTCCCCCCGGGAGCCAGGCCCTTGGACCTTGCCTCAAGTTGCCCCCCCCCCAAAATGAGACACCCAGAAAATCTTGGCTGTGATGCACAAAGCATTAGGATCTCACCTTTTCTGTGGTCACACAGAGAAGACAGAGTTTGCACTGAGCTCCCTCTAAGTCAGGCGCGGGCAAACCTTTTGGCCTGAGGGCCACATCGGGTTTCGGAAATTGTATGGAGGCCGGTTAGGGGAGGCTGTGCCTCCCCAAACAGCCAGGCGTGGCGTGGCGTGGCCCGGCCCCCACCCCCTATCTGACCTCCCCCTGCTTCTCGCCCCCTGACAGCACCCCCCGGGACTCCTGCCCCATCCAACCCCCCGCTCCCTGTCCCCTGACCGCCCCCGGAATCCCCGCCCCTGACTGCTCCCCGCCACCCCATCCAACCCCCCCTCTCCTTCCTGCCCCCCCCCCCGGGACCCCTTCCCCATCCAACCACCCCTTCTCCCTGTCCCATGACTGCCCCCGGAACCTCTGCCCCTGACTGCCCCCCGCCATCTCATCCAACCCCCCCTTCCTGATTGCCCCCCCCGGGACCCCTGCCCCCATTCAACCCCCCTGTTCCCCGCCCTCTGACCACCCCGACCCCTATCCACACCCCAGCCCCCCAAGCTCCCCTGTCCTCTATCCAACCCCTCTGCTTCCTGCCCCCTTACCGCGCTGCCTGGAGCACCGGTGGCTGGTGGCGCTACAGCCGTGCCGCCCGACTGGAGCCAGCCATGCCACCACGCAGCTCATAGCACCAGGTCAGGCCGCAGCTCTGTGGCTGCGCTGCCCCAGGAGCTCACTGCTCCGCCGCCCAGAGCATTGTGCTGGCGCTGGGGCAAGCTGAGGCTGCGGGGGAGGGGGAACAGCAGAGGAGGGGCCAGGGGTAGCCTCCCAGGGCAGGAGTTCAGGGGCCGGGCAGGAGGGTCCCACGGGCCGGATGTGGCCCGCGGGCCGTAGTTTGCCCACCTCTGCTCTAAGTTCTCATGCTAAGTTCTTATCCCTCCCAGGCCAGCAACGAAAGATAATCACAAATGGGGCTGGCTGCCCCTTCTAGTTCCTCAGATGGTTGCCTGAGGCAGGGCCCTTGAAGCTGGGCCTGCTCTCCAGCAGCTGAGCCATTAGTGCCTTGAACTGCAGAAGCCCCTTGGCCCCGTGACCTCAGCCAGCTAACTGGCTGCTGGTGGAGGGAGAAGGTTTTTCCATATCTGTACCCAGCAGAAATGCTGATTTCTCCTTAGCTGAGTAGTAATAATATTTTACAGTTGCTGTGTGGAGCGTCTTCCTGCTAATGAACCCAAAGCAATTTATAGACTATACACCAGAATCACTTCTCCAACCACCAAAATGCAGCCACTTCTGGGGCAGAACATAGCAGCTGCTTAGCAGCTCCCAGCAATGGTGCGTGGCTGTTTAGGATGCAAGGATGTGAGTACTTTAGCCTCCTGAGATTGCAGGGGGAATTGCAGTGGACTAGAATTAGCAATGTTGGGATTTGGCCAGGACGCCATGGTTAATAGCCATCCTTCCTTTCTCTTGTGCTGGGCAATGTTTCAAGAGTGCTCAGGGCCCGGGCTTAAGATGTCGGTTTGCGCCTATATCAGCACAGCACCCCTGAGCGTCCTGCAGGATCAACACTGATTCCGAGGGAAGCAGCCACCTGCCACGGACCCATCTTGCCAATGCATGCACAGGGCGTGGACTGATCAGATTTGACAGTCGCCTTACACTGTCCCCAGAGCTGTCCCTGGAACCCTTGCCCCTATTTACTGGGATGCAGGGGGCCAGGAGAGCTCTGTTCATGCAGTCTGTATTCCTGGCTGACTCAGTGCTTACTCACTGGCTTGTGCCCCTCTCCTGGGGGCTCACTCCCTCTCCAAGTCGAGGGTAAGGTCCTTCCCTGTTAGAGGGAGCAGCTCTTTGCTGTGTCTGTGCCTTGATGTCGCTCTCTCTCTGTGCCTTTCCTGGATGATCCCATGGTCTCAGAGAGCTGGTGTGTCTCCTGGGAAGGCTCCCGTCAGGTGTTAGCAGCCAGCATCACCCCCTGCTGTCCTTTGGGCTGATTGAGAATCCTGGAGAGCCCAGGAAGAGGAGGCTGATGGGCGTCTCCTCTTAAGCAATGCCAGGCTACGGCATCACTGCAAGGAGGCCCTGGAGACTGGCCGAGTTACTAATGCCCGATTAGCACATTGCGCCACTTACCATGAAGAGCACAAGCCACGGGCAGGCAGGGGCACTTGGGGATGTCCACAAACCTGGAGGTGCATCAATTACTGCGCCCAGAACGTGGCGCAGGGAGGGGCCAGGCCGAGCCATGTGTCCGCACTTCCCCTGCTCATTAGCAGGAGGAGCTGAGCCAGCTGCATCTGGTTCTGGTGCAAAGGCTGTCCGGGTTTGCAAAGAAGGTGGGAGGAGGGCCGGGGGAGGGGGAGCGCAGGTCCTAGAGAGAGGTGCATGTCCCTTTAATTGCAGCAGCCCAAGGAAGTTTCATGTGAGCTGGAAACGCAGCTCTCCTGGTGAAGTGAGGGCACTGGGAGTAGAGGCTAAGTGCTTCGCAGCCGCCTAACGCTTATGGGATGTGACGGCTGCAGCCAGGCGTGCAGGCAGAAGATTGCACTCTGATGCTGTCTTTGGGGTGAGAGGAGGGGGAGGAGAGAGGTGAGTCTCTGCAGTAACACACAGGAGCACAGCCAGACCCACAGCCAGGCCCTCTCCTGCTTCCCGTCCATGTTCACACATACGTGTGCCTTTCCCATCCCTTCGGCAGCACCTAGCCAACGGCTGAGCCACTGCGACCTCTCCAGGAGGAGCCGAGCATCCCAGCGCTGGGGCGGTGAGGTGTAGGGCTCAGTCCATGCCCATGGCCAAGGGTGAGGTTCCGTCTGTCAGAGGAGACGCTGGCCAAATGGCAACAAAATCATCAACAAAATGGCAAATGAAATTTAATGTGGATAAATGTAAAGTAATGCACATTGGAAAAAATAACCCCAACTATACATACAATATGATGGGGGCTAATTTAGCTACAACAAGTCAGGAAAAAGATCTTGGAGTCATCGTGGATAGTTCTCTGAAAATGTCCACGCAGTGTGCAGAGGCAGTCAAAAACGCAAACAGGATGTTAGGAATCATTAAAAAGGGGATAGAGAATAAGACTGAGAATATATTATTGCCCTTATATAAATCGATGGTACGCCCTCATCTCGAATACTGTGTACAGATGTGGTCTCCTCATCTCAAAAAAGATATACTGGCACTAGAAAAGGTTCAGAAAAGGGCAACTAAAATGATTAAGGGTTTGGAACGGGTCCCATATGAGGAGAGATTAAAGAGGCTAGGACTTTTCAGCTTGGAAAAGAGGAGACTAAGGGGGGATATGATAGAGGTATATAAAATCGTGAGTGATGTGGAGAAAGTGGATAAGGAAAAGTTATTTACTTATTCCCATAATACAAGAACTAGGGGTCATCAAATGAAATTAATAGGCAGCAGGTTTAAAACAAATAAAAGGAAGTTCTTCTTCACGCAGCGCACAGTCAACTTGTGGAACTCCTTACCTGAGGAGGTTGTGAAGGCTAGGACTATAACAGAGTTTAAAAGAGAACTGGATAAATTCATGGTGGTTAAGTCCATTAATGGCTACTAGCCAGGATGGGTAAGGAATGGTGTCCCTAGCCTCTGTCTGTCAGAGAGTGGAGATGGATGGCAGGAGAGAGATCACTTGATCATTGCCTGTTAGGTTCACTCCCTCTGGGGCACCTGGCATTGGCCACTGTCGGCAGACAGGATACTGGGCTAGATGGACCTTTGGTCTGACCCGGTATGGCCTTTCTTATGTTCTTATGTTCTTATAAATGAGGGGTGATGTCAGAAGAAAGCCCCACCTCCTCCCACTAAGAGCTGCCCTCCCAATTTGCTGCACTCGACCCTGCTAATGCAATGGGAACAGCCACAGGGAAGGTGGGGGCTCAGCTCTTAGAGGAAACCATCAGGAATGGGAGCAGGGCACTTTCCACACCCTTGTCTCTGGGGCCCTTCAGTTGGTGCTATCGCCATTGGCCCACACCCCGTTCCCTCCATTAGCCACGCTCCTGTCCCGAGAGGCATTACTGCCCTGCTGGCCCCAGAGGCATGAACCTTTCCTGTTGGTTTGGTTTTTAAACCAATATCAACCTTACAGTCATTCTGCAGTAGCCCCTGCGAGTTCAGAAGGGTTCCCCGGGGGACAGGCTGGGGCCCAGGCCGATAGCTGTGTACAGCTCAGGTAAATCCCAAAATTATAGCCCCGCACCAACAAAAGAAAATATGCTGGGATTCCACCAGCTCTTGGGGGCTAAGCAGGGTGGGGTTGGATGGGAGACCCCAGGGGAAAAGAATCAGTGCTCAGGGAAAGGCCCAGGGGTGTGTAGGGAAGAGGGCTGCTGTGTGTAGGAGCCCTGCCTGGTCTGGAAGACATGCGGTCAGTGAAGCAGGGGACTGCAGGAAGAGAAAGGATGGTCTCATAGCTAAGGCACTGCAGTGGGACTAGGGCTTGTGGAGATACAAACAATCCCTGCTCTGGGGACGTCAGAACTGGAGCTGGTGCTGTGATTCCCCCCGCAAGCAGATGTACCCCTGCCAGTGCACGAAAACCAGAAGTGCAGCCGCGGTGGTGTGAGCGACAGGAGGGACCAGCCGCCCGGGTCCGATCCTGTGTGAGGTCCTAGGCAGGTACTTGGGTGGCTAGCCCAGCCCGCTGCTCAGCCACCGCGGCTACGTTGCTTTAGCGCACTAGCTGGATCTGAGCTAGTGTGGGTATGGCCAGCTGAGCTGGACATGACCCCTTCCAGCTGGAGCGTAGCTACACCCTTGGCTGGTTTCCAGGGAGTGGAGCCTGCGCCCTAGCTGCTCACCCAGCTGCCTGTGGGCATCTTGCTCCCGGCACAGAGGAGCAAAGGGGAGAGCTTCCTCCTCTCCATGTTCACTGCCTCCCTGGCAGTGGGGTACCGTTCTCTGTGCAGGTGTGAGGGGCAATACAGGCCCAGGGACATACCTCTGTGGGTGCTTTGTTCACCCCTCTAAGCTTGGCTGCCCTAAGCAAACTGGCAAGTGTCCGTGTCTAGCACTCTGCAGGCACTCCAGCAAACAGTGGCTGGATGCTTGGTGGCGCTAGGCACACCCTGGAAGAGCTGGCCCCGACTCCGAGTCTTTGCCCTGGTATGTGCTGCTCTGCGAGGCACTTAGCACTCAGTTATCCAAGGCCATACGGTGGAGCAGATAAGGTGACCTCTGCTTCCCTAAGCCCCCCGCAGAGAAAGCGGAGATGGGGGAGGGGAGAATGGCATGCCCATCCCGCTGCCAATGCTGAGTGATTCCGAGTTCTTTCCACCCGCCGCCCCAAGTGCTGAGACAAGCCAGACGGGGCAGGAGTGATGGGCTGCCCCTTTTAAGGAAGCGAGGACCCCAGCAGGAGCTTTTCTCTGTCACACCGGGAATGCAGTCTGCTCTCCTCCAAAGGGAGAGCTGCTGTCACTGCAGAAAGGGGCCTCCTCACTCTCTTCACACCCCTCCTGTGCCTACCCCCAGCACTGTGTGCCACCCCGGGGAAGCTGGGGTCTCCCTCGTGACAGGGCAGCTGCAAGGAGGGCTGGGGGCTGCTGATGCAGGAGAAGGGAAGGGATTCATCTCTGTGTTCGAGAGGCCTGAGGCAGGCTCTGCTCACGTTTAAAGTGAATTTCTTGCTGGTGAAAGTTGGTGCATTGATGGCCCTGGAACCTGACGCCCAGGTGAGCCCCAGAGTAGGGGCAGGCCAGGCAATGACAGCGCAAGCCTTTTTCCTCCTGCTCTCCAGTGTGCCCCTGCCATGCTCACACCCAGACACTAGGATGATGGGCATGGTGTAAAAACATAGCCAGCCAGATTAGATAGCTGGGTGGGTGATTTCAAACCAAACGCACAGGCTTTCAAAATGTGGATAATGTTTGGGTGCTTGTCCAAACTGACCTCCAGCCTGGTGAGGTTCACACATCACTTGCTTGTACTGAACCCACATAGCGCTGGAGATTTCCCCTGCAGCACTGTGAACATTTCATTTCCACACATGGCCCAGCTCTAGGGTTACTGCCTTTAGCTGGTAATCAGACCTCCAAGGCCCCACACTCTACCCCGCCTCTTCCCCCCAGGTCCTGCCTCTACCCTCGAGGCCCCGCCCCTGCCCTTTCCCCCAGGCGCCGCCCCTGCTCCATCTCTTCCCCCCAAGGCCCTGCCCCTGTCGCTTGCAGAGTCTTCACCAGCATGGCCAAGGCCACCTTGTGTGCCACCTGGGGCTGCACAGGGCTATGCACCACTGCGAGCTGCACGAGCAGCCTGGCCCCAGAGCAGGGTGACCAGATGTCCTGATTTTATATGGACAGTCCCGATATTTGGGGCTTTGTCTTATATAGGTGACAATTACCCCCCACTCCCTGTCCCGATTTTTCACCCTTGCTATCTGGTCACCCTACCCCAGAGGCAGCGGCTCCTGCTCCTTTCTTCTGCTTAGGGTTTCCCTTTTCCACAGATAAAAACAAAACAAAACCGGACATTGGGGCTTGTTAAATGGCACCTGGGCACAAAAGCCGAAACCCGTACTGTCCGGGTGAATACCAGACGGGTGGCAACCCTGCCCGCTCTCCAGTCTTTGCCGTTGGCCCCGCTGTGGAAGATCTGACTCACCAGCAGTGTTCTCCCTTGTGGCTGGGTGTGGGGTAGCAGACTCTCCTGCTAGCGCCCCCTGCTGAGGGTTACTTTGGCCCTGCTGCAGTCTGCCTCCTCTCCTGACTTGGCCTTCCAGCCAGGTCACATTTTGGACCCAGCCCTTCTGGGTTAACATCCAACACACAATAGTCCAATGTCTTTATAAAAGTCTTTGGCTCCACCTTCGGGATCCATGGTCCCCAAACCCGTCTCTCAGGGCTCTCTGTTGTCCTTGTCCACTTCTCAGGGGCCTCATTCCTTCCCCAATGGCTGGTAGGGGAACCCAGGCCCACTGTCTACGCAGAGTTCCAGCCCGGGGACCCAGGTCTGCTCTGTCAGACTGCTTGCTGACTGCCGTCGCCTTGCACTTACAATAGTCTCTTGCTCAGTCCTTCTCCCCACAAGCTCACTCGGTTCACTGTTTCCTCAGGGCCACGTCTCACAGGGCTCTCCCTGGGAATCCCGCAGCAAAATCCCAAACGAAGCATAAAACGTCAGCTCACTCTGCCACATCGCGCTGGATCATTTCCCCTGCTCTGTTCCGCAGCTGAACACTTCCCGGGCTCCCTCCCTGGAGGTCCAGCTCCTGCCCTGTCTCAGGGCTCAGCACCTAGGTGGCTGCTCTGTCTCTCTCCCAGCCTCTTGCCAGATGTCTCTACTTAGGAGAGGATCCCAGGGCCAAACGTCCCCTAGGTTTCTCTTGACCCTGCAGGCCTCTCCACACTCTGTTCCCTGAGAGAGGCTGCAGAGTTCCTTCTTCTCTCTCTTCAGTGCCCTTCTTCAGTCTCAAACACCCCTGAGGCTTTTCCATCACTGCCTCCAGCTTCCTCCTGGCTCAGGATAACCCTCCTGTGGTTCAGGCTGCTTGGCCTCCCAGGCATCTCTCAGCCTTTAGCCCAAGAGAGGAAACTCCCAGCTACCTCTCACCTGGTGCTCCTCCCTGGCCACTTCTCCATTGCCCTCTGCTCCTTCCTGTATGCAGACCCAGCTCCGTGCGTTGGGTTGGATCACCAGTTGTGCCTAACACCCCTCCAGTTGCCACCCAGTGACCTCATTGGGCTCAGGCTCCTGTTAACCATTTCATTGTTTGTAACCCACATCCCATCCCACCACTCTGGGACCCCTCTGCAGGGACTGGGCCATCCCAGGTGCCTTCGAGGGAGACCGGCAGTGCTGGTGTCTCTGATTTCAGCATACATGCCTCATCTCCCCTGATCTTGGAGGAGGGTCTGGTCTGCCAGATGGGAAGGTTATTCGCACCACAGGCTTTGCCAACATCCTGGACCTTCTGCCACGTGGGCTCTGCTGGGTCACCTGTAGACATTTGAGGACCACGGCTCTCCCCCACAGACCCACGTGTCACTGTTGACACATCCAGCTCAGAGTGAGTCAGTGCCTTGAGCCTGGTACTACTGCCCGGAATGGGCCCTGGGAAACATGGGTGCTCCATTGTCTCTGAGAATTTCTTCTCGGGCCCTGGGAACCTAGGAGCATGCAGAGATGCATTGGGAATGCACATCTGTTCCTGTGGATGCGTTCAGTCTCCTGCAGGGAGACAGCTGAAGAACAGGGCATCACCAGCTTCCTTGGGCCTGCAGTAAGGGAACTAGGGGCTCTCAGACCAAGAACACCTCTGCAGACGGTGTCTCTCAGGTTACCAACCCCAGCTCAGAACAGTGTTTTCCGGCAGGCTCTGGGCTCTCTTGGCTCTTCCCAGAGGGCTGAGGAGAGTATTCCCTGGGCTCAGCCTCACCCCCACTCTAGGGTGGATAGTTCAGCTCCTCAGCACCTTGTGTGTTTCAGTTTAGTGTTATCCTACCCTATATCAGTGCCACGGCCGGTCTGTTTCCTCCTGGCTGGGGGAGCTAGAAGTTCGGTGGAGTTTTGTACTTTGTTACAAATGCCGGTTCATAATTGGCTTCCCCTTCTAGACCAAGAGCAGGTGGAAACAAAGCAAGAGTAGGGCTTTGGAGCTAGGCTGGAGCAGGAGGAGGGCTGGAATCCGAGCCGGGCTGGAGCAGCCTGAGGCCTGTGGAGTCTATCACCACTATCAGGAAGAGCGAGTTCCATGCAATGCCATGATGTTGGGCAAACTGATCTGCTGCTCCTCCTCTGAGGCTTAGATACCTGCCCTGAGAGCCACCAGACCAGCTCCTGGCTTGTGGATGGGCTGGAATCCCGCACAGGAGTGACTCATCCCCGCATGAGGCTTACTAAGCTCTAGGTCAGGGACGACTCCTCACCTCACGTTGGGGTTCTCTGAGAGTCACCACTTGTGGCTCTGATCCTGTTGCCTATGGCCTGGTTGGAGCATAAAGGGCTCCCAAACCACCACCTCCTTGGGGCAGCAAGGGCGTCTCAGTTCCGGGATCACTAGGCCACATGTCACATACCCACCAAGTCCCTTTTAGGTGGAGGCTGAATTGTCAGGCCATGAGCTATCAGTCTCTGGCTGGTTTCAGACTGGGGCCTGTTGGCCGTTGGGTTCATGAGCTTCCCTCAGCAGCGTTGGATCTGCTGGCGCTGGTTGTGTCCATGGTGACTAAGAGTGGTTGCTGATGAGTCTGGAGTTACCCTACAGTGGTTCAAGTCATAACTAAAGGATAAGAGTCAGCACCAAGGGGTTCACACTGAAGTGCCCCTCCACCCCTCCGAGCTCTGTACCATCTCTCTTGTGACTCAGTGCATGTATAAGGCCTCTTGGTACGTGTAAGGGTGTGGGATTCACCACCGTGGCGCCTCCTGCTGGTTGTCTTGGGAATTAGCTCTCCCAGCGCCTGGAACGCCCTCTGCAGGCTGGTGATCCGCCATACCTGTGGCCCCGTGTCCCTCCCAGGACCCCGGTGCCCCGTTTACCTGGGGTGCTGCCCCTCTGGCAGTAACCACTCACAGCCTCAGGGTCTCCCCCTCCCAGGGGAACCCCCACCCACTATCCCCACTTCGCCTCAGTGTTCGGCTACTGCCAGTCCCCATCTAACCCCCATTCACTGGGGCAGACTGCAGTGTAAGCCACTCATCTGCCCACACATGGGTTGCCCCTGCAACCCAATACCTACTGGGCCTTACCTGGCCTGCAGCCTGGGGCTTTCCTAGGCCGGAGCTCCCCGGCTCCCTAGGCCTTTCCCCAGCCCTGCTCCACTCTAGGTTCCCTTCTTGGCACCTTGAAGCCAGGCCCTTCTCCCTCTACAGGCAGGGGAAGACTGCCTGGGCCTCTGGCTCACAGCCTTTTATAGGGGCCAGCTGGGCCTGATTGGGGCAATCAGCCCAGGCTTCCTGCCCCAGCCACAGCCCTCTCCTGGGCTGTTTCAAGCCCTGCAGGGCAGGAGTGGGTAACCACTCCGCTACAGTACGATATTTGCAAACACAGGGCAGGCTGTAATGAGCGCACAGACGGTACGCAGTTGAAAATCCCTGCCCTGGTGCAGGACTTTTCTCAGGTTTCCCCATCACCTGCAGCTTTTTCAGAAGACCAACATGTGGTTGCTCACCACTTTAAGGACCCCGGAGCAGAAACGTGTCCTTTAAAAGATCATCCCTGTGCAGCAGGAAGAAATGAACTCCCTTTGCAGCGGCATGCAGATCTGAGCCAAACAAAGCTATGCACAGTGAGAGAAAACAGTGCTTCTGGCACGAGCGATCGGCACCAACAGATCTTCCTTGCGCAAGCCAACTGGCCGCTGGTATCTCACTGGGTCCTGGCGGTTGTGCTATTAAATCAAAATCTGACACGGGAGCCCAAATGAACATCGCTCCAGAGCACACACTGCACAAAGCCAGGCCTCGTTCCTAAGGAGCTTCTCTTGGGCTAAAGAGGGAGACAGCCTAAAGGATAAGGGGCTAGGAAGCTAGGGACCAGGCAATAGCAAATTGTACCAAGGCCTGGACTCAGGAAACACCAGATGCGGCTAAAGGCAGGTTCAGGCTTTTATCTTATTATATTGTGTAGATCCATTTTACTTCAACATGGTGGCTTGAGGCAATTTCCTGATTGGAAAATTGAAACATTTCATCAAAATCCACATTCTCCTGGGGAGAAATATTTCATGGGAAAAACTTCAAGCACCTCTGTTGAGAGATTTATGCACCTTCCTTATCCTCTCCATGGAGACCAGGTGAGACGCGCTGAGAGCTATGGGGCTAAGACCTCAGGGTTAACGTATCAGCTAGTTAATGGTCTCAGACTGGCCCTAAAGTAAAGATCCTCATTAAACCTTTGCCCCAGATTCAGACAGCAAAGTGTAGGATGGACCTTGCAGGCATGACTGGTGTGAAGGGCAAGGAGATGTTGGACTTGGTTCATGAGCTGTGAAGCGTCTGGTCAGTAACGGGCTCTGCGATGATCTACATGCTACAGTTAATCTGCCGACCCTTCCATTTACACCTGCTCTGTTTAATGCAGAGCATTCTCTGAATCACTGAAACCCAGTCTCTGCGTGGCCCAGGAGATGCTGTAGCTAAAATGGGGAGCATTGGCTGCTCCGAGCAGAATGGGGAGCAGTGACTCAGAGCTGGTGGCTCCGAACAGAGAGAGACTTGCTACAAACTGGGAGACCTAGAGAAAATATTGGATCCGTTCCTCAGGTCTGGGTAAGCTGCACTTTCGCAGGCTCTGCAGGTGGGGAAGGGCAGGCTCTAAGTCAACCTGTTCCTGGGGATGGCCTCTGCCAGAAGTTATATCACCCTCCGGGCTGCAGTATGGCCAGGGATCCGGCCCACAAACTTACTAGATTCTCGGTCTGTGCCACATGAGGCCACAGAAATGGTCATTTCCTACCATCTCCCTTTCACACCACTTTGCCTTCCTCCCCACACCTGTGTGTTTCTCCACAGTGTAGGGGCTGCACAGCAAGGAAAGGCAGCTGTCATGTGGAGTCTTGATACTCTGTAGGAGGGGAGCTAGGTATGGCAATTACGTCCTCTTTCCCTCCTCTTTGGCCCTCCTGACCTGGCATGGCTGCACTCCCCCAGCCAGCTGCAGTGCAAGGCTCTCCCTGCTGTATGCAGGAGTCACCTCTCTGTCAAAGTGCAGAGAGCTTCTGTACAGTGTTGGGGCATTTCACCTCATGGTACATTTGAAGAATTTCTTCAATAAGCCAAAGGCTCCTGAATGGTTGTGTAACACTGCTGCAGAATCCCCCCCCCCCCCACCTCCGACTGCAGAACTTCCCCACCTGCCACCAAATCTGCCCCACCGTGACATTCCCCTGCTGCAAGATTCTTGCCCCAGTGCAGAATTCCCTCCTCTGTTGAATTCTCCCTGCTGTGGAACCCAGCCAGCCCCCACCCCAATTCCCCTTCACCGCAGAATTCCCCCCGTGCTGCGGAATTCCATGCTCTGTGTGTGTGTATACTGTGTGCTGTGAGTGCACCGTGTGTGTGCACTCCGTGTATGCACGCATACTGTGAGTGCCCGGGTGTGTGCATGGTGAGGGAGTGCACTTCTGCTAGAGGAGATGAGCTCAGCCGAAGGAGCTAGGCTGTCCCTGGTGGTTTGCACCATGCACTGACGTGATTCCTTCTGACAGCTCCTCCACACACCACCAACAGAATGGCAGGTCTCCCTGAGAGCAGGGGCCAGGGCAGGGTGCATGGTGCACAGAGACCAATGTGGGCGAGCCCCTGGGAGTGGCAGGATGGAGACCCCCTGTGCCAGCCTGTGCCACAGCCACCCAGAGCACTGTCCTCTCGGGCTTTCCAGGAGCACAAGGGATAGAGACCACCGTGTTCCTCATTCTCACTTCCCCTCCCCCCTCACATCACACATCCCCAAATCGCCCCTTCCCAGACCATGTTCTCTTCGTCTCAAAGGCTCATCCCAGGGAGACGCCCAGCCCCCCCGGGTGTCTCTTCCACACTGTTACGTCACTAACTCCTGTTCCTGGGCAAGCCAGTGGGCGTTCTGTTAGGAGACAGGGCCAGGCCTGCACCACCTCCCGCCGCGTGCTCTCCCTCCTTCCTGCCTCAGCCGCCCTGCTGATGGTGCAGTCCAGCCTCTAGGGCTATGACGCCCAGGCTCTCCTCACCGCTCCAGGCTGGACCCTCCAGCTTGCACAGGGTTTGCTGCTGAATTGTAATGCAGCCAAGCCACAACTGCCACTTACCCAGCTTGGGCGAGGGGCCACGCTCTGAACTATCCCCCCTATCCCAGCCAGGTCCAATACTTCCCCTTCTTCCTCCTCACATTCCCCAGATCTGCCAACATTCTCCTCCGGGCCTCATCATCTTCCTCCTCCGCCTCCCTGCCACCTACCCTGGCCCATTCAGGACACCACTGCTCAGATCAGCTTTCTGGTCTGTTGCTCACCCTCCTCCTTGGGCCCCTCGACTGGCTCCCCCTTCTCCAGTGTGTCTTGTCCTCCCCTGTGAGTCCCTTCTCAACTCTGCCCCGCCTCGGCTGAGCCAGCAATGCCATCACTTGTTTATCCCACCAGGGCCTTCACATCTTCTGCCTTATGCATGGAACTCTCTCCCCCTACTCGGCCAATAAAGCTACTACAGCCCTGCTTCGAATCCCCAGCAGGGCCAGAGGATTGCGGCTCAGCAGGGAGCACAGGTAGGTTTATTTATTTCACATTTTCAATGGCTCTACACTTCCTACGGTAACCACATGCTCCCGTCACCACGGCCTCCCTCCCCTCCCTGCGTCTGCTATGCCTTCGCAGCGTCTGTTGTTCTATATCCAATGGTAAGTTCTTCAGGGCGCACAGTAATGCTTAGGGTTCTTTAGTTCCTGGCCCCAGTCACCTGAACTGGGGCAGGGTCACAGGACCAGTATCAGTCTCCCGTGGCTCCAGCGGCTACTTTTGTTTTTGGCAGATGAAATGCAAATAAAATAGACTGTCAGTCCCAAATGACAGCCCTAGGCGAACACAGCCCCAGACACCAAACCCATCCCAAGATAGGTACAGGGAGGCCAATGACCGACCCCACCCGGCACATTAGAGGATCGTCTTGCTTCTCATTGGGCATCTACCAAGACCTGCTCTCTGCGAGTCTCAAAGGCCCTCTGCCCATCTGGCCAGTTCCTGTGCTCAGTCCTGCTCCATTTGTTTAGCGCCGAGATACAGCTGGGGTTAGGTGAGAGGAGCTCAGCTGAAGGAGCTGGGTGAGTGGGTCCGCCTGTGCCAGCACAGGGCCCTGTCAGCAGTGCTCTGGGTGTCCTCTAGAAACAGAGCCAGCATCCTCCTTGGCTTTGCTTAGCTGCCTCTGTTCCTCCCGGACGCCTGACCTTAGTGTGGAGGGCCTTGCTGTTCCCTTGGCCAGCTGCACCCACTTTCTATTTCGATCTAGCATTCTCTGCCCCTGGCCGAGGGGCTCCTGTTTACCATTCTTCTCAGAGGATTTCTCCTGTTCTAGTTTCCTGGTGAATAACGCTTTTGTAACTGCCTGGGCTAGGAGAGAGCTTTCTTTGGCTCAAGAAGAGGTTGACATGAAGGTTTTTGTCCAGCTGTCCATGAGTCTCTGAACTGGGAGTCTAATAAAACTGTGTGGGCCATGCTGCCGTATTCTAACATTTCTAAGTAGGGAGCCCATGAATCCGCCAGTGCTATTTATTTTATCAAGTTCTTTGCCCTTTTCACTGACTTTTCTGCCTACCCACACGCCTGTACATGGTAAGGGCTTGACACATTGCTCTTGAAATGGGATTGCAAAGAGTATTGCTGAAATGAACCACTCAGCAATTGTGGGCCATTATCTATTATTAACTCATGTGGGTTCCCATGGGGTGCAAACACTGCTTTACACTACGCTATGACTGTGCTACTTGATGTGTTGTGCAATAGCTCTCTGTTTAAAAAACAACAACTGAGAAGCAGTCCACTCATAAGAGGTGATCTTTCCTGTTTAATTCAAATAAATCTATGCCAAGCTTGGACCAAGGGCAAATAGCAATTTCTGGTGACTTCCGTGGATCTTTTTCATTCTGATACCTTTATTGGCCTCAGATTTCACACATGGATCCCTTCCTTCAATGGCATCTCAGGCTCTGTGTCTCACATTTCTCAATACTCAGCTGGGCAGGGTGCTTTATAGGCTAGGTCTACACTATGCGGGGTGGGGGGGGGGGGGGAGCTGACCTAAGATACGCAACTTCAGCTACGTGAATAGCGTAGCTGAAGTTGCGTATTTTAGGTCAACTTACCTGGCTGTGAGGACGGTGGCGAGTCGACCGCTGCCGCGCCGCCGTTGACTCCGCTTCCGCCTCTTGCTGCGGTGGCTTTCCGGAGTTGACGGCAGAGCCATCGGGGATCGATTTTATCGCGTCTTCACTAGACGCGATAAGTCAATCCCCAATAGATCGATTGCTACCTGCCGATCCGGCGGGTAGTGAAGACGTGCCCATACTTAGCATTTCTGACCTCGGGCCATGTGGTATCATGACAGAAGGTCCTTGGTACGGAACTGCAGTAATTCCATCTCCACAGTCCCAATACTTTCTTATGCTTGGAGGTGCCTGGGCTTTTTCTGTCCATATAGAGTCACTCTCTCAAGCTGTGGTAAGGTTGGATTATTTTGTGTTTCTTGGCCGAGCCTCTCAAATTGTGTTTTGAAAACGAGTAACACTTGAGTCATTTTTACTTCAGACTCCTCCTCATGCAGCTCCTGGCTTTCACTATTGATAGGTAGTCTTGGAAATGATACGAACCTCCTTTCTGGGCCTGTAGTTCACATTTAACGACTACTTGTGCAATTTCACGAGCATCATGCCTGCAAACTGCATGGAATTTAAAAAAAACACAACCAAACCATAATAGAGGCTCAAATTAAGTGTATGCCTCAAATTAAAAACAAGAACAAAAAACAGTAAGAAAAGACCCCCCCCCCCAAAAAGAAAAAGAAAAATGCAATCATGGCTAAACAACAGAGAAAAAGAGGCAGTTAGAGGCAAAAAGGCATCCTTTGAAAACTGGAAGTCAAATCCTACTGAGGAAAATAGAAAGGAACACCAACTTTGGCAAGTCAAGTGTAAAAGTATAATTAGGCAGGCCCAACAAGAATTTGAAGAGCAACTTCAAATAAAAGACAAAAACTAACAGCAATTTTTTTTTAAGTACATGTAGCACAGCGCAGACTCACCCCTGCGGCACCTTCTGCTGGTTGTCCTCGGGAATTAGCTCTTCGACCCAGGAGCGCCCTCTGCAGGCCGGTGATCCGCTTGCCGTTGGCCCCCGTGTCCCTCCCAGGACCCCAGTGCCCTTGTCTCAGGGTTCTGCCTCCTGCAGCACCCCACAGTCTTGCTGGGTTTCCCCCACCCCAGGGGAACCCCCATCCCCACATCACCTCAGTCGTGGCTACTGCCAGTCTCTGTTTAGCCCCCGCACCCTGGGGCGGACTGCAGTCTATCAGCCGATCATCACAGGCAACAAGGGGTTTAGACTGGCTGCCTTTACCCACCCTCCGGCTGCCCCACTGCAAGCCCAATACCTAGGTGGGCCTAGAACTAGGCCCTGCAGCCTGGGGAGTTGCTGGCCGGGGGCTTCCCTGCTCCTAAGGCCTTTCCCGAGCCCTGCCTTCCTCTAGGTCCCCTGGGTGAGTTCCCAAGCAGCCAGGCCTGTCTCCCTCTCCAGTCAGAGAGAAACTGCTGCTTCTGGCTTCCCAGGCCTTCTTATAAGGCCCAGTTCCTTAGTTTGAGGTGTGGTCCCAGCTGCAGCCACTTCCCCCAATCAGCCAGGGTTTTACCTTGCCCAGCCCCAGCCCTCTGCAGGGCTTTCCCAACCCCTCCAAGGCCGGAGTGGGTGCTCACCCCGCTACAGTACATCAGAAGCAGGAAGCCGGCCAAACAGTAAGTGGGCCACTGGACGATCCAGGTGCTAAATGAGCACTCAAGGAAGACAAAGCCATAGCAGAGAAGCTAAATGAATTCTTTGTATCAGTCTTCACTGCAGATTTCCACACCTGAGCCATTCTTTTTAGGTGAGAGATCTGAGGAACTGTCCCAGACTGAGGCATCGATAGAGGAGATTTTGGAACAAATAGATAAATTAAACAGTAATAAGTCACCAGGACCAGCTGGTATTCACCCAAAAGTTCTGAAGGAACTCAAATATGAAATTTCAGAACTATTAACTGTGGTATATAACCTATCACTTAAATCATCTCTCTACCAAATGGCTGGTGGATAGCTAGTGTGAGGCTGATTTTTAAAAAAGGCTCCAGAGGTGATCCTGGAAATTACAGGCTGGTAAGCCTAACTTCTGTACTAGGCAAATTGGTTGAAACTATAGTAAAGAACAGAATTCTCAGACACATAGATAAACACAATTTGTTAGTGAAGAGTCAACATAGCCTTTGTAAAGGGAAATCATGCGTCACCAATCTACTAGAATTCTTTGAGGGGGTCAACACGCATGTGGACAAGGGGGATCCAGTGGATACAGCGTACTTGGACTTTCAGAAAGCTTTTAACAAGGTCCCTCACCAAAGGCTCTGAAGCAAAGTAAGCAGTCATGGGATAAGAGGAAAGGTCCTCTCATGGATTGGTTAAAAGATAGGAAATAAAGGGCAGGAATAAATGCTCAGTTTTCACAATGGGGAGATGTAAATAGTTGTGTCCCCCAGGCGTGTATACTGGAACCAGTGCAGTTCAACATATTCATAAATGATCTGGGAAAAGGGGTCAACAATGAGGTGGCAAAGTTTTCAGATGATACAAAATTACTCAAGATAGTTAAGCAGACTATGAAGAGTTACAAAGGGATCTCACAAAACTGGGTGACTGGACAAAAAAATGGCAGATGAAATTCAATATTGATAAATGCAAAGTAATGACTATTGGAAAACAATCCCTTACAGCTTCCATATGAGGAGAGAGAAAAAGACTGGGACTGTTCAGCTTGGAAAAGAAATGACTAAGGGAGGGTGTCACGAGATTCACTCCACTCACCATTGTGGCGCCTCCTTCAGGCTCATTTGGGGATTAGCTCACCACTGGTTTGACGCCTCCTCTTGTGCTTTCTCAGGCTCCTTGTCCCAATCTTTCACTCGGCAGCATCTCTCACGCTCCAAGAGCTTCAGTGCTTCCTCTCCGTGGGTTGGCCCCCTGGCCAGGTCATCATAGTTTCCCCCCTCTCGGGTTATCAAAGTCTTTGTAAACAAACTGCCTCAGGCAGTCTTCTAAGTCCACTGCCCTGTCCATGCAATACCCCCAGAGAACCTACACCTGCCCTCTACACTGGAGTCACCCAATGAAATTAATAGGCAGCAGGTTTAAAACAAACAGAAGGAAGTACTTCTTTACACAACATACAGTCAACCTGTGGAACTCGTTTCCAGGGGATGTTGTGAAGGCCAAAAGTATAACAGGGTTAAAAAATGAGCTAGATCAGTTCCTGGAGGATAGGTCCATCAACGACTATTAGTCAAGACAGTCAGGGATGTACCGGGGAGCATGGCAAGGCTGGCGGGTGGGGGAGAGACACTAGAAGACAGCCTGTTGTGGCTATGGAGACAGGGAAGATCTCCCTGGTCACAATGATGGGCTCCTCTGCAGCCTTTGACTCAGTGGCCACTGGGTACTGCTAACCCACCTACATGACATAGCAGTAGATGGCCCAGCACTACAGTGGCTCCGGTTGTCCCTCCCCAGCACAGCTCAGAGTGGTGATGGGTAATTGCTCCTCATCTCTGAAGGCTCTAGCTTGTGGGATCCTTTACTATTTCCGCTTCTCTTCAACATCTGCATGAGCCCGCTGGGAGCGACAGTGAGATGCCATGGGCTCAACTAGATCTCACTGGCAGCTGGAGCAACCACTGCTGAATGTCAGAATGCCTACAGGAAATCAGCTCTTGGACGAAGAGCAGCTGGCTCCAGCTGAACCCAGGCAAGACCAAGTGACGCTCGTCAGAAAGGGGAATGCTTCGAAGAGCTGGCCAAGACATTGTCTGTCTCATCTTCCAGCACAGTTGCACAGCCCCCGTTTCTCAGAGTGGGGCAAAGCCTCGGGATCCTGTCTGACTCCTCAATAAGTCTGGCTGACCAGGTGGCATCAGTTTCCCCAAATGGCTTCTTTCCCCTCCAGCTGACTAGGAATCTTTGCCCCTTCCTCCCTGACGAGGCCCTGGCCCCTGCGATCCAGGCATGCATCCCCACCAGGCTGGACCACTGTAACTCGTGTCTGAAGCTGAATGCGTCGATGACGCCCAGATTCCAGCTGATACAGACTGCGGCTGTCCACTTGTCCATGGTTAAGGCTGCTGTGAGCATATCAGGCCTATATTCTCATCCCTTCACTGGCTCCTGGTCAGCTTCTTAGCCCAGTTTCAGGTCTTTGGTCCTAATTTTCAAAGCAATTAATGGCTCCAGCCCCAGCTATATCAAGACTGAACATCTTTGAAAACCCGCGATAGCTGCACTCCTCCGGGACAGTGCAGATGACAGCTCAGGATGAAGCATGTGAGAGAGCTGGGGACGAAAGATTCTCTGTCCAGAGGATCCGGCTTTGTAACAGTCTTTCGGAGGAGATCAGGTGAGTCCAGAGCCTGGTTGTCTTTAGGAGACATGGCAAGGCCTTCCCCTTTGAGAAAGCCTTTCCACCATATGTAAGGTACAGGTATTTTGGTACAGGTATTTTTAGTAAAAGTCACGGACGGGACGTGGGCAATAAACAATAAATCACGGAAGCTGGAGCCCTGCCACACGGAGCTGAAGCTGGAGCCTCTCCACGCCATGCAGGGCTGAAGCCACAGCCCCACCACACGGGGCTGAAGCCAGAGCCCCAGCTCCGCTGCACAGGGGCTGAATTATTGGAATTTTCAGGACGTTGAGGAGGTCTCGTAATGTCACGGTATCCATCACCTCCGCGACAGACTCATAGCGGTAACCGTAAGTAACGCTCGCTATTCAAACACTCCTTTTATCCCCAACCCTCTACCAACCTCACCCACAAATAAAAGCACCCTGCCCCGAGCAGAATTCTGACCCCAAAAAGAGGGAGGTGCCAGAGACTCCATGAAGTCCACTAAGGGCTTTGCTATTGCTGTTCTTTGTATGTGGAAGGTGCTCAAACACTACAGCGGTGGGCAGCAGTATAAAACCTTAAGAGAATAGATAGATAGAGGGGGTGTATGGGGATAGATGGATAGATGGATAGATAGATAGATAGATAGATAGATATGCAGGAGCTCCTGGTTTGGAAATGCTGGGCTGTTTCTGTTGGACCAGGGGAACATCCTGCCTCCACAGTCCCATGGGGACCAGCAGGGCTTCATCTCCTCGGGGTACGGTGCTGAGGTGGGAGAGACCCAGAGACGGGGGAAGGGTCATG
The DNA here is from genome assembly GCF_028017835.1 of Emys orbicularis. Taxonomy (NCBI): domain Eukaryota; kingdom Metazoa; phylum Chordata; order Testudines; family Emydidae; genus Emys; species Emys orbicularis. The sequence goes on from NC_088692.1 coordinate 48,913,586, forward strand.
GAATGAGGAGAGGTGGCTCTGGAAAGATCCCCCTTCTGTACGCTCGGTCTTTTCCCAGCATGCTTTGGGGGCTGGCAGTGCCTGCAGTCGTGCAGCGCTGTGAAATATTCATCGGCTTGCTCTGCTCGGGACATGAAATTGCTCTAAATACCTCTAAATATTTCATCCTGTGGGTTGGAGTAGCCTCCCACCGTGCGGGCCTGCTGGGGTGAGGCAACGGGGATGGCGAGGCTGCCTATTCTGCTGCTCAGAGGCCGGCAAGGCGGCCAGGCTGGCCCAGCCACAGGGCAGGGGTGGGACAGTTCTAGGTTCACTCGACGGCTTCAGAGACCAGACCATGGGACGCAAAAGACACAGGCCCAGTTGTACAGCTGTCGCTGTCTCTCTCACATGCTTCTGGCCTCCCTCCCCCTCAGCCCTCCCTTGCCTCCACTTCCCCTCCCTGTCTCTCACACGTTCCCTTTCCTCTGAGCTAGCTGTTCACTGGTGTTTCTTCTCCGCCTCCCCACCGCTCAGCCTTGCCATGCTCCCCATCTCGCTAACGCCTTGTGAAAGGAACATTTCTTGTCCATGTTTTCCTTGTGAGCAATTATCCTCATTAAAAGTGCAGGATCAGGAGGACGTGCGGAATATTCTGGCCTCCTGGCTGCTGGGAGCACGGGGCCTGATCCCGCACTACTGGCGCTCCCCATGGACATCCGAGGGGAAGAGGATTGTGGCCTGGCTCCCACATGTCTGAGTCCTCCAGAGGGCACGGGGAAAGCTGAGGAAGCCAGCTAAGGCAGTATTGTCTGCAGTAAGCAGAGATGCTGTGTGCATCGTGCAGAGGTAAAAGTGGAGTCACAGCAGGATTGTGTGCAGGATGTGGTTGCAGCTCTGTATATATCATGTGCACTAAGCAGAGATTCACTTACCAGACACTTGGTCTGCAGTGACTGAGGCTCAGCAGTCTGTGGGGCGGCAGGGCGGGTTCCACGGGCCTCCCCGTGTGCTCGCCATACACGACGCTTGCTGTGAGACAGCACCAGCAGTGACTGCAGGTGAGTTGTGGGTTTGCTATGTGGTGGTTTGAGCACTCTGGTCTCTTTCTCTACTGATGGAATCTCACTGGCTGGTGACAATCTGTCCATGGTTCAGATTTATGTGATGAAGTTTGTTTGGATCTGGGGGCTCTATATGCCACATAGCGCCACCTGGGGGTTGCCCTTGGCAGCCATGTCTTGGAGGGCAGGAGGCCCCCAAAGGGTTAATCCTGAGGAATGCCTGCCCCCTGCGCTACACAGAGCCAGTTCCCCTTGCATGTGCCAGACTCTGGCTCCCACTCCAGAGGCCCGTCTGCCACGTGGCCTCCCTTTGGCTCTCTGCTGTTGACTATTTAAGGCAAACCTCCTTGCCTGATTTTAAACAAAGCCCAGCTCCTCTCGCTGTCCTGGTTTTAAATAACTCGCTTGGAGTAAACATTGCAAGGCACGAGCCTATAAATCAGGCATTCCCAGGACCTGCCCAGCGGGGCGTGTGAGCAGGAGGGCAGCCCAGGCCTCCTGGGCTCCAGCACACTCAGCAGCTCCTGTGCACTTTCTGGAAGGGATGACAGGGCCTGCTGGGGTGAGGGGAAGGGAATGAGTTCCCATGGAAGGTAGAGCTGCTGACGGCTTAATGGGACAGAGGTGCTGGGTGTGTTGTAGCCATTGGGGTAGAAGTAACTGCTAGAATTAGACTGCAAAGCAGTTTCCATTACAGCCCATGCTTTCTCTTGACATTTCCCGCTGTGACTGGAAGTTTCTAGCCACGACCCCTGCCTGATGATGAATTATTCCCCTGGGCACAAGCTCTCCAGCCAGTTTGGGATTTGGAGAGAGTCAGCATTGGCCTGCTTCAAAAATAATTGCAATGCCTTTGTTCCCTGGCAGGGATAATTCCAAGATGGCTGCCCTATGATATGGCACCGTCATCATGGAGGAGTGCCTTTGGGAGGAGGTTCATACAGCAAAGCGACATACCCAGCAAAAACGGCTGTTGGTTTGCACTCGGATGAGCACACGCAGCTAGCTGGGCTGAGAGCATTACTAACCTACATGTCAGTGTGGGGAATGGTCCCCCTACTGTGGGGAACTTTCCTGGCTTATACACTACCCCGGTGAAATGGGCTAGCGAAAGGATCTGAGTCCTCGCTTCCACTCCCTTTACCCAGAGGCCTGCCTGACCTCGGGGGTTCCCCTTCCACTCTCCTGTGTGGCAGAGTCCTTGTAACCCCAACAAGGCTGGGCCCAGGATTCCTGGGGGGCTTGACCCCCAACCTTGTCGTGGTCACTTAGGACAGCGGATAGGGTGTCCCCACTCTGGGGTGCTCTCTCCGCACTGGATGCTTCCCTGACCCACTGATCATTACATACAGTTCAAAGCAAATACAATTTATTAAACAGCAGCTAATTAAAAAAATAAGGAAAGGTGAAAGGAAAACCCGTCACCCCACTCTGTGGCATGGGGACATCACAACCAGCCCTGGCTGGAATGTCAGGGCAGTTCACAGCCTGTTCCTCACACATCCCAGGCCCCTGCCCAGGCCCTGGCTGTGCTGCAGGGATGCCACAGGTTGGACACTTGCTCTGGTGGTTGCCACATGCCTTCAGGCTCTAGGTGGCAGGTCTTTCTTCCCTGCGTCAGGTCCCCTCCTCTCCCCCATTGGGATAATGATCCCCCTCCAAGGCCTCTTGGCTGGTGGGGTCTCCCTGCGCTGGGCCCGCTGCCCAGGGTCCCCCCTTGTGCTCCCCTGCTGCTCATCGCACCTGCCTCCGGACTGCTCCAGCTCCAGCCCCAGCACTGCTGCTGCTCTGCCTCCCGCTCCCTGGGCTGCTTCGCTGATCCCTCTGGCTCTGGTTGCTGTAGCTCTGCTCCCAGCGCAGGTCTGCTCTCTGGGCTGCTTCTGTGGCTCTGCTCCCAGCATTGACCTGCTTCCTGGGCTGCTTCTCTGGCTGGCACGGCTCTGCTCCCCAGCTCAGCTCGGGCCCCTGCTCTCTCTTTAGCTCGGCCCAGCTCTGGCCAGGCAGCAGCTCCAGCTCACAAGGAGGACAGGGTCCCCCTGGCCTCCTGACTCCCTCATTAGCCTGCCTGCCCTGTCAATCAGGCTGACCTGGAGCATTGGCCTCTCCCCATTGTTCCTGGGGACTGTGATCTCAGGGTCCTGATTTCCCATCAACCCTTCCCCTTTCTTTTGGAACTGGGAGCTAGCCAACCAAAAAATCCCCACTGAGTTTTAGTAAGGGGCTAACAGACCCCTTACATACTGGTTGCACTAGCAGAGCCTGGGAGGTTTGGGATTTGCTGCATCAGCTTCCACACCTTGGAGAGTCGAGCCTCTTCTCCACTTTGCTTCCTTTGAAAAGAAACCCTAGGAAATGAAAGGCTAAAATTGATACCAATGCAATGTCAAGGCTGCACAAAAATGTGGGCATTAGAGTTAAAAATGTTCACTCAACTTCCACTCAGTTGCTTCACTGAACTGTGTGAAAATACAGGATTTATAGTCACAGTTACATGTTGGCTTAGGAAAAACTCTTACAGAGAAATTCTCAAGCCTGAAAATGTCTAAAACACTGAGAGAATTCAAGATTCAGCTATATGATATTTTGGATTTGAGAGATATCTGAATTTCACATCATCTGAAATTCAGGTAACAAGGATTTGAAAATCTGGAGTTTACCGATATCTAAACGTGTGTTTATGCTGTGGTCATAAATAACTTTTATATGATATGGTATGATATTTATATTAATTCAGAACTGGCAGCACCATCTACATTTAAAGTTCCCCAACAGTTCCCATTGTAAGACCCTATTTTCATTTGCTTATAACCAGAGCTGTGCAAATAACAAATTTGTTGGTTTGCTTGGCATTATTGAAAAATGTTTAAAAAATAATTTCGGGTCAAACTGAAAATGAATTTTTTCAAAATTTTCAGTGAATTCAAAAGTAAAAAAAAATTGATTTCAGGTTGAATGAAATGTTTTGTTTCAATTTTGACTATGACAAATTTAAATATGTTTCTGATTGTTTTTTTAACATAGAATTACAGGAAATTTTGAAACAAAGTAATTTTGAACCAATTTTTGTTTTTTTTTGAAAATGCGGGAAAAAAGTTTTAATTTTTGGTATTTTTTTAAAACCTTTTTTTATTGAAACAATTTGCAAAATGTTTTGGTGTCACCGAATCTGCATTTTTTGCCAAAAAAGTTTCAGACAAAAATTTTGCCCAGGTCTACTTATAACTTTGCGAAACCATTTAGGATGAATGTTTCCATGCCAGGTGTCTGACTCAGGCTGAATATTTTTGGAAAGTTTCAGTTTAAACAGTTTAGGCATTTTCAAGAATGAGATTAGGAAAAAACATGTTTTGGTTTAGAGAAGGGACTTGAAATTTGGCAGGAGGGGTCACCCTGGTGCCAGGGATGTGCCTTTTGCTGTTTCTGTGAAAAAACACCAAAATCTGGTCCAGTAATATCCTTTGAAAAATCTCATTTTGCACATGCTCAGTAGAGACTTTTTGAGCTGGACAACTAAATTATCTGAAGATTCCATCTGTACTGAGCTTGCCAGGGCTAAGTAGGACTTCCCCTGCAATTGCTCTTCCTGGCTGCTGCAGGCCACCGTAGTGCAGGGCACCAGAACTGAGAGCTGGCAGACTGCTCAGTGCCTCCACTACTGGTGCACAGCTGATGTGGAGGAGGAAGCAGCCCTCACGGAATGCTGACGAGATAAGATTTGGATGGGGGTGGGAGAGGGAGACTGTAGATTCGGACAAGGAGCCTGTGGGGGAAGACTGGGGTCTGGGACAGAGAGAGACTGGGACTGGCAGGGTTGGCAGGGAAAAATGTGCACTGAACGAGGCAGGGGTTCTGTGGAAAAAAATTGTGATCATGTAATTACGGACTATCGTAATGCATACATGCAAGGGAGGCGAATTAATGTTGCACAGGCTACCTGAATTCTGGCATCTCATAACGTTACTTGACTTTGCAAGCTTCTTTTCATGTTGTTTTTGGATGTAATATTGGATGCAATGAGAAATAGTGTGCAATGTAGTTAAAGACTTGTGCAATGCAGACAAAAAGGGGGCAGAGTTAAGGTTATACTTTCAATCATTCCTTGACCTGTGTATAGTTATGGTAACTGTCAGCCTCACTGCATCTTTTATTTGGAACACCTATTCCTCTCTAGCTATCTAATCTCTTTCTCTACAAATGGGTAAGTCAAAGAACACATACAATTATATAAAACATCTGTTAAGAGAGAGAAAGCAGGATCTGTGAGCAGAATCTTGCAGAGGGAAAAATGCCAAAGAAAGCCACCACAGTAGCATTTAACTTCAAAAAGGGAACTACACAGAAATGAGGAAGCTAGTTAAATGGAAATTAAAAGGAATAATAACAAGGATGAAATGCCTGCAAACTGCATGGAGACTATTAAAAAAACCCATAATAAAGACTTAAACTAAATGTATACTCCAAATTAAAAAAAACAAAAAACAGTAAGAGGACAAAAAAATGCCACCTGGTCTAAACAGCAGAGTAAAAGATGTGGTTAGAGACAAAAAGGCATCCTTTAAAAAATTGGAAGTCAAATCCTACTGAGGAAAATAGATAGGAACATAAGCTCTGGCAAGTCAAGTGTAAAAGTGTAATTAGGTAAGCCAAAAAAGATTTTGGAGATTAACTAGCTAATGACACAAAAACTAACGGCAATTTTTTTAAGTCCATCAGAAGCAGGAAGTCTGCCAAACAATCAGTGGGGCCACTGGATGATCAAGGTGCTAAAGGAAGACAAGACTGTTGTAGAGAAAATAAATGAATTCTTTAGGTGACAAATCAGAGGATCAGTCCCAGATTGAGGTGTCAATAGAGGAGTCTTTTGGAACAAGCTGATAAATTAAACCGTAATAAGCCATCAGGACCAGATGGTATTCACCCAAGAGTTCTGAAGGAACTCAAATATGAAATTGCAGAACTACTACGTTTGATATGTAACCAATCTCTTAAATTAGCCTCTGTACCAGATAACTAGAGGGCAGCTAATATAACATCAATTTTTAAAAAAGGCTTGAAAGTTGATCCTGGTAACTACAGGCCATTAAGTCTAAATTCAGTACCAGGCAAATTGGTTGAAACTATAGTAAAGAACAGGATTATCAGACACATAGATGAATACGATTTGTTAGGGAAGAGTCAGCACAGCTTTTGTAAAGGGAAATCATGCCTCACCGATCTATTACAGTTCTGTGAGTGTGTCAACAAGCACGTGCACAAGGGTGATCTGTTTGATACAGTGTACTTGGACTTTCAGAAAGCCTTTGTCAAGGTCCCTTACTATCTTAAGCAAATAAGCAGTCATGTGATGAGGGAAAATCCTCTCATGGATCAGTAACTGGTTAAAAGGAAACAAAGGGTCAGAATAAACGGTCAGTTTTTACCATGGAGAGGCATAAATAACGGGGTCCCCCAAAGATCTGTACTGGAAAACGGGGTGAACAGTGAGGTGGTAAAATTGACGATGATACAAAATTACTCAAGATAGTTAAGTCCAAATCTGACTGCAAAGAATTACAAAGGGATCTCACCAAACTGGGTGCCTGGGAAACAAAATTAGAGACAAGATGGGTGAGGTAATATTTTTTATGGGACCAACTTCTGTTGGTGAGAGAGACAAGCTTTCAAGTCACACAGAGCTCTTCTTCAGGGAAAGAAAATGGCAGATGAAATTCAATGTTGATAAGTGCAAAGTAATGCACATTGGAAAAAATAATTCCAACTATACATACAACATGGTGGGGTCTAAATTAACGGTTACTACTCAAGAATAGGGTGACCAGACAGCAAATGTGAAAAATCGGGATGGGGGTGGGGGGTAATAGGAGCCTATATAAGATAAAGACCTAAAAATCGGGACTGTCCCTATAAAATTGGGACATCTGGTCACCCTACTCAAGAAAGATCTTGGAGTCATCATTGATAGTTCTCTGAAAACATCCACTCAATGCACGGCATCAGTCAAAAAAGCTAACAGAATGTTAGGGACCATTAGGAAAGGGATAGATAAGAAAACAGCAAATATCATAATACCACTATATAAATCCATGGTATGCCTGCATCTTGAATACTGCATGCAGTTCTGGTCACCACATCTTACAAAAAGATATATTAGCACTGGAAAAGGTGCAGAGAAGGGCAACAAAAATGATGAGGGGTATGAAACAACTTCCGAATGAGGAGAGATAAAAAGACTGGGACTGTTCAGCTTAGAAAAGAGATGAGTAAGGGGGGATACGATAGAGGACATGAATGGTGTGGAAAAAGTGAATAGGGAAGAGTTATTTACCCCTTCACATAAGACAAGAACTAGGGGTCACCTGAGGAAAGTAATAGGCAGCAAGTTTACAAGAAATATAGGGAAATACTTCTTCACCCAATGCACAGTTAATCTGTGGAATTCATTGCTATGGGGCGTTTTGATGGCCAAAAGTATAACTGGGCTCAGAAAAGAATTAGATAAGTTCATGGAGGATAGGTCCACCAATGGCTATTAGCCAAGATGGTTCCCAAACCTCCAACTACAGGATACTGGGCTAGATGGACCATTGGTCTGACCGAGTGTGGCTGTTCTTATGAACTTGACAGGGTGCCTCTAGGAGCACGATCCAAATATGGGGAGATGGAGCCATGGCAAGCAGAGGCAGCAGGGCCTATGGATCAAGTCCCAGCCAGGAGCCAGCAGAGCTCCTGAGATCAGCTATTGAGTTGCTGTGTGGGTGAGTCCTTGGGTGAGTCCCTCCCCCTTCCCTGGGCCTCTTGCTGCCCCACTGGGCATGGGGATGCTGCTGCTTCCTAGGGGGAGTTTGGACTGGGAAGGGCTGGGGTGTGTGCGGCACCGGGAAAGGGGATGAAATGAGAAGTTGAGAGGAGACAGGTCCCTCACTCCCTTCCAGCCCTTTGAAAATGCAGTGCATTGCTATTGTCTGGAGTCCACAGGACCGTGGAATCAGAGGCACTCAGGGTGGACTCCGGAGAGAAGAGACTGATTCTCCTCATTGCGGTAATTCTGGGCTGGACTCCATGATGGTGGTGCCAGTGGTCCAGTTTGAGGAGAATGCCCCCTGCCCATTAGGGAATGGCCACCACAGCCAGTCCAATAAGCCGACGAGGCTGCCAGGAGGCAGTGCAGCAGGGACAGCACAGGGGCTGTGCGCAGATGGGGCTGGGAACCTCTGCCTCGTCTTTGTGCCTCGCACGAGCAGTGGTGGCATCCCAGGGGAGGTGAGCTCCTTCCCATCTGGTTGGTGTAGGTCAGCACCATTCACAGCTCTGCCCCCCACTGGCTCGCTCCTTCACCCTCTCCTCTCTTCCCTGGACCTTGCTCCTCTCTTCACCTCTTCCTTCCTCCTCTCTTGGCATCTCCTCAGGCTGTGGCGTCTCCTGGCCCCTTCTTCAACACACTGGGTCCTGGGCTAGTTCCCCTGGCTTATCCAGCTTGCCCTGTCTCATTCCCTCTCTCTCAGCCCCCTTCCTCTCTCATCTGTGGGGAATGCCCTCCCAGAAGCAGAGCCCCAATGCTGGTAGCAGCGATGGAGGGGCCAGTGTGGGTCAGTCACTGGCATTCCTCCCTCTCCCCCGGTGTCCAGCCTTGCTCAGAGCAGGCCCAGCTGACACACTGGTACAAACGCCTGAGCCCCATCTTCACTAGCTCTCACGCCACCGCTGCCCCCGGGGAGCTGTGCTGGCTAGTGCCACGCTGAGGGTGGGGGTGTTGGCCTCTGCCATCACCAGTGCACCTGCCTTTGCTGTAATGTATTCACCTTGGGCCCATCTTCTGCCCCTCCCCCCCTTCTCTGTTCCTCTCAGAGTATCTCAGTCCATTTTGCCTCCCTCCTCTTTCCTTTCAAAGGCAAACACGTGAGGGATTGAGCAGCCTCTTCCAGGATGATGCTTCATTTAGCTCTCATCCCCCCCGATTTGCTAATCCCTCTTGTTATCCACATGACTGAGGGGCCGTATTCTAAGTTCAAAAGGATACAGTGCAGTGTCGGTTACAGATCGGATTGCATCCTTGGAAGGGGAGCATTAGCTCCACCAGTGCTAGATCTGGGGGCGGGTGTGCTCGGAGACCGCTCACACCTTCAGAGCAGAGACAATGGAAAAGATGGGGGTGGGGAAAAGCAGGGCTGGGGCTCAAGAGTGTGCAGGCTGCCATCGGGTGTGGGATGAGAGCTGTATGGTGCCCCCGCCGTGTGACCAGCAAAGAACTCCCATGGTGCCAATAGGCATCCGGCTGTTTGGAGGGATTAGGATGCTGGGTCCTTGGACTGAGGAGTCACTAAGGGCTCCTTTGCAATCCCCAGAGACCGAGCATCTGAGGGATGATCTTGAACCTGTCAGTGGGGGCCTGTTTCTCCACTGCTTGGGTCATCATTGATACCTGTGCACGTGGGTGCAAAACTCCCCCCACTCTCCACTCTGTAAAAGGTTGCACAAGGAGCTAGCCAATGGGACTCAGGTCCTGCCTTTATAAACAATCAATAGCAGGAAGAGGGAGCAGTTAAGAGTCACAGGGAGGGAGATATGAAAAGAAAGGAACTGATGAGGTGCTGGAGACTGTTGCAGGGTGGTGGAGACTGCAAAGGAGAAGGCTTTTATACCGGTGTTGGCCAGACTGTGAGGACAGACCAATCTCACGCTGCACGTCTCTGTCTTTCACTAGCTGCTGCTTTGACATGTCAATCTACCTTTGTAAATCAAACCATTTCTTTCCTGCTCATGGAACTGATGGTGCTTGATCTAGTGCAGCGTTGCCAGCACCAAGTGTTTAGAAATCATGAGTCAGATTCCAAAAATCACGAGATTGGTTTAAAAATTGTGGAGGTTTTTTTCTCCTACTGAGCCTTTGGGTCATGCTCAGGTCACATTTCCAGGCTTTTCTCCAACCATGAGGGCTAAAAAGATACTTTTAAAAAAGGAAAGCTGGTTCTTATAAAATCACGTGCCTCCAGGAGCTGGAGTTTGAAGGAAAACTCAGAATACTGCAAGGCTCATGCTAAAAACACAAGAGATGGCAGTGCTGCTAGGGGCTGATTTTAGCATGAGTTTCTCAGCATAATTTTTGTTGGTGGCTGTATTTTTATTTAATATTTCTACAAGCTTTTTTCCCATTATTGTGATTACAGATGGGTCATTGCTAACAATTTTCAATTTCTAACACCTTTGTTAATTTCACTTTTCCAACTATAAAAAGACATCGGATCACAAATGTGTTGGTTGGTAAGAAGGGCAAGCAGGGAAAATAATAAATCAATTCAGCCCCTAAGAGGTGTATCCTCCTGAGCAGAGGCTGCCAACTGTAGCAAACTGAAACCACCAAACTCTTTTCTCTTGTACCCCAAACCCATTTCAGGTTTTGAGCAGTGCAAGTCACTTGTTGTAACTGAAGGTGCCTGTTCCTTTAAATGCTGCTTTGAAGCCAAGCTGAGAAGTGTTACTACAGCTATGGTGCTTGTGCTTCAGACCACCCAGCCATCCTCTGCTGAATTCCTGCTCCGGCAGCCTGGTTATTAGCAACTTCCATCTGATAACACAAGCTCCACTTCTGCTTATGGCACTTTGCAGTGACAGAGTGGGGCTGATGGTCTCCAGATCCTCCCCCACAGGCTCTTAGGGCTCCCTGTTGGCTGCTGGAGAGAGGCAGAAAGGGTCAGTCCTCAGCTCCCTCCCTCGGGGCTCTTTTCAATGCTCTTCGAAAGGCTGGTAAAAAGCTGCTGCCCTGAAGGCTGTGCTGGGGTTAGGAACCCCAGCATGTAGACATGCTTTACAACTGCCAGGCCTTGAAACACATGTGTGACCAGCTCCGGTGGCTGGAGCAGAGCTCTGGTGCTGTCACCCACAGAGAACACGCCCATTGTTCCAAGGGGTGACTTGGTGCCATCATCCCCATTTCACAGATGAGGGAGATAAGGCAACAGAGAGGGGAAGTGACTTGACCAAGGACATATAGAGATCTGAGGGCATTCCTGGGGCTTGAACCAGGAGTCCTGACACTGCAGCTCCAGTTTTAACCCATAGCCCCCTGCTCCCACTGAGGAGAGAATGGAGCCCGGTGTGTGTTCTGCAATGTGGGGCGAGGCAGTTTACTTCTCACTGGTGTGATGGAAGGAGTGAGTGTTTGGGACTGGGAGGGTCTGAGTCCCCTCCCCATCATCTAGGTTGGGAGCCCCCCAATAGTCTCCCATGGGAACATCCAGAGAGCTGCTCACTTGGCTGGAGGCTAGCAGGGAGTGAGCGGAGGAGATCCAACGTTCCCAGCCCAGCACCAGGTCTGAACATCTCTCCCGAGTGATTAGGGGAGCGATCACAAAGGCTACGACTTTCCAGTGGGAGATTATTAGGGGGCTCCTGGGCTAGATTACTGGAAGGGGGCTTGTGAGGCACATTGGCACAGCGGTGTGTGGGGAGCCCCTTCCCCCATAGCAGGGGGTGCAGGTCAGCTAAGGGGCATTGGCAAAGCTGCGTGTAAGGGAAGTGTTGCAAAGCACTGCCTCATGCTCTAGCCGTCACCCATAGTTCCACGAACACTAGACATTTGCAGAAACATTTAAAGCAGAACAATTAAAGTGCCCAGGCTCTACATGAAACATAGAGCTTTTCCTGGTCCTGCCTGGGCCAGATGTTTACATCTCTTCCCTGGAAGGAGCCCTCTTCACTAGCCTTCAGTCACCGACTGGCCTTTGTTAAATCCTCTGTGATTATCTGTGGCCCCATCTACGCAGCAATTTCACAGGAGTCAGGCTCAGTGCTTTGAAGCCATTGTCTGGAATGGTTGTAGCTAGATTGGTTGTACTAGCATCCAGACCCCAACACGGTTCTTGGAGCACATGTGTGTCGGACGCAAAGGCCTCTCTGCACCTACAGCACTCTGCATGGCAGTTTGAAAATACAGACACTTGAACAGGGGTGTATGTGCCTGTGCATTGTGGGAACTTTAGGCAATTATCCCACAATGTTTAAGCAACTGGTGCTAGGAGCAAGGCATTGTGGGTGTTTTCCTAGGTCATCCTCTATTGTCACCTAGCAATGCCAGTCCCAGAATCCATTGGCGATGACTCAGGGCACGGTGGGCGGTTCCAACCCAGGAGCCAATTCAGGGTGTTGTATTCTCTGGCTTTGCAAGTGTGTTGCTCTAACCCTTTGGCAGGAGAGAGGCTGCTGCAGATCAGGGAGGCAGCAGGACTCTGTCGCAGACATCCCAGGACATCTGCATTTCTGATCTGTGCCATAAGGAGATGAACACCTAGGCTGCGCACTCCCTGTGGCTGGGACAGAGTAGCAATAGGAAAATGGACCAACTGGGAACAGCTGGCCAACTTCTCAATGAGTGAGGCCTGTGGACAAGATGCAGCTGGTGGGCAAGCGAATGGGTGTTGCTTTGTGGAAGTTGACTGCCAATGTTCCCTGGCACATTTGTGTGGTACAAAGAATGGTATGACTGGCGGGGGCGGGATGTTATTGTGTTGGAAGCATGCCCAGTTTCCTGCCACATGTGGCAGCCATTCACAATGTCTTTGAGGTAACAAAGGGGAGTGAGCGTGAGTGCAGTTTTGCTGACACTTGGGGATACCACAGATGGCACATATGTATCTCCACATCTCATAAAGCTGGAACCCCAAATGCTTTTCCTCTAGAGTGGTGCAGGCTCCAGGAGGACCCTACTGCTGGTTCATTGATACTAACACTGAGAATTGGTCAGAATTCCTAGGGACGGGCAGCTTTCCCTGCCTCCCACTAGAGAAAGGAATGGGTTACTATTGCTGCCGTGTCTCGGGGGAATCCAACCTGCCCCTGGTTCCTGGGTAATCAAGGTTATTGCTGCATGCTGTGAACTGCACATCTCTGAGTAGAGAGGGGAGTGTTCTTCAGAGGGTGCTGGGCTGGGAAGCCAGTGTAAATGCATATTGGCAACTGGCATTCCTGCTCCGAGGAAGGGCGCTTCGATGGCATCAGCATGTTCTGTGCCAGTACCTGGCTCCCGCTGTAGCCGGGGAGGGAGATGCAGTGAAAACACCTATGGATTGAACTCGCTCTGCTTCTCAAGAGCCTTTGCTAGCTGAAACTTCCACTTGACGTACAGCTTTTCCTAAAGAATTGCAGCTCACCCTATTGATCATTAGTACTTTGTTTCACATGGTGAGCTAAATCAAAGGCAACAGGAGCAAGGTTGGGTATTCCCATTCCCATTCTTTTCTGATTGTGAAATACTGATCCTTCCACCCGTAATCACGCAAGTGCCTCTGAACAGCTATGGGGGTTTGGTGTAACACCTGTCATTTGTTCCTCTCCATCAACTTCAGCACCTGTTGTTCATAACTGGACACTTGCTGGGCATGCCTCTTGTTTGCACGATTCACAACTGTGTTTAGGGAGGAGGATGGCAGCATGAGGTGCTCCCCTGTGAAAGATGCTGCTTAGGTGAGCCCTGTTTGGAATGGTCAAGAAGAACTCTAAGGAGCGAGTGGGGTTGACATTGCAATGATCTCAGGACATATCTACACTACAAAATTAAGTTGACCTAACTTACATCATCAGCATATAGCCACCGTAGTAATTACATTGCTTGTGCATGTCTATGCTGTGTTCCTTGCGTCGACAGTGTGCATCATCACCAGGAGCGCTTGCACTGATTGAACTGTCAGTGTGGGGCATTGTGGGACGGCTTCTGAAAGCCTGCAACAGTCTATTATGCAAGCAACACAGTGTCTACATTGAGACTGTGTCGACCTAACTACACTGACATTGACTCTATGCCTCTGGTGGAGGTAGAGTTACTAACATAGGTGCTGACTTCCTCTCTACCCAGGGGGTGCTTGACCCACTCTCCGCCACATGCCCCACCCCACTCCACCCCTTCCTCCAAGCCCCACTCCTGCCTTGCCTCTTCCCACCCTCGCTCCGCCCTCGCCCGTGTCCCCACTCCACCTCTACCTCCAGGCCTCACCCCTCCCCAACTCTTCCCGCCCCCACCCTGCCTCTTCCCTGCCTCTTTCCCCCCCCTCCCCAGAGCGCGCCCCATACACTCTCCTCCCCCTACCTCCCAGCGCCTCCTGGACACCATGGAACAGCTGATTGCAGCAGGCAGGAGGTGCTGGGGGGGAAAGAGGGAGGGATGGGAGCTTGGCTGCCAGTGGGTGCTAAACACCCACTAATTTTTTTCCATGGGCAGCAAAAAACTGTAGTGGCCCAAGTAAATCCGGCATTAAGAATAGCTTCTGGTTATATGAATTAGTGGTAATTACATGGGACACAAATTAGAAGTATGCTGTAAATCTGTAGTTAATGCACCTGGATTATGAATGTATCCAACAGTCCTATAGTAATCTAAAGTTAAGGTCCATACACCACAGTGGCTATGGCTCTCTGGGTCACTGCTGTAGAATTCTGCAGCTCAGTCCTTCTCAGACTCTAAGGCCTAACATAACCCAGCTAAAACCACCAAAGCCCAGGGTATCCCCACTCTACAATCTCAGTCATGAAACTGTATTCTTATTCTGATCCCATTTTCCAAACCAACCCGCCTTCCCCAATTGCAACCTGCCTGCCACCAGCGCTGCATGTGCCACAGCTTGAGAATGGTTGCTATAGGCTATTTTCAGAGGATTAGAAAGGATGGGTATTTCCATTTGTTCTAAATAACGTCCTACCTATCTCATTTCCTAAAGGAGCTCTCCAGGGAAAAGCCAAAGAGCTGAAGTGGAGACCAAAGCAACTGCGTCATCGCACAGACTAACAAGCTGCAAAGCATCTCTCCTGACCAGGAGTGTCCCTGAGCCAGAGGAACACAAGACAAACCACAACTGTAACCCATCAGAGAGGGGCACTTATGCTGGCTGTTCCTGTTGCTGTTTACCTCTAAACAATCATTTCACAAAACTTAAGTTTGGGGCACTGTGAATTTCACTTTTTCAAACCTAGCCCCCTCGCAGCCCGTGGGATTGGGAAAACCTGGCTGCTGCTTTTGGCTGGAAGCAAATTTAGTATCGGATTTGAAATGTCCTCATAAATGGCAGGCGAGGAACGTCCTCAGACCCTGCGCTGCAAGCAGTGCTGCCAAGAGCTGCTCTGAAATGCCCATAAAAGAAGATTTGCAGGGATCTGATGCATCTGGAACAAACATTTCCATACACCTCCAAGGCCCTTGTCTTTCTCCGTTAGCTTCAGATCATCCTCCCAGGGGAGGAGGGCAGAGCCGAGGAAAACGGGCAGTGATGTGCAGACGGGCAATTAAAGATTGAAAACATACACTGAGGTTCTTGGAATATCTATGCTGGGAATGTTACAAGCCCTGACATTCTACAGCCCTCTCGAGCCACAGTGTCACATCGTCTATTGCCCAGATTCCTCCAGGCCCCTCCTCAGCCCCAGTGCTGCATGATGTGTTACCCAGAACCCTGGGGACCCTGCCTAGGCACCAAACCATCTGCCACCCTGAGCCCTCTGGCACTGCACCCCGTTCTCTGTCACCCTGAACCACTAGCCCCACACCCCGTTCTCTGCAACCCTGAGCTCTCTGGCCCCACCCCCTGTTCTCTGGTACCCTGAGCCCCCTGACCCCACATGCCCTTCTCTGTCACCCTGAGTCCCCTGGCCCCACACCCTGTTCTCTGTTCCTCCTTGCCCTTCATCTCCTTCTTTCTGGAATTAGTTGCCCTCGGCTGGGGACCGATCTCGCAGCCTTTGCAGCCATCTCTGTGATGCCCAGGATGACTCCTGTGTAGCATATGAGGTAGGACCTGCACAGCCATGAACGGTCAGACTGAGGTTGGGCCTGCACAGCCACGGATGGTCTGATTGCAGGGCCGGTGCTACCATTAAGGCAAACTAGGCGGTTGCCTAGGGCGCCAAGATTTGGGGGCACCAAAAAGCGGTGCCCCCAATTTTTTTTTACACCGTTCCTGGGCTGGGCTGCCGGCGGCGCGCTGACATGTGCGGCTCAGACTCCCTCTCCCAGCGCAGCGGCCGCTCCACTTCTCCCGCCTCCCAGGCTTGCGGTGCCAATCAGCTGTTTGGCGCCACAAGACTGGGAGGGGAGGAGGATTAGAGCGGGGGCGGTGTGCTCGGGGAGGAGGCGGAGCAGAGGTGAGCTGGGGTGGGGAGCTGCCGCATGGCTCCCGGGGGTGGGGAGCTGCCGTGGGAGAGGGGCGCCTCAGGGCGGAGGGGTGGCGGGGAGCTGCCGCAGGGCTGGGGGGGGGCGCAAGGTGGCACCGGCCCTGTCTTGCACCGGCCCTGTCTGACTGTGAGGCTGGACCTGCACAGACATGGACAGGCTGACTGTGAGTAGGGTTGCCAACTTTCTAATAGCAGAATGCCAAACACCTTTGCCCCGCACCCTGTGCCGCCCCTTCCCAGAGGCCATGCCCCTTTCCCGCCCCTTCTCCAAGGCTCCGCCCCCACTTACTCCATCCCCCCCGTCGCTCGCTCTCCCCACCCTCATTCTCTCGCTCATTTTCACTGGGCTGGTGCAGGGGATTGGGGTGCGGGAGGGGGTTAGGGCTCCAGCTGGTGTGCAGGCACTGTGGTGGGGCTGGGGATGAGAGTTTTGGGGTTCAGGAGGAGGCTCCGGGCTGGGGCAGGGGGTTGGGATGCGGGGGGTGGTGAGGGCTCTGGCTGGGGGGTGGGCACTTACCTCAGGCGGCTACCAGGAATAGGCAACATGTCCCTCCGGCTCCTAGGGGGAGGGGGGCCATGGGGTCTCTGCACGCTTCCCCGCCTGCAGGCGCCACCCCCACAGCTCCTATTGGCCATGGTTCCCAGCCAGTGAGAGCTGCAGAGTTGGCGCTCGGGGCCGGGGCAGCGCGCGGAGCCACCGTGGCCACCCCTATGTCTAGGAGCTGCAGAGACATGTCGCCGCTTCCCAGGAGCCGCATGGAGCTAGGTAGGGAGCCAGCTGCACCACCAACCGGACTTTTAATGGTCTGGGGTCAGTGGTGCTGACCGAAGCTGCCAGGATCCCTTTTCAACCGGGCATTCCGGTCGAAAACTGGACGCCTGAGTGTGAGGCTGGGCCTGCGCGGCCATGGACGGTCTGACTGAGGCTCCCACCTGAGTCAGCGCAGGGAAAGGAGCCGAGAAGAGTTAATAGCTGGGTGGGCTTCACATGTGTCTCTGGAATGGGGCGTGATGAGGGGCTCTGTTGCGGGGAGGGGCGGATGAGGGAGCTGATCTGACCTTCAGTCACTTGTGGCAGGATTAATAAAACCTGTTGGTAAAAGTTTAGCAATGGCCATTGAATCAGTCACCAGGGCTTAAAGGGCCAGGAGGCTCTCGAATCCCACACAGTTACCTGGACACAGTGAACACCTAGAGCAGGGGTTCTCAAACTGGGGGTCGGGACCCCTCAGGGGGTTGCAAGGTTATTACATGAGGGGGGGGGGTTTGCAAGCTGTCAGCCTCCACCCCAAACCCCGCTTTGCCTCCAGCATTTATAATGGTGTTAAATATATTAAAAACATGTTTTTAATTTATAAGGGGGGGTCGCACTCAGAGGCTTGCTATGTGAAAGGTGTCACTACTGGCCTAGAGCCCCACGTGCCTTGCTATGGGATCCAGGTGCGTGGTTATCGGCATTACTGTACTGTGTACAGCACCTAGTGCAAATTGGCCCCTTGGCATTGCCACAAGCATCATCCATTCCTCATCCTCCTCCCATCTGGGAAGCAGAGCCGGACGGCTTTGTGTGGGGGAGAATGGGCAGGAATGCCAGTCCTGGCTTGCTGGATTCTTTGTTTTTTAATTTTTAATTTATTTAACCCAGTTGCAAACTGAGAGGCTTTCAAGAGACCCATCAGGGCCCTGGCCACGCTGCTCTGAGTAGAGCACGGGAGTGTGCTTCCTCAGTGGGAAACATCCTGACGTTAGGTCTTTCCCAGACTCCTAGATGCTTCTCCTCTGAGGCTTGGTTCCCATGCAGGGGACGATGTGTTCCGAGGGCAGATACCATTTGACAAAGCTGTACATGGGGCTGCATTCAGTTACCTGGGGCATACTGGGAATACATCACTTTGCACAGGCTAGAGAAGTCCAGGCAGGACCAAGACAATCTCTGAATGTTACTCAGATTCTTGTCTTAACAGCCAGTCTTTCATAGTGTTTGGATTGGAACCATGGCCCATTTAGCAGCACAGAAGAGCCATGTAGGGATCCAGTCTGGATTAGAGGTGGCATTCACCTCTGTGCAAAGGGCCAGCCCAAGGGCAAGGGAGGGTCTAACTGAAGCTCTGTTTTGAGGGTAGAAGAGTATAAGGCCCTGTGGGTCTAGAACCCAGCCAGCAGCAGCTGTACCCAGGTTGCGCTCCATTGCCCATGACCCATTGTGGACACAGACCATGGGAAGTCCTGCCTCAGGGGGTCTGACAGGCAGCAGCCTCGTGGCTCCTGATTGGATTCCCACCCTATATAAACCCAAGGGGTGTTCCAGGAAATGTCCAGGCAATAGTGTGGCTTGCTTGTAGCTGCCATGACCATTCTTACTCCCAGCATCAACCTCACCTTGATTTGGACTTTGCCTCCTGACCTGGACCCTGAAAGCAACTCAGACTCTGACCCTGGGTATCAACCCTGGCCTGGAACCTCACTATGAACTCCTTGGCTACTCCCAGCCTCCGGTTTGACTCTGCTCTGACCCTTGGTCCTGACTGCCCTTGTTAGGATCCTGACAAAGAGCTGCCTAGGCCCTCTGCACAGGGGAGAGTGTTGCCGATACTGTAGTGTGAAAAGACTGGGTTCTGATGGGCCAGTTGTTTGTTTAGTGCAATCCAACTAGGTTTAATGCAATTAAACACGTAGGAAAGGCTGGGGTTTTCTGTGCCATGCCATGTGTCTAATGGCTGACTGTGTTTTACAGTGTTATCTGTGGGGTGTTGCCTCCAGTGCATTTGTCTGTCCTTGCTGTGTCCATGGCAATTATGCATCTTTTAGATATGCTAGAAGTGGTGCTGTCTCCAGTGGGGTGGTTCTCTTTGTATGGAAGCTGGGTAGTTAGGATCAATCACTGTGATCATGGAGATGGACAGGTTCTGCCAGGCTCAGCAGTCTGTAAGATATCTCCTGGGGGGAATGGAAAACATGCTGCCAGCCTCCT
The DNA here is from genome assembly GCF_028017835.1 of Emys orbicularis. Classification (NCBI taxonomy): domain Eukaryota; kingdom Metazoa; phylum Chordata; order Testudines; family Emydidae; genus Emys; species Emys orbicularis. The sequence goes on from NC_088692.1 coordinate 48,932,750, forward strand.
CCCAGAATTACCCTACCCCACTGTTCCCAAAGTGCTTGCTCATGGGAGGGTCCAACTTCAGACACCTGGAGTCTGAATCAGGGGCACTGAGCAGCCGAAGCTCAGGCTGAAGGTTCCCTGGCATCTCCCGTCGGGCACCCAGTCACTGACATGCACACAGCTTGAGGCGCTTTTGAGATGCTGGGCTGGCTGTGAGCCTTGCCCTCGTTTCAGAGGCTGGTGCCCCCCCATGGGGGATCAAACAGGTTTGGAAAATAATCTGTCCCCTGGCATTTTTGCTCAGTTGCATCTTTATTTGTAAGCTGGGGGACAAGGTGGAAGTAGGGGGTGGGGGGGGGTGGGGGGGAAGAGAGCGGGAGGGAATATGGTTTAACTCCTTAGTGAAAGTGTTCTGGACAGGAGGTATGGTATACTGTAGCTGTTTCTGTGTACTGGTCCTTGAAATCGCCAAGAACACTGTTCTTGTCTCCACAGAGGCAGGCAGTCATTTTGCCATCAGCTCAGCATAGACTGTCAGTGTGGCCTGGCCATGCCTCTGAATACCCAGATTCTGAAATAAGAGACCACACACCTTGAAATGAATGACATCAAATTTTTAATTGAACACACTGTTTTATTTAAAAAAAAAAGTTCAAGCATGCAAACAGCCTGGAACTTATTATAATGAAACTAAACCATGGTTCTGTGTATTACAAGCTTACTTAAAATGCTATGGTGAAAATTATGCAAGCTGTTGTCACTTTAGAGATTGGTACTCGGCCACAGCTGTTTACCTTCAACCATGACTGTCAAAGGTTTTGCAAGTGCAAAACATTAAAGAAATTAGTGATTTTAAAAAACTCAATAAAATGAATGTCAGGATTACCCCCAGACAATTACAATTCAGTTCTGAACTGTGGAATTAGGTGACCAGAACTGGTGTGCGTGTTGTTGTAACAGGTTGGGCTGGACCGTCTTGGACAGCCTGGGTGGCTCAGTTTCACTGGGGAGAAGCACAAGCCACATATCACACCCCATCAGATGAACAAACAAAATCTTACATAGCCTCCTGTATGATAATAGAGTGGTTAGACGTTTCCTCAGAAGCCTAGACATATTGCTTTAGAGCAGTGGCGTAGCCAGGTTCTAAGAGCAGGGGGAGCAAACATTAAAAAGGTGCCCCCTTGGCTCCTCCTATGGTCACGCCCCCTTGGCTCCTCCGCCGGCCGCTCCGCGCCCCCCCCTTGGCTGGCTCCTCTGGCTGCGCTGCCCCCGCACCCCACCCAGTCCTCTGGCCGTGCCGTGCCGCCCCGCGGCCCCCCCCATGGCTCCTCCAGCCATGCCACCTCCCCCCGCCATGGCTCCTCCGGCCACGCTGCGGTCATGCTGCGCCCCCCTTCAAGCCTGGGGTGCGGCAGCCCCCCCCCAGTTCCAGCCCCGTGTGTGTGCAGGGAACAGAGGGGGTTACAGCCTGGATTGGGGTTACAGGGCCCGGCTCTGCTCAGGGGTTTTGACCCCTCACGGCTGGCCGGGAACGCAGCTCCTGGCGGGTCTGAGCCCCTTAGGCAGCGGGGCAGTTTGGGGGAGTCTCTGCGCTCTAGGCTGAGCACCGGCCGCCCTGAACTCATCCCCCGCTTGCCCGGCTCAGGCCGGGCAGCAAACAGCCAGAGGCTCCCACCTAGGCTGACATCCCTGCACGCCTCTGTTCTTCCCCGGGACCCACCCGCTTCCACTCACGCACCCCGGAGCAGCGAGAGCCACCAGCTCCATTTGCCTGTCTCCTTCCCCTTCCTCGCCTGAGGCCACCCTCGCTCCTCCAGCCGCGCCGCCCCCTCCCATGGCTCCTCCGGCCGTGCCGTGCCACCCCCACGGCCCCCCCCATGGCTCCTCTGGCCGTGCCGCCCCCTCCCCATGGCTCCTTCGGCTGTGCTGCCCCCCCTTGCCTGCAGGAGCCCCGCGCCGGCCCGGCAGGCCAAGCTTCAGAGCGGAGTGTGGGCCCCGCCTGCTGGCACCATGGTAACCCCTAACTAAGGCGCCGCTTTTGGAAAATGTGCTGAGGGGAAGCGGCTGCTTCCCCTGCACCCCCTAGCTACACTACTGCTTTAGAGTAGAGCCTTTTCCCTGGGGTGATTCAGCACCTAAGGGTCTTGGCAACATGGTGGTTGCATCTGGAATTGAACTCATTAAATAAACTATAGCACCCTCGTGGCCAAGATGGAGTCCACTCCATGGGTGGTTCTGGACAAGAAAAGATACATGCAAAAACACAGTTGGGAAAGTAGAAGGCAGCTTGGGTGAAAGTGATCATGAAATCATAGAGTTTGCAATTCTAAGGAAGGGTAGAAGGGAGAACAGCAAAATAGAGACAATGGATTTCAGGAAGGCAGATTTTGATAAGCTCAGAGAGCTGATAGGTAAGGTCCCATGGGAATCAAGACTGAGGGGAAAAACAACTGAGGAGAGTTGGCAGTTTTTCAAAGGGACACTATTAAGGGCCCAAAAGCAAGCTATTCCGCTGGTTAGGAAGGATAGAAAATGTGGCAAAAGACCACCTTGGCTTAACCACGAGATCTTGCATGATCTAAAAAATAAAAAGGAGTCATCTAAAAAATGGAAACTAGGACAGATTACAAAGGATGAATATAGGCAAACAACACAGGAATGCAGGGGCAAGATTAGAAAGGCAAAGGCACAAAATGAGCTCAAACTAGCTACGGGAATAAAGGGAAACAAGAAGACTTTTTATCAATACATTAGAAGCAAGAGGAAGACCAAAGACAGGGTAGGCCCACTGCTTAGTGAAGAGGGAGAAACAGTAACAGGAAACTTGGAAATGGCAGAGATGCTTAATGACTTCTTTGTTTCGGTCTTCACCGAGAAGTCTGAAGGAATGCCTAACATAGTGAATGCTAATGGGAAGGGGGTAGGTTTAGCAGATAAAATAAAAAAAGAACAAGTTAAAAATCACTTAGAAAAGTTAGATGCCTGCAAGTCACCAGGGCCTGATGAAATGCATCCTAGAATATTCAAGGAGCTAATAGAGGAGGTATCTGAGCCTCTAGCTATTATCTTTGGAAAATCATGGGAGACGGGAGAGATTCCAGAAGACTGGAAAAGGGCAAATATAGTGCCCATCTATAAAAAGGGAAATAAAAACAACCCAGGAAACTACAGACCAGTTAGTTTAAATTCTGTGCCAGGGAAGATAATGGAGCAAGTAATTAAGGAAATCATCTGCAAACACTTGGAAGGTGGTAAGGTGATAGGGAACAGCCAGCATGGATTTGTAAAGGACAAATCATGTCAAACCAATCTGATAGCTTTCTTCGATAGGATAACGAGTCTTGTGGATAAGGGAGAAGCTGTGGATGTGGTATACCTAGACTTTAGTAAGGCATTTGATACTGGTCTCGCATGATATTCTTATCGATAAACAAGGCAAATACAATTTAGATGGGGCTACTATAGGGTGGGTGCATAACTGGCTGGATAACCGTACTCAGAGAGTTGTTATTAATGGTTCCCAATCCTGCTGGAAAGGCATAACGAGTGGGGTTCCGCAGGGGTCTGTTTTGGGACCGGCTCTATTCAATATCTTCATTAACGACTTAGATATTGGCATAGAAAGTAAGCTTATTAAGTTTGCGGATGATACCAAACTGGGAGGGATTGCAACTGCTTTGGAGGACAGGGTCATAATTCAAAATGATCTGGACAAATTGGAGAAATGGTCTGAGTTAAACAGGATGAAGTTTAACAAAGACAAATGCAAAGTGCTCCACTTAGGAAGAAAAAATCAGTTTCACACATACAGAATGGGAAGAGACTGTCTAGGAAGGAGTACGGCAGAAAGGGATCTAGGGGTTATAGTGGACCACAAGCTAAATATGAGTCAACAGTGTGATGCTGTTGCAAAAAAAGCAAACATGATTCTGGGATGTATTAACAGGTGTGTTGTGAGCAAGACACGAGAAGTCATTCTTCCGCTCTACTCTGCTCTGGTTAGGCCTCAGCTGGAGTATTGTGTCCAGTTCTGGGCACCGCATTTCAAGAAAGATGTGGAGAAATTGGAAAGGGTCCAGAGAAGAGCAACAAGAATGATTAAAGGTCTTGAGAACATGACCTATGAAGGAAGGCTGAAAGAATTGGGTTTGTTTAGTTTGGAAAAGAGAAGACTGAGAGGGGACATGATAGCAGTTTTCAGGTATCTAAAAGGGTGTCATAAGGAGGAGGGAGAAAACTTGTTCACCTTAGCCTCTAAGGATAGAACAAGAAGCAATGGGCTTAAACTGCAGCAAGGGAGGTCTAGGTTGGACATTAGGAAAAAGTTCCTAACTGTCAGGGTGGTTAAACACTGGAATAAATTGCCTAGGGAGGTTGTGGAATCTCCATCTCTGGAGATATTTAAGAGTAGGTTAGATAAATGTCTATCAGGGATGGTCTAGACAGTATTTGGTCCTGCCATGCGGGCAGGGGACTGGACTCGATGACCTCTCGAGGTCCCTTCCAGTCCTAGAATCTATGAATCTATGAATCTATGAATCCCTTCTACCCCAGAGGCACCTATTCTAACCCCCCCTGGAGCTAACACACCCCAGAATAGTACAGTGGAGACAGGGGCGGCTCTATGTATTTTGCCGCCCCAAGCACGACAGTCAGGAGGCTTTCAGCGGTGCGCCTGCGGGATGTCCGGCTGGTAACGCGGATTTGGTGTACCTGCCGCCGAATTGCCGCCGAAGCCGCGGGACCGGCGGACCTCCCACAGGTTCGCTGCCGAAGGCTCCCTGACTGCTGCCCCCACAGCGACCGGCAGGCCGCCCCCGTGGCTTGCCGCCCCAGGCACGCGCTTGGTGCACTGGTGCCTGGAGCCGCCCCTGAGTGGAGACAGGAAAGACAAACATTTATTTACAGAGGGATGAATGGAGAAAAACAGGGGGAGTATGACATTCTGGGGTACAATCCAGACAGTGAGGGGCTGTGTCATCCCTGCCCTGCAACCTTGGGTGCCTCACAATGCTTTGCTGCTGTAGCTCTGTGACGTTCCACTCTGGTGTTATCTGGACTGGTGATCTGCTAGGTCACTCCAATCTTTGACTCTGGGAGCCAGCCTTACCCTGCTCTGCTATGAAAACGCCCACTCCTGGGCTGTTCACGCACAGCCTCTGGCATGTAAGCTGCTCTCAACTACTTGCAACCGAATGACACTAGCCAATACCTCTGGTCCCAGACACAAACTTAGGAACCTCCGTCTTGCAGTGTCCAGTTATACCCGCTGGACGCTGCAAGCTTATATGAATTCGTCACTTTAACAAAGAAATTGATATGTATCAGGCTTGTTATCCCAAGGGGATTCTCTGGCACACTTCAAACCAAACGCACTGCTTCAGGTAGAATAAACAACCAGATTTATTAACTACAAAGATAGATTTTAAGTGATTATAAGTCAAAGCATAACAAGTCAGATTTGCTCAAATAAAATAAAAGCAAAATGCATTCTAAGCTGATCTTAACACTTACAATGCCCTTACAAACTTAGAGACTTCTCACCACAGGCTGGCTGGTTGCTCTTCAGCCAGGCTTTCCCCTTTGATCAGCACTTCAGTCGCTTGGTGTGGTGTTTGTAGATGTAAGTGGAAGAGAGAGGAAGAGCATGGCAAATGTCTCTTCCTTTTATCATGTCCTGTCCTCCCCCTTGGCTTTGCCCCTCCCCCTTCAGAGTCAGGTGAGCATTACTGAATCTCTCCAAACAAGGCTGAGCAATTCCCCTGGTGTGGCCTCATGCAGGTGGGTCATTGCATTGTAGCTCCCTTGCTGGACAATGGCTGTTGACGGGTTCTTTGACACCCCGCCCAGGCATTGGTTACTTTCCTTGCTGTTGCCTCTGGGAAGCTAATATCTGTCTGATTCCACCAACTTACAGCATGTTTTAGTGACAACCATACTACACAATTCTCATAACTTCATATGCATTAATGATATACATATATGGACAGAGAAATGACTTTCAGCAGGGCATAACCTTTCCCCGATACCTTACAAGGCACGCTTTATACATAAGATCATGATTAGATGAAAATGAGGAATATGGGGATTACAGCATGCTCCCCCAAGGTATAGAATATCACAAGCTTCCACCTGGGCTGCTCACAACCAGCCTGCAAGTCACATCCTGAGTGTGTGTAAAGCTGCAGCCTGCCAGCAAAGCTCCAGTCACACTCTGGCTTCCACCAGCCTTGGTTAACACTTTTAGGGTGACCCTAACATACTCTCAGTGCTGGATTTCCCCCCAGAATGTGTGTTCTGCACTGTCCAGCTCTCTTCTGGACAGTCCAGATATATTAGGTCCATTGCCCTTCTAAGGGGATCAAGATACAAAGTTTGCTCCGGAGATACCCACACAGTTCACAACACTGGATTAGTTTTGATTAAAGAATAAAACAAGTTTATTTAACAACATGGAGATAGGTTTTCAGTGAGTACAAGTATAAGCTATTAAAGTCAGAAGTGATTACAAGACAATAAAGATAAAATGCTTCCTAGTACTAAAACTTAACAAACCAGACTTGATTCAAGGTGAATTCCCTTACCCAGTAACATTGATGACCAAATTTTCAGGCCCGTATCTGCTCCCAAAGTCCACAGATTGTTTCTTTTGTCCTAGGTGAAAAAGACCTGGATAGGGAGTGATACCATGGGGTGTTTTTGCCCCTCACTTTATAGTCCTGATCCCCTTTGAAATGCATTTTTCTGACAGTTATCCCTAGATAAAGTTCATTCCCACTGTGAGGTTGGAGTCATGGAGTTTCAGGGTGAAAGAGAAACTGGCTTACCCAGACTTGTATGGTAAACACATTTCAGACCTAATTTCAGCTTATGTTTGTAACTTTATATATAATGTTGCTACATGCATTTCATCATGATATTATTGACCTGTGAGTTTTAGTTTTCAAAAGATACCTCACAAGGCATATTTTGTACAAGGATTATTACAATAGCATGTAGGGTGTGAATATAGGGGTGCATTCGGTCACAGTGAGAAGATAGGGGGAACGGTAAAATGGGGTTACATCCACCACGAGGACCCATGCACCCAGTGGTACCACAGTATAAAAGGATAGTTGCCAAACACTGCGTCTAGCCTCAGAGTTCCAGAATCTTGGGCAGAGTTCCAGTCCAGCAGTGAGTCCTGGGTGGTTCTGTTTATCTCTTGACCCAGTAAACTTCCCTACAAACTGCTCCAGTGCCCTCTTCTGCTGCTCTCTGCAAAGCCACACAGAGCGACAGCTTCCCCACTTAACTAGCTACAGCCTCCCTCCTTATCCCAGTGCAAAGTCACAAACTCCAATATTCATGGCCCCATTGAGTTCCGGGCGACAGTGATGCTGGGTCCGGCTCTGGTTTGTCCTTCTCAGATGATTCCTTCCTGGCTCCTGTCCTGGGATGTCTCCAGTTGGCCGCTCTGTCTCTCGGGCTTTGGGCTGGTTCTTGGCTGGTTTACTGTTTGAGGGCCTGCTCACCGTAGGCCCTCTTGTCTGGAGCTACAGACACCCCACACACCCATGTCTCTCTCCCCACCTTGACTCCCCTCCCTCTGGAACAATCCCCACTTCCTCTCCCTCAGGATGAGGTTTTTAAAGGGGCCCTGCTCTCTAAACCCCAAGGGGGTTACAAAAGTCCTGGACTCGATAGTGTTAGAACAACTTCTATGGGTCTTACTAGCTGGAGCCCAAAGTTGGGTCCAAAGATTTCGGCCACGTGCTACCGAAGAGTTTGTAGAGAAGACAGAGGCCTAGCTAGAGACCAATGGTACTATTGAGTAACTCAAACAAGGGCCCAGGTTAAGGGTATTGTACCAAGGAAGACAGGGCAGCGTCGAACCCCAACCCCCAGAGGTCAAAGGCATCATACAGGTAGAGAATTTCTAGATGGTTTGATGCTGCAGTAACCCCAGGAGTAACCAACACACCAGGAGTCCCTGCCAACTCTGTCCACATATCTATTCAAGTGACACTATCATAGGACCTAATCACATCAGCCACGCCATCAGGGGTTCGTTCACCTGCACATCTACCAACGTGATATATGCCATCATGTGCCAGCAATGCCGCTCTGCCATATACATTGGCCAAGCCAGACAGTCTCTACGCAAAAGAATAAATGGACACAAATCTGACATCAGGAATCATAACATTCAAAAACCAGTGGAAGAACACTTCAACCTCTCTAACCACTCAGTGACAGACTTGAAGGTGGCAATTTTGCAACAAAAAAACTTCAAAAACAGACTCCAAAGAGAGACTGCTGAACTTGAATTAATATGCAAATTAGATACAATTAACTTAGGTTTGAACAGAGACTGGGAATGGTTGGGTCATTACACTAATTGAATCTATTTCCCCATGTTAAATATCCTCACACCTTCTATGGGTCATCTCGATTATCACTTCAAAAGTTGTTTTTTCTCCTGCTGATGATAGCTCATCTCAATTGATTGGCCTCTTACAGTTAGTATGGCTACTTCCACCTTTTCATGTTCTCTGTATGTATAAATATCTTCTTGCTGTATGTTCCAGTATATGCATCCGATGAAGTGGGCTGTAGCCCACGAAAGCTTATGCTCAAATAAATTTGTTAGTCTCTAAGGTGCCACAAGTACTCCTGTTCTTTTTGCAAACCTACAAAGGCCCACTGGGGCACTCAGGAACACTATATGGTTTGTTTCCACTGTGCTCAGCCTGACCATATACAAAGGGACTGACCCCTTATGGAATGCAACAACCTGGGTGCTATTATAGCCAAGTTTGTGGCCTTGGAGGCTCTCTTAATTGGTGTCGAACCCCACTGTATATAGTCCCTATTAGACAAGGGAACTGGGTAATAAAGAGCCTGGTCGAGTCTGGCTGCAGGCAGTGGTTAGTCCGGGTGAGCAGTCTCTGGATAGTAGAATTGGTCAGACACCTGCCAGTCCACATTTCATGTGTGCACGGTAAGACCCATGTCTGCCCGATAGCGGAGGTCAAATGGAAGTATGGGGTCAGCAAGGTCAGCTGAGGGTTGGGGTGGTGAGGAACCTCCCTGGCCCATGACTGTGGGCTGAAACTGTGGGGTTTTCTGATGCTGATGCAACACAGGGTACCAACCGAGCTGACTGTTGACAAGTGCCAGGAGCCAGGCTCGGGGCCGGTTAGCCCTGCTGAGCAGGCAGGAAGTGATCAGAGAGACCAGACGCTCCATGCAGGAGATATTGAAAGGGCCAAACGGGAGATTAAGTCCTCTCAAAGCCTGGAGGTGCATTACAAGAGGCGTGGTGAGGGGTGGAAGAAATTAAGGCCTCCTGGAAACAGAGAAACAGGAACAGGAATTAGTCCAGACAAAAACAGAATTGGAACAGGAAAAGTATCTTTGCCAACTACTTGAACAAGAGCTGAACATGTGGTAGGCAGCAAAACAGAGCAGTCACTCCTGTAAGCTGGGAACAGGTATCCGTTGGGGCTGAAGAGGAAGGAAACTGGGCAGGCCTCTGGGAGAAGGACAGCCTCTGGGAGAGGACAGGGGAAGCTGCAGTAGCCACAGAAACTAATTTTTTACCTCAGGGGAAACTGGAGAATGTTGAGGTGAGGTCCGGAGCACATGGACTGAGAAACTGCAAAAACAACTGGCGGGCACTGAGCAGGCTCTACAAAATGTGATACAAGTAAAAGTGGCTGAAAGGAGATTCTCAAGAGATCCTGGAGGAAAAAGACCGATGGCTTATGTGGGTGCACGAACTAGAAGAGGAAATGGAAGGCGGTTTAGACCAGCATTGTAATGTCCAAAAAGCATTCAGTTGGGAAGGAGCTAATTGCTGATTATGGCACAGGTGCAATAGATGTACCTAATTAGATGCTTTTTGGCCAGCGGGGTGGGACAGGGAGGCAGCAGGTGATAACTTAATGGACAGCTGGGCCCCATAACAGTGTGGAGAGTTCAGCCCCAAGGGAGGAACCACAGGGAGGAGAAGGACTTCTGTGAAGAAGCCTGAGTCAGTCTGCAAGAGAGCAGGGCAACTAAAATGATTAGAGGTTTGGAACAGATCCCATATGAGGAGAGATTAAAGAGGCTAGGACTCTTCAGCTTGGAAAAGAGGAGACTAAGGGGGGATATGATAGAGGTATATAAAATCATGAGTGATGTGGAGAAAGTGGATAAGGAAAAGTTATTTACTTATTCCCATAATACAAGAACTAGGGGTCTCCAAATGAAATTAAAGGCAGCAGGTTTAAAACAAATACAAGGAAGTTCTTCTTCACACAGCGCACAGTCAACTTGTGGAACTCCTTACCTGAGGAGGTTGTGAAGGCTAGGACTATAACAGCGTTTAAAAGAGAACTGGATAAATTCATGGAGGTTAAGTCCATTAATGGCTATTAGCCAGGATGGGTAATGAATGGCATCCCTAGCCTCTGTTTGTCAGAGGGTGGAGATGGATGGCAGGAGAGAGATCACTTGATCATTGTCTGTTAGGTCCACTCCCTCTGGGGCACCTGGCATTGGCCACTGTCGGTAGACAGGATACTGGGCTAGATGGACCTTTGGTCTGACCCGGTACGGCCGTTCTTATGTTCTTATGTAGATCTCAGACCAGCTCGTTCTGAGGGGCCAGCGCTCAATGATGGAGCTGGGGGAGGAGCAGCAGAAGAAGATGGAGGATAGATTTGTTGAGAGACTCCAATTATTAGTTTGAGCTTTTGTTGCCCTGAAAGGGATGGATAGGAGGGGGGGGAGGGATAGCTCAGTGGTTTGAGCATTGGTTTGCTAAACCCAGGGTTGAGAGTTCAATCCTTGAGGGGGCCATTTAGGGAACTGGGGTAAAAATCTGTCTGGGGATTGGTCCTGCTTTGAGCAGGGGGTTGGACTAGATGACCTCCTGAGGTCCCTTCCAACCCTGATATCACTGGTCCACTGGTCTTCTCAGCCGGATGACTGAGGCATGCATAGAGACAGATGACCGGCAGGTGGCACTAGAGATACCAATTTCTGCATCATCATACCCTGGTGCAAGGGGGCGCTGTAATGGAGAGTGTGCCCCAGAACACAACATCCAAACAACCCCACAGTCTTTGCTCCAGCGAGACCTAGGAAAGGAATGGTGGGTGTGGGGAAAGGACAGCCTGTCAGGATGGAGGGGTGTTGGCAGAGCTGAGAAACAGCCCAGATCTATCATCTGGACTAGCAGAGGGTCTGCAGGGCAAGACTGAAAGGCAGCATCAGAACTGTGGTTGTAGGATGCCCATCAATGGACTAGCAGGGGGCTGTAGGGTGGGACGGAGGGGCATTAGTAGAGCTGGGTGAGTGATGGTGGGGTAGGGGGGAAGCCTTGGATTGGAATAGCTGGGGGGAATGTAGGTTGGGAGTGTCTATACATAAATGCAAGCAAGGAGCATGGGGAACAAACAGGAAAAACGGGAAGTATTAATACATAAACTAAATTATGACTTAATCAGTATCACTGAGACTTGGTGGGATAAGTCTCATGACTGGAATACTGGTATAAAGGGGTATAGCTTGTTCAGGAAGGACAGGCAAGGGGAAAAGGGAGGAGATATGGCATTGTACATCAAGAATATATACACCTGTTCTGAGGTCCAGAAGGAGGTGAGGGGCAGATGGGCTGAAAGTCTCTGGGTGAGGATAAAAAGGAGAAAAAAACCAGGGGTGATGGTCAGGCCACCAAATCAGGAGGAGGAGATGGATGAGGCATTTCTAGAACACATAACCGACATATCCAAAACACAACACCTGGTGGTAATGCAGGACTTTAACTACCCAGAGAGCTGTTGGAAAAGAAATACAGCAAAATCCAAACAGTCCAATAAGTTCTTGGAATGTAAAGGAGACAACTTTTTGTTTCAGAAAGAGAAGTAACCAGGGGCAGTCATTTTAGACTTGGGAGGTGGGAGGCAATTTGGATGCAAGTGATCATGAAGAAGTAATGGGCTTAAGGGAGATTTAGTTTAGATATTAGAAAAAGCTTTCTGACTATAAGGGTAAGTTCTGGAATAGCTTCCAAGGGAGGTTGTGGAATCTGCATCCTACAAGCTGGACAAACACCTGCCAGGAATGGTCTAGGTTTACTTGGTCCTTTCTCAGTACAGGAGGATGGACTAGATGACCTCTCAAGGTTCCTTCCAGCCCTACAGGTCTGATGTTAGCAGAGCAGTGTGTGGAGCCCAGCACTGGAATAGACAAGGATCTACAGGTGGTGAATGAGGTGCAGGCAGAGCCGTCAGAGGAAATTTCCCAGCATCTCCTAGCACTGTATCCGGAGGAACTCAGGGCTCTCAGCCTTCTTTCACAACTACTAAATTCAGTCATAAATCTAAACAAGCAGGAAATAGCCCAACGTTCTCCCCTTTGTCCTAGGACGAGTTCCAGGCCTTGCTGTTATCGCAGCCAGCCAGCAAAAAATGGTGAAATGATGCTGGCTGCCCAGGCTCCGCTGGCCACAAACCTATTGATTTATTTACACATCTGAGCTCTGCGAAGACTTCTTGTAAGGAAAGCATAGTTGGCCTGATCCAGCCCTTGCGTACACTAGCTGTACACCTGCGCAGCTGCATTGGCTACCACAGAGTTACTACTGATACCCACCGGTGATAGGATCTGACTTATTGAGCATTGTCTTGATTCCGGTTTAGCTTGTTTTAATAAAACCAGAGCCAACCAGCCCAGAAATTATCCCTGGCAAACAAGGTGACCATCACATCTTCTCCCTTCTTCCATGCACTAAAGCTTTCCTGCAGACGTGACAGTAGCCAATCATGGCTGGTTGCCTGCAGAGCACGGCTTCTTCCTAATGGTATATGTCCACTCTCATGCATGGTTTCTGAACCCTTACTTGAGGCAAGATCCAGGCGGCCTAGGGCCACAGACACCTCCATGCAAAGCAACTCTGCCCTGACTTGCAGAGGGAGCTATGAGTACTCATCACCTCTGAAAATCAAGACACGAGCAAGATTTCAGTCTATTGCACTGGGGGGAGATTCTCTCAAAGCTTCATCCGCTGCCCTGTGTCTTCATGGACTTAGGGCTAGATTTCCAGAGACCCCCCCAGTCAGTGCATTGAGATCCAGAAAATCTGCCCATTAATGTCCAGCTCCCCAGCTGATCTCTGATGACAACGGGCTTTTATTATCATTAATGCTCCTGGTGCCTGAGTTGCGCTTTGCAGACGTTAGACAAGTCTCACAAGCCCTTGCAAAGCAGGGCAGCATTGTAGTAGTAATAACAGAAAATTATGCCCATTTTACAGATGAAGAAATAGAGTCACAATTAAGCAACATGTCCAAGGTCACAAAATGAATCGATGGCACAACTACAAATAGAACCCAGATGTCCTAACTTCCCATCCTTTGCTCTAACCTCAAGAAGACATGCCCTCCCTTTTATTAATAGGAATCAACTGGGTCAGACCCAAGGTACATCTTGCCCAGCATCCATTTCTGACAGTGGCCAGAACCAGCTGGTTAGAGGCAGGCATAAGAACCCTGTAGTAGCAAATTGGGGATAATATTTTCCCCACTCCCTGCCCATAGGTCTCATCCTGGCTAACAGAGATCAGCTTAAGCACTGAAGTAAGTTTAATGTCCTTGTCAAAATATTTGTTAGCATTAATTATGGTTGTGACGTTGTACTCTATATGATTTTATGAAAATATGCTAATGTAACTGGAATATGCTTCATGCAAAAGGTCTCTTGTAAAATATCATTACAAAGCTTATAACCTACTGAGTGTGATCATCCTATTTGTATAAATGTACCACTCTTGTATCTGAAACTAGAAATATGAAATATAACTCTGAGGGCCTATTGTAATTATGCAAAGTGTGGGCCATTAATGGTGGTTTGGAATCTTGATGACTCCCATTAACCAGGACAATTGACTGCAGATGGCTCTGTTTTACCTGTAAGTCTTCCTGTATACCTGTGTGCTGGCAAGTGGGTAATGAAATCTTACAGTGACATGTGATCATGTCACCTGAACTGGAATCCATCTTTAACCTGGTGCTTTTCCATTGAGAAGGGGGAGGTGGGATCCCAGAGGGACAAAGGATTCCCGCCTTATGCAAAAGATATATAAATGGGTGGAACAGAACAAAGAAGAGAGCCATCATGAGGAATCCACTAGCTACCACCTGAGCTGGAACAAGGGCTGTACCAGGGGAAAGGACTGTGCCCAGACTAGGAAGGCGTCCAGTCTGTGAAAGAGACTTATTGAAACATCTTTCAGGGTGAGATTTTTACCTGTACTCAGTTGTATTACTGTATTAGGCTTAGATTTACGTGTTTTATTTTATTTCACTTGGTAATTCACTTTGTTCTGTCTGTTACTACTTGGAACCACTTAAATCCTACTTTCTGTTTTTAATAAAATCACTTTTCACTTATTAATTAACCCAGAATATGTATTAATACCTGGGTGGTGGTGGGGAACAGCTGCGCATATCTCTCTATCAGTGTTATAGAGGGCGAACAATTTATGAGTTTACTCTGTATAAGCTTTATACAGGGTAAAATGGATTTATTTGGGTTTAGATCCATTGGGAGTTGGGCATCTGAGTGTTAAAGACAAGAACACTTCTGTAAGCTGCTTTCAGTTAAGTCTGCAGCTTTGGGGCAAGTAATTCAGACCCCGGGTCTGTGTTGGAGCAGACGGGCATGTCTGGCTCAGCAAGACAGGATGCTGGGGTCCCGAGCTGGAAGGGAAAGCAGGGGCAGAAGTATTCTTGGCACATCAGTTGGCAGTTCCCAAGGGGATTTCTGTGATCTAACCCATCACGATGGTAACTCTGGATATTCTTGTTATCCATAGAAATGTCCAGTCCTTTTTGAAGCTTGCTAATTTTGTGGCCTCAGTGACTTCCTGTGGCAGTGAGTTCCACAGGTTAATTATGAACTGTGTGAAAAGAAAATTCTTTTTATCAGTTCCACATTTTAATTTCCTTGACTGGCCCCTTGTTCTTCCAATGTAGTAAGCAAACATCAAGGAATGCACAAGGGACTCTGTAAAAAAAATAACAGAGGGTCCCGTGGCACCTTTAAGACTAACAGAAGTATTGGGAGCAATTTGTAAAAAAAATTTTTCCTCTGGCTTGAGCTAATGCAGCTGACACTTGAAGTTCAGTAATAGTACACTACTCTGAGGAGGCTGCAGGTTTTAGCCCCACAACTGACTTCTCCATGGAGACTGGTTAATTATAGCCCTATTTCTAGATATCTTTGGAACTTATCTGGCCCCCATTACTGTAGTCTCTGAGCACCTCACAGAATTCAATGTATTTATCCTCTCAGCCTTCCTGTGAAGTAGGAAAATGCTACTGTCCCCATTTTACTGATGGGGGACTGGGCCACAGAGAAACGGAGTAACTTGCACAGAGTAAGTCTGTTATGGAACAAAGAATTGAATTCTGAAGTCCCAAGCTAGTGTCCTAACCATTGCACCATCCTTCCTCCTTCCCTGCAGGTGCAGATACAGGACGGATTTGGCTTGTGCATGTTTGAAAGGAAACGTTCCCAGTGCTGGCCATGAGTCAATGTGAAATATTAGGCCGCTGTGCACCGGTGGCCCGGCTTGCTTTTCATCAGGTTCTGTGGGTAGGTGACATCTTGCTGCCTTGGTTCAAGGGTGCTCACAGCCTAGCGCTGCCTTGCCCGCACAATCGCCTCGTGGCAGCATCTGGCCAAGGTGATGTTCTTGAGCAAGCCAGAAAGTCTAGGCAAATCCAAAAGTCTGTCTCGGCTTTCCTTGTCCACGCCGAGGCTGAGCTGTTGGAGTGGATCATATGGAAAGCATAACACAGGCAGCGCAGTGCCTTTGAGGGTACGTCTACACAGCAAAAACAAACCCTGCGGCAGTGGGTCTCAGAGCCGGGGTCAGCTGACTTGGGCTCGCAGGGCTTGGGCTGTGGGGCTATAAATAGTTGTGTAGATGTTGGGCTCAAGCTAGAGTCCAGGCTCTGAATCCCACCCCCCCGGCCGGGTTTCGTATGGATGCTCAGTGCCCAGGCACAATGTTGTGTGATGAATGGGCTGCCTGGTGCTCCTCCAGTGTGCACAGGTAAGCCATACATGTGTACCTTAGTTCAGGTACAATAGCCCCTTGTATGGCCCTTCTGGTCCCCAAGCATTTTATACAGTGCAGGGAGGGTCGGGAAAGTGATTTCACTGCTGAAGAAACTGATTTTCAGAGAGACAAAACCATGTGCCCAAGCCATCCAGTAGCAGCGCTGGAAACAGAATTAACAGAATTATTCAGATGTTCATAAAAATCCCGGGAATAGAATAACCAAGACTGGTAACCATTCGTTGGCTATTGGCCATGCTGGTAGCCCAGCAGCAATGACCCAGGACTTCCAACTGGAGGCATAGTGGACCCAAGGAGGAGACGCCATCAGGCTTCGTGCCAAGGGAAAGGGATCTGTCCTTCCCTCCCATGGGGCTGGAGCTGACTTTGTGCTGCATAGAGCTGAGTCTATCAGGAAAACTCAGTCACGGGACTGAGACTGGACACTTACCCCTCCCTCTTGCCCAGCTACCCAAGAGGGCGATGCACCCCAGAGGGTGTGTGCTTTGGTGGCTAGGCTGCCGGGGTAGGAGCTGGGAACAGTGACCTGCGTGGTCAGGGATCTTCCAGCAGTGGCAAGTGATATCCCAGGGCAGGCTCTCGCCTCTCCCGCATCGGCTTCATTTCACTCCCTAGTGCAATATCCAGTTCACATGTCTCTGAGCCTCTGCCTATGAATCCAGATGTGCTCCTAGTGATGGTACATGCACCTAACATTAAAGGATCTCTTTCCTTTAAACTTTTCTTTCTATTTCCTTGTCATGCTTTATCATTCTTGGCCTGAACCTTTCCCACCAAAGGCCTCACAACATTACAAACATTTCATTGAGTTTTATTGTTATTACATTTATTAATATTGGTCATTTTATAATCTTTTTATTATGATTACATTTATCAATATAATTAAATTATTAACAAATACAGGAAGTCTCATTGCGAGCTCTGGCAGTGCTGTCCCTATATTTTATAGAAACTGAGACACCCAGAGATAAAGTGGCATCACGTGCATCAGTGCCAGTATCAACAACAGAACTGAGAGCCCAAAGGGCCAGGCCCTGCTTTAACTGTTTGGAAGCACAGCCTCTTCCATGTAGGCTTTAGAAATACTGTGGGCTTGTCTACACAAGGAAGTCATACTAGTTTAACTCAAACTGTAATTCCAAAGGCTCTGTGAATACCCTGGTTTTGGTTTAAGAGTAACTTATTTTGATTGAGCTTAAACTAGTTCCTAAACAACATAGGTTATGTTTAGGGTGACCAGATGTCCCATTTTTAAAGGGACAGTCCCGTTTTTTGGGACTTTTTCTTATATAGGCGCCTATTACCCCCCACCCCCTGTCCCGTTTTTTCACAGTTGCTATCTAGTTATGTTTGCACTGCCAACATGTCATAGAATCACAGAAATGTTGGGCTAGAAGGGACCTCAAGAGGTTGTCAAGGCTAATTCCCCCCTCTGGCACTTCGAGTGCAGAAGGTAGGGGCCCGCAAGGATTCTAAAAATTAATACTGGCCACTCCAGGCTTGAATTAAACTCCCAAGATTACATCTTTTCTCTGACCTTGGATGGGTAGATGCTGCCACCACCCAAGTGCAGAATCCCTTTGAGAGCCCAGGAAGGCGCACTTGGGAATTCCTTCCTGTAGGGTACCCTCAAGCCCTTTCACCCCCGGAAATCAGCTGTTGCCATCAGCTAATTAAACAATGTACACAACCCTCTTAAGACACAAAAATCCAATGTTGTTCTTAAAAAAGGTAAATTTTATTAATTAAAAAAAGAAAGAAAGAAAATACATCTGGAAACTCAGGCTATTGCTAGATTTTAAGAGAGCAACTACAAGGATTAAGCACCAAGAATAGCTTTTTTGAGGTCCAGCTTAAAGGTTACAAGCAAAACAAAAGCACCTGGGGTTAGCACAGAGGAATCCACAAGCCATAACAAAATAAAAGGGATAAACCTAATCGTGTCTTCCTAGCCATTTACTGATCTACTTACATATCTGGGGTTTTAAATGAGTAGTTTCTAGGTCTAATACTGATGATTTTTCATACCTGGCCCAAGCTTCTTACAGCATAGCTGCTTCTCTGTCCGCCTCTCCCCTGAAGAACAACAACAGACAAACAAAAGGGGAGTCTTTTTTCAATTTTAAAAAGTTCTAGCCTTCCCATTGGCTCTTTTGGCCAGGTGCCCACTCACTTCCTTTTACCTATGCATAGCAGTGAGACTTTTTAACCCTTTATAGGTAGAGCAATTAGAGAACAGATACTAAGAGGGATTTTATAGCTACTGGCTGGCTGGGTGTCCATAAAAGGGAGCTGCCCTCCCCCCACCATCATTTATAACAGAGGTAATCAAGTCCAGCCCCCTTGCTGACACAGGACCAAGTAAACCTAGACCATCCCTGTGGGTGTTTGTCTAACCTGTTACTAAAAACTTCCAATGATGGGGATTCCACAACCTCCTTTGGAAGCCTATTCCAGAGCTTGACTATCTTTATTGTTAGAAAGATTTTCTAATATCTAACCTAAATCTCTCTTGCTGCAGATTAAGCCCAGTACTTCTCATCCTACCTTCAGTGGTCATGGAGAACAATTGCTCACCATCCTCTTTATAACAGCCCTGAACATATTTGAAGACTGTTGTCAGGTCTCCCTCAGTCTTATTTTCTCAGGACTAAGCATGCCCGGTGTTTTTAATCTTTCCTCATAGGCCAGGTTTTCTAAATGTTTTATTTTTGTTGTTCTCCTCTGGACTCTCTCCAATTTGTCCACATCTTCCTTAAAGTGTGGTGCCCAGAATTGGACACAGTATTTCAGCTGAGGCCTCATTGTGTAGAGCAGGACAGTTACCTCTAGTGTCTTACATATGACACTCCTGTTAATGCAGCCCAGAATATTAGCCTTTTTCGCAATCACATCACTTTGTTGGCTCATATTCAATTTGTGACCCACTATTACCCCCAGCTCCTTTTCAGCAGTACTAACCCCCTAGCCAGTTATTCCCGATTTCGTGGTTGTGCATTTGATTTTTCCTTCCTAGGTGAAGTACTTTGCACTTGTCTTAACTGAATTTCATCTTGTTGATTTCAGATCAATTCTCCAATTTGTCGTGGTCATTTTAAATTCTAATCCTGTCCTCCAAAGTGCTTGCAACCCCTCCCAGCCCGGTGTCATCTGCAAATTTTTTAAGCATAATCTACATTCCATTATCCAACTCATATTTGAAAATATCAAATAGTACCAGACACAGGACAAACTCCTGTGGGACCCCACTAGATATGTCCTCTCTGTTTGACAGTCAACCATTGATAACAACTCTGAGTATAGTATTTCAACCAGTTGTGCACCCACCTTATCGTGACTGCATCTAGACCACATTTCCCTAGTTTGTTTATGAGACTGTCATGTGGGAGCATGTCCAAAGCCTTATTAAAATTGAGATATATTATGTCTAGTATGCCAGTAACCCCGTCAAGGAAATTAGGTTGCTTTGGCATGATTTGTTATTGACAAATCCATGTGGGCTATTACTTGTTACCCAATAAGGTGCTTACAAACTGATTAATAATTTGTTCCAATATCTTTCCACATATCAAAGTTAGACTGACTGGTCTACAATCCCCCAGGACCTCTTTGTTACCCTTTTAAAAGAAAGGGACTATGACATTTGCCCTTCTCCAGTTCTCTGGGACCTCAGCCGTGTGCCATGAGTTCTGGAAGACAATTCCTAACAGTTCCAAGATGACTTCAGCTAGTTCCTTAAGTACCCTAGGATGAATTTCATTAGGCCCTATGTCACAGAGTCACCGGGGCAATGCTCTGGAACAACTCCCTACGAAGCCAGTCAGGACTCTGGGGGAGCCTCCTCTCGCTGAGCACACTGTTTCCAGGGCAAGAAGCTTACACAGCTTCAACCTTGCTGGGTCTGACCTCGGAGCATTCAGCATCCCCTTCCACACCGTGCTCTTCCCGCAGCGAGTCCACCCAAGCGGGGCTCCTGGGATAGCCAGAGGGCCTGCACCCCTACTCTGCAGTCAGACGTGACTCTCAGCCAGCCGGTAACACAGAAGGTTTATTAGTCGACAGGAACATAGAGTAGAACGGAACTTGTTAGCACAGAAATGAGTGACTTTCAGCCAAGTCCATCTCGGGGGGAAGGGAGCCAAGAGCCAGGGCTCTGGCCCTCCTCCTGTGCCCCAAGCCAGCAGAGAGCGACTAGCTTCCGGCTGCTTCTCCTCCAGCCTTTGTTTCGCTTCCCAGGCCAAGAGTCACCTGGTCGCATCCCCCTCCTGGTCTCAGGTTATGAAGGGGCAGCCATAGCATCCACGCAGGCAGCTGGAGCAACCCCCACAAAAGTCACACAAGCTTATTCCCACCACCTAGACATTGGTGCAATGCCAAGGGAAACTGAGGCACAGACAGCATTCACGCAAAACAGTAAGACTCACATACAACATAACAAGGGAAAATCTCCACTTTGCCACACCCTGCCAACTTGAACACATCTATCTTATCTAAATATTCTTTAACCTCTTCTTTCCCTAGTTTGGCTTGTGTTCCTTCCCCCTTGTTGTTAATATTAATTATATTAATTTTCTGGTCACAATTACCCTTTTTATTGAAGACTGAAGCAAAATAGGCATGGAACGCTCCAGGCTTCTTGATGTCATCAGTTATTAACTCTCCTTCCCTGCTAAGTAGAGGACCTCCACTTCCCTTCTATCTTTTTCCTGCTGTATTCATAGAACCTCTTCTTATTGCCTTTTATGTCCCTTGCTAGGTGTAATTCATTTCGTGCCTTAGCCTTTCTAATCTTGTCCCTGCTTGCTTGTTCTTGTGTACTTCTCCTGAGCAATTTGTCCACATTTCTACTTTTTGTTTTATTCCCTTTTCTTTTCAGATCATTGAAGAGCTCCTGAGGGAGCCATATTGGCCTCTTACTATTCTTCTGATCTTTCTGACACACCAGCATGTTGCTGTAGCTAGTCAAGGTAAATCCTAGCCGGGGGTGTAGTGCTGACCTCAACTAGCCACAGCGAGGTTAAAAACTACAGAGCCTCGTTTCCACTAGGATTTCATACTGAGATGCTCTCTTGAGGTACCTATCGCGCTGTGAAAAGCACACCTGTTTTTACAGTGAGGACATCGCCTTAAGCTAACGTGAAATAAATTGGGTTTAAATCAAAATCAATGGGGTCCACACAGCCTTTTGCTTCAGCTTCAAATCATCCTGTGAAATCTGTGCCACTGTGCATAGCCTGGTACAGATCAACCTTGGTGGTTCACAGCATGGGCAGGGGACCCCAGCATGCAGCGAACATTGACCATTACTGTTATCTATGAAAAACACCTTTTCATTGCCCTGGAGCCCTGACACACCTGAAAAACCACCAGGTGCAAAAGTCCCTATAGACCTGGTGCCTACCTGAACTTCTATTCTCCCACCCTTTTTCAGTCTTGTCTATTTACCCTGGAAGCTTCTAGGAACAGGGTATCTTACTAGGTTGATCTTACTTACAGCTTTGCTGTGAGTACTCTAACACTACTGCTAATAATCATAATCATTGTGTTGTGTCAAGTATAAGCAGGACTCTTGTATAACAATACTGTATCCAATGTACCTGTGTAAGTAAACACAGACCCTATATAGCAGCGGTTCTCAACTGTGGGTCCGTGGAGCCCTGCAGCTAAACCCGGTGGCCCAAGCCCTAGCGCTGAAGCCGGGAGTGGCGTGGGGCTGAAGCCAGTGGCTCCCCAACCCCAGACGGGAGTTGTGCGGGGTTGAAGCCGGTGGCCCCCCTGCCCCGGCCTGGAGTGGCACAGGGCTGAAGCCGGTGGTCCCTCCCACCCCAGCCAGGAGTGGCGCAGGGCTGAAGCTGGCGCTCCCCCCCCGCCAAGGCCCCGAAGCCGGAAGTGACATGGGGCTGAAGCTGGCGCCCCCCCCCCCGAAATCCCCGAAGCCAGGAACAATGTGGGGCTGAAGCCAGCAAACCTTCCTCCCCAAGTCAGGAGCAGTGGGGGGCTGAAGCCAGGAGCCCCAGCACCTCCTGCCCCTCTGAAGCTGGGAGCTGTGCTGGGAGCCCCCCGCCTGAACCCTGAGCTATTCCCCTGCCCACACACAGCCCCTAGCTATCCCCTCCCTGCACCCTGAGTGGTTTTCAAACTTTTTGAACTCATAGACTCATAGACTCATAGACTTTAAGGTCAGAAGGGACCAATATGGTCATCTAGTCTGACCTCCCGCATGATGCAGGCCACAAAAGCTGACTCACCCACAACAGAATCTTCCAGCCTGCGACCCCTGCCCTATGCTGCGGAGGAAGGCGAAAAACCTCCAGGGCCTCTGCCAATCTACCCTGGAGGAAAATTCCTTCCCGACCCCAAATATGGCGATCAGCAGAACCCCGAGCATACAGGCAAGATTCTACAGCCGGACTCTCATTTTACCCGCGATGGCCCGTTAATGCCTATTTGACTAAAATCACATTATCCCCTCAAACCATTCCCTCCATAAACTTATCAAGCCTAATCTTGAAGCCAGAGAGGTCCTTTGCCCCCACCGTTTCCCTCGGAAGGCTGTTCCAAAATTTTACCCCTCTGACGGTCAGAAACCTTCGTCTAATTTCAAGCCTAAACTTCCCCACGGCCAGTTTATATCCATTCGTTCTCGTATCCACATTACTACTAAGCTGAAATAATTCCTCTCCCTCCTTGGTATTAATCCCTTTGATATATTTAAAGAGAGCAATCATATCCCCCCTCAGCCTTCTTTTGGTTAGGCTAAACAGACCGAGCTCCTCGAGTCTCCTTTCATAGGAAAGGTTTTCCATTCCTCGGATCATCCTAGTGGCCCTTCTCTGTACCCGTTCCAGTTTGAGTTCATCCTTTTTAAACATAGGAGACCAGAACTGCACACAGTACTCCAAATGAGGTCTCACCAGCGCCTTGTATAACGGAAGCAGCACCTCCCTGTCCCTACTAGAAATACCTCGCCTAACGCATCCCAAGATCGCATTAGCTTTTTTCACAGCCACGTCACATTGCCGACTCATAGTCATCCTGCGATCAACCAGGACTCCGAGGTCCTTCTCCTCCTCCGTCACTTCCAACCTATGCGTCCCTAACTTATAACTAAAATTCTTGTTAGTCATCCCTAAATGCATCACCTTACACTTCCCACTATTGAATCTCATCCTATTATTGTTACTCCAATTTACAAGGTCATCCAAGTCTCCCTGCAAAATATCCCGATCCTTCTCCGAATTGGCAATACCTCCCAACTTTGTGTCATCCGCAAACTTTATCAGCCCACTCCTACATTCGGTTCCGAGGTCAGTAACGAATAGATTAAATAAAATCGGACCCAAAACCGAACCTTGAGGAACCCCACTGGTGACCTCCCTCCAACCCGACAGTTCCCCTTTCAGTACTACCCGCTGCAGTCTCCCCTTTAACCAGTTCTTTATCCACCTCTGGATTTTCATATCGATCCCCATCTTTTCTAATTTAACCAGTAATTCCTCGTGCGGCACAGTATCAAACGCTTTACTAAAATCTAGGTAAATTAGATCCACCGCATTTCCTTTATCTAGAAGGTCTGTTACTTTCTCAAAAAAGGAGATCAAGTTGGTTTGGCACGATCTTCCTTTCGTAAACCCATGTTGTAATTTGTCCCAATTGCCATTCACCTCAAGGTCCTTAACTACTTTTTCCTTCAAGATTTTTTCCAAGACCTTGCATACTACAGAAGTTAAACTAACAGGCCTGTAGTTACCCGGGTCACTTTTTATCCCCTTCTTGAAAATAGGAACCACATTAGCTATTTTCCAGTCCATCGGTACCTCCCCCGAGTTTACAGATTTATTAAAAATTATCGCCAAGGGGCTTGCAATTTCTCGCGCCAGCTCCTTCAATATTCTAGGATGAAGATGATCCGGTCCACCCGATTTAGTCCCATTTAGCTGGTCAAGTTTGGCTTCCACCTCTGATACTTTAATGTCAATCGCCCCTCCTTTATTCCCCTCTGTCCCGCTCCCTCTATTCCTAAGCCCTTCATTAGCCTTATTAAACACCGACGCAAAATATTCATTTAGATATTGTGCCATGCTTAGATTGTCCTTAATCTCCACTCCATCTGCAAGCTTCAGTGGCCCCACTTCCTCTTTCTTTGTTTTCTTCCTATTTATATGGCTATAAAACCTCTTACTATTGGATTTAATTCCCCTCGCGAGGTCCAACTCTACACGGCTTTTGGCCTTTCTCACCGCATCCCTACATGCTCTGACCTCAATAAGGTAGGTTTCTTTGCCGATCTCTCCTCTCTTCCATTCTTTGTACGCTTTCTGTTTTTTCTTAATCGCCCCTTTGAGACGCCCGCTCATCCAGCTGGGTCTAATTCCCCTGCCTACTGACCGTTTCCCCTTTCTTGGGATACAGGCCTCGGACAGCTCGTGCAACTTCAGCTTGAAATAATCCCAGGCCTCATCTGCCTTTAGCTCTCTAAGTATGTTAGCCCAATCCACTTCCCTAAGTAGTTGCCTTAATTTATTAAAGTTGGCCTTTTTGAAATCGTAAACCTTAGTCACAGTCATAGTTTTATTTCTGTTAACCCTTCCATTTAGTTTAAACCAAATTAGCTCATGGTCACTCGAGCCAAGGTTGTCCCCTACAACCATTTCCTCAACGAGGTCCTCACTACTCACCAGCACCAAATCTAAAATGGCATCCCCCCTCGTCGGTTCAGCTACTACTTGATGAAGGAATTCATCTGCTAGCACGTCTAGAAACATCTGAGCCCTATTATTGTTACTAGCATTTGTTCCCCAATCTATGTCTGGGAAGTTAAAGTCCCCCATGATCACACAGCTCTTATTAGTTTTTACTTCCTTAAAAACATTAAATAGTTCTCTGTCCGCATCCAGGCTAGATCCCGGCGGTCTATAGCACACCCCAAGCAGTATCTCAGGGGAGGCTCTAGTAGTTCTTTTACCCAGTGTAATTGTTGCCCAGACAGACTCCGTCTTATCCATTCCATCACTTATTATTTCTTTACATTTTAGCTCATTATTGACATACAATGCCACACCCCCACCTTTACCTTTTTTCCGGTCATTCCTAAACAGCACATACCCTTCCATACCTGTACTCCAGTCATGACTACCATTCCACCACGTTTCGGTTATTCCTACGATATCAGGTTTCATTTCTTGGACCAGGAGCTCCAATTCCTCCATTTTGTTACCTAGGCTTCTCGCATTGGTGTATAAACATCTTACCATATGCTGTCTATCCTTTCTCCCATTAGTTATGCACTTTGGTACGGACCCAGTAGTGTCCATCTGCCCCCTCCTTCTTATGTCCAATTCCCTACCCCTACCTATATCTGTGCTTTTCTCCTCGCCCTCTTTTTCAGTGTTGGAATCTGGCGTGGAGATCAACTGGACATCTCCCAACCGTCTCCCCCAAGTTCCTAGTTTAAAGCCCTTTTGATGAGATGAGCCAGCCTCCCTCCCAAAAGTCTATTTCCTTCCCTACTCAGGTGAAGTCCATCCCGCGAGAACAGCTGTCTGTCCCCGAAAGCCTCCCAGTGGCCATACATCCCAAAGCCCTCCTTATAGCACCACTCCCTTAGCCAGCTATTTATCCTCACAATCCTGTCTGCCCTTTGCTGTCCTTCTCTAGGAACAGGCAGAATCCCACTGAAGATAATCTGAGCCTCGACTTCCTTAAGCGTCTTCCCCAGCCTGGCATAATCTCCCTTGATTCTCTCTAGCGAGAACCTAGCCGTGTCATTCGTTCCTACATGAAGGACGATCAAGGGGTTCTTACCCGCTCCTTTTAGGATCCTTTTCAACCGCAGGTCCACATCCCGTATCTTAGCGCCCGGCAGACAGCACACCCTTCTGTTTTCCGGGTCCGCCCTGGTCACAGGCCTGTCTAACCTCCTCAGTAAGGAGTCCCCAATCACATAAACCTGCCTTTGCCTGGGGGCAGCGCAATCTACCAATCTATCCCCTGTTCCCTGCGGCCGTAACTCCTGTCTGTCTCTATTTTCCCTTATAGTCCCCCTATTGCCATCCTGTATCCTCCCGGGGCCAAGTGTTGATGCTACTTCCATCAACTCCTCCCCCCTGTGATTTGGACTAGCTGCCCTTCTTTTCTTCCTCTGCCTCCCACCATCAGGTACCACCTGCTGCGTCCCCTCCTCGTTAGCCAAACACCCAAACCTGTTCCTGAGTTCTATTTCCCCCTCACTAGCCCTCCTTTTCCTTGGCCTGCTTCTCACGGTCACATGCTTCCACTGCTCTTGTTCTCCCCCCGACATTCCCCCCTCACAGACCATAGCCCCTGCTTCCATCTGCACCCCTGAGCATGCCCCTTCAGCCACCCCTTGCCTTTGCTCCATTAGCTGCTCAAACCCCCTTCTAAACTCCACCAGGGTCTCTATCTGCATCTCCAACCCTCGGACCTTTTCCTCTAACAGGGCAATTAGGCGGCATTTCATACAGACATACCTCTGATCAGGAGCCCCTGCTAGGAGTATATACATACCACAGCTGCCACATGCTTTCATCTGCATTGTGTCCCCCGCTGCTTGGCTCATGGCTGCTGTGGTCTCTGCCTGCAGCCTCTGAGGGAACAAAGCACACCGACCACCGCGCCCGCCTGCCTCCCCTTCCACCTCCCCCTGTAAACTCCCACTTAAACTCCCCTGTTAGCAGCCCTGTTGGCCGGCTCCTGGGGGCCGCTGCTCGCTGCTGAGTCCCCCACTTTGAGTTATATTCTTGGTTGCATCCCCTCACAGCCCAGACAGGCTGGGTGGCCTCCTGAGTGAGTCAGGGGGTGGAGGTGGCGCTCCCTTCCTGGACCCTGCAGTGCGGAGCTGGTTTGAGTGCCGCCAGCCCTTGCCCCCCCCCCCAAATAGAAGTAAAACTATATGTATGCCTAAGGGTCCCCCCCAGCCTGGAGCCCCCATTCCCCCTCCCTGCCGGGCCCTGGTGTTTTTATAGCATGTTGAGGGGGGGCTCAGCAAGAAAAAGGTTGAGAACTCCTGCTATATAGAACAGTCTGAATCACTGCATTGGACCTAATACATGTACTTCTGTCTGCATCTGCCCATCTAGACCAAGATCAGCCCACAGGGTGGGCTGGTCTGATTGAAGGAGTCTGGTTTTAGTGAATATAGGCAAATCTGCTGTGAACTAGCTGAATGGGTGCCCCCTGCTGTTGTGCTGAGCTGGATCCCGCCCTGTCTGGGAAACAAAACACCTCCCCTGCCCCAGCTGCATGTTTCGTGTGGCTCTGACAATAATGCTTACATGTTGCTTGCTGGCGTGTGAGCCTGTAATGGCATCACTGTAAGCCTTTGCCTGAACATCACATGGCCTTTGGGTTTCTCCCTAGTGCATTTGGGCTTCCTTGCTGCATTGGCTGGGGCAGCGCAATCTATAGTCTGCAGCTGTGAAGGCACATCACACAGGAAGGGCTGGGCCAGCAAGAACACATGGCAGAGGCCACAGCACAAATGCATTGTGGGTATTAGGTGGAGAATGGAGTCAGTGGATTCCAACCTCCCAGTGGAAAGCAAGGAGTTTGCATGAGTGATGCAATATCAATGGACCCACTACCATTGTTGTGATACTATAGTTCAGGTTGCATTCTGCTTATCCTTAAAATGGGCATTCAACTGCATGTGCAAAACGCAATGCATCTGCCCCAAATATTCAGCCCCTAATCTCCCAGTAAGACTGGAATTTTTGCAAGAGTTTGAAGAGAACCAGTTACTGATTTCCTGAGTTGTAATCAATGACAAATTGTCCCCCAGAAGTTCACATTCTGAGTCTCGTGATCTTTCAACCCCACTGGCTTAAAAACTACAAACTGGAGAAAGTCAAAAAAGTGAGCCCAGTGAGAGTTTGGTGGGCTTGTCGGGGCTACGTCATTATTTTGTTAATTAACCCAAATTAAAAAAAAAAATAGGATTTTCATCAAATCTGAATCTGTATGAATGGTGATCTGATTCATGATGGCCAGGAGTAATATCTGGTGGTTCATCAAGGATCAGAGGGGACATCTACACTGCAAAGAAAAACCCATAGTGCCTGGTCAATTGGCTCGGGCTCATGTGGCTCGGGCTGAAGATGTGCTTTGCAGTGTAGTTGTCTTGCTTGAGCTGGAGCCTAGCCTTTGAAAACCATTGCAGAGGGAGAGTGTCAGAGCTGAGCTGGGAACGTCTACACAGCTATGCCTGCAGCCTGAGCCCCACAAGCTTGTCTGGACTCTGAGGCTTGGCGCTGCAGGTTTTTCTTTGCAGAGTAAACATGCCCAAAGAGTCACTGAGTTTAACGCCAGAAAGGACTATCAGATCCTGTGTATCACAGGCCAACAGCATCACCCAGTACCCATACACCAAGCCCAGTAACCAGAATTAGACCAAAGTATTATAGTTTCCTGTCAATCAGGATCTTCACCATAGAAACTGTTGCCTCCGTGAAACTGTTCAGGACCTCCTGAACTGGCTGAAGATTTTAAAGAAGAACAGGATGTGGGACAATCCATTGCTGCTTGCTCTGCACTGATGGAACCATCGCTATGGCAAAGATCCGGCTCTTTGTGCAGATGGCTCAAGAGCTCTGTTCCTGAATCAGCTGGACAGGAGAGCAGGTCAACATTTTTGGATGAATTTTCCCCCCGCTTCAAATAATGGTCTTTAAAGCAAATGTAAACAGCGCATCATTTTTGTAATAAATAAATAAATAAATTTAGTATTTTCAGGCAAAAACGGCACCGTTTTTTGACAAAAAATGTCAAGTTCAAAAAACTCCACGCAGTTCTACTGTCCAGTTGATTCAGGGCAGAACTTGTGAACCAGCTAAACAGTTTAATGAAGCTCAGGATCTCTGACTTAGCAGGGGCTCATTTCATGCACACCTGGATGTTGGTAAATGGAGTCATTGCTTTATCATTGCCTCTTGGAAATAACTGGGAAATGAACACACAAAAACACTGTGCTGCGTGTGAGTTAAGGTTGCTCTTAACAGCCTCCAGCAAGGCAATGAAAAGTTGAGATTCCCAATAGTCCGTGCCTTCTGCTCCCTCTTCCACAGACACACATCGCTGCATTAGCTTGACTACCTCTGCCACAGCGAGTGCACCACAACCATAACTCCGTCCAGCTGCAGGACCAGCCTTCCAGCACCTCCTTACCCAAACCCGAGGGTCTGCAGCGACAGCCGTGGGTGGGGGAGTCTGGTCTGTAGTGGAGGGTGGTGGAATTTTCAAAAGCAGCTTCTGATTTCGAGCATACCCAATTTGAGCCAGGTAGGACCTGAGCTGTGGAAGTGCTCAACGCCCACAGCTCTTTGTGCCCACGAGAACTGTGCGTGCACTCAGCAGCTTGGAGAATCCTGCCTCCTGTGTCTCAAGTTGGAGTCACCCCAAAGCCATGGCTGCTGTTGAAAATGTGGCTGTGAGTGATCTGGCCAAGGCCACACAGTGAGTCAGTGGCAGAGCGGGGTCACAATGCAGGAATAAAGCTAGCTGGCTATAGGGTAACAATTGTGATTTCTGAATGGAAATTTGTCTGGCTCTGTTCCCACCTTTTATAGCAAGCAGTTCTAGGACGCTCATCTGAGCAAAATGTTATTGCCAACCAGTCGCTGAAGATAAATTCCAGGCCTGCTGCTGAGATGCGCTCAGTTGTAGAACAAATTGAATGTTGTCATGAAACTCAGTTCATTTTGGGCAGTCGGGGAAGTGGATGCTAAAGGTTAGGTCACCCAGTCAGAGAACAGAGATATTCCCATGTGACTGAGGTCAGAGAGACTCAGATTTCTTGGATCACATTTTTATACAAAGATCATCTCATAATCACCTGACCTTACATCCGTGATCCCACAAAACACCACCCTGGCTGTCCACAATGACTCAGCCTCCTCCTCTCCCTGCTGTGCTCACACAGACCATCTTCACGCCTTCACAAAGACATCACCCTCCCTTCCATTCCCAGCCACCACTACCCCGATCCACTCCCTTCCCATGTACAATAGTGTGCCAACAGCAGCCATTACTTCCATGGAAGAGTGATATGGGAAGGTATTGAATGGACTGTAGCGGTCTGTGCTGCAGTTCAGTAGCTGGAAGGAAGGAAGAAGAGCCAGCACTGTGTGCTCAGCCAGATCCTATGGAGCACAATTTGTGAAGCTCTGACTTTGGGGACTAAACGCATAGCTCTAATAGGGTATCCTCAGTGAACGGTGCAGGAGCATGGGCTAACAGTTGTTCACATAAACTATTCATTGAACGGTTGACTAAAATTCCCCTGAAGCATGACCTTCTCATGGACAGTTCACCAACTGAAATTCACAGAATACACTGTCTGCGGTGACAAACTGGGCCATGTCTGCTTCTGGCTCCCACTCCCACATGTCACTTGCTAGATTCCATTGCCTGCCAGTCACATGCCTGAACAACAACATGAACCAAGAGACAGTTAAAAAGCCACCAGAGAAAAAGTGAAAACAAAGCCGAGACAACCCTGAAGTTGGGCCGGGGCTCGCTCTAGAGCTGTGTCGACCCTGACAAATTTAGGACCAGATGTTGTTACCGTTGCAGATCCACTGGCAGGGGAAGCAGCAATGTAGAACAGGACTCTGGTGTTTTATCCTCATGTTGCCTTGCTCTGCAGGCAAGAGAGGAGCTGAGGGTTCAAACACATTTATGGCAGGCTTGGTAAATCCACAGCAATACCAGCTAAATGAAGGTGTCTCGGTGGCGATCGCACAGCTACTTGCTCCCTAGGGAACAGCTAAACTAAACAAAAGAGAAATCCAATAAGGGGGATAGGTTAGAGAAGCAATTACAGGATTATTGTATCACCGGCCCTTCAGTCAAACACAAAACTAGCCAGCATCACTTCTCTATTTAGGCATTAGAATTTGCAGGGCAGGGTCAAAATTCACTGGGTCCAGGTGCCAGATCTGAGTATTTGTGGGACCGCAATGGATTTTATTGGTGCAATTGCAACGACTAGGCTTGTTCCCTACGTAAACAGCAGAATTAGAGGGAGCTGGACCAAAACTGGACTAAAATTGCCATCTCCATGAACAAAGAGTGTGCGCCACGCTGCATACAGTGACCCAGGGAGAACACAGAAAAACATGGGGATTCGTTACCTCGTTAGAATTTTAACAATTCCCACCTTTCTGATTTGTGGTTATTTGCACAATGAAATCTAAATGCGTATTCCCCCAAAAGGCTCTTTCCGGCTTCCTTTTATGGTAAATTACATTTATTGAATTGTTCAATAAAGCACAAGAACAAAAATCACAACCAGGAGATCGTCACAAGCCACACAAAGGAAAGACCCCACCTTGTGCCTGGAGCATGCAGTCTAAAGGCAGACAATTCCGACTATCCTCCTCTCACAGGGCTCCAAGACACAGTCAGTCATCCTCGTCTCTTTTAAATATTGATTTCTCCTCTTAGCTGCTCCTGCACCATCTCCCCTGTTCCCCACTCCCCAAGGGCATGCCTTGGCCCATTAGGGAGATGAGCATTGTTTAGCGGTCTGGTAAAATCCTCCCCCCGAATTCCACTGCCTAAATGGAGAACAAGTCTAGCTACTCGCTTGAGCACCAAGAAAAGAGATCTAGGCATCCTGGCATAACAACGCTGGAAAAATGTATCCTCATGTATCCAGCCCATATTTAACCCCAATCCCTGCAAATTCCATTGGTTCAATAGAGACACCCCCCCCATATGCTGGATCTGAGTTCTGGTGGTGCCGTTGTCCTGGAATATGCTGGCATCTGGTGTGTGTGTGTGTGCGTGTAAATGTCTGCAGTGTTGTTGTAGCCTTGTGGGTCCCAGAATATTAGAGAGACAAGGTGGGTGAGGTAATGTCTCTTATTGGACCAACTTCTGTTGGGGAGAGAGACAAGCTTTGGACCTAAGGGGTCTTCAGGTGTGGGCAAGGTACTCAGAGTGACACTGTGGCGCTGGAGGGAAAGCTTGTCTCTCCCCCCAACAGAGGCTGGTCCAATAAAAGATATTTCCTCACCAGCCTTGTCTTTGTGAGGGGAAACGTCAGGGCTGGATCCAGGGGCTAGATGTGAGTGCCCAAGGTGATGTGCTGAGATGCAGCAAGCTCCAGTGGGACAATAGGAGAAGCTCCACTTGTTGTATGACACTCCCTACTTCAGGGCTTAAGCTATCCTCTCCCCATGGAGATCAGGCTGGGGGGTGGGGGCAGAGACCCCCTCTACAAGGCTCTTCTCTCTTCCTCTGAAGCATCTGGTGCACCCAACTGCCCAAGCATCTCGGTGGCCCACGGCAGATCCAGCGTGACCCCGCCTGCGGTCTCAATTTGTGCGCCCCTCCCCCAAGCTGGCTGGAGCTGCGAGGGGGGGTGTCGTCGCACCGGTTGGGGGGGGGGTGCCTTGTAGGCAGCAGAGTGGGTGGGGGGCGCGGGCCGGGCGGTCAGAGCCGGAGGAGCGGGCCGGGGGCTCGGTCAGAGCCAGGGGAGCGGGCCGGCAAAGTGGGGACGAGCCGGGACCGGCTCCGGGCGGAACGGGGCCGCTGGCCCTTTAAGAAAGTTCAATCGTGCGAGTTCATCAAAGTTTAAAAAGTTTTTCGTGGAAAAAAAAAGCGGGGGGGGGGCAGGAAAGTTGGCTGCGGGCGGCGGGGATTGGCTGCGGGTTCCCCGGGAGACGGTGATGCAGGGCGAGGGGCCGGGCCGGAGCCCAGCTGAGCCCCCCTCTCCTCCCCCCCGCCCGGGCGGGCTGCGCCGAGCCATTGATGACCGTATTGAAAAGGCGCAGGCGGCAGCTCGGGGCTGTACTCGGGGCCGGCGGCTGCAGCTCGTTGGCACCTTCCCCCTCCCTTAATTGCTCCTCAGCCAACTCCATGTGAGCCCGGCCGGGTACAAATAGCCCCGCGCCGCGTTTCCCCCCACACCGCGCACCTCGCCCACGCCGCACCCCCGTTCAGTTGGGCGGTGGCCAGCCCGCCCCGCACCCTCCCGGGCAGCACCAAGGCACCCAGCCTGGGCACCGTCTCCGCACCTAGCTGCACCCCGGAGCCTTTTGTTTGTTGGTCACCCACAGGCACCATTTCCAAGCCTAGCCCAGAACCGCAGCTCCCCCGAGAGCCTCCTGCCCCCAAGAGAGCCAAGCCCGGGGGAAGCCCTGCGATCCCTGGACAAAGAAGCTACAAAGAACCCAGGACCGTCCACTCAGCCCCCTGCACCCCCGCCATGAGCAACCTCAACAAGGAGAGCGAGCACAGTAACAGCAGCAACAACATCGAGGAGGAGGTAGGGGGCTGGGGAGCAGCTGCTGCGGGGGGTGGGGGGGCTTTGCCCCCTTCCTTGGAGGGGGCTGGGAGGGAAGGTTTGGGGGTCCTTGCCTGTCTCTGGGGGTGGGGTGGTAAATTGGCTAGGGAAGTGTAGGGCTTAATGGGGAATTTGGATCCTGGTCTCTCTAGCCTTTAGCTAGGTGGGATGGGGACCTGAGTGTGTACTGCTTGTCAGGGGGTGTGGACATGCTCTGGCCTCAAAGAGCACCTAAGGTGCTTACCACAAGTATGCCCCACTTCCCCTCTGCAGGGCTGACCCTATTTAATCTGTCCAAAGTGTGTAAGTCAACCAGAAATGTAAGCCCTGCTCTTCCTCAGTGCCCACCTTGTCTGGGGCCGGGCGGCTGGCTGCGCAGTCAGATTCCTGCTCTCTTCCGGCTCCGAGTGGAGCAGTGAAAGAGAACAAACTAACTTTCTAAAAATCTGCTGTGTGGGAGCCCTGCTCCAGCGAAAGCCAGAGCTGCTCTAAGCCCTCCTGTGGCGCTGTGGACAGGCATCCAACCCAAGGCTGTACCTTTCTGTTGGGCTGGGAACAATCTTGTCTGAGGCTGGGGGCAAGACTTGACCTTTGCCATCCCTGAGCTTGGCTGTTGGTCTGGGATAGTTTTCTGTGCCTTCAGCTGGGACTGGCCCTCAGATTCTCCAGGACCCCAGTCATGAGCCAGGAGAATTTTCTCTACCCATTTCACCATTCAAAACCTTGCACTACTTGGTGCTTAAAGTGATCTTAAAAGTGTGTGGGTGGGGGCGGCTCTGCCATAACCTGGGAGCATCAGCTTTGGCAAGTCAGGAAAAGGTGTGCCCCACTGTGAGCTGGTTTGATTTCTTTCAAAGAAACCTTGGCTAGGTTGGTGAGCCCCCCTAACTACACCCCACCCCCAAAACATGCATACACTAAGTGCTGCTGGCTGGTGTAGTGCAGCCCATTCCTGTTTGTATTGCTGGGCAAAGGGCATCTCACAGCCCCCAGAGGGGAAGGATGACACCCCTCATCCAGCCCTGATTCCTTCACCCCAAAGCTTGGGCGGAGGGGTTCCTGGGGGTGGGGAACATCTCAGAATTAAATGAATCCCTGGCGTACAGCTGGGGTGATGGAGGGGGGCTCATAGGAAAGTGCGGCTGTTTAAGCAGGCCTGGTCGGGTGTGGAGAGGCGCTCTCCTTGGAGCCTTGAAATGCTCGCTAATCTGGTGTGAACTGCATGGTCCATCTCCTGCTCTCCTCTTGAGAATGCACTGGCTTCTCGGCGTGAGGACTGTTGTAGGCCAGCTAGAGGTCAGGAACATTTCCTTGTCTCATTCTATTTTGCCTAGCTTGACCTCCTGCGTGACCTTGGGGAGATCGGCTAGCCTGGCCCTGCCTGGTGCAGGAGCCCTAGCCTAGAGTGTGGCTCTGGGGAATGAGGACAAGGATCCTTAGCTTCTTGGCTTGAGGGGACCTCCAGTGGTTGCAGCGTGCCTGGGCTGTCCCCAGCTCGGCCAGAACAGGGCTGCCATGCTCTGCTGGAGACCTCTCTCTGCTTTCAGTATAGTGGGTGAGTAAGAGCCACTTGGGGCACAGAGGGTTGCCAGGCTCCTTTGTCTCTTCCCTGACCACTGATGGCTAGAAGTGCAAATCTGGACTCTGGTTAGCTTTGTGCTGTGTAGTGTGCTGGGTCTGAGAACCCTGTGTGGGGAGGAAGGGCAGAGCGACCTGGGATACTGCTGTCTGCAGGAGAAGCCCAGAACAGAAACCGTGCAGCCTGGTGTCCGGATGTCTCCACTGCTGTGACTCCTGCCTTGTGGCATGCTGCTGGGCAGCAGGGAAAACAATCCCTCCATGTCACTGCCATCACCTCTTCCACCAGAATGTCTGTGTCCCCTTTAGTCACTGCACCAGAGTACTTAGCACGGTCCCTGACTTTTCCTGGGGCTCTGAGAGGTCTCTGAAGTCAGCCCAAGGATGCTCACCCTTTGGGTGCAGAGCTAACCGTCGTACATGTGTAGTGCTCAGTGCTGGAGGGAAGCGTGAATTCCCTGGTAGCTTCAGTTGGCTATGCTATTCTTCCCATCCCCTCCCCCAACTCTCCTACAAGGAGCCGTGTAGCATTGCTGGTGCAGAATGGCGGCTGTGTTTCCACCCTGGCATTGGGCGAAATGCTTCCAGTACATTGGTGAAGCATGCTGAGCTCAACAGCTACATAAGAAAACCCCTTAATGCTGAGGCTACCTGTCCACCCTCTCGCTGTTCTTGGGGGGCATGTGTGTGCAGGAACAAAGGATAGCATGTACCTAGGTCTGCAGGAAGTGGGTTGGGAAGATGTTAATGGCTAGTGGAGTGAGATGGCTCAAAGCACTGTCTGGGAACAGCGTGGTGACTTCTTTTTCCATAGAATTTCTTAAGGGTTTAGATGGAGAGGAGGGGTCTAATACTTAGTGCCTTGGTACAGCTGGCGATATGGTGGTGGCTGCAGCAGCGGCATTTTATAGCATGCCTGGATTTCTAGTCATGGGTTTAACTTCAGGTTTGTCTCCCCCTGCTTGGCACTTTCCTAGTTTCCCCTCTCTTTCCCTCACCCCTAATTAGCCAAGCTAGTCCAGTTAATGCTTCTGTAACACAGGAAGGGGTTTATTACCAGCAGTTGATCAGCACTGCCTGTGGGGAATCGGCTACAGTACAGCCTAACTAATAGGCACTAATGCCTGGGAAAACCCATTGCAGATCCTTGATCTGATTATTCACTGACCTGCAGAACTTGCCAGTGAAACCCAAGATCCTGGGTCACTTAGTCAGGTGTAATTCTGTTTCAACTACTATCTAGTGCACCCCATAGCATGCTAGTAAGTGTTGTGCGAGGTAATTTGTCAGGCTATCAGTCCTCATGCTGGAGTAAGGTTTGCTATTGGCTGGTGGACTAGCAAAGTGGAGACTTGAAGCTCTACTATCCTTGGATATATGCTGGTATTGTGACAATATGCTATTGCATGGGGAAGGTAGGAACACCTGGCCCTTCCAACAGTGATGTGTGGTACTAGGATGGGACTTGACTCTTCCAAGAAAGCCAGTCTCAACTGTATTTCAATGTCTGTCCACCATGAGCAGGGTGAGAGCAAAGGGGTGTGAATAAAACAATTGTTTGGCATGCTCTCATCCTGGTCCTCCAGTAGAGGGGGCTGCTGTGCATGCCCATGGGGGGGTGGGGGGGTGCCCAAAGGGGAGCAGCATCTGCAATCCACAAATCAGTAGAGCTGCACAGGCTTGTATAAAAGCCCAGAAAACTATAGTAGGTCTCCTCCAAGTCAACTTCTAGGGCAAGGGTTTTCAAGGTGGGGGTCATGGCCACCCTGTCATTTCTAATGGGAGTGAGTGTCCTTGTTCCATGGAAAGGGGTGCTGGTCTGGTCCCAGGGTAGAGAGCCATGGTATGGAAAAGGCTGAGGGCTTCTATGCAGACACCTGGCCCCTCCCAAGCAGTCTTGTTCCTAGAGTACAACACCTCTTCCTTGTTGGATGTAGCTGCCTAATTCCCAAAGCTATACACTTGAACTGCTTCTTTGGGAAGAGCATTCCAGTCAGGTTGTGTCCTTGTGTTTGTCAGACATTTCCCCTTTCTTCATAATTCCTTGTTACACAGGACTTCTCTGCATCACTCAAATTCCTCTCCCTTCTCGTATCTGCATCCTTCTAAGAAGACATGGCCATCTCCAATCATGCTTTGGGCTAAAGTCTTTCCTCCTAGTGTTGCAAACAACACCTTGGGTGACTGAGTGGAAGGGAACTCTTTTTTCCCCCTCCATGTGTATTTGACAGCATGCTATAGAAAGATTAATTTCTCTTGTCTAGCCAATTATCCCCTCCCCATCCACCCTAAGCAGCAGGGAATCTCACATCAATAGGGGACAGATCTACTTAAACAAGTGACTAAAATTAGTAGGGGGCTTGACATGACTTTGAATTTGGGGTCTTGAAACTGACTAGAATTCTAGTCAGTTTCAATGTTGCTAATGTTGAACCATGGCTCACTTGAATTCTGGAATATGGCTAGGACCTCTTCCCTGTCACTGGTGAGGCAAGCAGTATGTTATCTAGCATCTTCACTCAGATCTAATCCTTACTCCCCTGCCCTGAGCACTCTGCTCTTCTCAGAATGCCCTCAAACTTCTATTCCTAGATGCGTGCCTCTGCATGGGTAATTTGGTCTCTTTGCCACATCACACTGTAAACTCCTATCAAAGTTGGCATCCACAACCACCCTTTAAGCCTCTCAGCAAAACCAGTATGTCCCTCTCACTGAACACGCGTACCTTGGCTTATTCTCCTTCTTCCCACGTGGCACTTGTCTGTGTTGCTCCCAAATTTAACCTCACTGGCACCTAATCTCAAGGTCCCTGTCTTTCACAACCCCTCCTGATTAGTGTCCTCTGTAGATCTTATTAATGTGCTCCTCTCTCCCACTGCTTGGCCATAATGGAAAGCTTAAATAGCAGGGCCTCACACTAGTCCCTGGTCTACCTCACCAGACACCTCCCCAAACTTGATACACTGCCACTTATCATTATCCTTTGTTTACATGTCTAAGCCAGTCATCAGTCCACATGCCAAGCTATTCTGAACTAACTGATATGCAAAGTTGTCTCTACAGCCCTTCTTCCAGCCACTAACTTTGGCTCAGCAAACAAAGTGCTCTAGTAAGTAGCACTGCTGCTTGTGACGTTGGCACACAAGTAAACAAAACACAGCAACTTATTGATACTGCACTAGCACCTCAGGACCCCAGTGTGCCTGGTGCTGTACAAACAGAACCAGGAGAGCACCCCAGAGCAGGGATTTACAATCGATCCTTTTTTAAATTATTAATAGGATCTCTCTATCTCCTAGAACTGGAAGGGACCTTGAAAGGTTATTGAGTCCAGCCCCCTGCCTTCACTAGCAGGACCAAGTACTGCCCCAGATCCCTAAGTGGCCCCCTCAAGGATTGAACTCACAACCCTGGGTTTAACAGACCAATGCTCAAACCACTGAGCTATCCCTCCCTCCTTTGTCAACTGCAATGCTGTTCTAAATAGTGTTACCTGCTAGATGGCTGTCACCCTGCCCTCTCCCTGGGGTGGGAGTTAACTTTCACAGCCGTGATGGCCAGTAGACCTACAAGAGGTTCCATACAGCTCCTAGCCTGCAGCGAATATAAAGGAGGGGAGAGGGCATGTGGGGCACCTGTGAGGTTGGGGCAGAGACCTGGTGAGAAGCCAAGGGATCTGTCCCTGGACTCCTCTTGAAGAGACTCATCTGCTACATCTGGCCTCTGGCTAGGATGGCAGATACCTTGCATGAGAATTCAACAGGAATCCAGTCTCCTGCTGAAGTCCTTCCGCTCTCCACCTCCCAGGCTGGCTCTGTCTCCATTAGAGAAGGACTGAGTTTAGATCACTCTAGCCAAGCTTGACCTAAACTCAACCACTCTTCCTAGCCATGATGTAATGGGGCTGGGGGAGGGTAGCTCACACTTACCACTCACCAGCTGGTAAGAGAATCTATTCTCATCTTTTATTTGCTAAGACTCCTGTTTA
Source organism: Emys orbicularis (assembly GCF_028017835.1). Lineage (NCBI taxonomy): Eukaryota > Metazoa > Chordata > Testudines > Emydidae > Emys > Emys orbicularis. The sequence continues at coordinate 48,971,726 of NC_088692.1, forward strand.
ATCTTTGAGTAGTCCTCATGCAACCACACTGGCCAGCTCTTGTTCTTGGTCTCTCCTCTTTTAGAGAAACTGGTCTGACCTCAGTTATGTCTCTGTATGCTTAAGCTGCATTCTACCCAAGTGGATTTTCACTTTCTCCAGATGTACTGTACTTATCTTTCCAAAACTTACTCTTCTGAAATTGACCAACCCTGGACTGTTCAGTGCCCCCGTTCCTTACTATGGAGAACTTGAATAGCTAGTGGCAGTAGCTGCCATCAGTGTTCACTCTGCTTGTCTTATACCCCTTTCCTCCTATCCTGTGTTTTGTCTACTTGGCTTATAAGCTCTTCAGGGCAGAGACTGTCTGTACAGTGCCTAGTACAATGGGGCCTGTTAGTCAGCCCTTGAGCACTACTGCAATAAACACCTGTAATAAGCTTTCCTGTTCTCAATTGCTGCATCCCAAGCAGGGTAGGAATACATAGAGCCAGGATGGTGCCTATGCCTTCACTTCCTGGATTGTAAAGAACATCTCTGCCAGTTCAGACCTGTTCAGCTAAAATCTGTCACTAAAGCCCTATGAAAACAGTGGCTGAGTGCCTGGATCGCAGGTCCTGGAATTCTATTCCTGGTGGCCTGTGGTATGGCCACAAATGCTCCATTTACTTTCATTCCTGATTCCTTATCCTTCCCCAACAGCTCTCACCGCCTCTCAATTAGCCAATGATATCTTCCTGCCATACTTCTGATGCTCTGTGACCACTTCCACCACCTCTTCCTGGTCTAGCACCCCAGTAAAGTTTGGCTCTATCTATAGCAGTAGGTCTCAAACTTTTTTTACTGGCGACCCCTTTCACACAGTAAGCCTCCGAGTGCAACCCCCCATACATTTAACACACTTAAATATATTTAACACCATTATAAATGCTGGAGGCAAGTGGGGTTTGGGGTGGAGGTTGACAGCTTGCACCTCCCCATGTAATAACCTCATGACCCCCTGAGGGGTCCCAACACCCAGTTTGAGAACCCCTGATCTATAGTGATCTCCCAGCTGAGTCAATCAAGCACCAGTTACATCCACTAGAGCAGTCTCCATGGCTTAACATCTCTAGGCCCTGCTCTTCCATGCTACACAAACAGGAGTTCTCCAACTTTTTGCTGGGCCCCCCTTTGAAAATATTTCAGGCTGTGATGACCCCCCAAAGTGATAGCAAATTACTGTACATACTCATAGAGCACTAAATGATGCATGTAATCATTATCCCTGCAGTCAAAGGCACTGAAGCCCTTTGAAAAGTGTAAAATAGGGTGACAATATTTAAAATTCCCAAATAGACACTGCTAAGGGGCTGGGGAATGGGGTGTGTGGGGAGTACAGCAATACCATACTATGCCCCCCCTTACTTCTGCACTGCTACTGGTGGTGGCACTGTCTTCAGAGCTGGGCTCCTGGCCAGCAGCTGCCACTCTCTGGCTGCTCAGCACAGAAGGCAGTGCCTCCACCAGCAGCAACACAGAAGTAAGGGTGGCAATACCATACCATCTCATGACACCGCTGCCCCCACTGTAACCTTGAGACCCCTTTTTGGCTGAGACCCTATTAGAACATGGGTACAGATGCCTGGGTGTTATACTACCTGGCTTTAGAACCCAGTCTTCTGCCTCTTTTAGACAAATCTCCAACAGACCAGATGGATAGTGTAGCCTTAATTACACCCCCCTCAAAACAAAACCTCTTATGATAAAAAGCCTAGCTCTAGGGCTGTTCTCCCCCAAACCCCTGCTATTGCTAACACAGACCTCTCCCTTTGTCAGATCAGAGTCTGGGGATTCTTTTCAAAGTTAGAGGAAACAACTCTTCCGGTGTCTCCTTATGCATCTTAGGGAAATATAGCTTAGGTTCCCACTGTCATGCACACCAGCTTTCCTTGCTGGCCTCTGTCTCAAGCAAAGCACTCCTATTCCATGAAGTTAAATGGGGTCTCTGTTTTCCTCCTCCATATGTTGCTTGTCATGTTGGTAGTGACAGTGGCTCCTTCTCAACACCTGGGGAGCACTGTCAAATCCTAAACCTTCCTTGGGTCTGCCACCAAGCACCACAGCTCCGAATGCAAAAGTGAAACTGATGGGCCTAGACCACAGCTGTGCCTCTAATCCATAACTATGTACTGAAGCTATAGCCGTCTGACCTTTCATAGGCACTGCGCACCTATAGCCCCCAGTCAGCTATGGCTGCCTGCTCTCAAAGTAGGCATGTAGAATCATAGTAGCCAGGGCCAGCTCTAGGTTTTTTGCCACCCCAAGCAAAAAAATTTTTTTTGGCTCCCCCTGCCACCCCAGCGCTGGGCTACCCCCTCCCACCCCACCCGCACTCCCTGCTGCTCCAGCCCTGGACTTCTCCTCCCCCCCCACCAGTGCTGACTCCGCCCACTCCCCCCCTCACCTCCAGCTGGTCCTGCGCTGTCAGGGTAAGCAGCAGGGCTCCCAGGCCACACCTCCGCTCAGGGTCCCTTCAGCTGGGGCTCCCGCCTCTAGGACTGGCCGGGACCCAGGAGGGCAGAGCCGGGGGACCACCCGGCAGAGGGCTGAGGAGCTGGGGCAGGGCAGCCCAGAGAGCAGGACTCGGGTCCCACACGGCAGTGCCCCAGGCACCAGTCCCCACTATGGCCCTGCTGCTGCTTCTGGCTGCCCTGCCGCAGTCCCTGGGTGGCTCGGGCCGCTTCGCCCAGCCCCAGCTGCGGCGCTGGGGGGCAGCTGCCCTGCAGCACCTGCAGGTGGCTCTGTGGGGCGCCCCCCAGCCCGAGTGTCCCACACTCGGAGCCTGCCCAGCCATAAGGTGCAGGCGCTGCTCCCTGACGCAAACCGCAGCGGCCCCAGGGTGCCCCCCCGTGCAGGACACACTGCTGCTGCCAGGGCCGGCTCTAGGCTTTTGCCGCCCCAAGTGGGGGGCGGGGGGGGGGGAGAAAGGCTGGCTGGAATGCCAACCCTGAAAATGTGCCGCCCCAAGCACATGCTTGGTTTGCTGGTGCCTGGAGCCGACCTGATAATAGCTTAAAATGAGAACTCTGGCCTCTAGCCTTCAGTATGGTGCCCAAGCAAATGAAATATAAAATATAGTGGGTCCAGTCCTGTCTGTCAGCTTTGACAAGTTCTAGACTTGTCAGAGGAAGGCACAAGAACCCCTGTAATAGGGAAGGTTTCCCCTGTGTTAATTACTCCCAAGAGATCTGCTCTATGGATTACTTTTGGGGAAGGTCTCTGGTCTGTGTTAAGAGGTCAGACTAGATCACAATGGCCTCTTCTGGCCTTGGCATCTATAAATTTGCTCTACATCACTTAATGGCTGGGTTCTACCTTGAAGGAGGCTTTATAGCTGACAAATGTCTGCCCTAGCTTATGTACCTGAATTACCCTATTTGTTTGACCTCTGAACTCTGCTAAGCTCTTGGCCTCCATCTTGTGGAAGTGAGTTCCACAGTCTTGACCAGCTTTAAATGTGGTGCCTCTAACATCAGTGGGTATTATCTCTGTATACAACAGACAAGTAAATAGGACCTCCTGGCTTAGCTGCCACTTCAGTGTTCTAGCAAGGAAGAATTTAATATCTAATCTCAGACTCCAACAAGCCTTACCTGTGATCTGCTTTCTAAAGTTATGCACGGATTCAGATGAATCATAAGATTCAAATCTAATGCATCTCTTTCTCACCTAAAAGACACATGTATTAGATCAGGAGAACAAGTCACATGACACTGGCTCATTCTGGGTCTGAAACAACACAAAAATGGTAGCTGCCTCTGCAGAAGGCAAGGAAGCTCCTATGTTATAAAGATACCATATGCATACAACAGAAAGTCCCCTCCCTCTTACTGTTCTACATCTAAACAACTAGGTAGCTGAAATCTGGTTCCTCTTACCTAGAGCTTGGTCTTGGAAGGTAAATGTGCACTAGGTTACCAACAATATCCCCTGACATGCTGGAATGTGACTCCCTGTGCTGAAAAGGCTCTGCATGATGAAGTTGCTGACATGAGAGAAACAACCTTAATGCTGGATAGGGGTCCTAAAAGTGGTAATTGCTTCCAGACAAACATGTACTGACAAATATTTTGTCAGACCCCAAATTGCTACCTTTATCTGGAAAGTATTGACATTCACAGGTTCAGGTGGGCCATGTTCGGACACCTATCATGTAGCCATACCACCAGTCTGAGATCATGTGATCATCACATCTGTTAGGTGTGATCCCATTTGGATGGGAGACCAAGGAAAACCCAAGCTGCTGCAGGAAGTAATGCTGGTGACCTTTATAGGTAAAAGGAGAGGCAGTGCCATCTGACCAGCCCCTGGGCATGGTGGGAAGGGGTAACTGCATTTTAAATGAGACAAACCAATCCTGTGTACTGAGAGGAGGTGGCTAGTGCAACAGACAGAATGAGGGAGCGTCACTGCTGAAGGATCAGACCTTGCCCTGAAGAACTGAACTTGCTCCTGGGCTCTGTCCTCACTGGCACTTGGCACTCAGCCAGCCACACCCACTTAGGCACACTTGCAAAAACCTCTACTCTACTGTAGTTTCACTCCTTCAGGTGTCACTTGTAAACCACCACTTTATTACCTGGGAGGTGCTTGTGCTGTAGTGATGAGGGCCATATAAGTGCCAACTGGTGTGATGCCAGCCTGGAAGGTGAAACTAGGGGAAACTTCTACAGAAGTCTAATTCCTGCCCTTTTCTGGACACATGGGGGGGGGGGGGGGGGAGAGGGAAAGAGGAATGTTTCCCATAGATACTGGCTGTGGCTTAAAGGCCAGAGCCAGCCCTGGGCAAGCACCACCACTTGGTGGTGCCCCCTGTAGCCAATGTGCTGGGGCTGAGGTAGTGCCAACTGTTCTTTCAGTTGGAAGGCAGGGTGAGCAGCAGATGCAGCATGGTGGGGGTGGGGACAGCTGAAGCAAGTGCCCCTGGGAACTCTGGCAATGGGGCCAGAGCTGCAGGCAATGAGTGACCTTTGCCTGGCCTAGCAATGGCCTGTGTGGAATGAATGGAGTGGACTGATCTGGGATCAAGCAGTTGTCTCCAAGGCTGTTGACTAAGGCAGGGAATGGTGGGGAGATGGGTGGGATGACTCAAGGTGAAATCCCTTGCAGTAGAGAGGGAGGGGAAGCCCTAATGATGGTGATTCTGGCAGCTGTCAGGGTCAAGGCTGAACTGCCCCACTGTGCAGGCCTGACACAGGAGTACTACCTGGAAGCTTCCTCTTTGGCTCCATTCATAGGACCTGGATCAGTTTAAAGGCAGATGACCCTGTCACATGACTCCCCCAAGTCAATGGCTGGCTACATGCCTTGCCATTCTGTGTGTGTGTGTGTCCGTCCCCCCAGGAGGGAGTTTTCTTGAATGCCCGCTGCACCATGCTGGCTTGGAGAGCACTACAAGCATAGTCAGCAGCCAGGCTTGTGACCTGGGCCTGGGGACTCCTGGGATGAGGAGGATCCCAAAGGTGCATGATATTCTGGTCTTAGAGGGGAAGATGCAGCAGAATCCCCACAACTGCCTGTGAAGGAGGCTCCCAGAGTCTGTGCAGACTCCACCCAAGCTTGGCTGGAGAGCTATGTGACCAGTCAGGGGAATGCAGCCTCTTCATTGCAGCTCCCTTTCAGAGTGGTTCTCATTCCACCCTGTTGGGGGTGTTGTCTCCAGTGTGGCTGTCCAATGTGGTGTAGGTAGCTAGGTATCTGCCTGCTCCTGGACTGGGCAGAGCTGTCACTGTGTGGGGCAGATAAACCCAGTATGCTGGAGTTACCAGCTGTGCTTCGGCATGGATACCCTCTTGAGTCTTCATTGACAGCAAGGCCAGAACAGCCCATTGCGGTTCTAGTCTGACCTGGATAATCTCAATCTAAACCAACAGTCCTTGGAACGGAGTCCACAAGAACACTAGGTATTAAACATGGCATGACCTAAATGGACATTTTCTCCAGGTCAGAGCTTCTCCTTACCAGCCTGTGGCACCCTAGATCCCTGCTCCCTCCTTGGAGGTTGGGGAGGCAGGGGGGAGGGGAGATGGAACAACTCCAAAATGGCTGCAGAGCTGCCTCTTCCTTAAATGCCTTGGTGTCTGGCCAGACATGGCTCCTCCTGGCCTCTCCAGAAATGAAGTTGTCTAGGGGCAGGATCCAGAGCTGTCCTAGGGAACGTGTCCCCAAACAAGCAATAGGTGGGTTGACTGGGCTTTTGAAGTAACCCTGTGGTAGAGGGCCTGGGTCAGAGGTGTGCCTGCAGCACATGTAGACACTCAAGCTAGCTTTAATCTAGGTTGGGTAGGCCTACAAGTGCAGCCATTACCTCCACTCCCACTACAGTGTTGATGTCCCCCAAGCCCATGGGTACACTGAGGGTGCTGCGTATGTTGGATTTGAGGGAGGGGAAGGCTGCCCTCTCGTCCCCAGCCTTTATGGTAGGCTGTTCCAGGGCTCCCTTGGGCTGGAGGGGTGGGAAGCAGTTCCCCTCTGCTGTGTTCTTTACTGGCTTCTCTTAGTGCTGCCCCTTCCCTTTTCCCCCCCTGCTCTGTCCTAACTTATCACTTGCTTTCTTAGCCTCCAGACTCTTCCTCCTGGGCTTCCTGCTCTTGGTTTATTTTGCCTGCCTGTGCCACTTGTGCTCAGCACCTCATGTCTGCGTTGGGAGGCTATCTCATTCCCTCGCCATGTCTTGCCACAGGCTGCTGCCTGCCTCTGGAGCAGTAGGAGGGTCAGAGCATGGATGCTGGCTGAAGTCAAGAGCCCCTGGCATGTGCTGGTGCTGGAGTTGTGCTGCCTATAGACCCACCTCTAGCAGCACTGACCCGAACTAGGGACTAGTAAAGGCTGGACTAAACTCCTCCCAGAGGTGTCCTTTGTTTCCTGCTGTACTAGGACTGCAGAAGCCAGTGTCAAGACTACAGGAACTTGGTAGCTCATCTGGGGGAGTGGAGCAAGACATCACTAGAGGCCGTGGGGATGCTCACAGGCCTGTTGCTGCTTCAGGTGACTTCTGTACCCCTGCAGCTCCTCAGATCCATGGCTCTGGAGATCTGGAATTATTCCTGCTTTGCATCACAAAGGATGATGCAGAGCCAGTCTAGGAGCAAGGGCGGTCTGGGAGTGAGAGGCACACCCGGGCCTCTGGCAGGGTGTCAGGACTGAGCAGCCCTGGCACACCCAGGCCTCTGGCAGGGCTGAGCAGCCAGCTGGGTTGGGTGTGATTGGCAGGGATCTCAGCTGGAAGGGAAAACAGGAGTACCTGTTGCTTGGGGGAGCTAAGCAGGTGTTCCTCAAGGGGGCCAGCTCCTTGTGGATGCTAGAGAGGGTACCTGCAGCTGCTCATGTGGGTGTATGTCCCTCAAGCTAAACTTCTAGGTGTGATAGGCCTGGTATAAGCTAGGAAGAGGTGCTGGTAAAGCCAGTGCTCTCTGCTGCTGCAGATCAGGCACACAACTAGGGCTGCCCCTTAACTTCCAGGCTCACCTAGTGTACTTCCTGCTGCTGCTGGGAGGCTGACAGACACGGATACAGATGTTCTTGGTCCCCCAGAACAGCTACAGCACATGCTGCGCAGGCTTCCCTAACCCAGAACCTCCTCTAGGGGTGTGCTGTTCAGTCTTGTCCTCGCTTACCATAGCAAGAGATGCCAGTTGTAGTTCTGAGGGTGCAGTTACTAGGACCTGGACTGAACTTTGTACATGCCTCCTAAACAAGCTACCTGGAGAGGAAAGTCCCATGGCTCAAGGTGACCCTGTGAGCTACAGTCTCTGTGGTCTTGACACCAGTTTAATAAAAGGCCCAGTTGCCCTAGTACCACTGGAGACATGTGACACCTCAGTGTGAGGAAACCTTTCCCCAGCTGGCTCCCTGTGAGTACCTGTGCAGAAGCTCTCTGCTCCAGCCACATAGCACTGACATAAGGCTTCAAAATCCAAGCAGCGTTATGTCCCCATGTACAATAAACACTAGCAAAGGACTGGCTGAGTGACCTTCAGGATGTTGACTGTTCCTTATTCTCTAGCTGCCTCTGATGTTCCCTCCTTGTACTCAGTAAAGCAGGGAGGAAGCACTCACAGCTAACAATGCCTCTGGCTGGCCTAGGAACAGGCTATGCCTTTCTGGGATTGATCATATATTTGCTGAACTCCAACAGTTACTTTCAGGTAGCCATGAGTGCTTGGGACTCGAGCAGCTGTCCTCTGGAGGAACATCTCATGGCAGGCTTGTCCAGCTGGCTGCGGTAATCCATGGAAATGGGGCTCTCGGTTTAAATGGCAGACTTGCTTTCCCTGAACAGACTGCAGTGCTGGTGAAAAGGTGCTGTTCTGGCAGGTGCTCAGGCTGCCCCAAAGAGGGGAGCTGGGCTAGCAGAGCAGTAAACCAGCTTGGTGCTGAGCTGGGCAATTGCACCGCAAGGCTTTTCCGGACCAGGCCAGTGAGTGTAATCTCCGGGTGCATAGCCTGGTGCACCAAGCTAATCTCCAGCTGTAGGCTTCCTGCTCCTTCAGGCAGAAACCCATGTCTGTCTCCACTTCCTAGCTAGCTCAGTGCTGTCTTCCTGCCTGGCCCACTGTGGCTGGGCTAAAACCCAGTTTTAGAACCACTCCTCCACCCAGATGTGCAGGAGGATGAAATGCTTGAATAGGAGCCTTTAAACAGCCTTTATTGGAAGAGGCAGGGGAACTTCCCCCTGTGCATGCACATGGTTCTGCCTCTTGTAGCCAGCACAGCTGTATTTATATCTGCTCTCAATGGCTGCCACTGTAAACCTGACTCTCATAAACACTCAAGCCTCCATCCCCATGCCTCCTTCCCTTTCAGAGTTGTTGCTGTACTTACTGTGGGGCCCAGATATTGGCACACTCCCGGGGGGGCAGGCAGGCATGGGCTTCCTCTGACTCCATCTGTCATTCTTATCCATGACTTAATGTCAATCATGCTTGGCTGGGCAGAAAGGCTTGACTGAGTCGTAGTGGCTGAATGTGCCAGGCTGAGCATGTCTGGCTCCCTGTATGCCGGCAGAGAGGGTGGGCTGCTGTGCCACAGCTGGATGGTGCAGTCTGGGGGGAAGGGATCTCTTCTCCTTGAGCTCTCAGAATGAGGCTTCACCCCCCCCCCGCCATGTATGGCACACTGGGAACCTAAATCTTTCCCCTTTCTCTTCCTCAACTGCTTCCTGGGCACTCTGCTGGGTCCCCAATCTAGCAGAGAAGCCATGAAGGCCCTGCTGGGCTTGCCATTATAAATCCCTGGCTGTTGATGGTAGGGCACTGGCCAGGAGATCAAGCACCCAAGGGGCAGGATGGTCTGCCAGCATGAGGGGGCAGGGTGGTGGTGAGGAACTCTCTTCTACAGACAAATGTGTGGAGAGATCTTTGGCTTGGTCTTCAGGCAACTGGGTCACAGTGTGGACAAACAACTCTGCTTCAAAAACAAATCCAAATGCTTGTCAGGATCCTGGTTATGTCACTGGCAATCTGGTGTTTGGGGATAGCAGGGGTGAACCAATGAAATCACTTGCTGCACTCCCCTCTCGCAGCACTGCTATGGGGTGTACACTGGATGTTTCTCTACCTACTTCAGTAGTATGGCCACTTCTGAACAGCTGCTGTGCTGCACCCCAGCCATGCATAGCAGTTGTGTAAACTAGTCCCTCCCGTTCTTGTCTTAAATGCAATAAACTGAGAGCTACTTATCAGGAAGTTCAGCTTGGCAGTCACCAGCCCAAGATGGCATATGGCTGAATGGGGGGCACCCCCCACCAAATGCCATTGACTTTAAATGACTAGGAGCAGTCAGGAACTCTGCCTCACAGCACAGGGTTACCTGATGCTACCTAGCACCTTCCCTCTTCAGAGGGAGGAGGCCAGTACTGAATGGCTAGCTGGCAGCTTCAAGCTCATCTGAGTTGGGAGGTTCAAGGCTGAAGCAGTGCCTGCTGTTGCAGCCATATAGGCCACAGACCTAGTGCTGTGGAGAAGCCTGCTTGTGTGCAGGGGCTTGCCACTTAAGCTGGGCCATATCAGGTCACCTGACTCCCTCCTTGGCCTCTAAGTGGGCCAAACAGCATGCTTCTTGGGTGTGATTTCCCTCTCCACTGAGCTTCTAATTGAGGCCACTGCTGTCTGCTGGGCCACAGGCTTCAATTCACTCATCCTGAGCTGGCAGCTAAGGTTCTGCAGCTCTCCAGGCACTCAGTCCATAGGTGAGAGAAGTCCCTTTATAAAGAGCAGGAAACTGGGATTTAAGGCATGACTCCTGTTCCCAACCAAACCACACCAGAGTTGCTATGACTCTGACCTCAAGCTATAGAAAGACTGAACTTACAGGGACATGTGGCTTGATTCATTTAGTTGCTTTAGTCTGGCTCTTAAAAGGGCAAAGTACTAAAGAGGGGAGGCATGCAACAGACTGGGGGCAAGAAGGGGACAGTGACCCACCTACTTGGCATGTTTGCATTTTGTATGGTGCTCCATTTCAGAGACTCTCCGAATCTGCTCCCTCTAACATGGTGCCTAAATTCCTGTCATTAACAGACTCTGCTAGAATATCTGGGACTGAAAGATTAGGCTGCCAGCGAATGTACTATTTGTAATCTTCATGGTTAAGATTCCAAATGTTCCCTTCCTGCCGTTTTTGTTTTGCAAGCCCCGTGTTCCTTGCATCACTCGAGCCTTATAAGTCCCGGGTTTTAGAGCAGGCCGCTGCCTCACAACATTCCATCCGGCTATCGTCAAGTGGCCCCAGCTGCATCTCATCCAGAGCTGACACAACTCTGCAAAACAGCAGCCGTGTGCAGTGGCCGGATCTCCTGTGAATGGGATGGACTAGCAGCACACAAGTCCTGCACCACTTCCTTGTGGGCAGGGCAGCTGTGCCCTGGGCACACAGCACCTTGGGCCTTAAGAGGAGGCACAGCTGATGTTTAGAACCACACTCTGTTCCACTGACAGACTTCCAGTGCTAGCAGCAGAACTCTGGCAAAGCCAAGAGTATCTGTCTATACTGACCTCTTTCCTATCCAGTCTCCTTGTGACAGCCTATATTGCACATGGACGCTACTCTAGAACTGGGCTTGGCACAACTTGATTGTCTCATAACTGACTTTATTTTTGACTTTTTTCAGTTGGGGGAGGGCATTCATACAACTTAATGACCGCTGAAATTCAAAAAGTGAAAGCTTTAACAATTCAAACCTAGATGGCATTGTCGTCTGGCAAATAGCCTTAAATCAAGTTCCTAGTTCAGGCAGTGCTTTCTGTCTTTGCTTTAGCAGTAAATTTCATTTACCAAGGGAAATATCTTCATAAGCTTGTCTGGTGAAATCAACACTTACCAAGAAACCAAATCCTTCCAACCCTATGTGTGACTTGTTGAAAGAGTTTGCTCCCTGCTGAAGTGCTCTGATTGCAAGGCTTCCTAAAAAGTTCACTTAACCATCCAGTGAGGTGGAGTTACAGATGTTTGGACAACCTTGGTCTGTAGGGCTCTGTTTGCTCCAATGGGCTTCAAGATCTTTGTGTGTGTGTATTGTGTATATAACGCGATTAATGTAGGGCTTTCCTGCCTCAGAGCCTGCTGGTCTCTTGGCTGCCATGATGGACAGGCAACAGTTCATCTCAGCTGCTCTCTAGCTGTTTGAGGAGAGGACTGCTCTCTTGATTCTTGCCTGGGAGGGTGCCACAGATTACTTTCTAGGCTTCCCACAATGCTGTGGGAGGAGGGGAAATGCTGGGTAATGCCCTGTCTCTGTACCAGGCTTACTGCTGGGGGTCAAGCTGTTTCTGGCCTCTGACCTACTCAGACCCCTCAGAATGTTTAAAATATGGGGTGATCTAGAAACTAAGTGTCTCTTGCCACTGCTGAAGCTGGGCTGCTTCCTGCTGCTGCTACACTGCAGAACTCCTCCCATGCACAGGCAACCACCATGCTTCAGGTGAAATTGTAACATGAAGCAACATTGCAGCAATGTCCTACTCTTAGCCAGCCTAGGGATGCAGAGGGGCCCACCCTATGGAGTAAAGCAGGAGTGGGCCCATGCTGAGGCCTGAGCTAGCACAGTGTTGGATTCTAACCTGATCTTGGATCACTATACCACTGAGCCTTCTTGGTGGGAGGCCTTGCTTAATCTAAAGTAACAGACTTATCTGGGGTGTGGGGAAAAGACCCAAGCCCATGACTATGGGTATGAGGAATCAGGACTGCCCAAGTGATTTGGGCACTAAGCTAAGTTTATTACCCAGGCTGGATTTTGTTTAGTAATGGATTTCAATAAATGCCACTAAGCTCCTCCCCACACAGTGAGAAGGTGGCTGTTGTGAAAGTCACTTTCCACTAGTGACTAAGTGGGCACAGAGGAGCCTGTGGCCCTCAATGAGGAGCCAGTCTCTTGCCCTCAGCTGGGTTGCTCCTGGGTTAAGATAAAGCAGAAGGAAAAAAGACAGACTAAGCAGACAGTGTCCCCTTGAGGATTACTCGGGAAACTCTCAGCCTGCAGTAACTTCCTAGAACCTTTAGGAGTCCTGCTGGCATGCTTGTCTGACACTGGCCATCAATGGTGTAATGTTGGCTGGTGTAACTCTGGCTTTTGGGGAGGGGGAGAAGGAGAAATGGCTCCTGTGTGCAAGTGTGATTGGACGGGAGACCACTTCCTGTAGCACATCTCCAGAACAGGGTGAAATCAACTCCCCTCTACCATGGGCAGGGTCTCTCATTGGGGCAATTGAGGGCCCTCTGACCATGTCTTCCACTACTCTGGGGATTACTGGACCCAGAACTAGAGCTAGTGGAATCAATGGCATGCTGGCCTATGCTGAACACCACCTGTTAAGGTGGAAGATTTGGAAATAGGCAAATGACACATCTTGTGCATGTGAAATGCATGAAATCACAAGTGATCTCACCAGCTGGGCAAGACAGCCATGGCATTGTCCAAGTCACCACCTCCATCACCTGGCTGAGTGCTGGTGATGTAGGAAGTGATAAGCCACCCTGCCTCCTTCTTCCAGGTAGCTTGGGTGGAGAGTTGAAGCTGGGATGGGGAGAAGCTTCTGCTGTGGATCGGGCTGGGCTGAGTGTGGTAGAGCAGTACAGTGGTGTGGCTGGGCTAAGAATGGGCAGGGCTGGGGGTGTGTGCAGGGAGCATTGGTCACAGCCTGGGTGCTCTAGGCAAGGGGGTCCCTAGGCAAGAATTGGCTGGCTTGGTTGCCCATCTGAAGAAAATACCCTGTTGCTGGCAGTGGATGTAGGTTCCCCAGGATGAGTCTCACTCTGCCCCCCAGCTGGTGTCCAAACAAGGCTTCCTGTCATGGGCTGGTGCTTGAGACCTGGGTCTCTGCCATGGTGTTGAAAAGACTCTGGTTTCACCACGCTGGTGGTGAAATCCTCTTGAACAATGCGATGGGAGTGGAAGTTGGGGAGCCTCTCTAGGAGCCAGCAGTGGAGCCCTTTCCTAGTGTTGATGGGCTCATAATTCAGTGGGCTACCAACCATATCCATCTCTGTCCTGAGTCTGACAGAACTTTAATGTATTCTCCAGTCTCCTGGGTCTTTCCTGCTCATGCTGTTCCCTGGGACTGTCTCCACATCACTCTGTCTCCACATCACATTATAAGCTAATGCTGCCTCTCCCTTCTAACATGCTTGTTGCAAGGGCTTGCTGATAAGAGTGCAGGACCACTTCCAAAACCATCTGACCTGTATCTTGCTGCACAGAGAACATCCCATTCTGGGACCTGAGCACATCCTGAAATATTGAACAGGGAAAGCTGTTTCACATGGCTGAGGCATGTGCAGGCCTAGCACTGGTGACATGGCTACTGCCTGTGTGCAAAATGGGCTGGTCTCTTCTGAAAATGCACAGCAGATGCTCCCCAGCCTCCCCATTAGTGCTTCTTACTCATCAGTTACATGCTGGCTGTGGCCGAGCCGCTGGGTCCCTGGTTTCTTAGCAGCTCTGACCAGCAGTTGTACTGCATGAGAACCAGTCGCCTCTCCAGTGAGGCTGCAGGATTGACTTGCACAGCTTGATGGTGGCTGCTTTTGATAGTGTCTCTCAAAGGAGCAGGTAGTCCAGCTGCAGGAGATGGCCATCACTCTCAAATGCTACTCCTGCCACTCACTACCCAAGGACTCGCCTCAGCAAGGGTCCAGCCTGCCAAGACCAGGTACAGCTTAAAGGAGGCTCCAGATAGGTAGAAGGAACCTAGCAGGCTGAGACCATAACTACAGCAAAGTGGATTCTGCAGGTGGTCAGGAATGAAAGTGGGTTGGGGAGGCAGGACAGGACTAGACACTAAGCAATTTTCAATCACTTGCAGGACTGGAATGGTCTGCTGGACTTTAATGGTTGCAGGGAGTAACTGGCTGTGTCCCCAGTGAGTTAAATGATTGATTAAAGTACAAAAGAATACTTTCTACATAGATTCATAGATTCTAGGACTGGAAGGGACCTCGAGAGGTCATCGAGTCCAGTCCCCTGCCCTCATGGCAGGACCAAATACTGTCTAGACCATCCCTGATAGACCTTTATCTAACCTACTCTTAAATATCTCCAGAGATGGAGATTCCACAACCTCCTTAGGCTTATGCTTATGCTGAGGCTAAGGCACAAAATGACTTACCTAGCAAGGGGGACACAAGGCAATAAGAGTCTTTAAGTATATTTGGAACAAGAGACAAAGGGAAGTGTAGGCCCTCTACTTATCAGGGAAGGAGAGTTAAAAAATTGATATCAAGAAAGCTGAAGTGCTTAATGCCCATTTTGCCTTTCTTCACTAGAAAGAAGTTACTCAACACAATATTGACAACCAGGGAAGGAATGCAAGCTAAAAATAGGGAAAACCGGTTACAGACTATTTATACAGATGTGATCTAGTCAGTAGGGCCTGATGAAATTCATCCTAGGGTACTTAAGCAACTAGCTTCAGCAATCTTAGAGCTGTTAGCAATTATCTCTTGAGAATTCCTGGAGGACAAGAGAGGTCCCAGAAGACTGGAGAAAGGTACTATGTTTGCTCATCTCTAAAAAGGTGCACAAGGAGGACCCAGGGAATTATAGATGAGTCAGCTTAACTTCAATAAACTTGCTCCAGTATCTTTCCAGGTATTGAACAAGACCCTTGTAAGCAGCTGGAGGGTAATAGAGTTTATAAGGAATAGCTAGCAAGGATTTGTCAACAAATCATGCCAAACCAACTTAATTTCCTCCTTTTGATAGGATTACTGATCTAGTGGATGGAGGGAAGCAGCAGATATGACAGACCTTGGGGTTTTTATAGTGAGGCTTTTAACAGTTTTGCATGACATTCTCATAAGCAAACTAGGGAAATGTGATCTAGATGAATTTACTATAAAGTGGGTGCACAACTGGATGAAAGACTGTACTCAGAAATTACCAATGCCTTCCTGTCACATTGGAAGGGTGTATCTAGTGGGGTCCCACAGTGGTCAGTCCTGGGTTCAGCGCTGGCCAATCTTCATTAATGACTTGAATAATAGAGTGGGGAGTAAGTCTATGATCCTTGCTGATGGAAGGGGTTGCAAGCACTTTGGAGAACTTTAAACTTGTCCTCTAATTTGTCATGGTCCTTTTGAGTTGGTCTAAAATCAACAAGATGAAAGTCCTAAAGACAGTACAAAGTACTTCACTCAAGAAGAAAAAAATCAAATAACTGGCTGGGGGGCAGGGTAGCAGTACTGAGAAGGAGCTGGGGATTAGTGGACCATAAACTGATTTGTCAATGTGATGCAGCTGCAAAAAAGCTAATGTTCTAGGGTGTATTAAGTGGACTCTTTTGTATACAAGGCACAGGAGGTAATTGTCCTGCTCTACTTGACACTAGTGAGGCCCCAGGTGGAGTACTGTCCAATTCTGGGCACCACACTCTAGGAAGGATGTTGACAAATTGGAGAGAGTCCAGAAGAGCAACAAAAATGATAAAAGGTTTAGAAAACCTGACCTCTGAGGAAAGATTGGGGAGGGGGAACTCTCCATGTTTAGTCTGGAGAAAAGACTGAGGTGCAACCTGATAAGTCTTCTAATACTTCAAGGGCTGTTATAAAGAGAAGGGTGATCCATTGTCCTCCCTTCACTGGACATGGAGAACAAGTAACAGGCTTAATCTGCAGCAAAGGGAGGTTAAGTCTGGAGCAGGCTTCCAAGGAGGAGGTTGTAGAGTCCCCATCACTGGAAGCTCTTAAAAACAAGCTGGACAAACACCTGCCAGAGATAGTTTAGGTTTCCTGGGCCCTGGCACAATACAGGGCGGGGACTTGATGACTTCTTGAGGTCCCTTACAGCACTACATTTCTAAGGTTCTGTGACTCTTCAAGGTCTCCAAGATGCTGGACAGAAGACCAAGGTCCAGAACCTTGGTGCAGGTGGGGTTGAGCACCGTGGCAAGTGATGACAAGTTCATCAACCAAGGCTGCAAGCGGAGTGGAAACTGTAGCAAACAATGTCCTTTGACAGCCAGGTCTTACTGCTCCTGCATGACATCCATGTCATGCCTATGGATGCAGAAAACCTCTATGCACTGCGACAAACTTCAGGAGCTAGCAGATCTATGTACTGTCTGCATCACTATATGGGTCAGGAGACTGGACCCTCTTACAGGCAGATCTGGGTCTGTTAGAGGTATTCCATATGCACTGTTCATGCCAAATTCTGAGCATAAAGTGTGCAAGAGTCAGTCAGTCAAGCCAATCTTGCTGAGATCTGGGCGTCCTCCAATTGCTTACCACATTCAGAAGTGGCATTGTGTGCTCTTTGGGTATGTCACCAGGAGGGACACAGACCTCAGCATGCAGTGCTCTAAGCTGTCCATTGAGGCATGAAGGGGTGCATGCCCTGAGCCTGCCTGGTATTGTCCTCTGGGCAGGATTGAGCCAGAGATGGGAATGTCACTCTGATGCCATCAACTCACTCCAGCAGCCATCAGTGGACTACGTGTATGTGGTATGACCCTGTCACCACTGGGGCTTTCAATGAACATTCTCCATTGGTCTTGCTGTCATTTTGACTTTGAAGTCTGTACCCAGAGGCCTAGTTCTGGGTCCCCTTACTCTGAGAAACATACTGAACTCCCCGCTAGACCCTTCCTGCACTGGTAATAGGGATGGAGCAGGTCTAACTTCTGTGACCCAGCAGGATGTTCTGGGACTGTGTAATCGTACCAAGAAGATGGGCTGTTCACCTAGGCAAAGATGGCCTCTTGGCTTGTGGAAAGCTGCAGTATTTCAATCCCACTGTGCACCCGGCAAGATCTTTGAGGCAAAGCAGCCTATCTCAAAATAATTCCCAGTCAGGAGACTCTAATCCATGCTCATGCATTTCTGAGCAATGTCTCAGACCCTGCTCGTGTGTCCAGGTCATGCTGAGGGGCAGGGTCTGGGCCTAGTAGAGCCATAAAGGAGCACATGCAGCTCTGTTTTGGGTGTGAACAGTGATTGTACGTGGTTCTGTAACTTGCACCCCATGAGATGCTGGCTCAATGAACAGCTCTGGGCCCACCCCATCATGAAGGAGGCACTACAGTGCCTCTGAAGGTGAGCCAGCAGTTTGAATGACCTCTAGCTATCAGAGGGGTAGCCGTGTTAGTCTGAATCTGTAAAAAGCAACAGAGGGTCCTGTGGCACCTTTAAGACTAACAGAAGTATTGGGAGCATAAGCTTTACAGATTCAGACTAACACAGCTACCCCTCTGATACTTGACACCATGAAAGGCACTGCATTTAGCCGTATGGAATGGAAATCTATCAACCTCATGAAGAAACTTGCACAAGTACAGACAGATATCATCTTCCTTTCCAAATGCAAACGGATGGACATCATACCAAATGGACTGAAGGTGAAAAATCCATTGCTATCTATATACTGCACAGACCACAGTGAGAGATTATGCCATACACTATCAAAGAAACTGAGCAACCACCTGATCAGCATCCTATACAGCAAACAGAAAAACATCAAGAAAGAGCTCTCCAACCTGGAGACTTTCATAAATAACCAACCCTCCACACAAAGGGACTTTACTAAAATAAGACAGGAGATCTACATTACACACTTCACCTCTCTACAAAGGAAAAAGGACCGTAAGCTGGCTAAAATCCTACCTGCCACATGGGGCCACAACAGGGGTACCCCTAACTCACCCAGCAATATCGTCAATTTATCCAGCTACACACTCAACCCAGCAGAAGAGTCTGTCCTATCTCAGGGACTCTCTTTTTGCCCCAGCACCCCCACAAACATGATACAGTTCTGCAGTGATCTGGAAGCCTACTTTCGCTGCCTCCGACTCAAAGAATACTTTCAAGATAACACTGAACACCACACTGATACACAGATACCCTCCCACCAACAACACAGGAAGAAGAACTCCACATGGACTCCGCCTGAGGGTCGAAATGACAGTCTGGACCTATACATAGAATGCTTCCGCTGACGTGCACAGGCAGAAATTGTGGAAAAACATCGCTTGCCTCATAACCTAAGTCGTGCAGAACGCAATGCCATCCACAGCCTCAGAAACCACCCTGACATTACCATCAAAGAGGCTGATAAAGGAGGTGCTGTTGTCGTCATGAACAGGTCTGACTACCAGAAGGAGGCTGCCAGACAACTCTTAAATACCAAATTCTACAGGCCACTTTCCTCAGATCCCACTGAGGAATACACTAAAACTGCACCATCTACTCAGGACACTCCCTACACTAACACAGGAACAAATCAACATACCCTTAGAATAACCCCGGTCGGGGCTCTATCTACTACCCAAGATCCACAAACCTGGAAATCCTGGATGCCCCATCATCTCGGGCATTTGCACTCTCACTGAAGGATTGTCTGGATATGTGGACTCCCTACACCACCAGCACTCCCAGCTATCTCCGTGACACCACAGATTTCCTGAGAAAACTACAGTGCATTGGTGACCTCCCAGAAAACACCATCCTAGCCACCATGGATGTAGAGGCTCTCTACACAAACATCCCACACACAGATGGAATACAAGCTGTCAAGAACAGTATCCCTGATGATGACACAGCACAACTTATTGCTGAGCTCTGTGACTTTATCCTCACGCACAATTATTTCAAATTTGGTGACAATATATACCTCCAGACCAGTGGCACCACTATGGGCACCCGCATGGCCCCACAATATGCCAACATTTTTATGTCTGACCTGGAACAACGCTTCCTCAGCTCTCGTCCACTCACGCCCCTTCTCTGCCTACGCTACATTGATGACATCTTCATCATCTGGACTCATGGGAAGGAGACCCTGGAAGAATTCCACCATGATTTCAACAGCTTCCACCCCACCATCAACCTCAGCCTGGACCAATCTACACGGGAGGTCCACTTCCTAGACACCACCGTACAAATAAGCGATGGCCACGTTAACACCACCCTAAACCAAAAACCCACCGACCGCTACGCCTACCTTCATGCCTCCAGCTTCCACCCTGGACACACCACACGATCCATCGTCTACAGCCAAGCACTGAGGTACAATCGCATCTGCTCCAACCCCTCAGACAGACCAACACCTACAAGATCTTCACCAAGCATTCTCAAAACTACGATACCCACACAAGGAAATAGAGAAACAAACCAACAGAGCCAGACGTGTACCCAGAAGCCTCCTGCTACAAGACAGGCCCAAAAAAGAAACCAACAGAACTCCACTGGCCATCACCTACAGTCCTCAGCTTAAACCTCTCCAACGCATCATCAGTGATCTACAACCCATCCTGGACAATGATCCCTCACTTTCACAGACCTTGGGAGGCAGGCCAGTCCTCGCCCACAGACAACCCGCCAACCTGAAGCATATTCTCACCAGCAACCACGCACCGCACCATAACTCTAACTCAGGAACCAACCCATGCAACAAACCTCGATGCCAACTCTGCCCACATATCTACACCAGCAACACCATCACAGGACCTAACCAGATCAGCTACAACATCACCGGCTCATTCACCTGCACGTCCACCAATGTTATATATGCCATCATGTGCCAGCAATGCCCCTCTGCTATGTACATTGGCCAAACTGGACAGTCACTACGCAAGAGGATAAATGGACACAAGTCAGATATCAGGAATGGCAATATACAAAAACCTGTAGGAGAACACTTCAACCTCCCTGGACACACAATAGCAGATGTAAAGGTAGCCATCTTACAGCAAAAAAACTTCAGGACCAGACTCCAAAGAGAAACTGCTGAGCTCCAGTTCATTTGCAAATTTGACACCATCAGATCAGGATTAAACAAAGACTGTGAATGGCTATCCAACTACAGAAGCAGTTTCTCCTCCCTTGGTGTTCGCACCTCAACTGCTAGCAGAGCACCTCACCCTCCCTGACTGAACTAACCTAGTTATCTCCATACTGATTTATACCTGCCTCTGGAGATTTCCATTACTTGCATCTGAAGAAGTGAGGTTCTTACCCACGAAAGCTTATGCTCCCAATACTTCTGTTAGTCTTAAAGGTGCCACAGGACCCTCTGTTGCTCTCTAGCTAGACACCCCTTCCCACCGCTCCCCCCAAATCTAGGAAGCTTGAGTTCTAGAGCTAGAGCAGCATTTCCCCCCGCCCCCCATGAACATGCTGCCATAGGCACAACGCTCCCCTCTCGCCAGGGAAAGGCCTGGAATGCAAAGGGTAATGTGTTGAGGCCATGTCTCTGAAATGCATATGCAGCCTCCAGCCTCTGCCTGCCCGGCACTCAGTGTGGGCCCATCTCTTCTAGGTACGGACGCTCTTTGTCAGTGGCCTTCCTGTGGACATCAAACCCAGAGAGCTCTACCTGCTTTTCCGACCGTTCAAGGTGAGTGGTGCAAAACCAACCTAAAGTGGGCTGCCCTGCTAACAACATGCCGGTTGGTCCTCCAGCCAGCCTGCCTTGGGCAGCACAGGCTGCCTTCTGCTTGAGGGAGTGTTTCTTTTGGGGTGGGGGGGTGGGGGAGATGTTACTGGGTCTGAAAGTCTAATGGGAAGAGTGAAGGGACCTGGGCTGCTGCTCAGTGGGGGTCAGGGAGGAGCCCTTCAGGGTAACCTGGTAGATGCTCAGTCACAATAGTGAGGCGTCTAATGCTGGTGGCAGTCGAGTAACAGAAGCCTCAGCTGGCTATCCCTTCTGTCCCAGGCACTGCAGGCCAATCCCTTGCTGTCCTGAGCCGAGGGTCGATGGGAGCTTGGAGCTCACCACACCCCTCTGATAACCCAGAAGGTGCCCCTTGGGGCCCACTGGTGGTTCCCCCCTTCACAGGAGCTCATACCAATGTACTAAAAGCCACTGCAGGTACTGCTCGCTCCCCACTGCACCAGAGAACCCTAGGGAGCGGGACGTCCCATGTTGTTCTAGCTGCTGTTTGCTGCTCTAAGGGGAGGTGAAGAGCTCCCCCTGTTCCTAATGTACAGAGGGGTGAAATGTCTGACCCAGGTGAGTCAGATTCCCTGTGACAGCTGAACTTTTGCTTGGTCATCACCAAGGGGCTGGGGAGTAGCTAAGCTGGGTAGAGCTGCTGAACAGCTACCAAGGCAACTTCCCCCTCCAGTGTATCTGGAGAACAGACCTGTTCAGGGGAGGAAGGGGCTGTACAAACCCCCCCCCCCTGCTATGGTACAGACTCCTCCTCCTCTTTCCAAATGCTGCCAGTCCTATCTGGATGAGAACATACTGTGCCTTGGACTAGCCCTTGCCCTAGGCTATAGGGGTTGGGGGCACTTGTGTAGAGACATCCAGGCTTGCATGGGGTGCTGCCTCTAGTGTTAATGACCCTGTGAGGCCCTGTGCACAGCACTGCACAAACCTGATCACTGGTGGCACAACAAACCATCTTCCCTGGGTAAACCTGGATGTGTGTAACTGGTCCGGGAAGCTATAAACCCAGACTGTGGGCTGAAACTAAACTGATGCTGGTGCCCTGGTCTGCAGTCCGTATAGCTGAGGCCAGTGGGTTTTCAGCCTGTGGACTCCTGGGGTCCACACCTCCAGTCAAAATTTTTTAGGACTCTGCAAAAGAAAAAAGGTTGAAAACCACAGGTCTAGGCAGTGCTGCTGCTCTGGATGCATGGGGACCAGAAACAATAGCTGACTGGGACCAGATACAGGATACCCACTCCAGTATTCCTCCTGTTCAGTAACCTCTTCATCGGCCGGCAGTAGCATCCACTGGGGTTAATGTGCCCCCCGGCATCTAGCTTCCTGAACAGACTCTGAATCAAAAATGTAACTTCAGATGCCTCCTCTGTCCCTCCTCCTAAAGACCTGACTCCTGCTGTGAGCAGCCCTGGGGAAGCTGCTTTTGCTACTAAGTAACTTTTTTTGCAGGCTCTCCAGACCTTTGTCCAGCATGCACAGGTGGGAACTGAGCACTCATACTGCCTGCCAAGTCCAGCAGGGTGGGAGGTGGGAAGAGGGACCAGGCTGTCCTTGCCTGGGAGGAGAGGCTAACAGCTCAAACACTACAGCTGGATCATCCAGAGTTATGCTTCAAGAACTAGCTGGGGCTGGTGGGAGATTCCTGGAGTCAGTTGTGGTGTTGGGACACCTCGCTGGTTGCCTTGCCTTTAAGGAGTCCTAATTTTCTGTTCTCTCTCTCCAGGGGTATGAAGGGTCACTGATCAAACTAACATCAAAACAGGTAACTCTCCTTATTCTATCTCCTCTCCCCTTCCCTGGGCATTAGTTCCATGGCTTCTGGTGTAGCAGGGATTAGGTTCCCAGGATGGGGCTCAGGGAGGATGCCACAGTCCCTGCAGGGTGAACTGCCATCCTCTGGTAACCTGGGCGCTCTCCTCAGTCCCTGCTCACACCTGCATCCAGACCCTGGCCCCCAGCCCATGGTGCAGCTTTCCCAAATGTCTTCCCAGCCACCTCAGCTGCAAACCTTGGAGCAAGGACCATCAGTGACTCCCCCTAGGGAGTAGAATGCTGAGCCCCACCTGGCCTGTTCCACTTGTCTAGCTGAGCCCAACCTGCCAGCTTTTGTAGGCAGCAAGCATCTTGCTGGCAGACTAGACCAGAGGCCTTTTTGATGACTCAGTGGTGGGGCAGAGGCAGTCTATGGCTGTGAATACCTCCTTTGGGTGAGGATTGCCCAGCCCAGGCAGGGCACAGGCCTGTGAGTATCAGACAAGCTCAGCAGGTGCTGCATTGCCTCTGCCTCTGATGTGGGAGCTGTCACTCCAAGCTGACTGACATGGCCCTACTGTCCCTCTTACTGAGAGCTGTGCTTCTGTGTGAACAAAGCTGGCATGCAGTCCAGTGCAGCCCCCCTCTGACAATGCTGGGGAGGGGTAGCCACAGAACAACCAGTCTCCTGCTGGGTCCCTCCTGTTTGGGAGGAAAGCCTAGCAACAGGAGGCAGAGCTGTGATGCTGCCAACTCCGAGCCTCTTCGTGTAAATCCCCATGGGTAACTGGGGCCCTCTTGCCCTAGGTACTGGGAGGTGTCGCACCTCCCTATGCAGAGCTCCCCAGACTCCATAGATGGGGGATGTGGGGGGGATGAATGCTTAATCCAGGACCTGAGCTGTCTGGCTGCATGGAAGTGGTGGTGTCCCCTCCCACCCCTAAGGCTTAAGCACGTGCTGGCTCTTGCAGAGGTGGGGCAGTTTTCTGCCCTGTGTCCATGCAGCTCTCTGAAGATGTGAAATGACCACAGGTGAGAGAAAGGGGCTGGGATCTGACACTCTGCTCCTCAACCCTTATGACTTGACTTCCCTGGCAAACCCAGACTAGCTCAAACACCAGCTGGAGCTGCAATTCAGATGTTGTTCAGAGCCAGAGCTGAGGGTGACTGGATCTCTGTGCCCTTGAAAGAAAACCGTGTGGTGTCTGGTGCTGTGACTGGCCTAATGATCCATCTGTATAGTCCTAACAGGGCAGCCCTGGGCCCAGGCCAGAAGAAGCACCAGGGGCAGGAATTGGAAGCATAGTATGACTCTTGGCCTTTTTCTCTGAATTCTCTGCCCCTAAGTTATGGTTTAGAGCAGCCACACTGGCCTCTTGCTGCTCTCTGAATGCTGCAGGATTCTGGTCTGACTGGTGCTGAGGCTATGGTGCTGGCAGCTTGGGGAGGGAGTAGCAGGGGAGGAGGCGCTCGGACCTAACCTCCTGTTGTCTCCTCCAGCCAGTAGGTTTCGTTACCTTCGATAGCCGATCTGGTGCTGAAGCAGCAAAGAATGCCTTAAACGTACGTACCCATCCATGACTCCAGCTGGGGCCTCATGTGGCTAACCAGCCCCAGTGTTCATTTGGAGATCTGTAACCCCCACCTCTAGCAGCTGATGCTTAGTGCCACTTCTAACCAGGCAGCAAGCTAAATGGATACTTGGCTTATCAGCAGCATGTGAAGGATCCCTGCCTCTCGGCTATACCCTGAAGCATAGGCTGGCAAGGATCAGTACCTGCACTAGGACTTCAGCCTGTTCTAGAAACTAGCTATAGCCAATGCAATGCACTTCATCTGCTCAGAACTCCTCCACAGCTAGGGAACATTGCATTGGCCTATCTGCTGATTGATACACTAATGAGCTGGGCAAAGCAAATACTGGACAGCTTCCCTCTGTTCACTACCAGCTTTCCATCTCCCTTCCCCATCACACCTTTCTGCTGAAGACTAAAGGCCTTCTGTCCTCTGGTTCTCTAGCTCTGTGGCAAAGGTTCTTCACCACCTGATCACAACAGCCTGCCTCATTTGTAACCATGTGTGTGAAATGAGATACTAGCTGGAAAACCGGCTTGTCAGACTGGAGTGTAGGGTGGGGGTGGCATAACGGGTGAGTTCTGGCTCCCCTTGGTTGTGGGACAGTCAAACAAGCCGAGGGTGAGTCTTAGATTCCAAGGCCCAAAGAGATCCCTGTGATCCTCTCGTCAGACCTCTGTATAGCACAGGCCAGAGACTTCCCCACAACAATTCCCTTTCAACTAGAAAAACAGCCAATCTCCTCTGGAGAAGCTGCTACAATCCTTGAAGTTGTTCTGATGGTTAATTACCCTCACTAGTTGAAGTGTACACCTTATTTCAGGTCTGACTTCATCTTGCTTCAATATCTAGCCATTGGGTCTCATAGCTTTCGGTAGCTAGACTGAAGAGCCCGTTACCAAATTTATTCTAAATGTAGGAGCTTGTAGGCTGAGCTCAGTGGTGCCTTTAATGCCCTAATTTGTGAATGAAGATGTGAGGACTACAGACCCCTGGTTCTCTATTGCTGGGTAGCAGTTAGTTACACCCCTGTGGTAGCCCTGCAGAGGAGCACTGCCTTGCTGTTAGTGCTGAATGGCTAGGTCCATCAAGCAGGGAGGGTGACAAGTCAGTTCAGCAGGAAGCTATCATGGATCGAACTTCTGAAGCCCCTGGCTTACAATGGGCCCCGTAGATCTGTGTGTGGCGGGGGTTTATGGCTTCATTTCCATCACCATGGCATCTGGGTGTCTGCCAGGGACCAATGCACCTGCTAGCTCAGATACACTGATGGCATTATCCTTGCTGGGATGTGATGAGCGGTGCACACCTGTTCAGCCATGCATGCCCCCTCCCCGTTGCATAGCATCCTGCCCCTAAGCCATCTAATAAATCTTGCTAAGGTGACAAGCCAGGCTATTGCATGTTGGGGAGCACATCTTGCCTCCCCCTACTTGAGCTGAGCAGCTGCTGCCTGTGGCTTGCTCAGCCTCATACTCCTGTCTTTAGTGCAAGAAGTTTGCAGCCTTTTCTGCACTAGTGCGTCCCCACCCAGTGTTACCAGGCATCTAGCCTTGCCCATTGCCCACAGGAGCAAATGCCAGTGTGAACAGGGCTCTCCAATCTCCAGCACAGTCGATTTGCCCTGAGCAAAGCTCACCCACTCTCCGAAAGATGGTGCTGTGTGGGGCTTGGTCCTGTGCACATGCTTCCAACACCAGATCAGCTGTACCTGTTGGCAAGATGGAAAAATTCCCCAGTGCTAGAGAGCCAGCTCTCCTGGGTGAGTCAAGCACTCCATTTCTGGTCTAGTGTCCCCTGGCCTCACCCTGCTACACTCTGCATAACTGGCTGTCACAGGTTGGGCTCTGGTCCCTGGCCAGGGAGAGGTGATTAGGAACAGCTTATCTGAACCTACCTGGGGAGTGGAATTGGCTTCAGTGCAAGACTCTGTGCTCCCCTCCTGCAGGGTATCCGCTTCGACCCAGAGAACCCCCAGACCTTGCGGTTGGAGTTTGCCAAAGCCAACACCAAGATGGCAAAAAGCAAGCTGATGGCTACACCAAACCCCACCAACATCCACCCTGCCCTGGGCGCACACTTCATCGCACGGGACCCCTGTGAGTAGCCACCAGGGCCACGCTGGGCAAGGAGGGGCTCTGCAGTGGAGCAGGCGCTGCAGCTGCTTCGCTTGTTGCTGTCTAGATGGCCATTAATGCCCATGTTGGGCAGGAGCCTGGCCTCAGATGTGCCAGTGTTACTGCTGCAGGCAACAGTCTAGCTGTTGGGAGGGCACTGACATGGGGGAGAGCTTCACCCACAGCTGCAGCAGGACCTGCCTGTGGGCTCTGCTGGGGGCAGCCTGCTCCATGTACAAGGGCTCACCAGGTGTAGATAGCAGCATGAGTACTCTGAACTATAGAGGCTGCCATGCTGTCAGGGTTAGCCCCTCCTGCTCTCCACAGTAGCTAGATCTCCCCTCTGGGGCAGGAGAGGAGGTGGCATTACTGGCATTAAACCTCTCAGCACATCAAGCCATAACTTTCCTAAGCTTGATCACTGGTGGCTGAGCTGCACCAGGCTCTGGGTGCAAGGAGCTATTCAGGGCATGGAGGCAGAGGAGTGGCTCTCCAGAGGAACTCCAGTTTGGTTAGATCTCTAATCTTCCCTGAGGGACTTCTCCTGGAAGCAAAGCAGTGCTGAGCCTTGGTCTTGCTGCTGCAGAGTCCAGCTCTGTTTTCCCCCTTGGCGCACGTCTCAAATACTGACTGATGTTTCTAAATGTCTAGATGACCTGGCTGGAGCAGCTCTTATTCCAGCATCTCCAGAGGCGTGGGCTCCCTACCCACTGTACACCACAGAGCTAACCCCTGCCATCCCCCATGCCGCGTTCACATACCCAGCCGCTGCTGCCGCTGCTGCTGCCCTTCACGCTCAGGTGAGTCATGCCCAGCTGTCCCCTCCCAAGGGAAGCCCTCCCGCACCTTCTGGAGAACCATTAACTTGGAGCCTTATTTGTTCCTCCTCCTCTCTGTATGTTTGGCATGGTCATTGGCTTCTGCACCTTGACCCACCTACCGAGCAGGGGAGTGCATTCCTGTGCTGCTGCTCTAAGTAAACAGGCTGTGCTGGGGGCCCTGATGAAAGTGCAGGCTACTGAGTAACAGGCAGCATGAGGTCACCTGCCCCCATGCAGTGAAAGCCCGACACTTCTGGCACTGCAGGTTCAGTCTGCTTGGCTGCTGACAGCAGGGGAAGCCTGCCCTTGGGACTTGGCTGGCTGGCAGTGCATTGAGCCAAGCAGAATCCTGCTCAGCAGGGCTGGTGGGAGGAAATGCTGGCAGATCGGTAAGCTGTGCAACCTGCTTATGGAGGGGCAGGTCATGACTCTGTAGCCAAGGCTGCGTTCCATTTGCACGTGGGGCAGGGGTTCCATAGGAGTTAGTTAAATTAGGTACTTGGGAGATTCAGCTTTGTCCTGAATGGTGTTTTTCAAACTTCTCATTGGTAAAACTAATGAGAACTTTGTGCACAGGCTGTGTGTGAATCAACTCAGTAATAGCTAGGCAGAGTTAATGGTTATGCTATAGACAAGGTCAGGTCAACAGCGCAGATGACAAATCCAAACTCAACTAATTCTTGCCCTTCTATAGCTTGTCTGTATGCAGTGATCCTGTTTCCGGTAATGAGACTGGTCATGTGTCAGGACACTTCACTGGTAGATGACTCTGCCCACCTGTTACTGATCTCTGATGTTCTGTGGTCATGTGCTAGCTTGGGGAGCAGTGTTCAAAAGGCTCCCCATGGCTCTGCTGCATCAGGGCAGCCCTGGAGGGGAACTGAGGCAGAAGCCTTGGCACCCATAGGGAGCCTGGTTCTTGAGCCCCATGTCCTAGCTCCAGTCTGGCAAGGACCAGATTTACAAGGTTGCTGCAGCTGCTTTGATAAAGCTTCACAACTGGAGCTTGCAGGCTGCTTTGGCATGCCCATGAATCTGCCCTTTCAAAGTTAAAATAAGACTTAAGGCTGTTACTACCAGCTTTTTGAATATGGAGCCATTGCATTATTTTTGGGTTCCTTGTTAAAGGTTCGTGTCTGCCGATGTTCTGTTAAAATCCAAGGAATTCCAAGACCACCTACACTAAAATGAAGCAAAGGTTGAGTGAATCCCTAAGGACAAAGTACAAGGATGTTGTAATGGTGCCCAGACCAGTGACTAACCCCCCCACCTGTTGACAGAGTTGCACTGAAAACCCAATCCAAACATGTTAAGGTTTTGGATGCTTCTGCCTGTAGTGATGCCCTGCAGGGGAGGAGGGATAAGAACCTATTGTATCTTAAACTTTTAACTCTAATCTGGGACCCACAATGTGCTAACTTAAACCTAGCATGCCATCACCATGGGGAGGCAGAGGAAGGCAGGTTCAGTGGTTAGAGCCCTGCCTGGACCATGGAAGAGCAAGAATTGCCCCCTGATCTGCCACAAACAGCCTTGGGTGACCTGAGCAAGTCACCATGGCTCTGCCTCAGGTCCCCATCTGGAAGTGGGGATTAAGAGCCCAGCCTTGTCTCCCAGGGTGGTGCCACAGGGCTGTGAGGCCATAGAGGTACCATGGATAGTTAATCTTGTCAGAGCCTCAGCTGTGTATTGCTGTGTCTTAATGTGTCTGGGTTCAGCTGATGTGCAACAAAGGGCCATGGTTAGTCACTCTTGTTGTTGCCATGTAGCTCTGACATCCCTGCTTGAGGCATTGCCACATGTAGGCTTGTGTCCTGTATCCTATCCATCAGGACCCATCAAAGACTGAACTATGGCGAGACCTTCTCTGCCCAGCTGAGCCTCTTTAGCCAATGGTTTGGCATTTTACTACATAGGTGAGGTCCAGCAGGCTAATAAGCTGCATAGGGCTGGACTGAGCAGTGGCCTGCCCTTGTATTGACTGACAATCGCTTGGTTGCTCAAGTCCCTGCACTTCTGCTAAATATCCAAAGTACACATGCCCATCCTAAATGGGCCAGTAGTGACTTGGGATACTGTACTCTAGTATGACTATGGTTCCTAGATGATTAGTCAGCATACTGCACCTCTCCATACAGCCCTAGGCTGTTGTGAGATGGTTAGGGGAAAGGTAAAATGTAGTTGCTGTAACTGCTTCAAGAATGGCCTTGAAAGGGAAGTCCAGTTGGAAGCTTACCCAGACCAGGAAGCCTCACCTACCCTTGCCTAGGACTTGAGCCAGAGGGGCACAGGCACCAACTTTCCTTTGTGCTGGGGGGTGCTCAACCCCAGGCCCTGCCCCCACTCCACCCCTTCCCTGAGCATGCCATGTGCTTGCTCCTCTCCCATCTCCCCCCAGCCTCCTGCATGCCACAACAGCTGATTGCAGGTGTGGGGAGAGGAGGTGCTGATAGGGGGGGCTTTTTTCCCCCATGGGTGCTCCAGCCCCAGAGCACCCACGGAGTCAGCACCTATGCAGAGGAATATTAATGCACTTGCTTTACAAGATCAGCTCTGCCCATCTAGCGCATGAGTCCTCTAAAAGCTTTTCAGTTGGCTACACTTCTACAGGGCTGGTATGTCTAGGATTCCCTGCAGGAAGCAGTATTAGAGCTAATGCCCACTAGCAGGAGTTCTGCCCTAGGCAGTGCTGCCATGTTGTGCTGGGTGGCTGGGCAGATGGCACTAACTACAATACAGCCCATGCAGCCAGAATGGAGCAGTAATGGGTTAACTTGTTCAAAACTGTAGAAGTCTGTACAGCTCATCCACATGCAAGTAGCATTCACCTGGCCTTTCCCACTCTGGGGGCAGGGAGGGAAGAGGAGTGTCTGGCAAAGGGCTGTAGCTTGATCAGGTCTTTTCATTAAAGTAGTTTTGGGAAGAATATCCTCTCCTGCAGCTCTGAGTCACTACCAGGTTTCTCCCCATGCTGTGATATCTAGCTGGCATGTCCTCAGAGGCATTCCCACATAGTGCACAGGTGCCCAATAAAAATGTATGGAGTTAAACATTACTTAGCTGCTGCCAGCTCTGAGCCACCTAATCCATAGGCAGGAGCCCTCTGCTGCTGCAGAGGCCCAGCTGGGTGGGGCTGCAGGGTGGGGTGAGATTAGATTGAGGACTGTAGTTCTTGAATTGTGGATAAAATCTATGCCAAGTAAGTGGCCTTCAAACCCTGTTCTCAATATGCAACAAAACAGACCACTGGCAGAGTCCTCCATCCACACTGGCTACGGTGGCTAGTAGAGAGGGCCCTGTTGTTGCTGTGATGCAGCATACAAGCACATACACAGTTCCACAGGTTCATCACTGCAGCTGCTCCTTCCCAGGAAATCAGGGTGAGCAAAAATGCTGGTCTGCCTGGATGTTCCCCTGCAGTGTGGGACCTAGTGCCCCTACACTCGGCTTCAGCAGCTTCATAGCCTGTTGGAGACACTCCTGTAACTCTTTAGGTCTCTTGGCCCAAGACAACGTGCACTATGAACCCCTAACAAATTGTTAAACTACCCCAAGTAAAGCCAGACCTGTGACATGTGGCTCTTGTCCAGGCACATGGCTCATCTGCCCATCCCTGAGGGGTCCCATCCCCTGGTGGTGTGGCAGCCGGAGGGGTGCATACTGTTTGCCTTCTTGGATATAATGCTAGGAGTGACTCACTGTAATAGCTCCAGCCAAGCTTGCTCTATGGGATTGGTGCACATGTCTCCTGCTCAATGGCAAGTGATGGTACAAGGCTGGTCTAGGGTCTCAAGTAGCTCTGAAGCTTTCAGTAACCTGCTCATTGACTATTACCCGTCTCACTATTGATACTATCTGGGTATTGCTGTGGCCCTCCCAGAGATGATGCCATAGCCCAATGGGCTGGCACACCTGTGACTGCTTATTGTGTGATGCTGCCGGCTGCAAGCCTCTGCCAGGGGGACTCCCACAGTGGCCAATCACTGACTTAAATGATCCCATCTGCCTTCCCTCCCTCTCTCAAATCCCTCCTTTGATGTCCCTAGTGAACGCCAGCCATGATGCCAGCGCAGGCTAGCCCTGAAGCTCAGAGCTGTCCCTGGAGATGGGACACCCTAGTGATGCCTAATTGCCGCTAGTGGAGTGGCTGTCCTACAGCTTCATTCCTAAGCGTGATGGCCCCCACGTCTGGAAAGACTGGTAAGGTAACCATCTCTTCTCCAGGGTGCACAGCGGGATTTGCAAGCTTCTGCCCATCTCTGTAGCCCATATCTCCTTGGCGATCAGTGCATGGGCCTCACGCTACCCACCCACCAGAGCCTGGGGAATGAGATGCCAGGCATTCTTTCTAACCCACATCTCCAACTTGGCAGCACAATATGGCACCACAGCATGGCACCATCTTACATTGAACTTCTCCCCAACAAGCTAGGATTTACTTAGCCCTGTCAGGGGCTGAGGGGCGAGGCGGGAGGAACCTCATTGAATCATGGCAGGAAAAACCTGCTACTAGGCATCAAAGGAGTTCATCTCTCCCCAGCCACCCCCTCCAAGGCGATTGGCCACACCCTTGTCTCACTCATGTCACATGGTGTGGGAGGCGAGCGACGTGATGACGGAAGCACACAACTAAATCCTCTACTGTGCACGTTCGAGGACAGCACTTGTCAGGCACCTCCTCCCAGACTCTCCGAAGGGGATAGAGCCAGCCCCACGTCGTCAGGTCTAACCTTCACCTTTCCTCCCCAGTTAGCGCGAACAAAGCCAGCTCCTGCCTGGGGCTCAGCTCCTCTCGGCAGATGGCCGGTGTTGCCGGGAAGGCCACTCCAGAGAGCTCTAACTAATGTGGTGTGGGGGATCTGGGGCGAGGGGGAGCTGCACAGAGCAGCACAGCAATGCGCTCCCCAGTGCAGGGGGAGAACATCTGCCACCACCGTGATGCTCTGCTCAAGCAGAGGGGTTAAGGGCACCGTGTGGGGACACTCTGGCTCTCCTGGCCTGAACTGCAGTAGGAAGAGGTGCAGGGAGGCTCTTCCTGCTCCTGGAGTAATCTCTGAGCCAGTGTGGGGACCAGGACCCTTGCTTCCTGTGGTTTAGGCACTGCTGTGGGCATGGCAGGTCAGTTTGCCCTATACCAACATGGCCCTTCAGGAAGGGGCCAGGCTGGGTCTGGGGCCAGACTGTGGCTTGATCTAGAAGTGCAAGGTAAGGATCTGCTATAACCCCTACTGCTGCAGGGTCAAAGGGTCATAGTGCCACTGCTGCAGAGTGCTGGCCAGAGTCTGGCCTAGGCCCCACATGGGGGAGTGTGGGGCTCTTGTAATATCAGTAACTTATTCGATAAGCATTACATTCCTGTGCCTGGCCCCTGGTGGCACAGCTCTCTATAAGGGAGCACCTCATTGAGCTCAGAGCAGGCAGACTGGGTGAGCCAACCTGCTTCTGGAAGCTGGCTTCAGTGACTGAAGCCATTCTCCAACTCCCCCATGCTTTACCCTGGCTTCTCTTGGCTGCCTTCTCCTGGCTCACGGCTGCCTTGGCAGTCCTGTATGTAGCCAAGACCAGAAACAAGAGCCATGGACACAGATTGGACGCAGGTGGAGAGTGGAGCACAAGGGGATGTACTCTTCCAGCAGTGCAGCCTGTCAGAGGCCAGCTGCTGCAGCAGGCATGCTGCAGCCTCTGGGTCCAGCCACAGAGCCTGGAGGTGACACATGCATGGCTCGTTGGTCAGCTCCCTTCCCCAAAGGGGTGCTGTCCCCTGAGTGAGCTGGAGGTGGGAAAGGGATTCCTCCATGCAACATTTGGCCCTCCAGACTTGGTGAGGAGGCAGCAGAGCCTGAGGCTTTCTGGCAACTGGATGCAGAGCCCATCGATGGAAGGGGAGGTCAGTGACTAGCTACACACTTCCCCCTCCCAGCTGGTATTTCTGCCTTGCCCAGGCTTAATGGGAGCCAGCTGCTCACTTGAGGGCTAGTGTCCTGCCAGAACTGAAAGTGGTGACTGCATCTGTAGGGAGGAGCTGCAGCTGACTACCCTGGTATTTGTGTTCCTGGTGACCTGCCAGCAGGTAGATGTCAGTGGAGTGAGTGTGTGTGGGGGCGGGGGGGTTAGGTAGGTGGGACAGATCCTGGGGGACTGCAGGTGATGTCTCCAGAGAAGAGCAGATGCTCAAATAGCTCTCCAGCTCCTGCTGAAGAGGACGGAGAGCCATTGTAGTGCTGTACAGTGATTTCAGCTATGCCATGTGGCTGGGTGGCAGAAAGGCCAAGTAGTGTGAGCACGGAGGTGACCCATAACAATTGGTATTTTGGGGGTGAGCTTCCAGGGCCATAGGACTGTTGCAGAGTCCTGGTCTGAAGCCATCTGCAGAGCATCCAGGACGTTAGATCTCATGTAGGAAGCCAAGCCCATCTGACCCTTCTCCAACAGAGGAGAGCCTGGAGCTGGAGAGCTTGTGTTGTGTTGGCTTTGAGGGTCTGGTGCACAACTGTCCTTTTCAACATGAGGTCCGGCTTGCTCCTCGGGAGAAGGCAGTGACTGTTACCTGTTAGCAGTTCTGACTTTCTGCAGAGAATGCAGAGTGGCTCGAATACTTGGCTGGGAACCAACATCTAGTCCAGCATAATGTCCTGCCTTTGCAAGTCCGTCACGTTCAGTTGTTACCTGCCCAGTAGGATGAGAGCGCTCCAGATTCACATAGCTTGGTGCCCATGTGGGATTGTCTGAAAATGGGCTTCATTAGTTGCCTAACACAGGCTAGGGATTCTCAGGTGCCTTCAGAATCTATTGAAAGGGGGGGAAGCCCATTACTACTTCAGCTACAACCAGCCTGCTCAGGCCTAGCTGAATCGCATTCTGACTCCTGCCCAAGTGGTAGATACCTTCCTAAGGCACTGTGTGGATGAGACCTGAATGGTCATTGAAATGCCTCTCCTGAGCAGCAAGTTGTGCCCATGCATGCACCAGCCCTGGAAGGTGCCTGGTAGGGAAGAAGTGCTCTCATCACCCAGCTCCTTCCTGTCTCCCCAGAACCAAGGCTGCTAGGAAGCATAGGCATGTGTAGCAGGTCCTGCACTCCAGCTGGGCCCTAGGAGGCTCTTGCTGCAGACAGGCAAGCTGTCTCCATGCTGCATGTTATGGTCCTAATGCCAGACCCTTCTGGCCAAATGCTTCTCCTTACATCCCAGCCCTCTGGAACACCCTGGGAGCAGATGGGTTGAGTCAAGTGCCTGCTGCTGCTCGGTGGTGGTGGGCTGACAGTCGTTTCCTTGGATGTTCACATCAGTGTGACTTCCACTCTGGATTGCCCTGGCCCCAATGGCAGGGAGGCAGTGTCAGCTGAAACCGCTCCCCCAGTCTCCTGTGTGGCAGAGGGCTCCCTTTGGCTCTTGCTGGGCTCAGCTGGCATCTCCTCTCCCTCTTGTGAAGACCTCAGCCTGCAGGGCAGGGTGGTGGCTGGCACATTGACCTGCAGCCTGCTGGAAGTGCAGCCGCTAACCGCCCACGGCTGGCTCTCTTGGCAGCTGGACAGCACATTCCTGCCTGCACTGTGCCGAGCACTCTCAGCATGTCAGGGCTGCAGCTTTTCTGTCGAGGCACAATCTGGAGACTGATTCCAGCCTGCAGCTGCCAGGTTGAGTCTGACTCCAGGAGACTCCTCTGGAGCAGTACTGGGGACTCTGTGAATTCATGCTAGTCCACCCCCACTCCCTCAGCCAGCTAGTCTGGCATCCAGGCCATGGTGCCAAGTCAGTCTCATTACTGTGCACGAGGGGCCTGAGGCTGACAGCTTGGATTTTTTTGTTAGCAAACTTTACTGTACAGTCACCTAGAGGCTGCAATGGGTGCCTTTGATGAGCCTGCCTTTGAGAACTACTAAACTAGCTCTAGTCTGTGCAAGGTGGCAAGCAATGCAAAGGGCAGTAACTAGCGCCTCTGAGGTACAGGAGTGTACGGGTATGTCTACACTGCAATTAAACCCATGGCTGGCCCGTGTCAGCTGACTCCAGCTAACAGGCTGCTTAATTGCTGTGTAGATGTTTTGGACTCTAGACCCTGTGAGATGGGAGGGTCCCAGAGCTTGTTTCTACACAGCAATTAAACAGCCCCTTAACCCCAATCCTGGGAGCTGCATCACAGGCAGGCTGCAGCTGTCTAATTGCTGTGTAGACATACCCTAGGTGGCTTCCCTGGGCTGGTCATCCTTTTGAGGGACTGTTTACCCATAAGGCTGAGTAGTAGGAGTCCTGCACAGAGAGCAGGTGGAGGATTGGGTTAGCTCAGGTGACTGAACTCCCCTCCCACAAACATTCCAATTTCTTCCCGCAGGCTGGAGTGAGTCTTCACCCGTCCTAATGTTTCCCTGGTCAGAAATCCAGGGACAGGTCTGGCTGGGTTGGAGAGCAGTGGCCTGGCTGGGTCATCTTAGCTCAGCATATAAGAAGCCAGGAGGCTAACATTACAGCTCCCAGATGACTTGAAGTGTCAAACTGCAGCTTGGATCACTGTCTATTACCAAGGAGTTAAAGCCTCTCTGAACAGAAGGACAAGGGGAAAACTCAAATCCTTGCACTGTGCAATGCAGGGGAAGCACTTGGAGCTGCTGCAAGTGTGAGATGCTGGTTGCTGGCTCATGGGCTGTTAGGTGGTAGATTCTCTACCGCCTCTGCTGATACAGCCCTGTGCCCTTGGAGAAGACCCTAAAATCTATCCCTGCTGATGCTCTGAAGTGGCAAGTAACTGTGGTGTGCAAAGCAAGCTTGAGGGAATGCTGGTCTCTGTCCTCAGACAAGGGATGAAGAGCTGGGTGCACAAAACTTTCACTAAATCGCATCCTACAGAAACCCTTTTGGGGTAAGGAAGCGGCCAAAGCTTCCACCTGGGATGAGGACCCTATTGTACTAGGTCCTGTGCAGACATAGGAATATGTGGTCCCTGTCCTGAAGCTCTCCCAGTATGAGTTGGGTGGCCTCACAGAGGAAGACTCAGCAAAGCTCCTGTTTTTTGTTGGAATCGTATCTCTCCCAATGGCCATGGTGTGAACAAACAAATCCAAAAACAACCATTCACTCTCCTATCCAGTCCATTAGGACTGAAGCCAGCACTGGAGGATGAACAAGTGCCAAAAGTCATTCTATACAGGAGAATCCCAGCTGGATTTGTGTCAAATGTCTAATTGTGAAGGGCTACCTCTGAAGTAGACTCATCTAAATCCCATGGCAGGCTCTTTGCCTTGTTCCAGTAAGCAGCTCACCCTCTGGACTCTGCATTGGTGTCTCTGAAGTCTCTCTAGAGCCTGATCTGATGTGGCTCTAGAAATGACTGAGACAGCAGCATCCCTTTGCTGCCTTCAGGAAACTCCTTTATCCATTCTAGCCTCCCACCACTGGCTAAGGACAGGTTTGAATTTTTCTCCTTTCAGCTGTGCATCTGACTAGAGCAGTGGCTTGGATACACTTGTAGGCCCCCAAATCTCTCACAACTCCATTCGCACTGCCACCATTTCCTACAATGGCAGAAACCAGTAGCATCTTGGGATATACCTACAATTTTCTACCTCCTGTTTTCAGTAAGCTTCCCTGGGAACTGACCATGTCCCTCCAGGAAAGGAGTCTGCCTCAGACTGCCCACTAGGCTGCAGCTCTCTTGATTCTAACTGGTCAGTTTCTCTAGATCATAGGAATGTGGCTTTTCTCCCAGCCCATTTGTCCTTTACACATGAAGATGGCATGCACATCCTTGCTGTATGTCTGTTCTAGCCACAGTCCAAGAAACAATCCTGAGGTCTTCCTCATGGAGGTTCCTGCAGCCTTTCCCACTCCAAGCAGGGGAGCTAGTCTTCAGCAATTCCATCTTGGAGGCAGGTACAGGCAGTGGTGGCATCTTCTGCCAGGCCAAGAGGGGGCTAGTAGGTGCTCAGAATACACTGCTCCTCTAGGGCTAAAGCTGGTGTCTCTTCCAGGCCTAGTCAGTAGGGGATGCTTGGTATGAGCCTCTGGGTAGCAGGCGAGGAGGCGGATGTCCCTAGTGCTGTGCAGGCCATGTGGAATGTGGGGT
Organism: Emys orbicularis; assembly: GCF_028017835.1. Lineage (NCBI taxonomy): Eukaryota > Metazoa > Chordata > Testudines > Emydidae > Emys > Emys orbicularis. Next base: position 49,008,958 of record NC_088692.1, read on the forward strand.
TTAAACCCTGAACTGGGCACACTTGCCTGGCTTAAAGCACCTCAAAGCTACTTCAGACTTGTGTGGATGCTGGGAGGAGTTAGGGGTGAAACCTGGATAAGAGCCCAGGTTATTTCTGCAGTGAGGACACACTACTAGCTGCTAGAGACTGAACAAGGGCTAGATTTAGGACCCCCTTTGGTAGGGATTGCAGCCTTGTGTACTTTGTGCTTGGTTGCTGCAGCCTGGTTCTACAAGAGCCAGTCTCCTCAGCCCCCTGCAAAGGAGGCCCAGCTCAGTTCTAGGGCTGGAGCCTCTCTGCAGCAGAGGCTGCTGGCCTGGGTTAGAGTTGCACTGCACAGTAAATGGGGAGGATGGAAGAAACTAATTCCAGATGGTGTGGGGGAAGGACAGAGGACATGAAGTATGGGAAACTTGTATAAACTCTAGCTGTCCCTGTGTGTGGAGGGACATTCAGGGGAGGAGCACTTTGAAATGTGACATCATAGTAACCGGCAAGGAGCAGCAGTGACTGGCCCTAATCTGAATCTGTAACTGGATTCAACACCTGTGGCTCACAGGGATTTCCTCTCCCTGGGGCAGTGGGACCAGGAGAGAGCTACTCAAGAGGGAGAGGATAAGCAGCAAGGGAGGAATTGCCCCAGGTGAAGGCTCTGGAAAGTTAAGCCCTGGTGGCTCACCACAGCAGGACTGCATCTTCCTGAAGAGGATGGGCATGATGGTCTCTAAACTTGTCTACACTGCATTGTAAACCAGGTCTGTGGGATGCTCAGGCATAGGCTTGGAAACACCTGGGTTTACAACTGCTGGACCCGGGTGTTTCAGCTGTGCCAACACATCCATACTGCACAACTCAGGCCTTCTGACTCAGCTCTGCTGCTTGAGCTGCATCTACACTGCAGAATGATGGGGCTTAGAGCCCAGGTCCTGCTGTGACTCAGGTCTGACTTGCCTCTCCCCCAGCAGGGTCCTGAGGGCTTGCTGATGTGAGTCCACACAAAGGGAGTGTGACTGAGGCGGTGGGGTGGGCTCAAACCTGATTCAAGCCCAGGCTTGGTGTGCAGTGTAGACAGTTCCTAATGGGCTGAGGCTTGGAGTTCTAATTCCAGCTTGGACTTGCTATGGCCTTTGTCCTCCCACTGGTACCATGTGGGAAGTGCGACAGTTATTTCCTACCTGCAACTTGCTCCCCGCTGCCCTCTGGCAATGCCACTTAAGCCAGATCCCCTGGCTGGAGGATCTGCATCCAGTCCAGAGTCTATGGTAGGATGGGGGGGGAGGACCCTACCATTATACAACCCAGTAGTGCCTGGCATGGTCTCTGCATGCCCTGGGCTGGTGAGCTTCCTGCAGTCTGGGAGGGACTGGAAGGTTCAGGCTTTAACTTTCACCTGTAGATGAGGAGCCATGTCTGAGTAGCTGCCATATTGTGGATGCCAGTTAGCCTTAAAATGAATGAATGGGCACAACATGAAGTGACCTGAGTGCCAATGACAAGTGGGAACAGAGGCTTTGATTGCAAGCTCAACCGGGGCAGGGATGGTCCTGCTATGTCTGAAGCACCATGCATGTGACTGGCACAAGAAGTCCACTTGGAACTGGACTCATCAGCAGTTTCAAAAGGGGCCAGAGACTAACAGGGCCATTAGCCTCAGTCATCCCACTAGGCTAGATTAGTGAGGCTGTTGCAGGAGAGGGGGGGGGGGGGACTTCCCCTCAGCCTCTGCTGTTCCTGTCCTGTAACCCACAGCACCCCAGTCTCTGTGGCTGTCAATCCAGCCTCTGAACTCTGACATTGTGATCATAGCAATGCTCTAGCTCTGACAATCTCAGGCTGTTTCAGCTACCACAAAAGTAACTCAGTCCAGGACCATGTGGCTGCCTGCAGTAGCTCAAGTCTGCTTCCATTGCATCTCCTGGGAGTGATTTCTCTCTCCTCTCAAAAGAAGGCTGCAGGTGTTATGGCTCAATCAATGCAGAATGCCATGTCTTACAGGGCTGTGAAATTCTTGGCCCAATCTCAAACCTCAGACATCCCATCTCCCTCATGGGCCAAATGAGCCCCAGATCCCAGTGCTGGGAAGACGTGGTTCTGAACTGCACTTCTTGGGCTCAAATGCAGCTTTGGTCTGTTCACCCTGCCCCAGCCTGTACCAACCTTTTAAGCTTGAAAGGCTGTTCCTGACTGACCCTATTGCTGCCAAGTAGGGTTGGGGGGCAAGGCAGCAAATGTGTCAAAGGAAAAACAGCATAAAGTCACACAGCTGAGCCCCTTGGCCTCTCTGATCAGAAGGAGGAGCTCTTCCTGTAAGAGGACTGTGCCCAGAACACCACAGGGTGGAAGACTCCTCCAGCTTTCCTGCTATCTAGCTAGATGATGCAATATGCTCAGTGACTATCTAAGCAGGGGGTCTGTCAGCCAGCCCAGTTGCAAACCCCTCCCACCAAGGGGGGCTTCCAGCACAGCCTCTGAATGGCATTTTTCTGTAGCAATCCACTGGATAGCTGGAAAGGAGCTAATATTAGGACTCCAGTGTCCTACCTGCACAGTAAGACTTGCTGTACACATGGGACTCAGGCAGTCTTGGAATCTACTTTAAGAAGAACTGAGTCTGTTCTGGGAACAGCTTGTTCCTTTTGTGGAGAGGCCACAGCACAGGGCAGGTTTACTGCCTGTACCACTACCAGGCCTGGGCTCTCAAAACAACCTCCAGGAAGGTCTGTGCAGCTGGATCAGCAGGATGGAGAGGTCTGGCTTTTCAGCACTTGGGCTGGAAAATCTCCAGTTATCTTCATCTGCCTGCAGTCGGCCTCATTCTCCCAGCATGCCAACACCCACCTGGCACCCAGAGGTGCACAGCCTCTGCTTGCAGAGCTTTCATCAAACATGGACTAGCTCTCTTGATGCGCTTCCTGTGGCATCCCCCAGCCTGGCCTGCGTGAGAGCCAGCATAGTGACTAATACAAACCACTGCTTTCTAGCATGCCTATTGCAAGCAGCTGGCTGTAAGGGATTAGCTGGGAGTAACTGGCTTAACCCTGCACAGGCTGCAGCTACAGCTCTAAACTTAAAGTGAGAGCACCCCCCCCCCCCCCCCACACACACACACACACACACACACACACCCACTCTCCTCAGACTGGAGGTGGAACTTTATTGCAGACTCTTCCAAGGTAACTTCTCCTAGTGGTGTCTCCTAGAGCCTCTGCCACAGGGAAGGTGCCATTTGCCAGCAGCCTGGACACAATCTGCTCCTGTAACTCTGCAGCGTCTCCCTTTGAAATGGACAGTCTTCCTGACTCTGCCATTCTCAGTCCGATGCTATAAGAGGCCCAGGTGCACAGTTCTAGCTCTTCCTTAGCACTGATGCTTGGTCAGTGGTGAGGCTGGCACCTTGCAGGGCTATGCAGTGCCAGCTGTTAGCAGGTGAATGGGCATTTAACTAAAGAAACATGGGGCAGGAGTATGGTGCTGCCTTCTAGTGGAGGAATGAGAAGGTAAAGGACCTTCTGCTAACCTGATCTAAATCAGACATTCTAGCTTGGTAGTGGCCTGTGCAATCTCTTTGCTCTTCTCCTGCTGGGATTATCCAGTGACTGTCCTCTGGGAGCTTCCCCATTCAGAGTGGCACAGCCCTTCAGCTCTAGGGGCTGTGTACACTTGGCTTAAGTATATGGCATCTCCAAGGGCAGGCTGGGAGATGACCTGCCCCACTGCCTTGGGCTGGTCCCTTGAGACCCAGGGAATGTTTGTCTTCCTTATTTGCTGCATCATGGTAATGCCTTCCCACTTCTGACTGCTCCCAGGATCCTGGGTGCACCCCCTTCTCTAGGGCTGATCCCACTAGGCTGGTGCTGCACAGTGTCCTCCTGCTGGGGGAGGAAGCTCTGGGACATCAGGTCTTGATATTGGCCAAGGCTCCCAATCCCCAAGTAGCAGCTATCCACCAGGTCATGGTTGTTCCAGAGCACCCCTCCTTGTGCTATGGACATGGTCCTCATGGGAAACTCAGTCACAAGCACCTCTGAGTCCTAGTGACACTTGTCCATATGCCAGTAGCCTCGTCACTGGATCAAATACCCCTGTTAGCAGGCTGGATGAAAGCAGATGGCCAGATGCCTGTTCTGCCCATCTTATTTCTATTTCCTTTTTACTCCAGCAAAAGTTCTCACCTGGCCTCCCAGCTTACTGAGCCAGTGACTGGGAGTGGGGTTGCAGTGCTGGGTCTGGTCCACTTAGTGAAGGGGAAAGCAGCAAGTGGGCCCTGTGACTCTCAGCTGTGCCAAGGGGCATGTCCCCATCTTGTACCAGCTGTCTGATCAAGTTGATGGGGTCAGGCTTGTCCTTCAGGTTTCTCTCCTGGGGGCAGGATTGCAGGTCCTGGTGAAATGGGTGTGTGGGTGGATGTGTGGGCATGCATTGCCATAGGGAAGGGGGACTTTGCATGAAGCAGGGATGCCACAGCAGGTGACCTATCGGTTCCATGTGCCAGGATCACTAGTATAATTACTGTGATGTACCCTGCTGGGGTCTTCAAAAATGCCAGATGGCTTGATAACCCCTAGCACCCTTGCTGGTGGCTTGAGTATCTCCTGACTGATCAGTGTTGCTCCTCTCGCGAAAGGGGTTGGCAAGCGATAGGGAGTCCTCCCTTCACTTTCTCTGTGTGCTAGGGCTGGTTGTGTGGAGAATTGGGATGTAGGTACTAGCTGCCTCTGGCCAGGCCCAGGCAGAGAGGCTGAAGCCATGTTCTCTGTGGCAGTGTTGTGTGCCACTTTCAATCTCCCCTAGGGGATGCAGTGCTGCTGGATTGTGGATGAGCTGTAAGGCTATGGTCCTGAGTGGGTCTGGACACTAAAGATCCTATGGCAGGGCATGAAACCTGGTAGTGTAAGTAGACTCTCTTCTCCCCCTCTCCACACTCTATTTGGGGGACAGAATGGAATGGCCCTTGACTTCTTCCAGCTGAGTATACCCTAAGATTCCTTCCCTAATGCTAACCAGGGCTGCTGGGCATTGGTACTCTGCCTCCTTCCACCCAGAGTCTCCTATGTCCTTAGTTTAAGGTTTGAGTCAGTGAGAATTTGTGACTAACTTGATGTCATAGCTCTATCTAGATAATCAATAGGGAAACCCCCTTCCCCTCCCCCAGCTTCCTGATGAGTTGCAGTGTTAGACACTTCCTGTACAGCTGGAACTCAGCAGGCCAACTTGAGAAGCTTTCTATCCCCAAACTCTGTAGCCTGTGTATCTTGTAACAACCTGTGCCCCCCCTCATGCTAGTCTGTCTTGCTGCTATCAAATGTACTTGCCCTTAACAGTGACTCCATGAGTGATCTTTTCAGAGGAGTGCATGGCAGTCAGCTGGTGGCTCCCTCTTCCTTCACAGGAAATCTTTCTCCCCAGCTCCATTAGGAGAAGTGTGTGGTGTGAAAGGACCCCCTCACTCTAATGGTGTTGAAGTGTCACACTTCCCAAGCCCCCAGGTAAACTCCCCTAGGAAACAGTTGCCAGGGCTTATGATATACAGGCCTAAAAAAGGCAGATCGTTGTGCTTGGGGTCTTAGACTCAAATCTGAGTGGTGTGAACAGGAGTACTCTGGTTAATGATTTGTCAGTGTGTTAAGACAAGGACTATGATGCTGCAGGTTTGACAGGCCCGCTATTGTGGGCTCCTACCAAGATGGCTTCTAACAACTCTGGCTGCCAAGCCATGCTCCTGTTGTATTGATGTACTGGCAATGCCAGCCTGTGTGCTCTTGGAGGGGGTGGCTAAGATTGTCCCAAATCCAGACATCTTCCACATCTTGGCTGAACTCCATATTGGTCCCATTCCTAAAGCCAAATCTTAGGTGCTAAATGGGGGAAGAGGCTCTTAGGCTAAAGGGCCTAAAATGGGAATAGGAGTCTCCTGACTTATCCCACAGTAACTTAAGCTCAACTGGTACAAGAGCCCTTGGTGGTGCTGGGGTCTGGATAGCCGCATGCAGTCATAATGGTAGACTTGAGCAGCAGGCACTCCTGAGGGACAGCATCCAGGTGTCGGTCTAGAGGCCACTCTCCCCCCATGTGCTGGGTGGAACTGGCGCGAAGGGGTGTTCAACTCCCAGTCTCTAGTCTCAGTGCGACATGTTATCACAGTAGCAGAATGGCTTTCTCTTCCAGATGCGCTGGTATCCTCCCTCCGAAGCTACCCAGCAAGGATGGAAGTCTCGTCAGTTTTGTTAGTTCTTCAGTAAGTATGTCTGCTTGGAAGTGGGCCTGGGCCAGTGCTGTGGGGACAGTGCTGCTATCTGTTCTGGATCCTTGCATTCCTGACCTCCAGGCTGCATGAAAATCTGGCCTGGACTTGCAGTGCTGCCTTGAGTGGGACTTGTATAGATCATTGTGGAGGGAAGAGTCACTCATCCAGGCAGAGAGTGGCAAGCATTCTCAATAGCCCACACATCTCCTACAGCATCCTGCTTAGATGATGCAGGGACTGGAGTAGCAGAATTCCCTTTTCCGTCTTCCTCTACTAACTGCATGAGTTCTGGGGCCCTCTTGTTCCCAACAGCTGGTGTGTAAATACACTGACCCAACCTGAGGACTGCATAGGAAACTGTGGCCAAATTAATACTAAACATTGGCCTGGGTGTGTTGCATTAAGGGTCTGAATGTCAGATCTGCTCACTCAGATTGCAGCTGTCTTGGAGAATCCTTAAAGGTAACGAAGAGTAAGTGTAAAACTGAAGTTCCTGGTAGTAAACTGAGTCCCATCATGCTTGCTGCAAGTCCAGCACAACTATTCTCCAAACCCACTCCTTAATGTGAGCACCTGGGTAACACTGACACTTGGACAGAGCTCCAGCACTGCTAAATGTTACCACCTCAGCAGGAAGGAGGCAGCCTGTCACTTGCTGTGTCCTGTGGTGAGGGTGAACACACTATCTGCCCCACAGATAATCACAATGGCCTGGTAAATGAATTACAGGGCACACTGAGCATTGCTCTTCTTATGTTCCAGAGTCTCTTGGCTTGTTCCCTTCTTTGTCTCTCCATGGAGCGATGTGCCAGGGATGAAGCAATGGATCCATCAAAATCCGTTTGGTTTGTGGACACTCCGCAGTAATGTCACATTTCTCCTGGTACAGCGTTGTGGGCTTCCCCATTAGACTGTGCATCTATCCATACCCAGCTCAGTGGACTGCCTGTCCTCCCCTCCCCTCCCTCCCCCCCCCACCTCCCCTCCTAACAGATTCCCAGACTGAGTTTCTCCTTCCTGCGCCACTGAAGCCTAGATGGAGGGACTCAATCCTGGTGGTAACAGACGGGTTTGTCCCTACCAAGACACTGGTGCCAAATGAGGCCTAGCTGTACAGAGCAATACTCAGGCTGCTTTGCCCTCAACTTTATGCAGCTCTGCTGAAGGAAATGAAAGACAATCAGTTTTGCATGTTTTCTGGCATGAATTTAAAACACTTAACTTGTGTATGTGTGAGTGTATAAGTTTGTTCTAGCGTTTGTGTAACTGTAGCAACAGGTCTTGGCCTAACTATTGATCCAGCAAGGTTTTTCATCTTGCTTCTGTGAAGACTTGGCTTTCAAAAATACTATCCTTGTCTCACCCCTCCTCGTCCACCTCCCCCGCCCCACGTTCTCCAGTCCGAACAGAAGATTTTTGAAAAATGTTTGTTTAGAGTACAATGCACTGGGTTTCTTTTCTTGTCCGGTCTCTTCTCTCATTTTTAAAAAGTCAGGGTTATCTTTTTTTCCTCAGACTTAGATATTTTACAGCTGTTATATATAACTTTTTCTCCCTCCTCTCCTCCTCCTCCCTCCCCCCACATCCTTCTGATTGGAGAGATTCCAGTGTTGCCAAATCAGCTATCCTTATGGGAATTCAGAACAAAAAGTACGAGTATTTTTGTACTATGTGTAATAAGGAAATATTTATGCATCAAAGAATTTTTGTGTGTTTTTTCGTGTGCAATTATTGAAGAGAAACTGTAATCCGGTAACATAAGTTAATGTTTAGTTAAAAGCTTGAAAGAAAAGTTTTTTCTGTAACAATGATTCCGTCAGGCGTAGTAAACAAGAAACTGTGCAATTTTTGTTTTTTATTTTAGCATCTTATTGCTTGGTATTGAAGTGCTTAAGTATTATATACAACCATGGCTGTCTTGCTTGTATTAAGACTTCTGAGAATAAGTTGCTATAGAATTGCTGATCCTATGAGAATGTGAAACTGGATAATATATGAAATGCAAAAAATATACCCAGAGGCTGCTGTGACTTTCTTTTCTGTTGTCTGTGGTCTTTTTCTTCTTCTGAGCACCAGAACTCTCAAAGCACCTCGGCCTGAGAGGAGCCCTGTGCCTCCCCAGGAGGCAGGTCTGCCATGCCCATCGTAGGTAAGGAAAGGGAGGCACCAGGGTTGAGTGACTTTTCTAAGGTCACAGAGCAAGTCAGTGGCAGAACACAGGCATTCTGGTAGAAACGTACAAACTTTCTCACTCTCTCATGGCAGAAAGTGCTTGGGTTAGTTTGCACACTCTAACGGGCAGTAGCTTGATTGTTTCTCTGAAAAGCCACAAATTTACCAACCCTAGAGTGACTTTCTCCCCCTGCAAACTAGGAGCCTCCAGTGTCTGTCACCTCAAGTGTCTCCTGGTTCTTGTGATCACATGCTGTGACTGCCTCTCAGCAGAAATCCTCCAGACTGCCCCTCCTAGTCAAATTCAGCATGTGGCGTGCCAAGGCAAGGGCACTGAGTGGGCACCTTTCTAGCCACTCTGGGGCACCCCTGGCTGATGTCTGCAGAGGGTTGTGACCTTGCTCAGTCAGTGACCTGCTCCTTCACTCTCAAAAGCTACTTGAGCTTCACTCAGTGTCAGAGCCTGCCTGGATGGAGATACTTCACCTCACTGCCTGCATTGTCTTCACAGCCCTGCTATGTGTACAGCGTGGCTTCTTAGGTCAGAGGGACTTCCTCATTCCCAAGGCTCTTCCCCTCTGGCTTTGCAGGAGAAGCACTCTGTGGCTGAGTGGATGCTTCAGGCCCTGACCTACTTCTAGTTGTTGGAGGTGGGGGTCCTTTCTCAGTCATTTAACATGCAGAGGAAAGCATTGTAAGAGCCTCTTGAAGAGGTAGGATGTTGGCATGTCTGCATGATGTGCCTTCCCTACAGTCCCTCATGGGGCCATGCCTGTGAAATGAGTGCCACTAAACTCGTAAGGGGAGAGCTGAGGCAGTGACTTCCGCGAAGTAGAACACAGTGGCAGCCTGTGTTCAGTAGGCCCTGGCGTGCAAGTATAGAAGTGCAGGCCTTACTGAATGTCACCATGTGCCACTGACCAGGTCTTGCCTAGAAGCACTGGCTGAGACCTTTCTTTTGCCCTTCAACCTGACTCTAGGGGCCTTGGTCTGTGTAGCCCTGAAGCTTTCAGTCTAGCTCACACCCCAGTGAGAGGCAAAAGGAGACATTTCCTCTGCTCGTTGTACATGAGGCCCTCTGCTCTTGGCATGGGTTGGATGAGGTCAAACACTTCCCCAAGCTGCTTGCTGTGTGAAGCCCTAAGATGTAAGCGAAGTGGAGCCTGCCCCTTTCCACCCCCCTGAGTAATTCCTTGGCTTCTAGAAACCTGTGCCTCTCCCCTGACCCTTGGTGGCATTTCCTAGGGCTAGAGTAACAGCTGGCCCTAGATATGCTCTCCCCAGAACTAAGGGCTTGGGTGTTGTCCTGGCCAGGTACTGCTTCTGAAGTTTTCCTGGTTGTAGACATGCTCATCCAAAGTGCATCATGTAAGCACTTTGCCTGCTGCTCAGCACAAGCTGCCCATGCCCCCTTCCCTTGCTACACATTGCTGTGGGCTCTGGTTTTAGCCTCTGCTGCTGGAGGGGAGTAGTCAATGCCTGGTTGAACTGCTGTCTGCCTGTAGCAGTCAGATGCAATTTTGTAACCCTGTTGGTCCCTGGGTGGGTGTGTGTGTGTGTGTGTGTCTTTCATCCATTTTGCTGCCCCCTGAGCTCCTACTCACGAGGCAAGGCTGCTCTCCAGCCTTCTGCTGAGGATAGGAAGGGCTCTCCCTTGGCTGTTGGAATGTTTTGCTGTTTTTTCTGAGTAGGATGGGAAAGTAGAGATCTCCATAGAAGGAAAACATCCTCCACTGCTGCCATACTCCTCCTGGTACTTGTACACTCCTTTGCTGCAGTGAGCTGGCTGGCTCAGCTGCCAAGCCCTTGCTCTCTGCCATGGTAATGCAGAGCTCTAGAAGGCAAGGCGGGGAAGAGGACGTGAGGCTGCAGCCATAGCAAAGTCTGTACAAGGCCGCATTAGTCTGGCAGCCCAGGCCATGTGCTGGGCCCAGCCCCATGTTAGCAGCTGCTCACTTCTCCCTTCAATGGCTGGGCCAGCAGTAAAGGTTGAAGTGAACACTGACTCAGGTGTGACCTACAGCTAGACTAGCCCGAGATCTTAGCCAAAAGCAGAGCTGCTGGAGCAGAAGAGACCAGCCCACCCTGGTTGCTCTGGGATTCCAGCTACTGAGGGCTCGTGCTCTGATCAGCTGCCAAGAGGGGCTCGGCTGGAAGGCTTCCACCCCTGTGTTGCTGTGCTCCTGACTTGGGGAGCAGTGTGTGCTGGGTGACTGGCTCTTTGCAGCAAGGTTCAGCTTGCTCTCCGAGCTGTCACCTGGCAGACCCCTTCAGTGATCAATATTTCCCTCCCGTGCGTGCGCACCGCCCCCCTCCCCCCCATTTAAAGGGTTGCTGTGATTGCAGAAGCCAGCTGGGTGAGCACTGTAGGAGCTAGCAAGGATGGGGCCCGCTCTGCATGGTGGGCTTCCGGTCAACACCAGCTCTTGCTGTTAGGCTGGCAGAATGGGCAGCCCTCTGCCTGCCCAGGCTCAGGGCCGCTCTGGGGGCCAGTGAAACATCACGCCGCGTTCTGAACCGAGAGGCGTGTTCCTATGAATAAATGATGAAATAGCCAGGTGTGCGGAAGCGATCACTCCAGATCTCTTTGGCTGGAGGAGAAACAGGCCCCGCAGCTGATGGGGAGGGTGGCCTTGCTCCCCTCAGGCTGCATGGGACTTACAAGCCTAGCTGTGAGCCAGTTCCCAGCTGCAGGATGGTTGCTCTGGGGTAGCTGCGTGCAGCTGGACCAGCTCCTTTCCTTGCTCCTGGAACTGCTAGAATCCCATGCTAGGATGGGCCTGGGGGGGGGGCAGCCAAGATGCCCTACAATGTCCCAGCAACAGTGGTGTGGGGCAAAAAGAGGCTGCCTGTTTTGTGAGTTAGCCACTGGTGGGGTGGTGTAGCTGGCTGGGGTTGGTCTCCCTTCCCCTTTGCTCTGGCATAGCTCAGTGATGAGTGGAGTGACAGGTGGTTAGCCCCAGCAGGGGCAGCAGTTAGTGGCTCTGGGTATCTTCATTGCTAGAGCACAGGGATAGTGTCGCCACTACTAGGCCGAGCTGGGAGGGAGCATTTAATGGCTGGCCACAGGAGGGGAGGGGACTGGACCCTCCTGGCCTTTAGCTGGGCTAGCTCCTGCTGTGGGCCCTATGCTGCCCTTGAGTGGCTCTAGGTGGCTCTGTGCAGTCCGCTGGCTGAGATGCCCCTGTGCCGGCAGCCCCGGCAACTTTGGTCCTCAGCGGGCTGTGTGATGGCTCTGATCTCACAACCAGCTGTGCCTGCTGATGTCTCTGCTTTCTCCTGCAAAGATTGTGGCTTCTTGGGCTTGTTTTCTCTCTCTCTCCCAGAGCAGGGCCCAGCTCTCTAAGGGCAGAGCCAGGCAGCTTAATAAAGGCAACAAGCAAAACCAAGGAGTTTAAAAAGTCAGCTCTAAAAATAGCCCTTCTGGCCACGGTGCCTGGGAATTGGCTCACGCTGATGTCCGCTGGGCAGGAGAAACAGCTCCAAGCAGGGCAGCCTGAGCAAATGTCTCCGAGCAACCGCCCTGCTTGGCTGGGGCTTTAGAGCTGCTTCACCTTCTGCTCTGGGCCAGAAGGTGGGGCTGGGGGCAGCTCCTTGCAGCTGAGATCAGCATGCCCCAGGGACATAGGAACTAGGCCAAGCACCAGCCCAGGAGACTGAGCCCCTCCACTCTGCTGTATCCTCCTGAAAGCAAGCAGCAGCAGGGATGTAGGCCAGGGCCTGGGTTGGCAGTGCTGGGGGAAGAGAACTCTGGGGAGCCTGCAATGGGCACCTTCCCTTCCCAGAGCAAAGTGGCTGATGCTAGTACCCCACCCACCATGACCTCGCCCGCTGCATTGGGGGACGCACATCACTGATTCAACCTCCTTCCCTTGCGCTGGGAGGCTGCGCCCCCGAACCTCTCCAGGGGTTGGCTCTGGGGCCCCTAGCACTGCCCCTGGAATGGGCCGGTTTTGTCACTGGGCTGGGTTCCCCAAGTCTGCGTCTCAGGGCCTGCCCCAGAGCCTCCCCCCACACTCAGAGCTCTTCCCTGCTCAAGTCTCTGGCTGAGTTTGTGGTAAGCCTTTCTCCTCACCTCCTCTCCCCTCCGTCTGGCTGCCAGATCCAGCCACATCTCAGCTTTGCTCACCTAAGTGGAAAGCCTCCCAGGGGAGAGCCGGGGGCTAGCGCTGCCGGGCTGCGGGGCTTTAAATTATAGAGAAGATTTTAAAAAACCTTTAGCACATGCATTAACATGGCCTGGGCCATGAATAATTGACACCCAGTGCTAGTCAGCTTTTACACAGGGACCCAGCCCAGCCTGTGCTGCCGCCGAAGTAGGTCACGGCTGCTCCAAGTGTTCCTCGGCCATGGCTGTTGTAGAAACTGCGAGTGTGTATGTGCGCACGCCGTGTGTGTGTGTGTGTGCGCGCTGACCCACCCCCTCCCTGTGTGCACACTGACCTAGCCCCTCCCTGTGTCTGTGTGCTCAGGCTGACCCAGCCCCTCCCAGTGTGTGTGTGTGTGGGTGTGTGAGTGCATGCCCTTCCCAGTGTGTGTATGTGCGTGTGTGCGTGCCCCTCCCAGTGTGTGTGCATGCCCCTCCCAGTGTGTGTGTGTGTGTGTGTGCCCCTCCCTGTGTGTGAGGATCACAAGCTGCCCCTGCCTGGCCTTGTCTGTGTGTGGCTGGGCACTGACTCTGTCCCTGGGGGTGGGTACAGCAGTGGCTGTGGCTGTGCAGTCCCTCCCCTCACCCCCAAGGGGTCTCTCCTGGGCAGGGGCCATCCTAGCATGTCCCAGCAGCGCTAGCTCCTCCCGGCTCCCTTTCCCCTGCCCTGGGGGTGGTGCTGACTCCTGCCCTGAAGGGCTCTGGCTCAGTGTGCCCCACAGGAGCCTGTGGGACTCCCGCTGGGTGGCGGCAGGGGCTGCTCTCCAGTTGGGTGCTGGGGATGGTCAGTGAAATCTGGACCATTGAGCTAGGTGGCATGTCCCTGTCATTTTAACAGCCTCCTCCTCCCCTCCCTGGGCACAGCTGGCAGTGGGGCTGCAGCACACAGCTGGCAGGGGAGTTCTGATGGGCACAGCTCTGGGAAGGTCAGCAGCGGTGCCAAGGGGAAATTGAGACTACTGTCTCTGAGGCTGTGAAGAATCTGCTGCCAAAGCAGGGGGCTCGGCAAGGAAACCTCCACGCACCCAAAACTCACGAGCCAAGGCCCCAAAAATCACACGACTGGCTAAAATCACAAGCTTTTATAACTACAGTGAGCGTGAGGCTCTCATCCGTTGCCAGCTGGTTTCTGAGCTTTCAGGTCACGTTTTTCAAACCTTTCTCTGCAGCCACCAGGGCAAAGACTTTCTTTTTTTAACGGGAAAGCTGAGTTTCTCCGGTCATCACGTGCCTCCAGGAGCTGGGGATTTAGGAAACACCTCAAATATCATGAGAATCACACTAAACTGGGGAATGACGCCAGCCCTGGGGGTTGGTGTCTGTTTCTTGCCTTGCGTCCTACCTTCGCCTAGTGTGTTAGAGACGGGGTGTGTGTGTGTGTGTGTGTGTGTTTGTGACCAGGGGCCTGCTGCCTCCTGCTGGGAGCAGGATGGGAGCAGAGCCATGGTCGGGGCAGTACTACCTGCCAGCCCCACCCAGAGTCACACTGGCACTGCAGGCAGCTGAGTTATCCAAATGGCCTGGCATGTGCGCTGAGCAAAGGAGACGGCTGCGTTGAGGGCTCATGGAGATGCAGCAGCAGCCTAGCTGCCCACTCCTTTGCTGGGTGTACACTCCAGGTGGGACCCCCTGACCGGCAGCACCCTGTTCTTCTGCTGCTCTCGTGCTGGGCACCTCTCTGTGCCATGGTAGTGGCTTTGAGCTCGGAGGGGAGTGGCTGGTGCCTTTGCCTGTGAGCTGCCCAAGGCCGGGCAGACAGGCCTCAACACAAGCCCCAGCCTGCCCCACCCCAGCCCCACATCTGCTTTCTCTGTCCCGGCCCTGTGGCTGCCCAACTGCTGAGCCCCACCCTGACCCTAGTGCTGGTCCACACCCTGCAGTGACTGGCCCTCCAGTGAGCACTAGGGGGACAGATGCACCCAGCTCACTTGACACCCCCCAACCCCTGCTTGTTCTGAACAGACTCCAGGGCCCCACATACCCCCCTGGCACCTCCAGGAGGACAAAGGGCAGCAGTAGCCTGGGCTGGGCAGGATGCAATGGGACAAGGAGCCTTTGTGTTGGTTTGGGGCAGCTGGGACAGGGCGCTGGGCTCCCTCGCATTGGCCCTTGGCTGCAGGCGGCCTTCTATGAGGGGGACAGAGGCTGCATTGCCCCTCTGGGAGCTGCGGGGCAGGCAGTGGCAAATCCCCGGGTTCTTGATAGGGCAGATGGGCTTGGCACTGGGCACATGGCCCAGCCCCTAGTACTGGCTGCTTGCTGACCATCTGGCTAGCCAGTCCCAGCGGCATGTGCCTGGGCGTCAAGTGGGCCAGAGCTGCCATCTGGTGGTGTGTTGTATGGGAGCATGACCCTGCATTCACCTCTCTACTGCAACCTCCACTCTCAGGGAGAGCCCTGGGCCTCAGACAGTCAATGTGTGACCACAAAAGCTGGGCCTGGTGCTGGGAAAGCTGGCTCTGGCACGGCCCACTAGCCCCCTGGCAGGAGGCTGCCACATCTCGGGTGCTCCCGCAGACAGGCAGGATTTTGCAACTGCTGTGTTTGTAAATTGCCTGAACAACAGTAATCCCCAGCAGTCCCCGAGCACTTGCCAGCTACGGACCTCAGCATGCTTTACAGTCGCATTAGCCCCGTTCTACACCTGGGGAAACTGAGACACAGCGCAGGGAAGTGACTTGCCCCAGGCCACCTAGCAGGAGAACCAGGAATAGAACCCAGATCTCCCAAGTGTTCTATCCACTACTAGGCCCCAGACCTAGTAGTGGATACCCTGTGCCTGGGGGGAGGGGGAAGCATTATTAGTCCCCAGAGTTGGACAGGCGTCACCTCTACCCCATGCAGGGCCGGCTCCAGCGTTTTTGCCACCCCAAGCGGCCAAAAAAAAAAAAGCCGCGATTGGCGGCAGCTCTACCGCCGCCGTTTCATTCTTCGGCAGCAATTCGGTGGCAGGTCCTTCCCTCCGAGAGGGACTGAGGGACCCGCCGCCAAATTGCCGCCAAAGAGCTGGACGTGCCGCCCCTTTCCGCTGGCCGCCCCAAGCACCTGCTTGCTGCGCTGGTGCCTGGAGCTGGCCCTGGCCCCATGCCCCAGACCTACAGAGAGGGACGCAGGGTGGTGCCGGGGCTGCAACCAATATGGAGAGTGTGTCTGAGGACAGGCACTGTGCAGGATCACCCAGCAAGGAGGGGGAGGGGACGGAGACAACAAAAGAGCCCACAGCCCAGAATAGCCAATAGCCCAGTGGTAGGGACCCTCACGTAAGATGCTGGTATCTCAGCTGCACGTCCCTGTTCCGGACTGTGCAGAGCAGTGGCTGGAACATGGGTGCCTCCCTCCTCAGCCCCGCTGGGTGACTGGGCTGTTGGCTGATTCAGGGTGTGGAGCTCTCTGTTTTTGTCACACACAGCCTTGAACAGTCTCAGTATCAACTGGACGGGAAACAGGAAAATCAAAATGATTTGTGGGCTGGGGTCAGGGAAGCCATTTGCCGCCCAGTGCGTTCTCCAGAGACCAGAGCGAAGGCGTCCACCCCCCTCTCGGACTGAACTTGTAACAGGTTGTGCATGCTGTGACAGCCAGTTTGGTATTAATGCTGTTATAGTAAAGGGGAAGCAGGAGGGTGTTGTGTGTAGGAATTGGGTAGTAGTGCTTTCAATAGGTTGTGAGCCATCTAGTGGTTCTCACTGTGGTCTATGGTTTAGAAACCAGCAGAATGTAAGTAGCTAGTTTTCACATAAACAACAAGGAGTCCGGTGGCACCTTAAAGACTAACAGATTTATTTGGGCATAAGCTTTTGCGGGTTAAAAACCCACTTCTTCAGATGCATGGAGTGAAAATAACAGATACAGGCATTATATAATGACACATGAAGAGAAGGGAGTTACCTCACAAGTGGAGAACCAGTGTTGAAAGGGCCAATTTGATCAGGGTGGATGTAGTCCACTCCCAATAATAGATGAGGAGGTGTCAATTCCAGAAGAGGCAAAGCTGCTTCTGTAATGAGCCAGTCACTCCCAGTCCCTATTCAAGCCCAAATTAATGGTGTTAAATTTGCAAATGAATTTTAGTTCTGCTGTTTCTCTTTGAAATCTGTTTCTGAAGTTTGTTTGTTCAAGAATAGTGACTTTTAAATCTGTTATAGAATGTCCAGGGAGATTGAAGTGTCCACCTACTGGCTTTTGTATGTTACTATTCCTGATGTCCGATTTGTGTCCATTTATTCTTTTACCTAGAGACTGTCCGGTTTGGCCAATGTACATGGCAGAGGGGCATTGCTGGCACATGATGGCATATATCACATTGGTAGATGTGCAGGTGAATGAGTCCCTGATGGTGTGGCTGATGTGGTTGGGTCCTCTGATGGTGTCACCAGAGTAGATATGGGGAAAGAGTAGGCAATGACGTTTGCTACAGGGATTGGTTCCTGGGTTGGTGTTTCTGTGGTGTGGTGTGTGTCCTGGGCAAACACAGTTCATTGGGCACTACTGGGCCAGTGGGTTTTCTACAGATTATTTTGCTGCATCCAGAGCAATACACAATGGGGAGCTGCCCCCTTTGCCCAGGGAATTCTCAGATGGCCAATTATATCTGGAATCCAGCTCCTTGCTGCCAGCTGAGTGGTGCAAAGGAGACAAATCTGGCCCGGTCCCTCCACTCAGCTGAAGCCAGTGCATTCCCATGGGGTGGACGTACTTTACTGCCTGTCATGGAATACAGCTCCTGGGACCATAAAGCCCCAGATGGGTAACAACAGCCCCCAATGGGACTCAGGTACATTCTCCAAGTCAAGCACATGCCGAAGTGCTTTGTTGAATCGGGGCCACTCTCCCCCTTCTCTTTTCTAGCAACATGCTGGCACTAACGCTGACTCGCTGCCTTGTCAGGGTGCAGGAACCACCCCGTGATGATCATATTTGCGAACATTTCTGACCCTAGCTGTTTAAAAGCCATGAAGGGAGGCGGAGCTGCAAGGGGGAAGAGCCAGACAGCAGTTTTCATGCAGGGATTTCCTCCTTTTCTTATTGTTCCTTTAGCCCATTTTGGCTGCCAAGGTGTTAGCACAGGATGGCTTCTGCCAGCCCTCTCAGCACCCCAGAATGTTTTACCTAGTTTGTACCTAGTTAGTGAGGTGGCTGTTACTGACATGGTTTGTGTCTGCCCAGCCCATTGCTAATACATGATTAGCAACCATGGCAGATCCCCAAGAGGCCCCCTGCCGGAGGCCTAGCTAATGGATGGTGGGTTCCTGGAGCAACATCAGCATGCAGCTCTTTTGCTGTGAAGCTGTGACGAAGTGGGGGGTTTCCTGTTTTCTGTGGGGTTTCAATGGTTTGCATGCAGAGGGGGTGGGACTCAGTTTCCCTGGGTGTTACTGGTTTAACGAGGTGAGGGGAGAGGGAGTGTGTTTTGCAGAGGACCGGAGAGAGGACAGAGGACGTGGGGACCCAGACGGTGGCCGGGAGGATGGATACCCCAGCGACCAGTGACCTGGCGACCTGGTGACCCAGAGGCCCAGCTGAGGAGACGCAGCCGGTTCTGGCCAGTGGGAGGACAATGGGCTGCAGAGTGAGGACCCAGTGACCTAACCAACCGGTTCCAGCCAGAGGGAGAAGCAGGAGAAGAGGCCCCGGTTTACGACCCTGTTTACCTGGAGGGAAGACAATGGACAGAGGCAGGGCCTGGGGCCGGTGATCTGAGATGCCCAGCTGGGAGCAGGGGGGCTCCGGGCTGGAGAGGGGAAGGAGGCAGAGCCCACCGGGAGGCGGAGAGACTGGGATGTGCTGGGCTGAGGGAGGCCAGGCCTGAGGGTCAGAGAGGTTCCTGTGCTGTGTTCAACTCTCAATAAACCCTTCTGTTTCATGCTGGCTGAGAGTCACTCCGGTCTAGAGAACAGGGTTGCATCAACCCCTTCGGGGGTGGAGGCCCCGGGGGTCCAGAGCGCGTGGACTCCCTGAGGGGGCCCACGGCAGAGACAGACGTGCTAAGGCTCAGAGAGGTGCGGATCCAGGAGGTGGAGGGGTCGGACCCCGAGAGAGAGTGGACCCCCGAGAAGGGCTGTCTCACTAAAAGGGGCACCCCCCACGGACCGCACGGGGCCAAGAGTGGGCACGATCTGTGAGTCCGTGACAACGTGGTGTCAGAAGTGGGATTCTTCGTGGATGCACCCTGTAGACGTTGGCTGCGGGCGCAGGCGCTTTGCAGTGAGTGGCTGCCAGCGATAGAACGAGGGTATTGAACGGAACCAGCCTGGAAATGGCCTATAACCAGCTCCGTAAGAGCGACCTGGCCCGTCTGTGCAGGGAGAGGGGGTTGAGCGTGGGGAGGCTCACTAAGGAGCGGCTGATTGCTCAGCTTGTAGAGAATGACCCATCCGAGGCGCAGGCTCCAGACCCCAGGGGGGCTCCCGGGGTGCCCGGAGAGCCGGGGAGAAGCCGTGGGGGCAGTCTGTGTAGTGACCGGGAGTGGGTCAGACCTGACTCCCCAGTCAGCACTGGGGGGCCCCAGTCAGGTTCCTCCCTAGAAGAGCTGCGGAGACTGGAGCTGCAGCTGAAAGCAAAGGAGCTGGAGCTAGAGGATCGGAGGCTGGTGGACAGAGAGAGAGAACGAGCGGACCGTGTAGAACAGCGGAAGCACGAGTTGGAGATGGACGAGAGGCGGGCCAAGAGGGCCTGCCACGGGGTAAGTGGGGAAGGGCCCCGAGACGCCAGTGGTGTGGGGAATCTAGACACCAAACTGCTGCCCCAGTTCAAGGAGGGGGGGGGATATTGATGCCTACCTCACAGCCTTTGAGAAGGCTTGTGAACTGAACCAGATTGACCCTGCAGACAGGCTTCGCTGTCTGACCCCCCTGCTGGGTCCCAAAGCCATACAGGCGTTCAGCCAAATGGATGGTGTTGAGACGGGGGACTACGACCTATTCAAACAGGCTTTGCTGCTGAAGTTTGAACTGACCCCTGAGGCGTACAGGAAACGATTCCGGGGTGTGCGCAAGGCCTCAGGTGTCTCGTACAAGGAGGTCACCAACGTGCTGGGGGAATATCTCCGCAAGTGGGGGAAGGGCGCAGGGGCCACTACCGCAGAGGATGTGTATAACCTGGTGGGGTTGGAGCAGCTGTATGACATCTGCCCTCCGGACCTTAAGATGTGGCTAGTGGACCGGAAGCCCAAAGATCTGCGCCATGCAGGGGCGCTGGCAAATGAGTTTGTGGACAGCAGATCGGGGGCAGGGGGGAGACCCACATCAGGGACTCATAAGGGGAGTCACCCTGAGCCCTCTCAACGGTGGGACTCCAGGAAGCCCAACTCAGGGGTGCCCGGGACTGCCGGGGCGGGGCGACCCCCCTCGTGGGACTTGAGAGACGTGAGGTGTAATTACTGTGGCCAAAAGGGGCACAAGGTGGCACAGTGCCTGAAGATGAAGGAAATGGCAGCCAAGCAGAACCCGCGGGGAGTTAACTGGGTGGAAGCCCACCGAGAGGGGGCACCGCCGGGCCCAGGGTCTGCAATCGAGAGGGCCGTGCCAGGGGGAGGGGACCGCCAGGCCAGGCCAGCAGGGGAAGGTGGGGCCCCGGGTCCAGAGCACCCGTACCCAATCCGCCGGGTGAGCATGGGACAAGCCCCGGGGAACAATCGCCACATCATCCCCATTGAGGTGGGGGGAAGACGTGTCCAGGGGTTCTGGGACACGGGTGCAGAGGTGACGCTGGCGCAGTCCGAGGTGGTGGACCCCGACCCGCTGGTGCCCGATGCCTACCTGACCCTGAGGGGAGTGTTTGGGCCCCCCGTCAAGGTGCCTGTAGCGAGGATACACCTGAAATGGGGGGCTAAGGAGGGACCCAAGGAAGTTGGGGTGCACGACCACCTGCCTACCGAGGTGCTAATGGGTAATGACTTGGAGAATTGGCCGGATGACACTCATAGCGCCCTGGTCCTTACCCGGAGCCGGAGCCAGAGCCAGCGAGGGGCGCGGGACCTCCCGAGGGGGGAGGCCGAAGCGCCAAGGGTAGGGCTCGACAGGGCTGGGCCGGAGCCTCCGTCCCAGGGTGAGGAAACTGAGGCGCCACCAGCCAGGGTTGTAGCCTCAGACCCAGCAGCTGAATTCCAAACGGAGCTGCAGGTGGATCCCTCCCTGGAGAAACTGAGGGCCCTGGCTAGCCACGACAGTGCAGGATCCCAGGGGGAGGACTGCCGGGAGCGATTCCTGTGGGAGAGGGGATTCCTGTACCGGGAATGGACTGGTTCAGGGCGAACTGAATCTTGGAAAGTCGGGAGGCAGCTGGTGGTTCCCCAGAGGTACCGCCGCAAACTGTTGTTCTTGGCCCACGATATCCCCCTTTCGGGGCATCAGGGCATCCGGCGCACCAGGCAGAGGCTGCTGCAGAACTTTTACTGGCCCGGGGTCTTCGACGCTATCCGACAGTATTGCAGGACCTGTGACTCCTGCCAGAGGGTGGGAAAGGCCCGGGATAAGTGTAAAGCCCCACTGAGACCTTTGCCTATCATAGAGGAGCCTTTCCAGAAGGTGGCCGTGGACATAGTGGGGCCCCTCAGCAGGGTGACCCGGTCAGGGAAGAAATACATCCTGGTGGTGGTAGATTTTGCTACGCGCTACCCCGAGGCGGTGGCCTTGTCCTCTATCGAGGCAGACACCGTGGCCGACGCGCTGCTGACCATCTTCAGCAGAGTGGGGTTCCCCAAGGAGGTCCTTACAGACCAGGGGTCTAACTTCATGTCGACCCTGCTCCAGTGCTTGTGGGAGAAGTGTGGGGTCCGACACACCTGGGCCTCAGCCTACCACCCTCAGTCCAACGGGCTAGTGGAGAGGTTCAATGGGACCCTAAAGAGGATGCTGAAAACCTTTATGGACCAGCACCCGCAGGACTGGGACAAGTATTTACCCCACCTGCTGTTCGCATATAGGGAAGTGCCCCAGGAATCCACAGGGTTCTCCCCGTTCGAGTTGCTGTACGGAAGGAGGGTGAGGGGTCCCCTGGACTTGATGAGAGCCGAGTGGGAGGGAAAGGCCTCTCCCGATGGGGAATCAGTGGTAGAGTATGTACTGACTTTCCGGGAAAAGCTCGTGGAGCTCATGGGCTTGGCTAGGGGGAACCTAGCAAGGGCCCAGAGGAAGCAGAAGGTCTGGTACGACCGCTCAGCCCGTGGCCGCTCATATGCTACAGGGGATCAGGTGATGCTCCTCATCCCCGTGAGGAAGAACAAGCTGCAAGCGGCCTGGGACGGCCCCTTCACGGTCATCAGACAGGTAAACGAGGTGAACTATGTGGTGGAACTGTCCAACCGGGCTCACAGCCAAGCCGTACTGGGACAGGGAGAAGTTGGTGCTGGCTGTGTGTGGGCAGTGGGAGGAGAAAGGAGAGGACCCCCTGGTGGGACTCCTCCCTGAGGCTGGGGCTAACCCCTCGCTAGAATCAATTCCCCTCTCAGACCAGCTAACCCCTGCCCAGCAGGCAGAGATCAGAGAGGTGCTGCATTCATACCGGCAGCTGTTCTCCAGCCGGCCTGGGCTCACTAACCTGGCTGTCCACCGGGTGGAGACGGGAACCAACCCTCCCATCAGGTGTTCCCCATTCAGGGTCACTGGGAAAACAGCCCAGGAGAGAGAGGTCGGGGACATGCTGGCTTTAGGGGTGATCCAGCCGTCCGCCAGTCCCTGGGCCTCACCCGTGGTGCTGGTCCCCAAGAAGGACGGATCGATCCGGTTCTGTGTGGACTATCGGAAGCTCAATGCCATTACCGTGTCCGATGCCTACCCCATGCCCAGGACTGATGAAATCTTAGACAAGTTGGGGGGTGCCCGGTACCTCACTACCCTGGATCTTACCAAAGGCTACTGGCAGGTGCCTTTGGACCCAGAGGCCAGGGCGAAGTCCGCCTTCACCACACCAATAGGGCTCTTCGAGTTCCTGGGCCTGCCTTTCGGCCTCAAGGGGGCACCTGCCACCTTCCAGCGCCTGGTGGATCAGTTACTAAGGGGATGGAGGGCTTTGCACTGGCGTATATTGACGATATCTGTGTCTTTAGCCAGACCTGGGAGGAACATGTGTCCCAGGTAAAGAGAGTGCTGGGTCGCCTCCAGGATGCAGGACTGACCATAAAAGCGGGAAAGTGCAAGGTGGGGATGGCAGAGGTTTTATACCTGGGCCACAAGGTTGGGAGTGGCCACCTGAAGCCGGAGCCGGCCAAAGTGGAGGCAATCAAGGCCTGGCCCGTCCCCCAGACTAAGAAGCAGGTCCAGGCTTTCATTGGGATGGCAGGGTACTACCGGAGGTTTGTGCCCCACTTTAGCTCCCTGGCAGCACCCCTCACGGAGCTGTGTCGAAAGGGAAAGCTGGACAAGGTGGTCTGGACCGAGCAGTGCCAGAGGGCTCTCTGTGCGCTGAAGGGGGCACTTATCCAGGGCCCGGTGCTGGTAAACCCGGAGTTTAACAAACCCTTCCTGGTGTTCACCGATGCCTCAGACACAGGGCTGGGGGCGGTGCTGATGCAAACTGATACTAAGGGGGAGAGACACCCCATTGTGTACCTGAGCAAGAAGCTGCTGCCCCGGGAGCAGCACTATGCGGCCATAGAGAAGGAATGCCTGGCCATGGGGTGGGCCCTTAACAAACTGCAGCCATATCTATTTGGGCGGCGCTTCACCGTGTACACCGACCATTCGCCCCTGACGTGGCTGCACCAAATGAAAGGGGCTAATGCCAAGCTCCTGAGATGGGCCCTGCTCCTCCAGGGGTATGACATGGAGGTGGTCCATGTGAGGGGGAGTGCCAATGTTATAGCGGATGCTTTATCGCGGGGCGGGGACCCTGAACTTCCCCAGGTCACTGGCTAAGTGACCCTGCTCCGTTCAGCCCCGAAGGGGGGAGAGATGTGACGAAGTGGGGGGTTTCCTGTTTTCTGTGGGGTTTCAATGGTTTGCATGCAGAGGGGGTGGGACTCAGTTTCCCTGGGTGTTACTGGTTTAACGAGGTGAGGGGAGAGGGAGTGTGTTTTGCAGAGGACCGGAGAGAGGACAGAGGACGTGGGGACCCAGACGGTGGCCGGGAGGATGGATACCCCAGCGACCAGTGACCTGGCGACCTGGTGACCCAGAGGCCCAGCTGAGGAGACGCAGCCGGTTCTGGCCAGTGGGAGGACAATGGGCTGCAGAGTGAGGACCCAGTGACCTAACCAACCGGTTCCAGCCAGAGGGAGAAGCAGGAGAAGAGGCCCCGGTTTACGACCCTGTTTACCTGGAGGGAAGACAATGGACAGAGGCAGGGCCTGGGGCCGGTGATCTGAGATGCCCAGCTGGGAGCAGGGGGGCTCCGGGCTGGAGAGGGGAAGGAGGCAGAGCCCACCGGGAGGCGGAGAGACTGGGATGTGCTGGGCTGAGGGAGGCCAGGCCTGAGGGTCAGAGAGGTTCCTGTGCTGTGTTCAACTCTCAATAAACCCTTCTGTTTCATGCTGGCTGAGAGTCACTCCGGTCTAGAGAACAGGGTTGCATCAACCCCTTCGGGGGTGGAGGCCCCGGGGGTCCAGAGCGCGTGGACTCCCTGAGGGGGCCCACGGCAGAGACAGACGTGCTAAGGCTCAGAGAGGTGCGGATCCAGGAGGTGGAGGGGTCGGACCCCGAGAGAGAGTGGACCCCCGAGAAGGGCTGTCTCACTAAAAGGGGCACCCCCCACGGACCGCACGGGGCCAAGAGTGGGCACGATCTGTGAGTCCGTGACAGAAGCCAGAACCCTTTCCCCACATCTGTGTGATTGGTCTGGTAGGGTCGTGTTGCTCCCAGCGCTCGGTGGGCAAGGATATCCCAGAGGGCATTGCTCCATGTGCTGCTGGTACCATCTGTTGGGGAGGCCTCCTAGGACGCGAACCCTTGCTGAGGCAATAAAGACTATGCTTATGTAGCCTGATCCGAAGCCTGCTGAAGTCTCTGAGGCCCAGCTCCTTACAGGCACCTAACTCCCATTGATTTCAGTGAGAGCCAAGTGCCTAAATACCTCTGAAGATCTAGGCTTGAGTCCTTCCACTGACTTCAGTGGGCTTTGCATCAGGTCCAGCGTGAGGCTGGAGCCCTGTATGGGGTACAGAGACCAGATATGCCTTGAATGACTGGTAACTATTCATTCCTCCTGCTGGCCCTCAGAAATGAGAAAAGTGGTCTGCCTCTGTTTAGCCCCAAATAGGATCCAGCTGGGAGGAAAGACAATGATTCACATCATGTGAGACACTTTGTCTAAGGAGCCACAGATCGGCTACGGTTGGGAGTTCCACCACCAATAATAGAAACTAAAATGGCTAAATGAGGCCTGGTCTCCATCTAAAACTTAGGTTGATCTAGCTACATTGCTCAGGGGTGGGAAAAATTCACACCCTGGAGAGACATAGTTAAGCTGATCTGATCCCTGGTGTAGACAGCAGTAGGTAGATGGACAAGTCTTCGGTCAACCTAGCTCCCACCTCTTGAGGGGGTGGGTTAATTACAGCAACAGAAAAACGCCTTCCATCACTGTAGCGAGTGGCTACACTACAGTGCCAGAGCTGTGCCATGGTAGAGTCTGTAGTGGAGACAAGCCGTCAGCCTATTGTTAATCGCCTAGGCCAGAATCTCTCATAATTTGCATATGGATAAAACCTCTTTCTCCCTCCAGCATAGTTAAAAAGAACGCCGAAAAGTTACCAAGCAGGGTAACACCCTGCTTTCCTATGCAAACCGGCCCATTGCACACTGTGAGTGGATCCAGAGATGGGGGGAAGCTGTGAGTTAAACCGACTAGAAATAACTTGGGAGGCTGAAGGGCATATAGGGCAAACTTCCTGTCACCCCCAAGAAATCCAAACCACGTGTTCCCCCCCCCCCCCAAATGATAAACTCTGCATTTGTTTGCCTTGTGAGTCAGATCTACATCTTGCTATATGTGGAGAGTGTCTCTTGTTTTGTTGCAAGCCCTAAACACATTAAATACTTATGTACAATCAAAAATGTCTGAAGTATGTCCATTAGATTTGGAAGATTATAAGGGATTGTGCTGGTCTTCCCTGTAAATAACTGCAGCACTCTTGAAGTAACAGGAATGGTCTGGAACAAGGAAGAAGGAATGTTGAATGATATAAGCCAGGGGAAAACTTTGAATTATGAAAGGCAATTGCTTTAAAAGGGGGAAATGCCAATTCACAGCATGGGCTAATGTTGAAATACGAGGCTTAAAATGAACCAAACAAAAACCCTCCCATAAGCAAAAGAGTGAAGACATTTGTCATACACGGATGCCATCTACTGGATACCGACAATAGCAACAGCAGACAAATGGAGAGCGCTGAGCACTCATCTGGGAAATGGGCAGGAGAAATCAGAGGGTTGCCACCCCACCCCACCCTGCAAAAGCCCAGGAATCAGGTATATAAAACTGAGGTCACCATGTAGGACACTAGAGCTCACTAAACCACTATGTGGACAAGACTCACCCTTGGGCCAGAGGCACAGGACCAAGAGTTGATTGAACCTATGAAGAAGCTGCAGAATCCAGGAATGCCTCGATCAGCTGTGTGGACAAAACTCTTCTCCATCCCAGGGTTAATTAACAGGATATGAAGAAGCGGTGAGATATCATTTCCAAGCTTATACTTCCCCATCTGTTCTTTACCACAATAACTGGTGGTTATCTTGCTGAGTCTGCACTCTCTGGTGAGATCTCAAGTCACCATATTTTAGATTTCAACTAAAGCTACATACATGATGCCCTCCTTTATAAGTCCAAGCAAATTAGCCTATGAGAGATTTGAACCATAACTTTAAGCAATGGCTTTAGATATGCTAAACTTGTCCCTTTGTGGCCAATCCATTCAATCATTCTTAAGTGGGCCTTAAAGACAAGCATATCCTTATTCCTTGGAGAAATACTGGAAGCATAGGCACTGAGTTTTATTTTTCCCCAGGGGTGCTCCATCCCCCGCTCTGCCCCAAGGCCCCGCCCTCGCTCCGCCTCTTCCCACCCCGCTCCAACCCCTCCCTCAAGGCCCCTGCCGGTCCACCACTCGCTGCTCTCCGCCCTCCCAGCAGCCAAACTCCTGATTGGCGGCCCTGCCGAACAGCTCTGGCTGGTGGGTGCTGAGCACACACTATTATTTTTCCGTGGGTGCTTGAGCCCAGTCAGCGCCTATGACTGGAAGTGTGAGAAATGTGTCAGGTACTAAAGAATTGACGCTTGATAATCATAAGTAAATGGCATAGAGAAATCATGATAATTTGCATTGTTTCTTGGTATAACTGCTGAGCCTCAACCCTCGTCCATGACAATTGCTTGCAAGACTGTATGGTGGTGTATTCAGTACATACCTAGAACATTGGTTGGTCTACACTTGACTGGTGAACAGTTGGTGGTATGTTGATGTGGTTCTGGGTGTTGAGTGGTTAAGAATAACCAAGCAGGATGCTTTGAGAAATACTGTTGACATGAAAATAACCTAGCGTTAAATCAGTAAGCTAACGCTCCCTGGACTCAATAAACAGGGGGTTACCCTATGAGATTCCATTCTAATATTGGCTGTAACACTCATCCAATTGGCAAATCTAGTTTGTTAGATTTTAGCTTTAAAATTTAACTGGCACTTTGGCCAGTTCTTATAATTTGCCCCTTTCATGCTCGCAACCTTACCCAGTAGGACCGATTTCCACCATACTCAGATATCCTGAAACTCCCGGTGCGGAATGAAGACAAGCCCTCTCTGTCTTAGGCCTGGTCTACACTAGGAGGTTATGTCGAATTTAGCAGCATTAAATCGAATTAACTGTGCACCCGTCCACACAACGAAGCTATTTAGTTCGACATAGAGGTCTCTTTAAATCGATTTCTGTACTCCTCCCCGACGAGGGGAGTAGCGCTAAATTCGACATGGCCATGTCGAATTAGGGTAGGTGTGGATGGAATTCGACGCTAATAGCTCCGGGAGCTATCCCACAGTGCACCACTCTGTTGACGCTCTGGACAGCAGTCCGAGCTCGGATGCTCTGACCAGCCACACAGGAAAAGCCCTGGGAAAATTTGAATTCCTTTTCCTGTCTGGCCAGTTTGAATCTCATTTCCTGTTTGGACATCGTGGCGAGCTCAGCAGCACTGGCAACGATGCAGAGCTCTCCAGCAGAGGTGACCATGCAATCGCAGAATAGAAAGAGGGCCCCAGCATGGACTGATCGGGAAGTCTTGGAGCTGATCGCTGGGTGGGGCGATGAATCCGTGCTTTCGGAGCTGCGATCGAAAAAACGGAATGCGAAGATCTACGAGAAGATCTCCAAAGCCATGACGGAGAGAGGATACAGCTGGGATGCAACGCAGTGCCGCGTGAAAATCAAGGACCTGAGACAAGGCTACCAGAAGACCAAAGCGGCAAACGGATGCTCTGGATCCCAGCCCCCGACATGCCGTTTCTACAAGGCACTGCATTCCATTCTAGGTGCGGCCGCCACCACTACCCCGCCACTGACCATGGACTCTGACGATGGGGTATTGTCGACGGCCGCTTCCTCGGAGATGTTCGCGCATAGGGAAGATGAGGAAGAAGATGAGGAGGACGAGGCAGTCGACAGCGCATACAACGCTGATTTCCCTGACAGCCAGGATCTCTTCATCACCCTCACGGAAATCCCTTACCAACCCTCCCAAGGCATTAACCCTGACCCTGAATCAGGGGAAGGATCAGTCGGTAAGTGTTTTAAACATGTAAACATTTATTTTGATCAGAACAGGAATGGAATATTAACAATGGGTTTTTCATGATTACTTTGCCCTAGGCGCTTTACTTTTTAGTCCTTGCCAGAGCAACTACTGCAAAAGTATCTCAAAATGTCCGGTTTTGCATGATTACTTTGTCCTAGGCGCTCTACTTTTTAGTCCTTGCCAGTGCAGCTACTGGAAAATTCTGCCAATATGTCCGGGGATAGAGCAGAAATCCTCCTGGGACATCTCCACGAAGCTCTCCTGGAGGTAATTTGAAAGCCTTTGCATTAGGTTCCTGGGGAGAGCGGCCTTATTGCGTCCTCCATGGTAGGAAACTTTTCCGCGCCAGGCTAGCAGGAAGTACTCCGGGATCAGTGCCTCGCACAGCATGGCCACATATGGCCCTGGTTTTTGCTGGCATTCACGCAGCATGCGGTCTTTCTCTGTGTCCGAAATCCTCATCAGAGTGATATCACTCATGGTGACCTGCTTTAAATTAGGGGAATGTTAGTATTGGGACTGATTGCCTGTTCCTTTACATAACTGTAACCGGCGGTTTACAGCCACGCGGTGGAGGCGGGACAGGGGCAGCATACAGGGATCTTTCCCGGGGACAGCCGCGAGGGGGTGGGACGGGGCAGAGTTCATGCTGGCCGGATTGCCGGCAGCAGGAACTGGCCAACGCTAGGGGCATTGCTTTGAACGTGAAAGGAGGGCACTGCTATAAATTAAGCTTTCAGCAGCCAAAAGTCTACGGCTTACCATGTCTGCCTGCTACCCGAATTCCGCTGTCCTGCCCCGCTTGTGTGATCTGTACTCCAAGACCCCAGGCACTGAATGGGAAGGCCGAAAATTCGACCTTGTCCTGAGTGCGCATGTGATAGGTGCTGTGCATGGTCTTGTTCACAGAGAAAGACTATGTTCATTGTTCACAAAAATGTATCTTTGTGAGGAATTCACTCCCTTTTTCCCATCCCACAGCTGCGACTGTCTCCCGACCTACTCCGGCATCCCCCTCCCAGAGGCTGGCGCAGATTAGGCGCCGAAAGAGAAGGACACGGGACGAGATGTTCTCCGAACTTATGGGCTGCTCCCGAGCCGAGGCGGCACAGCAGACCCACTGGAGGGAGGACATGTCGCAATACCAGCGATCACACAGCGAACGGGAGGACAGGTGGCGGCAGGAAGACCAGCAGGTGACTCAAACGCTGCTTGGACTAATGAGGGAGCAAACGGACACGCTCCGGCGCCTTGTAGATGTTCTGCAGGACCGGAGGCAGGAGGACAGAGCCCCGCTGCAGTCTATCTCTAACCGCCCTCCCCCGCCACAAAGTCCCATCCCCCCCCCCACCCAAAGTCCCAAGAAGGAGGGGCGGCAGGGGCTGTGAAAACAGTCACTCCACCCCTGCAGACTGCTCAGGTACTAGACGGCTCTCACTCCCAAAGTTTTGATAAGTCCTTTCCTTCACTCCAAAAGTACCTCACCCAAGCCCCCGTCCCAGTGTCATCCCCTAACTGTGTAGTTGTTAATAAAAAATAGGTTTCTGTTAATTACTGTTTCCGTCAGGTTCTTTTAGAGGAGAGTGTGTTTGAAGGGGGGGAAAGGGGGTTGGTAATTGGAGAGGACAGTCACCTTTACCAGGGTACAGACACGGGGGCAGGTTCAGCAGCAGGTCACACACACATTGAAGTCACTAGGCACCCTGGTCAGTCTGGGAGGTGGTTTTCATGTTCTGTGTGGGGGGGCTCTGTGAGTTTGTGGCGGGGGAGGGCGGTTACAGATCTTATGCAGCGGTCCTTAGCCTGGATGACAGAGCCACGCAGCAGGGGATCTGTAACGGTCCTCCCCCGCCACAAAGTCACATAGCCCCCACACACAGAGTCCCGAAAAGGAGGGGTGGCAGGCTCCGTTGAAACAACCAGTCCACCACTGCGGACCACTCTAGGAGCAGGAGCCTGTCATTCCTCGAGTTTAGAAGCGTCCTTTCCATCACTACACCCGCTCCCCACCACAGTCTGCGTCCCAGTTTCAACCCTTTACCACGAAACCCGTAATAAAGAAAACGGTGTTAATGAACAAAGTTCCATTTATTTTATTTTTAAAGGTGTGTTGGAAGGGGGGCAACGGGGTGAAGGGGGTATGTAACTGGAGAGGATAGTCAACATTAAGTGGGTAAAGAAACGGGGGCAGGTTCAGCTTCTCTTTAAACAAACTTAATAGTCACAGGTTACCCTGCTCACTGTGGAACCTAGCTTTCAAAGCCTCCCGGATGCACAGCGCGTCCCGCTGGGCTCTTCTAATCGCCCGGCTGTCTGGCTGGGCGTAATCAGCAGCCAGGCGATGTGCCTCAACCTCCCACCCCGCCATAAAGGTCTCCCCCTTGCTCTCACAGAGATTGTGGAGCACACAGCAAGCTGCAATAACAATGGGGATATTGGTTTCGCTGAGATCAGAGCGAGTCAGTAAGCTTCTCCATCTCCCCTTGAGACGTCCAAAAGCACACTCCACCACCATTCTGCACTTGCTCAGCCGGTAGTTGAAGAGTTCTTTTTCAGTGTCCAGTGCGCCTGTATAGGGCTTCATGAGCCAGTGCATTAGCGGGTAGGCTGGGTCCCCGAGGATCACTATAGGCATCTCCACATCCCCAACAGTTATTTTGTGGTCCGGGAAGTAAATACCTTCCTGCAGCCGTCTAAACAGACCAGAGTTCCTGAAAACACGAGCGTCATGAACCTTGCCCGGCCATCCGACGTTGATGTTGGTAAAACGTCCCCTATGGTCCACCAGTGCTTGCAGCACCATTGAGAAGTAGCCCTTTCTGTTAATGTACTGGCTGGCCTGGTGGTCCGGTCCCAGGATAGGGATGTGAGTTCCATCTATAGCCCCACCGCAGTTTGGGAATCCCATCGCGGCGAAGCCATCTATGATGACCTGCACGTTTCCCAGGGTCACTACCTTTGAGAGCAGTAGCTCAACGATTGCGTTGGCTACTTGCATCACAGCAACTCCCACGGTAGATTTGCCCACGCCAAAGTGGTTCGCGACTGACCGGTAGCTGTCTGGCGTTGCAAGCTTCCAGAGGGCTATGACCACTCGCTTCTGGACAGTCAGGGCTGCTCACATCCGGGTGTCCTTGCGCTTCAGGGCAGGGGACAGCAACTCACAAAGTTCCAGGAAAGTCCCCTTACGCATGCGAAAGTTTCGCAGCCACTGTGATTCATCCCAGACCTGCAGCACTATGCGGTCCCACCAGTCCGTGCTTGTTTCCCGGGCCCAGAATCACCGTTCCACAGCATCAACATGACCCATTGCCACCATGATGTCCACGGCGCGGGGTCCCGTGCTTTGCGAGAGGTCTGTGCCACTCTCAGACTTAATGTCCTCACCGCGCTGCCGTAGCCTCCTTGCCCGATTTCTCAGCATCTGCCTCTGAAAAAGGTGGATGATAAGGTGCGAGGTGTTGACAATGGCATAACTGCAGCGATGGTCGCAGCGGGCTCCATGCTCGCGGTGCTGTGGCGTCCGCGCTGTCACTCACCAGAAAAGTGCGCGAACTGATTGCCCGCCGGCGCTTTCAGGGAGGGAGGGCGGGAGTGACGGTTGAATGACGACAGTTACCCAAAACCACCCTCGACACATTTTTCCCCCCAGCAGGCGTTGGGGGCTCGACCCAGAATTCCAATGGGCAGCGGGGACTGCGGGAACTGTGGGATAGCTGCCCACAGTGCACCGCTTCCAATGTCGATGCTTGCCCCGTTAGTGTGGACTCACAAAGTCGAATTACTGTTCGTAGTGTGGATACACACGTTCGACTTTGTAATATCGGTTCCACTAATTCGATTTAAGTAAAATCGAATTACTCTCGTAGTGTAGACATACCCTTAGTGCCTTGCAATGAGCAAATGAAAGCACTGCTTAGAGTGAAGCTGTTAGGTGGAAAAGCTGGCTTTGCCAGTGTGGGGTCCCACTGTAATACTTGTTCATCTCCGTGGCTTCAGCCTAATGGTATGAAAGTGAGAAAGAAAGCTTTGTAACAAGGCATGGGGGGAAGAGGGGGAGAGGCGGGTTTCACAGAGTTTAAAGCCAGAAGGGACCATTGAGTATGTGCCACAGGCAGAGAATAGAAGGCACCGAGGTGCCCAGAGCCCAAGGCCCCCACAGTGGCAGGGTGTGACATTCCCCTCTGGTGTTATCTGGACCGGTGATCTGCTAGGTCACTCCAATCCTCGACTCTGGGAGCCAGCCTTACCCTGCTCGGCTGTGAGATCCCCCACTCCTGGGCTGTTCATGCACAGCCTCTAGCATGTAAACTGCTTGGATTGTGCAACTGAATTACACTAGCCACTATCTCCGGTCCCAGACACAACCCTAGGAACCTCTGTCTTGCAGTGTCCAGTTATGCCCGCTGGACGCTGCAAGCTTATATGAGTTCATCAGTTTAACAAAGAAACTGATATGTACCAGGCTAGTTATCCCAAGGGGAGTCTCTGACACACGTTAAACCAAACACACTGCTTTAGGTAGAATAAACAAACAAATGTATTAACTACAAAAGATCGATTTTAAGTGATTATAAGTCAAAGCACAACAAAGCAGATGAAATAAAAGCAAAATGCACTCTAAGCTGATCTTAACACTTTCAGTGCCCTTACAAACTTAGATGCTTCTCACCACAGGTTGGCTGGTTGCCCTTCAGCCAGGCTCCCCCCTTTGATCAGCGCTTCAGTCGCTTGGTGGTGGTGTCTGTAGATGGAGGTGGAAGAGAGGAAGAGCGTGGCAAATGTCTCTCCCTTTTATCATGTTCTTTCTTTCTTCTTGGCTTTGCCCCCCCCTTCAGGGTCAGGTGAGCATTACCTCATCATAGTCCCAAACTGACCAAGGGAAGGGTGGGTGACTGAGTCCAACAGATCCTTTGTTGCTGCCTAGGCCAGTGTCCTTTGTTCCTGTGAGGCTGGGCTGGGTTTGTCCCATACATGCCCTGATGAGGTGTGAACTGCCCCTCTGTTCCTGGAGAGTTTTGCCTGGGCTTGTTTTAAGCCATGAGGACACATTTTCAGCCTCATAACTATATTCATGAAATTATAATCTATAACATCACTATAACATTACTATAACAACAATGCTCGGTGCATCATGAGCCTTCCGAAGACACACGACATGACAACTTTGCATTGGATACCACAGTACCGTATTATAAGGATGAACATGGGGGTGCAGGGTGTTCCCCCGAGATACAGAGTGTCACACAGGGAAAGAATTATGTGAGCGATACCCAGATAAGACCAGTATGTGAGAACCAGCCAGCCAAGCAGCTGAGAGAGTGAATACTTGGTGCCACCTCAGAGCCCTGGCCCTCCCCACCCAATGTCCCATCTCCAGCCCTAGCTATCCCTGATGCTTCAGAGGAAGGAGATTAAAAAGAAAACCCTCCCAGCATGCATGGGGGGAGGGGAGAAACCCTTTGGCCATTCCTCCCAGTGGCTGATGGAAACCCTGAAGCACGAGCATTAGGAACATAAGCCATAAACCGGAAGTGGGGGCGCACTGCTGTAAGCAGGGGGTGAATGAGCTCTCCCTTGACATCTCGTGGATTTACATGAACACACCGACTCTGCCTAGGTATCCAGCAGACACAGCTGTGATGCCAAAGTGATCAATTTTGGCTGGTGGTAGGTTACAAATCACTTTAGTGTGGAGTGCAGGGGTAATGAGTGTTGTTATTTTTATTGTACCAGGAAAGGGCAGCAGAACTGTGCTTAGCCTGTCCTGATTGAGGGGGGTCAATTGAATTCATTAAGCAGGGGGTAGGGAAGCCAAATCCCAGTGAAAGGAGATAGAGAGTAGGGTGTTCCTACCTGCTGGTTTGGGTTTTGCCTAAGAGTCCTATTTGACTCTCTTCCTCTTCATGGTTTAAAAGATGAACCTGATTAGACTCCCTTGAGAGTCTTTGTTTTAGTAAACAAAATTCTGGATCTTCGCTGACCAAGGACAACAGGTGTGAGTGGGGCGCAGTGAGTGGGGCAACAGGTGTTCCGGGGCTGGAGCACCCACAGAAAAAAAATAGGGGGTGCTCAGCTCCCACCAGCCACCGCTGTTCAGTGGCACTCTGGATGAGCTAATCAGGGGTGCTGC
Organism: Emys orbicularis; assembly: GCF_028017835.1. Classification (NCBI taxonomy): domain Eukaryota; kingdom Metazoa; phylum Chordata; order Testudines; family Emydidae; genus Emys; species Emys orbicularis. The sequence goes on from NC_088692.1 coordinate 49,043,375, forward strand.
CAAACAGCTGTTTGGAAGCTCGGAGAAGGGCTTGGGGGAGGGCAGAGAGCGGCAGGCAGGCGGGGGCCTTGGTGAGGGGGTGGAGTAGGGGTGGGAAGAGGTGGGGGTGAGGCTAGGGTCTCAGGGGAAGGGGCAGAGTGGGGCAGGGTCTCAGAGTGGAGTGGGGATGGAGTGCCCCTGGGGCAAACTAGAAGTCCTCACCTATGGAGAAGACATCAAGATTTCTAAACAGTCTGACTCCAAACACCTGCCCCATTGGTCAGGGTTCATTCTCTTGACACTTGGAATGTCTGCTGCTCATTCACTCTCTGGTCATCCATAGAGACCTCCAGCAAGAGCAGGGTAGACTTCATTCGTGATAGTTCTCATCTAAATACAGGTAAAGAAAAACAACCCTTAGAAATCCTGTGAACAAACCTGGACTTCATTCCAGCCCCTGGAGCAGTACAAGTTCCTTTTTCCTTTCTTCCTGCAGAGCAGGAGAGGAAAGGGCATATTGCATGGACTTCCCTGTCAGCCTTGTCCAAGGGACCAGCATGACTGGGACTGGCATGACTTGGCCTGTCCAGCTGAGGGGCTGTAATGGAGGGGGTAGGGAGAGAGGCTGTGCCAGGGACGGGGAGATTGGGGGGCGGAGCCCTGGAGCCAGTTGGAGTGGGAGGTGGATGGTGTTCTCAGAATGGATCAGTAGGGGGCACTCATGGATTAGCTCAGTGCCTAGGACCAACGCAATGCCCAGGCTGCAGGAGAGGGAGGATCCCTTTGCAAGTCCCAAAGGAAGGAAGAGCTGCAGGGAGAGGAGAAGGAGGATGTGTGTTGCCCCAGGGGCGGGTGATAGGGCCAAGGGAGAGGGTCCAGTCGGGGAGGGAGAAGGGGGTGAGGGGTGGGAAACACTTAGCTCACACTCACTCAGCTCCTCCCTGCCCATTCCTGGGGGCCTGCCCCATGGGTTCCATCGCCCCGGCGTGGGGACTGCCTGGGGAAGGGCTTGCAGGGCAGTTGTAGCCCTGTGGGTGCCAGGATATTAGAGAGGTGGGTGGAGTGGCTTGGCATTCACCATAGTGCCCTGGGAAGGAATGGGATCTCCCTGCACCAAATCCTGCAACAAACGGGTTTCAATGCAGCCCAGTGAATGCCAAGGGGTCCAGGCAGGCCCTGAGCCTGGGCGCTGGCTCTCTGCCTCCTGCGCCCTCTCCCAGCCTCATGGCCCCTGACGCTACTCAAGCTGTGCTGCCAGGCCCTCCCCTGGTTCAACAGAAGCCTGGTCCTGCCTCAGAGCCGGATCGCAGGTGCTTCCAAGGGCATAGAGAAAGGGGGAACAATGTCTCAGTGACGTCACCCCCCCATGACCCCACCCCCTCCCTGCTGCTCCCCCATCCCTACCGCTCCCATCTTCCCCCCTCCCCTCAGGGTCCTGTGGTGATGATTGGACCCATGAAATCACCCACATAAGATGTCACAATAGCCGGTGATAACACAAGTTGATGGGGAAAGGTCCAAAAGGAAGACGGGAAACCGGAATGAGTCCAAACGAACGGCCAAGTTGAAATCATGCTAGTTAAAACCAGGAGACGTGGAGCTGGAAGCCAGCAAGCCAAAACTGGTGTGTCGGATACTAGGCCTAACTGGCGGACAAAATAATGAGGGGCTGGGTTGTGGTGGGTGTGACGTTGCACCCCATAATGCTTTATGGGATTATGCTTATGAATGTATATATGACATAACTGGCATATGGTTTATGCTACATATGCCATGTAACATATCTCTGTAAAGGTTATAATCTACTGCAGCTATTCCTCCTATTTGTATGCATGTATCATTTTTGTATTCGAAGTTATGAATATTGGCTGTGTACTTGCTTGATTATAAGTAGCCTAGTAGAGCATTTGGTCAGCTTCTTGAGAAAGGAATGTGCAAATTAAGTGCCCAATCAAGAATCACTTAAGCCAGCAATGAACTTGAAGGCATCAATCCACATCTGAGCTTTCCCAGGAATGTGGCTTGGCTGGTAAGAAACTCAGTCATGCATGGACATGTGACTTGCCCATGTGACTCCAAAACTCCATCTTGTAGCTGGGATTCTACACAGGGGGTGGGGGGAGCTAATCACTATCTGTGTCTATCCCAATCTGGACAGACCGTAAAACTACAGAGCATGAGGCTGGCACACCCACTCCTAGGGTCTGTCTACACTGCAACGGAAGCACCAGGTTAGTAGAACTCGAGTTAACGGAGCCTAGCTTTGTTAACCTAGGGCTTGAGCGTCTGCACTCAGCTGTAGCCTCAGGTTAGGAATTGTTGAACCCTGGGTCCTAAGCTGGGGGTCCAGCATCTACACAGCATTCTGTGAGTCCCAGTCCAACCACCCGTATCCCAGACTTCCTAGCGCCCTCCCAAAATGTGGCCGCTCTAGCCCTTTGTTCATTGTGCAATGAGGGAAAACTTGACTGTCCACAAAACTTGACTGTCCAGAGGACAAAGAAAGTCAGTTTGTGGGATTGTGGCCTACTTCTGGTGGACGCCCAGAGCACGAGTCCAGTGGGGCTTCATCTACACTGCAAATAGGGCTTGAAAGCTGGGTCTTGGCTTGGCTCAGGCTTGGACCCTCTCCCCCACAGTTGTCCTGGGACGCTGGGTCTGAGCCCTGGGTCAGCCTGATTTGTGTGTAGATAAAGAGGGGCTACGACTGAGCCTGAGTTCAAACCCTGGGCTTACACTGCAGTGTAGAGACACCCTTAGAGTCCATCACGAGAGGATTCAGCACATTGGAAGCTGAGATGAGGGAAAAGATCCTACAGTGGGAAAGCAAAGTAGGAGAAAAGCAGGAGCTGTAGGATCAGCAGAATGTACCATGCACTAGAATCATAGAATATCAGGGTTGGAAGAGACCTCAGGAGGTCATCTAGTCCAATCCCCTGCTCAAAGCAGGACCAACACCAACTAAATCATCCCAGCCAGGGCTTTGTCAAGCCAGGCCTTAAAAACTTCTAAGGATGGAGATTCCACTACCTCCCTAGGTAACCCATTCCAGTGCTTCACCACCCTCCTAGTGAAATAGTGTTTCCTAATATCCAACCTAGACCTCCCCCACTGCAACTTGAGACCATTGCTTCTTGTTCTGTCATCTGCCACCACTGAGAACAGCCTAGCTCCATTCTCTTTGGAAACCCCCTTCAGGTAGTTGAAGGCTGCTATCAAATCCCCCCTCACTCTTCTCTTCTGTAGACTAAATAACCCCAGTTCCCTCAACCTCTCTTCGTAAGTCATGTGCCCCAGCCCGCTAATCATTTTCGTTGCCCTCCACTGGACCTTACCAATTTGTCCAAATCCCTTATACGGTGGGGGGACCAAAACTGGATGCAATACTCCAGGTGTGGCCTCACCAGTGCCGAATAGAGGGGAATAATCACTTCCCTCGATCTGCTGGCAATGCTCCTACTAATACAGCCCAATATGCCGTTGGCCTTCTTGGCAACAAGGGCACACTGCTGACTCATATCCAGCTTCTCGTCCACTGTAATCCCTAGGTCCTTTTCTGAAGAACTGCTGCTTAGGCAGTTGGTCCCCAGCCTGTAGTGGTGCATGGGATTCTTCCTTCCTAAGTGCAGGACTCTGCACTTGTCCTTGTTGAACCTCATCAGATTTCTTTTGGCCCAATCCTCCAATTTGTCTAGGTCACTCTGGACCCTATCCCTACCCTCCTGCGTATCTACCTCTCCCCCCAGCTGAATTGGGCCCCGCGCTGCAGCTCTCCACCCCGCCCTCAGTTCACTTCCCCCTCCTCCCCTGAACGCTCCGCCCCCTCCCCTGCTTCCTGCGAATCAGAGGTTCGCGTGAAGTCTGAAAAGAAGCAGGGGCGGGCAGGCAGCACCAGGTAAGCTGGGGTGGCGGGGGGCGCGAGAAGGGCTCCGGGGAGGCGCGGCCCAGTCCGGCCCCGGTTCCGGCCGAGCACGCAGGCCCCAGCGGTTCTGGCCTGGCTCGGGTCCGGCCCGGCCCCCGCGGCGCGGCGCAGCTCCGGCCCGGCCCGGCCCCCGCGGCGCGGCGCAGCTCCGGCCCGGCCCCCGCGGCGCGGCGCGGCTCCGGCCCGGCCCGCCCCCCGCGGCGCGGCTCCGGCCCGGCCCCCGCGGCGTGGCTCCGGCCCGGCCCCCGCGGCGTGGCTCCGGCCCGGCCTGGCCCGGCTCCGGCCCGGCCCCCGCGGCACGGGGCGGCTCCGGGCCGGACCCAAGCCCGGCAACCCCGGCCGGAGCGCGGCTCGATTCCTGGGGTCGGGGCTTGCAGCAAGCCCCGCCCCCAGGAATCGGGCCCCGCTCTTGCTAAAGCCGGCCCTGGCAGGATGCCCAGGACACTAGGAGGATGGCTGGGTCAGCATCTGTGCACCCAGGCACTCAGCCTGTGACCCAGGTTTTGAGAAGGAACTGTGTAACTGATCTCCTGGAGGGGAGCAGTCACACAGCTGACTTCTCAGGGACAGAGAAAGGTACCTCAATCCAGGTCTCAATTTTTCAGGATGCTATTTCTGATAAGTTTTTGGGAAGTAACTGTGTCTCTTTACATCAAGATGCAGCTCCAATGCCTGTGATAACAGAGGAGTTGGGACAACAAAATTGCCACGTGGTAGTTTGCCAGAACACAAATGACCCAACTGACAGGAGCTGAGGGTAGGGTGACCAGATGTCCCGATTTTATAGGGGCAGTCCCGATTTTTGGGTCTTTTTCTTATATAGGCTCCTATTACCCCCCACTCCCTGTCCTGATTTTTCACACTTGCTGTCTGGTCACCCTAGCGGAGGGCGTGTTTTCCCCCAGGCTGGTGAGAAACAGGCAGCAGTTATGGGAAAGCTACTGGGAAAAGGTGCATCTGATCAAAGGGTAAACACACCTAGCCCAGACAGCACAGATCATAGCCCTCTAGGGGGCAGGGAAGGACTCAGTGCTGGGAGGGGGAAAACAGAGGGTAACCCCAAAAGGGGAGCTGGATTTTCTACATATGTACAGTACTGGGGTTGGGAGACCGCTCCCCAAAGGGCCAGACAATGTGCAGGATCCCCCTGGACCCTTATCTTGCCAGACCCTGTGATATCAAAATGCCAGAAACATGATTAAATTAAGAGTCCACACAGAAGGGAACACTGGAGGGAAAGAAAAGCCAGTGACTGATTACATGGGAGAGAGTCAAAGGACACCATGGGTAATGAACAAACTAACCTCAAACTAGAATATCTGAACAGAGGGTATGATATCATAAAGATACTTGTAAACGCACATCTGAGATAAAAATTTTGGTATTAAGTTTTGGGGATAAGAATTTTGACATGGATGTTAAACCTTATGAGAATGCTACTTTTCAATTAATACCTGTAAACAGTGTGGCAAATTGCCAGCACTACTATGATGGGTCTTGCGCTCTCTCTTCTTGGGGAGAGGGGGTTCAGGGCACCATTTCTTGCCCCTGAACTGGGATATTAACTGCCCCACTAGTGTCCTAGAGGAGGGGAGTGGAGAGGGAGGGACCTGGGCCCGCAGTCTACTACAGGTCCCAGCCCAGGGGCCCTAAGGATAGCAGTAAACCACTTGAACTAGCCGTTCCTTCCCCTGGGCTACTTCCCTCTCCTACCCTTCAGCTTGTGGGGGGCTTCCTGCTCTCCCTCTGCACAAGCCAGGTGTCCCTTTACCTAGGGTCTTGGTCTTCTTAGCCCACCACAGCACTTCTCCAAACTTCCCTCTGCTTCCCTCCAAACTGCTCTCTGCTCCAACACCAATCCACTGTTTCTACTCCTTCAAACTGTTCTCTGCTCCAACACCAATCCACTGTTTCTACTCCTTCAAACTGTTCTCTGCTCCAACACCAATCCTCTCTGCTTCAACTCTTTCCCCTGTCTGATTGAAGCAGGGGTTTTTTATCAGGTGACAGACTTCAGGTGCTCTAATTGGCTTCAGGTGCTCTAATTAATCTATAGCAAACTTTCTTCCCTCTACAGGGAATAAGGCTCCCTTCTAACCCTCTCCTGCTGCCCTCTGGCCATGCTGTATCACAACAGGTTTAAAGCTTATCATAGCAAAGAAACCATAAAAAACCTGGTTTGCTGTGTGTGAATGGGGAAACAGAGGCACGCTGCCTCAAGGCCTTAATGGCTGGATGCCAAGACAACTATAACACAAACTGCCTTCGAGCTAGTCAGTGACTAACCATCTTGCAGTAAATAAAGGGGGGAGGTGTGACACTGTGTACCTCGGGGGAACACCCAGCACCCCCGTGTTCATCCTTGTAAAATGATTGTGTGGTATTCAATGCAAAGTTTGTCATGTCGGGTGTCTTCAGAAGGCTCACGATGCACTGAGTATTGTTGTTCTAGTGATGTTATAGTAATTGTTGTTGCAGTAATGTTATAGTAATATTATAGGTTATAATTTCATGTCTATAGTTATGAGGCTGAAAATGTATCCTCATGGCTTAAAATAAGCCCAGGCAAAAACTCTCTAAGAGGAGATGTGCAGTTCACACCTCATCAGGGCATGTACAGGACAAACCCAGCCCAGCTTCACAGGAACAAAGGACACTGGCCTAGGCAGCAACAAAATGATCTGTTGGACTTTCAAGTGAGTCACCTTCCTTCCTTTGGTCAGTTTGGGACTGCAATGAGGTAATGCTCACCTGACTTTGACGGGGGGGGCAAAGAAAAGAGGGAAGAAAGGACATGATAAAAGGGAGACACGTTTGCCAAGTTCTTCCTCTCTCTTCCACCTACATCTACAGACACCACCACCAAGCGGCTGAAGTGCTGATCAAAGGGGGGAGCCTGGCTGAGGGGCAACCAGCCAGCCTGTGGTGAGAAACATCTCAGTTTGTAAGGGCATTGAAAGTGTTAAGATCAGCTTAGAATGCGTTTTGCTTTTATTTCATTTGACCAAATCTGACTTGTTGTGCTTTGACTTATAATCACTTAAAATCGATCTTTTGTAGTTAATACATTTGTTTGTTTATTCTACCTGAAGCAGTGTGTTTGGTTTGAAGCGTGTAAGAGACTTCCCTTGGGATAACAAGCCTGGTATATATCAATTTCTTTGTTAAACTGACAAACTCATATAAGCTTGCAGCATCCAGCAGGCATAACTGGACACTGCAAGACGGAGGTTCCTAGGTTTGTGTCTGGGACCGGAGATATTGGCTAGTGTCTGTGACGGGTTGGATCACAGAAACCCCCTTGGGAGCTGCCACCTGATGTGCCAAGACTACCTCTGCTCCTGCCTTCCCTGCCAGCTCAGGAACCCAGCACCCTGTCTTGCTGAGCCAGACACTCCCGTCTGCTCCAACAAAGACCCAGGGTCTGAATTACTTGCCCCAAAACTGCAGGTTTACCTGAAAGCAGCTCACAGAAGTGTGCTTGTCTTTAACACCTAGATGCCCAACTCCCAGTGGGGTCTAAACCCAAATAAATCCGTTTTACCCTGTATAAAGCTTATGCAGCGTAAACTCATAAATTGTTTGCCCTCTATAACACTGATAGAGAGATATGCATAGTCGTTTGCTCCCCCAGGTATTAATACATACTCTGAGTTAATTAATAAGTACAAGTGATTTTATTAAATACAGAAAGTAGGATTTAAGTGGTCCCAAGTAGTAACAGACAGAACAAAGTAAGTCACCAAGCAAAATAAAATACGCAAATCTATGTCTAATCAAACTAAATACAGATAAGATCCTCACCAGTTCCAGAATGCTCCCTTTTACAGACTAATCTCCTTTTAGCCTGGGTCCAGCAATCACGCACACCCCCTGTAGTTACTGTCCTTTGTTCCAGTTTCTTTCAAGTATCCTGGGGGGGTGGAGAGGCTCCCCCTTTAGCCAGCTGAAGACAAAATGGAGAGGTCTCCCAAGGGTTTAAATAGACTTTCTCTTCTGGGTAGGCACCCCTCCCTCCTCCTGTGTAGAATCCAGTCACAAAATGGAGATTCGGAATCACATGGGCAAGTCACATGCCCATGCATGACTCAGGACTTGCAGGTAGCAGCCATTACCAACATGCTATTTTGAACGTCCTCAGGTAGACTTCTTATGTGGATTAGAGTCTTCCAAGCTCTTTTGTCTGTTATGTGCTTCCTGATTGAGCACTTAACTTGCACATTCCTTTCCCAAGAAGTGACCAAATGTTCTAACTAAGGCTACTTAGAAATCAAGCAAGTATACAGCCAATGTTCATAACTTTGAACACACAGATGGTACCTGCATACAACTAGGATGAACATAACCAGTAGATCATAACCTTTACATAGATGTGTTACATGGCATATGTAGCAAAACCCTATTCCAGTTATAACATACATACAGTTATAAGCACACCCCCCCATAAAGCCTTATGGGTTACACTGTCACAGTGTCATTCGGTTGCAAGTAGCTGGGAGCAGTTTACATGCCGGAGGCTGTGTGTGAACAGCCCAGGAGTGCGGGTTCTCACAGCAGAGCCGGGTAAGGCTGGCTCCCAGAGTCAAGGATTGGAGTGACCTAGCAGATCACTGGTCCTGATAACACCAGAGGGGAACATCACATGCAGGCAGAAGGAAGGTTGCTGGGAACAGAGCCAGGACAGGCTGAATAAAATTCCCCAGACTTTGAAAGCAACCATCAGCATTTCAGCCAGGAAGTCTGAGATGGGAGCAGATCATTTAGGAGTGAAAGTTGAGTGTAAAAGAGAAATTGGATGGTATCAGATTGGGGAGGGGGCCTCAGGTTCCAGCCACGCACTTCAACACAAGTGGGGGGCCGGAATTAACCCCTGGAACAAGCCCCACACTTAACAACAGCACAACATTTTTATCTAACCCAGGCTAAGCCAGGAGCAGACCCAGATCACGATCTCCAGCAGGCTCCGCTGCCTGGATACAGCACATTATGTCCCCCACACCTGGCTAGATGCACACAGACTCTGCCCCACGCCAATGCGACCCTCGCCCCCCTTGGGTCAGCCCGGTCCACGCACTCTGCTGCTGCTGTGCGGTGTGAGCTCAGAATGGTGGGTCTTGCTGTGTGGGCTCAGCATCCATCTGGGTCCTCTTTCCCCAGCACCAGAGCAGCACCTGGCTCTTCTCTAAGCACCTCCTAGTTCAGACTCTTCATCCCTGCGCCCTGGTGTCTCTCTGCCCCAGCTCAGCGCTGCTGCTTCTCAGCCCTGTCTTTGGTCGCTCTCCAGATTTTCCTGGGCTAGTTCCCCTTCTCGCCCCCTGTCTGTTCATTGGCTCAAATCCTCCCAGTGGTCCCTAGTTCTTTCTGTGTCCTTGTTTTGGAGTGGCACTCCCCCTCCCCCCAGCCAATCAGGTTTGTGCAGAGTGCCGGGGGTGGGGGAGGGCCGGGGAGAAAGGAAGGGGAAGGGACTCTACCCAGCCCCATGCCTACCACCATGTCAACACCCCTGTCCCCAGGTAGCGGGCATGCCTGTGGCTTGGCCACCCTCGGCACTGCAATATCAGTCAGGTAGAGGGCATCCCCCTATCTAGGGTTGCGAACCCTCCCAGATTGGCTGGGAGTCTCCCAGAATCAGGCTCAATCTCCCAGAGGCTACTGATGCCAATCCAGAAGATTTTAGGCCGCTAAAAGTCCGGCGGCGCAGCGGGGTAAAGGCAGGCTCTCTACCCCTTTCCCGTGGCTGCCCCAGGCACCTGCTTCCTTCGCTGATGCCTGGAGCCAGCCCTAGGTGGGATCCACATACCTCCCTTGCTAGGCTTCAGATAGAGAGATGGACTGTCCATTTAGTCCACCCAATTCCTTCTTTGGGAGCTGCCAGGCGAGGTCACACCAGCATCCCTAATCCAGTCTGGGGAAGTCTTCTGAGGGTGATATCTGGGCCAAAGCCTTCTACTCCTTGTTCCCCATTCACAGTGCCACCCCATTCTAACAACCAGCTCTCCATTCACAGCAAGCTGCAGCGCATGGGGTCTCAGCTTCCCCACTCCCTTTCCTATTGATAGCTGCCAAGGGAATGCTGGGAAATGTTGTTCCTTTCCTGCTCTAGGGCTGGCTCTGTAGGCAGGGAGCTGGACAAGGAACTACAGCTCCCAGGGCCCCTTGGGTTCTCAGCTCCCATGCTGGATCCCTGCTGCTCCGAGGCTCGCTCTCAGGGGCTCCGCTTCTGTAGCGCTGGGAGAGGAGAGGAAGTGAGTGTTATGGGGCCCCTTCTGAGCTTGGGGCCCCAAAACTACCCCTGCCCTGTCTCTTTATCGCTAACTCACTGACAGTGTGCTAGGTGAGGTCCTGGAAACTGAACTGGGAAATTCTGGGGACAGTTTGGAATCTGACAAAGAAGATTGGCTGTTCCCTTTAATGTGTGACCAGCTGGCAGCCCTGGGGTCTGTTGGACTCTGAGCTCATTTCCCGGATGCCCACACTTTTATCTTTCTCACCCTTATTGTTGGCTGCAGATATTGATCACATAAGCAAACAAATCAAAGACTACCTCTCCATTCCACAAAGATATTTCCCTCTCCTACCAGGCACTTCTTTTACATCAGGATTGCAGTCACCCATTCAATAAGTGACTGTCCAAGATGCAAAATATGGAGAGGAGGAAGTGTGGAGAGCATCAACCCCCAGCAGGGCTCAATTTGGCTCAAAGAGGGCAATTTGCCTTGTGAAGCTGTTTGCACAGTGACCTTTCCTGCCTGCAGTCCTTGATTGTTTGCACCCATCATTCTCCACTGAAGTGGAAAGCTGCACTGCCCACTGCTCTGCAAACATCTCTATCAGTTACTTCCCAGCTCATTGTGTGGGTTGTTGTGTTCACGTGGTGCTTCCTGAGTGGGGGACTGCCATGAAGTCATTGCCAGCTACATCCTCCTGGAGCAGTAGAAGAGTAACAGCAAGAGTTTCATGGGTCTCTGAGACCTGTGGGGCTGTCCACACATGCCAGCGCCCATCAGTGCATCCCCTTACCCCCAGGTACAGCACAGTGTAGAACTGGCCAAGTGCATTATGGGTAGATTTGGCAGAATTCGAGTTTTATTGTTTTACAATTCCAATGGATAATATCAATGTTTATTTTTAAGCATTCTTTTTTTCAATGTTTATCGAGTTAAAATTCCAGTAATGGAAAATTATGGCAGGAGTCAGACAATAATTATTTAATGGCTAGATATTTAGATTTAAAAAGTTAAAGCTTTGTAACCATTGAAACAAAAATTATCGACATCACATCAAAATATACAAAGTAAATATCCTTACAGCCAATTCGAATAAGTTCTCAAGGAGCATTTTTCTTATTTTGCCTATTTGTAAATTTCTGTTATTATTGATGGAAATCCCGTTTCTTTGGTTTATATGTGTAGAGTGAAATGGACATTTAGCGATATGAATCTAATCCTTCCAAACCTAATTATGGGTCATTTCCACCTGCCTCGGAAGTATCAGATATGTATGATACTGGAAGCTGCAGAAGACTGGAACGGGTGGGCCCATAATCTGATCCAATATGGAAAATCCTAAATTTCTTCTGCTGTGGCGTGTCCCATCAGGCAGGGGCATGAATGGGGAAAAATACTTGAGTTGTTCAGCTGCTGGTGCTTGCAAGGTCCTTGATCTTGGTCTTCTAGGTCTTTGGAGCATGAAAGTTTCTTCAGCCAAACCTATTTGTATTTATCACCTGAATACAGTTGCCTCTAGCCAAGGTCTGCTAAACCAGTGGTTCTCAGACTTGGGCCGCCACTTGTTCAGGGAAAACTCCTGGCAGGCCGGGCTGGTTTGTTTACCTGCCGCGTCCGCAGGTTCGGCCGATTGCGGCTCCCACTGGCCGTGGTTTGCCATCCCAGGCCAATAGGGGCTGCGGAAAGCGGCGCGGGCCGAGGGATGTGCTGACCGCTGCTTCCCGCAACCCCCATTGGCCTGGGACGGCGAACTGCGGCCAGTAGGAGCTGCAATCGGCCGAACCTGCGGATGCGGCAGGTAAATAAACCGGCCCAGCCCGCCAGGGTGCTTACCCGGGTGGGCCGCGTGCCAAAGGTTGCCGATCCCTGGCATAGAGCCATGGCCAACCAACTTTGGTTGATGCAGTGTGAGTGTACAGGCTGCATGACATGTGTAGACCCTAACAATTCTCCAGCCATTGTCCCACAATGCTCCTGTCTCCACAACAGTGACTGCTCTACTCACAATTTTAAACTCCACTGCCCAGGGATCACAGAGACAGGAATTCTGCCTCCCCCCTTTAAAAGCCCCACATGTTTTTTAAATGCTCTTTCCTGGTTTTCCCCCTTGGCATGCACAGCTAGCAGCTCACCTGCGTTGTGTGCATCCTACTGCCCAACCTACCTTGGCTGACTCCACACACACACACAGGGCTACTAGAGGCACTCCTGCCTGGAGGAGGTGAGAAGTACTGGATCTCCTGGGCCTGCAGGGGGAAGAGGCTGGGCATGCACAGCTACAGAGCAGCTGTAGGAACGTGGACATCTCTGAGCAGATTGAACAGGGTGTTGGGTTATGTCCATTTTGCATGTTTTGTATAATTTCAGGAACCCATATTGGTTCCCAAAATGGAGTTTGTGCCCATATGACCCAGCTGATCACAGTTTTCCTGCCTTTTATTTCTCATCAGAAGTTGTAAACAACTTCTGGATAGAACTGGTTTTTACCGCCTTTTCCACTGGGTTTCCCAGAAGGGGTTTTCTGCTCCTTCTACTAAGTGATCGGCAAGTCCCTCTGGCTCCTAGGCACAGAGGTGGCCAGGGGGTCTCTGTGCCCTGCCCCCACCCCGAGCGTCGATTCCGCAGCTCCCATTTGTTGGGAACTGCAGCCAATGGGAGCTGCAGGGAGTGGTGCCTGCAGGCAGTGGCAGTGCGTGGAGGTTAGATAAGTCTGTCCCGAGCACTGCTCCGGGGCTGTCTATCCGAGTGACAGCAAGGGACTGTCGCAGGTCTGACTTGCACTTACTACCCATCCTAGTGGTAGAGGGGGCTACGGTTTTCTTTTAACAGCTCCGCCTCCACTTGGGCGTGCATTTGCCATCACCAGCAAGGAGAAGAGAAGGATAGACAGCCACATCCCACTTACCATCATCCATCTTCAGCTGCTGTCCCCTGATGTACCATCTACTCTTCTTCAGACCCAGAGGAACATCAAGGGACTCCCTGGAGCTCCTCTCCAATGGCTTTCAACTAGCCGGAGGATTGAGGCAATAATCAAAGCTTAATCTATAGAAAAAGGTTTCTATTGAGGGGTTTACTTACCTGTTTATAGGGTTTATTTTGGGGAATCACTGTATTGCATAATATTACTGTTTACTCCCTCCCTTTCTTTGCCCTATTCATTGTACACCAATTCTTCAATACACTTTATTTGTTTTTCACCTTATCCCAACTGACTCCTTGTTATTCGAGGTGGGAGGGACCTTTTATGGGAAAATCAAACCTACCAGTTGACACATACTGGACAGGGAGGTCGAATCTAAGGAAACAGGAAGCATAGGCCCACATATATTTCTTTGTCTTTCTGTCCTTTCCTCTAACAAGGGGATGCAGGCAAAGGGGTAAAAAATATATGGAGATATACCTATCTCATAGAACTGGAAGGGACCCTGAAAGGTCATCAAGTCCAGCCCCCTGCCTTCACCAAGTACTGATTTTGTCCTAGATCCCTAAATGGCCCCCTCAAGGATTGAGCTCACAACCTTGGGTTTAGCAGGCCAATGCTGAAACCACTGAGCTATCCCTTCCCCCCGGGGATCAGCAGTAGTGCCACATGAAAGTGAAGGAACTTTGCCAGGGCTCACACAAGGCCAAGGAGGCCAACAAGAAATCTGGTGACTTGCTGCTTTTACCACAAACTGCAGGCCATACTTGGCGGTGACCCCAACAGCACCCTGCAGACCGCTTTAGATACCTCAGAGGACCTGAGATGAAGACCTGTTGTGATAACTGAGCCTGAAAATTTATCCTACTTGTGAGCTCAACTGTAAGAAGTGTGAGTTCATAAGATGTCACAGTAATCTAGAACAGCAAATGTTGATGGGAAAAGGTGCAAAAGCGAGGCAGGACTCAATGAGTCCATACAAAAAGGCCTCCTGATACAACTCAAGGATTGTGTTAGGATCATGCCTGGTGAACAAGAGCATGGAACTGGAAACCAGTGAACCAGGATTGGTAGGTTGGAAACTAGGCCCAACTGGTGGACAAAATAAAGAGGACGGGCTGTTCCACACATCAGTTCCCCTTTTGGGTGGAAAAGCTGCCTACCCCGACACAGGCCAACTGAAAGGAGGGGATGCGACCAATGGCTGACTGAAAGATGAGAGAATGGGAAGGAGTGAGCTCCACCATCATGACTGCCACTCCCACCATATCCTGAGACCCCAGACCTTCTTCATCCTAATCCTGAGAGATGTTGTGACCAGACTGGGCCAGAGAGAGGAACCCAGATGGCATCACCACCTCCACCAGCTCCAGCTAAATCCCAAACACGATGTCACACCCTCTCCTCCCCCATGCATCCTTTTCCTTCCCTACTTTATTTTTTTTCTTTTCTATCTTTCTCCTTTTTCCTTCTGTCTAATAAGTTTCTGGCTTAGTTGGCCATGACTGTGTATTTTGCAACACTGCTGAGTTCTTGTGACCAGAAAGAGGCAGCTAAAAGCAATGTCCTAAGCAGCCCAATGCTGGTATGAGTTTACCAGGTCTTGGAATGGCTGATCAGACTGTGTGCTAGCCCTGTGTTTTTTCCAGCAGCGAGTTGCAAGTGAAAGTCCGAAGCTTTCATTTTCTACCTTTCCTATTCTTTTCTCTCCTCTTTCATGTGTGTTTGTCAAGTTTTGTCTTCTTAGGAATGAGAACGGACTTTAACAACGACAGCAATAATAGCTCCAGCTGATCAACTAACTGCTTTTCTTTTTCCCAAAGAGGACAGGTGTTGCCACCTTTGATACCTTGTAAGAGTTTGGTTTTTTCTTCTACAAAATCTCTCCAGCTAAAGGAAAAGGGAACAAGAGGTATTGTTCAAATGAAAGCCTTATTTAATACTTTTCATTTCAAATGCTTTTAACTTTTTCCCTTCTTCTTTGTATCTTTAATAAAAGGTTAAAGGGGTTTTAAATGGTGTGTTTGCCATGGGATTAAGCAGACTGAGGTCTCTGTAGACCTCACCTTGTTTAACATTATTCAGTGTTCAGCAGTGACTGGGACATGTTAATACTCTTTGGGCCATTTTAGTCCATCTAAATTAATACAACAGACCCCTGCCCTGAACCCTGAGGACAAAGAGAAGGAAGAGAGGGGAAGACGAGGTGGGGACATCAATCATGTCGTGTGCTAGGACCTGTTTGAAATTTAGCAGGCAAGCACAGATGAGTCTGCTGATGAAGGGGAAGGAAGCTTGGGTAAGTGTATGCATGCATTTCTCCTTACAGTGTTTTATCTGTTTTTTTCTTACTCCTCCCCCCCCCTTGTTGACAGAACAAGAAGCAATGGTCTCAAGTTGCAGTGGGGGAGGTCTAGGTGGGTGGTGAAGCACTGGAATGGGTTACCTAGGGAAGTGGTGGGATCTCCATCCTTAGAGGTTTTTAAGGCCCGGCTTGACAAAGCCTTGGCTGGGATGATTTAGTTGGTGTTGGTCCTGCTTTGAGCAGGGGATTGGACTAGATGACCTCCTGAGGTCTCTTCCAACCCTAATATTCTATGATTCCCTGATTCCCTCTGCCATTTAAAGATGGCATCCAGCCCATTCTCAAGTTTACAAGACAGAGGTAACGTTTTATTGCTTTATTGGTATACGTGGAGAAAATAAAAAGTTAGGAATAAATTCAAAACAAATTCGTGCAAGGTGGGAGGATCTGAGAGCCCAGGCTGGAGGCCAAGCTCTGGAATAACTGTGAGAGGGGAAGGATCCCAGAGCCTCTGCTGTGAATTTTCCAACTCCAGAATGATTTCTCACTGACTGGAAGCTTTCAACACCAGATTTCTCCCAGAGTGTGATCACCACTTGCGTCTCGATTGTCAGTGCAGGTCTCATTGTGGTGTCTCTGCACTGGAGGGCTGGGGTGAGCTCAGCACACAGATTCAATGAACTCTAATGCAAGCATTTGTGAGTATGCGCAGCACGGACACAAGCAGGCAAGTATGATATACAAATTTCAGTGGCTGTACAATGATGTAATTTGTGTTGACCAAGTGTGTAGACATGGCCTAAACCTAGCTCATCTTGACTAAGGCCTCCTGCTCTCAGCCATTCTTGAGCAAGGCCTCCTTCCTTCTGTGTTAGCCCTGTCTCTGGGCCACAGGCATCGACTTTCATTTTTCGAGGTTGGTGCTCCACCCCGGCTCTGCGCCAAGGCCACACCCTCGCACCGCCTCTTTCTGCCCCCACTCCGCCCCCTCCCCCGAAGCTCCGCCCTGCCTCTTCCGGCCCCTGCTCCGTCCCCTCCCGCCAGTGCCTCCCACCCGCTGCTGAATAGCTGATTGGCGGGTGGCTGGTGGTGGGTGCTGAGTACCCTCTATTTTTTTCCGTGGGTCCTCCAGCTCCAGAGCATTTGCGGAGTCGGCGCCTATGCTCCGGGCCATTAGAATCCTTAGGCATCTCAGACTTGAGCCTGAATCGAATAAAGTGTGTCCCCAAAGCGGAGTCTTCTCAAAAAGAACCATCCTTAAATGTTCACAGCACAATCAGGCTGTCGCAGTGCAGGCTGCATGTGTCAGCTTTAACCGTTCCTCGCAGTCAGATCTGGCTTGTTTGAATCCCATAGAGCTGTAAGGACCAAGCCTGGGAGTCATAGCAGCAGTGAAGGACACAGCTGACATCAACAGCATGTGCATTTTAAAGAGACTGTCTTCTGGCTTGGCAGCTGGTGTTCTGTACCGCTGCTTATCACGCTGACCAGCACTGTCTCACTGTTACCTGTGCTTCCCCCTCTCTTTGGCCTGCCCACCTGTTGTATCTCGTCATATACCTGGACTGTAAACCCTTTGGGGCAGGGCTATTTTGGGGTCCATGTGTAGATCACCGAACACAGCGGGGCCTTGATCCTGAATTGGGCCCTCTAGGTGCTGCTGTGACACAGATGATAAATATTGAGTAGGTTGCCGGCTTTCAGCACTGCCTTGTCCCCTCCTTGCTCATGGCAAAGCAGGGGGAAGGAAGATTGAAGTCTGTAATTTGCTTCAGAAAATTGGTCTGGCTCTTAAACAACGGGCCAGACTTCAAGCCCAGATTCCATTGGCTTCTAGCATGGAAACCCAGGTTATGGGCCTCCACAGAGCTTAAATTCTTACATGGTATTTCCCAGAGCTCGGAGCTTCAGCCCCACGGGAGAAGCCAGGGCTCCTGGGGCTTTGCAAATATTTACCCGAGCTCTACTCCAGATGGCTCTGGCTGAGTTTAAGCCCTGGCCCCCAGTAGTGCACAGTCTGCTAGTAGTGAGGGCAGAGTTGGAATAAACTGCCTAGGGAGGTTGTGGAATCTCCCTCTCTGGAGATATTTAAGAGTAGGTTAGATAAATGTCTATCAGGGATGGTCTAGACAGTATTTGGTCCTGCCATGAGGGCAGGGGACTGGACTTGATGACCTCTCGAGGTCCCTTCCAGTCCTAGAGTCTATGAGTCTATGAGTGGTGCCAGCTGTCTGCATTCTCCATTCTGCCAGGGATCTGGAGTTGGAACAGCTTAGGCAGTAGGCAGGGCAGGCCAGAGAAGTCTAATGGCAGGGCTCCTACAGAGACCAGCTGCAGTTTAAAGGGGCATGCCCTGGGGGACGGAAGATGTGCTACTGCTGCTTTCCCTCCTCCTGGGGGTGCAGCTTGTTCTGTGGGTTCAGCAACGAAGCCCCAGAGTGGGGGCCCCCACCCCATTATCCCCAGGAATGATTCACGCCCAGTGCCTGGTAACAGGTTTCCTTGTCTGAAGTAGAGCTGAGCCATTAGGAGTCACTCGCCAGCCAAAGTCAATAGCAGGAACAAGGTTTCCGCATGCTCTGAGGCACTGATGGGTTTGATTTTATAGCAGGCAAACATACCTGAGGATTAGAGAGATGCTTTGCACTCAGAAGTGTCCTCACCACTTACACTTCACTGGCAACACCTACCTGAGGCATTTCCAAAGCCCTGCCAGGAGGGGGCTGCAGGCACAGCACCTCATGCACAAATCCTGGCTGCTCTGGAGGAATGAAGGGGCTCACTCGCAGTACTGCCAACCTCCAGGGATCAAAAATCACGAGTCAGACCCCCTGAAAGCAGGGGCTTGGAAACACCATCAAACCATGTGCTTCAGTCGGTCGTTTGACTTTTTAACTCCCCTCTACTCTGCCGGCGTGGGGGTGAGTCAGGTTGAAAACTCAGCCTTCAATGTTCTCAGAAATGCACCCCGCTCCCTGGCAGCTTGGATGGAGACTCCACTTACCCTCTCCTCACCCCTAAGAAAGGGGAGCTGTGGACCTCAGAAATCCTGGGGTTCATGGGACTCTCCCACTTTGATCCCCCCCAACTCCCTGCCCTGGTTGAAGAGCCTCCTGCTTGTGGGGCTGCCTGGCCTCAGTGCCCCGTTCCAGGCATTGCAACCTGGCCCCTGGTGCACAGGTCGGCAATGCCACTTGTTCAAATTTGGCTGGGCTGCACCCTTTCCCGGGGGCCATGCCAAACTCAAGCTGCGCTGCAACCCCATGCGCCGGGGCCAGGTCACAATGTCCGGAATGGGGAGGCCAGTCCAGCCTGCCCCGTGGCACAGAAGTAGGGATAAGTGCGGGCTGGGCTCATCTACAAATCACCCCCTCCCCGCTCCAGCCTCCTACCCCCTGCGGGCAGGCCCCATCCTACTTTAGCCACTGGACATGCTGAGAGGCATTTCCTAGACTGCCTTGGCTCTCTCCCCGGCTGGTTTATTTCCCCTGATAAAGGAAGGGCTGGCTGGTAAGGTGTTTGAGAGCCATTGACCTAATTACTGCATCACAACTCACACTGGCTCGTTGATGAGTTACAGAGATAGACATTAAAGGCCTGCAAACTTCCTGTCAGTCAGTCATGTCCATGATAATGTTACAGCAAAACAAGGTGATTTAGTCTTTTGCGAGAAGCAATGCTTCCCTGCTCCTGCACCTCCCCCATCCTCTACTGCTGCTTTGGACCCCCTACACACTCCCTTCCCCACCCCTCCCTCCTGCCCCCCACGTTCCCCTGCAAACCTGAAATCTGCTTCCTGCTCCCCCTCACTCTCCTCATCCCCCTTCATGGGTCTCTGCTGCTCCTCACTGTATTGTCCAGCCCCCTGAACCATACAGCAGCAGCCATTGTACCTGTGGGCATGGCTTCAATCTCACTGAAAACAGGGAGGTGGCGGCCAACTTGATTAGGGGCAGCCTCCCTTCCACATGCAGATGGACCGTAGACCAGGGAAGCTGCCCCTTGCTGTAAGCCTGCATTACACGGAGGAAAGATAAACAGCCGGGTGTGTGTTTGTGAATGTGAAATCACACGGGCTGGCCAGGCAATGTGGTTCCCAGAGAGCAACTGAGTTGCCCTGTGACAAGGGAACCCAGCATTAATGTGGGAAAACACAACAATGAATTAACCATATAAGTAAGTAAATCCTCACCCCCACAGAGTCTTGGGCAGTGTCCTTGCCTCAGCTTCCCCCGCCTCCGACTAGTGTGACTGTCCAGTGCACAGATGTCCGTTTGGCACCTCCTACACCCACCCCTCTCTGGGGCATCCCACTCATCATTTGGTCATTAGTTAATGAAGTACTGTAGCTCAGGAAAGCACTTGGGCAGGCCCCTGTCCAGCCCCTAGGGCAAGTGCTGCCTGGCTTCTGTGAGGCTGTGGTGGCTTCTGCATTGTGGCTCCCTACCCACTGCCTCTAGCCATGAGACCATCTCGGCAGCGCCGTCTCTCTCCCCCGTCACCACCTCTACGCCTGTCTAGTTCAGTCCTAGGGCACCACCTCCCAACCTCGCCACAGTCACGTCAGCTCTGGGGTGCTGAGCAAACGGATCCCCCCCCTCACTGGAGTTCGCTCAGCTCTATTGGACCTCTCAGCATCTTCCGTGCAACCAGACCTGGGTTCTGAGGCTCCAGCAGCCAGAGCGACGTCAGCTCTGCCATTATGCCGGGGAAGGGATCCGATGGCAAGTGGGACCCTGGAACAGAGAGGCCATGCCACCAACCCTTCTGTTCTCCCTACAAATAGGACCCGCCTCCCGCCCCCTCTGTGGTATGTCTAACGCCACTGCCCAGACATCCAGGACTGAGGTTTGGTTATGGTCCTTCCTCACTGAGGGCAGACCTGCTGCCCATCTGTCAAACACAAGGACATCCAAAATGTAACTGAATATTAGCCAATATTGTACGTAGTGTTGTTGTAGCCGTGTCGGCCCCAAGTTACTAGAGAGATCAGCTGGGCGAGGGAATGTATTTTATTGGTCTCTGTCACGCACAGAAGTCGGTGCAATAAAAGATATTGCCTCCCCCACCTTGTCACTCTATTGCCCCAAATGCCTCTACTGGGAGGATGGGTAACAAGTGTGCAAAATGTCTTGTCCCTTCCTTGGGTTCACCAGTAGATGGCAGCAGAGATCTCCTTCCCCTATGATCTTCAGACCACAGAGCTACTTACTACACATGCTTAGGAGCCTGGACTTTCAAAAGTGCCTATCTGCAGCTTTAGGCACCTAAATCCCTTTGAAATTCTGGCCCTAAGGGCTTTGTTCGACCAGGCCCCAAAGGCAGGGAAATGGGCTCCACATTATGAATGTGCTGGTGATTCACAGTGTGTGTTCCTGTAAGTAGGAAACACCGGGAATGGATAGACCCCCGAAGTCAAAACAAAATGAATGATAGTATCAATAAGACTGTAATAAATGGAGGAGGCACCCAAAGGGAAGGAGGGGGACTGGGATCAGACAGATGGCTGCTGTTCCCAAAGGGAAGGAGAGGGACTGGGATCAGACAGACGGCTGCTGTTCCCAAAGAGAAGGAGAGGGACTGGGATCAGACAGACAGATGCTGTTCCCAAAGGGAAGGAGAGGGACTGGGATCAGGCAGATGGCTGCTGTTCCCAAAGGGAAGGAGAGGGACTGGGATCAGGCAGATGGCTGCTGTTCCCAAAGGGAAGGAGAGGGACTGGGATCAGACAGACAGCTGCTGTTGTGTTTTTCCAACCTGAGCACACAGATCTCTTCACAAAGGCAAAAGGAAAGGCGTGATGGCAAGCCAGAGGCTCTGCTCATGGGTTTTCATAGGATTAGATGTTCACAAGCAGTCCTATCAAACAAAGGCTGCAGATACGCCAGGCAGGAAGACTGGGAAGTTGTGGGAAGCCTGAGAAACGGGAATCTTAAGGCTTGGCGATGTTCAGTAGTTGCTGGGAGCTCTGGCTAGAAGCTTTCGCCAGAGGCATGCAGAACTGTGGCTTAGATCAGGGTTTCTCAACCCGTGGGTCGGGACCCAAAATTGGGTTGCCACTGCCAGAATGTTTCAAAAGGCCACGTGGCAGCTCCTGTCCTACGGGGCTGGCTGGGCTCGCCTCTGCTCCAGCCACTGCAAACTCTGGGGTCCCAGCATAGGGTTACCATATCTATGAAATAAAAAAAGAGGACCCTCCACAGGCCCTGGCCCTGCCCATTTCCCCACCCCCAGCCCCGCCTCAACTCCGCCCCTTCCCCGCCCTAACTCCGCCCCCTCCTCCCTCCCACTCCCAGCCATGGGGAAAGGGCTGCCCGAGCGCTACCGGCTTCACGGTTTGCCGGGCAGCCCCCAGACCCTGCACCCCCAGCCGGCGCTTGCCCAGCGCAGCTGGAGCCCGGGAGGGGAAGCGCCCAGCCGGGGGCGCAGGGTCTGGAGGCTGCCCGGCAAACCGTGAAGCTGGTAGCGCTTGGGCTTCGGGCAGCCCCCTTGCCTCCGGACCCTGCGCCCCCAGCCGGGCACTTCCCCTCCCGGGCTCCGGCGGCGCAGGGTCCGGAGGTATGGGGGCTGCC
This sequence comes from Emys orbicularis, assembly GCF_028017835.1. NCBI lineage: Eukaryota > Metazoa > Chordata > Testudines > Emydidae > Emys > Emys orbicularis. The sequence continues at coordinate 49,065,303 of NC_088692.1, forward strand.
CAAAGCCCGTAGCGCTCGGCTCTTAAACAGAGCCGAAGAGTCGGGGAGGAGCAGAGCCGCCGCGGCTGGAGGCTCTGCTCCTCCCCTGACTCTTCGGCTCTGTTTAAGAGCCAAGCTGCCCCAGCGCTACCGGCTTCGGGCAGCCCCCGTGCCTCCGGACCCTGCGCCGCCGGAGCCCGGGAGGGGAAGTGCCCGTCCGGCGGCTGGGGTCCGAGGCAAGGGGGCTGCCTGAAGCCCATAGCGCTCGGGCAGCTCGGCTCTTAAACAGAGCCGAAGAGTCAGGGGAGGAGCAGAGCCGCCATTTTCCTGGACATGTTCGGCTTTTTGGCAATTCCCCCCAGACGGGGGTTTGAGTGCCGAAAAGCCGGACATGTCCGGGAAAAAGAGGACGTATGGTAACCCTATCCCAGCATCACTCAGGTTTGGCCGAGCCGTCATGACAACAGGAGCCTGGGTAGGCCAAATTTGAGTGAGTGGCCCTGCAACCCCATGAGCCAGGTCACAACTCCACTCACACAAATTTGGTCCAGTCAGAGGGGCGGGGCCAAACCTGAGCAGCGCTGCAATCCTAGAGCTGGGAGCCAAGCCCAGCCAGCCCCACAGCACAGCAGCTGCAGGAACCGCCACTGGGGGGGTGAGTGCTGGGCAGAACCCAGTGTCCTGTGGGGCAGGTTCTGACCAAAACCACCCCAGAGCCTCCACCCCCAGACTATTTACTGGGTCGCGACAGGCCATAAACATTTACAAATGGGTCCTGAGTCCAAAAAGGTTGATCTTAGATGATATACAGAGCCCTTTTGTGAAACCTGCTGCAGAAAACCAACCCTTGTTTTCCCCATGAACGCTGGAAAAGTTGTCATAGTCAATGAAGCTGCGTACTATTGTGATGGGCGGCAGGATAAAACTGGTAGAAAGAGAGGTAGATGACCAGGCTTGCAGAGCAAAGCTCCTGATATATCTAAATGTTATGCCTCAGGGGGGGAAAAAATCAGATTAATAACAGCTTCTGGGCGGGACTGAATAATTGCAGCCTCTCTGGGCATAGAGGAAGCACTGAACAAAGAATGAGGCCCAACTGGCGCCTTTCAGACTCTGTCAAGAAACAAAACAACAGAGGGCCACACCTGCAACACGGATTTTCATGAAAATAAAATTGTGATATGAACAGGGAAATTGGTGAAGAGTAAAACACCCTCAGCACACATGAGTCTCTGTAGCAATCACAAGGGCCTGGCTTGGCTGTCATGCCAGATTAGGATAGTGCCCAGTGCAATGAAGGGTTTCCATGCTACTGTGCCAGTGACCCCATTGCAGGGCATTACAATGTCACTGACACCATTCGCTATCTAAATGCCGTTGTGGCACAGGTTTCTCTTAAGAGTCTGGGGGAGGGGCCAGGTTCTATGGCTGGTTCTATGCTGACCCCAGCCTGGGGCTGCTCTAACCTGTGCTGTCTCTCCTCCCCACTCCCCCGTAATATTTCTTATATTGTAGATTTCAAAGTGCTTCACTATCTTTTAATGCATTTTTCCTCCCAACCCCACTGGGAGGCAGAGCAGGCCTATTATGCCCATTGTATTGAGGGGGAACTGAGGTACAAATTCTTGCCCAAAGTCATACAGGAAGTCCATGGTGGAGCAGGGACTTGAACCCACGTCCTAGGACAGTGCCCTAGAACACTGGACCATCCTTCCTCCCAAAGGGCTGGCTAGCAGTCAGGATTTGAAGCACACCCTGACCATACCCTCTCCCCATCCCTTCCTGCCCCACACTACACTGGAGGAATGGGGGTACAGGAGCTTGCTACCCCAGGTCTGTGCTCACAGGAGACTCTCCCTGCTGGGGGAATCTTCACTGGGAGGATCCAGCTGCTTTTGAGCCCTTCTGTGCAGCTAAGGGTCTGGAGCTTTCCATATGGGGGGCCACCTGGGCCACCAGTGCTGCCAACTTTTGCAATTTTATAATGAGTTTTCCTTAAAGCCCCAGCTCCTGGAGTCAAGTGATTAGGTGAGACTCTTGGCTTATATTATAATAAACAGCACAGACACAAAGGCCCAGTAACCAGAAGGCCAAAAATTGGCCCTACAATTATTACTTTTTACAAACCTCAGGATTTTTTAAAGCCAATCTCAGGATTTTGGGGACCTGACCCGTGATTTTTGAACACTCGGCGCTGCGGCTCAGCAGGAGCTGTACATGTGTCACTAGCAGCCGAGGCTCCAAATGCTACCTGGGCAGAACATGTGTAGGATCTGCTGACCCATGTCCTCACTGGCACAGGAGCTATCCGAAGAGTGGGCAATGACATTTAGGTTTCAGTCCCATCCTTGGTGGCAGCTTTAATGTATTCTCTCCATATAACTGCTCTTCAGTCTTCAGCAGAGTGTCCAGGCTCTGGTGCCAGATTGCTTCTGTGTTACAGGGGTCCCTGAGAGGGAAAGCCTTATGAGTAGGGTGCTGAGGGGAGGGTTCCCCCATCTGCTCCTGCTAATGTCATGGGTTTATGGCAGACCCCAGTACATAGCAGGGGAGGTGGGTGCAAAAAGACACTGAGGCCCACTCTCCTGCAAGCTGTGGCTGAGCTAGGGAAACCGCCCTGGCTCTGTGGAGGCACTTTTCTCTCTGCTTCGCTCCAGATAGTAACCCTTTTGCTTCTGCTCTGCCTGCCAGGTGCTGTGGGGCTCCCCTGCCCATCCATTGGGCAGTGTTTTCTGGGGGGATGATCTGGATCAATGGCAAGGAGGCAGGCAGGCCCCTGGAACCAGCCCACTCAGATGAGTGGAGTTTTACCATCCCCTTTTCCCCACATTAGGCCAGGAGCCACCATTTTGGGGAGGGCTCCCATTGCTGGGTGTCTCCTGCAGGAGCCCTCTCAGGGCAAGGGGCATCAGGACAGCATGCCTGGCTGAGGAACCCATGGAGGGAAGCAGCCTAGCAAAGCTCCAAGTTGAGGAACACCCTGCGGGAGTCACAGGGCAAGGGCCTCTGGGAGAAATTCCCCCTTCACAGAATCCCAGGCTCCATTCAGTGCTGAACTGCGCAGGCCAAAGGCCCTGTGCTCCAATAAAGACAAGTGCAAAGTACTACAGTTAGGAAGGACAAATCAGATGCTCAGCTACAAAATGGGAAATAACTGACTATGGGGTGGTACTGCTGAACAGGATCTGGGGGTGATAGTGGACCACAAATAGAGTATGAGTAAACGGTGTGATGCAGTTGTGAAAAGGGCTAATATCATTCTGGGGTGTATTAATAGCAGTGTCGTATGTAACACATGCAAAGGAATTGTTCTGTTCTACTCAGCACTGGTGAGGCCTCAGCTGGAGTCCTGTGTCCTGCTCTGGGTGCTGCACATTAGGAAAGACGTGGACAAACTGGAGAGAGTCCAGAGGAGAGCAACAAAAATGATAAAACATTAGACAGCCTGATCTATGAGGAAAGGTTAAAAAAAACTAGGCATGTTTAGTTTTGAGAAAAGAAGACTGAGAGGGGAGCTGATAAGGGTCTTCTAATATGTTCAGGGCTGTTGTAAAGAGGATGGGGCTCAGTTGTTCTCCATGTCCACTGAAGGTAGGACAAGAAGCCATGGGATTAATCTGCAGCAAGGGAGATTTAGGTTAGATGTCAGGAAAAGCTTTCTAACTCTAAGAGTAGCTAAGCTCTGGAACAGGCTTCCCAGCAAGGTTGTGGAATCCCCGAGGTTTTTAAGACCTGGTAGGACAGCCACCTGTCAGGGCTGGTCTAGGTTTCCTTGGTCCTGCCTCAGTGCAGGGGGCTGGACTGGATGACCTCTTGAGTTCCCTTCCAGCCCGACATCTATATCATTTTAGGAGTCTCTGGATTGGGCCCCTCTACACCCTCTTTGAAAAGAAGATGGCCCCGAGCCAAGATAGCCAGCCAACGCCCTGTTACGGTGGTCATCTCTGTCTGCATTATACATACAAAACAGCGACCATCTCCTTGCGACACAATCTCCCCTCCCTTCAGCTTCCTTTATAAGCTTCCCATCATCCTCGGCATTAAATCTGAGCTCTTCACCTTGGCATTCAAGGCCCTACACACCTGAATCTCCCTCTGTCTCTTTGCTGTCAAAACTTTCTGCCATCATCACTCGCTGCCCTCTCATGTCTTTCTCCCACACTCATCTCCATAGAATCATAGAATCATAGAATATCAGGGTTGGAAGGGACCTCAGGAGGTCATCTAGTCCAAACCCCTGCTCAAAGCAGGACCAATTCCCAACTAAATCATCCCAGCCAGGGCTTTGTCAAGCCTGACCTTAAAAACCTCTAAGGAAGGAGATTCCATCACCTCCCTAGGTAACCCATTCCAGTGCTAAATGGCATACTCATCCCAAGATGCCCCTGATTGCTGTGACTCCCTCTGCCAGTCCTCATCCCTCTCCTCATGCGGGATCCTCCCCCAAACCACCTCTCCTGGCAGACCTGTAAACCCCTCCCCACTGAAACAAATCAACTCACATAAACCCCATGGAACTATGAGAAGTGCAAGTCCCCCTTTGCCACCCACTTGCACTCCCCTCACCCTGGTTCTGCCTATTTGGAATGCAAGCTCCAGAGATGATCTGTGCCTGCTGATAGGGGGCACAGCCCTGGAACAGCTCCAATCGCACTCACCCCCGGCGTCCCAGAAAGCAGCGCCCCCTACCTCCCAGAAAGCACCTTCCCTGCAGCTCCCAGCTGTTCCTCCTGCCTCTCTTTGCCCAGCACAGCTTGCAGCTAGCTGGCTCAGCTGCCCTGGAGGGATGGGGGCCAGGTGCACCATGTGACCAAGCAATCGGGGGGGGGGGAGGGGAGAGGGCATGTGACCCTGAATGCCCCTCCTCTGGCCTGATTGTCTCCCTGCAGATTGTCCAGCCCCCTGTGGGTGCTACATAAATAATTAACAATTCCGAATTCATAGAATCATAGGACTGGAAGGGACCTCAAGGACCTGCTCTCATGGCAGGACTAAGTATTATCTAGACCATCCCTGCAGTGGCGTAGCCAGGTTCTAACATCAGGGGGAGTGAACACATAAAAAAAGGCACCACCCGACATCAATTAACATTTCCTAGTGTACCCCCCACAACACCAGATTTGCTGTGTCACAAGCCCAAGGCTGGGTCCAAGCGGGGAGGCGCCCCACACACACACACTCCGCAAACCCCTCTGCCAGCTCGGGAGAGGCACCAGAGCTAAGCACCGCAAAGCTGGCCCAGCCCCTGCAGCCCCCACTCCCCTGGCCCATGCACACACTGTAGCGAAGGGATCAGCTGAGACTAGCTGGGGTGTGTGTGTGGGGCAACACCAGGGGTCCGTCTCTCCAAAGTCCAGCCTCAAATTGCAACCTCCTGGCAGGTAAGCGCTGTAAGGGGAAAGCCCCCAAAGCGGGGCAGGCAGCTTCTGAGGCGGGGGGGGGGGCACAAACTGGGAGCTTCCCCCCCCCACATGTGAAAAAAAGACTCTGCATTGTCTGGAGCCACCAGATTTCCACCTTTTTTAAATTAAAAGCTCCAAAGGAGAAGCAGATTGCTCGCGCCAGGCTCGCCTTCCCTGCGCGGCGCGCGGCTGGAGTCCGGGCGCAGCAGACCCAGGAGTGGGCTGGGGTCTGGGGATGACCAGCCGCTGACTTGATCCTTTGGGCTCTGCCCCTGTTCTCAGCTTAGCGCCCGGATCCGCTCCAAGCTCCCAAGCGCCCTGGCTCGCAAAGGCAGCAGCACCCCCCCTTAATACAATCCCAATGCTGCCTCTCCAAGGGATCTGAGCCCCCAGGATCCCAATGAAAAGGACTGGGGGGGGGGCTGGTTTGCTTTCTGAAAGGCAAATTCTGCATGAAAAAAGCAAGTCCCACTGATGTGTCATTTCTTCCTGCGAAGTGAGAACAAGTCGAGATTCCTGCTATTGTTAAGCAGGGGGCTGGATTGGACCTGGCTGCGCCGATGACATCATCAGGCAGGTTGGGTTATAAATGAATGAAGGAGAAGCCCGGAGCACTAGCTCCGCACTTGCAAGGAGGCAGCGAAGCTTGTCCAGAAGAAAATGACACCGCTCAAAAATGATTTGGAGGTACCTGTATCGGAATGCGCTCTTTCGTTGGTGTTCCTTTGTTGGCGCTTTTTTGTCCTGCGTTATTTTGTCGCTCCCACAGGCGCCAATTTTCCTTGGCGCCGGTGGGGGCTCGTGCCCCGATCCGGCCCCGCCCTGACTCCACCCCGTCCCTGCCCCTATTGGACCCCTTCCCAAATCCCCGGGGCTGCGCACTCCGACGGATCAAAGCAAGTTCAATATAACATGGTTTCACCTATAACATGGTAAGATTTTCCGGCTCCCGAGGACAGCGTTATATCGGGGTAGAGGTGTATAAAGGGGTGGAAAAGAACAAAGAGGAGAGAGGAACCATCATGAAGAATCCCCTAGCTACCACCTGAGCTGGAACAAGAGCTGTACCAGGGAAAAGAATTGTGCCCAGGCCTGGAAGGTGTCCAGTCTGAGGAAAAAATGTACTGAAGCATCTCTAAGGGTGAGATTATCTGTATTCAGTTTGATTAGACATAGATTTGCGCATTTTATTTTATTTTGCTTGGTGACTTACTTTGTTCTGTTTGTTACTACTTGGAACCACTTAAATCCTACTTTCTGTATTTGATAAAATCACTTTTTACTTATTAATTGACCCAAAGTATGTATTAATACTTGGGAGAGCAAACAGCCATGCATATCTGTCTATCAGTGTTATAGAGGGCGAACAATTTATGAGTTTACCCTGCATAAGCTTTATACAGGGTAAAACGGATTTATTTGGGTTTAGACCCCATTGGGAGTTGGGCATCTGAGTGTTAAAGACAAGCACACTTCTGTGAGCTGCTTTCAGGTAAACCTGCAGCTTTGGGGCAAGTAATTCAGACCTCTTTGTTGGAGCAGACGGGAGTGTCTGGCTCAGCAAGACAGGGTGCTGGGGTCCTGAGATGGCAGGGAAGGCAGGGGTAGAAGTAGTCTTGGCACATCGGGTGGCAGCTCCCAAGGGGGTTTCTGTGATCCAACCCATCACAGGGGGCACTACACAATTTTCTACACAAAGGGCAGAATGTGTGACTCCTAGGTTTGTAGATTTTTAAGGGCAGAAGGGACCATTATGACCATCTTGTCTGACCTTCTGCATAACACAGGCCACAGAACCTCACTCAACAATTCTTGTATGAATCCCGTAACTTCTGACTGAGTTAAAAAGGTATTCAGTCTTGGCTTAAAGACCACAATTGATGGAGACTCCATCATGTCCCTAGGTACGTTTTTTCCAATGGTTAATTACTCTCACATAACCATTTGCACTTCATTTCTGTCTGAATTTGTCTAACTTCAAATTCCAACCATTGGATCTTGAGCTGTCTTTTCTGTTAAATTAAAGAGCCGTCTAGTATCAGACATCGCTTCCCTATGTAGGTACTTGCAGACAGTGATCAAATCACCTCTTCACCTTAACAGTATAAACAGAGCTTCTGTAGTCTCTCCGTGTTCTCCAGACCTTCCATCATTCTTGTAGCTCTTTTCTGAACCCTTTCCAGCTTTACAACATCCTTTTTGAAGTGTGGACACCGGGCCATGCAGTTCCAATCGTGTTCTCGTTAATACTGTGTGCACTGCCTCCCGCTCACTATTCACCCTCTTAGCTACAGCATCACACTGGGAGCTCATGTTCATTTTTGTATCTGGCATGACCTCTGAAGCCTTTGTATTGTGTAAGTCTGGCCTACATTCTTCGTTCCTCGACAATCTCTGACTGTATCAAAACACACACTCTTCAAATGAACTCACTTTACAAAGTGATCCAAGTCACTCTGTATAACTGATCATTATTTACCACTCCATCCATTTTTGTGTCATCTGCAAATTTAACCTGAGGGGATTTGATGGGAAATAAATGATGCATTTTGAGCTAAGACTCCGATATTGTGTCTCAGGAAATCTTAAAAATACAAATTGGTTTGAATCAAACAGTGAAATGGACTGAAAACTGGCTGGAGGGCTGTGTACAGGAGTGCTCTATGCCTGGATATAGGCAAATGGTTAATAGGTGAGGTCATGGGGCTCAAGCATAGCTCCTGGGTTTTGCAGAATCAATAAAACTCGTTGGCCCTGCTTCCTGGACAGCACTTCACGTGGAGCTCTTAACTTTGTATCAGAAGTGAAAGAGTTTTTACTGCTTTAATTCATTGTTGTGGCTCACCAGAGGCACTGGGTTACTTCAGAAATTGTTGTGAACGGCCTTACCTGGCCTGTTGTGAGGGAGATGCACGGGCTGCCTCAGCAGAGCCTGGAGAAACTATGAAATGGCTAAGACTGGACAAAGAAAGCACGGCAATGAGAGCGGAGACACTGAAGGCAGCAAGGAGTTAGCGCTGGTTCCCTATCTGTCAGCACCTACAGCTAGCAGGTGAAACACGGCAAGCTGTAATAAACTGCTTGGAAATACTTGGTGGCTAAAAAGCATGTCATCTGCAAGAGGCATGTTTTCAGTACAGCTGATCAGAATGAAACTGACACTCACAGCCCACTGTTCTAAACTGCAAGGTACTGAGTTGGGAGGAGGTGTAATATCTGGTAGGCAGAGTGAGCAGCATTGGTTACATTCATGGGAGATATTAAATTGGGTGATGTTGGAAATGCTTTTGAAGGCAGAGGCAGTCTGCCCTGTAACATAATGATCAGGCCTTTGGTCAAGGAAAAAACGGAAATTGAACCAGGACAAATGCAAACAATTCTGTAGAATGACCCAGCTTGTTGGCAGGGAATAGGAGAAAGATGCTTAGAAAGCAGGATACCAGAAGAGCCCGGGTGGGACTAATGGTCAGTATATTAAATGTGAGGTAGCAACATACCATGGCAGCAGAACAAGCCACTATGAGTCAGGGCTGCTAAATGGCAACAAAATGATCCTGCTTGGGTGTTTATTAGGAGAGATTTAAATAGTGAAATATAAATGGTTTGCTTGGACCTGATCTATACCCAGATTGTACCATTATAGCTTGGTCACCTAGAGGTGCTATTTTTTTTATTGATAAAGTTATACCAGTACAGGCCCTGGTGTGGCCCCAGTTTTCCTGGAATAGAGGTGCTTGATCCCCAGAGAGCTCATTCCCCTTCCCTGACAGGTATCTGCTATCCTGGTATAAACCCCTTTATACTGACATAACTGCATCCACACTAGGGGAGTTGTGCTGCTGGGACTATGCTGGTGTGGTGAGAGCAGGACAACCTGTAAGTGTAGACAAGGCCATAGCCAGTGCCTGAGGAGGGATGAGGAATGGTCCGTAAGTATCGGTGGGGGGAACGCCAAAGGAGGAGAGGAATTTGCTAAGAGGCTGATGGGGATGCAGTGTAAATCGGGGTCACGGGATGAAATTAGGAAAAGGTAAATGTCGCTGAATGTCAGAAAATCTTCCCAGCAGGGAGCTCTGACTGATAGGAACCATCTCCCAGCAGGAGGGGGAAGAGTCCCATTCCTAAGGGGAATAATCTGGGGTTGGCAGGGGAGGGCTTGCTCTGCCTCCCCACCCCTAACACGGTGATAGCCCGTGGGCTGCCAGCCGCCAGAGATGAAGAGCGCAGAACTCAGTGACTGCATTGGGCCCAGAGTCTCCTCGTTATCTAGCTGACACCAGGTCACCAGGGTGTAAGGGCTTGTGGAGATAGGAAAGTGGCCCCAGTTATCCTGGTAGAGTTAGACAGCTATGGCCATACTGGCATAACCCCTGTGTGGAAGTGGGATTTTTTCTCTTGAGCTTAAACCCCTACCTAAGTGACCTAAGCTAACCCATGGAAAGGAATAGCAGTGGGTTATCCTGGTATAACTAGATAGGTGTAAATTCACACCTTAGCTAATACTGGCATCACTTTTCTGTGTAGAGAAGCCTTGCGTGCTGGGAAGTGTTGAGCAAAGAAATCACTGTGCTCTGAAGACCTAATCAGCGCCTTTCAGATGCTGAAACAACTGAGGGCAACACCTTTAGTAAAGAAACTTCTGCAGAAACGAAAGGGGAAGTTTAACCAATAACAACCCCACCAAGGGCTCTGCCCTCTTACCAGTTGGTTGGGCAATGCTCAGTGGAATGAGGAGCCTCAACTTAAATTACTCCCACATGGCAGACAAAGGGGTCACGGTGGATTGAAAAGGCATTCACATGACAGCCAGCAGATCTGTGTACGTGCCTCCCTGCTGGCAAAGTGCCAGCCGGGCTGAGTGTGGTTGGGAGGAGACAGCCCCAGAGTTCTCCCTATCCCCTTTCCCTTAACACTGCACCATGGCATGGTGGGAAGGCTGACTTGTGTTCCAACAAGCCTGAGAGCTATAAGATGAGGAGGAGGAGGACTGATTTCTCCAGTCAGTCATGTCCCATGAAGTGTTAGTGAGCAGAAGGCAGGTGATGCAGACAAAAGCAAGTGATACACACATGGATCACATGCTGTAAAACTAATCGCATGGACTGCATGACCTGCTGGCGGTGATTTATTTACATGTATCAGCACATGTATCAGCACATAGACATAGAGGGCATGATCCTGCCCCTTTGGATTCAAGGGGAGCTTGCCGTTGGCATCAGTGGGAGAAGGAGCACACCTGGAGAGAGTGGTTACGCAGGCTTGAGGGACCTGTCCAGGGAATTAAAAATGCCAACAGTGACAAAAACAGAAGCAGCAGATCAACAGCCTTTCCCTGGTCTGTAACAGGTTGTCCAAAAACTAGCCTCCCCTACTACCCACAATACAATTTGTGCAAAACCTTAACCACCCAGTAAAACACCACACATACATGTACACACACCTGCGTACACAGATGGATGTACCTATACACACATACACACAGCACAGGATCTGCTCTTCCTGGGCTGTGTCTCTGGCTCTGTGGCTGCAACTTTACTCCCTAGCTCAGCTTGAGCCCCTGCTCTCTCCTTAGCTCAGCCCCACTCTGTCTGATCCAGGTAATTCCTGCTCACTGGAGGACGGGACCCACCCTGGCTTCCTGACTCCCTGATCAGCCTGCCGGCCCTGTCAATCAGGCTGACCTGGAGCACTGACCTCTCTCCATTGCCCCTGGGGATTGTCAGTCTCAGGGTCCTGATTTCCCATCGACCCTTCCCCTTTCTTTTGGCACTGGGAGTTAGCCAACCAAAACACCCCCACTGAATGTTAGTAAGGGGACCCATTACATTCCCCCTTGCTAAAATTCTGCCACAGCCACAATATTCACACCAGTACATCCGGCCACCATAGTAACAACATATACCCACATCATATCATATCAAAAACCCATTAACAATTATCAAAAGAACATTTAACATATTAAACATTCCACATCTACTTCTTCATACTATACATAACAATATTCATTAAAACACTACATAGAACCAATAACATAATCATCTCTAAATTTAACAGGCAATACACCCTTATTAGCCCTCTGGGACCTTCTTAAGACTGGCAGTTTGTTACCCATATTTTCTATTTCCCTGTCCTCAGGTAATACTGGGTCAGTTTGAGAGATATGGCCATTCTCGTTAGGGTTTGGGTTTGCCCCATGCTATTCCCCTCTATATTCGGTTTGTGGGACTAGAACCATCCCCCAATTGGTTTCAGTCTCCTCAGGGCGTGCTGATCTATGCCTCCTATGGTCCCTGATTGAACTAAGAGTGCAATGTTTTAGCTGGTCCCTATGTACTACTCTCAGGACCTCCTCGTTCAGGCCGGATGGTGTAAACTGGTAGCTCGGGATTTTTGTGAGCGACTACAATGTGGGGATTTGACTCCCACTTGTCCTGTATTTTATTACGCCCCCTAGTGTCCATGGTTACGGACTAGTACACGGTCACCAGGCCTGATGAGAGCCCCACTGGACTTGCGATCATAAGTCCTTTTCCTACTTTGGGCTGTGTCTTTAGTTGTATTGAGAGCAACTTCACAGTCATCCAAATTGGTCACCTCATCCTCCTCTGGGCCCTCTCTGTCCAGACTATCCATTGGTAACCTGGGATCCCTCCCGAACATGACATAAAAAGGAGTGTAACCTGTCGACGAATGGATATGGCTGTTATAGGCCAACACCAGCTCAGAGAGATGTTCCTGCCAGGCTCGCTTCTTTTCAGGCGGGAGTGTTCTTAGCATGTCGTGCATTGTCCAGTTAAATCTCTCGCACTGAGCGTTTCCTTGTGGGTGATAGGGTGTTGTTCGGCTTTTGGCCATGCCATACAGTTTACACAATTCAGATATCACCTCTGATTCAAAATTCCTCCCCTGATCCGAATGTAACCGTGCTGGACAACCATAGCACAGAAACCAGTGTTTTATGAGGGCTTCAGCCGTGGTCTGCGCTGTCTGGTTTCTAGTTGGAACTGCAACAGTGAATCGGGTGAACATGTCCGTGAGAACCAGTATGTTCTCATACCCCTCTGAAGTTCTCTCTAGCTGTGTGTAATCCATCGCTAGGACCTCCATTGGACAGTCACATTAGTACAGGTCAAAGGGGCTCGGTTGGGAGGAAACACATTCTTGGCTAGGGCACACCGTTTGCACTGACGGATCCACGCTTGCAAGTCGCTGCCCATCGTGGGACAGTAATAGTTTCTCCTCGTCACCTCAAGAGTGCTCCTGTCTCCAAAATGCCCCCCATGATCATGCCTGGCTTCATAAACTTGACGACGTAGCGACACAGGCACCACTAACTGCCACACTTCTTCACCATCTCGGGGATGATATGTTACCCGGAACAGCACTCCACGGTGTAATCTAAATCGTTCCCACTGTCTGGCTAGACTGAGGGTATCTGGCCCCAAATCTCCGGTCTGGCCTCGTTTGGCTCATGACTGCCACTAAGACAGGTCTAACATCACCTTCTCGTTGCAGAATTTGAATCTCCTCCCATGAATACCCCAAGATTATCACGCTCTCCCCTTTTACCAGGTTTTGTACTGCATCCTTTACCGTCACTTCGTCCTCGGGCTTTGGATTCTCTAGCCACAGACACGTCCGCACAACATCTGCAGGAATGACTAGGAAGTCTTTCTCCAGATCCTCGCCCTCTTCTGATTCCTCCTCCAGAGGCAATCTAGACAGGGTGTCAGCATTGATGTTCTGCCTTCCAGGTTTATACTGTACTTCAAAAGTGAACTCAGCGAGTTGGGTCACCCAACTGTGTTCAATTGCACCTAAGTTAGCCGTTGCCAGGTATCGGAGTGGATTGTGGTCTGAGATTACCGTGAATTTAGGGTACACTAAATAATCCTTAAATTTTTCAGTGATAGCCCACTTCAAGGCCAACAGTTCTAGTTTAAAAGCACTGTCATTTTTGTCATTTCTTTCTGACCTCCTCAGCCTTCGGCTCGCATATGCGATCACACGCTCAGCCCCCTCTTGCTTCTGGCTGAGCAACACACCTAGGCCGTGCAGGCTCCCATCAGTTGTCACTATAAATGGCAGGCTATGCAAGCACAGGTGGTGACATCAGCCGATGTCTTAATTCGTCAAAAGCTGTCTGACAGGTATCATCCCACACAAAACATTGGTCCTCTCCCTTCCTTTGGGCGGGTTGGCCCACTAGTCCATATGGGGTGCAGCAATGTGCGCAAATTTTGGAACAAATCGTCTGTAATAGCTCATGATACCTAGAGCCTGCTGCACTTGCTTGGCATTCTTGGGGACCGGCCAATTTTTCAGCACCCTGGTCTTCTCCTCATCTACCTGGATTCCATCCTTCGAAATCAGATGGCCCAATAATTTGACTTTTTCACATAGGAGGCAGCACTTGCTTGGCTTCAGTTTCAATCCGTGTTCCTTCAATCGTGTGAAAACCAAGTCCAATTTTTCCATATGACTCTCAGAATCCTTGGAAAACACAATAACATCGTCCAGGTATATTAGCAAAGTGTCTAGGATATAGTCTCCCAACATCCCCTCCATTAGTCTCTGGAACGTAGCAGGTGCATTACACAAACTGAATGGCATAAATGTCCATTCAAACAGCCCAAACGGAGTCGTCACTGCTGTCTTTTCCTCGTCTCGTTCTTGCACTGCAACCTGGAAATAACCTGGAAATAACCAGAAGTTAAATCGAGGGTTGAAAACATTCTTGCACTTCCTAATGCATCCAGTGACTCTTCCACCCAGGGTAGCAGGTAGGCATCCTTGTGTGTTACCTCATTCAGTTTCCTGTAGTCACAGCAAAATCACACCCTGCCATCTTTTTTTATTACAATCACTGCAGGTGATTCCCACGGACTGTGGCTTTCTTTAAGGACACCTTGAGTCACTAGGTCCAGGATGTGTTTTTTTACCTCCTGGAACACTCGTGGTGAAATCCGCCGGTATCTCTGTTTTATCGGGACAGCATCTCCAGTGGCTATTTGGTGTGTTACTGTGGTGGTGTAACCAAAGTCCCGCTCATCCCTGGAAAAGACCTCTTGATGTTTCTTCAGTAGCGCCTGCAAACGTTCGACCTGTGTAGGGTGTGACGTTGCACTTTAAACAATTTTTTGAAAGTATGCTGGTAAGTATAAATATAATGTAACTGAAATATGCTTCATGCAAAAGGTCTTTTGTAAGGTATCATTACAAAGCTTATAATCTACTAAGTGTGGTTATCCTATTTGTATAAATGTAAAAAGCAACAGAGGGTCCTGTGGCACCTTTAAGACTAACAGAAGTATTGGGAGCATAAGCTTTCGTGGGTAAGAACCTCACTTCTTGCATCTGAAGAAGTGAGGTTCTTACCCACGAAAGCTTATGCTCCCAATACTTCTGTTAGTCTTAAAGGTGCCACAGGACCCTCTGTTGCTTTTTACAGATTCAGACTAACACGGCTACCCCTCTGATACTTGTATAAATGTGTTACTCTTGTATCTAAAAGTAGAAATAAAAAATATAACTCTAAGGGCCTATTGTAATTAAGCAAAGTGTGGGTCATTAATGGTGGTTTGGAATCTTGATGGCTCCCATTAACCAGGACAATTGTCTGTAGATGGCTCTGTTTTACTTGTAAGTCTCCATGTGTGCTCGCAAGTGGGTAATGAAGTCTTACAGTGACATGTGATCATGTCACCTGAACTGGAATCCATCTTTAACCTGGTGCTTTTCCAGTGTGGGGGGGTGGAAACCCAGAGGAACAAAAAATTCCCGCCTTATGCAAAAGATATATAAGTGGGTGGAAGAAAGAAAAAAGGCTGCCATCATGAGAAATCCCCTAGCTACCACCTGAGATGGAACAAGAGCTGTACCAGGGGAAAGGATTGTGCCCAGACTAGGAAGGCGTCCAGTCTGTGAAAAAAACTTATTAAAACATCTCTGAGGGTGAGATTGTATCTGTATTCAGTTTTATTACTGTATTAAACTTAGATTTGTGTGTTTTATTTTATTTTACTTGGTAATTCACTTTGTTCTGTCTGTTACTACTTGGAACCACTTAAATCCTACTTTCTGTATTTAATAAAATCACTTTTTACTTATTAATTAACCCAAAGTATGTATTGATACCTGGGGGGGGGGGAAAGCGGGCAAACAGCTGTGCATATCTCTCTATCAGTGTTACAGAGGGCAAACAGTTTATGAGTTTACCCTGTATAAGCCTTATACAGGGTAAAACGGATTTATTTGGGGTTTAGACCCCATTGGGAGTTGGGCATCTAAGTGTTAAAAACAGAAACACTTCTGCAAGTTGCTTTCAGTTAAGTCTGCAGCTTTGGGGCACGTGGTTCAAACCCTGGGTCTGTGTTGAAGCAGACTGGCGTGTCTGGCTCAATGAGAGAGGGTGCTGAAGTCCTGAGATGCCAGGGCAGGAAAGCAGGAGCAGAAGTAGTCTTGGCACATCGGTTGGCAATTCCCAAGGTGGTTTCTGTGATCCAACCCGTCACAGTGGCGTAGTCGAGCCGGATCTGTGCACAGCTGATAGCTTTAAGATACTGGTAGTAATTTTAAGTGAGTTTTAAGTGTGGTGGCTGAAGAACACACAAAGTGGTTATTGGTTTGTTATTTTCTGTTTGCTTATTTCGGGTAAGGGAAATAGGGTCAGAAAAGAAAGCAAAATTGCTCCTGGGGACTGCCAGTCTCAGGGTCCTGATTTCCCATCGACACTTCCCCTTTCTTTTGGCACTGGGAGTTAGCTAACCAAAACACCCCCACTGAATGTTTGTAAGGGGACAACAGTCCCCTTACATTACACAAGCATGGGGGCACCATTTAGGGAGGATTGGTGGCTC
Organism: Emys orbicularis; assembly: GCF_028017835.1. NCBI lineage: Eukaryota > Metazoa > Chordata > Testudines > Emydidae > Emys > Emys orbicularis. Next base: position 49,081,543 of record NC_088692.1, read on the forward strand.
AGGCTTCTGTCTGAACTTAAAGAGACAGCATGGCCACACTCTCTGTCTCTCCCCCCCGCCACACACACATGCACACTCCCTGTCACACACTCAACCCTCCCATCCTACCCCCCCAAACACTCACTTCAGTTGCAAAGTGGCTGGCAATCTAGTAGATGCCCATGGAACAATGGGACTGAGAAATCTGCCTCCCATGCCGCTGCCCCATGAGGCATTGCAACCCCTTCCCAAAGCACCCTACGGCCAGGTGCACAGTGAGATAGCTACCCGCAGTGCACTGCTCTCTGGGTCAATGCAAGAGCTGCTGGTGTGGATGCGCTCGTCCAACACAAGGAGCATAGTGTGGACATGCAACAGCGGTTTAATTAAAGCAGCATAACTTTTGTCGACAAAACTCTGTAGTGTAGACAAGGCCTTAATGAGGTTCCCAAATGCCCCCTCTGGGGGCTGAGAGCCTGTGCGCCCAATTAGAAACCCCCCTGCAACCAGCAGCAGCGCTAGCAGCCCAGGGACCAGAGAGGAACTCAAAGTACTTCACGTGGGTAAATAGCTCCTTGTCACCTAGCTCCTTGCACCCCAGTGGGCTAGCTTGCCTTTATTATATTTACTGCTTTGCATTGTATTCAGCAGGAATGCAAGAAACCTACGGGCCTGTGTCCTGTAAGACATTAGCTTCAGCAAGTTAGCATAAGGCTTGAGACATATGAACTTTGAACAGATAAACTTTGCACAGATAAACGGCTCAACAGAGCTGAAAATAGAGTATTTGGGGAGCTGAAAATAGAGTTTAAGGGAAAGTTCTGACCACAGATACATGAGTCAACCACAGAAGTGTCCTGGCAATAAACTGATGTACATAACAGGTACGTGATATACATCTAAGGCTAGCTTGCTTGCTTGCCTATATATCTTTTCTTATCCATTTCTTATTTTCTTATGGGTTTGATTATTTGTTTTATTATAATAGATTGATAGATTTATATTAGAGTATATTTTGGCTGTAACACAAGGGATCTGCAGGCCACATCCTGTATGTTGAGCTAAGGCAAGGTTAGCAAACATATGTTTGGGACCTTTCACCTAGATAGATGGTGATGAGCTAAAGCATAAGGTCCATGTATGGCTGTGACTTTTAACATAGAGGTTGCGTTAAAGCAGGTTGGCATAGGGGCTTTCCTAAATTCATACCCTTTTAAACTTAACAGGTATACCACAACTTGGAACTTGGAAAGAACCAAAATAACCGGCTAGGATAAAAATAACAAATGTGATACCTAACCACAAAATGGCCATGGTAACGAATGGACATATATGATAATAAGTTGAGATCATTGATATACTAACCTGTAGGAAAAAGACACTACAACATTAGTAAGGTGAGGAAATACAAATAAGGAAAAGGGGAAAAATCCCCTACTGAACATGCATCAAACATAGTGGTGTCAGCGTAACATATTATAAAAGTGGCATCCCAGCCTAGGGGCAGTAGGAGAGAGAGATGTAGTCCTTGGGAGGTGCCAGAATGATGGCCACTGGTGATGATGCGGAAGGTGATGGTGATGAGGAAGATGATGACTAACATTTCAGGTTGTTCTACAAGGGATGGTGAGAGTATATGGATGTGCAGATGTACATTCTGTAGCATCTCTATCTACCTTACTGAGTTGGGGTGTTTGTGACTGTGCTAAATGTATTAATAAACTATATTTGTAAACATAAAAGAGTTCCTATAGTGTGAGTGTTGCAACTGTGCACATCGGGGTTCCCACTGTATAATAATTTGAATACTACTGGGCCAGGTCTTTGGGCAAGAACCTGGCAACCCTCAAAATGATAACTGGGGATTCTTAAGTAATCAATATAATTAATACATAATCTAAAGATCAGGCAACATCTTGATGGAAATCAGAGGAAGTTTTATTGTATATACCTCTGCTTCTCAATCAGGAAATAAAAATGTTTCCTTTCTTGAATTAGTGTATGGACCCCTGGGACTTTTTAAAAAAATAATACCTGGAGTGCTCTTAATCCTACCAGGTTATTACAGCCTTAGAACAGGTCTCTTTACTAACCTTAATATATGAGTATGGACTTGAAAATGACATTATTTTAGAGGGCAAATTTTCTTAACATTTAAAACATATAGTGTCATATTACATTTTCATTAAGGCACAGTTAAGAATCATCCAGTTGGGTCACTGTAGATACACACTCAGGATTTCTATATTACAGTCTAAAACTGAACAGTCTCCAGAGGCTAAACCAGGTTTTTAGATCAGTCATTTGTAAAAGCAAGTTCAATTTTTAAATTTGTTTTGGTGTTTTGAATCTTTACACCTTGAATAGCTTGAACTGGCATGTGTTTTCCTTTGTGCTGGAGAAATATCAAATGCATTATATAAATATATTACAATGTTTAAGACTTTATTTCTATTTACTGAGTTACTTAATAAGAAAAGAAAACATGTTGCAATTGGAAAAAGTGATAATATTTTTATCTACTGTAAATACGCCTTTAGGTGTCTTGGAGCGGATTGGCCAACATGGGTTTCCTATCTATTGTAACATTTTCTTTCCAATCATCACTTTAAAAGCTTTTTGTCTTTCCTTTTTTTTAGGCTAATGTCACCATGCTTCAGTGGGTCACAATTGAGAATACCAAATTCAGGACGAGCTGCTGGGGAAAAGGGCAGACCCACCCCAAAACTGGTGGTTATTCTTCCATGAGATATACCAAACCAGAAACAGAAGTAAACGTCTGTCTCACCACACTGGCTAACAAGAAGTCAGAAATGCAGCCTTCTTGGGCAGTCCAGTCCTGGATTCAACACCCAGACACTAAACTTAATGAGTGGTTATTTAAAACCAATTTCATCAACCAAAGGGTCCTCCTGATCCCAAAGGACCAGCCACATACCCAGGTCAATATATAACTCAGATCTTACCCAATAATCGCACAGTTGGGGAGGAAGGGAGGGATAGCTCAGTGGTTTGAGCATTGGCCTGCTAAATCCAGGGTTGTGAGTTCAATCCTTAAGGGGGTCGTTTAGGGATTTGGATGATTTAGTTGGGGATTTGTCCTGCTTTGAGCAGGGGGTTGGACTAAATGATCTGGTCCCTTCTAACCCTGATATTCTATGATTCTTGGATAGCAAGGGATTGGGGGGAACCCCTGTAGGAACTGCCTCATTTCAGGGGGCACATTTATCATATTGGGGGGAAAGGATAGCTCAGTGTTTTGAGCATTGGCCTGCTAAACCCAGGGTTGTGAGTTCAATCCTTGAGAGGACCACTTAGGGATCTGGGGCAAAATCAGTACTTGGTCCTGCTAGTGAAGGCAGGGGGCTGGACTCAATGACCTTTCACGGTCCCTTCCAGTTCTATGAGATAGATATATCTCCATATATTTATATTTAATCCTTTAGTATCTAATATCTAAAGTTGATGGCATAAACTGCTGGCTTGTTAAGTCTCTGGGTGCTTCCAAATAATTGGAAGATCCTCAGTCCCTTGGTTAGAATGCTCCCATTAGTCTAAGTCCATAGTTCAGAGATCAGAGCAGGAAAGAGGCAACATGGAGATGCTTCCAGGACCTTTTATAGCTTCTGCCATGTGGAGGGAAACTCATTGTCCCAAACAAAGCCCTCAGTACAGTTTGTGGAAAAATACAGGCACACAAGATGGAGCTCAGTACCACATGATCTAGTCATATGCCCTTGCATGCTTTGATAAGTCATGGCAGGGGCCATTACCCATATTCTAGCTAGAATGTCCACATGAAAATCCATTAAGTGTGGACAGGCTTCTTCCATGGCCCACTGTGTTTGTTGATGGGCCATCACTTGAATACTCCATTCAGAATGCACTGGCTAGACTGGATTTAAACTGCCTTGTGGGTGTTTCCACAGGATCAAAAACATTTTAAATACAGGTACATAGTCAATATTCATAACTTCAGATACAAAAATGATGCATGCATACAAACAGGATAATCCTATTCAGCAAATCATAACTTTTCCATTGACACCTTTCATGCCATATTTTGTACAAGATTTGTTGCAATTATACAACTGTAGCAACAATGATCTACATGGTCATATTTTAATCATATAACGTCACAGATAGTGCCAAAATGAATTTCTTCTCTAATTTGTTAGTTATTCCATGTTTTAAAAGAATATTTGAGGGGAAACTCAACTACTTTAGACTTCAAAACTTTTTAATGAGAAATGAGATATAAAAATTGAGTGTGTATATTTGCTGCTTATAATTTTCCAAAAGGTAATATAAATTAAAATAAAAAAGTATGTGGGTGTTTGAGGGTGATTGGTGTGACATTGTAAGGACAAAAAGAACGAGGAGTACTTGTGACACCTTAGAGACTAACAAATTTATTTGGGCATAAGCTTTCATGGGCTAAAACCCACATCATCAGATGCATGCAGTGGAAAATACAGTAGGAAGATATATATACAGAGAACATGAAAAAATGGGGGTTGCCATACCAACTCTAACAAGACTAATCAATTAAGGTGGGCTATTATCAGCAGGAGAAAAAAAAACGTTTGTAGTGATAATCAGGATGGCCCATTTCAAACAGTTGACAAGAAGGTGTGAGTAAGTAGGGGAAAAATTAGCATGGGGAAATAGTTTTTAGTTTGTGTAATGACCCATCCACTCCCAGTCTTTATTCAAGCCTAATTTAATGGTGTCCAATTTGCAAATTAATTCTAGTTCTGCAGTTTCTCATTGGAGTCTGTTTGTAAGGACAATGATATTGAGCAAATGTTATGCATGAATTTGATTTACCGGTTAAAGTTATTAGTTCTTGTATTAAGACTCCAAAACTGATACAGGAAAATAAATGCAAAGTCATGCACATTGGAAAACATAATCCCAGCTATACATATAGAATGATGGAGTCTAACTTAGCTGTTGCTACTCAAGAAAGATCTTGGAGTCATTGTGGATAGTTTTCTGAAAACATCCACTCAATGTGCAGCAGCAGTCAAAAAAGCTAAAATATTAGGAACCATTAGGAAAGAGAAAGATAACAAGACAGAAAATATCATATTGCCTCTATATAAATCCTAGTACACCCATATCCTGAATACTGTGTGCAGATCTGGTTGCCTCATCTCAAAAAAGATATATTGGAATTGGAAAAGGTACAGAAAAGGGCAACAAAAATGATTAGGGATATGGAACGGCTTCTGTATGAGGAGAGATGAAAAAGACTGTACAGCTTGGAAAATAAATGACTAAGGGGGGATATGATTGAGGTCTATAAAATCATGAATGGTGTGGAGAAAGTAAATAAGGAAGTGTTATTTACTTCTTATAATACAAGAACCAGGGATCAACCAATGAAATTAATAGGCAGCAGATTTAAAACAAACAAAAGGAAGTATTTATTCGCACAACGCAGAGTCAACCCGTGGAACTCGTTGCCAGGAGATGTTGTGAAGGCCAAAATTATAATAGGGTTAAAAAAAGAACTAGATCAGTTCATGGAGTATCCATAAATGGCTATTGGCCAGGATGGGCAGAGATGCAACCCCATACTCTGAGTGTGGCAGTGTCCCTAGCCTCTGTTTGCCAGAAACTGGGAATGGGCGACAGGGGATGGATCACTTGATGATTAACCGTTCTGTTCATTCTCTGTGAAGCACCTGGCATTGGCTACTGTCAGAAGACAGAATATTGGGCTAGATGGACCATTGGTCTAACCAAGTATGGCCATTCTTATGATACCTCAAGGCTTGGGATAGGGAATATCTTGCTGTATTATCTCTTGATTTTTCTAAATTTACATATAAACTTAAAATATGGGTTTAACTGGTGTTTGTATATTTTTTTCTTTCTTTAAATAGGAATTAGATACAGTGCTCCTATTAGTAATTTCTAAGTTATGTGCCAAAAAAACTAGAGTTTTCAGGTGCCTAAGTAGTTCCTGGAATCACGGTTAAAGTTTGCCCCCTTCACCAATCTAAAATAGTGTCCCTGTTGTGGCATCAATCTCTGTAAAAGCTTCTCACTTACTAACTACGGCAGCTGGACTTGGGATTAGGGTGACCAGATGTCCCAATTTTATAGGGACAGTCCCGATTTTTGGGTCTTTTTCTTATATAGGCTCCTATTACCCCCCCCCACTCCCTGTCCCGATTTTTCACATTTGCTGTCTGGTCACCCTACTTGGGATGGCCCTGAGCAGCCAAGCTCAGCCCAGGCCCCTGTATGCACAGGAAAGGACTGGGAAATAAACCCTCAGAGCCAGGGCTCAGAGACCTTGGCACAATCAGCCTGCAGGGAAGGCAACTGAGAGGAAATCGGACAATACCATCTATCCAGGGAGGGCGGCTTGAGAGTGGGAGGAGGCTGATCACTCTCATTAATCCCCCAGCAGCAAAGGACTGTGCTGCGGCAGGCAGCGCTCAGGTGGAATGTGATGGGAATGGGCCAGAGCAGAACCCTGTGCATTCTGCAATGCTGCAGCATTCCCCCAGCCGCAGGATTACGTTCCAGAATCCCAGCTGCTTTTGAAACTATGATGGTAGCAAAAATAATCCTGATGGAACCAGGCAACAGGAGGTTAGGGAGACAGAGGTGGCATCCAGTTTGCAGTTAGGGAGCAGGGGAAGCCAGAAGTGCAGGCTGGCAAGCAGGGCCACTTTAACCCCACTGTCGGAGCCAAGGCCCAGGGATTGGAGCCAGGCCACACAGAGAGAAAAAGGGAAAACATCCATCTTCCAAAAGAATCACTGTTAGAAATAGTGATCTAGGCATTTTACCTCAGAGTGTTTTCAACAGCTTGTGTGGGCTGGGGGACGGAAGGCAGGCTAGCAGCTGGGGGTAGGGTTCCTAGCCCTTTAAGAGCAGTCCAGGTGAGTGAACCAGCTGCCCAGGACTCAGCAGAATAGTCCCAAACACCCGGCTCTCTAGGAATCCTGTCAATCCCATTCACCCCAACACACAGGATCAATCCCTACAGTGTGTTCCCTGCAGCAGCCTCCTTTGAAATGGCCCTTCCCACCTCTTATCTACGAGCACTCTGCACAGCCTGATGGATCACGCTTGGGGAAGATCATCGCCTTTCCCCCTCCTGTTGATCTAGCATGCTAAAGCCCCCTCCTCTCCTGCCACTATGACCACATCACCCCTCTCCCCCTCCACACACATACACACACTGAGTTTCCCTCATAGGCACCTGCCTTTTCTCACCTCACACTCAACATCCTCACCCTCCATACCTCACCTCGCCGCCATTGCTGCTCTCTGCATCCCTCTTACTCCCAACATTCCCCCCAGCCTTCTCCTTGCTGCTCCCTTTGTCTCCTCCCACTCTTGATTTCACCCCCAGGCTTGGAACAGGTTCCCAGTTCCTCCTACAAGAGTTCCGAAATCTCTCTGATCCATCCCCCACTGTCAGACATCACTTGGGACACAAACAAGGCTCCCCCATCCCCGTCTATCCTGGGCCACTCTTTACATGTCCTATAATAGTAAGTTCTTCTGAGTAGTGGTCAATGGACAGATTCTTTTGGACAGCTGCTTTTGTGGGTTCCTCCAGCTGGCCAATGGCAGACGCTCTGACTTCCTTCTGAAACACGTGTGCTAGAGATTTCCACCTGCTTTTCTGGATAACTTTAGAGTGAGGAGATTATTGAATCTCAGAGTTTGTTAAAATACATTCCATTTAATATCTAGTATTTGTTGAAGGTATCAGCTTTCATGGGCATTTGGGCGGCTGTCCCTTTGATCGATTTCCAGCTTTCACATCAATATATTAAGATAGAGGTAACATTTCAGTTGAAGGTTCATCATTTGGTTTTTAAGTTGTAGATTTTTCAATGACCAAAACTAGTTTAAACCGGTGAATGCAGCTGGCTAATGTGTGACATTTCCTTCTGGACATACCCACTGGCTTGCACATTACTGCCCAAGTATACAGATTGACTCACTCCTTGTCTTCCAATGTAATGTTTGAGTAGGGAGTTGCTGGGGTTTTCATTAGATTCATAGATTCCAAGGCCAGAAGGAACCATTGTGATCATCAACTTCTCCTTTCTTCCAATTTTTAATATATATTTTTAATTTTTATAGCTGCCTTCACTTTGCCTCTAAACCAGGTTGTTTTTTTTAAACCAGTTTGGCCTTCTTCCTTAATTCTGGGACTGTGGCTCTTTAGGCACCTCTAGGAAGGTGTTCTTAAATGATTTCCAATTATCATTGACATATTTCTGATTAATTCTTCCTCCCAGCTGATTTGGGTCATAATTGTTTTCAGCTTTGTTTTTCTTGAGTTTGATCTTCATTCTTGCCACACATAAATTAGGGTCACTTCCGACATCAGCTCCTCTGTCCGCTCGTATGTCCTGCAGAGCTGATCTAAATGTCCTTCTAATACATAGATGGTCAATCTGATTCCTGGTGACTCCATCTGAGGAATTCCAACTTTCTTTATGTATATCTTTGTGTGGGAATGGTGTTCCACTGGTTATGAGCCTTGATTCCGATCTACCAGTCTTTCATCATTCTGAGTTTGGGAACCAAGGCTGTGCTTTCTCCACTCCATTGTTGTCATCCCCAACCTGGGAATTGAAGTCCCCCATTACTAAGCAGGGAATTTTGTCAATCAGTGTTTGCAGACAATTGTAGGAATGATCTTTGGTCTCATCATAGTAGCTATTTGTTGGTATGTAACGTAGAATTGTCATTTTCTTGTACACCTCCACCCCGATATAACGCGACCCGATATAACACGAATTCGTATATAACGCGGTAAAGCAGCGCTCCGGGGGAGGGGGCAGGGCTGCGCACTTCGGCGGATCAAAGCAAGTTCAATATAATGCAGTTTCACCTATAACGCGGTAAAAAAATTTGGCTCCCAAGGACAGCGTTATATTGGGGTAGAGGTGTATTTGTTTGAAACCTGGCTTGGCACAATCAGCTGTTAATGGCTCCCAGTCTAGAAGTGAATATTCTGCTTTGAAAGTCATAATTAATGCTATTTCCTCCCTCTGAGAGGAAACCATTTTGCCTCTCCAAATAGATTATGGCTTTGTTTTCATTTTTAAATTGCTTTTTTTCGGCTCCTGGCCATCAACTTTCACTTATTCCAAGGTTTTTGAGATCAGATTTGTCCATTTATTTTGCTTCTGTGCAGCTTTTGTTGTTACAACCATTGTTCTAATGCTCCAGAAACCTACACTCATCGTTTGTTTTACCTTCCTTAAAGACTTTCTCAGAATCGTGGCTTTTACCATGATTTGCCATTTCTGCCAAGACAGATACATTACTTTGGCATGGTGTGGGCCGGAATGGCTACCTTGTGTCTGTACCTTGACATTTTTACAAGGATTGGTTGGTTGGCCTATCCCCAACCCGGAGGACCAGTGGGCTGCTTTTCATCTGGGCCCCACCCTTTGACTTGTCTGGCTTGAGTAGCTCTACCAGGAGTTAAACTCCCATTGGCATTATCTTCCCCCCAATTACGCCTGCCTGAAAGCCAGGATTGGCAAGATTCAGCTCTGAGCCTGTCAAGGCTGTATCCCTACTTTGAACTTTAGGGTACAAATGTAGGGGCCTGCATGAAGACTTCTAAGCTTAACTACCAGCTTAGTTCTGGTCCGCTGCCACCATCCCAAAGCTAATTCCCTTTCCTGGGTAGCCTTGAGAGACCTTCACCAATTCCCTGGTGAATACAGATCCAAACTCCTTGGATCTTAAACAAGGAGAAATTGACCCTTCCCCCCTCCTTCCTTTCACCAACTCCTGGTGAATACAGATCCAAACCCCTTTTGGATCTTAAAACAAGGAGAAATTGACCCTTCCCCCCTCCTTCCTTTCACCAACTCCTGGTGAATACAGATCCAAACCCCTTTTGGATCTTAAAACAAGGAGAAATCAATCAGGTTCTTAAAAAGAAGGCTTTTAATTAAAGAAAAAGGTAAAAATCATCTCTGTAAAATCAGTATGGAAAATAACTTTACAGGGTAATCAAACTTAAAGAGCTCAGAGGACTCCCCTCTGTCTTAGGTTCAAAGTATAGCAAACAAAGATAAGCACTTTAGTAAAAGGTACATTTACAAGTTGAGAAAAACAAAGTAAATCTAAGACGCCTTGCCTGGCTTTTACTTACAATTTTGAAAATAAGAGAGACTTGTTTAGAAAGATGGGGAGAACCTGGATTGATGTCTGGTCCCTCTCAGTCCCGAGAGCCGAACAACCCCTTAAACAAAGGACACACACAAAAGCCTTTCCCCCCCCAAGATTTGAAAGTATCTTGTCCCCTTATTGGTCCTTGGGGTCAGCTGTCAGCCAGGTTACCCGAGCTTCTTAACCCTTTACAGGTAAAAGGATTTGGAGTCTCTGGCTAGGAGGGATTCCATAGCACTGTACACAGGAGAGCTGTCACCCTTCCCTTTATAGTTATGACAGAGCCAATACCTGCTTTTCTGACCATACAAGTGTCTGAACTCTCAACACCGTATAGAGCTAGACTGGGGGCTTTATCCCACCAGGGTGGGGAGATTCTCAGCCCCATGGGACCCAGTGCTGACGTCTAGCCCTGGCAGGCCAAGGAGGGGACTCAAAGTCCTGACATTTTTAGGTGTAGAATCGCTATTTTAGGTTATTTTGGAGGTTTAATCAGTTTTTTTTTCTCTCCCCCTCTGAGTTCTGGGCAGTTGGACTCTTGATAGCTGGGCACGTGGCTTCACAAGGAATAGTGGCAATAACATTTATTAGACTTTTGCAAACTTGTCTTCAGTGGGGATGGGGAGCTGGTTCATTGGTTCTGCCTTGTGTTAGAACAGCGTTCTTCCCCTCGAGCTTTTATAGCTTAGCTGCTGGTTTAATGTGTGTGATGTTTTTTGCCTCCCTGTGTTTCCTTTTGTGATAAGGGAGCCTGATTTCTGGCTCTCTGACTGATGTTTAGTAGTTTGCTTTGCCTTTTATGGAATGTTTTTCTGTTACTGGTATTTGATCATACCATGAAATGAAAATAAACACAACAAATTCCTCTAGCTCAGGGCTGTTAATGTTAGACCCGGCCCTTCTTCAGAAAGTGCACTTAGCGAAATGGCTTAGGAACCACCAGACACGCAGATGGGAATGGCAGGTCCTTGAATCTCTGCGTACCCTCTTGTTGCCCCCAACCCCACCCCCCTATCCACCTGTGTTTCTTACCATGTCCCAGCTGCTCTGCCTGGGATGCCAGCCTCAGTGCCCTCTTTGTCTACTTCTATCATAGCTGGCTTTGCACTTTCATTCATCCCACCCCTCACACAGGAAATACTGTCCCCTAAGCAGGTCTGCAAGACCACTGTCCACTCCTCATTGAAATCCATTCTTAAGACACACAGCTGCCATGACACCTATGAGAAATTAGCCTTCTAATAAGGGGGCAGTGGGCAGAGATGCTGACTTTCCATTGTGCTGGGGGGTGCTCAAGCCCCGGCTCTGCCCCAGGCCCCTCCCCCACTACACTCCATACCCACAAGGCCATACCCACACATTTCCCGTTTTGTGTGTGTGAAACTGATTGCTCCTTCTTAAATGGAGTACTTTGCATTCATCCTTATTGAATTTCATCCTAATTACTTCAGACCATTTCTCCAGTTTGTCTAGATCATTTTGAATTTTAATCCTATCCTCCAAAGCATTTGCAACCCCTCCCAACTTGGTATCGTCTGCAAACTTTAAAAGTGTACTCTCTCTGCCATTATCTAAATCATTGATGAAGATATTGAACAGAACTGGACCCAGAACTGATCCCTGCGGGACCCCACTTGATATGCCCTTCCAGCTTGACTGTGAACTACTGATAACTACTCTCTGGGAATAGTTTTCCAACCAGATATGCACCCACCAGGTAGCTCTATCTAAGTTGTATATTTCCCTAGTTTGTTTATGAGAGGGTCATGCAACACCATATCAAAAGCCTTACTAAAGTCAAGATATACCACACCTACTGCTTCCCCGCATCCATAAGACTTGTTACCATGTTAAAGAAAGCTATTAGGTTGGTTTGAAACAATTTGTTCTTGACAAATCCATGCTGACTGTTACTTATCACCTTATTATCTTCAGGTGTTTGCAAATTGATTACATAATTATTTGCTCCATTATCTTTCTGGGTACTGAAGTTAAGATGACTGATCTGTAATTCCCCAGGTTTTCCTTATTCCCCTTTTATAGATTGGCACTATATTTGCCCTTTTCCAGTCCTCTGGACTCTCTCTTGTCTTTCATGACTTTTGAAGATACACCTCTACCCCACTATAACGGAACCCGCTATAACTAATATTAGTTAGTGTCTAAGGTGCCACAAGTACTCCTGTTCTTTTTGCGGATACAGACTAACACCGCTGCTACTCTGAAACCAGTGCTAATATGATGATTTTAAAATATCACTGATGAACGAAGAGATAAATAACGATTAATATGTGGAACCCAGTAATTGTTGGTCTTTGCGTAAGCTTGACCAAAAGGAGGGATTGTGAAAGTGAAATGAATTATATTAAAGAAATGGAATGAATTAAAGAATGCTGTATGTGCCTTTAAGTAGAAATGAGAAATGCTGACTCTGAAACCTGTCATTAACTGCTTAATGAATTGCCCCACTTAAGGGCGATTGGTGAAGCATTAGCCTTAGATCGATAAGAGTTAGTAGGGAAGCAGGATATGCATATTGTGCCTCAGGTATTTTTTACTATTTTACTCTCTTTGTCCCTTTGTTTAGTTTGTGCCCTTTTACCTGTATAAATAAGATTGTTTGGGTCTTGTATGGGGCTCACATTATCTGAATGTATTAGCAGAGCGCTGTGCTAATAAAACAGAGTGGTCTGACAAACTATGAGTCCTGAGTCTAACTTTGACACATCTAATCCTTCCAAGACTACTCAATATGGGATACTTTGAATCACTGCCAAAGAGCTAGCAGAGAGATTCCGAGTGCTTCATGTTGACATGACATTCCACTTGGAGTGGCAGCACTAGGGCGGAGGCACATGTTGTGTCAAGGTCCTTCCCTGCAGGAAGCAGGTATGCAAATGTTTAGTGTCACTCTAAGGGCGGTGAATTCTCTTTTAGCAAACACAATCTTGACTTTATTGCTGGAAGGTACTTAGACAATTTATGCTGCTGATGGGGGCAGTAAATTCCACCTAGCCTGAGAGGTACTCCTTTCATAGACTAGAGACAGCAGTTCTTCTCTAAGGGCCTGATCCATCGCCCATTGAATCCAATGGAGGACTTCCCCCTAATTTAAATGGGAATTGGATCATGTCCAAAGAGATCAAGTCATCATAAGAAAAGGGGGGGAGGCAGAGACTGAGTTTCACAAGTGCTGTGCATCCACAATCCAAAATGTAATCAACAGGAGAGCTGCAGGTACCCAGGACCTCTCAAAACCAGGCCCTTAAAGTCCTTTCTCCCCCATGGAGAAGGACTGGCCCCTGACCTGGCTGTTGTGGCTGGATCACAGGGGCTTTGTAGGATAATTTCCAAGGTTTTACCCTTTAGGCCACTTATTTGCCCAAGCATCTGCAACAGAAACCAGCAGCTATGGCTTCCTGTGCTTCCCTTGTAAACTGGACAAGGAAGAACTACCCAACAAAATCAGCGGTGTCTAGTGTTATGCTGGAAAGTGATCATAGCTGCCATCTAATTGATCTTTGATCATTGGACAATCACAGACCTGGTTAGAGCTAATGGATGTTCTTCTAAGCACTCTTCCTGCAGGCTAAAGAAAGGAGATATAAAGCCCCTTTTACAGAGTGATAGCTGAAAATGACAGAAGCCACCGCACAAAACACTGGGCCACATGGCAAGGCCTGAGCAAGAACTAATCCCTGGGAGTAAGAGGGGTTTCCCGGGGACTGGTTGCAAATGCAGGGGCTAAGAATTGCTGGGCAAGTTGTATGTGTGTGAGAGGAGAAAGCCAGCACAAAAGGAGAGAAGCAGTTGTTGTGGCCCTGAGAATGAGTAGTGACAGAACTCCGGGGGGCGCCGGAAATAGTGAGCAAGGAAACTGTGTACTGTTGTTTGTTTATCCTGTGTCCTAGGAAACAGGACTTTGTACAACCTTTATAAACAGAAGGTTACACCAAAGAAACACATGACTCTTACTGTTCATTTCCCCTCCTCACGGAAGCTACCCCACAAGGCCCCCAAAGACTTGCAAACTGCCCAGCTCAAAGGGGAAACACTATCTATTGATGACAAGGCACTGTCAGGTTGGTGTCTAAGCAATGAATACGATCCTTTGGAATGATGATTACTTTTTAATTGAGTAGGTGGGGGCTGGGTACCATGGTAATGGATGCAAATGCATGAGATTGAGAGATGGATATATATGTGGATGGATACAAGCAGCAGTGAGAAACTTTCTCTCATTCCTCTCAGGTTGGCTTCATCTTTCTTATGTTTCTTCTCTCCCTTGAGCCTTGTCTCTGCATTGTTTCTGTGATGTATATACCAAGAACCTTTCCTACACTGAGCTGTGCTAAGGAGGAGCATTGAGCCCAATCATTGCCCGCGTTTTGCGGGGCACACCTTTTGTGGTAGGTGTAGTCAAAAGCATGGCCAGTTAGCTGAGGGGTGGGAGTTTGAGCAAATGGCCAAGATTCGAGCCTGTGATGGGGTATTCACCCCACACTAGCCTAGAAGGGGATACTGAGGCTGAGAAGGGGCCAATTAACCCGACAGGTCCCAGCTGAGAGGAATTAGGTTGCCTAAGTAGTCCCTGAATGAAGATGGAGCAGGTGGAGCTAGGACAAAGCCAGGCAGCTGGCAGCAGAAGGGGGCTGCAGTGAGGGATATTGGAGAGGAAAGGAAGGAAACCTAGGGGAGAGGGTGTAGGAAAAAGCTCCGGGAAATGGCATCCGGATTTAAGATGGTGCAGACCGTGGCTGCAGATTAGAGGGCCCCTCACTGGAACTCGGAGTAGAAGATGGGTCTGGGTTCCCCTACCAGCCACTGGGGAAGTGGCACAGTCTGGACAGTGAAGGAGAAGACTGCCAGAGACTGTGTATATGGAGGGAGTTTGATACTGCGGAAGAGGGAAAATTCATAGTGACTTGACTGGACAGCCAAGCCACAAAGAGAGAGCACCCCGAGTTGCAAATAGAGAGAGAGAGAGGTAGCAGGGTGCACAATGAGCGGCAGAATGAAGTGTTGGACCTGGAAGGAGCTAATCCCCAGAGCAGCCAGGAGGAGGCACCCTAATGGTGAGTGGACCCTGTAACACAGGCATCAAAGAGTTCTTGGCCTGTATGTTCTCTGCCCATCACTCCCACAGCACTAGCCAAATGACCCTCGTCTTTACCCCTGCAGATGCTCCAGGCAAAAATAACTTATGAAGCAAATTATATTGTGAACTCTGCTGTCCTAAGAAAAACATGCTGCACTTAGCCCTAGACTCACCTCTCCCCTGCCATGCATTCCCCAGGCCCAGGTGGAGTTGAGCTTCAGCATTCACAGGAGGGAGAGAGGAGGGGCAACCCTACTGCATAGCCACCTTTCCCCTCTGCACAACCTCCCCATCCCATTATTGTTCAGTGGAAGGCAGCACATGCCCTCAGATTCTTTTAAAAACTGAGGGATTGATTGATGGTCAAATCCAAGTCCTATAAATAAAGAAGTAGATAAGAGCCGCTGCTGGGAGTGGTCTCCAATTCAATAGAAAACATGGAATTGCTTTGGTATTACTCACAAGCCTGTGATGCAGTAACATCAAGTAAATCACCCTTAAGGAAGTTTAAAATGATTTATGCTAGTCCATTATTGTTCCAAGGAAAAATATCTTACCGGCCTAACAAATTGCAATATTAAGTCATCCAAAGTGTGAAGCCTTTAAAAATGTACAGTCACAGATAAGGAAGTGAGACTCTAGGCCAATGGTGAAATCTTGGATTCTGAGTAACACATCACTTCAATGATTCTAGTTCAGAATTTTGTTTGCATGACCTTTAATTGCTCTGATGACCGAGTTCTTCTGAATTCAAGACCAGATTTTTAAATCTTGATAGCTGCTGTATTTACATATGCAAAATCCAGGAATACACACATAATATTTTCAAGCCAGGTACAAACAGGCGTGGGCACATCTGTTCAGCTTGTCCTGCGCTGTTCAAAAATGGTAGACTGGGGTTGGAGCAATCAATGTGTTTCATGTGTGATTTAACTGGAAAATGTGGGTGGGGAAGGGTCGTCCATTCGGAGCAGCCAACTGCTGATGAACGAAAACCTTGATTCAGAGCAGTTAGAGTCCATAACAAGACAGAGCTAACAGCGAAAAGGGAAGCCAGAGTCTAAGTCTCATGCTGTCTGGAGTGGCTCACGACCGTGAGTGCCTACCTGTCAAAAACAGGGCAGACACCCCAAACTGGTGGTGTGTTCTATAATTAGATTTCACCAACCCAGTAACAAATGTGATCTCCTGGATCACTGTAACAGTCTTACCATGGAGTCAGTTCCCTTAGAGTCTCCAGTCTATCTTGTCACCCAGCCGAACTGGACTTAGTGATAAATGATCACTTACACCAAAAATTACACCACAGTCAGATTGCTTCCAGTCCCAAGAGACCAGTCACTTATCCCAGATCAACTGGTAATCTAGATCTTACACCAAAGACAACGCCTGTAGCCAATCCTGTAATAAGCAACCTAAAACTAGAAAAAAGGAATAAGAGAGTCATTTACAGGTTAAAGCAAGCAAACATATACACACAAATGAGTTGCAATCTAAATCCTAAGAGTGACAGAGTTGTAGTGAGCTGTCGATTCAAAGTATCTTTCAGGGCAGACCCAGGAGACCGGCCCCAGGGGATCTCTGGCTTCAGTTTAGAGTCTCTGGCCCTTCAGAGTTCAAACAGCCAAAAAGATGCAACTTACAAGCATTTCATAGAGTCTAAACACTACATACTTTTTATAAGACTAATACTTATTTTGAGCAACACTTACAGACAGGTGACCTGGTCTGGCCTCCGGCTATGAGTTTGTCAGTTCTTAGCTAACGCCTACAGCCTGGGCAAGAGCTGGTATCTGCCTTGCCAGTGTAACACTAAAACTTGGTCTACACTAGAAAATTGGGGTGCTTTAACGATGTCGGTCAGAGGTATGAAAAATCCACACACCTGAGTGGTGCAGTTAAGCCAATCTAAGTCCCCATGTAGAGAGCACTACATGGTTCTTCCATCAACCTAGCTACTGCCTCCCAGGGAGGTACATTACCTACATTGACAGGAGAACCCCTCCTATCAGTGTAGGTAGTGTCTACATTGAAGTGCTACAGCAGCGCAGCTGTGCAGCTGTAGCATGTTAAGTGTAGACAAGCCCACGTCATGCCCTGTTCACTAGGATATGGAGGCACATGTCTCTCATCTCCCTGTAAGGGTTATGCTGTTATAAATGTTGGATATCTTTATATTCTTGTGAGCTCAGTTCTTACAAAGAAACACTCTATGCATCAGTGTGCGCACAACCAGAGTGATTAGTCCTTGTGAACCGAAGGGCTCGGTAAAACAACAGAAGCCAGCGAGCGGCAAAGAAGCTGCTGTATTATAGGTCCTACTTATAAAAATAAAGGTTGATCATTATTAGGTGCTTGACCTGGTGTCCTGTTGGTGGAATCACCAAGAAGGGGGCCTCAGCTTCAGGCCTGGTCTACACTACCCACCTGAATCGGCGGGTAGAAATCGACCTCTCGGGGATCGATTTATCGCGTCCCGTCAGGACGCGACAATCGATCCCCGAATCGACGCTCTTACTCCACCAGCGAAGGTGGGAGTAAGAGCCGTCGACGGGAAGCCGCGGAGGTCGATTTTGCCTCCGTCCTCACAGCGGGGTAAGTCGGCTGCGATACGTCGAATTCAGCTACGCTACTCGCGTAGCTGAATTTGCGTATCTTAAATCGACCCCCCCCTGTAGTGTAGATGTAGAGTCAGAATCCATCTCCACCCTAGTCCAAAATAGTCTGACTCTGGTTACCTTTGGGAGGCATGTCTACACTGCAGAGTAAAGCACAGAGGGATCATGGTGCAGGGAGAGGGCTCCCTTGTGCATGTGTCCTGATCCTGACACTGGAAGGTTGGGGCAACCTGATCACAAACCTCCAGGAATGGCTGCTTCTTCATAAGAATGTTCTGGAGCCCCTGCTCGTCATCCCAGGTCTACATAACAATGTGGTCCCACAAGTCTGTGCTTGTGTCCCTGCTACAGAAGCACCAGTCTGCATATGGGGAATGTTTGGTTATGGCAACAGGAATGAGCAGCATCAGCGACTGCCATGTCAGTACCACCCCCACTCTGCAAGAGGTACCTTCAGTAGTCAAATACTGCTGCTGAAACGTCCACCAGGTTTTCACAGATGCCTGATTCATGAAACAGAACTGACAGCATGAGCTGGGGAAGTTCTTCCACTGGATCAGGATCCATGTTGATGATTCTGGCTGCTGGGAGTGTGCAGACCCTAAAATGCCTCACATGGATGTGTGTTATGCTGATAACACTACACAGGATCTTTTCAGGGGACAAGGCAATATGCCACGTTTATTATGAGAAAACAATTTGATTTATAACCATAGCTAATACCTACACACACACACACATCAAATGTTCTGCAGCTGCTGGATAGTTACCAGCCCTGAACGTAGCTTGAGTCTGTAGCTTGGGTTCGCAGCTCGTGGCAGCTAACTGGCCAGGAAAGCCGGACACAAGGAAGAGCCGGGTCTCTGTCGGGCGCTCACTGATGCCCTTCAATATTGTCAGCAGAACATTACCCAAAGTCTTCCATCTCACCCATCCTTTTTGTAGGCTTTAGTTTGAACAAGAGTCTATGGGTCTTGCCAGCGGCGTATTATCGCCTAGGCCAACAAGGCCTAGGCCTAGGGCGACAAATTTGCGGGGGCGGCAAATTTGCTCGCTCCCTCCCTGGCCCTGCCCCAACTCCGCCCCTTCCCCAAATCCCCGGCCCGCCTCCTCCCCCAGGCGTGCCGCGCTTCCGTCCTTCCACATCCCTCCCAGGCTTGCTGCGCGAAAGTGCTGGGAGGGAGGGAGGAGAAGCGAGTAGCGGCGCGCTCAGAGGCAGAACGGAGGTGAGCTGGGGCCGGCAGGCATGGGGAGTAACCCTTGGGGGGGGCAGGGAACCGCTCCTCGCCCCAGCTCACCTCCGCTCCACCGCCACCAACCCCCGAGCGCCGCAACTCCTCTTCTCCCCCCTCTCTCCCAGGCTTGCCGCGGAGGTGAGCTGGCGTGGGGGGGGGGGGGGGCGGCAATTTTTTCAGGGCCTAGGGGTGGCAAATTTGTTAATCCGCCACTGGGTCTTGCTATGTCACGCTGCCTCTGGGTACTGTGTGATTGATTACCTGTCAACTGCAGACATGACTTTCAGCCTCAGCCCTGACTTTGATCTTGTTTCAATTGCACCTTTGTCAGGGCCGGCTCCAGGCACCAGCCCAGCAAGCAGGTGCTTGGGGCGGCCAACGGAGAGGGGCGGCACGTTGGGCTCTTCGGCGGCAATTCGGCGGCTGGTCCTTCGCTCCCAGAGGGAGTGAGGGACCCGTCGCTGAATTGCCGCCAAAGACTGAAGCTTTTTTCCTCCCCTGCTTCTGCTTGGGGCGGCAAAAACCTTGGAGCCGGCCCTGACCTTTGTTCTTTTCTTTTGGGGTGGACTCTTCTCACTTTGTCAGGGCTGTTGTCTACATCTTCAGCCGTTGGTGTTTGCACTTAACTTTATCAGGACAGGCTGGGGCTGGAGATTGATTCCATTATCCATGCATACCTCATTCACACATCTGAACTAAGTTAATAAGGTTACACCTGGGTTTTGCAAAATGGAATAAGCATTTCAAAATGGAGTTTTAGTTACAATCTGGAGTCTTATTAAAACAAGTGTAATGAACAATTTACAATGTTGGGAGGCAAACAGCAGCTCTATATTGTCCCCCTTTTGACCCTTCAATCCAGAGGTATTGAATGGGTCACACTTTATGTAATTGTTTCAAGGCTATATATTGTGAAACAATGTCAGCTTGTAGTTTTATCTGAAAATACACTCTTTTCATCCAACAGCACATACCACATATTAAAATTAACATTAAATTAATCAGAATAAAGAAAACAACAATTGTTGTTTAACATAATTTTTAAATTTGAAGCCCATCCTCTAAAAATATTGTTATGATTTGTTCTGCTTGTGCGGATACTCTCAATATTTCAGATCCCTGATGCAGAATAGTCAAACTGCGTGTCTGAACCTGGGTCCGTGTGGTTTCAGTCAGTTGGCTAATTTGTTTATTTTCCTTTATTAGCTTGTACAGACTTATCCAATTGACCCCCAACGAAAAATTAAAGTATTCAGCATAATAGCTAATAATGGTTGTTCAGAACACCACAAGGCTAACGCTGTTTTTTTTATGTCCCTCATGGTGGCGTATTGAGCCCAGAATGCCTGGTTAACATGTTCCCAAGTATGCCATTGCAAGTTCATTGTATCTACCCCAGTTTGTACCAATTCAGCGATCTGGTGCTCTTGCCCCCATACAATAGTATGATGCAATGCTTTTACCACGCTGGCCTTTTCAATGCCTCCAAAATCCCTGAATTTAGAATTCCTATTCCTGTCCCTATGCCTCCTAATAAAGTATCTGACGAGGGAAGGGATGTTCTGGTTTTAAGGATTTGAACCATGCTTCAAATGTGGGGAGCTATATTATGCACATTCCGGCCGAGTTAAAGTCAAATTATTCCTGGTCCAGTTTATCGAAATGTGTAGGGTTACAATTAGTGGTGCCACTTGTATCTCTATGGGAGGCTGCATCTTAAGCAAATGAGGATGAGGTACTTTTATGGGTTGTGAACCATTTAAAAACAGTACTGTTACATTTCCTACCAATTTAGTTCCATTTACCCATACTGTTGTTATCAGAGTCTATAGGGGTCCTGGTTTAAAGGGTGGAAATGTATGGTATCCAGGAAGAACAGAGTGACAATGATAATTGTAATCTATTATAGCAGGGGTAGGCAACCTATGGCATGCGTGCCGAAGGCGGCACACAAGCTGATTTTCAGTGGCACTCATGCTGCCCGGGTCCTGGCCACCGGTCCGGGGGGCTCTGCATTTTAATTTAATTTTAAATGAAGCTTCTTAAACATTTTAAAAACCTTATTTACTTTACATACAACAATAGTTTAGTTATATATTATAGACTTATAGAAAGAGACCTTCTAAAAAGGTTAAAATGTATGACTGGCACGCAAAACCTTAAATTAGAGTGAATAAATGAAGACTCGGCACACCACTTCCGAAAGGTTGCCGACCCCTGTATTATAGGCTGGGTAGGCGTGCTAACCTCGAATATACAATTATGGTCATTAGGTGTGAAGTTTACTCAGACATGTAGTGTAAGTAACTCAAAGGGCCCATGTAACGTATAGTTAGATATTGGTATCATCTGGATCTGGTTCCAAGCGGCGAAATAAAACCACTGGATCTCCCAATGCACATTGTCTCATAGACTTTAAGGTCAGAAGGGACCATTATGATCATCTAGTCTGACCTCCTGCACAACGCAGACCACAGAATCTCACCCACCCACTCCTGTAACAAACCCCTAACCTATGTCTGAGTTATTGAAGTCCTCAAATCGTGATTTAAAGACCTCAAGGTGCAGAGAATCCTCCAGCAAGTGACCCGTGCCCCGCGCTGCAGAGGAAGGCGAAAAACCTCCAGGGCCTCTGCCAATCTGCCCTGGAGGAAAATTCCTTCCCGACCCCAAATATGGCAATCAGTTAAACCCTGAGCATGTGGGCAAGACTCACCAGCCAGCACCCAGAAAAGAATTCTCTGTAGTAACTCAGATCCCACCCCAGCTAACATCCCATCACAGACCATTGGGCATATTTACCTGCTAATAATCAAAGATCAATTAATTGCCAAAATTAGGCTATCCCATCATACCATCCCCTCCATAAACTTATCAAGCTTAGTCTTGAAGCCAGATATGTCTTTTGCCCCCACTACTCCCCTTGGAAGGCTGTTCCAGAACTTCACTCTAATCGTTAGAAACCTTCGTCTAATTTCAAGTCTAAACTTCCTAATGTCCAGTTTATATCCATTTGTTCTTGTGTCCACATTGGTACTAAGCTTAAATAATTCCTCTCCCTCCCTGATATTTATCTCTCTGATATATTTATAAAGAGCAATCATATCTCCCCTCAGCCTTCTTTTGGTTAGGCTAAACAAGCCAAGCTCTTTGAGTCTCCTTTCATAAGACAGGTTTTCCATTCCTCGGATCATCCTAGTAGCCCTTCTCTGTACCTGTTCTAGTTTGAATTCATCCTTCTTAAACACGGGAGACCAGAACTGCACACAATATTCCAGATGAGGTCTCACCAGTGCCTTGTATAACGGTACTAACACCTCCTTATCTTTACTGGAAATACCTCGCCTGATGCATCCCAAGACCGCATTAGCTTTTTTAATGGCCATATCACATTGGCGGCTCATAGTCATCCTGTGATCAACCAATACTCCGAGGTCCTTCTCCTCCTCTGTTACTTCCAACTGATGTGTCCCCAATTTATAACCAAAATTCTTGTTATTAATTCCTAAATGCATGACCTTGCACTTTTCACTATTATATTTCATCCTATTACTATTACTCCAGTTTACAAGGTCATCCAGCTCTTCCTGTATGATATCCCGGTCCTTCTTTGTATTAGCAATACCTCCCAGCTTTGTGTCATCCGCAAATTTTATTAGCACATTCCCACTTTTTGTGCCAAGGTCAGTAATAAAAAGATTAAATAAGATTGGTCCCAAAACCGATCCTGGAGGAACTCCACTAGTAACCTCCTTCCAGCCTGATAGTTCACCTTTCAGTATGACCCGTTGTAGTCTCCCCTTTAACCAGTTCCTTATCCACCTTTCAATTTTCATATTGATCCCCATCTTTTCCAATTTAATTAATAATTCCCCATGTGGAACCGTATCAAATGCCTTACTGAAATCGAGGTAAATTAGATCCACTGCATTTCCTTTATCTAAAAAATCTGTTACCTTCTCAAAGAAGGAGATCAGTTTGGTTTGGCACGATCTACCTTTTGTAAAACCATGTTGTATTTTGTCCCAATTACCATTGACCTCAATGTCCTTAACTACTTTCTCCTTCAAATTTTTTTCCAAGACCTTGCATACTACAGATGTCAAACTAACAGGCCTATAGTTACTCGGATCACTCTTTTTCCCTTTCTTAAAAATAGGAACTATGTTGGCAATTCTCCAGTCGTACGGTACAACCCCTGAGTTTACTGATTCATTAAAAATTCTTGCTAATGG
The DNA here is from genome assembly GCF_028017835.1 of Emys orbicularis. Lineage (NCBI taxonomy): Eukaryota > Metazoa > Chordata > Testudines > Emydidae > Emys > Emys orbicularis. The sequence goes on from NC_088692.1 coordinate 49,104,887, forward strand.
GCTTGCAATTTCATGTGCCAGTTCCTTTAATATTCTTGGATGAAGCTTATCTGGGCCCCCCCGATTTAGTCTCATTAAGCTGTTTGAGTTTGGCTTCTACCTCGGATATGGTAATATCTAACTCTATATACTCATTCCCATTTGTCACCCTACCATTATCCCTTAGCTCCTCATTAGCCTCATTAAAGACTGAGGCAAAGTATTTGTTTAGATATTGGGCCATGCCTAGATTATCCTTAACCTCCACTCCATCCTCAGTGTTTAGCAGTCCCACTTCTTCTTTCTTTGTTTTCTTCTTATTTATATGGATGTTCCCAAAGTGAATAATTGTGCCAGGAACCCCCAAAATAGTAACATCTTTGTTGTGTCCTTCAGTCAGCTTCCACCAGTGTTCCCCTGTAAATGCTTGCACAGGTTTTGAAAGGGAAATAAAATTGTTCATTAGTTTATGATACCAATATTCCAGTTGGAGGCAATCAGCTGAAGCGCTCCAGATTCCTTATATGGGATCAGATGACAGTGGCAACTCAAAGGGATGAAGCACATGCTATTAAGAAAACAGTTTTATCTGGGATACATGTACCCATTTAAGTTTACCATCTTTCTTAATATGGTATACCAGGGGGCTGAGACGGTCAACTATGGAATATGGACCTACCCATTTAGATTCTAAGGTGTGATCCTTCTTACACAACTTTAAATACATCACCCAATCTCCAACTTCCCAGAAAGAGGGCTCATTAGCTCTTTGTCTTTGCATTGTCTCATTTATATGTAACCTGTGTCATATCTGATACAATTGGAGCCATGGGTACAGATTCTTTATTAATCCGTCTATAGTCTATAGTTAACTACCAGGACTTCCCGTCTGCCTTTAAGACTGGCCACACGGGAGAGTTAAAAGGAGAGTTAGTTTTTCTAAGAACTCCCTGTTGTTCCAAGTCCAATACAATCTGTATCAGTTGGGCTTCTGCTTCCTTTGGGTAGGGATATTGTTTTTGAGGGGGTACCAATTCACCTACAATTTTAACACAGGCATTGATCTTTCCACAGTCTGTCTGTGTCCAGACTGTGGGGAATTTACAGCGCCACTCCTTGGCTTGCTCTGTAGTGAGGGCAGCAACAAGTTCACCTCCCTCTTTGGTTATAATGAAATTCCACTTCCCCTGTTCAGAACAGTCAGAGGGGATGTCTAGTTTCCATAATATGCCCCCAGGTAAATCGATTATTATATTATTATGATACAGCCAATCTGCTCCTAAAATAATTTTGTCAGTCATGTCAGGGGGTCTGAATTAAGTTCCCTTTTGTTTCAAAGCCTTGTATTGAAAATGGGACCTGTGCCCATTCCCAGCCCATACTTGGCTTCTTTGAAAAGACTTCAAAGTGACTTGCTTCACATTTTTTCCTGCCTTTGGAGCGGCTTTAATCAAAGAGACAGCGACTCCGGTATCAATTAAAGCTAGAGTAGGAGCGCGATTCTCCTGCTGGACATAAATATACGGTCACCCTCCAGAATCCCATGAAATTTTACCTCTGAGCCCCCATTGTTGTGCTCCTATATTATGGGGGGGTACTCATGCCCAGCAGGCACCCCTAGTTCTGATTGCTTGGGAGGGCACGTGAGGCTATGCTAGTTACACATCCCTGATTCTCTTGTGTTTTTAGGGCTTCTTGGACTAAATCTCGGGTTGGGGCTCCATCCCAGTGCTCCAATCACCTCCTTGTCACATTACAGCCCGCCAAGCCAATCGGCGGATCTGGGAGTCATATGAATTTTGTCCCTCTTTTTCATGTCGTTGGAAACCATTGGGGTTATTTTGAGAAGATCGGGGGTCTGAACATGAATAATGCCCCCATTGCTTAAAATTCCCTCGTCCGCGGTAGTGACCTCAGGAGCCCCATATTCCCATACTGCTGCTCTTATTTGAGTAAGTTATTTGCTCAAGCGCAGCCACAAAGGGAGTTCTTTGCTTTTTTATTTGGAGTGCAGGGCCAGAATGAGTGGTGATCTGTTTGATCATATCTCGGAGTTCAATCATGCTAGCGGGTTGTCAGACGCTGCCGGTGTGGTGCTCTGCCCTGTTCAATGTTGATATCAATTGGCTGCATGCGTATGTTCCCTCTGTGTGCTGCCCCAGCTTTGCGCAGATCACTGACACAGCAGATTCCAAGAGAACCCCCAATGACCACAGACTCTAGTAAGGTACGAAGGCACGTTGGCCAGGTTTATTGTTAAACGAAGCACAGTAATAGTTCCCTCTAGACTTTACTCTAGAGGACGTACTACGAATATGTGCTCCCTGGCAATGGACTCAGCTCAGTCAGTGGCGGGACTTTCCACTGCCCTCTAGGCTGGACAAAGATGTCCACTCAGGGATGCATTCTTCTACACAGGTACAAACAGATTACACATCACTCCTGACGAATTGAGTGGGGGCGAAAGACCTCTCTGGCTTCAAGATTAGGCTTGATAAGTTTATGGAGGGAATGGTTTGATGGGATAACGTGATTTTAGTCAATTAGGCATTAACGTGCCATCGCGGGTAAAATGAGGGTCCGGCTGTAGAATCTTGCCTGTATGCTCGGGGTTCTACTGATCGCCATATTTGGGGTCGGGAAGGAATTTTCCTCCAGGGTAGATTGGCAGAGGCCCTGGAGGTTTTTCGCCTTCCTCCGCAGCATAGGGCAGGGGTCGCAGCCTGGAGGATTCTGTTGTGGGTGGGTCAGCTTTTGTGGCCTGCATCATGCGGGAGGTCAGACTAGATGACCATATTAGTCCCTTCTGACCTTAAAGTCTATGAGGTGCAACCCCTCTACGTAGCAAGGTACAAACCCTTTACATAGTAAGGTCCCGCCTTTCACCTTGTACATGTTGGTTTGAACAAACAACACTATCCATCATATTACCCTTTTGGCCCTGTCATTGGGATGGGTCAGCCTGTTCCTTGTTATCTGTGTGGAATGTCCAAGTATCCGAATGTTCTGATATCTAGTGTCCAGTACCTTTTAGGTATGTATCTTTTTGCAGCATCAGCCCTTTCCTTGCCAGCTTCTGTGAGCAGGCCCTACCTCTGGCTCACAGCTTAACTTTGCTTTATGTTATCAAAGTCTTGACCATTACTTTAGTTCAGGCCTTAGGCCTCATACTGGGCCTCTGATACCAAGGTTTAAATCTCAGGGCCTCCTCTTACTACAGTAAGGGAGAATTGTTCAGCACAGTCCCTTAAGGCATTTGTGCCGTACGCTACTGCATCAGGGTTATTTGTGGGTGCTCCTTGTGCGTTTTCAGGACAGGTTATGCCTGCCATGACTTGCATTAGTCCCCAGTGGGATAGGTACCCTTCAGGGTCTTCATTAGGTTCCTGCATCATGCTGGCCACCTGTATCATTAGATGGTGGTGACCCATTTGTTCACCATGACTCGCAAACAGGGGTAAGAAAGTATTATTTTCCCTGTTTTCTCTTATAACTCTATCAATCACTCCCTGTAATTCTGGTGTTGCACAGGCAGTCATGAGGTGTTTAAGCTCAGGGACTGTTAAATTTTCTCTGCTTACCAATTATAGCGCACACAGAGTCCATTTTGAGAAATTTTCACGGCTAAGGGGTCCAAGCATTTTTGCCATTGCTTGGAGATCCACTGCTGATACGGGGACGGTAGTAGTAGGCGTGCTTGTCCCTGTATCTGTGTTTGTTTCTGTTATGGTATTTTGGTAATGGCTGCAACCAGCCCCTGGGTCTCAGAATTGCTGCCCCGTATATCTCTTTCCCATGCCTCGCTAGATTCCTATGGGGCATCCTCCCACTCAGGGACATCACTTTGGGGATCAAAATCCCATTCTCCTGCCGTCACCGCTAGCCTCCATTTAAGGTGCTTGATAAGCAATTCGCATTGGCTGTGATTAGCGGGGAGAGTTATACCTTGTTCTAGGGTTAATTTCTTTATCATGCCCTGCAATACTTGATTTTCTTTTTCTATTTTTTCTTTTTCCCCAAATTGTTCCTTTAACCTTTTTTCTTTTTGTTTGCTCTCCCTGATTGTCTCCCTGAGAGGGTCTGTGATGGGGCAGCCCCGCCCCGCACTGACTCCAGCGACGTCAGACCAGTAGCTCTGACAGAGGAAGTCCCGCCCCGTTCGTACTGGGCATGCTCCAGAGGCTCACTGAGTCTAAAAGGAGGGAACTCAGCTCAGTCGGGGCTGGTGGGCGCAGGGGAAGGACCTAACTGGGAAGCTCCTGCAGAGGACCAGCCGACGCTCTTGAAGCTGCCAGGAACAGAGGCTTTTATATGCCGGCACGAACCCCTACTACGGGAGGAACCAGAGGAGGTGACGGATCCAGAGACTCACGGAGGACCCTGGGATCCGTGGGAGACCCCAACTCCCCAGCCGGTAGGGAGCGACCCGGGGGAGGTGACGGACTGGTACCTTGACCCCGGTAAGCCTCAGCGTGTTTCGGTAGGACCCTCTCGCTGAGCCAGTAGTAAGGCCCTACGGCCCTGCAACCTGGGGCGCTTATATGGACTTTGGCCATTAGGCCGTGCTGCCCTGCAACCAGGGGCGCTTATATGGACTCTGGCCATTAGGCCGTGCTGCCCTGCAACCAGGGGCACTTATATGGACTCTGGCCATTAGGCCGTGCTGCCCTGCAACCAGGGGCGCTTACATGGACTTTGGCCATTAGGCCGTGCTGCCCTGCAACTAGGGGTGGTTATATGGACTCTGGCCACTAGGCCGTGCTACCCTGCGACAAGGGTTGATCCTATGGACTTTGGCCACTAGGCTGTGCTGCCCTGTAGGGACTGTATACCCTCACAGGGTCTAACTGGCTTTGCACCCCTTTGCTATCACTTTCCATCTTTCTGCCTCTTTTTCCATATGAGTAAGTTTTTCATGCAGGGAGGCATTGTAGGGATATTAAAGAAGGTACTAACAGTGATTCCCCCAAGTGACAGTGACCCCCCAATAATTTGTCCCCCACACTTTAAAATCCAACAGTTTCACCAAGTACAAAAATCTCTTGGGTCTTCTGTTAACACTTGTAAGCTACTGTCTGTAGAAACCATTGATTGTATCTGTTCTGTGAAAGATACTTTATCACTATGTAAAACTTACAAACAAGTTAATTGACTTTGTTCTTGAAGTAATTGATACAATGTAAACAAACGCTATAAGCCGTTAAGTGACTTTCACTTCATTGTAACAGTAACGGCTCCTAGGAACAGACCCCCACCCTCTGTGATTAAAGGGCCGGGAGTCTCAAATGAACTAGCACACACCCCGAAAGTAGTGGAGACAGTAAATTAAAATATGGTTAAGATATGGAATGTATGTTGATGAATGCTTAATGTACATGAATGGTTAGGGAGGTGCCAGCCTAGAAAGGGAGTATCCAGCGGCCGAAGAATGTGTAAAGTGGACCACCAGAACCCCCGGAGGGTAAACTGGGATCCACCCCATCACCTGGAAGAATGAGAAACACAAACTTTGGACAGTGTGGAGCCACCAGGAATGTGCCATCCCCTGATTGAGTCAGCAACAGCAGGATGAAACAGCCCCCATAGACTAACATAGGAATTAATTCCTATAAGAATGAACTCTCAAGACTGAGGATTTTGAGTCTCTGGTTCTGCTGCCAGCCTCCAGGAGCATCAGGTGCACCTGACACGGACTCGGCTCCATCCTCATGACCAAGATACCTGGCCAGTAACTTGGCATGAGCAACTTCTAGGCTGGTAACTATAACACCTATACAGAACTTAAATGAATGATTGTGTAAATGAATATATATATATATATATATATATATATATATATATATATATATATATATATATATATATATATGTGTGTGTGTGTATAAGAAATAAGTAGTGATAGGAATAAGTAGTCAAACAACATTGTTTACTTTTATCTTTTGCTTTACCATTATATTTACAATAAATGTGGCATCTTTGCCTTATCCCTTTTAATAAGATCCTGCTGGTTTTTATTCTATTGGTATAACATTTTGGTGGAGAATTGCAAAATGGGGAATATTGGTAAAAAAAAGCTTCAGGTATTGTAAATATTGGTGTGCATACAGCCGGCTCTATAGAGAGCGGTTCTATTTTTGAAAAAAGAACAGGAGTACTTGTGGCACCTTAGAGACTAACAAATTTATTAGAGCATAAGCTTTCGTGGGGTACAGCCCACTTCTTCGGATGCATAGAATGGAACATATATTCTATGCATCCGAAGAAGTGGGCTGTAGCCCACGAAAGCTTATGCTCTAATAAATTTGTTAGTCTCTAAGGTGCCACAAGTACTCCTGTTCTTTTTGCGGATACAGACTAACACGGCTGCTACTCTGAAACCTGTTCTATTTTTGGTTAACCAAAGGTTCTAAGTACTTAAACCAACACATCTGGTTTGTAAAACTCCTGTTTTGTAGGTTTAAAATAAATTAGTTTTGTTTTGTTTTTAATAATGCCACTAAAAATCCATTTAACTATTTGATTCAAAGTTGCAAAACTGACAGACCTTTTTGCCAAACACAGGTAATCAGTGTTGGCTTGCTTTTGGGATTTGGCATTTAACCCTTAAGGGGTAACTCGGTGCTTTACAAAATTTAAAATGTTTTTAATAAAAACCAAAGTTGTGACTGCAGCAGGGCAGTCAAAATCAGGAGAATAGGGAGAGATTCTGGATTCTTTTTGTTTGTTTGGTTGGTTTTTGTGTGTGTGTGTAACAAAATAGCAGATGAGAGCTGTAGTAAAACAATAAAAAATTAACAGTGCCCTCTGAAGCAACAGTAGGGGTAAGGTGCACAAAATGAAAAGAAGCACTGCTAGAAACACTGAGCCTTAAAATGGCTCTGTGTAATCAGACTGTCACTTTGACAAGGATACATAAAAACTCTGTAAAAAACAAAAGAAACAGTTACACCTTATGTAAAAATTTATATGGCTAATGTTTTAACAGAGTATAAAAGAATGTGCATTTTCCCCAGGACATGTGCAGTGTATATTGTAAAAGGGGTAAAAGAAATGCAAACAAAACATGCTGCTTAATTAAAATCCTATTAGGGCTCCAAAGGAGCAGCAATAGACTCTGTTTTCTTTTTCAGATCTGTGTGTGTTTTGGAAGCAGGAGTTAAAAGTGGAAAGAAATCAACTCTGGTGGAAGTTGATTGTGTCCCTTTTAAGACAGAGTCTCTGAGCTCTGCTGATGGCTTTGAATCCAAAAGCCAAGCCTGTGTTGATGCACATTACCTAACTGATAAAGGAAGGTAAGAACTGCAAGCACAAAAGAATCTGCAAATAAAGAACATACCTGGTCAGCAAACAAATTGCCTAAATAAAAGGCATGGTATAACAGAATACCTTTAATAAATTTAATAATAATGTTATTGTTAATATTAAACATTGACATAAATTTAATGTTAATAAGTACCCCTGTAACAATGTATAGTGTGTATGATTTTTGGAAAAATCCTTTATGGTAATATGGTAATGATGCTTCTCAGCTATTACCTGTAAATAAACTTAAAGCTCAACACCGCAGGAAAAACATTACAAACTTGGTCTGCTATATAAAAAGAAAAACTGAGATACACACCTCATGGATTTAATAACTGAACAGTGGGATAATATCCCCATAACCCTTAAAAGGTAGAAGCTATTAAAACCTGGCCTGCTTATAAAACAAAAACACAGGAAAATGTGGGGGTAATTCCTCTGTTTTGCCTGCAATCAGCAAGGGTATTTGTACAAGAAAAAAAAATATTTTAAGCAATAATCAATGCCACCCCAAAAGGGGTAGAAAAATGTTATTTTTGTCTTTCAGAAAATCAGAAAAAACTAATACCAGCAGCTACAGGACAACCTACAACCTAATACAAAACCAAATGAAATTAAAAAAAACCCATACTGCTATAGCTATGGAATGTACTGAAATGCAGATACTTGCTTTGTCCACTTTGGAACACAAACTGTTTTTGGTAATATCAGGAAACACTAAGGTTTTAATACACTTGCTAAAACAATGAAAAAAATCTTTGTTTGATACATATAAACATGAATGGATGCAATATGTTTCCAGTTCTGAGAAACCAGATTTGTTAATTGGAGAAATAATTGTAAAAATAGCACATCAACAGTCTCTGGAGGCAAAGGTATGGAAGGTTAGCCTACTCCCCATATTACACATGGGATCATTTTGGCTGCCTCGGACCTCAAGCCAGTGGGCTGGGGAGGGAGGAAAACTATTGGACACTAGAGGTTGTACCAAATGGACTCCTCAAAAGTGGGTATGCCTCACCTTACCTGTTGCCCCAGAGCCTTGTATTAAACAATGACACCAAAGTATTGTACAATAAACAATGTGTATGTATCCACTCATGGGAGGAAGTATTTTAAAAGAATGGAAGTGTTAGCAACCCCCCAGTAAATGAATGTAAATGCAATGTCAGAACTGTTTTTACTAAAAATCACACTTACTATTTACCGCGGCCAAAAAAAGTCCCAGCTAACACCAACAGCTGAGCTGGCCGACTTCTCAATTGACCTTGGAATTAGATGGCAAAACCTTACTGATAGCCTCATTAAAAGCAAAGAAGTAACCAAATTTTTAAAACAAACAGATGACCAAGTAAAAAATCGGACTATTCATATTATACATGCCAATGGGGACATGTTACAAATTGCCACCGCAGAGAAATAAATTACAACCTACCACTGGTATAATATATTCTCTGGATGGTCCCCGACTACCATTGGCATCCTATCAGTAATGCTACACCCCTTGATAGTAGTCTTAATATTAAATTGTATTTGTATAATTGGTACGTGTGGCATGTGTTTTCAAATAAAAAAAATGTACGGTAAATTGAAATCACAAATACAAGTTGCCTCACAGTACCTTCTCTTAAACAGGTTAAAAAGAAAGTGACACTAACGATTATATAAATATCGTAGTGTCAAAAGGGGGATTATGTAGGGATATTAAAGAAGGTACTAACAGTGATTCCCCCAAGTGACAGTGACCCCCCAATAATTTGTCCCCCACACTTTAAAATCCAACAGTTTCACCAAGTACAAAAATCTCTTGGGTCTTCTGTTAACACTTGTAAGCTACTGTCTGTAGAAACCATTGATTGTATCTGTTCTGTGAAAGATACTTTATCACTATGTAAAACTTACAAACAAGTTAATTGACTTTGTTCTTGAAGTAATTGATACAATGTAAACAAACGCTATAAGCCGTTAAGTGACTTTCACTTCATTGTAACAGTAACGGCTCCTAGGAACAGACCCCCACCCTCTGTGATTAAAGGGCCGGGAGTCTCAAATGAACTAGCACACACCCCGAAAGTAGTGGAGACAGTAAATTAAAATATGGTTAAGATATGGAATGTATGTTGATGAATGCTTAATGTACATGAATGGTTAGGGAGGTGCCAGCCTAGAAAGGGAGTATCCAGCGGCCGAAGAATGTGTAAAGTGGACCACCAGAACCCCCGGAGGGTAAACTGGGATCCACCCCATCACCTGGAAGAATGAGAAACACAAACTTTGGACAGTGTGGAGCCACCAGGAATGTGCCATCCCCTGATTGAGTCAGCAACAGCAGGATGAAACAGCTCCCATAGACTAACATAGGAATTAATTCCTATAAGAATGAACTCTCAAGACTGAGGATTTTGAGTCTCTGGTTCTGCTGCCAGCTTCCAGGAGCATCAGGTGCACCTGACACGGACTCGGCTCCATCCTCATGACCAAGATACCTGGCCAGTAACTTGGCATGGGCAACTTCTAGGCTGGTAACTATAACACCTATACAGAACTTAAATGAATGATTGTGTAAATGAATATATATATATGTGTGTGTGTGTGTGTGTGTATAAGAAATAAGTAGTGATAGGAATAAGTAGTCAAACAACGTTGTTTACTTTTATCTTTTGCTTTACCATTATATTTACAATGTGGTAAATGTGCCTTATCCCTCTTAATAAGATCCTGCTGGTTTTTATTCTATTGGTATAACAGCATTCTCCTCTCGGCAGGATGCCAAGCGGGAGTAGGCTTGTACAGGATTATATACCGTACAAGCCTATCCTCTAAATCTGAAATGGTACAAACATCTACCAGCCCCCCTTCAGTCCATGGGCTGTGTCCAAACCCTTGTAATACTTGTTTAAAGGGTGTGGGTTCTTGTACAAAAGGCAATGTTTCCTGTTTTTCTCTAAGGATATCTTTAGATTGTGTTTTCTTAAACATTTCCCCCAACAATTGTGAGCAACAGCCAACCACAACACAAAACCAAATTGATATATATCAATTACTATAACCTCCTAACTCCTAGAAGAACAATTTCACCATTCAACTCCTGGAAAAGCAACTTACAACTCCTGAAAGAGCAAGTTCACTATTGTAATAATATCCAAACCTAAACTTCTATTTCCCTCAGAGTTTATGTGGTTAATCAATTGAAAGTTTCCAATCTTTTTCCTATAGTGCCAGGCTTACTAAAGCTGGCGGTGTGCACACTACTATGCTTGCTCCCCCTAACACATTCTCCACCAAAAATGTTATGCTGATAAAACTACACAGGATCTTTTCAGGGGACAAGGAAATATGCCACGTTTATTATGAGAACACAATTTGATGTATAACCAATAGCTAATACCTAATACCTACATACCCACACATCAAATGTTCTGCAGCTGCTGGATAGTTACCAATCCTGAACGTAGCTTGAGTCCGTAGCTTGGATTCGCAGCTTGGGTTCGCAGCTCATGGCGGCTAACTGGCCAGGAAAGCCGGACACGAGGAAGAGCCGGGTCTCTGTCGGGTGCACACTGATGCCCTTCAATATTGTCAGCAGAACATTACCCAAAGTCTTCCATCTCACCCATCCTTTTTGTAGGCTTTAGTTTGAACAACAATCTATGGGTCTTGCTGTGTCACGCTGCCTCTGGGTACTGTGTGATTGATCACCCGTCAATTGTAGACATGACTTGCAGCCTCAGACCTGACTTTGATCTTGTTTCAATTGCACCTTTGTTCTTTTCTTTTGGGGTGGACTCTTCTCACTTTGTCAGGGCAGTTGTCTACATCTTCAGCCGTTGGTGTTTTTGCACTTAACTTTATCAGGACAGGCTGGGGCTGGAGATTTATTCCATTATCCATGCATACCTCATTCACACATCTGAACTAAGGCCTTGGCTACACTTGCAGCTGTACAGCGCTGTGAGGTAAACCTGTCTTCGTACAGCTGAGTAGGGAAATCGCTGCAGTCTGTCCACACTGCCAGCTGCCAGCGCAGTGGCATGGCCACACTTGCAACATTTGCAGCTGTGTTGGGAGCGGTGCATTATGGGCAGCTATCCCAGCATTCATGTGGCTGCAATGTGCTTTTCAAAACGGGGGTGGTGGGGTGGAGTGTGACAGGGAGTGTGGGGGGAGAGAGAGTGCTTTTTGGAGCGTGTCAGCACTCTATTTTGCAAGTTCCAAACTCCCGGCCCCCTGCTCATTCGTTTCACTCACTCAAAGCAAACAGCAAACTGTTTGCTTTTTCTCTGTGGTACAGCTTTGAAACTGGCACTTCCGCATTCCTGCAGCCGGTCACAACAATGGAGAGGATTGGCCACTTGACAAGGTGATCAGTACAGTGCTGCAGGTTGATTCCTGGTACACACTCACAGGGGAGAGTCGTAGCCACTCCGCTGTATCTCTTATGCTTCTCGGGGAGGTGGAGTAACTGCAGCGGTGTACCCAGGGAGATACAGCGCTGTACGTGCCTTGCCAGTGTAGCCGGTCAGTGAGTTACAGCGCTGTGGGCGGCTTTACAGCGCTGTAACTCGCAAGTGTAGCCAAGGCCTAAATTAATAAGGTTACAGCAGGGTTTTGAAAAATGAAGTAAGCATTTAAAAATGGAGTTTTAGTTACAATCTGGAGTCTTATTAAAACAAGTGTAATGAACAATTTACAATGTTGGGAGGCAAACAGCAGCAGATTCCATAATTGTCAGCAATGCGGATTCCATAATCTCCCTTGGTAACCTGTTCCAGAGCCTAACTATTCTTTTAATTAGATACTAGGAAAAACTTTCTAACTATATCTCCCTTGGTGCTGATTAAGCCAATTATGTTTGTCCTACCTTTGATGGAGATGGAGTACAATTGATCACTGTCCGCTTTATAGCAGCCCTTAGCATATTTGAAGACCATTATCAGGACCTCCTCAGTCTTCTTTTCTCAAGGCTAAACATGTCCATTTTTTTAAACCTTTCCTCATAGATCAGGTTTTTAAACCTTTTATCATTTTTGTTGCTCTCCTCTGGACTCTCTCCAATTTATTCACATCACCCCAGAATGATATTAGCCTTTTTCGCAACTGCATCACCTTGTTGGCTCATAGTCAATTTGTGATGCACTATCACCCCTAGATCCTGTTCAGAAGCACTATCCCCTAGCCAGTTATCCCCATTGTGAATTTGTGCATTTGATTTTCCCTTCTTAAGTGTGGTACTTTGCACTTGTCTTTATTGGAGTACAGGGTCTTTGGCCTGCGCAGGCGTTCAGAGCTGAATGGAACCTGGGACGGGGGAATTTCTCCCAAAGGCCCTTTACCTGTGACCTCCGCAGGCTGCTCCTCAACTTGCTGATCAAGTTATCAATGGTTTCTTGGAAGGGCTGTTTTGTCTCTTCCCCTAGTGTAGGAAACTTTCCCACACTGCTTTGCAACCATCACTGTGAAGAGGCCAGCAGCATATGGCCCCAACACCTTCAAGCCAACTTGAGCAGTTGCCTCTCCTGAAGACTGGAAAAGGGGCTATATCATCAGTTTTTTCAAAAAAGGAGAGTGATCAGCTTGCTCAAACGATAGGGGAATAATGCTGCTGTCTGTACCAGGGAAGGTGTTTGCAATCATCACTGAAGTTGGTCCAATACAAGATATTACCTCACCAACCTTCTCTCTCTAGTATTAGGGCTGTGATGGGGCAGAGCGGCCCCGCACCGGCGCAGCAGGGGTTAATCCTTCCTTCCTGGCAGAGGAAGCCCCGCCCCGGAAGCCCTGCTGGGCATGCTCCAACTGGAAGCTAGGTATAAAAACCTGCAAAGCTGCTCAGTTGGGACTGACCACCGGAGGAGAAGGATGCACACAGCCAGCTCCCGAGGAGGAACAGCCCATGCTCCAGGCTCCAGGAGCCAGCCTAGCCGGCCCGCACCCTGCATCTCAGACGGAGGACCCGCCAGAGGGGAACGGACCGGAACCCATGTCTCCGGAGGAGACCGCGACATTGAGGGTAGGAAGTGATCCAGGGGAACTTTAGGGACGAGCCACGTTAGAGCAACACTGACGCTCGGCGTGCTGCGGCCGGATCCCTGCCAAGCCAACAGCAAGGGGAATCCCGCCATTAGGAGAGCCCTGGGTCGGGACCCGGTGGACAGGGAGGGCCCGGGTCCCCCTACGCCCCTGGCCGTTGGGCCACACTACCCCGCTACGGAGGGGAGTTATATGGACTCTGGCCGTTGGGCCACACTACCCCACTACTGAGGGGGGTTATATGGACTCTGGCCATTGTGCCACACTACCCTGCTACTGAGGGGGTTTATATGGACTCTGGCCGTTGGGCCATACTCCCTTGCTACTGAGGGAGAGACGACAGATGGGACACCACCAGGAGGGGGCGCTCCACTGGATAGAGCTAATTCCCAGAGACAACCAATAGGAGGCACCAGGTGGTGAGTCCCAACCCCGTTACATTGGTGGAGAATGCGGGCAGTGATCAGGGCATGAAGTAAGGACCCAGAGACCCACGATGGAGCCGGAAAAACTTCTGAAATGGCTCCTGGAGAACCAACAGCAGTAGACGGTGCAACAGCAGCAGCAGTAAGCCCAGTTGCTCCAACAGCTGGCAGCCCCACAACAGCTGCAAGCGGCGCAGCAACAGGAACAGCAGCAACAGCTAATCCGGGAGCTGAACGCCCAACAAACCGCCAGCCAGGAACGACTGTTTCAGCAGATGGCTACGCTGATAGGGCAAGCACCGGGCCCGCCCCTAGGCGCAGCCGGCGGCAGTGTGGGTGATAGTCTCGGAGGATTGCCAGTACACCTAACAAAGATGGGGCTGGAGGATGATCCTGAGGCCTTTCTGGTAACATTTGAGCGGGTGGCCCAGCACGCATTGTGCCACTATTCTAGCCCCCTACCTGACAGGCCCGGCACAGGCCGCATATCGCAACCTCAACCCGCAGGAGGCGCTGGACTATTCTACGGTCAAGGCGGCCATTTTGGATCAAACTGGGATTAGCCCCGAGACCTACCGCCAGCGGCTCCGACGGGAGAGATATGCGCCAGGGGCTTGGCCTCGAGTTGTGGCACAGCTCATTCGCGACCTCTGCTGGAGGTGGCTCGAGCCAGAATACCAGACGAGTGTCCAAGTAGCCGAGACGGTGGCTTTGGAGCAGTTCCTGCAGATTCTCCCTACTGGAGGGAGGGAATGGGTGCAAGGGCACCGCCCGAAGACCCTCGCAGAAGCAACCTCCCTGATGGAGGATTACCTGGCTGCCGAGGGAGAACCGAAGACTGCCTCCAAAGGGGGAACACAGGGGGAACGGAACGCGGCCCCAGCACTGGGACCCCGCAAGGGGGACGGGGGGAACCCCCATGTCCGTCACCAGCCCTCAGCAACCACACCGCCCAGTATCGCGAGGGGGCCTCCAGGGGGGAATCTCACGCGAAGCATAGGCGATTCGCCGGGGAGGCCGTGTGCCCCGCAGAGTGTCCCCCAGAATGCCCCACCCGAAGGAAGTAAGAGGGAGAGGTGTTATGAGTGTGGACAGATAGGGCATTTCCGGAGGGAATGCCCATATATGGACTGTAATTACGGGCAGGTTTGGACCGCGGGTCAGTGGGCCCGGAGGTGGGGACCGGGCAAGATTCTGGTACCAGTGAAAGTGGATGGGACACCCACCATGGCATTGGTAGACTCCGGATGTAGCCAGACCATCATCCGAGCAGGGCTGGTAGAACCCACCGGGCCCATGGGGGCCCCCATACACCTGCAGTGTATCCATGGTGATGTGAAACCTTACCCCACCGTCTGGATACAGCTCGAGACAGCACGACAGGGAGGGCGATGCCTAGTGGGGGTGGCCCCAAAATTAGCCTACCCGGTGGTCCTGGGATGCAATTGGCCGGGCTTTGCCACACTCCTACAAGAGTGGAGTGTCCTACCAGCGAAGACAAGAGGTAGCCGAGCCAAAAAACCAGAACTCTTAGGCCAAACCCCACCGGACAACCCCCTAGAGGGCCCTTCGGGGAATCGTGGGGTAGACGAAGAGGGCCGACCCCACACTGAAACCCGGACAGAGGAGGGCCAGAGATGGCTGGAGATTAACGCCGATTTTCTAGAAGAGCAAAGGGGGGACACCACCCTCGGTCGGGCCTGGGAGCAGGCGACGGGCGCCCCTGGGGAAGAAGACCCACCCGGACGCCCGCAGCAAGGACCCCGCTTTGAGATCCATAATGACCTACTCTATCGGGTGGTCCAGGAACCCCAAAGGCAGGAAGAACTACGCCAGCTGTTGGTCCCACGGCGGTTTCGGCGGGACCTGCTCCACTTGGCCCACTCCGTACCCTGGGCAGGACATCTGGGGAGGGAGAAAACCCTACAACGGGTGGCCCAGAGGTTCTTCTGGCCGGGCATCCATCAGGAAGTACGGGACTACTGCGCCTCATGCCCCGAGTGCCAGAAGGCTGGCCCGAAAGGGGTCTCGAGAGTGCCCCTGGTGCCTCTGCCGGTGGTCGGAACACCGTTCGAACAGATTGGCCTGGACTTGGTGGGGCCCTTGGACAGGAGCAGCTCCGGACATAAATATATCCTGGTGGTGGTTGACTATGCCACAAGATACCCAGAGGCCATGCCCCTCCGGGCCGCCATGGCGCCCATCATAGCCAATGAGCTCCTGCATATCTTTGCCTGGGTCGGGTTGCCCCGAGAGAGGTTACATTGGTCCCCTGGTCCGTCAACCTCTAGGCTGATGGCGGAATTGTGCCGGCTGTTAAACATTCGTGCACTGAAGACCTCAGTTTATCACCCACAGACGGACGGGTTAGTCGAGAGGTTCAATGGAACCCTGAAATCCATGTTGAGGAAGTTTGTGGAAGATGACCCCCGACACTGGGATAAGCTATTACCTGCGCTCCTCTTTGCCATAAGAGAGGTACCACAGGCGTCAACAGGCTTCTCCCCATTTGAACTCCTCTATGGGCGGAGACCCCAGGGGATCTTAGACCTCTTGAAAGAAACATGGGAAGAACAAGCGACCCAGGTCCAAGGATCCATCCAATACATCCTCCATCTCCGAGAACGGCTCCGCAAGTTAGGCACCTTGGCATGTGAGAACCTGGAGAGGGCCCAACGCAATCAAGAAGCTCAATACAATAAAGGGGCCAGGATGAGAAGCTTTGAGCCGGGGGACCGAGTCCTCCTGTTGTTACCTTCCTCCGACTCCAAGCTCCTAGCGAAGTGGCAAGGCCTCTTCGAGGTAACTAAGCGAATAGGGCCCGTTGACTATGAGGTCCGGATGTCGGGGCGCAGGCGAGACATGAAGGTATACCATGTGAACCTCCTCAAGGCCTGGAGAGACCAGGAGGGGATGATGATCGCTCCATACCCTCCCGAACCCGAGTTGGGGCCCTTGGCAGGGGAACCGGAGGAACCAGGGATGGCAGCAATAAGCCCGGAGCTCAACTCGATACAGCAGGAGCAGCTACGCCAGTTGGTAGCCGCCTTCCCCGCAGTCCTATCAACACAGCCGGGAAAGACTACGTTGACCAGCCACCACATCGCCACTCTCCCTGGCAACAAGGTGAGGGAGAACCACCGGCCCCTTCCTAGGAAGCTGTGGGAAACGGTGAAAAAAGAACTCGAGATGATGTTGGCACTGGGAGCCGTAGAAGAATCAAGAAGCGAATGGCGGAGCCCTATAGTCCTTGTCCCCAAACCAGATGGGACAGTCCGATTCTGCATTGACTTTCGCAAGATAAACGCAATCTCCCATTTTGATGCCTACCCCATGCCACAGGTGGACGAGTTGCTGGAACGATTGGGGAAGGCTGAATTCATCTCTACCCTGGAACTGACCAAGGGATATTGGCAGATCCCTCTGACACCCACCTCTAAAGAAAAGACAGCTTTTCCTACACCCTTCAGCCTCTTCCAATTTACGATGATGCCTTTCGGGTTACACGGGGCCGCAGCCACCTTCCAGCGACTTATGAATCAGGTGCTGAGTCCCCACGGGTTGTACGCCGCAGCATACATCGACCACATCGTCGTCTACAGTTCTAGTTAGGAGGAACATCTCCAACACCTCACTGACATGCTGCATGCCCTGGGTAAGGCCAGCCTCACCGCAAACCCAGCCAAATGCCACTGGGGCCAACGGGAAGTAACATACCTAGGCTACACAGTGGGTCGGGGAAGACTCCGCCCGTTGGTGGACAAAGTCGAGGCCTTGAAGAGCTACCCCACGCCTACAGCGAAAAGACAAGTTCGGCAGTTCCTAGGGCTAGCCGGATACTACCGACGGTTTGTGCCCAACTTTGCCACACTCGCGGCCCCCCTCACAGACCTGACGAGAAGCTCCCAGCCCAAGAAGGTCCAGTGGTCAACAGCCTGTGAAGAAGCTTTCGGTGCCCTGCATGACCACTTAACCCCGGAGCCGGTACTGAGACAGCCAGATTTCGTGAAGCCCTTTATTCTCCAGACCGACGCCTCTGAGTTAGGGCTGGGAGCCGTGTTGTCCCAAGAGGAGGAGGGAGAAGAGCACCCCATCTTATACTTAAGTCGTAAGCTGTTTCCCCGAGAGACCCGGTATTCCACCGTAGAGCGGGAGGCCCTGGCAGTTAAATGGGCAATTGATGCACTGAGGTATTACCTGTTAGGGAACACCTTCTCCCTGGTGCCGGATCACGCACCCCTCAGATGGACCAATAGTATGAAGGAAACGAACGCACAGATCATGCGGTGGTACCTGTCCCTCCAACCCTACTCCTTCCAAGTGTCACACCGGCCGGGGAAGGCCCATGGGAATGCGGACTTCTTTTCCCGCCTTGGGGAAGGGGAGGGGGAAAAAGGGCCCCAGGGACCGCCGGCCCCAGCCGCGGTTTTAAAGGGGGGGATATGTGACGGGGCAGAGCGGCCCCGCACTGGCGCAGCAGGGGTTAATCCTTCCTTCCTGGCAGAGGAAGCCCCGCCCCGGAAGCCCTGCTGGGCATGCTCCAACTGGAGGCTAGGTATAAAAACCTGCAAAGCTGCTCAGTTGGGGCTGACCACCGGAGGAGAAGGACGCACACAGCCAGCTCCCGAGGAGGAACAGCACACGTTCCAGGCTCCAGGAGCCAGCCTAGCCGGCCCGCACCCTGCATCTCAGACGGAAGACCCGCCAGAGGGGAATGGACCGGAACCCATGTCTCCGGAGGAGACCGTGACATTGAGGGTAGGAAGTGACCCAGGGGAACTTTAGGGACGAGCCACGTTAGAGCAACACTGACGCTCGGCGTGCTGCAGCCGGATCCCCGCCGAGCCAACGGCAAGGGGAACCCCGCCATTAGGAGAGCCCTGGGTCGGGACCCGGTGGACAGGGAGGGCCCGGGTCCCCCTACGCCCCTGGCCATTGGGCCACACTACCCTGCTACTGAGGGGAGTTATATGGACTCTGGCCGTTGGGCCATACTCCCCTGCTACTGAGGGAGAGACGATGGACGGGACACCACCAGGAGGGGGCGCTCCACTGGACAGAGCTAATTCCCAGAGACAACCAATAGGAGGCGCCAGGTGGTGAGTTCCAATCCCGTTACAGGGGCAATAACATTTTCTGATTGCTGAGAGGCAGAGCTCGCTCCCTCCACCCTGTCCGTAGCATTTCCCCCTTTGTTTCCCAATGATTATGTAAAACACAACATGCAGCAGTAACAACAGGAATATTTAGCTCATTGAGATCCAGCCTAGTTGTTACAGATCTGCAATCTACCAAATGCACATTTACTAGCCATCTTGCGCCTGCTCAGACAATAGTTACGTCTTGCCTTCCTGCTGTCCAGGTGCCCGGTGCAGGCTTCATTAGACAGGGAAGCAATGGATAGGCCTGGTCCCCAAGAATCACAATTTGCATTGCAACCCTGTCAACGTGGATGTGCTGGTTTGGTGAAAATATTGCTGCATGCATCTTTTGAAAAAGTTCTGGGTTCCTAAAAATGCAAGCCTCTCGCATGGTGCCAGACTAGCCAACATTAATATCAGTGAAATGTCCCCAGTGATCCACCAATTCTTGCATAACTATGGAGAAGCATCCTTTTCTGTTATTTACTTAGAAGCAAGATGGGAATGGGGCAGACTCAGAATCTGCATCTCCCCTATCGCCCCAGCACAGCTCAGCGTTCCACTGTGGTCAGCACCTCCGTGAATGCCACAAGCAATCTTGTGTCGTAGCTACCACGCGTGGTGAGATCAATGTCACACTCCTCTTGCCTTTGTAGTTTAAGGACATGACGTGTTGGTCAGAGCAAGCAGCATACTGGTCACCAGTTCGGGATCCATTCCTGCAGATCAAAGAGGCAGTTCACCTCTTCCACAAACCGTTGAAAGATGGCACCAAATGCAGACGGAAGCACAGGGATTGCTGGGATGTGAAGCAGTGCATCATGGGGCATTGGGACAGGACCCAGGATGCCCCACGACCCCCTCTGCCTTCCCACAGCTCTTAGCAGCAGAAGAGGAAGAGATGCTCTGTGGGAAAGCTGCCCAGAGTGCACCACTCCGAATAGCGCGGCAAGTGCCGCAAGTGTGAACATGCTATTGCGCAGGCAGCTGTCAGTGTGAACACACAACAGCGGTTTTCCTTCTGTGCTCTGAGCGGCGCTGTAACTTTGCCAGTGTAGATGTGCCCTAATACTGGGGCAATAACGTTTTCTGATTGCTGAGAGGCAGAGCTCACTCTCTCCCTCCTTTATAACTGGAATTGTCTCCTTACATTTTTATGAATTAGCACATTCTGGTAACGATGCTGCACTTAAGGTGAAAGACCCATTTCAGTGTGAACATTGTTTTTCTTGTAAATCAGTTTCACAGACGCTCCTTTGGAGCTGAAATTTCTCATGCTTGGGGAAAACTTTGGGTTACTTTGAAAATGTTAACATTTTTTTTAATGTGGGAAAGGAACTGTCATAACTATAAAGCAAAGGGTAACAGCCCTCCTGTGTACAATACTATAAAATCCCTCCTGACCAGAGACTCCAAAATCCTTTTACCTGTAAAGGGTTAAGAAGCTTAGGTAACCTGGCTGACACCTGACCCAAAGGACCAATAAGGGGACAAGATACTTTCAAATCTCGGTGGGGGGAAGGCTTTTGTTTGTGCTCTTTGTTTTGGGGGGGGGAGTTCGCTCTTGGGACTAAGAGGGACCAGACATCAATCCATGCTCTCCAAATCTTTCTGAACAAGTCTCTCATATTTCAAACTTGTAAGTACAGCCAGGCAAGGCATGTTAGTTTTATCTTTGTTTTCTCAACTTGTAAATGTACCTTTTACTAGGGTGTTTACCTCTGTTTGCTGTAACTTTGAACCTAAGGCTAGAGGGGGTTCCTCTGGGCTCTTTAAGTTTGATTACTCTGTAAAGTTATTTTCCATCCTGATTTTACAGAGATGATTTTTACCTTTTTCTTTAATTAGAAGCCTTCTTTTTAAGAACCTGATTGATTTTCCTTGTTTTTAGATCCAAGGGGGTTGGATCTTGATCCACCAGGAGTTGGTGGGAGAAAGGAGGGGGGATGGTTAATTTCTCCTTGTTTTAAGATCCAAGGGGTTTGGATCTGTATTCACCAGGGAATTGGTGAAGAGTCTCTCAAGGCTACCCAGGGAAGGGAATTAGCACATTGGGAGTGGTGGCAGCGGACCAGATCTAAGCTGGTAGTTAAGCTTAGAAGTTTTCATGCAGGCCCCCACATCTGTACCCTAAAGTTCAGAATGGGGAAGGAGTCTTGACAGGAACATTTTGAATTTTTGAAGAACTATTCAGTCTATTTGCACTGGGCTAACTTCAAACTTTTCTCAGGAACACAGGAATTGCCAGACTGGATCAGACCCATGGGCCATCTAGTCCAGTATCCTCCACCTGACATTGTGCACCTGATACACTACTGGGGCTCAGAGAAGCCTTTAGCACAAAATACTTAAGATATCGGTATACAAAGATCTACACCTACCAGATAGCCACTGTACTGGGCTGAATCCTGTACATCCTTACTCAGGGGAGCAAGCCTGAAGTTCAAACACTTAGAAGGAAAGTCCTGTGAATAAAACAGTGTGTGCTCATGTAATTAAAGACCGTACCACAATGCACACACACAAGGGGGCTGAAGTAAGGGTGCAGGTACAACTTTAATTTTGGCATTCACTAACTTGTGAGTGCCTGACCTTGCAATTTTAGTAACATTCTTTTAATGTGGTTTTTAATATGTATTTTCCTATGTATTTTTTAAAAGAAAAATAAATTTTGATATGCTCACCTGTAACACTTTCCCTTACCAGGAGTAGGAGGATGAACTCTGAACCTAGAGCACTGCACCACAAACCTCTACTATTAGAGCTAAAGGATTTAGCATAACAGCTTTCATCACTAGACTGCTATCCTCTGTAGACCAGTCACTTGAGGATGCATAACACATTGACACTGGGCTGCAACTCTACACAGGTATAGCCCTGTTTTACAGACAACATAGCCATGTACTTAGATTTGGCAAATGTTTTCTCAGAGACAGTAGGGCTAGGTGGCTGAGAGCTTGGGTTGCCATATTAGAAGCCAAGGCTCTGTGTCCAGCTTGTGTAATTGCTCTATGGGGTATGAACACTTGCTCAATGATAAGGGTGATATTAAGACCAATTAGTAGGAGTGAAACTTGAATGTGTGATCTTCTGAGATGGAAGATCTATTTTGTCTCTGTGTTGCATACTAACAAGAGGTGCATGCACAAGGCTAATAAACATTTGTTCAGGGAGCAAGCAAACTGTAGTGAGCACAATGCAAATGAGAAATGGTGTGGTTCATAACTCAGCCAAATCTACGGGAATTTACATGGGACCTCTCTGATCTAAGTACTAGACCACCCTAGCAAGTGACACAGTCCTGCTTTAAATCATGGAGGTGCTAGAGATTTTCAAATAAAGGCCTGAAGTATTTTTACAAAGAAAAGTGCTAGGCAACCTAAATATAGGGGTTACTGCTGCTCCCCCACAGCCCTCCCTCAGGGATCCTCAGCTCCCCTCCACTCACCCAGTGCAACTATATAGTTTTCCTCCCTCAGGACCCCTCACCCTCATGCTCCCCTGGCAGCGAGTGGGATAGTGAGCGTTCCATGGGGTGAATACTTGCTTTCTTGCTAAACTAAATCTTTTAACCTCAATTCCTCTCAATGCGGAACCCTGACATTACCCCCTGCACACAGCTCTCAACTGATGTTGAGAATGAGTGGAGCTGATTACAAGATGTGGAAATTCCCTTCGCGTACAATTATGTATTGTGTAAGTAGGTTGAGAATAGGCCTCTAAATTGCTAGCTATTGTTGCCGTTGTTGAGCTGGAACTTAGTGTTGCTTAAATGCAAGAAATTATTCTACTTCAATCTTCCTACTCTAGTCACATGCTCTTGACAACTGTAAAGCATGATTTGTGCAAAGTTTGAGGAAGCTTTAATAAAACCTGCAAGAATATAATAGATTGGTCAGTCTTTTATTTTCTCCACTAAGTGTAGTTTAGTTTACAGTGGTGCTCAACCAGTGGTACCCCGGAATACACAGAGGTCTTTCAACTCATCTAGATATTTGCATAGTTTTACAACAGGCTACTGTGACAAAGTGGGAATGTTCTTAATGTTTTCTCTGAGTGCTGTGTGGGTGCCTCAGTTTCCTCTATGCATTTCTTAGTTAGCTAGGTGCGGGGAACAGGGTGTGTGATTGTTGCAGAGCCCAAGAGGGCCCCGTGATACTGTCTGCACAGAGAATGTCCGACACTCTGTCTCCTGGCAACTAATGGCCTGGGCCCCTCCTCTACAAAGGTGCCAACTGAAGGTGTTGGAGAACAAAGAGATCAGGTGACCTCCTGGCCCGGGAAAGGGACAAAGGCAGAGGAGGGGCTGGAAAGTGTCAGTTTGGAGCTGGCTGAGAAAATGGAGGGGAGGCTAGACAGACCTCCTGGCCTCGCCTGGCTCCCCAAGATGGACCTGATTGAGGGGGTCCTGTTGTCTGTACCTGCAAGACCTGTCTTGGACTGTGTTCCTGTCGTCTAAATAAACCTTCTTTTTACTGGCTGGCTGAGAGTCATGGTGAATCGCAGGAAGCTGGGGGTGCAGGGCCTTGTCTCCAACTCCATGACAGCTACATAAAAAGCACTAGCTAAGTCAGTACAAACTAAAATTTCATACAATGACTTGTTTATACTGTTCTATATGCTATACACTGAAATGTAAGTACAATATTCATATTCCAATTGATTTGTAATTATATGGTAAAAATGAGAAAGTGAGCAATTTTTCAGTAATAGTATGGCTGTGACATTTTTGTATTTTTGTCTGATTTTGTAAGCAAGTAGTTTTTAAGTGAGGTGAAACTTGGGGTACACAAGACAAATCAGACTCCTGAAAGGGGTACAGTAGTCTGGAAAGGTTGAGAACCAGACGTTTATATGAATAAACTGGGACCACTTTCACCATAAGCAGCACTGGATATTTTAAGAAATCCTATAAAAGAAAAAATATCAACTCTCCCAGCTTCTAAACCAAAAAATGTACAGCTGTTCATATATATTGATGAAGGACAAAAGAATAAAAAAGATGACTGGAGGTGCAATCAGTACAAATGGAACCACAAAAGGAAAGATCTTTTGCCAAGTGTGGGGATCCTCTGGTAAAGAAAACATATTTTTGAAGACTGATCAATACAGATTAAGTTATGTTTCACAGATACGGATACGAAATTCTTGACGGAAGCATGGAAACACACAGTATGTGTGCCCCATGGGTATATGAGAAAATATTCCTTGAGATATCATGCTTGTACAATGCCTCTGTACTGTTCAAAGCTACAGAGTAGAAACATGCCTGTCTAAAATTGACCAGTGACAAATAACACAAGCTAATGCTTCATCTACCCATATGACAGTGATGCTGCCCAAAAATACACAACAAAAATCAGTCACAATGATTTAAATGCTGTGTATGAGGCTTGAGCTTCATGACCGCCTGAAAGGATGGGTGTGTCAGTACTCGCTGGTCCCTGCAATCTGCACTGAAACCTGCAATCTCTGTAACTTTGGCTCTTTCAGAAATTATCAGGCTTTTTGAGGAGGTTGAAGCCAACTACTCTTCTTTCACATGATACAAAATTTCAGATAAGGGACTTTTATGTCTCCCCCTTAACATTTTTTGAAGAAAATCCAGCAATTCCTATGACTGCACTGATTCATGACAAGCTGACAACACATGTGCATGAGAAGTTCTTTTCATTTCTAGCAAAATGCATATCCCATGTCAGCAACAGTTCAACGTAAGAGACAGAGAAGCAGCTATTGTATAAGCTAAAGGAAATGCTGAGTTATACACAAGCGATTTGCTGGAATCATATAATAAAAGATGTGAAATTCTGTGTTTAGCTAAGGAAGGAGGGAAAGCTGACAGGAAAGTTTATGACAACAATGTTCTCCAGCTACTAAACTATGAGAATGAAGAGGAATTTGCGGAGTTGGAAAAACTAAAGGTAAAATGGTGTGCATCCTTTCTCGATCATTTTGATCAGAAACTCAGAAAGGTCATTGTGTCAAAGACTGGCAGATGGCTATTGGAAGAAAGAGATAGGTAAACCAGTGGAATTACAAAAAACAATCAAAGTCTGAATTCTGCACTCAGTAGGCTAACTAAACTGAAGGAAGTGAACATGGACAAAATGGTGTTGACTTTCTACTTCCTGCATCTCTTACCCAAGCATGCAAACGAACAGTGAAATCCAGATCATATGGAATTCCCAGCTGACTATAGTCATGTATAGTAATACATGCCTTGTAGACAAGATTGTGTCCTTTATAAAGGGGGTAAGTGTAACACAGAACATGTGTTTGGATCAAAAGAGATTATCACAAATCAAAGACCATGGAAGGTCTAACTGTGTATTTCTACAATCACAGTCCAGCTGCTTTTTAATCAGAGGATTATGCGCAAAGGAGTATGTGGTGAAATTATTCCCAGTTGAAACATGTTGCCACATATCGGCAGCATGAAAGTCCAGAGGTAAAAGTCTAAATGCAAAAAAGGCAGAGTATGCTCTGAAAAAACTCAGGATGAATGCAAGAAAAAGCAAACTTGGAAGGAAAAAAACATGAAAAAAGGATGAACTCCACACATTGGCAGCATCGGATTCCCCTCTGATGAGTGAAATCCGAGTTGATGCTGCAAAGAAAAACATCAAAGCAGGGGGAAAACATGAAAAGGGGACAAGTCGAGGTAAACGTGTTCCCAAGGGGAAAGGTTTGTCTTCCTTTGAACTGGACAAGTTTGATCCCAGAGCACTGCAGTCGTCATGGTCTCCCAAAACAACAAAAAAGCTATACAAATTCTGTGGAAATCCGCAACAGGTTGTCCACCCATGAGTGTTCATGTACAGAACATTTACAGTAATGTTGAAGACATGAAGCATCTCTTGAACAACTAGCTAGCTGATACTATAATTGAGGGCTTCCTGCTTACTAGTTTCCCTAGAGAATGTCACTGAAACTGATGTTAACAGTTTTCAGCCCATTTATGATTCGCTCAGTTAAGTTACCTGGATACACTTCAAATGTGCACAAGTTTGGCATAAAACCAGACATTATGGTGAAGGACCCCCACAAATGTACACAGTTTTCACTGAATCTTAGTGCTTGTTTTTCTGAAGTGGGAAATTACTCTGTATCTAGATTCCAATCAAGGCCTCTCCACCAACTACATTCACATACTACAAACACTTATAGAACCACAGATGGCTTCTAAGATCAACTGATCTGTGTGGATCATTCATGTACTGCTTGATGTTCCAGTTTGGATGATTCACTGTGCAAATGAATTTCCATTTTCATAGCAGAATATTTACTGTTTTGCTTACCTTTGCACTTTTATTGTATTTTATTTGTTTCAGAAATGTGTAAATATCTGAATATATTAAATACATTTTAAAAACTACTATACAGGTGTGCTTTAGATGTGTTTTATTATCAAAGTTACTGGTTCAGGTTTTTGCCCACTGATGGTTTAACAGACGTCAACATAAATGCTGTAAGAAACTCACCATGAATGATCTTATGTGTTTGTTCCACTGGCACCTGCTGACATCAGTTATCTAAGAAAAAATAGTTGTTGATAGCATGCGGTGGCGTTCTTCATGGTTCTTGGTTAAGCCATTGAGATTTCAATAGTTCTTTATAGCCATTTACCATATCGGCTGGTTCATTGCTAGTTCTGAACAGCAGTTTTTAGGATTTCAAAGGAAAAAAATCTGTTATTAAACTAAACGAGGAAGTAAGTAAGCATATGCCAACAGAAATGTTGTGAAACTTTTGTAGCTCTACATTTGTGTTAACAATACACTGTTTAAAATAACAGCAACTGTTTGATCTTAACAGGCAACCAGCAATTCCAGGCCTGTGCAATAAAGATGTACATGTAATGATGAAGCTCCTTTATCACTTCCTTTTGTAACAAGTAGAAATAGGGCCTTGCTATACGTTTCTTGGTAAAGAAAAGGGGAAATGATGTTAAAAATCCATTCTGACTAAAAAAAAATTTAGATTGTAACATAGAACGTATGAAATAAGGTTCCCTATAAAAAACAAAACAAAAACCGATTTGAAATGTTTCCAGCAGTAAAATATTCCATCTCTCTACCATGGCACACGACAGACCTTATTTAGTCCCATTTTTTCTTAGACTATACGGAAATACTATATAAAGATACTCCTACTACAGTAATAACAACAACAACAGGCTAATAATAATACATAACATTTTACTGCACAGGTGGCACAATGTTAAAAGTTAGTTTGGACTACGTTTTCACAACTATTACATTTTTTCTAACATGGCTTCATATTATATAGACCAATGCATTATTTTTATTCTCTTCACTTTGGCAATCTGCAGTTCCAGATATTTGTAAATGGTAACACACAGCTGCACTGCTTGGAAGGGGCTGTTACAACTTAGTTCAGCCAGGTTTTTCAGTAGCCGTGTGTAGCTCTCACCTATTTGCATTACATGTATAATTTCCATTATCTGTGCAACTTCGGAACAGATGGTGGTTCTGGTGCCTTTCTGGTGTTCAGTGGTTGGGGGGGGACGAATGACAGCGAGCAGTTATCCGGTGGCCTCCTTACCAGGCTACTGCCCTCCACCTGGTACCACTTTTTTTCACCCAGTTTTGGTTATTAAAATGTATTCCCATCCATGTGCCGAAGCACTCAGATTCTTCCTCCACAACGTGGCCGGGGTGTGTGTGTGTGTCACACAGTGGGACAAGGAAGAGAAGCTTGAATAGCTGCCCTCTCCCCACAATGCCCCAGGCCTACCCACCCCCCTTCAAGGCCCTGCGCTGGGGCCCAGCCACCCCCAGGCCTGCCCTCCCCTTCAAGGCCCTGCGCTGGGGCCCAGCCACCCCCAGGCCTGCCTTCAAGGCCCTGCACTGGGGCCCAGCCACCCCCCTTCAAGGCCCGCGGCTTCCTGGGGGCGGGGCCCCTCCCTCGTGCCCCCCAGGCAGCGCTGACTCCCGCCAGGCTAGCTGCAGTTTGGACTATGAGACCCGGCCGCTCCCCGCCCCCCCGGGTCCTGCCAGCCGCCGGCCCTTGGACCCGGCTAAAGTCCCTCTGGCCGCAGACGGGTGCAGCGGCTGCAGCCCAGGAACGGCGCAAAGCGGCCGAGGCGCCGACTGTCGCTCCCCGCCGCGCGGCCTGTGCACCTGCGCGCGGGCAGCGGCCGTTGCTGAGGGAGGAAGCGCCGCGAGCGGCCCTGCCCCGGCTGGCCGAGGGAGGATGGCGGAACAAGGCGCCGAGAACCTGTCGGTGGTGGTACATCGCGCCGGGGACCTGCGCCTGGTACGGCCGGCCCGGCCCGGCCCGCCCCGCACAGCGAGAGGCGGCTGGGGGGGAGGGGATCCCAGCCCTCGGGGGTTGTTGGGGGGTCACAGCCCTGATGGGATTGAGGTGGATCGCGGCCCTCAGGGGTCAAGGGATTGGAGGGGGTGTGTGTGTCATAGCTCTTGGGGTTCAGGGGATGGGGGGGGCACTCAGGGAGTTTCTGTGAATTTGCAGCCCAGGACACTGCCTGGATCATAGAAGTTTCAGGCATTTCTGGAGTTTTTGCCAATCTGGATTTCTATGTTCCACATGGTGAGGCTCCCAACTCTTATCTATGGAAATGTTTTCACATCTAATACATCTTTCTGGCAAGAAGCTTCTGGTATTTGGCTTAAATTCATCTTTAGTTAATTTCATCCCATTCTTCCTACTTAGACCCCCCTGTAACACACTAAATAATTCTTTTCCCTCAAATATCAGTGTACTCTTATCATGTCTCCCCTACCCCTCTTCCCAGTCATTGCTTAGCTAAGCAGTTAACTCTTTATTTTTCCTCCAGCTCCCCACTTGTTTATATTGCTTTCTTCAGGGTTTTTGCATATTACATCTAATGAGGTGTCAGATCATTGATGATGCTGTTTAATAAGACTCAGCCTAGCCTGGAATCTACTCCAGCTATGTCCATTGCTGTTAATTATTGCCTGTTGTTACTGTCCTTCAACCTGTTTTGAATGCACATGACTATTTCTGTCCAGGCCAGTTGGCATTAATTTATGCGGTGACTTCATGTGACACAGTATCAAGTGACCTACTAGAATTAAATGAAGGGAGGTTTGGAATCTTTCTGGTCGTTGGCAAGGCTGTTTTGTACCTCCTCACAATTCAGAGGACTAGGGCCCTCGCAGGCCAGGAGTGGAATGGAAGCTCCCTTTGCCCCTGAGTTTGGCAGGGAGTGAGGATTGTAGGGCTCAGTGGGTTAGCTGGGGAGACAGGGGTTGGCACTGCTGAAGCTCTATTTGGCAGGGTAGGGGCACTCCCAAAGGAGGGAAGCGATCAGACAAGAGATGGCAGGGAAATGACTCTGGAGAAGTTTCACCACACTAGACTGCAGAGGGACAAACTAGCCCTGCAGTCTTCTCTGTTTTACCCAAATTCTGCGCAGTCCTCAGGATCCAGCAAGTTGCTAGCATGAGCCTCCGCTGGCAAAGTGTGGGCATCCCTATCATACAGGTTCTGGCAAAGAAGAACATTGCTAACATCCTGTTTGTCTGTATTGCATTTGATGGTGTGTGGTGGGGAGGGCTTTGGAAGCCATACAGTTGAGTACATATTCCTGTGCCAGAAGGTGCTGCTGGGAAGCAAGAGAAAAAATAAACAACATTTAATGGTGTACATTTTAACAGCTCATGTGAACATGGCTAACAGGTAGGAATGACAGAGTGCCAAAACTGACCCAAACTTGCACACTATCGGCCTGATTTTCATTAGTACTTCAATCTGGACTCCAACTTTCTGGCTGCAGTCAGGTAGTTAGACATCTGTTGTGTGTACAGGTATTTGCATTTGCAAATTTGGAAGATGCCAAATAAGAGGCCACTTCTAAAAATCAAGGCCTGTGTCTTAATGAACTTTGATAAGCAGTGAGGTAGCCACAGAAAATAGTTTTGATCTGGCAGGTGATTAAATATGGACTTTGGTCACCTGTGTGGCTCAGTTTATTTTTATCGCTCCAGTGCAGTTCAAACAGAGTGTGTCCGCATGAGCAGTGTTACATACAATGCGTGGCTCACAGCCACATTTGAGATAGCAGTAACATCTGCCAAAACAGTATTAAAAAGCAACACTTATAATAATGTGCATCTCATACACATATAATGTACAGTTTTCTAAATAGAAACATAGGAATTGCCATACTAGATCACACCCAAGGTCCATCTAGCCCAGTATCCTGACTCTGACTAAGGCCAAGTGGTGCCCACTTTGGATCACCTCATAATTTCTAATAGTTAGAGATTGGCTTAAGCCCTGAAACATGGGGTTTAATATTCCTTTCAAAATATTTGTTAGCATTAACTGTAATAACTGGATATTCTTATTATTCATATAAGTGTCCAATCCCTTTTTGAATCTCATTAAGTTCTTGACATTAATAACTTCCTGTGGCAGTGAGTTCCAGAGTCTGTTTTTCTTTGTTTGAAAAAATCTCTTGCACAATGGGGTCCTGATCCACTACTGGGACTCCTAGGTGCTATGGTAATACAAATAATAAATAATATGTATATGTTGTATTTGTATAGTATTTACATGCTTTTATCAATTTTAAATTTGCCGGTTTTTAATTTAATTGAAAATCCCCTTTATCACAATCATTATCATGTCCCCTCTTATTTGTCTCCTCTCTAAAGTAACAGTCCCAATCTCTTCAGTCTTTCTCCATATGAGAGTTTTTCTGGACTCAAGATCATTCTCGTCGTTCTTCTTTGAGCTCCCTAATGAACAAATGGGTGCATGTTTTTTAGGATGCTCTTAGATACTCCCAGTATTGTGAGCTTCATTATCTTTTATACATATTGCAAGCTCCTATTTTCACACACAACTTTTCTAAAAAAAAAAGCTGAGGTTGTAAAAATTGTGTTTCACCAATTCACACATTTATTAGATGCTTTCTATGCATGTGGATAACTCAAAAAAGGCTTTCTTTAAAAGCTTCCAATTCACTCTGGTTGTGTCCTGAGTGGGACAAAGTGCCTTGGACTGAAGAAATCTGTGTCAGAAATAAAGTTCTGGGCACTAAAAATTACATAGAGCGGGTTGTGCCCAGATGCACACCCCATTGAGCTTCATTAATATCAACAGGCAGAATTTGGCCACATATTGTCCATATGCAGTGTTAATCATTTACTGCTTATTTTAACAATGAATGGCAGTGCAATGCTTGTGAGATATGCACAGGCAGGCGAGCATTTTAGTCCGGGAACACTGATGTAGTAAAATCTCATTCCATGGGCAAGTTAGTGATAGAAAGGTAAGTGAGGCATTATTTGATTAATAAAATTCTGACAGAATCATAATTTCAATGGTGTCATGCTGTGCATTGTGGCAGGGAGGACTCAGTGCCCCATCCCCTGGCTCCCAGCTTCAGGTCCTCTGGTTGGTGGAAATTTTGATAATGCAGGGTTGTCAGAAAAGGATTCAGTTGGGTTTCATTTGAAAGCCCTTTTCCCCCCCAAACACAATGGTACCAAACATGACAAACCTAGAACACTTATGAAGATATATATTCAAGAAAATGTTTAAAAATAAAAAAAAATTAAATTACATTGTAACACATACTGATCCTCATCTGCGCCACACTCACACATCACCATACAAGGCAGGCTGCTGGCCAACCGTTTGCATGGTGGCGAGCGTCTGGTTTTTGCACATGACCATTTGATTAGGATTGATTTGAGAATGCATTGTATTTCATGTGTAACTGGAAAAACCCATTCATGCTTGGTAGGAGAGGATACTTTTGGATGTGCTCAATCATCCTGGAGCTATTCCTTTGCTTGATGGTTTTATCTTCTCGGTAGCAGGTAAAAACATGAACCTCTTCGTGGCAATTTTTCTCCATTTGTCTGATCCTTGGAAAATGCCACCAGTGTAGGTCTGCAAGTGTTGTAAAGTTGATCTCAAATAGTAAATTTGACATATGAACACCTCCAGTGCATTTATGATCTCATCAATGACTGTCTCAGCCATTCCAAGCACCTTCAGTGCGAGAGAGTCTTCGGGGGCTGAATCAAATGCCTTCCAGAAAGGAAATTTTGTCTTCCATCCTGAAAGGGTGTGAAAACCTGGCAGTGTGGCATCTTTTAATGGTCTAGGAGATAGGAACACATCTCTGAGGGATATACAGTGATTCTGTTCCCCAGCAGCAGGCATAGAAACAGAATTTGCAGAAGTCTTGGGAATTACAAAGAAACTCCACTGAAAAGTGCGAGGCAGAAGTTTCATTATGGCATGTGACAATGAAATTCTTTGAGCAATTCTTTGCATGCTGTAATGTTTTTCCTGCAATGTGTGGTTAACTCATGCTTTGTGCAAGTATGGGACAGTAGCTTCATTGTGACACTGGAAATGTTTGTGGAGTCAATGATTTTGTATTGGACAGGTGCAATACCATGGAGTCCATTCTTTCTGGTAATATTTGTAATAGATGCCTACACATACGTGTCAAACGTGAGGTGGACTTCGTTATAGGTCCTGCATTTTCTCTGTAGGCCAAATCTTGGCAGGTATTAACAGTTTCTGGTTTGTCGAGAGCTTGTACCTCAGCCATACCATCTGTGATTGCTACTCTGAAAGACCTTGGCTGGGATAAGATACCAGTCACATCAATAGGTGCTGGCTTAGGAAGACCATGCAAGATGTGCATAAGTTTGGTTTTCACCTAGCACACATGCATTTCTCCATCACATTCAGACATCAGTTATGATACCACAGAGAACTCATACTTTCCAAAGTCTCATATAGGTCAACATGACACTCAGATCTGGACACAACCAGGAGACAAACAAGTGATGACTTGTCTGGTTAGCTCTGTAATAGTCCCTGCCACCTTCACTTTGACTGTCGTCTTTGCATTTGAGGAATGCTTCTTGATTGATGGAGCCTTGGATAATTCTTTGGGTTTTGAAGGCTTGATACAAGTCATGACCCAAAGTATCCATTCAGTTGACATCTTTAGCTGTCTCATCACTGAAGACTGCTTTTGTCATGATATTATGGTCCATCATAGGAGAATGGTTTGCCAGTGTGAGTAAGTTTATCCTGTAGCTTTAAAATTGCCCCTTCTTGGCATTTAACAGCACCTAATGAGTCTAGATGGTGCTTGGTTTCTTTGGGGGAGGTCATCCCACCCAAGCTTAATGTTTCATTTGAAGTTTGATGGAGTTCTGGATGGTCATGAAAGATCTGGTGCTGATGTCACTGTGACCACCAATGCACCATTTAAAGAAGTAGTACCGGTCACATGGTATTATTTCTTCAGGTTTGGCATCAGCTATGGACCTCTGAAATTCCCATGTGCTGCAATACAAAATGCTTTTCTGTAAAAATTTAGTGGCTGTAAACAGTGTTCTGTTGAATTGTTGAACTGTTGACATCAGTGCTTTCTTCCACTTTCGGTAGCACCATGTCTTTTGCAGATTTTAACGATATGCCCTGTGATTCATTTCTGTGGATAGGATTGCTAAAAACTTTGTCCATATCCCACAGTTCATCTTTAGTAAGTGCTTTAAGAGCCTGTCTGCTAAGCATTTGTTCCTCTTCAATCCCGTTCAAAGCACATATTCTCTCTGTACTTAGTCTCTGTATCAGCCATTGCCATCACTTTCCCATTCATTAGAGTCTCTGCAAGGTATTTTATGAAATCCAGATTAGTCACGTAGTTTGCAGTAGTAGTAGTATCATTATTTGTTTCTGTTGCTTTGACCTTTAGATGCAACATGTTACCTATGTTCTTGGTGTAGCACTTGATGTGATACACAATGTCATATGCATAGGCATCTTTTGGGTCAGTGTGCCCATTTTACTTTACTTTCCATGCAACGTTCTTGCTAACAGTGACTGCTTCATACAGTTTCTCACCTGTTTTTCGTGTTGAAACTGTGCTTAGAGGATGCCTTTGGGCTTCCGGCTTACTGCAGAAGAAGCAGATGTTCTTCTTGAAATGTATTCCATGGGAAATAGTGTAAGGCAAGTCTCACCCACAGCTGTCATTTGTCCTGGCATCTTCAGCTTTTCCTGATGCTCAACGTACTTCCTCTCCAAACATACCAAATTCAGTTTATGGGTGCACTTGTTATAGCTTGTAAGGTGCCACTGAGCATTGTGTTTAACCAGGTCCTCCATGATGGTATTCTCCAAAGATTCATTGCTAGTTGGAACTCTTTGTCTCCTCATTGTGCCTAAAAATCATTGAGACCAAAGTAAAAATAAGGATTCTGTAATAAATTACTTTGGGATTGTAATTAATTATGTTATGTAATTATGTGTATGCCATTTGTGAATGGATTCCAGTAGCTTCTGTCTGGATGCTGATGTCTTAACCAGTGCCCCATTACAACTCTTTTAGCACAATAAAGCTGAGTACCACTGAACCACTTCTCTTTTTTTGCTGATGATGGCACAACTGGAAGCACTCCTTCCATTTATAGTAATCTGTCACATTTAAAAAAAAAATCAGGTATCATATTTCTGAGCATGAACTAGTAACATAGTACTGTCAGTGGAGGGCCACAATTTAGCTTTGTGAGAGCTGCATGTTTGACATGGGCATGTTAAAGTATAATTTTAAAAAATGATTTAAAAATATTTCTCATATATATATCTACATAATTGTTCGTGTTTGCTACTACCACCATTGTGTTCATGGGAGAAAGGGCTCTCAAATGACAACCCTCTTGACCCACTTAGGACAACGTTGTGTTATCGAAATTTCCACCAACCAGAGGACCTAGAGCTGGGAGGCAGTGTGTCCCCCTGCCACGCCTCAGAAGGTGGCACCATTGAAATTATGATTCTATAGATTTTTATGAATCAAATGACTCCTCACTTACCTTTCTACCATTAACTTCCCAATAGAATACATGCTTTGTAACTATTTGTCTAGCTGCAGTATTGTACAACAAGATACGTTTTAAGGAGTGGAAGACAGACTCTTTCGGTCCAACCGTCACTCTCCTTGAATCTTTACCCTGCCCCTCCACCCACTTCCCTGTCCCCACGCACACTGGACCTGATTCACATTTACACTTATTCACTTTTAAATCACTCTGACTGTGTTAAGGGACCTCCGTGTAAATGAGCATCAGGCCCACCATGTTTATTTGACTTTACAGTCATTAAATCACACTAATCAAATCTCATGCTTCCCCGAGCTTTATGCCCTACACTACTAAAGAGTCAAGGAAAGCAAAGACAGCAGGGTGGGTTCAAAAGCACTGCTGGGATTGAGACTCTATATTGAAGTGTAGTGCTGTGGCTCCACTAAAAAGTCAGCATTTGCCTCACAGAGATATCAGAGATACTACAATATTTCCCTAAAATGGGTGGTAAATCTGGTGTCTCTAGTGCCCTGTTGTGGTAATCTCTTCATGACTGCTGTAGCTGATGCTCTGTGGACCACCATAACAAGACCATCCACTTCTTCAATCCAAAGTAATATTTGCTTATTGACTAAACACTTAAATCATCTTTGGAGAAAGGTGCAGCAAAAGATAAACATAGTGAGGTGAAATCAAACTGAACACAACATAATTCTCTTCACTTTAATGTTTGCTTTCTTACTGTGATAGTGATGTCAAATATTGAGGTTAGTGTTTATGAAGTTTTTAAATTGTAAATTCTTTAAGAAAGAATATCTGCGTTCAAAGGTCCAACGCCCGGGTTTATGTGTGGGGGTAATTAGGTGTAGGACACAATGTATGACTTTGATAACGAAATAACTTCTAAGCAAGCAGATTATACAGCGTTTACGCTAGTCCCAGCGAAGGACCAATTCAGTTTCAATTGCAGTCAATGGGAGTCTTTCAACTGGGAGTTGGGCTGGTTCCAGTAATCTTGAAAAGATAATGCAACCACCCCACTTTCATTTTTAAAGTTAGGAAGAAACTTTGCAGCGAACCTGTTGAGAACTCAGAAATCCACTTTTCCTCCCCATTATACACTACCTCCCCAATCCTGTGAACAGAGACAGTTATAGGGGTTTGAAAGCACAGTGTTTATTTTTGTACCTGGACATTTTGTTTAACCTCCTTGTGTAGTGAAATCCTAAGGACTTATTCCTTTTTCTTTGAATACTTGGGAGGAGCTCAGATACCACAATGTTGGGGAACCATGTAAGTACATAAATATAGAGAGAAGAGGTAAAAGTCCTGCAAACATATAGATGACCTTTTATTGGTGTGCAATGTGACCCAGGGTTGTAGCTGAGCCCTTCTATATATGACAAAGTAGCTGTGTAATGCTCATTTTCCTGGGATCCTCAGGCTCCACACTGTTAAATAGCCACTGTACCCTGCTTCTATAATGCTCCCATTATATCCACTTGTGGGGGAAAAGATGGTGTTTTTGCCCTCAGCCACATGGAATTTTTGTTGTGTTTTTCCCTTCCATGGGTTTTCCCCATTGGTCAATGATTCAAGTTTTATAATGCCTCATTCATATAACAATCTCAAGGAACAGCTATTCCAGCAGTAATAGCATTACAAGACAAGGGCATGAGAATAGGCATTTAGAAAGGGACATTTAATCCTGACTGTCTTTATAAGTTGTTGCTTTACTGTGAATATCTGGTTCAAAAGCCAGTTTGGTTTCAGAAGATGAGTTTGTTTTCAGATCATGGGATAAGGTGCTTAACTGAAACCACAAGTCCTGTTCCATTCTAGGGATGTTTGGTGTATAAGACGTGATCCCACTACTGTAATTACTTATATACTGGAGAAAATTCTAGGGATTTCTCAGAAAGCAGCCCCAAATTTTCATGCAAACTGAATGCTTTATGTTTGTTTCCCTATAGGAAAATCGCTCGGTCCCAGAACCAGGTCCCAATGGTAGGTCTCTAGAGTGACTGCCTGCCTTCTACCTTGTGGTTTTCTTTATGAGTGTAATTTCTTTCTAAATTCTCTATTTACCCTTCGCTGATCTCCCACTGCAAACCAACTATAGTGTCTATGATAACATATAACATTGCCCAAAAAGGAGCATGTAGGTGGAGCAGGTCAAATATTGCATCCATTTGAGACGGAATGGTGGTGAAATCTGAAATGTATGTGGCGTTAGCTAACGCCCTCTCCCTATGTTTTAGGTTAACAAGATCTGGGAACAATAACAACTTATGAAAGACACAATCCTGAGGGTCCTATTGAGAAATGATGCATAAGGTCTGGAAAATTAGTTCTCTTCCTTTAGACCTACCTGCATCCACTCTGCTGAAGTGTAAGTGGATGGGACTTGCACTGAGAAGGAAGACGGTGTAAATAAAGTTGGGCAAGAGACTAGGTCATTTTAATAACATCTGAATAACCAGCAGCGTTTGTGAGCTTCATATTACCTTCCTCTGAAAGAGAACAATATCACAAAGGGGTGCTGATGGGAGTTGGAAACGATCTGCACTTCTCAGGATTGGGCCCACAGAAACTAGAGAAGGAAAAATTAGCTAGAAACTCCATTCTGGCCTCATTCAGATAACAAGCTTGTAAAATGGAAATTCCATTGGGATTTTGATGCCGCAGGCTGCTTATCATGTGATCGGAAACACTAAACATAGTTTCATCTTGATAATCTGATTACCCTAACCCTGAAGTATATATGCTTTATTGCTGCGTTCAAATGCATAGTACACCATTCTAACTGAAAATTATTCAAGTAGCCAGAAGTTCTGTGAATCATATTTAATCAAAGGTCCCATTTGGCACCCAGACTTAAGCTCTCCTCTTAGATTACATTTGCCTTCATTTACAAGAGATATATTTTATTTTAAGCTCTTGGAAGTTTTAGGTTCTTATCTAGAATGTTCAGATTTCAGTAAGTAGCTCATAAATGTTGACTATCCTATAGGATGTAATTGCAAATGTGTTACTATGAAACATGTTAGTAAATGATGGTGAACAGATTAGGAAGGTAAAGAAATAGAGGGAAGAAGATGATGGAAAACCTATTGAAACTTGTCTAGTCCACCCCCAGGGCTAGAGCAGGATTGTCCACTAGTATATTTTCTAGTGATAAACATTAGAATGAGATTTTCAAAAGTGCTCTCAGCATTGGCCTAATTCTGTTCTGATGCAGTTGGTCTCTGGTTTATGCCTCTTTCTTTCTTTGCCAGAGGTGCTGCTGAGGATGCATTCGGTCGGGATCTGTGGGTCTGATGTCCACTATTGGCAGAATGGTAGAATTGGGGACTTTATCATAAAGAAGCCCATGGTGCTAGGGCATGAGGCATCCGGAACCGTCATCAAAGTGGGGTCATCAGTAACCCATCTGAAGCCAGGTGAGCAGCTTCCTTGAATCTTGTGGACGGTTGCCTGATATGTACTTTCTCTGTTGTGATGAGGTTGAGAGGCTAGCCTGCTAGGAAATAGTAAATGTTCATTGTGCATTGATGAAACATTAGGAATCCTGCAAACCAGAGAAGCCTAAGCCAAAACCTTCAGTTTAGGAGTGATAAAAAGAGGAGGAAGATGGTCCAGTGATGTGAGTGCCAACTTGGAACTCAGCACTCCTGGGCTCAGTCCCCTGCTACGCTAGACTTCTTGGGTGACCTTGGGCAAGTCACTTAAACTCCTTTTGCCTCTGTTCCCCTTTGTAAAATGGGGATAATAGCACCGCCCTATCTCACAGGGGTGTTGGGAAAATCAGTACGTTAAAGATTGTGAGATGCTGGGGTACTATGATAATGGGGGCCAGAAAAGGCCTTAGATGAAAATCTTAACTTGCATTTGAATTTCATAAATTACTCTGCCTTTATATTGGGTTAAAACTGGTGTGCAGGTCCCAGCACCACTGGACTTGGGGTTCAGGAGCCAGAGCTGGGTTCCAGTGTTATGGTTTGCACCTATATCTACCTAAAACACAGCTGTTGTCCTTTATCTGTTGGTTCACTGCTCTCTTCACCCCTTGCACAAATCCTCCTAACCAACCACCAGCCCTTCCAAGCCAAATCTGGCTCTCTTTTATTGAAAATCAAACCTAGAGTAAGATGTTACAATAAAAACAGCTCCTCTTGGGTTTTGTCTCCTGTCCCTGCTTTACTGCACAGTACATTGGGCAGATTGAGATCTGTTGTGATTTGTCCAACACTGTCCCCTCACAAATGACAAGGCTCACTGCCATCCATTACTCACTTTGGACATCTGACTTCATGGCACTTCTTAGGAATCACTTGCTTTGACCTTTTGGAGAATGCTAATATGATTTGAATATTGCACATGCCCTGTTGTGTATTTAAAGGATACGTGTTGAACGTGCAATCCAAGCGAGACAATAAAGCCTTTGTAGACCATGCATGTGAGTCACTCTTGCTGCTTGTGAACCCTTTTATTGAGCCAGTTAACTCAATACACCTCTACCTCGATATAACGCGACCCGATATAACACAAATTCGGATATAACGTGGTAAAGCAGTGCTCCGGGGGGGCGGGGCTGCGTACTCCAGTGGATCAAAGCAAGTTCAATATAACGCGGTTTCACCTATAACGTGGTAAGATTTTTTGGCTCCCGAGGACAGCGTTATATCGAGGTAGAGGTGTATCATATCTTCCTTTTGCTGTGTGTACATGCTCCAGAAGTTGAGGACATCTCGCATTGACGGTTAGGTGCTGGCTTACTAAGAAATGTGGTGCATTATTTCTCATTTACACCACTGTAAATCTAGGGTAACTGTTAACTTCATTAGAGTGACTCCAGATTTAAATAGGTGTAACACACAGCAGAGTTTGGCCCCAGAGTTAGATCTATGGGGCAGGGACTAAATCTTTCTCTGTGTTCTGTGCAGTGCTTAGTACGCTGATGCCGCTCTGTAATTAATAAACAATAATAATGACCAAAGGGCCCTCCATCTGCCTGGACATCCTGAGGGGAACCTCTGAGCTAGAGAGATGACCACAGCCTCACTGAGGGATTTGCCCAATTATTGGCTTTCTGGTGCTGAGTGAAAAGGGCTGGAAGCATTTTGGATGTTTTATGAGTTTCGGAAAACCTGACTGTGGAGCAGGTGAACAACTGCCCCTTTGCCACTCTGAGCTGTCCGAGGATTGATCAGGCAATGTGGAGCTCTCCCACATGGGAGTAAGGGGCTTTTGTGCTCTATGTATTTTGGATACTGATCTCCTGACTCCTACATGCGCTTCCAGGTCTTTACCAGGAGCCCAGCCTCCCTCCCCATCATAACTGTCAGTCTAGAGAGCAAGTACAGTGATTGCCATTAAAATCAAACGTTTGCCAACAGATCCTGCATGGTGATTCCGTTTAGTTCCTAATTGCAGGAGATCTCAGATACCACTCAGTGATACTCTGTGACAAACACTAGCTTTCTGATGGGAATAGGAAATCAGCCAATTTACAGTGATTAGACTGAGGGGAAGATGTAGGTAGCTCTGCATGTGACTGATCCGGCATCCTCTTAGTGTCTGTCTGCCTCTTGCATATTATATTTCCTTCTGTAATGATGAACAGTGTGTATTGCTGGGTCCCTGGGGCTGGGTGATGCGTCCTCCGTAGCATGGCATTAGGGAAATAGATTCAAGTGTATCAAAGGAAGTCTTTGTCTTTCAGTGGGTGTTTACAGAACAGGGTAGATCTCTTCCTTCCTTGGCATCCCTCTTGAGCATTCAGATCTCCACATGGTGCTGTGCCCACACACCCCTTGTCTCACCCCACCCTTCTTTCACTCACTCAGGCGATCGAGTGGCCATTGAGCCTGGTGCTCCGCGAGACATCGATGAATTCTGCAAAATCGGACGCTACAACCTGTCTCCGACTATCTTCTTCTGTGCGACACCTCCTGATGATGGAAACCTGTGCCGATATTATGCACACAATGCCAGCTTTTGCTACAAGTCAGTCACACACTCCCCCTGCCTACAGATAACCACTCCCTGTGTGGGGTTAGCCATATGGCTCCTCCCTCTCTCCCTCAGCCATCTGCACAATGGGGATAGTAATCTAGTTACATGAAGCGCTTCTTGTTATTTCCCAAGATGCCCCTGGCATGGGTGGGGTTCAGATTGAGGCCTGGTTGCCAAGTGTTTGGGAATGTGATCTAGAACTTAATCTGACCTCCTTTGTACTGACCTCCTGTGTAATGCACTATGAGAGCTACGGATGCTAAGTACTGTAGAAGAGCTAGGGATTATTTATTTATGTGTTTGTTTGTCTTTGTTTTTATCTCCACTCTTCACCGTGGTATCTGAGAACTTTATGACAGGAAGTAGTTAGACATTTCTTTCCTGCAGATTTCGTATGACTTTGTCACTGCTTTAACCCCAAAGGGTTTCCTTTTCTTAAATCCTCTCTCTTCTTGCTCTCATTTCTACAAGGCAAGGTAAGGCCTGATGGTTTTTTGGGTTCTGCTGTTGGAAACTCCAGGAACGGCTTTTCCTCATTCGTCAAGGAGAGCCAGCACCGTTTCTGCCCTGTAGAAAGCACTGCAAAAACTGCTAAACCTGCAATACGATTTGCTCAGTTATTAACTGAGAAGACCTAGACTGGTCCTGATTGTCCCAGGCAGCCAGTACCTCTGCTAATCCAGCCTTCGTGCAACACTGAAGACAATTTTGACCTCACTGATGCCAAAGGTCACGTCCTGGTTGTCAGAGAAACTCACTTGGGCTCCAATTCAGCAAAACATTTAAGCATATGAGCATCCGTATGGCTTGATTGCAATGGGACTTAAGCACAAGCTTAACGTTAAGCATGTGCTGAAGTACTTTGCTGAATTGGAGCATTAGAAAACCTAGCAGTCCAAATTCATCCCTGCATAACTGCTCTGACTTCAGTAGAGTCATGCCGGGGATGAATTGGGTCCAGCGTATCCACCCTGGAATACTCTGTGGCAGTGCCATGTAGATATTTAATCTATGGAGTTTGCTCCCCTTTTGAGGCCCGTGTGGAACAGGGAGTTCCATGTACACTGAAGAAAGAACAAACCCGTAAATCCAGAAATGCACTAACGCTAGGGACTAACATTCCTCTTTCATTTGTGCCTGTGCATGCTCTAGAAATAGCATCCCTGATGTTTGCTGGGTTGTCAGAAATGGACCTTCTGCATTGGAATCATTGTCTCATAGTGACAGGACTTTGTGCTCTTACTGGAGGGCCTTGGAGCATTTTGCAAACATTCATGAATGAAGCCTCATCTGCAAGGTAGCTAAGTATGATAATCCCTCTTTTTAGATGGATTAATTGAAGAACACATTGACCCTGTGGGCCAGCAGCAGAGCCCCAACAGACTCTCAGTACCCTGCTCTGCGCAGGGAGGGGGACAAGTATCTGGCTTGGTTCCTTTTTTTCAGGTTATAATAAAAATCACACTTTGCCTTTCAATAGCACCTTCCATGTGGGTATATCCAGGCACTTTGAAAGCATTTATTAATGTAACCACATGGCTCCTGGCAGGTGGGCAAGAATCATTCACCCAGGAAGTTATAGGCTTGGTTTTCAAAATGTGAGACTGGATGATGGACTGATTGTGTGTGTGTGTGTGTGTGTGTGTGTGTGTGTGTATGTGTGTGTGTGTGTGTGCACATGTAACTGGTTGTGCCCCTGAGACAAGAGTGATGTTTTCACGTGCCGCTATCATCACTCCATACCCCAAGCACAGCTCCCACTGGAAAGGGCTGAAGACTCCACGAAGGCCACTAAGGACCTTGTTTCATCAATCAGATTTTCCTGGGAGTTGAGTAGATACCCTGGTAATGGGCAGCAATATAGAATCCTTAAAAAGATAGATTATTGAACTCCCTCCCCCACTAGTAACTGCTCAGACAAATTATCAACATGTACACCCTTGTGCACAGTCCTGGGCTGCTTCCGTTCTGAAACCCGGCCCACAAAGTACCACTTCAGTATGCAGCTTAGCACCAGTGTTTGCGCTGATAAAGCACTGGGGTAGTTTTATCAGAGACCCAAATCCTTACTCAGGCAAAATTCCCCAAAAAATCAGTTGCTCAAGGATCCTATAGGATTAGGTCCATAAAGCAATAGAGTGTAGTCTGCTTTAGCACAGGTTTATTGATTTTCTTCAGAAATCTCTGCTGCAATAAACTAGACATTTTCCCGTTAACAAACATAAAGGCCATTTCTCATCTGGGTTTGTATCTGGTA
Source organism: Emys orbicularis (assembly GCF_028017835.1). NCBI lineage: Eukaryota > Metazoa > Chordata > Testudines > Emydidae > Emys > Emys orbicularis. The sequence goes on from NC_088692.1 coordinate 49,147,896, forward strand.
CCTAATGAAATGTCAGCATTGGAATTTGAGATTCAATTAATCTGAAAAGGTTTGTCCCTCCCCCTCACTCTGTCCACTAGAGTGCACTGCTGCTGTCTGGCAGAGGAGGGCTCCTTCAAACTGGTGTCCTAAACAGCCTTTGGAGACACTGGTGGCCCCGACTAGACCGTGCTGTTGCTTAGGGCTTATTCTTCACTGTCAGAAGAGGGTAGCTGATTGTGACAGTATTTCTGCTCTGTTAGGACAATTTTCTTTTGTTTGATCTGTCATTGTTTCCTGGAAAGTCACTGTTTTGGTTCATGGGGCGGCTCTCCTCTTGCAAAGGAAGGGAACTTTGATTTGTACTTGAATGAAAAGTACTTTGGCTAAAACTTTCAAGCTTAGGTGCCCAGAATTACCCCTCTGAATCTATATTTAGGCCCCCTAAGTAAAAGTGCCCCGATTTACAGAGCTGCGGTGGGAGTCAACAGAGTTTCTCTGGCTTTATGCTACCCAACTGAGATCAGAATCTGCCCCTCTGACTTCAGGCTGCTCCTCTGCTGTCTCAAAGGAGGGGCCTTGTCAGCTGTCACTGCTCTCCATTACCCGATTTTATGGAACACTTTCCTTTCAAATACAGTTTCCAGTGCCTGTTTTGTGAGAGGTTCAGTTTGCCTGGTAAATTTCTGAAAGGCTGCATTGAGCACCAGGGAGCTGAGGCTCAACTCTCTTGCAGCAGCTCAGAAGTGTCTGTCTTATAGCAGAATCATACTGTCTGTCTCCCTCCTGCCATGTGCCTTTTGTCATCCTTTATTCCTGTTCCATCTGCATACAAGACACTGCCACTGTGGTTTGGGGGCATTTGACTCCCTCTTTGCACCAGATGTTAGTTACTCCACTGACTATGGAGAGCCAAGGCCTTCAATTCTTCTTGGGAGAGTGAGTGCTAGGACCTAGTTACCAAGTGTTAAACTCTTTGTATATACCACACATTTGTATGAATCTCAGGCCAACCCACCAGTTGAAACACTTCCCACATGTCAGTGACCAGCAATAGAGTATGATGGGGTATTGAATAGGGGGATGTCTGATCGTATGTCCCTTTGCTTTGTGAGATGAAGTGGCCACCTCTACAAGCTATAGCATTTCATGGGTCTGACAGGAGTCACCTGGGGGAACACTTCCCTTGTTAACCTGAAGAGTGGATGATCTGCAGCACATTCCCCTTCTCCTCCGGGAATAGAACAATGATAGAAGTTGAAGGTGTAGAAGCCTTCTCTCCCGTACCCATCCATGAAGGCAGGGCACACCTCTTCCCCACAGCAAATTGTTGAACATCCTCACGAATCATTGCAGCAAACAACAAGCATCATGTTTTCTAGGGTGGGTGCCTAAATTGTGCCTGCCAAAAGAAAGATTGCAGAGTCTGATGGGTAGTTAGTTGCATAGTACCCCTTATGCAGTGCTCAGGTCTGTGTTTTATTCCAATTATAAGGGCATTTTGCCAGCACAGCTTAGACACTAATCTTTGCAGACATGGTCCTGTGGATCGTAAAATGATAGCGTCACTCCACAACCATTAAAAGCCCCTATTGTGACTTTCCTGTGTCTCTGGTTCTTGCAGGCTTCCAGATAACGTCACTTTTGAAGAAGGGGCCCTCATTGAACCACTTTCTGTGGGAATCCATGCCTGCCGAAGAGGCGGAGTCACTCTGGGATCCAAAGTCTTAATCTGTGGGGCTGGTATGGAATAACCCACCTTGTGCCTTGTGCTTCCCACCTGTCATGAGTGCTCTGTCACAGAGAAATGCAACAGAGTGACCAGCCTGGTTTCTAGGTTCACGATGGAGCATTGTGTGCTGACCACTCCAGTCTCCATGGCCCACATCTCTGTATTGAGGCTGAGGGTGGCCTTGGGCAGCAGTGCACCCCTTGGCCAGCCCTGCTCCAAAATGGATTTGAAGTGCATGTTGTGGCTAAACAGGCAGTTTGGATGGTAACAAGATACCTAGGAGTCTGGCAGTATTCTCCTCACTGCCAGCCCCAAACCTGGAACAATAACAGCCATGCCCACTGCCATTCTCAGTGCACTGTAGCAGATCATGACATCTGCCATAATCCCAGTGTCAATCCTCCCTGGAGCACTGCTATACCCACAACCCAGCGAGCTTTACACTCACTTCACAGTGATCGTGATTTTCCTGCACTCTGACATCTCCTTTTCCTTTCCTGTTGCTCAAGGACCCATTGGGCTAGTTTGCTTGCTCGTCGCCAAGATGATGGGTGCTGCCCAGGTAGTAATCACTGGTAAGATCTTCTTTTAACCCTTAAAACGCTGCCTCGGTCTCATATATCCGAAAAAGGCTGCTCTTTCTGTGTGTCAGGTCACTATACAAATTAGCAGCAGAAGTGCCAGGTGGGAGGACAAAGCTATGCTAGGTACCCATGTGAAGATCATCACCTGGTGTCTGTATGAGGCATGTAGGTGTCTTCAGCAGACCTGTTCTCTGTCCAGTTTTTCCTTCTGCATCTTAATGACCAGTAAAGGCAGATATAAATAGGACTGTGCTTAATTAGCACAGGTTTACTGAAATGTTTCCCAGGCCAGAGCCCACATGGAAACTACACCTCTACCCCGATATAATGCGACCCAATATAACATGGATTCGGATATAATGCGGTAAAGCAGCGCTCCGGGGGGGCGGGGCTGCGCACTCCGGCGGATCAAAGCAAGTTCGATATAATGCGGTTTCACCTATAACGCGGTAAGATTTTTTGGCTCCCGAGGACAGCGTTATATCGGGGTAGATGTGTACTAGGAGGATGCAACTGCACCCTTCACAGCTAGGAGGATGCATGTTCATCAGCATTGCAATTATTGTTTCAGTCTTCAGACTGAGGCATAAAACTGATGCTCCACCTGCTCATTAAAGACACGTTCTTCAAGAGTAGTGGTGCTAACCGAGTGCTTTGCCATCCTTGAGGTGCTATAGAAATAAAATCTGTGCGTAGTGTGACAAATGTTGATTGGTCATCCACTAAGTTCCGTCAGATGGTGAAGCTATCACCGAGGCCTCTGTAATTGTCCCTGACATTTGGTCCTCCCCAAGCCACCTGCATCACAGATGCTGTTACTCAAACAGCAAGAGGTTCAAAAATGCCCACTATGGGGCAGTCTTGTTCAAATGTTTCCCATGTTATCTGTGATGAGGAGCGAGATCACCCTTCTTTGAACTGTAGGAGGCTGGCTGCCTTCAGGAAAATACTTTTCATGTTGGCATTAGGAGGAACGCCTCTCCAACCATTATTTGCCCAGACATTTTTACTGCACTTCCCGGTGGAATATTTTGTTTTAGTCATACTTGTAAAATATTTGCCTATAAAACTCTTTATCTGCATAGCACATTTCAAATTGATCTGTTTGTGGAGATATTTTCCTATTGCGTCTATAGCAGGACATAAATAGCTGAAAGGTAGAATAAATGACGCAGACCCACGCAATGCATTTCTGCTCGCCCAATGTCAGAAAAGATGTATAAGAATTGGAAAAATTACAGAGAAGGTTACAAAAATTATTATAAGTATGGAACTGCTTCTGTATGAGGAGAGATTAAAAAGACTGGGGACTGTTCAGCTTGGAAAAGAGATGGCTAAGGGAGAATATGGTAGAAGTCTATAAAATCATGACTGGTGTGGAGAAAGTGAATAAGGAATTGTTATTTACCCCTTCATGTAACACCAGAACTAGGGCTCACACAATGAGATTAAAAGCAGGTTTAAAACAAACAAAAGGAAGTACTTCTTCAAACAATGCACAGTCAACCTGTTGAATTCGTTCCCAGGGGATGTTGTGAAAGCCAAAAGTATAGCTGGGTTCAAAAAAGAATTAGATAAGTTCATGGAGGATAGGTCCGTCAGTGGCTGTTAGCCAGTTTGATCAGGAATTCAACCCTACACTCTGGGTGTCCCTAGCCTCTGACTGCCAGAAGCTGGGGCTGGATGACAGGGGATGGATCACTCAATAATTGCCCTGTTCTGTTCATTCCCTCTGAAGCATCTATCACTGGCCACCTGTTGGAAGACAGGATACTGGAATAAATGGGCCATTGGTCTGATCCAGTATGGCCGTTCTTATGACTGGTACTTGCAGGTGAAGGGAGCCAGGCACCCATTCCTGCTATGGAGGCAAGTCTCCTAGCTGCTCCCCATCAATAAGGAATGGACCTCTAAGTGCTGCCAGGTCCTGCACCAGTTATTAAATGGGTCATTGTCCCTCTGCTTCAGAGTCTTTCCCCAGCTCTCCTGCTCTTGTGATGAGACCAAGGATTTTGATGGGGATATCCCCCAGGCCTGTCGTCTCCTTGATGGGGAGGTACACCTGCCCTTTCAAAAGGCTGTCTTTGTCCCTAAAGGGCTGAAAAGAGCAAACTTATCCTCCAGCAACTGTGCAATGTCCCAATAAAAATAATGCTAAAAAAGGGAAGGAGACAATCTAGGGCATACAGGTGGCCTCTCCCCGATTTCCTTTCCATATCCTCATGGAGGTGGATGCTTGGAATCCAACCATGAAACTGGTGTCACAGCAAAATCAGGAAGAGGGATTTCCCTCCTTTCCTCCCCCCAGGCTTGGCTGCTGGGGGTAGGAAATGTGCAGAGAGGATGTCCACGGTCATAATCTGCACCTTAGCAAATAGCCCGCAATGATTTATTACATATGGGAACCCAAAGGTTTCACCACAGTCCTGCATCTGGCAGCCATGCAGTGGTATCCTTCACCATGGATACTGTCCTCCTTTCCAGAGCGGATTTCTTCCCCAAAGACCCAGAGAACATGAAGCTAAAGGGAACCCTTACAAGAAATTTGGAAACTTTCCTAGCAGCTCTGTGGAATTCCCTCCCCACCACCTGTTTCTCAACCGTATTACAGTGTGCTGGCCTCAAAGGGATAGACCCCTCTGGTTAAGAAGAATTCCAATAGGCCTTAATGCCAGACTCCTAGCAATGCTCTGGTGTCCATGCATTTGCTGCCAAAGTGATGGTATTGAATTCACCAGCAAGGCAAGTTATGGTTTAGGCAGCTGGTAGACTGTGATCACTGTATATTACACTTCTTCATAATTTTCTCACTGTTACTTTATGCTCCTTATGTAAATAAGAAAGTGTTATTTACTCCTTCTCATAACACATGAACTAGGGGTCACCAAATGAAATTAATAGGCAGCAGGTTTAAAACAAACAAAAGCAAGTATTTCTTCACACAACTCCCAGTCAACCTGTGGAACTCTGCCAGAGGATGTTGTGAAACCCAAGACTATAACAGGGTTCAAAAAAGAACTGGATAAATTCACGGAGGATAGGTCCATCAATGGCTATTAGCCAGGATGGGCAGGGATGGTGTCTCTAGCCTCTGTGTGCCAGAAGCTGGGAATGGGTGATGGGATGGATCACTTGATGATTACCTGTTCTGTTCATTCCCTCTGGGGCACCTGGCATTGGCCACTGTCGGAAGACAGGATACTGGGCTAGATGGACCTTTGATCTGATGCAGTATGGCCATTCTTATGTTCTCTCCCATCTGCTTACCCTCTCTGCCAACTGTCTCTTGTCTTATATGTTGATTTTAAGCGATTTGGAGCAAGGACCCCCTCTTTTATCCATAGTTGTACAGCAGCCAGCACAGAGGGGCCAGGACTTCTAGGCAGTTTGCTAATTTGGTACAAATCATGGTGATAATTATCAAAGGGGTAGCCGTGTTAGTCTGGATCTGTAAAAGCAGCAAAGAGTCCTGTGGCACCTTATGGACTAAGGCCTGGTCTACACTACGAGTTTAGGTTGAATTAAGCCTGGACACGTTCACACGATGAAGCCCTTTTTTCGACTTAAAGGGCCCTTTAAATCAGTTTCTTTACTCCACCTCCGAAGAGGGGATTAGCACTAAAATCGGCCTTTGCGGGTCGGAATTGGGGTAGTGTGGACGGAATTCAACGTTATTGGCCTCCGGGAGCTATCCCACAGTGCTTCATTGTGACCGCTCTGGACAGCACTCTCAACTCAGATGCACTGACCAGGTAGACAGGAAAAGCCCCGCGAACGTTTGAATTTCATTTCCTGTTTGCCCAGCGTGGAGAGCACAGGTGACCACGCGGAGCTCATCAGCACAGGTAACCATGATGGAGTCCCAGGATCGCAAAAGAGCTCCAGCATGGACCTCTACCATGGGAGGTACGGGATCTGCTCGCCATATGGGGAGATGAATCAGTGCTAGCTGAACTCCGTAGCAGTAAATGAAATGGCAAAATATTAGAAAAGGTCTCAAAGGCCATGAAGGACAGAGGCCATAACAGGGATGCACAGCAGTGCCACGTGAAAATTAAGGAGCTAAGGCAAGCCTACCACAAAGCCAGAGAGGCAAACGGAAGGTCCGGGGCAGAGCCGCAAACATGCCGCTTCTACGCGGAGCTGCATGCGATGCTAGGGGGTGCAGCCACCACTACCCCAACCGTGTGCTTTGACTCCATCAATGGAGAAACACGCAACAGGGAAGCGGGTTCGGGGTACGAGGAAGATGAGGATGAAGACAATGAAGATAGCTCACAGCAAGGAAGCGGAGAAACCGGTTTCCCCAACAGCCAGGATATGTTTATCACCCTGGACCTGGAACCAGTAACCCCTGAACTCACCCAAGGCGTGCTCCCAGACCCTGAGGGCACACAAGGGGCCTCTGGTGAGTGTACCTTTGTAAATATTACACATGGTTTAAAAGCGTGTTTAATGATTAATGATTAATTTGCCCTGGCAATCGCGGCCAGTACAGCTACTGGAAAAAGTCTGTTAACGTGTATGGGGATGGAGCGGAAATCCTCCAGGGACATCTCCAGAAAGCTCTCCTTCATGTACTCCCAAAGCCTTTGCAAAAGGTTTCTGGGGAGGGCTGCCTGATCCCGTCCGCCATGGTAGGACACTTTACCACGCCAGGCCAGTAGCACATAGTCTGGAATCATTGCATAACAAAGCATGGCAGCATATGGTCCCGGTGTTTGCTGGCATGCAGACAACATCCATTCCTTGTCTCTCTTTGTTATCCTCAGGAGAGTGATATCATTCACGGTCACCTGGTTGAAATGGGGTTATTTTATTAAGGGGACATTCAGAGGTGCCCGTTCCTGCTCGGCTGAACAGAAATGTTCCCCACTGTTAGCCACGCGGTAGGGGGGAGGGGTGAAGGGATCATCCCAGAGAATTGGGTGTGGGGGGGGGGGGGTAGTTGGGTTTGTGCTGCATGTTAACCCGGAAACTGCAGCCCCTCCTTTTACATTGCAAACCCATTTTAAATGGCCAACCCAACAGGTGCTTGGTATGGGAAATGAGGGCGCTACTGTTTGAAACCATTCCCACATGTTAAGAAGGTTAAAAAAGCCAAAAGACTGTGGCTTACCATGGCTGCCTGCAAGCCGAAATCTGTTGCCTGGCACTGCGTGAGTGATCTCTCACACCAAACCGGCAGGCCCTCAATATAAGAGGAAAAATGCGACCTTGTAACGAAAGCACATGTGCTGTGTAATGTGAACAGCAAAATTTAACGTGAAAGAGTGTACCCATTGTTCTCTAAAATGTGTCTTTTTTAACCACCTCTCCCTTCTCCTCCACCAGCTGCAAATGTTTCTCCTTCGCCGAGGCTAGTGAAGATTAGAAGGAGAAAATGGCGGACTCGGGATGATATGTTCTCAGAGCTCCAGATGTCCTCCCACGCTGAAAGAGCACAGCAGAATGCGTGGAGGCAGTCAATGTCAGAGTGCAAAAAAGCACAATATGAACGAGAGGAGAGGTGGCGGGCTGAATCGCGGGATGAACAGAGCAAGTGGCGGGCTGAAGATGATAGGTGGCGTCAGCTTGCAGACAGAAGGCAAGAGTCGATGCTCCGGCTGCTGGAGCATCAAACTGATATGCTCCAGCGTATGGTTGAGCTGCAGGAAAGGCAGCAGGAGCAGAGACCGCCGCTACAGCCCCTGTGTAACCAACAGCCCTCCTCCCCAAGTCCCATTGCCTCCTCACCCAGACGCCCAAGAACATGGTGGGTGGGCCTCCGGCCACCCAGTCACTCCACCCCAGATGATTGCCCGAGCATCGGAAGGCTGGCCTTCAATAAGTGTTAAAGTTTTAAAGTTTTAAACTGCAGTGTGTACTTTTCCTTCTCTCCTCCCCCACCCATCCCGGGCTACCTTGGCAATTATCCCCCTAGTTGTGTAATGAATTAATAAAGAATGCATGAATGAGAAGTAACAATGACTTTATTGCCTCTGCAAGCGGTGCTCGAAGGGGGGAGTGGAGGGTGGGGTGGCTGGTTTACAGGGAAGTAGAGTGAACCGAGTGGGGGGGGGGCAGAGGGTTCATCAAGGAGAAACAAACAGAAGTTTCACACCATAGCCTGGCTTGTCACAAAACTCGTTTTCAAAGCTTCTCTGATGCGCACCGCGCCCTGCTGTACTCTTCTAACCGCCCTGGTGTCTGGCTGCGCGTAATCAGCGGCCAGGCGATTTGCCTCAACCTCCCACCCCGCCATAAATGTCTCCCCCTTACTCTCACAGATATTGTGGAGCGCACAGCAAGCAGCAATAACAATGGGGATATTGGTTTCGCTGAGGTCTTTTAAACGTCCAAATGCACATTCCACCACCATTCAGCACTTGCTCAGCCTGTAGTTGAACAGGTCCTGACTACTGTCCAGGCTGCCTGTGTACGGCTTCATGAGCCATGGCATTAAGGGGTAGGCTGGGTCCCCGAGGATAACGATAGGCATTTCAACATCCCCAACGGTTATTTTCTGGTCCGGGAAGAAAGTCCCTTCCTCCAGCTTTCGAAACAGACCAGAGTGCCTGAAGACGCGAGCATCATGTACCTTTCCCGGCCATCCCACGTTGATGTTGGTGAAACGTCCCTTGTGATCCACCAGGGCTTGCAGTAGCATTGAAAAGTACCCCTTGCGGTTTATGTACTCGGTGGCTTGGTGCTCCGGTGACAAGATAGGGATATGGGTTCCGTCTATCGCCTCACCACAGTTTGGGAATCCCATTGCAGCAAAGCCATCCACTATGGCCTGCATGTTTCCCAGAGTCACTACCCTTGATATCACCAGGTCTTTGATTGCCCTGGCAACTTGGATCACAGCAGCCCCCACAGTAGATTTGCCCACTCCAAATTGATTCCCGACTGACCGGTAGCTGTCTGGCGTTGCAGGCTTCCACAGGGCTATCGCCACTCGCTTCTCAACTGTGAGGGCTGCTCTCATCCTGGTATTCTGGCGCTTCAGGGCAGGGGAAAGCAAGTCACCAAGTTCCATGAAAGTGCCCTTACGCATGCGAAAGTTTTGCAGCCACTGGGAATCGTCCCACACCTGCAACATGATGCTGTCCCACCAGTCTGTGCTTGTTTCCTGGGCCCAGAATCGGCGTTCCACGGCATGAACCTGCCCCAGCAACACCATGATTTGCACATTGCTGGGGCCTGTACCTTGTGAGAGGGCTATGTCCATGTCAATTTCCTCATCACTCTCGTCGCCGCGCTGCAATCGCCTCCTCGGCTGGTCCTGGTTTTGCTTTGGCATGTCCTGGCTCTGCATATACTCCAGGACAATGCGCATGGTGTTCATAGTGCTCATAATTGCTGCGGTGATCTGAGCGGGCTCCATGATCCCAGTGCTATGGCGTCTGGTCTGAAAAAAGGCGCGAAACTAGTGTCTGATGGAGGGAGGGAGGGGCGAGTGACAACATGGCGTACAGGTACAGGGAATTAAAATCAACAAAGGTGGCTGTGCATCAGGGAGAAACACAAACAACTGTCACACAGAATGCCCCCCCCAAAGATTGAACTCAAAACCCTGGGTTTAGCAGGCCGTTGATTTCACGGAGGGAGGGGGAAGCAAATGAATACAGAACAAATCTGGTCCATCTATTTTTTACATCTTAAGCTGGCAGCAGACGGTGCAGCATGACTGATAGCCCTCGGCATCTTCTGGGTGCTTGGCAGAAGATACTGTACTACGACTGCTAGCCATCATCGTCAAGACGGTTCAATAGGACTGCCGGCAGGACTGAGTCTCCAGGAGACAAAACATGTCTGCCCAGGTGCCTCTGACCAAACTCACTGAGGAGTACGACGACGACGAATACCAGTCGTAATACACCATCCACTGCCAAAAGGCAAGGAGCTGCTGCTGTGTAGCAATGCAGCCCCACGTCTGCCAGCACCCAGATAGCCGATGACGGCTACCAGTCATACTGCACTGTCTACTGCCAAAAGGCAATTAGCTGCTGCTGTAGCAATGCAGTACCACTTCTGCCGGCACCCAGATGACATATGGTGACGGTGAGCTGAGCTGAGCAGGCTCCATGTTTGCCATGGTATGTTGTCTGCACAGGTAACCCAGGTAAAAAGGCGCGAATCGATTGTCTGCCGTTGCTCTGACGGAGGGGGAGGGGCCTGATGACATGTACCCAGAACCCCCCGCGACACTGTTTTTGCATCATTCAGGCATTGGGATCTCAACCCAGAATTCCAATGGGCGGCGGAGATAGCTACCCACAGTGCAACGCTCTGGAAGTCGACGCTAGCCTTGGTACTGTGGACGCAGTCCGCCGACTTAATGCACTTAGAGCATTTTATGTGGGGACACACACAATCGGCTGTATAAAACCGATTTCTATAAAACCGGCTTCTATAAATTCGACCTAATTTCGTAGTGTAGACGTACCCTAACAGACATACAGGAGCATGAGCTTTCGCGGGTGAATACCCACTTCTTCGGTCACATGCATCCGAAGAAGTGGGTATTCACCCACGAAAGCTCATGCTCCTATACGTCTGTTAGTCTAAGGTGCCACAGGACTCTTTGCTGCTTTTACATGGTGATAATGTTACATCTGTAGAGAACCTCATTGTTGCCAGGTGCCTGCAGCTGCACCTTTGCTACATGCCCTGGTCAGAATGACTTGTCTATGGGCTTCAGAATATTAAGACCTCAGCATCTTTGAAAGCGGCAACTTTCCCTGGGGCCAGAGTCCTGTTGGCATCTCTTGTGCCTTTAAGTTGCTTGTTGCACATCTTTTCCCCACCAGCCCAGAGAGGAGAGCTGATCTCCTACCCCATCCGCGCACCGTCAAGCTGGGGGAGTTCTGAAGGGGAACCACACTTTTCCACCCAATGTGCCTGCATTGTGTGCATACAGTGTGCCCATGCCCTACTGGGCATGCTTGCTGCAGGACCTCTCTGTGTGACATCTTTTCTTGCATGACGTTTGTCAGCCAGCTGCAATTCTGTGATTTATTTCTTCCTTCCCCAGATTTATCCGCCTCCCGCCTGGAAAAAGCCAAAGAGGTCGGGGCAGATTTCACCATTCAGATAAAGAAAGAAACCCCAAAGGACATGGCCTGCATGGTGCAAGGTTTGCTTAACTGCATGCCTGACATAACCGTGGAGTGCTCCGGGGCAGAGGCCAGCATCCAAACTGGCATTTACGTGAGTTCCTCCTTCCCCTATCCAAGATCAGTGCCAGCATTTACTTCTCTCCTTTCAGGTTGGTCATTGGAGTGGCTAAAAATAAAATGAGAGGTGAAACTGTGTGAGAAACCCACTTTACTGGCCAGACTCCTCTACCAGCAGGGCAGAGTCAATGCATGACAATGGAGATTTCAGTCCTTTGCTGGAGTGCAGCCGCTTGTTCAGGCAGACGGAGGGCTGCACCCACCATAGTCTCCCTGAGGCCACTTGGCTGAATTTACCTTGTGGTGGATCTGTGTCAGAGCCAAGGCTTGCAATGGAGCTGTCAGTCCTCTGTGCCACCTTAAGCAGAGTTAGTGGTAGATAGCATATGTGCATTTACTTCCCTCTAACTTGTGTGTGTGTATCTCAGGGCAGAACTTAGTCGAGTGTGCATATGCAGAAATAATATTGCTCTGCTCTCCTGCCGGAGAGCTGAGTTCTATGCCATGGGGTAGCCATGCCCTCCCCATGCTATCAGGGACTGGGGGTGCTCTTTTCCTCTGTGCAGGGGACCTTGGCCTAAATATTCCAAAGCTGCTATGATTTTTGGGTGCTTAACTTTAAAGAAGCCTGAATTTCACAGGGCAGGTGCTCAATAATTTCTGAAAACTGAGTCCTTTTAGGATGTCCCTAGTTGGGCCCCTAGACTCTCTGACTACATAGGCCCTGATTTGTATTTCCAGGGATGGTCTCTGGCTTACTGTGCAGTACTCTGCACTGAGGTGTGGCATAGAGAGGGTGCTGAGTTCTTTATGCATTGTGTCCTCTCCTTGCTCCTTCACCTCTCCTGTTTGTAGATGTCAATGTTGGCCATTGATTGAGGCGAGCAGCTCCACTTCCCTTGCAGCTAGCAGCACACAGCATGCAAGAGAGAGAGGGTTGCATCAGCCCAAGGGAATGTGTTGTGTTGGCTCCCAATTGGCCGTGGTCTCCTGTGGGTAATGGTAATTGGCAGAACTGTTGTGTTTTCCCATCCTTGATTGATGTTGTGTTTTCCCATCCTCCTTCTGCCTTGCTGACTTCTACAGTATCTCCTTCAATGGCTCTTCATCTCCCCACTCCATTATCTGTTAGCATCCCCAATTTGTCATATGTCCCCTCTTCATCTTTCATATACTCTCCTCACTGCTTCCTGTGTCTCCTCCCACTCATGACTTGCCCCCACTCTTCCCAAGCCTGGAATTGTCTCCGAGATTTTGTCCACCAAGCACCTTCTTCTTCTGTCTTACCCCAAATTTCACCTTCAGACCCACCTTTCCCAGGACTATCGGGTTCTCCACTGTGCACACTGTTCCTTGGCTTGTGTATGTATGCATTGTTTGCCTTGTGAGCTTTTCTGGGCAACTTTCTTCATGTACCCTTTGTACACTAGCAGTGCTGTTGGAAGGCTAGTTGTAGTAAGAACTAGGAGCACTGAAATGAAGCCAAGTAAATGACAATGCAGGCTGAATCACAGGGCCATACCCCCTAGTGTGCATTCTGCTAGGATGTAGAATGGTACAGACAAAACACAGGGTAATGTATTCTAGGGAACAGCTCGGACTTGATGGGCCTTTTCCATCTCTAGGCTCTCAAGCACTGGTCCCATCTTCCCCTCAGTATTTGTGCAGGATTCTCATTGCTATCCATGAGATTGCCATAGCAATGCTAGTATTTGTGCCTACAATTATGGGACTGATCATCGACCAGATGTCTTCTGGTTATAAGGAATAGCCAGCATGGATTTGTCAAGAACTAATCATGCCAAACCAACCTAATTTCCTTTTTTAACAGGATTACTCGCCTAATGCTACGGGGAAGCACTAGATCTGATATATCTTGATTTTAGTAATGCTTTTGACTAGGGCTGTCGATTAATCGTAGTTAACTCACGCAATTAACTAAAAAAAATGAATCGCGATTAATCGCACTTTTAATCGCACTGTTAAACAATAGAACACCAATTGAAATTTATTAAATATTTTGGATGTTTTTCTACGTTTTCATATATATTGTATTCTGTGTTGTAATTGAAATCAAAGTGTATATTATTTTTTATTACAAATATTTGCCCTGTAAAAATGATAAACAAAAGAAATAGTATTTTTCAATTCACCTCATACAAGTACTGTAGTGCAGTGATTCTCAAACTGTGGGTTGGGACTCCAAAGTGGGTCACGACCCCATTTTAATGGGGTCACCAGGGCTGTCTTAGACTTTCTGAGGCCCAGGACTGAAGCCGAAGCCCGAGCCCCACTGCCCGGGGCTGAAGCCAAAGCCTGAGGACTTCAACCCTGGGCACTGGGGCTCAGATTACAGGCCCTCTGCCTGGGGCTGAAGCCTTTTGGCTTTGGCCCCCCACCCGGGGTGGTGGGGCTTGGGTGGGCTCAAGCTTCGGTCCCTCCTCCTGGGGTCATGTAGTAGTTGATTTGCAGATTTGACAAAACGCAAAGAAGGTACAAGTGTGAGATTTCTAAAGGTAGCAACAGCACTCGACCCAAGGTTTAAAAATCTGAAGTGCTTTCCAAAACCTGAGAGGGACGAGGTGTGGAGCATGCTTTCAGAAGTCTTAAAAGAGCAACACACCAATGCGGAAACTACAGAACCCGAACCACCAAAAAAGAAAATCAACCTTCTGCTGGTGGGATCTGACTCAGATAATGAAAATGAACATGTGTCGGTCCTCGCTGCTTTGGATTGTTATCGAGCAGAACCCGTCATCAGCATGGACGCATGTTCCCGGGAATGGTGGTTGAAGCATGAAGGGACATATGAGTCTTTCGCGCATCTGGCACGTAAATATCTTGCGACGCCGGCTACAATAGTGCCATGAGAACTGCTGTTCTCACTTTCAGGTGACATAAGCAAGAAGCGGGCAGCATTATCACCTGCAAATGTAAACAAACTTGTTTGTCTGAGTGATTGGCTGAACAAGAAATAGGACTGAGTGGACTTGCAGGCTCTAAAATTTTACATTGTTTTATTTTTGAATGCAGGTTTTTTTGTACATAATTCTACATCTGTAAATTCAACTTTCATGATAAAGAGATTGCACTGCAGTACTTGTATTAGGTTAATTGAAAAATACAATTTCTTTTGTTTTTTTACAGTGCAAATACTTAAATATAAAGTCAGCACTGTACACTTTTTATTGTGTTGTAATTGAAATCAATATATTTGAAAATGTAGAAAACATTCAAAAATATTTAAATAAATGGTATTCTATTATTGTTTAACAGTGCAATTAATCGCTATTGATTTTTTTTAATTGCGCGATTAATTGCGATTAATTTTTTTAATCGTTTGACAGCCCTACTTTTGATACAGTCCCACATTACATTCTCATAGCCAAACTAAGGAAATATGGTCTAGATGAAATGACTATAAAGGTGGGTGTACAAATGGTTGAAAGACTGTGCTCAAAAAGTAGTTAGCAATGTGGATTGGTCCTGCTTTGAGCAGGGGATTGGACTAGATCACCTCCTGAGGTCCCTTCCAACCCTGATATTCTATGATTCTATGGTTTTCTGTCAAACTGGGAGGCCTATCTAATGTGGTTCTGCAGAGGTTAGTCCTGTGTCCGGTACTCGTCAATATTTTCATTAATGACTTGAATAATGGAGCAGAGACCACGCTTATAAAATTTGTAGATGACTCCAAGCTGGGATGGGTTGCAAGTAATTTGAAGGACAGGCTTAGAATTCAAAACAACCTTGACAAATAGGAGAATTGGTCTGAAATCAACAAGATGAAATTCAGTAAAGGCAAGTGCAAAGTACTGTACTTAGGAAGGAAAAATCAAATGCACCACTACAACATGGGGAATAATTGGTTAGGTGGTAGCACTGCTGAAAAGGAGCTGGGGGTTAGAGTAGATCACAAATTATGAGCCAGCAATGTGATGAAGTTGCAAAAAAGGCTATCATTTTAGGGTGTATTAACAGGAGTGTCATATGTAACACACGGGACAGAATTGTTCTGCTCTGCTCCGCACTGGTGAGGCCTCAGCTGGAGTATTGTATCCAGTTCTGGGTGCTGCACTTCAGGAAAGGTGTGGACAAACCGGAGAGAGTCCAGAGAACAGCAAAAATGATAAAACATTTAGGCCTGGTCTACACTACCCCCCAAATTCGAACTAAGGTACGCAACATCAGCTACGTGAATAACGTAGCTGAAGTCGACATACCTTAGTTCGAACTTACCGCGGTTCAGACGCGGTCCACACGCGGCAGGCAGGCTCCCCGTCGACTCCGCGGTACTCCTCTCACCGAGCTGGAGTACCGCAGTCGACGGCGAGCGCTTCCGGGATTGATTTATCGCGTCCAGACCAGACGCGATAAATCGAACCCAGAACTTCGATTCCCAGCCGCCGAACTAGCGGCTGGGTGTAGACCTGGCCTTAGAAAACCTAACGTATGAGGGAAAGTTATAAAAACTGGACATGTTTAGTCTTGAGAAAAGACTGAGGAGGGACCCGATAATGGTCTTCAGATATGTTAAGGGCTGTTATAAAGAGGACTGTGATCAATTGCTCTCCATGTCCGCTGAAGGCAGGACAAGAAGTAATCAGCTTAGTCTACAGCAAGGGAGATTTAGGTTAGATATTAGGAAAAACTTTCTAACTCTAAGGGTAGTTAAGCTGTGGAACAGGATTCCAAGGGAGTTTGTGGAATCCCCGTCATTGGAAGTTTTTAAGAACCGGTAGGACAGCCACCTGTCAGGGCTCACCTAGGTTTACTTGGTCCTGCCCGAGTGCAGGGGGCTGGACAGGATGACCTCTTGAGGTCTCGTCCAGCCCTACATTTCCATGCTGTCCTGACTCTATGATCACATGAGCTCCCCCTCTGATGTAATATTAATGTACTATGAGTCTATATTTTCTGCAGGAAACATTACCATTGTTTACACTGGCCCCACTGATTTT
Source organism: Emys orbicularis (assembly GCF_028017835.1). Taxonomy (NCBI): domain Eukaryota; kingdom Metazoa; phylum Chordata; order Testudines; family Emydidae; genus Emys; species Emys orbicularis. The sequence goes on from NC_088692.1 coordinate 49,164,313, forward strand.
GCAATCAGGGTCTCGGCAATTGCTAAGTTAAATAAAGACCTATTTGCATAAGTTTTCTGTGACTAACCGAGATGAGTGAAGCCTAGAGGAAGTAGTGCCCGGAAGCACTGGGATTCTGAAACAAGCTGCACTATAGATAGCTCCTGTATCAGGAGCGCTGCTCTGCAGCCTAGTAACAACTGAGCTATATTTGCAAGAAGTGGGATTTGGGCGTCTCTTGCACTTTGTGTTGTGGGGGAGTGTAACCTAGCCTCATATCTGAGATTAGACACTGATTCACACTCTAGTTTGGCAACATCATCTTTTCCTGGGAACCTCCACTGGGAGAAGGGGAACAATGTCACTTTTCTGCCTCTCCCTCCCCCTCCCCCCGGCTGCTCAGGTCTGTCTCCTTCATGGCTCCAAGTAGCGCTTTTGGGGGGGGTTGTTGGAGCATAGTGATTCCACGGAGGTGGCTAATCATCTGCCAGGCGGGTAGAGATCTGCATATTCATTCCTCCTTGTGCAGACCTAGTCCCATACATTCCACCTGTCATACAATTGCTATAACATCATTGTGACTGTATTGAACTCATGGCCTAAGAAGACTTCAGACATTTGAAAATTATGGTCTGGATTTTCAGCATCATCAGAATCCTGGAGCTAGGGCCCTTTCTCTAGAAGATCTCTAGAGATCTGTAGATCTCTGGCTGCCAGAGCAGTATCAAAGAGCTGAGATATCCTTAGTTACAGTGAGGCGGGGTCCCTGGTACAAGCCAGTCCCTGCAGTGAGGATGCACATGCCTATCTCTGTGCTCTGCAGCTCCCACTTGCTGTGGTCTGGAGCACTGTGGAACCTGTCAGCAGTCACGTACGCCTGTGCAAATAACAGCACTTGTGACTAAGCAGTGTTTTCTTCAGAAAACTTCTCAATTCCAGGCTTGAAAGAGAATTGATCCTTCTTGGGTCAGGTGCCAAGAGCCAGGAATATAGCCCAGGTGGGTTATTGAAGACCCATTGAGAACATCAATAAGTTGTATGTGCTATGGAGCAACTGACAGCGTTATTTAGAGATCCAAAATAATGTGCTGGTATGCAGCACAGTTTCAGGCATAATAAATTCATCAATAGATGTGCAGGTTATTATTAGACATTCTGAGCACTCCTGCCGTGAAATTATTTTATTATCAACTTTAATGTTTTGACAGCATAGTGTTGTGGCAGGGCAGTGGACTGTGACTCAAAAGGGCTGAGTTGTAATCCCACTCCCGACACTGCAGTGCTGTGTGACCTTGAACCCTGCCTGTTCCCCTTTCTGTCCAGCTTGTCTGTTTAGATTCTAATTTCTGGGGCAGGGACTCAGGGACTGTCTCTTGCAATGGAGCCCCAATCTTGCTTGGGGCCTCTAGATGCTACTGTTACACAAATAATTAATAAGAGTAATTGGGATAGTTTGTTTCTTAGGCCTTGTCTACACGGGTGTTTCAGCTACTAGTGGAGCAGCCCAGTACAAAACCCCAGTGTAGAGGTGATTACATCAGTGCCATGCAGGTTGCACCTGTTCACCTTACCCTTAGGCTCTGCCCCAGTGCCTTTCTCTCTGCCCCCTGGCAGTTAGACTCCAGGAGAGCTGACCTAGCAGGGACTCCCTTGCCAGAGGTCCTTAGGACCCATACATGGAGCTCAGTAGAAAAAACAATTCAGCTCCACACAGTGTATTGTTTTTTCCTGGTAAGCTCTGCAGGGCTTGAGGGGGAGCAATGTGCTTCTCCACAGCCCACTCACTGCTCCCTCTGTCCTGACCACTCTCTGTCCCCTCCTTGTGTGTGTACAAAGAGCTGTGGAGTGCCACCTTGGGACTTAGAAGGGTAGGAGAATGGGACACCTCCATGCACAGGATGACGGGGAAGAGGATCTGGGTGGTTTTATTGGAAACTGTCTGAAACGTCAAAAGCACCTATGGGTATGTCTACACTTGGAGCTGGGAGTGTGCTTCCCATCTGAAGGAGGCATACTCGTGTGAGCTGTCATCAAGCTAGTATGCTAAAGAGAGAATGTAGCTGTGGCAGTGTGAACTGCAGGATGGGCCAGCTGCCCCAAGTACAAGCCTGTACATGCTTTAGGGCAGTGGTTCTCAAGCTGTGGGATAGGCCTTCCAAGGGAGGTGCGGGAATGTGTCAAGGGAGGCGTGAACTGTGTGCTTTTTTTTAAGAGCTGTGGCTGTCAGCCCCTGGTGGGTGGGCTCATAAAGAAAGGCTGTGCACACCCGGGAAACGGGGAGAAAGGGGACAGTTGGAGCCGCACCACTTAGGTTCAGGCTCTCTTCCCTCGGCCCGTCCTTCACCAGGAGGCAGCCCAGGCTCAGGCTGTCCTTTCCCCCACTTCCCCAATCGCTCACTTGGAGGCAGCGGGGTTCTGGCTCTCAGCCCCGGGGTGGCAGCAGCAGCTCAGGAGTAAGGGTGGCAATGGGGCACTAAGTCTGCTGTGAAAAGTGATATTGACAAATACCACTTTTCACATTGCCACCCTTACTTCTGTGCTGCTGCTGCTGCCTTCAGAGCTGGGCACCCAGCAAGCAACCGCTGTTCTCCACTCTGCCTGGGTATATGCACTGGGGGGAAACGGGGGTGGGGTGGGGTGTAAATGACTACAGACACACAGAAGCGGGGACCCGATCAAAAAAGTTTGAGAATCACTGCTTTAGGGTATCAACTCCTTTTATAGCCTGCTCAGAAAACTGGCAGCAATGTTCATTTTTGCTATATACACAGGAGCTTGTCACCTTCCATGGGCAGGCAGCACTTGCATTTATTTTGTTTCTGTTATTCCTTCTCAGGCCACTCGCTCGGGCGGGACCCTGGTTCTGGTGGGGCTGGGACCGGAGATGGTCCATGTCCCCATCGTGAATGCTGCTGTGCGGGAGGTGGATATCAAGGGGATATTTCGCTACTGCAATACGTGAGTATTGGTCAGGGTGCACTGGCATGCCAACAGACTACTCCATTGTCCATGAAGGAATTAATTCCTCCACAAGGAAGGAGGAAATGGAAGACCCTGTAATGTTCCCCCTCTAATCACTCCTTCTCAGGACAATGTAAAGGTCCCTGTTGCAGAGCAGGGTCCCTGTCAGACCATCAGCCCCACTCCTCCTGCATCACGCGTCTTGGAGACTGGCTGGCTTTCCAAATGACACTGCAACATTTTAGGGAAACTGGCAAATGTGTGCAGTGCAAACCTGCTCCCACTTCAACACAGGAATGGTGGGGATAGGTGAGGAGGTGGGAGCCAGGCAATGAGTGAGGTGGGGGAATAGGCAATGGGGGTTGGGTGGGAAGATGGGGGCCAGGAGATGGGTAAGGAGTTGGAGGATGGATAGGGAGGTGGGTCTGGAGGATAGGTGGGGGCCAGCAGATGGGGGATGAGGTGGGAGCTGGATGATAGGGAATCGGTGAGGAGGTGAGGAGGGGGTTGTGTGGCGAGGTCGGGGCTGGGAGATGGATGGGGAAGTGGCCAATGCATGAGGAGTGGGAGCTGGGCGATAGAGAATCAGTGAGGAGGTGGTGGCCAAGGGATCCGTGGGGAGGTGGGCAATGCAGGATGGGTGGGGAGCTGGGCACTGGGAGATAGGGGATGAGTGGGCATGTGGGGGTGGGTAGATGAGGGCCAGAAGTTGGGTGAGTAGGTGGGGAGATGAGGTGGCGGTGAGGAAATGGGGGGTGGGCAATGGAGGATGGGTGGGAGGTGTCCATGAGGCAGTCTCTGTAATGAGATATGGTCTGTGCTGGGAAGAAGTTTGAGAGCTCTGCCTTCACGCAGATAGACACAAGTCTCATTATTGGCTGCAAAATTATCAAACCCTCTGAAAATCCTGTCGTGTGTGTTTTGACCTCTTGTGGCAGTGGGATATGAACCTGGATTTAACAACCAATCCTGCAGATCTAGAGGGTAAAAATAAGATCCTACTTGTTTGTATCCTATAACTAGGGTCCATTTTGGTCAATTTCACGGTCATAGGATTTTAAAAATAATAAATTTCATGGTTTCAGATATTTAAATCAGAAATTTCACGGTATTGTAACCCTGGGGGTCCTAACCCAAAAAGAGGTGGTGGAGAGGGGGGTTGCAAGGCTATTGCTGGGAGATCAGCAAGGTATTGTCACCCTTACTTCTGTGCTACTGCCTTCAGAGCTGGGCAGCTGCTGGCCAGGTGCCCAGCTCTGAAGGCAGCACCACCGCCAGCAGCAGTGCAGAAGTAAGGGTGACAATACCATACATGCCACCCTCACTTCTGCGCTGCTGCTAGCGGCAGCGCTGCCTTCAGAGCTGGACTACCAGACAGCAGATGTGGAGCTTCCTGCAGCCAGGGGATGTTCCCAGAGATGGGTCTGACATGGCCCGTGCAGAGGAAATGGAAGTCCTGTCCATCCCCAGCCTGTCTGGGACTAGCAGCTAGAGCCCAGCGGACAGTAGGAGCCCCCAGCTGGGGTGCCCTCTGCCTTGTCCCTTCCTGGCTCCACACCCAGTGCTTGGGAGTTAAAAGGGCCTTGGGCTGACTCCGTGTGTGTGTGGGAGGGGGTGACCATGGCACCCCCCTGACCACAAGGCCTTGGGTGGTTGCCCACTCGCCCACCTATAAGGCCAGTCCTGACCCCACCAAAAATTGATGACCCCCCCATAACATGCCACCCTCATTTCTGCGCTGCTGCTGGGGGTGACACTGCCTTCAGAGCTCAGCTCCTGGTCAGCAGCTACTGCTCTCTGGCCGCCCAACTGTGTGAAATCTGATCTCCCCTACAATAGCCAGATTTCACGGTGGAGATCAGATTTCATGGTCCATGATGCATTTTTCATGGCAGTGAATTTGGTAGGTCCTTACCTATAACAAGCTTGATCCAGTCTTGCTAGTTTGGTGATTTTGCACTTAGTCTAGGCTGTAGTTTCCCAGCTCTGATCTCCAAGGGTTTGTTCATGGAATTGTCATGTGATTTATGGCAATTTAATTCTGAAAGAATGGCTGAATAAAGAAGACAAAGATTTAGACCTCATCTATACAGTTTTAGGTTCTGTCTATGCCAGACGTGGGCAAACTAGGGCCCGTGGGCCACATCTGGTCCGCAGGACCCGTCCTGCCCAGCCCCTGAGCTCCCGGCCAGGGAGCCTAGTCCCCGGCCCCTCCCCCGCTGTCCCCCCTCACCCGCAGCCACGCCACCGTGCAGGCCGCGCTCTGGCCCACCACTCCCGCTGGGCAGCGTGGGGAGTGCAGCTGGCTCTGGCTGGGTGTCGCAGCTGTGAGCTCCTGCTGTTGGTAAGGGGGCGGGGAGTGGGGGGTTTGGGTAAGGGAGCGGGGGATCCTGGGGAGCAGTCAGGGAGGAGGGGGCGGTTGGATGGGGCGGATGTTCTGGGGGGTGATCAGGGGATGGGGAACAAGGAGGATTGGGAGTGGGAGTCCCAGGGGGCCTGTCAGGGGGTGGGGATGTGGATAGGGAGTGGGGATGTGGATAGGGGTCGGGAGGGCAGTCAGGGGACAGGGAGCAGGGGGGGTTGGATAAGGGGGTGGGATCCCTGGGGGCAGTTAGGGGCAGGTGGTCAGGGGACGAGGAGCAGAGGGCGGTTGGATAGGGGGTGGGAGTCCCGGGGGGGCTGCCAGGGGGCAGGGGTGTGGATAGGGGTCGGGACAGTCAGGGGACAGGGAGCAGGGAGGTTGGATGGGGGCGGGGGTCCTGGGAGGGGGCGGTCAGGGGACAAGGAGCAACGGGGTTTGGATGGGTTGGGAGTTCTGAGGGGGGCAGTCAGGGGGCGGGAAGTGGGAGGGGGTGGGGGCCAGGCTGTTTGAGGTGGCACAGCCTTCCCTACCCGGCCCTCCATACAGTTGTGCAACCCCGATGTGGCCCTTGGGCCAAAAAGTTTGCCCACCCCTGGTCTATGCTGTAGAAACAGCCATGTTGATGGATGTAGGTCAGTCTCGCAGTGTAGATGGGACTGAGCTGTGCTTTACCCTGTCTCTGGAGCAGGCCATAACCTTGGTCTTGCTGATGTGGCAGAGCTGGGTTTAGTTTTGTGTAGATCTTTGTCTCTTCAAGTCCATCCTGGGGGATCTGTTTAATTGGAAGGTTTGTTTCTGTGTTGGTTTTGTTAGATCCCATCAATCTCTGTCGAATTCTAGCTTTTGACCAGGCGGAGTTTGAGCTGTAAGCCAATACAAGTGTAATACAATCCGTGGGAGCTACTCTGTGAATTTCCATACTCCTCTTACCACCAAAGGGGGCAGTATTGGCACGCACAAGCAGTTATCTGTGGATACACACCACTGGCTCCTTAAATGCATTGAACTCTAAGTGAACCATTTGAGCTAAAAACACAATAGGGATGCCAGAGGTCTCGATTTTACCTAGTCTCCAACATGCATAACCAAGGAGGCAGAGCGATAAAGGAGCAGCGCGCAGCACTGATATTTTTTCAAACTTCATTTTGCTGTGATTTGAATACATAGTAACTCCCAATGCTTGTCACTTATTCTGCTGGAGCAGACCACAGCTAGCTGTCCCATGTGAACAGTGTGCATAACCATTGGCTCAGTATTACTGTACTCACTTTGGAGTCATTGCCTTATACACAAAACCTCATAAACCCTTGGCCAATGCAAGCTCAGTGCTTCCAAACAGAAAGACTATGGTGGTGTTTTATAGCAAGCAGAGAATCAGGATGTAAACGAGCTGCTCAGTTGAGGTCCCTTGCTCCAACAGGAGCTCCGGGAGGCACTGTGCTTCATGGAGCTCCTGGAGTTCTCACTGCTCCACCCCTGAACAGGTGCAGTGTGTGTGCTTCTGAGCCTGGCCTGCTCTGCCTGCCAATGTGGAAGGTGGGGACAGGGACAGGGACAGAGCCATGGACCTGCTCTGTCCCATACAGTCCCTGCTAATCAGGAGCAGGCTTTGCACTCTGCTTGAGAGCTCAGTCCTGAAGCCTTTTGCCTGATTTTATGGGAGTGACATGTGGAACTGGGCTCTAAAGAAATTGTTTCTCGCCTGTTTAGCAATAACTGAGGAAGGCCCCTGCAGACCGGTCATGTCCTGTTTCTGAGCGTTGTAAGAATGCTGCCTCATGTCTGGATGGTTCTTGTGCAATTACGCAGATCTGCTGGTCAATATACAAATTCCCTAGACCTAGAGGGCTACCCTTATCTTTCGCTGTTTGTGTTCCCTTCCAGGTGGCCCATGGCGATTTCTATGCTTGCATCCAAGAGAGTGGACATCAAGCCTTTGGTTACACACCGCTTCCCTTTGGAAAAAGCGCTGGAGGCCTTTGAGACAACCAAGAAGGGTTTGGGGGTGAAAGTTATGCTAAAGTGTGACCCCAGTGACCAGAATCCCTGAAGCATGGCACTGCACTCCTCCCCTATTATACTGCCTGGCTTAAAGACGACGAATGGGCTCTATAGTGAGATGGGAACTGTAATGATAAGTTTATAAGTAGTATGTAGTGTTTGGGGAATAAAGTTACAGTCACCTGTTGTACAGACAGTGCATTGAAGGAAAAGGGATTATGGGTTAAGGATATTTACAGCCTTATAGCTGCTTAAATGGGGAACCACTATTTGGGAACCAAATTTGGGCCAAAATCCTCCCCTCAGATCTGTACAGGAGATCTTGGCTCAGTCTTCTTCCCCTACGAATGCAGCTCACTGAGGATCCTGAGAGGAGAACTTTTCTCCTGGAGAGGACCTGTTGGTATTCACCTCTTCTCTAATAGACTATACATTCTGAAAACCGTAGATCTCTCTATGTTGTGTATCAGACAAAGGGCTTCACCCTGCCCACTTGCATTGAAGAACCACCTATGTCACAGCCGGGATTTGTACATGCTGAAGCACTGAATAAGCGTTTCACACTTGACTCCTGTTAATGGCAATGAAAATTGTGCAGAATAGTTTGTCTGGGGCTCTATTCAAGGCTGGGACAATACTATCCTGGGCCAAGATTTGTTCTAAGCGGGTGTTGGGCCTGTTCGGTGCGGTCAGACCTGTGTACAATCCCCTGCAAAGCAGAGTCATGGAATACTAATACTTGAATACTCTGTCAGGGATTTACAAACATGGAATGAAGTCTGGGCATTTCATCTCTGTGGGATGTTCTTTGACATTCATGTTGTAAAAGGGGGGAGGGATAGCTCAGTGGTTTGAGCATTGACCTGCTAAACCCAGGGTTGTGAGCTCAATCCTTGACGGACCATTTAGGGATCTGGGGCAAAAAAAATCTGTCTGGGGATTGGTCCTGCCTTGAGCAGGGGGTTGGACTAGATGACCTCCTGAGGTCCCTTCCAACCCTGATATTCTATGGGTTTTTTTTCTTTTTCTTTTTTTTTGGGGGGGGGGGGGGGGAGAGATAGCTCAGTGGTTTGAGCATTGGCCTGCTAAACCCAGGGTTGTGAGTTCAATCCATGAGGGAGCCATTTAGGGATCTGGGGCAAAAAATCTCAGGGACAGTACTTGGTCCTGCTAGTGAAGGCAGGGGACTGGACTCAATGACCTTTCAGGGTCCCTTCCAGTTCTATGAGATAGGCATATCAAATGCAAGTTGTTTTCCCATAATGTTTGCAAACAGCTTTAACGAGACACACACCATTCAGGCTCCAGCAGTCACAAAGCACTTGCAAGAGAAACCAGCCATGGCTACTCCATCACCGTGGCCATGGCTACTGTCAAGGTTCCTTCCCCACTCTGAACTCTAGGGTACAGATGTGGGGACCTGCATGAAAACCTCTAAGCTTAACTACCAGCTTAGATCTGCTTTTGCTGCCACCACCCAAATTATTTATGAGTTATTTGGGAAACTCTGTCTAGCTCCCCTCCGCCCCCCCAGAATATCTCCCTCCCAAGTAATATAACCCTTCCCTGGGTAGCCTTGAGAGACTTCTCCACCAATTTCCTGGTGAGTCCAGATCCAACCCCCTTGGATCTTAAATCAAGGAAAAATCAATCAGGTTCTTAAAAAGAAGGCTTTTAATTAAAGAAAGAAAGGTAAAAATCATCTCTGTAAAATCAGGATGGAAAATAACTTTACAGGGTAATCAGATTCAAAGAACCCAGAGGAACCCCCTCTAGCCTTAGGTTCAAAGTTACAGCACACAGAGGTAAACCCTCTAGCAAAAGGAACATTTACAAGTTGAGAAAACAAAGATAAACCTAACACGCCTTGCCTGGCTGTTACTTACAAGTTTGAAATATGAGAGACTTGTTCAGAAAGATTTGGAGAGCCTGGATTGATGTCCGGTCCCTCTTAGTCCCAAGAGCGAACAACCCCCAAAACAAAGAGCACAAACAAAAGCCTTCCCCACACCAAGATTTGAAAGTATCTTGTCCCCTTATTGGTCCTTTGGGTCAGGTGTCAGCCAGGTTACCTGAGCTTTACAGGTAAAAGGATTTTGGTGTCTCTGGCCAGGAGGGATTTTATAGTATAGTACACAGGAGGGCTGTTACCCTTCCCTTTAGAGTTATGACAGCTACTCCATCATTGCCCACCTAGACATCTCCACCTGTGGGGGGAATGTGGAGGCTGCAGAGCAGACACTCTTTGACATTCTTACCACCAGCAGGATTAGGTTCCATGGTAGTGCAAAAAGGCTACACTTACAGCTTCTTCTGCTGCTAGCACTAGTGGATCTGCACCAGTGGAGAATTACAGATCCAGATTTTGCAACACAGGATACAAAGATGGGTTGGGCAGCCCCCTTTTCTTCCAGTGAAAAGTGAGCATTGGGGAAGGAAAGGTGACTTCACAAGAGTTTCCATGGGTTTATTGGGTTGTTGTTTTTTAGCACAGGAGGTTGTACTGAAGAGGTGAAGTCTGCAATGCTTACCCATCCACTGCACCAGCTCTGTGCACACTATCCCTGCACAATGAGAATGGAAAGCTTTAAGCCAGGGGCTGGGCTGATCTGCCTGGGGGAGGGGCAGAGGCAGTCACTAGAGGGGTTTAGCCACTTTGATGAAATAATAATTCATTAAAAATGTTTTGTTCTTAAATTCTGAGTAACACAGGAAAAGATGGGATATGTTGAATGGTAGGTGCTCAGTTTGTGATTGGATGTTCAGCAGCTTGGATCTGTGCCACTGCAATTGCTTCTGTCAGAGCTGGGCATGCCCCATTTGCCTAGGGAGTGCCTCCGTTGGGTGTGCCCAAAGAAGCTAAAAGGGGGTTACAGATTTTAATCCATTTCACAAGCACAGGGCAATGATTTGTGCTGTGGGGTACAAGCTCACTGAGTTGCAAATAACAAAACAGCCTGCTATTTCCATCTCCTACTTTGTGTTTCCAGTTGTTTTTATTCTGTTAGCAAGAAATCTGCCTAATGGCCTGAGGTCTGTTTCTTGGACCAGTACTGAGCTTTCACAATAAATGTTGATGGAAATGGTCCTGTCTCACTGCTTGCTGTATGTTTCTCAAAGCACTTGGTGGTGGTTCCTGATGGGATTTGTGGCTGTTCATCTTGGGGACCATGTTCTCGTCCCATCCCACACTCCTTCCTAAGGAAGGTTTGAGCCAGCTGTATCCCTGTGCAATCCCATTCCCCACCTCAGTAGCTGGGCATGCCCCATTTGCCTAAGGAGTGCCTCCTTTGGGTGTGCCCAAAGAAGCTAAAAGGGGGTTGCAGATTTTAGTCCATATCACAAGCCCAACTGCCCAGTTGTCAGTGTTGGATAGCTGAGAGTCTTGGCACTTTTCCTAGGATGAGCCTTTGTTATCTTCTTATCCTTAAACATAGTGATCCAGCAAGTGGTGACTGAGGCCAGTGGAGAAGAGTGCAGAGTTCACAGCTGCCCCTATTCTATGGCCAGCAGGTCAGTTATGGCCTTATGCACTATTATAATGAGAACATCACATCATAAGAGAGGGATGCTATGGAGGTGGCCAATCCCATTCACCAGCTCCACATAGTGTAGGGGAGATCTGTGCAAGTGGCACCTCCAGACCTCTTCCGATTGTGGGCCAACCTAAGACCCTGATCTCCACATGCTGTAACTCTCATCCTTCTAGCTGGGGGCTGCTGCACAAAGGGAGCTGGGATTGGAGGGTTAGGAATTCTTTCTGTAGGAGATTATACTGTGCTGTTAGAAAGGCTCAGCATCATTCTGAGGGGTTTAAAGATCCAGAGCAGCAGCCAGGCACACAGGGAGGTAACTCAGGTGAGCTAAGCACTTAGGTCGCTGTTCTTAGTCTGCTCACTGAGCAGCACATGCCACTGACTCTGACCACGCAAACTGCCACCTCCTCACTCACTCTGGACCTTCAGAGCCTCATGACGTCCTTCCCTGCAGGCATTGGCTGTATGGCGATTTAACTCGTTTGTTTATTAGTGCTGACAAAGAAGTGCTATCTCTAATGCTGGGTATCTGAGGCAAGCATGTGGCAGGAGCAAAAGGGCTGGATCTGTCAGTTCAATGAGGTCACCAGGGGGTATGGATCAGTGTTCATGTCACACTCCCCGTCAGTACCTGGCGTGGGCTGGGGAAGCTAATGATCCAGCCAGCGGACCAAATTGGTGATGAATCCTGGTCACAATGCACGTTGTGCATATGCTCAGAAGACTGGGGTCACCTCCAAAACAATGCTAGGAAAGGGGATACTCATGAGAGGAAGAGCTGTTTTGGGGAGAGCCTTGATGAGGTACCATCACGTTCATGTTTCAACAGGACATCAGCTAGATTTGGCAGGCTCCAGCATGTCTGGCAGAGCTAGTACTTTCCAAACTTTACTCTGGAGGAATGCTAGTCTCCCCATAGCTAAAGAGGCAAGTTGCTTGCTATTATGAACCCTGTTTGGACAGCCACCACTCTAACTTCATGAAAACTAACCTGGCCGTTGGACGGTTCACACGCAGGAGCTGATGCTAGGGTAGAATTTTGTTGGAAAGTTTAAGGCTGATTGGACAAAGTCCCGGATGGAATTTAGGGTTCACAAAATGTTCATGTTTTGAAGTTTCCTGTCTGTGCTTTAGCTCATCATTGCTCCAAAATGGCTTGAAATGGAACCTCCTCATTTTTGTTTTGTTCTGTTGGCCTCAGCCAGGATTGCTAGTTTGTGGATGTGTGTGTGTGTGTGTGTGTGTGTGGTGGGGACAGATTATGTAATTATTAAAAGCCGCTGATGTGTCTGGATCATAGTGCAGACTCTGTACAGTCCTGGAATCTGGTCTGGATTTTATGGGCCTTAAGCAGCCCACTGCAGGATCAAGTGAGTTCCCCAGAGCTCCTGTCCCTGCTGTGCTTCGGGGAGGGGCATAGGACTATTGGACTGAGCAGAGGGCTGGGAGCAAGGGTCTAATTACAAAAAAAAAAGGTGGTGAGGTTCTCCCAGGCTCCACTTGCGACAAGCTCCACCCACAATGGAAATTGCATGCACACATGATACTAGTGTGCCCCAATACCCTAGTGAGGGGCACAGCCTAACACCCAGACAGAACACAACTGTTGGACTGAAACTGTGCTGAGCTCTCGGATCCCTCAATGGCCAGCCTGGAGGGGACTCCCTTCCTCAGCTGCTGCTCCTCCCTGGCTCAGGAGGACTCTGGAGTGGTCCTGAGCTGCAGGCAGCTGACACTCATCTGCTGCAGCAACTATTCTGACCTGCTGCTCCTGTTACCCCCCAGACATATCTACCACTGCTGCACCCCCTGAGGCCACCCTCACGAGTTTCTGAAAGCCTCCACAGGGCAGGGTCCAGTGGAGCCATTCTCCCTTCCCCCACCCTGAGCTTCTGGAGAGCAGCATGCACCAGAGCCACTCTCTGGCCCACCAGGTTGCTGCAGGGTCCCAAGGGCATGGAAAAGGGAGGGGCCCCAACCACCCTTCAGGTCTTTCTAACTCAGCGTCACACTGGGAGCTCATGTTCAGCTGATCACCCCCCAGGATCTCTGTGATGGGTATTCACCCCACACAGGGCCTGAAGGGGTTAAGGTGGCCAGGTGGACCAATTAAGCATCTAGGCTGCACCTGGAGGAGGAGCCAGGGAGCAAGGGCTAATTAGAGATGAGGCTTAACTGGATGGGACCAGGAGGGACCTGTACATAGCCCAGGAGCTGAGAGCAGCCAGGGGCTGCAAGGAAGGAGTTGGCTGTCACTCCCTGGTGAAGGGAGGTGTGCTGGGACTATGGAGGGTAGTGACAGTTATTCGCTGGGATGGGTGAGTCTGGGCTGGTAAAGCCGGGGGGAGGGCATGACAGGCTCAGGGGAAAAGCAGTAAGGCATAGGATAGTGGCTGCTGATCAGACGGTCCCTGAGCTGGACCCCAGAGCAGAGGGCAGACCTGGGTTCCCCTACCAGCCAGGGGAGAAGTGGCAGAGACAGGCAGAGAAGAGCCTGGGACAGTTTGCCCTGAAAGACTTTGATAGCTGGGAAAGGGAGGACCATAGTAAACTGGCTGGACGGCCGAGTCATGAAGAGGAAGCTGCAGCTCTTGGAGTGAGAGGGGCTGCAGGGTGAGAGAGAGGATGACTGGTGGAAAGACTGCCAGAGGAAGGTGCAGCACCTGGAAGGAGCTAATCCCAGAGTGGCCAGGAGGAGGCGCCCCTAGCAATGAGTGGATCTGTGACACCCACTCCGCAGTCCTTTCCAGAGTTGCTGAGTAGAGACCTTCCACCCATTCTGTAAGCAAGGCCTGCAGTCCTTGTTGCTTGATGTACACATTTATGTTTGGCCATACTGAAACTCGTAGTGTTTGCTTGGGCCCGGCTTACTAACTCTAGTCAGGAATTTTCCAGAAAAAAACCTGTTTAGCTGAAAATGCCAATTTGTCGAAAGCGAACCCATTCCTAGGACTATATCCATTCCGACAAAACTACCACAGTCCAGTATGCAATTTCTGCTCAAAACATGAGTGCAAGACACTACTTCTCCCATGTGCCACGTGAGTGCCTTAACCCCTGCTGGCTAACTGGGGTCGGTCTCTCTCAATTGCTGCTCTTGGAATGAATAATAAAAACATGGGGGAAATAGTCATAAATAGCTAAGAATTGTAACCGATGGCTGTCAAAACAAATACAATAAGTAATAATTAACCCCTCTAATGCTAATCAACCAGTTACCGAAATATGTGTAATAATTAAGGTAGTGTCATAAAATAGTAATGAGAATGCCATCAAGGAGATGGCGTCGGGGGGAATGTTTGGGCAGGAACTCAGCAGCAGCAAACACTTCCTGTCTCTGCTCCGGGGATTGGGAAGACCTGGCCTGGGATGCTTGAAAAACATTTTTTGGCAAGGTTTAATGGAGGTGTTTCTGCTCCGTAGGTGATATTTATTGTAGGGTCTTTCAGCTGGAGAATGGGCAGGGCTGAGAGAAGCACCAGCCACCGAGCAGGGCTGCCTGCTGACTTCTTCCCTGAAGTTACCCAGAAATTCACCCCATGCTACCAGTACAAAAGGGCCATAAGGTCTATCTGGGAATTCTCTTGGTACAAGATCAGAGCGGTAGCCGTGTTAGTCTGGATCTGTAAAAAGCAACAAAGAGTCCTGTGGCACCTTAAAGACTAACAGATGTATTGGAACATAAGCTTTCATGGGTGAAAACCCACTTCGTCAGACGCAACATGCTTATGCTCCAATACATCTGTTAGTCTTTAAGGTGCCACAGGACTCTTTGTTGCTTGGTACAAGAGACCCTCTATGGGAGCCACAGGCTCAGTTCTGCCTGCTCTGCCCCATACTCTCTTCCTTGCAGCCAACCCCATTAGATGTTCCACGATGGGCACAGGATTGGCCAGGGTATTCTTATGCCTCAGGACTTCTGTGCTGTTGCTATGGCCCATCACAACAGGGGCACAAGACACTGCACTCCTCAAAGCTGCTGTAGCAGGTTCCGGGGGGCCCCACCTGCTCCAGCATAGAGGAGGTCAGAGCTGCTTTGCCTTTGTCCTTGCGCTGGCCAGATGAGAGGGAGGATGACCGGCCCCAGGAACTCAATTGTGGTGGAGGAATGCATTACAGATGCCACACCTTCTGCACACACTGCAGGCAGTCTTTGGTTCCTGGGACCTGCTGCCAGCTGGGGAGCAGAAACAAAGGAGCCCAACACAGGGCAGTCGCAGGCTGCAGCCAGAGAGTAGCAGGGAGTTCTGTTACCATATTTCTGGACATAGTTTCCATTCCTAATAAGTTTTACTGAGGGATAACGCTGCTCATCAGTGAGATACCACATAGTACCAGTGGTAGAAGGCCCAGCATGCGAGAGAAGCCATTGAAATGGCTGCTACAGATTAGCAGGAGCAGGCAACCACATCCCAAGTGTAGGGTCCTACCAAATTCAGGGTCCACATTGGTCAATTTCATGGTCATAGGATCTTAAAAATCGTAAATTTCATTATTTCAGGTATTTAAATCTGAAACTTCACAGTGTTGTAACTGTGGGGATCCCAACCCAAAAGGGGGCCATAGGAGGGTTGCAAGGCTATTGTAGGGGGGTCAAGGTATTACCACCCCCACTTCTCTGCTGCTGCTGGCGGCAGAGCTGCCTTCAGAGCTGGGCTTCCAGCCAGCAGCTGCGGAGTTTCCTGCAGCCTGTCCGGGACTAGTATCTGGAGCCTGGCACACACAGCCCGCAGCCCTGCCTCTCCCCTACACTAGCCAGATTCCATGGGGGATATCAGATTTCATGGTCTGTAATGCATTTTTCATGGCCATGAATTTGGTAGGGCCCTACCTATGTCAGCTGAAAGCTCAGGGGGGTCTTCAATTGTAGCCCTAGAGAGAGCATGTTGCCTGGATTTAATCTGGAAGAGAAAAAGACCTGGATTATTGGTGAGCTACCCATATCAGAGAGGAGCAGGCTTCCTAGCTGTTGAACAGCTGCTGCTGCAAGCGACCTGGATGTCCAGGCGTAGTCAAAGGTCTCATAAGAACGCGACGTTATGAACTTGCTTCACCGAAGGTGGGCAAAACCCCTGACTGGAGAGGGCAGGTGTTATCTTCACCATGTCCGGTCGATTCCCTCTATCAGCCAGTCTCAATTCCGTAGAATGCAGGCAGAAATTCAGTCAACAACTGTAGCTCTGGCCCAAGCCCCACTGGCCTGTGTCCAAGAAATCGTATTAGTTAAATAATCAGCTCACCTCTCTTTAGCCCCATTGTCCGGAGGAGCGCAGAGTGCTGCTCAAAGCATGTCACTCACAGCTGAAGTGCAGCTACCTCTGGGGGGCAAGGAGGAGAGTGTGAGCCTATGCGGAGGGCATGATGTGAAATGTTGTGATGTCTAGGCCAGAGCAGCATGGGCTGTGGGGAGGAGTCAGGACTCCAGCTGCTATGTGGAGTGCAAGGCATGAGATATTGATACAGCTGGTTTTGTGGCTGGGGAGTGGGATTAGCATGTAGATCGAAGAGGGGACAGTGGACTCTGTAACCCGTGAAGGTTGGGTCTGAGTAACGTGTTGCTGGCCTAGAGATGGCCAACAGGCAGGCAGAAGAGACAGAATTAAAAGGCTGGTGGAATCTTAATTCTAAATTTCCTGCTAGAATTTGATTTAATTCATGACTTGTCTCCTCATCTCAAAAAAGATATACTGGCATTAGAAAAGGTTCAGAGAAGGGCAACTAAAATGATTAGGGGTTTGGAACAGGTCCCATATGAGGAGAGATTAAAGAGGCTAGGACTCTTCAGCTTGGAAAAGAGGAGACTAAGAGGGGATATGATAGAGGTATATAAAATCATGAGTGATGTGGAGAAAATGAATAAGGAAAAGTTATTTACTTGTTCCCATAATATAAGAACTAGGGGCCACCAAATGAAATTAATGGGCAGCAGGTTTAAAACAAATAAAAGGAAGTTCTTCACACAGCGCACAGTCAACTTGTGGAACTCCTTGCCTGAGGAGGTTGTGAAGGCTAGGACTATAACAGGGTTTAAAAGAGAACTGGATAAATTCATGGAGGTTAAGTCCATTAATGGTTATTAGCCAGGATGGGTAAGGAATGGTGACCCTAGCCTCTGTTTGTCAGAGGGTGGTGATGGACAGCAGGAGAGAGATCACTTAATCATTACCCGTTAGGTTCACTCCCTCTGAGGCACCTGGTATTGGCCACTGTCGGTAGACAGGATACTGGGCTAGATGGACCTTTGGTCTGACCCAGTATGGCCATTCTTATGTTCTTATGACAGCGTTTCAGTGATTCCTAGATGTTAAAGCCAGAAGGGCTGTTAGGATCTAGTCTGGCCTCCTGCATAACCCAGGCTACAGCATCCCACCCACAGAGTTCTGCATCCAGCCCAATAGCTTGTGGTCGAGTTGGAGCCATCTCTGGATTAAAATGAGGTCCATCCTTAATTAGTGCTGTGTATGGTGACAATGATTCGTTCGTTGAGTATAGTGGAATGGCAAGTACTCCCAAGGAGTGAAAAACCTTCTCATCCTTCCCCTGGCCTAAAACTTCCACGGAACCTATCCCATACCAGAGACAGACACCAGTGAAAAGCCTGGCTGAACTCACAGGCCTTGCAAGGCTGATGGGTTCCCTTGCAGACAGCCATGACATATAAAGTGGCTAAAGCGGGATGCAGCGTCACTCAGGTTTGGCCTGTCCACCTCTCCATCTATGGAGGGGTAGCCAGGCCATACCGGAGTGCTGCTGCGACCCCAACTGCCAGATTGCAAAGCCACTCCATTTGCGGTTCCTCTCAAATGGGGGGGCTTGGGCAAACTACCTCTTGTGCCCCACAGGTGGCCCTGAACTACTCCACCCTCCCCTGAGGAAAGTTACATTTCTTTGAACTTGGGGGATAGTAGACCATCTTCACCAGCCAGATCGTTTTGTTCACTCTGTTATTCATTGAAGACATGACGTGCTGCAAGGACCCGTGGTGTTAGGCAGGAATATTGCCTGTCTAAGGACATTCCATCTTGGTGCTACCACCATGGACAGTGCAGAGATCTGACTGCTCATCTTGGCCATACTGGACCCTCTGGGCTGGTTCTAGAGGCACTAGATCTCCATCAGCCTCTCACTCAAGGAACAAATCTCCATTGCCTATCACTGCTTCATCAGGAAAGAGCCACGCCATCTGCCTCAAGATCCATTGCCACTTCTAGAGGTCACTGAATGACAGGATAGAAGGAAGGATGTCATGGATCAACCTCCTTGTATAGCCCCATCTTCCCCAGATGAAGCTATTACCCTGAGTCCTCCTCACCTAGCTGAGAATTTGAAGGTTTTCCAAGATTTAATGCAGAGAGTGGCTGTATCTTTAAGCTGTATCGAGGTAGAAGTCATTCCACACAATCTGCATAAATGTTTGGATATTTTGCAGGCTCCATCTCTAGGAAAAGTCACCCTTCCAATTAATGAACCCCTTCTTGAACACTCTGGTAGACCCCAGCATCCATACCTCCTATAGCTAAGCATGCTGAGAGGTGCTATCAAGTGCTTCAGCAGGAATGCAGGGTTTTGTTTTTGTTTTACTCATCCTGCTTCAGAAAGTCACAGCAGCTAAAAGGCAGTCAAGACAATCTCAGTCCAAGTCTACCCCAAAAGACAAGGCCCATAAGAGACTTGACCTATAGGGCAGGAAGGCTTACACGATTGGGAGCCTACAAATGAGGGTCACATATTATCAATATTAATATATTTATTAATGGGACATGCATTTCTGTTGGCAGATAAGCTGCCAGAGGAGTACAAAGATCAATGTATGGCTATAGTGGCTGAGGGTCATCTTTCTACAAGAACAACTCTTCAAGCAGCCATAGACTTCTCAGACACTGCTTCATGTTAATCAGCCACAGCAATATCTATGAGTTCCTCCTCATGGCATCAGGCCTTGGGGATCCCAAAAGAGCTGCAAAGCATGACTGAGAACTTGCCTTCTGAAGGATCAAAATTGTCGTCTGAAAAGACCCACAATGCTATGCACACATCGAAAGACTCCTGGGCGGTTTATACTTCCACACCAAAGAGAAAGCAGTTCAAATCTTAGTCACAATTCAGATCTTCATACTATCAGCCTATACTCCCAGAGTCTTGTAAGCATAGGTGTAAACCCCTGAGACACTGGTCTTCAACTTCATTGGCCGTGGAATCCTCTCACCAGACATCTACATCAACAAAGCAGTCATGCTGAGGTTTTTATCGAGGACAGCGTACCAGCCATGACAATTCTTCAAGACACAATACCTCCTTTTGGGAACCATCTGTCCCTTTTACGCAGTGCTTGGGCCAATATAACATCAGATAAATGGATTCTCAGCACTATGAAAGATGGATATATCATCCAGTTCAATTCCCTTCCTTACTCCCACCACCTTCGCTGTCCCTATTCAGGGACCTAACTCACAAGGCTGCTTTACTTCAGGAGGTGCTGTCTCTTCCAGACTTGGGAGCTATGGAGGAAGTTCTTAACACAGAGGGAAATGATTTTATTTTTGTTAGTTCCTGATTCTCTAAAAAGAGGTGGGTTCTGGACTTGAGGAACTTGAACAAGTTCCTCAAAAAACTGAAATTCAGGATTGTTCCCTTTCTTCAGTTTTCCCTTTCCTGGAACTTGGAGACAGGTGTGCTGCCCTTGATTTGTAGAATGCGTATTTTCACACAGCTGGACCTCCAGGCTAGAGGAAATATCTAAGGTTTGTGATCAGAAGGGCGCACTGTGAGTACACGGTTAATACTGTGTGGACTTGTTCAGCTCCAAGACTTCACCTCAGGGGTTTGCAGGCCTGGCTTCACTCTGTTTACCATCTGGGAGAGGTATGGGGAACAGATACGCTTTTAATGATTAATAACTATTCACTCCTCCTGGCCCTCAAAAATCAGAAAAGTGGATGCCTCTGTTGATTATAAATAGGCTCCACCTAGAAAATAAAGACAAGTAGAAAATGCTTCATATCATGTGAGACATTTTGTCTAAGGACCCACAGATCTGCTACAGTCAAGAATTCCACCCCCAAGAATAGAAACTAAAATGACTAAATGTGAGTATTGTTAATCATCTAAGCAAGAATCTCATAATTTACATATGGATAAAACCTCTTTCTCCTTCCCAATCTAGCCAACAGGCAGTCCAAAAAGTTACCAAGCCAGGTTATGTCCTGTTTTCCTATGCAAAGCGGCACATTACACACTGTGAGTGGACCAAGTGATGGGTAGAGAAGCTGTGAGTCAAATCAACAAGGTATAACTTGTGAGATTGAAGGTAAAATGAGGTAAACTGCCTGTTGTCTCAAGAAATCCAAATCACGTGTTTGCACCCCAAAATATAAACTATACATTTGTTTGCCTTGTGAGGTCTGATCTACATCTCTCTATATATGGAGAATGTCTCTTGTTCTTTTGCAAGGCCTAAATAATGTGAAATGCTTATGTACAAAGAATGTATGAAAAATGGCCATTAGATTTAGAAGATTATAAGGGATTTGTTGGTCTTCACTGTAAATACTTGCTGCACTTTAGAAGTAATAGGAATTGTCTTGCATAAGGAAGAAGGAATGTTGCAAAATATAACCAAGGGCATAATTATGCATTATTAAAAGAAATTATTTTAAAAGGGGGAAATTCCAATTACTAATGTGAGCTAATGGTGAAATACAGTCCTTGAAATGAACCAAACATAAAAATCCTCCAATACTAAAATGAGTGAAGAAATTTGTTCTACACCAACATCATCTCCTGGAAAGTGACAGAAGCAGCAGAGAAACAGAGCTGAAATCTGAGCACTCAGCTGGCAAATAGCCAATAGAAATCAGACTGTGTCTCTTCCTCTCTTTCCCCACCTCCCCACCAAGCTCTGAAATCAGGGCATATAAAACTGAGGTCACCATGTGGGACCCCAGAGCTTACTGAACCCCTGCATGGGAAAGACTTTCCCCTCATCCAGGATCTCAAGACCAAGAGTTGACGAAACCCAAGAAGAAGGTGCAGAATCCCCAGTGTGACGGCTGCCCGGACCAGCCGTGTGGAAAGGACTCTTCCCCCATTGCACACTTAACAGGATAAGAAGTGGTGAGATTCCATTTCAAAGCTTGTATTTCCCCTTGTGTTCTTCAACACAATAACTGGTGGTTATCTTCCTGTGTCTACACTCTCTGGTGAGCCATCAAGTCACCATATTTTAGGTTTTAACTAATGCTATATGCGTGCTCTCCTTTATAAGCCCAAGCAAATAGGCCTTGGCCCATGTCTACGCTAGGAGCTGGATGTGTGAATCCCAGCTTGAGTAGGCATTCTTGCGCTAGCTCTCATTGAGCAAGCATGCTAAAAATAGTAGTGGAGCCGGGGTGAGCAGCAGCGCAAGATGGTCACCCTGAGTGCGTACCCAGGGGGTCCAAGCAGGTTTGTACTAAGGTTATGGCTACACTAGGGAGCTTACAGCGGTGCAGCTGCTCTCCCATCAATGTAATTAATCCACCCCCAACGAGCAGCAGTAGCTATGTTGGCGGAAGACGCTCTCCCGCTGACATAGCGCTGTCCACACTGGCACTTAGCTTGGTGTAATTTATTTACATCCCTGAGCTACAGAAGTGATACCGACATAAGTGGTAGTGTAGACATAGCTTCAGGGCGGCTAGGCCCATGCTGTTGGCTCATCACTTCCTGTGCTACAGCAGCTATACAATAGGCGCCAACTCCGTGAGTGCTCCGGGGCTGGAGCACCCATGGGGAAAAAAAATAATGAGTGCTCAGCCCCAGCAGACACAGCTGTTTGGGGGCAGCTCGGCTGATCAGCTGATCAGGGCGGAACGGGGGCAGGAAGAGGTGGTGCAAGGGTGGAGCCTCAGGGGAGGGGATGGAATGAGGGTGGGGCCTAGGGGATGGGGCGGGGCACGAAGAGGTGGAGCGGGGGTGGGGCTTTGGGGGAAGAGGCAGAGCAGGGGCAGGGCCTCGGGGTGGAGCGGGGGTGGAGCCTGTGAGCTATACTACTAGTTTTAGCATGCTCGTTTAATGTGAACTAGCGCAAGTATGTCTACGTGAGCTGGGAATGACTGCCCCAAGGGTAGATGGAGTCTAAGAGGTTTGAACCATAACTTTAAGCATCTGCTTTTGATATTCTAAACTTGTCTCTTTTGAATCAATCCATTCAAATAGCAGGGAGTCGGGACTAGACTCTTAAATGTACCTTAAAAACAAGTGCATCCTGACTCCTTGGAGAAACACTGGAAGTCTGATAAACGTGTTGGGTACTAAAGAATTTGATGATCGATAACATAAGTAAATGTGATTTGCATTTTTCCTTGGTGTAAGTGCTGAGCCTCAACTCTCCTGTATGACCGTTGCACTTCCCTGAATCGGGCCCCGCCCCTAAGAGGGCCCCGTGCCCAAGAGCCGGGGCGCTGTACCGGGGTGGCCCAGCTTCCCCAGGGGGCAATTTAAAGGGCCTGGGGCTCCCCGCAGGGGCTGGAGCCCCAGGCCCTTTAAATTGCCACCAGAGCCCCACTGTTGGAGCCCTGGGGTAGGGCTGTGGGGCTGTGGGGGCTATTTAAAAAGTCTTGGGCTCCCCTTGCTTCTATCGCCCCGGCCCTTTAAATAGCCGCTGGAGCCCCGCCGTTTCGCCAGGGTTCCCGTGGCTATTTAAAGAACTGGGGCGGTAGAAGCAGGGGAGCCCCGGGCCCATTAAATAGCCCCCAGAGCCCTGGGGTAGCAGGGGGCTCCAGGGGCTATTTAAAGGGCCGGGACTCCAGCTGCCTCTGTCGCCCCGGTCCTTTAAATAGCCATGGGATCCCAGCCGCTTCCCCAGGGCTCCCGCGGCTATTTAAAGGGCCAGGGCAGTAGAAGCAGGGGAGCCCCGGGCCCTTTAAATAGCCCCCAGAGCCCTGGGGTAGCAGGGGGCTCCAGCTGCCTCTGCCGCCCCGGGCCCTTTAAATAGCCCCCGAGCCCCGGGCTGCTGCTGCTACCCCATGGGGGAGGGTGGAGGAGGGGGCACTTACCTTACAGGGTGGGCTGTACTCTCTGTACCCATACCCCCTGCCCATAGGCAGCCCCTGCTGCACCCCTGCCCGCACCAGCCCTGCACCCCCTGCCCTGCCCACACCAGCCCCTGCCCACAGCCAGCCCTGCACCCCCTGCCCTGCCCGCACCAGCCCTGCACCCCCTGTCCTGCCCGCACCAGCCCCGCCCCCCTGCCCTGCCGCTGCCCGCAGCCAGCCCTGCACCCCCTGCCCGCAGCCAGCCCCTGCCACACTCCCTGCCCTGTCTCCAGCCAACCCCTGCCGCACCCCCCTGCGGTCCTGCCCGAAGCCAGCCAGCCCCCCACACACCCCTGCCCGCACCAGCCCTGCACCGCCTGCCCTGCCTGCAGCCAGCCCTGCACCCCCTGCCCTGTCTCCAGCCAACCCCTGCTGCACCCCCCTGCCTGAAGCCAGCCAGTCCCGCACTCCTCTGTCTCCAGCCCTGCCAACCCATGCCACACCTCCCTGCGGTCCTGCCTGAAGCCAGCCAGCCCACCCCACACACCCCTGTCTCCAGCCAGCCCTGCACCCCTTGCCCTGCCTGCAGCCAGACCCTACCTCCAGTCAGCCCCTGCCCTGCCTCCAGCCAGCCCCATGTCCACTGGTGCCCTGCAGTTTCCAGGGCAGTAACCCTGCACACCTGCTTCAATGAGGGGGGCAGGGAGCAGCTGGGACCCACACATGTGCACACCTAGGGTGACCAGACAGCAAGTGTGAAAAATAGGGACAGGAGGTGGGAGGTAATAGGATCCTATATAAGAAAAAGACCCAAAAATCGGGACTGTCCCTGTAAAATCGGGACATCTGGTCACCCTAGCACACCCCCAGGGAGTGGCAGGGACCCACACATGTGAAACGGAGCTCATTTCTAGTTCAGGCCTGTCATAACTATAAAGGGAAGGGTAACAGCCCTCCTGTGTACAATACTATAAAATCCCTCCTGGCCAGAGACTCCAAAATCCTTTTACCTGTAAAGGGTTAAGAAGCTCAGGTAACCTGGCTGACACCTGACCCAACGGACCAATAAGGGGACAAGATAGTCCATCCTGATTTTACAGAGATGATTTTTACCTTTCTTTCTTGTGCTGGGACACACCCCTCTGCAGTTCACTGAAACTGGGATGCACTCAGCTCAGGGCTGCTTAGTTAACAGAGACTTTCTAACTAGCTATCCCCGAGAGGTAGAAAGAAAAAAAACAATTCAGCTTGTAAATTCCTTTTGCCAGCTGTTTGCTCACTGCTTGAACCCTTCTCTTAACAAAGACCCTTGTTAAAAAAACTTAACACCTCTGCCTTCAGGCAAGGAGAGATAAGATATGCATCTACCTTCAGCTCTGCTTTCTAAGCAGCTAGAAAGGAGGGGGGAAAAATCTTACTGGCTTCTGGTTTTAAATGATCCCATCGCTGCACCATGTCAAGGTTCCTTCCCCACTCTGAACTTTGAGGTACAGATGTAGGGACCTGCATGAAAACCTCTAAGCTTCTCTACCAGCTTAGATCTGCTTTTGCTGCCACCACTCCCAATGTGCTAAGTCCCTTCCCTGGGTAGCCTTGAGAGACTCTTCCACCAATTCCCTGGTGAACACTGATCCAAAACCCCTTGGATCTTACAACAAGGAGGAATTAATTATTCCCCCCCTTTCCCTTTCCCCCCACCAATTCCTGGTGAGTCCAGATCAATCCCCTTGCATCTTAGAACAAGGAAAAATCAATCAGGTTCTTAAAAAGAAGGCTTTTAATTAAAGAAAGAAAGGTAAAAATCATCTCTGTAAAATCAGGATGGAAAATAACTTTACAGGGTAATCAAACTTAAAGAGCCCAGAGGAACCCCCTCTAGCCTTAGGTTCAAAGTTACAGCAAACAGAGGTAAACACTCTAGCAAAAGGTACATTTACAAGTTAGAAAACAAAGATAAACCTAACACGCCTTGCCTGGCTGTTACTTACAAGTTTGAAATATGAGAGACTTGTTCAGAAAGATTTGGAGAGCCTGGATTGATGTCTGGTCCCTCTTAGTCCCAAGAGTGAACAACCCCCAAAACAAAGAGCACAAACAAAAGCCTTCCCCCCACCAAGATTTGAAAGTATCTTGTCCCCTTATTGGTCCTTTGGGTCAGGTGTCAGCCAGGTTACCTGAGCTTCTTAACCCTTTACAGGTAAAAGGATTTTGGAGTCTCTGGCCAGGAGGGATTTTATAGTATTGTACACAGGAGGGCTGTTACCCTTCCCTTTATAGTTATGACAAGACCTATCTTTTTAAGAACTTTAGGTAGGGTTAACATACATCCGTATTTTCCCGGACATGTCAGGCTTTTTGGTTCTTGAATCGCCGTCCGGGAAAACACGGACGTATGGTAACCCCATTGGTACAAAAAATACATACTGTGGTACATCCCTTAAATCAGAACTTTTTATAGGGAACCGGTTGCTAAGAAATGAAAGGCTTTTTTTTACATGTTGTTTTTTTTTTAGTCATCCCTGCCGGGGCCCCGCTGAAAATGTTCAAATTGGACCCCGCACTTCCTAAAGCCGGCCCTGTTTACAGTATCACTTTGCCACCCTTACTTCTGTGCTCAGGGCCGGCTCCAGGCACCAGCTTGTCAAGCAGGTGCTTGGGGCGGCCGCTCCGGAGAGGGGCGGCACGTCCAGGTATTTGGCGGCAATTCGGCGGACGGTCCCTCACTCCGCCTCGGAGTGAAGGACCTCCCGCCGAATTGCCACCGCAGATCATGATCGCGATCGCGATTGCGGCTTTTTTTTTTTTTTTTTTTTTGGCTGCTTGGGGCAGCCAAAACCCTGGAGCCGGCCCTGTCTGTGCTGCTGCTGGTGCGGGGCTGTTTTCAGAGCTGGGTGCTTGGTCAGTAGCTGCTGCTCTCCACTCTGCCTTCACAGCTAGGTGGCGGTATATGTACTTGAGCGGGGGGGCATAAGCGACTACAGACACAAAGAAGGGTTTTGGTGATGAAATAAGTTTGAGAACTACTGGCATAGCTTATTCCACTAAATTTAGTTTTAACTTGTACATTGCAGCCAACTTTTTATTACTGAAGGTGAAGAACGCAACTAGGAGAGAGGCTGATCAAGATTTGATTCTGACAAACAGGGAGGAACTGATTGAGAACTTGAAGGTGAAGGCAGCTTGGGTGAAAGTGATCCTGAGGTGATAGAGTTCATGATTCTATAGAATGGCAGGAGAGAAAACAGCAGAATAAAGACAGTGGACTTCAAGAAGGCAGACTTTAGCAAACTCAGAGAATTGGGAGGTAAGCTCCTGGGGGAAGCAAATCTGGGGGGGGGGGGAAGTTCAGGAGACTTGGCAGTTTTTTAAAGAGGCATTATTAAGGGCACAAGAGCAAACTAACCCAATGCATAGGAAAGGTAGGCAGTATAGTAAGAGATCACCCTGGCTTAACCAGGAGATCTTCAACAACCTGAAACTCAGAGAAGAGTCATACAAAAAGTGGAAACTAGGTTAAAGTACAAACAATGAACATATAAAAAAACAGCACAAGCATGTAGGGAGAATTAGAAAGGCCAGGGCAAAAACTGAGATTAAACTAGCTAGGGCCATAGAGGGTAACAAGAAAACATTTTACAAATACATGAGAAGCAAGAGGAAGACCAAGGACAGGAGAGGGCCATTGCTCAATGAGGCAGGGAAAGACAATAACAGAAAACACAGCAAGGCTAAAGTAGTAAATGTAAGCGTAAGATTGTCATGGAATCTGTGATTTCCGTGACCTCTGTGACATTTTTAATTTCAGCCCCGGGGCAGCGGGGCTGGAGCTCCCAGGCAGGCCCCTCAATTCCTGGGGAGCCCACCGCAGCTCCTGGCCACCACAGGCAGCAGGGGGACCCCAGAGCTCCCAGCCACTGGTCCCCAAGTTCCCAGCTGCCACAGAGGATAGGGGCCCCCACAGTTCCGAGCTGCTGTGGGTAGCTGGGGGACCCCACAGCTCCCAGCCACCACGGGCACCAGGAGGGCCCTGGAGCTGTCAGCCACAGTGGCAGGAAGTGCTGGACACCCCTCCCTCCCCTCCTGCAGCCGGGCTTGTACTCAGGCTCTCAACCCCATTTTGTCATAATTATTTTTAATAAAAGTCACTGACAGGTCATGGACGGGCTTCCGTGAATTTTTGTTCATTGGCCATTACTAAGGGTATGTCTACACTACGAAATTAGGTTGAATTTATAGAAGCCAGTTTTATAGAAATCAGTTGTATACAGCCGATTGTGTGTGTCCCCACATAAAATGCTCTAAGTGCATGAAGTCGGCGGACCGCGTCCACAGTACCGAGGCTAGCGTCGACTTCCGGAGCGTTGCACTATGGGTAGCTATCCCACAGTTCCCGCAGTCTCCGCCGCCCATTGGAATTCTGGGTTGAGATCCCAATGGCTGATCATGCAAAACAGTGTCGCGGGGGGTTCTGGGTACATGTCGTCAGGCACCTCCCCCTCCGTCAGAGCAACGGCAGACAGTCGATTCACGCCTTTTTACCTGGGTTACCTGTGCAGACAACATACCACGCCAAGCATGGAGCCCGCTCAGCTCAGCTCAGCTCACCATCACCATATGTCCTCTGGGTGCCGGCAGACGTGGTACTGCATTGCTACACAGCAGCAGCTAATTGCCTTTTGGCAGTAGACGGTGCAGTATGACTGGTAGCCTTCATCGGCGATCTGGGTGCTGGCAGACGTGGGGCTGGCAGACGTGGGGCTGCATTGCACACAGCAGCAGCCCCTTGCCTTTTGGTAGAAGATGGTATATTACGACTGGTATCCGTCGTCATCGTACTGCAGTGGCTGTCAATCATGGGCACCTGGGCAGACATGCTCAGTCCTATCGAACTGTCTTGATGATGATGGCTATCAGTCGTAGTATGCTATTTTCTGCCAAGCGCCCAGTATTTTCTGCCAAGCACCCAGAAGATGCCGAGGGCTATCAGTCATGCTGCACCGTCGTCTGCCAGCTTAAGATGTAAAAAATAGATTTGTTCTGAATTCATTTGCTTCCCCCTCCCTCCGTTAAATCAACGGCCTGCTAAACCCAGGGTTTTGAGTTCAATCTTAGGGAGGGGCCATTCTGTGTGACAGTTGTTTGTGTTTCTCCCTGATGCACAGCCACCTTTGTTGATTTTAACTCCCTGTACCTATATGCCATGTCGTCACTCGCCCCTCCCTCCCTCCCTCCCTCCGTCCGTCAGATACTAGTTTCGCGCCTTTTTTCAGACCAGACGCCATAGCTAGCACTGGGATCATGGAGCCCGCTCAGATCACCGCGGCAATTATGAGCACTATGAACACCATGCGCATTGTCCTGGAGTATATGCAGAGCCAGAACATGCCAAAGCAAAACCAGGACCAGCCGAGGAGGCGATTGCAGCACGGCGACGAGAGTGATGATGAAATTGACATGGACATAGACCTCTCACAAGGCACAGGCCCCAGCAATGTGGAAATCATGGTGTTACTGGGGCAGGTTCATGCCGTGGAACGCCGATTCTGGGTCCGGGAAACAAGAACAGACTGGTGGGACCGCATCGTGCTGCAGGTGTGGGACGATTCCCAGTGGCTGCGAAACTTTCGCATGTGTAAGGGCACTTTCATGGAACTTTGTGACTTGCTTTCCCCTGCCCTGAAGCGCCAGAATACCAGGATGAGAGCAGCCCTCACAGTTGAGAAGCGAGTGGCGATAGCGCTGTGGAAGCTTGCAACACCAGACAGCTACCGGTCAGTCGGGAATCAATTTGGAGTGGGCAAATCTACTGTGGGGGCTGCTGTGATCCAAGTTGCCAGGGCAATGAAAGACCTGGTGATATCAAGGGTAGTGACTCTGGGAAACGTGCAGGCCATAGTGGATGGCTTTGCTGCAATGGGATTCCCAAACTGTGGTGGGGCGATAGATGGAACCCATATCCCTATCTTGTCACCGGAGCACCAAGCCACCGAGTACATAAACCGCAATGGGTACTTTTCAATGCTGCTGCAAACCCTGGTGGATCACAAGGGATGTTTCACCAACATCAATGTGGGATGGCCGGGAAAGGTACATGATGCTCGCATCTTCAGGCACTCTGGTCTGTTTCGAAAGCTGGAGGAAGGGACTTTCTTCCCGGACCAGAAAATAACCGTTGGGGATGTTGAAATGCCTATCGTGATTCTTGGGGACCCAGCCTACCCCTTAATGCCATGGCTCATGAAGCCGTACACAGGCAGCCTGGACGGTAGTCAGGACCTGTTCAACTACAGGCTGAGCAAATGCCGAATGGTGGTGGAATGTGCATTTGGATGTTTAAAAGCGCGCTGGTGCAGCTTACTGACTTGCTCAGACCTCAGCGAAAAGAATATCCCCATTGTTATTGCTGCTTGCTGTGCACTCCACAATATCTGTGAGAGTAAGGGGGAGACATTTATGGCGGGGTGGGAGGTTGAGGCAAATCGCCTGGCGGCTGATTACGCGCAGCCAGACACCAGGGTGGTTAGAAGAGCACAGCAGAGCGCGGTGCGCATCAGAGAAGCTTTGAAAATGAGTTTTGTGACTGGCCAGGCCATGGTGTGAAACTTCTGTTTGTTTCTCCTTGATGAACCCTCCGCCCCCTCCCACCCGGTTCACTCTACTTCCCTGTAAACCAACCACCCCACCCTCCCCTCCCCCCTTCGAGCACCACTTGCAGAGGCAATAAAGTCATTGTTACTTCACATTCATGCATTCTTTATTAATTCATCACACAACTAGGGGGATAATTGCCAAGGTAGCCCGGGATGGGTGGGGGAGGAGGGAAGGAAAAGGACACACTGCAGTTTAAAACTTTAACTCTTATTGAAGGCAAGCCTTCTGATGTTCAGGCAATCATCTGGGGTGGAGTGACTGGGTGGCCGGAGGCCCCCCCACCGTGTTCTTGGGCGTCTGGGTGAGGAGGCTATGGAACTTGGGGAGGAGGGCTGTTGGTTACACAGGGGCTGTAGCGGCGGTCTCTGCTCCTGCTGCCTTTCCTGCAGCTCAACCATACGCTGGAGCATATCAGTTTGATGCTCCAGCAGCCGGAGCATTGACTCTTGCCTTCTGTCTGCAAGCTGACGCCACCTATCATCTTCAGCCCGCCACTTGCTCTGTTCATCCCGCGATTCAGCCCACCACCTCTCCTCTCGTTCATATTGTGCTTTTCTGTAGTCTGACATTGACTGCCTCCACGCATTCTGCTGTGCTCTTTCAGCGTGGGAGGACATCTGGAGCTCCGTGAACATATCATCCCAAGTCCGCCGTTTTCTCCTTCTAATCTTCACTAGCCTCTGTGAAGGAGAAACATTTGCAGCTGGTGGAGGAGAAGGGAGAGGTGGTTAAAAAGACACATTTTAGAGAACAATGGGTACACTCTTTCACGTTAAATTTTGCTGTTCACATTACACAGCACATGTGCTTTCGTTACAAGGTCGCATTTTTCCTCTTATATTGAGGGCCTGCCGGTTTGGTGTGAGAGATCACTCACGCAGTGCCAGGCAACAGATTTCGGCTTGCAGGCAGCCATGGTAAGCCACAGTCTTTTGGCTTTTTTAACCTTCTTAACATGTGGGAATGGTTTCAAACAGTAGCGCCCTCATTTCCCATACCATGCACCCGTTGGGTTGGCCATTTAAAATGGGTTTGCAATGTAAAAGGAGGGGCTGTGGTTTCCGGGTTAACATGCACCACAAACCCAACTAACCCCCCTCCCCCCCCCACCCAATTCTCGGGGATGATCACTTCATCCCTCCCCCCCACCGCGTGGCTAACAGCGGGGAACATTTCTGTTCAGCAGAGCATGAAGGGGCACCTCTGAATGTCCCCTTAATAAAATCGCCCCATTTCAACCAGGTGACCGTGAATGATATCACTCTCCTGAGGATAACAAAGAGCGATAAGGAATGGATGTTGTCTGCATGCCAGCAAACACTGGGACCATACGCTGCCATGCTTTGTTATGCAATGATTC
This sequence comes from Emys orbicularis, assembly GCF_028017835.1. Taxonomy (NCBI): domain Eukaryota; kingdom Metazoa; phylum Chordata; order Testudines; family Emydidae; genus Emys; species Emys orbicularis. The sequence goes on from NC_088692.1 coordinate 49,195,177, forward strand.
CAGACTACGTGCTACTGGCCTGGTGTGGTAAAGTGTCCTACCATGGCGGACGGGATAAGGCAGCCCTCCCCAGAAACCTTTTGCAAAGGCTTTGGGAGTACATGAAGGAGAGCTTTCTGGAGATGTCCCTGGAGGATTTCCGCTCCATCCCCATACACGTTAACAGACTTTTCCAGTAGCTGTACTGGCCGCGATTGCCAGGGCAAATTAATCATTAATCATTAAACACGCTTGCTTTTAAACCATGTGTAATATTTACAAAGGTACACTCACCAGAGGTCCCCTGTGTGCCCTCAGGGTCTGGGAGCACACCTTGGGTGAGTTCGGGGGTTACTGGTTCCAGGTCCAGGGTGATAAACATATCCTGGCTGTTCGGGAAACCGGTTTCTCCGCTTCCTTGCTGCTGTGAGCTATCTACATTATCTCCATCCTCATCTTCCTCGTACCCCGAACCCGCTTCCCTGTGTGTTTCTCCAGTGAGGGAGTCATAGCACACGGTTGGGGAAGTGGTGGCTGCACCCCCTAGAATGGCATGCAGCTCCGCGTAGAAGCGGCATGTTTGCGGCTCTGCCCCGGACCTTCCGTTTGCTTCTCTGGCTTTGTGGTAGGCTTGCCTTAGCTCCTTAATTTTCACGCGGCACTGCTGTGCGTCCCTGTTATGGCCTCTGTCCTTCATGGCCTTGGAGACCTTTTCTAATATTTTGCCATTTCATTTACTGCTACGGAGTTCATCTAGCACTGATTCATCTCCCCATATGGCGAGCAGATCCCGTACCTCCCGTTCGGTCCATGCTGGAGCTCTTTTGTGATCCTGGGACTCCATCACGGTTACCTGTGCTGATGAGCTCTGTGTGGTCACCTGTGCTCTCCACGCTGGGCAAACAGGAAATGAAATTCAAACGTTCGCGGGGCTTTTCCTGTCTACCTGGTCAGTGCATCTGAGTTGAGAGTGCTGTCTAGAGCGGTCACAATGAAGCACTGTGGGATAGCTCCCGGAGGCCAATAACATTGAATTCTGTTCACACTACCCCAATTCCGACTCGCTAAGGCCGATTTTAGCGCTAATCCCCTCGTCGGAGGTGGAGTAAAGAAACCGGTTTAAAGGGCCCTTTAAGTCGAAAGAAAGGGCTTCGTTGTGTGAACGTGTCCAGGCTTAATTCGATTTAACGCTGCTAAAGTCGACCTAAACTCGTAGTGTAGACCAGGCCTAAGACTAAGATTTAATCATGGGCATGTTTAGTGAAAGTCATGGACGGATCACTAGCAATAAACAAAACTTCACAGCCCTGTGACCTCTCCATGACTTGTACTATATACCCCTGACTAAATCTTTGGTGTTCTGGGGGCACCTGCTGGTGCTCGGGGAAGGGGGTGGCATGGGACCACTGCCGCTACTGCTGCTGCTGGGGGGTGGCATAGGACTGTCGCTGCTTCTGGTGGGGGGCGGCATGGGACCGTCGCTGCTGCTGCTGGCGGTGGGGCGGCATGGGACCATCGCTGCTGCTGCTGGCGGGGGGTGGCATGGGACCGTCGCTGCTGCTGCTGGCGGGGCGGGCGGCATGGGACCGTCGCTGCTGCTGCTGGCGGGGGGCGGCATGGGACCGTCACTGCTGCTGCTGGCGGGGCGGGCGGCATGGGACCGTCGCTGCTGCTGCTGGCGGGGCGGGCGGCATGGGACCGTCGCTGCTGCTGCTGGCGGGGGGAAGCTTGGGACTGCTGCTGTTGGCGGGTAGGCAGTGCATCTGGCCCCGGGGCCTCCCGAACAGCTCGGGCGGCCCTGGGGTCAATCGCACCTGCCAGCTGCAGAAGTCACAGTGGTCCCAGAAAGTCATAGAATCCGTGTCCTCCATGACAGACTCACAGTCTTACCCGTGACCTGTCCATGACTTTTATTAAAAATAACCGTGACAAAATCTTAGCCTTTATTAAATGCCTTTTTTGTTTCAGTCTTCACCAGAAAAGTTAGGGTGATAGCCAGACATCTACCATATGAACATCAGTGTAAGTGGGATAGGATCTAAGGCTCAAACTTGAAATAAACAAGTTAAGAACTACGTAGACAAGTTAGATGTCTTTGAGTAGGCAGGACCTGATGAAATTCATCCTGGAATACTCAAGGAACTGGCTAAATTGAGCTCTGAGCCATTAGTGGCTCTCTTTGAGAACTCGTGAAGCATGGGAGAGATCCCAGAAGACTGGGAAAAGGTGCTATATTTGCCCATCTATAAGAAGGGAGGTAAGGAACATCCAGGGAATTATAGATCAGTCAGCTTAACTTTGGTACTCAGACAGATAAGAGAGCAAATAACGAAACAATCATTTTCTTCTCAGTGCTTACAGACTGAGGTAATAAGTAACAGTCAACATGGATTTGTCGAGAACAAATCATGTCAACCCAACCTAATATCTGTCTTTCACAGGCTAACAAGCTTGTGGATGGGGGGAAGCAGTAGATGTGATATATCTCGACTTTAGTAAGGCTTTCGATATTGTTTCACATGAACTTCTTATAAACAAATTAGAGAAATATAGAGACAAACCTACTAGAAGGTGGCTGCACAACTAGTTGAAAAAGTGTACTCAGAGAGTAGCTATCAATGGTTCGCAATCAAGATGGAAGGCCATATTCAGTGGGGTCCCACAGGGATCTGTCCTGGGTCCGGTTCTATTCAATATCTTCATCAATGATTTGGATAATGGCATAGAGAGTGCACTTACAAAGCTTGCAGACAATACCAAGCTGGGAGGGGTTGCAAGTGCTTCTGAGGACAGGGTTAGAATTCAAAATGATCTTGACCAACTGGAGAAATGGTCTGAAATAAATAGGATGAAATTCAATAAGGGCAAATGCAAAGTACTGTGCTTAAGAAGGAACAATCAGTTGCACAAAAACAAAATGTGAAATGACTGTCTAGGAGGGAGTATTGCAGAAAAGGATCTCGGGGTTATAGTGAATCACAAACTAAATGAGTCAAATAATGTAATATCACCACAAAAAAAGTGAATGTCATACTGGGCTGTATTAGCAGGAGTATTGTAAGCAAGACACAAGAAGTAATTCTTCCACTCTACTCTGTACTGATAAGGCCTCAGCTGGAGTATTGTGTCCAGTTCTGGGAAAGATGTGGACAAATTGGAGAAACTCCAGAGGATAGCAACAAAAATGATTAAAAGTCTAGAAAACATGACCTCTGAGGAAAGATTGAAAAAATTGGGTTTGTTTAGTCTGGAGAAGAGAAGACTGAGGAGGGACATGATACCAATATTCAAGTATGTAAAAGGTTGTTATAAAGGGGAGGGTGATAAACTGTGCTCCTTAACCACTGAGGACAGGACAAGAAATAATGGGCTTAAATTATAGCAAGGGACATTTAGGTTAAACATGAGGAAAAGCTTATGAACCGTAAGGGTAATTAAGTACTGGAACACATTACCTAGGGAGGTTGTGGAATCTGTCTAACCTGTTCTTAAAAATCTCCAGTCACGAACACCTTTCAGGGATGGTCTAGATAATATTTAGTCCTGCCTCTGTGCAGGGAACTGGACTGGATGACCTCTCGAGGTCCCTTCCAGTCCTACATTTCCATGATTTCTGTGATTGTACAGATTTGCTTTACAAGTTACTGAAACATGAACATGGAATTCCATGGTGCCATTTTGATTAGATCACTTTTCAGAATAGAGCCATACTTTAGACAGCAGCTGCTTACAAATGTCTTCAGTTGTGGAAATGAATAAGTAAATACAGCACCAGAAAAGTGGCTTTTTCTAGAGTCCAAGTCAAGAACCTGAAACAAGTTCAGGCAACCCAGATGGAACAGAAGGAGTTTTGTGCTCATTGTTTTGGTTACAGATTCCAATTCTGATTACTGTCCAGAGGCTGGGGAGTGTCTGGATATTGTCTCAGTAAATACACCCCCTACCAAAAGAGCCATTTATATTGGCCAAATATAAGGCAAGCTTTAGATTCTCTATCCTGGTGGATAAATATTAATATGCTTTTGCACTGCAAGGACAAATGTAATCTATCCCAAATACATTTCCAACCTTGGGAGTGCCCAGTCAGCCAGTAAAAGTCCAATTGTTAATCAGAGCTGCTAGATGCTGAGTACTTTTGAATAGCTGATCTTTCAGATTTTTAAAAAAAATCAATTGCTTTGAAGACTGCAAGGGGGGGAAAAGCAACTGAAACAAGAAAAAAGTTTTAGCTATTCTTGTAAAAGAAAATGTTTACTCTGTATGCTATCTACCTGGCAAGTGTGCATACGTTTCTTGTGCTATGACTTCTCAAAGCAATGGAAGCGTCCTAAATTACTTATAAATCACAACAATATTTAACAATTCTACCCCAAGTCTCAAAGCACTCAGCCAGCATTCATTATGCAATACCTACCTCACAGGGATGCCAATTCATTTTTGAGTTGGGGAAACTGAGGCCAGGAGGTGCAGTGATTTTCTATTTGTCACAAAACAAGTCACTGACAGAGCCAGAAATACAATCTAAATAACCAAAGGGCTTGTCTTTGTTAGTGAGTTGACACTAAGTATAGCTTCCGTGTCCCCTTTCCACTTTGTTATGCAGAAGACAGCTGTTGGGAAACCACGAATCATGGATCCCTAGAACAAAATATGGTGAAAACCTGGAGTGACTGGAATGAAAAACTCTATGACAGTAACATAATACTGGAAACAGATAACTTTCTGCTTCCATATTTTTAAAAGGTTCTGCAAAAAGCAGATATCCTAAATTCTGAATCTTCAAACATAATCAGAACTATTCAGTGTTTCTGTAACTATTTATCTAAGGTGTACTACATACCAATGACCAGCTCACATACATTACAAAATGCATTCTAGTCTTTCAAAAAGTAATCAGAAGGAAGCAGTTACCGATGTTGTAAATTCAGATGGCAGAGAGCTTTCCTGCTACACCTTTTAGAAAAAGGTATTGATTGTTTTTTGGTTAAAGTCATTACTTTAATGCGTGAATGTTTGGCCATCACTCAACTCTTTGTATAAACAAGCATGTGTGCAAACTGTCAGAATTTCCACTTCTTTAATAAACTCCAGCCTCCAGGGATTAAGATCTGGACAATAGCATGATTTTTTTCTGTAACAGAAATCAGCATAATACAAAAAGTTAGTTGAGATTTTGGGGGTAAAATAGACACTAATTCACCTCTGATTTAATATGTGGAAAAACTCAGAATTCTAAACAGAATCATGTTAATAACAAAAATCCAAACTGGTCTATTTTTGGTGAGCACTAAAGACCTGTCAAAGTTTAAAAAGTGATTAAGAGATACCCAAGGTCACTAATAAGTGTCCTCTTAGAAAGTTGGAGCAGAGATTGGCAGGGATGCCAAGGTTAGAAGTGGTTTTTAAGGTACTCAACCTGAACGGCTGTCAACAAGAGGCCTGCAAAATTGGAGTGGAAGTAAGTACCCTGGTTCGAGTGATTAACAGAGGCCAGACTGAGCTTAATGGGACTGGATGTCTACAATAGAGTTGAGAACTATACCTGCCTGGGCCAGCAGGGGCGATGTTGAGCATTAAAACAGTCTCCCCTGAGCTTGTCAGGTCCTGGCTGGTGGAAAGGCAATATAGGAGTCCCTTGGCAATGCAAACGTTTTTCGTTGCCATGTGCTGAAGAATGATAAGCTTCTTGTCTAGATGATCAAGAGGAGATCAGCTTCTAGTGTCCCCTGATGGAGGAAAACCTGGTCCATCACTCCCTGCTACAGAAACTGCTCATAAGGATCCATTGTTCATTGACTTTGGTGTCTGCAGCAATGCTCTCCTCCTGCCAGCTATGTACAGTTAAGAACATTGCGGGATGGACCTGCACCAGCAGGGCTTCCTTGCTGATTTATGCAGCCTTGTCCGTTTGAATCAGGACCACCACAATGCTGACGGCCCCACCCGCCACACACCAAGAAACCCAACACAAACAAATCAAACAACAAGCAAAGCAAACCCCATTCCTGAAGCAGAGATTTTACTCTGAAAAGAGAGAGGAACCAGGGACTCCATGAAGTCCAGGAAGAACTTTGCTTTTGATATTACATGGAAGGCACTGATACCATGGTAATGAGACAAATATCATGTCTCTAAAAATGGTTACTTGCATATTTACATGCAACTGTTCTTGAGCATCTGTTTCACATGGGCATTTCCAACCCACAAAGGTACTGAAACTATTCTAAACCTACCATTTTGCAGTTAGAAATAATAAGCCAAGATGAATGAAAATTATTAGCTTTATCCTTTTAAGTCCACACTCAACACTAACAAATTAGAGTATGAGTTGGGGACATCACTTTCATTCCATAAGAAAATTCGCAATTCCCTATTGCTCTGTTTACACTCTAGCCTTTCCTTAGATATCCAGCTAATTCTGATCTCACTTGGATGCATTATGTGTCCTGATTATCGGTACACTAACCTTATGATTTCTTTTGTAATTTTTTTATGTGGGACACTAAGAAGTTGCTTCATTCAACAGCAACTTCTATGCTAAATACATTGATTAATCAGCCTTTGCAAGAGATGCAAACATCCTCATGACAAACTATTCCAAAATCACTGCAGTTGGGAAACTGAGGTTGGCTAGTGGTTCTCCTCTGAGTGCAAGCATTTAGAACCATAAATATAGCTTAGTACTTGGAATCATTGCATAGAGTAAGGATACATAATCAGTTTGTAAGAACCTAGAAGATAATGGGATTATAAGGAACAGCCAGCATGGATTTCAAGAACAAATCATGCCAAGCCAACCCAATTTACTTCTTTGAAAGGATTACTGACCTAGTGGCTACGGAGTAAGCAGTAGACCTGAGATATCTTGATTTTTAGTAAGGCTTTTGATGTAGTCCCATATAACATTCTCATAAGCAAACTAGAGAAATGTGGTGTAGATAAATTACTACAAGGTGAGTGGACAACTGTTTGAAGGATCATACTCAAAGAATAGTATTCAATGGTTCACTGTCAAACAGGGCAGGGGGAGCTAGTGGGGAGGGGGCTCTAGTGAGGTGCTGTGTGGATCAGTCCTTGGTCTGATACTAGTCAATATTTTCATTAATGACTTGGGTATGGAGTGGAGAGTATGCTTATAAAGTTTGCAGATGATACCAAGCTGGGAGAAGTTGCAAATACTTTGGAAGAAAGGATCAGAATTCAAAACAGCCTTGACATATTGGAGAATTGGTCTGAAATCAACAAGATGAAATTCAATAAAGGCAAGTGCAGAGTACTTCACTTAGGAAGGAAAAATCAAATGCAGAATTACAAAATTGGGAATAACTGGGTAGGCGGCAGTACTGATGAAAAGGAACTGGGGATTATAGTGGATCACAAACTGAATATGAGTCAACAATGAGATGCAGCTGTGAAAAAGGCTAATGTCATTCTGGGGTGGAGTGTTGAAAGTAAGACATGGGAGGCATTTGTCCTGCTCTACTCAGCACAGGTGAGGCCTCAGCTGGAGTCCTGTGTCCAGTTCTGGCAAAAGATGTGGACAAACTGGAGAAAGTCCAAAGGAGAGCAGCAAAAATGGCAAAAGGTTTAGAAAACCTGCCCTGTGCAGAAAGGTTAAAAAAAACTGGACATAGAATCATAGGACTGGAAGGGACCTCCAGAGATCATCTAGTACTGACCCTGCACTCATGGCAGGACTAACTATTATCGAGATCATTCCTGACAGGTATTTGTCTAACCTGCTCTTAAAAATCTCCAATGATGGAGATTCCACAACTTCCCTAGGCAATTTATTCCAGTGCTTAACCACCCTGGCAGTTAGGAAGTTTTTTTCTAATGTCCAACCTAAACCTCCTTTGCTGCAATTTAAGCCCATTGCTTCTTGTCCTATCCTCAGAGGTTAAGAAGAACAATTCTTCTCCATCCTCCTTTTATGTACTTGAAAATTGTCCCCTCTTTTCCAAAAAAAAAAAAAAAAAGAAGAAGTCTTCTCTTTTCCAGACTAAACAAACCCAATTTTTTCAATCTTCCCTCATAGGTCATGTTTTCTAGATCTTTAATCATTTTTGTTGCTCTTCTCTGGACTTTCTCCAATTTGTCCACATCTTTCCTGAAATGTGGTGCCCAGAACTTGACACAATACTCCAGTTGAGGACTAATCAGCATAGAGTAGAGCGGAAGAATTACTTCTCAAGTCTTGCTTACAACACTCCTGCTAATACATCCCAGAATGATGTTTGCTTTTTTTGCAACAGTGTTACATTGTTGACTCATATTTAGCTTGTGGTCCACTATGACCCCCAGATCCATTTCCTCAGTACTCCTTCCTAGGCCATCATTTGCCATTTGGTATGTATGCGACTGATTATTCCTTCTAAGTGGAGTACTTTGCATTTGTCCTTATTGAATTTCATCCTATTTACTTCAGACCATTTCTCCAGTTTGTCCAGATCATTTTGAATTTTAATCCTATCTTCCAAAGCACTTGCAACCCCTCCCAGCTTGGTATTGTCCGCAAACTTTATCAGTGTTCTCTATTGAACAGAACCAGACCCATAACTGATTCCTGTGGGACCCCACTTGTTATGCCCTTCCAGCATGACTGTGAACTACTGATAACTACTCTCTGGGAATGGTTTTCCAACCAGTTTTGCACCCACCTTATAGGTCCATCTAGGTTGAATTTCCCTAATTTGTCTATGAGAAGGTCATGTGAGACAGTATCAAAAGCTTTACTAAAGTCAAGATATGCCATGTCTATCGCTTCCCCACTAGCCACAAGGCTTTTACCCTGTCAAAGAAAGCTATCAGGTTGGTTTGACACAATTTGTTCTTGACAAATCCATGCTGACTGTTACTGATCACCTCTATCATCTTCTAGATGTTTGCAGATTGATTGCTTAATTATTTGCTCCATTATCTTTCCGTGTACAGAACTTAAGCTGACTGGGGTCTATAGTTCCACGCGTTGTCCTTATTTCCCTTTTTATAGATGGGCACTATATTTGCCCTTTTCCAGTCTTCAGGAATCTCTCCTGTCTTCCGTGACTTTTCAGAGATAATTGCTAATGGTTCAGATATCTCCTCAGTCAGCTTCTTGAGTATTGTAGGATGCATTTCATCAGGCCCTGGTGAAGACATCTAACTTGTCTAAGTAATTTTTAACTTGTTCTTTTCCTATTTTAGCCTCTGATCCTACCTCATTTTCACAGGCATTCACTATGTTAGATGTCCAGACACCACCAACCTTCTTGGTGAAAACTGAAACAAAGAAGTCATTAAGCACCTCTGCCATTTCCACATTTTCTGTTATTATTTCCCCCCTTCATTGAGTAACTGTCCTACCCTGTCCTTGGTTTTCCTCTTGCTTCTAATGTATTTGTAGAATGTTTTCTTGTTACCCATGTCTCAAGACATGTTTAGTCTTGAGAAATAAAAACTGAGGGGGAACTGATAACAGTCATCAAATACGTTAAGGGATGTTATAAAGGGGCAGGGATCAATTGTTCTTCATGTCCACTGAAGGTAGGGCAAGAAGCAATGGGTTTAATCTGTAGCAAGGGAGATTTAGTTTAGATATTAGGAAAACTTTCTAACTCTAAGGGTAATTAAGCTCTGGAACAGGCTTCCAAGGGAGGTTGTGGAATTCTTGACAATGGAGGTTTTTAAGAACAGGTTGGATAAACACCTGTCAGGGATAGTCTGGGTTTATTTGGTCCTGCCTCAATGAAGGGGGCTGGACATGATCACTTCTCAAGGTTCCTTCGGCCCCACATTTCCCTGTGTTAAATAAAAGGCTAGAATAGTCAAGAATGTTTAGCTTCTATTTTGCACTGCCTCTGTTTTTTAACAGAACAGAAGTATAGGGCAGTTCCAACTAAATTGATACCATTACCTGAGGATGCAGCTGCTGGCCAGGAATCTGTTTTTCAAGAGGACTGTGATTTTTATATACATCAGATGTAACCAGAATTTTAAGATCACACAGTTTTACTGGGCATAGGAAATTTGGAAACATGAATTAGGATAGTAATAACTTAAAAATTCAAATGTTAACATGATTGAAAATGTAATTTTTAAAACTCTTTGTGATGGGGTCTGCTTACCCCACACTAGCCCAGACAGGGTTAAGCCCATATTATTGACAGCGGAAGTCCTGTCTCCCCAGCGGGACTGGGCATGCTCCAGATGCTCAAGCAGTATAAAGGGAGGAAGCCCAGCTCATTCTAGGCTGGAGGCTGCAGGGGAAGAACCTGTCTCGGAAGCTCCTGAGGAGGGCCAGCCACAGCCCCTGCCTGCGCCGGGATCAGAGCCTCCCTGGGCCCGCTTGAACTCCGGCGACTGGAGGAACCAGAGGAGGCAACCGGCCCAGCTGACAACGGAGAACCGGAAGTCTCATGGGAGACCCCAACGCAGACACTGGTAGGAAGTGACCCAGGGAGGGTGACAGAGTGGTACCTCAGAGTGTTTCCGTAGGAACTCTCCTCCCCCTCCGAGTCAGTGGCAAGTTGCTACGCCACTGTTAGGGCCCTGGGTTAGGGCCCGGTGGAGTCGGGAGGGCCTGGGCCCCCCTACCAGGGCTGCCACACCCCTTGGTGTGTGCCCCATCCCTATTGACTCTGGCCCTTAGGCCACACTGCCCGGCATCTAAGAGCGACGCTATAGACTCTGGCCACTAGGTCGCGCTGCCCTGACCCTAGGGGCATAAACCGTCACATTCTTACTGATGTGGCTACTTAGATCAGTCATGGCCAAAGCCTTCATTTAAAAACCAAATGGCATTTTCTCCTGCTCAGCAATTTCTTTTACAATGAACTCAAATCAATCCAGTGGCATTCCAGATAAAGAGTTTTTTGGTTCCCCAAAAGAATGGAGGAAAAATATGACTAGGCTAGTTTTTAATAGTGTTAGTTTTAAAAACGCTGTCCTCGGGAGCCAAAAAATCTTACCGCGTTATAGGTGAAACCGTGTTATATTGAACTTGCTTTGATCCACCGGAGTGTGCAGCCCCGCCCTCCCGGAGCACTGCTTTACCACGTTATATCCGAATTTGTATATATCGTGTCACGTTATATCGAGGTAGCGGTGTATTTATGAACATTTTTATTGTACTCAACAGCTGTATAGTATAGTATCAGTTTTGCTGTATAGTATCAGTTTTACTAATTTAGTCTTTGAAGTTTTTTAATTTAGTCTCTTCTCTTCATTTTCAGTGTATACACCGATTCCACGAAAATGAACCCATCTCTTTTGATTTAGGCACTGACACTTTAACAATATGATTATATGAACAGACTACTTCAGGAACCCGTTTTGATCAACTAACATAAATCGTAGCCTAGCAACTGAAAATATATTTCTAATCTCTCTCACTAGTCCACCTGGGGTAAAACTCACAAGGACCATAATCAGGAAGTTTAACCAATGAGAGAGAGTTGGCAGTTGCACCTCTCTAAAACCTTGTCTCCAAGCATAAAGATAGCAGGGACACAAGCTCCACCCACTGGTACTGCTGTCAAAAGGCTCTGACTCAAGCACATCAGGTGCATGCACACATACTGTGCACAATATATCTCAAAAAACAGTGACTGGGAAAGTGAGTAACCAATTTAACCCCAGTGCAGACATGTTCCCCCTCCATCAAGCCAACACATTGGGTTTGTCCTTGTCTAGCTGCTAAGAAATCGTCCTCTGTCATCTTCCAATAGAGGACACCAAAAAATTCTTCTGGGGCATTCCCTTTCCCTGAGGGTGAATTCTGGAACATAAACCCTTCAGTGATGGGTGAGCTATCTAATCTGCTGGCACAGGATCAGGATGGGGTGTCCTGGCCTCGGAGGCAAGTAGAATTCTCCCACTCCACACCCATAACTTACTTTGCTACACTGACTATGAATTAAACAGCACCTTGGAAAATTGCCCCAGAGTCTGAGTAGCCAGTGTAGGGGCCTGCTGGGAGAAGGAAGGGAGTGTTGGGTTGGGAGGGGCAGTGGCCCAGGGTTATGCTGGGTGGTGAAGCTGCCCGTTGGTAGCTCTGGGGACGCTACCTTTCCTTGGAGCAAACAGCACACGAAAGGGCAAAGGGCAGGCGATTGTGTAAGAAGGCAATGCTTGTGCTTAAGTATCAAGCTCTGCTGAGTTGCTATAGAACTATGTGTGCATCGTAATCCACAACAGCTGGAGCTGCGACTCCACCTAAGTGATGAGTGACAGAAGGGGAAAACTGCTGCCAGTGGAGCCGAGAGCAGAAAAAGGGGGAAATTCCCCAGCCACAAATGCAAGGAAACACCAACAGGTCAAAAAAAGGAGCGGGTGTGCCTCAGAAATGAGAAGCTGCAGCCAAGCACCACCGAGCGGCAGGGAGCCAGAGGCTCGGCATCAGGAAGAGCTGTAAGCGAACTGGGAGCCAGGAGCAGAACTTGCAGCCTTTGCAAGTTTCCGTCCTGATGCTGCCGCCTTGGCAGGGCTGATCCTGCGCAACCGCCCCAGGGAGAAAACTCTTGACACCCTTCCCTGCTAGCACTGAAATAAACCACCAAGAACCTGCCCCCTTCCAGCTTCCTTCAGGGCTGCCCCAGCTCCTCTCTCCTCACCATTATAATGTAATTATTGGGACTGCGCAGGGCTGGAGCCCACCACACCCCTACGGGGCCAGGAGTGTGCCTGGTGTACCCCGCAGGCGCTTCAGCAGCAAGGCCTTGTAGGCGCTAGCTCTGGTGTGTCGCAGTAGCCACTCAGGTGCATGGCTAAAGTGAAGGGGTATTTTACTGAGGCTGGCAAGAAAGGAGGTTGCAAATACCCTAGTACTGTGGCATAAAGTAAAGAGACAGCACAGCAGTTCGTAGCTGGGCCCTGGTCGGGTGGGCAGGCCAATCGGGGGCCAATTAGACCTAGTGGCTGGGTTTCTCTTTCCAGGCCAGTGTCTCTTCTAGCAAATAGGTGTTTGCAGTTTCCAGGCCGGGATCAGTCAGTGGGGCTGCTCTGCACCGGTTCTCTGCCCAGTCGCTGCTGCTTCCCCTCTAGTCGCACACAGACCCGCACCGAGCTGTAACCTCCGGCAGTCACAGCCACAGCCAGCTTTGTACACACTTCCCTGGGGATTTCTCCCTGCAGCCACCTGCCAAGCTGTTTTTCCAAGAGCCAGGTCACTTCCTGGGCCAGGGATTTCCCCCCTTCCTGGCCGGGGAAGGGGCTCAGTGATGGGGAGGGGTTGTTGGCAAGGTAGTTTCTTGCTACAAGATTCATCACAGTAATTAGGGGCCAAGAGTTCTTTGTAGTTGGGAGACTATTGTTCTCCAAGGTGTGGGTGGGGGAGGGGGAATTGCTGAACAGGCCTTAACTATCAAGAGCCTTTTATTCACTGGGAGTTGATGGGCCTTTATTTACTGGGCCCTTCTCCATGGGGCAGTCTGTATCCAGCGGGGTCACAAGCTGAGGGACAAGGGCAGTTCACCCCACAAGTAGGTTCCTGAGGCGGTGGAACGTGGGCAGCAGTGACACTTCTCCTGCTGGGGCTCCTGGAGTCACCCTCGGCTCTCCCATCCTCGGCCATGATTTTGCCTCGAGGGGGTGGCAGGCTAAGGGAAGCGAACCCACACAATGGCTGAGCGAGCGCTTTCCCCGACTGCCCACGGACTGGTTGGCTTTCAGATGCAGGGCTGAGCCCATTCTTCTGGGACGGAGTAGGGAAAAGGGGTGGGAGGGAATGAGTGCAGGGGACTGGACTCGAGGACCTCTCAAGGTCCCTTCCAGTCCTATGATTCTATGATCTCGGCTCTCCCCTGTGACTTCCCCTTTTTCTCTTCCCCTCTTGGCTGCCGCTTTCCCTTTCACCTTCCGCTTTCTCGAAAGCTTGTCTCTTGCCAACAGAAGTTGGTCCAGTAAAAGACACTAACTCACCCACTTTGTCTTGCTTTCTCTTGCAGGCTGCTACCTCCTTATCCTCTCCCCTGGGATGGCCTGCACCTTCCCTTCCTACTTCTTTTCCTGTGGTCTCTGCTGCCTCCTTCCCCCCCTTAGCCAGCAGCTGATGCAAAGCCTTGGACTCTAATTAGAACTACTCAGGAAGCATCAAGAACCAAAGTGGGGGCTGAGCTCGCAAAAACTGAGTGCAAACTAGTGCAGCACATTCCCAGTTGTGACTATCCCTGAATGTGCTGCTGTGCCAGGTCTGACGGTGCCTTGCTCATGTTGAATTTGGGGATTAAACCTTCGTGGGCTGCAATGTTGTGTGGCCCTCGGTATGGGTGTGAATGTCACCCGGCTGTGAAGAAGTACAGACTGCCCCACAGTGCAGACTGGTGAGGACGGGTTTGCCATAAGCATTTACACAAGGTTTAATCGCTCCCCCTCTGGCACTGATCCAGGAGCCTCCCTGTCTGTGCTGGGATGGATGATGTAGCTGGGAAGAGTTTCCATGTAGACCTGACGTGCTTCCCACTAACCTGTGGACTCTGGGAACTCTGGTAACTTCCTCAAAGTTGTATGTGAGCACAAAATTCCGTAGCATCCACCGAGTCATTGCCTTGCTCAGTGGCTTCTCAAGAAAACCAGGCTTGTGAGTCATGTGTAGTTGTTGATCATTAGCAGCCTTGGGTGTGCTTGGACCAGGAAGATACTGGAACCCCAGCCAGACACCCATATCAGGCTGGCTTGGGGAAAGGCTGATGATGCTGTTCCGAGAGGATAAGAGCAAATCAATGTTCCTGGAGAATGACTGTGTTGTGGGCCCTTGTACCAACACCACCCTGCCCAAACAAGGAACGACACTTGATACTCCACAGTCTGGGCTTCAAAGTAACCCCCCAGCCTCTCCAAGCAGATCATCAAAAGCAAGCGCCCCACAAGCCAGGACTCCCCAACTCAGGCCCTGCCACTACAACTGCAAAACCTACAGACGTATCGCTTCTCAGTCCTCGGCCTTGAAGGAAACCTGCACAATGCTTTCAAAAGATGAGCCTGGGAGTGTAAATTCCCAACTCTGCTACACACTGGATTTGTGGTTTATTACAACAATCTATAACCTACTAACAAGCCCCCACATATCCCTCCCCCCCCCATGACTAGAGAGGGGTTAACGGGCCACTTCACCTTGACTGGGCCCTTGAAATGTGTGTGAACTACATAGACTAAACAATCTGTTCCCCCTTGTATCTAGCTGTGACTCTGGGAACATTTCCCAGCCCTGAAGAAAAGCTCTGTGTGGCTCGAAAGCTTGTCTCCCTCACCAAAATAACAGATATTGCCTCACCCGCCTTGTCGCTCCACACAGAGGCTATGTCTACACTACAGCAGCGCAGCTGTAGCACTCCTGGTGAAGATGCTTTAAGCCAATGGGAGAGAGCGCTCCCATCTACTTAATAATTCCTGCCTCCGTGAACGGCGATAGCTATGTTGGCAGTCGAAGCTCTCCCACCGACATAGTACTGTCCACCCCCGGCGCTGAGGTCCGTATAACTTACGTCGGTCGGGGGTGTGGATTATTCACATCCCTGAGCTACTTATTTATACCTAAGTAATTTGTAGTGTAGACATAGCCAGAGACAGTTTAAGTATATAAAGCAAGAACAGCCAGAATCAGTGAGCCATGGAAAAGTAAATATTCTGCACTCCAATTGTTTTATGGTGTATGATGATTAGAGCTTGGCAAATAACCCATGACAAATAAGTTATTCAATGAATTGCCCCTTTATTTTTGCCTAGATCCCAATTCTCTTAAATTCATTAATTACTTTTAAATGGTCCCCAACTAATTAGAGCTGGCTGGAAAACAAGAATTCTGTTTTGTGAAAAATGTTGAGGTTCTGACATTTTGTTCAGCTCTGCATCAGACCAAAAAACAAGACCTTCTGAAATTGTTATAAGCAGTTGTAGAAAGTATTTGACATTCAGCATATGAACTGTGATGTGATATGTTTCCATTTCCTGACTGATTAGGGGAAACTCTCAAACTTAGTTGACCATAGAGGCAGTGCTGTATTTGAAATTGGCTTTCTGCCCTGTTTATACTATGCATAACGTTGGTAAACATTCCTTCAGAATTGACTCATTTGCTAGAATGGGTGTGGACTGTGGAAACTGAAGGCAAATGTGACTGACTTCCCAATAAGTGTTTCTGCTGTATTTGCCCAGCCCCCATTAGAATTGACTTCTTATTACTTTGATGCATTCCTGTTGCTTATGCAGTTATTGAACAAATAGTTCTGGAGGTAAACAAATGTACTGCTGTCTTAGCCCTGGTCTACACTACAGAGTTAGGTTGACACATGGCAGCTTACATCCATCTACCTCTGTCAGTGTCTACATTAAAATGCAGCTCCCACTGATTTAACTTACCCACTATACCAATGTAATAACTCCACCTCCGCGAGAGGCATAGCGTTTAGCTCGGTGTAGTTAGGTCGACGCAGTGTCAGTGTAGACACTGCATTCCTTACATCGCCTGTTGCTGCCTTTCAGAGGCTGTCCCACAATGCCCCACACTGACAGTTCAATCAGGACGTGCACCGCTGACACAAGGAGCATAGGGTGGACAAGCAAAAGCAGTTTAATTACTGCGGTGGCTGTAAGTCGATGTAACTTAGGTTGACTTAATTTTACAGCGTAGCCTTGCCCATGTAATCTAGCATTTGATTTGTATATTGCACCAACTGCCTATTAACCTGCCCATGACAGGTCATTTTAGAATGACAAAATCCACATTTTAGTTTGTAAATCTATAAAATGAGCAGAGATTAACTGAATCAAAAGCAATTGCTGACTTCATGTGACCAGCAAAACACAGAGAACAGGGAATGGTAACTATCTCCCTCCGGTATATACATACAGACAGACCTGAAACAGTTCCCTACAAGTCCCCATTCTCTATTACCTGGAGAACAATGATGTATTTACATGCTGCAGGCTAGGCACTGACATACAAGTGTAAAATGCATGTATGTACACACTTAATAGCCACACACACAGTGCTGCAGTGTAATAGCCTGCTAACCCAAGTAACACTTGGGCAGGTCTGTAATGATCCCAGACAACACAGCCCAAATCCCAGCCCCAGGCCTGGACTGTAAATCAAAGTAAAGTCATGTCCCCATGACCCCCTGACTCACGTTCTTCACATTTGAAATGGCAGCCCCATCGGGGTAAAGCAGCATGACCTGCAGCCAGTAGAAAGAAGGGGAACTTTTGCCCAGCTTGAGATGAGTCCTCTTTAGCTGGGTTAAAGAGCCTGCCCTGGCTTTGGGCTGGGCAGGTCAGGATATGGCTGGGCTTTGGGCAGCTGAGTCTCCAGCGTAATGCTGGCAGACCGTAATGAGGCCCAGCACATCACTAGTCCATGGAGCAGGGAGGTGGGCATGTTAAACTGGTTTGGAAAATCATTTCAAAAACAGGTCCTAGCAAGGGATTTAACTCTAGCGCTGGTGGGACTCCCGGCATCTGCTGCTACACACGTCAATTTCAGCACTGCCCCATAGACAGGGTGAACCAGCTTCACGTCTGCCCCGCTCCTTGCGTTGCCATTTTCCCCTGGCAAAGGGGCTCTGTGCAGGAGCATGTGCACATGTGTACATGCGCAGCACAGTGGAAAAGGAGGCCATCCAGACAAGTCTTGACCAGCTTCTCTGCTCCAGCCTCTTGCTGGTCCTCCTTCTCAGGGCCGCCCCCTCGAACCATGTTCTCACCAATGGGGTGCCAGGGCAGGCTCAGGTGTGCTGCGTTACTAGGACCTCATGCATCTCACAGGCGAGCTTCTGTGTTATCCCCATTGGGTCATTGCAGCCTCACGCCTAGATACACTGAGTTGCAGTGATCAGCCTGGAACGCACAAATGCTGTGGCTTGGGCTGAATTTGCTGGGAGGTTGTGAACAGCCCTGATCTGATGGCATGGTGACTTTGGGGTGGACAGCACTGTGGCGTGTCTGGAACAAACACGGCTGCCCTTCGGGGCAGGTTTGAATAAATTTGCCCTGACATGCGGTTTCTGCTAGCCCGCTCCAAAGGCCTATTCCTTCTGGGCAATGGAATAATTTTT
The DNA here is from genome assembly GCF_028017835.1 of Emys orbicularis. Taxonomy (NCBI): domain Eukaryota; kingdom Metazoa; phylum Chordata; order Testudines; family Emydidae; genus Emys; species Emys orbicularis. Next base: position 49,213,185 of record NC_088692.1, read on the forward strand.
AATGTGGTTCTCACTGCTTCAAAGTGAGCCAGCAGACAGGCACACGCCGATTTGCTCCTGCTTTGGAAAGGCAGCAGCACGAGCTCCTGGGCTGTGTTGCAGAGGGTGAGGCCTTTGCATCATCTCCCAACGATCAACCCCTCAGTATTTCCGGGGGTCACCGGGCATGAGTGCAACTGACACGTCCTGCTGTGACATGTGCTTCCTTATTTACATTTCTCTGCAGTTTCACCAGCTGCAAAAGGGGAAGGAGCTTTAAGAAGGAAGAGAGGGGAGTTCACGTCTTGAAGGATTGTGTAACTTGAGGCAAAATCTCAGCCCATTTTTTTTTTGGTTGAGATTGTCCGCAGGCAGTGTTTACTTCCTCTTCAGGTCTCTAAGTTAATACCTAGTTATGAATTGATCTTTGTCAGCGCTGTGGCAAAGAGCCAGCCATCAAGTTGGCTAGGGGTTAAATGGATCGTTGGCTTTTTCAGGTAAAAGTGAAACGATGTAAAAAGTGTGTGCTCACGCGCACGTGTGTTCACATAGGTCAGGCGCCAGCTCCACGGGCCCGTCACACCAGCAGAGGAGCAATCAGACAGTTGTTAAAAATTGGCCAGTCTTGCTTTATGTCGGGCCTGGAAGGAGGGCGGGAGGTTATCAAATTAGATCTCACCAATAGTTCCTGTGCAAGGCAATTTGCGGGGGATGGTCAAAGAACCAAATGCAAGGCGTGCCTCATGCTGGGAATGAGTGGGTCTGCAATAGCAGCGAGATGGACTAGCAGGGCGGTATCTAGGATATGCCTTTCTAAGAGGAAAGGGCTAAATCCGGAGACATTTTATTACAAATTCTGTGGTCCAGGCCTTGCATTTGGTTCTTTGACCATCCAGCTCAGGAATGGCTTGAGCCAGGTATAGATCTGTGGCCACTTGGGCACCTCACAGGGGTCACAATGCTGTGGGCCATGGCTAGTGGTAACTGCACAGTACTGACAGGGCTAGCAGGCAGGTCTTTCTACCCCAAGACCAGAGGCATAGGAGAATCTCTTGCACCTCTAGCAATATAGGGCCTACAAGACGTCTACACTACGAAATTAGGTCGAATTAATAGAAGCCGGTTTTATAGAAATCGGTTGTATACAGCCGATTGTGTGTGTCCCCACATAAAATGCTCTAAGTGCTCTAGTCGGCAGACCGCGTCCACAGTACCGAGGCTAGCGTCGACTTCCGGAGCATTGCACTACGGGTAGCTATTCCACAGTTCCCGCAGTCTCCGCCGCCCATTGGAATTCTGAGTTGAGATCCCAATGCCCGAATGATGCAAAACAGTGTCGCGGAGAGTTCTGGGTACATGTCGTCAGGCCCCTCCCCCTCCGTCAGAGCAACGGCAGACAATAGATTCACGCCTTTTTACCTGGGTTACCTGTGCAGACAACATACAACGGCAAGCATGGAGCCCGCTCAGCTCAGCTCACCGTCACCATATGTCATCTGGGTGCCGGCAGACATGGGACTGCATTGCTACACAGCAGCAGCAGCTAACTGCCTTTTGGCGGTAGACGGTGCTGCATGACTGGTAGCCTTCATCGGCGATCTGGGTGCTGGCAGCCGTAGGGCTGCATTGCACCAGCCCTTGCCTTTTGCCTTTTGGCAGTAGATGGTTTATTACGACTGGTATCCGTTGTCATTGTACTGCAGTGGCTGTCAATCATGGGCACCTGGGCAGATATGCTCAGTCCTATCGAACTGTCTTGACAATGATGGCTATCAGTCGTAGTATGCTATTTTCTGCCAAGCGCCCAGTATTTTCTGCTAAGCACTCAGAAGAGGCCGAGGGCGATCTGGGTGCTGGCAGATGTGGGGCTGCATTGCTACACAGCAGCAGCCCCTTGCCTTTTGGCAGTAGATAGTATATTACGACTGGTATCTATCGTCGTCATACTGCAGTGGCTATCAGTCTTAGTACACTAACTGCCAAGCGCCCAGTATTTGCTGCCAAGCACCCAGAAGATTCCGAGGGCTATCAGTCATGCTGCACCATTGTCTTAAGATGTAAAAAATAGATTTGTTCTGTATTCATTTGCTTCCCCCTCCCTCCGTCAAATCAACGGCCTGCTAAACCCAGGCTTTTGAGTTCAATCTTTGGGGGGGGGCATTCTGTGTGACAGTTGTTTGTGTTTCTCCCTGATGCACAGCCACCTTTGTTGATTTTAATTCCCTGTACCTGTACGCCATGTCGTCACTCGCCCCTCCCTCCCTCCTTCCCCTGGTCCGTCAGATACTAGTTTCGCGCCTTTTTTCAGACCAGACACCATAGCTAGCACTGGGATCATGGAGCCCGCTCAGATCACCGCGGCAATTATGAGCACTATGAACACCACACGCATTGTCCTGGAGTATATGCAGAGCCAGAACATGCCAAAGCAAAACCAGGACCAGCCGAGGAGGCGATTGCAGCGCGGCGACGAGAGTGATGAGGAAATTGACATGGACATAGACCTCTCACAAGGCACAGGCCCCAGCAATGTGGAAATCATGGTGTTACTGGGGCAGGTTCATGCCGTGGAATGCCGATTCTGGGCCCGGGAAACAAGCACAGACTGGTGGGACCGCATCGTGCTGCAGGTGTGGGACGATTCCCAGTGGCTGCGAAACTTTCGCATGCGTAAGGGCACTTTCATGGAACTTTGTGACTTGCTTTCCCCTGCCCTGAAGCGCCAGAATACCAGGATGAGAGCAGCCCTCACAGTTGAGAAGCGAGTGGCGATAGCCCTGTGGAAGCTTGCAACGCCAGACAGCTACCGGTCAGTCGGGAATCAATTTGGAGTGGGCAAATCTACTGTGGGGGCTGCTGTGATCCAAGTTGCCAGGGCAATCAAAGACCTGGTGATATCAAGGGTAGTGACTCTGGGAAACGTGCAGGCCATAGTGGATGGCTTTGCTGCAATGGGATTCCCAAACTGTGGTGGGGCCATAGACGGAACCCATATCCCTATCTTGGCACCAGAGCACCAAGCCACCGAGTACATAAACCGCAAGGGGTACTTTTCAATGCTGCTGCAAGCCCTGGTGGATCACAAGGGACGTTTCACCAAAATCAACGTGGGATGGCCGGGAAAGGTACATGATGCTCGCGTCTTCAGGCACTCTGGTCTGTTTCGAAAGCTGGAGGAAGGGACTTTCTTCCCGGACCAGAAAATAACCGTTGGGGATGTTGAAATGCCTATCGTGATCCTTGGGGACCCAGCCTACCCCTTAATGCCATGGCTCATGAAGCCGTACACAGGCAGCCTGGACAGGAGTCAGGACCTGTTCAACTACAGGCTGAGCAAGTGCCGAATGGTGGTGGAATGTGCATTTGGACGTTTAAAAGCGCGCTGGCGCAGCTTACTGACTCGCTCAGACCTCAGCGAAAAGAATATCCCCATTGTTATTGCTGTTTGCTGTGCGCTCCACAATATCTGTGAGAGTAAGGGGGAGACATTTATGGCGGGGTGGGAGGTTGAGGCAAATCGCCTGGCCGCTGATTACGCGCAGCCAGACACCAGGGCGGTTAGAGGAGCACAGCAGGGCCCGGAGCGCATCAGAGAAGCTTTGAAAACCAGTTTTATGACTGGCCAGGCTACGGTGTGAAACTTCTGTTTGTTTCTCCTTGATGAACCCTCCGCCCCCCCCCACCCGGTTCACTCTACTTCCCTGTACACCAAACACCCCACCCTCCCTTCCCCCCTTCGAGCACCGCTTGCAGAGGCAATAAAGTCATTGTTACTTCACATTCATGCATTCTTTATTAATTCATCACACAACTAGGGGGATAATTGCCAAGGTAGCCCGGGATGGGTGGGGGAGGAGGGAAGGAAAAGGACACACTGCAGTTTAAAACTTTAACTCTTATTGAAGGAGGCCCCCCCACCGTGTTCTTGGGCGTCTGGGTGAGGAGGCTATGGAACTTGGGGAGGAGGACTGTTGGTTACACAGGGGCTGTAGTGGCGGTCTCTGCTCCTGCTGCCTTTCCTGCAGCTCAACCATACGCTGGAGCATATCAGTTTGATGCTCCAGCAGCCGGAGCATTGACTCTTGCCTTCTGTCTGCAAGCTGACGCCACCTATCATCTTCAGCCAGCAACTTGCTCTGTTCATCCTGCGATTCAGCCCGCCACCTCTCCTCTCGTTCATATTGTGCTTTTCTGTAGTCTGACATTGACTGCCTCCACGCATTCTGCGGTGCTCTGTCAGCGTGGGAGGACATCTGGAGTTCCGTGAACATATCGTCCCGCGTCCTCCGTTTTCTCTTTCTAATCTTCACTAGCCTCTGTGAAGGAGAAACATTTGCAGCTGGTGGAGGAGAAGGGAGAGGTGGTTAAAAAAGACATATTTTAGAGAACAATGGGTACACTCTTTCACGTTAAATTTTGCTGTTCACATTACACAGCACATGTGCTTTCGTTACAAGGTTGCATTTTTCCTCTTATATTGAGGGCCTGCCGGTTTGGTGTGAGAGATCACTCACGCAGTGCCAGACAACAGATTTCGGCTTGCAGGCAGCCATGGTAAGCCACAGTCTTTTGGCTTTTTTAACCCTCATAACATGTGGGAATGGTTTCAAACAGCAGCGCCCTCATTTCCCAGATCAAGCACCCATTGGGTTGGCCATTTAAAATGGGTTTGCAATGTAAAAGGAGGGGCTGCGGTTTCCGGGTTAACATGCAGCACAAACCCAACTAACCCCCCTTTGCCCCCCCACACCCAATTCTCTGGGATGATCACTTCACCCCTCCCCCCACCGCGTGGCTAACAGCGGGGAACATTTCTGTTCAGCAGAGCAGGAACGGGCACCTCTAAATGTCCCCTTAATAAAATCACCCCATTTCAACCAGGTGACCGTGAATGATATCACTCTCCTGAGGATAACAAAGAGCGATAAGGAATGGATGTTGTCTGCATGCCAGCAAACACCGGGACCATACGCTGCCATGCTTTGTTATGCAATGATTCCAGACTACGTGCTACTGGCCTGGCGTGGTAAAGTGTCCTACCATGGCGGACGGGATAAGGCAGCCCTCCCCAGAAACCTTTTGCAAAGGCTTTGGGAGTACATGAAGGAGAGCTTTCTGGAGATGTCCCTGGAGGATTTCCGCTCCATCCCCATACACGTTAACAGACTTTTCCAGTAGCTGTACTGGCCGCGATTGCCAGGGCAAATAAATCATTAATCATTAAACACGCTTGCTTTTAAACCATGTGTAATATTTACAAAGGTACACTCACCAGAGGTCCCCTGTGTGCCCTCAGGGTCTGGGAGCACGCCTTGGGTGAGTTCGGGGGTTACTGGTTCCAGGTCCAGGGTGATAAACATATCCTGGCTGTTGGGGAAACCGGTTTCTCCGCTTCCTTGCTGCTGTGAGCTATCTACATTATCTCCATCCTCATCTTCCTCGTACCCCGAACCCGCTTACCTGTGTGTTTCTCCAGTGAGGGAGTCATAGCACGCGGTTGGGGTAGTGGTGGCTGCACCCCCTAGAATGGCATGCAGCTCCGCGTAGAAGCGGCATGTTTGCGGCTCTGCCCCGGACCTTCCGTTTGCTTCTCTGGCTTTGTGGTAGGCTTGCCTTAGCTCCTTAATTTTCACGCGGCACTGCTGTGCGTCCCTGTTATGGCCTCTGTCCTTCATGGCCTTGGAGACCTTTTCTAATATTTTGCCATTTCGTTTACTGCTACGGAGTTCAGCTAGCACTGATTCATCTCCCCATATGGTGAGCAGATCCCGTACCTCCCGTTCGGTCCATGCTGGAGCTCTTTTGCGATCCTGGGACTCCATCACGGTTACCTGTGCTGATGAGCTCTGTGTGGTCACCTGTGCTCTCCACGCTGGGCAAACAGGAAATGAAATTCAAACATTCGCGGGGCTTTTCCTGTCTACCTGGTCAGTGCATCTGAGTTGAGAGTGCTGTCCAGAGCGGTCACAATGAAGCATTGTGGGATAGCTCCCGGAGGCCAATAATGTCGAATTCCGTCCACACTACCCCAATTCCGACCCGCTAAGACCGATTTTATCGCTAATCCCCTCATCGGAGGTGGAGTAAAGAAACCGGTTTAAAGGGCCCTTTAAGTCGAAAGAAAGGGCTTCGTCGTGTGAACGTGTCCAGGCTTAATTCGATTTAACGCTGCTAAAGTCGACCTGAACTCGTAGTGTAGACCAGGCCACAGTTGAAAAGAGGGCAGAGTCTGATTAGATGCTAGCTGGTGCAGTGCAGTTCACCTCCTTGGCACCCCATATTTATATACATTTAGGCTGAGATTTGTCAAAGCTGCCTAATGGATTGGAGCCCAGGTCCCATTACATTTTCAGGGGTGCAGGCACCAAGCTCCCTCATGGACAGCTTCTCTGCCCCAGGCCGAGGGTCCCTCCCATTCACCCAGAGAGGAACACAGATGTAGTTACACTAGTACCGGAGGGGCCCCTGCCTGCTTCCCTGGCTACGAGGAGCCCTGGTGCTACAGGACAGGATGGGCCAACCCCCCTTGTAAGGTCTGAGGCCTTTTTCTGCAGCCATATTAGGAGAGCAGCAGCCATGAGCCAAGAAGCAGGAAGTCACATCTTCACATTCCTTCTAAATTATATCAAAACAATGTAATATCTGGCTGTTCAGAAGGGCCCCCCTCTCCCAATAGTACCCACCATCACCAGAGAAAGAAACAGATCTTAAGATGTTTAAAGAAAACTTCGATGGCATTCTGCCTGGCAAGGAACCACTCCTCAACAGTTGTGGGTGTGAAATCGCTACTTCTTTATTGTCTTGCCTTTGTGGTCCCCACTTCGCTATTGTTTATCTGTAGGGTCTCTGTCTGGTTCTTCGATTGTTTGTTACATAACTAACTTTGCAAGGTGTAAATCGACTAAGGTGGTAGGGGGTGATTGGTTAAAGAATTGTTTCATAATGGGCTAAGATGGGTATAGCTAAGTAGGACTCAAGTTTCACTATACAACCTGGGGTCCAAAGAGAAGTTCTTTGGCAGCAACTCAAGGGGACAGCCCCACAATCAGAGCTGCCAGACCTCAACACCCTGCTGCCAACAATAGCATGCAAAAGCTGGAGTCCTCAGATGACGTGATCCTGACTGGCCACCAGGAAAAGTTCATCTGCCTTATTGGCAGTGGTGAGCATTGAATGCTTAGCGTGTGCGTTCTGTTTTGGTGATGGTTAATAAATAGAGGTTAAGGATATTACTGTGTAAGGCTCTTTCACTGGTAAAAGGCCCTACAAACCCACAGAGTGTAAGGTTATGCCCTGAGCCCACGGAAGGATAAGGGTGCGTGCCTGAATTAACAGGGTTATGCCTTGAGCCCTAGGAACAGGGTAAAGGTGGGTGCCCTAGAGTGTGAGGTTATGCCCTGCATAGGTGCTGACTCCATGGGTGCGTCAGTGTTCAGCACCCACCGGCGGGCCCACCAATCAGCTCTCCCCCTCCCCCCAGTGCCTCCCGCCCACTGACGGGCTCTGCCAATCAGCTCTTCCCACTCCCACTCCCCTCAGTGCCTCCCACAGGCCAAGGATCTGCTGTTCAGTGGCGGGCAGGAAGTGCTGGGGGGTGGGGGAGGATCAGGGGCAGGAAGAGGTGGAATGAGGGTGGGGGCGTACTCGGGGGAGGGGTGGTACAGGGCGGGGTGGGGCCTTGGAGGTGAAGTGGGGGAGGGGCCTGGGGCAGAGCCGGGGGGTTGAGACCCTTGGGAAATCAGAAAGTTGGCACCTCTGACGCCCTAAGCCCTAGGACCGGGGTAAGGGTGGGTGGTGCGGGTAACACCCTTACCTCCTTGTCCACCCACTTGGGCTGAGGGGAGGCAGCTGAGGTCCTGGCTTGGGTGATGGTTTTTTACCCATCCCTATGGTGTCTGAGCCCCTTCTACAGCGCACAGTGCCTTGCGTTCCAGGTCACGGTGCAGCATGGACCCGCTGAGGCTTTGCCTCAGAGCAGGGAGGGCAACGCACCCATAGCCTCTCCCCATGGCTTGTGCTCTGGAGCGCTGCCTCAGAGGGGCCCTGGGCTACCAGGCAGGTCTGCTGGCTCCTGCATGCTGCACCTTGCGGGGCTTTGCTGACATGGATACATGCTCTTAAGGGCCTCACGACAGGGCGCTGCCCTGTGGTGAGAGGGCACCTGTGTCTCTCCCGCTCTCCCCGTCACGGGCTGGGCCTAGCCCAGGGCTCAGTGGGTTATGCACTCGCCAGTTTCCCTTTGCTGCTGTGACTTGTCAGCACCAGCACTAGCGTTAGCATCTGCAGGGCTCTGCAGAGGGGCACGTACCCTGCTCAGCGGCCTCCAGTGTTCCCTGCTCCTGAGCGTGACGGGATCAGCGTCTTAGGCAACTCACTGAGGAGATCTAAGAAGCCAGTTCCCCTGCATTCAGGCAGCTGTTTGGGCAACCCACCACCTCCCAATACACTGGGCCTTCGGGGTGACGGGGCTGGTGCCCCAAAATGCCGGTGCCTCATCTCCTTCTGACCTGGGTGAGCAAATTAGTCACTAAATCCTGTGGCTGCGGGGACATCATGCAGGCTGCCAACAAGCCCAGCTGTGCTGCGCCTTGACAATAACCACAGGCTGGTTACACGACAAACACGCCCCGGACTGTGTCATGCGTCCACGCTGGAGGAGCAGCAGCAAGCGTGGGATTAACAGCCTACATGGGGCTCAGCCAAGCCCTGTGCCAGGGGCTGGGAGAGGCTGCGGCGGACAAGGGCATAGAGTCAGAGCTAACGGGGCTGCAGGGCATTTCCTTTTTGTAGCCTTTGTTTTTATTTAACATTAATTGTAATGCTGTGATATTACACCATTGAGGGTTCGGCTCTGGCAGCTACAGCCTCATGTTCCTTAGGGTATGTCTATACTACCCACCGGATCGGCGGGCAGCGATCGATCCAGTGGGGGTCGATTTATCGCATCTAGTCTAGACACGATAAATCGACCCCCGAGCGCTCTCCCGTTGCCTCCTGTACTCCAGCGCCGTGAGAGGCGCAGGCAGTCGACGGGGGAGCGGCAGCAGTCGACTCACCGCGGTGAAGACACCGTGGCAAGCGCCATTTTCCTCTGGGCACCCCCTTTTTCTAATGTGATTCTGCCTATACCGACATTCTGGACGTGTACATGAATGTGTCACCCCCTCTTTTCCTTATTGGGCTGATGTTCCCCTAGAAACTTAAGGGACCCTGGTTTCCATAGGCTGTGTAGGTTCTCTTTATTCTCATTAGCGTTGCAGCACCTCCTGTGTCCTGTGGTTAAGACACATGTTGGAGCTGGATGTGCTGCTACAGCATTTTATGATTTAAAATTAATCCCCCCCCAGTGTAGACCAGGCCATAGAGTTCGCTCTGCCTGTTTTAGAGCTAGAGTTCTTAGGAACACATGAAACCACAGGCGAGTAACACAGCCAATCACAAGAAGGGGAGGGGAGGGCTAGCTCAGTGGTTTGAGCATTGGCTCGCTAAACCTAGGGTTGTGAGTTCAATCCTTGAGGGTGCTATTTAGGGAACTGGGTAAAAAAAACTGTCTGGGGATTGGTCCTGCTTTGAGCAGGGGGTTGGACTAGATGACCTCCTGAGGTCCCTTCCAACCCTGAGATTCTAACAAGGGCCACTCTCTTTTATCAATTTTATTAAACTTACCAACAACTTTATGAAAGTCACAGCATGGACAACTCCTAGATCTAGCCATGCACCAGTTACAACAACAGCCAGCCTCACAGCCTCCTAGACAGTGTTAGGGGCTGATGGCTCTCTTATGGCTTGATCATCAGTGAAGGGATGAGCCCTGCTGGCGTTCTCCGACAGCAAGCGCCATTTTCCTCTGGGCACCCCCTTTTTCTAATGTGATTCTGCCTATACCGACATTCTGGACGTGTACATGAATGTGTCACCCCCTCTTTTCCTTATTGGGCTGATGTTCCCCTAGAAACTTAAGGGACCCTGGTTTCCATAGGCTGTGTAGGTTCTCTTTATTCTCATTAGCGTTGCAGCACCACCTGTGTCCTGTGGTTAAGACACATGTTGGAGCCGGATGTGCTGCTACAGCATTTTATGATTTAAAATTAATCCTCCAGATGATTTTTCACATATTACCACGCAGTACCTCTTTTCCCATCATCTTAGGGCATTGGTTAGTCTTCACTCATTTACTTATGTCAGCATTTCTTATCTCCAAGGCCTAAAATAGCTAAGCTAAAATCTTGCAAGCGTCAGCCTACAGGACTTGCAGACCAGCCTTTCTTATTTACATGATTTCCTCTAAATACCGATCAATCTTATGCTTCTATAATCCTACAATTTAACTCTAACAGACAATGATTATACATAACAGGACATGTATATATTAGGAGGAGTTGTAAACACAACACGAGAAGTAATTCTACTCCACGCTGATTAGGCCTCAGCTGGAGTATTGTGTCCAGTTCTGGGTGCCACATTTCAGGAAAGTTGTGGAGAAATTGGAGAAAGTCCAGAGAAGAATAACAAAAATGATTAAAAGTCTAGAAAACATGACCTATGAGGGACGATTGAAAAAAATATGTTTGATTAGTCTGGAAAAGAGAAGACAGAGGGGACATGATAGTTTTTAAGTACATAAAAGGTTGTTACAGGGAGAAGAGAGAAAAAATGTTCTCTTTAACCTCTGAGGATAGGATAAGAAGCAATGGGCTTAAATTGCAGCAAGGGAGGTTTAGGTTGGACATTAGGAAAAACTTCTTAACTGTCAGGGTGGTTAAGCACTGGAATAAATTGCCCAGGGTGGATGTGGCATCATTGGATATTTTTAAGAGCAGGTTAGATAAACACCTGTCAGGGATGGTCTAGATCAGTGGTTCCCAAACTTTAACAACCTGTGAACCTCTTTCACTAAAATGTCAAGTCTCGTGAATCCCCTCCTAAAAATGAATATTTCCAGGGATTTTCTCCTTTACCTGAGTATAAATTATAAAAGCAGTGATCTTGGAAATATAACATTTGTTTTTATGACATGCTTATTGCACACTATTTATTATTCATTATTATTTATCATTACAGTATTTTTATTACATTATGAAAACGGCAACACTCTTCCAAAATCTCACTTTCATAGATTGTATCACTTTGAATAAGTCTGTTACAAGACAAGGCTCCTATATTTCATCAAGGACTATCAGATGTGAAACAGCATGAAGGTATTTAAGAAGTCAACTCAAAGACTTCCTCCTACACAAGCATTCAGGTCTTGAGCAGTCCAGGCAAACAACGCACATTACAACAAAGCTTAAACTTGTTCTTCATGATAACTTTAAAAACAATACTAGCTGCCTATTTAATTTTAAAAACAGCAAAAAATATCCACTCCCTTTCCATTTCTTATAAAGAGTCTTGAAGTTTAATTCTCCTCAGTGTGATAGATATGCTTGCTTTGATCTGCTTAGCTCTTGGACGTCCAGGGGCTCCGGACTGCTGGCCCCCTGCTGTCCGGGGTCCCTAGGGACAGCTCTGTCCACCATTAGGGAATTTTTTCCCCGAGAACCCCCTGTAACATTTCACGAACCCCCAGGGGTTCACGAACCCCAGTTTGGGAACCACTGATCTAGATAATACTTAGTCCTGCCATGAGTGCAGGGGACTGGACTAGACAACCTCTCGAGATCCCTTCCAGTCCTAGGAATCTATGATTCTGTGTTAATCATAAATGAATAATAAACTAAAACCACTGACTATATTTTGTTAGTCACTGGCCTGCCAGGGCAGGGCTCGTTTCAGTTTGAGTTGTTGGAGCCTTGCTACAGGTGGCAACATACACTGGCCAGTGGGTCATGTGTCCCCATCCCAGCTCCAGTCAAGCCCGCTTCTTGGCTATTCACCAGACTCTGGCGCCTGCGTGTTTTAAGCCTGAGTCCCTAACTTAGTGCCTCTGATCTCACTTTTGGGGTGCAGCTCTTCTATCACCGTCTCCTGAAAGCTGTAACCCCATGGCCCAGTCCCTGCTGGCACCAGCCCTCAGCCCCCCTCCCTGATAGTTTGAACATGCCCACTCCCAGCCTGAGCCAGCTGGGCTGTTGTTTCAAGGACACACACACACACACACACACACACACACACACACACACACCATTGCTATGTACAAGACACCCAGAGCTACGCTACGCAGCGTGAATAAACCCTACACCCGTGGTCCTGCTTCTGGTTTCGCCCCCCACTCCAGAGCATTCTTTCGGGGTTGTCTGGCCAGCCAGGGTCCTCCTGCTGCAATGCATGGCTTTGATTCTGAATCATGGAGCCGTCCCCTCTTCCCCCTCAGCTCACCCACTCTGATCTTGATGGTCCATCCTCCTTCCCTTCTACTGCCACAACTCCTGTGCATCTCACTGAGTCGTCCCCTGTGAGTCCTTTTATAACCTTTCCGGTCAGACCTTTACCAGGTGACTTCATTGCCAGGCAGCCATTCCTCAACACACGCAGGGTCCTGCCTGGAGGCCAGTTGTCTGGGACGTTTGTATTTAAATAGAGGACCAGCCCCATTTAATGCTCCCTCTATTGTAAACCCTGCATCACTGCCCCTTGGAATTTCAGTCTGGCCTGGCGGTACCAGGACAACAGAGGGGAAGACCCCCACCCCATCCAAAGTGACGTCTGCAGTCCAACACACATCATACAGAGCCTCGAAGGCCAAAGCTTTCATACATTGTACAGATTCCCGCATTGTCCCAACCCCTCTGCCGCCCCCCACAGAGGAGCTGAGTCTGCCATGGCCCTGCCCACAGACCTTGGCCCCTTAGCTCAAGTTGTAGATATTTGGGCTTTTAGCTCTGAAGGTTCCCTGGCTACATCCCCGCTGTCAGCCGAGAGGTGGCCATTACAGCACCTTCCTGCAGATACCACCCATCTCATTACTGAACATGCTCTTCACTCGTTCTTACTAGCTGCATGTCGTCGAGTTCAGTGCTGTCATGCTGGAGCTGCGCCGTCGGCTGCTTCCTGTGCATTGACCAAGGCGGAGGGAACAAACGCAGCTTCTTGATAAGAACATAAGAACGGCCATACTGGGTCAGACCAAAGGTCCATCCCGCCCAGTATCCTGTCTTCTGACAGTGGCCAATGCCAGGTGCCCAGAGGGAATGAACAGAACAGGTAATCATCAAGTGACCCATCCCATCGCCCATTCCCAGCTTCTGGCAAACAGAGGCTAGGGACACCATCCCTGCCCATCCTGGCTAATAGCCATTGATGGACCTATCCTCCATGAATGTATCTAGATAATTTTTGAACCCTGTTATAGTCTTGGCCTTCACAACATCCTCTGGGAAGGAGTTCTGCAGGTTGACTGTGCGTTGTGTGAAGAAATACTTCCTTTTGTTTGTTTTAAACCTGCTACCTATTAATTTCATTTGGTGACCCCGGATAAGAAGAGATTATTGCTACATAGCAAATAACAAACCCCAATAATTACCAAAGACAAGAGAATGATTCCGTATTTAACCAGTTTTATTTTGGAAGTGCCTTAAAATCAGTCATTTGAATTTACACATTCACAGCTCATCTAGATTAATAATTTCACTTTCCAGCTTTGGTTCTGAAACATGAAGCTTAACATTCACAATTCACGAAAAGGGTATTTTAATACTTGGACAGTTTGCAATAATCATTATTGTCTTTCTTACAAGAGGCATGAATAGTCAGCTAGCAAACTACACCGGGCTTTTTGGTGATATGCCAACAAAAATAAGAGCTCTGGGCTTAGCCATTAAATACGTAAAGGAAACAAACACAGACAAAATGAGTCGGACTTTAAAGCAGCAGCAAGTGCAATGAATGAATAGTTTCTTTTGGTAGCAGCCAGCAAGCACTGCTTTAATGCATGCACTTACTCCAATACAATTCACGCCTGAGTGCCAAACAAGGGAGCCACACTTCTCTGTGTTGTAGTGGGCAGGGCCGGCTCCAGGCACCAGGCAACCAAGCTGGTGCTTGGGGCGGCACCTGGAGGGGGGCGGCGCGGCGCTCGGGCCGCCGGGGAGAGCGGGACCACAGCCGGGCTCGCCGCCCTCCCCCCGGCGCTCTGGCCGCCCTCTCCCCCCCGCGCCCTACCTCGGCTGCCGGGGGGAGAGCGGCGAGCCCCGGTGCGCTCTGGCCGCCGGGGGGAGAGCCGAGCCCCAGCCGGGGCTCGCCGCCCTCTCGCCGCCCTGCCCCCGGCGCTCTGGCCGCCGGGGGGGGGAGAGCCGAGCCCCCGCCGGGGCTCACCGCCCTCCTCCCAGGGCTCCGGCCGCCCTCCCCTCCGGCGCCCTCCCCCCGGCTGCCGGGGGGAGAGCCGAGCCCCCGCCAGGGCTCGCCGCCCTGCCCCCGCCGGGGCTCGCCGCCCTGCCCCCGCCGGGGCTCGCCGCCCTGCCCCCGCCGGGGCTCGCCGCCCTGCCCCCGGCGCTCTGGCCGCCAGGGGGGGGGAGCCGAGCCCCCGCCGGGGCTCGCTGCCCTCCTCCCAGGGCTCTGGCCGCCCTTCCCTCCGGCGCCCTCCCCCCGGCCGCCGGGGGGAGAGTGGAGCCCCCGCCGGGGCTCACCGCCCTCCTCCCAGGGCTCCGGCCGCCCTCCCCTCCGGCGCCCTCCCCCCGGCCGCCGGGGGGAGAGCCGAGCCCCCGCCAGGGCTCGCCGCCCTGCCCCCGCCGGGGCTCGCCGCCCTGCCCCCGGCGCTCTGGCCGCCAGGGGGGGGGAGCCGAGCCCCCGCCGGGGCTCGCTGCCCTCCTCCCAGGGCTCCGGCCGCCCTTCCCTCCGGCGCCCTCCCCCCAGCCGCCGGGGGGAGAGCGGAGCCCCCGCCGGGGCTCGCCGCCCCCCCACGGGCTCCGCCCCCCCCCCCGTGGGGGGGGGGGGGGGCGGCCGGAGGCTTTTTTGCCTGGGGCGGCAAAAAAGCCAGTGCCGGCCCTGGTAGTGGGAGCAGGCGAGAGCTGGGCAAATGGTGGAAATGTGTTTGAATGGGAAAGCAAATGGCAACTCATCCCTTGTAGGAGCAGGAAACGGGCTGCGTTATGCGGATGGCTACAGTCATTAGCAGAGAGGAGGAACGTTCATCCCTGCAGGGGCGCAGCACGAGCTCCAGGCACCACTTACGTCCCATGCCAGCCCCGTGGAATGAACCCCTTTTCCCTCTATTCCAATGGCTCAGGGCCACCCAGAAGCCCTTTCAGGGGGCCCCAGCAACCAGCTCTGTCCTGGATTTACTTGCAAGCATCCCGGTGCTCTTTGTACTGGTGTCTGCCAAGCTGAAAAGCCTCCTAAGGTCCCTTAGCTGAGGATTCCCCTTCAGCTGGAGTTGTGCAGACACCCTCCCTGCCCAAAGCAACCTGGTGTGGCTCTGCTGGTTTCCCCTTTCCACCCACCCTAGCACACCACACTGCTGCGGGCCACAGTCCCTGGACATGAAAATGCTGGTGCTGAGCTCCTCTGAGGGCTGTGCTGGGGCAGGCGAGGGCCAAAAAGGGAGGTCCAGGGACCCAAGTGAACACATTGCCCCAGGTCCTCCCAGGCGTTCTGCTTCCTCTCCCTCTGCCCCCTGACCCAGCCCGCAGAGCTGCTTGGGGTCACAGAGATGCAATTTCTCCGCATTGGATTGTTGTTTGAGTGCAGGCTAGAACTCTGGCCCTAGTGAAGTCAATGGCAGCTTTGCCATTAAAATCAGTGGGACAGGACTGCGCCCAAGGGCTCTTTTATCTGAAGTCTTTACGTTCGGTAAGTTTTGCATTTCAGTCACTGAATGTCAGTGTCTCGCTGTGAAATTCCAGCCATTGCTCTGGAGCACAGCTGAGTGGCGGAGGTCTCTCTCACACACGCACACACCTGCTCCGGGGAGCTGGCCACAGGGAAGTAGGTCAGAAATCCAGGAGGACTGCATTCCAGTGATGCTACCCTGGAACAGAGGCCCCTTGTTTCAGGGCCTCCGTGACACAGCAAGAAGCTGCCGGATGCCAGTACAGAGGCTGACACAGTCCCAATCAAAGCCCCTTTTCATCGGTTCCTAAGGTCAGACGCACACAAAAGGAAGCCCTAACGGAACAGTGCAAGACATGCATGCCAGGACCTGATGTGTCCCCACGGGATGGGAGAGCAGTGCTGGCTGGCTGGCTATGCTGCTGTTGGGGTTTCCATAAATCACAGGCCAAGCTGCTCCCTGCTGGGCAGTGATCTCCAGGAACCTGCTGCCAATGCTGTGCAGATCCTCAGCACCCTTGCAATTCCCTTCTGGGACAGTGCGGCTCCAGGAGGGCATCTCCATGAGGCTGTGGGGGGGATGTGCCATGGACACCCAGCAGCGCCCGTCTGAAAAGTGGCAGGGAACCTTTCCCAGGACTCTGGAAGCACCTAGTTCACAGAGCAGCTGGCCCCACGGCAGCCCAGGGAGCAGCGCTCACGCTGGGACAGGGCTGTGTGTCTGTGGGGGGGGGAGGGTTAGAAGTTCTCATAGTGATGCACAAAGTAGGTCTGGTCCAGTTTGTTGATCTGCTGACAGGCTTGCTCCACATTCTTGGTCATCCCTGGGGGGCCGCAGCTGAACACGCCAATCTTCCACACCTGGGGACGCAGGAAAAAGGCAGGGGCGTCAAGTAACAGAGCCGCGGAGAGCAAGGGGCTCCCCCAGCCAGCCCCCTGCACTGGCCTGGCTCGTCACACCAGCAGTCTCAGTTCTGCCAGAGGCTTGGAGCAGTTCACCCTGCTGCCCTAAAGTGCCAGCTCTGGTTTCCTCCCACCAGCAGGAGAGGTGGGTGGCTCTACACCCGCTGTGCGCAAGATGCTGGAGCCACCTAGCTCACACCTCCCCTTCTCTCGGCAGCACCTTCCCTGGTTTGAGTCCAGGAACTGAACCCATGTGCACACATGCTAAGGGCAGACTCTGCCCTCAGGTCACACCACCGTCAGCCCAATGCACTTGTACCTGCTTGGCCTGCACCTTGCATGAACGCCCCCAAAGAGACCTCCCTTTAGGAACAGCCTCAACCTCCACAGCGGGATGGGGGAAACAAAAGCCGCGTTTGTTTCTCTGTTCACAATGAGCCTCTTTCCCGGAGTGTCTCAAACACCCTAGCTGAAGTTTCAGCCGCTGGCAGCGCCAAGCAGTTCACTGCAGCCACGCCCTCTCCCATCAGCGGTGCACTGGGCAGTACCAGGTCCCATCCCCCTCAGGGCAGGACTGTCCCCTTCGGGGCATTTGCTACGGTTTTTGCCTAGTTTTCACAATCCCCAAGCAATGGGGCTCCCCCAGCCGGGCACATCCCTCCGCCTTGCCTGCTGGTCAGCCACAAGACACGTCAGTTAATTTCATCCCACTGCTTCTAGTTGGGCCTCCGACATCCCGCCCTGTGTTCGCACACATGCAGGCTGTGGCTCGTCTCCCTTTGCAGAGCACGGCAGAGCTGGCTCTTCTCAGCCTCCCTCACCCATCAATCCCTCCCCAAGCATTTTCATGGCTCTGCTCTGAGCGTTGCCGAGTTTGTCGGTACCTTCCCAGTGATGGGGTGTGCACGGTCTCTGCCCAAGGCAAGAGGACATTGTGCGTGCAGCCCTCGACCATGTTGGTCTTTCACTGCCATGGCATGGTGCAAACTCCTGTCCAGCCAGCTGGCCCCCATCAGCCCCAGTCGCATTGGGGATTACTGGCTGGGCGCCAGGCTGCCAAGCCTGTGTTCCAAAGGCTTTTGGCTCTTGCTTTGCAGGAGCAAGGCTCAGAGATTTTTGTAACCCTTTGGTGCCAGGACTGGGGTCTGCCCGACAGGACATGGTCAGGAGGGAACATGGGCCAGTGGCAGGATCAGCCCGGGCCAGTGGCAGGATCAGCCCGGGCCAGCTGGCATGAGGCTGTCATTTTCCCTGTAGGTGGGCCTGGCAGACGCCTCTCCCCTCCTTTGGCAAGGCTTCAGGGCAATCTCCGGCCCAGCCCCACCCTTTGGCTATTTGGGAACGTTTCCTCCTGGCCCTCTGGAGCTCCCAATGCTGACCACAGGGTTCCCCGGGTGCCCCCCGGCACACTGCTCAGCTGCCAGCTCCTACACCCCTTGCTTGGCAGAGATCGGTGGGGGCGAGGGCCGTCCAGCACTGACCTGGGGATGCACCTCCTGCAGGGACTTGAAGAAGGGCACGAAGGGGGGCCGCCCGAAGTGCGTGATGGAGCGCAGCCCTGTGAACAGGCTCCGGTTCAGCACCTTCTGGAAGTGCCGCTCGCAGATGTACTGAAAGGAGAAAGGCGCCATGCGTCAGGGAGGGGAGGTGGGCAGGGACAGGGCCTCTCTGCTCTAATGTGGCCCGGGGGGCCGAACCAGCATGCAGCAGCACTGGGACCAGGGACACAGCACGGGGGGCCGGCCCAGCACAGAGTGGCACTGGGACCAGGGCCACGGCATGGGGGGCCGGCCCAGCACAGACTGGCACTGGGACCAGGGACACGGCACTGGGACCAGGGACACAGCACTGGGGGCGGGCCCAGCACAGAGCGGCACGGGGACCAGGGACACGGCACTGGGGGCGGGCCCAGCACAGACTGGCACTGGGCTCAGGGACATGGCACGGGGCGGGCTGTCCCACCACAGGGGGGAGGGAGGACAGCCCAGAGAGACACTGGGGCAATGGCTAATCACCTTGTGCCCTCTCTCAGTTGGGTCCTGCCCCCCCTAGCCCAGCCTTGGCGAAGGTGAAATTGGCCCTGCCCTCTCCCGTATCCGGACCTCCCCGTGGCACAGAGCGGCAGCCCTGGCACAGGGCGCTCACCAGCATGGTGGTGCGCAGGTCGAACTTCTCAGCCAGCTGGGTGATGTAGATGTGCACAGACACCAGGTCGTGCTGGTCGTTCTCCTCCACCTCGCGGATGATGTCAGCCAGCCACTCGAACTGCCGCTGCGTCCGTGTCACCCAGATGAAATAGATCTGAGAGCACACAAAGAGCGGGTCACCGGCAGGGCCCTAGTGACCTCAAGCCAGCCCCCACTCCGGGGAGTCTCCTGCAGCCAGCCCCCGCTTCAGGGAATCCCCTGCAGCCAGCCCCCATTCCCCGGGTCCCCGCAACTGGCCCCACCCTCGGGACCCTCCATAGCCAGCCCCACCAGGATCGGCCATGAAAGGTAAAATCTCTGCGCTAAGGGAGGTGATAGGTGGCAGCCCAGAGGGGCTCACTGAGAGTGCTGGGCAGAGCTCACAGCGCTGGTCAGTGAGCGTTTCAGAGCCTCTGAGGGAATGGGTTGGGTCCCAGAGACGTGCGCAGGGCCAGGGGACATCGCGCTGCAGCTGTCTGAGACGGACAACAAGGGGAGGACACTGCTCAGACCTCAGAGTGACCTGGAGCAGACAGGCTAAGCCTGAGCCCTTGGCCTCACTGCCCGCTCTCTCCTGAGTGCTGCGGGATTGTTGTCAGAGGTTCCTCCCATGTAACCAGGGCAGTGAGAGGAGGGGCCCAGGGAGTCCCTCTCACCTTTTTGCATGGCATCTTGGAGCTGACCGAGGACTTGAAGACCAGGTCTTTGAGGATGGAGGCAAAGGGAGTCACCCCGATGCCTCCTCCCACCAGCACAGAGACTTCAAACTTGTTCCACTCCTGGTGGCCCTCGCCGAACGGCCCGTCCAGATAGAGCTGGAAAGGAGCCAGCAGTTAGCAACGCTGCCCTGCCCGCACTGCTGTCTCAGGGAGCAGACCCAGCTAGCACAGCGCAGAGCGCCCCAGGATGAGGGAAGAGGACATTTTACAAGCAGTGCCCGGAGATCTCTGATGCCCACTTGGAGCAGACAGAAGCCAGGCTGGCTACGTTTCCTTGGACAGTCCCACACGCAGCCAGTGGTAATAGAAACCAACGCACCGGCCGGGGTAGGATGAAGGACTGGGTCAGCCCAGCCAGGAGAGGGACTTGTGGCTCCAAAGAATCTAGGTGTGCCAAGACAGAGGCTTAGATCTCGGGAGCCTGAGCTCTCCCCCCTGTCCCCCCGCCCAAACAGTGGGTGCTGGAGCTCTGTAGTGCTCGGAGGACTCCACTCTCCAGAGATGTGGCTTTTTCACCCATCCCCAGACTCACAGGGGAGGAAACGCCCGGCTGTACCTTGGGATATCTGCCAATTTCAGCCACAATCTCGGGGGAGTACAGCTCCCGCAGCCGGGTGGTCCAGGGCCCTGCAGCTCGGATATGCAGGCTCAGCGCGTCCTCGTGGGGTGCAGAGGTCAGGGTGAAGGGGTGGTATTCATTTGTCCCCAGGGACAGGCAGGCAATTCGCACCCACTGCCCGGACTTGTAGTCAAAATCCTGCGGCCGCTGGAACTTGAGATAAGTAACGCCTAAGAGAAGGGCAAAGGTTTCCTTAGCATCTTTCTTAAGAGAACAGCTGCCTGCTCTGTAAAATCGACTTCCCCCTGATCTGAGCCATGCGGGGGTGCTGCACATGGCTCCTTCCTGGGTGGGAGCTGCACATGCACAGAACAGATGCTCCAACGCTCACCATGCTGCCAGGCCCCGGGCGGGAGCGGGACAGCAGGGGAGGGCGGAGATTGGGTGCAGGGAGAGTCCGGCTGGGTGGTGGTGAAAAGTGGTGTGGCGCTCCCAGCAGAGAAGATTAGCCCCCAGGGGCAGGGCAGCTGAGCAGGCTGCCTGGAGAGTGACTCCAGAGGAAGGCTCGTGGCAGCCTTGTGAGCCTGTGTCTGCTCCTGTCGCTGGGCATGGGTTGGTCTCCAACAGGGACCAGGAGATGGAGGTTTCTAATAGGTGATTTGGCCTGGTTTCTCCTTTTCTAGCAAGTCTTTCCCATTGGTAGCTTTGATCCTAGTCAGGCAGGTATCTGGGACTCAGCTCCCACCCCGTGAGGCAAGTGTAACGCCCTCCCCTGCCAGCCAGGGGCGCTGGGAGGGGCAGCGAGTCACAACATTTGCAGTGCTTGGAAGGTGCACCAGCGTCAGGGTGCAGCCGGCTCTCCTGTTACAGCAGCAGCGTGGTGTTGTACATTCCAGCACCACTGCCATGTCCGACGGCCATCAGACTTCAGCAGGGACGTACCCATGTGCCTTCTGGGTCAAGGCAGCACAGGCCTGCCCCTGCCAGCCGGAGGTGGCTAACCAGGGACACTAAGAGCTCCAAGGCTCCAGATCTCTGAGAAAGCTGGATATACCCCCCACACCTGCGAAGGGTCATGCAGACTGCCTGACACGCTAACACCCCCCGGGGAGCCGTCCCCACTGTACCTGAAGGGAGGAGCTCAGCTTTCAGCACACTCATCTCCACCTTCTTCCTGCTCAGGCTGATCAGCTTATCTGCCCCGTAGATGAGAGCTGGGATGATGAAATAGACGTGGAAGCGGGGCTGCTGGACCAGGCCGTAGCTGCCATGGATAACGACCTGGGAACACAGCGCCAAGCACACCCATGATTGCAGCACTCAGCACAGGAAACTGCTTAGGTGTTAACGTGCCCCAAATGGAGGGGCACGATGGCAGAGCTACCCAGTGGGCAGTAAGTCTAGGGTAGAGGAGCCCTGAGCAGCTGTTAGCTATGACAATAATAATCCCTACTTCTTTGCAGCCCGTTCTACAGATGGGGAAACAGACACGGAGCAGGGAGGTGACTTGCCAAAGGTCACCCAGCAGGCCAGTGGCTGAGTGCAGACTAGAACCCAGGTCCAGGGGCGGCTCTATGTTTTTTGCCGCCCCAAGCACGGCTGTCAGGTAGCTTTCTGCGGCGCGCCGGCGCGCAGTCCGCTGGTCATGCGGAT
Source organism: Emys orbicularis (assembly GCF_028017835.1). NCBI lineage: Eukaryota > Metazoa > Chordata > Testudines > Emydidae > Emys > Emys orbicularis. The sequence continues at coordinate 49,234,889 of NC_088692.1, forward strand.
TCGGCGGCACGCCTGTGGGAGGTCCGCCGGTTCCGCGCCATCTGCATGGTTTGGCCACCGAATTGCCACCGAATTGCCGCCGAAGCCGTGGGACCGGTGGACCTCCCGGGGCAAGCTGCCGAAAGCCGCCTGCCTGCCGCCCTCACAGCAACTGGCAGGCCGCCCCTCGCGGCTTGCTGCCCCAGGCACGCGCTTGCTGCGCTGGTGCCTGGAGCCGCCCCTGCCCAGGTCTCCTGAGTCCCAGGCCCGCGCTCTACCCACTAGAACCCACTGCCTGCCACATGTGCACTCGCTGTGTTTGCAAGGTTCCAGCACCTGCACGTGCTTTCTAACCAGGGGAGCTGGGTGGCTCACGGTGCCATGCTACAATCTCTGGGTGCTGAGTGGATTTGCACCTGTCTCTCCTGTACTGAAGCATATTCTCTATGCTACCAATAACATTCATTCTTCCAAGTCCACGCTAGTCCGCAAAACATTCACCTCCCCTCTGCTCAGCAGCCCCTCCTGCCGCCCGGTTCTGGTCCTGCAGTGAGCGGAGGACAATAGGAACTCACACCTATCGAGTCTAGGTTTGCACACTGTGCTCACCCCCACAGGATCTGCGGAGGTGAAAGACTGGTTGGGAAGCCCATCCACTCCCTGCACGTCCCTCCAGCTCCTTGCTAATGGCTGTGAGGAACACACTGCACCAGGTACAAAACAGGTCTGGTGCCCAACAGCTAAGATTAGCACAAGAGCGAAGCCAGGCCGCAGGACTCCAAGCCACATACCATGATGTAGAGCAGCACGTAGAGGTGGTGTGTGATCCAGAACCCCCGGAAGCTGATGCGCCGGAAGTGATGGGAGGCGAACACGTACATCACCGCCAGAATCACCAGCAGCAGCACCCCGGTCATGCCTGCCAGAAAGTGGGGTTGAAGAACGAGGGGCGAGGGGTCACCGGAATAGCCTGTGGGGGAGCTATGCAGATCCCCTCCCCTCACAGAATGCCTGGCATGCACGGATGGTCACCCTTACCTGGGACGGTCTCGAAGAACCACCAGTAGTACTTCTGGGGCATCTGTGACCTAGAGAAGAAAGAGATGACTTAACCCTCTGACATCAGATCACAGACTTCTCCACAGAACAAACCAAACACCCACTGTTTGGCTTTCCACTCGACAAATGGCCTCTAACATCGCCCTTTGGGAATGGTGGCCGTCCACAGACTGCAGTCTCCCCAAGAAGATCACCTCCCAGGCAGGTTGGACAAGATCTCTCAAGCCATCTAGCCCAGCCTTCTGCATCACACTGTCCTCCATCCGTGGTCTTACCTAGCTGCTCCTCAAACAGTTGTGCTTTGCCCGGGGCAGGGCTTCCAAAACACACTCACCCATCATCCACGAAGGCATTGGAGAAGAGGCAAGACAGGATGCTGAGTGGGCTGACCGAGAAGATATAGACATTCACTACATGGCCCCCGGTGTGGAGAACTGCAGGACACAGAGACAGAGCAAATACATGGTCACGTGCCGTCATATAGCTGTGCTCGAGAGACCCAAAGACCGCAATTTTTGCCCGGGTATCTCTGTCTGTGTCTAGGGGGGCTGGTCAGTCCCGAATGGCACGGCCTGTGTCTGCCTCTGGCTGTGCAGGATGCACAGCGGCTGGCTTCAGGGGATGTCTCATTCCCTGTCAGTATCAGCGCCAGGGGGATTCCACCCCTGCCCCCATGTAGCCAACTCACTTGAAAAGATCAGGGCCGCCATAGCGAGCCAGCGATGGAAGTCCACGGCGGCGTCAAAGGGGATGTAGCGGTTGAGGAAGGTTTCGCGCAGGAAGGTGATGAGGTTGCGGCACATGGTGAGCAGGATGTATGAGTACATGAAGGAGATGCTGGCTGCCGCCCCCCGGGAGATGACGATGCCCACGTAGGTGGTGTCTGCAATTCCTGTTGCTGGCGATGCAAATGCATAGTCTGCGGACAAAGTGGGGCAGGGGGGTTACACACAGGGCGAGCACAAGAGAGCGCGGGGGAGGAGCTCGCTCACTCTCTGTGTCTCCTTAATAGAGGGGAAACAAACCAGCTCATTTCTCCAAAAGCAAGGGCAGCAGGACATGGTGGAATGCAGGGGTGGGCTAGCGGAAGGCTGGTTATGGCTCTCTGATTCCGAGGGCCAGTCTGTGCCAGCTCCATTCTGAGCCCTCCCATGATGTAGAGCGGCCTAGGGGCCTGTCTGAACTTACACCCCTGCTGTATGGGATACCAGTGGAACATCATGCCAGGGAAGGACTGGCGTAGTGGAGGCGGGCTCTGCCATGCACCCTATCTGCCCCTGGCATGCCCCTCCATGCCAAGGTGGGGGCAGCAGGCACAGGAACTAGCTCTGCTAGCTTTATGCCAGGGGAAAGAATGCCACGCTGGCCGCTTATGGCCAGAGCCAGGCCCCTTTGCACTGCAGGTGACAGGGACAAGTCTCACTAGAGTCTGGCTGGGGACCTCCATTCTCCTTGTTGTTCTGACGTCAGTGTGTGTGTGTGTGTGTGTGACTGGTTCATGGACTCGCCTCACTTTCCCAGCCCATCACCCCCCACATCAGGCTGGCCTAGCACGCAGGGCCCTGCTCCCGGCACACCCCGCAGAAGCACACGTTCCTGCTTCTCTCCTCCCTGGATGGTGGCACTCTGAGCTGCCCCATCAGCAGGGGACGCTCTACACTAGCTGCCCACTCACAATATGCTCTCTCCGCAAACACGCCGGCAGTGATGGCGGAGAACAGAACCACACAGGCAATGTGGCGCCTGTAATTCTCGATGAAACGCTTGAACTGCTGGATCTTCTGGTGAACTTTGCTCCGCTCGTATTTTGTCCTTTGGGCCTCGGTGTATAAATGTGGCTGGTGAGGTGTTGCCCTAAAAAGAACAGTCGTCAGCTCCCGGTTAAACAAGTGCAGCACTCTTCCCACCAGACGGAGGGCAAAACTCCAGCTGACTGTGAGCGAGCAGGGCTTAGATCAGTCACGGAACCAAAGGGACCATGCGGTTCCTTAATGCCACTGAGCGCGCAGGCTCCGTGGGGCAGAGACTCCTTCGCTACGTGTCTGAGCAGCAGCTAGCGCGTTGGCTGGGCTGGCGCCTCTGCTCACTCCTGTGATACAGCTAATGAATGAGAGTTGTAAGACGATGCAAACGTGTGTCGGGTGATGCCAGCTGGCAGAGTTATACAGGACTTGATAACAACAAATAAATAGATACTTAAATAAAGGCAGATAAGATACGCTTTAAAGGGAAGCCATAAAAGGACATGAATTACAGTAATGGGAAACCTCAGTGACAGCACTAAGGGCAGGGCAGAAGGCTGGGAACTCCGAGGTAGGTCAGTAAATTCACCGGAGTTCCAATGTTGCTGCAGGGTGTGTTCCTTGCTTGGGTGATGTTTGGTGTCACTACAGCCGTGGGTCTGGGCCTCACCCCCTCCCACTCGTTGGGAGAGAGTTAGGGTGAACAAGCAGAGGTAGGGAGACCATATGTCCCGTTTTGGTCGGAACAGTCCCTTTTTTAAGCTCTGTCTCAACAGTCCAGACTTCTTTGGCAAGAGTGGGCATTTGTCCCATTTGCTTTTGGCAGCCCCATGCAGGGGGAGAGACAGGGATTGGGGGAGAGGCAGGCAGGCTCGAGCGACACCAGCCCCAGCCTCGCGAGGGGTGGGGAAGGCAGGCAGGCAGAGCTCGGGCAAGCAGCGACACCAGCCCCGCGGGGGAGGGGGGGGGGGAGGGGAGGGGCAGGGCCTGGGTGAGCGGCTTGGGCCAGCCCCACGCACTGTCCAGTTTTCCCTTTGGGAAATATGGTCACACTAAGCAGAGGCCCCCAACAGCAGAGAGGTGATGTGCGGGGAGTCCCCCACCCAGGGGAGCTCGGGACCGACCTAGCTCAGAACTGCCCTCGACCCCAGGCCCAGCTTCGACTGGAGCCGCACAGCCAAAGGGACACGTTCCTCACAAACCAGCTCCTTTCCTGACCGACCCAACTGGAGTCGCACTGCGACTACTCAATAGGCCGGATTCTGACACCCTTACACCCACAGCGCAGCCACTTGTCCTTGTGCAGGTCCACTGAAATTAGTGAGGCTACCCCAGGTGTAAGGTACTACTCAGCCTGGGGAAGGGCATCAGAAACCGGTGCTTGGTAGCTGCGTGTGGCATGCAGGGAAGGGCAGGGGTGCTCATGCCATGCTGCCATCCTACCCAAACGCCAAAATTGGCAGCTGCTTTCTTCCTCGCTAATGGGCCCCTGAAGTTTCAACTGGATCCAGATACCAGTTAGGGCAGGAAGTGAAGAAGGAGTTTTATTTTATAATCCAAGCCAATCTGATACAGAGTCGCGCAGCCATAATACACATGACACTCCGGGGCCCTTTTTACAGTCACCGTCCATAGAGAACAGCTGCATTAGCAAGGCATCAAACAGGAAACAGCTGAGCCAAAGCCTGACCCCTCAGCCAGCTGACTCAGAGGCTCAGGCTAGTGCCCAAGGAGAGGGGGTGGCATACGCATTTCTTGCCCATCCTCTTCCCCGGCTCTGGCCTCTCGCACTCCACAAGCTGTGCCATGATTTCGAGTTAGGGCTTCCTCCCTGGTTGGGATTGTGCTGCCAAAGGAACTATTTATATGCCAGAGATGCCTCTGTTGATAACCTGCGTAGCACAGCTCAGAGTCAGATGTGAGGGAATGAGGCTTTTGAAAGCAGCCCGGCAGGGGGGCCAGGCACGCTGGGGGAGGCCAGAGCATGCCAGGTTCTCATGCAGCAGGAGCCTGGCAGGCTGGGTTATTGCACACTTATACTGCAGTGTAAGGATCCAGACTCACCAGACCAGGGAGCCAGAGAGCTCCCCAGAGCAGAAGGCTGCGCGTTCCCATGATGCAGTGTAAGCCTGGGGGTTCTGTACCAGATTTCTCATGTAAAATCCAGCTCTTGAGGAGCTACCATGTGAACTCAGCAGCCAGCAGGGGCTGGAGTCATGGGGAGAGACAGGAGGGGCCGTGTTCTCCCTTACTGGGCTTGCAGCTGGCCTGCTCCCAGACACATGCTGGAGCTTCAGAAGCAGCCACTTGCCTTCCCTCTCTCCCCTCATCCTGCTGGGGCAGCGGCCGAGTCCGAGCGTGCGAGTGGGGAGGAGAAGGGTTGGGAAGACAGAATGCAGCAGCAGCAGCACACTGCCTGCTGGCCAGGGGCAGGCCCCAAGCCAGTGGGCTCAACTTACCCATTGGTATTGGTCCGGTTTATGAAGGAGACGCGGTTGCTCATGTTTTGCCTGAACACGTCAGGAACTCCTGTGGGAAGCAGAAAGGACAAACGTGTGACACAGAGACAATGCTTCCAGGAACGTCCCAATCATGCCCCTGGACTCTCTGCTCGGGAGGCAGGGGCTCTGCTGGGATGGGCAGCCTGCTCTGCTCAAGAGAAGGGCCAGCATGTAGAGTCTCCGCAGCAGAAGGCAACTTCCCCACCTTGTAGCGAATGGCGCCTCTGTGGGTTGCGGCTGGAAAAGAGACGCTGGAGGAAAGACAGGACTTGGCTCTGCCCTCCAGTGCCAGCCACCCCCAGCCCAGCTGAGCGCAGCAGAAAGGTCACCTGGACTTTCTTTGCTCTTTGTGCCCCACCACACTGACCTTTGATGCAGAGCTGGGTGAAGCGCAACTCGCTGTCATGGTCTCGCAACATGTAATGAAAATCCTCCCACGTCAGCTCCTGCTTATCCTGAAAGCCCGACGCCTGGAACATGGACTCAATCACCTGCTCCATCTGATCACCGGAGAGACAGTTGTTGGAGATCTCGATGAAGGACCTAGAGCAAAGGGACAAAGCTGGGAGCTGCAGAGCAATCAGCTGACTCTCAGAGGGCGAGAACACAGGCCTCGCTGTGCACAGCATATGCTAGCAGCCCTGGTGGGGTGCGGGTTATAGAGACCCCTGCAGGGGATGTGGCAGCACCATTTCTGGAGCCACTTCAGATGAGACTGGACTGAGCATCAGGATACATCCAGGTGTTCTCAGCTCCGAGTACTGGACCCAAAGGGTTTCACACCGGACCCCCAGAAGTTGAAACACCTCAAATGAGCAGCCACGTTTGAGAAGGCGTATGCTGACTACCTATCCAAGAGCAGCGCGGACAGGAGAAATACCTCAGCATCCTGAAGAGCTCTTCCTTGGAGAGGAAGCCATTCCCGTCAACGTCGTACATGGTGAACATCAGCTTTGACTTCTCCTCTGGGGACCCTGTTAGGGAAGAAGATGGATGGAATAAGAAATACTTCCTATTTCTGTAGTTCCTTGCAAATTATGGTCTCAAGGCACTTTACAAGGACTGAGGTGGGGCTTATGGGACCTGCAGCAACACAGTCATCATTCCAGCTGAGAAATTCCTGAAAAAAAGCACACTGCTAATGTTACTTGGAATTTGTAAGCAAGTTTGTTTCAGCTGTGTTTGCTGCTCCTCTGTGTTTGATTTCTCTAAATGCTGTCACGCGAGCTTTACCAGCATGAATAGACATGAAGAGAAATATCTTACAGCTTGAATAACTGAATGTTCGTCAAATGCAAATTCTTTATGACATATTTGAGTGTGAAAGTCACAATTCACACTTGTGTTAGTTAAGGACAAAACTCGTCATGTCAGGAAGCAGAAACAATCCCCTATGTTTATTTAAGTACCCAACAGGGCACAAATTTTGAATATTCCCAACGAGCTCCTTCTTAATGAGCTCCCAACCAAAGATGAGTCGCTGTGGAAATCTGCAGAGATTCTGAATAATAAATAAGTCTGAGACCTTGGCTACCTGTCTGCAGACAGTTTGCAAAGAGAAAAAGAAGCACAATTTGTCAAACAAATTATTTGTTGTGAATTATTCTCCTAACCAGTGCAGAGCAAAGATTTTCTGGCAATCACCTTATCTAGTCTGTCAGTTACCATATCCCACCTCCTTATTCCCTCCCAGTGTCTCAATTAAAGTATTACGGTTGTGCATTTCTCTCCAGCCTGGGGGTAAACTGGGGCAGAGTCTGGTACTCTGGCCAGGAATAAAATCACGTTTATTTTGGAACCGAGTGTCCACAGAGGCAGTTATCCTAGAATAGCTGCTGGGAATAGCCTTTTCTGCAATAGCTATTCTGGTCAATTTCCCCATGTAGACAAGCTCTTAATAAAGCTTCCAAATGCACCCAGTATAATGCAACACCACCCAACTTCCCCCAAGGAAGCTACCCCCAAAAACTGCCTGATAGTATAAAAAATGATAGTATGAAGTGGTCATGGGATGCCCCCCTGCCACTGCCTCTTGAAAAGGCAGCTGCAGAGTTTGCTGTAGCTTTACCTGTATGCTAGTGCAACAGAAAAACAGATGTTGAGAGTTACATCACTGGCCTCCTGACAGGTGGAGTGATACCTATTCATGGCAGCTTCAGAGACTAACTAGCCAAACTTTGCCCACCAGCATTGACAAAGAGAAGAGATCGCCTTCTCTGCGTTAGCAGCTGAAGGAGAAATGCTATTCTGGTTATTCTTGTTAATTAACAGGTAGAGGTCACTCTCTGCCTGAGTGAAACCGGGGTAGAAACTTGGACCCCAATTTAGGAAAGCAGTTATCCTGTGCCTAAATCCATTCCTATTCAGGACAACATTTGAGCACACATTTAAATTGAAACACATGCTTACGTGCTGGCCTGAATCAGGACCTCAGTTAGCTACTTCTTACATGCATCATATTCAGAGGGATTTGGTCACACTTGTGTTCTGAGCTTGAAGGAATTTGGCTAAGGCACCAGTGGACTTCAGTGACTACACAGGGACAGGACCTTCACTTTATGTTTCATTTGATAGATGGACCATGCCAAGGTTCAGCTGAGCTGTGATGGCTGGTGAGCAGAGTGTAGACAAAGGAGGAAGCTGTTTAGCTGGGGCTGTGACTGCAGCAAGATGCTTCCTGTTAGCAACGTGTGTCAGTGACTCTCTCTCAGTCCTCCATCAAAGTCTCACCTTTCATGAAGACCACCAAGATGTCCAGGAACTCTCGGAAGGAGAGATATCCATTGCCATCTTTGTCAGCAAGAGAGAACATGGACTCCACAAACATGGACTGGGGTTTGAGCCCCAGTGACTCTGCAAACTCAGCCCGGCTCAGCTCACACTTGAGAGATTCTTTTGGTGTCAATGACGTTTCAAAGTTGAGGTCTCCGGCATCTGACTTGTCAATGTCCAGCACCTGCGATGAGAGAGGCAGGCTGGGGGTTAGTCCCATACTCAGCACTCAGACAACAGAACCACCTTAACCCACACCCCTTCTATTCCATACAAACACTGGTGGTCTCTCCCCAACCCTTAGCCAAGGTTTAATAGCAGATGCTCTGACAAAGTCTCCTATGACTCCCATCTGATGGTCCTTATTATTACAATACACACTGGAGGGCATTTACTGGTACAGTGTACTCATCATGTTGTCATGCAACAGCCTCTTCCAGGTATTAAATGGTAATATCCCAGCACTGCCATTTCCTCAGTCCTCTATAAATAACAGGGATTCTTTACTGTCAAACAGATTGGCAGCTTGTTCCTGGTGTGTGGTTTGCCTATTATGGTATGCAACAATAGCAGCAGTGCCTAATGCTTAGTCAATATAAATAGCTGCCCTCCATTTACCGGAGTGCTCACCACACCCATGTGCTGGCTTGGTACATACCTGGGCAAATAAATGTCTGAAGAAAGTCTCCAGGATCTGCTTCCTCTGCTCTTTGGTCACAGCCCTCTTCAGCAGGCTGCGTTCCGTCAGGTCAGACACGTTGAGAGACAGTCCGTTCCTCTCCAAGTAGTCGGTCAGCTTCCGGACAAAGTCACTTCGCTCCGCCTCGCCGTTAAAAAGCAACACCTGGAGGAGCCCCCAAAGAATGAGCCGTTGAGCTGCAGCCATTCTCAGCTGGGCTGGGAGTGGCACTCCACTAGCGTGTTAAAACCAGGCTAAAATGCCAAGAGCCCAGCAGCAGCCCCAACACCACTCACAGCTAATCAGGCTCTTGCTTGAAGATCTCATTTCTCTTTCCGCTCATGTTCTCTCTGTGCCTAGGCACACGAGCCCTGCTTCCAACCCGCAAGACCCGCCCAACCAGTGACATTTCTATTTCCAGGGGGATGATGTAGATTCATTGTTTGAGAAGGCTACAGCTTCTTGTAACTAAAGATCAGAACCTATGGGGCCCACCTGAAGCATTCTCTGTGTAGGCCAGACCATCAGACACCTCTGGGCCATTCCTGTGGAGCTCTGGTTGTTATTTAGATAGGCAGGCATAGCCACCATTAACATGTTTCATGCTGCACGTACCAAAGAGTGGAAATATAGGATCCAAAATACCACGTGAGATAAAAATGCCTCCTATGGACTCTGGAGTTTCCACCTGTTTGATTCGTTTACCAGCACTAAGTAGAATCCTGACATTTCTTTCGTGCATACGTGGGGCATGCGTGATTTGGAGCCTTGGAGCATCATGTTTACTAGAAATTCAGTTATTAGACCTCATAGATCTGGGCAAAGGGCTTTTTCAGAATCAGTACAAAGCATTGGTGTTATTATCCACTGGCCTGGAATCCCCAGTGTAAGGTTACCTCAGCAATAAACCCAGCCACCCCTGCCGAAGCATTTATTTTGGGCTCCCAAGAACACGTCACCAAGGGAGGTGCAGGGTAGGGAATTTATTCCTTGTGATTGGCACAGCCAGGCAGAAAGAAAGCTCAGAGGTAATGCCAAGCACACGTCATGTGTCCCATTACATACCAGGTCATACTCTTTGGGAATCTTCAGGAGCAAAGCTTTGTTCCCTTTGTTGATGGAGAGGACCATGTCCACCTGCTGTTGGTTTTTCAGACTGATGCTGCGGAGCATGGCTCGCCGGCTGTCCAGCACTTTGATAATCTTGTCTGGATGAAGCTGAAGGTAGATGAGATTGCTGTCTGTCTTGGGACCTAGCCACTCCAAGGCTGACAGGAGAGAATGCAGGGAGTTGGGTCAGAATGGTTGTATTAACTCATGAATGTGAGTATTAACAAACACCTTTCTTCACTGGGAGAGTGGCCTACAAATACATCTACTCCTGTATGGGGTAGGTAACAGAAGCCCTTTATTCCCCTGCTGATCAAGCAGTCTATCCAAATTGCAGAGCAAACTGTACTGCTAATGAGCTCAATTCTGGTATTACATGGACTGGTTCTGTCCGGTATAATTCCATTTTTTTCAATACAGTTACTCCTGATTTACACCTGTGTAAGGGAGATCAGGGTCAGGTCACCAGGCTCCATTTTTAAGGACATTATAGAGCTGGAGGTCTCCATTTCATAGGGGATACGTATTATTCAGTAACCCAGATCTCCTACTGAATCACAAGGCAACACTGAGGGCAAAATTCCCTTATCCTAGCCACATGGCTCTCAGAGCGTCAGAGCTGAGATCACTCATGCAGACGGGAGAGGGGGATTTTACTCTAACTGGGCAATGCCGGAGAGAAGCCCCACGGCTTCCAGATCAAATGCCAGCAGCCTGCTCTAGGGCCAGCCCCAGAAGCTGCCACCTGCCGTCACATGAGTGCCCTGTACCGGAGTTTCCCTCCCAGCACCCAGCTGAAGGTGAGCTGCATGAAGAAGGGTGTCAGCTCCATGCCAGCACTGTCCTAGACAGTAACCCACGCTGACAGCAAAGGGGGTTTGGTGGATGCATGACTTGGACTACGGAGGAACCACCCAACTCCAGTGAGCTAGGGGTTCCACCATGCCCCCCGAGCCAGCCAAAGGTCCCCGCCTTACCCTGCACTCCCTCGCCCGACACCTCTTTCCTCATGCTGGGGTTTGCTTTTCTCTGCAGCTTCTTGAAATCGCGCTTGCGGAAAGTAGCGACAATCCAGGCAACGAATAAACTTACTGGGGGAGCAAATGAGCAGGAAAGGGAGAAATGAGGTAACAGAGCGACACAGGACCACCCACCTCCTGGCAGTTCAGCCCTCGTGGTCACCCACGAGGGCTTACAACGATTCCCATCTACCACTGGGGCGTGGAGGGAATGTGGGATTGTTCCCCTCCCCCACTACGGCACGTTTCAACCGCAAATGACTTTATTTAATCAAGGGTTCCAGTCACATTTGTGTCTCTGCCTCCATCTCTGGCATCGCTAATGTCCCACCGAAGGTTCCTGCTGCTGCTGCTGGGACCAGAGAGTCACACAACCATAGATGTGTCGGGCTAGAAGGGACCTTGAGAGGTCATTTGGTCCAACCCCCTGCAGGACCAAGTAAACCTAGACCAGCCCTAACAGCTGTGTGTCCAACCTATTCTTAAAAACCTCCAAGGACGGGGATTCCACAACCTCCCTTGTAACCTATTCCAGAGCTTAACTACCCCTAGAACTAGAAAGTTTTTTCCTAACATCGAACAGAAATCTGTCCTGCTGCAGACTATGCCCATTGCTTCTTGTCCTACCTTCATCAAGACAGGATCATCAGATTGTCTAATCTGACCACCAATCAAGCACAGACCCCTAAATGCCACCCAGCCACCATCTAAGGTACGTTTCCCCATTACACGTGGCCCCAGTGTCACAGGGGACCTTGGTGCAGTGAAGTGACTCACAGTCAAGTGCAGCAGGAACTATCATCCTGCAAGCTGCCGAGCATCCTCCTTCCCCAGTGACTGTGATGGGAGCTGAGAGTACTCAACATCTCTCGGAGGTACTCCACTCCAGCCAGGACTGGGCCTTTTCAGAGCAGGGGACAGCACGGAGCTGCAGTGGGCCAATTCCCAAGGGCGGCTGAGTGCATGCAACTCCTGCTGATGCCAGACGGCGACACAGGTGCTCAGCCCCCAGGGGGATTTGGCACAACAACCGCATTTAAGCAAGAAGTAAATAAACAAAGGAAGCGAAGGCCAGTGCAAACCTAAAGGAAAACAGCAGAGGGCGACGAGGATAAGCCCGAATCCAGCTCCGCTGCCTTCGAAATAGTCCAGCACTGTCATGGGTGTGCAGTTTGCCAGCTTTTCCACAGTCAACTGCTGGGGCTGAGGACATGGATCCACTGGTAGGCAGAGAGAAGATAGTCTGAATGCCATGATGCCAACCCAGCTCACGCTTGCTTTGCCTCTCTAGGAGCACACTCACTATGGGATGATGAGAGGGCTTCTCTGGAGTTCGGAAGGGTTCCCCCTAAAGCTTGGGAGGTCTTGGGGAAAAGCTCTGGGCCCTACATTTAACTCCAACTCAGAGTTTTAGAGGCCAGATCCTTGTTGTCAGTTACATGGGTTCCAGTCCCCTGGCTGCTGCACCCATTTAACCCAGTGGTTCTCAAACTGTGGTCCGTGGACCACCAGTGGTCCGCGAGCTCCATTCAGGTGGTCCGCGGATAATTCCCTCTAAGGTGTGCGCCTGGGTGGCCGCATACGAGAGAATGAAGGGCCACCCACCTAATTAGTGGAGCCGCGCAGGTGTGGCTCTACTAATTAGGTGCCTGGACCCTGAAGAAGATGCACATGTAAGGTGAGGTGGTGGCCTTGGGGGGAATAGGGGATAGGTGGGTGGGGGGAATTTGGGACATGCAGGACTGTGGCGGCCAGAGAATGAGGCGCCTTTCCCCAGCTCCAGGGCTGCGGCTTCCGGGGAGAGATGGCCTTCCCAGCCTCAGCTCTGTGGCTGCTGTGGTGGGGGAGAGACCCCAGTTCTTCCCAGCCCCAGCTCGGGGGCTGCTGCAGTGGTAGACAGAGGGCACATCCATCACATTAGAAAGGTAAGACTACTGATATTAAAATATGAGTTGTGCGCTTTTATTTGTAGAACAAAAAATGTTAATTATTATTAATGTTTTTTTTATACAGCGCTTTTATCCAAAGCACTTTACAATAGTTAGCTAACAGTACAAACAACATTTGGAAAGATCACTAAGTGGTCCGCCGAGACCCTCAGCAATTTTCAAGTGGTCCACGAAAAAAAAGTTTGAGAACTACTGATTTAACCGAATTGGCCTGCTCTGGATTCCTTGAGAAGTCATTTGTACAATAGTATTCTGCAGCGCCCGCTCTCCCACAAGACCTGGGAATGGGCAGTAAGGGAATTACCATGTCTTATGAGTTACTGGCACTACGGACCAGGTGCTCAGCCAGGCTTTAGTGCCGCACGGCAGGATTGTGTTGCAATTCTGGAAATCACTCTTGGTGCAATTACAAGTTGGCAGGATTTTTGTGTTTTAAACAGAAATCAATAAACCTCTTCCAATGGGATTGGAAGAATGCAATAAAAATGTTCGCACGGTAAATGGATAACTTTATGGGGCAGGGTGGGGCAAAAACACAGCAGCAAAATGACCACTGATGTTACTGGCCACAACTCACAAACAAACCGTGCCCTACTTTCTTCAGGTCAAGGCCAGTAACAGGGGACGAGCGCATGACACGGAAAGTGAGGAAAAGCGACGGATGCTGGGTTAGCCATAGGTGCTGGCCTGGGACCTCTGGAGCTCCTGCTGGCCATCTGTGTGCTTCACTTTGCCAGTACCCAGAATGCTTTACCACCTCAGACCCAACTCATGGCCATGCCAGGGCGTGAGCTCTGGGCCATTCCCACGTGAACAGAGTTGGCTTTGCTTATTGCAAGGGGGTTCCATCAGTCTTGGCCTCCAGACCTTGACAGCAGCACTGTTCTATTAGAAACCATGGCAATTCAGGCCAGCTCCGTAGCTTTTCATTCAATTCCTGTGCCCAGTTTGTGCTGCCCAATCCAACTGCTAATGGACACGCAGTCCAGATGTGCAGTGGGGTGCATTAGAGGACAGCCATGCAAGGAGTGTCACCTGGACGATGCCCGAGCGGAGAGCCTCTCAGCTGGTGGGCAGAGTGCTGTGTACAACCTGGCTGTATAGCCCAAGACTGACCATGGGGAAAGGTGAAGGGACATAGCAGCCTGGCTCCCCGGGGTCATTGCCCCAGCAGCACAGAAAGGAAACACTCACCAGCACTCCAGTTAAACACCTGCACCGGGAGGTCTGTCGGCTCCGCATAGGTGACATTAACAAGGACATCACGGAATGTGGTCTTTTGAATCTCTTTAATTTCGTCATCTGTGAATAACCTGCGGAAAGAGAAAATGGAATCCAGTGTAGGCGTCAGAGAACCCCGCCCACACCAGGAGTGTGTGTGACCCCCCAGCCCACGCTCTCCCCAGATCAGCACCTGGAGAGTCCCAAGAATGTGTCTGACCCAGAGCCCCCAGCCGACACCCTGCCCCAGATCAGCCCCAGGAGAGTGCCAGGACTGTATAGCACAGACTCTGACACCCACCCCACATCATCTCAGGAACTGGGGAAGAGGATTGAAGACCAAGGCTCCACAGCAGCTCGTCGATGGGTTGCCAGGGCCCTGCTGGGACGGCTTTCTTCAGCCACATGAAAGTCTGAGCTCGTTCTCTATTGGCCTGAAGTGCTTCTGGGGCTTCAGCATTGGTTCCCACTGTGTAGGGCTCCAGGCCCCAGTCTCAGGCCAGTTACAGTGCATTACAGAATGTTAAATTGCACAACACCATCCTGGTGGTGCTCTGGGGGAACAACAGCCAATGCAGAGACCACCCATGGCGCTTGCTGCCGGAAGAGACACTTACCTGTTCTTAGTGTTTTCGAACCAAAACCTGTCCCCGTCACGCAGGCGTGTAAACTGGTCCAAGATGATGGCGCTGAAGAGGTCTCCGGGGTCTCCGTTGCTCTCCAGCATGCCCCCCGGCAGGAGTTCCAGCTTGGAGATGTCGTTGTCGTATAGGGCAGATACATTCCCAAGGACCTGGAGAACAAGCCCCGTGGGTTAGGAAGGACTGATTACACCCAGTGCCCCCATGCACTGGGGGGTGAGTGTATCAAAAAGCCTTGAGAAGTTTCATTAGCCCTTTGGGGTCTTATGGCAAAGCCAGCTGGTGTGGGATGGTGACAATGCCAGCTGTGTGTATTACCCTGTACAGGTGCCATAGCCTTCCCACCGAAACGGAGGGAAGGAAGGACCGACCAAGGTCAATAGATCCCCTCTGCCCCTCCCAGAGATTTCAAGACTCGTCTGGTGTGGGAGGGGCAGGTGCCGAGAGCCCCGGCTCACTGCTCCAGAGAACCCTCAGGTCTCTGCCAATGAGAGCACAGGAAAGCCTAGCTGCTCTGTCATTGGCAGGAGTATCACTGTGCTTCCCATTGTGCTTGACTCCCAATGGTCTGTGATCCATGCCTGGCACCTCCACCGTCAGCTCCTCACCGAGGTCCCCTGTGGCCTCCTTTCCCCCAAACCGTGTAGACTCCAACCCTCCTGTACCATCCTCGCTGGAGCTGGGGCCTGATTATTTACCATCAGATTAAGGATCTCCCAGCATGCATCTCGCCACTGGCAGAGAGACGTTGCAGCAACTGGGTGCGGGGGCTGATGATACTTGTAGCTAGGTAGGAGGACTGGGGAGAACCTGGCCAGTACTCTCTGCCCTTCCTACTGACCACTTGAAGCCTACGTCCACACTGCCGTCAGAGGGGTGGTGGCAGCGGCTCAGGCAGATATACCCACACTAGCTTTAATCTCACTAGCAGGCTAAAAACTCAGTAAAACCACAGCGGCATGGGCTGTAGTGCAGGCTGTACAAGTCCACCAGGGACCCTGGGTATGAACATGTGTTGCTGGCCTGCAATAAAGCCGTACCGTCTTCACTGCTGTCTGTAGCTGCGCTAGCTAGACTACCTCTGACTATGGTAAAAAGAACAGGAGTACTTGTGGCACCTTAGAGACTACCAAATTTATTAGAGCATAAGCTTTCGTGGGCACTAAGGTGCCACAAGTACTCCTGTTCTTTTTGCGGATACAGACTAACACGGCTGCTACTCTGAAATCTGACTATGGTGCGGACGTAGGCTAAGGGTCTGATCTGACCAGAGATGGCAAGTCAGTGGGAGGGGAAGGGGCTAAGCACTGCACTGATGTAGGCAGATGATTCAGTTGTATCAGCCTTGCTCACAGCTGTGACTGCTCTAACCCCCCGGCTGCTCCAATCCTCAACCCGGGAGCAGCTGCGGCTCCAGGGAAGAGTAGAGCACACACAGCTATGTGGGAGGGTGGGCAGCCGCCAGGCACCGAACTCAGCACAGAGCTCACCACCAGCGCAGGGCAGGGCAGCCAACTGCACCAGCCACCAACGCCTGAGGCCCCAGTGCTGCTCTGAGGGCAGCAGCAAGGTACCCAGCCCCTCATGTGGTGATCTCTCTCTAGCCAGTTTTAAACCCAGACTGAGGCCTGATTTACACACAGCATTTGAGCTAGTGTAGCGACATCGGTGAGGGCTGTGGCTCGCTCCCCTTCCCTTTGTGAATAACTATCCCAACAGAAACGCCTTTAGACCAGGGTAACTGTCCACACTAGGGTGTCGTAGCGCCTTGACTGCACCAGGACAGTTAAAGCCGTACGACTTTTGCATGCAGATGAGGCCCCAGCAGTGGGTGTCTGAGGCTAACACAAGCTGCTGAGGTTAAATGACATCTCCGTGCTTCTGACCTCTTTGTCCACGTGGGCGAAAAGTGACCAGTTTGCGGCAGGCTTTAAGTCAAAGAGCTCCCTGGCCTTGGTATAGGTGGATAGGCCGAGGTCTCGCCCCCGCTGGATGTAGCTCGCCACATAGTCGGTGCGAGAGTACTTCAGGGGTCCATACCAGTAATCTGGGGAGAACAAAGAGAGGAGCTAAAGACACGGTAACGCAAAATCAACCTCCAACGATCACCCTTCCCCTCGCAGGACAGCGGGGGCCCTGAGAGGATAATGCTGCATGCTGGCCTCTCCCCTCACTAAGTCCCCTTCCCTCATGGACTCATCTTAAAGCGAAGATCCCTGCCCAGCACTAGCTAGGAAGGGCTACAGGAAAGAGAGCAGTTGGGCACAGTCATAGCTGCGGGTAGCGCAGGAGAGTGTCAGGACTCCTGGGTTCCATTCCTGACTCTGCCACCAACTCTCTGCCAAGCCATGTCCCCTCCCTGTGCCTCTCTGCCCCAGCTGTAAAAGGGGGACAATGAGACTCCCCCAAACAGCCGAAAGAGACAGACGTTCAGCCAAACTACACAACTGCAACAAGAAAGCGTCTCAACCTCTGAGATCCTCCACCACCACGTTGTCCTCCAGCTCTGCGATCTGGGAGCTCATCCCCAGCAGCAGGTCGTCCACGTCCTCCGCCGTCCGGAGATTGGGATTCTAAATGAAAGAGAGATTCTCTGTCATTATGGTGCAAACCTGTGAGAGACCCGTGATGTTCGCACCCGCCTGACCCAGCACCCAAAGGAACCTTGATTCATAGAGTTTAAGGCCAGAAGGGACCATTAGATTTTCTAGTCTGACTTCCTGCCTAGCACAGGCAAGTGACTTTTACCCAGCTACCCCTTTATTGAGTCACTTCCTTGTGTTTGACTAAAGCATGTCTCCCAGAAAGGCACCCAGGCTGGATATGAAGGCATCCCGAGACAGAAACTCCACCCGTTCCCTTGATAGCTTGTGCCAAAGGTTGATCACTCTCACTGAGAAACATGGGCCCGATCTCTAACTGGAATACGTCAGCTTCCTCCAGACCTTCACAGTCCTGCAGGCATCAAGCTAGATCCTCAGCTGATGGAAGTCACTACTGATCTACACCAGCTGAGGATCTGGCCTTAGACTTGAATGAGAATTGTTCAGTTAATGCCCAGGGCAGGAAAAGGCTGGCTCCTGAGGCTCATTAAGCCAGTTATCCAGCTCATGCACTGCTGTTTTCACTGGTCGGCAGAACTGTTGGGTTTTGTTTCAGGGACATTTTTACAATTAGTACCAAAAACGTGATTTTTTTGGGCCATTATTTGTGAAAATGTTACAGCAGGTGAAAATCAGCAGCCAATGGAAGGCAGAAGGTCCCTTGAGGCCCTGGAGGGTGTAGCACCCTGTGCCTTGTCTGTTCCCAAAGTTGCCTGGTCTCCCTGTGAGCCCGGGCAGCACATCACAGTGCGGCTGCCATACACATGTGCGTAACCATCTCCAGATCTGGTTCCCATAGGACAGATCCATTATCTTGGCCCTTTCTGAGTCTCCTGTCTGCAGAAGCTGCCTCCCGAGGGATGGGGACGGAGGAACAGAAGCAGCATCAGAGAACAAGAAGGAGCTTTTTCTGCGGGAAAATTTTCATTGACCCAAAATGTATCAACTTTTTCTAGGGAAAATCTCAACAAAATCTCTCGTCTGCAGTTGGTTCGACCCAAATGAGAACATTTGGTGCATTCAACTGCACGGACGCATTTCGTTTCAAGACTGTTCAACGTGAAACTGCATCTGCCGAAGGCGCATCATGCCCTGGCTCTCCCCATGACCCCGCCTCTGACCCAACTACATGGTGCATCATGGGAGTCACGTGCTGGGAGGCAGAATGTGACGAGAGAGCCCAGCGCATGGGCAGAATGAGGGTGAGAGGCACATGAATCCAGCTCCCATGAGGCACCGCGTGGGCAGACACAGTTTAATATTGAGCTGGCTCGGAATGAAAAGTCCTGACCATTCCAAATGGAAAACGTTTGAATTTCTTTGGGCGGCATCAAGTGCAATATCCCAACTTTCCTCGCAATTTGGGGTGGAAAGAAACTTTGACTGAACGGACTTTCTGGATGGATATAGACCCCGTTCTGCTCAGGGGGGCGCTGCCTCTTTATCTCCTCAGAGCTGCAGTGCCTCGCATGGCCGTTCGCAGTGAAGTGCTAGGGCGGGGCAGTGACTGCATTAGTCAAGCGCGGGACAGGTGGGTGGGGTGGCCCCAGCGGGGCAGCTCCCTGCCGGCTCCCTGAGTGCTCCCTGCTGGCTCCTTCCCGCCTGACTCTCTATGCAGTGGAATTCCCACCAGGCCATTCTGGTGATGGGATGCGGTTGGCAAGGGCCTTGCCATTACTGGAACGGTCCATTCGGCCCCCTGATGACCAGCAAGGCTCTGATCCCCAGGATGGCCGGTAAACTCTGCTACATGGCAGGCCGAAGCAGCCCACCGCCATACTGCGCCAAGACCCTGCCCTCCTAACCCTTGAGTGCTCTGCTATTGTCTATTGCAGGCGCATTCAGAACCAGAGACCTGAATCCAGCCCATTCACTGTGACTGCGGCGAACTCTGCAAGCCTGGGGGCCCTGGGAATGCCGCGTGGCTGTGCCAGGAGCCGGCCTGTATCAATAAAGTCTGAGAGCCCTGGGGATTCCTCCTCCCTGCCTGCCCCCTTTGAGCAGCTGGGCCAGGGCTTTGCATTCCACGCTCTCAGGAAGGTAAATAAAGGGACGAGGGGGGGGGGGGTCTTTTAAACAGCAGCTCCCAGAGCCCCTCGACGGTGGGACAGCGACCGGCCTGGGGGGAGGATTAGCCTGCATGCTGGGTCTTTGCTGCCAGTGCGGCAGAGTTTCGGGGCGGGGCTCCTGGAACTTCAAGAACCTGCTGTGCAGAAGCATGGAGCAGCTCCCTAAATCCTGCCCTCCTGCTTCTGGGACCGTGCCAGGCAGCGCAGCGGGGACAAGACTTGGCCCGCGATGCAGGTAGTCCCTGCCCTTGGCCAGGGTGCGGGTGAGACGCTGCCCTTCCCAGGCCCCCTGTACCTCTCTGCACCAGTAGCTGTTGCAGAGCCGGAAGGCCGGCGACTTGCTCTTCTTGTCTTGGTTGAGCACTTCCTGGAAACTGCAGGTGTTGTTTCTGGAACAGAGGAGAAGGGTGAGGCCTGCAGCCCCTCTGGGCGGGGATAATGGTGGGGCTGGGAGGGGCTTTTCTGCAGCTTGCTAGAGTCTGAGCCCCCAGAAAACAGTCCTGAGTGTAGACAGCATCTTTGTATCCTTACTGCTACATACACAGCTGGGTGGGAGCTCCAGCCGCCCCGGCCTTCACATGGTATGACCGGTGCTACACTTCTCTGCTGGCAGGGAGAGGCAGCAGGGCAGGGAGCCTGCGTGGCCCCAGGCTCTTAAGGGAACGCCTGCTAGGGCGGCGGTGCCAGCCCTGCTGCTAGGAGCTGGCAGGAAAGCACTGAGCTGGGTGATGCTTTGGAGGCTTGTGTCTTTCAGGGTTTGGGGTGGATCTGCCGCCCTCCAGGAGCGGAGACCAGCTCTCCCTGCTGCAGTCGGACCTGCGTGGCACGGCCGCCAACGCGCCTGATGCAACTGCTGCCTCCGCCTCACCTGCCTGGCACTGCTGCCCCACCTGATGGGCACCCCCACCTGCCACACGACTCTCCCTACCTCCTGTAGACTCCAGGGGGTACCATGGTCGCCAGGGAGTGCCCCATGGCAGCCAGGAACTCAGTGGAGATGCTGGGATCCACATGCTGCTTGTAACCTGCAATGAAGAGCAGCTGCTGGGCTGCACCTCCTGGTGGGGGAGTGAAGAGCCCCCTCAGGGCCCCTCGCTCCCCATCCACCCACTGCTCCCCACAGCCCCCCCTCAGGGCCCCTCACTCCCCAACCACCCACTGCTCCCCACAGCCCCCCCTCAGGGCCCCTCACTCCCCAACCACCCACTGCTCCCCACAGCCCCCCCTCAGGGCCCCTCACTCCCCAACCACCCACTGCTCCCCACAGCCCCCCCTCAGGGCCCCTCGCCCCCCCATCCATTCAGTGCTCCCCACAGCCCCCCCTCAGGGCCCCTCACTCCCCAACCACCCACTGCTCCCCACAGCCCCCCCTCAGGGCCCCTCACTCCCCAACCACCCACTGCTCCCCACAGCCCCCCCTCAGGGCTCCTCGCCCCCCCATCCATTCAGTGCTCCCCACAGCCCCCCCTCAGGGCCCCTCGCTCCCCCTTCCACCCACTGCTCCCCACAGCCCCCCCTCAGGGCCCCTCGCTCCCCCATCCACCCACTGCTCTCCACAGCCCCACTAGGCCCCTCACCCCACACTCCTGCTCGCCTCTTGCACCCCGGGCTTCCTGCCCCCTCACCTGCGTATGATGGGATGGTTTTCTGTAGGAATGTCGGCAGCCACTCGTACAGCACGATATTCTGCAGAGGAGAGGAGGAGATGGCGTCAGCACAAACATCCACAGAGCTCGGGGCAGAGGCCCCAGCCATCATCACTCCAGGGGCTCTCCCTCGTGCTGGCCCCTCTGCACAGGGCTCCCGGCTCCCTCACCTGGTAGGTAGCAACGACCCACTTGCGCGCATGCTGGAATACGTCCTCGTCCGACCAGCTGGGGTTCTCCTGGGCCAGCTTCGAGGCCCAGTGATTGTGGTAGCGGAACCAGACGATGCTCTCGGCCTGCAGGAAAAGGTTCTCGTTCCCTCTGGCATTCCCAAAATCTACAACAATCAAGGAGCCCATGAAGTGCAGGACAAACACACACAGAAGTTAGAAGAAAACATAAAATACTCTTGCTGGTAGGTTGCCACATAACACAACTGTATTTCTCAGAATCCAAAACCCTACCACACAAGAACCAAATCCAGAGAGAGACAGAGCAGGCTGCTCTCTAAGGCAGCAAGGCACAACCCTTGCTCTAGGCCAGCTCTTTGCAGACTGCATACCGAAGATTGCACTTATCCCTCCAGACCCCCTGCACCGCAAGCAGAACCAGGAAACCCCTTGAAATTTAAAGTAGTAGCTTTTTTTTTAAAGACAGTTTTCAATACACCACAGAGCTGACTGTTGCTGCCATGGAACAGAAAGGAAGCCTGCTGCTAGATTCCCACACGCAGCTTCCCTGGTGCTATGGGGAGGGAAGAGATTGGAGAGGGGATGTTCTGCGGGCTGTGTGCCGCCGGCACTGGGTAGGGGATTTTCAGTGTCCAAGTCTGCCAGCCAGAGGCCATTCTGTGGGGAACAGAAGAAAGGTAGAAGAGAAGACAAGAGCCCTTCCTTGTTCTTGTAGGATGCCAGTAACTATTTTCTAGTCCTCTCTCTATATATATATCAGAGGGGAGATGAGTAAGAGGGAACACAATAGAGAAATAGAAAAAATAAGGAGGCAGTTGATTAATTTAAAAAACAGCACATTTAAACCTGATAAAGGAAGTCCTTTAACACCGAACATGGCTACCCTGTGGAACTCCTTGCCACAAAGTGTGGCCAAGAAAAGAGGTTACATTTCTCTCTCATTTCTTTCTCCTACTGTTTTTAATCTTTCCTCATGGAAAAAGTAAAAGACAAAGCAAACAAAGCTGTCAGATGCACATCAGGTATTTGACAGTTTTATGGACAAGCAATACACTTCGTCAGTCATAAAACATCTCTCGTCCGCAGCGTGGCATGGCATGAGCACACCCCCTGCTTTGGCACGGGAGATGCTGAGCTCTTCCTAGCATCAGGTAAAGGGGCAGAGAGCAAAGGATGGCCAGATAAAGAATTTTAAAAAAAGCACAGCAGGATTATTACCAAGTTTGTTACCTGCAGTTTAGATCATTTCAGATTAGAGGGGAAGAGTGGGTTTCTATCAGCATAGTTTGGGCTGGGCTGGGCTGGGAGCTGACGCAGGGCTACCTCAAATTCACATTGCATCTTCAGCGTACGCAGGGGTTCCTGTCACCTCCCTTGCGTGATTTGGCATTTCTCTCCCTCTTAGGCTGGGTCCCTGCCTCCTTCCCCGGCTGGGCATCCACACAGAGTGGTTCCAAAACTTTCCCACTTGCTGGGAACTGACTTTATTGTGACCTGAGCAGCATTATCCCAACAGGAACCTTCGCTGGTGCGTCCTCCCTGAGCTTGGCCGCCCCAGGGGCCTCCCTGACCTAGTTCCCTCTCTCTAGGGAGCCAATCCGGCTAGTCGGGATGGAATTAACACAATGCACTTGCTATCATGAGTGGGCGGAGCTTCAGCAGCTTTGGGCAGAGTTCTGACCCTCATTGGCAGGGAGGTTCTGCCCCAACGCACCACCCGATAACTGTCTCAGGGCTGCATGGGCTGCAGGGCAGCCTGGGCCTGAAGCAATCCCTCCATAAGGGCTAGGGAGAGGGCCAGCCCTGGCAGGCCTTATGGTGCTGAGTCTGACCAAGATTCTGCCTTCTTTGATCACTGCCTCCCTCACTCAGGGTGTTGCTGGGGAAGGAACATTACACAGGTGAGTCTTTAAACTGTGATTTGAGGACTTCAGTCACTCAGCCAGAGGTTAGGGGTCTAGTACAGCCACGAGGGGGTGGTTGAGGCTCTGTGGCCTGCGACATGCAGCAGCTCAGACTAGATGATCATGAGGGTCTCTTCTGGCCTTAAAGTCTAGGTGACCCACCAGCACAGCCTGGGTCTGTAGGGGCAGCACCTGGCTGCAGGGAGTGGCCAGCACTTTGCTGCCAGGGCCTGGCAAGTGCTAAGAGATGTTTCTCTTCATGGCGCTGCTTGAATGCACCTTGGTTCCAAACCACACACCACACCCAGGAAACAAACAGCTTTTTGTCTGGGAATTTCCACTGGTCCGCCCTTTCCAGGGTGAGTGCTTGGCATCAGGTTCCCTAGATGCAGGGGGATCTGGCCTACCCACCCAGCCCCTCGCTCCCTGCACCGAGGTGACGCTCTGCTTGGATGCACCCAGTGGTGGGTTTGGTCGGGGAATCGGGTGGGAGACTGATGACTCAGTGCTGGGGGAAGCCCAGCAGTTTTAACCGCTTTTCTGCATTTCTCTCAAGCAGCCTGTGCAATCGGCCTGATTCTGATCCAGGATGGGTTGGAGACTTCAGCCTGGGTAGGGTGTGAAATAACCTTGCAAATGCACCAGGGGAGGCTGAAAGGTGGGAAACTGGGACATGAGGCTTCCTTACCATAGATCCCTTGGGAGCCCCCCTTTCCTGTGGACGGGTCCAGAGCCTTCCACATGAAGTTTCTCCCGTCCGTCTGCTTCGGGAAGCTATTGTTAGTCTCAGAAGCCAGCTTCCCACCAGAGAAACTCCTCAAGGCATCACTCCAGGAATGAGAAGGGCCATAAATGGCACTTCCATCAAGCCAGCCTGTCACCATGTTTATCTGAGGAGAGAAGCAAGGGCTGGGATCAGAGCAGAATGATCAGCTGCCTCCTGGTCTCTGCATGGGGATGGAGAATAATCAGGGCTTAGCCAAAACCCAGGTCCTCTGTGCGCTTGTATCTATTGATGGCCCGCTACACACACGGTGAGATGAACAGCACGTACGCCACAAGGAACAGAAATCTTACCACCTTCTTATCAATCTGGAGCAGAAGTCACCAGAATCATCAAGAAAGGGATGGGCCTGCCAATGTTGATAAACTACCAACCCCGTGACCCTTCCTCCAGATAAGGGGCCTTCCCAGAGGCTGGAGGAAGTTCCGTTATCATTCTTTTAAATTATTTTTCATTTCCTGCTTTCCTTTGGATTCTGAAACAGAAGCTCTTGAATCACAGGCTGAGTAAAGCAGGGCAGGAGGAAGTCCTGGACTCCTCCCCAGCAAACCTGCTCTCAGCAAGGTGGTTCTAACCAGAGCCCCTCCGTTTGGCTGCTGCTCATCCATCCCTAGAGCCGTGTCTCCTGCTGCTGCTTTGTGAAGTCTCTTTCTGCTACAGCTGGGCCACGCGTTTCACGTGGCAAACATTTCCATTGAAAAATGGCCTCTTTTGAAAATATACATTTCCTTGCAAACATTTTGGTGTCTTCAAAACTTTTCAGGATTTGAAATTTTTCTAGGAAACACTGAGTTAAAAATGTAACCTGCTAATCAGGCTCCATTGTGATTTTCCATTTTTGAGCTCTGTCCCTTTGTGTTCATCAGGGGTCTGGCCAAATTAGGTACACGGTGGGACTTTTTTCAGCACATAACAAATCTTCAGTTCTGAAAAAAATTTCAATCTCAAAACTGAAAAACTTCATTATGGGAAATTTTGATTTTCAAAAACAGTTTAAAAAAATCTGTGGATGGTTTTTAAAAAAATGAAATCAACCCATTTGGAAAACCAGTGACATGAAATGACGTGTGCAATGTGTTTTCATTTTTCAGCCAGCTTTGCCTACTATTGGATGTTGTATTGATGGTGATGGTACCACATGTTCCCATATCCTGACACTTCAGAATATTATCAGGTTACACTGAGCCAGGCATGCTGTTGTGTGGAAATGCATTCCATCCCATGATGTTTTTTCATAGTAGCAAGACTCGGGTGCCACAATGCATTTTTCCTTTTGCAATCTCTATGACTGCCCATTTGCACAGCATACACATTCTATTGTTTATTACACCAAGATAAAAAGAATTTACTGCCTAGAATATCTTGTTTATTACCAATCACATGCAACATAGGAGCACAATTACAGAAAGGCTTGTTACTCAAGTGTGTGTAAGCATTTCATCAAATTAGTCCTAAAATAACACTGCTCATAACCCATTTCTAACACACCAGAGTTACTTCAGCTCCTATCACTAACATTTTCCTTGGGCATTTTGACTAAAGCGATAAGAACAAGAGTACTTGTGGCACCTTAGAGACTAACAAATTTATTTGAGCATAAGCTTTCATGGGCTACATCCCACTTCATCAGATGCATAGAATGGAGCATACAGCAAGAAGATATTTATACATACAGAGAACATGAAAAGGTGGAAGTAGCCATACCAACTGTAAGAGGCCAATCAATTGAGATGAGCTATCATCAGCAGGAGAAAAAAAACTTTTGAAGTGATAATCGAGATGGTCCATAGAAGATGTGAGGATACTTAACATGGGGAAATAGATTCAATTAGTGTAATGACCCAACCATTGATAGCTCATCTCAATTGATTGGCCTCTTACAGTTGGTATGGCTACTTCCACCTTTTCATGTTCTCTGTATGTATAAATATCTTCTTGCTGTATGTTCCATTCTATGCATCCGATGAAGTAGGCTGTAGCCCATGAAAGTTTATGCTCAAATAAATTTGTTAGTCTCTAAGGTGCCACAAGTACTCCTGTTCTTTTTGTGGATACAGACTAACAGGGCTGCTACTCTGAAACCTGTCACTAAAGCAATAGAAATTCCTGCAGCAAGAGGGATAGCTCAGTGGTTTGAGCATTGGCCTGCTAAACCCAGGGTTGTGAGCTCAATCCTTGAGGGGGCCATTTAGGGATCTGGGGCAAAAATCTGTCTAGGGGATTGGTCCTGCTTTGAGCAGGGGGTTGGACTAGATGATCTCCTGAGGTCCCTTCCAAGCCTGATATTCTATGATTATCACCTGAGATGGCTACATTTTTCCCCAACTCCGGCCTCCTAGAAAGTTGTGACTTGATTTGCCAATAAATTGGATAGTTCTGTGACAATCTGCAGAAATTGTTCGGCTTTCTTTTGTAAAGAACAAATATTTTGCTAAACGACCCCGAATGCTGACTTTGCCTAGTTGCACCAACAGCCTGGATGCTCCATTTGTGTGTGGTTTTGTACATGGGGTAAGGTACTGCGGACTGTCTGTCTTCACAGATTTTTTTTAAACAAAAAAAATTAGATATTATTCCCCAGCCTTTCTTCACTGGGCTGTAACGCAGTCAGTACCCCATGCTGCATGCCGCCCATCTAACGGAGCCCTGTTCCAGGCCGGGAGCTCTCTGCTGGGGGGTGAGTGGGGAATTTTAGGTTCCTGTTATTTCTTATGACATGGGAACTCTGTGCGATACTGGGAGAACACGGGGAGAGCTCGTCAGTGTCCCTAAGAGGGCTGGGATGAACCCCTTAAACTGAAGTTAGCAGATGTGTCCTCCAAGAATGCAGGGCCTAAAACTAGTGAAAGAGCAATTCAGTTTGCAGTCCACAAACAAAGCAGTGCTGCTTAAGTGCCAGCAAGAATGAAAAGGCCTTTAAGTGGCAGCATGACCTCTGCATACTGCACTGAGGGGAGACTCCTGAGCACGTACAATTGGATATTAATTCATTGGGAAAGCCTGACAGAGGGTCAGGGCACCTGGCCTATCTGAAGCTTCACACAGAAAGAGCCAAGGGGTATAAATAAACCAGATCCTACAAGAGAGACTCTCTGTCTCTCTTCTTCCTGGCCCAGGTCCATATGCACTAAGTGCTGGAAATGCAGGGGTCCAGCTAAGAGCTCAAAGGGCCAGAGAACAAGCTAGATGATGAAAGGAAGGATAGTCCACTCCAGTGGCTAGAAGCTAGGAGATCTGAGCTCTCTTCTAGGGGTACTGTGACCTAGGGGAGTGTGCCTCCTGTCTGTAAAATGGCAATTCCCCACCTTGCAGGGCGGCTTGCGAGGCCTGGCTCGCTAATGCTCGTAAAGGGGCGCAGTGTTCCTATCAGAAGCTGCTTATCTTGGTCACTATATTTTCAGCAATGCATTTTCTGTCTAGTCCATTTCATTGCAATGTTTCCTCTCTTGCATCCTGGCCTGGTTACCAGTGGGAACTGTGCTGTTCTCAGGTCACTGTGGGCATTAATGTCATTAATAGGTGGGGACAGTGACTGGTGTGTGAGAGAACGGTGCTGCTGCTCTCTGCTCTAGATTGCTTTCCTGTACTCTTAATTTCATAAGGCACCTTTATGTCACTGTGCCAGAGACCTGTTGACACATGCCCTGCCTCAGCCCAGCCAGTTACGAAATACTCTTGTAAACAACCAATGGAAGAAATAAGTACAACCCAAAAGGAAACAGAAAAGGAAATGCTGCCCCTTCACCTGTTCTCGGGGGTTGTTGGGGCTCTGCCCCGACTCCACAGCCCACTTGCTGCGCTGGAGGGGTAGGACCACGTCTCCAGCATTGTCAGGGTCAAACACGGGGTCTCCCGCGGGGATGCGGATGTTTATGAATTGAGCAGGGCAGCCAGGATTCTCCACCGCCAGGATCTCCGAGAGCACATGGAAACCTACAAGAGACCCAAGCAGAGACACTGACTGGGACAGCTGGGTGGGAGCGGGTTGTCAATTGCACCCCAAGAATTACAGCATTCAACGAGATTCAGGCAAATTCTCCATGGCCCTGCGTAACGACTGCTGTTCCAGCTCAGTCAGAGCGGGTCAGGTGAGATGCGGATGTATCCAACCCAGTCCCCTAAACCTTCCAGGGTTCTCCCACTCCTGCGTACTGCATAGCTGCCCTCAGCCTGGGGATTGCGTCTCGCCAGGATAACAACTCGCCTGCCCACTTCAGAGAGCCTCTAGCTCATCTGGAGAGATGGGCTGGATGCAGTACTCTCTGGCTGGGTTCTCTGGCCTGTGATCAGAGGAGAGGGTCAAGGCTGGTCCCCTTTACTATTGAAATCTCAGAGATAAAAATGAATTTAGCACAGAATCCTGGCCAAAGTCTCTGCTAGCAGCCAGCACTGAGCACTGCTGGGACAGGCTTCTGCTGAGATCCACTCCCCAGACGATCGAACAAATGCTCAGCGACATGGCTAATGAATAGGTGAAGTTCTGCGTGTGACAGGAATGGATATTGCTTCATGCCTCTTGCAGACAACAAGGACACTGCTGATTGCCCCAGGCTAGAGGGACTGCCCCAGGTGAGCTTGTGTTTGCTTTGCCTCTTGAATCAGTGAGACTAAAGGAAATAATAACTGAACCCCATTTCCTCTTGCTCTTTCTCCTCCACTGAGATGGGCCCTGGGCTTCTGGGAAACCTGCAGCCTGTTTGCTCAACCTGCGGGAACATACCCAGAGGATTACACTCTCCAAACATGACTCAGACAAATGGAGGAAGTCACCAGTGCACAGAGCATGGCCACAGGCCCCGGTGTGAGAGGATCCCGGATCATGCCCCCACTGACAGGAACGTCCCCTGAGATGGATGAGGGACATGCCCCTGCAGGCCGTTCCTAACCCCCAGGGCTCAGCAAGGTCTGATGTCTTGGTTTGGAAGTTATAGATTTGAATCTGTCTAACCAAGGGCTTTGTAGGGGAAAGAGCAAGAGGGGTCACAAAGATGGGAGTAAAGAAATAGCCCAAGGGCTGTACCCAGTGCCCTGCTAGCCACCTCTTACCAAAGAAGACTCCCAGCACGGTTCTGTTCCTGCTGGAGGCCAGCCCGGAGGGCCCCCGTGCGGCCACGTTGCTGAGCCTGCGAGCATTGGGCACGTGCGGTTCCTGCAGGGGCTCATACACGCCGTCGGCATAGTTAGCTGGCAGGAGACGCAGCAGCTTGGAACCTGGTGGTACAACATCAGCATGTCACTGTGTCCAGTATCCCCAGGACAGATGGGATCCCAAGGTTGTGGGCAGCATATAGGGGAAAGGGGGCCCTTGGGGCTGCCCAGAGGGCTGGGAAATCTGGGCTGGGGGGAGAGAATGAGGTAGATGGAGTGTTTGGGAACCTGCCTTCCAGAAAACCTAGTGTCTTTGTAAAGGACAGTCAGGGCTGCAGTGTGCTAAACATCCAACTAGACACATTCCTTCTCTGCACAATCAGATCCACACAACATCTCCTCATTCCATCGGGGCACAAGGGATGTTTTTACGAGGGTCAACTACCAGCAGCACAGACCATCCAACCCGGCACCCCGATATCAGGCAACGCCAGATGCGTCAGAGGAGAACAAACATTTAATTCCAGCAGATCCATGTCAGCCAGGAGCATGGAAACCCCCGTAACTGACAAAAGCCAAAACCCACTTGCAGATGCAGCTAACCTGCATAAAAGCCCTTTTTCTGGGAGAGGTTATTTCGTTTGGGGAAATGGTAGAAACTATCCTGGCAAAAGCACTCGTTTGTTGATGCAGCTCTCCTGATCAATGCCAGCAGCAAGCCCTCGCCAGTGGAGACGAGCCAAAATAAACAACGTGCCGCAAGCTACACAAGCTTGAATTTCTGGAGGAATCGCAGGTGGGAGGTTTTAAAAGCACCTAAGGGAGTTTGGTGCCACCACCCTTTGAAAGTCAAAAGAAGCCACATGCATAAGAGAGTTTGGTGCCAACACCTACTGAAAGTCAGTGGAAGCTGGGTACCTAAGGGAGTTTGGTGCCTATCACCCACTGAAAGTCAGTGGAAGCTGGGTACCTAAGGGAGTTTGGTGCCTATCACCCACTGAAAGTCAGTGGAAGCCGGGTACCTAAGGGAGTTTGGTACCTATCACCCACTGAAAGTCAGTGGAAGCTGGGTACCTAAGGGAGTTTGGTGCCTATCACCCACTGAAAGTCAGTGGAAGCCGGGTACCTAAGGGAGTTTGGTACCTATCACCTACTGAAAGTCAATGGAAGCCGGGTGCCTAACTCTCTTAGATGCTTTTGAAAATCCTCCCTGAAGGCGCAGCCCTGTTGAGGACCTCACCAAAGCCCACTGAAATCAATGGAAAGACTCGGGGGGCTTTGGCCCTGGCCAGTGGAGTGGGGACTGCCTGCCCTGGAGGTGACCAAGGTACGGATGACAGTAGCATCTGAATGTGAAGGTTGCAACCTCTCAGCCAAGCGCAGGTGGCAGAAGCCATATGCTGCTGTATTACAATCACCTCAAAGGCCCTGGGGATCCAACAAGAGCCCTGAGCGATACCCAGGAGCAACCAATGGTAGGCAAATCCCCTCTGCCACCTTCTCTGGCTGCTCCAAGCCACCATCTTCAGCTCAGGCAGGTCTGGAGTGAACTTTAGCCTCCTAGTCCCCATCAGGCCCCAGTTTCAAATCAACAGTTCTGCCCAGAGGCAGGACAAGCCAGGTCATCTACTCTGACCAAAGATGTCAAAGCCGCTGGCCCTGCCTTGCTGCCAGCGCTGGCCTCCCGCGCTCCCGCACTCACCTGCAGAGCCGCGGTTGTGGTACAGGAGGTTGTTGTACCAGCCGTCATAGCGCTGGACTTCCCAGTGAACGTTCTCTTGAGCACCTGTGAAGACACCAGACCCCAGGGCCATATTCAGCTGGGATGGCATGAAGCGTGAGTGGCAGCTGTTATAGGGGAGATGGGGACTGAACCCAGGGAACAGGATGCAGGTTTGGTTTGTACAGTCACAGCTGGAGCAAACTGACACCAGCGTCTCCTGAGATTTTAAACAAAACATTGAGAGGGGGCCTGGATCGGTGTGCTGGTAGCCCAGCCTGCCGAAGGGTCACTAAGGCAGCACCTCACGCTGCCAGCAAGGAAAACATGCTTCCCAGTGGGGCAAGACAACTCCCTCTGCTACACAAGGAACGCTGGATTTCTGTGTCACGGGACTTTTACCTCTCTCAGAGTGAGGGGCCGGACTGCCTCCCAGCCAATCCCCAGGGCTGCGAGTGAACTGAACAGCAAAACAATATTACTGACCAATCAAAGCCCAGGGACCATACCAACATGTCCCACTCGCTGCATGGGAAACACCAGCATGCCAGTGACAGTCACTGCGCAGGCATGCCCACACAGTACTATTCACAGCACACAACGGAGCCAGGGCATCCACCCCTCAGTCACATGCCAGGACACACCCTTATCTCAGCACCTCTCCTCCTCCCCCATGAGATGTGGCCTTGGGCGGTAGATTCTTTCTAATCAAAGAAGCCCAAACAGAAGCGAGAAAACGTGGGGCATTCCAATATGTCAGTAACCACGGATGGGGGTGGTGGAAGCAAGATAATAATGGTACTTACCCACTGCACCCCACGTCCCGTAGAGGAGCCACCCAACCAAGGCCAGGATCCAAGTCTTAGTCCTGGCCATGACGGTTGTACTTTTCCTGGGAGACCCTCCCACTGATGCCTCTAAAAACAGAGAGGAAAGCAGGTGGATTGGAGCCCCACGAAGAATTTCTAAACCTCAGGAAGCCTTGGTGTCTTACAGAGTGCAGGGGGCCAAAGAATGACACTGTAGCTTGCTGGTTAGAGTACGCACACAGGACGTGGGAGACCCAGGATTCAGTCCCCCAGCTCCAATAAAGTTTGAATTATTTATCCACAGGGGAACGGAGAGACTGAGGCAGCCCCATGTCAGAATATCCCATCATCTAGTGGTTAGGGCACTCAGCTGGGAGATGCCTGTTCAAATCCCTTCTCCCCATCAGGCAGAGGGGGGACGTGAACTGGGGGGGTCTCCCACATCCCAGGTGGGTGACTGACCCCTAGGCTAAAAGTTATGAGAGAGATGCTCCTCCTCATATAATATGCCTTGGGTGCTTAACTCCAAAGGGCTTCCCAACCGTGGATCTCTAGGAGGGATGGATGCCTCCCTGCAGCCTAGGCTTAGGTACCTATCTCTGAGACAGGGGCGGGACTTAGTATGCACTCCTCTCGCTGGCAGATCCCATTGGCTAGCTTAGGTGGCTCCCCTAACATGCTAGATTGGAGTCAGTACTTGAAATCATCCAACCAGCTTAACACTTGTTCTGCTTCTGAGGCAGAAATCTTAAGGGTGAAGAGCAGCAGTCTGCAAAGGCATCTTGCCTATGTATTTTTATAGTGTTCCTGTCCATAAGGCACAGTTCTGAATAGCAGGTCTGCACAGCAGGAGAAAGAGGTTGCAGATCTCACATATTTGCTGAGCACTTCCAGCAAATAGCAGGATGGTGGGTCTGCTTCCAAAGCTATTTTCACCTGCTCTGTGGAAGGACCCCCTCAATGCACTGCCTCGGCAAGAAGTCACATTGTTTGGATAAACCATTTTCTGGACATAGTTTCTGACAAAGATTACACAATCGTCTTTTCCCACATTCCAGGCCTAAGTGACACTCCAGGTGTATCGTGTGTTTTACGTAGAGGCTAATAGAATGCATGTATTGTACCTGATTTTTAGAAACCCCTCAACCTGGACCATAATCTTATAGGTTCAGTTTTGCATCTGCAGTTAATGATACCTGGAACTTTTCTCCTATTATTAGCAGAAGGTACAAATTATAGCATGTGCACCTCTAACTCCAATGCAGTAGTTTAAGATCTAAATGCTAGCATTTGTGCTCACCTAACCAGATACCATCTCCAGGCCCTCAGTTTGTGTGCAAGAGGAGATACACACTCTAAAACCCATTATTTTTGTTGCCCTTTGAATACATGATGCCATTACAGGTGGTTTGATACACTGTAAACAAATTTTCCTTTGCTTATGAGAAATAATACTGTATAAATCTCCTCTCAGATGATCTCAGATCCATACGTCATCAAGTGTTATTACAAGCAAACACTTCATTAGCTTTTTAAAGAAAGTTACATCTTTATGACATATGGATTTAAGATTGAACTACTACTGAAAGATTCCTCTACCTTGAAAAGCACAGTACACTGAAAACAGAATGGCGACATCCCTTCGGTTGCAAGCAGTATGGCTATGTATGCATATGGGATGTATTTATCAGCTGACAGAGTAGTTTCTAGAGGAAAGAGTTACAACCAAATTTACAAAAATTGCCAGCTGGGTGTAACATTAACTCAGATAGCTCCAATACAACTAGCACAGTGAATCCTTACTATGGAATTATCCATAACACTAGTAGAAAGAGACACTCACAAATGGCTACTTCTCACAAGCAGAAAACCACAGATCCAGACTGTAATAGGATCTGGGCTGGTATGAAATTAACAGGAAATTTCCACTCCTGGCCCAGTTTAAAGAAATAGAAAATAAACAGCAGAGAAAGAGAGAATATTATGCAAGGAAAATTATTAGAAGCTAGCCAACAGCTGGAGTGTCCAGTCATATATTTCTGCAAAGAGAGAGAGAGACTCTAGTCTCTACCACCAAGGCATTTATACAGTACTCTTCCTGCCATGGTATCAGTCAATGCACTCTCCATTCAGGTCACATACTTCACCTCTGTACATAAATGTGATGAGCTGGGCACATGCCTCAAGGATGGCTAGAGACACTAATGAGCAACTTGCCTTTGTTAAGTTTTTCATTCTCTCCAGGGTAATATTTAGCTCTTATATAGCACTTTTCATCAGTAGATCTCAATGCACTTTATAAAAGAGGTTGCTATTGTTAGCCACATTTTACAGATGTGGAAACTGAGGCACAGAACGTGGAAGTGACTTGCTCGTGGGCACCCAGCAAGTCAGTGGCAAAGTCAGGAATAGAGCCCAGATCTCCTGCACCTGAGTTCAATGCTCCGTCCTCCATAGCACATGAGCAACTAATGGATTTATCTTAACATTCCCTCCAGGAAGTAGGGAAGTGCTATCCCCAGTTTATAGCTGGGGACCAGAGACACATGGTAGATTTTGTGATTGACCCATAGTCCCACAGAAATCAAACCAAATGCACTGTCCAATAGACCATCCTTCCTCCCTTTCCCCATCCCTTCACTGTCTCAGAAAGGTTCTGGCTCTCATGCAGAGTTCCAGCAGACAAGAGTTTGGAAAGTATCTTTTGTTCTTGTCTTCTGGTGCAGCCTGGGGGATTTGTACTAGGCCTGTGAAGCAGGGAGGCTGACTCTGTATATCTGGGATTCTCATCTCTCCATGGCCTGGCCCGGAGGATCCACCCAGCCTCTATCAACTGACAAATCCAAGACTGTGGGGAGTATTCAACAGGGACCGAGATCCCAAAATCCTCATGGGGAGCAATTAACCAAAGGTTATTTTGGTGGCTCCCGTGTTCCACTTCCTTGCCTGTCCTTTTGGAAACTCTCCACACTATCCATTCAGCATGTCTATCCCAGCAAGTCCGAGCAAGGACTCTGGGACTCAGGCCTGCCGAGAGGACCTTCTGCGCCTGAATAATGTGGTCTCCTGGGAGTAGTGATCCTTGAGCATGGGAGTCTATTGCATGGCCACCTAGAGCTCCAACCGGCCTGTGCTGCAGTTTGTTGCTTTGCTATCTACTCATCTGGGGGCTGATATGCCTGATTTCCTGCATGTATTCGTTCTGAACCAGGCCAGCGTTCTCTCCCAGCACCGTGGAGAAAGAGCAAGCACGTTGGTGCTGGTGAGCTCAAGCGTAGCTAGCAAAATGCAGGCCAGCCCCTGGGTGCCAAACAAATGCCTTGCGTTATGGCATCTAGCAGCTCTTTGGCCTGTTTATTGAACCACTCCTGAAAACACGGGGCTTTGACTGGGGAACCAGTTTGCAGACTTGGGCGGACTCCACAAGCCCTGGGAGCCCCACAAGGAGTTTGCAAGGTTTGAAACCCTCCTCTACTGTGGTGAGAGGGAGGATGTGCTGGGAGGTAACACTAGACAGGGGATCTAGTCTCAGTTCTGCCCCAGGGAAGGTCACTCACTCTCTGTACCTCAGATCCCTGCTGGTACATTCAGAAAGCCAGCTCTGCCCTGTCCAGCAATGGGGTTTGATCCTGCTCTTCTGCCCACACCCCACTCTAGCTCTGAGCTTCCCCGCCCCATGAAAACAGGGAACCCTGGTGCTGCCAGAGCCAAGTCATGGTCCTTGATTCCTGCTAGAAGTCTGGGCATGGGACTCCTTGGTTCCCTTGATATCTCCAAAGGCTCCAGGCCCTTCATCAAATCGTCCAGTGAATCCTATCCAAAACCGCAGGGCCCTAGCAAACACTTCAGCAACTGCACTCCAGATAAGAGTGATGCAAACAAACCCTCAGCGCCAAAGAAGGGCTTCCAGGAGGAACTGGCAAGGACAAGCGCCCTCCACCGCTGAGCTGCTGTGTATTGAAAAAGGAGGGGGAGGACTAGCTCCCCCAAACACTCACCCTCCTGTGTGGCAACCCCGGAGGCTGACGGGGGGCTGCTCACAAGTACCCCAGAAAGGCTCTATGCTCAGTTAAGCAGAGCTGCGCAGCACAGGGGATTGGACAGCTCCGGGAAGCTGGTTTCTTAAAAAGATTAAACGCTGCAGAATGCGACTTGTGGCTGCTTTACGTTTCCTAATCTTGCAGCACATTCAGCCCCCGGGTTACATTTCCAAGACTCGGCTCCTCAATGGGGCCCGTGCGTTTAGCAGCGCCCAATCCGACTGGGCGAGAAACCGTCTGGGGCCAGACCGTGCTCAGGGCTGGCTGGCAGGGGATGGGGTGGATGGGATTTCGCCCCGTCTCAGGGCAGGGCAGGGCTTGCTGTCCCTGTGCCCGGAGGGGGTCTGGGACCCCGGGAGTATGAAGAGAACTAACCCAACGGGGACTCGGTAGCCCCACAGGGCGGTTCTATGTGGCGAGGAGGCAGATTTCCACCGCCTGGACCGGGACCGCCTCGCTGCGCGGAAAGGGGGGGACGGGGTATCCGGGAAGCAGAGCAGGCTCCTGGCGAGCCCCGGGGAACAGGCGCTGGGGCCCAGATCTGACTCCCCGCCTCCCTCTGGCCAGGGCACAGCCAGCAGCTGGGGTGCCCAGCACAGCCCTGCCCGGGGGCAGCTGGCGGAAGCAAAGGGGACAGAATGTGCAGGGGAGGCCAGGTGCCCGCAAAGGGCCAGGGAAAGGAGGCTCCCGTCCCGAGGGGCTTCTGCCCTGAGTCCTGGCCTCGGCGAGGGAAATACAGAGCCAGCCAGCCCCACACGCGGCTCCCCTGGGAGGCTAGAGCCCTCCCCAGAGCAGAGACCCTCCCGCCCAGCCCCTCCATCAGCGCCCTGAGCCCTGCGCAAGGGACCGGGCTGGGAGGAAGAAGCGTCCCCGTGGCCAAGATTTAATTGGGGGTGGGGGCGCGCGCCGCCCAGAGCTCCCGGCCTCGGGGGTCGGGGGGGGGGCTGTGCCTGGCGCTCCGCATTCGGTTTGGGCACCTCCAAAGCGCAGAGCGACCCGCGCCGGGGATGGGGCTGCGCTGCGGCTGTGCCAGGCTCCACCTGCCCTGGCCGGGCCGGCTCCAGGACGGTGGGCGGCTGGCGCAGCCCGGCTCTCCACAGGGACGCCACCTGCCCGCAGCAGGACCCTCTGCTCCGCACAGCTGGGCCGCCAGCTGGCCTGGCGCCGGCACAGCTCCCACGTGTGAACGGACCGGGGGCGCGGCGCCCCCTGGCGACGCCCTGTGGGCACTGCGCCGCTAGCGCCCGGTCAGACCCCCAGCAGGTGCGTCCCGCTGCACCTCCCGAACCCAGGGCCCCGGCCCTAAGAGGGCAGCACACTCACCTGGACAGCGGGTGCGCCTTGTGTGCGGTGCCGCGCAGCCCTCTCGCCCCGGTGCCTCCTGCCTGGCCGGCTCTGGGCAAAGTGGGGCTGGGCGGCTCCCGCGCCAGGGAGGAAGCGCTGGAGGCGGGGCCCAGCTGCCTCATTTGCATAGACACCTGCCCCCGGAGTCTGGCGTGCACCCCGGGGTGGGGCGGGCACCCCGAGGGGGGAGCGGGCGGGCGGGCTATAAGAGAGCAGCCCGCGAGCTACTGCCAGCACTGCTGGACCCTGAGCGCTGCCCTGCCGGACAGGTAAGCGAGGGGCAGGCCCCCATCCTGGGCTGGGGCTCCAGGCAGCAGGGAGATGCTCTCCCGGCCAGGGCATTTCTGCCCGGAGCGGGCTGCAAGGGAGAAGCCAAACACCCCGAGCTTCTCGGGGTTGCCACAGTGTAGCCCGTGGGGACTGGCTGTGTCCCTGCGTGAAGATCCCTGGGGGCATGACCCGCAGCCCCTTTGCCTGACCCCGCTCCCAGGGGACGCGTGGGTGCAAGGACCGTGAAGCCAAGTCCGGGCTGGCCCCCCCAGGCAGGGCATTGGCCATACCCGGAGAAGCCCTCGGCGGCCGGGTGGGATTTCATCACTTGCCTTTCCCGTCCGGGGCACCCCAGAGCCAGCTACACCCGCTTCTAGCCCCGACAGAAATTGCCAAGGGAGAATTTTCGTAGGACGCTTTTTGCAGAGCTGGGAAACAAACCGGCCCGTGCCCGCGGCGGGATTCGGAGCGAGATGTTGGTTCCGATTCAGTTTTCAACACCTCCCCCCCCCAAATGCCGGGGTTTGGTTTTCATTCCCCGCCCCGCTTGCTCCCCCTTGATTCCTTTTGCCGCTGAATGGGGTAGGATGAACCGTGCCAGCCAACTTTGCTTTCTTTTCTTTTCTCACTTTAACTTTTCAAAGCCCCTTCACCTTTGAACACTGTCAGAGCCGCAGAGTTCACACGTTTCATTTTTAACACCTCTGCGATTTTCCCCCAGCCTTCTGAAAAGTTTCAGGGGAGAAAAAGAAAAAGAGGAAAAACTAACCCCCCAGGTCTAGAAATCCTGGATCCAGCGCCAGAGAGGGGGGAACCCCGCCCCGGCTAGAATTTTGAAAGTTCAAAGAATTTTCCGTTTTCAAAAAGTGAACTTTCCATCCGGAATGAAGCCAGATGAAAATGGTTGTTTGGCTTTGAAATTTCTCATTGAGAAATAATAAATATAAAAAAATTAGAAAGCAACATTTTCCTGTGGGAGTTGCAGCATATATTTATAAAACCCCCTTTTTCATAGGAAACATTTTCAGTTCAAATGTAGCGACTTATAACGGCCGAATAGTTTCATCAGGGGAAATCTCGGCAAGTGGGCAGGGGCTGATGGTTTCTGAACTGAGAAAATTACCTCGCATGATGAGGCTGGGGCCGGCGCGTTGGGTCCAGCGCAGATTCCTGCCCAGAGCGGGGCATTTCTGCGCGATCCAGAGAATGCCCTGCTGCCGTTCAATGATCAAAGTTTGACGCCGTCTGATCGGAGTATCGGGTTTTTCTCAGCATCTCAGAGCTGCCTGAGCGGCTTTACCAGAACCCGATTCCCCAATTCACACTTACCCTGCGAGTTACCCCACTGGAGTCCCTGCTTGAGAAGGCGAGTGGGTTCTAACTCAGGGCTTGTCTACACGGGGGAATTGACCGGAAAAGCTCTTGTGGAATCATTGCTCTGGAATAAATGTAATTTTATTCTCGAATAATTACTCCGCTTTGGAAATGCGTTAATTATTCTGGAATAACGTGATTTCTCCTCCGGAAGAGAGGTTCTACATGGGAGCTATTGTGGCGTAGCTTATTCCACCGTAGCTATTGCGGTCAATTTCTCTGTGTAGACAAACCCTTAAACACAGGGAGGGATCCCAATCTAGCGCATAGTAAATACGCTAAATTCCTTTTTATAAAGGTCAGAGGTCTTGTCGGGTGTTTATTCGACTGAGTTTAGGTTCCCGTGCTCTGCCCCTTCTAACCTCCACCTATTTTCAGTGAATTGGAATATTCGGAAACTTTCCCCTTTGGGGCTGAACTGTTCCGGTGTCTTTCCGGGGAAACGCAATGATTTTTGCTGGAAAGTTTGAGCAAAATCAGTTTAGCTATTTGTGAGAAAGAGGAGAGTGACAAACAGCCCGGACTATCATGAGATAGAAATACCCTTTTTAAATCTGTGTGTATTTTCTAAATAAATCACACAACAATTTTAAGAGATAATCAAACTGGACAGAACAGACCTGGCTGCCATGAAAACTGATGGCAGATATGTATCTAAATCTCCTAGGCAGCTTTAGAAAATGCCAGCTAATACACCTGCGCTCCAGCCAGTCTGCGGGGAGGGGGAACTGTTTAGAGCTGGGAACTCCGAGCCAAATCCTGACTCTGCCAATTGCTCCCTCTTTGACCTCGGGCAACACCTGTCACCCCGTTGGCGCGCATACAGGATTCCTGCTCTGCCAGGCGGGAACGGGGGGGTTATTTGCTGCTGGTAGCGATGCCCAGCCCACCAATGGTATTTGAGACCCAGGGCCAGGAAACGGAGCTAATACAAAGCCAGCGTTATAGGTGGAGAGCCAATGCATAGCCCAGCCTGCGGCGGGTCTGAGCGCCTGCTCGCCCGGGAGATCGCTCGCTCCTTCGGGTGCAGTGCAAGGTGCACCGCAAAATACACATGCCCTGATTCCCGCTGCTGCAGCGCCAGGCAGGTCCCAGCTAGTCCCCGCGGAGCGGGGGCTGCCTTAGGGGCCGGGCTGTCAAGGGGAAGCGGGAGGCTGAGCAGCGGGGAGCAGAGCGGCGCTCCGTGGGGACGTGGCTCTCCCCTCACCGTCTGCTTCCACAAGCCCAGCCCGCCCCGAGAACGGGGCCGAACCTCCCGGCGCTCAGACTAGCGGAGCCTTTGTCCGGCGCGTTTCCTCTGGCCCCAGGCAGCGTTTCCTGGCGCCGCTCGGGAACTCAGCCCAGCTCAGTGCTGAGGACCCAGGGCAGGGAGTCACCCCCGAGCCCCCGGAGAGAGTTGCAGCAGATGGTCCTGGGGCCATCCCAGCCCTCTCCCCAGGGCCTCCCACAATACCCAGAGCGGATCCCAGGCCCGCGGCGGTGCTTAGACACCCTGGCACTGGGCACGTCTAAGTCGCTCTGTCTCTCTCTCAGGTTTCCTGCCCTCTGCCCAGCCGTGCACAATGACTCTCTTCGATGGCGTCTACCCCTTCTACCCTCAGCCGAGGAAGGCCTACGCGTTCGATGTCAGCTCCATCATCGTCATCGCCGTCTTCCTATCGCTGGGGCTCAGCTTCCTGCTCATCCTGCCGGGGATCCGGGGCCGAGCGGTGAGTCCCCCCAGCCAGCCCCCAGCCGGTCCCAGGGAGCCCGAGAGCTCTGACCTGCCACACCTAACCCATGCAGGCACTGACACCCCCCAGAGCTCTGCCAGGACACCCCAGCCCTGCCCTACAGCGCCCCGCTAGTCCTGCACTATAGCCCTGCCCCCTGCTCAGCCAGGGCACCCCAGCCCTGCCCCACAGCGCCCCACTAGTCCTGCACTATAGCCCTGCCCCCTGCTCAGCCAGGGCACCCCAGCCCTGCCCCACAGCGCCCCGCTAGTCCTGCACTATAGCCCTGCCCCCTGCTCAGGCAGGGCACCCCAGCCCTGCCCCACAGCGCCCCGCTAGTCCAGCACCATAGCCCTGCCCCCCTGCTCTGCCAGGGCACCCCAGCCCTGCCCCACAGCCCCCTGCTAGTCCTGCATTACAGCCCTCCCCCCTGCTCTGCCAGGGCACCACAGCCCAGCCCCACAGCACCCTGCTAGTCCAGCACTATAGCCCTGCCCCCTGCTCTTCCAGGGCACCCCAGCCCTGCCCCACAGTCCCCTGCTAGTCCTGCACTATAGCCCTGCCCCCTGCTCTGCCAGGGCACCACAGCCCTGCCCCACAGCCCCCTGCTAGTCCAATCCTGGGCTTCCCCCACCTCTGCATTTGCCCCGCCCCTCTGATAGGCTGCACCTCCTGCTACTTAAGTCCTGGCCTCTCCCCCCTCACAGCAGTTTTGCTGTAAGTCCAATGATATTTCTATTACAGTAGAGCCTAGAAGCCCTGATCAGGATTGGTGCGAGGTGCTGCACCAACATGTGCAGAGCCTCTGTCCCTGTCCCAGAGAACTTAGTCTCATACTAGCTTTGCGCCTTTTAAGTGGTTTTGTTACATTCACTGACTCAGAGAACTGTGGACCTGGTTGGGCCACTCCTTTCAGCTGACCCCCCCTTCCATCTCTCTCCTCACAGAGGCTGTATTGGCTACTCCGGGTTATCCTGAGCCTTTTCATTGGGGCGGTGATTGTTGGTAAGTGATCCCTCGAACTAGCCAGTGACACCTGGGGCTGTATTCCCAGAGCAGGGGCACTTCCTGGTAGGGAGGCTTTGTGTGTGTGCACAGGAAGCATGGGCTAGTGGTTAGAGCACAGGAGATCTGGGTTCTATTCCCAACTCTGACTCAATCTTCCTTTGTGACTTGGACAAGTCACTTAACCTGTCTGGGCCTCCGTTTCCCCATCTCTATAATGGGCTTGACAGTATTTTAATAAATACATGGCTACCTAGGAATGCTGTGACTGTCACTATTCTGCTCTCTGTGGCCTCTCGGAGCTTCTCAGGGAATAGAAATCAAATCCCCCTGTGCCAAGACACAGCCCCTTATGTGATCTACAGGAGAATGGCTGTAAGCAGGAGGGAGGCCTCTGATGCAGAGCTGAACAGTTCTGGTGCCAGCCAGTAGAGGGCAGTGGTGCATGCACACATACATGCACACACTATCGTATTTGCCCCTCTCTCAGGGGTGCTGAGTGTGGCTGAATCCCTGTTTGTAAAGCACACTGGGACCCTTAGAAGGCAGCTGCTGGAGAGATGCTGAGTGTTGTTACAACTGGCACCACCCGATAGCCCTAAGGATCGGTCCCTGCCATTTTTACAGGCTGCTCCCTGAGTCCAAGTGACACGGGACCGCTCTGAGGAAAGGCAGAAGACTGGCTCTCAGAGAAGGGGCAAGAGGCAGCGGGCACAGCCCCCACGCCCTTCTCG
Source organism: Emys orbicularis (assembly GCF_028017835.1). Taxonomy (NCBI): domain Eukaryota; kingdom Metazoa; phylum Chordata; order Testudines; family Emydidae; genus Emys; species Emys orbicularis. The sequence goes on from NC_088692.1 coordinate 49,276,854, forward strand.
GGGAGTGAGTCCACCCTCCCTGAGGCACTTGAGAGCCACCACATGTGCTGCTTGGGCACACAAGAATAATGAATCGTTTTCAGAGCTGAAGCCAAGAATTTCTCTGTCTGGCACCACCCGGAAGCCCAGTTTAGATTCCATAGATAGATACTCTGGCTCTGTGACACCCCCCCCTCCCCCAGCAAGTACTGGGGTGGGGGGGTCCTGAGTACTCAGGGATCATACCATTTTGCAAGCCCCCAGTCCTTCTGGACTGCAGTGTGTCTACAGCAAGATCTGAGAGTTTTCCCTTGGGGCATTTCCTCTGAATTCTCCCCCTGGGTGAAAGGAACAGGTCTGGCTTTGTGCCTCCATAGCAGAAGCAGGAGGTTCAGCCCCTGAGCCTTGCATGGATCTCAGGTGGCTGCTGAAGGCCCCCTGTTGCAGGCCACCCCAGCTCTGGCTCCCCCATTCCCTGGCAGTGCAGTGTCATTGGAGCTGGGGTGCTGAGAACTCTAGGGTCTGTGCCAGCCCCACCACTGCCCCCTTCTAGGCCTGTTCTCCAGGGGTCTTAGGTTGCATGAACTAGACATGCACCATGGGCTGGAGGGGGGACAATTTGATGCATCCCCTCTGCCCCACTCCTTCTTCACGCATAGACTCCCAGACCTCCGAGCGTCTCCCCCTGGTGGGAGAGGGAGGGGGGGGGAGCATTCTGGCCTTATGGACTGAACCTGCCTGAGACAGGGAGGCTGTGCAGGCTCCATCTTTAGAGCTTTGAAAATCTGAAAGGTTCAAGGATGAATAAATGGTTTGTTTTAAAAGGGGGCAGCTCAGCACCCAAGGGGGGCAGCACAGGGCAGCTCAGCACCCTACGTCTGTGCTCTATCCACTAGGCCACACATCCACTGCTTTGCACCACTGCCAGTGAGTGGCTTCCCAGGTCCTGCTGGAACATGCCCTAGTCAAGGTGACCCTTTGGATCCAAGATGTGAAGGCTCCTCTCTGCTTCAATTTGCCACAGGGCCAGGCAATTCTGCCTGGAGGGATCCCAGACAGGGCTAGGTGTGAGCCTAAAGAGCTTATTTCAGTAGTGAGAAGCCAGTCAGGGCCTTTTGGAGCTTGGCTGGCCTCTGTCTTTGAACAGATGACTGCACAGAGTCCATGGGTTAGTTGAAATCCCTACAAACCCAGACTCTGCCCATAGTTGGTGATCATGAGGGCAGCAGCGCCTGGTGCCTGCCCCTGACTAATTCCACCCACGATTCCTCTCCCCTTCCAGCTGTGCAGTTCACCGGGGACTGGGAGACTGGCCAGGTGACAGCAAACACCTCCTACAAATCCTTCAGCCGCACCATGGTGAATGCCGACGTTGGCCTGCACATCGGCTTGGGGGGAGTCAACGTCACGCTAGTAGGTGAGTGCAATGCTGGGATGCATCAGCCAGTGAGATGCGGCCCATGTGCACAGCACGTGGGGATCTCTCCCCAACCCTGACTTTGGACATCGTAGCATGAGCTGTTGGCCCTCACTTTGTTGTAAGGCCACCAACTCCACTACCAGCCGCAGGGGCCCCGTACATCTCCTCTGGCTCCCAGTGCATGCTGGGTACCAGTCTGTTTGCTGGGCCACCTAGATCCTGGGCGCGGGGGGGGGGGGAACTGCCTGTAACATGCCTGTCTCTGGTTGGGGAGAGCGCAGTTGCTCACCATCCGGTCAGTACTGTCTGACTTCTGGATTCTGGGCCACATCCATGACACACAACCCACCAGAACTGGTCAGCCTGGGAAGAGCTGGGAAGGGGAGACAGTGGGGCTTCTCATCTTTCTGGGGTGACTACCCCAAGGCAGGCTGGCGGTATGAAGGGGCAGTAAGCTCAGCAATAGCCCTGCCCTTCAGGTAACTAACTGGCCCCTCCGTTACTGCTCGGCCCCCTGGATCCCCACACACTGCGGAATCTCTGTTCTGCCCCAAGGCTAATGAGACGCTTCCCTTTCCTGCAGGGAACCCAGTGAATCAGATCAATGAAACCATCAACTACAACGAGCACTTTGCCTGGCGCTTTGGAGTAAACTACGACCAAATCTACAACGAGGGCCTGGAGAAGGGGCTGCCCAGCCCCATCCTGTACGTGGCAGAGAAGTTCAGCCAGCAGAGCCCCTGCGGCGTGTACAGCCAGTACAGGATCTCCGGCCACTACGCATCAGCAACTCTCTGGTGAGCCTCCTCCTTCTTCATAGGGAGCCGGACGGTCTCCCTTCCTGAGAGGAGCAGACTGTGCATCCTGGGTTTGGCCTGGGCCTGCTCCAAGTGAAATGGGTTTGCTAGCAAAGCCTGCTGTGCTGGGAGACTCCTCTGGAAAGCCAGAATGGACTCCCATTCCCTAGGAGCAGACATGGCCTGCAGCGGTGCCTGCCTCCCCCCATCCCCCGCTGCAATGGGGTCTACACAAGTCAGCCCATTCACAATAACCATACAGCAGCCAAGTCAATCTGTAGCAGAAACCAGGCCCTGGGGGTCACAGGTGTAGGTCCAGGGGGGCTAGAGAGTGCTCAGCATTGCTGAGGATTAGGCAGGTGCCTAAATATGGATGGAGGAGTCTGACTTTAGGCTCCTGTTTTTGAAAATCTTGGCCCCTGTTGCCTACATCCAGGAAGCATGAGTGGGTGGAGAGACTGCGGGTGAACTCCACTGGGGCTGGACAGATGGGCGAGACTGGAAATACGGTCCTTCCGATCTGACTTGGAACCTTCCTTTGACTTGGAGTTGAGGGTTGGAGCCCACCCCTCTGGGCACAGGGGGCTGAATTTGCTGCAGTCTGCCTCTTCCCTTAGCCTGCCCTGGCATGGCTTTCAGCACCTCCTGGCCCTTTGCAGAACTACGGAGAAAAGCTGCCTCACTCCATACAAAGGAACAGCCATGTCCCACATTAGGAGCCACATTCTGTCCACGGGTACCGCCCCTCTGTCTTGGCCCGTGGAATCTGGGAGGGGCATCCAGTACACTGTCCTGGCAGTGCCTGGGGGAAGCCCAGGAACAGCCTGGAGCTCCTAGACCAGCCTGGAGGTGAGCGTTCAGGGAGCGAGGGGTTTACAAGGCCAGAGCTTGCCCAGCGGTCAGTTTGGGGCCAAGACAGTGGCCCGTTCCAGCGGCTGTGTGTGGGTCTCATCATTTTGTGGCCTTTCTGTTCCCACCAGGGTGGCATTTTGTGCTTGGCTCATTTCCAACATGCTGTTCTCCATGCCAGTCCTGGTCTACGGGGGCTACATGATCCTGGTCACTGGGGCCTTCATGATCTTCTCGCTGCTCTCCTTCTCCACGGTCAGGAACTCCCCCATGTGCGCCATCCAGTTCGGTCCAGCCTCCTTGCAGACGGTCTACGGGGCATCCTTCTGGCTCACACTTGCAACAAGTAGGCATCACACTTGCTTTGTGTGTACATGGTTCCAGGAGAGACCAGGTGGCTGAAGAGGAGGCAGATTTGCCCCGTGCACCTGCTGCTTCTTGTCCAGTTCTAAGTCCCTCACAGCCAACCCGTGAGGGTCAGAGCCATCAGCTATGAACCTGGCCGTGTTGCTCCATGCTCTGCAGCTCCCCCTGGGGCTGATGCAATGCATGTGTTCCCACGGAGCACAGGAGCTGGTGTTTTTTCATTGGACGTTTGACTGTGATTGACATTTCTGAAAATGTTTTTGGCAGAAATTATTAGATTGGGGTAAAAAGTTTTGGCATTTGGAAAAAAAAATGGGATTTTTAAAAACTCATTTTTTTAACTGAAAACAGTTTTTTAAAAAACTACTTTTTTTGTTAAATTAAAAAAAAATCACAGGAAATTTAAAAATCAAAAGGAAAAAATATTAAAATTTTCCACAAAAAAACCCTGTCATTCTCCAGACAGCTCTGCTGAGCAGGCTGTATCCACAGCTGCTCTGAATCGCTAACACCCAGCCAGCCTGGTCTCCGGTGCTGTTTGGAGAAACAGGCCTCATGCTCAACAAAACGTACCAGTTCCTTTGCACAGTGAAAAGCATCGCTCCTGGCGGTGGGGCGGAGTGGGCTGGCAGGCCACTGTGGGACTTTTTCAGTAGATTGTGGGTTTTGTATGTGCTTAATAGCCGGAGTGGTAAGAATTCCCACAGTCTATGTATGTTCCCAAAACGTCCAGCTGATGGCGCTGTAGGGTGTGGCATGGGATTTGAAAGCGGGGCAGAGCACAGCAGCCCATGGTGCCGTCACTGCAGTGAGAGGCGGAAGGTGATGTGATAGTTCCCCATTTGGAGGTCGTTCCCACTTGCCTGTCAGAATACACACAGGGGGCATCAGCTGGGTGGAAGCTGGGATGTGTCCCAGGCTGGTAGCTGGGTGCAATCTGTCGCCCTGCGGGAGGGACATGCTGCTCCCAAGGGGCCCTTCTTGTGTGGAGGGTGCACAGTTGGGGAGTTTGCTGAGTGTGTGTGCGTTGCTTGTGTCTTCCAGGCTTGCTGTGTTTCCTGATTGGGGTGGTAGTGGTTGCGCTGCACCACCTCCGACCTCAGGCACTGAAAGCCTTCTTTGATCTGAGCGAGGACGAAGAGGAAGGGGATGCGATGCTGGGGGAAGCGTATGGCAACCCCCACTTCCGGGCAAGCAAAAAGAATCCTTATGACAACTTTGCACTGACCATTGAGGCAGTCTAGAGGAAGCTCCTCCTCCCTCCCTAAGCTCGAGGAAGCAGAGCACTAAGGAGTCCAGATCCTTCTCCGGCTCTCCACGGAGATCGAACTCACACGTCCTGCTGGCACCTGATAAATCAGCAAGCGCCTTGCCACGCTCTGCTGGGCTGAGAACCCTCCAAGTTCGTCTCCTCTCCAGCGATCTCCAGAGAAAGGGAAGACGCTGCCTCGGAGTTGCGCTGCATAGTTGCTCTGCTCAAATGGGTTCCCAGGGGGCGTTTCCGCTTGCACTTCCACACCCTTTCTGGAGTCAGGTCAAAACTCTCCCTTCTCCCACTGGACTAACATCCGGCTACAGATGTTGAACCCACGAGTAGGGGGAATGGAATCTCGCATGGAGGGACTGTGACACCCACATATAATAAGTATGTGAGAGACACTCGGATCCTGCAGGCGGGACTGAAGTGCTACTGGCATCCAGTATTCTACGTAACAGACTGAAAAGGCCAAACCCAATATGAAGAATATTGAAGCTTTTTAGTATGTTCAATGAGCAGCTCTGGGCGGGGGGAGGAGGGGAGATCGCAAAGAACAACAATCAAGCCATGCAATGACGATCCCTAATGAGCTGCCTCCTGGTGCAGTCCCGCTGGTCAGCACTATACCTCTCTCTGTTAGGGAGGGCAGCTGGAATATTGGCACGACAAGACAGCAGGGGAGCATTGCACTAAAGCACTGCCAGCAACCAGGTTAGGTACAGCAAGGGGGTAGAAGTACCTTCATGGGGAGCAAACGTTGCCAAGTAAAGGGCTCTAATCTAGCAGCGAAAGGCAGCACAAGAACCAATGCCCAGAGGTTAAAGCCAGCCAAATTCAAAGTGGAGAGAAGGCCCCAGTTGTTAACAGTGAGGTAGCATAATGACTGGCACAAACTCCCAAGGCAGGGGTGGATTCTCCATCTCTGGAAGTTTTCAAGCTCCAGCTGGCATCTTTCTGGGCCTCACAGCCTTTAGGGCCAGAAGGGACCATCACAGCCTCCTGCATGTTACAGACCACAGAACCTCCCCCACCCACTCTGGCAAAAGGCCCATAACACAAGTTATGGGGCTCAATACAGGGGCAACGGGGGTGAAGTTCTCTGGCCCGTGCCATACAGGAGGGTTACATTCGATGATTGAACGGTCCATTCTGGCATTAAAAACTGTGTATCCTTGCCTGCTTCAGCAGCCACATGGGGCAGGCGCTGTATGCTGCCTGTAGCTAATAGCACAGCCATGGGCCTAATCCACTTGCTGGAACAAGGGCTTAGGAAGGTTTCACTTTAAAAAGAGATGCATTGGGTGGGTACAAAGCTGAATGATTCCTAAAGCCATGGATTCAGTCCCACGTACCAGTCACACCCCAGGTCCCATGGCTTCGCTGGCACCTGAGCCAGCAAGTCCTCTGTCTTAGGCCAACCCACCCTCATGTTCCTCCTGTAGCTCTCAAACCCTAGGGGCCACACCTGGGGCCTCGCCCCTTGGAGATCTAGCTCCCTGTTCCCCCTGGAGAGGCAGCACTTGGGTTCACCATCACCTACTGCTTCCAGAGACCCTGCTGTCACCTCCCTGGTGCTGTGAGTCACCACCCTGGGGCCAGCTCTCTGAATCCTCTGTAAATCTCCCTGTGGTCAGCCAAGCCCCTGGCAAGTGGTTCCATGAATGTGCTGGGGCAAAGGATTTGTGGGGTAAGTGCCCACAGGCAGGCGAGCTCCACAAAGGAGACACTAAGGCTGAGCGTGGGGCCCACAGGCAGGTGATCACATAGCAGCACCTGACTGTCTGACAGTGGGCAGGCGGTGGGGGACCGTGCCCTGGCTCTGCATGTCTGGTGGGCAGGAATGCAGGTGTGGGGAATGGGACTGCGCAGACTGCCATGCCATTGTGGGGACTGGCTTCCGAAGAGAATCTTCTCACAGGGCCCGATTCTGTAAGGTGCTGAGCGGCTCTCCAGCTGGAGGCACACGCGCCAGTCCTAGGGCTGCACAAAAGGAAAGCAGCGTGTTTGAAGCGGCCTGGCTCCCTTTGCTAAACCTGGGCCTGACCTCAAGTGAGCTATGACCCAGCGCGCAGTGCCAACGCTGCAGTGTGCAGCCGCTCAGGGGATTGGGCGACTCTCTGTACTGAGTTGGTCCTGAGAGCAGGCGTCACCTCACACTGAGACTCCATCGTCTCGTGGCTGGCTCCCCTCGGCTGGGCTGACCTCTATTTATCCGACATCCCCTGCTGCACTTCAGCATCTGTGCACATGTGATTTGTGATATGTCCGGGTGAGTTTTGGAGTTTGTGTATTTATGCTAAGAACACCGTAATAAAAACAAGAGAAGTATAGCAACGTGCAGGCTCCTGACCTTTTCTGATTGGCTGGGCCAGCTCCCAGGGGCAATTCACACAGTGGGATCTGAGCCTCCGAGCAACTCCAGCCATGCCCCAGGGCTGATCACTCCTGCGAGGGGCTGCACTCTCCTGTCTTTTCCACTCCCTCAATAGCACCTCAAAGCAGCCTCCCAGCAAGTGTCAAATGACACATTTTGAAGCAAAGGTGAGATGGGATTTTTTAAAGCACTTAAGTGAGTTAGGAGCACAAGTCCCACTAAATGTCAACCCAGGGGCTGCTCTAATTGCACCAGGGTCTGAGAAGGCCCTTAGCAGACCCAGAATTCAGAGGCTGCAAGGTGGTAGAAAGCCTGAGGAGAACAGAATCTAGTCCCCTGTCTCTGAGGCCCAGATCAAAGGTATTTAGGCTCCCCACTTCCACTGAAATCACTGGGAACTAGGCACGTAAATGCCTTGGAGGATCTGGACCCAAGTCATGAGCCCACTATGCCTCTACTTCTTGTCACTTAAACTCAGCTTTCCTATCTGCAAAATGGGTATCATCCTACCTGAGGCTGTGGGCATCTGACATCTGGCACATTCAGGGGACATTGCTTATGGCAAAAATCTTTATTGGGCAGGGGAGCTGCAGCTCAGGGATTACATGATGAGTCAAGACAGTTTCACAGTTCCTGGTATCAAAGGCTGTGAACAGACATGGTGACATCATGATTGACACCTCTCCAGCAGCCGTAGCTAGGAGCGGATCATTTACCAACGATGATATCACATTCTCCACGCTGTAATGCCCTGAGATCTGTGTTATCAACCCAGAGCTGATAGGCGCTGCCTGATTCACTGTCAGCCGCTTCCTTTTAGCTGGGATTGTGCTGTATGCTTCCTTGTAGAGGTCGGACACAGAGCCCAAGATCCACAACTGTTCCAGGAATAACGCTGGATTTGTTTAAGAAAGGGTGGCAGCTGTCCTGAGATTTGTGTTATCTACCCAGAGCTGATAGGCACTTCCTGATTCACTGACAGCCACTTCTTTTTAGCTGGGATTGTGCTGTATGCTTCCTTGTAGCGGTCGGACACAGAGGCCAAGATCCACAACTGTTCCGGGAATAACGCTGGATTTGTTTAAGAAAGGGTGGCAGCTGTCCTGAGATTTGTGTTATCCACCCAGAGCTAATAGGTGCTGCCTGATTCACTGCCAGCCGCTTCCTTTTAGCTGGGATTGTGCGGTATGCTTCCTTGTAGAGGTCGGACACAGAGGCCAAGAACCATACACCTCAACCGTTCCAGGAATGATGCTGGATTTGTTTATTCAAACATGGCAGCAACAACACGGAAGCTGAATGGTGACTGTGGGGAGCTAACAGCTAACATGCAGAAAAGGGTGTGGAGGTTCATGGGCTGTTAAGTTACAGCCCAATGTCTTAAAAAAAAGCTCATTACATGAGTGAGATGGTAACAGATCCAGCAGCTGATACTGTCTGTACTTAAGAACATGTCTGAGATGGCAGCATGACTCTGGCAGTGATTAGCAGATGGCATCCTCTATGGAAATGCCAGTTACTGCTGGAGTGCCCACGTATGCCCGCACACATGGGCTGAGCCAGGAGCTCCCTTGCCCTTTTGTGAGGAAGAGAGGTGCTGTACAGCACTATGTGCGGAGAAGCAGAGAGCCCTGTATTAAGGCTGTCTAATGCTTTCCAATATAAAAATTCTTGGGATGGTTTCTTTCAAGAGCACTTGCACGCCCCTGAGCTGTAGCAGGACTTGAGCTCTGGCCAAGGAATGGTCCTGGGGTCAAGGAGGTTGTAACGATGCTGGTTCTGGCGGGACCCAACTGAGAGTGCCAATTCAGGACAAATTGCTTAAACAGGGCAGTTACAGCCCAAGGCTGGGGTTTTTCCACCTCTAAGGCAAACCAAACCAGCCAGACAAAGAGGACTTTGGTCTCACCCCACTGGCTAACCACAAGTCACACAAGCGATTCCCTTAGACACTCCAGTTTCCCAGTATCACCACCAGTATCTCTCGTTATGGGGATGAATGGTTATGAAAACCAATACCCCATTAAAAGAAAAAAGGTTCTTCTGATCCCATAGGACCAAGACCCAGACCCAGGTCAATATACAAATCAGATCTTACCCACAAATCACGCTGTTGCCAATCCTTTAGAATCTAAAATCTAAAGGTTTATTCATAAAAGGAAAAAGATATAGATGAGAGTTAGAATCGGTTAAATTGAATCAATTACATAAAGTAATGGCAACGTTCTTGGTTCAGGCTTGTATCAGTGATAGAATAAACTGCAGGTTCAGATCAAGTCTCTGGAATACATCCCAGAGACTTGATTTGGGTCATCAGTCCTTTGTGTAGAGCTTCTGTTTGTAGCAAAGTCCCTCCAGAGGTAAGAAGCAGGACTGAAGACCAGATGGAGATAAGGCATCAGCTTTTTATAGTCTTTTCCAGGTGTAAGAACACCTTTTTGTTCTTACTGTGGAAAATTACAGCAAAATGGAGTCACATGGGCCAGTCCCTGCATACTTTGCTGAGTTACAAGGCGTATTTGCCTTCTCTCAATGGGTCAATTGTATAGCTGATGGTCCTTAATGGGCCATCAAGCAGGCTAGGCAGAGCTAACACCAACTTGTCTGGAATGTTTCCCAGAAGCATAGCATAAGTTTGAAATACAGACAGTATAGAGCCAATATTCATAACTTTAACTACAAGATTGATACACACATATAGACAGCATAATCATAACTAGCAAACCATAACCTTGTCTTAGACACCTCATTTGACCCCCTTTATACAAGATTTGGTGCCACTACAGGACTTTAGTTGCAACCATGTTCTATATGGTCCCAGATTATGTCAATAACGTCACAGAGGTGCCTTTTCCTGGCCTCATCCACCCCGCTCTGAGTTATACACTGTTGAGACACCATCTCCCATCTATGGGTCGCTTGGTTTCAGCAGTGTGCCCCAGAGCCTCAACATTCTCCAGCCCTGGGCATGCACCAGCCTGGTGTCTCACTTCAGCCTGGCACACAGATCTCAATCACCAGCCAGACTCCTTTGGCTTTCCCCTGTGGGCTAGGGAAGGGGCACTGTGCTGGGACCCAGGAACCCAGGAGCTCTAGACTGTGTCATTCTACAGACCGGGGCTAAGAATTCTGTATCCTTCACTGTTTTTATTATTAAGCTGAGATTAGAACCCATCGTACTATTGCAGGAGGCCCAGTGCCGTCCATTAGCCACTGTGCTCTCAGCACTTATCTTTCCCCTTGGCTATGTTGACTGTAAAACAGGGCCACTCAGGCCTAGGTAACCTAGTGTGTTGCTGGCCTCTGTTAACAGCTCATTCACATTCCCCAGTTTTCCGCCACGGCCCCCTGGCAAGGTTAGTTCTGTGGCTCGCGTGGGAGCAGCCTGTACTGACCGCTCAGGGCTCAAAGCCTGATGATGCTAGGTCATGAACTGACTGGTGCAGGTGCACATAACCGGAAGTGACTTTTGCCTTTTTCACCCCTAGGAAATGGCATTAAAAAACCATAACTGAGGTTGCAGAATCAAGCACCTGACAGTTGGAAAATGCCTATTTTAACCTTACTTCTGCAGCCTTAATTCAGCCCCCTTCTGCCTCTGCTTCCCCCACCCAGTCTTTAATCACATAACCACATGCTCTAACCCTGCCTCACTCAGCTAGAAGAGTCTGACGTGACAGGGCAGAGGTCGGGTGGGTTGGTTGGGTGCACACCGGCCTATGGTGGGTGCACTTTGCTGCTGTTCAGCAAACTAATTAATAATGTTTACATGGAATAATAGTTCCCCATAAACCTGGGCTTCAGCCCTGCGGCCTAGCATAGGTCACGTACTCCCTCTGCCCAAGTGCCCATCTTTGGAGGGGAATTTGGGATCTAATCTCAGGTCATTGCTGTAAGGAGGAACAGGCAGCAGGTCTGAGCAGGCAGTGGCTGCCCCTCATCACAGAAACGCTGGGAGTCACGTAAGCCACCACCAAAGCTGGGGAAAGCAGAGGGCACCACTCCGTTTGGGACGGTGAACAAACGTCTGCACCCCTTGCCAGCAGGTGCTAAGCTGAGAGAGCAGGGCAGCACGCCGCCAGCATGCCACCTGGTGGAGGAATGCAGACTAGTGCCGTATGACTTGCAGTACTCATCAAAGAGCTGCAGAGCCACAAGGGGTGTTGTGTTGGGGGAGCAGGGTGGGATGATAGGGTCTCCAATGCACTAGTACCGTGCCCCAGCACAGCTTCCTGAGACAGCCCCAGCCCCTCCCCTGGCTACTGGGTGAGGAGCTGGGTAGCTTTCTCTCTTCCTTTCTCTCCATCCCCTCCTGGCCGCGGGCAGGGAAACAGAGCCCTGTGCTCTCCCTACAGTGGGGAAGAGTCACTCCTACACCTCTTGCTGGGGGAGCCCCACTTACTGGTCAGAGGGGCCCAACTTTTCTGTATCTTTCCCTCCTGGGATGGGGGGATCACAGGCAATGCCACAGTGAGTCCAAGCCAGGCTCCATCCAGTCTAGTGCCCAACAGCAGGCCTCCCAGGAGGGTTCAAGAATCCCCATACTGGACAACGACACACTAAGCCAGCCACAGCTGGAGCCTGCTCCTGAGCACAGGATGTCAGGGCTCAGCTTTTGCCCTGAAGGACAGGGTTTAGATACCTTCTAAACAGTCACCTGTGGAACTGAGCATGGAATTCTTCTGATTCCTAGAAATGTCTAATCCTTTTGGGGGATCCTCCTATGTCCTTGGATCAACAATGTCTTGTGAGCGAGTTCCCCAGGTGAATTATGGGTGGTGTAAAAAAGTATTTTCCTTCATCCTTTTTATTTCAATGACTGTTCATACATACATCCACCTACACCACACACACTCCCATAACCCTCTCTATGTATCTGGTTCAAATTATTTTTATTAATTTTTTTAATAACACTTTTCACTGGAAAAAAAACATTTTTATTTAAATGTTTCATTTGTCAAAGAAATTTCAAAACAAACCATTTTGCCAAGATTGGGCCCGTGTTAGGAGAGCTGTGAAAAAGTCAAAGTGCTTGAAACAACAGGAAACTAGAAGGGGGTTGGTGCTGTTCTGCTCGGAGGGCCTGATTCTCATTGACACTAAAGCCATGTCTACACGTATGGCACTGCAGCAGCCCAATACAGCCACGCCGCTGCAGCATGTCTGGTGACGATGCTCTATGCCGACGGGAGAGAGCTTTCCCGTCGCCATAAAAACAACCCACCTCCGCAAGTGGCAGAAGTGACGTCAGCGGGAGACGCTTTCCAGCCAACACAGCAATGTGCACATGAGCACTTATGTCGGTGTAATTACGTCGCCCAGCAGAGGGTGGTTTATTCACACCTCTGAAGCGACATAAGTTATGCCAATATAGGCTGTAGTGCAGACACAGGAAAGCTACACCTCGTTAAAGCAGTGTTAACCGCTCCATGGACACCCTTATTCTAGTTTAAGAGGGGCTCGTTTCTGGCCAGTTTAATTGATTCCTAAGACTTGTCTACATGGCAAGTTACTGTGAGGCAAGCTGGGGTTTGAATCTGCAGTGTGCCAACTTGCTGTGCAGTATCAGCCCCTCGGGAACATTCAGTGCACAGTAGCAGTGTCCACCGGGGATGTGTGGACACCACAGGCTGGTGTGCTGTAGATTTAGACTCTGTCTCGCAATGCAGAAACTCGCAATGGAAAGAAGTCCCTAACTAAAATTAAGCTACAGCAAAGTCTGGTTTAAAACTGAGATCACAGTGTCCACAAAGACTCTGGCACTGTAGTGGCATGGCACCCACCTCTCGCGAGTGCCACCTTCTGGACGGGCATGTCTGCATCCCCTGGTTTTGCCCTCTTAGTCCATTCTGGCCCCAGCTCTCCAGCTGGGCCTCTTAACAGTTCATATCCCTTTGTGGGGGCTTATCTCTGTCCAACTGTAGGCCACTTCCCCAGGGGCCTATGGGGGGGACCCAGGCCCACCCCCTATTCCAGGTCCCAGCCCAGGAACCCTAAGAATAGCAGCCACATGCCACTATGTCCCTTTAACTACACTGCTTTCAGTTCTCTGGGCCATTTCCTCCAGCAGGGCCGGATTAACCTTTTGTGGGCCCCGGCGCCAAACATATTTGTGGGCCCCTATGTAGTCACTGTGGGCTCCGAGTGTGGGCCTGGTGTGGCAGTGCCATTGGTGCCATACTATACCCGGTACTGAATCTCAGAGACATTTTTCATTTTGATCACACACCTCTACATGACCATATGCATTGCCATACACAGCTCCCTCAGCCCCCAGTTTTTCATTGAGCTGTACACCCATGTGGGTTTACGAGTGTCCACAATGAGTAGAACTTTCATAGTGATCAGGGGAAACTCCCCACAGATTTATCTCCTTCCTCATTCAGACCTTCTATAGCCATGTCTCCAGTACCACCCTATGTCACCAGTCACTGTATGGGGTTCTGGTGTCAGCTCAAAGTTCCAAAGCCAGCAAATACCTGATCAATTCTGACAAATCCCTCCCTCAGCACCCATCCTGCTATTTGAGCAAGCCACTTGCAAACACCATTTCCCCAAAGTAAGGACTTAGCCCTTGGGAATCTGAAGACACCAGTCTTTCTCCCTCTGCTCCCATCTACATGCTAGTCTACTACCAGATCACCACCTTGTTTCCTTTCTACTTTGGACATGCTCCCCAACCTGCTGGGGCTATTCTCCCGCTGCAAGCCTGACCTGCTTCCTCTTTCCCTGCTCCCCTTGACATTACTTTCCTACTGGTGACCTCTGTTCCTTGAGGTTAATTCCAGTTTCTTTATCTGCTCCTAGCTTAATGGTCCCCAGTAGTCACAGAGCCACCTGCAGCTTCTCTGGCAATAGCCATGGGGCCAATTGCCAGCCTTAGACAGGTGCACCTACTAGCTGCGGGAGGGGTGGCAATTCCAAGGCTGAGCATGCTTGAACCTTGCAATGGCAGCACTAGGGACTCTTATTCCTCAGCGCTGGCCCTAGGCAGCTGCAGACTCTGCAGTTAAGCGCTTTCCTCCTCTAGGCCGTGGCTTTAAGTACATGAGATGCCCATCACCTGCAGCAGAGGCCACCACTTCCCACGCACCCCTCAGCTAGCACAAAGTTGTGCAAAAAGTGCAGCCTGAATGATTTTGGAGGCTGGGGTGCCAGGAGATTCCCATCCCTGAGCAGCAGCTCTGCAACAAGCTGACATGGCCCCCCTCCGCTGTGGGACCAGAACCCTATGAAGACAGTGGAGTTACCCCGTGTATAATCAGTTCTGTCCAAAGCCCGTTGAAGACAGTGGGAGTCTTTTCATTATCTTTAATGGGCTGCGTATAGAAGCAAAGGACCCCCTTCTAGACTCTAGGAGCAAAGTGCATTCTATGCTGCACTGGTTTACTATTGTAACAGGAAGGTCTCACATTACCTAGTGAATAAGCAACACCTCCTACAGCATCTAACTTTTTCTGAGAGGCTTCCCACCCAATTACTAAATGTAAACTTGCTTCGCTTACAAGGGCTGAAAATATCAGGTAGTGTGGTCACAAAAGCAAGGCACTTCTGAATTCAGTAGGAATTTTTGGATGTGCACAGAACACAGACAGGACTGGTTCCTGCATGGTTACAGAACTGCAGTAAAGTGGAACAATTTTCAGCTTGTGTGATTGGAGGATATCTGGATCCATATTCTAAGACCGTCCTACATAAATGAGGAAAAGTTGATGTGCCTTTGTTATTCTTTTATTCCACTCTTTGTTTCTATGGGGAATTTGCCAATGCAATATTACTGTCTTCCTTTTAAACAAAATTAAAAAAATACTGCAGAACCTCCTCCTTTGAAAAGGTCTTTCTACTGACACTCACAGCATGAACACTCCCTTCTACCTACAAACGGCCAACCGGCTCTCAAAACAACCCTGGAAATCTGAAACCAATCACCTAAATAATCCCCAAGACTAATAAATTAATACAATTTGAAAAACACACAAACCCTCCCACAAGCCGAGATTTTACCCTGAAAGGGGAGAAGTGCCCGAGACCTATGAAGTGCACTAGGAACTTAGCTAGCGCTATTGATTTTAAATGGCCGGTGCAGCACTGATGGGTGGCAGGATAAACCCCAAAGAGAGAGAGGTTTCAAGAGGGTATTTAAAGCAAACAGGTATCCTTTGGAAGACCGAAATCCAGCCTCAATGTCATAACCTTCGGCAGGTTCAATGCATGATGGAGACGGGGAGGGTGAAGAGGGAAACTGATGAGCAAACAGCCACGGACACAAAAACAATACACAAAAACTCCTCCAAGTATCTCAGGAGCAGGAAGCCTCTGAGAGGATGAGTGAGTCTGCTGGGGACAGACACTGAAGGGAAGCTAAATGCATCACTCTCCAGCATGAAACGGGTGGGAAGATTACCTCAGACCTACTCTCTTCAGATAGCAAAGATGAGGCTCTGTCAGACTGAGGTCTCAGAGGAGGAGGTGCTGGGACAAGCTACATTAAAGAACAGCCAGATCACCAAGACTAGGTGGTAAGTATCAGAGGGGTAGCCGTGTTAGTCTGGATCTGTAAAAAGTGACAAAGAGTCCTGTGGCACCTTATAGACTAACAGACATATTGGAGCATAAGCTTTCGTAGGTGAATATTCCCACTTCATCAGATGCATGTAGTGGAAGTTTCCAGAGCCAGATATAAATATGCAGGCAAGAATCAGTCTAGAGATAACGAGGTTAGTTCAATCAGGGAGGATGAGGCCCTCTTCTAGCAGTTGAGGTGTGAACACCAAGGGAGGAGAAACTGCTTTTGTAGTTGGCTAGCCATTCACAGTCTTTGTTTAATCCTGATCTGATGGTGTCAAATTTGCAAATGAACTAAAGCTCAGCAGTTTCTCTTTGAAGTCTGGTCCTGAAGTTTTTTTGCTGCAGGATGGCTACCTTAAAATCTGCTATTGTGTGTCCAGGGAGATTGAAGTGTTCTCCTACAGGTTTTTGTATATTGCCATTCCTAATATCTGACTTTTGTCCATTTATCCTTTTACGTAGGGACTGTCCAGTTTGGCCGATGTACATAGCAGAGGGGCATTGCTGGCACATGATGGAGTATATTACATTGGTGGACGTGACGGTGAATGAACTGGTGATGTTGTGGCTGATCTGGTTAGGTCCTGTGATGGTGTTGCTGGTATAGATACGTGGGCAGAGTTGGCATCGAGGTTTGTTGCATGGATTGGTTCCTGAGTTAGAGTTACTATGGTGCGGTGTGTGGTTGCTGGTGAGAATATGCTTAAGGTTGGCGGGTTGTCTGTGGGCGAGGACTGGCCTGCCTCCCATGGCCTGTGAAAACGAGGGATCATTGTCCAGGATGGGTTGTAGATCACTGATGATGCGTTGGAGAGGTTTTAGCTGAGAACTGTAGGTGATGGCCAGTGGAGTTCTGTTGGTTTCTTTCTTGGGCTTGTCTTGTAACAGGAGGCTTCTGGATACACGACTGGCTCTGTTGATTTGTTTCCTTATATCCTCGTGCGGGTATTGTAGTTTTGAGAATGCTTGGTGAAGATCTTGTAGGTGTTGGTCTCTGTCTGAGGGGTTGGAGCAAATGCGGTTGTGCCTCAGCACTTGGCTGTAGATGATGGATCGTGTGGTGTGTCCGGGATGGAAGCTGGAGGCATGAAGGTAGGCATAGCGGTCGGTGGGTTTTTGGTATAGTGTGGTGTTAACGTGACTGTCACTTATTTGTACCATGGTGTCTAGGAAGTGGACCTCCCGTGTAGATTGGTCTAGGCTGAAGTTGATGGTGGGGTGGAAGCTGTTGAAATTGTGGTGGAATTCTTCCAGAGTCTCCTTCCCATGGGTCCAGATGATGAAGATATCATCAATATAGCATAGGTAGAGAAGGGGCGTGAGTGGATGAGAGCTGAGGAAGCATTGTTCCAGGTCAGCCATAAAAATGTTGGCATATTGTGGGGCTATGCGGGTGCCCATAGCGGTGCCACTGGTCTGGAGGTATATATTGTCACCAAATTTGAAATAATTGTGCGTGAGGATAAAGTCACAGAGCTCAGCAACCAGTTGTGCTGTGACATCATCAGGGATACTGTTCCTGACAGCTTGTATTCCATCTGTGTGTGGGATGTTTGTGTAGAGAGCCTCCACATCCATGGTGGCTAGGATGGTGTTTTCTGGAAGATCACCAATGCATTGTAGTTTTCTCAGGAAATCAGTGGTGTCATGGAGATAGCTGGGAGTGCTGGTGGCGTAGGGTCTGAGTAGAGAGTCCACATATCCGGACAGTCCTTCAGTGAGAGTGCCAATTCCAGAGATGATGGGGCGTCCAGGATTTCCAGGTTTGTGGATCTTGGGTAGTAGATAGAATAACCCCGGTCGGGGCTCTAAGGGTATGTTGATTTGTTCCTATGTTAGCGTAGGGAGTGTCCTGAGTAGATGGTGCAGTTTCTTAGTATATTCCTCAGTGGGATCTGAGGAAAATGGCATCCATCCAAGAGTTTTGAAAGAGCTCACTGAAATCAGCTCTGGTCCTGGCAGGCTGGGGGATCCTCAGGGAGCCTTATTGCAGTGCCAGGGCATGGCGCCGTCTTTATGAGTTGCCAGGAGGTACTTGATCCCCACTCCGCCCCAGGCCCCACCCCCACTCCACCCCTTCCCCCAAACCCCCACCCTGCCTCTTCCTTCCCCTGCTCCACCCCGTTCCGCCCCTTCCCCCAAGCGCACCCCTTCTCCCCCCTCCCCCCCACTGCCTCCTGCACACCGCTGAACAGCTGACCTGCAGCAGGTGGGAGGCTCTGGGAGGGAAGGAGCTGATTGGTGGGGCCGCGGGTGGGCAGGAGGCGCTGGGGGGAGGGAGAGGAGCTGATGGGGGAGGCTACCAGTGAGAGCTGAGCACCCACTATTTTTTTCCCGGAGTCAGCACCTACAGCCAGGGGAACGGTGTGAAACAACCTTTGCAGAGAGAGCAATAAAGCATCTAGATGGGCCCTAGGTGAGGGACGAACCAGCTTGGTGCCACGGAAGGACAATCATGTTTCTGCAGTCTACTGGTACCCTTTGAGCATCCCAGAAAGCAGGGCCAAATGGCGCGCTGCCTGATTGTATTGATTTGGACTTTCAAAACTCCTTCCATAAAGGCCCTTGCAAGAAGCTTGTAAGGAAACCAAGTAGTGCTGGAGGGAGAGGGGAAGAATTCCTGCCTGGGATCAGAAACTGACCCGGGTACGTCTACACAGCAGCAGGGAGGTGTAATTCCCAGCGTGGGCGGATATACATGCACTAGTTATGCTCAAGGGAGCACCTAGAAATAGCAGTGTGGCCACAGCGGTGGCCACCCGAGTACAAGCCCCCCGACCCCTGGGTAGTTCTCGTGTGGCTAGCATCCCACAGCCTTGCTGCTATTTTTAGGTACTAGCTCCAGCCAAGCTAGCGGGGGTCTGTCTGCCCACACTGGGAATTACCCCTGCAGGTGCTGTGCAGCCGTACCCGAGAGAAACGAAAACAAAACAAGGAATAAATGGCCTGTTTTTAGGTAACAGCAGGTGGCTGCCCAGGGCGGTGTACCAGGGCTATGCTGTTTAATACCTTCCCGAATGATCTAGAAGAGGAGGGGAGCAATGGCAACAACTATTGAGCTTAGGCAAGACTAAGGGACCTAAGGAAGCTGGGGGATGGCCAGTGGAATTCAGGCTTGGCTACTGCAAGGCAATCACATTAGCTGCTCAGACACATGGCTGGGTCCTACACAACGCACAACCACTCAGGGGAAAGAGCTGGCCATCGCTGGGAGCAGCTTGAGGCTGGATGGGCCCCAGGCCTGTTCGGACCATGCCTACATGCCTACACATGGCTGTGCAGAGCTGAGCGGTGGGGGACAGTTAACGGTGGACAGGCCACGAGAACTCTCTCACCCAGCCCGGGCACAGGCTGCTACCAGCACAGTTCTGCACCTCCCCCACCTTCCCATCTTGGCTCAGCTCCGCCAGGCAGGCAGGGGAATGGCGGGCACCCAGCAGGGATTCCCTACAGCTCAGTAACCATCACTTTGCAATGCTCGCTCAGTGGCGCCAGGAGCGTGTCCTGCTCAAAGGAGCTTGCTTTGTCTCTCAGGGGTCGCTGGGCAGGCCCCTCCTCTTCCTCTTCCTCTCTCCCTTCCTCACTCAGATTAAAGACCAGCTTCAGCTTCTCAGGCTGCACAGAATTCAGGACGATCACACCCAGCCCCAGGAGGAAGCACAGCAGCCCTGCAACGCAACATGGGGGGACTAGTTACAGGCTGCATGTCTGGATCTTTCCTGCACTATACTACCTCTGTGCCACCAGAGGGCTCCCTGTGTTTGGCTGAGCCTCATGGCCAACTACACAGGCTTTGGCGCCACTCTGCTCTGATGGTGCAGTGCGAAGCAGTCCATGACTTGGGACAGGGTGAGCAGAATGGACTATAGTATCCCAGGGGAGGCCTCCCTGTCTCATGTGCGGGGTCATAACATGACAGGACTCTGTGCTTGAAAAACTAAACCGCCTCTCTATGGAGAGAGCTATTTACAGAGCTGCTGCAACAGCATCTAGCATTCCAGCCATATGCACACTGACCGACGGCCTGGTGCCTCTTCCATTCCCTTCCCTCCTGCAACTTTGCTGCACCCTCCAAGTTCCATGCAGATTGCTACCGCTTTATATAACACAATATCCTCCAAATTATCCATCTTGTTCCTTGTGCACCTTAACACCTTGTTCGCTTTGCAGATCGCTGCTACTGTTGCACACTGAGCAGGACATCACTGAGCTGTCTCCAGCGAGCCTTGCCCCTTTCCTCAGTAGTTACAGATAATTTAGAACCCACTAGTGAGTCTGAATAGCTAAAACTGCTGTTTCCAATGTGCATGACATTACATTCAACAGCACTGTATGCCATCTGCCATTATATACCCCCCAATCATCTAGCTTGGTTAGCTCTTTCTAAAGTTCCTCACGCTCTTCTCCGATTTTGCCCATCCTCAGCTCAGTTCTTTTTCCAGATCTTTAATAAATGTATCAAACCAGTCCTAGCTTTACTGCTCCAATATTAGCAGAGTTGAGTATGCCAACCCTTGTAGTCACTTGCTCATACTGTACTGGTGAATGCCTTCTTTGAAAATATACTAACTCTTTCCATGATGGGCATGAATTTTCAATGCTTTTCCTCTTGCACTGTTATCCAGGGCTTAACTTGTGCCAGGGCTTGCCAGGGTTGAGCCCCCGGTACCTCTAGGTTTGGCAGTTCAGAGCCCCAGCACTTCTGGGCTTGGCAGTTCACAGCTCTGGCACCTCTGGGCTTGCCGCATCAGTTATGAAAGTAACAAAATTACTGGAGCTCCAGCACCCAACCACTTGAGCCCTGGCACCTCTTTTGGTACAAATTAAGCACTGCTGTTATCCCAACGGTGGGGAGGGATTCAGGTAAATGGGATTACCCAGCCCAAAGAGAAACAGAAATTTGCTGTCTGATTAGGAACCTCTAATCTGTCTGACTTGGCATTTAATCAAATCCAAGGCCCTAGGGGGCCCCTGAACTGCAATGTTGCTCTGATCCATCTCTCCAGAATCACAGCCCAGGACCCTCTCCTTCCTCACGGCTGATGTAATGCTGCATTTGGGATCTGGAAAGAACTCTCTCAAGGGGTTTTTAGAGCCCTGGGCAATGTTCCCCTGGAGCTCTGAGCCAGTTTTCCCTGGTGGAATCAGGTGGAAGCATCCCACGCCATCAGTTTCCTGTGGCCAAGTGCGGCATGGGGGGAGCTGGTGGCCTTTGGTCCCACCTGTCTCCTTCTCTGTGTTGCTAGGTCACACAGCAGCACTGAAGAAGAGGAGAACCCCAGTTCACTCAAAGGAGCAGCCCACTGACCTGTTGCTAGCGTGAGCCAGAAGGATGCCCCGTAGACAGTCTGCAAGGAGGCTGAACTGAACCGGATGGTGCACATCGGGGAGTTCCTCGCAACAGAGAAGAAGAGCAGTGAGCAGATCAGCAGTGCTGCCGTGAGTAGGATCATGTAGCTCCCGTACAGCAGGACTGGCATGGAGAACAGCATGTTGGAAATCAGCCAGGTGCAGAAGGCCAACCTGTGAGAGAGCAGTGGGGTTGAAAGGAGAGGCCGTCCCTCGCTTTTACACTGACCTGCTTTGGGCTGCTCCCGAGACCTTCTCTCCAACCACTAGTGGGCAGCATCCTCATCACCTGCCCCTGCGGTCGTCATCCTTTGCACTGGTATAAAGGGCTACAGAGAGCCAGGCCCACAGATCCCATGGCATCTGCACTGAACCCAACCTCCCGCCTCGCCCGAGGGGCACTTCGGGCTGAGCTCAGCCCCGTGTAATGCTACTGAATTCCAGGGATGACTCTGTTAGAGGAGCCCGGTTGGACACACTTGCCCTTGAAACCACCTTCTCCTCGGCAACAGGGAGGACTGGGCATGGTGATAGTGTGCAGTGAGGATTGGGCTGGGGGTGCAAGTGTGCAAGTGCAGGGCTCCCAGTGCTCACAGGACACATGCAAACTCTCCACTCCTCAACTAGGGGAACATCTCCCTCTGAGAGGCCCTGGAATCCATGGGACCAGGGCTGGCTCCAGGCACCAGCGCAGCAAGCTGGTGCTTGGGGAGGCCCATGGAAGGGGGCGGCACGTCCAGGTCTTCGGCGGCAATTCGGCGGCGGGTCCCTCAGTCCCTCTCGGAGAGAAGGACCGGCCGCCGAATTGCCGCCGAAGAATGAAGCAGCGGCGGTAGAGCAGCCGCCGAAGTGCTGCCAATCGCGGCTTTTTTTTTTTCTCTTCGCCGCTTGGGGCAGCAAAAAAGCTGGAGCCGGCCCTGCATAGCACGTGTGCATGCAGAAGAATTTCCTAACTACCCATGCCAGACTGCATTATCAAGGGACACACCTGCTCTGTGATGCCAGGCCACCCACAGCGGCATTGTCAGAGGGTGCTCCGGATATTGCGAAACACATCTTGGGAGATGACCTTGAATCAAATCCCACCATTCTAAAGCAAGACCCTACAGTTTGGGCCAGGGAGTGACAAAGAAAATGGTACCCCACTGACGCTGCAGGAGGGCTTTTGGGAGGCAGAATGCAATTACCAGAGGCGGAGTTTGGCTGGGATGGGGCCTAACATCCCTAGTTCTGCAAAAATGCCATGTGACCATAACTGACCATGGGTGGCCAGGGCCTTGGCTGTGTCTCCTCCAGGATCAGCACCTCCACCTATCCCCTGCGTGATGCACTGAATCGTCACTGACTGAGAAGGAAGAGTACCAGCTACAGAACCACCAATTTCTGGAGCATCTAGGAGGGGTTCTTGTCACCCAAGTACTGGCCTTGCTTAGCTTCTGAGGTGGCATCGCAGCAGGTCATGAGCCCAGCTAAGTAAACCTTAGCTCAGGGTTAAGAGCATCTGGATAACTCTGCAGACCACTCATCAGTGGAGCAACCTGTCAGATGCTATTCAAGCCTTGGACAGTCATTTCCTAAGGATGGTTTATGGCCAATGAAATCAGTCCCGTTATGATGCTACATTGAGCTGCACACTGTGCATCTCAGGAAGCTACTGAAGTTCTTTAAAAAGCGACAAAGAGTCCTTTGGCACTTTATAGACTAACAGACGTATTGAAGCAATAGCTTTCGTGGGTGAATACCCACTTTGTCAGGGTGAAGTGGGTGAATACCCACTGAAGTTCTTTGATCTTCTACCCGAGAGGAGCCCCTTCCCTCGTGGACGGTTCTCCCAAGGCACGGCGTCTTGCTGGGCCTTACCACAGAGTGACAGAGGTATAGTGGCCGGAGATCCTGTACTGGCTGTGCACGCCACACGGGCTGTGCCGGCTAAACTTCTCTGCCACATACAGGATGGGGCTGGGCAGCCCCTTCGCCAGGCTGTCCGCGTAGATGCAGGCGTAGTCTGCTCCCAAGTGCCAGGCAAAATGTTCGTTGTAGTTGATGGTTTCGTTGATCTGATTCACTGGGTTCCCTGCAGGAAAGAGACGTGTTTCTGTTCTGCAGCAGATCAAGGAGACCGAGCACATGGGGAAGAGTAGCTGGGAAGAGTGCTCAGTCACCCAAGGGCCGGGTACTTTTGCTGATCTTACCTCCGCTCTGTCCTGCCAACCTGCCCCGGGGGAGCTGAAAGACCCCAGTGCCTCCCCCTCCTACTCACCCTTGACTCAAAGACCTGGACTCACCCACTAGCGTGATGTTGACCCCCGCCAAGCCGATATGCAGGCCAATGTCTGCGTTCACCACAGCGCGGCTGAAGGATTTGTAGGAGGTGTTCGCCGTCACCCAGCCAATCTCCCAGTCCCTGGTGAAGTTAACACCTGTGAAGATGGCAGTAATCAGACATAGCCCCTGTGCTACTGAACCAACCATTGACTGTGCACAAAGAGCGAGTGACAAACTCCTTGTCTCCATGGCAGCAGCCAAGCGCCTGTACATCAGAGGGGTGTGCACCGAGAGCGCTCTAACATAAGGCTGCCCTGTAACTGCGCCATGTAGACCCTGTGGGCGGGCGGCGGTGATAGTACACCAACTAGATACCTTCCACAGCATGACATCAGGGTCTGCGTGGGGCAGTCAGAGCACAGCCCCATCTCAGTGTGATCTCCATGAGTCTGTCCTGCCTGTCCTAGCCCCAGTATGCAGAGCCTCACGTCCCAGCAGAAGACACACCATCAGTGGTGGCCCCTGGTGAGGGAGGCGACTTCACTCGGGGCAAAGGCACTTGGTCCCCCATCCCCTCAACACAGAGCAGGCCGGGGGTAGCTAGGCTGGGGGAGGGCACTGGGCTCTGTATGGGCATGGGGGGAGCTGGGCTGCTTGTAGGGGCAGTGGAATTTGGGGGGAGGCTTGTCTGCATGGGGCACTGGTTTTGTGGGGATGGGGCTTCGGGTGAACATGAGCAAAAGCCAGCTGGCCTCTTTGGTGCCCTTGAGCCCCAGAGCATTGCTGGGGAGCCTGAATGACAAATGCATGACCTCAGCTCACCTTTGGGAGGGATTTCACTTTCTGGCCCCTGTGTGAATAACCCGTTCTGCAGCGCAGGGCAAAGGAGCCTGTCGGTCACATGCAGGGGGCAAGCGCTGGCAGCCAGCCCCGAAGGGTTTATTTACTTTGAGATGTCCAGCACCCAGCGCCGGCAGTGGCCTGGTCACTGCTCACAACTTCTGCGCAAATATGATTGAATCCTGCGCATCCGTCCCAGCACAGGCACTGACTTTTATTTTTCCCAGTGAGTGCTCCACCCCTGCTCTGCCCCGAGGCCCCGCCCCCACTCCGCCCCCTCCCCGGAGGCCCCATCCTGACTCCACCTCTTCCTGCCCTTGCTCCGTCTCTTCCCGCTCCCACTCCACTCCTTACCCCAAGGTCCCCCTCCACTCCCTGAGCACCTCCCACCAGCTGCTGAACAGCTAATCGGTGGCCCCACCAAACAGCTGTGGCTGGTAGGTGCTGAGCACCCCCTATTTTTTCTAAGGGTGCTTGAGCCCTGGAGCACCCATGGAGTCGGCGCCTCTGGCTCCAGCATCTCCACTCACTGAATGTCAGCGGTCTCGTCTCTTGAGAGCTGCCCTTTCCCCGATGCTGCCAGGCGGATGGCACCGTGCTGCTGGGACACCAGGGCACTGCAGCCCTGCATGCCTGAAAGGGAGCTCACTGAGCCCAAGGGGAAAGGGCTGGATCGATAGCCCAAGGGACTGCAATTCCCTTGGTATCCATAGATCAGACCCCCCCCCCCCCCCGCGCGCGCACCCTTCCCCACCCTCGCCCCACAACCCTGCCCTAGAAAGGCTGCGGTCAGGAGGTGGTGGCAATTCTCGGCACACCTATCAGCCCAGGCCTCTCTGACGAGGCGCAACAGAGGGTCCCGCTGAGGTGCTAGTGTTTGTGATGCAGACGCATTCGTGATTAGGGGGCCCCAGCAGATGTCCGGCAGCAGTGGGCTTTGTGTTCTGTCAGTGCCTGAAGATGACCCCCAGAGGAGAGCTGCTTGAATGTTGTTGCAAATAAATTATCCTACCAGGGGCCAGCCACTCCTCTGCTCGCTAACTGCACTGCTGGAGCCAGCGCCTCGGAATGTTAGTCAAAAAAGGGATCGAGTCGTCTTCTTTCCCCACGGAGTATTCAATGGAACACCCCCCTTCCTTGATCTTCATCAACCTTTGCTCTTCCTCACCTCTCTACTGGGGAGGGCTTCTTGCTATTTCCCGCTTTGTTCCAGCCTCCCTGCCTGAAGGGGCAGATGACTACGGGGAACCCGGGGCGTGGCAGCATGTACTCACTGAGAATCACTGCTCCAATGAAGAGGCTGGTGACCACTCTCAGGAGCCAGAAGAACCTCTGTAGGGAGGACAGGACAGATCAGGAGCCAGCCACACTCCCCTTTCCAGGCTGTGAACTCAACAGAGGCCAATGGCAGAACCAGAGAAGTTCTGTTCACTTCATGGTTCCTGTAGGCCAGGGCTGGCCAGAAATTTCTGATCAAAACATTTTTCCTTCAGAAAACAGGACTTCATTGAAATTACCACTTTCTGCAGGAAAAGATCGATTTCAGAGGGATTTTCCAATGGGAAAATCGAAACAAACGAGTTCAGTTAGAAACCTCAACCCGAAACAAACCCCTCTCCTGAGTAGGGTGACCAGATAACAAGTCTGAAAAATCCGGACACATTTTTGGGAGGGGGGGGTCATAGTTGCATATATAAGAAAAAGCCCTTAATATCGGGATGGTCCTGATAATATCGGGATGTCAGGTCACCCTACTCCTGAGCCCCCAGGGCACTGCAGTGGGAGTGGTAGAGTCTGAAACAAACTGAGATGGGACAGGAAACTGCAACTCCCACGAGTCACTGCGGTAGCTCCCTCACAGGGAAAGACTGCTGTGCATCATGGGAGATGGAGTCCAGCTGTGGAGTGGGGCCTCTAGGAGAAAGTGGGGGTGGAAGGCCACAGACCTACAACCCCCTGAGGCACTGCGGTTGCACAGGCCAAAGGAGCATTCTGAAATGTTTTGACCTAGGGAAGGTGAAACCTTTCAGCTGACTGAAAATGAGGTAGCAGTGTTCTGTTTCCACGTTCCCAAATGGAACTTTTCCTGAACTTTTCAATTCACTAGAAGTTTAAACATTGCAACATTTTGTCCCAATTCCGGAAGAAAATGTATGTCACAATATTGGAATCTGACACCGGACGGGAAACCTGTTGGTCAATCAGGTCTAATGTAAGCACACGTGACCAGGGCTATTGTATTTTACCCCAGTGTTGGGGACAGTCTGAGGTCACAGTGAGGGTTTGGCTTGGAGACAGAGGCACGGGTGTGTTGGGTGGGGTTTCCTTTGCTACAAGGCCAGTGCATTCCTTCGGGAGGTGTGGAAATTATCTGATAGGACGTGGAGTGTCGCGGCATGTGACGTGTGGCTCTCTTCACTGAAGTTCTCCTTGTTTCTCTGGGGTTGCGTGGGTGGGTTTAACACATCAGCTGTGGGATGGTGGGACAGATACCCCCAAGGCTAGAGCTGGGCAAGTGCTGAAAGCCTTGGATCTGGACTTGAGTGTTCCTCACAAGTCTGGCAGTTGGTCCAGACCTCCACGAGATGGGGCCAGATATGGAACTCGGAGCAGGTCCAGGCTCCAGGCCCACCTCTAGATAACACCTCAGACATTAAAGAGTCCAAGAAAGCAGGCTTCTGGCCCAGTGTCCTTGGCCAGGCTAGCCCCTTCCATGGTGCTTTTCATTAGGAGAAGTGCCCAGAGGCATTTCCCCTAGTCAAAGTTGCTGCAATAGCCCCTCTAGTTCCCTGGATGGTGACTAGCGACTCGGTTACTGGGGGAGTGATGTGTCCCCCTGGGGTCTCATACACACTGAGTGTGTCTCTGTCTCTCCTTGGGGGAGGGGAGGGCTCTCCGCCTCCTCAGCACTTTAGTGGGTTATTCTAGTGGCCAGATGGCCGCTCACGCCCCCCGCAGCCCCCAGAGCGCCTCCCCAGCACACGAGTTCAATAGCCTCTGCCCCCAGGGGAGTTCACCCATCCAGAGACAGTGTCAGCGGTTCTGTGCCATCATGGCCTATCAGTCTGTGCCACGTACCCAGCGGGGGAGCTCTGAGTTCACCAGCCAGGAGGAAAGGGGAGAACTCCCCCTTGCTTTTAGCCTAGCATGGGGAGCTGTGCATCCCCCACCCCCGTCACCGAACGAACCCCTGCCCTTACCCCTTTGCCCCGGATTCCAGGCAGGATGAGAATGAACGTGGCCAACACGGTGAGGAACACGGAGATGATCACGACCGAGGTCGTGTTAAAGGGGAAAGGCGTCCTGGTGTTGGGGTAGAAGGGGAAGGAGCCATCGAACAAGGTCATCACAGTGCCTGGGAGAGGCAGGAGATCTACAGACACAACAGGAGCAGCAAGTGAAACGAATGCTTCTGGCTATTCCTCCCCGCAGAGCAGGGACATATGTCATCCTCTCTGGGGAACAGAGGACATATACCCTGGGATACCAACCCTGCCTCCTCCAGCTCTGCCGGCGCCCCTCAGTCCCAGCCCACAGTGTCCTGCTATCCCAGATCTGCCTCCCAGCTCTGCCGGCACCTCTCAGTCCCAGCCCACAGCACCCTGCTATCCCAGCCCTGCCCCCGCAGCTCTACCGGCACCTCTCAGTTCCAGCCCACAGCACCTGCTATCCCAGCCCTGCCTCCTCCAGCTCTGCCGGGGCCCTTCAGTCCCAGCCAACAGCGCCCTGCTGTCCCAGCCCTACCTCCTCCAGCTCTGCTGGTGCCCCTCAGTCCCAGCCCACAGCACCCTGCTATCCCAGCCCTGCCCCCCCAGCTCTGCCAGCGCCCCTCAGTCCCAGCCCACAGCACCCTGCTATCCCAGCCCTGCCCCCCCAGCTCTGTCAGTGCCCCTCAGTCCCAGCCCACAGCACCCTGCTATCCCAGCCCTGCCTCCTCCAGCTCTGTCAGTGCCCCTCAGTCCCAGCCCACAGCGCCCTTCTCATAACTATAAAGGGAAGGGTAACAGCCCTCCTGTGTACAATACTATAATCCCTCCTGGCCAGAGACACCAAAATCCTTTTACCTGTAAAGGGTTAAGAAGCTCAGGTAACCTGGCTGACACCTGACCCAAAGGACCAATAAGGGGACAAAATACTTTCAAATCTTGGGGGCGGGGGGAAGGCTTTTGTTTGTGCTCTTTGTTTTGGGGGTTGTTCGCTCTTGGGACTAAGAGGGACCAGACATCAATCCAGGCTCTCCAAATCTTTCTGAACAAGTCTCTCATATTTCAAACTTGTAAGTAACAGCCAGGCAAGGCGTGTTAGTTTTATCTTTGTTTTCTCAACTAGTAAGTGTTCCTTTTGCTAAAGTGTTTATCTCTGTTTGCTGTAACTTTGAACCTAAGGCTAGAGGGGGTTCCTCTGGGCTCTTTAAATTTGATTACCCTGTAAAGTCATTTTCCATCCTGATTTTACAGAGATGATTTTTACCTTTCTTTCTTTAATTAAAAGCCTTCTTTTTAAGAACCTGCTTGATTTTTCCTTGTTTTAAGATCCAAGGGGATTGATCTGGACTCACCAGGAATTGGGGGGGGGGGAAGAGAAGGCGGGGGATGATTAATTCCTCCTTGTTTTAAGATCCAAGGGGTTTTGGATCAGTGTTCACCAGGGAATTGGTGGAGGAGTCTCTTAAGGCTACCCAGGGAAGGGAGTTAGCACATTGGGAGTGGTGGCAGCAAAAGCAAAACTAAGCTGGTAGAGAAGCTTAGAGGTTTTCATGCAGGTCCCTACATCTGTACCCTAAAGTTCAGAGTGGGGAAGGAACCTTGACATGGTGCAGCGGTGGGATCATTTTAAACCAAAAGCCAGTAAGATTTTTTTTCTCCTTTCTAGCTACTTAGAAAGCAGAGCTGAAGGTAGATGCATATCTTATCTCTCCTTGCCTGAAGGCAGAGGTGTTAAGCTTTTTTAACAAGGGTCTTTGTTAAGAGAAGGTTTCAAGCTGTGAGCAAGCAGACAGCAAAAGGAATTTACAAGCTGAATTGTTTTTTTTTCTTTCTGCTTCTCGGATATAGCTAGTTAAAAAGTCTCTGTTACCTAAGCAGCCCTGAGCTGAGTGCATCCCAGTTTCAGTGAACTGCAGAGGGGTGTGGCCCAGCACAAGAAAGCCGGAAAATGACTACCAGTGAAGCAGCTAACAAACTAGAACTGGCCAGACTAGAAGCAGAAGAAAATGAAAAGAAACATCAGAGACTGCTCGAATTAAAAAAACTCGAGAAAGAAGCTGCTGAGAGAGCTATGGAGCAGAAAGAAAAAGAGAGGGAGGAGAAAGAAAAAGAGAGGGAGGAGAAGGAAAGAGAGAGGAAGCATGAACTGGAATTAGCAAGGGCTAGGCAAAATATACCAGCCAACCGTAGCCACCCCTCTCCAGGTAGCGCTTCCCATCCCAGAAAATTCCCCACCTACAAGGCAGGCGATGATACTGAGGCCTTCTTAGAAAATTTTAAAAGGGCCTGCCTTGGATACAGCATCACTCCAGACCAGTACATGGTAGAGCTGAGGCCGCAGCTCAGTG
This sequence comes from Emys orbicularis, assembly GCF_028017835.1. Classification (NCBI taxonomy): domain Eukaryota; kingdom Metazoa; phylum Chordata; order Testudines; family Emydidae; genus Emys; species Emys orbicularis. The sequence continues at coordinate 49,306,473 of NC_088692.1, forward strand.
GACCCTTAGCAGAGGTGGCGGCTGAACACATGAACAGTTATGAACTTTTTAAAAACAAGGCCAGAATCAGAATGGGGCTAACACCCGAACATGCCCGTCGGCGGTTCAGAGCCCTAAGGTGGAAACCAGATGTGTCATTTACCCGACATGCCTACCACATTGAAAAAATTGTGATGCCTGGGTATCAGGAGCAAGTGTTAAATCTCTGGAAGATCTGTCTTTCCTAGTGAAAATGGAGCAGTTCTTAGAGGGTGTTCCTGAGAAAATAGAAAGGTACATCCTAGATGGGAAACCCAAAACTGTAACCGAGGCGGGGGAGATTGGAGCCAAATGGGTGGAGGTGGCAAAAAAGAAAAAAAACTAGTAGCAGTTGCAGCGAATATCAGAAGGGACAACCCGAAACAAAACCTGACCACCGGGGGCAACCCAAGGCCCCACCTACATCCCAAGGAAAATCCCAGACGCCTTCTCACCCCACCACCCCAGTCTCCACCAACCAACCTCGACTCGGTGATACCTTAGCAGGGTGATGTTTTAAATGTAATGAACTGGGACATATAAAGGCCCACTGCCCCAAGAACCCCAACCGATTACAGTTAATTACACCACAATCACACCAAAGATCCCCAGGCCCAGATGCCTCTCAAATACCCTCGGAGCAAAGGGAAACCTTGAGAGTGGGCGGAAAGAAGGTTATCGCGTGGAGGGACACTGGGGCACAAGTGTCGACTATTCACCAATCCCTAGTGGACCCCAAACTCATCAACCCAGAGGCTCCGGTGACAATTCAACCCTTCATGTCACACTCTTTAACCTTGCCTACAGCCAAGTTGCCTGTCCTGTACAAGGGCTGGTCAGGAATGTGGACTTTTGCAGTCTATGACAATTATCCCATCCCCATGCTGCTGGGGGAAGACTTGGCCAACCATGTGAAGCTAGCCAAGAGGGTGGGAATGTTCACCCGCAGCCAGGCTAAGCAAGCTTTCACCCCCATCCCTGTTCCTGAGCCGTCCACCAGGGCCCCGTGTGTGTTACCAGAGACCCAGACAGAGGTGGTGGAACCGGATCCCCTGCCAACGACTGCAACAGCCATAGTGGATCCAATCCCAGAAACCCAGCCAAATCCAGTCCCAGAACCAGAACTGGCAATGCAACCAGCACCAGAACCATTGCCAGCACTGAGTCCAGCGCTTGCAAACCCGTCTACAACTCCAATGCCAGAGGGCACCAGCGAGCCTGAACTGGCAGAAGTAGCAGATAACCCTACCCAAGAGGCTCAGCCAGAGCCTGAAATACCACATAGTGCACCAGCGGACAGCGGTTCACAGTCAACGGAAACATCCCCCGCACCTGCATCGCTTCCAGAGGGACCAAGCCCAAGTCCACAGTCCAAGGAGGAACTGATGTCTCCAGCATCAAGGGAACAGTTCCAGGCCGAGCAGGAAGCAGATGACAGCCTTCAGAAATCTTGGGTGGCGGCACGGAGCACCCCACTGCCTCTCAGCTCTTCTAACCGATCCCGGTTTGTTGTAGAACAAGGACTTTTATACAAGGAGACTCTTTCTGGTGGACACCAGGAAGACTGGCATCCTCAAAAACAGTTGGTAGTTCCAACTAAGTACCGGGTAAAGCTCTTGAGCTTAGCCCATGATCATCCCAGTGGCCATTCTGGGGTGAACAGAACCAAAGACCGGTTGGGGAAGTCCTTCCACTGGGAGGGAATGGGCAAGGACGTTGCTAATTATGTCCAGTCTTGTGATGTGTGCCAATGAGTGGGAAGCCCCAAGACCAGGTCAAAGCCCCTCTCCAGCCACTCCCCATAATTGAGGTCCCATTTCAGCAAGTAGCTGTGGATATTCTGGGTCCTTTCCCAAAGAAGACACCCAGAGGAAAGCAGTACATACTGACTTTCATGGATTTTGCTACCCGATGGCCGGAAGCAGTACCCTTAAGCAACACCAGGGCTAAAAGTGTGTGCCAGGCATTAGCAGACATTTTTGCCAGGGTAGGTTGGCCCTCCGACATCCTTACAGATTCGGGAACTAATTTCCTGGCAGGGACCATGAAAAACCTGTGGGAAGCTCATGGGGTGAATCACTTGGTTGCCACCCCTTACCACCATCAAACCAATGGCCTGGTGGAGAGGTTTAATGGAACTTTGGGGGCCATGATATGTAAATTCATAAATGAACACTCCAATGATTGGGACCTAGTGTTGCAGCAGTTGCTTTTTGCCTACAGGGCTGTACCACATCCCAGTTTAGGGTTTTCACCATTTGAACTTGTGTATGGCTGCAAGGTTAAGGGGCCATTACAGTTGGTGAAGCAGCAATGGGAGGGGTTTACGCCTTCTCCAGGAACTAACATTCTAGACTTTGTAAGCAACCTACAAAGCACCCTCCGACACTCTTTAGCCCTTGCTAAAAAAACCCTAAAGGATGCTCAGGAAGAGCAAAAGGCCCGGTATGATAAACATTCCAGAGAATGGTCCTTCAAAGTAGGAGACCAAGTCATGGTCTTAAAGGCGCTCCAGGCCCATAAAATGGAAGCATTGTGGGAAGGACCATTCACGGTCCAGGAGCGCCTAGGAGCTGTTAACTATCTCATAGCATCCCCCACCTCCAACATAAAGCCTAAGGTATACCATGTTAATTCTCTTAAGCCCTTTTATTCCCGAGAATTAAAGGTTTCCCAGTTTACAGCCCAGGGAACAGATGATGCTGAGTGGCCTGAAGGTGTCTACTACAAAGGAAAAAGTAACGGTGGCGTGGAAGAGGTGAACCTCTCCGCGACCCTTGGATGTCTGCAGCGGCAGCAGATCAAGAAGCTGTGCACTAGCTTTGCGACAATGTACTCAGCCACCCCAGGACGGACCGAACGGGCATACCACTCCATTGACACAGGTAATGCTCACCCAATTACAACCCCACCCTACCGGGAGCCACCTCATGCCCAAACTGCTATAAACCGGGAGATCTAGGACATGCTACAGATGGGTATAATCCGCCCCTCTAAGAGTGCATGGGCATCTCCAGTGGTTCTAGTTCCCAAACCAGATGGGGAAATACGCTTTTGCGTGGACTACCGTAAGCTAAATGCTGTAACTCGTCCCGACAACTATCCAATGCCACGCACAGATGAGCTATTGAAGAAATTGGGACATGCCCAATTCATCTCTACCTTAGACTTAACCAGGGGGTACTGGCAAGTACCACTAGATGAACCCGTCAAGGAAAGGTCAGCCTTCGGCACCCAGGCAGGGGTGTATGAATTTAATGTGCTCCCTTTCGGGCTGCAAAATGCACCCGCCACCTTCCAAAGACTTGTAGATGGTCTCCTAGCAGTATTGGGAGAATCTGCAGTTGCCTACCTCGATGATGTGGCCATTTTTTCTGATTCATGGGCAGAACACCTGGAGCACCTGGAAAAAGTCTTCGAGAGCATCAGGCAGGCAAGACTAACTGTTAAGGCTAAAAAGTATCAAATAGGCCTAAACAGAGTGACTTACCTTGGACACCAGGTGGGTCAAGGAACTATCAACCCCCTACAGGCCAAAGTGGATGCTATCCAAAAGTGGCCTGTCCCAAAGTCAAAGAAACAGCTCTAATTCTTCTTAGGCTGGGCCGGATATTATAGGCGATTTGTACCACACTACAGCCAAATCGCCGCCCCACTGACAGACCTAACCAAAAAGAAACAGCCAAATGCAGTTCAGTGGACTGATAAGTGTCAAAAGGCCTTTAACCAGCTTAAGGCGACACTCATGTCTGACCCTGTGCTAAGGGCCCCAGACTTTAGCAAACCATTCCTAGTAACCACAGATGCGTCCGAGCGTGGTGTGGGAGCAGTGTTAATGCAGGAAGGACAGGATCAAGAATTCCATCCTGTCGTGTTTCTCAGCAAGAAACTGTCTGAGAGGGAAAGCCACTGGTCAATCAGCAAAAGGAAATGCTACACCATTGTGTACGCGCTGGAAAAGCTACGCCCATATGTTTGGGGACGGCGTTTCCAACTACAAACCGACCATGCTGCGCTAACGTGGCTTCATACCGCCAAGAGGAATAACAAAAAACTTCTTCGGTGGAGTTTAGCTCTCCAAGATTTTGATTTTGAAATACAACACATTTCAGGAGCTTCTAATAAAGTGGCTGATGCACTCTCCCATAAAAGTTTCCCAAAATCAACTGGTTAAAAATTGTTCTTGGAATGTGGGACATATTGTTAGTTTTTATATAATCAGTAGTATGTCTAAAGGTGCATGTGTCTTATTAACTCTGTTTTCTCCTAGAGCTCCAGGAAAAAATCACAGCCAGTGTGGAACCGGCTGTCCAACACTATCTGTGATTTGGGGAGCGTCATAACTATAAGGGGAAGGGTAACAGCCCTCCTGTGTACAATACTATAATCCCTCCTGGCCAGAGACACCAAAATCCTTTTACCTGTAAAGGGTTAAGAAGCTCAGGTAACCTGGCTGACACCTGACTCAAAGGACCAATAAGGGGACAAAATACTTTCAAATCTTGCAGGGGGGAGGCTTTTGTTTGTGCTTTGTTTTGGGGGTTGTTCGCTCTTGGGACTAAGAGGGACCAGACATCAATCCAGGCTCTCCAAATCTTTCTGAACAAGTCTCTCATATTTCAAACTTGTAAGTAACAGCCAGGCAAGGCGTGTTAGTTTTATCTTTGTTTTCTCAACTTGTAAATGTTCCTTTTGCTAAAGTGTTTATCTCTGTTTGCTGTAACTTTGAACCTAAGGCTAGAGGGGGTTCCTCTGGGCTCTTTAAATTTGATTATCCTGTAAAGTTATTTTCCATCCTGATTTTACAGACATGATTTTTACCTTTCTTTCTTTAATTAAAAGCCTTCTTTTTAAGAATTTGCTTGATTTTTCTTTGTTTTAAGATCCAAGGGGACTGATCTGGACTCACCAGGAATTGGGGGGGGGAGGGAAGAAGGGGGAATGATTAATTCCTTCTTGTTTTAAGATCCAAGGGGTTTTGGATCAGTGTTCACCAGGGAATTGGTGGAGGAGTCTCTCAAGGCTACCCAGGGAAGGGAGTTAGCACATTGGGAGTGGTGGCAGCAAAAGCAAATCTAAGCTGGTAGAGAATCTTAGAGGTTTTCATGCAGGTCCCTACATCTGTACCCTAAAGTTCAGAGTGGGGAAGGAACCTTGACAGCCCTGCTATCCCAGCCCTGCCCCCCCAGCTCTGTCAGTGCCCCTCAGTCCCAGCCCACAGCACCCTGCTATCCCAGCCCTGCCTCCTCCAGCTCTGTCAGCGCCCCTCAGTCCCAGCCCTGCCTCCTCCAGCTCTGCCGGCACCCCTCAGTCCCAGCCCACAGTGCCCTGCTATCCCAGCCCTGCCCCCCCAGCTCTGTCAGTGCCCCTCAGTCCCAGCCCACAGCACCCTGCTATCCCAGCCCTGCCCCCCCAGCTCTTCCAGTGCCCCTCAGTCCCAGCCCACAGCGCCCTGCTATCCCAGCCCTCCCCCCCCAAGTTCTGCCAGCGCCCCTCAGTCCCAGCCCACAGCGCCCTGCTATCCCAGCCCTGCCCCCCCAATTCTGCCAGCGCCCCTCAGTCCCAGCCCACAGCGCCCTGCTATCCCAGCCCTGCCCCCCCAGCTCTGTCAGTGCCCCTCAGTCCCAGCCCTGCCCCCACAGCTCTGCCAGCGCCCCTCAGTCCCAGCCCACAGCGCCCTGCTGTCCCAGCCCTGCTCCCACAGCTCTGTCAGCACCCCTCAGTCCCAGCCCTGCCTCCTCCAGCTCTGCCGGCACCCCTCAGTCCCAGCCCACAGTGCCCTGCTATCCCAGCCCTGCCCCCCCCAGCTCTGTCAGTGCCCCTCAGTCCCAGCCCACAGCACCCTGCTATCCCAGCCCTGCCCCCACAGCTCTGCCAGCGCCCCTCAGTCCCAGCCCACAGCGCCCTGCTATCCCAGCCCTGCCTCCTCCAGCTCTGCTGGTGCCCCTCAGTCCCAGCCCACAGCACCCTGCTATCCCAGCCCTGCCTCCTCCAGCTCTGCCAGTGCCCCTCAGTCCCAGCCCACAGCACCCTGCTATCTCAGCCCTGCCCCCCCAGCTCTGCCAGCGCCCCTCAGTCCCAGCCCACAGCGCCCTGCTATCCCAGCCCTGCCTCCTCCAGCTCTGCCAGTGCCCCTCAGTCCCAGCCCACAGCCCCCTGCTATCCCAGTCCTGCCCCCCCAGCTCTGCTGGCGCCCCTCAGTCCCAGCCGACAGCTCCCTGCTATCCCTGCCCTGGACCCTGTTGTATTAATTTAGATGGCATATAAGGGCCAAAGATGCTATCACAACCCAGTTATTGTTTAACAATAACCAGTTTTGAACAAGGCATGGGGTTTGGTATGCAGAGACACTTGGCCTGCTCAGGCTCATGGCAAACGCACCATTCAACAGTATTTTAACCTTTTATTAAGAATACAAAAAAGAAGGACAAACAGTTAAACCCTTTGAGATAGGTCTTTTCCCAGCTCAGAAATAGTCCCACTCACTAGACCTTGCCCCATCTTTTGAGGGAATCAAAATGCCTAGACTGAACAAGCCATGTTTCAATAAAAGGTGGTTTAAAAAAACATGTATCTTGTGAGTCCCATCAATAGAAATAGCAGAGTCTCAAAAATGACTCATCCATATCACCTCAAATTTGAGGGGGAAAAACCCCAACCATAAACGTTGTACAATTTGAAGTGGAAACGACCTTTGCTGAGGCTTTCCGAAAGCAGCCAGTCCAGTCCATCGGTATAGTGGAAAGCAAGACGCCTCCCGAACCATGGGAGGGGTCTGGCTGTCTCTGGTCGCCCTGGTTTTGGCCCATGCTCTGGCTGTTTTATGGGCCAGCTTCTCAGGACAGCTCAGCATTCTGGGTTGGGGATATGGGCGCTGGGCACGTCTGAAAAGCTGGTCCGAGGTGTGGGCACTGAGCACACTGAGATCTGCCCACCCTCTACCCCACAGATTTACAGACTACAGGCAGTGAGTCACCCTGTGCATATGCTGCCACCCTGTCCCTCCATGAGTCACAAATGGAGGTGCCACCGGTCAATAAAGGGAAACTAGTAAGTCATCATGGGAATAAATTCTTCACGGCTTCCCTATGCCTGCCCAGAACCCCAGAGACATGGCACAAGGCTGCAGAACTCCCTCAAAGCCTCTTCGCACATCTGAACCGCCTACTGCCTCGTCCCCTGGGAAATCGTCTCTCCTGGCATTCACAGGCAAGAGAGGCCGGGGCCTCGGGCAGGGTGGGCACATGTCGGGAGGGGCAAATATACTTCACTTGGGCCCAGCGCAGTGCCAGGGGCCAGGGCAAATGCCCTCCCTGGCTCGGTCATGAGCACAAAGGGGCTGGGAGAGGAGGGGAAACACGGGGCTCTCAGGACCACGGGCATTTCAGCCAAAGAACAAGAAGCTGCTGAGAGCGCCTCCAAGCCGGCCAGCGTGATAGAATGCTAAACTATATTATACTGTTCAGCCACTAGGTGGCACCATGCATCAAATACCTTATTTAAAGGCCCCTCAGCCATGCCTGCAAGAGCCTTAAAGAAAGAATCTAATGATGAACACATCTGGGGCCCATAAGCCAGCCCTGATCTGGTACTGGAGCATGACAGCCAGTGTCTCCTGCCAACTCCATGGAGACCAGCTCAGGTCTCTGCTCCTGTGCTGTGCCCCCACCAGACTGCAGACTGCAGCCTGCCCATGGGGCCCGGCTGGGGGTGCTAGGACAGGGGGACCCAAAACAGCACAATCCCCACCCCCACCCCCATTTATTAACATTGGCTGCATGTTCTTGCTGGAGCCCAAAGCCCTGGGCCTGAGGGGCTTGTTGAGCCGGTGACATTCAGCCCCAAGGGGGTGCTGAGCCGGCCATTCCAGGTTCTAGGTGAGGGGCCCTTTTCCTTGTATTGTCACGGAGCTCTCCCTGCCCCTTCCCTGCAGCAGTGCTCAGAGGAGACGGGTGACTCTGGGGCGCAGTGAGTGACCCCCCCCCAGCCCCACAGCTCAGGAGTTTGGTCATGCCACAGGCACTTGCTCAGGAGTATATGGCCCCAGGGAAGCAAGACTGCAACTTCCCCCCACCCCCATTCCCATGTACAGAGCAGCCCCTGTCACTACGGTAGTGAGGCACTTAGTTCCCGTGGGCAGTTAGTTGCCAGCACCCCTAGCAAAGGGGATGTCCAAGAAGTTCCACTCTGCCTGCAGAAATGCCCCTGTCCCCCACACGCCAGGCCTGGCTCTCCCCCGGCTGTGTCTGAGAGCAACACGGCACTGGGGCAGCAGCAATGCATGCTGACTTACCCGTCTCTACTGATCACGACTGGCCGGCTGGGCTGCTGAGCAGTGGTTCCACACGCAGCTGAGCACTGGCTAGAGAATGAGAGCTGCTCTCCCTCCCTCTATATAGAAACTCCCTGGGCAATGGGCAGGCAGCCAGGCCTGCGCGTCTTGACTGTGCTTTTCCCCATGGCACATGCCTCCTGCACTCCAACAGCAGCAGGTTGCTGGAGTGTGTCAGGGAAGCACCAGCCCCACCCACACCTGAGCAACATCTTCCTGCCACTGCAGTTACCCACACCTGCTCCAAGCCCTGGCACAGACAGGAGGCAGCAGAGCCACAGACACGACCTCCCCACCTGCTGCAGCAGTGAGCACCCTCTGAGTGCTGGGGGCCTGCTGGAAGCCTGCTGGGAGAGAGGGGTGCAGGGGAGAGGCATGTTCCAAACTCTCCATCCTGCCCCCGCTGGCCCCTTTGGCTGCACTGGGGGATTCCGAGCTGGCTTGTGGGTTAGTTTCAGTCAAGCAAAAGCTGGACAGATAAAAGTTCCAGTTGCCTTTTTCAATGAGCCCATTTGGGGGCAGCTGAACTCCCCTCTGACCCTGCCCGGCACAGGCTTCATCCCTAAACCCAGGGCGGGGGTGTGCAGAATCGGTGTCGATCCAGCACCGTGTCAGTGAGACAACTTGGGCTGCCAAGGCCCCTGTGCTGCATGTTACACATTGGGCCAGTCCTGCTTTCACTTCCAACAGCCTCACAGACTGGGATCAGACTGGACTCACCTCTCCCTGTCTGAGAGCAGAGTCTGGCCCTGGGGTGAGCTGGTGAGAGAGCAGGGGTGGGTGGGGCTGCGCTGTTACTTGTACCATTTGGCATTTGGCAGGGGTGCCACATGACATGCCGGGGGGTGCAGATGGGGTGTCACAAGAAAACTACTCAGCACACCGATGAAGCAAGTCCCCAGTCTTGGCTCACAGCAGGGCTGCTAGCTCTCACCACTGTATTACAAGTCTCATGATATTTGTTATGCTTAAGACCCCTGCTCCTGGGGTCACGAGAATCTCAGCTTTCATGGGGGGGGGGAGTAAATGTCTAGCCCTGGTGGTTGTGGAGGAAAGCTGGAAACCGTGACCCAATGCTCAGAAGCCAGAACACAGTCAAAAAGATCCCAGCATGAAGAATTTTTAAAACCTCATGATTTTGAAGCCAATTTCATGATTTTAGGTGCCTGATTCATGATTTTTGAACACTTGGGGTTGGCGTCGCAGTCACAGCCTGCAGCCAGTGGCTGGTCCTGCTCTGCCCACGCCACCCTCCAGCAGGGAAGTTGCACCAGTGTAACCCCAGCCCTGAGGCATGACTTAAGTCTTCTCCCTGTTGCCTTCTGCTTAGATGGGCTTCTCCCCTCTCACTTTAAGGGCATGGGTCCTGTATCTTGGCGCCTGGTGCCTCCACCCTAGGGGGACTCCTCCCAATGCCTGGGACACATGGGGTGCTCTCCCCTAGGAAAAAGTTTCCTACCAAATAATATACCAGGAGCATAGTTCAATACACAGGGAATAAAATAATGATCAGAATCCCCAAAATAACAATACAACAATGGGGTGAACTTTATTAGGTACAGGGAACAAAAGGTAAGGAAAGAACAGGAGTAACTAGAATAATAAAAAAGCAGCAATACCTCAACCCTTCCCGCTTCCAACACCTACAACTGGCCTAAATCACCCCGCTCCCTCCCAGCACCCGCCTACACAGACAGCAGGGGCAATGCAGCGCTGCAATCAGTGGCCAACTTAAAACCCTAAGCAGAATAAATAGACATAGGATTTCTTACATGGTCTTTGCCCCTAAAAGGGTAGTATTGTCCTCAGACTCCTAGTCTGCAGTCCAATGGATGGTTAGGTTGGCTCTTGGCAGCCTCACCTGGATTCACTCCTCAGCCTCCAGGGTTGCTGGTCTCTGCTGGGCTGACACTTTCAGGACCCAGCACCAGAGCTCAGTTTCCCCTCAGGTAGGAATGGGAAATCAGTGAGGACCACCCAGTGTGCAATGTTTCTCATTCTGCTCCACTCCAAACAGCCACAACTGAAAGTAGAACCAACCCCCTTGTCTCTGAGTTCTGGCATATGATTGGTTCTTGCGATAGCTTCTGCTTCTTCTGTTTCTGCCCTGGGCTCTCAGGGACATGGGAAGTGGAGTCTGAGCCTCTGCCACATTTAATGCTGTGGTGAGTCCCCTACAGCTCAGGGCCACCTCTTTAGTCTATAGCACCTGGGAATTCACCCCAGAGGCTCCTAGGGAAACAACTGCCATGAGCTCACGGGGAGCAGGGCTGACTCATGCAGAGAGTCACACAGCTATCCCCATTGGGGTGCGTCAGGGCAGGCTGCTCCTGCACACCACACAGAAGCCACAAGCTTCTGGGGTCACCCCCCGGACCCACTCTGACCCACTGCAAGCCATGGAGCAGCTCAATAACTCTTCCTGGCAACCCTGCCTGCTCAGTCCCAAAGCCACAGCATGGGGGCCAGGCTGGTCAGTCATCCTGCAACGCTGTGCCTGTGCAAACTGAGGAAGGAAGGCACCCTCGCCCCCTGGAAGAGGAGATCTGAGCATCTGGTGAGGGTGGCAGGTGCTATGCAGAAAGAAGCATGTTATGCTACAGCCCAGCAAGAAAGAAGAGATTTCTGGGGAATGACTTTATTGCCTTATTTCTGTAAGGTCCCAGGCTGACCCTGTCCGGTTCCAAACACTGATTCCTTGGGACTCTGACAGGCGCTGCTAATCACCTAGCCTCACTGCCCCAAAACAGGTGCGTACAGGGCCTCTGTCTGTGTCAGCAGGGGGAGATTTCTGAGGCCCAGCTACTACCCGCCCCATTGTTGGTGTCACTAGGCATAGCTACCAGGTAACTCAGGGGAGTAGAAGGCCAAAGAGCCGATGAAGCTCTTCTGCTCTGGGCCTACCTGAACCACAAAACTCCATCTTGTGAACTCTCACCTACTTCTGTGCTAACTGCTTACATGTTGAAGCAGAAATGTAAGGGTCAGCTTTTCTCTAGCATACAGCTACTGTTTTGCTCAGACTGCTGTAAACAGGCCTTGCAAGGCCAAAAGATAAGCAGACGAATGGGAATTTTTCTAATTGTAACTGCTCGAGGAGGGAGGGGTGGGAGGGGTAAGAGGGAGTAACAGAACAAAGGCTTGCACAGAAACAGCTTGGAATATAAAAGGGAAAATTTTATTTGTATGTGCTGCACTGGATTTGAGACATGCTGGTCTCCTAGTGCCATTTCAGAGCTCTGAAATAAATTTGGCTTGCTTTCTCCCCTCGGTGTCTTTATTGGTGCCAAGCACACTGGGCAACAAACCCTGTTTGCCATCTCGAGGCCTTTTTAGGCAGGCAACACCATTGTCTTGAATCCTCTTGAATTTCTGCCCAATCTCTGGGACAGGTTAGAAACAATGGGATATAGTTGGGGAGAAATAAACAACCCAACAATATTCAGTTCTGGGCTGCATATGCCAAGGCATCAAGTGTTGGAGCAGAAGGGGAGGGAAGGCACTGGTATTGAACCAACTAGTACTGTCCATGCTCTGGCACCGGCTCAACACCCTGGTCCCGGCCCCGAGTTTCCTGGCCAACCTCCAGAAGCTGGTTCTGGAGTTCTTTTGGCCAGGACTGCACTGGGTCTTTGCACAGGTTCTCTACCTGCCCCTGGAGGAGGGAGGACAGGGCCTGAAGTCCTCAGGTCCATGTCTTCTGCCTCTAGGCCCTGCAGAGGCTCCTTTATGGTGCAGGTAGTCTGGGGTGGAGCATACTGGCGCACGCCTTCCTGCGCCGCTTCTGGGAGCTCCAATATGACTGGCAGCTCCTTTATCACCATCTGAGAGGTCTCCATGAGACCTCTCTGGGCTGCCGGTCTTCTACCAGGACCTCCTCCAGACCTGGAAACTGGTCTCGGCGACCAGGTCCTTGGCGGCCACCAAGTGGGCGGATCTCCTCGCGGTGCCCCTGCTACACAACCCCCAGCTCCATGTGCAGGTGGCAGAGTCCCCCTCGGTGCGACAGAGGCTGGTCCTGGCAGAAGTCATCAGACTCGGAGACCTCCTGGACTATGACTGGGGAGACTGGCTGGACCCCCTGATGCTCACCCAGCGCGTGGGGCTCTCCAGCCCTCATACTTCCCGGCGCATACTTCAGGAGATGAGGGCTGCTCTACCACCCACTGCTTGGGCTTACCTCGACAGGGTCCTGCAGGAGGGCGCTCCCCACCCACCCTACACCCCAGGTCCTCCAGACCTTTTCACTGGGCCCCTGCCCTGTGGACCTATCCAGCCATCCCACCCGTTCACCGAGAGCCGGCTGCACAACTTGCAGCCGGTTCACTTCCGGATCCGCCGAGGAAACATCTGTACACGCTCGTGCTCCACCCTCTTCACATCCTCACCCTTGTGTCCCGCTCTGACATGAAATGGCAAGACCTCCTACCACCTTTGAAGGGTGAGAACCCCGGTGGGCCAGCCTATACTCCACCCTGGTCCCGAGGCCTGCTGGGGATGTCAGTTGGCGGCTCCTTCATGGAGCCATGAGCATGGGCGTGTTCTTGGTGCGGTTCTCCCCTGTCCTGGACACCTGCCCCTTTTGTGGCGTGAGGGAGACCCTGGCACACGTGTAACTGGAGTGCTCCAGGTTGCAGCCCCTATTCCGGCTCCTCTTAGATATCCTATTGCATTTTTGGCTGCACTTTTCCCCTCACCTCTTTATCTACGCACTCCCTATCTGCGGCCCCACAAAGTCGCGGGACCTCCTTGTCAGCCTCCTCCTAGCGCTGGCCAAAATGGCCATCTACAAGACCAGAGAGAGGAGGTTGGCTGACGGGGTTTCCTGTGACTGTAGGGCCTATTTCCGATCCTCTGTTCGCTCATGTATCCGGGCAGAGTTCCTCTGAGCGGCGTCCGCTGGCTCCTTGACACCTTGGAGGAGCAGTGGGCGCTGTCTGGGGTTCTCTGCTCAGTGTCCCCATCAGGTTCCCTTCATTTAGCCCTGTGACCTCACACCCATCCCTGTTATATCTTTAGTTGTCCCCTGTAATTACTTGAGATCCCGGACCTTGTGGATCCTCCCCTTAGGCTGCCTAAGGAAGCCTTGCCTGTGCCAGCTGGGTGTTAACTCCCCAATGCAACCAGCCCATCAGCCCTTCAAGCATTCTTCTCTGGGCTAGCCCAGCCCTGTCTTTTGCCTTGCAGGTTGACAATCAATGCACCCCAGGCTTCAAGTCCCTTCAAAGTGGCCCTCTGTGGGGTCCAGCCCCGATCACTGGATACCCACAGAAATCCCAGATCCTCTGTTTCCAGAGGAACAGCGCATCCCCATTTACCAGTATGGCCTTAGCTCACCGCTCTTGTATCACACACAGCACTTCAGCTCAATTCTAAAGCAAAAGGAGATTTATTTAAGACAGAACAGAGAGTCAAATAGAAACCTGTGTGAGAGCTGGAAACAAATGGCTAGCTATGAAACAAAATCATAACTCGCATTCCAGAGCCTACACTTAACGTCTGCACAGGGATCATACCTGGGATGCTCATCTCCAGCCAGAGGATGCCAACAGATTGGAGGAGCACAGAGAAGAGAAAGAAAGAAAAGAAAACAAAACAAAACAGGTTTGAGGACTGATGGTGGAGTGAAAAGGACAGATTAGAGCTAAGGACACACTCGCTGGGCACTCTACCTGTTTATACATTGTGGAAGGGTGCAAAGACTGAGGCAGGAGAGGAATTACTGAGGGGTTATATGTGGCATGATGGAGTGAGAGGAATTAAGAGAATGAAAATGTAGCTGGATACTAGGGGAAATATCTGAGCAGTGAGATGAATCAGGCTGTGGGACCATCGTGCTAGGGCAGGGGACATCACTGATTAAACACGCTAAAGCCCTGGAAAAAGCACTGTATGGAAGAATTCTGCACTGGCTTAGGGAGTGTGAGAGATAGTGTGGGTGTGTGACGAACTGGGACTGTTCTTAATGTGGTCTTTGAATGCTGAGTGGGGAGTTTGGCTGGGACGGTCTGCATTGGGGGATGGGAGACTGGCCTTGAGGGAAGATACCTGAGCATGTAACGTGAGAACCCAGGAGGGGGCTGGGGCCAGGTGACACCTCTGCCCAGGAAACTGGACAAAGGCTGGGGGAGGAGCCGGGGGAGGCTGGGTGAGACACGCTGGAGGGAGTGGGAGTTGGAGGAGCTGGCTGGTAATGGAGGGAGCCCAGACGGGGTTCTGCCCCCCCCCAATGGGGCTATGGTGCCCCTGGGACCCCAAGACGGACCTAACTGAGGGGGTCCTGTTGTCTGTGCCTGCAAGACCTGTCTTGGACTGTGTTCCTGTTGTCTAAATAAACCTTCTGCTTTACTGGCTGGCTGAGAGTCATGGTGAATCGCAGGAAGCCGGGGGTGCAGGGCCTTGTGTCCCCTCACACTCCGTGACAGGGTGGCCTAGGGGGCTTTCCTAGCTCAGTGCTGGAGAAAGAAGGGGCCCATTCCGCACTGTCTGTCTGTGGATTAGAGTATCCAGGGACCCAGAGCCCAGACACAAAGAGCAGTTCTCTGAAGCCTAAGTCAGGATTGGTCACATCTGGAACTTGTCCAATGCATACAAAGCCGACCTTCTCGGTGTGAAACAGCAGACCCCGCTGGCTCAGAAAACTGAGTCGCCAGCGGAATAGAAAGAGAAAGAGGCTGTGACAGGTTCCCCCCAGGGTGCCACCTGGAACTGCAGTACCACCGAGCCTTCTGACCCACCAGCCTGGGCTCCCTCTCACACTGTGCTGCTGTGACAAGTTGAAAAGCCCTCCAAGCCTGCACTTTCACCAGCATTCACACAGGTAGGGACACACCCAGCTGCAGTCACATGCAGGCTCTCTGACCACCAGCCTCCCAGCCTGGGACCCCAGACCAGTACCGTCCTGCCCCGGTCAAATCTGGCCAGTATATGGGTTTAATACCTGGACCGCCTCTCCCTCAATGTGAAGAGGACCATGCACACTTGTGGTAACCAAGCTGAGATTTTCCCCAGACACCTTAGTCAAACACACACTGGTTTGGATTAAAACTTAAAATAAGTTTATTAACTACAAAAAGATAGATTTTAAGTGATAGCAAACAGATCAAAACAGATTACCTAGTAAATAAACAAAACTGCAAACTGAGCTTCACATACTAGATAGGTAAGATATGAATTAGCAATTCTCACCCTGAGTGATAAACAGGCTGGCAGATCCTTAAGGCACGAGCCTTTGCTTTGAAGCTTGGGTTTCCCAGGTTTTCATACACAGGCAAGCAATCTCTTTAGCCTGGTCCAGCATTTCCCCCAGTTCAGTCTTTGTTCCTCAGGTGTTTCCAAGTGTGTTGTTGAAGGGAGAGTGAGGTACCATCATGATGCCATTGTCCCCCGGCCCTTTTATATCTTCTTCCCACTTGCTGGAAAGCTCTTTTGCTGTGACCTGGGTCAAACAGTTCCCATTATGTAGTGCTAGCTCTGAGAGGTTTCTATTGTAAACAGTCCCTGGAGTAATCCGTGTGCTTGTGTGCATTTCCTCAATAAGCCATTAACATTGTTTGGCCTTTTTACTGTTGTACCTGAAAGGCTGCTTGTGGGTGTTTTCAACCTCACAACATGTTTCAGAAACACATACATAGCCAAACTTCATAACTTCACGTACGACGGTAGCACATACAATCCAATGAGACGTTAATGTCTAACAGATCAAGACTTTTAGAATACCTCACAAGGCACACTTTGTACAAAACAGATCCTAATTACATGACAGTGGTGAATATTGGGGTGCCAGGGTGTCACAGAGGCATCAGCAAGCTGGTCTCCCAGAAAACAGGCATTAGTCATGGTGTGCTGCAGGAACTGGAGCCTGGCCTTGCTTTGCTTATTCCTGGCAGGGCTCTGGAAGTCGTGCTGTCAATACAAATCACGGAGTCCAGTTCCTAGCTGCTATTCATTTAAATGACAAGAACCTGAGCCAAGCAAGAAAAAAAATCCCAAGCAAATTCCAGGGGAGGCAAAGGGGTTGCCCTAGCAGGACCAGGCCTTGGAACGTTATTCTTTGTGTGTTGTCCACAAAGACATCATCACTCACCAGCCCTCTCAAAAACCTGTGTCAGACACAAAAACAACAGGAAAATTCCAATTCTTCTTCCCTTTTCTAAGTGAAGAAGCAGAGCAGACGGCTGTGGAGGAAGAATGGGCCAGTGGTGAAGGCACCAGCAGAGTAGTGGGGGCTCAATGCCTGGCACTGCACAGATCCTGCCCTAGCCCTCCCATGGGACCTTGGGGAAGTCTCTGTGGCTCAGGCTGTAAAGCTGGGATGCAGCACGCCCCTCACTCACAGGGGTGTCGTGAGGAAAGAGGCATTCCAGACTGTGAGGTGCTCAGTGCGCTGGATACGTACCTTGCTCCAGTTTTCAAAGCAACCCAAGGGAGTTAAGTGCCCCGAGCCCTTTGAATTTGGACACCTGACTCAGGCTCCATGAGAAGTCCACCCTGAAATAGGATTTCCCTGACATTGGGTCTGCACACACGCACGCTCTCTGAAGCGCAATCCGTGCACCCGCAGGGCTGTGAAGTTATGAACCAGGAGTAATGGGCCAGGTTGGGGGCGGCCAGGGCTGGGGAAGGGGGTCCCAGGTCAAGCCATGCACAAACACCACCCCGCCCCCTTAGGGGGCCGGAGTTAACCCCGGAACAAGCCTCACTCTTTACAACAGCACAAGACTTTTATCAAACCCAGGCACAGCCAGGAGCAGACCCATGCCCGGAGCTCTAGCTGGGGTTACACAGACTCCCCTCCCACTCTCCACCTGGCTAGACACACAGACTCTCTGCCCCCTGCCAATGCAATCCCCTCCCCCCTGTGGGCCAGACCCACCTCTCCCTGCGTTCTGCTCTGGTGCTGGCATGTGGGGGAAACTCAGGCAGGTGGGGCTCCAGGCTGAGAGTTTCTAAGAGTCCCCTTTTGCCAGCAGCTGGCTTTCACTCCTGCTCCTTCCCTTGTCTCTTCTCTTCCAATCTCCCTGGGCTGGGCTTTTCCTGCCCCGCTTATTCACTCAAACCCTCCCATGGGTCAACGTTAATGAGGGGTGTTTGACTTTTGACTGGCACCCCCCACCCCGCCCCCAGGCATCAGGTTTGTGCACAATAGTCGGGGCAAGGGAGGGGTGAGCTCTCTCCCCATCTCCATAAATTGGATGCAATGGAACAAAGCAACCTCAGAGATCTCTGAGAGCCTGCAATCCCCTTGTATCAGTGCATCTTTACATACCCTGTTGGACAAAGCACAGGGCAATGTAGTTCAGGGAATCTGGTCTTCGCCCATTATTGTGTGTGCACAGATGGGGGACACAGACTTGCCCTGTGTGAATGCACTGAGTCTATGACCAGGCTAGGTTTTAAAAAGTAATCCTTTCGTTGTAATTCTCCATATATTTCTGTTGCTGTCCGGGAGCAGAGGGCAGATCCTCCCTGGGCATAAATTTCCATTGACTTTAGTGAAGCTATGATAGCCTACACAAGCTGGGGGACTGGCCTCATGCCTGGTTGTGGCTCACGTAACATGTTTGCAATCACAAAGCTTTTAAGCAAATATCATGTCACCTATTCACGGTTCAGGTTCCGCAAAGGCCTCTCTTTAATCACAGCAGCCTGCATTGTTTTGGTCAGTTATGGATTATAGAACAATTATAGATCATTTCGTATACGTCTTTGGAAAGAGACAAATGAAAGAAATCAGCTCCAAAGCATTTCCCAGGTAATAAAATCACCACGTCAGTTCAGCTAGTGTGGAAAGAGGCCAAGCAGCCAAGTTAGGGAAGGGTGGGACACTTGCCTGATCATGCTGAACTGCCCATGCAGACTCCCGAGCTCTGTCCTCTGGCCCTTCATCCACTCGCTTACCTTGAGGCCTGGGCTTGACTTCAATGGAACGAAAGTGAAGCGTGTGTTTAAGTGCTGTCCTGAACAGGAATGGACTTAAACAAGTACTTAATTGCTTACCATAATGCCTTTGATTTTGCATTAATTCCAGCAGGGCTACTCCAGTATGGTGCTCTTTAGCCTGAATAAAGATGGCAAAATCAGCCTCCATGCACATGCCAGGAATCTCCAAATGGCTGCCTGGCCCTCTTCCAACTTAGGCCTGGTCTACACTATGAGTTTAATTCGAATTTAGCAGCGTTAAATCGAATTAACCCTGCACCCGTCCACACAATGAAGCCATTTATTTCAAAATAAAGGGCTCTTAAAATCGATTTCTGTACTCCTCCCCGACAAGCAGAGTAGTGCCGAAATCGATATTGCCATTTCCAATTAGGGTTAGTGTGGCCGCAATTCGATGGTATTGACCTCCGGGAGCTATCCCACAGTGCACCATTGTGACCGCTCTGGACAGCAATCTGAACTCGGATGCACTGGCCAGGTAGACAGGAAAAGCCCCGCGAACATTTGAATTTTATTTCCTGTTTGCCCAGCGTGGAGAGCACAGGTGACCACAGAGAGCTCATCAGCACAGGTAACCATGCAGGCCGATAATCGAAAAAGAGCACCAGCATGGACCGTACGGGAGGTACTGGATCTGATCGCTATATGGGGAGAGGATTCAGTGCTAGCAGAACTTTGTTCAAAGAGACGAAATGCCAAAACTTTTGAAAAAATCTCCAAGGGCATGATGGAGAGAGGCCACAATAGGGACTCAGATCAGTGCCGCGTGAACCCCATGGAAGGGACCTCAGGTGAGTTTACCTTTTAAAATATAAAACTTGTTTTAAAAGCAAGCGTTTTTAAATGATTACTTTGCCCTGAGGACTTGGGATGCATTCGCGGCCAGTACAGCTACTGGAAAAGTCTGTTAACGTGTCTGGGGATGGAGCAGAAATCCTCCAGGGACATCTCCATGAAGCTCTCCTGGAGGTACTCCAAAAGCCTTGCCACAAGGTTTCTGGGCAGTGCAGCCTTATTCCGTCCTCCATGGTAGGACACTTGACCACACCATGCTAGTAGCAAGTAATCTGGTATCATTGCATGACAAAGCCTGGCAGTGTATGGTCCAGGTGTTTGCTGGCATTCAAGCAACATCCGTTCTTTATCTCACTGTGTAATCCTCAGGAGAGTGATATCGCTCATGGTAACCTGGTTGAAATACGGTAATTTAATTAAGGGGACAGAGGTGGCCGTTCCTACTGGGCTGTTTGCCTGTGGCTGAAAAGAAATCCTTCCCTGCAGTTAGCCAAGCGTGGGGGGGGGGGGAGAATTGGCCCAGAGCTTTTCGCGTTTGGCTAGCAGGGATCTTCCCTGATACCAGCCACGTGGTGGGGGGAGGGGTAAAGCGATCATCCCAGAGAATTCATGGCGGGGGTGTGTGGGGGTGTTAGTTTGGTTCCTGCAGGGATCTTCCCTGATACCAGCCACGAGGTGGGGGGAGGGATAAAGCGATCATCCAGAGAATTGGATGGGGGGGGGGGTTAGTTTGTTTTCTGCTGCTGAAGGTTAACAGGAAAACCGCAGCACTCAACGGGCTTTGCTTGGTATGTGGGAAAGGAGGGCACAGAAGCTGAAAGACAATGGCTTACCATGGCCGCATGCAAGCCAAATTCTGTTGCCCGGACCTGCGTCTGTGATCTCTAGCAGCAAAGCCACAGGCACTCAATATTAAGAGGCAAAATGCGACCTTGCACAGAAATCACATGTGCTATGTAATGTGAATAGTGTTTTTTACCGTGAAAGAGTATAAGCATTGTTCTGTAAAATGTATCTTTTTAAAAAATTCTCTCCTTTTTCCCCTCCCTCCAGCAGCTGCAAATTTTTCAAGCCTCCCTCCTCTGTCCCGAAGGTTATCTCAGATAAGGCGTCGGAAAAAGAGGACGCGAGACGAGATGTTCGCGGAAATCATGGAATCCACCCGCAGTGAAAGAGCTCATCTGAATGAGTGGAAGGACACGTTTTCAAAGTATAGGAAAGATGCCAGTGAACGTGAGGACAGGAGGGACCAACGTGAGGAGAGGAGAGATGCTCGAGATGAGAGGTGGCGGCAGGAAGATCAGAGGAGGCAGGATGCAACGCTGGGGCTGCTGCGTGAGCAAACAGACATGCTCCAGCGTCTGGTGGAGCTTCAGGAATGGCAGCAGGATCACAGACTGGCGCTACAGCCCCTGTATAACCCCCCTTCCCCCTCCCCATGTCCCATAGCCTCCTCACCCAGACGTGTAAGAACGCGGGGGGGGGGGGGGGGAAGGCTCCGTGCACCCTCCCATTCCACCCCAGTGGACAGCCCAAGCAAAAGGCTGTCATTTTTTTAACCTTTTTTTAGTGACCTTTTCCTTCCCGCCGATCCTCCTCCCAAACCCCACCCGGGTTCTCTCCCTCTTTTTATAATCAATTAATAAAGAATAAATGATTTTTAAATGATAGTGACTTTATTTCCCTTGAAAGCAAGCTGTGATCGAAGGGGGAGGGTGGGTTCCTTACAGAGAATGAGTCAATAAAGGGGGCGGGTTTTCATGAAGGAGAAACAAACAGAAATTTCACACTGTAGCCTGGCCAGTCATGAAACTGGTTTTCAAAGCTTCTCTGATGCGCAGCGCTTCCTGGTGTGCTCTTCTAATCGCCCTGGTGTCTGGCTGCACGTAATCAGCAGCCAGGCAATTTGCCTCAGCCTCCCACCCCGCCATAAAGGTCTCCCCCTTACTTTCACAGAGATTGTGGAGCACACAGCAAGCAGCAATAACAATGGGGATATTGGTTTGGCTGAGGTCTGACCGAGTCAGTAACGATCGCCAGCGACCTTTTAAACGTCCAAATGCACATTCTACCACCATTCTGCACTTGCTCAGCCTGTAGTTGAACAGCTCCTGACTCCTGTCCAGGCTGCCTGTGTGTGGCTTCATGAGCCATGGCATTAAGGGGTAGGCTGGGTCCCCAAGGATAACTATTGGCATTTCAACATCCCCAACGGTTATTTTCTGGTCCGGGAAGTAAGTCCCTTGCTGCAGCCGTTTAAACAGAGTAGTGTTCCTGAAGACGCGAGGATCATGAACCCTTCCTGGCCAGCCCACGTTGATGTTGGTGAAACGTCCCTTGTGATCCACCAGTGCTTGCAGCACCATTAAAAAGTACCCCTTGCGGTTTATGTACTGGGTACCCTGGTGCTCCGGTGCCAAGATAGGGATATGGGTTCCATCTATCGCCCCACCACAGTTAGGGAATCCCATTGCAGTAAAGCCATCCACTATGACCTGCACATTTCCCAGAGTCACTACCTTTCGTAGCAGCAGCTCAGTGATTGCTTTGGCTACTTGCATCACAGCTGCCCCCACAGTAGATTTGCCCACTCCAAATTGATTCCCGACTGACCGGTAGCTGTCTGGCGTTGCAAGCTTCCACAGGGCTATCGCCACTCACTTCTCAACTGTGAGGGCTGCTCTCATCTTGGTATTCTGGCGCTTCAGGGCAGGGGACAGCAAGTCACAAAGTTCCATGAAAGTGCCCTTACGCATGCGAAAGTTTCGCAGCCACTGGGAATCGTCCCACACCTGCAACATTATGCGGTCTCACCAGTCTGTGCTTGTTTCCCGGGCCCACGGATAGAACCTGCCCCATTAACAACATGATCTCCAAAGCACCGGGGCCCGCGGTTTGAGAGAATTCTGTGTCCATGTCCATGTCCTCATCACTCTTGTCGCTGCGCTGCCGTCGCCGCCTCCTCCTCGCCTCATTTTTCTGGTCCTGGTTCAGCATAAACTGCACGAGAATGCGCGAGGTGTTTACAATGTTCATGACTGCTGTCTTGAGCTGAGCGGGCTCCATGCTTGCCATGGTATGGCGTCTGCAGTGTTCACCCAGGAAAAAAGGTGTGAAACGGTTGTCTGCTGTTGCTTTCATGGAGGGTGGGGTGAGGCTATACCCAGAACCACCTGCGACAATGTTTTTTGCCCCATCAGGCACTGGGATCTCAACCCAGAATTCCAATGGGCGGGGGAGACTGCGGGAACTATGGGATAGCTATGGGATAACTACCCACAGTGCAACGCTCTGGAAATCGACGCTAGCCCCGGTACATGGACGCACACCGCCGAATTAATGTGCTTAGTGTGGCCACATACATTCGACTTTATACAATCTGTTTCCAAAATTCGAATTCTGTAAATTTGGATTAATCCCGTAGTGTAGACACACCCTTAGCCCCTGGATCTCTGAGGCGGGTGATGCTGTGGGTCAGATAGAGCCTATCTTATGCAGGACAAATTGAATCTGCACCATAGTGAAGCTAGCCGAAAGGCCGAGCGCCTCTGAAGGGCCATGGGGGAGATGCCTGCCATATTTTGTATTGCAGCCTGCATCAGGCTTCAGCTGTGCCTGAGCAGTGCCAGCTCACAAGCCCAGCCCTTTTCCCAGATGGGAGCTCTACGAGAAATGGATGAGGAGGCCCTCCTTTGGCTGCAGCCCAAGCTAATAGCAATGGCAGGTCAGGAATTAGCCCCATGTGATTTCTGTCTCTGTAGGACTGTCTCACAGTGGCAGCGAGTGAGATGCGTTGTCCGGGAGGAGACAGTGTGCAGGGTGTGCCGTAGGATGACACAAGCACTATGTCAGCAGCAGAGCTGGGCCAACAATTCCAACGAAATTAGCTTCTCTTGTTTGTGAATTGCACTGGCTGATTGTACCAGTTTATTCACTCGTCAACAGCTGTTCAGTCTGAGCAAACGTGGGTGGTTCCCCCAATCCATACAGCCAGTGTGGGCTGGAGATTGGCCACTACACTGGGACTCAGGAGACCTGGGTTCTGGGCCTGCTGGGTGATCATGGGCAAATCAGGCCCCCTCTTTTACTCCCATTCTGTGCCTCATCCATTGCTCTTCAGGGCAGAGGCTGTCTGTCCGTGTGTCTGTACAGAGCACAGCACAGTGGGCTCCAGATCTCCGCTAGTACAATATAAATAATAATAATAATGAGCCATTTCTTAGTCAAGAAATAGGACTGGTCACCTAAGTCCCATGGTGTTGTTTCCACTCCCTTACTGGATGACTTTGCCATCATAAAATACATCAGTGTCCATCCAGCATGGATTGCTAGCTGTGAGCTCACTGCCCGCATGAGCCTTACAGATAATGTCCCAGCCTCCTCAGCAGTAATTAGCAGCTAGGAAAACCACTTGGTTTCCCCCACTAATCACCAGTCTCTGCAAAGTAGCATGGGGCACCCCTGGGAAGCCCATGAGCCAGCTCAGCACAGGAACAGGACTGTTGCCTGGCCTGCTGCTCTAGTTTGGGGGAGAGCTTGGCTTTTATCCCATCTTTGGTGATCAGTACGGGGGCTGTGACACAGAGCTGCCCAGTACAGAGGCCACTGTGGGGGGAGTGCTACAGCTACACAGCAGGCAAATCACTGCAATATCACTGTTGAGAGAGGGGAAGCTAATCCTGAGTCTCCTAAAGGAAAAGGTGGAGGCCACATTGCTTAAGTCACATCTGGCTGAACTGGACAAAGCGCGGGCAGACTGTCTAGGGATGACCCCAAGGTGTTGACCTTGGAGGGGATGGCCAAGGGGAACCGCATAGATCTTTCCCATCCATGCAGTCTGGGCTCCTCTGCAGCATGCAGTGTGGTCCCAAAAAATATGTGTGTGGGGGGGGGTCTCTCAGCATCTGGGAGCAGCTGCTTTGGTGAGACAGTGCTGTAAGCAGGCCCCTCAGTCACCCAGCTCAGTTTCAACACAACTTTTTTTGCCAGGTCTGCAAGCATTTGCAACCCCCTCCCGCTTGGAGCACTGGCTCTGGGTCAGATGAGGGATTTATTCTCCCCGTGGTGCACAAAGCCAGGAGATGTGGAGGGACCATGGTGAGCCAACCTCGGGGTTTGCCAATGGGGCGGGTGGAGGCTTGGCGTGCTGAGCTTGCTGCCTTGTAACACTTTAAGCCATGACTCACTGGGAACGGGTGCTTCTTTTCATAGAGCCTGGGAAGTGGCGAAGGGAAAACAAAGGCATCGGTAAATCTGCTGTGAAACGAGAGACAAGAAGTTTACTGTTCGCAGCTCGGAAAGCTCCCAGCTGGGCTTAACTATTCAATGCCATTGCAGTGCGCAGGAGAGTAAGAGGTTAATAAAACTGATTAGGGCTGGAACATTGCAGACGGGTGCCGGGCATGTTTCCCTCACACAGCTCTGACCTTCAGCTGCCCCTGCTATACCAGTCCTGTGCTCCCCCCACAGTTCTGCCAGTGCCCAGCCTTCCTGGCCTTCAGCACCCACACCAGGGCCTGTCACCATCCCAGGCACTCCCAGCAGTGGAGGCGGTCACCGTTCAGTAGGAAACTGCACCTCTGACCCCCTAGTGGCCACCTTGAGGATGACCACTCAGGCCTCTGGCCATCACCCTTCTCAGGGTGGAGTCCCGTGAGATTTAGGCTGCAGTTCCTGCAGTTCGCTGCGATCCCCTTAGCAAGTCTGAGTTTAGCTCAGCACCTGCCGCCCTGTTCTCTCTAGGGCAATGGCAGGGTTAATCAGTGACCAGCCACCTTCACAGAGCAAAGTGGTATTTATTCAGAACAAAACCATTTCAGAGAAAATGGATCTTAAAACCAATAAACAGCTTCTATGCATGTCTAGTTTACTAGGTGTCCCCACCTTCCACGAGAAGACCTGGCAGGGTTCAAAGCACATCGGAGCCTTGCAGGGCTGGTCCCTCTGGTCCCAGTCTGATGTCAGTTTTTGGACTGGATCCCTATGCTAGGTTGCTAACTTTTTCCAGTTCTCTGTCTGCCTGAACTCTTTAACCAGGTCAAACCAGTCTATGCTATTTACCCAGGGGATGAGGCTTCTCCAGCCTAGTTACCGGCCTAGGGGTTTACTTTAATCATTTCCAGGTGACTATAGTTTCTGCAGGAAACCCTGTAACTCCCCCATGGAGCCAGAACGGTCCCCAGCCCATACAGACACACAGGCCGCTTATAGAGCTGATACAGCGATCTTTGACTATTACGTGTCTGTCACATTTATCACAAAGACAAATTAGCGTGAACGCCACTGTAGTTATATGTTCAGGCCAGAAATATCTAGTGTGACCTCCCGTATCACATCCAATGTGCTGCCCCGTTGCCTGGCTTTAACAGCTTCTGAAATTCCTCACAATCCAATCTAGACTTGACTCACTTCAATAATTTTGGTGCCTCTGCAGATTTTCCTGTATGTCACCCCCTTCCCCAAACCATTAATAAATATATTAAGCAAACTGGTGCTTGTATGGTCCATTGGGAAACCCAGCTATTCACCTCCTTCCATGTTACCGATCGGCCATGTTTCCTGCTCGTTGTTTTCTACTGCTCAGTGAGTTTGTAATGCGTGACGGAATGGGTTCCTGAAACCCTGTGAGCAGACTGAAAGTTTGCCTATATTTTCAAAGCATTCGAAGGACTGGGTTATGTGTCTGTCACTAAAACAAGCAGATGCTGTGAAAATTCACCCAGCTGGACCACAGGTGCCACAGAGTCATCAATTCCCATGCCAGATGGGACCATTGTGATCATCTAGTCTGACCTCCTGTATAACACAGGCCAGAGACCTGCCCCCAAATAATCCCAAGAGCAGAGCTTTTAGAAAAACATCCAACCTTGATTTAAAATTTTCAGTGATGGCGAATCCACCATGATCCTGGGTAAATTGTTCCAACAGTTAATTGCTTTTGCCATTAAAAATGCATGCCTTATTTCACGTCTGAATTGGTCAGTACGACGCAATGCAAACAGGAGAACGGTCATAGTTTTTGGCCTTGTTGTGTTATGGACAGTTGTTTCTGCTGGGGATTAATGGAGAAACTCACAGAACTTGCTCCTGTTCCCACTGATGTCAATGGGAGTTTACTAGGAACAGGGTTGGGCCCACAGTGGAAAAGGGCTGGGTAATGACAGCTGCAGATAGCAGCATCCCTGTTATTATCTTGATGACAGAAAGTGCTCAGGCTTTCTCTGGTTGCAGGAGAGAAAGCTCTGAGTCATCCTCATAAACCAGCTGTCATTTGGCACAGACTCTGCCCCAGCCCTCCCGTATGGGATTCAAATGTATGTAAACAAGTAAAAGTCTGGAAACTCTAGGTGAGAAACGCTTGCCACAGGTGTTACAACAGAACCAACCCAATCTTTCACTGACACTGAGCTCAAGCCCCCAGCCAGTGTCCCTGCCCCCCAGGGGCGGGGGTGCCCAGGGCAGGTGGAGGGTCCAGGACTCTAGGGCTCCCCACACTGGCCTGGGCTCCCTGGGCGGCAATTACTACTGCCTGGCTCTGGCTTCTGGCCTGGCCAGGGGCAGGGCCTTGGGTGGGGGGGGGAGGGGAGAGGAAGAGCAGGGGGCGGGGCCTTGTGGCGAGAGGGAGAGCTGAGGCCCATGTCAGCCCCCTCACCAGGAAGAGGTTGGCACTTCCCCAAGCCTCAGGCAAGCACGGAGCAGTGCCGCAGGGAATCTGGGACAACTCTGCATTTTGGGACTGTCCCACCCAATTAGGGACGGGTGGTCAGCCTAGTGCTGGGCCCCAGTGGGATCTAGCAAAGGACCTGATCATGCTGAGCAGCTGCGAGACTCCATCCCCGCCCTGCCGGGAGAGGAGGACATGAAATGCTGAATGGCCTCTCTGCTCCCTCCCCATATCTCTTACCTTCCTTTCTCCTCCCCCAGCCCTTCCCTTCCCCCTCCAGTGCAGCAGGCGGGGGGGAAGGGGGGAGAGTGCTGCCACACCCCATTGTGTCTAGCAGGGCTGGGAGAGGAGGGCACACAAGGGAAGCCACAGTCCTGTTGAGCTGCTGCCGGTTCTTAGCCCCAGGGCAGCTTCTCATCCGCACCACCCCCCCCCTGCCGCCCCAACAGCCGAGCGGAGTGGGGCTGGTGGCCGGAGGCTGCCTCCTCCCTCCCTCTCCCTCCCATGCTGCAGCTGTAGCCCTGTACATAGGCAGGGAGGGCCGGGCAGGCCTTGGCCAGGCCTTGTCTGAAACATTCCTACTCCCTTGGGGGGCGGGGGAGTGCAGATGCTCCCTGGAGCTGGGCTGGGCTCTGCCTTTCTAAGCTGCAGGGGAAGCTCGTGGGGTTTCACAGCACTCCAGGCTCATGGCCCCCACAGCCCCCGGTAACCTGCAAGGCCTCAAGTGCTGTCCGCACAGCTGGATTTCATTGCCAAGGAGCAGCCGCCGAATGTGTCTTGCATCCAGCTGTTCTGCCTCTGTCCCTGCTCTTTACTGCTCGGTGCCTCCTGTGTCCTGGCACCGAACCCACAGAAAGTTCCCATCTGCCCCTGTCTCCTGCTTCTGACCTGTGGCATCTTTCTGCATACAGTACATCTGCGAGTGGCATTTCCAGAAGGTGTTGGACTTCGGGCAGCCCCTCCTTATCCCCCTGCTTCAGCTCGCTGTCTAGAGGTGCATCCCCAGGTCAGTGCCAGCCGGCCCTGTGCCAACCATCAGGGGAGAGGCTGCTTTGAGACAAACACTCCCACCCAGGCATGGAGCAGCACGACAGCAAAGGTGACAAACATGCATTACCGGCTGGCAGGCCATGCTCCCACACCTGCTGGAGGTCACACATACAGCTGGCTGGCAGGCTACACACATGTGTGCATGCATGACACATGTATGGCTGACTACTGGACCTTGCACACACATGAATTAGAGTCATGTGGTTAATTACCCATGTGAGCTGCAACTGCCGTCTTCTGCAAGCACTCAGAGACTCTGCTGACAGATGCCATATGAACCCAAACAGCTGCTAACACTAAGGGCTTATGGGAGGGAGGACCATGACGCAACACTGGGCGGGCCGGCACTCTTCCCACGTATGAGTACACACACACAGGTGCTAGAGGAGAGACTGCTCCTCAACGGCCAGGGCTTATTTCACATCCCTTGACTTGCCGTGAGAGCAGGACAGACACCCCAACTTTATGTTAGCAAAGTCTTGACCATTACTTTAGTTCAGGCCTTAGGCCTCATACCGGGCCTCTGATAAGGGTTTATGTTTCAAGGCCTCATCTTACTACACCCGCGTTGATGCACAGGGAAGCACAGGCCCCGGGGTGCCCTACCTGTGCAGGGCTGGTCAGCTGCAGGGCGGTGAAGCTACCTCCATCAGTGTGTGGGAGAAGTGCCAGCTACCACCAGGGCAAGCACCACAGACAGCCAGTGGGTGAACATATAAGCTGCTTCGTGCAGCAAAGGGGGAGGATGGAGCCAAGCAGATGGGCCAGCATTGTGCAGAGCCACTCAGTCTGCAGGGCGCTTTGCCAGGGGCCAGAGGTTCTGTGCGGCAGCGTCTCCACAAATATTTGTGCTTAGTTTTATGAGAACAAAGAGTATTTTCCTGCTGCCCAAGTCTGCTTCCTCCGCAGACACGGGCCACTTCCCGCTGGGCGAGCTAACGGAACTCCCCCGTCCGGGTGGCAAAGGGCCAGGCCAGCCCAATGGGTGCGCGTTAGTGAGTGCTCCTGCCAGCCCCTCCTTTCCACCTGCAAAACTTACTGTCACCAGTGCCAGGCATCCAGCAGTCCTGAGTCAGGCCCCAAACACAGGAGGTTTTAAAAGGTAAATAACCATTGGGATCTTTGCCTTCTGGGTGGTGAGCCTTTAGGGCACAGCTGAGACATGTGTTCCAGCTTTTCTCTGCACCCGCCAGGCTGGAAATGTACCACTCTGTAACACATGCTGAGCTGGTCGTGCAGTCACTAGCTGGCAGAAGCTGCGGAATTTAGAAAAACAACCATCGTGAGATGCGCTACAATTACTAGCATTGCGACCCTGGACCGTGCAGAGCTCCAGCTGTGAGCTGAAGGGCTGTGAGCCGTGGGACTCTTCCCAGACTTGCCTGGACCCCAGCTCCTCCCAGGACAGTGGAAAAGGGAACAACCGAGACCCTGCTGTGGGGCTGCAAGCTGAGGTCAGCGCCTTTGGGTACATTGCATGGAGGTGAGTTTTGTTTGTCTTGAATGGAACGCGCACCCCTTTCTTTTACCAAGTGCCCCCCCTGGACTTCTCAGCTGTCCGGACCCATCTCAGCCAGAGGCCTGGGAGCTGGCAGCTGTAAGGGAGTGTTTGCGTTCCAGCAGCACATGGCTGTACTTACCTTGAAACCATGCGAGGCTGAGGTGCTGGGGACAGTATTCAGCTGGGGGCAGAATGGGGCTGTGGAGGCAGAGCTCGCCAGCCTCGTGCAAGGTGCTGCACATGGGGAGGAACAGTCTGAACACACGTGCTGCTGGACTCCGAGTCCCTGTCAGTACTCACAATTACCGCGGGCAGGTCAGGGAGGCCTCCGGCCCAGCGAACAGTTGCACTCCTAAGACCAGATCCAGGCTTGCAGGATCCTAGTCCCCTAGAGGGCAGAGGGATCTGTAGCTCCACTCAGACCCAGAACTGTCCTCACACCGCACTGATCACTTGCCCGCTGTGTTTCCAGATTGAACTCTTACGTGGCCTTTGCCCCTTGCCCCAGGGCTGTTCTGTTGCAGGGTTCACTCCAATGGAAGCGGGAATTGATGCCCTGAGGCATTTCCCTTTCGGGCTCATCCAGGGCGCTGGGCACTCGCTTTGTATCACAGCCATGTGGCTTCCCCAGGGTTTCATACCCAATTTCTGTAGCTGCTGCCACCTGTTGGTTGTTTGTTGCCTGCAAGGAGGTACAGCTCATTGTGTCAGTGCCCATGTGTCACGCTCCACAACATAATGTATCACCCCGAGAACGTGATCCTGGGGTGGCCGGGTTGCCAACCTGCCCTTGGTGCCAGTGTAACAGCCATGTAAACTGGCCAGCTCCATACCTGGGTCCCTGACCACCAGGTTGTGATGTGGCAGGTGTAGGATAAAGGAGCACTGAAGGCAAGAACAATTTTTGACAACCTAATGGAAGGAAATCCCTGCACAGAGCAGAACCCTGCTGCAGGGGCAGGCAATCAGGGCAGCCACCCTGGGCACCAACATTTAGGGGTGCCAAATCTTTGCATTTGAGGCACCAAATCCTTGGGGGGGTTGCACAAGAATTGTGCTTGACTTTTTTTTTTTGCTTGGACTTTTTGGGTGCAGGGATAGGGACAGCAAAACCACTAGCCCTGGGCCTGCTCTGCTGACATCACAGCATGAGGACATTTCCCCACCCCTTCCTAGCCCACCCTTCGAGCTGCAGGACACCCCCCAGCTCCTCTGCTGGATGGAAGGTGACTCCAGAAACTATGGCACTTGGGCAGCTAGGGAAGGGTCTTCTGATCAACTGCAGGTCTTCCCGCTCTTCTTCCTCTCAACCCAAGGTCATAGATAGGGGGAAGGGACATTTGAGGCAGAAGAAGGTAGTGGGGGAGGCAACAGATGGGGCAGCTCTTGGGAATGGCCCGGCCAGGGACCAAAGGGAGCTGGCAGAGCAGATGTGAACAGTTTATATAAGTGCCCGGGAAGAGGGGAACTGGCCATAGCAAAGTGGGGAGAGTTTATACAAACTCCCCCGGCTACCAAGACGAGTTGTGCACTCGTCACCGCACTGGTGACGTTGTGTGCAGGGAGTGCCCCTCTCCGGACCATTAATGTTGATTTTCATTGTCCTGGAGCACTGGGGAAGTTCCAGAAGACTGGAAGAAAGCTAATATTGTGCCAATTTTTAAAAAGAGTAGAGGGAATGACCCTGTTTATAGGCCTGTCAGCCGGATGTCTATCCTGGGCAAGATAATGAAGGGACTCGATTAATAAAGAATTAAAGGAGGAGGATGTAATTAATGCAAATGAAGATGGGTTTATGGAAAATAGATCCTGTCAAACTAACTCGATATCTTTTTATGAAGATATTGCAGGTTTGGTTGATAAAGGGGATAATGTTGACATACGATATTTAGACTTCTGTAAGGCTTTGACTTGGTACCACACAACATTTTGACTGAAAAACTAGAATAATATAAAATTAACAGGACACACATTAAATGGATTAAAAACTGGCTAACTGATAGGTCTCAAAATGTAACTGCAAACAGGGAACGGTCATCAAACAGGTGTGTTTCCAGTAGGGTCTCTGCAGGAATTGGGTTTTGGCCCTTCACTACTTAACATTTTTATCAATGATCTGGAATAAAACAAAATCATCACTGATAAAGTTTACAGGTGACCTAAAAATTGGGGGAGCAGTAAATAAGGAAGAGGATAGGTCAGTGATTCAGAGCGAACCGGATCACTTGGTAAACTGGGCAGAAGTAAACAATATGCATTTTAGTACGGTTAAATGTAAATGTTTACATCTAGAAACAAAGAATGTAGGCCATCCCTGCAGGACGGGGGGCTCTATCCTGGGAAGCAGTGATTCTGAAAACAATGTGGGGGCTGTGGTGGATAATCCACTGAACATGAGCTCCCACTGTGATGCTGTGGTCAAAAGAGCCAATGTGCTCCTGGGATGCATAAACAGGGGAATCTTGAGTAGGAGCAGAGAAATCATTTTACCTCTGTGTTTGGCACAGGACTCCAGCAGCAGTGGCACCAGTGTCCAACTCTAGTGCACACGATTCTACGTTGATAAATCGGAGAGGGTTCAGAGAAGAGCCACGAGAATGATTAGAGGACTGGAAAACCTGCCTTACAGTGATAGACTCAAGGAGCTCAATCTATTTAGTTTAACAAAGAGAAGATTAAGGGGGTGACTTGATTACAGTCTGTAAGTACCTACATGGGGAACAAATGTTTAATAACAGGTTCTTCAGTGTAGCAGAGAAAGGTCTGACACCATCCAATGGCTGGAAGTTGAAGCTAGACAAATTCAGACTGGAAATCAGATTCAAATTTGTAACAGTGAAAGTAATGAACCATGGCAACAATTTATCAAGGATTGTGGTGGATCCTCCATTCCTGGCAATTTTTAAAATCAAGATTGGATTTTTTTCCAAAATATCTGTTCTAGGAATTATTTTGGGGCAGTTCTCTGGCCTGTGTTATGCAGGAGGTGAGACTAACCAGTGTTTCCCAATGACCAGTCTGTAGACCGGCGCCAGTCCATGGCAGCCTCCTTGCCAGTCCCTGACAATTCCCTGACACAGTTTAGGGAGGCAGGAAGCCAGTCCCTGGTATCAAAAAGGTTGAGAAACACTGGACTAGACAATCACAATGGTCCCTTCTGGCCTGGGAATCTATGAAAATCCTCTTCTGTGGTTCTTCTTTTAGACTGCAGGCTTTTCAGGGCAGGGACTCTCTTCACAACACGCATGCGCAGCACCCGTCACAACAGATCCTGACAGGGGCCCACGAAATGCTACAGCAATAAATCAAATAACAATAAAAGAGCAATGATACTCCAGCCCCTGCAGCTAGTAATCTGCTCCAGCCCTGTCGTCCCAGCCCTGGCCACCCTGCATTCCAAACACCTGACTTCCTGCACCCCCAACCCAGGGCATCCTGCCCCCTCTGCCACCCACCAGCAGGCAATCCTCCTGGAGAGCACACCCCTCCAGCCACCCCAGGTATCCCACCTCCCTGGCACAGCTGCCCTGGGCATCCACCCTCCCAGAAATCATTCCTCAGGCTCAGCATCTCCCCATGATCCCTCCTCTGAGCAACCCACCCCCCAAAACCCCGCTCCTCAGACATCTCACCCCCAGACCCCTGATCCCTGGGCACTACACCCCACACATGCCTCAGCCCCAAACACACAACTCCTGGGGGACCCCATCCCCATAGCCCCATAGATCCTCACAGCTCATCACTCCTGTGCTGCACGGCCTTCATCACAGCCTGCAGCAAGCGCACCCATGCCTGCTCCATCCCCTCAGCCACATTCACTGAGCCCCTCACTCCCCCCACCCTCTGCTGCAACCTCCCTGCAACATTCAGTGACTCTCTCAGCCCTCACATTCAACTGCAACCCCCCCTCTGTTGCATCCTGCCCTGCCCATCAGTCGCACTGTGCACAGGAGACTCAGGCTTCCAAGAAACAGATCACCCCCCTCCCTAAACGCTGGCCTGTGCTGACTGCAAAGGAAGTGCTCGCACGTGCTGTGCAAAGAGTTAGTTTTATTCACAAGGGCTCTTTGACCTCAGCAATAATGCAGAAAATGCAAGGGAAATATACAGTCAGGGCTTTGGGGCTTTCTTCATACAGATGGTCAATATTCACAATATTACAGTAATACTAAATCATAAGAGTGATGTAGCTCCACAGAACCATAATTCAAACATTCCCAGGTGTTTACTACAAACCAGCCAGGCCTTCCTGATGCTGGACTCAGTCGTCTATGTACACGGTCCCTTCGTCCCTTCTTCAGTTTGAAAGGTATTTCTCCAGCACCTTCATTACCAATCCCATCTCCTGAAAAGAGAGCAATAGTATGAGTCCCTGCGCTACAGCTGCCAGGGATAATTCACCCAGGGCTATGGGCAGCATGAGTCCCCGGCAGTCCCTTAAGCCCTCTACAGGGGCAGCTGTACAGGTGCCACTGCGCCCCGTGGAGGGTTCCTGTGCCAGCATATCCCAGGCAGCAGAAGAGCAGTGAGGGGCTGGTTGGGATGTGCCAGGGAAGAAGAGTTTGCACAGCCCCATTGGCCCCAACTCACAAATGGGGCAGAGTCACTGTGGCCAGCATTGCAGCCCATAGGCTAGGGATGCAGGAGGGGCTGCTCTGCAGATCCAGGCTGGGGGATGGATTCCATCTCCCCAATTCATCCAGGTGTCGCCGTGACCTGGGCTCCCACGTTAGGAGTGACTTTCACACTGATAGAATATCCTGCTATGATGTGATGGCAAATGCGTGGGTCGGATTTCAGGGACAGCTGGCACAGGAAAAGCCTAGAGCTAGGATTGGCCAGGCACAGATTGCCCAGTAACTGACAGGAAGGCCAATCACATCGCATGGGGACTGGGGACAAGGTGAAAACAAACCCAGAGGGAGTTTTTACAATGGTGCAGATGTACATACAGCATTTTGCAAAGCTTGCTGCCTGCCTGCATCCCTGGCTCTCCACCACTGAGCCAGCAATGCCTCCCTGCTGGTCATGAGTAGCCAGGAGCTACCCAGAGCTTTGCAGTGTCTCCATCATGATTGCTCAGAATACTTCACCTGCAAGGACAGCCTAATGTGCCCAATTGGATACAAACCCATTATTTCAACAAAGCTTTATGGGAACACAGGAACTGCCGGCTCAGAATGGACATGGGACCCTGCTAGCCCAGCACCCTGATGGACCAGCACCTTTTCAGGAAGGTGCTAGCCAACGGGGTAGGCAAATGTGGGATGATCTGCCCCAGGGACTGCTTCCCCTGAGTCCCCTGGAGTTGGAGGTACCTCAAGCCCTGAAGCAGGTGGATCCCTGCCAAGATGGTTGGGCCCAGACTCTCTCCTGCACTGAGATCTGCCCAGAATAGGAGAGAAGAAAAGGCCAACAGCAAGCTGGTTACAGTTCATGGTACATCTGCACTAGCCCTGACATACACTGGAGCAGCCTAGGAGCTGCTCTAACTTACGTCATCTGGCCATACGTCCAAGGGGCTGTCTGCCAGCTGCAGCATACTGGAGTGTGCCAGCACTCCCCTCCTCCTGATACACCCCCCCCCATACCAGGCAGGGAGCAGTTGTAGGAGCTGGGTACAGCTGATTTGCTTCAGCTGAGAGCTCCCCCATGCTGAGGGAATTCTCACCTGGTCAGATCTGGTTGCTTCACGGGCTTTTTATGCCACCAAAGCAACACAAAGGGACTGGAGTGCAGCACAGAACCAGGCCCTTGTTTTTTAATGTTCAAACCTTACTGTTGTAATTCAGGATATTTTCATTATTCATAGAAATGCTCAGGCCTTTTGTGAATCCTGCTACTCTCTTGGCCTCAATGGCATCTTGTGGCAGTGAGTTCCACAGGCTCATTGTGGACTGTGTGAAAAAAGGATTAATCAGTTTTAAATTTGCTGCCTTTCAAGTTCACTGAATGAGCCCTTGTTCTTCTAGAATGAGGCAGGGCGAATAGCAGTGTGTGATCTCTCTACCAGTCATTGGTATATTTGCTGTTAGCCCCCCTTCCTTGTCCCCTCTCAAGTAAACAGTCCCAATCCTTTCACTCTCTTGTAGTATGCCCCTACCATTTGCCTATGCATCATTACCACTGTGGGTGCCATTTGAGTGATGTAGGCAAGGAAGCACCGACTTTGGCATTATAGCATGAAGGAGACTCATTGTGCTGTGTGCAGCGGCTCCCTTACCAGTTGGAGGTAGAAGAAAGGTCCCTGTGAGGTTGTTGAATCTGTCACTGGCCATGGAATTGTGCTGCGTGTGTGTTGGGGTTCAGCTACCAGGGGTCTTTGCATTTGAGGGTGCACACAGGGGCACCCCACTCACCCATCCTTACACCCTGTTACACAAAGATTTGTGTGTGGAATTTCCAGAGTTATACAGACATGATTTATGTTCATTACTGACATTTGCCTTCGCTCTGTCACTTACACCCCTACAGCGAGTGTGATTATCCTCTCTCTCCAGGAGAAACATCATCAGGCCAATAATGAGGGGAGGAGCATCAGTTTCATCCCTAAAGGCGACAAGTTTCAGGCTGCTCCTGATCTCCTGTGGCAGAGTTCTAAAGCTTTCGCACTTCCACCAAGGATGCCATGGGCATGGCCCTGGAGAGGTTCCTCTTGGTGCTGTCAGCCAAAGCATCTCTGCAGTGCATAGGAATTGGGGAGTATCCCTTTAAATAATGTGTGATCCCTCCAGTGGTCCTTACTGTTGTGCATGGTTCAAAGGCCACCAGCACCCTGCTAGAGCAGCAGCAGGTGCAGACCTAGACCTGGCACATTACACATAGTGAGTAAACACCATTATTTAGACCCCACTGTGCCCCGGGGGGTCCTGCATGTGACAGTAGCTATGTGAAGTGCAAAAGACCTATCAACAGGCAATGAATCGTATTCCAGTTGAAGGAACTTTTAGTGCCTGTGGTGGGGTGTCCATGGCCAGTCACGGTGAGGCAAGCTGTATGTCATATGCCAGGCCTTGCTCCCTGTACCTTCTGTTGCTCTAGTAACACACTGTTCAGACAAGCCCTCACTTCCCACTGCGTGGGGGAAGAGGTAATGAGAAATGGGATGCTCCCTACAACCACCTACAGACTGTTCCCAGAGATACTAACGACAGGAGAGAGGGGAGGGGGGGGGACAGAAACACCCATCCCCCTGTCAGAGGAGGAATAGGTTGGGGGGGGGGGTAGTAAAGGGAGCTATTGAGACTGGGGGGGGAGGGGCAGTCAGCTGGGAAGGGGCAATTATTTGAGCAAATTCAGGAAAGTTAAGTAGCATCCCTCAGTATCACATTGCAACAACACGGGGCAGCAGGGACAGTTGGCCCCATCTAGGGTGACCAGATGACAAGAACAAAATATCAGGACACGTGGGGGAGGGGGGGCAGGGGAGGGCCCAAGCAAAAAAAAAAAAAAAAAGACGGGAGTGCCCCGAGCCAAAAAATCGGGACAAATGGCATCCCGCCCATACATCCGCCAGGATGTGGGACAAACAACTGAATAGCGGGACAGTCCTAATTTTAAAGGACATCTGGTCACCCTAGCCCCATCCAAGTGAAGTGCTGGGATGAGGCAGTAACTATTTGCCAGCAAGAGGCAGGGTGCCGCGAAGGGTAGAAATTAGACTGGGAAGTGCAAGAGGCGTGCGAGCCCCTCAGTTATGGAACTGCTGCAGGCTCCGTCAGCCCCGCCCCATGTCACCTGCCAGCGCTGGCAGGCTTGGGGAGGGCAGTGGGAAGGGGAGAGCTGGCTCAGTGGAGGAGGGAGCCCAGGGAAGGAGAGGGCATGGGCAGTTCCCAGGTCATGCAAGAGGCCTGGGTGAGGCCAGGAGCTGACTGAAGACTGCTTGGGGCAGGCTAGGCCTGGCAGCAGCGTGCGTGTGACTGGTTACCAGGCACCATGGGGTGGAGGGTCAGGCAGCCCTGGCAGTTGGGGTTCACCTGAAAGGAAGAGGCTGAAAGCTGCTCCCAGTGGAGCCAGAGTCTCTTGCACTTTGACTTGGGGACTCTGCCCTCCCGGAAGGGGTTGAACGCTCACAGGGCCTGGGCCAGAGGCTGAGCCCCAGCCAGGACCATTAGGGGCACTGAGGCAGATCTACTGCAGCGCTGTGCCATGCCATGAGGGAGCATACAGGGGTGGCACCTCCACCCCAGGGAACTAAACGGAGACTGGCCAAGAGTTAAAGAGCTCACTGACCCTTAGGAGGAATTGTGCATTGAATATGCCCCTGTGCAAACAAAGGCAAAAGAACTGGGAAGGCCAAAATAGGCTGCAGAGAACACCCTCCAGAAAGCCTGTAAATCCACAGCCAGACCTGACATACTGAGCGAAGCAGGAGCTCAACAGCTACAGGAACTGGGAAGTGATGGGCTAATCGCCCCAGCTATTCACACTGTGCCGACTGCCCCTATTGGAACCCATTGATCTGAACCAAGGGGGTGAGGTGGTGACAGCCCACCCTTGATCAGATGCACAGCCCGACTCCATGCCAAACATTCCCCCTTGTAAGCAGGGTGAGTGGCCCTGGCTCTCCACTGAGCATTGACAGTTTGTTCACCTCGCTGGAGCACATGCTCAGACTTGCAGCAGGCAGACAGGATCATTGCTGTGGTAGTCACAGAGCAATCAGCATGGCTCAGCCAGCTCCCTCCTGCTGGCAGTCTCCTACATGCACCTGCTGTGTGCATCTGGATCGGTCTCTTCAGTCCAGACAAAGTGCAGCCACTGGGATCATCTTCCTTACCCACGGCCCTGATCACCTCACACCCCTCAACAAATCCCCCCCACCCCATCTCCCCACCTGTTACTGCCCCAGATCTTAATATCAGAGCTCCACAGGACTCTGCCCTGCCTGCTGATCCTCTCCTGCCATAGGTCAGATCTTCCCCACGCCCTCCACCCACAGCCACACCCTCTGCTGCCTGGTTGCAACCCCCCCACTCTTTCCCCCATCGATAGCAGACCCCAGCCTCATGCTCCACGTGGCAATCACAGAGCACAAAGAAAGCCTCCTCCCTCATCCTGAAGTTTCGCTGCAGCTGCCCCCCCATCTCCAGAACTTGGTCCCATCAGTCCATGCTCAAGCTCTGGGCCCTGCAGCATGCAGCGATCCACCTGGACAGTGCTAAAGAACCACTGCAGGATGAAATCTGGGAGCTGCTTGCTTTGGGCTCTGGCTCTCGGCTGGCACATCCCCCAGCCTCTCACCATAGACACCTCAGCCTGCCCTTGAAAGCCTCTAGCAGAAACCTCTCCTTCAAGCATTCATGCCAGCCTCCAAGTTCAGAAAAGGCCTAGGAAAAGGCACCTGTGCCAAAGGGCTACATGGGAGCTACACAGGGCAATCCCCCCAGGAGATTATGGGAGCTGGGCCTTTTCACCCACAATTCCCATAAGCAAATTCCAAAGTATCCCAGAAGGCACTGCTCCCCAGAGCTGTGCTGGGCAGCGTGGGATAGGTGCCCAGTGCACACAATACCTGGTGTGTGCTGACACCAAAGCCCTCCATCAGCTCATTCACCGCTGGTTCAATTCTCTAGTACAGACAAGGCCAGAGATGGTTCCTGTGCTCGACAGCTCCAGCAGAACATGTCTCAGTGCGAGCAGGAGCTGTGGAGAAGCCCTGCTGGTCACCCAGGTTCAAAGAGCTCCTAGCGCTGATCCACAGCTGCAAGCAGTACCCAGCTTCTGTGGTACCCAGGACTCTACAACGACCATGTCTCTGTCTTCCCCAGCCACCCCCTGGCCCCTACCCAAGAGAACAGCCTCACCTCTCCAGGAGCCCTGGGGGAACTCTGCTGTACCCCATGAGATGCATCGATGTTCCAGCTCCACAGCAAGGGGCCCAGTGGAGATACCCCTTGCCACAGGTAGCTCTACAGATGGGTGGGGAGTGAGGCTGAATGGGATAGGTGCTGTGAAAGGGCATTCATCTGTTACACAAAAGGAAATGAGCATGGGAGGAAGAGCAGGTGGTTGATTTAGGGCAGGCCATGTCTATGCTAGGAGAAAAGGAGTGCTTTTAACACGCCTTAGCTGGTAGTGGTAAACCCTATGTTGAACCCCCCATGGTTGACCCCACCTAGCTCATGAGTTAAAATACAATGTGCCCCGTTTACACTAAGGTTTTAACACGTTACCTGACGCATGCTAAAAACATCCCTTTTCTCCCAGTGAAGACAAGGCCTTTGGGAGTGTTTGGGGGGGGGGGGGGAGAAGGAGTTTGCAGGCACAAGAAGCCTTCCCCCAACCCTTGTGCACCCTGCCGAAGGGCCAGCTACAGCTGCAGTCCATGTGCTCTTGGGAGTACAAGGACTGCTCCCTAGTTTTGTCCCCTGGGGCATACGACACCTAAAGAGTAGGAGATGGTGAAGTCCCTCCGTACTGGCCCGCGATGGCCAGTGCAGCATGCACGAGGGTTTGGGTCTCTCTGCATTGCCGTGTATTTGGGCAGGGCCAATCAGGCAGTTTGACTGTTAGCAGGATCGGGCGCATTGTGAAGGGTGGCTAGCAATTGGTTCAGGTGAGACTATTTCTCAGGGAGAGATGGACTCAGCAACCCAGCAGACCTACCAGCATGAATCAGTAAATTAGCAGCTGGTAGTTTGCACCACTCTTCTGTAAAGAGACCGGACTTTGTTTGTCTTCTAGCTCCTCATCAAGAGCAATGAGCAGATGCTACCTAAATGGGGTTGATTAGTCTCTGAATACATTTGGTTGTGCCACATACACAGAGCTCCAGTGTAGATAATTTGCCTTAGAATGACCATAGGACTCCCTTTGCTTCCTGCAATGAGACTATAACCTAATTCTGAGAGAATAAAACTGGGTAAGTCTTTTTACTGTTTTTAATCGTCCAGGCTGTGTGCCTGCACGGCATTCCCGAGTCCAGTCAATCATTGGCTGGCCTGACTAGTATCACTTTAGCTTAACAGAATTTTTGTCCCTTTTAAATAATTGTTTGGGTTATTTTCACCCACTGTAGTGCAGTGATGGACCCAGAGAAAAAAGGGCAGATTTCAGAAAGCACCCATTGGGGGTGACAGCTCAGGACTGGGAGCTGGGCAGGGGCAGCAGAACCAGGGGGCTAGTGCCCCCACACTGGAAATACTGAGGGGGGCTGACATGTGTTTCCACCCCCAATGTTTTCTGTCCCAAAAGATCTCCTGGAGGCAAGAGTAGGACCTGGAGGAGCAGCTAGAGCAGCAGCTGCAGTGCTTGGGATCAGGCCCGCCCCTAGGGAGCAACTAAAACCAGCTCGCTTCTCCCCATCTTCCTTCACTTGGCTGGCCATAGTGGCCAAGGTGGCCGGGGCTGGTACGCGAGGGGGGAGACTCAGGGCATGCCCCCAGCTACCTGGAAGAGACAGCCACTCATGTGACTTACCAGCAGCCAGCTTAGCCCCATCCCACCTTCCAGCCACTGAAGGTCCCAGCAGAGACACCCGGCCCAGGAGAGGGGCTGGAGCATGTGTGCCAGCTGCTGAGGAGGTGTGGGGGCAGGGGGGAGCACTGGTCACTAACCATCAAGGAACTACCAAGCCGCCCATTCCCAGCCTGGAGCCGGCTTCCCCTCCCAACCCGGCTGAATCTCAGTAGCTCCTCAGTCCCCCTCCTATCCCTCTGCCCCAGCCCTTCACAGCAAATTCTGTCCCCCCTGGGGCTGGCCAGACAGTTGCCACAAACACAAGCCACTCGGTGTGGAACTGTATGGAGCACGCAGAGAGGCCAGCTCTCTCTCCTACAGCTCCGCCCGCCTGGCATGTTAGTCACTGCTAATGGAACACCCAGCCTGTGTGTGTGCGGCCACAAGCCACCCCAAAACCAGGCCAGCATTACAGCCCCCAGACAGCTGGCATGCAGGGAAAACTTCCCAGAATTCCAAGAGGCTGCAGTGGGAGATGCACAGGTAGGGCAGCAAACTGCGGAAGCTCTGCCCTGGAGCGATGCCAGGCAGTAGCCATGCCACCATGATTGAGGTGCATCAGCGGCTGTGGGCCCAGATTAGATCAAACTGGTGTTTAAAACCAAATTCAGGTGTTTTCATTCATGCGGCGTCACTGCAGGGCATTCACGGTGTCCAAAGAGCGACTATTAGCTGGGGGGGGGACGGGGGGGACAACAAGCTGTGTCCTTTGTATGTGACTAAGTGCATGAATCCCTGCTTGAAGTGCGCAACGCAGCTTCGCCAGAAGCTGTCGAGCGTGACCAGTGCCTCAGTAACATGGGCTGCATTCCCTGCTGTGCTCCGCTGTTTCTCACCAGCCAGCTAAACCGGGTGTACCAGCGTTTTAGGTCACTGGAGCAGCACAATGCGATGGAGCAGGCAGGTGATTCTGAGCCATCTATTATCATGCCTTCCTACTGCCCTGATTTTGTCACTCCTCGCTGAATCCCCCTGCTCCCTCCCCCCCAGTTTACCTACTTTCAGTATTTCTAGGGTAGGAGTTCCCCGACCTGCATGCAGGATTCCCAGCACCAGAGATGTTGAAGGGCCCTTGCCACGCCCCTGTGTGTGGGATGCCTCTGTGCTATCACTCTAGAGGATACTGAAAGGATCAACCCTGCGCTAGTAAGGGCTAAGTGACTACAGGCTTTTCCCTTGTAAGAGCTATGGCTCAGACCATCCCCACTGCTCCATGAGCAGAGGGGACAGAGCTCCTGGGCATCTGCCCTTGGGCTGTGGAGGGGGGAGAAGGTCCAGCTCCAGCCTTTATCCTAGCTATTCCATTGGTGCGCCGCAGGGTCAGTGCCCTGCAGCGGTTTGGTGGCAGAGGCGCAAGGGATTGGAGCAGGAGCCCAGCTTCTGGTATTAGCATTGCCAAGCCAGAGTTAACGCTGCTTCAGCATTTACTCCACTGAGCCCCTCCAAAGCTTCAGGGGGTCTCTGCCCAGGACAGCCTGGCTCCAATGGAGGTGGCAGGGTCAACCTCCCTTGGGAAACAGGTGTTTCCTTCCCTCTGGATCTCTAGGGTTAGCCTCCTATGTGGGCTCCTTAGCCCAGATAGGAGGGAAACTACTGCAGCCTGGCCTTGGGGGGCTTCTTGGCCCCTCCTCTGGCTGCCCTGGGGGAGGGGACGATTTGGCCCTATGCTGCTCCCTGCTGTACTCTCCTGCAGCCTCTCACTCAGAGGTGTCTCTCTCACCACCACATTGCTCAGTAGTCACCTGGTTTTGAAGCTCAGATTTTCCTTGGTTCTCATCTATTAGTCTCTCTTGCAAGAGGATTTTCAGGAGCTCTCTGGTAAGCAGCTCTTTCATGTCCTGCAAGACAGCTCGGAGAGTCGGGCTGAAGGCCATTGGGATGGAGTTTGCTGCAGCATCTCCCGGAGACTCCAGAAGCGGGGAGGCCGCAATGCTCTTCTTCCCCATGAAGTGACCTGAAATGACATTGGGCACATATATTGAACAGGGAATGGGTAAGATGGTTTCGGGGGCTGGGGGGGGATTTCAAGCTCTGGCAGAGGGACTGGATGCAAAAGTCAGACAGCTCCCAAATGCCAAGCAGCCTTTGAAATTAGCCGCAGCAGCCACTGCTATGTTGCAACGGAATTTTTCAGAAGCAAGATACTGTAGCACAAACCCACCTCTAGCTGAAGGAGGCAGAACAGAGGGGGAACTAGCAAAAGAGAACGTGACAATGGCCACATTTTTTGTTCCTCTTGAAATCCTAGAAACACTACTCTGGGTGACACGACTATCCAGAGTTATCACACTAAGTAGCAGAAATAACTGGGGGGAGGGATAGCTCAGTGGTTTGAGCATTGGCCTGTTAAACCCAGGGTTCTGACTTCAATCCTTGAGGGGGCCACTTAGGGATCTGGGGCAAAAATCAGTACTTGATCCTGCTAGTGAAGGCAGGGGGCTGGACTTGATGACCTTTCGAGGTCCCTTCCAGTTCTATGAGATAGGTATATCTCCATATATTATTATTATTATTATTATTATTATTAAAAGTTTTGCTTTCAAGACCAGTAACTATCCAGGGTTTGAAGGGAGCTTTCCCTAGGGGCCAGAGATCCATCACTACCTGCTGCATGGTTCTTGTGCCTTCCATGGAAGCAGCTGCTGCTGGTCCCATCAGAGACTGGAGACCAGGCTAGAGGGACCCCTGTCTGAGCCAGGGTGGTAATTCCCAGAGCCCTAAAAACATCTTGGTAGCTCACCTTTAATAACCATCCAACTAACAACCTATGAGTTAGCTTAGCCGTTCAGAGGAAGGCAGCCAAGCAGGCACTTCATGCAGGCTCCAACAAAAAGACAGCAGCATTAGGGGGCCGGTAAATCAGCTGGGATGTAGCATAGGCATTTGTAGAAGTCTTCAGCGCTGACACCAGTTTCACACTCAGCTCTGCAGATAATGCTGGGCACCTTTTATAGCAGGGATGGGCAAACTTTTTGGCCCAAGGGCCACATCTGGGTATAAAAATTGTATGGCGGGCCATGAATGCTCACAAAATTGGGGGTAGGGGCGTGGAGGGGGGTGAGGCCACTGGCTGGGGGTGCCAGAAATGAGGAGTTCAGGGTGCGGGAGGGGGCTCTGGGCTGGGACGGCAGGTGTGGGGTGAGGACTCCAGCTGGGGGTGCAGCCTCTGGAGTGTAAGAGGGTGCTCCAGACTGGGACTGAGGGGTTCAGAGGGGGATCAGGGCTGGGGCAGAGGGTTGGGGCTGGCTCAGGGGTGCAGGCTCCAGGCAGCGCTTACCTCAAGCAGCTCCCGGAAGCAGCGACATGTCCCCTCTCCAGCTCCTACGCGGTGGCGTGGCCAGGCAGCTCTGCTGCGCACCACCCCTGCAGCTCCCATTGACCGTGGTTCCTGGCCAATGGGAGCTGCAGGGGCAGCGCTTGGGGTGGGGACAGCATGTGAAGTGGAGCCCCTGGTTGCCCCTATGTGTAGGAGCCGGAGGGGAGGACATGCCATTGCTTCCAGGAGCCGTGCAGAGCAGCCCCCGACCCTGCTCCCTGACTGGAGTGGGGCAAGCCCCAGATCCCACTCCCCAGCAGGAACTCGAGGGCCAGATTAAAATGGCTGGCAGGCCAGATGCGGCCCGTGGGCTGTAGTTTGCCCACCCCTGTTTTATAGGGATCAGTGCTAACTACCTGATTTGCATGCACAGTCAGTAGACAGACATTTAAGGGCTATAAGTTGCATGGACAGTGCACCTGCAAAATCATAGCTCGTTTTCCCAGTCAGGCTCACCCTGAACTGTAACTGGACCCAGTGCGACTAGGAGAGCAGTGGGACACCAGTCCCCCAGGTGTTCTGTAGCACATCCTTGGAGTCAGGCTCTCCAAGCAGCAGACCCTTCAGGATCTAGCCCTCAATGAGTTCCCATAAACACTCACAGACCTGGTCTACACCTAAAACTTAGATTGGCCTTGCTGCACCGCTCAGGGCTATGGAAAAAGTCACACCCTCTGCAACATGGCCAACAAGAATTCTTCCCTCCACCCAGCTTCCGAGGGGATGGATTAACGGTCACTGTAGGAACGGTCAGCACTCCAGTGGCATAGCTGCAGTGCTGCGGCTGTGCTGCGGTAGCACTTGCAGTGGAGATGTACCCTCGGAGC
This sequence comes from Emys orbicularis, assembly GCF_028017835.1. Classification (NCBI taxonomy): domain Eukaryota; kingdom Metazoa; phylum Chordata; order Testudines; family Emydidae; genus Emys; species Emys orbicularis. The sequence goes on from NC_088692.1 coordinate 49,351,377, forward strand.
CCGATGAGTAACAAAGGGGGCTGAACTCGGGAAGCCAGAAATAAACCCTGCAATGACCCTGGCACAATGCCTGTAAGTTGCAAACTACAGATGATAAACACAACCCACAACAAATCCCAGCCCAGCCCCGGGGCAGCTCAGCACAGGGAAATGAAGGTCAGATCTTGTGCCAGGGTACCTGCTCCAGACCTCTCCCAGAGGCAGCCATGCACTGGCCTACAGACTCCCCAGCCAGCACCTGTAGTCCCATTCAGACTCATCCACATGGACCCCCACTTGCAAGCTTTCCCTGGGATCCACCACCATGGCTACCACTGGCCCCTCTGCCAGTGACCGGCTGCTTCCCAGCCTGGCTCTCAGCCCTTCAGACCCAGCTCTTAAGCTGCCCAGCCTTCTCTCTACAGCCACCTCCGAGGCTGCTGCTGCGTGCAGCCTCTAGCTCCCTCCAGAGCGTTTCCCATGCCTGTTCTTGAGGTGTATGGAGCCCTCTCAGGGTTGGGTAGTACCCTGGAGGTTAACAGTGCCAATAAGGAGCCTGTGGGCTCATTACACTATGAGCCAAGGTAGCCCAGTACTGGAGATACAAGCTAGCGAGCTTATTAGCAGCTAGCAAGATGATGCAGCTTAACCAGGCTGTGTCCCACTGTGTTTACCTGTGTGCGTGTCCCCTTAAGTCTACCAGGAACACAATACACACAAGTAACATCCTGGGGAGACATCTCTGAGAACATTCCTGGTCCCACCAGTGTAACTGTTTCAGCCACTCTGTGCTGTGGCACAACGCACCCCTAAGGTACCAGTAGCGTGCCAGGTATACCACAACTTGGAGCCAAGCGCTGAAGATGCTTCAAAACATTTAGCTGTATCAGCACTAGCCCCGGTGGGTCCCAATGACCACAAGGACGCACGGCTAAGTGAAAGGCTATTGTACTAGGGCCAGCACGGAAGGAAAGGTTGCAAATTGCCTCAATACAGTGGCTAAAACTGTTGCAATTGAAGCTTAATGTTCTTATTTGGGCCCTTTGCCAAGGGTCATGGTGGATTCTCCATCACTGGCCATTTTTGGTTCAAGACTGGGTGTTTTTCGGAGATCTGCTCCAGGGATTATTGTGGGGCAGGTCTCTGGCCTGTGCTGTGCAGGAGGTCAGGCGACACGATCATAACGGTCCCTTCTGCCCTTGGAATCTTCGAGTCACCAGAGGGCTAGGGCCTCTTGGCCCGGTGCCTCTCCAGCCCAGCCTCTGCTGGAAGCTGTTAATATAGCCTAACCCCCGCCCCTGGTTTTGGCCAGTGACAATAATTGTTATACTTACCATCCTATAATAAAATCAAGTTGTATCCAGTTCTCCTTGTCCCGGGTCATTCAACTCAGTCCTTCACCGAGAATCCCTAAAGAACCCCTAGCTTCAATTGGGCAGAACAGAAGCGAGTAGGAGTTTGCAGGTTTCCAGACTGGGATAAGTCAGTGGAGTGTCTCATTGGGGCTCCTCTGCACTGGCTCCCTGTCCTGTCTCTGCTGCTTCCCCACAGGTTCTGCCCAGACCAGACCCACACGTCCGCCCTGGGGGTTGGTCATAGCTTGATGGGAAGGGTAGTTCCTGCTTAGCAGATTCATCACCCTAGTGGATAACAAGCATTTCATAAACCCCTCATCCTTCAGGGCACAAACAGCGCAGGGGTATGGGGAGATCATTGGTGCTCAGACCGAGGCCTCTTCATTCTGCACCTGTTATTACAAGGCCCCACAAACGGGAGCTTGAATAGCCAGCACATGCTGTGTCAGTGGTTAACGCCATGGGGGCTTCCGGCAGCAGATTCGGATTACACGACATATGGTTGTTTGCTGGGCTTCCCTGAACTACTGGGGCATCAGGGCCTGGTCGATAACAGGGAGACAAAGGTGCTGAGAGACCTCTCAGGGGCTTGAAAACCTGGGCAGAGGGCACTAGCAGGGCAAAGCACTCCAGTTCTCGTTTGGGGAGGGCTCCTGCAGGCTGCATGGAGCCTTTCTGGCTCCCCCTCCCCTCCCAGGCTTCAGGCGGGCAAGGAGGAAAAGGGGCAGCAGAAAGGCCCTTCACACCTCCCTTGGCAAGAGTCCGGCTGAGGGGAAGCAGCCCCAGGGGACAGACTGAAGGATCAGACCACACTTGGGTCTGGGTTTGTAAAGGAATTTGCCCCTTTTCTGAAAGCCTCTGCTCTGGGCATTGAGCGATCTGGCCCTCTCCCTCTGCCAGCTGGGGAAGGAGCCCTCTGGCAGAGCAGCAGCAGCGCAGACGACGACGACACATTCTGGATTCATTGCTGCCTGGCTAGTGGATTATCTTGTGCTACCAATCCACCCCCAACTAGCAGGCTCTGTGGCACACAGTGCCCAGGGTTACAGCAGCTGTGTCCTTAACTAGGATGAGCATCACCCTGGGACGGAGCCGGCATTGCCATTCTGAGATAGGGACATCATCTGGGGGTTCGCTCCACAGCAAGCCACACTGAGGCGGTTACTGGAGGGAAACTCTCACTCCTAATTGAGCTGATTCTCCAGGGGCTCCCTGGGTTCTCTCCTAGCCAAGCAGATTGTGACCCCTCAGCTCTGCCCTCCACCCCCATTCTTGGCTTCTCGTCTGCGGGAAGCTTCACAGCAGCTTTCTCCCACACACCCACCTTTTTGCTTGCTCGCTCCCCTTTAGAGAGCACTATTCAGACAAGTTTCACAGTGGTACTGAAGGTGCCATACTAGATTTTGAACACACAGATGAGTAGCTGAGAAATAGATTTGGTTTCCTCTATCTCAGAATAGTGCAAATCTGGAAGGTATTCCGGCTTTTTCTCCACTTTGTCTTAAAATAATGGACAGACTCTCTGCTTTGCATCTTATCATACCAATATTTTATTACATGCAATTAGTCCAATTGTATGTAAATGGTCCAATAAAAGATAATACCTCCCGCACCTTGTCTCCCGAATATCTGATTGCGTCTGAAGTTCTGAAATCGTGTCTAATCTCCCAGTATTTGGCTCAGTGTAGACCCTGGTGCCTCCATAGCACACTACTACTCACCACAAGGCAGAATCTGCCCAAGGAATTTGCTGCCTGTGTCTGGGACTGTGGGTGCCATCTCTCTGCTACAGGGATTTGGAACAATCCACCTTGCCATGCACCCACAAAAGGGACAATCAGCTAATAGTAGCTAGGTAATATTGTCCAGGCACCAGAATCATTGGTTAATCAAGGACAGTTGTTCTGCTGATCAATTATCTATATTCCCACCCTCATCCTCTGGGACTATGTTTCTGACATTTCATTGGTTGAATGTGTTGTCACTCAGCTGAGGGCAGGTGTGTTGGTGGAGTTCTGTGGAAGTGGTCTATCCCATTTAGGGTGTGTCTATACTGCAAAAGAAGTGCATTGGTAACTCGGGTTAAAACAGCAGGGAAGACACAATCTTGGCCTTTAATTTGGGTTAGCAGCACAAGTGAAAATCCAAGAGTATTTACATTGCAGCTGGAAGTGAGTCTCCCAGCCCAAGCAGACAGACTCCTGCTAGCGGGGCTCCAGCTAGTGTGCTAAAAACAGCAGTGTGGACATGGTGGCTCTGGCAGCTGCTCATGCTAGCCCCCAAGCTTGGACCCAGGGGATCAGGTGGGCTTGAGAGCCCAAGCTGCCACCCGGAGACCCAAAGTTCACACCTCTTTTTGCAGTGTAGACAAACCCTCAGAGACCAGTCGAGCTCCACAACCTGCTCATGTATCTGAATTAAGATTCTTAATAGCACAGTTGTTATTTCTCCAGAGACCGTGACCAGCAAGCATTTCTAGCACTGCTTGTGTGATAATGCAATGTGCACCAGTGCTCTGGAGCTGCCAACACAGTGTTTTGGGGCAGCCCGTGCTGGGCAATGGAAGGGTATGGGGATTGTATGATGACTGATAGATGGCATCTGCCTGCTTCTCCTCCTGACTTGTGCCCTCCTCTTGCTCTCCAGCCCAGCTCCAGAGAACTCAGGAGCCTTCTCTCACTCATGCCTTTCCCCCTTCTCCACCACCCCTACATCACACAAAAAAGGATGCAAAGGAGAGGCAACTTCTGACCTACACAAAATAGACTCCTAATGGCTTGGTGTCTTATTTTTGGATCTCTTTTTGGGAGAGGGGATTGTAATGGGGTAGCTGATTTCAGGGGAGGGCTAACCCTGTGCTTTTAAAATGTGCATCTGTTCTGAGGAGCTGAGAGTGTTTAAAATGTGTATCTATTGCAGTAGACACAATGTCCCCTTGCTAAGCCCTGCCTCATGCTCCTTTCTTCCCCCACTTCCTCACCCACTCTCCTGTTCTCCTGCTTTAGTTTTTTTCTGTCTCTGTTAATTTTTGGCATTGGAGGAACTCAGACATTTCTGCAGGTAGATGTGCCTGCGCCAATTCCTGGCAGCCCTCCCTGGCACCAGGGTTCCCCAATGGGCCACAGTGAGTAGTTTGGCAGAACCTCATGGGCCTGGGTAGCCCTTGGCCCATTTACCCTTTGAGTTCTCCAAGCTAGAGCGCCCTTGACCCAGAAGTATGTGTTCCTTTGCTGGGAAGGCACCACAGTGAATTAACCTCAGCTAGGACCCCACCAGCACATCCAAAGCAAAGTGCACCCCATCACTCAGCCGAAGGGCAGGCATAGATTCGGTGTGAATTTAACCCTGTAGCTAAGAAGTTTGCTCACCTGCTGCTAGAATCTGCCTCGGAGGGGTTCCAGCTCCCAGCCCCCACAGCCAAGTCCCTCGCACCGCTGCTGCCAGCTGCGCTCTGGAGAGTCTGGTATGTTGGGTAAGCCCCACCTCAGCCTACCTACCCCATGACAAGATGCTTTGCCCAGGTGCGCTCTCCAGAGACAGGAATTGAGCCCTGTACCACAGACCGGCCCGCCTCGCTGCAGCTTTCAGCCGCTTTTCCCACCCAGCCCAGCCTCTGGGCAGCTCTAGTCCCCTGTCCTGCCCAGCTGGGGTTCCCTCGCTGGGGCTGGGCTCCTCACCTGCCCCCGCCCAAGGCTCTCTCCTCATTGCCCGTCAGTCCACAGCAGCGGGGGGTTCTCCGCCGACAAGCTCTCCCCGCCCCAGCCAGCTGGCTCTGGGGGTCCGCTGACACCCTCCCTCCCTGCGCTCTCCCGCGGCCCGGCTCCCCCTCTCCCCCGGGGCTCGGACTAGGGGGGGCTTCGCCCGTTGACTGGCCTGCAGCCGGGAGGGGAGCGGGGCCGCCTGTCCCGGGAACCCTGGGTCTGTTCCCCCCGACCCGGCCGGGATCCGGGAAAGCCCCTTCGATCGCCCAAGCCGCTGGCGGCTTCCCAGGGGCGCTCCGCCGTAGGCGCCGGGGCAGGCGGAGAGCGGCGTCCGGGCAGGGCAGTGGACGGTACCTGTGGCCCAGAGGCTGCCGCGGGGGTTGACTTTGATCCTGGCCGCTCTGCCCCGCGGCTCGGCGAAGTCCGCCCGGCCCGCGGGGGCTGCCGAGAGGAAGGAGAAGAGCAGCAGGCAGCCCAGGAGCCGGCTGGCGGGCAGCGCGCCCATGGCTCCCCGCCGGGCTCCGGGGGACGCTGCGGATGCTTCGCCTCGGGCCGGGGGAAGCGCAGGTGCCTGGGGAGAGCGGCGGCGGCGACTCGTGCTCCGGGCTGGCCGCCTATAGCTTCCCGGGCTGCTCCATTTAAAGCCTCCCACCCCGGGGCGGAGACTGGCCAGGAGCAGTCACAGCCCTCGCCTTACGCACGGCGGCGGCGGGGGGCGCCCAACCCCTCCCCGGGCCACGTCTAAGGCCGGGAGCAGGGCTGGCGGGGGTGACTCACCGCCCAGCTGCGTGCCCCTGGCCCGGAGGATCCCGCCACGTGTTCCGGCCAGCCCTGGTCAGGGGGGCCCTTCAGCAGGCAATGGTGCTTGAACAATGTGTATGGTGGGGGTGTTGAGAGCTTTTGAACCAAACTGTAAACCCTGTAGCTGATGGACACCACTTCAAGCCAGGGGGTGCAGCTGCACCCCCCTGCACCCCTAGTTCCAGCACCTATGGGGTCAGGGCACCTTCCATGGAGCACCCCCAAACACAGCACACAGGGAAGTCAGGGTGCAGATCCTGCTGCCTGTGGCAGCAGCACAGGGCCAGGCCCTCCAAGTGGCAGGCTTCGCTCCCCCACAGATCGGAGGCCGCATTTTATCAAGCACAAACTGGCTCACCAAAAAGAGCCCCCCAGGGTCTGCCCTAAAGCCCCCTGCAGTCTGTGGAAAATGCCCCACCATGGGCTGGGGCGCTTCAGAGATCTGGGCTGCAATCCATAGATCACGAGGAGGTGTGAAAGCACAACTGGAAAATGTTTATGGGTCCTTTACATGTCAAACTCCCCCCATCCCCATTTCCGGCTCTCACCCTGCCAGCATGGCCGGGTTGCTTCCTTCTCTTTTCAGGGAGTCAGGGGATCATGGTCAGGGTCCACCTGTTTCCCCAGGAACTTGAATAAGGTTCTTCAGAGCATGAGCCTTGGCACCCAGTAGGACAGGCTCTCACCTGAGTTTTCCCAGTGAATTATCACCCATGTTGGATGAGTTTGATGAGGAAGGAGCAGCCCCTCCCCTGCTATGAAATGCTCTGATCTCAGACATGTAGAGGCTGAGGAGCCCCTCCCTCCCCCCCCCCCCAGACCTGTTACACAAGGTACTGTCCCCTAATCTTAACCATCACCCCCTCCAGGTCTGGGCAACACTCTGGAACCATTCCCCCATCGCCATCCCTGGTAAGCAGGTGGGATTGGTGCAGCAGAGATCAGAACAGGCAGTATTCTCTTGCTAGTAAACCTGATGGCAGTTTTAGAAGACTGCACAGAGCTGGTGGTGGGACTGGCAGTAGATGTTGAGGAACCTTTCAAAGGCATGAGATGGGGCTTGCTTACTTTACCCAGACTACATTTAGACTTGGCCCTAGATTCTGTTCCTGTGCAGAAGGCCTCAGCTTTGGTATATGCAAATGGCATTTCATCAGTACCATTTGCCTTAGGCCAGGAGACTTGGCAGGGCTCAGCTATGTCCCCTACTGAGTCAGTGGATGGCTCTGGGCTGCTGGTGCCAGCAGTATCCTGATATCTCTGGGATCAGAGTGGGTGACTGCTATGATCCACAGGCTCTCCCTGGACCCTCCTGGTCAAGATGGGCTCGAAGCCTGGGAGGGCACTATCATTCTCAGGTGCAGCAGGAGGACATAGGACTGTGGCCAGCAGGTAGGAGGTCAGTGCAGAGAGGTCACACAGGGACCTTATTACTTTTTATGCCCCTGGACCAGACTGGACAGCCCCTAGGTGCTGCACTGAATTTAATCTTCTAGCCATCTTGCCAAGGGAACTTGCAGCTTTCAGTTTCTGGCAGCCCTTGTAGAGAAATCCTCTCTAGTGTGTGACTGACCATAGGAACCCACTGCGGGCTACAGCCTGGGGAGCCTGGCGCTTGGAGCTCTACAGCACTTACCTCTAGGATGCACCCAGCATGCTCCCAGACACCCAAGGACAGATGTCCCGCAGCACTCACAGGGACACCCGTGGAGGGGGGCTCCAGTACCGGGCCCCCTAGTGATAAAGAGACACTGTGACCCTTCAAGGAGCTATTCGGAAAATAGATTCTAGAATGACACCGAGCCTGGCAGTGGCTACAGCATGGGCTTTGTGCCCTGACTCGGCCTGGCAGGAGTTACAACTCTGAGCCGTCTCAGCCTCAGCCATACTCCCCCTTCTCCGGTCTGCCACAGCAGCCAGCCTAGAACTGGTGATCAAATACAGGGATGAGATCTGCAACCCACATTGCCAGGAGTGCGGCGGATTGGCTCAGCCCAGCTCTCTGTGCTTATCCTCCTCCTGTCATCTCCTCTCCCATCTAGTCTAACAGGACCACATCCATACTGCCCCAGTTAGAGGGTCTGATGAATGGGGGGAGTCAGATACCAGCCTCCTGGGGCTCTCTCCTTTCACCACCCTGGGAAGGGCTGGTCCCTGATTGTGACATTATCTGATTAAAATATGACCATATAGACCATTGTTGCAACCACTGTTATATATTTGCAACAAATCTTGTACAAAGGTTGTCAAGTGAGGTGTCTATAAAAAGGTTATGATTTGCTGGTTATGATTATGCTATCTGTATGCATGTATCATTTTTTTATTTGAAGTTATGAGTATTGGCTCTATACCTGTATTTCAAATGTTTGCTCCTGGGGTAACAAGGTAGCTAGCCAGTACATCTTGGAGGGACTATTCAAATTGAGTGGCCCATCAAAAGGACACTTAACTCACAATGGACCATGGGAGATGCCCATCTACACTGAGTGGACTGTCATGTAAACATGCTGTCTGGAGTATAGGTAATTGCTTCCTGCAATGACCAGGCAAAATGCATGGACATGTGACTTGCCCATGTGACTCCAAACTCCATCTTGTTGCTGTAATTTTCCACAATAAGAACAATGGGTTTCTCTGACAGAGGATATAAAAGCCGCTGGGAACTCCTCCATTTTGCCTCTATCCTGCTCCAGCCTTTGGGATATGGACTTAGTCCATTGGTTAAAATGCTCCCATTAGTGTGAGGGCCTCCCAATGATTTGGAAGCGGTCAGAGACTTGACTTAAGTCACTGCTACAAGCCTGAATCAAGAACTTTGCAATTACTGTATGTATTTGATTCCTTTAAGCAATGTTAACTCTCACCTTTCTTTCTCTCTTTTTATGAATAAACCTTTAGATACTAAAGGATTGGCAGCACTGTGATTTTTGGATAAGATCTAAGTTATATATTGACCTGGGTGTGTGGCTGGACTTTGGGCTCAGAAGAACCTTTAATTTGATGAGACTGGTTGTAAAGAAGACAGAGCTGATTCTACCCCTGGGAAAATGACTGGACTTTATTCATGGATTTTATAACTGACACTAGCTTCTCCCTCTTGCTCTGCAACATGGGCATGCAGGGTAATCCCTCCCTGTTTGCACTGCGAAGGCATCTTTTCTTTTTTCTTCTTGCTCTATTTTTCTCTCTGTCTCTCTCCACCCCCTCATCATGGCATTGCTTTCTTCACCTTTCTGCTATTCCCCAACCTCCCCTTCACCCGGTTCTGCTCTATTGTTGTATTGGTGAGATCGGTCCCAGTTAATCATTGCACATTTAAAGCGACAATACTAAACTCTCACCAGGTTCATCTAGACCAGCTGGCTACTTTGCAGCATGCCGGGAAGGAGAAGGGGAGCCTTTTGCTAGTGATGTTCATTGCAACAGCCGAGCAGAGCGGTCTGTTTAAGAGGCAATTTCTCACAGGGTATGTCTACACTATGGGATTAATCCGAATTTAGATAATTCGAATTTGGGAAACAGATTGTATAAATTCGATTGTATGCGGCCACACTAAGCACATTAATTCAGCGGTGTGCGTCCATGTACCGGGGCTAGCATCGATTTCTGGAGTGTTGCACTGTGCATAGCTATCCCATAGTTCCCGCAGTCTCCCCTGCCCATTGGAATTCTGGGTTGAGATCCCAGTTCCTGATGGGACAAAAAACATTGTCGCAGGTGGTTCTGGGTACAGCCTCACCCCTCCCTCCCTCCCTCCCTGCATGAAAGCAACGGACGGCAGACAACCATTTCGCGCCTTTTTTCCTGGGTGAACACTGCAGACTCCATACCACGGCAAGCATGGAGCCCGCTCAGCTCCAGACAGCAGTCATGAACATTGTAAACACCTCACGCGTTCTCGTGGAGTTTATGCTGAGCCAGGACCAGAAAAACGAGGCGAGGAGGCGGCGGCGGCGGAGCGACCAGCGTGATGAGGACATGGACATGGACACGGACACAGAATTCTCTCAAACCGCGGGCCCCGGTGCTTTGGAGATCATGTTGTTAATAGGGCAGGTTCTATCCATGGAACGTCGATTCTGGGCAAGGGAAACAAGCACAGACTGGTGGGACCGCATAGTGTTGCAGGTGTGGGATGATTCCCAGTGGCTGTGGAACTTTTGCATGCGTAAGGGCACTTTCATGGAACTTTGTGACTTGCTGTCCCCTGCCCTGAAATGCCAGAATACCAAGATGAGAGCAGCCCTCACAGTTGAGAAGCGAGTGGCGATAGCCCTGTGGAAGCTTGCAACGCCAGACAGCTACCGGTCAGTCGGGAATCAATTTGGAGTGGGCAAATCTACTGTGGGGGCTGCTGTGATGCAAGTAGCCAAAGCAATCATTGAGGTGCTGCTACGAAAGGTAGTGACTCTGGGAAATGTGCAGGTCATAGTGGATGGCTTTGCTGCAATGGGATTCCCTAACTGTGGTGGGGCGATAGATGGAACCCATATCCCTATCTTGGCACCGGAGCACCAGGGTAGCCAGTACATAAACCGCAAGGGGTACTTTTCAATGGTGCTGCAAGCACTTGTGGATCACAAGGGACGTTTCACCAACATCAACGCGGGCTGGCCGGGAAGGGTTCATGATGCTCGTGTCTTCAGGAACACTATTCTGTTTAAAGGGCTGCAGCAAGGGACTTACTTCCCGGACCAGAAAATAACCGTTGGGGATGTTGAAATGCCAAGTTATTCTTGGGGACCCAGCCTACCCCTTAATGCCATGGCTCATGAAGCCATACACAGGCAGCCTGGACAGGAGTCAGGAGCTGTTTAACTACAGGCTGAGCAAGTGCAGAATGGTGGTAGAACGTGCATTTGGCCGTTTAAAAGGTCGCTGGCGATTGCTACTGACTCGCTCTGACCTCAGCCAAAGAAATCTCCCCATTGTTATTTCTGCTTGCTGTGTGCTCCACAATCTCTGTGAAAGTAAGGGGGAGACCTTTAGGGCAGGGTGGGAGGCTAAGGCAAATCGCCTGGCTGCTGATTACGCGCAGCCAGACACCAGGAAGCAGTGTGCATCAGAGAAGCTTTGAAAACCAGTTTCATGACTGGCCAAGCTACAGTGTGAAATTTCTGTTTGTTTCTCCTTCATGAAAACCCGCCCCCTTTATTGACTCATTCTCTGTAAGGAACCCACCCTCCCCCCAGGTTGCTTTCAAACCAAATAAAGTCACTATCGTTTAAAAATCATTTATTCATAGATTATAAAAAGAGGGAGGGAACCCGGGTGGGGTTTGGGAGGAGGGAAGGAAAAGGCCATTAAAAAATGGTTAAAAAAATGACAGCCTTTTGCTTGGGCTGTCCACTGGGGTGGAATGGGAGGGTGTACGGAGCCTCCCCCCCCCCCCCCCCGCGTTCTTACACGTCTGAGTGAGGAGGCTATGGAACATGGTGAGGGGGGAGGGGGGTTATACAGGGGCTGTAGCGGCACTCTGTTATCCTGCTGCCGTTCCTGAAGCTCCACCAGATGCCGGAGCATGTCTGTTTGCTCACGCAGCAGCCCCAATGTTGCATCCTGCCTCCTCTGATCTTCCTGCCGCCACCTCTCATCTCGAGCGTCTCTCCTCTCCTCACGTTGGTCCCTCCTGTCCTCACGTTCACTGGCTTCTTTCCTATACTTTGAAACCGTGTCCTTCCACTCATTCAGATGAGCTCTTTCACTGCGGGTGGATTCCATGATTTCTGCGAACATATTGTCTCGCGTCTTCTTCTTCTTCCGACGCCTTATCTGAGATAACCTTCGGAATGGAGGAGGGAGGCTTGAAGAATTTGCAGCTGCTGGAGGGAGGGGAAAAAGGAGAGAATTTTTTAAAAAGATACATTTTGCAGAACAATGCTTATACTCTTTCACGGTGACCAACATTATTCACATTACATAGCACATGTGATTTCTGTGCAAGGTCGCATTTTGCCTCTTAATATTGAGTGCCTGTGGCTTTGCTGCTAGAGATCACAGACGCAGGTCCGGGCAACAGAATTCGGCTTGCATGCAGCCATGGTAAGCCATTGTCTTTTGGCTTCTGCGCCCTCCTTTCCCACATACCAAGCAAAGCCCGTTGAGTGCTGCGGTTTTCCTGTTAACCTTCAGCAGCAGAAAACAAACTAACCCCCCCCCCATCCAATTCTCTGGATGATCGCTTTATCCCTCCCCCCACCGCGTGGCTGGTATCAGGGAAGATCCCTGCTAGCCAAACGCGAAAAGCTCTGGGCCAATCCCAACCCCCCCACCCGCGCTCGCCTAACTGCAGGGAAGGATTTCTTTTCAGCCACAGGCAAACAGCCCAGTAGGAACGGCCACCTCTGTCCCCTTAATTAAATTCCCGTATTTCAACCAGGTTACCATGAGCGATATCACTCTCCTGAGGATTACACAGCAACATAAAGAACGGATGTTGCTTGAATGCCAGCAAACACCGGGACCATACGCTGCCAGGCTTTGTCATGCAATGATACCAGATTACTTGCTGCAAGCATGGCGCGGTCAAGTGTCCTACCATGGAGGATGGAATAAGGCTGCACTGCCCAGAAACCTTGTGGCAAGGCTTTTGGAGTACCTCCAGGAGAGCTTCATGGAGATGTCCCTGGAGGATTTCCGCTCCATCCCCAGACACGTTAACAGACTTTTCCAGTAGCTGTACTGGCTGCGAATGCATCCCAAGTCCTCAGGGCAAAATAATCATTAAAAAAACCTTGCTTTTAAAACAAGTTTTATATTTTAAAAGGTAAACTCACCTGAGGTCCCTTCCATGGGGTCGTGGTCTTGGATACTGGCATGGGAGGGTTGGGAGGGTACTTCAGTCAGGTTGAGAAAAAGATCCTGGCTGTTGGGGAGAACGGAGTGCTGGGTGCTCTCCGCAAGCTCGTCCTCCTCCTCCTCTTCCCCCTCCGCAGAATCCTCAGGTGTAGCTGATGAGATTATCCCCGCCTCGGAATCCACGGTCACAGGTGGGGTAGTCGTGGCGGCCCCCCCTAGAATTGCATGCAGTTCGGCGTAGAAGCGGCATGTCCGCGGCTCTGACCCGGAGCGACCGTTTGCTTCCTTTGTTTTTTGATAGGCTTGTCTGAGCTCCTTGACTTTCACGCGGCACTGATCTGAGTCCCTATTGTGGCCTCTCTCCATCATGCCCTTGGAGATTTTTTCAAAAGTTTTGGCATTTCGTCTCTTTAAACGAAGTTCTGCTAGCACTGAATCCTCTCCCCATATAGCAATCAGATCCAGTACCTCCCGTACGGTCCATGCTGGTGCTCTTTTTCGATTATCGGCCTGCATGGTTACCTGTGCTGATGAGCTATCTGTGGTCACCTGTGCTCTCCACACTGGGCAAACAGGAAATGAAATTCAAATGTTCGCGGGGCTTTTCCTGTCTACCTGGCCAGTGCATCCGAGGTCAGATTGCTGTCCAGAGCGGTCACAATGGTGCACTGTGGGATAGCTCCCGGAGGCCAATACCATCGAATTGCGGCCACACTACCCCTAATTCGAACTGACAAAATCGATTTTGGCGCAACTCCGCTCGTCGGGGTGGAGTACAGAAATCGATTTTAAGCGCCCTTTATTTTGAACTAAATGGCTCCGTTGTGTGGACGGGTGCAGGGTTAATTCGAATTAACGCTGCTAAATCTGAATTAAAGTCGTAGTGTAGACCAGGCCAGTGTTCTAGAATGCACATGCATAGATAGATTGCCGTGCCACATCAGGGCAAGCATAAAGTTAGTGATGCAAAGTTGGAATCATCTGGTCACGGGGGTCCTGAGATTCAGCCCCCCTCATTCTAAAATTTGCTAGCTTGTGTAATGGTTTATTACCTTCTGCTATATAGGCAGGGCCTACCTGAAATGGACATCACACTGGGCTTCCTCCCAGCTCCTGAATGCCAACAAGAGCCAGCTGCACAATGCAAGATTTTACAAGTTGTTACAAAGTGCTCTTAACTTCACAGGCACATTCAGATGGGCTTGAAAGTTGGCATGCCTGTTGCGGACCTGGCGTACAGTTTGGGGAGCATGTTTGGGCACATTTGGTCAGGGGCTTCCCAAGAGACAGCCCCCCTTTCCCCCCAAATGGCCTGATTTTACTTTTCAAAGTGTTCCAAAATGCATGCATGTAAGCTGGTTGCCCTGAAATTGCTGTGTCAGTTCAGGGTCTGAGGTAGACAATACAAAAATCTGAGATACCCGCTCCCTCCAAATGACCTGCTTTGAATTTTCTAATGGCTTGTCTACATGGCAGCTTAGCACAGGGCAAGGCACAGTGCGAATCTACAGTGCACTAACCTGCCAAGCACTGTCAGGCTGTGTGGACCCTGCCACTGCACACTAAAAGTTTCAGTGTGCTTTGATATAGTCCTGTCAATTTTAGTGCATGGTAGCAGGGTCCACACAGCCAGTTAGTTCGGGGCAGGCTAGTGCACAGTTGTGAAATGCAGACGAGAAGAGGGAAGCCCAATACAGGGAGGGAGGCAGGATCTGGCAGGTGAAGGAAAGAGAGTGTGAACATTATTACATCATGTAGAGGGGAAAGCAAAAAGATGGAGGAGTGAAAAAGGAAGATGAAAAGAATGGACAATGGGGAGCAGAGTTGGTGGAAATAAGTGAACAGAACGTACAATGAAGGTGGCAATTAATAATCACTACAACTGGGCAATTAATAACTAAGCAGCATGATCAAAGATTAATTCCTATCACAGTAACCCATCAGTATCAGTCAGCCTGACATATTGCAGTCACTAGCTAGTACAGTTATTGAGCAGTGTTGCTGCTGCTGGATAAACAGGATTAAAGTGTAGATGCCCTCTGGGGCAGACGCAGTCAGCATATTTGGGGCTGGCTGGGGAGATGGGGCTCTGTAGAGGAGCAGACTCACCCCTGCGGCGCCTCCTGCTGGTCATCCTCAGAATTAGCTCTTTTCAGAATTGGAGTGCCCCCTGCAGGCCAGTGGTCCACCTGTCCTCCGGCCCCCATATCCCTCCTGGACCCCAGTGCCCTTTTATCTGGGGTGCTGCCCCCTGGCAGTACACCCCTCAGTACTAGGGTCTCCCCTCCCCAGGGAACCCCCACCCACTATCCCTACCTCACCTCAGAATAAGGCCACTGCCAGTCACCAACTAGCCCCCGCTCCTTGGGGCAGACTGCAGTATAGGCCACTCATCACAGGTACAGTTGGGTTTGGACCTGCTGTCTTGGCCTGATTGGGGCCTCCTACCCCTGGGCTGCCCTCTGCAACCCGCAGTACCTGTTGGCCTCCTACTAGGCCACAGCCTGGGGCTTTCCAGGCTAGAGCTCCCCGTCCCGTCCCATCCCTAGGTCAGGTCCTCTGTCTCTACTCCCTGCAGCCAGGCCCTTCTCTCTCTGAATGCAGAGAGAGACTGTTGAGCTCTTGGCTCCCAGCCTTTTTATACAGGCCAGCTGTGGCCTGATTGGGGCATGGCCCAGCTGTGGCTGCTTCCCCAATCAGCCCAGCTTTTAGATCTGCAGCCCTCTGCCAGGGTTGTTTTAAGCACTTCCAGGCAGGAGCGGGGGAACCACCATGCTACAGGCTCCCTGTACCAGGTATGGCCCTGTGGTATCCAGAGGTGCTATGGAGCTGAGATAGGGTCCAGCTGTCATGCTGGGGGCAGGAGAGCAACCAGGGAAGCAGCCACATTGTTGATCAGTGGTGGGATTGGTGCCCAACACTGGCGTGTCCATGGGGATGGGATCCTTGGTCCCCATCTGGTCCCCATCTGGAGGTATGGCCAGGAATGACTCGGGATCCCTGGAGCAGAGGGGGATCTCAGGAGGGTTGTAGAAGGGGGTGCCACAGGAAGGGCTGGAAAGGAGAGTGGAGCAGGGATTAGGGCTGTCAAGGGGTTGTTTGTGGGGCAGGGGGGGACCGGTGGATGGGATGGGCCTTGATTGGGATGCTGTTGGGATTGGGGGTAGGTGGATGGGCAGGATGGTGGCCAGATCCTTACCCCTCTCTACACAGCCTGGCCTTCTGGTCTCTGTGCCCCATCAGCAGCCCTATGGCCCCACACTGGGCCAGAATCTGGGCAGCTCCACTGAGCGGAGATTCCTTGCTGCTGGCTGGGGGAGTGTCACGGGGTTCTCCTCACCATTGGGGCACTTCCTTGTGGCTGCATCTGGGGGAACAGCTCCACCCAGTCTGATGCCCCCATCCATCTCCTGTTCACTCTGCTGTCCCTCTCATGCCCAGGAATTACAATGCTCCCTCTTCGTGGCTTGGCCCTCCAGCCAGGTCACTATGTGGTTTCCCCCTTAAAGGGTTTCAATGTCACTCCACAAGAACTGGCTCGGGTACTCTTCCAATTCACTGCCCAGACTGTGCCACTTCTCCAGCAGCTGATAGGGGAACCCAAGCCTGCCCACTACTCCGGGTTACCCCTCAGGGGCTCTCAAATCAGCGGCCAAGGTCTGCACTGTCCCACACCTTACTGGCATTTCCCTGAGTCTTTTCCTACTCCACCCTATCAGGCTTCTGCTCCACCAGCCTTCTGAGTAAAGCCTTCCTGCAGGGCCTGGATCCCAGGGCTTCTTCTCTCCCTCTGGATCACCTCCTTTCTTTCCCTCTATAAGCCCACAGAGTGACTGCAGCCCTCTGTCTCCCTCTCTTCTCTCCCCCCCCCCCCAGCTGGGCCCCATCTGCAGTCAAAGATTGTCCATCAATCTCTCCCTCAGGTGTGGCCTATCACATTAACCCTTTCTGGGCTAGTCTGGGGTGAACACACCCTCACAGGGAGGAACAATGTGCTGGGATGTCCCTGCGGGTTCAGGTGGCCAAGGTTAGGTTGTGGCACCATGAGGAAAAGTGTCGCCTCCACTCCGCATTTCCTGCTTTGTCCGTGGTGGGGTTTCGGACTGAAGCTCTCCTGTGCCCACCAGGAAACCACATTTTCTGTGTGTAAATCAAAACCAGTGGCCAGCTACTGGGGAGGAAGTTGCGGAGGGTATATAAAGGATTAGGGGACAGATGCGCAAACTCTGGCTTCAGCCCGGGATTAAGTAATACCAATTACAGGCAGGGCAAAGAAAGCCAGAGTCCGTCATTCACAGGGCCAATTACTGTAGGCACCAAAGTGTGACAAGATTTAAGTGCTGCTCTCAGAGAAGCAGAATGCCTGAGAGAGATTACCTGGGCTGGAAAACAAGCACCCCCCGGGAAGATGCTGTTACATTGACAGCGGCAGGAAGCAGCCAGACCACCTGCTGGAATTTTAAACAGGGGGAATGGGTTTATCCTCGCTCCAATTTAACTGCACACAAGGCATGAAAAACACAGCAGGCTCTGGTCTCCTCCCTCCTACCTAGGAGGTTTCTAGTCAAGAAGGCGCTTTTCTATTTTCACACAGTGGCAGTGGGCACAGCCCAGCTGTACATGCTGCCCACCTAGGGTGACCATATGTTCCGTTTTGGCCAGGACAGTCCCCTTTTTAAGCCCTGTCCTGGTTGTCCCAATTTTGTTGGCAAAAATGGGCATTTGTCTCATTTGCTCTTGCCAACTGATCATCATGAAGGAACATTTGGGGAGGGGGGAGCCAAGTGACTATGCGAGGCACGGGGTGGCGGGGCTCAGGCTGTCTGCCCCAGGTGGCATGGGACTTGGGCAGTCAGCCCCAGCCCCAGGCAGTGCAGGGCTCGGACGGTCAGTCCCACAGGGTGTCCCATTTTTACTTTGGGAAATATGGTCACCCTACACCCATCCCAGTCTGAGCAAGGGGAAAGGGAATGTGCATTGCTGCAGTCAATCACTGCTATAGAGTCCTGCAGGCGGGTGGGGACACTTAGAGCAAAGCTTGGAAAGGGCTGGCCCTGATGTGGAGCCATTGGAGAAGGGCAGGACTTCTGCCATGGGCCAATTCCTCATTGGGCGAGAAGTGAGCCGATACGGACCCTCGATTGTTTCCATAATAAATCTTGGAATTCAGGGAGATTCTCGAAGACTGCTAAGGTGGTGCCAATATTCAAACGGAGCAAGCAGGATGACCTGGGTAACTATAGGCTGGAAGCCTGACATCAGTCCTGGGCTAAATCATGGAAAGGCAAGATTCAGTTAATACAGAATCAAAGGACAGAAATATAATTCATCCCAGTCAACCTGATTTCACAAACCCCCCAATCCACCCAGCTGAGGGGAGCAGAGGTGAAGTCACTGCACTGTCCCGGATGCCCTCGACTACCTCTGAGATTAATCTGACTGGAGAGTGGGGTGATGGTGGGTGGGCTTCCTGGGGAGCCACTGTTCTGGATCCCCTCTGTGACCAGATTGGGACGGTCCCAGAGCCCCCAGATGTGCTCAGCATTAGATCCTTTAATGCTCTGCCAGGCCTGGCTGAGCAGTTTCAATAAGGCAGGGGTGGCCAACCTGTGGCTCCGGAGCCACATGCGGCTCTTCAGAAGTTAATATGTGGCTCCTTGTATAGGCACCGACTCCGGGGCTGGAGCTACAGGTGCCAACTTTCCAATGTGCTGGGGGGAGGCTCACTGCTCAACCTCTGGCTCTGCCACAGGCCCTGCCCCCACTCCACCCCTTCCCGCCCCCTTCCCTGAGCCTGCCATGCCCTCGCTCCTCCCCAGAGCCTCCTGTACGCCACGAAACAGGTGATTGGGAGATGCTGATCGGCGGGGCTGTTGGTGGGTGGGAGGCACTAGGGGGGAGGCGGAGCTGCTGACATATTACTGTGGCTCTTTGGCAATGTACATTGGTAAATTCTGGCTCCTTCTCAAGCTCAGGTTGGACACCCCTGCAATAAGGTCTGTTACACAGAGTACCACCTAGTGGCTGAACAGTATAATACAGTTTAGCATTGGGTTACTTCATGGGCTGGAGACACATTGTTGGGACTGGGGGCCTTGACCAAGCTCCTGCTGGTTTGTTTTGAGGTTGCTCAGTTCCCTGTACACAAATAGATACACTGTGAATTTGTGTTTCTTTTCACTGGTTTCCTTTTCCCCAGATAAAAGCTGTCTGTGGCTCCATGTTCCCAAGAACTTGGAGGGCAGGTGAGTGGGGAAAACTACCTGCAAGGGAGAGTTGGAATGTTTTATTTTAATTTACCGGAGCCAGAGCTAGGAGTCTGGCTCTGGGTGTGGGCTGATTTATTTCAGTAAGGACCCCTCCACACATTAAATCTGGCCTTTGTTGCTGCTTGTGGCACCTCGCACAAGGATTACAGTGATAATGGCTTAGCTCTCTCCAAGCCAGTCAGTTCTGTGCAATGTGTGTTCAGGGAAAGGTGTCTCTGTGATGCCCCAGCAGACATCAAAGGACCTAGAGAAATAACTTATATCGCTTTTTCTAGGACGTTGCAAACAGTTTGGCTATTGGGACAAGCCCATCGCTGCTGCTCCCTGGCTCCTGGTGGCTGGATTTCTGCCAGCAGTGTGGGTGTACCCGAGAACCCACGGGCATGTGACTGTGAAGGGCTTAGGGATCCTCTCCATGCAGCTCCCAGAACAAGACCAGGCTTTGTTTCTCAAACTCCGCCAGCTTTTCCCCATGTAACCAGCCCATTTGCACTACAGCAAAGGGAGCTCAGGGCTTCGTTCTCAGGAGATCGCGTCTCCCATCCGAGTTTCAAGACAGAGTTTTTAGAATCATCTTCCTAAGAGTGTCTCCTGTCCACAGGAGAAAGTCGCACAAGGCCCCAGTTAGAAACACGATGATTGCCATCAGTTACCTTACATTTTGAGTTTATTGCCCTGGAAATGTCAGCGGTTTGGGAGATAAAAATACTCCCTTGTTTATGGCACTGAAGGTCTGAGCCATTTCACTTTCTCTGAGCTCAGCATTATCGATGTGCATGAAAGGAGAAAGGCCTTTTACCAGGCAGCTTGCTAGGTCCTCTCCAAGTCTGCGTTGCTCTGCACAGGAAATGCAAAAGCCTTAACCACAGCCATCTACAGCCACCTTCCAGAGAAAGACACAATGACGGTTGACAATCTCCCTGAAGAAGTCTGTGGGTACCTGGCCCTTCTCTTTCCCACTGCAGTCACTTCCATCCGGAGCGGGTTAAAATCCCCAGCCAGGACCCTGCACTCCCGAGAATCAGAGGTGCTCAGAAAGATGGATACCTGTTGATAGAACTGCACCCGCTCTGGGACCACTCTCAAGGTGCAGATGTTGACAACATTGAGGATCAGTCCCTCCACACAAACCCAGAGATGCAGCAGATGGCTGGACATGTCTGGAGAGAACAGAGTCACCACCCCACTCAAAAACTGCACTGTGGCTGAAATGCACCTGTCCCCCCACTCCAGCTGCCATCTGACTTTCTTGGCCACATTGGTGTGCGTCTCCTGCAGGAAGATAACAGCATACGCCCTCACCCAAGGGTAGAATACTGGGCACCTGCAGAGCCTCACCCTACAGCCCCCCATGTTCAGTGAGGCAATGGAAGTTGGCTTCATTGGGGGGACTGAGGATCCTTGTGGCCAGAGCAGCACCGCCTGCACACGTGGCACCACGCAGCAACCCACGCTCGATCCCAACAGCGCTAAGGGAATTGTGGAAGCTTCAGGCCTGCTGGTAGGCTGGAGCCCTGGGCATAACTAACAGTGTGAACCAAAGGCTGTGAACCCAAGTAGACCTGGCCTTGACAGAACAGCAATGCACTAGGTATTAGCTAGCACCAAGTAAGCACAGTCCTGACCAGAGAGGATGGTACAGAAACACCCAGAGTTCTCAAGTAACAGCGTGAACACATTCATAGGAGATTGAACAGGGACACACCAAGGCCCTCAAAAGGTAAGGAGGGAAGGATAGGATAAAGGATGAGGATGTTTTGTTCAAACTAGCAGGTACAAGGTTCAGGGTAATAAGGAAAAGCATATGGAGTGTAATACAAAGCATTTGTATCAGTGTGTAAAAGGAGAAGTTATAGGAGGGGCACCTTTGTGTCAGCCAAGGGGACAGGACCATGGTGTCCTGAACCTTCACCTAGTCACGGGCATACATGTGTTCGTGTCCCTGTGACCTGTTGGACAGGATGCGTGCTTTGGTGACTTCGCCACCGAACTGAGCCTGTGGTCTCTCTTTAGGAACAACCTCGAATCAGCAAGCTGTGCTCTCTGCTAGTGCAGCAAACACTATAGCTCCAAAACCAGCAGCACTTAGCAGCCTTAAGTATGCTCTGCAGCACTCACAACACTGGTGACCCCCACTGTGGTGAGCTGCCCAATGTTAGGGTCACAGCCTTAGATGGCAGAAAGCTCCAAGCTAGGTGTGAGACATGGCCAGAAAGGGTTAAGCATCCTGCAGGATAAATGACCCAAATTCAACCTCTAGGGACATATTGGTAGATGATGTTTGTGTGTGTTTACATATTTACTGTTAGAGGTTGACAATGTAATCAAACAGTTCCTGTCTATGCTGCAGTCTCTTAATTCAGAGATCAAAAGGAGAACTTAACATTTAAATGAACTGTAAATATGATATCCCTGTATTGATTTATTTGAAGTATATACCAGATCAACTGCAATTGCCTTATGTTAATCCATGTAGCTAATTATCGGTGATGCTTAGGAAATAGGTCTACTTCAAAGTCTTGATGATGGCCTAAGGACTCCGTGTTTGCCTAAGGACTCCGTGCTGTCAAGAGAAGGCCTGGAACTGTATACATGTCTCTTGGGTCCTAATCCTTTTTATCTCAAATCTGCTTAAGCTTTATCAGGGAATGCATTAAGTTGCAAGATGGAGATCTCCAGTCCCATCTGGCTCACCCTGTGTATGAAACATTGGACTGAAAATATGGCCTAATTCTAAGAACTCTTTGCAACTCGAAAGCTCACCATCTCTACTATGAAACCAATCTCAGAACTGTCTGTCTGTATAATGATCTTTTAACCAATACTCTCTCCCTTTTCTTTTTTAATAAATTTTAGTTTAGTTAATAAGAATTGGCTGTGAGCGTGTATTTGGGTAAGATCTGGAATATTCATTAACTGGTGAGTGAATGTGTCCAATCCTTTGGGATTGATAGAACTTTCATATTTGACTTGGCTGTCTGGGAGGGAGCCCAAAGGCTGCGTTACTTTTAAAGGAACTGTGTTTTGGCTTCTGTGTCACCAGTAAGGTATTGTAGAAGCTGTTTTGTGGCTAGCTGGGTGGATCTGAGTATTGGAATAACCACCAGCTTTGGGGATTGTCTGCCCCATTCTTTGCATTTTGCCCTAATTGAGTAACCTCAGTATGCCTCCCGCCCCGGAATCCCAGTCACACTAGGGAATCCCTTTTCCCCTCCTATCAGCTCCCCAGTTTTCTGAGGAATGGATATGCTGGGTAACGCGTAAAGGCAGCCTATATATGTTCAAAATAGAAAGTGGAGAGACAGAGACTGGAATCGGTAAGGCAGTGGCAGAGACTGTAGCCTTGAAGGAGAAGAACAGAAGTAAGAAATGTAGAATATTGCAAACTATGGTCACGGCTGTTGGATGGCTAAGACACCATGCCACAAAATTGGCAAGGCGAGTAACAGAAACAAAAACAGAGTGAGAAGAAGCAATAGAGCACTGGAAAATGCATGCTCTGCTGGCAGGGCAGCAAGCAATTCAGACACATGTTACGTTACACAAAGGCCTACAGTAGGCTGCGGAGCACTGCCCTTTGGTCCTTTTCCCCGCCTCCAACAAGGCCCTGCAGGACCAGACTGAAATCCCCTCCACCGCTAGAGCGCGAGCTGCATCTTCCTCTGCTCAAGCTAGTAAACGTTTAAGCATGCAACTTTTCTCAAAGGGGCATGCTACATGTAATCTGCTTTTACAAACATCTCTGCTCAATAAAAGCAAACATTTATTCACAGACTTACTTCTGGAATTCAGCTGATGAACGTACTCAGGAAAAGGGTACCCTGAACAGCTTATATATTTCAAGGCCTCAGAAGTCAGCTGCAGGGCTGGAGGGGAGTTTAATGATTATTATTTTAAGTGCTGATCATGTATCTGGCACTAGAGACACAAAGTGAAGACAGTCCCTGCCTTGAAGACTTTACAATCTATAGGCCAGATTGCATTCCTTGCGTTGGCTTGTTCGCTAATTTGCTCCTTGCAAGCTCCCCTCTGCTAGAGAAAGACCTTTCACTTCTACAGTTTATCTTTGGAGTCAGCACTGAGAATATGGAAATCAATGCAGTTCCATAAACAAAACACAACCTCCTAACATTACACCAGAGAGCTCTGGGCTTGTACCTTTCCATCCAGGCGTTGGTTAATTGTGCTGAATTGGGAAGTGTTCGTCTTGAACCGCTCATTCGATTTGTCTTGTAATCAGGCCATGAAACAGTCAAGAAGAAACTGCTCTCTGAATTCTGGCTGCCTGTAACTCAGCGTAGCCAGAAGCATTCAGAGGAACAAGAACTCTGTCCTCAGACTACACTTGGGAAACAGGCTTTCAGCACTAGAGTAGTTTATAGAGTCCAGCCCCCTGCCTTCACTAGCAGGACCAAGTACTGATTTTGCCCCAGATCCATAAATGGCCCCCTCAAGGATTGAACTCACAACCCGGGGTTTAGCAGGCCAATGCTCAAACCACTGAGCTATCCCTCCCCCCAGATTTTATTTCAATAAAAAAGCATGGACCCAGTAAGCACAGCAGCACAAACACCCTATGGAATACAGGAGCGTTAGTACTCTAGCCAGGCTCAAGGCCCTGCCACAAAGGTCAGCACACAGGTCGCCGGATGCTGTGGCACTTATTCCAGTAGACTGGAAATTCTGTGGCAGCTTAATTATATTTTAAAAATTGAAATGTTTAGCAAAACTATTAAAATCAATAATGCATTCAGTACAGTCACTCTTGTTTTGGTATTAAATTTCATTTATGTTCCCCCCACATTTTCAATCTACACAGATCCTTGTCCTGAGCCCCCATAACTGTACTGCAAGAGTTCTCAGGGAAACGCTGGAGGTTTTGGTAACTGGATGAGGACAGTTGGCGTTTTTTGGTACTTTGGAGATGTGGGATAAGTATATTTGCTGCATGTTTCTGCTGCAATCAGCAGCAGTGAAATAACTAACCATTTATCTATCTTCATGTTTCACAAATGACCTCCGCTCTTATGACTGGAGCAGGCCACACCTCCGAGGTACTGTTTCCTGAGGCTGCAGACAGCCTGAAGCCAACACCGCATCTTTTCCACTCAGTTCATGTTTTCCAGGTTTTCTTTGCAGTCATATGACTAGGAACACAGGGCCAGATCCTCAGCACAGGACAGGGGGGCAATCAGGGTCCTGGATACGCCTCTCGCCTTCTCACACTGGTGCTGCTTCAGCCCTGGAGTAACTTACAGCAGCCTAGACGAGTTTCTCATTTATGGTTCCTGGCTATATTATTTTAGTGACCCTAAACCAGTGGAGCAAAACTGTGCTTCACTTCACCCCACTTCTCCTTAGTTCCAACACACCGCCTTCTAATCAATTACACGCCTCCTCAGTTCAGGTTTCTCTCTCTCTCTCTTCTGGCTGGGTGTGATGCCCAGTATTCCATGTGGCCACACTACAGCAAGACAGAGGGTGCCAATTACTTCCCTGCTGTGCCATGTGCTGCCTCCGTGTAAGCAGCTCGTAACAGCATAACCCTCATCTCCCTCATGCAATTGTGTCCCACTCTCTCCTTTCCAGTGAGGGTCTATGGTTGGGATTATTGTCCTACAGATGCATTTGTTGAAATCTACCATTTAATCTTATTTTGTTATTCTCCTCTAGTGGGGCCCTATTGGTTCATTGCACCATTTGCGCTGGGGCTCACTCTGAGGCCTCCCCTGCCTTCACTTGTGCAACAACTGCAGCTGAACCAGTGCGAGTTTGTACTTGGCTACACTTGGAATGCAGCCGTGTTCAGCTGTCCCTGTTGCTGACACCTGCTGGCAGTAATCGGTAATGGGTGCCATGTAGACAAGCCAATAGCTGGCACGTAGGCCACCCTCTAAGTAACAAAGAGGCAATTGCTCTTCTCTGCCAAACAGCTTCCTCAAAACTCTCCTTGACGTCCCAGTATTACAGCCCACTGCTACTGCAGGAGCCCTTGCCACAACCTTCACTTGAGTCTTGTCACTGAGCTAATGCTTGTCACAAGTACCGCTGCATGCAGAGTTCTGATGCTGGTGCGAAGGTGCGAGGACTCAATAGAGCACCACGTCATCAGCACATTCACAACCTTTTAATGAAGGCACGAGGTGTTGATGAACAGAATTTAAAAGAACTCTCCTTAACCTGGGACCAGCTGAAGGACTAAGAATTCATGCATAAGAACAGCTCAGGCTGCTGGCAGTCCAGGGTTAATACAAACCCAAGGAGCAGATGAGCTTGGCCTGCAGGCAGCCTGGTGCAAACTTCAAACCCATGGGGGAGGAGACTCACTGGATAGGCCAAGGGAGAAGCATTCAGCCCTCAGGGGTCCCCAGGCTTGGCTCCAGGGCCTTTGGCCTGTATTCTTTCTATAGCAGTGTTGATGATATATCAGAAGTTTGCTTTCTGTTGCCAGCATTCTTTCTGCTCATGCTGCATCCTGCTTTCCTATCTCTGTCTCTCACACTTGGAAGAAGCCACTTGTCAGGACTCCATTCCTATGAGCTCCAACAGCTGGAGTTGAGGGCAAGTAGTTTTGTACAAAGGGACCTGGGCTACAAAGTTCCACTATGGAACCAGAGATCACATACAAAGGCATCTCTCCCAGTTTGGAGCGCGCCAGGGCTCTGGTATCTGCCCTGTTCTTCCCGGTGTCTTAAAGTTACTGTGCTTCATCATACCCTGAGAACAGAACCTGCAAGATATCAAATGGGTCACTGGCCCCCTTTGGCTCGATGGGTGGTGTCCAGGACCAGTGGTTGAACTCTGAGGTACAAACATCAGGAAGGTACAGTGAATTCTGGGGGACCAAACTGCTCCTTAGGGAGCTCACCAGAGAGCTGATGAGCTCTGTAAAGTTTAACACAGTGCTGGCCTCACCCACATCCTCCAACTCACCCACTGGAGGGTTTGGTCCCGTACAGCTCCAGGTAATGGCTGCACATATCTTGCACCTGGAGGAGAACCTGTCCTGGTAGAGCACCCAACGGGTTCGGTTTTAGTATCCAAGTCATATTCAGGAAGCCAGTTAAGTCTAAAGTTCATCACTTTTGCTCTTTTCATGTCTAGAATTGTGATTTTACTTGATGGGGTTTGTACTCATGACACCATAGCGCCGAGCTTAATGATACTTGTCTGTTGGTGCCAGCAACCTTCATAAAAGATGGGGAACGAGGGTCTTGGTTGATATGTCTAATCAGGAACTGGTGAAGTCGACTTTCTGTGGTCTCTCCCAGATCAAAGGGAGGGCTGCTAAGAAGATTTGAAAGGCATGGATTTTTACAGACACAGAGAAAACTGCAGAGAGATGTGGAAACTGTTTATAGCAGGAAGCTTGTGATGTGCGAGCAAGCTATGGGCAGACTTATTTGCAGCAGTATGAGGAACTCACACATCACAGCATGAGGGGGTGGTGCTGCTAAGCTCTCAGTAACTGCCTAGAGGCAGGTATGAGCCCTGTCTCACTAACAAGCAGAAACAGAATTCTCTCATGAGTTAGATCAGTGGTTCTCAAACTGGGGCTGCCACTTGTGTAGGGAAAGCCCCTGGCAGGCCGGGCCAGTTTGTTTACCTGCCGGGTCTGCAGGTTCGGCCAATCGCGGCTCCCACTGGCCGAGGTTCGCTGCTCCAGGCTAATGGGGGCTGCGGGAAGCGGCGGCCAGCAAATCCCTTGTCCCGAGCAGCTTCCCGCAGCCCCCATTGGCTTGGAGCAGCCACTGAGTTAGATCAAACATCCTGGTAGGGGTGAACTGCAAACCTGACTCACCCAGTGCAGATAGCAGGACACAACAGGTAAATGCACAACCTACACCACGGTCTCAGGCAGCCCCCTAGGCTAAACCTGTGCAAGCAGAATCACTGCTCTGATGGGGACCAGCACAGAAAAAACAACAGTTATTTCAGTAAGTGATAGGTGGTGTCCCTTCCCCCCTGCCCCTACGGCCTTGGCTACACTTGCGAGTTACAGCGCTGTAAAGCCACCCCCAGCGCTGTAACTCACTCCCCATCCACACTGGCAAGGCATTTGCAGCGCTGTATCTCCGTGGCTGCAGCGCTGCATGTACTCCACCTCCCCGAGAGGAATAGCGTGTATTGCGCCACCGCTGCAGCGCCAGTTTGGCCCCCCCAATGCGCTGTGACTGGCCTCCAGAAGTATTCGGCAGTATCCCACAATGCCTGTTCTAGCCACTCTGGTCATCAGTTCCAACTCTACTGCCCTGGCCTCAGGTAACCAACCATGTGACCCTCCCTTAAAATTCCCCAGGAATTTTAAAAATCCCCTTCCTGTTTGCTCAGCCAGGTGTGGCGTGGAGTCTTATCAGTGAATCTTTCCAGGTGACCATGCCTCCACGTGCCAAGCGAGCCCCAGCATGGAGCAATGGCGAGTTGCTGGACCTCATCAGTGTTTGGGGGGAGGAAGCTGTCCAGTCCCAGCTGCGCTCCAGCCGTAGGAATTACGATACCTTCGGGAAGGTATCAAAGGACATGATGGAAAGGGGCCATGATCGGGACGCCCTGCAGTGCAGGATTAAAGTGAAGGAGCTGCGGAGTGCCTACCGCAAAGCCTGCGACGCAAACGGCCGCTCGGGTGCTCCCCCTTCGACCTGCCGATTCTACAAAGAGCTGGATGCGATAGTTGGGGTTAACCCCACCTCCACTCTGAGCACCACCATGGACCCTTCAGAGCCGGGATGGGAGGAGGAGGAGGAGGAGGAAAACGGGAGTGAGGGTGGTGGGGCGGATGGAGACACCCCAGAATCCCTGGAGGCATGCAGCCAGGAGCTCTTCTCGAGCCAGGAGGATGGTAGTCAGTTGCAGCGGTCGATACTTCGTGGAGGACAAACAGAAGAGCAGGTTCCTAGTGTCACGGAGTGTGGGGGGACACAAGGCCCTGCACCCCCAGCTTCCCGCGATTTACCATGACTCTCAGCCAGCCAGTAAAGCAGAAGGTTTATTTAGACGACAGGAACACAGTCCAAGACAGGTCTTGCAGGCACAGACAACAG
The DNA here is from genome assembly GCF_028017835.1 of Emys orbicularis. NCBI lineage: Eukaryota > Metazoa > Chordata > Testudines > Emydidae > Emys > Emys orbicularis. The sequence continues at coordinate 49,379,321 of NC_088692.1, forward strand.
GATCCCCCCCAGTTAGGTCCATCTTGGGGTCCCAGGGCACCACAGCCCCCTTGGGAGGTCAGAGCCCTGTCTGCCTCCCAGCCATTCCACCAGCCAGCTCCTGAAACTCTCCCTTCAGCCACCCCTCCCACAGCCTTTGTTCAGTTTCCCGGGCAAAGGTGTCACCTGGCCTCTAACCCCTTCCTGGGTTCTCACGTTACGTGCTCAGGTATTCTCCTTCGGCCAGTCTCCCATCCCCCAATGCAGACCATCCTAGCCACACTCCCCTATCAGCATTCAAAGACCACAGTAAGAACAGTCCCAGTTCGTCACACCCAGTAAGCGGGTTTTTTTTCTGGAAGGAATTTTTTCGGTGCAGGCTCTTTGGGAGAGGAGGGTTAGGCATGCTTGCCTAGATGCGGAATAGTGCATTGATGTGGTTTATCACATCGCGGTAAATGGCCTCGGTAATCTCTTCGAATGTTTCATCCAGAACGTGTGCAATGCGCTTGTGCAGGTTTATCGGGAAAGCCACCGCGGTCCTTGTCCCAGCCAGGCTAACGTGTCCGCGCCACTGTGCCATGAGGGGCGGGGAGACCATTGCTGCACACAGGCAAGCTGCATATGGGCCAGGGCGGAAGCCGCATTGCAGTAGAAGACCCTCCCTTGCTTCCCAGGTCACCCTCAGCAGCAAGATATTGTCCAGGACGAACTCCTGTGGAAAATGTTGGGACAGTGTTCAGTGTAGGTGCCCCCTGCAGCTGTTGGCTCTCCCCAAGGCACAGAAACCCAGAAACAATCAGTCCCCCTTACTCACCATTTTGAGGCTCCCGTGGGTTGTGTGCGCTCTGTTTGGGACGGGAAAATTATGCTATTGTGTAGACCCTGTGTGTGCCCTCCTTAAGTGCGGGGGAAATCATTACTCTGTCTGCTATAAACAATGCTGCCTCTGTTAAATGTTGCATTTTGCCTATACAGCTGCAACAACTTTGAGACCTCAGCCGTCCCTCTTATGCCTGCTCAGAGACTGCAAAGACTCAGGAAGAGACTGCGAAAAACCAAAGAAGACATGCTGCAAGAAGTGATGCGGCAATCTATTAAAGAGAATGAAAAAGCACGGAACTGGAGGGAGAAAGAAAGCAGGATCCGCCAGGAAAACGCAGCACACCGGCGGCAAAGCACGGAGCACCGGCAGCAAAGCACGGATTGGCTCATAAGCATCCTGGAGCGCCAAGCAGACGTTATCCAGGAGCTCGTAGCCATGCAGAAGGAGCAGTACCGCAAACGCCCCCCCCCCGTCCCCCCCCGCAGCCCTTGTCCCAAAACTCTTTCCCTTGTGCCCCACTGTTACCTCCAACCCACTTTCCCCAACTTCCGGGTTCTTCACGGCACCAGCTGCCTCCAACACCAGTATCTTCACCACCCAGCCCTGAAAACCACGACCCTTACCCTCTGCACTCAACCCCCATCGCCAGGCAGTATAGCTATCCTGAAGTGCAGCACTCACTGCACAGCACACCAGACAGGACATACGCGAATCTGTGATTGTACTGTTCCCCACCCCACCCCGTTGCCCTTTCTGATTCCCAAGCAGTTGTGTTTCTTTTCAATAAATAAATTTTCTTTTCAATAAATGGATTTTTTGGCTTTGAAAACATTCTTTATTAATGCATAAAGTAAAAGATTCCTTAGCCCAGGAAATAAACAGGCACTGCAAGTCTGCTTAGCAAACACTGATTCCTAGAGATTGGAACTACTGCACTTCACTCCCGTGCAGGGCACCAGATATCACTGCTGGTTTTCAGCCTCAAATTGCTCCCTCAAGGCATCCCTAATCCTTGCAGCCCCGCGCTGGGCCCCTGTAATAGCCCTGTTCTCTGGCTGTGCAAATTCAGCCTCCAGGTGTTCAACCTCGGAGGTCCATGCCCGAGTGAAGCTTTCACCCTTCCCTCCACAAATATTATGGAGGATACAGCACACGGATATAACTGCAGGGATGCTGTGTTCGGCCAAGTCCAGCTTCCCATACAGAGATCGCCAGCGGCCCTTTAAACGGCCAAAGGCACACTCCACAGTCATTCGGCACCGGCTCAGCCTGTAGTTGAACCGTTCCTTGCTGCTGTCCAGGCTCCCTGTGTAGGGTTTCATGAGCCACGGCATTAACGGGTAAGCGGGGTCTCCAAGGATCACAATGGGCATTTCAACTTCCCCTACTGTGCTCTTCCGCTCTGGGGAAAAAGTCCCGGCCTGCATCTTCCTGAACAGCCAAGTGTTCTGAAAGATGCGTGCGTCATGCACCTTTCCTGGCCAGCCTGTGTTAATGTCAATGAAATGCCCACGGTGATCCACAAGCGCCTGGAGAACCATAGAGAAATACCCCTTCCGATTAACGTACTCGGATGCTAGGTGGGGTGGTGCCAGAATAGGAATGTGTGTCCCATCTATTGCCCCTCCACAGTTAGGGAAACCCATTTGTGCAAAGCCATCCACTATGTCCTGCACGTTACCCAGAGTCATTCTGAGTAGGATGCGATTAATGGCCCTGCAAACTTGCATCAACACGATTCCAACGGTCGACTTTCCCACTCCAAACTGGTTTGCGACTGACCGGTAGCTGTCTGGAGTTGCCAGCTTCCAGATTGCAATAGCCACCCGCTTCTCCACTGGCAGGGCAGCTCTCAATCTCGTGTGCTTGCGCCGCAGGGTGGGGGCGAGCTCCTCACACAGTCCCATGAAAGTGGCTTTTCTCATCCGAAAGTTCTGCAGCCACTGCTCATCATCCCAGACTTCCATGACGATGTGATCCCACCACTCGGTGCTTGTTTCCCGAGCCCAAAAGTGGCGTTCCACGGTGCTGAGCATGTCCGTGAATGCCACAAGCAATTTCGTGTCATATGCGTTACGCGGCTTGATAGCATCGTCCGACTCCTCACTGTCACTTTGGATCTTAAGGAATAGTTCGAAAGCCAAACGTGACATGCTGGCGAGACTCGTCAGCATACGCCTCAGCAGTTCGGACTCCATTTCCCGCAGACAGATCGCGCTGCACAGAAAACCATTGAAAGATGGCACCAAAGGTGGACGGAAACAAAGGGATTTCTGGGATGCGAAGCGATGCATCACGGGGCGTTGGGACAGGACCCAGAATCCCCCGCACCCACGCCCCCTTCCCACTTCCCATTCTGGCGCCGTGGGTTGAGGTGCTCTGTGGGATAGCTGCCCATAATGCACCGCTCCCAATGGCGCTGCAATTGCCGCAAATGTGGCCATGACAGTGCGCTGGCAGCTGTCAACGTGGACAGACTGCAGCGCTTTCCCTACTCAGCTGTACGAAGACAGGTTTAACTCACAGCGCTGTACAGCTGCAAGTGTAGCCAAGGCCTACGTTAGCACTACCCCCCCACTACCTAACACTCATAAAGGGGTACTGTGCTGCTACCACCATCTTTGGGAGGAGCTATAAAACAGGGCTAGAGCAATTGTGATCACTGAAGATCCCACAGCACATTTCACAACTGTAGTGAAATTTACTTTTGTAGCCTGGACAAACCCCAGCCTGGGTAACTGCATCCTACCCACCCCTCAGCTACAACTGGGTATTTCCTAGCTATCTATAATCTATAAAATGATGGGGTCTAAATTAGATGTTACCACGCAAAAAAAGAAATCTTGAAGTCATTGTGGATAGTTCTCTGAAAACATCCACTCAATGTGCAGCGGCAGTCAAAAAAGTGAACAGAATGTTGGGAATCATTAGGAAAGGAATAGATAAGAAGACAGAAAACATATTGCCTCTATATAAATCCATGGTATGTCCACATATTGAATACTGCCTGCAGATTTGGTCACCCCATCTCAAAAAAGATATATTGGAATTGGAAAAGGTTCAGAAAAGGGCATCAAAAATGATTACGCGTATGGAACAGCTGCCATATGAGGAGAGATGAATAAGACTGGGACTTTTTAGCTTGGAAAAGAGATGACTAAGGGGGGATATGATAGAGGTCTATAAAATCCTTATTTTCTTTCTCCACACCAGTCACGAAGTGTTATTTACTCCTCGTAACACAAAAACTAGGGGGGTTACCAAATGAAATTAATAGGCAACAGGTTTAAAAAAACCAAAAGGAAGTATTTTTTCACACAACGCACAGTCAACCTGTGGAACTCTTTGCCAGAGGATGTTGTGAAGGCTAAGACTATAACAGGGTTCAAAAAAGAACTAGATAAATTCACGGAGGATAGAGTCAGGATGGGCAGGGATGGTGTCCCTAACCTCTGTTTGCCAAAAGCTGGGAATGGGCGACAGGGGATTGATCACTTGATACCTGTTCTGTTCATTCCCTCTGGTGCACCTGACATTGGCCACTGTCGGAAGACAGGATATTGGGTTAGATGGACCTTTGGTCTGACCCAGTATGGCCGTTCTGATGTTCTTATCCAAGTTCCTTGGCTGCTCAGTCACTGTGCACTGCTGAGCAGCCATTGTGGTCCTCCAAAGTGGTGGTTCCATTGCAGTGGTGGATGAAGCATCCCCTACCCACAGTCCAAGACACGCACATTATTTTAATAGGATTTTAAGATATCCAAAGATATGAACGGTTTACCCCATAAAAAGAAAGTTAAAGTGACAGCTGCTATTTTACTGCAACATATAAACAAATGACAGTTTAATTCCTAAGACACCACCAAATTCCTGGGCCTTTCCAATGAGGCCTCGGAAGAATTTGCATTCCAACCATTTTTAAAACAAGAACGTGGCAGGTATCGTTTTAGAGGATATGCAAAATATTTTATTCATGTTTTGAAAAAAAGACAGTCGCCTCTAGGCCACCATCCCCACTGTCAAACTACAAACTGGAGGGGGTCACTCGCAGCCAGGAGCGGCACCGAGCTAGAGAACGCTTGTGTAGGCACTTCAGAAATGAAGCTCAGCTTCAAAACACAAAACACAACATTTGGCTTCGACTTTTAATATAAAAACTCACCGATGTACAAAAAGGCTAAAATGTGACAAGCCATTGGAAATACTGAGATTAACATTCTTCCTTACACCGTAAAAAAACAAACCCAAACTGCTAAGAAGCATTGAAATGTACATTTTCCTTTCTCACCACACATCAGGCCATTCTCTACTCAAAACGCTTGGTTACAAAAAACGTGGCATCTTCGCTAGGAACTTCAGTGCAACTGGGCTACTCTCGATGGACCAGCACAAATAAGCCCAGTAAAAAGAGGACGGCATACTGAAAAACAAAGCAGTAGGATCACCAATCAGAATGTGCATTCAGCTCTACAGACTAACAGTAACAATAAACATGCTTAGAAGAGCCGCCACTAAGTACAGTTTAGCTTGTGTGCGTAGAAGCTTCCTCAGCAAACCAACAAGAAAATCATTTCTTAGTGTAATGTGACAAAAATAAGTATGTCATACCTTAAATTTGGGGTAATCGTTCATTAAAATAGTCACAATTCCAATGTAGGGGACAAATCTACAAGAGAGAAAAAAAATCACTTATTTCAGATAGTTTCCACTGAAGATTTCACAGGCTAAGTTGTGCCCTGGAATATGCACAAAGAAATTGCCAGACTGGATGACAGGAGTGCTCCATCAAGCACAGGATACTCTCTATGAACAGTTGCTTCAGTGGAAGATGCAAAGCCTCCCCTAGGGAAAGCTTCCTCCTTAACCCTCTTTAGGTAATAGGCTGGGTTAAGCTCTGAAGCAGTCAGGTTTCCTCCCTTCCCAAGTTCTTGGTTTTTGTTTTAAAGCCCTGGTATTAAAACTTGGGGTATTCTTGTTGTCCATAAATCTCCAACATTTTTTCAATCCTGTGAGCTCCTGGCCTCAGTGATATCTTGGGGCAATCAGTTTCTCCAGCTAATTATGCATTGCTAAAAAAGAATTTTTCTTCAGTTTCAAGTTTGCAGCCTCTCAGTTTCGCTGCATGTCCCCGTGTTCTTGTATCATGAGACAGGAAGATAGAGTTCCTGTTCTACCTTCTCTACAGCATTCATCATTTTGGATAACTATCATGCCCCTTCTTACTCTTTTATGCTAAGGTAAGCAACCACAATCTTTGCAGTCTCCTCATACGGGAGTTTTTCCAAGCTTCTAACCATTCTGGTTGGTTTCTGAAGTCCCTCTATTTCCGCTATCCCCTTTGTGATATAAATCAGTGGTTCACATTCTATAATAATTCTAACAAACCCTGGGACAGATTCTGCCACATCAAAAAAATCATTCCCCAGTAGAAACGGTGCAAAATTGTGTGCCACCACTGCAACAGTTAGTTCAGCCTGCAAGTTACCAGTTTCCATGTGTACCTCAGCTAAAGGTGCAAGGACCTTATAACCTCCCACCAATTCTAATTCTGCCATTTTTCCTGGTAATAAATCCTTCTCATGGATGAAGTCCCTCCTGACCACAGTATCCCTCCAACCTTGGATCACTTTGCAATGAAGCTTAACAGCATGCATATGCTCACTGCTTGCTTGTGTAGAAGCAACCTTTACAAATCCTGTGCGGTAAGAGGCAGTAGCCTGGAATACACCCCTGTACTCTGAGAAGCAGCAACTTCATGTGTTACCTGGTCCCTGTCCCCTCTCAGCCCAGGACAGTTATTCCTCAGGTGCCCAGTGGACTTACCTTCTGGGCTCCTTTGCTTGTACAGGAGACTTGGGACAAGAAACAGGGGAATGGGGAGGTGAACGCCCAGCCTCCTTTTTCCCAGGGGTCGAACAGTGATTCTGCTTTCCACCAACCCTACACCCCTCTGCCAGTGGTGTTTAATTGCGGCTTGTGATTGCTCATAAGAGTCTGCAAACCCAGCTAATTCACCCACTGCATCCACCTTTTTGTCCCACAAATTCTGTTTTACATCATCACTGCACATATTCAGGAATTGTTCCTGAGTAACCAAATCACACATTTCTTCAAAGCTTGAAATGCCTTTTCCCCTCACTCACTTGTCTAACAAATCTCTCATTTCATTTACACAGGCCACATTACTTAATCCAGATCCCCTCTTAAGACTCATGAATTTTACCCTGTAGGTTTCAGGTGTAATCTGGAACTGTTTCAAAACCAGTTCCTTAAATTTACCATAATTTGAAAGCATCAGCAATAGGCATCTTACTGAATATGTCCAGAGCTCTCCCAGTCAATTTTGCAATCAAAGTAGTCATTTTTTGATCCTCAGGAATCGCATGGAGAGTGCACAGTCCCTCAAAGGTGATGAAATATTCAGCAATATCACTGGATTCATCATATTGCAGGCATAACCGTTCCCATTTGTGGATTTTTGGGGAAGTGGAGCCAGCTGCTGAAGAGTTTTGTCTCTTCCACTCCATTACAGCCAGTTCATGCTTCTGGGTCAATTTTGACTTGTCTCTGGGCCTTAATTACTTTGTCTTTTAAATCCAGGGTTTGCTGGTGGGCAGCTTTTTGTGCTTCAATTTGAGCCTGTTTCTGGGCCTTAATTTCTTTGTCTTTTAACTCCAGGGCTAGATGCCTCTCTCTTTCCTTTTCCTCCTGAGCTTGCTGCCTCTCTCTCTTTTTCTTTTATCTCCAGTTCTTTCAGTTGCAATAATCTCTGGTGCTCCCTCTCCTTTTCTGCAACTTGCAGCCTAAAAAGCTCCAACTTCGCAATCGCTTCACTGCTTTCACTCATTTTCCTGTTTTTCTGTTCCTACTTCACTTTCCCGAAATAAGCAAACAGAAAATAACAAATCAGTAACCACTTTGTCTGGTCTCCAGCCACCACACTTAAAACTCACTTAAAATCACTACCAGGGTCTCAAAGCAATCAGTTGTGCACATATCCTTTGAGGCTGTCAGCTGACGTGCTGAGATTACCTTTGAGCCCGTTTTCTCCGACAGCTTGGGACTCCAGAACCCTGCCTTGTTGAGCCAGACACTCTAGCCTGCTGCAACACAAGTCTGGTCCACGCCCCCAAAGCTGCAGACTTTAACTAAAAACTGCTCAGCAGGTCATTTGACTCCAGCACCCAGACATCCAGCTGTTTTACTCTGTATAAAGCTTATACAGGGTAAACTCATAAATTGTCTGCCTTCTATAACACAGAGAGATAAGCACAGCTGTTTGCTCCCCCCAGGTATTAATCACTTACTCTGGGTCCATTAATAAACAAAAATTTTATTAAGTATAAAAAGTAAGATTAAAGTGGTTTCAAGTAATAACAGAGAGAACAAAGTAAGTCACCAAGCAAAATAAAGCAAAAACACGCAAGTCTAAGCCTAATACATTAAGAAACTGATTACAGGTAAAATCTCACCCTCAGAGATGTTCCAATAAGCTTCTTTCACAGACTAGACGCCTTTCTAGTCTGGGCCCAATCCTTTCCCCTGGTACAGTCCTTGTGAGTTTCAGCAGACATCTTAGGTGGAAAGCAGGGGTGTTCTAATGACTGGCGGCCCCCTTTGTTCTGTTCCACCCCCTTTTATAGCTCTGGCACAAGGCGGGAATCTTTCGTCTCTCTGGGTCCCAAAGGGGGGGTTCCCACCCCTCCTTCTAAAAGGAAAAGTACCAGATTTAAGATGGATTCCAGTATCAGGTGACATGATAACATGTCCTGTGAGACCCCAGCCTCGATTCTTCCTGGGCTGGCCAATAGGTACAGAGGAAGGTTTGTAAGTAAACAGAGCCATTTAAACCAATTGTCCTAGTCAATGGGAGCCATCAAGATTCTAAACCACCATTAATGGCCCACACTTTGCATAATTACAATAGGACCTCAGAGTTATACTTCATATTTCTAGCTTCAGATACAAGAATGATACATACAAATAGGAGGACTATATTCAGTAGGTTATAACCTTTGTTATGATACCTTACAAGAGACCTTTTGCATAAAGCATATTCCAGTTACATCATATTCACACTCATAAGCATATTTCCATAAAACATATGGAGTGCAACGTCACACTACTATGAAGTGCGTCTAAGACACCTGGAAGTTTTGGGACAGATGGACTCTAGATTTGACACCAGAAGTAGAGCCAGCATTTGCCATGTTGGGGTAGGCCTGTGAAATGAACTTTCCACCCCTATTGTCCACTGGGACACAAAAGACAGGCCTGAAGATTTTAGAGCTCTAGCAAGGAGATTCTTTGGGAGACACCCAAACTTTAACTAGCTCTTCAGGTCACCATCTGGCTCCAGCTGTAGGAGAGTGGAGCCTAAGGCCTGTGCTGCGGGCTGTGCATACTTGAATATTTAGACTGGCTCTGTAATGGACAATTGTCCAGATAAGCAGAGATCTGGGTACAATGGACTCCAATCTCCCAGACAGTTGAGAGAACATGAAGATGAAGTTTAGCACTTACAGCTGGCCCTGGGACGGCCCGACACACTGGCTGCTGCTGGCACGGACCTCGGCGTGGCCCTGGAGCCAGCAGCACCGGCCACTGCTGGGGTGGCCCTGGAGCCAGCTGCTCAGATGGCTGCTGGGGCACTGGAGCAGCAGCGGTCCCAAGGGCCACCCCGGAGGCCATGGGAGCAGGGTTTCCAGAGGCCTCATACAAGCAGGTGGTGGGAGGCAGTCAGTCCCCACCGCTGGCCCCGTAGCTCCCCCAGAGCTGTGGTACCCCAGGAGCTGTGAAGTTTTGGTCAGGGATATTTATAGTGAAAGCCATGGTCAGGTCACAGGCCGTGAATTTTTGTTTCTTGTCCGTGACTTTTACTAAAACTATCCATGACTAAATCTTAGCCTTAATTATGCCTTCCAAAGTTCAGTCAGCCAATCATTTCTTTTAATGAAGCTAAAATGATTAATTTTATAAGAAAATAAATATAAACACTCTTCAATACACCAGTATGCTTTGCCTGAAAGCAACAAAAAGCCTTTTTAGTATTTAGCATCAACACATCATTAAGCTATTTGATCTTCAACTCCAGTCAAGAGAGTTTTTGTACTCCCCTTCGAAAATTTTCATCCAAGTGCTACTGATATTAACTTGGTGATTTTTTTTTTAAGTTAAGCTTGTGCCTTTACTTGATTCTTTATCGTGGGTAAAAGAAGCCTGAAAGCTTTCTATTGTAATTATCAAAAATAATGAGTTTATGAATCCCTAGTTTTGCTGGGAATGTCTTTGGGTTCTCAGGGATGTTTCTTGAGCTCTTGTGCCATAACTGAAAGAAGCATTGAACCTTTGGCAGAGATGGCATTTCTCCCAACTGTTCATTAAGCATTAGAGTTAAATAGACATTAACTTTAAGCAGCCTGATTAAAATATCCCCACCATCTTCAGATGCTGAACTTTCATTGTCTTGGGACCTAGTGCAGTTTTGGCACAAATGTCACCAGGCAGGCAAAACCTGAATTTTGAATGTAAAAAGCCTTTCCAGCCTTCTTTATCCATCATAAAGCAGTGAAAGGGTACACTCCTATTGCAGATCAGCTTTAATTGAGTTCTGGAAGAGGCTACACGACAGCTCATCCACCTCCAAGACAGGAAATGAGCAGAAACCTGGAGGGCAGTTCACACATGGATATCTTTGTTCAAGGCAAGCCAAGAAGTGAACTTGCCTTTGTTACTCAATTCCACACATTACTTGCTGACACGCCACTTGAATCAAAAACCACAGAAACCCCAACAGGGAAGAGCTCAACTGAAGAAGGCATTTTCCAGCTCACACTGGAGACAAGCACTGGTCAGAGCACACCCTCCTCTGCTGGATAGCTTCACTTACCCTCTTGCTCGCCCCACCACGTCTTTCTTCTCCAGCCAGTGCTGCCCTTGTTTGTACAGCCCTCTGTCATCAACGGCATTATTGTCTCCCTTTGTCAAAAATTTGATGTCTCCATTTTGCCTTACAAAGAAAAGAGACCACAGGTCACAGATGAGCCACACAGCTATTCCAAGCAAGTACAATGACTGCAGGGACTAAGATATACAAACATTTCAAACACACAGGTTTGTCAGAGGTCCCAGCCAAGTGGAACCCTCCCCCTTCAAAGCCCTTTTTGAAGGGCAGATTAAATATTTAGAAACATTTAAAACACAAGAGAGAGAGCGCTCCTGGCCCCACTAATTCCAACACATTGACGTTCTTTCTGGATGGCACTGATGGGATGTGGGATTGCTTCTCTCGCAGTAATTTCTCTCCTGCTTCTGATCCTTTCTGCCTCCCTTTCGACCTGCAGTGTCTCCTATTTCCTTCTATTTTTTAGAGCTCCTAAGTGATGCATATTTCCAAGTGGCAGTCCACAAAACGGTGCTATCAACTGGGCTTCGGCACATTCCAGTCACTTGTGAATTGTCCTCTGAAAGCATGTGCCAACTGGAGCTGCTCTTATGGCTTGGTTCAGCATGTCATGAGCTTCCCAATTTGCAAGCCTACCATCAAATCAATCACCTGCAGGAAAGCATGTGGAAGCTCTTCATTGTGTGCAATCCCTCCACCACACTCGAACCTACTGGTGCTCTGACACTGTCTGCAGCCAAGAAGAAGGAAGTCCAAGAAGAACGCAGAGCCAGCTGCATTCGAGTAGCAGCAGGAGTGTCCTTAAAGTGTCCTAGGTACGGACAGCCTTGTCATAGGTACAGTACATGAAGGCTGCCTCAGAGAGCTTATTGTTGCAATTCAGCAACACGTGAGGATGTCAAAATAGGAGTGTACAGTGCAGGTCTGCTCTCAAAAAGGATCATGCAACAGTGGCTTCTTCTCGCAGTGCAGATCTGAACCCCAGAGAAACTAGCTATCAGAATAAGCAGCTGACCTGAGTGCTAAACATAAGTTGCCACAGCTTCTCATCCTTATTAGCCCTGCAGAGTCACCAAGCTCTGGGAGAGGGAACTGGATTCTAGCCTGTCTCACAAAGCGATAGAACTGTTAAGTTAATTCTGACAGCAGAATCTTTACCTCTGGAGGTAGAGAATGAATCCAGTTTAGTTCTTAGTCCAGAAGGACTTTGTAGGGCTGATGGGTAGAACACACTTTCCTTTGTAAACAAAGGAGATTTGATCCGGAGTCAGAGAAAGATAAGAATCTGCGCATTTTTGGTTTTCAATAGGCTACAGAGTCTCATACTGACAGCCCATTACTACACAATGGAAATTGTAAATCAGGAAGCTAGAAATTTTGGCCACTGGGTAGAGAACAGCTGGGACTTTTGGTATCTAGGGAGAAACAGGAGGCAGCTTAACTCTAGGGTAAATACTCAAACTCGCTGCTGATGACGGCAGAAATGTCAAAAATTAAACGGTTATCTTTAGGTTTCAGAGTTAACACCCATTGAAATGAATGTGGCTGGTCAGACCTCAGACCCATTGCTTCAGGCTGTCTGCTCTGCTTCACACTGCTCATGGCTTTAAAGGTTCTCTTTACAAACTGTGGCAAACCCAGGACAAACAGCTACAAAGGGGGGTAGTAATCAGTCCCAGGGGGTTAAAAAGGCCTCTCCCAAGCCACTGAAGAGAGAGAACCATGGGGAAATAAGGTTCAGCTGGGCAAGGGGTTACTAGGGAACTAATTAGGTTCAGCTGGCTCCAACTGCTTGGGACCTTTTTAAACCCTCCCCGGCATGGAAGGGGGGGGAGGGGGGAGAGAGTGAGAGAACCAGGGAAGCTGCCAGTAAGTTAGGAGCAGCAAGGCTCTGAACCCTTCCAGCAAGGAAGGCTGCACTCTGTCCCCAGAGGGGAAGACAAACAAACACAGGGAGCTGACTGAGGGAAGGAATAGCCAGCCCCTGTGCTACCTACAGGGTTTTGCTTTGCCCAAGCCTGAGTCTCCAAGGCTAAAAAGGACTGAGCCTGCCGAGGAGAAGGAGGTACTTTGCCACAAAACATGTGGACTAGATTTTATTTCTAAATGTAACTTGAGATTCTGGGAAAGGGAGAGGATTCCACAGAATGCAAAGCACAAGGCCTTGCCTACAGTCCATCCATGGCCATCTCAACGCTCAGCAACAGCTGAACACATTCATATCATTCTTTAAAAAATGTTTAGCTCTGAAGTGAAGTCAAGGATGGGAAGTTTGGGAAGGAAGAGGAAAGTTTAGTAAAGAATCCACATCTCAGCCACACCTGCACTGGTTGCATGCAGGAGGAGACTGGAGGTCCAAGTGCAGTTCTACTCTGAGAAGAGACTAAAAATATATCAGTGGGTTTCCTTTATTGATCAAGATTTTTGTATAAATAAATCAATAGAAAAAGACTGGTTCTATTAACTAGCAGATCTGGAACTCACCCTGAGAGGAGAGTTAAGCGGGGCTGCACAAGGAGAGCAGCTGGCTGAAACTGAAGTCTGGCAAGACAGATCATGCTGGTGGGGAAGGAAGCACTTTGTAGAACTCATCACGACTAACATCACCCCCACCATTGAGGCAACCTACCCTCCAGATGTCGAGATGATTTACAAAGTTGGGGTCATTCTACACTCTACTGTTTCTAGGTACCAACATAGCTGTAGCTATTAGAATTGCATTGAGGCTGAAGGTGGAAAGCCACCCTATCTATCAAAGGGATTTGGCCACAGTAATTCTCGCACATGTGACCTCCACACTCCATTACTACAATTCACTGTATCTAGGAATGACTCCATCAGTCCTGATAAAACTCCAGGTTATTCAGGATGCAGCACCACCACCTACTGGGAGCCCATCACCTCTAGAAACCACTCTCTGCCTTGGCTCTCCATGGAATATAGGATCCAATTTAAGAGCTTATTCTCAAATCCCTCCATGGGACTGGCCCAAGTTACCTGAGGAACTGCCCCCATGTGTGACCACCACCACCAGCCACTGGAAACATGGAAGAGGGAGTCTCATAAACACAGGATGGTGTTTTCTTGGAAGCTGGCCCAGAACTGCAGAACTTGCTCAAGGAACAAATCAGAATGACCATCTCCCCCACTCCAGAACAAAATGCAAGACTCATGCTGGCTCAAGGTTTACAGAGAAGGAATGATGTACAGTCCAGGTAATCAGGCCTTCTAAGGTAGATTTACCCTGTCCCAGAATGAGAACAAGAGAACTGGCATATTAAAAACCAACACATTTTAAGTTAACACACTACATATATCTAAAGGATCTCAAAACTTTAAATATATAGAAGTCACTTCACTCACCACTGAAATGCAATCACCTCTGGGGCAGAACAGAGGAGCTACATAACAGAGAATATGAACACTACCCAGCAGTATGGGACAGGAAATGAACAGTACTGTATTCCAGTAATGTTGCAGAGGAAGTTAAGGGAGGCAGAATTGCCCATAGTTGGGGTCAGGACTCGAGGATTAGCCTCCAACTTATGAAAAATGGCAAGAGATCTTTAGCACAAGTAATCAGGACCTGACTGTAATTCATCTGCATGAAGACCCTTCCAGCAGCACGCTATTTCCTGGCACTCTGGTAGGACACCGGGTCAGTGTTGAGGTAAAAGCCTTCACAGCACTTCCTGCAGCACCCAGGCTTTCCTTGATGTCTCCCATCCACTTACCAACCAGAATATTTTGTGAGAGAAGCACAGCCCAAGGTGACACAGCTACAGACATTTGCAATACAATCATCACCCAGACGCTATACGTACTTTTCATGAATTTTCAAGACTCGATGAACTATTGGAATTTCCCTTCCTTCTATCCTAAAGACCACAATTTCTCCCACCCTGATGGGATCTTCAATTCGGTTGGTTAAGAACAGAAGATCTCCTCTGTGAAAAGCAGGTTCCATGCTGCCACTGTAAGACAGGGAAAATAGCAGTTATGAAACAAGGACATTTGAAAAACTAGAATCAGTGTTTGAAATCTATATGGTTTCAAGTAAACCCCAGAACGTCCTCCCTTAGGAAAGAGCCCCTTAGGAAAACAATCGAAATACTGAAATCACTGAGATGCTTTGAGTAATCCCATAGCTGTAAGACAATCAAGACAAATATATACAGAGGATAATTAAATTACAATCCCTCTCCTCCACTTGGCTTTCCTTTCTTTCTATTCTCTTGAGACTTTCTCCCTTCCTTTCCCTACAAAACATACAGCTTCACCCCAAAAAACCAAAATGTTAATATGAATCATTACAAACGTACACACACCATGTTAAGGTCATGTTTAAATAATTTTGGAAAAAAAAGGGTATGTTAATGATAAAACAAGATGTGATCAATATACAATATGTTGCTTAACACAGTTAATCTGGTATGAAGATATGCACCTATATATCAAGACAATGAATTGTAATGTCTTATTGCTCATCACCCAAAGTATCCATAAAGTCTACCCCTCGCTCCTCCCTCAAAACTAAGAGTCCCTGAGGAAAACAGTTGAAGCCAAGACACTTCAGTTTCACCCACACTATGCTTTGATTTCCCACCACTGCACTGCCACTGGTGCAGCTCTACTAGAGATAAAGCACTGGCAGCCATCAGTATTACCACCACGCCAACCAGGCAAGGCTCTCTGGTATCCAGACTTACTCTCAGTGGCAAAGAGGCTGGTGGCCACCAGCAACTTGTTTCCCCCCACTGCTAGAGCTGCACCAGGACTACTGCAATGGTGGGAAGTTTTAGGCCACGTCTATGCTACAGACTTCAGCTGACGTAAGCTTTGTCTGCATGCAGTCGCTGAAATTAGCATATCGCTTTGGTGTGGGCATACTTGGCTGCTTCCATTGACGCTACACATATTCACCCAGAGAACTTGTGTGATGTAAAGTGCAGTGCACCACAAGTATGCATTCAGTGTGCCATCTGCTGCAATGCCTTTTGGGGAATTTTTGAAATGTGTTGTGGGATAGTAATGACTCACCCAAGGATCTGCAGGAACTAGGGGTCAAGTTTTCGGCATGCAACTTTCTCCATCCCATAATGTCATCCATATCCCACAATTTCCCCACCTTTTTAAAAAAATCCCACTCTGACAGAAGCACAGAGCTCTGCACTGTTCTCACAAATGTTGAGAGCACAAGACGCGTGATTCTCCTGTACTTGCAGACCCACAGAAAGTACAGCAACAATGGTGGACATGAGGATTTCTTTGAGAACAGTTTGCTGAGCAACATTGCAAAGAACAGTTCAAGGTTGTTGGTGGCATTCATGGAGCAGCTGCAGATGGTGGAGAGCAGCTTTTGGGCCCCAAAATGAGCACTGACTGGTGGGAGCACATCTTAATGCAGCTATGGGACAATGAGCATTGGCTGCAGAACTTTTTGGTATGCAAGGCCACATTCCTGGATCCGTGTGCCGAGCTCATCCCAGCGCTCCAGTGCATGGACAACAGAATGAGAGCTGCATTGACAATAGAGAAGTGAGTGGCAATCATGATCTGGAAGTCTGCAATGTTGGATTGCTACTGGTCAGTGGGAAATCATTTTGGAGTTGGGAAATCCGGTGTGGGCTGTTGGTGATGCAAGTGTGCAGGGCTATTAATAGTCTTCTGCTATGCAGGACTGTGACTCTCAGCACTGTGGATGGATCTGCAGCAACAGGATTCCTAAACTGCACTGGGGCGGCAGATGGCATGCACATCCCTGTTTTGGTATCAGCTCGTCTTGTACATCAACAGAAAGGGCTACTTTTCTATGACTATGCCAGTGCTGGTGTATCATCAGGGATGCTTCACAGATATCAATTTGGGCTGGTCAGAGAAGGTGCATGATTGCTCCCATCTTGACGAAAACAGGACTTTTGCAAAAACTGCAACCAAGGATATTCTCTCCTGACCCCTGGATTACCATCTGGCACTACTGAAATGCCAACAGTGATTCTGAGGAACCCAGCCTATCCCTTGCTCCACTGGCTCATGAAGCCTTACACTGGGCAGGTGGACAGCACCGAGGAAAGATCCAACTCTCAGCAGATGCAGAAAGACAACTGAAGGGGCGCTGGTGGTGTTTACTCAACAGATTGGGATATTTTTCTCATGAAAAACCCATGATTATAACTGCCTGTTGTGTTCTGCACAGTATCGGTCAGGCAAAGGAGGAAAAGAAGCTTCCATCAGAGTGGAGGGCAGGCTGTCTGCTGACTCTGAAGAGCCCAAACAATATGGAGCTATGCGACTGAGGGAGGCTTTGAAAATTCACTTTAGTCATCAGTTACAGCAGTGTTTTGTGTGGAAGTGTTCTCTGGGCCTGGAGCTTTGGGTGCCTCAAAGAATTGCATAGTGCTTTCTGTACATTTATAACTATGACTGTTCATTTTACTGAAGCTGTGAGTTGTGTGTGCTTGGTTTGCATTTACAAGTATTGTTTGCTTTGACTACCACTATGCATTCTGCATTTGTGAACTAAGATAATTTGGTTCTCCAAAAAACAAAACTTTGAATGGGAATAAATAGTGCAGAAAATCAATGTGCAAAAACACCCCAGAGGCAATGTTATACAGATTTTTAACATAACTTAATGGGGTGAAAATTTAAAATTAGAAACTAAGTAAACACACGTCCACTTGAGTGCACAAACATAGTTCATCGTGGGCCCACATACACCAGCCGTTCTTGCAGGTCAGTATGTGAGGCTGTGGTCTTCCCTGTTGTCTCCTAGGGTGGAGTGGTAGGCATAGGCAATGGTAGGCATGTGCCCTCATGATGCCATGGGTATGTTGGAAAGGTGTAGGGAGCAGCAGCAATCATGGAGTTCTCCAAGGACTGCAAATGGTGGAGCGTCCAGGAATTATGGACCAGTAGCCTTTGTGTTTGCTACCTGAGAAGACCCATAATGTCCTGGAGTATTTTCCCGCTCCTCGTCTTGCTGGGACTCTTGGGCCTTCCTACTGTCCCCTGTCCTTTTCCACGCTATCATTCATATTGGCCCTCCAAGCCTTTTGTTCCTGGTCTGATGCAACACTGGCTTGTAGGATTTCACTGGACATGTCCTCTATAGTCCTCTTCCTTCACCTCGTCCTCAGGGTCAGGCATTCTGCGGGTGTGGAGGGGACACCCTTCAAGGCTGCCATGACAGAAGCTACTGATAAAAAACAGATGTGACATCAGATTTACAGACACATCCATTATTCACATAAGCCCTGAAGAAATGCTTATTAACATTTCAGCTTTGGATCGCCTTGGTACAGCACCACTCTCTGGCCCCAGCCACAGTAAATATCACCAGGTTTGGGAGAAGAATCTTCTGTTGTATGACGATATAGGGCTGGTCTACACTGGGGGGAAAATCGATCTAAGATACGCAACTTCAGCTACGTGAATAACGTAGCTGAAGTCGAAGTATCTTAGATCGACTTACCTGGGGTCCACACGGCGCGGGATCGACGGCCGCGGCTCCCCCGTCGACTCCGCTACCGCCGCTCGCTCCGGTGGAGTTCCGGAGTCGACGGGGAGCGCGTTCGGGGATTGATATATCGCGTCTTAACGAGATGCGATATATCGATCCCTGATGAATCGATCGCTACCCGCCGATACGGCGGGTAGTGAAGACGTACCCATAGAAGTTCATTCCCTATTCCATGGGTATGAGTATAGTGCAGGGGTTCTCAAACTTCATTGCACTGCAACCCCCTTCTGACAACAAAAATTATTACATTGACCCCAGGAGGGGGGACTGAAGCCTGAGCCCGCCCAAGCCCCACTGCCCTGGGTGGGGCAAAGTTAAAGCCACTGCCCCAGACAGGGGGCCAAAGCCCAAGGTCTTCAGCCCCAGGTCAGGGAGGGGAGTGTGTGTGTAGCTGTAACCTGAGCCCCACCACCCATGGTGGAAGCCTTTCGGCTTTGGACCCAGGCAGTGGGGCTTGGGCTTCAGCCCCGGGCCCCAGCAAGTCTAACACCAGCCCTGGAGACCCCATTAAAACAGAGTCCCGACCCACAGTTTGAGAACCGCTGGCATAGGGCAATGGCACTGAACACTGGCACTATTTTCCACATTGAGTGGTAATTTTAGCTGATCACCTGAGGCTCACAAAGGCACAGAGAACACAGCTGCTAACTGCATCCTAAAACCACACTGCCCTATATTCCGCTAGCCTGTTTACTACAATAGTACCAGCCAAAGTCATTGCAGAGCAGCGTGGGAAAGTATCCTACCTTGGAGTAAGGAATAAAGCAGCCATTCCTAGAAACCTTTTGGAGAAGACTGCAGAGTATCTCCATTAAAGTTTCATTGAAATCTTTCTGGAAGACAAAAGGGACATCCCTATGCACATAAAGCATGCTGCATGGGCCACCCACTGTCTAACCCACCAGGGCAATGAAAGACAGATGACAACGCTACCTCCTCTTGTATGAAAAGTTGTTCCCTTTGTCTGTCTTGTTAACTTGGGGATGGACCAGGAACCATCCTTGCATTGCAAGGAAAAGTATGCACACACTTATCTGAGTTCCCTTTCCCTTCATCAGGCTCATCCACACTTGCCGGGCGGTACTGTGGCAGAGTCTCAAGCACGTCCTAGTTTGCAGCATTGCCAGAGTCCCTGGCTGTACGTCGTCATCCTCACTTTTCCACAGTTGTGGGCTGTCTCAGACTCCTCCAATGTATCCGCAATGATGTGCGGGGTGCTGGTGGGGTCTCTGCCAGGTATGGCATGCAGTTTTTGAAGAAGCAGCAGATCAACAGCATAACACCTGGTCCATTGTTGTGCTCCCTGGTCTTGTGGTATCCCAAGCAAAATTCCTTAACTTTCACACAGCACTGCTGCTGATTCCAGTCATACCCTTTCCCTGCATCCCCCATGAAAGCTGCTTGTAGATGTCCATGTTTCTAAGGCTTGTCCATAGCTGTGCTTGCACAGCCTCTTCACCCCACAGGCCCATGAGATCCAATACCTCCTGTCTACACCAGGCAGGAGCACATCTAGTACTTCTCTGTGTGCATGCAGACACAGTTAGTTGGGCAGCTGCACACAAGGGTGAGCTGCGAGGTGTGCTTGCCAAGGTGGGCAATCAGGAAAAGGGATTTCAAAAATATGCAGGGGGTTTTAAGGAGGTGGTGATTCTGGTCTCTGTTAGCCCTGTCCAGTGGAGTTTAAGATTGTGGCCAGAGCTGTCACTGTCACAGATAATAGGGCATTCTGGGACAGCTGCTGGAGGACTGTTAGGGTTAACACAGGTCATGCAGCATCTACACTTGCAGTGTTGACCTCAGAGGTGGTTTTACTGTGTCAGTAAACAGGGCGCTAACGTCGACCAGAGAAAAAATTTTGTAGTAGATATGTGCACAAATAGGTCAATGCAAGGTAATTTACATCAACCTAACTTTGTAGTGCAGACCAGGCCTTAAGGTCCGTGTAGACACATCCTGTCTAGCACATATGCTCAAAATAGAAGGGCTCTCAAGTTCTCAGACAGACTGTGCTAGAGATCGGTTCTTGTGATTCAGCATGGTTCCTCAAACAGTCTCATTGCAGGCACTCCTACTCAATTTTTTTCTTGTAAATGGCAGAACATTACAGCATCCCTAACCTTTTTAATTGCAAATAAAGTCACTATAAAAGGAAACGTACTTCAAGCACTGCATGTATTCCCATTGTGCCTGGAGATACTAGGCAAAGGTTGCTTGTCAGAAGATATCATTTCACTGAAAAGGGAAAGTGACTTTATGGCCTCCCATCTTACTCAACGGGAAGTGGCTGAAGTGCCTCTCATCAGCACTCTGAGGAATTGGCAGTAAGAGATAGAAGTTTCACTAGTTTGTTTTCAAAGTGACGTGATGATAAACACTGACAAGCTGCATAGCCAATGTCCCCAGAGAACGGGATCTGTGAAGTCAGTACAGGTACATTCTGGGGAAGCCAGTACCCGCAATAGGTACAGTAGAACCTCAGTTACGAACACCTCGGGAATGGAGGCTGTTCATAATTCTGAAATGTTCGTAACTCTGGTTACGTCATGGTTGTTCTTTCAGAAATTTATAACTGAACATTGACTTAATACAGCTTTGAAACTATGATACAGAAGAAAAATGCTGCTTTTAACCATCTTAATTTAAATGAAACAAGCACAGAAACAATTTCTTTACTTTGTCAAATCTTTAAATTTTCCCTTTAATTTTTTAGTAGTTTATGTTTAACATAGTACTGTGCTGTATTTGTTTGTTTTGTATCTGCTGCCATCTGATTGTGTACTTCCAATTTCAAATGAGGTGTGTGGTTGACTAGTCAGTTCAGAACTCTGGTGTTCGTAACTCTGAGGTTCTACTTTATAGCCACTGCCCCAGGAATTTCAGCAACAGGAAGCTATTTCAAGTCACAACTTGCGGACACCAGCCCCACTCATTTCCTATTGCATTTCTTAGCTCACACAGAGTCAAGATGCCATGTGAAAGAATTTCCCATGGAGTCATATGCATAGCCTTCAGCCAGATCTACTGAAGTGAGAAGGAAAACTTGCCTTGTAGTCTTACAGCTAGCTCATCGGATGGCCAGAAAATAGAACTCTGGGCGTGAAACAGAGTGGTCAGCACACTCCCAGCCTTGTTACAAGAGAGCAGCACAGCACATTCAATCGCAAGCCAAGACACTAAACAATTCTGTTCACATTTGTTATACTAATAGCAATCATAAGTTTCCCTGCTGAGTGTCTCCATCTGTTACATTGACTTCCTCATGATTTCAATTTCACTGCCATTAAGAGCTCTTCGCGTACTTTAAATATACATGTAGCAGCAAGATGGAAAACAATGAAGACAGGGGAAAATAATGCATTTATATTTTCTGTTGTATGCCACAATTTAGTTTCAGTTCAAGTTGCTATTCTTTTGAAAAGATAATCTTTACAACATAAATAGATGCACCGCTTTACTGGTAACCCAATCTTGCAGAGAATCAATAGGACACCCCCCCCATCACCTCTACTTTACCTATGACCTCCCTCCTTCGTCATTTCTTCCAGACATCTTCATGCTCACTTCTATGCGATCACTTAGACCTGGAATGTCTGCACTGAACCCATCCATAAGGCCACTACACTGTCTTCCTTCCATGGCCCACAAAGTCGTAAGACCTCCTTGTCATCCACCAGATCAGGCTAAGGAAGCTCAAAGGTGGTGGTGGGTGATCTGCAACTCTGGGGCCTGCTTCTGGTCCCTTGTTGCACCACATCTCTGGGCAGCATCCACTAGCTTCTTGGACTCCTCTGAGGAGCAGTGGGCACTGACCTGGGTTCGCTGCTTCGTGTTCCCCCTTGGATACCTTGTTTTGGCCCTATGACCTTTTACTTTTGTCCCTATTTTCTCATGTGTTGCCCAGGCTTTGGGTCTCTCCCCTCAGTTAAGAGGATGGGCTTTTATTGTCTGTCCCAGTACCCATGATAGGTACACTCTTCCAGCAAGTCCCTCTCCAAGATCCACTTCTACCTGATGCCCACATGAAGTTAATATCTAACAGCTACATTGAAGGGCAGTAAGGGGCAGTTTGAATTTTTATATATAAATATTCACTTTGCTTGTCTCCCTCCCTCTCCCCACCCCCACTGTTCTTCTGAGTCGAACTAGATTGTAAGCTCTTTGAGGCAGAGACTGTGTCTTCTGACATGGCCCAGCACGTGGTGGGTGTTAGCATCTGAAGCCCATCTCGGGTGTTTATAAAAAAAATGCTCCCCATAGGATTCTAATAGCCTTGAGCTTCCTGAGTCACATGCTTTACCATACAGTGTGAGAAGCGGCACTTGAGCTCTGCATTTCCTGGGTTCATAAGGTCTGTGGGGTTTTATTCCTTATAACGCTACCTTCTTGAAAAAAGGCAACCTGAACTTCTCACTCCCTTGTTTTTGGATTTGAACTCTGATGTTATGCAGGGGCATGAGGAAAACAGCAGGGAGTCCACCAGTAAGCTTAAAGCTACATGAGCAATTTTCTGTGCATGAAGAACAAGAACTAGACTAAAAGGAAGTCTGGCTAAAAAGTGTACAGGAGATGCTGGACATTCAAATAATATATGAATGAATGCTTCTCAGCCAAGTCATCTTTAAGCCAGTGTTGCTGAAATGCTATAGAGGCTGAATCATGTGTGTTCCTTCCCTGAACGGAAACATTCAGCCTCCCATCCTCTCAAAGCCAGATCCATGTTATGCCCCATTAGCCGCACCTCATGAGAAGTCTGAAAGTCAAACAATTTTTACCTGAGTACCACTACAATGGGACTTTCACTTCCTGTAACCACCATTAGCCCCTTCCAGATCATTAAAGCTGAGGAGACAATCATCCCAAAGTTCAGCACCTGATAATACAGCTGCAATAAGAAAAAGACACTAGGTTATGGGAGCACAGACATGGATATGTAATAACCTTTCAGGTGGTGACATTGTGGAGAACGAGGAAAACAGATTTCCAACAAGTGAGTGACTATGAGGCGCTGCCTTTGCAAGCAGGCTAGGTCTGAAGCAGGGGCGGATTTACCATGAAACATACCATGCCCTGGCACGCGGCCCCCCAACAACAGGGAGCCCCTGGGCCGGGCACTCGGGCAGCCCACTCTGCGGGGCTGGACTGCAGGGGCAGAAGCTGTGGGGGGCAGAACAGGGAGGGAGGGAGGCTCACCCACAGCCTCAGGGAAGCAGGTGGGAGGTGCGGGTGGCGGCAAGCACTGCGAACGGGGGCCGGAGGATGCAGGAGGCGTACAGGGCGGCCACGCAGCCAGCTAGAGAGAAGCAGCGCTTTGAAGGGGAAACCGCCGCTTCTCTCCGGCTGCATGGCTGCCCCCTGCTCTTCCCGAGTCCTCCGGCCCGCGTTCGTGCGGCTTGCTGCTGCCTGGTGAGGGCAGCTGGGCGCAGCCCACTGGGGGAGGGAGAGAATGGGTGATGTTTCAACTCTCCTCTCCACCAGCCAGGAAAGCTGACAAAGCATGAAAGTGGGGGGAATTTGCACCCTTTCAAAGGCTGCAGTAAATGACTTCCCTCCAAATTTGTGGGCAAGAAAGCAATGAGAATCTGAGTCCAACTCGGTGCCACTCAGGGCTTGTCATGGGTCAGTACAGCTGCATGCTGCCTGTTACTCAGAGATAAATGCACAATCATAAGCTAGCCTCAGAAGGTAAGCTCTTTTGGCACAAGGATGTAGGCTTAATATATTTTTGTGAAGTGCCAAGTTCTGTATGGCACTTTATAACTAATGAACATGAACTATATGATGCATGTATGCCACTTTTAAGCAAACATATAGAGATTTATGTAATTGGAGCATTAAAATCCCGAGCTAAAAGGTTCTGATCTGGAATTTCCCAAAGCATGGCATGGAGTCAGTTGAGATTATGTTTTCTTCTGTTTTGGCCCTTCAGTTGTGGTGTAGACTTTTTGTGCTCTGCTAAATAGCTGCTGGGTTCCACCACAGAGGTAGCTACCTTTCAGCAGTGGCGGAAGTGATTTCTATATACTCTTTATCCACCCCACAAGAATATTCAGAGAATTGATTTAGTTAATCTTAGTTTAAAGCACTTTTTGATCCTCAAAGGATAAATATTTTGAAAAAACTTCCCCTTGGAGTCTGGCATGATTAGAAGGACAGTCAGTTTATAGTTAACCTTAAAGTTCTGGGAAAAAAAGAATGAAAAACAGGGGGTGGGGGAGATAAGAGAGAATGTTCTTTTTCTTGGCTGGGTCCATGGGGGGACCCCAAAAATGAAGCTGAGCATAGGGCCCCACTAACTCTAAATCCGCCACTGGTCTGAAGCCGAGGAACGGGATGCTCCTGCACTGATGCGCCACACAATAGGCAAGGGGTCAGACCTGACCCTGTGGGTCTGGGGGGCAGTGCACTGCAGCAAAATTCAGAAAATCCGTGCGACCCCCAGGGCCACTGCCAATCTCCTCAGGCCAGGGGACTAACACCGGAGGCTTCAAAGCCAGTCACAGCAGGGCATCACCAGCCACACGAGCCAAAGCCCGTCCCCACGCCCCTCACCCGGCTCAGCTCCGCGGGCGGGCGCCGGCCGGAAGGAAAAGGGGGCGCCGGCCCTTGCTCCCCCCCAGACCGCCTGGGTGCCCAGGGGCCATACTGGGTAGCTCCACGCCCTGCGGCAACAGGACGCCGCAGCCCAGGCCAAAGCTCCCCACGGGCGCCGGGCCCGGGCCTGCAGGGCAGGCTGCGCGGGGACCAGAGAGCAGAGCAACGCCCGGTGCCTGACCGGAGACCGCCAGCCCCACCGGGCTCGGGCGCTCCGAGGCCTCACCTGCCGCTTGTTCATGCGCCGCACATCGTCCAGAAAGTCCAGGGAGAGCATCGCGGGAGCCGCCAGCGCCGGCCGCCAGCGCGCCACTTCCGCTTCCGGGCCGCAGCGCCGCTTCCGGCAGCGCCTGCCCCAGACCCCGCCCGCAAAGCACTTCGCCGCCACTCGCCCCTCCTCCGACATCACCCCGACCCCACCTTCCAGCCCCGCCCACATCCCTTCATCGCCCCCTGACCCCACCCACATCCCTTCATTGCCCCCTGACCTCACCCGACCCAACATGCCTTCATTCTCCTGACCCTGATCACACCCCTTCAGTGCCCCCTGCCCATACTATGGCAGTTTTATGGCGTAGAGTGTGAACTACTGCAGACCAGATAGAACAGCTGCCTTTAGCACTCACTTTTCTAAAAATCTTCAGTCATGCTATAGGGAACCCATCATCAAAGGAAGAAACCATGATAAGCTTCTGGGATGAGAAAGCAAGCACTGGAACAGCAGATCTCAAATGCAGTTGGGATCCTAAAGAGGGTCACAACTCTGTTTTAATGGGGTCAGCATGGCTGTCTTAGACTTGCTGGGGCCCAGGGTTAAAGTCCAAGACCAAGAGCTTCAGCCCTAGACAGCGTGGCTCAGGTTACAGGGCCCCTCTCTGGAGCTGAAGCCCTTGGGCTTCAGCTTTGACCCCACCCAGGCTGGTGGGGTTGGGCTTTGGCCTCCACACCTGGGGCAGTGGGATTCAGGTGGGCTCAGGTTTCCATCCCCCCACCTGGGGTCATGTGGTAATTTTTGTTGTCAGAAGGGGGTCACGCTGCAATGAAGTTTGAGAACCCCTGCACTAGAGTATGTGTTAGGAAATGCCTGAAAGGCAAGCTGGCACACATACCTTGCACTGGCTTACCCACCCTGCCTATAATAGAATGGAGCCCATCCACACATTGTTGGATGCTTTTATTTGAAATAGTTTGAAGTAAACATTATAGCAAGGCACAAATGCCACTGCAGATTAAATAGATATGTGATGGCTTGGGAGTGACCCCTGCTATTGTTACTCTACATAGGCTACCTTGTAAAACATTCCCTAAGCTAATGTACACAGTATCAAAAAATACAAAGAGTTCCAAACTGTTTGTATCAAAACACATCAAGACAAGAAAGTAAGCAATTCAAATCCAATAAGATAAATAGCTTTTAAATTATTTAAACGTCATAGTGAACAATAATGAGCAGGATTTTGTCTCAACATAAAAATTGTATTGAAGTAATTATATTACACAAAGCATGTGAAGAGAACAACTGAAGAAACAGCATGGACAGTGAAGAGTCAATATGACTATATGGAAATAAAAAGCTTCCAAAGTAATTTATAAAATTGAGTAAAGATGGGAGATCTGCTATCAAAGGAGCTAGAGTATTGGAAGCATTACAGTATGGTGCTCTCTCAGTTCAAACACCTTTATGGATGCCACTCTCTTCCTTGCCTGATCATGTGTATGGAGCATTCCATACTACTCAAGCTGCTGCTAGTAGTGCTCAGACTGATTTTGCTATATGCTGCACAGAAGGATACACACGCTGGTGTTAACAGACTGACGTTTCTTACTGTAATCACAGTATCTGCTTCAGTATTTTTCTCCCAAACAGGGAGCTAACAAACTACAGCAGATTAAGTATATTTCTCTTGCAGAGTTTTTCATTCCTGTGATTGAAAGTATATAGACTATACCACTCCAGCTGATACAGCCACAGGCAGGTTATATTTGTCTATCTTGGGGATTTCAGCTGTCCCTGGAGTACTGGTGCATCCTCCCTAGTGCAGACAAGCAAAGCTATTATGTGCTGCAATATGCACCTGTGCAGATTATTCTTGTCTGAAACTGGGACAAACTGCACAGCTGCTAATTGAATCTTATATTGGCTCTGTCTTCAGCAGGGTTTGCAGCAGTGCAGCTACATTGGTATCTGGCCACCAAAGGCTAACTGTGGCAACTCCCCAGTGTAGAGGCCTTTGTTGCTGTGTGAGATCCTGTGCTTTGTAAATCACTTTAAAATATAAATGATTTAGCAATATTTATATAAACAATTAAAAAAATGACTGAGGTCGCAAAAAAATCTCTTCTATGGTGATTTAAATTTATAACACAACTTGATTAAATAACATTCATGGAAAAACTAGAAGATGAACCTAGCATACTTCTAGGGCAAAGGTGGGCAAACTACAGCCCGGGAGCCACATCCGGCCCTCCAGACGTTTTAATCTGGCCCTTGAGCTCCTGCTGGGAAGTGGGGTCTGGGGCTTGCCCCACTCCGGCACTCCAGCTGGGGAGCAGGGTCGGGGTCTTGCTCCACTTCGCATGGCTCCCAGAAGCAGCGCCACATTCCCCCTCCGGCTCCTATGCGTAGGGCCAGCCAGGGGGCTCCGCACGCTGCCCCCACGTCAAGTGCCGTCCCCCAGAGCTCCCATTGGCCAGGAACTGCAGCCAATGGGAGCTGCAGGGGCAGCACCTGTGGACAGGGCAGCGTGCAGCGTCGCCTGGTCGCACCTCCAAGTAGGAGCCAGAAGGGGGACATGCCGCTGTTTCTGGGAGCTGCTTGAGGTAAGCAGCACCTGGAGCCTGCCACCCTGACTCCCTCCCCTGCCCCAAACCTCTGCCCCAGCTCTGATCCCCCTCCCACCCTCCGAACCCGTTGGTCCCAATCTGGAGCACCCTCATGCACCCCAACCCCTCATCCCTAGCCCCACCCCAGAGCCCACAATCCCAGCTGGAGCCCTCCCGCATCCCAACCCCCAATTCTGTGAGCATTCATGGCCCATCATACAATTTCCATACCCAGATGTGGCCCTCGGGCCAAAAAGTTTGCACACCCCTGTTCTAGGGCAATGAAACAGCACTGTGTAGCCTACACAAAAGCCATGGTTTGCATCTGCTGCATGATGGGAAAGGATTTAACGTAGGTTTGTATGACAAGTATATTTGGTTGACACACAGTCTTATGGATTTGAGTGATAAAGTGGAAGGTTGGAAGGGGAATTTAAGCCATAAATACTAGAAGAAAACTAAATGAAAGGAGGCAAGACTGGGGCTCCAGGCAGAGGCAGTGCACACTCAAAGGAAGAGAGCTCATTTTCAGAAAGAAAACTGCAGCTTCAGAAAGTGCTCCTGCATCCTTAGGAGTTAGACAAGTTCCAGCGGGGTATCTTGTCCTGCTTTCTCTTTTCACCTCTGATCTGGCAGAGATTCAGTGCTATGGAGGTGGAAGTGGAAGCAGTTTTTATTTCCCTTACAAATTAAAAGTTAATGGAAAGCACAGTCCAGCCCAAGAAATAAACAGGATATTTCAAAGATCTGCCCCACTCCCACCCAATATTTTGAGTAAAAAATGTTCTTTTCTTAAATCTTAGTAGCATTTGAATGATTGTTCTGAGAGCTGCTACTGGAATCCTCCAGGCCACACCTCTGACTGTGTGCACAAAGCACTGAGTCACTCTTGCACATTTTGCATTTCAAACCATTTTCTTCCTCCATTGTAGTGTTCGTCTCTCTGTTATACGCTTCATGTCCATTCTCATTTGTCTCTGTTTGTAACTTTTCCCTTTCCTCTTCCTCTACTGGATCTTTTACTTTATGAACAATAAAGAGGTGCCTGTTCAGAGAGATGTGAGATGTATAACACAAGCCACAGAGCAAGCATTGAGAAGTAGAGTTGTCTGCCTTGTGCTGAGGTATGTGTTCCTGAAATTCAGTACTGATATCTGTTGCAAATCCACATTTAGCACATTTCCAATGTGTCTTCAGTTTTTTGGCTAGTGGCGCTTCAGTGGTTGCCATCTGTCCCGGAGCATCTGTAGACACTCTCTTTGGAGATTTCGCCTAAAAAAATGTAAAAAAATGTCTTTGTTATTATATCCACGTAACAGCAAGAACTTTAGCTTGCTGAATTGACCGACATGGCTACAACAACACTGGTACCTTTCCAAGACCCAAAGAAGAACTCTGTGTAGCACAAAAGCTTGTCTCTCTCATCAATAGAAGTTGGACCAATAAAAGATATTACCTCATCCACCTTTTCACAGTTAGAATTAAACAAACACCATACAGTTTAAAGGAACACGAAGGACAGGTTAAAGGTTCTCTGGAATGATCTAAAGGAGGAGATGTAGGTGGTGTGGTGCACCAGGGCAGTGAGTTCTATGCATATGGGTGGAACAGAAGGTGCAAAGATGAAGGTGGGAGGAGGACACAGGAAATAGCTAGAAGGAAGGTTTGGGAGGAGTTAGAAGGAGAGTAGAGAGAAATGAGAACAGGGATGGAAGACAGGGCTAGAGCTCTGAAGGGGGAAGAATTTGTACTTGATGTGGAAGGCAAAGGGGTTTGAAAAGGGACATAACATGATCAGAGGAGGGGAGAGGTATGTTATTTTATCGATAGCATGTGAGATAGACTGTCAGGGTGAGAGGTAGGGAGGACCATAGAGGAAGCTGAAACAGCTGAGGAAAGGAATGATCAAGGCATGGAGAAGGGGTTTGGTCATAGGCCTTCTCTAGAGACATTGTTAAGGAAAAAACAGCCTGATCTGGTGACCAACTGGATTGGGAAGGGGAAGAAGCTGAAGATGGCAAAGATGAATGGAAATAGGTAAGGCTGCAGAGGAGACTGGAATATAGTCCCACTGAATGCCTGCTAGAATCATTCTCTCCTCAGCTGTGTGACCTCAGGGAAGAAAAACCACTGCAAGCTCAGCTAGCAGGAGCAAAGACAAGCAGCTGAAGCAGAGAACTTGAGACGTGATGACATCATCTGCTCCTGGCAGCTTTTTCCAATTTTACTCCGGACATTTCCTTCCCTCTGCTGATCGGCCGTTTGCTCCAGCTCCCTCTCAGCCTCTCCACTTCAGCCTCCCTCCCTACTTCTCTCCCCTTCAGTGTCTCCTCTCCTTCTCTCATCTCTCTCGGCAGCTAATCCCCTCCCAATAAAACCCCACATGGCAAAATTATAAACAAAAGCAAAAGAAACCAACAAAATAACTAGCACTATCATGCCATTTGCGTACCATCACACTGTTCATTCTGCTTGTATATTACATCTTTTCCACCAAACCTTTTGTCTGCCCTATCTATTTAGATCTTAACCTCTTCAGGACAGGGACTGTCTCTTATTCTGCACTGGTACTGTCCCTAGTACACTGGAGATCTGATCTGAGTTGCAGTCCCTAGGCACTACCGTAATGCAAATAAAAAACAACTGCAACTACAGCTCAGCACAAATCTACCCCAGTTTTTAAGACAGATTAAAAAATATAATGAAATTGGCTGAATAATTTATACAACAAATATAACTAACCCAGCTCTAATTAGGGGAAAGAAGCAGCCCTTTCTATATTGCAGGGATATTAAAAGCATTTTAATAGGAAAAAATAGCCCTTATAAAAATGGAAGTAATGGGAGAAGAAAATAATGAAAAAATTCAAGATATGTTATCTGTGGGGAAATAATTTAGAATACAAATATTTAATGGAAGGGAGAAACCTGTGTGTGACAACAAAGTAAATTGGACCTGAGACTGCAGTGCAATATGGTTGTGCAAAATAAAATTAAAAATTCCTGGACTGCGTCTGTTATAGACTAGAAGGTGTAGATATTAAGGAGATGGTATTATTAAGAGTGTACATAGATATAACTAAGATTAATGAGATAAAATACAGGGAATCTTTAGGCAGAGATCTTAGATTCAGGAGGGGGAGTGCTCCACAATCAAATTCCTGGACTGTGTTTGTGAGTGTGCGCAAGAGAGGTGTACAGGTATTGAGGGGGTTTTGGTGTCTTCTGTTGGCTTCTTAATTGATCATTAATGCCAGAAAACATTGAGTTTGTACATTTTAAATACAGAAACATCAGGAAGTGAAAAAGTTATGGCTCATATATCATTCTTAATTCACTCATAGGGCACATACATTTGATATTTTGGATTATTGATTAGACTGTTAAATGTTACTTTACTATACAGCGTATTCCATGTGGGAAGAGTCATTACCACTATAAATCCATTAATATTTGCTTCCAGAGTTTGAGGTTTTAAAGATCAGCCATTTTTAAGGTGTGACCCATCCCACCTACCAAAAAACAAAAAGGAAAAACAAATGTGAATAACTGTTTATAAGGTGAGAAAAGGTATTTTACTTATCCACTAACTTGATTGCTCCTTAAAAATAATTTTAAAATGGCTGAACAGATTTTCACAAACTTTCCAGAAAAATTCTACTTTTGGCAAAGCCCCAGTATGGAAAGTTACAGAAGTAAAACAGAATTCTGCTTTTTTCCATTAAAATTATGAAAGAGTGAAAATGGGGTTATAAATTTTGCCTCCCTAATTCTGAGTTTTGGTTCACACACAATAATTCTGGCTGTTCTCTGACCTACACTGTTAACTAAGACAATACTCCTGTAAATAACCCTGGCTGCATATACTAGTTTCTAGGATACAACTCTATATAAACCCTGTAAGTATATATCAGGGGTCGCCAAACTTAATAACCTTCCGAGCTACATACAATAATCTTCAGAAGTTCGAGACCCACAAGACACGCACAACCTGCCCCAGAGGGCAGTGCCTGCTGGGGCGCAGGTCTTGTGCCCTGATGCCCCCTGCGGGGCTAAAGCCCCTAGTACCACCACCCTGCTGCAGAATATAAACCCCAATCTCCCCCCGCAGTCTGGTAGGTGGAAAATGGGGCAGGAGGGGGTAGAGGGCTCCACCAGCCACTATTTATAAACAAGTCAAATACATTTATTTTTCAGTACAACCATGTAAATTACTTTTGTTGAATCACACTCTGGAGCTTTTGCTTTGGACATCTGGGACAGGTCCGGGTTTTTGATGCCGTGCATGAGGCTGATGTGATTCTCCAGCATGGAAGGCTGAGCAAATGTCTGATTTTCATCTGTGCAGAACCTTAAAATCATAAAAGAAGAAAGTTACTAGTGAAGTGAAAAGCACATATCTGCTGATTTAATTTCAGGCAGCCTGTTGGTAATGCAGAATTGTGAGCCAGTAAGCAATGTCACTGGCTACAGATAGGTGTTTTTAGTCTCTGAATTCTGACTAATTAGATCATCTCAGAAGATGCAGGAGTGCTCCCTACACTACATAGCATTTTATTATTTATTAGCATCTCTGACAAAATACTTCATCTACTTAAAGTTAAGTTTGCTACAGTAAGTAATAAAGCAAGATTCCCAAGTATGAAAGGTACAGAAATTACAAATAACGAGTATCAGAGGGGTAGCCGTGTTAGTCTGTATCCACAAAAACAACAAGGAGCCCTGTGGCACGATAATCCATTCTTTTATATTCCAGTAGCAAACTAGAGACCCCAACTGAGATCAGGGCCCCACTGTGCTAGGTCCTGTACAAACAGTCCCTGCCTCAAAGCATTTACAATCGATAATGATCGGCCGCTATGATGAACTGGAGGAACCATCTGTGCGCAGGGTGTATTGTGATGTGAAAATAGTGACTTGTAGGTCGAGGGCTGAGAACCAGTCTCCCCGTTCCAGTGCTGGGATAATGGTGGAGAGGATAACCATCTTGAAGCGTTGCAGTTTGACAAACTTGTTTAGGTTTCACAGGTCAAGGATTGGTCTCCACCCACCAGATTTCTTTTGGATCAGAAAATAATGGGAGTAAAACCCCTTCTGTCTCTGCTGGGATGGGACTGACTATGGCTCCCAGTTGCAGACGGTGGTTTATTTCTTCTTGTAGAATGTGTATGTGAGAAGGGTTCCTGAAGAGGGACAGGAAGGGAGCATGGATGGGTGGGATAGATAGGAATGGGATGGAGTATCCTTCCTTGATGATCTTTAGACCCCACTTGTCCGAGATAATTAGCTGCCATGATGGAAAGAAAGGGTCTAGACGGTCGCCAAACTGGTGGGATGTTGCAGATAGTTTTTGTGACTGGAACAGGGGGAGGGTTCTCAGGGCCTTAACCACACCTTCAAAATTGTTTGGCCAAAGATGTGTGAGAGGTAGCCCCTTGACAAGTCGTATGTCTGCGCTTGGTAGGGGGTTTCTGTCGAAGTCTTTTGGTGTTGTACTGTTGATAGGGAGTGTACTGTGGTGGTCAGGATTGCAGGGGAGGTTGGTATTTCCCCAGTTGACTCTTCAGCGCTAGTGTGTAAATGCCAAGAGAGTGGAGAGTTGCTAGAGAGTCCTTAAGGGAGTGTAGAAATTCATTCGTATGCACTGCAAATAATTTTGGGCTCTCAAAGGGTAGGCTCTCGACAGTGGTTTGTACCTTCTTAGGGAGGCTGGAGAGGTGCAGCCAGGATGCCCGCCTCAGGACTACGGCAGTTGCGATGGAATGGGCAGCAGTATCCATGAAATCCAAGAAAGCTTGTAAAGCTCTATGGGCCAAAAGGTATCCTTTGGATACGAGTGCCTGGAGTTGCTCCTTTTTGTCATCAGGAAAGTCTTGGCAGAGTTTCTGTATTTTGGAATAACTGAGATAATTGTATTTGGCCATGAGAGCCTCGTAGTTGGATATTCGGAATTGGAGCATAGCAGATGAATAAGCCTTGCAGCCAAATAGGACCAATCGCTTCCAACCCCTGTCATAAGGGGTGGATCGAGGTTGGCATTGACAAGTAAGGAATTTGGAGTGGGGTTAGAAAAAAATTCCATGTCCTTTGTGGGAACATAATATTTTTTGTCTGCATGCTTGCAGGTCAGTGGGATGGACGCTGGGGTCTGCCATAGCACCCTGGCAGGGTCGAGAAGGGCCTCATTGACTGGGAGGGCTATTTTGGAGGATGAGGATGTCTGCGGGATGTTGAGCAGTTTATACTGTTCTTTCACTTCCTCCAAAGGAATCTGGAGGAAGTCTGCTATCCGGCAAAAGAACTCCTGAATGTGTTTAAAGTCGTCGGCTGACGTAGGGGGTGGAGCCATGATAGCCTCATCAGGGGAAGAGGAGGAGAAATGGAGTGGCAGTGGAACTTCTTCCTCCGTTTTTTCCTTCCTCATCCACTATAGATTTGTAAAGAACAAATCATGTCAAACCAATCTGATAGCTTTCTTCGATAGGATAACGAGTCTTGTGGATAAGGGAGAAGCTGTGGATGTGGTATACCTAGACTTTAGTAAGGCATTTGATACGGTCTCGCATGATATTCTTATCGATAAACTAGGCAAATACAATTTAGATGGGGCTACTATAAGGTGGGTGCATAACTGGCTGGATAACCGTACTCAGAGAGTTGTTATTAATGATTCCCAATCCTGCTGGAAAGGCATAACGAGTGGGGTTCCGCAGGGGTCTGTTTTGGGACCGTCTCTGTTCAATATCTTCATTAACGACTTAGATATTGGCATAGAAAGTACGCTTATTAAGTTTGCGGATGATACCAAACTGGGAGGGATTGCAACTGCTTTGGAGGACAGGGTCATAATTCAAAATGATCTGGACAAATTGGAGAAATGGTCTGAGTTAAACAGGATGAAGTTTAACAAAGACAAATGCAAAGTGCTCCACTTAGGAAGAAAAAATCAGTTTCACACATACAGAATGGGAAGAGACTGTCTAGGAAGGAGTACGGCAGAAAGGGATCTAGGGGTTATAGTGGACCACAAGCTAAATATGAGTCAACAGTGTGATGCTGTTGCAAAAAAAGCAAACATGATTCTGGGATGTATTAACAGGTGTATTGTGAGCAAGACACGAGAAGTCATTCTTCCGCTCTACTCTGCTCTGGTTAGGCCTCAGCTGGAGTATTGTGTCCAGTTCTGGGCACTGCATTTCAAGAAAGATGTGGAGAAATTGGAAAGGGTCCAGAGAAGAGCAACAAGAATGATTAAAGGTCTTGAGAACATGACCTATGAAGGAAAGCCGAAAGAATTGGGTTTGTTTAGTTTGGAAAAGAGAAGACTGAGAAGGGACATGATAGCAGTTTTCAGGTATCTAAAAGGGTGTCATAAGAGGAGGGAGAAAACTTGTTCACCTTAGCCTCTAAGGATAGAACAAGAAGCAATGGGCTTAAACTGCAGCAAGGGAGGTCTAGGTTGGACATTAGGAAAAAGTTCCTAACTGTCAGGGTGGTTAAACACTGGAATAAATTGCCTAGGGAGGTTGTGGAATCTCCATCTCTGGAGATATTTAAGAGTAGGTTAGATAAATGTCTATCAGGGATGGTCTAGACAGTATTTGGTCCTGCCATGCGGGCAGGGGACTGGACTCGATGACCTCTCGAGGTCCCTTCCAGTCCTAGAATCTATGAATCTATAGGGAGAAGCTCAGTCTCTGGTGGTCGAGAGACAGATGGAGATGACGAATGTGTAGGCCTTTGGCTCTCCTCTATGGGAGGCTTCCCAAACTGTGCATAGCCCACGGATCCCAGTATGGCCAATGTGAAGGGAGTGGCATATGGGGTTGCATCCATGGCAGTCCGTACCAGGGCCCTAGTCCGGTTGTGGGGATGTGTGGAGGACTCCTTTTCTGTCTGTCCCGAGTATGAGGGTGGGACGGAGTACTCTTCCTTCTTTTCCTTGTGGAGGAAGGGGGGGTGCCGTCCTCGGAGGAGAAAAAGAGCAATGCTGTGATTCCGGAGAAGTGGACAGAAGTGGAGGGAGATTGTGTTTGAATAGTGGTGATACAAGCAGGTCCTTCGGGTATCTGAACTCCTGGGGAGGAGGGAGGAGCATCATTGGCACCGGCAGATGTATTGGTGCCGAGGGAGAGGTGCATTCTCTTGAGCACCTGTACTGGGGCGGCTGCCCCACTCCTGGAGAACAGGGTTAAAAGCAGCCAGGCTAGGCTGATTGGGGAAGCAGCCACAGGTGTGGCCAGCTCAATTAGGGCCCAGCTGGCTCTGCTAAGAGGGCTAGGGGCCAGGAGCTGAAGGAGTCTCTCTCTAGCTGTGGAGAGAGAAGGATCTAGCTGCCGGGGAGAAAAGGGAACCTGGAGCGGAGCAGGGCTGGGGAAAGGCTAGAGGAGCTGGGGAGCTCCAGCCTGGCAACTCCCCAGGCTAAGGCCTTGGTAAAGGCCTGTGCAGGTACTGGGGCTGGGAGGTGCAGCCCAGAGACAGGCAGAGGCAGCTGGTCCGATCCCCTTGCCAATGATGAGTGGCCTTTTACAGACTGCAGTTTGCCCCAGTGAGCGGGGGCTAGATGACAACTGGCAGTAAGCACTGAGGCAAGGTGGATTTAGAGGGTTGGGGGTTCCCCTGGGAGGGGAGACCCAGAGCGGGGGTACTGCTGGGGCAGAACCACCCTGAGGTAAGGGGCACCAGGATCTGGGAGGGACATGGGGACCCTAAGGCAGTTGAGACACTGGCCTGCAGAGGGCGCTCCGGGTTGGACAAGAGCTAATTCCCAGGACGACCAGCAGGAGGTGCTGCACTGGAGAGTCTCGCTTCGCTACAGCACCAGAAGATGGACTCGAGGACTTGCTCGGTGCTGGCGGTTTTGTCGGCGCTAGTAGAGCTGTCGGTTCCAGTGGTTTTGTTGGTGCCATGATGACCGAAGTTGACCTGGTTGGGGCAGTCGACACTATTCTTGAAGCTCTTGTGCCTCGGTCTCTGGTGCTGAGAGACAGTGCTGATGTCTGCCCGCTTAGGGTCTTTAGACCTTTGCTTAGCTCCGGTACCGGAGGTACTCGGACAGTCCCTGGAGCTATGTCTCCTCTCTGAGGATATTGAGACAACTGACTTCGCAGGGGATGGTATTCTGCTGGGCATGCCTCAGAGGATGAGGGAGTCGTTTGTTCCCATCAGCGTGGGAGAGAAAAGATTTTCTTTTAGAAGGATGTGGCAAATGAGGGTCAGTGGACGACCTAGCAGAGTGTGAGAACCATGCAGGGAAAGTGTCCAGACCGGGGTCTGATGCTGGACACAATGATCTCTCCATGAGGAGAAGGGTTCCAGTTATGGTGTCAGTTTTGTAACATGCGTACTTTCCCCACTGGACTGAGTCCCTAGTCACAACTATAATCCTCTGAACAGCCATCAGATGGCAATAACTGTCATTCACTGCCAAACTACTTAGCTACATTCAAAGTGATGAAGTAGAGATGAAAGACCCAGAATCCCATTTCCAATTCCTGAAGCATCTCATCCCTAAAAAGATCCAATGGGTCCAATGATTCTTCACTATTCTGAAGTAGTCACTTACATTTGCATAAAGTGGGTATAAGATGTACAGATTAACTGTTGTTTTGATAGCATTTTACACAGACTTCACACTGATTTTCCACAAGTGTACCTGACTACACAAGGTGCAAGGCCATGGAGTGTTAGCCAACACACACGTTAGGTTAGTCTATACCATATTATACGAATCCCTGGTTAGTTGTAAGAGCTGAACTGACTTTTATTTTCCCTGAGTTCTGTTCACTCAGGCTAAGCTACATCCCACAATACCCTGCAATAGTACAACTGACCATAAGACTATAGGAAACTTGTCAAACTCAAGGTATCTTAATTCTATGTCTTAGTACAAGCTAGGGAGGTACCTTCACAGACCAGTACCTGGAATCTAGTGTCCAAAACAAAAATAAAGAAAGGTACAGAACAAGTTAAGGAAATGGGATAAAATGATGGGCTGGATTTTAGTGATGGGTAAAGAGTTTTGTAACTTGTAAAATCATCCTATAAATACTCCTAGTTGAAATGTGTAACTTTGGGAGCATTCCATCTGTGTAAGATGAGGGTAACAGCACTGCACAAGACAGCTTCCCAGAGACTGGTAGCACATTGAACCTTTTCCCTGTACTATAGTATTATTGAGTTTTAGCCATAAACCTGACTGATACTGGCTATTTGGTCTCTTGAATATCAGAGTGGATAAAAATCAATGATTTAAAAAAATAAATAAATACATTTAAAAAAAACGGATTTTATTTAAATCAGATTTTTTTGAGGAAAAAACCTATTTAAACAGTTTTAATTAAGATCAATTATAGCTCAAAGATATCTCATCATGGAATAGGGATTATAAATTTTAATTCTATAGTGAGACAATATATTCATGTAATGTTTAAGAAAAGTTTTGTAAATGAGTTCCAATAGTTCATGGATTAGGGACCCACTCTTATGGTGTTCCAGGGGCTTCTGTATAGGTTATTTAGGTTAATCTTTCTATCGACCCAATGGGGCTCAGTCTAGAAGATACCATCAGAGATGCTTAGTTTTGCAGTTCTCAAACTGTGGATTTGTGTCTCCAGAGATAACATGCTTATTAACAGCAAAAATGTTTTTAAATAAATAATATGGAGAGGTGAGAAATAACAGACCTCAACCCTATTGTCCCTCTGCAAACTTGTGTACACAGAGTCAATCCCTTACCTCTCTCTAAAAGTGCAAAGTTTCAAAAAGTTCAACGAACAGAAGATTGTTGGGGGTGGAATAGAGCTGGACAAGGAGAAGAAGTCTGGAGATAAATGTGAGAAGGGAGGGACAGGCAGTAGAAACAAAAATGAAACTGTTTGAGCAGCATATTCCAGAAGTCTTGAGGTCTTTCTGAGCATAGCCTTCATTGATTTGAGATCTCCCATACCTTTCTCTCACTAGAAAGGAAAACCTATAATGGCAGCAGGCAGTAAGAGAGACCCAGTTTGGGAATATTTTAATGAAGTTCCTCTACCTGTGGGTAGGCCAGGCATGTGTGCAAAATGCAAACAGTGAAACAAAGAAATGCAAGGCCTGGTTGCCCGAATGAAACAACATCATGAGAAGCGTTCCTTCTCAGGAGGAAGCTGCGCTGAAGATGATGAAAGGAACATGTCTGAACATGCAGGTTCTTCAGGTTGGTAAACTTTTTTATTTCATACTTCTTTCTTAAGGACTGCCTGTCTTCTTTCTGGACTATTCTTGAATTCGCATGTTTGAGCAAAAAATATAGTTGTTACTCTATGGTACTATCATTTTAGATGCAGTTGTGATAAAAAATAAATACTGAAATAGGCAGATCTTCCTTTTACAATTTCACCTTTAAAGTAGTACTGAGTGTCAGTGAATGCAATGAGTAATACTAAATGAGCAGTATTGTAATAATAATTAAATAACTGCATTGACTTATTTTGTTTAGGAGAATCCATCCTCAACATACAGGATTCTGAAGACTATCCACCTTCAAGCTCACCATCATTTTCTATAGTTTCAGAGTTATCTGCCAATGATAGTGTTTCAGTCACATCATGTATGTCACATAGCCACAGTATAGCACCTGTAGCAAAAAGGAAAAAAAAAATCTCCATCGTCCAGAAACAATAATAGATAAGTTTGTAATAAGAACCAGCAGATTACAAAAAGAGGTAATTGATGAAAAAATTGCCCTTTTTTTGGCGCAACAAACTCTCCTTTCTGTATAATTGAGAACCCACACTTCATTAACATGGTTCAGTCATTAAGAGCAGGATACAGTCTACCCACCAGAGCAGATGTCGCAGGCAAATTGCTGGATAAAGTGTATGAAAGAGAAATTGAGCAGTGTGCAAAAGGTCTAGAGGATAAAATTGTTAACCTGAGTCTTGATGGGTGAAGCAATGTCCACAATGATCCTGTTGTATGTGCTTGTGTGACAACAGAAGAAGGGAATGTCTTCCTTACAGAAACAATTGATACATCAGGAAATGCACACACAGCAGAATACTTACAAGTAGCAGCAGTAAAAGCTATAACAAACTATGAAAAAAAAATTCAAAAGTCTAGTATGCAGCTTGGTCACAGACAATACTGCAAATGTACCCAAAATGAGAAGAAATTTTTTAGAAGAGAGTCCCAAGCTAATAACATACGGTTGCCGTGCTCATTTGATGCACCTCCTAGCCAAAGACTTCAGTGTTCCAGAAATAAAGGCTACTGTTGTTGAAATTACAAAATACTTCTGTAACAACC
Source organism: Emys orbicularis (assembly GCF_028017835.1). NCBI lineage: Eukaryota > Metazoa > Chordata > Testudines > Emydidae > Emys > Emys orbicularis. Next base: position 49,419,256 of record NC_088692.1, read on the forward strand.
ACTTTGCAGCAGCTGCTCTGAAAAAAGTGGGAGGAACCAAGCTAACTCTTCCACAAGACATGCGATGGAACTCAGTAGTGGACTGTTTTGAGCACTATATCAAGAACTGGCCTAATCTGATGACAGTTTGTGAACAAAATCGTGAAAAAAATAGATGACACTGTCACAGCCAAAGTTCTCAACATTGGGCTTAAGAGAAATGTTGAACACATGCTGAGTACCCTAAAGCCTATTTCTGTAGTCTTGAACAAAATGCAGGGAAATAGCTGTTTTATTGCTGATGCTGTTGAAATTTGGAAGGAACTGAGTGAGATATTAAAAAGAGAAATATGCAATGACAGAGTTAAATTACAAGCATTAAAAAAAAAGAATGGGACAAGCACAGTCTCCAGCTCATTTTCTTGCAAATATTCTCAATACTCAGTACCAGGGTTAAACCTCAACTGCTGAAGAAGAGGAGTTGGCTATGACATGGACATCCGGCAATCATCCCTCCATAATGCCAACTATAAGGGTGAACCATTCAAGAAATATATGTTTTCTGATGATTTTTTAAAGAAAGTCACACCAGTGAACTGGTGGAAGTCACTTAAGCAACTTGGATTCAGAGACTGTTGAAGTGATAATCTCACTTTTAACAGCAGTAGCTTCTTCTGCTGGTGTAGAAAGAATATTTTCTCCCTTTGGACTAATTCATTCCAAATTGAGAAATCGTTTGGGACCTGAAAAAGCAGGAAAGCTTGTTTTTCTTTTCCAGATTGTGAACAAACAGGAAAATGAAGATGAAGATGACTGAGTTAGCTGCAGAAGCCAATATTCTAAGTTGTTCGTGTTGAGCTGGCTGACATAATCAATATATATTTAAATATTTCATTTAACTATTTTAGTTAAAAAGAATTTTAACAAAAATAAACCTGGTTTTAAAAAACTTGAACATTTAACTAAATTCAAAAACTCATATGCTTGTTTTGTTAAAATATATGTTTGCTGTTGAAGAAAAAAATCCAGAATATTTAAATTGTTGTTTTAGTTAAATAAAACAATGTAAATGTCTGTCTGGTGATGTTCTCCTCCTAATACAGCATGGCAAGAAAATCCTCCAAATATTAATGATTAACCTGTTGAATTGGAGATAGTTCACCTCCCAATGACTTCATAAATATCTGCTTCAATTACCTTTGGTAAATGAAATAACCAAACAATCATTCATTTTCTGATATAGCTGTAAAACTAATCTGAAAAGTTTTCAAAATAAATCACTTAAAAAATGTATAGTGTGTGTACCTTCTAAAAATGAAACCTACATCTATCTCTGAGTTGTGAAGAATATGTATTAAGGTTATACCCACCAACAAGAATGCACTTTTATGTAGAAATCCATGATTAAATCAAGTCTTCCTGACTAGTGATTTCAATCATGATTTCAATCGAGATTTAAATCAATTTGACTTAAATCAAATCTACCCTGCCAAATATATTTCATAATGAACCAAAGGGTGGCCAAGCAATTGACCATACAATTTATCAACAGGAGAATCAGGCCCAGTGTTTCACTGGCCATTCTGCCGGTGTGTGAGACTGTACTCTCAGATACACCTACAGAACTCAGTTTTAAACCTCACCCCAAGTCTCCAGGAAAATTGCAATCAAAAAGCCAAAAAGTCACTCATGTCTAACCTATTCCTCTTCTTACTCTCCCTCCCTCGGAGAAAAACAAACAAGGAAGTGTTATTTACTCCTACTCATAACACAAGAACTAGGGGTCACCAAATGAAATTAATAGGCAGCAGGTTTAAAACAAACAAAAGGAAGTATTTCTTCACACAATGCACAGTCAACCTGTGGAACTCTTTGCCAGAGGAAAGACTGTGAAGGTCAAGACTATAACAGGGTTCAAAAAAGAACTAGATAAATTAATGGAGGATAGGTCCATCAATGGCTATTAGCCAGGATGGGCAGGGATGGTGTCCCTAGCCTCTGTTTGCCCGAAGCTTGGAATGGGTGACAGAGGATGGATCACTTGATGATTACCTGTTTTGTTCATTCCCTCTGGGGCACCTGGCATTGGCCACTGTCAGAAGACAGGATACTGAGCTAGAAGGTCCTTTGGTCTGACCCTGTAGGGCCGTTCTTATGTTATGTTCTTATGTAATAATTTACATTCTAGAGTAGACAGGAGCAGACACGATCTATTACAAAGGGCTTTTAAACATGAAAGATGGACCAATCTGTGGAAAAGCTTGGAAAGCAGTGTTGGGTACTCACCAGCAAGTGTAAACTTTCTTGGCTGTGTCATGATTATTGCGAATGTGTCTGCCCAGACTGCTGAAGTCGTTGAACGAATGCTCACACTGCCGACAGGGATATCTCTTCACAGACTAGCAGAAGAACAGAAACATCTTTTAACAACAGAAGCCAGCTAGCTTCTTTTGGCTACTTGATGCAAATGAAGGGATGAATAGCAAGGGAGCAGCACAGTGCCTACCCCCAGAGAGAAACCCCTTTAACTGAGGTATCTCAAAAGAACAATTTCAAGATTTTTGGGATCCCCAAATTAGCCAGCCTGAAAGTGGGCTGTCCTCATTGATCTCAACTTTAAACAGGTAAAGATCGGAGGCAGCTCAAGAACAATCTTGCTCTTTTTAAAAAAAAAAAATGTATCATTAATTACTTCTGCTACTGGGTATTGATCTAACTCTCTTCACTTCTTGGTGACAGGAAGAAACGTCTTCATGCTCCTGAAGAGAGAGGGGGAATTGATTACAGTTTCCTCCTTAACAACAGAAGACTGCCCTTACTGCTGAAGGAGGAAGATCTGGTGTAACTAGAAGACCTGTAGGGATAGGAGACCATTATCTGCAAGCCGAGACACCCACCTTGGAGTCAGGAGAAAAGGTCCTTGACAGAAAAAGAGGCTGACTTCACTATAGGATCCTACATGAAATTAATCCACTGACCACCACTGCACTCCTGTGCCCATCCTACACCCAGTCCTCTCAGAACTATGTACTTCTCTGGTCCCCACCAGCTCTTTGTGCTAATGCTGGGAGGGGAGAGGGAAAAGTACTGAGTATCACCTTCTCCTGTCTCCTCCCTTCTCAGAGCAGGGTATGAAAGCAGGCACTGGCAAGACTCAAAACCACCTACCCATTCTCTTCTCCTAACAGCAGCACCAGGAAAAACAGCAGGCCCTAGGTAGCATTAGCATCACACTATGAGCCATATTCATTAATGACTCCAAATCCCCCTATACATTTACTTTCTATCTGGCATCCTTCACGGTGTAAATGGGATTACACCCTTGTTATCATCCGCATTTGCCAGAGTTAAATCTCATCACATACATGCATTAGCTCATTTCTAAAAACAAAAAACAAAAAAAACCCTTCAATACTTAATGAGTACTTTCATTCCCCACATTGTGTTTATCAAATGGGACAATCTACCACTCCCATCTTTCCCCTTCTTGTATTTATGAAATGGGACAATTCAGACTTTCATGGCTGCTGATCACAGGGCTCCAGTTACGTGTGACTCAACACATTAATGACTCAGTACATTTACCCTGAGGTATTAAGAGTTTGGCTGTACACGAAAACCTGGCCTATGTTTTGTCAATGAGCTGGTACTAGCCTTGAAAAGCCCATTCTGACACCAATCTGTGCAAAAACCCATGTCAATGCAACACAAGATTTTAGGCTTATAAAAGTCAGAAAATTCAGATTTATGGTTCCTACAGCAACCTCACCTCTGCACCTTGCACAAATTCATTACAACAGTGTCTCTCAGGGTTAGATACTTAACAGCAGACAATTCCCCATACTATTTAGCAAATAATAAAATATATCGAGGAAGTGCCTTTTCCCCTTCATCTTTAAATGCATATATGGATGGAGGCCAGTCTCCATCTAAACTACAATGTTGCTTCCAATTACTTTTACTCAAATTGCTATCTATGTTGTGCTGAGTTGGTTAGCAGAGTGGAACTGCTATTGTCATGGCCAGATCACAGTGCTAAGCGAAGAGTATTGGCAGTTGCTGAGGGAAACCACAAACACAATCCAACAGCAATCAATACAAAACCTGGAATCCCAGCCAGTGTAGCTGTCATACCAGTGACTGGGAACAGATACAGCTCGCCATTCACTTACCAAAGTATGCGGAAAAGGAAACTGGATGTGACATGCAGTGAGGGAAGGAGCAGAGGAAAGGGTGACATGCCAAAGTATAGATCATGCTATTCAAGAAGACCCAATATCAGTGGTTCTCAAACTTTTGTACTGGTGACCCCTTTCACATAGCAAGCCTCTGAGTGCGACCCCCCCTATAAATTAAAAACACTTTTTAATATATTTAACACCATTATAAATGCTGGAGGCAAAGCGGGATTTGGGGTGGAGGCTGACAGCTCGCGACCCCCCCGTGTAATAACTCGCGACCCCCTGAGGAGTCCCGACCCCCAGTTTGAGAACCCCTGCCCAATATGCTTGCAGCAGGTCAGGTCAATGTTTTGTTTCTGGCAATGCTCTCACTCCAACAGCGCTGGTGAACAGCTACTGGGTTTCTATTTGATCGAAATATTAATGACTCGTAGTTCTATTGCCAAAAGCTTATAAACAGGAAGAAACATGCCTGAAATACTTAGTCCTGCCTTGAGTGCAGGGGACTGGACTAGATGACCTCTTGAGGACACTTCCAGTTCTATGATTCTATGAAAGGTTTCATTTGGCTCCTTACCTTTCCATGGATTTTCTTCATATGGGACACATAGTTTTCCCGATCAGGGTTCCATTGTGAACACTCCCTACAAGTCCAACCAACACTTTTTAAGATGGGTTTTGATTCTGAGTTGTGTTCCACTCTTGTGTCCTTCCTTGGCAAAGCGGTATGGGAAGTACCATTGGCTACTGACAACTCCTTTGGTGGTGTAAGAACTTGGTTGCTGGATGTTGTCTGAGGCTTCGGTCGAAGGTTAGAGACATCCTCAGGATATGGGGGGAGCCCATGAACAGCCTGATTAGTAATAAGGGAATTGAGCATCAGAATCAAATACAGTTCAAATAACATAGCACTGAGGTACTCCTAAATCCCCACCAAGCTTCTGCCCCTGAAATAGGCTAGAAAGATCTGACAGAAGAGTTGTTCGAGTAGCATTGCTAATAATTTATGATAATACAACACTTCTATATTTAGCTCCCCATCTTGAGATCTTAACATGCCTTATGAACATGAATAAATTAACCCCCACTACCCTGCTAGATAGGTCAGTGTTGTTAATTTTTTAATTTTTAATATGAGAAAATTCAGGCACTTAGAAGTGCAGTGACTAGAGTGCAGAGCCAGTAAAAGAACCTGGATCTCATAACTCCCAGTCTTGTGCCTTAATCATTCATTCAAAGGCACAAAAGGTCTTTAAAAAATTGATTCCATTATCTAATCAGCAAGCAAGAGAACTTTACAATAGTTAGCTAATGGTACAAACAACATTTGGAAAGATCATTAAATGGTCCGCCGAGACCCTCAGCAATTTTCAAGTGGTCCGCGAAAAAAAAAAAAGTTTGAGAACCACGGCCATACAGTATGAACAACCTTGAACAACTTGCCAGGTGCATTATGGGTCTCGGGATTTGCCATTCCCCATGTAATGTGATGAACCAATACAAACAAAATGATGATGACCAAACCCCTTCTTTTTATGTAAATGTAATGTACAAGGAACGTAAATCACAGAAAATATGAAATACCAGTAGAAACATAGATGTTTCTAAATGGAATAGGTTTCCCACTTTTCAATCTGTCCTCATTAGCTCTTTAAAATCTTCCCTTGGTTACACATGAAGTATTTAAAACATTTACACTTTTTTTGCTTCAATATAAAACAACTGCCCCAACCACAAAGTTTTTTTGTTTTGTTTTGTTTTCTTTTTAAAATACCTTGTCTCAATAGATAGAATAAACAACAGATGAGGTACCTGGCTGTATCATTACCTGATCTGCCTAAAAAAGTCAGTGCTGTAAAAAGAAAGGTTACTGATCTTGTCTAGTAACTGGAGTTCTTTGAGATGTGTGGTCCCTGGGTAGTATTCCACTGTGAGGGTATGCATGTCTTCCATGCACCTGAGACAGGAAGATTTTTCGTGCAGTGTCTGTTAGGCTTTGTCTACACTGGCAAGCAAAAGGCAAAACTTTTGTTGTTCAGGAGGTGTTAAATAAACACAAAAACAAAAGTTCTGTTGACGACAAGCGCTGGTGCAAATAGCGCTTTGTCAGCAGGAGCACTCTCTTGCCAACAATGCTAATGCCGCTCGTTGGGGGTGGAAGTTTTTGGTCGATAAGAGAGCTCTCTTGCCGACAAACAGCGGCTACCCTGCGTGCCTTTTAGCAGCATGGCTGTAACAGCACAGTTGTGTCGCTAAAAGTTGCGTAGTGTAGACATAGCCTTAGTCTGTACCCACGCTTCTCCTCTCCTCATGCGAGTCTGGACTGAGGGCAGAAGGGGTGATGTGAACCAACAGCCAAGAGGTTCTTTCTCTACCACAAGTAATAAGTACAGAATCTGAAGCAGAGAGAAAGAAGGGCGGGGAGTGGAATACAGATAGTGACCACAGAACTCAAACTCTACTTGCTATAAAAGGTAAATAATGCTGCTTCTGTGAGTGCCGTTCCCTATGTGTATTCCACTGTGGATGACTGACAAGCAGAGCCCATTGAGGAGAAGGGTGTGAGAACCTGTGCGATACTGATGACTCAAGGACCACCAATCGAAAGGATGCATCAGCTGCAGAGACTTGGATAGTGCATAATGTCTTGTGAAGGCATGTATAGAGCTCCATACTGTTGCCTTACAGATATCAATGAGTCACACTTCATGAAGTGAGGCTAGGGAAGCTTCCTTGACTCTGGTAGAGTGGGCCCTCACACCCTGAAGGGGAGGGGTATCAACTGACTGATAGAGCAGAATACAGTTTGAAATCCACTTGGAAAATCTGAGAAGAGATCGCTTGTCCCTTCAACCATTCTGCCAATCCAGGCAATTTCCTAAATGAATTTGTTCTTTGTAAGTAAATGCCAATGCCCAGCACACACCCAGGGAAAAAGTCTCTTCTCCTCCCCTTCATTAGTCACAAGTGGCTCAGCAAAGAGAAGTGTATTGTCTGGTTTAGATGAAAGGCTGATGAATTTTGGGTGTCATCTCAATGAACCTTTTCCTTACGGAAAATTGTGTAAGCTGGAGCAACCATAAGGTCTCCTAGTTCTCCAACCCTTCTAGGTGACCTGATGACCAGTAGAAGGGAGACTTTCATAGATAGATAGGACAGCAAACATGTCAGCAATGGTTCAAACAGTTACTCGCTTAATGCTGAGAGGACCAAGTTAAGATCCCATGTGGGAGCACATTTAGTTTCAGGAGGGAAGGTTCTAAATGTGGTGCTTTAGAAAATGTACAGTTGCTGGATGGGTGAAAATGAATGGTTATCAAGGGAAGTGGCAGGCACTAACTGCCGCTAAGTGCAATCATAGGGAGCTAAGGGAAAGACCTGAGGTCTTCAGGGTTAGCAGATAGTCTAGAATAGTGGGAGTGTCCAGCTCTTCTGGAGACATCTGTTGATGCTGAACCCAAATAGAAAATCTTTGCTCAGCTAAGCAGAATTTTTTGGTGGATTCCTTCCTGCTATTATTAAAGATGGCTTGAATTGCTATTGAACATGTCTGCTGTAGGTTCAATGCCCATCCAAGTACCAATCTTTGAGGTAGAGAGACTCCAGATTAGGATGTCTGATCTTGCCCCTGTCCTGTCTGTATCAAGAGGTCTGGGAAAGACTAGATACTGATGGGTGGATGTGCTGATGGCTGGAGAAAGTTGGGGAACTAATACTGTCTAGGCCATCTGGGAACAAGAAGGATGACCACTGCCCTATTCTGCAGAATCTTCCTGAGAGCTCGAGATAAGAGAGGAATGGTGGGAAAGGCATACCTTAAGGGTCCCGCCGACAAGATTAGAAAGGCATCCTCTTTGGAGTCCTGACCTTGCGCCCCTCTGGCGCACTTTATCTTGGATATCCTGTTTTCTCATGACTGTGATCCTAACAGCATCCCCGTGCAAGAGGGCAAGGGACTCATGTATCTGGTAGTGAGTTTCAGCTGGCCTGACCAGTTCAGTGTACCCCAACTCATTAATATCATAACCTATATTTAAAAGGAGTCATGTAATATATCAATAGGAAGCTAACAACATATCGTATATACTCATTCATTAGCCCTTTCGTTTATAAGCTGCCTCCCCCCAAGATGGTTAGGTAAAAATAGCAAAAACTCTATGACCCTTTCATAAGCCAACCCTATATTTCAGGGGTGGGCAAACTTTGGCTCCTGGCCCGTTAGGGTAAGCCTCTAGCGGGCCTGGACGTTTTGTTTACCTGGAGCGTTCACAGGCACGGAGCCCCTCAGCTCCCATTGGCTGGGAACGACGAACTGCGACCACAGGGAGCTAAGGGGCTCCATGCCTGTGAATGCTACAGGTAAACAAAACAACAATGTATTAAATATTCAATTCAATGATTCCATAGAGTTTAAAATCATCAAATTTTGGTGTAGACCCGTTTATAAGCTGACCCCGCTCTTTGATGCGCCACTTTTTTACCAAAAATATTTGGCTTCTGAACGAATATATACGGTACTTATTAATATTACTGGGTGGTGTATGAACAGAGGACAAATTCAAAATTACAAACATATTGGGAATTACCTTCTTAAAGTGTCTCTGCCAGGCAGGGCTGAAGTTACCCCACCCTAGATAAACAAATGTGGTTCTGCCACCTTGAATGTACATTGAGAGACAATGGGAATGTATTTATATAAAAGGTAAACAAAACCATGAAGTCAACAAGGGGAGGAGATAACCACTCAGCTTCATTGCAGGGGGAGGAGATTCCAAGAACAGATCAATTTGCATTTTAGCAAACACCAGCTGGGGAAGAAACCAGCATGGAATTTCCTTCACCATGAGACTCCAAATCTCCTTCCTCACAACTTGAATGAACTTTACTTATTTTTTTTTGGGGGGGGGGGGGGGTAACTTTCAGAAGAATCCATTTCAAAGGTGCACTGGACTATAAAAGAGAAGGGCAAAGAACCCCAAGTTGGCTTTTACCTAAGACAAAAAGAACCAAGCACTCTGGACTTTGTGGGAGAAGTAATTGCAAACAAGGAACTGTCATAAAGCATTCCAGTGGGGTCATACAGGGTTCGGTTATTGGCCCTATATTATTTCATATTTTTATCAGTGACCTGGAAGAAAATTAAATAATCACTAATAAAGGTTGCAGATGACACAAAAAAATTGGGAGAGTGGTAAATAATGAAGAGGACAGGTCACTGATTCAGAATGATCTGGATCCCCTTGTAAACTGGGTGCAAGGAAACAATATGCATTGTAATATGGCTAAATATAAATGTGTACACATCTAGGAGCAATGAATGTAGCCCATATTTACAGAATGGGAAGCAGTGACTCTGAAAAAGATTTGGGTTTGTGGTGGATAATCAGCTGAACCAGTGTGATGCTGTGGCCAAATAGCTAATGCAAACATGGGCTGGATAGACAGGGGAATCTGGAGTAGGAATAGAAAGGTTATTTTACTTCTTTGTTTGGCACTGGTGCAAAAGCTGCTGGAATACTGTGTCCAGTTCTGATGCTCACATTTAAGAAGGATGTTAATAAGTTGGAGAGGGTTCAGAGAAGAGCCACAAGAATAATTAAAGCAATAGAAAGCCTGCTTTGTAGTGATTGAATTCCTTGAGTGTCTGTCTATCTATTTTGACAAAGAGAAGATTAAGAGGTGACTTGATTAGTCTCTGAGCACCTATGTGGGGAACAATTATTTAATAACAAGCACTTCAATCTTGCAGAAAAAGCTCTAACATGATCCAATGGCTGGAAGTTTAAGCTAGACAAATTCAACCTGGAAATAAGGTGTACATTTTTAACAGTGAAAGTAACTAACCATTGAAACAACACATCAAGCGTCATGGTGGATTCTCCATCACTGACAGTTTTAAAATCAAGATTGGATGTTTTTCTAAAAGATTGATCTAGAAATTATTTTGGGGAAATTCTATGGCCTGTGTTATACAGGAGGTCAGACAAGATGCGCACAATGGTCCCTTCTGGTCTTGGACCCTTGGAATCTATGGAGATGATGATACTCCTGTTGGGACTGGCAGTACTGCTAGATCTGGCTCTTCCTCCTCCCCTTCCATGGGCTGCTGAGGGAGCTCTGGCTGATCTCTGGGGGGGAAGAAAGGGAAGGATGGATGGCGAGATTCCCAATGAAAGTGTACTGATTCAGGATATTGTAGTATGGACCCCATAGTCCCTTGTAAAACCAGTGAGAGGGATCCAATATAGGTTTGATGAGATCTTCAAGGCACAGTTTAAAAACAGTCCTGGGGGGAAGGGTACCGCATCTTAGGAGGTCACGGCAGGGCCTAAAGCAGGGATTGGCAACCTTCGGCATGCGGCCTGCCAGGGAAATCCGCTGGCGGGCCAGGACGGTTTGTTTACCTGCAGCGTCCGCAGGTTCGGCCGATCGCAGCTCCCACTGGCCGCGGTTTGCTGTTCCAGGCCAATGGGGGCTGCAGGAAGCAGCGGCCAGCACATCCCTTGGCCCATGCCGCTTCCTGCAGCCCTCATTGGCCTGGAACGGCGAACCGCGGCCAGTGGGAGCTGCGATCGGCCGAACCTGCGGACGCTGCAGGTAAACAAACCGTCCCGGCCCACTAGCGAATTTCCCTGATGGGACGCGTGCCAAAGGTTGCTGATCCCTGGCCTAGAGGATCCAGAACCTTCTATCTGGGATGACATCTCTTAATGGAAGTGAGGTCAGTCCTTCCCCCATGCCAAATTCCCCAGAAGAGGAAAATGTGGGCTCCAGTTCCAGTGGCTGTGCTGCCAGTACCATCATTGTAGAAATGCCCCGACTGGTAGGAAGAACTTCTCTCATAGCATTCATGGAGCAATGGTGTCAGAATCTACCTTGTAAGGACCAGGCCCAATAGTCAGGGGCGGCTCCAGGCACCAGCGCAGCAAGCGCGTGCCTGGGGCGGTAAGCCGCGGGGGGCGGCCTGCTGGTCGCTGTGAGGGCGGCTATCAGGCTGCCTTCGGCGGCATGCCTGCGGGAGGTCCGCCGGTCCCGTGGCTTCGGCGGCGGGGATGCTGAAGGCGCAGCACCAGCGGACCTCCCGCAGGCATGCCGCCGAATCCGCGTGGCCAGCGGACCGCCTGCAGGCATGCCACCGAAAGCCGCCTGACTGCTGTGCTTGGGGCAGCAAAAACCATAGAGCCACCTCTGCCAATAGCAGGCAATGTTCTGGATCTAGAAGGATGATGATATTCTCTGAAGTGATGTATCTATTGCCAGTCATCGGTGTGAAGAGTCTTCTCCCTGTGTTCCTTTGAAGCTGGCATGGAAAGGCCCTTGGAAGCCAGTGTTTCATTATGAAAGCATGTGGATAAAAATGGAGCATGAGGTTCTCAGGTGTCCCTTGCCGGTACTGGTGGTTGTCCAAGCCTTGGCTCGTGTCTCTCCTTGCTCGGTACCAATGGTTCTGCTCCTGTCAACAGTGCCAATGCAGAGGCACCCTTATTTTTTGGAACCTCCGGGTTGTTACCGTGACCCCTATGGGCTCTTGAGCCTCCTGGAACCGGATGTGAAGTGTCACCTGATTTAGAAGGTGTTGGGTAAGCAGCCCTCCTCTTAGAGTGGGATTTCTCTTTAGGCTTCTGAAAGTGCTCCCTACCTTCATAGTAAGCCCGGGAAGAGTCTTGGCGCTACCTTTCCTTGCTTCTGTATTAGATATGCGAGAGCTAGGCCTTGCCCAGTATACCAGATGGTGTTTGCCTGGTCTGGATCGAACTGAAGCTTCATAGTATTCTCCATTAGATGTCTTCTACATCTGAACTCCTGTTGATTGGGAAAGGAGCGGAAGATATGGCATTCAGGTATGAGCTTTTCCAAGATAGAAGAGGCTCCCCTCAAGGTCGTTGTTTACCAAGAGGAATTGGGGCAGGAAATGCCGTTCTTGAAGGTCAGATTCCTGGGCATAATCTGCATTCCATACCCGAGGTGGGAGGGAGTAGAAGGGGGCAGAAGGGAGTTGTTCCAAATTCTAACTAAGCAAAATAACTCAAACTAATACTTAACTAACAAAAGGTTTTATTTTACAATATTTACAGATTCAAAGTTGGAGGGACAGTTCTGGGGACACTGGAGGGTTCCATCTCAGATCATGTGGGGACAGAAAGGAACTGGCAGTCAGGCCCCACTTAGACCAGAGCACGAGGAGAGAACAAGCACAGGTGTGGACCAAAGACAAGTCCCACCAACAGCGAGCAAATAGCTTGAGTTTCAGGTGCATGCAGCACATGTGTAGCCCCACAGTGGAATATACAACAGGACCAGCACTTGGAGTACTGTGTCCAATTCTGAGTGCCACACTTTAGGAAAGATGTGGACAAATTGGAGAGTTCAGAGGAGAGCAACAAAAATGATAAAAGCTTTAGAAAACCTGACCTACGAGGAAAGGTTGAAAAACTGGGCATGTTTAGTCTTGAGAAAAGAAGTCTGAGGGGGGACCTGATGAGTCTTCAAATATATTAAAGGTGGTTATAAAGAGGATGGTGATCAATTGTTCTGCATGTCCACTGAAGGTAGAGTAGGATGTAATGGGCTTAATATGCAGCAAGGGAGATTTAGGTTAGATATTAGGAAAAACTTTCTAACTATAAGAAGAGTTAAGCACAGGAACAGGCTTCTAAGGGAGGTTGTAGAATCCCCATCCTGGAGGTTTTAAAGAACAAGTGGACACATACTTGTCAGAAATGGTCTAGGTTTACTTGTTCCTGCCTCAGCACAGGGGGCTGGACTTGATGATCCTTCAAGTTCCCTTCTAACCCTACATTTCTATGATTATGTAACATCACTACTACATATTTTTGTAATAAAGTGAAATTTACTAGTGTTACCCAAACTTGTATAGTGAAATTTTACTTTACACCACGATGCCCCCTGGCAAAAATTAATTACATACATAAAATAAAACCCCACCACTTCCTTCCATCTCCTGCCCTTAGAGTCACTTCTGTCTGTATACAGACACACAAAAAAGTTCTCTGTGCTATCAGTAAGTCAGATTCAGCTACCTACCTTGACATGCTGCATTAATTGCTGTTTCTGCATATACACTAATTGACACTGCGGACACTTAAATACTCCCACCAACAGCTTGTTGGCATTCTGTTGGAAGTGCTCCTGGAGCAGCTTCTTCTTGTTAAAGACAGTCTCACAAGAACATTTGTAGATAACCCTGGAACAATTTAAAAAAAATAAAATTCATGCTCAGTTTAACAACTATTTTGAAAAGACACTAGATAGAAGAAATCTCTATGATTTAGTCTTGGAAAGGGAAGTTACTTATCAGTGAATGGAGTTTTTTCAATGTGCTGCCTGCACATACCCATGTTTTTTGGTTATACCCCAAACAAGCTGCAGAGGCTCCAGAACCATTTGAAGCAATTACACCTCTACCCCAATATAACGCGACCCGATACAACATGAATTCGGATATAACGCAGTAAAGCAGCGCTCCAAGGGGGGCGGGGCTGCGCACTCCAGCAGATCAAAGCAAGTTCAATATAACGCAGTTTCACCTATAACGCAGTAAGATTTTTTGGCTCCCGAGGACAGCGTTATATTGGAGTAGAGGTGTAGCTGGAGGGGCTGAATGCATCCGGCACGTATTGAGTGTTCTAAAAGGAGGATCTATTAAGCCCTGCATAGATTGGGAGGGTAACCATGGATATACAGAGGCAATTCATTCAGAGAACACCAGGTACCTGTTACTTTCAACCCAACCTGATTCCCCCTACCCATGCACCTCAAGCTCTTTCAGCCATGGCTAGAGGGGAAGAAGAAGAGGTTGCAGAGTGGAGAACACAAGACAATTTCTCCAGCTTCTTTAGGCCGTGGCACCCCCATCATCCAGAAGCCAGAGGAGGCAGTTGTAGTGCAAGCTCCTTGCCAGTAGATGCCATTCTTATTCATGGGCAGGCAGGGGGCTGCAGCTGAGACTCCTCACTGCAGTTGCTCAGCTCCCTCCCTATCTCTCCACCCCCAATCTTAGGAGGCTCTGAGTTCAGGGCAGGGAACTTTGGCTTGGCAGAGACTGAGCCCCTGACAAACAGCAAAAGCAGCAGCTTTTCCTCCTCCTCCTCGGGCTTGTCTACATTACCGTCTGGTTCGACAGGCAGCGATCGATCCAGCGGGGGTCGATTTATCGCGTCTAGACTAGACGCGATAAAACAATCGTTGAGCGCTCTCCCGACAACTCCGGTACTCCACCAGGGCGAGAGGCGCAGGCGGAGTCGACGGGGGAGCATCAGCCATCGACTTACCGCAGTGAAGACACCGCGGCAAACAGATTTAAGTATGTCGACTTCAGCTACATTATTCATATAGCTGAAGTTGCGTAACTTAGATCGATCTCTTCCCCCCAGTGTAGACCAGGCAGTGACGGGCAAAGGAAGGAGATGGGGGGTGGAGGTGGGACGGAATGTCAGTTCCAGAGCCATCCAGTGGCTAACACAGTTTACACAAAACATTGGGCAAACAGCAAACAGTGTAAATGCTTCCAAATGCTAAGGGCACTTACTGAGTAGTCTTGTGAGGCTCTTCTGGGTGCTGGCTAGTAATATGGGCAGTGGTACTGTCTGCAGATTTGAAGGCCATTGGACAAAAAGAACATTTGTGGAAGACTTCGCAGTGTTTCTCGTGAATGTGCGCTTTCAGCATAGCTAGCGACATAAAGACAACTCCACAGTGGATACACCTGGAAGGCAGAGGGAAAAAAATCTGCATTACAAAACACCAAGCATTGCCTCTTTTCAACTGCCAAAGGGAAACACAAAAGTGAAGAGTGGAGGGCACCACAGCATGGTGTTAGTCTCATTTGACCCCCTCAGTAGTGATCTGGAAGAGGCAGAAAGCAGAATGTTAACGGAATTCATGAATCGTAAGGCTTTGCCCATGCACTGACGCATGGAAAGTAAGGGGTTAACTGATGCCGCTCCAAAATCATCGCAGGCATTGGCTAGCACCAGCTCATCAGTCTCCCCCTTCTATCTAATCCCCAGCTCCCTGTTTCATGTTAACTCAGCGATTGCCTGTGTGCACCAGGCCTGATGCAACAGCAGCCTTGTGAGTCCCTTGTGGAGCTCCAATTTCCTGCTTGGAGGCTTTGCCTCCGGTTCGGTCTGGAGGTGGCGGTAGAGGGGGATAAAGACACTGCGCGTGTCCTGGCTGAGCAAACTGGGGGCTCCAGAGCCGTCCAGCTGGTATCTTGCACCAGCACTAAATTCCCATTGAAAGGCTAAGGTAACAGAAAGCAATCCCACCCTATTGTTTTCTTCCCTGTCTCCCAAGAGATTGGAGGGAGGGGGGAAGTTGATGGCCCTATCACAAAAACACCCTGTTTAAAATAACCCTATAACCTCCCCCTGTCCCCACCCCAAACCCTCATTGCAGCATCTGGTCACATTACAGCTCCAGGGCTCAGCCCCCCAGCCTTGTAACTTTATTTCCCAGCAGGATATTTATGGGAATGCTGGGAAATGTCCATCATCAGTGAGAAAAAGAAATACAAAAGGAGCTTAGAGAAATTAAGAACACAGGCAGGAAAGAGCAAAATGAGATTCAGCTCAGAAAAGCAACTAATAGATCTGGGGAAAATAATCCAAATCACAGCCATTCAATGGGTGAAATACATTTGGAAAGCAGTAATGTCATAAGAAACCTAGGAGTGGGAAATGGTAAACACAATACAATACAGTTCAATATGGCAGCAATAAAGGTTATTATGATTTTCAGATGGGATGTCATATGTCCCCCTGTATACAACTCTGATGAGACTGTCTCTCTAGTATTGCACTCAGCACCAGGCTCTTCAGTACCAGAGACATGGAAACAAACTGGGGTAGAGAGGAGAGAGAGAAAAGAAACAAAAATAATGAAGGGCTTGGAAGGAATGATTAATGGAGAATACTTTTGGGCTGGGTAGGCAAGTGCCTGCTGGAAAAAGAGGAAAGAGTGGCCTCCAGGGATAGTACACCCAGCTCACCTCTCTGCATCTGGCTTTCTTCACAACTAAGGCTATGGCTACACTACAGAGCTTACAGTGGCGCAGCTGCATTACTGCAGCTTTGCCACTCTAGCGTTGCTAGTGCAAACATTCTAAGCAGATGCGAGAGAGCTCTCCCATCGACTTACTTCAGCCCCCAAGAGTGGCGGTAGCTATGTTGGCAGGAGAAGCTCTCCTGCTGACATAGTGCCATCCACACCGGCGCTTAAGTTGGTGAAACTTACGTCACTCAGGGGGGTAGCTTATTCACACCCCTGAGCGCCATAACTTATACCAACCTATGCTGTAGTGTGTATATAGCCTAAAACAAACAAAGGGAAGGGACAGTAGGGGCAGCCAAGGTCCTATAGGCAAGGTTCTCCCAAACTTTTATCATTTCATCCATTCATTCAGTCTCTCCTCCCAATTACAGAGACCTAGAAATACTGCCCCCACTGAGATGGCAACAACTGCTTACAACTGAACCATTCCTTCTTTCCATTCATCCCACCTTTTTTCTTATTCAAAATACACAAAACACTATTCTGTGTATCAGTTAAGGGTGCTCTCCACATAACATGCCTATGACAAAACCTCAAAAGCAAGGAAAGGAAAAGGTAAGCCCTCTAACAGCACATGACCTCTCCTCCTCCACCCAGATATATGCACCTGGCACAAATAACTATACACCACAACCTTAGGGCTTGCCTACACTTACAGCACTGCTCCGGTGCACCTGCTCTGCTGTAGCGCTTAGTGAAGAGGCTACTTACACCAATGGGAGAACATCTCCCATTGGTGTAGATACTCCACCTCCTCGAGAGGTGGCAGCTATGTAAACATGAGAAGCCCTACCATTGACATAGCACTGTTTACACTGGGAGTTAGGTCGGCATAACTGCGTCGCTTAGGGGTGCTGATTTTCCATGCCTCCGAGCGACATAGTTAAACTGACGTAAGTTGGTAGTGTGGCTCAAGTGTAATTCTGTTGCTAGGATGACAGCCCTCCAGCAATCCCTCTCCAAACTCCTACCACAACAAATAAACCAGACTATCCCACTGTCTCAACTGTCCCTTCTGCACTGTTCTGGGAAACAACATTCACTCAGATTTGGGATCAGATATGTTATGTGTAGACCCTGACCCTAACAGGATTTGCGTGTATGGATTTCCCAGTTTTCTTAGTTTTAGAAAGGATCTCTGACAAACCAGCAGCTGTCTTGAAACAGGATCTTCATGACAGTAACCAGCCACTCAGGAGCTTTGAAAATAGCTCTCTCAAAGCTCCTCCTCTCCAGTGCACAAGAATGCTGCTGGAGTAGATCTCTTAAGCAGCTGGTGTGCTGTGATCACTGCTTTCCATGCTGGATAGTTTTGGTTCATTGCTTCTCTGTGCTCCTCTTTTGTTATATCCATCTGTTTTCTCTTGTCTTCTCTTTAGATTTTTAGCTCCCTGGGGCAGGGACTGTCTTAAGTCATAAAGTCATAAACTTTAAGGTCAGAAGGGACCACTATGATCGTCTAGTCTGACCTCCTGCACAACGCAGGCCACAGAATCTCACCCATCCCCCCACTCCTGTAACAAACCCCTAACCTATGTTTGAGCTATTGAAGTCCTCAAATCATGGTTTAAAGACTTCAAGGTGCAGAGAATCTTCCAGCAAGTGACCTGTGCCCCACGCCGCAGAGGAAGGCGAAAACCCCCCAGGGCCTCTGCCAATCTGCCCTGGAGGAAAATTCCTTCCCGACCCCAAATATGACGATCAGCTAAACCCTGAGCATGTGGGCAAGACTCACCAGCCAGACACCCAGGAAAGAATTCTCTGTAGTAACTCAGTTCTGCCCCATCTAATATCCCATCACAGGCCATTGGGCATATTTACCGCTAATAGTCAAAGATCAATTAATTGCCAAAATTAGGCTATCCCATCATACCATCCCCTCCATAAACTTATCAAGCTTAGTCTTAAAGCCAGATATGTCTTTTGCCCCCACTATTCCCCTTGGAAGGCTGTTCCAGAACTTCACTCCTCTGATGATTAGAAACCTTCGTCTAATTTCAAGTCTAAACTTCCTGATGGCCAGTTTATATCCATTTGTTCTTGTGTCCACATTAGTACTGAGCTTAAATATTTCCTCTCCCTCCCTGGTATTTATCCCTCTGATATATTTATAGAGAGCAATCATATCTCCCCTCAGCCTTCTTTTGGTTAAACAAGCCAAGCTCTTTGAGTCTCCTTTCATAAGAGAGGTTTTCCATTCCTCGGATCATCCTTGTAGCCCTTCTCTGTACCTGTTCCAGTCTGTTCCAGTTTGAATTCATCCTCAAACATGGGAGACCAGAACTGCACACAGTATTCCAGATGAGGTCTCACCAGTGCCTTGTATAACGGTACTAACACCTCCTTTTCTCTACTGGAAATACCTCGCCTGATGCATCCCAAGACCGCATTAGCTTTTTTCACGGCCATATCACACTGGCGGTTCCTTCTCCTCCTCTGTTACTTCCAATTGATGTGTCCCCAATTTATAACCAAAATTCTTGTTATTAATCCCTAAATGCATGACCTTGCACTTTTCACTATTAAATTTCATCCTATTACTATTACTCCAGTTCACAAGGTCATCCAGATCTTCCTGTAGGATATCCCAGTCCTCTGTATTGGCAATACCTCCCAGCTGTGTGTCATCCGCAAACTTTATTAGCACATTCCCACTTTTTGTGCCAAGGTCAGTAATAAAAAGATTAAATAAGATTGGTTCCAAAACCGACCCCTGAGGAACTCCACTAGTAACCTCCCTCCAGCCTGACAGTTCACCTTTCAGTATGACCCGTTGTAGTCTCCCCTTCAGGGCCGGCTCCAGGCACCAGGCAACCAAGCTGGTGCTTGGGGCGGCACCTGGAGGGGGGCGGCGCGGCGCTCTGGCCGCCGGGGGGAGAGCCGAGCCCCAGCCGGGGCTCGCCGCCCTCTCGCCGCCCTGCCCCCGGCGCTCTGGCCGCCGGGGGGAGAGCCGAGCCCCCGCCGGGGCTCGCCGCCCTGCCCCCGGCGCTCTGGCCGCCGGGGGGAGAACCAAGCCCCCGCCGGGGCTCGCCGCCCTGCCCCCGGCGCTCTGGCCGCCGGGGGGGGGGCGGGGGGAGCCGAGCCCCCGCCGGGGCTCGCCGCCCTGCCCCCGGCGCTCTGGCCGCCGGGGGGGGGCGGGGGGAGCCGAGCCCCCGCCGGGGCTCGCCGCCCTCCTCCCAGGGCTCCGGCCGCCCTCCCCTCCGGCGGCAGGCCGGGGGGCGCGTCCGGCCGGGAAGGAGCCGCAGCCGCAAGCGGGAGGGAGAGGCGCGGGGCTCCCCGGCAGCAGCAGGGATTCGGCCCACGCCCCCGCGCTGCCCACTGGGCCCCTGCCCGCTCCGCCTGGACCCACCACGCTGCCCCACGGGCTGCAGGGCTGGAGCAGCCTCTGGGCTGCGCTCCCGGCCCCAGTGTGCAGCGGCCCGGGCAGAAGCCCTCTGGTGCGGGGGGAGAGCGGAGCCCCCGCCGGGGCTCGCCCCCCTCGCCCCGGGGCTCCGGCCGCCCTCCCCCCGGCGCCCTGCCCCCGGCCGCCGGGGGGAGAGCGGAACCCTCGCCCCGGGGCACCGGCCGCCCTCCCCCCGGCGGGAGAGCGGAGCCCCCGCCGGGGCTCGCTGCCCCCAGGCTCCGCCCCCCCAGCAGGGGGGGGGGGGGGCGGCCGGAGGCTCTTTTGCCTGGGGCGGCAAAAAAGCCAGAGCCGGCCCTGCTCCCCTTTAACCAGTTCCTTAGCCACCTTTCAATTTTCATATTGATCCCCATCTTTTCCAGTTTAACTAATAATTCCCCATGTGGAACCGTATCAAATGGTTTACTGAAATCGAGGTAAATTAGATCCACTGTGTTTCCTTTGTCTAAAAAATCTGTTACCGTCTCAAAGAAGGAGATCAGGTTGGTTTGGCATGATCTACCTTTTGTAAAACTAGGTTGTATTTTGTCCCAATTACCATTGACCTCAATGTCCTTAACTACTTTCTCCTTCAAATTTTTTTCCAAGACCTTGTATACTACAGATGTCAAACTAACAGGCCTGTAATTACCTGGATCACTTTTCCCCCCCCCCCTTCTTAAAAATAGGAACTATGTTAGGAATTCTCCAGTCATACAGTACAACCCCTGAGTTTACAGATTCATTAAAAATTCTTGCTAATGGGCTTGCAATTTCGTGTGCCAGTTCCTTTAATATTCTTGGATGAAGATTATCTGGGCCCCCCGATTTAGTCCCATTAAGCTGTTCGAGTTTGGCTTCTACCTCGCATATGGTGATATCTACCTCCATATCCTCATTCCCATTTGTCATCCTGCAATTATCCCTAAACTCCTCATTAGCCTCATTAAAGACTGAGGCAAAGTATTTGTTTAGATATTGGGCCACGCCTAGATTATCCTTAACCTCCACTCCATCCTCAGTGTTTAGTGGTCCCACCACTTCTTTCTTTGTTTTCTTCTTATTTATATGGCTATAAAACCTTTTACTACTGGTTTTAATTCCCTTTGCAAGGTCCAACTCTACATGGCTTTTGGTCCTTCTCACTTTATCCCTACATGTTCTGACCTCAATAAGGTAGCTTTCCTTGCTGATCCCTCCCATCTTCCACTCCTTGTAGGCTTTCTGCTTTTTCTTAATCACCTCTCTGAGATGCTTGCTCATCCAGCTTGGTCTACAACTCCTGCTTATGAATTTTTTCCCCTTTCTTGGGATGCAGGCTTCTGATAGTCTCTGCAACTTTGACTTGAAGTAATTCCAGGCCTCCTCCGCCTT
The DNA here is from genome assembly GCF_028017835.1 of Emys orbicularis. NCBI lineage: Eukaryota > Metazoa > Chordata > Testudines > Emydidae > Emys > Emys orbicularis. Next base: position 49,440,244 of record NC_088692.1, read on the forward strand.
TAGATCCACAAGTTCTTCAGTCCAATCCACTTCCCTAACTAATTTCCTTAATTTTTTAAAGATAGCCCATTTGAAATCAAAAACCCTAGTCACAGATCTATTTTTGTTTATCCTTCCATTTAGTTTGAACTAACTCAGTGGTTTGAGGATTGGCCTGCTAAACCCAGGGTTGTGAGTTCAATCCTTGAGGGGGCCATTTAGGAATCGGGGGCAAAAATCTGTCTGGGGATTGGTCCTGCTTTGAGCAGGGGGTTGGACTAGATGACCTCCTGAGGTCCCTTCCAACCCTGATATTCTATGATCGCTCGAACCAAGGTTGTCCCCTACTACTATTTCTTCTATGAGGTCTTCACTTCTCACCAAAACCAAATCTAAAATGGCATCCCCTCTTGTTGGTTCAGCAACTACTTAGTGAAGAAATCCATCAGCTATCCCATCCAGGAAAATCTGAGCCCTATTATTATTACTAGCACTTGTCCTCCAGTCTATATCTGGGAAGTTAAAGTCTCCCATGATCACACAATTCCCATTAGTATTTACTTCATTAAAAACATTAAAGAGGTCTCTATCCATATCCAAATCAGATCCCAGTGGTCTATACCACACCCCAAGCACTATCCCAAGGGAGGCTCTAGTAGCTTTCTTCCCCAATGTGATTTTTGCCCAGACAGACTCTGTCTTATCCATTCCATCCCTTCTTATTTCTTTACAGTCTACCTCATCATTGATATACAATGCTACTCCACCACCTTTGCCTTTATTTCGGTCTTTCCTAAACAGCACATACCCTTCAATACCTGTACTCCAGTCATGACTACTATTCCACCATGTTTCTGTTATCCCTATAATATCTGGTTTCACTTCCTGCACCAGTAACTCTAGTTCCTCCATTTTGTTACCTAGGCTCCTCGCACTGCTGTACAAACATCTTAATTTTTGCTGTTTGGTTTCGCTCACATTCTTTACCCGATTAGGCACAGACATTCTACCGTCAGTATCACGTATTAGACTGGTATCTACACTACCCTTCCTCCTTATGTCCATTCTCCTACCCATGGCTGTATCCTTTATTACTTCGTTTTCTTCCCTCTCAACGTTAAAATCCAGCATGGAGATTACCTGGACATCTCCCAACCATCTCCCCCAAATTCCTAGTTTAAAGCTCTCTTAATCAGTTGTGGCAGCCTCCATCCTAGAAGTCTATTTCCCTCCCTACTCAGGTGAAGTCCATCCCGAGAGAACAGTCCATGAATGCCTCCCAGTGGCCATACATCCCAAAGCCCTCCTTATAGCACCTCTGCCTGAGCCATCTGTTGATCATCATAATCTTGTCACAACTTTGTTGCCCTTCTCTTTTTGTTCTTGTGTGGTGTGTACAATGTCTAGCACAGTGCAGCCCTGGTTTATGATTGAGGCTCTTAGCGGCTACCACAATACAAATAAATAATAAAAAATAATCCCTTGTGGTAGGCCCCAACACCAAGAAGAGGTAGGGATATTGACAGAACTAACAGAGACTACTGTGGCCACACCGCTCCCCTTTTCCAGCCAGCTACGCACTTCAAAAAAATCCTGTCCTTTGTAAAAGGAGCTGCTGCTTTGTCAAAGATCCTCCCCTATGACCCAACACAAGTAATGCTGAAGTACAAAACTCCCTTCCTCTTGACTATGGTAAGCCCTGACCCGTGACCAGGGCCGGCTCCAGGCACCAGGCAACCAAGCTGGTGCTTGGGGCAGCACCTGGAGGGGGGCGGCGCGGCGCTCGGGCCGCCGGGGAGAGCGGGGCCACAGCCGGGCTCGCCGCCCTCCCCCCGGCGCTCTGGCCGCCCTCCCCCCCGCGCCCTCCCCCCGGCCGCCGGGGGGAGAGCCGAGCCCCAGCCGGGGGGAGAGCCGAGCCCCAGCCGGGGCTCGCCGCCCTCTCGCCGCCCTGCCCCCGGCGCTGTGGCCGCCGGGGGGAGAGCCGAGCCCCAGCCGGGGGGAGAGCCGAGCCCCCGCCGGGGCTCACCACCCTGCCCCCGGCGCTCTGGCCGCTGGGGGGGGGGGGGGGAAGCCGAGCCCCCGCCGGGGCTCGCCGCCCTCCTCCCAGGGCTCCAGCCGCCCTCCCCCCCGGTGCCCTGCCCCCGGCCGCCGGGGGGAGAGCGGAGCGGGGCTCGCTGCCCTCGCCCCGGGGCTCCGGCCGCCCTCCCCCCGGCGGGAGAGCGGAGCCCCCCGCCGGGGCTGGCCGCCCCCCCACCCGGGCTCCGCCCCCCCCCCCCCCCCGGCCCTGCCCGTGACAAAGGAGATATTACCATGGAGCATCTAACAAAAGGCAGGTGCTCTCCTAAAGCATTCAGGATGTATTCCAAATGTCACACTGGAGAATGGAGGTAGGTGATGAAACATGTTATTTGACAGCTCTCTGTTCCAAGTTTTCAATTATGAGAGAAATGCCAATTATTTTTTCCTTTTTGTTAATGAATTTGAAAATTTTTACCAGTACCCTGTGAATTCTGCAGCCATGAAAATTGCAGCAGATTTCACCCCCGCCTCAGAATTGTGATCCAGAATCTCAGATTTCATGTGAAGTTTCGAACCCTCATGGTTAGAAGAAAAAGCTTGAAAGTGTAACCTGAGTGAAACGAATGCAGTGATGTCTGCCTGAGTTTGCAGGCAGCCTGAAATGATATCTCTGAGAAAAGGAACTGAGTCATTCATCTTAATGGGCTGTTAACTCAAACTTAAAGATGGTGGCATATTGCTGAAAACTAGAGTGTAGGGACAGTGAAAAATAAATTGAATTTAATATGAAAACAAACAATAGAGGAATGCAAGGAACGTATAATTTATTTTTATATTTAATTCAATACAAATCTCCATTTATAAAATGTATTGGTAACAGCTACAGAATTTCCAGAGTGCTGCAGAATCTATGGACTTTGTCACAGAATTTAGGTCCATCTTGCCATTGAGTACATGGGGCCTTGTATATTGCAAGACACACTAAATCTCACAGAGCAAGACTTTCTACTGTATTCCAGCAACCCAAAGGGACTAAAAAGCGGTCAGATTTGGCCAGCTGAGAATTCTTCTAGTGTGGGGGAGCTTCCACCTGGCATGAAGATGTGTACCTGGTTCCTATGTGAATCACTCACCCCACACACAAGAAAGGAGATAGAGAGGAGCATGGCTGGGATACTGCTACACTCTGGCATTCTGTGGTCTGTTGGGGATCACAGTTAGCGGTCTTAAATTTGAACAGCCCTTAGATTACTCTAATCCAGGGGTTCTCAAACTGGGAGTCGGGACCCCTCAGGGGGTCACAAGGCTATTACATGGGAGGATTGCAAGCTGATAGCCTCCACCCCAAATCCCACTTTGCTTCCAGCATTTATAATGGTGTTAAATATATAAAAACGTGTTTTTAATTTATAAGGGGAGGTCGCACTCAGAGGCTTGCTATGTGATAGGGGTCACCAGTAAAAAAGTTTGAGAACCACTGCTCTAACCTATGCAAGGGCCAGTACAGATATGCAAGGAGAATCTGAGTATGTCTACACAGCAAAGAAAAACCTGCAGCTGGCCTGTGCCAGCAGACTTGGGCTGAAGACTTTCGGGCTTGGACTGGCTGGGACAGTCCCAGACTTCAGGCTCCGGAATAAGCCTGGAAGTCTACATAGCAATGAAACAGCCCTGCAGCCCGAGACGGCTGGCATGGGCCAGCCATGGGTTTTTCTTTGCCGTGTAGACATACACTCAGGGAGCTGTAACCAGCTCCTAGATAGGCGCTTCATTGCACCAAATAGCTCTTACAATCTTGCAAAGATCTATGTATTACCTATCTTAAAAGCAAAATTTTCTGCAGATTTGTGGGATCTCTCCATTTTGGAGAGCGTGGATGTGGTGTTAACTTTCCTAGAGATACCCAGGTCCTATTGTTGAAGGCACATATCTTTCTAAATAGAAAGCTAACAGTAAAAATAAATCTAAGCTTGAGTGGGACTGATGCCAGTGGGTATAAAACTGGAAAGATTTCAGGGCCAATATTTTCAAAAGTCACTAATAATTTTGGGTGCCCAACTTGAAGCTTGTACAAATTGGCCAATTTTTTTATTTTTTTATTTTATTTTTTTTTAAGTGAGCTCAAATTCATTTCAGCACTCAGAAATGCTTTCTAATAGTTTTTATTTACTGTAATCATCTTCTTGTTACATGAAATATTTTTAAATCTGTTTTGCTGTTCCAGAATGCTTTCCTTCGTTGGGATGTGTGAGCAATTATCAACGCAAATAAATAGACTTTATGCATTTCTGAAACTGATAGGAGGAAGTGATTTTTATGCTATCAATATATTAAAAACAATCTTTCAGTGGGACTTTGGATTCAGCCCTTGCACCTCAATCTGCCTAATTTTCTGTAACAGGTAATAAAAAAATCTGTCTTTTTTCCAAAGAGCTGAAATAGTCCCCCATTCTTCCTCACATCTCCAGACAGACCCTTATAAACAGAACAAACCTGTATCCAACTTTGCGCGAGTAATGTAGGCAATTCTCCTTGACATGGGTTTGGAAATGGGCTGATCGGCACAGTATCCCGCACTCTGGGCAGCAGTAAGGGGACTTGTGAGTATGGATTCTTTGATGAGCACAGTAGCAGCACTGGTTAGGCAGCATCATCTGGCACACTTGACAAGTCTGGAAAAGAAAAGAAGAAATCATATTAACCATTTATTCTACATAATTTTTTTCTTAAGTGATCTAATTTCATCCTAGAATCATTCAAACTGGAAGAGACCTAAACGATGCCTGGTTTTGCCTAGTACATCTCCACTGATGGAGATTCCACAGCACCTTGGCAGCTTCTTCCACAGCTGAACTCTTAAAAATTCTTAAGTTAGAAACTATTACAATGGGACCACCCATTCCAAGACCATGTCTTGTGTCACTCATAATTCTTTTAAAAACTTTCACCAAATAGGCTGAAATCTTCTATATTTGGTCTCTTCCTCAAAGTACATTGTTCTGAAAAACTTCAGCAAAAACCGTTCAGTCATTTTTTTGGGTAGGAGGCGAGAGGGAGTAAAATAATTAATGTTTCCCGTTATAAAAAAACCTTGCTTTAAAAAACACAACAACACACCTTTAATGCTGAAGTCACTCTGGTAAAATGTTGGAATTTGGTAGGGAAGTACCCTGCACAGAGAAGTGCATTTGAGTGTCCCTTGGAAAACTGCTTTTGACTTTGACCAAGTTATGAGCCTTCAAAAATTACATGCCACCCATACTGTACATTTTGCAAGGTTTTTCTTGCTAATCTTGTATAGTGTGAAACTAAGGAAGGCAAGAATATACACACATAACTTGGTTACACTTTGAAGGAGCCCCTTCCTCAGTTTCTGCAGACCTTATGTAGTCCAGCACTCCTGCGTGTGCAACTGGAAGGAAGGGCCACTACTGTGTGTTAGAAGTATAGGTTTGCAGGGAAAATTTCATGAATTTGGTATGTAAATTTTCTACATGAACATGGTTTCAATTCCGATGGCTCCAAAACCCGCTGGCACTCAGGCTCTAGCAACCCCAACTCCTCTCACTTCCCCCAACAGATTCAAGAGATGGTTGACAATCTGCTAAGGAGAACAGTAGGGAAATGCCTGAGCAGGTGTACAGCTGTGGTAGACATCTGCCATGCAGAGCTCTGCTCTGCTATGTTTAGTGGCTCTGTATGCATATACTCCCCAGCTCCTAAGTTTCACGGGTGAAAGACTCTCTCATAACGTGCTTGGGAGTGTTCTGATTGAGTCCAGCTAAACTGCTCCAGATCATGGAATTCTTATTTACTAACCTTTTTCTTTCAAAAGCCTTGGAAACCTCATTAAAGAAAAAAGTGACACTAAATAACATTAAGAGGGCTCAATGAAACTCTCACAAGTAGGCCTGGCAGAATTCAATTTTTATTTTTTTATAATTTCAACAGATAATTTTGAAGCATTGTTTCTATTTTTACCAATTTAACTTTTCAAAGTTGAGCAAAATTATGGGTTTTAACCTTTTTTTAAATTTTTATCTATTTAAATTTTCACAGTTGTGGGAAATTAGGAGGGGTGAGACAATTATTTAATAACAGTAGACACAGAGGTTCAAAAAATTAAAGCTTTATGACCGTTAACACAAATTATCAACAGTACATGTCAAAACACATAAGTAAATACCCTTAAATCAAAGTTCTCAAGCAGCATTTTTCTTACTTTGCCTGTCTGTAAATTACAATGATCATCAATGGAAATATTTTTTGTTAATTTGTGTGTGTAAAGTGAAATTTACTTTTACCAACAAAAATCGAATCTTTCCAAGCCAAGTTATAAGTCAGTGCCCAGTCCAAATTAAGGCTGCATACACTACGTTAACCATGCCTCCTTGTGGGTGTGTGTGGATCTGTATTTATAATATCACAAGCTATTTCTACAGTACAACATACAATAGTTATTTCCTACATCCTTAAATACATGTGCATAACATTAGCGTTGTGTACTATGCTGTGTGTATGTCAGAGTCCTTGAAAGTGATTTATGTGAAAAGTATACAGTAAGCCACATTTACCTACCATATTTCAAATTATAAACTACAGAAATAGTGAAAATGAACTGGTATATACAGTCCACCTAAATTAATAGCTATGTTAGTGTCATAATTAGCTGCCTCACCTCTTGAACTGCACCGAAGGCAGGCTGTACTATATGCCAAGCTCTCTGGAGTAGCTCATGAGCGTGAGTGCCAACCTCAGGGTAGACTGTCAAGGAACAGGGCAAAAACCCCAAACTGGTTGTATGTTCTATAATTAGATTTCACCAACCAAGTATCAAGTGTGACCGCCTCAAGCGCTGTAACAGCTTTAACATGGAGACAGTCCCCTTGGGCACTCTGAGCTATCTTACCACCCAGGCAAGCCTGCCTTTGCGATAGATGATCCCTTACACCAAAGTCTCAACAATATTCAGGTGACTACTCCCAGTCTCACAGGACCAGTCACTTACCCCAGGTAAACTGTACCTTAGAGATCTCTCTCCAAGGACAACACTTGCAGTCAATCCTGTAATAAACTAAAGATTTATTAACTACGAAAAAGAGTTATTTACAAGGTTAAAGCAGGTAAATATACACACAGACACAGGAGTTACAGTCTTAGGTTTCAAAAGGAAATAGACGCTGCTGTAATATGCAAGCTCTGTGTGTCCTTTAGGGCTAACTGAAACTATGCAGCTTGCGGACCCCTTGTTTATGCTTAGAAATATTGCTCTCTCTAAATTTCAAGGAGGTAGAGATAAAAATGTTCTAGCATTTTCTGACTTTTGAGGCCTTAACCATGCACCCTTTAAAATACTCTTATGTGGTTTTAGCTAACGGAATTAATAGCGCTGATAGTTAAGGCCTAACATTTTCCATTAAAAGACCCTTGTTTTCAGTTGCTCATAACTGTGAGAAACTTTAATTGTTAGGGCTGAAATTTTCTAGGTTTAGTCCAGGGGTAGGCAACCTATGGCACGCGTGCCGCCTGATTTTCAGTGGCACTCACACTGCCTGGGTCCTGGCCACCAGTCCGGGGGCTCTGCATTTTAATTTAATTTTAAATGAAGCTTCTTAAACATTTTTAAAACCTCATTTGCTTTACATACAATAGTTTAGTTATATATTATAGACTTATAGAAAGAGACCTTCTAAAAACATTAAAATGTATTACTGGCACGCGAAACCTTAAATTAGAGTGAATAAATGAAGACTCGGCACACCACTTCTGAAAGGTTGCCGACCCCTGGTTTAGTCTCTGACTCAGATTAGATTGGTTAGGAAAGTTTGAGAAAAAATGATGCAGCTGTTTTCAATAATGTTAAAAGAAACTGACTGCCTTCCCCCTCATAGCCTCTGAACTCCAGAACCTCCATAATTTTATAATGAATTTGCAGTGGGCAAGTGGATAGTCCCTACGACTTCAGCAACATGAAGAGTACTTTGGCTCTGATCCAATATAACAATTTTAAGCACAAGAGTGGACTGGACTATTCACGTGCTTAAAGTTAAGCATGTGCTACGTGCTTTGTTGGATCAGTGCCAGAGCACTCTGCACCTTGCAGGATTAGGCCCAAACTCACTATTTGCATATGTACAGCAGAACTTGCTCAGCACTGCTCCCTTAATATTTTGAACGTTCCAACTGAACTGGCCTAGCCATCCCTCTTACATTTACATATCAACAGGTAAACTGTACCTGCTCATCAACAAAAATAGCCTTTGGCCTATCGGAGAGTGCACTGGGCTGGGAGTCAATGAGACCAAAATGGCCTGAGAGGTTCCACCAAATGATTTTTAATAAAACGCAGGTCTGTAATGAAGCTGCCCTAAATCTCATTCACATGGTCACAATACTTCTCAGAATAAATATGCCAAATCTATGTGCTTAGTTTTGGAGAGATGGTATCCGGTCTCTGACAGTGCCTGGTACCAGATGCTTCAGAAGAAGGTGAAAAAAACCCTTAAGTTATCAATGATGCAATAACCTCCCCAACGATTCCTCAAATCTTCAGTCAGAAGTTGGCTTATGCCCTAACTTTGTTTTTGTTCATTTGTTTTATTATTAATTATTATTATTATTGTAACATTGAGCACTTTCATTATCTATATAAATGTCTAGTCCATTTTTTAACCTCAATGTATGGCAGTCAGTTTCACAGGCTAATTGCGTGTTCTGTTAAACCTGGTAAAAATAATTTTTAAACCTGCCGCTTTTCAGTTGCATTACATATCCCTTTATAGAGTTATACTTACATAGATCCTAACACCAAAGGGCCAATCATAATAATCTAATCTGATCTCCTGCATAACACAGGCCATAGAATTTCGCCTAATTCCAGCATCAAGCCCAACAAGAATTGTGCCTGAACTCCAGTATATCTTTTAGAAAGACAGCCAATCTTGATGTAAAGACTTCAAGTGAAAAAGAATTTATCAGGAATTTAAGTTCTTCCAATGAGTTATTATACACCACATTGTCCACACTAGACATTTTACTGAGTTAATGATTTGCCAATTGCTTGTAAAAGACAGCCTTGACACTCCTCAGACATTAGTTCTTTACCCTAGGAATTGGGCTGCATGCAGCTTATTATAACTATTTCGGTTGGGGGTGTGTGTGTGTGATTTTTTGTATTGAAATACTTGTACATCATTTAGTGTGGACACAGTTTTATCAGGATAAAGGTGCCTCATGATTGTATAAATTAATCCCCTTCCCATATGGGAATAAGCACTTTTATACTGGTATAACTGCATCTACACTAGGGGGAGTGTAGGGAGGGATAGCTCAGTGGTTTGAGCATTGGCCTTGTTAAACCCAGGGTTGTGAGTTCAGTCCTCAAGGGGGCCGTTTAGGATCTGGGCAAAAATCTGTCTGGGGATTGGTCCTGCTTTGAGCAGGGGGTTGGACTAGAAGACCTCCTGAGGTCCCTTTCAACCCTGATATTCTATGAATCCCATAAAAAAAGATTAAATTTCAATATATTGGTACGGCTGAAGTGGTACAATTTATGTGGAGACAAGGCATGGGGCAAAGAACAAATGTTTATATCCTAGAACAAATATTTGGGGAATGTTCACACTAGTCTTTAAAGATGCATTATCTACAGTTAGTTAACTGGCAATCAATCAATTTGAATTACAAAGTCTAGTGTAGACCAACCCACTGTTAAAAAGGTGAGTCTTATTTCCAGTCTGAATTTGTCTAACTTCAAATTCCAGCCATTGGATCTTGTTTTGCCAGTTCTCTTCCCTTTCTGGAATGCCAGCCCCAGGGCTACCTCCCTTGTTCCAGGCACCCACCACTGGAGTTAGCGCCACTCCTCTGTAGTTCCACTCCCCAGGCACAGCCTGCCCAATCACTCCTCTTTCCTCCCCCCCCCATGGCAAAGCAGACTTGACTGCATCATCTATAGCAGCCACCAGCTATAATCCCTAAATACCTAGCGTTTTAGATTCTCTCGTTCTGCCCGGTCTCTTTCAGATAATGCAACAACACCTTCCTAATACTACACTTTCCCCCAATATTTTTACTAAATAACAACGTAACATTTATTACCTTAAGCCATTTAAATTCCTCAAACAGCTTTTCCCTTTCTTCCTCAAAGCCCTTACATACCCATAACAGTTAATCAATTGTTTCTTCTACCAGACAGCACGCACATAGTCCGTCTTTGTGATTACTGATTTGATTTTCATTAAAATCACAATGGCCAGTGAGTATTCTAAACAAAATCACTTCATTTTTCCTATCCGGGCCCCAAAGCATGACATTATCCTCAACTCTAGTGCACAATTCAAAAAACAGTCTTCCTCATTTTTCGTTGATCTAAATTTTTTGCCATTCCTCTTTTAAATTTTTTGTACTAGGCTTTTGAATTCCTGTTTACTTAAGGGCATTTCTATTTCAATCTCTATTTCTTAGAGCGCTTTTAGCTGCTTTGTTAGCTATTTTGTTCCATTATCCTGATATGTGCTGGGATCCAAGCTAATGCTACATGTATCCCCATCTGTACTAACTTATTAGAAATATAATTTCATTGATTAAATCACTTCTACTTACAGATGCACCCTTTTTATTGCCATATGATCTGCTTTAATCTGAAAAAATGACCCTCGCTGCAGTTTAACACTAGCATTATTGCTACTAGTATGGCTGTCATGACAGCTACAAAATTGGATATTCTTTTACATGCACTAATTCCAAATTTTGGTATACAATATGCTGTCCCTACTCTTCCTATTTTTTTTTTTTTGGACATATCTGTATATATTTTCAAAAACAACTCCATTTTTCCACTATATACTGGCACACTTCATTTTTGATACCTATAGTCTCCTTTTAACGCTTAAGTTTCTAAAATAACTCTAAATCCACATTTGGATCTGTGCTTTCCATCCATAACTAATTTTCCCATGCCTAAAAGTTTTGAACTCATTTAGCTTCTCCTTGTCTTTCAGCTCATGCATCCACATTTTAATTCGAATGGCATGTGGAGTTCTAACACTGTATGCTTATTGAATTTCCAACAATCGTCATAAATTTGGATGGTACTTTCATCACTGCAATTCCCTTTAACTTTGGCCCAGAAAGTTAGGTCCAGCAGTTTCAGTCGTAGTGTTACTGGCATTTCACTAGCAGCTCTGTGTAGCGTGCCTATGGGTGTAGTAAAAAAAGGCACCTCACACGACTTTTAGTGCCCGTGCATGTACTAAATCTAATTTTGTAGGTTTGATTTTGATGCTGACCCAAAAGCTTGCCAGCCACAGTTGATAACCGGTCTGATTAAGGCTCTCTCTGTATACCACCAGCAGTGTTTTCCCTTTTAGCCCCCCAATTAGCCCCAGCAATACTTTTAAAGCAGGTTGATCCTTCCTTTGCATTTATGTTTAACAGTCTGTATGACGATGGATAAAAATCAATGATTTAAAAAAGAAAATCGGATTTTTTTGATAAAATGCTTTTTGAGGGGGGAAAAAAGCAATCTAAACATAGTTTTAATTAAGATACATTATAGATCAACGATATCTCATCATGGAATAGGGGTTATACATTCTAATTCTATAGTATGAGACAATATATTCATGTAATGTTTAAGAAAAGTTTTGTAAATGAGTTCCAATAGTTCATGGATTAGGGACCCACTCTTACGGGGTTCCAGGGCCTTCTGTATAGGTTATTTAGGTTAATCTTTCTATCTACCCAATGGGGCTCAGTCTAGAAGATACCATCAGAGATGCTTAGTTTTGCAGTTCTCAAACTGTGGATATGTGTCTCCAGAGATAACATGCTTGTTAACAGCAAAAATGTTTTTAAACAAATAAATAAATAATATGGAGAGGTGAGAAATAACAGACCTCAACCCTATTGTCCCTCTGCAAATTTGTGTACACAGAGTCAATCCCTTACCTCTCTCTAAAAGTGCAAAGTTTCAAAAAGTTCAATGAATTGAAGATCGTTGGGGGTGGAATAGAGCTGGAAAGGAGAAGAAGTCTGGAGATAAATGTGATAAGGGAGGGACAGGCAGTAGAAACAAAAATGAAACTGTTTGAGCAGCATATTCCAGAAGTCTTGAGGTCTTTCTGAGCATAGCCTTCATTGATTTGAGATCTCCCATACCTTTCTCTCACTAGAAAGGAAAACCTATAATGGCAGCAGGCTGTAAAAGAAACCCAGTTTGGGAATAAGAACCATTCAAGAAATATATGTTTGCTGATGTTTTAAAGGAAGTCACACCAGTGAACTGGTGGAAGTCACTTAAGCAACTTGGATTCAGAGACTGTTGAAGTGAAAAATCTCACTTTTAACAGCAGTAGCTTCTTCTGCCGGTGTAGAAAGAATATTTTCTTCCTGTGGAAGAATTCATTCCAAAATGAGAAATCGTTTGGGACCTGAAAAAGCAGGAAAACTTGTTTTTCTTTTCCAGATTATGAACAAACAGGAAAATGAAGGTGAAGACGACTGCGTTAGCTGCAGAAGCCAATATTTTAAGTTTCTCATGTTCATCTGGCTGACATAGTCGATTTAATTTTTCTTTTTTTATAAAATATTTAACTATTTTAGTTAAAAACAATTTAACAAAAACAAACTTGATTTTAAAAAACTTGAATGTTTAACTAAATTCAAAAATTCATATGCTTGTTTTGTTAAAATATTAAGTTTGCTGTTAAAGAAAAAAATCCAGAATACATAATGTTGTTGTTTTAGTTAAATGCAACAATTTAAATGTCTGTCTGGTAATGTTCTCCTCCTAATACAGCATGGCAAGAAAATCCTCCAAATATTAATGAGTAACCTGTTGAATTGGAGATAATTTACCTCCCAATGACTTCATAAATATCTGCTTCAATTACCTTTGGTAAATGAAATAACTAAATCATTCATTTTCTGATACAGCTGTAAAACTAATCTGAAAAGTTTTCAAAATAAATCACTTTAAAGATGTATAGTGTGTACCTTCTAAAAATGAAACCTACATCTATCTCGGAGTTGTGAAGAATATGCATTAAGCTTATAACAACCAACAAGAATGCACTTTTATGTAGAAATCCATGATTAAATCGAGTCTTCCTGACTAGTGATTTACATCATGATTTAAATCAATTTGATTTAAATCAATTCCACCCTGCTGTATGATCTCTCCAAAGTAATTAAATATCAAATATTACCCCAGGGATTTAAGTCTTTTAACTATATCTAGTTATTCTCCATACAGACACAGTGTACACTCCTTTGTAGCTTTCCTTTTTGTAAAGATCAGTCCTTTGGTTTTAGCAATGAACAACTTGAAACCTCATGCATTTCCCCAGCCTGAAGTCTCTCGAAATGCTTTGCTGATTCTCCTTTCAGATACCTGCTCTTAACCCACAGAGCACAAGCAATCATATGCAAACAAAGTGACACCTACACCAGCATGTATTCATTTTGCATGTATAATACCATCATAATATTAAATAATGTAGGGCTGATGACACTTTCCTGAAGTGTACCCATTTTTAATATTATATATTTTGGACATAACATTTCCAACTCTGACCTACATGGTCTATTTACTCAAAAATTCTCTAAATCCATCTGTTCTTCTCCTCCTTATCAGTATTGTACCTTCTTTGTACAATATGCCTTCCCTCCACAACACGTTATACGCATCTCCAATATCTAGGACAGCTATCATGAAACCTTTGTTTCTCATACTTTTTTGTATTTCAGTTTCCAATTTAACTATATGTTCGATGGTTCCTCTTTCTCGCCTAAAACCATGCTGCACCATATGCCATTGTTTTCCAAATGGACAAATAATCTTTCATTCACAATTCTCTCTATAATTTTACTGAGACAGGGCATAATGGCAACTGGTCTATAGGTATTCACTTTTGTGGACAGTGTGTCTGATTTTCTTACTGGAATTACTACTGCATGTTTCCACCCTACCAATATCACTCCTTGTTTCCATACAATATTATATAATTCCAAATCAAACTGCTGTCCGGAAGATATCTAAACATTTAGATATATATATCTAATCTTTACCTGGGGATGAAATTTTGGTTATATCAATACCTTTCTCAAGTTCCCGCATATAAAACCTTTAATTCAATACAATATCTTCATGTTTTCACCAACTATATAATAGTTCATGCCCCTCTTCAATGAATTGTCTTTTAATCTGGCGAAAAGCTGCACTTTGATTTTCAACATTATTCACACCTCAAAGTTTCTACTAAAATTTTTGCTCTCTCATTATCAGAACTTCTAACTATTTTGTCAATCCCAATAAGACCTGGCATATAGCTACTCTTATTCTGAATTCCATGCATTCTTCTAATTTGCCTGTATATTTCTGATGTTTGGGTATCTTTATTTAACCTCACACAATACTTCTTCCAACTCTTTGTGCTATTGCCTTACTTCTTTTATACTTCATTAAAGCTTCACTATTCATTGTATTTTTCATTTTCTTATAGGTTCTGGTCCTTTCTTTAACTACCATTTTGCATTACTCATTCCACCACGGAAGTGAGTTTTTAGTTTTGGGGTACTTCAATAGCTTAGGTATAGCGACAATAGTTGCAGCTATTATCCTCTTTATTACATTGTTGCTGAAATTCTCTATGTCATCACTCACACAGTGTTCATTCACAAATTCAGCACAATTACTTGTAAACAGGTGCCAGTTAGCTTTCTTAAAATTCCAGGTGGATAATCTTCCATTATCTTCAACCTTACCTTGCCCTTGAAAAGTAGTAAGTACAGTATAAGGAAATGATTTCTCCCCAGTCCTTCTTCGTTATATATTTCCCAGATGCATTTGCTCGCAGTATCTGCCGTTATAATTCCGACGTCTAAGCAAGAAAACCTACCATCCACTACAGTTGGATGCCATCATTTAAACCACTAGATTATCATCACCTATGAAGCTTTCTAGGCATGTTCTTCTTTCCCACAACTTATTATGGCTGTTAAAGTCACCACATATAATACATGTGGTTTCAGTATTCACTATTTTTTGTAATTCTGAGCTTGCTAATTTCCCACGAGTTACAGATATTATAAATTCTTTAAAAAATATTTCTCTTTTGCATTGGAATCTCAACAGCATTATATTCAAGACATACTTCTTCATTCTCTACTTCTACGTAGTTTAATGTTTCCCTTAGGAAAATACAATCACCTCCTCATCTACCCAGTTTTTAGTCTTGCCTATAAGCAATATACCCTGGAATTTCAAAAGCAAGATTTTCAACCAGCCATGGTTTCATGGATATATATATCTGGTTTAGTTCTCATTTCCAGTATATTTTCTTTTAGTTTTTGACCATGTGCTCTCAAACTGGCCACATTCCAATAAAATATTTTGGTTCCCACGTGTATCATATTTCTCCATTACCCTCATTCAAGATTGCTACCATACAAGTATTTTTCCACTTGATGTGCAATTTATAACTTCTGTCATAAATGCAATAACACTTTTTTTTTTTTTACTACTAATGTATCACCTATTCCTTGTGCAGTGTTTCCCCCTTTTTTTTTTTTTTTTAATAGAATGAGGCTGTCTCTGCAATTCCCCTTTTCCTGTGCTGATTTTCTCTTCCATTTCTGCCTGAGGTTTTGAGAGTCTCCTAAGAGTTTCTGCATAAGACAGGTTATTAATGATTTTTGTCTTTTGTATGTTTTTAGCTTGTCTTGCCGCAATACATGCTCTGTATGCTGGACTGTGACTACCACCGCAGTTACGACACTTGACCTGTGTGTCCCTTTTATACAATTTTCGTATGAATGCTCACCCCCACATTTACCGCATCTCATTTTCCCTTTACAAACGTGCTATATGCCCATACCATTGGCACTTAGAACACCTTAGAGGAGAGCGATATGTGACTTGGTTCTAAATATCTGATACCCTAGTACAGTGGTTCCCAAACTTTAACAACCTGTGAACTCCTTTCACTAAAACGTCAAGTCTCGCGAACCCCCTCCTAAAAATGAATATTTCCAGGGATTTTCTCCTTTACCTGAGTATAAATTATAAAAGCCGTGATCTTGGAAATATAAAATTTGTTTTTATGACATGCTCATTACACACTTATTTATAATTACAATATTTTTATTACATTATGGAAACGGCAACACTCTTCCAAGATCTCACTTTCGTAGCTTGTATCACTTTGAATAAACCTGTTATAAGACAAGGCTCCTATGTTTCATCAAGGAGTATCAGATGCAAAACAGCATGAAGGTATTTAAGAAGCCAACTCAAAGAGTTCCTCCTACACAAGCATTCAGGTCTTGAGCAGTCCAGGCAAACAACGCACGTTACAACAAAGCTTAAACTTGTTCTTCATAATAATTTTAAAAACAGTACACGCTGTCTATTTAATTTTAAATACAGCAAAAAATATCCACCTCCATTTCCATTTCTTATAAAGAGCCTTGAAGTTTAAATCTCCTCAGTGTGATAGATATGCTTGCTTTGATCTGCTTAGCTCTTGGAAGTCCAGGGGCTCCGGGCTGCTGGCCCCGTGCTGCCCAGGGTCCCTAGGGAAGCTCTGTCCGCCATTAGGGAATTTTTTCCCGAGAACTCCCTGTAACATTTCGCAAACCCCCAGGGGTTCACAAACCCCAGTTTGGGAACCTTTGCCCTAGTATTACTTTTTTAGATAGAGTCCTTACTTAAATGTAATCCGTACAGTTGCTGATGTCTTATTTCCTCCTCCTCTTTTACTAATCAGCCACTTACTAATACTGTATCTTCACCTATGCTTTGTGTTCTCTCAGCATTGGTCAGCTCCAATGGTACCTCTTATATTGCCCCCTTTGTTTCAGTCAAATACTTTGAAAGCTGGCAACTGTTTTAACTTTTATTGAAGTTTTACTTTTTAGCAGTTTATCACTCTGCTCCTTATTTTTACATTCAACTAAACGCCCCATCTTGCAACTTCCTGGTTCTTACTATATCCCCTATGATTTTTTTAATCTAGTCAGCTACTTTCACAGGATTAATGCCACCTAATTTTTTTTTTGGGGGGGGGGGAGAGGGGCTTGGGATCTCACAATTATAACATTCTGATATATTTTCTTCCTCTGCTTTGCTTTTTTTACTGATATCATCTGATTATACCTCTACTTTTTTATTCCCCCCTCCCCCTTGCATCCATTCCCTATCTCTAATAGACTTTTCTTCAGTTTCCAGGGTGACTTCCTTTGGGATCAGAAAATCTTCCATTTCTCCCCCCAAAAAAACAATACTTTTTTCTCACCGCTGCTCCTGCCTGCCTCTGCCAGGTCTTCATAGCCCCAGATGTAGCCCTGCCCCCTTTAATTGGCTCAGATGGGCCCACCTGCTCTGGGCTTGGTCTACTCAAAGGGACTAGCTACCTGTGATAACAGGGAAGAAAGACAGTCTAGTGCATAGGCACTGTCCTGAGACTCCTGGAACAGGCTTCCTGTGTGATCTTGGACAAGTCATTTAATCTCTCTCTCTGTCTCGGATCCCCACCTGTAAACTGGGAATAACATTTCCTTACTTCAGAGGGGTGTGGTGAGGATAATATCCATTAAAGATTGGGAGGCACTCAGATACTATAGTAACAGGGGACATATAAGTACCTAAGACACACAGATCAACTAAATTTCAAATCTTGATATTACTCTGACATATTTTCCATGAAAACATAATGGTTGGTATTGATGATATCTCTGTTCTCCAGATTTCCAATAAGGTCCTGTATTCGGCAAAATAACGAAATGGCTGAGATCAGTGTCAAGCTGAGTTACAATTACTCTTTTTAAATACTGGCACAATACTGACTTTTTCCAATCTTCTTTTTTCCATCCCCTGTCGCCCATTCCCAGCTCTCCGGTTAGATTTTCAAACCTTTTCCACTTCTATTTAGGCACTGGCAACAAGAGAGTTAATGAGAACCTGTGGGCATAATAGGCCACACTCCACTACACCTGCAGCAAATGTTAGGCATCAAGAGGGGAATTAAAAGGAGATCTAGCCCAGTCCAGGAAGGAGAGTAGAGCTTTGCTGCTCCTGATGTGACTGAAGATTAGTTGCAGCCCACAAACTGAGCTGAATTACCAGCTGTATGAGACCAAAGACTGAGCTGGCTAGATACACCCCTGCTAGAAGGGATGACCAGATTCTAGGGACTTTAGCTAAAATATGGGACAGGGAGAAGGCAAGCTCTGAATAGAAGGGTGGGTTCCACCAAGGATTCATTGGATGACCCTGCTGTCAGATTTTTTGTATTAATTTGTGGGGGGCGGGGAGGAGGGGTTGTTCCTGATTTCCTTTTAGACAATAGCACCCCCACAAGGGATAGGACTGAAGTGTTCCTTGGCCAGAGGGCCAAAGCACCACTACCCTGGACCTCACAGAGACCACAACCTACCAGTGGAGACCATGGCTGGGAGAGTTGTGCCCTAATGGACGACAAGGAGATGCCATAGAGGCAACCTGGTCACAAATTTGGTGGCGAATGTGGGCATATATCTAGCCCCCTGCTGAAGGGAACAGGTCAGAACTTTTCACACATATACACACACGAAAAAAGAAGGGAGCACCATGGCAGTATAGACATGGAGCAACTGCTGAAATGGATGGTGGAGCTGATCTGAAATTTAGCTGCTCAACAGCAACAATAATTGGTGCAACAGGTCATGACCCTACTATAACCTCCCACAACAGCTGTGCCCTCACTATGGCACAAGCCCAGCAATGCTACAGTGCCAGTCAGACTCACAAAGATGGAGCCTAGAGATGATTCAGACCCCTTTCTTGAAACTTTTGAACAGCTGGCAACTGCAGTAACATCCAGGAATAGACTCCCTAGAGCCCAGGGGTCACCTCTGGGGGACTGAAAACTTGGCCAGGGTGGCTGACATCCCAAAGAGCCCCTCACAGGCCCACACTTGCCTTGAAAATCATGGTGGTCAAGCCTAGCTCAGAGCAGGAGCTGGGGCAGCCCCGGCTGGTCCTAGGATTCTCAAGCTATGATCTAATAGGGCAACCCCTGGGGGCTGAAATGGAGATGGCATACGTAGAAGGGTCTATCTAGGGACTGGGGATAGGTCCCAATACTAGCCTCCAGAGTCATAATGTTTGTGTTTCCTGCAGCCAACCTGGGCACAAGTATGGGGACCATCCATTCATGGAATCTGGTTATGGGCAAATCTGGACTGCAGAGGCCTGAACACACCAACCAAGGCCACTTAAGTTGACCATCCCTGTTAAAGTAAACAGCATGGAAGTGATGGGCCTACTGGACTCAGGGTGTGGCGAAACCCTTGTAAGGGACTGTTTGGTACTGACTCCAGGAGCTCCCCAGTTTTGATCATAATCTAGTTTTAGTTTTGAGACATGGGCTCTTTAAAGCATCAAGTATATATTTCACTGGCTGGGAGTGTATTCTGCTTACAAAAAACAAATGAAACCAGGTCATGGTCAGTTGTACTTGGGCAGCCACTAAATTCAGTGATTAATTTCTCTCTGTCCATCAGAATGAGGTCTAATAGTGAATCACTCCATGTTGGTTGTAATAATTTTCTAATAGAAAAAGTGTCTATAATTTGTTGAACATTCTTTGTTCTTGTATTAAAAGGAAGGAAAAATAGATCTACCTTCTCTAACCATTCTTTATTCTGTTTACTTTTATTGTGTACACTTTTACTTGTCTCCTATGTAAACTAAACTCACTCAGTCTTTCAAACTGTTCATATGGAAGTCTGTTCATGTCTCTGATGCTTGTTTCTAAACCCCCTCTACTGGGCACATTTACATATAAATAAAATTTATATAAAAATAGGCAATAGTATTGCCTAATAAGATTGCCTGATACTTCTCATTAAGACACTCTTTTCAGATGCTTTTAAGTTTGCCAAATTGTAACTATTTGGACTGAAATTTTCCATGCTGCGTGTCTGCCTCAGGATGAATATTTTTTGAAAACTTAGGACAAAACTGTTCAGCCACTTCTGAGAATGACGCTAGGGAAAGATAGCCAATGTTGTTCAATTCTACTGGCCTTTTCTTTGAAAAGCTCTAGTGCCACCATGCTTTGGAGGAATGGAGAACCACTTTGTCTTTGACACTTCAGTTTTTCTACAATCAGGGCTTACAGCAGGTCACTTACTCTTCTGGCAGATGTTATGGTTCTAATTAAGGCTGTAAGAAAATCACAGGCTGCAATTTTGTTGCAGAAACCATAATTTTTAAACATACACTGCAACTTTTCATAGTTGCGACAAATTTGAGAGGTGTTGCGCCCTGCCACATTGTTAAAGTTGCAGTTTTGGTGTGGGCCAAACTGTAGCTGTAACTTTTGAACCAAACAATCACTACTTTCTCACAGCCTTAGTTATATTGTTTTTATTGACAGGTGAAACAGCAAACATTTGTTCAGAGGCTCAAAAGGAGAAAACCTAGTTTTTACTCAATAAGATCCCATTATAGAGCTGTACCTTTGACTGGTGGATAGATGTTCATTAGACCCTTAAATCTCTTTACTGTGTCATAAGCAAATAAAGTTCCATTATCAATTAGTACGTGATAAGCAGATGTAGCTACTAAAACTTTCACAGACAACGGTGAGACCATAAAGTTTCAGGTGAAGCATGCATTCAAGTATACCCAGACTTGAAACTTTTTCCCTAAGGTCACAGCATTTGTGAATAGATTGCTTCCTGAAATTTATCAAGACATGCTGCACTTCCAGTAAACAGGACCTCTCTAGATCTGTCAGAAGCCTATGAAGATCCAGGTGATAAATCTGGCTGTTCTGAGACAACAGGTCTATGCTCCCAGAACGAGGTCAATGCTCCTCTCTAGAAACATGCAGGTCTGGAAATCAGAAGCAACCAAAATTATTTTGGCTTCGCCTTGTTTTATATCTATTTTATTACTCTTTGGATGAAAGTAAATGGAAGAAAAGCACAGAGGAAACCTACTCCCCAGTTAAGGAGGACCTGGGAATGGGCTGACTGACTGCTCCTGAACAGAACTTCAGGCATTTGACATTTTGACTTAATACAATTTTTTTGGATAACTCCTGAGAGCAAAGATCTTGTCCATCATTGATACCTTCAGAGGCCATTCAGGCTCTTCTCTTCCATCTATGCTCAGATCATTTGATAGGTTGTTGTTTTGCCCATCAGATGCAGAGCAATGAGGTAAATGTGCTTAATACACCAGTCCCACAGCTTCCTTGCCCTGCTGAGTGAAATGAGCTCCTCTTTGTTTGTCCACATAGTACATGGCTTGTGTTGTACATAACAACTTGGACTGCCTCATGTTGCAAATAAGGAAGGAAAGGCTTCAGAACCCAGCGAACTGCCTTCAGTTCTTGGGAGTATCAGCAGGGGTAGTTGCTGATAGAGCTCGGGGTTGAATGTTACTCCTTTCAGGACACTGTGACTCTGTATCCACCATGAGAGGGATAGGAGTAACTTCTCTTGGATGAGTCAATTTCAAGCCCATGTCTGAACTTGGCTAGCAAAACATTATCTGCCAATGCCGCAGAGCTATCATCTTGAGCCAAGCATACAGAGTCATGTATGCAGCTGAGGCCATGAGGCTCATCAGTTTGAGGAAGAAGATGACTGTCTGGTTGGAGTTCTCCCAAAGTCTTGAGTACAGCTGACAATGTTCAAGTCTCTTTCCTCTGGAAGAAAGGCTTTTCCCTTGAGAGTCCACAACTTTCCCAATGAAGGAGATTCTTGGTGTAGCAAGTAATGGTGGGATTCACAAGAGGGACTTAAGTTATTCAATGCGCAGCATAGCACCACCTAACAGTTAGGCACCTAGCAACTTAGTGGAGTTCATAACTCTGAGTTAGGCAACTAGGCTCTCTATACACTGCAAGGGGGAGGGAGTTAGATACATAAAAATAGGATTCACAAAAGCCAACAACCTACCTGGGGAGCTGCTTAAACTAGACAATAGGAAATGACAAAGAATGGTGAGGCCTAAGCCCCGCACCTCAAAAAGACTTAGGCGTCTATAGCTTGGCCAGAGGGTGGCACCTATCTCCACTTGGGATTCACAGCTGAGTCTCCTCTCCTGGAGTTAGGTGCCTAAACCAGGTCAGTACTTTTCAAAACAAAACAAAACAAAAAAAGAGGTGATTGTGTCAGTGCCACCCCCAGCCCCATAACCGTTAGCTCAGTGGCATTCACCAAGGTCGAGATTTTTTTTTTTTTTGTGTAGTTTATTTTTAAAAATAAATGTTTCATTTAAATAAAATGTATTTAAAATGAAATTATGACAATATATGTTAAGGCCTACAATGAACCATTTCAATGATTTATTAAAATTAGGGCTGTCAAGCGATTAAAAAAATTAATCATGATTAATTGGCTGTTAATAATAGAATACCATTTAAATATTTTTGGACGTTTTCAAATATATTGATTTCCATTACAACGCAGAATACAAAATGTACAGTGCTCACCTTATTTTTGATTACAAATATTTGCACTGTAAAAAGCAAAAGAAATAGTATTTTTCAATTCACGTAATAGAAGTACTGTAATGCAATCTCTATCATGAAAATTGAACTTACAAATGTAGAATTATGTACAAAAAAACCTGCATTCAAAAATAAAACAATGTAAAACTTTAGCGCCTACAAGTCCAATCAGTCCTACTTCTTGTTCAGCCAATTGCTCAGACACAAGTTGGTTTACATTTGCAGAAGATAATGCTGCCTGTTTCTTGTTTACAATGTCACCTGAAAGTGAGAACAGGTGTTTGCATGGCACTGTTGTAGCTAGTGTCGCAAAATATTTACATGCCAGATGCAATAAAGATTCATATGTACTTCATGCTTCAACCACCATTCCAGGGGACACGTGTCCATGCTGATGATGGGTTCTGCTTGATAACCATCCAAAGCAGTGTAGACCAACGCATGTTCATTTTCATCATCACGAGTCAGATGTCACCAGCAGAAGGTTGATTTTCTTTTTTGGTGGTTTGGGTTCTGTAGTTTCCGCATCAGAGTGTTGCTCTTTTAAGACTTCTGAAAGCATGTGCCACACCTCATCCCTCTCAGATTTTGGAAGGCACTTCAGATTCTTAAAACTTGGGTCGAGTGCTGTAGCTATCTTTAGAAATTTCACATTGGTATCTTCTTTGATTTGTCAAATTTGCAGTGAAACTGTTCTTAAAACAAACAACATGTCCTGGGTCATCATCCGAGACTGCTATAACATGAAATATATGGCAGAATGTGGGTAAAACAGAGCAGGAGACATACAATTCTCCCCTAAGGAGTTGTCACAAATGTAATTAACGCATTTTTTTTAAACAAGCGTCATCAGCATGGAAGCACGTCCACTGGAACGATGGCCGAAGCATGAAGAGGCCTATGACTCTTTAGCACATCTAGCACATAAATATCTTGCGACAGCAGCTACAACAGCGCCATACTTTCTCACTTTCAGGTGACATTGTAATTAAGAAGTGGGCAGCATTATCTCCCAAAAATGTAAACAAACTTATTTCTCTTAGCAATTGGCTGAACAAGAAGTAGAACTGAGGGGACTTGTAGGCTCTAAAGTTTTACATTGTTGTTTTTGAGTACAGTTATGTAACAAAAAACCTACATTTGTAAGTTGCACTTTCATGATAAAGAGATTGCACTACAGTACTTGTGAGGTGAATTGAAAAATACTATTTCTTTTTATCATTTTTACAGTGCAAATATTTGTAATAAATACAAAGTATACAGTGCTCACTTTATATTCTATGTTGTAATTGAAATAGATATATTTGAAAATGTAGAAAAACATCCAAAATATTTAATACATTTCAGTTGGTAGTCTATTGTTTAACAGTGTGATTAATTCTGTTAATTGCGATTAATTTTTTTTGAGTTAATCGCATGAGTTAACTGCAATTAATCGACAGCCCTAATTGAAAGAATTTATTTTAAATTTAAAATAATTAAGCAGTACTTGTTTGCTCCCAAAGTTTTAAAAGAAAGTAATTTCACTGAACTGGAAATCACTGTCTAAGTACCTGGAACCAGAATTTGTTGAGGTGTTAAACCAGCTTTTGACAGCAGTAGCCTCTTCTGCAGGTGCAGCTTACAATGTTCCTCATGGCTGTATATAACACCTTGAGAATGTGAACCTACTGTAAACAATGCAGTCATGGCTGCCTGATGGTAAATGTGATAAACTATTCTAGGGTGGAGGTTTGAATGTTTGGTAGTTGTGGTGTGATCTGTGGAGTCCAGTTAGGATAGTGGTAAGGTGCCTGTGAGTGGGGGAAGAGATCATATGTATTAGGTAGATTTTGACTTCCTTGCCTTTGTAACTGTGTCACGCATGTTGTGTTCAACAACCTTGTTTCATTGTTTTTTGTGTACAATTTTCTAGGGTATTTTTTTTTTTTGTAATATACAAGTACCTGATGTCACACCTACATGCTGGGGGATATGCGTGGGCCCAGACACATGTCCAGGGTGGTGTTTCACACAGGTTGGACCTGCGTTAAAATGGGGGGAAGCCTTGAGAGCTGTGCAAGCATGGCTCTGTGAGGGGATCCACACCCCCAACATAGATCTGTACCTCCCTTTGCCCCAAATGCCTAATTCATCCCTGTGAAACACTGAGTAGAAAAACACTGGGTATCAATAAAACTCTTCCCCCAGGAGAAAAGTTTTAAACACAGCATATCTTGTTTCAGCAACTCCTCAGTTTCCTCCACTCCTGAGACCTCTCAACAAATCTCCATTTTCTGGTTTTAAGCTGCAGGTAGGCGTGTTCCCGAGCCATTGCCCCTTCCTCATTGCTTGTCCAGTTTTCTTCTTTGCAGTGTTGTTGTAGCTGTGTTGGTCTCAGGACATGAAAGACACAAGCTTCTCCCTTCCACCAACAGAAATTGGTCCAATAAAAGATATTACCTCATCTACCTTCCACCCTCCTTTGAGTGCCAGTCCATCTGGTGATATTTCTGATATAATTGGCTCTTTTTCCTCCGCCTGTGATTTTTCATGAGAGTCAGAGTGTTGGAAGTGAGTCATTCGGGGATCAGCAAGCTACGTGTCCACAAAAAGATGTTCCTTTACTTAGGATCTCAAGTCACTGTGCTCCTTTTAAATTCATCTTTCTCATCACCTCTTTGTTCATAGGTTTCATTATCCAACTAACTAAACATTCTTCTAGAAAACCAAAATTCAAATGTTCTGAGTTTGATCTGTGTCCTTTTTTAGTGTCCAGCTCTCACATCCATACAGGAAAACTGACCACATGTAGCCCTTCAGCAATCAAGTGCAAATATTCAGTTTTAACTTTCAACAATGTAGGAGCCTTTGAAAATTACTGAATACATTTTTGCAAGCTGTATTCATCTCGATTACTTTGTCACATCTTCCATCTGATATTGTAAGACTCCCTAAACAGGGATATCTATTCACTTGTTCCACCATTCAACTGCCAAGGTATAGGTGTTACCTACTTTGTGCATCACTATGTTTACTTATTATCATTATCATACTTCCTCATTCCATATTTCTTGCTGATATTGTTCATGGCAATAAGCATGTTCTGAAGTTCTTCCCTAGTTGAAGCAATGCAAAGCAGATAATTGATGCATCTTATCTTGTTGATATGTAGACCTGTATGCCCCAATAGGTGTCTTCTAAACCTCATTATACCTTCCTACCTCTATGTTAAACAGTTGGAGATAGAATGCAACCTTGATGCTGCAGTATTCATTCACTTTGCTGCTTTCAGTCCCCAAATACAGGCTTTTTATCTTGAGAATCAATTACATTCTCAAGAATAGGTAGTATCCTGTGTTGGATTTTAATCAAATGCTGTATCTCAATCTACAAAGCATATATAAAATTTCCCTTTGCACTTCCATCACATGCTTGCATAATATCGTCAGGGCAAAGATTGCCACCCTGGTTTCTACTCCAGTGAGGAAACCAAACTAACAACACCACTTTTCAACAAAACTTTACATGGGTGTCTTATCAGTTCTACAGTTCAATGTTGTTCACATTCTCTGGCATTACTAACTTTCAATAGAGGAATAGAGACTGACCTTTTTAAGTACTCCAAAAGTTCTCCTTGTGAGCATATCTAATTAAAATGTTTAGCACACTCTACTTTTTCAAATTATTAACACTATCTACATGGCAATGAATGTTGTCAAATATTTTTTTTTCATTTTCATTGTTTAATACATTTAACAAGTGGATGGAGCGTAACCAATGCACTGTTGAGGCACTGGGCTTCCCCTCCAGTCCCACTTCCCCACATCCTTTTGCACACATGCCTCTTCTACCCACTATTCCCCCTTCACTCACCTCCTCTGCCTCACAGACAGCTATTCACCTCACAGAGCAGGGAATGAGTGGGGATCGGGGAAGTGATGAGTCACAGTAGGAGCAGGGTGGTGAGCAGTGCTCTGTTCACATTGTCAAGGTTTTCTTCACAATCATTGAGGACCAGCCACTAGAAGGCATGCAACACACTCTCTCCAAACAGATTGTACAACTATTTCCTACGACAGCAAGAGAACAGTGGTAACAGGATTCCTTGGTTCTGTTCCTAGCTCTTAGAGGGGAGTATGGTCTAGAACAGGGGTCTCAAACACGCGGCCCGCGGGGTTCTTTCGTGCAGCCTGCCAAGCTCCCCCCGCCCCTCTGCCTACCCCGTGGTGCCGCGAGCCCCGCACCGCTCCCTGAAGCGGCTGGAACTATGTCCCTGCAGCCCCGGGCAGGGGGGAGTAGAGGGCTCCATGCTCTCGCTTCCAGGCACTGCCCCTCGCAGCTCCCATTGGCCGGGAACAGGGAACCGCGGCCAATGGGAGCTTTGGGGGAGGTACCTGGAGGAGCAAGAGCAGCACATGGCGCTGTTTCCCCCCCCGGGACTCCAGCTGCTTCCTGGAGCGGAGCGGGGCCAGGGCAGACAGGGAGCCTGCCCTGGCCACGGTGCGCGGTGCTGCCACCCCAGAGCCGTTCTAGGTAAGGGGCACTGGGCCGGAGTCCGCACCCCACATAGAGTCTCAGATCCTCAGTTACCTCATCTGTAACATGTTGGGGGAAACAATACTTGACTGCCTCCTGAGGTCAGGCTATGAAACCTTCCTCTCTACAAGAAGGGCACAGATTTATCATTATCAGGGACACAGGTAAGACCAGAACTCAGCCTCCTAGCCTAGACCAAGAGGGTCTGTTTTGTCAGTGTTCCAACTACTGTTCCAGCTCTGAATCTGTCACATGCATTCAATGCAGGAGGGTTAAAGTGGAACATAAGCATTATGCTGCCCCTCTGCGTAGTAGTGAATTTTACCCTAGAGCCTCAGTTCTTTGGTTTTTTTCTTTCCAAGGTCTTTAAAAAAAAAAAAAAAAAATAGCAAGAGATTGAAATTAATTCCCAAATGCCCTTTTCATTTCTCCAATATTCACCCAGTTTCAAAAGTCATTACAAAGATCTGGCAGCAGTTTAAGATATTAATTTCTGATGCACATGACTGAGAGCTGCTAACTTAGATATAGATATAGAGAGAGAATCAAGTTTCCTACATATTCCCCTACCTGCTCTTTATCAAGAACTTTTTTAAACAAACCAATACTTCCTAATTGTCCATAATGCTTTGTTTTTCTTTCTAAAGACAGATTTTAAAAAGCAGATGAGTAGCACAGTTTTTAGAATTATGAATTTTATCCTCCTTTACTTATTAGTTTCCCAGAGAAACAAAAACCTCACTGAGCTAGAGTTAAGGTCAAAAATAAATATCGCCTGTAAAACCTTATCAGATGTGGCCCTGTGGTTGTAAGGGTGTTTGCAAGTCAGGAAATCGAAGGCTAAAGTACAGTTCTACTCTGAAAAGTGGCTGTGTAAAAATGGCATCATTGGGCTTCCTGTTTCAATAAAACAATTGTCAAAATGACTCAGTATCACAAGTAAGAAGATAGTTAGTAAAACTATCAGCTCTGCAAAGAGCTTTGGAACAGTCAGACCAGGTTCTTTCCTACTCGCCCATCACCATCAGATTCCTGCAGGCTACACTCTGCCCTCAGTGTCTGTAAGCATGTGGGGCATGGTCTTCATTGATACACAACTGAAGTTTCAAAATTATTTAATGATGATGATATGCGATGAAGTAATCACAATGGCTTTTTTTTTTTTTTTTTTTAAACAATCTTTTTAGTACTGCAGGACCTTCAGAAGGTACTGTTAAAATTAATATTGACCCTGGCACCAGATAGCCAGTAGCTGTACGTATAGAAAACTTGTACGAACTGTACCAAAGTGAGACAGCAGAAGATGAAGGTATATGCTAACTATAAAGGGCAGTGTAATGTTGCACACTATGTGTCTATGGAAATATGCTTATGAGTGTAAATGACAACTGGAATATGCTTTGTGCTAGATATGTCATGTAACATCTGTGCAAAGGTTATGATCTACTGAATATATTCATCCTATTTGTATGCATGTATCATTTTTATATCTGAAGTTCTGAGCATTGGCTTTATGCTTGTATTTGAAGTGTTTGCTGTAGGAAATACATAATGGAGGTTTGGCCAATATATTGTGAAGGGTCTATTCAAGTAACTGGGAGTACTTAACTAACAATGGACTTTGGGAGACGCCAATCCACATCTGGGCTTTCTTGGGAATGTTCAAACTAACGGCGTCAGCCTGCAAAATGCTGAATCATTCATGGACATGTGACCTGCCCAGGTGGCTACAAACTCCATCTTGTTGTTGTGATTTTGCACAGAAGAACAAAGGGGCTTCTGCCCACAAGAGAGAGAATATAAGAGGCCCTGGAAGCCTCTCCATTTTGTCTTCAGCTGGCTCAAGAGATGGCCTCTCCACCCCAAAGAGATGCCTGAAAGAAACTGGAACAAAGGACTGTAACTACGGGGGTGTGAGTGATTGCTGGACCCAGGCCATAAACTACAACGTTGGTCTGAAAAGGATTGTACTTGAGATAACATATAGGGTGAGAAGTTAGTATTTGTAACTAGATCCTTTGTGTATTAAGTTAGCTTTGCGTGTTTTGTTTTATTTTGCTTGGTAACTTACTTTGTTCTGTCTATTATTACTTGAAACCACTTAAATCCTACTTTTTATATTTAATAAAATCACTTGTTTATTAATTAACCCGGAGTAAGTGATTAATATCTGGGGGAGCAAACAGCTGTGCATCTCTCTCTATCAGTGTTATAAAGGGCGGACAATTTATGAGTTTA
Source organism: Emys orbicularis (assembly GCF_028017835.1). NCBI lineage: Eukaryota > Metazoa > Chordata > Testudines > Emydidae > Emys > Emys orbicularis. The sequence continues at coordinate 49,469,511 of NC_088692.1, forward strand.
CCCTGTATAAGCTTTATACAGAGTAAAACGGATTTATTTGGGGTTTGGATTCCATTGGGAGCTGGAGACAGGAGCACTTCTTAAGCTGTTTTCAGTTAAGTCTGCAGCTTTGGGGAGCGTGGTTCAGACCCTGGGTCTGTGTTGCAGCAGGCTTGCGTGTCTGGCTCAACAAGGCAGGGTTCTGGAGGCCCAAACTGGCAGAGAAAACGGGCTCAGAGGTAGTCTCAGCACATCAGTTGACAGTCCCAAGGGGGTCTCTGTGACCGAACCCGTCACAGGCAGAACCTGAAGTACATTAAACATTGAAAAAGGAAGCTACAGTAAGGCCTTCCCAGCCCTTATATAAAGTAGAGAAGAACAAGATATGCCAGACTCAGAGTGGGTCAGCAGAAAGGGAATAAAGAGCCGGATGTTTCTGGAATGCAAGTGTATTGTGTTTGTGTGTCAACAAATTTTGTTTGTGACAAAATGACAAACTATATACACAAAAATTACATTAAAAAGAACACTAACATTGCAAAACAAAACCTCACTACCTCGCATGTGGGTTGTTAGTGAGTCTAGGCAGGTCCTAAAGGACACCTGGGACTTTCAGTCCCCAAGAAGGCATCACAGGCAGTTTGGAACTGTGGAATGGAGATTAGCAGTGAATTACTATTTAGTTGACATTTTAAATTGACATCATTAGGTTTCAGTTACCACCCCACTGGTAGGAACAGAGGCAATTCACACCCCTCAGAGTAATTGTTTCAGCCTCACTTAGACAAGGAGATATCACTGTATTAGTTTTATTCAGTTCATACTTGGAATTTAAAAACACACACACACACACACACACACACACTTACTTCTTTGCAGCAGGAGCTAGGCACTTAAAGAAAAGGAAGCCTAGATTCAGACAATTCTGAGGGGAGAAATAGTTTCCGTATCAAACATTGCTGCTACAGAATATATGGAAACCCTGGTCATAATCGCCATTATTTTATCCCACTTGGTTCTTACTTAGCACCCTTATTCCATACAATTACACACTCGGGTGTATGAAGATGCTTTAAACCCCCCCCACAAAAACTACTCTGATCTGAAACATCCCCACAAGGATGGGTAGGTGAGGCTTCCTGTGCAAGGCAATCATCACAAAACATTTACAGGGACTCTCTAGCACTTAGAAACTCAGCCCTTGGAGGGAAGTTTCCTAGCTGTGGACTTTCCCCCACCCCACCACTGGAACTTCTTTCCAACTGGTTCCATTTGCCCTTTGCAATCTGTTGCCCCACCCAATCCCTTATCCTAACACAGGGGTTCATAGACTTTTGTACTGGTGACCCCTTTCACATAGCAAGCCTCTGAGTGCGACGCCCCTTATACATTAAAAACACTTTTATATATATTTAACACCATTATAAATGCTGGAGGCAAAGCAGGGTTTGTGGTGGAGGCTGACAGTTCGCAACCCCCCACCCCCCCATGTAATAACCTCACGACCCCGAGGGGTCCTGACCCCCAGTTTGAGAACCCCTTTCCTAACACTTCCCAACACCTACTGCAGTTTCCCCTCCACCAAGTATATGCCCATTACATCCACCACCTCCTCTCTATTCCCTGTCTTTTTCCTTACCAGTTCACTCCTCTGCCCTCCCATGAGCACAATCCTCCACATTCTTCCATCTCTTCATGGCCCCTTCTTCCCACAACCCTACCACTCAACTTGCCTTACCCATGTCCATTTTCCCAATGCCCTCCATGGCCCCTTGCCTCCCTTATTCTTCTTCACCTGCCCAACATTAACCCCTCTAGACTCTCACTTTTAAAAAACAAGGATATTCACTATCCCGCTACAAAAGCCATTCATTCATGAACTGAGAATTAAGATTGCACAAGGGTATCTTTGGCTTGGTCTGAATGTAGAAGTTATATCAGCATAATTATGTTGGTCAGGAGCGTAGGGAAAAAAGCCACCCCTGACCAACCAACTATGCCAACACCCCTCCTCCCCAGCCCCAGTATGTGCCAACGTAGCTAATGTACTTTGGGGAGGAGGTGATCCTACACTGACAGAAAACTTCCAGGGAGTGACACCCTGTTTCAGCACAAAAGGCTGAAGTTTGACGGAGAAAGAAATTCAAAGCACTCCTAACTACAGGCATTTCTACTGCTCCAACAGCCTTAATTCTGAATTTCCTACTATATCCTCCTCTTCTTCCTCTCTTCACAATCCTCCACCATTACTGGGACATCATGGAAGCCTTCTGACCCTTTAGCTTCCCACCACCCTGAAACCCGGGTCAACAATTCTGTGTGCTAAAATAGCCATTCATTTGACCATATTCACTAAACTCTGCTTCTCTAACCTCTCGATTTCCACATTCCCACTCTGCTCACCACCTCATCCTCTTTAGCTATGCCCCAAATCTACCCCTTTGTGACCACCAATCCACTTACTCCATGCCACTCTCAGTATGTTCCTGCCCACACTTTCTTCTGCTGATTTGCTGATTGTTCTGAATCCTTCCACTCCACTCTTTCCTCCACCCTCCTGTTTTTATTCTTCTGTCCAACTGCAAAGTCCATCCTAAGACCTCCCAAACCTAGCTCATTCTAACTTCCACTTCTTCTGCTCCTGATTCCTGAATGCCTCTGAGGAAACGCCCGAGACTATACAAGCTCTCTCTTTCAGTTTGGATATATTCTTCACTAAACAGCACTATTTCTGCACCTTTATAAGCTCCCACACCCACTACCCCAAACCCAGCCAGAGGCCTAGTAGTAGTATGAGTTGATTCCTGGTTCCCAATAGGTAGTGGCAATCCTGCTGTGAAGCTTGTTCCCTTTACTGCAAATAGGTTCCTCCTTCAAAACTATTCAATCCACAAGCTTATGCAAATAGCCAAGTGACTCTCAGAAAAAGTAGCAACTTCACTCCATTAAGATGACCCAATCAAAAGACAAATTCAGTTATTATGTCCACTTCTTTCTATTTCTGGAATCTCTCAGCTGTTATTCCAACCTGTGTCCACAGCAGAAACTTGAAGACCTCTAGTCAGTTTTCTTAGCTCAATACACATCCATTTGGTAGCAGTCTGCCTTTTGCTTATTTTATGTAACAGGCCAAACTGGATTTGTTACCTTTGACATACTTTGGACAACTTCGGACACAGACTTTTACATATATTTTTCTATCAACCTCAACATGGCATAAAAACACTTGATCATTTCTCCAAAAACCTCTCCACTCCCCACTTTTAGTCAGCCTAGAAGATGGGAGTTCTCAGACTCCTTTCTCTCTCATTTTCTTTTCTCATCTAAGCTGTATCCAAATCCTGCTGCTGCCGCTTCCAGATTCCATGATTTATCTGGCTGGGTTTTTCCAAGATTGCCCATCACTGTAGTATTAGAATATCTTCCACAAAGAAGTTAACACAAGTCTCTTCCACACCTACCAGTTATTGCATTTTTTAGAAAAAATAGGCTATGTGTGATGCAAGTATGCTGCTGCATTATGATTGTTACCACAAGAAAGCCAAATTGAAGTGAGGGGTATTGCATTTAGTTCTGAACTTGGAGAGGGCAAAGTTAATTCTTTTTTAGTCTGCAAACAAGCTACACAGCCTTCATCTGGCTCCTGTAAGACTTCTTTCTCCTGCAGATAGGAGTCTTTCCCAATTTGATAACAGTTTCATTTTTCTAATTATGTGAAGCCACCATGGGAGGTTCATCACCATAGGAAAGGCATGAACTACCTGAGAGATCACCAATACCAAGCAGAGCTTTAAAAGTCAGGACAGTGAAAATGAACTGAACTGTGTCCAATGGGGAACCAGAGTGGGAAGCTATGAATTAGGATGATGTGTTCTTGGTGTTCTACATTACTGAGCAAACAAATCGTTACATTCTGGACCAATTTAGCCTCCTCAGGGTATTGGATTTCACTGCTAAGTATAGAAAATTGCAATAATCAAGCCATCTTGATTATTGTAATCCTTTCTGGCCTCTGACAGCCACATCACTCTCCTCCAACAGCTACTAAGGCCAGGTCTACATCAGAAGAGGTTTGGCAGTAAAGCTATATCAGCAAAACTTCCAAGTGTAGACAGAGCTTATACCAGCTAAAGAGTGCTTGTACGGGTTATATGGTTCAGCAACATGATAAGTTATAGTGGCAAAGACACTTTTACGCCAGAATCACTGCATTTGCAATCCAGCTCTTGCTGGTATACACGCCTCACCAAAACAAAAACAAAAAACACAACCCACCCCCTAACCAACACTGCAATACCAGCAAAGTTTCTAGTGTACAACGGGCCTACGACTATCTTCTTTGTCCATCACTCTATCCACACCTGCCTTGCTCTGTTTGAATCCATTCATCAACTCCTTTTATTATCTCATGTTCATGCAGAGGTGTGGGAACGTATCCAACTGCAAAGGAAGAAATAAGGCTGCCATCCCTAAAAACCTGCAGGAGAGGATTGCAGAGGACTTCCATGAACATTTCATTGGGATCTATCAGGAGGATTCTAGGGATGTCACTGCGTACAGAAACAAACTGCTCTGTATAACTCTTCAGAGGAACGAAAAGCAGATAACTATCTGTGTCTGAGACCCCGTAAAGGTATCCACCATCGTCTAGGTGGTGGTGGGGTTTCTGCCAAGTATTGCATGTAGCTCTTGGTAAAAACAGTAGGTCTGTGGCTCGACTGGCCTCCATGGCCTTCTGGTATGCCTACCACAGTTCCTTAGCTTTCAGGTGGCACTGCTGCTGATCCCTGTTATACCCCTTTTCCTGAATCCCCCATGCAATCTGCTCATAGATGTCCACATTTCTATAGCTGGTCCATAACTATGCCTGCACAGCTTCTTCTCCCCATATCTCCGGTCTACTCCAGGTCAGAGCGTATCTGGAGTGCGTAGCCGGAATGGTTGGCCGGGCAGTTGCACACAACAAAAGAGCTGCTATGTGTGCATACCAAGCTGGACAATCAGGAAAAGGTATTGCAAAAAATTGCTAGATTTTTAAGTGGGGAGGGGCAGCTTCTGGTCTCCGTGACCCCTGAGCAGTGGAGTTAACAATTGTGACCAGAATGATCCATTTCCTTCCTTCACCCCTGGTGGGCCATACTCACTATGGCTGATGCTATGAGTGATGCTGTGCACAAACACTCCCAAGCAGAAGTGTCAATAAGCACGTTTTATTTCAGACTTTAGGGGAGCAACGGAAGGGAGTTCTGAACCTTAACTTTTGCTTTCCATTGTGACTACAGTGAAAATGGTACCTCTGTGTTTTATCTCTAGCTGTTGCCATTGCAACCATGCCAGATAAGGAGAGAAAGAAGAGGACTCAAGGTGACATGTTCAGCAAGATCATGCAAGCAAGTGCTACATCAGACCAGGAGCAGAAGGCCTGGAGGGTGACTACTGCAGACTGTGTGGAGATGGAAAGAGCAGACAGGACCAGGAGAAAGGCCCAGGAGTCACAACAGGAAAGGGAGTTGCCAGAAGCAAACAGATGCTGCAGACTCTTGTAGAGCCTACAGGTTCAACAATCACAGGCCTCCCTCCCTTTGCCATCCATGGAGAACTCCATTTTAGCACGTCCTTACGCATACACTCTCAACGTTCCACATGGCATCAAGGGACGCATCCCTACCCCTCAGGGTGGATAAAAATTATTTAAAAAAATAAATAAATAAAAAACAAAACAAAAAAAAGGATTTTACATTTAAATTGGATTTTTTTGATAAAATGATTTTTGAGGGGAAAAACTACCTAAAGATAAAGATACATTATAGCTCAACGATATCTCAACATGGAATAGGGATTATAAATTCTATAGTATGAGACAATATATTCATGTAATGTTTAAAAAAAGTTTTGTAAATTAGTTCCAATAGTTCATGGATTAGGGACCCAATCTTATGGGATTCCAGGGGCTTCTGTATAGATTTAAATTAACCTATCTACCCAATGGGGCTCAGTGCTTAGTCTAGAAGATACCATCAGAGATGCTTAGTTTTGCAGTTCTCAAACTGTGGATTTGTGTCTCCAGAGATAACATGCTTGTTAACAGATAAAATGTTTTTAAATAAATAGAGAGGTGAGAAATAACAGACCTCAACCCTATTGTCCCTCTGCAAATTTGTGTACACAGATTCAATCCCCTACCTTTCTCTAAAAGTGCAAAGTTTCAAAAAGTTCAATTAATAGAAGATCGTTGTGGGTGGAATAGAGCTGGACAAGGAAAAGAAGTCTGGAGATAAATGTGATAAGGGAGGGACAGGCAGTAGAAACAAAAGTGAAACTGTTTGAGCAGCATATTCCAGAAGTCTTGAGGTCTTTCTGAGCGTAGCCTTCATTGATTTGAGATCTACCATACCATTCTCTCAATAGAAGGGAAAACCTATAATGGCAGCATGCCATAAGAGAGACCCAGTTTGGGAATATTTTAATGAAGTTCCTCTACCTGTAGGTAAAACAGGCATGCATGCAAAATGCAAACAGTGCAACAAAGAAATGCAAGGTCTGGTTGCCTAAATGAAACAACATCATGAGAAGCGTTCCTTCTCAGGAGGAAGCACTGTTGACGATGATGAAAGGAACATGTCTGAACATGCAAGATCTTCACGTTAGTATAAACTTTATTTCATACTTCTTTCTTAAGAACTGCCTGCTGGACTATTCTTGAATTCTCATGTTTGAGCAAAAAAATATAGTTGTTACTCATTTTAGATGCAGTTGTACAATTTCACCTTTAAAGTAGTACTGAGTGTCAGTGAATGCAATGAGTTATGCTAAATGAGCAGTATGGTAATAATAATTAAATAACTGCATTGACTTATTTTGTTTAGGAGAATCCATCCTCAACATACAGGATTCTGAAGACTATCCACCTTCAAGATCACCATCATTTTCTATAGTTTCAGAGTTATCTGCCAATGATAGTGTTTCAGTCACATCATGTATGTAACATAGCAACAGTACATCACCTGTAGCAAAAAAATAAAAAAATATCTCCATCATCCAGAAACAACCATAGATACGTTTGTGATTAAGAACCAGCAGATTACAAAAAGAGGTAATTGATGAAAAAACTGCCCAGTTTGTTTATGCAACAAACTCTCTTTTCCGTATGATTGAGAACCCACACTTCATTAACATAGTTCAGTCATTAAGACCAGGATACAGTCCACCCAACAGAGCAGACGTCGCAGGCAAATTGCTGGATCAAGTGAATGAAAGAGAAATTGAGCAGTGTACAAAAGGTCTAGAGGGTAAAATTGTTAACCTGAGTCTTGATGGCTGAAGCAATATCCACAATGATCCTGTTGTATGTGCTTGTGTGACAACAGAAGAAGGGAATGTCTTCCTTACAGATACAATTGATACATCAGGAAATGCATACACAGCAAAATACTTACAAGTAGCAGCAGTAAAAGCTATAACAAACTGTGAAAAAAAGTTCAAATGTCTAGTATGCAGCTTGGTCACAGACAATGCTGCAAATGTACCCAAGATGAGAAGAAATGATTTAGAAGAAAGTCCCAAGCTAATAATGTACGCTTGCAGTGCTCATCTGATGCATCTCCTAGACAAAGACTTCAGTGTTCCAGAAATAAAGGCTACTGTTGTTGAAATTGCAAAATACTTCCGTAACAACCACTTTACAGCAGCTGCTCTGAAAAAAAGTGGAAGGAACCAAGCTAACTCTTCCACAAGATGTGCGATGGAACTCAGTAGTGGACTGTTTTGAGCACTATATCAAGAACTGGCCTAATCTGATGACAGTTTGTGAACAAAATCGTGAAAAAAATAGATGACACTGTCACAGCCAAAGTTCTCAATATTGGGCTTAAGAGAAATGTTCAACGCATGCTGAGTACCCTGAAACCTATTTCTGTAGCCTTGAACAAAATGCAGGGAAATTGCTGTTTTAGTGCTGACACTGTTGAAATTTGAAAGGAACTGAGTGAGATCTTAAAAGAGAAATACGGAATGACAGAGTTAAATTACAAGCATTAAAAAAACAAATGGGAGAAGCACGGTCTCCAGCTCATTTTCTTGCAAATATTCTCAATACTCGGTATCAGGGTCAAATCTTAACTACTGAAGAAGAGGAGTTGGCTATGACATGGACATCTGGCAATCATCCCTCCATAATGTCAACTATAATAAACTTCAGAGCTAAGGGTGAACCACTCAAGAAATATGTTTTCTGATGATGTTTTAAAGAAAGTCACACCAGTGAACTGGTGGAAGTCACTTAAGTACTTGGATTCAGAGACTGTTGAAGTGATCATCTCACTTTTAACAGCAGCAGCTTCTTCTGCCAGTGTAGAAAGAATATTTTCTTCCTTTGGACTAACTGAGAAATCATTTGGGACCTGAAAAAGCAGGAAAACTTGTTTTTCTTTTCCAGATTATGAACAAACAGGAAAATGAAGGTGAAGACGACTGAGTTAGCTGCAGAAGCCAATATTTTAAGTTTCTCATGTTCACCTGGCTGACAGTCGATTTAATTTTTGTTTTTTGTTTTAAATATTGCATTTAACTATTTTAGTTAAAAACAATTTCAACAAAAACAAATCTGATTTTAAAAAACTTGAATGTTTAACTAAATTTAAAAATTCATATGCTTGTTTTGTTAAAATATTATGTTTGCTGTTGAAGAAAAAAAAATCCAGAATACATAACGTTGTTGTTTTAGTTAAATAAAACAATTTAAATTTCTGACTAGTGATGTTCTCCTCCTAATACAGCATGGCAAGAAAATCCTCCAAATATTAATGATTAGCCTGTTGAATTGGAGATATTTATGTAGTCATTGGGAGGTAAACTATCTGCTTCAATTATCTTTGGTAAATGAAATAACCAAACACTCATTCATTTTCTGATACAGCTGTAAAACTAATCTGAAAAGTTTTCAAAATAAATCACTAAAAATGTATAGTGTGTACCTTCTAAAAATGAAACCTACATCTCTCTCTGAGTTGTGAAGAATATGTATTAAGGTTATAATAACCAACAAGAATGCACTTTTATGTAGAAATCCATGATTAAATTGAGTTTTCCTGACTAATTATTTAAATCATGATTTAAATCAAATCCACCCTGCTACCCCTATCACTCCACACCAGGATAAAGTAAGGACAACCACAGCTTCATGTACACTGACCTGTGAGAGTCACAGTTGTTGTATGAGTAGCCAAAATGGACATGAATGTTCTTTCCCCTTGTTAAGTTCTGTTTCATTAATTTATTAAGTTTTTAATGTATTAGCTTTTAACTTGTACAAAAATTTTTTTGGCACACACTGGTTATGTTACTCAATAAAATTGTATTTTTTGGAAAGTAATTAATCTTTAATTCCCAACATACACTGCAGAATGCCAAGCGGTACTGAAAGCACCCACTTACTTGTTATTGTACAGTGTGACAACTCATAGGATTAGTGACAGATAGTGTAATAATTATAAATGTACAGCAAGCACCATAAAATTAATAGGTGCACTGACCGTGTATTCATAGACATACACCAAAGTACCCCTCCATTCCTAATAGGCCCCAGAATTGCAGGGCAAGGAGGAACACAGTCCACCAAAACACTTTACTGGGGCTCACTGTTAAAGTGCTCTTTCAAGGCCTTCCTCAGCCATATAGCTCCACATTGAGCTCATTTAATACCCCTTGTGTCTGACTGTTCAAACTCAGCAGATAGCCACACCACCTCCGCGTTCCAACCCAGCAGCAACTTTTCTCCCTTTGCCTCACAGATCCTATGCAGGATACAGCAGGCAGCTATAATTATGGAGATATTTTTCTCTCAGAGATCCAACCTTGCGAGTAAACAATACCATATACCAAAAAAGCACATTTAACTGTCATTCAACTACAGGCTCAGTAGGTGCAGAATCTTTCCTTGATGCGGTCGAGCTGGCTGCTATACAGCTTCATAAGCCAAGGGTAGGCTGAGCTCCACAGGATCATTACTGGCATTTCAATATTCTCAATGCTAATCCGCATGTCAGGAAAAAAAGTCCCTGCTTGCAGCTTTCTGAACAATCCTGTGTTCTTAAAGATGTGAGCATCATGCACCTTCCGTGACCAGCCCACACTGATGTCAGTGAAGTGTCCTTGGTGATCCACCAACACTTGCATAACCATAGAAAAGTAGCCCTTTCTGTTGACGTACTGTGGGGCAAGATGAGTTGGGTGCCAAAACAGGGATGTGAATGCTATCTTTTGAAAGAACAACCATAATGTTTTGTTCAGAATTACAAACATTTCAGAGTATGAACAACCTCCATTCCCAAGGTGTTCGTAACTCTGAGGTTCTACTGTATTATGATGCAATCCCACCAGTCAGTAATCATTTCTTGGGCCCAGAAGCCCACCAGCTCCAGCAACACCACCAGCCACCATTAATTGGTTTTCACTATGCCCCACAGCAATCTGTCCTCCATGAAACCATCATGCTCTCTCCACTGATACGGTTCTTCTTGCGACTCTGCAAATACCAGAGGATCATGCATCTTGTGCTTGCAATGCTCATAACAATAGTACAGAGCTGTGCAGGTTCCATGCTTCTGTCAGAGAGGACGGATAGCGGGGAGGGCAGAGCACGTTCACAGAAATTTTTTTTAAAAGGCACGAAAATTACAGACCTTGAATGACATTATGGGATGGAGAAAGTTGCATGCTGGGAAGCTGACCCCTTGCACCACTTGTTTCTGCCCCACGATATATTACCAAAATTTCCCGAAACACAGTGCAATGGACAGTGACAATCTACATACTGGGATACCTACTCATGGTGCACGGCGCTGTGCATTCACAAAAGCATTCTTGGGGAGTATATGCAACGTTAACGCAAGGATCCAAGTGTGTGCACACACAAGCAATATACTAAATGCAGCAACTTTATGCCAACATAACTTGCGTCAGCAAAGTTTGTAGTGTAGAAAGCTTATGTCAACAGAAGAATACTTCCATCAATGTAATGTGACAGATCCAGACCAGTGGGGTACAGGAGTCTGGTAGAGGGCAAATATACTGGTCACTGGATGAGTAGTTTTCTGTTCCCTGAGTGACCAGAGAAGGGGCTGTACTAGAGTAATCAGGAACCTGCTAGAACCAGTTAAGGCAGGCAGGCTAATTAGGACACCTGGAGCCAATTAAGAAGAAGCTGCTAGAATCAATTAAGACAGGCTAATCAGGGCACCTGGGTTTTAAAAGGAGCTCACTTCAGTTTGTGGTGCGAGTGTGAGGAGCTGGGAGCAAGAGGAGCAAGGAGCTGAGAGGGTGTGCTGCTGGAGGACTGAGGAGCACAAGCGTTATCAGACACCAGGAGGAAGGTCCTGTGGTGAGAGTAAGGAAGGTGTTTGGAGGAGGCCATTGGGAAGTAGCCCAGGGAGTTGTAGCTGTCATGCAGCTGTTACAGGAGGCACTATAGACAGCTGCAGTCCACAGGGCCCTGGGCTGGAACCCGGAGTAGAGGGCAGGCCCCCAAACCTCCCAATTGACCTGGATTTGTGGGTTCTTCCAGAGGGGAAGGTCTCTGGGCTGTTCCCCAACACACATGGTGAACCTCTGAGGCAAGAAAATCCGCCAATATGCGCAGGACCCACCAAGATAGAGGAGGAACTTTGTCACACTGGTGTCAGGAGTGGGATCTTGGGGTGCACAGCGCGGCGGAAGAAGGAGGGTGATTTAAAAAAACAAAACAAACAAAAAAGGAGAGGGTTTATTTTTTTCATCACAATGGATGACGTAGTGCGGGCATGGATACAAGCTATGGCGGCTCAGCAGGAGGCTACCCGTGTCCAGGCAGCCGCCCAACAGGAGGCAGTGCGGCTGCAGCAAGAGACTAATCGCCTGCTGATGGACCAGGCTGCTCAAGACCGAGCTATGTTGCGGGAACTGGTAAACCAGGTAAAGTCCCTTACAGAGCTGAATCGCGGCCATGATGGGACGCGGCTCATACGGGCCAGCCATTGGCTGCAGAAAATGACACGGGAGGATGATGTAGAGGCATACCTTCTGGCCTTTGAGAGGACAGCCCTACGGGAGGCCTGGCCTCGAGATCAGTGGTCTGGCATCCTTGCCCCATTCCTGTGTGGGGAGGCCCAGAAGGCCTACCATGATCTGCCTGAAGAGGCTGCGGCAGACTACCCCCAGCTGAAAGCAGAGATCCTAGCCAGATCTGGGGTAACGACAGCAGTGTGGGCCCAGCAGTATCACGGTTGGCGGTACCAGGAAGAAAAAACCCCGCGGTCCCAATTGTATGACCTCATCCATCTTGCACGAAAGTGGTTGCAAACAGAGTCCCGGAGTCCGGAAGAGATATTAGCGGTTCTGGTCATCGACCATTACATGAGGGGACTACCACCAGATCTTCGTGCCTGGGTAAGCCAGAACGAACCCTCCACCTATGACGAGGTTGTCGCCCTGGTAGAGAGGCGAAGGACAGCGAGGGAGCTGACCCGACCAGTTAAGGAAGAGCCACTCCGGGTTAAACTAGCAGCACCAAGCCCTAAAGATCAGGTGACAGGGACACCAGGAGGGCCCAGGTGGAAAAAGAGAGGCTGAAGGCCCATCAGAGGCCACAAAGAGTCGGAGCACTGAGGGAGAAGAGGATCGTGGTGTTAGACTGCCCAAACTAAGAGACCGGGGAACGCCTAGGGCTCCATACAGATGTTATGCCTGCGGGGAGTGGGGACACATAGCTGCACAGTGTCCCAATGCTGAGGAGCCTATGCAGTGTAACCTGGGGAACTGGGCAGATCCATGCTCCCTAATCCACCTTGTGGGGGTCTCACTAACCCCACATATGTATACCAGACCAGTGAAACTAAATGGGGTAGGGACCACGGCACTGGTTGATTCGGGGAGTGCTATCACGCTTATCTCAGGGAAGCTCGTGAAGCATAGTCAGCTGCTACAGGCTAAACGTACGGGGATAACATGCATCCATGGGACAGTTAGTTACTACCCCACCATCCCAGTAAAAATGGAGATCCAAGGGAACACTGCTGAGGTAGCAGCAGGTGTAGTCCCTAAACTCCCATACCCGGTGCTCATAGGGAGGGACTTCCCAGGGTTTGGAAACTTACTCCCAGTAGGGGGATTGGAGAAAGATGGGGACCCTAAAATTGGTGAGGCATCCACAGCAGACTGTCAACCCCCAATCTTCTCTGAAATATCCCCAGATTTGTTCTCCGCTCCCAGACAGGGTAGAAAGACAAAAAGGGAAAGAAGGGCAGCTAAGGCCTTGGGAACCCGAATACTGACCCAAAGCCAGAGGGTCGCTCTTGTAGGTAGGCGGACCCGCGCAGCTGAAAAGGAGGCCACGCAGGAGGGAGAAGCACCCGAGTCTGACCCCCACCCTAATGCTTCTGAACCAGTAGAGGCAACAGAGACTGGGCCCCTAGATCTTGGGCAGATTAGCCCCGGGAGAGGAAATTTTGGAAGGGACCAGGCAGAAGACCCAAGGTACGACAACATTAGGAAGGAGGTGACTGAAATAGATGGGGTCCCCGTGGAAGGGAAAACCCAGGGACCAGGACCCTACTTCATAATGAAGAAGGATCTTATACCGGGTTGCACCAGTACAGGGGCAGAAGGTACAGCAGATCCTAGTACCTCAAAAACACCAGAACGCTGTATTAAGTCTTGCTCATGGTCGTCTTTTTGGGGGGCATTTGGGGGTAGAGAAGACCCTGGCACGAGTCCTACGACGGTTCTTCTGGCCCGGAGTACATGAAGAAGTGCGGAGGTACTGTGCCTCCTGCCCGGAGTGTCAGCTGCACAGTCCCCCTCCCTACTTGAGGGCACTTTTAGTACCCCTTCCCATCATAGAGGTCCCCTTCAAGTGAATAGCCATGGACCTTGTGGGACCCCTGGAGAAGACTGCTCGGGGCCACCAATATATACTTGTTATTTTGGACTATGCTACTCGCTACCCAGAAGCCGTCCCCCTGCGGAACACGGCCTCTAAAACTATAGCCAAAGAGCTGGTGGGGATCTTTGCCCGAATGGGGCTACCGAAGGAGATATTAACCGACCAAGGAACCCCATTTATGTCGAAGCTAATGAAGGACCTCTGTACGCTGCTCCATATACATACCCTGAGAACTTCGGTCTACCATCCGCAGACTGATGGGTTGGTAGAAAGGTTTAACCAAACCCTCAAGGCTATGATAAGGAAGGTGGTAAGTCGGGACGGGAAGGATTGGGACACCCTACTACCCTACCTTATGTTCGCTATCCAGGAGGTACCTCAGGCCTCAACTGGGTTTTCCCCCTTTGAGTTATTATACGGGCGTCACCCCCATGGCATACTAAATATCGCCAAAGAGATCTGGGAAGAGGAACCCAATGAGGGGAGAAATATAATAGAGCATGTAATGCAGATGCGAGACCGGATAGCCCGGGTTACCCCTATTGTACGGGAACATTTGGAGAAGGCACAGGAGGCCCAGCGAACCCATTACAATCGCCAGGCAAAAGTGCGACAGTTCCAACCAGGGGATCGGGTTATGGTGTTGGTACCCACGGCAGAAAGCAAGCTTCTGGCCCAATGGCAGGGGCCCTATGAGGTGGTTGAACCCGTGGGGGAAGTAACCTACAAGGTGCGGCAGCCAGGACACAGAAAACAAGAACAGATTTATCACGTTAACCTTCTGAAACCCTGGCATGCACAAGAGGCATGCACAACAGTCCAAAAAGACCTAACCCAGGAAAACAAGCCTTCCAAACAGGTGAGAGTGTCTCCCGATTTAACACCAGACCAGAAGAATGAGGTGTCTGAGATGATCTTCCGGAACCAAGATGTGTTCTCGACAAAACCGGGTCGAACAACCGAGACATATCACCACATCGTCATGAACCCTGGGTCCAGAGTAACAATGAGGCCCTATCGGGTGCCAGCGGCAAAAAGGGAGGAAATAAAAGCAGAAATAAAAAAAATGCTGGAGTTGGGGATCATCGAAGAATCCCACAGTCAGTGGTCCAGCCCAATCGTGCTGGTGCCCAAACCTCATGGCACCACAAGATTTTGCAACGACTTCCGGCGACTAAATGAAGTATCCCAGTTCGACGCGTACCCCATACCTCGCATAGATGAGCTAGTGGACCGTCTGGGTAATGCCCGGTACTTGATTACCCTAGACTTGACAAAGGGGTACTGGCAGATTCCCCTTGCAGAAGACGCAAAGGAAAAGACTGCGTTCTCTACACCAGAGGGTCTTTTTCAATATACTGTCCTCCCTTTTGGACTACATGGGGCCCCAGCTACCTTCCAGCGCCTCATGGAGAAGCTATTACGCCGCATAACAGTTATGCTGCTGCCTACTTGGACGATGTGGTCATTCATACCCCAGACTGGGAAACCCACCTGGAGAAGGTGGAGGCAGTCCTCGATACCTTCAGGCGAGCTGGCCTTACAGCAAACCCTGCCAAGTGCGCTGTAGGGTTTACAGAGGCCAAATACCTTGGCTACATTGTGGGAAAAGGTTTGGTAAAACCCCAAATGAACAAGTTAGAGGCCATCCAAACTTGGCCCCGACCAAGTCGCAAGAAACAAGTCCAGGCGTTCCTAGGTGTGGTGGGGTATTACCGACGATTTATCCCCCACTTTGCCACAAGGGCAAGCCCCCTGACAGACCTAGTGAAAGCCCGTGGACCTGATCTGGTGAGATGGTCTGACACAGCAGAGGAAGCATTCACAGACCTACGGACTGCCCTCTGCAGTAACCCCGTACTGATAGCCCCTGATTTCACCAAGGAGTTTATCCTGCAGACGGATGCATCGAAAGTAGGGTTGGGGGCCGTTCTATCACAGATGGTCGGGGAGGAGGAACACCCAATTCTATACCTCAGTCGGAAACTCCTTCCAAGGGAACAAAAATATGCAGTGGTGGAGAGAGAATGCCTCGCTGTAAAATGGGCCATGGAAACATTGCGCTACTACCTGCTCGGGCGCAGATTTGTCCTCGTGACCGACCATGCCCCTTGTCAATGGATGCAGCGGAACAAGGAGAAGAACACAAGGGTGACCAGATGGTTCTTATCCCTCCAACCTTTCCAGTTCCGTGTGCAACACAGAGTAGGGAGCCGTCATGGCAACGCCGATGGCTTGTCACGTGTGCACTGTCTGGCGTCCCAAGCTGCTCAACCCCTTGGCCTTGAGCAGGGGGAGGGATATGTGACAGATCCAGACCAGTGGGGTACAGGAGTCTGGTAGAGGGCAAATATACTGGTCACTGGATGAGTAGTTTTCTGTTCCCTGAGTGACCAGAGAAGGGGCTGCACTAGAGTAATCAGGAACCTGCTAGAACCAGTTAAGGCAGGCAGGCTAATTAGGACACCTGGAGCCAATTAAGAAGAAGCTGCTAGAATCAATTAAGGCAGGCTAATCAGGGCACCTAGGTTTTAAAAGGAGCTCACTTCAGTTTGTGGTGCGAGTGTGAGGACCTGGGAGCAAGAAGCTGAGAGGGTGTGCTGCTGGAGGACTGAGGAGCACAAGCGTTATCAGACACCAGGAGGAAGGTCCTGTGGTGAGAATAAGGAAGGTGTTTGGAGGAGGCCATGGGGAAGTAGCCCAGGGAGTTGTAGCTGTCATGCAGCTGTTACAGGAGGCACTATAGACAGCTGCAGTCCACAGGGCCCTGGGCCGGAACCTGGAGTAGAGGGCGGGCCCGGGTTCCCCCCAAACCTCCCAATTGACCTGGACTGTGGGTTCTTCCAGAGGGGAAGGTCTCTGGGCTGTTCCCCAACCCACATGGTGAATCTCTGAGGCAAGAAAATCCGCCAATAAGCGCAGGACCCACCAAGATAGAGGAGGAACTTTGTCACAGTAACTAACCTCGTTTGGAGAGGTGATGTTCTTATACTAACGGAAAAACCCCTTCCATCAATAAAGGCTATATCTACAATGCAGGGTTATGCTGGCATAGCTACACCAGCATAGCTATTTTGGTATAGTCTCGGCAGAGTAGACGTACCCTTAGTGCTAACTGAAAAAAAAAGCGGTTAACCAGCTTCAGCAACTCTCCAAAAAAGGGAAATTATCCCTCAGAAATGTGAATAACTGAATTATTTAAACATGCTTTATTAGAATCAAATCTCCAATCAAGAAAGAAGGTTTAGAGAGGAGGTGAAAGAAGCAATAAGAGATAAAACGGGTAAGATGATAGCAAAGAATACAAATTTGCATTTCCTGACTGGTGACAATTGATAGGGATGCTAAAGGCAGCAACCAAAAAAAGTCAAAGATCAGCAGGGTTAAGGACAATAAGAAGGAATTCTTGAAATATATCAGGAACAAACAAAATCATAATGATATAGGTCCAACACTAGATAAGGATGGTAAGTAAAACTGTCAAAACATGATGCAAAATAGACAGAAATTAATATTTCTGTTCTGTATTTGGATACAAGCAGGATGATCTTTATATCATACACTGATAATGAAATACTTTCCATTCTATCAATAACTATGGGGCATGACAAACAGCAACTATTAAAATTAAGCATTTTAAAATCTGCAGGACCCAATCATTTGCATCCAAGCGTATTAGAAGAATTGGATGAAGAGCTCTCTGAATCCTTAATGTTAATTAATGGTCCTAGAATACTGGGGAAGCTCCAAAGGACTGGAAAAAGCTAATATTGTCCCAGTATTTAAAAAGAGTAAAATGGCATGATCTACAAAGTATATGCTAGTTAGTCTGATGTCATTCCTGGACAAAATAATGGAAAGGTTGATATGGAATGCAATCAGTAAAGAATGGTGGTATAATTATTGCCAAGCAACATGGTTTTACAGTAAATAAGTCTTGTCAAACAAACTTCGGAATATTTTGATGAGTACACAAGTTTTGTTGATAAAGGTAACTAAGTTAATATACTTGGACTTCTGTACGGCATTTGACCGACATTTTGATATAAAACTAGCACTATATAAAATCAATGTAGCCCTATTAAACGGCTAAGAACTAGTTAACTGACAGATCTCATAAAAAGTAAGTGTACACAGGAATTCACTACTCAACAAGAGAGTGTTTCTAATGTGGTTCCACAGGGATCTGTTCTTGCCACCAATACTATTAAATATCAATGATCTGGAAGAAAATATAAGATCGTTGCTGGTAATTTTTTTTTAATGACACAAATTGGTGGAGTGGTAAATAAAGATGGGGCTTATTCAGTTACATGCCCCGACGTGGATCACTTGGTAAGGTGAGCTCATTCAAACTAACAACATTCCTTTCAACACAGCCAAAAGCAAGATCATGCATCTAGGAACAAGGACTGTAGGTCATACAAAATGGAGGACCATATCCTGGAATGCAGCGACATTGAACAAGACTTGGGGATAACAACTGATAACCAATTGAACATGAGCTCCCACCCAGTGCAACGCTGTAGCTAAGAGGGCAAACACAACCGTTGGATGTATAAGCAGGGAAATATCAAGAAGTAGGGAGGTGGTGTTACCTCTTTATACGGCATTAGTGAGACTATTACTGGAATACTTCGTCCAGTTCTTGTGTCCACACATCAAAAGGATATTGAAAAATTACAAAGGATTCAGAAAAGTGCTACAAGAATGATTTGAAGCCCAAAGACCATAATTTATACCAAAAGGCTTAAGAAGCTCAATCTGTGTAAGCTTACCCAAGAAAAGATTAAAAGATGACCTGATCATCGTCCACAAGTTCTTACAAGTGTAAGAGATTTCTGACAGTAGATGGCTCTTTAATCCAATGGTTGGAAGTTGAAGTTAGAGAAATTCAGACTAGAAATAAATTTTTTAAGTCAGGGTAACTTATCAGTGGAACAATTTACCTATGGATGGAGTGGATTCTTCACCACCTGAAGCTTTTGAATCAAGACTTCATATCTTTCTAGTTTATATGTTCTCGCTCAAATCCAAGTTACGGGTTTGAGGCAGATTTTACCAACTGAGGTTCTTTGGCCTGTGTTATGCAGGTCAGACAATCTTAGGGTCCTTTCTGGCCTTAAAAATCAGTGAGTCTTTGTCTAAGATTAGAACACTGGATCAAGTAATCCATTCCCTGCATGCGACAGAGGTATTAAAAAAAAGAAAAGAAAAAAAAGAAATTAAAGCTCCTATACTGGGCCAGAGCAAGTCTGAAACTCCAGTTTAGGGCTCCCAATATTTTTTAAAATTTAAAATATTTCTAGGCGGAACACTCTAATGAGAGATTTGTAGCTGTATACTCCAGATCATTCAATGTGTCCATGCTAAGAATGGTCAGCCATGCTTCCAGAGCCTCCTGACATCTTGTAGTCTTTGTTTATGGATCTAATTAAGGGAATTAGATCTGGGGCCTGCCAGCACATATAACTTAATAATTTTGGCAACCAAAAATACATGGAAGGCTTTGCCTTTTTCCAAAGAGAAAGAAAGGACAGTTCTCTCCTCCTGTTCAACTATGGCTGTTTGCGAGTATTTAATAAGGATGTTGTATGATCGATCATACCCTCAAAGAATCAGACGGCATGGTCTTGGTGTGCAAGAATGGAATATCCCCCTCTCTTTCATACCTATGGGGAGGGCAGGTAAAGGAGAGGTAGAACTGCACAGATTCTCAGGCTCTGAAGGGTGGCATGCCTTAGAGTTGGAGGTCAGTGATCACTCAGAAGGAAGAACCCCAGGGGAAAGCAGCAGGGCAGTAGCGTCTTCAATTACATAGGAAACTGAGTCCCTTGCTGAGAAGCAGACTGCACTGAAGTGCTAAGCCACTTCTTTAATGTCCCACCAGAAGCCCTAGGCAGGCATGGGCCTCATCACAAGACAGCCAAGAAGAGTCTGGCAAACCTGTCAGACTGATGCTATTGCAGATACTACACCTGGCCTCTCAGGGTATGTCTACACTGCAATTAGACACCACCACATGGCCCGTGCCAGCTGACTCACAGGACTCAGGCTAAGGGTTGTTTAATTCAGGTGTAAAAACTCTGGGACCATCTTACTGCAGGGTCCTCGAGCCCAGGCTCCAGCCTGAACGCCTATACCACAATTAAACAGCCCCTTAGCTGGAGCCCCAAAGGCCAGCTGCAGGTTTTGAATTGCAGTGTGGACATACCTCCAGTCTCTCCTTTTCTATTTATGCCTTGCTGGGCTGAGTATGTTACCAGGGTCCCAGAGTTCAAAGTGCTGCACAAACAAAACCCACCTCAAAACATTACAAAAACCAGAAATTAAATATGATCACGACTCCCCAACCCGGTTCTGAATTTAAAACCCTGTTAGAAATCAAAATGATCTTGACAAATTAGAAAAGAGCTCTGAAATCAAGATGATGAAATTCAATACAGATAAGTGCAAAGTACTTCACTTAGGAAGGACAAATCATATGCACAACTACAAAATGGGGAATAACTAGCTATGCGCTAGTACTGCTGAAAAGGCTCTGGGGGGCTATAATAGATCACAAATTGAATGAGTCAACAATGTGATGCAGTTGTGAGAAAAGCTAATATTTTGGGGTGTATTAATAGTGTTGTATTTCAGACACAGAAGGTAATTGCACCACTCAGCACTGGCAAGGCCTCAGCAGGAATACAGCATCCAGTTCTGGGTGCCACACTTGAAGGAACATGTGGATGAACTGGAGAGAGTCCAGAGGAGAGCAAAACAACGATAAAAGGTTTAAAAACCTAACCTCTGAGGAAAGGCTAAAAAAAAAAAAAAAATGGGCATGTTTAGTTTTGAGAATAGAAGACTGAGGGGGGACCTGACAACAGTCTTCAAATATGTTAAGGGCTGTTATAAAGAGGAAGGTGATCAATTGTTCTCCATGCCCACAGAAGGCAGGACAAGAAGTAATGGCTTAATTTACAGCAACAGAGATTTAGTTTAGATATGAGGAAAAAGTGTCTAATTGTAAGGATAGTTAAGCACTGGAACAGGTTACCAAGGGAGGTTGTGCAATGCCCATCATTGGAGATTTTTATAAACAGGTTGGACAAACATTGGTAAGAGATGGTCTAGGTTTACTTGGTCCTGCCACAGTGAGGGGACTGGACTAGATGACTGCTCAACATCCCTTCCAGCCCTACATTTCTATGATTCTAATTAATCTGTGTAATTCATCTTATAGTTTACACACTCATCCTGCAAAGCATAGACAGTGAATAACTAGTCAATAGGCCTGGTATTCATGTACTCAGAACTGAAGACCAAAATTGTGTGCAATCTCTCCAGACCCACAGAAAAATCACCACCTTCGCAGTCCATGACGCAGTGCTGTTGCGCACACAGCCCAAAACTTCACTGGCAGCTGCTTTCTATTTTACTTTCCATCATCATCCTTAAACTTATGACACAAGATACATTGACATACAGACCCCAATACAGAATTGCAAGTTTAAATAATTCACTTTCAAGTATGATGTCTATTTTCTTTCTTTTTCAAATGGTAGTTACATTTCTATTGGGTTTAAAGGAGTTAAAATTTTAAAGAATTACTTACCAGTCCCTCATTATCTTCTGAGGTTCTCTGGAAGTGTGCTGCTAGAGCAACATAATCCTGCGCCTGCTTGTTACATTCAAGACACTTTAGTCCATGACGGATTAGTCTCAATGGGTCTGCATACAGAGGCATGGCTGGGTGAGTGTTGATAGAGGTTCCTGTCCCACTTCCTGATGTAGCACTGGGTTTACATGAAGGAGATGGGAAATGCAAAGTCTGAGGGGCCAAAGACACTGAAGAGTTTGTAGGAGAAGGTGAAAACATTTCATCTAAGGAAATTGGTTTCATTAACAGCTGAGAACATTGCATAATTAATCCTTTGCTCTTGTGCTCTCTCGCATGTTTAAGCAAACTACACTTGTTAAAGAACAGCAGCAGAGTTGAACACTGAGTACACATTACTTCAATGTGGACACTTCGCCTACTATAGTGTTGAGTTAGGCTTTTTTCTAAGGCAAATGAATCTCCACATTCCAGGCAACAATACCCAGATGCAGGTAACTGAATATTGCTGTCAGGTGGTGGGCTGAGGTTTGGAGAATACACTGGCACAAGATTGTTACTGTTTAGTACTTTATTAAATTCCTCCACAATTACAGGAGCAGCTTTCTTTACTTGATGCACCAGTGGCACTGACATTTGAGTTAGCTGAGGCTGACTTCGCCTTTGCACAGAGGACTTTGCTGTGACAGAAGCAGCAACACTGTGTGGAACTAAATTGAGATTTGCTAGATGTACGGCCTTGGGAAGGAGGCTGGAAGTGGTGGGGTTAGATGGCTGCGTCACTGTACCCTGCTGCTGCCTCTTGTTGGGCTGCTGACCCACATTACCTATTTTTATGGCATCACTGCCACAGTTTGGCAGTGGAGACGAAGACACATTGGGTGTGCTGTTGTCAGTAGTCTCTGTTTTCATATCATCTATACAGGGGCTCACAACATTTGACACTTGAACAGCTGTGGCAGCTGCATTTTTGATGGAACCCTTGCTTGCCTCATTTTCTGTGACTGCACTAGTATCGGGTGAAGGGAAGGACTTAGTAAACTCTTCCGTGGCCGAACCTTCTGCACATGACTCCTCAGGGGATTTGCCCAACTCTTCAGCTTCTGGCAAGATTCTAGTTACAGTTCTTTTAATTTCACCAGAAGACATCTTAATAGTTTTTATTCTAACTTTGGGAATAGCCGGCGGAGAGCCAGCTGCCATGGAGGGAGAGCCTTTTCCACTACTATCACTGCACACACTCCGAGGACTCTCGGGCTGCTTGTTGGCCTTTTTTACCACCTCTAGGGGGCTTCTTGGGCTCTTTGGTGACTTAGGCATTTTGGGGCTTCCTTTCATGCCATCTTTAAAATGGCCAGAAGGTTCTTTTGTAAGACTTGTTTGATCTTCTTTTGGAATACATGCAACTTTTTTGGCCTGAAGAGCTACTAATGCAGCAACACAAGATGACAATTTTGAGTGAGCTGGCTTTAGACGTTGGCGAGGTGGGATTGATGAAGAAAAGTTCACCTCAGGCATAGACCCTCGGCTTTCCTTCAAGTTATTGTTGTGGAAGCTTCGAAATGCCAAGCCTTCTCCAAGGAAGTTGTTGGTATCCACTAGATCTTTGCTGGATTCTACGAACTTCTCTGCTACCCTGTCTTGTTCTTTTCTGCTCAATTCCAGCCTATTTTCTTGCTGGCTATGAATCTCCATCTTTTGTTCTTTTTTACAATATTGATCAAACATACTCAATTCTGGCTCTGGTAACTTCCTAAGTGAATCTAGAACTGAAGCCGCAGTTGGAATATACATTGGAGTTGGTGGGAAATATGGAGTTTGGGCATGTTTTGGTTTATCATCAATACTGTTCTCTTTGAAAGCATCCTCCGGTTCAGGGCTGGAGATAGGGCTGAACTGACTGAATGTGGGTAAAGGTTCTGACTTTGATTGGTCCAATTTTTCAGAAAAGTTTTTCGAACTATCACCATTAATAAAAGCAGAATCAAATTTCCCATAACTGTGCACTAAGTTGTGAGCCTCTGATGGCAGATCAGACCCACGGAACCCATTATGTAACAGACCAGCTCCAAGGTGATTCCCCTCCTTCTCTGCTTCAAAGGACTCCTGACGACTTGTGTTCTTCACAATAACACTCACAACAGGGGTATCAGGAGCCGGTACTGAGTGGGACAAGGACACATTTTCATCTATACAAATTCCTGATGGCTTTAAATGATTTTCGTTCTCTTCACTAGTTGACTGTATGGTCTCCTTGGCATCAAGGCTAGTTGGGTCTGGGATGTCAAAAGCAGCCAAAAGGTCATCGAAGTCCGGGGTTTTCATGTCCCCCATGATGAAAGCTGCAATTAAAAGCGAAACACACTATCAAAGTTTGTCTCTGGAAAAAAGTCTATTAAACTCTTACTTGGATTTACTCTAACCAATGAAGAAAAAAATTAGGACTCTAGCCACTACAGGGAAGCTAGTATGGGAACTTTCAACATGCTATCACTTAAACTTCCAGTTTAAACACTGTGGGATTTTTTGTTCATTTGTAGATGGACTAACTCAGTGCCATTCAGCCATTCTGGCCCCAGGGTCTAATGTATTACTTTAAAAGGCCAAGGGGCTGCTATCAAGACTCTGGGGAAGATCCTCTACTGTTCTGCTCCCTATAGACTGCTCAGGCAGCATAAGCCACCTGCAAATACCCTGCTGTGGATTCCCAACATAGAGGAGCCCCCAGTGGGCATCCAGCTGTCTCCTACATTCCCCTAGTACAGCTGTGCCAGGCTGGGAGGGGTGTAGCCGCAATGTGCTGTGCTCTGGCTACCCCACTTGGTGCATGGTTCCTTGGGACTACTGGCAGCTGGTGCAAGTTAGAACAGCTGGGAGTCTGCCTTAATCTGGGCTGGGGCAGAGAATCAGGGAGCTGTAAATTGGTAGTTGTTCTCAGTTTCTCTTCGTCCCCCACTCCTATACTGCCCTGGGTCACTGTGTAGGAGAGGGGCACATCCGGGAGGGCTAGCTCAGTGGTTTGAGCATTGGCCTGATAAATCCAGGGTTGTGAGTTCAATCCTTGAGGGGGCCATTTAGGGATCTGGGGCAAAAATCTGTCTGGGGATTTGTCCTGCTTTGAGCAGGGGGTTGGACTAGATGACCTCCTGAGGTCCCTTCCAACCCTGATATTCTATTCTATGATTCTTTCCTAGGTGTCCTCTACATTCAGGCAAAGTCAGTCAAACTCCAACCCTGCTCTCCCTAGGGCTCCCATAGCTTGAGGGGAAAGCAGGTAATGAAGCAATTGATACTACTCTCCTGTCCCTCCCCTGCAACCCAACAGGAAGCCAGTGGGGTAGCTGCTGCTCCTGGAGCTACAGGGCAAGCTGTGAAGGGCAGTGCCCCCTACCTCCTCCTTCCATAGGTACAGGGCTGATCCAAACACTTCAGTGTAAAAAATACAAATCACAGGGCATGGCTCAGGGAGCACTCTTCAATTGATCAAACACAGTCACCCTCAAGGACCACCAACATAAGGCCTCAAGGATCACAGAATGGATACCTCTGGACAAACTCAAAAGAGAAACTAGTATGATCTGCAAATAACACAAGTTGTTACTTCCTGGAAAGGTTACAGCGTAGCCAGACCTGAAGTATTTAGTACTGCCAATCACCTGGAGAAAAGCCAGAAGCAATTGGCCAGCCCAAGAGAAACAGCATTGAAAAACGAGAGCCCTGGTTTCTGCCAGAACAACCTAAATAATAAAAAAGTCTTTACTAAATATTTTAGTATGTTGTGTACAGCACCTTGAGCACTCAGTTGGGGATTAGTGTAAAAGAGGGCCGATCCTACAGTCCTTAATTAGCTAATAAAATCATTGAGGAGTTTTGCCTGAGTACAAATAAAGAATCATGCCTAGAAATCATAATCCAAACCAAAAGTTTCTGAGCATTTCTTTGGTTATAACTGTCTACAAAGGAAGGTACAGATTACAAAGGCATTGATTGCAACTTCACAATTAACGTTATAACTGAGTTTTCATTATACCCTTCTCTAACACACAAGAGATTTGTTATTACTGTTAAGAAGGACTAAATATCCTCCCCCCCACAGTAGTTGTACAAAAATTCATGAAATATTTAAGTTATTGTACATTAAAGTGAGACCTTTTTGAAATTAAGACAACTCATTTTTTTTCAGCCACATCTAACTTAAAAATGGCAAGTTTATGAATCCAGAATTGGTACATACTGTATGCACAACAACACTTGTGCAGAGGGTTCTTTTGCCCAAGGGGGGGAGGGGAGATGGGTAAATTAAGAGGTTGTTTCCATTTTTCATTACTAATGACTAACACCTTGTCATAGAAGCCACCACTTAACATTTTAATAGTTGAAACTCACATTTAAAATATATTCCCTTCCAGAAGGCTGGTACAAGGAACAACTTCTATGTGAACTGACAACTAAACATTGCACTTTGTTACAAAACAATGGAACATACCGAATGGTCTTTGCTCTCTCTTCGCCCCACTCTACCACTTCTGTACTAAGACAAAACTAAGTTAATCATTAATCACATTAATTATTGTGGGGCCTCAGGACCAATGAAGAATTGGTCCTTATTGTGCTAGTCTCTGTACAAACACTGAGTAGCAGACGGTCCCTGCCCCGAAGAGCTTAAAAACTAAACAGACAAGACAGAGACAGACTGGGCAGAGGTGAGGGTGAGGAAGGGATATCACACAGAAGCAGAGTGAACAATATGAGAATGGAAAATGTCATTTTAGTGTCAGGCTTACTAAATTTAGGGCTTGTCTACAAACAAAGAGCATTGGTTTAATTAAAGGTTTTTAAATGTAGTTTAAACCAGTGAAAAGGCTTTATAGATACTTCTTTTGGTTTGAGAGTGGCTAACTTTGGGTTAGATTAAGCCTGTTCTAACTGACCTAAGCTAAACCAAAATAAGAGCATCTACACAGGGGTTTGTACCAGTTTAAGACCATACCTTTAGTTAAACCAGTATAATTCTGTATTTAGACAAGCCCTTGGAAGTTCAGAAGATGATCCATACAGTGCTTAAGAACAGTGCCAGTCGAGTTATCATGCACCATGAGGACTACAGCTGCTGGCAAGAAGCATGGTTGTAGGATCTTCCCCTTACTTTTGGAGGGAAAAGTCTGTGCCAGCTGGAAGATAAGACTAGACATTCTTCAGTTTCTGGCACACAAGTAATCATACAATGAAGACTGTTCATTCCTTACAGCATAATGCCCATGTCTTTATACACAGAAAGTAAATCACCACATCATTTAAAGGCACATAAAACTTTCTATGATTAAAAGATTTCAGTGTACCAAGACTTATATACAGAATACTTTAAACAAAAGATTTCATGAACAGCATGGTACACAGTCTAACCTCCTGGCCTGTTACATCTCCTTTTCCTAGCTTTAGCTAAATCTGCAGATTGCAGTCCACCAATTTGTACTGAGAACTAGAATGTTTCAGAGCACTATATTTGGCTCCATACATGTCAGAAGCATCACACAGACTAGGCTCACTAATAAGCAATGCAGACAAAGATTACAGACTTATTTTAACTAGAGAGGGGACCAAGGGCCAGGTTTTTTAAAGGATTTAGGTGCCTACTGGGATTTTCAAAAGCACTTTAAAAGCTTTTGAAAATGTCCCTAGGCACCTAGAGTGGCAGATAGGTGCTCACATACTTTTAAAAATTTGGTCCTAGATAACTAGAGTAGGACAAGAACAGGGACTCACCACATAAAGCTTTATGGGAAATAGTCTAGTGTTTGCAAGAGAGTCTGTGTACATATTTAAGTCCCACAGCAGCTTAATTTATATACTATCTCTGTTGTACAAAGTATAAGTCTCTCCTTTGCTCATATTGCAATATTTCTTCATAAAAGTTTATTGTAAGATGATATAAAGTTATATTTTCTCAGAGTAAAGCAGAATCAGACTCAGAATCTGGAGAAAACTGAACAAACATTTCCAGTTAAAAACATTTTAAAATAACCAAAAGTTTAAAGAGAAGTAAAGTGTCAAATATTTCTGTGTATTCCTAAATATTGAAATAATTCAATGTATTAAAGTTTCTATTGTACCTTCTGCATTATTGATAAATGTTTATTTTTCTCTCTTATATAATGTGAGTGCTTGTCACTGGAATGGGTGAAAAAAGTACAGGGACAGAAATTTTTAAATTACAACTTAAAAAAATAGAAGTAGAAGAAATTTGCACAGATGTGTAACAGGTCATCATACAGGCTGATAAATGACAATTACTTGCACAATAACCAAGTCTGCATATGTTTCACTGGCCAAAAACAAAACAAGCATGAATATACATTTCAACAAGAAGGCACAGGGGAACAAAAGGAGACAAAGATCTTAGCTCTTAAACTCTCTAGGGCACTGAAGGAACTGTGGGTCAGGTAGAACTGTAAACTCACAAGGCCCTTTGCAACATCTAAGCTCCAAGACACTTTGAATTCCAAAGGAGTTACTGTAATATCAATGCCCCACATGCACACTACATTAACTTTTCACTGGGAGCATTATTTCTGTGGACCTTTTGAGATCTGCAATAGGTCCCACAGACTTTATAGCAACATGTATTATTCTGTTAAAAGAGGGAGTTCAAGATTGCCATCTAATATTAAAATATGAAAACACAGTTATACCAAGGTAGGTTACAGTCCTAAAAAGCTAAGTATTTAGAAGTATGCAAGTTAAAGGACAATAGAAAAATACCAACCAATGGCAGCTCTATATGGGAGTTCTCAAGCCCAAAAGCCAGGCTTAATTTTTAGACAGGGCAGTGGGGGAAGGCAAAGTCTCTTTGCCTGCAGAGTACTTTCAGAGAATTTGGAAATCGGGATCATGGACTTAGTAAACACAGACAGCGTACAACAACTGGGAGTAGAAGATGAAGCTGAGTTTGTCGAAGGAGACATTCGTCTAGGGAATGTCATGAGGGAGTGGGTTTTGGGATACTAAAGGGACAGAAAGATTAGTCAGCTGGGAGAGTCAAATTGGAAGCTTCCACAACATGTAGGGGTGGATTCAGGCTTCAAAATTTTAATGTACAGGAAACACAGAGTAAAAGAACAGAGTAGGCAGGTCCCAAAACAAACTCCTTGGTCAACTTAATTTACATGGCTTGGTGTGAATGTGGCTTGTTCACTCACCATACAGTCTGGGTAGACAATTCTGCTCTAGGCCAGCAGTTCTCAAACTAGGGTCCAGGGACCCCATGGGTCCTTAGAAACTGCACATGGGATCTGCAAAATGTCAACCATCACGCCAAGCATAGACAGACTCTCCAATAAGAAGCAGGTACACCCATCTCACTGATATCTGTAAGTGCTCTTATACTCTTTTTCTTAAAGCATTTCTAACAGTACATGTTTATATGAAGTACACCTATACCTTTGCCAATCAGTTTCTCAGCTGGAGGTCCGTGATTAACATTGTATTTGAAAAGGGGTCCATCTACAAAAAAAGTTTGAGAACCTCTGCTCTAGGTAACCAAACTCTGGTCTAGAAGTGGCAATTTCTGGTCTCTATCCCTTACTCTGCCAGTGACTTGCTGTGTGCCTTTGGGCAAGTCACTAAAACTGCTCTGTACCTGTTTCCCCACTATGAAGCAGGAACCTCCCACTTACCTACCTTCATCAAGAGCTTCAAGATCAAAAGAAAAAAGGAGACTAACCCCCAGAGCAATACTGTTAGGCTAAAGCCAACCCCCAGGATCCAGATGGGCCATCCCGGTGGGAAGGCCACACACACTGCTCAGTGCCCTTCGTCCCAGGCGGGAGGGAGAGGGGAGACGTCTTCTGCCCCCAGCAGGCAGCAGTGCCTGTCCCACCAGCCAGGGAAGATCTCTGTGGGGCCAGGCAGGCCAGGGTACAGTCACAGCCATTCCCTAAGGCGGGATGTGCAGTCAGTCTGTCCTCCCGCCCGCCCCATGGAGTGGGCAGGGCAGGTTAGGCTGTCTCCTGTCCATAGGGCTGGAAGTGTTTTGTGGGGCTGGCGGGAGCCCGCCTGTCTGTGCGGCCCCATGGGGCTGGCAGGAGAGTCACGTCAGTCTGTCTGCTCACCCAAGGGGTCGGCAAGGGGGGGTGTCCGCCTGTCCCGCAGACTGGGGGAGGGGAGCGGGCAGTAGCGAGTCCCGCGGGGGGTGTTGGTGTCCGTCTGTCAGGGCAGAGAGCTGTCCGTCTGAGTGGGGCTCGGCCCGTCCGCGGGGATCAGTGCCCGGCCCGGCCGAGCCGCACTTACCAGCGCAGGCAGCTCCTCCGGGGCCCGCACAGGCCTCACCCAGCGCCGGGCAGCAACGGCCGCAACATGGCGGCGGTAGGGCGGGGCCGGGCCTGGGAAGACCGCCCCTTTGGTCCCGCCTCCACTCCCTGCCGCGCCCCCCGGGGACCGCTCCGCCCGCGGCTCTCTGCCCTGTCCTGCCCGCCTCTCCCCCGGGAACCGCCCCACCCCCTTGGCCCCACCCCGTTCCCGCTCCCTGCCGCGCCCCCAGGGACCGCCCCACCGGCCCGCGACTCCCTGCCCTGTCCCGCCCCGTCCGTCCCTGTGCGCGCCGCCCCGGCCCAGCTCTCGCTGCTCTCCTCGGCGCGGCCCCGCGCTCGCGCGCTCCTCCTCCTCCGCGCCCACCTCTCGCGCGCGCTTCGGGCGGTCCGAGGGCTCTCCGTGCCCCATCGCTCGGTCTCGAGCCGCTCCGGGGTGTTACGGGCCGTGAGAGGCCCAGGCTGAGGCCTGGGTGCGGCGATTCACAGCGTCATTACGGGCGAGTTGGGCTTGGGCCTGAGGATGAGCCCCAGAGCACAGACCCTTCCCCGGGAGCGCTGCCCGCTACTTCCCGTCGGCTCCCTAGTGCTGGGGTAACGGCTCCGGCGTTAGGAGCAGAGCGCTGGCTGGTCGCGGGGCTGGGAGACCTGTGTGCCCTGCCCCTGCCCGCACTGCTGTGGCACAGAGCCTGGTGCTGTGTCTGCGTTGGCGAGCGGTGTGCGGCCCGAGAGCCGCTCCCGGGGCTAGCGGCCTGGCTGAGAAAGCCGAGAGGAGGTAAGGCACAGGTGGTTTGTGTACCTCATGCTCCCATCTGGTGTTCACATCAGGGGGAAAACCACAGGGCCTTGTCTCCAGCAGCCTGTCACAAGAGAACTACTCAGGTGTGCGGCCTCCCCGGAAATACACACCTTTGTGGCAGTGAAGGCAGAGCCTCAGTCTTCATCAGGAAACAATAAGCACAATTCCCCAGTCAGTCAACAGCATAGCTAGGTATCTGTGTACCCTGAAGATGGGATGAATGTAGGGCCCTGAGACTGCTGGTCAGGTGAGGGGTGGGTGCTTTTGATGGAGCTCTTGAAGGCACTGTGATGACACAATGAGGTGCCAGCCTCAGAGGGTGAAGATCTTCATATTACGATCATCCCTCTTTTTTCTTGTGTGCTTTAAAGATGACCTACAAAACTTTTGAATCATTCTCACAGCCTTCGCCTGTTATTAACAGGTAGGTTTTTAATACCTCCTAATAATTAAAACAGCAACAAAACAACCTTCTGTCTTTTATTTCTCTTTGTAATTTGCCTTTTGGGTGCACCCTGTCCCGTCAGCAACTCATGTAATTTCTGTGAAATAGTGATATCACAAATCTGAGCTCCTACTAGTGTGAATTTTATGCCCTCCCATGCTTTTTGGGCCAGGACACAACAATGTAGCAACATATAGGTGTGATGGGTTTCCCCCCGGGGTGCCACTTTGACCTGGGGTTCCACTGAGGCCACCTGATCCACCAGCCTGGGCTCCCTTTAACTGTACTGCTGTAACAAGCTGCAGACCTGCTCCTGGTCTCTCACCTTCACCAGCATATGTACAGGTAGGGACACACCCAGCTGTTTCAGAGTAGCAGCCGTGTTAGTCTGTATCCGCAAAAATAACAGGAGTACTTGTGGCACCTTAGAGACTAACAAATTTATTAGAGCATAAGCTTTCGTGGGCTACAACCCACTTCTTCGGATGCATGTTGTAACATGCAAACAGGCTTTCTGACTAGCCCCTACATGGGAAGGCTTCAGCTAAGGAAGTGCCCAGATACTCAAGTGCACACCCTCCTCTGGAGAGCAAACCCAAAATTGAATTGTCTTGCGCTGCACAGAGAACTATACAGTGTATGTGATGTTGCACTCCATATGTTTATGGAAATATGATTATGAGTGCAAATATAATGTAACTGAAAT
Organism: Emys orbicularis; assembly: GCF_028017835.1. Lineage (NCBI taxonomy): Eukaryota > Metazoa > Chordata > Testudines > Emydidae > Emys > Emys orbicularis. The sequence goes on from NC_088692.1 coordinate 49,501,264, forward strand.
AGGCTTTATACAAAAGGTCTCTTGTAAGGGATCATTACAAAGCTTATAATCTACTGAGTGTGTTCATCCTATTTGTATGAATATATCATTCTTGTATCTGAAGCTAGAAATATGAAGTATTACTCTGAAGTCCTATTGTAACTATGCAAAGTGTGGGCCATTAATGGTGGCTTGGAATCACGATGGCTCCCATTAACTAGGACAATTGGTTGTAAATGGCTCTGTTTACTTGTAAGCCTTCCTGTATATGTGGGTGCCAGCCAATGAGTAATGAAGTCTCACAGGACATGTGAATATGTCACATGATACTGGAATCCATCTTAAACCTGGTGCTTTTCCATTTAAAAGGAAGGGTGGGAACCCAGAGAGAGTAGGATGACCAGATGTCCCGATTTTAGGGTCTTTTTCTTATATAGGCTCCTATTGCCCCCCACCCCCTGTCCCAATTTTTCACACTTGCTGTCTGGTCACCCTAAGAGAGAGAAACACGTAAAGGATTCCTGCATTGTGCCAAAGATATAAAAGGGGGTGGAACAGAACAAAGGGGCCTGCCAGTCATGAGAAATCCCCTAGTTAGCACCTGAGCTGGGACTAACAAGAACTATACTAGGGGAAAGGATTGGGCCCAGATTGAGAAGGAGTCTAGTCTGTGAAAGAGGCTTATTGGAACATCTCTGAGGGTGAGATTTACCTGTATTCAGTTTCTTAAATATATTAGGCTTAGACTTGCATGGTTTGTTTTATTTTGCTTGGTAAGTTACTTTGTTCTGTCTGTTATTACTTGAAACCACTTAAATCCTACTTTTTATACTGAATACTTTTTATACTTTTGTTTATTAATTAACCCAGAGTAAGTGATTAATACCTGGGGGTGCAAACAGCTGTGCATATTTCTCTATCAGTGTTATGGAGGGTGGACAATTTATGAGTTTACCCTGTATAAGTTTTATGCAGAGTAAAACAGATTTATTTGGATCCCATTGGGAGCTGGGTGTCTGGGAGCTGGAGACAGGAGCACTTCTTAAGCTGTTTTCAGTTAAGTCTGCAGCTTTTGGGGGCGTGATTCAGACCCTGGGTCTGTGTTGCAGCAGGCTTGTGTGTCTGGCTCAACAAGGCAGGGTTCTGGAGTCCCAAACGGGCAGTGGAAAACGCTCTCAGAGGTAATTCCAGCATGTCAGGTGACAGTCGTAAAGGGGTCTCTGTGACCTAACCCATCACACAGGTGTAGTCAAGCAGGATCTGTGCACAGCTGATTGCTTTGAGACACTGTTAGTGATTTTAAGTGAGTTTTAAGTGTGGTGGCTGGAGAACAAAGTGGTTACTGGTTTGTTATTTTCTGTTTGTTTATTTTGGGTGAGGGAAATAAGCACAAGAAAGCAGGAAAATGACTTCCATTGAGGCCGCTACAAAACTAGAGCTGGCCAGTCTGGAAGCGGAAGAAGAGGCAAAAGACCGTGAGTTTCAAATGAGGCTCAAAGAAGCAGCTGCAGCCAGAGAGAAAGCTGCTCACAAAAAAAATCCATGGAGTTAAAAGACAAAGAGCTTGAAGCCCAGAAAGCTGTCCAGGAGGAGAAGGAAAGAGAGGCAGCTAGCCCTGGAGTTAAAAGACAGAGAAATACAGGCCCAACTTGAGACCCAGAAGCATGAACTGGCTGTAATGGAGTGGAAGAGACAAAACCCTTCAGCAGCTGGCTCTACTTCCCCAAAAATCCACAAATGGGAAGGATTCTCTCCACCGCCTCAGCACTGGTCCACCCCATCCAGTGTCCCACTGCCAGCCACAAACAATCAAACAAACACCTGAATACATCTAGCCGATTGGGGGGTGGGGAGAGGAATCAGTGATGGGCTGAAGCTCTGAAGCATGAGATTGGATTATAGTCATTGTCTTAATACAGAGCTGCAAGTGTCATGAGCATTTTGAGAGCAATGCAGGTGCTCTTATTCTCCACACGACCCATGAAGGAATGGGTTGAACAGGGATGCATAGATTCCAAGGCCAGAAGGGACCACTGTGACTGCCAGCCCGACCTCCAGTCTATAGTTCCATGGGTCATCCTGTTTTACATATTGGACCTACTATTTTCCATGGGACCCCTGTATAGAATGGACAGTGAACAAGCCAGGATTTTGTAGTGAGTCAGATTGGATATGGAGGAGGGAAAAAAATACCAAAAAACTTGATCTAATCTAGTTCTCAAGGCTAAGATAGTCTGATAGTCGTGTTAATTTACAAAGTAGGTAAGCCTCAGACAATTAATTCAAATTGCCAGGAGTCAAACATGTAATATAGCCACAAAATCAGGAGTAGTTGGTGGTTTTTGCCAGCAGAAGTAAAAGACCAGAAAAGTAAAAGGCCAAAACTCCAGAATTTAGGATGCCTGGGCAACCTTTATTTGGCCCCCTTGTGCATATGCATAATGATACACTACTTAATTACATGATCATGCAATATTTTTTCTTCAGGACCCCACCTCATTCAGTGCACAGGATGGACAGTGAATGAGGTTGGGGCTGCAAAAAGGAAAGATACTCTTGTGCCTCAAGCACTATAGCAGAACCAAGAAGAGTTTGGTTATCCGTGGCTCTACCACTAATTCCCTGTGTGACATGACACAAGGCATCAAACAAGTTTTCTGAGGAGATGCTAATTATGAGTGCCTCGCTGGACACACCTAGGGCCAAGTTTTCAGAAGGGTCAACTCCTACTGAAGTCATTGGGCGCTATGGGTGCTCAGCACAATTTAAGTAGACTTCAGGTGTCAGGTTTGATACCTGCTTATTGAAGCATTCAAAATTAGTGGACATTTAAAAGATTGTCTGTAATCTCCCTGTGCCTCATTTGACATTGGTAAAATGGGGGTGCTGTGAAGATAAGTCCATTCATGTTTGAGAGGTGCTCAGACATTGTGATGAGGGGCACCAGAGAAGATCCTATGAGAATTAATCATTCTGTATTCAGGACAAAGTTTGAATCTTGTGCAGTAAATAAGGCCATGAATGTTGGGAATAAAAAGAAGCAAAATTTTTTTTTTTTAAAGTGCCTCATTCTTTAAGCACTATCCATCTTGAGGAAGGGTTCGTGTGGAACAAAAATGTGTCTCAGTCTCAAACTAATGAATATTTTCAGCCCCTCAGCAACGATTTATTTATGCCCCTATGTTGCATGTCCAAGTACATGTTTTACTAGGGCCTTATCCCAAGGAAAGAGGACACCAATTCAGAAGAAAATGAAAAGAAAATTCTTATCTACTGTAGCTTCAACTAATAATGAATAAAAAGGGAATTACTTTGATCTCATCTTCCTGTCTCCCATGACTTGGGGAGTTCATCTAAAAATGAATTCCCCATGTTTGCTTTCACAGCCTGCTCCATTTCTTCCAGAGTTCTTCCTTTCTCAGTTCAGCAAATGACTTGCTGCTGCATAGACAAGCTATTGCAGCCTTTGGGTTTATCACCACATCCTGAGAATCTCTGATCCCTCCTGCTGACAAGCTGCAGAGCTTTCGTTTCCACATTGATCAGAATGGTGTGGCTGACAGGCATACTAGGTATTGGGAGAACAGCTTTATCAGACCCTCAACAACCTTTCACGGGAACAGATCAGCTCCACAACAATTCATAGATGGTGCATGCTGTCAGGAGAAGGTGAGTATTTAACAACATTCATTACTTTCCTAAAGAGGTAATAGCTTTCAGTAGCACCTGGGATTCCTCTAGCTCCTAGGAAGAAACACATTATTGGCCCATGGACTCAGCATCTTGTGATTCAAAAAGCTGCTTTCTGTTTTAACAGTGACTTTCTCTTACATCTTCTCCTGACCCCGAGAGAGGATCCTGGAAGTTGATATTCTCTTCCCCATCTGTGCTTGGGTCCTATCCTACAAATGGAAAAATATGCAGGCATGCTCTCCAACCCTTACAGCAGGGATAGGAAGCCTGTACATCCTAGTGTATCCCCTCCTTTGATGACAATCTTTCCCACACTTTCCCTCTCTTCAGGGACTAATACTAGACACCCAATCCATGGTCCGTACCTAAACAAAAGTTTTATTCCCAACTCTGGAATTCAGCACCTACCTTTAGGTATTTACATTTGAAAATATTTCCTATATTTTTAAGTTTCAAAGTGGCCAAATACATTGTGTGATTTCAGACTCCCTTCGAGGCTTGTGAATTTGAGATGGAGCTGTGGACCAGAACATTTTCAGCCTTACAGTCCCCAGATCTGGACAAAACTTGCCTTTACTTCCTGGTAAAACGTGAATATCCTGGTGTCAAAAGACACTTCCTCCTCTTATGGCAGAATATGTCTCATTAGATTTCTAGCCCACACAAGTGGCTGGTGGTGTCGAGGGGGGAGAAAGTGGAACAGAGAATCCAGGCACACAATCTCAGTAAAAGGAGCTGTGAGGGGAGAAATTCCTTTTTTCATACCAAACTCCAAGATAAAAAGAAAGAAAAGACATTACAAGGGCTGTGGAAAAAAGGTTTTTCAGATAAAACAAAATACAGGGCTTATTATGAAGAATTCTTTTTCCCCAGTAAAAATGTTAGGGGATGTGATGATGAGAGCAGGAAAGGGCTGTACAAGTGGAATCAAAAGCCTTTTGAAAAGATAGTATTTCACAGTGTGCCCATTTGTCACCACTAACTGTGGATGTGAGAATGTTTTCCTCATTTTTTTATACTGCTAAGCACTCACTTGCCATCAGTTATGCTGTCCTACCAGTCATAGTACTACTGTGTTGTGCTGTGGCTGCTCTGAAGTGCCAAAATAAGATATTAAACTATAGGACAAACAAATATCAGCTTTTAAATGCTGCATGCTTTGACTCATGCAGACACATATTATATATGCATAATGTTTTAATCAGTAGCTTGCCAGATGTCCTAAAATATATTTCCCTCAACCAGACGGCATGCAAAAGCCTGGGCTTTCCAAGATGTGTCTGAGGAAATAATCATGTGCCAGTTATTTTCAGAGCAGTGCAGCTGTTGAAAAGTGACGTCATACTGACAAAGAGAAAGTAGCTGGAAATCGTTTGCCACTCATTTCACTGTTAGGTGAGAACCTCCATACAAAGAATGCCCGTGACAAACAGACAGAAAGGCTGATTACCATATTGAGGCCAAGGGCTTAGTAGAGGTAGATTCCAAAAAGGACTAGTGAATTATATCTATAACATCCACAGTTACATTAGATAGAATACAATAATAAGCCTTCTCCTTCAGCATATGAGCCAGACTCTAAATTGTCCCTTGGGAAGGTTTTTCCATAACTGTCCATTATGGGGCTTCTTGCACCTTTCTCTGAAGCATCTGGTACTGGTCACGGTCAGAGGTAGGATACTGAGTTAGATGGCCCTCTGCTTTTTATACTCCATGGCATTTTCTATGTTCTTGTATTCCCTCTCCTGATGGTGATGCTTCACAGGCTAGACAGAGTAGTTTGTAAGTGTCATAATGCAATTGTTCGCCAGTCTCTAATATGGTAGCTGTTCCCATTCCTTTAAAGTAGTATCACACTTTCTGGCCATCTTGAGAGCTTTTCCAGCTGTAATAATATTTTAAGCTTTCTACACAAGTTAAGATCTTTTTTTCTCAGAGTGGCCACTGTAATGTAACAAATAAAACAATGGGAATTCAGAGGCACCTTCTGGCAATGGTGCTGGGACTATGGCTGCCGTGTATTAAGCCTAGGGCTCCAAACCTTGAGTTTCTCTGCTATCCAGATACTGCACACCTGGTTAGAAAAAATTCACACTGAGCCTGCTTCACTCAGACTCCATGCTGCTCTTGGTGTCTAAGCACTTCCTGTCTAGAGGTGTTTCTCTAGGGAGAACACTGATTAAAACATCAGTAACAAAACAAACTACCTGATTCAAACGCTTGTTCATCACAAATTGAAGAATAGCAGGTGAAGCTAATGCATCATATGGCATCTTGTCAGTGGATATTTACCACAACATTCTATGCAATGCCTTATGAAGTGTTCCTCACAAAGCATTATCATCATTATTGTAGCCCCTAGGGCCCCAGTCATAGAGTTTAAGGCCAGAAGGGACCAGTAGATCACCTAGTCTGACCCCCTGTATCTCACAGGCCACCACCTCATGCTAAACCCAACAATCAAAATGAGACCAAAGATCCACAGGAGACTAGACTATTATGTGCCACAGGCAGAGAATAGGAGGAACCAAGAGGAACCAGTGCTCAAGGCCCCTCCAGTGACAGACAAATGATTAAATGAGATATATCCAGATAATCCTGACAAGTGACCCACACCCACATGCTGCAAAAGAAGGTAAAAAAAAGCCACACCCCCAAGGTCAATGCCAATCTGACCTGGGAGGAAATTCTTTCCCAACCCCCTATGGCAATCAGTTAGACCCTGAGAATGTGAGCAAAAACCAGCCAACCAAGCACCTGAGAGAGAATGCTCAGTGCCACCTCAGAGAGCTGGCCCACCCTGCCTAGTGTCCCATCTCCAGCCATGGTGTCAAGGCTGATTCTCCACTCTGGCACTTTGAGTGCAGAAGGTGGGGGCCTGCAAGGATTCTAAAAATTAATACTGGCCACTCCAGGCTTGTATTAAACTCCCAAGGTTACAGCTTCTCTCTGACCTTGGCTGGGTAGGTGTTGCCACCACCCAAGTGCAAAAAAATCCCCCAAACCCCTTTAGACCCAGGAAGGTACTGTGACGTACTGGGACTGTTCTTACTGTGATCTGTAAGTGCTGACAGGGGAGTGTGGCTGGGATGGTCTGCATTGGGGGATGGGAGAATGACTGAAGGGAAATACCTGAGCCTGTAACATGAGAACCCAGGAGGGGGCTGGGGCGAGGTGACACCTTTGCCCGGGAAACTGAACAAAGGCTGTGGGAGGGGTCGCTGAAGGCAGAGTCTGGGAAGCTGGCTGGTGAGGTGGCTGGCAGGCAGGGAGGGCTCTGACCTCTGGAGGGGGGTTGGGGTGCCCGAGGACCCCAAGATGGACCTAACTGAGGGGTATCTTGTTGTCTGTGCCTGCAAGACCTGTCTCGGACTGTATTCCCGTCGTCTAAATAAACCTTCTGCTTTACTGGCTGGCTGAGAGTCATGGTGAATCGCAGGAAGCCGGGGGTGCAGGGCCCTGAGTCCCCCCTTACTCCGTGACAACTGGTGGCAGCGGTGGGATCTACTGCACCCCGTGGACGGCGCTTCCTGCAGTAAGTGACTGGGGAGAAGTAAAACGAAGGGGGATTGACGGGGACCAGGCGTGCTGAGGAGTCAGAGAGAGACGGTTATCACCCCTGGGAGTGTGTGACCAGCGAGAAGGACTTTTGCAGTAACAGGGTCCCCCGGGGGATCGCAGCGAGTGGTCCCAGGGGCGGAGGAGTCTGCAGCTCGACCCTGGCAGAGAGGTGGTGACCTCGAGAAGGGCTGGCACACTAGGGGTCTCCCTGGAAACTGTGGGGAGCGGTGAGCACACAGGCCTGTGAGTGGCCAGCAGGAAGATGTATGCCAAGCGGCTTAAGAGCGACCTGGTGGAGCTGTGCAAGCAGAGGGGGGTGCGCATTGGGAAGCTCACCAAAGAACAGCTCATTGCCCAGCTGGAGAAGGGAGATCGCGCGAATGAACTGATCCCTGTCTCTGAGGGAAGCAGCCTGGCAGATGCAGCGCAGGCCCCAGTGTCTGTCCCAGCTGGGAGTGGTGAGCCGGCTGCTGAGGGCTTCCCGAGACCCCTCCTTCCTATGCCTAGGGGAAGGGTGGGGAGGAGCCCAGCAAATACCGAGGGTGCTGTGACCCCCCCGGCCAGCAGGGGATCCTCCCGGCGACTCTCGCCGGCCAGCAGGGGATCCTCCCGGCCACGCTCGGCATCCATGGAGCGGAATGGGCTGGAGTGGGAGAAAGAGCTAAAACTGAGAGAGCTGGAGGATCGTGAACACCAGAGACAGCATGAACGGGAGGAGAAAGAGAAACTGAGGCAGCATGAACAGGAGGAGAAAGAGAGACAGGCATTATGAACGGGAGGAGAATGAGAGACAAAGGCAGCATGAAGAGAGAGAGAGGCTGAGGCATCATGAACTGGAGCGGGCGAGGCTGAAGGGCCGCGAGCCCCCGGCTGCGGTGAGTGAGGGGGGACCCAGGACTGCACAGAGCTTTGATAAGTGCATCCTGGCCCCACGTAAGGAGGGGGAGGACATGGATGACTTCCTGGATGCCTTTGAGACGGCCTGCGAGCTGCACCAGGTTGATCCTGCAGACAGACTCCGGGTTCTCACCCCCTTACTGGACCCCAAAGCCGTGGCATTGTACCGCCAACTGGAAGAAGCGGAGAAAGGGGACTACGAACTATTCAAAAAGGCCCTGTTACGTGAGTTTGGGCTGACTTCTGAGATGTACCGGGAAAGGTTCCGGAGTCAGGATAAAACCCCTGAGATCTCATATCTGCAACTAGCCGTCCGCATGGAGGGATACGCCAGCAAGTGGGCAGATGGGGCCCAGACGAAGGAGGACCTGGTTAAACTGCTGGTACTGGAGCAACTGTATGAGCGGTGCCCATCTGACCTGAGGCTGTGGTTGGTGGACAAAAAGCCAGAGAACCCGCGACATGCAGGCCGGCTGGCCGATGAGTTTGTGAAGAGCCGGTCAGGGGCTGGCCGGGAGGAGTCCCAAAGGAACAGTCCCACCACAACGCAGAGCGAGAGTCACCATGGGCCATCCCAGCGGGAAAATACGGAGAAACCCCACCAAAGGGGAAGATTCAGTGTCAGGTCCATCCAACCCACTCGAGGGGACCCCTGGGACATGGTCTGCTATCACTGTGACCAAAGAGGTCACATACGGGCCCAGTGCCCCAGGCTCAGGGACAGACTGAGCAGACCAAACCCACAGAGGGTTGACTGGGTAGAGACCCAGCCGGGCGAGAGGCAGCACTCCCAGGGAAGGGGGGCTGGCAGAGTACCACCTGCTAAGGAGGGAGGAGAGCTCCAGGCCTGCTCCTCTGCGGGGAGGGATGCTCCAGACTCAGGGTTTTTGGTTTATACGGTGGGCGCGGGGCGGTCCCTCCGGAAAGAGTACCTCGTTCCCCTGGAGGTGGATGGGAGGAAGGTCGATGGATACTGGGATACGGGCGCAGAGGTGACGCTGGCCCGGCCCGAGGTGGTGGCCGCAGATCAGGTGGTGCCCAACACCTACCTGACCCTGACGGGGGTGGGCGGGACACCAGTCAAAGTGCCCGTGGCGAGGGTACACCTGAAGTGGGGGGCCAAGGAGGGCCCCAAGGATGTGGGGGTACACCCGTATTTGCCCACTGAGGTGTTGATGGGGGGGGACCTGGAGGACTGGTCAAGCAACCCACCAAGTGCACTGGTTGTGACCCGCAGTCAGAGCCGGCGAGGGGCACTGCGCCCTGGCCTTGGGGAGGGTGCCTTGCCCGAGGCGCAGGACCCTAACCTGGTGGGGAGGGAACGCCCAGGGACACGGCTCAGGGAGGCTGCGGCTTCAGACCCAGCCGGCAAGAGAGAGCAGGTGGCCATCCCTGTCCCAGCTGCTGAGTTCCAGGCCGAGGTGCAAAAAGATCCCTCCTTACGGAAGATAAGGGACCTGGCCGACCTCGGTGCGGTACAGACCATGGGGAGAGGTGGCCGGAAAAGGTTCCTGTGGGAGAAGGGGTTCCTGTACCGAGAATGGGCTCCCCCAGGGAAAATGGAGTCAGGGGGGTTCAGGAGGCAGCTGGTGGTACCCCAGAAGTATCGCCGCCAGCTGCTGTGCCGGGCCCATGACATTCCCCTCTCAGGGCACCAGGGAACCTGGCGTACCCAGCAGAGGCTGCTACGGAGCTTTTACTGGCCTGGGGTCTTTGTTACTGTCCGGCAGTACTGCCGATCCTGTGACCCCTGTCAGAGGGGGAGGAAGGCCCGGGACAAGGGGAAAACGGCTTTAGGACCCTTGCCCAGCATAGAGGAGCCTTTCCAGAGGGTGGCCAAGGTTAAAAGGGGGGCTCTGAACCAAGAGAGCCCGAAGCACGGACCTCCAGACTGGAGCGCTGGGAGAAGACCGCAGCCCAGTTGGAACCCCAGGGGTATTGGGGTGGAAAAAGGGCACAGGCCGCATAACCCTTCCCACATGCGAACTGCAAATGCCCTCGAGCACCCCCGACCTAAGGGGGGGCGTGAAACTGGAGGGGCCTGGTGTAATTCTCACCAAGGAATGGGAGGGATGCTGGGGCATCCATGGGAACGGGGGTAGGTTCGAACTTCCCCGGGTCACTGGCTAAAGTGACCCCGCTCAGTTCGGTCTCGAAGGGGGGAGATGTGACGAACTGGGACTGTTCTTACTGTGATCTGTAAGTGCTGACAGGGGAGTGTGGCTGGGATGGTCTGCATTGGGGGATGGGAGAATGACTGAAGGGAAATACCTGAGCCTGTAACATGAGAACCCAGGAGGGGGCTGGGGCGAGGTGACACCTTTGCCCGGGAAACTGAACAAAGGCTGTGGGAGGGGTCGCTGAAGGCAGAGTCTGGGAAGCTGGCTGGTGAGGTGGCTGGCAGGCAGGGAGGGCTCTGACCTCTGGAGGGGGGTTGGGGTGCCCGAGGACCCCAAGATGGACCTAACTGAGGGGTATCTTGTTGTCTGTGCCTGCAAGACCTGTCTCGGACTGTATTCCCGTCGTCTAAATAAACCTTCTGCTTTACTGGCTGGCTGAGAGTCATGGTGAATCGCAGGAAGCCGGGGGTGCAGGGCCCTGAGTCCCCCCTTACTCCGTGACAGGTACACTTGGAAATTCCTCCCTGTGGGGTACCCTCAAGCCCTTTCACCCCCAGGGAAGAGCTGAGAAAAAAAAAAACCAAAGGAAATCAGCTGTTGTCACCAGCTAATTCAACGACATGTGCACAAACCTCTTAGGACACAAAAAGCCCAATCCGGTTCTTAAAAAAAGGTAAATTTTATTAAAAACAAAAAGAAAGAAAATACATCTGGAACTTAGGCTATTGCTAGATTTAAAAAGGGCAAATAAAATAATTAAGCATCAAGAATGGTTTTCTTGACGTCCAGCTTAAAGGTTACAAGCAAAACAAAAGCACCTGGGTTTAGCACAGAGAAGTCCACAAGCCATAAAGAAATAAAAAAGATAAACCTAATTGCGTCTTCCTAGACATTTCCTGATCTACTTACTGATCTGGGGTTTCAAATAAGTAGCTTCTAGGTATGCTCTGATGTTTTTTCATACCTGGCTCAAATCTTCTTACAGCATAATCCAGCCCTGGCCCTGCTCTCCGGGAGAACAACAACCGACAGACAAAAGGGGAGTCTTGTTTTAATTTTAAAAAGTTCTAGCCTTCCCATTGGCTCTTTTGGCCAGGTGCCCATTCACTTCCTTTTACCTATGCGTGCAGTCAGACTTTTTAACCCTTTACAGGTAAAGCAAATAGAGAACAGCTACCAAGAGGGATTTTATAGCTAACTGGCTGGCTGTCCATAAAAGGGAGCTTACCCTCACACCCTTTATCACACATGGCCATCCCTGATGCTTCAGAGGAAGGAGATTAAAAAAAAACCTCACAGAATACATAGGGGGGAACATATAGCCGGTGGCCAGCTAAAACCCTTAAGCATGAGCTTTAGGAACACAGGACATAAACTGGAGTGAGCCCCAGGGCTGTTGAGTCTACTCCTGACTATCGCAAGCAACCCTGTCATACAATCACAAATGAATCTGTCCAGCTCTCTCAAACTAATTAAGTTGCTTGCCTCCACAACTCCTACTGGGAGGCTGTTCCAGAACCTCACAAACCTTCTTCTAATATCCAGCCTGACTTTGTTCATGGCCAATTTATAGACATTTGTTCTTGTGCCAAGAAGGAGATTAGGATGACCATGAACCTCGGCATCTTCAGAACAGATTGCAAAACCCCCTTCCTTATCTTGCCTTCCCACATAACAAAACCCCACACAATGAAACAGCAACAAATCCCGACTACAGAGTGGGGAAACGAGAGGGAGAGAGACATAGGGAACTTCTTTTTATCACCTGAATTTGTCAGGCGTCTATCACCCAGCACCATGTAATTTAGATAGATTTAAAACTGGTCCTTGCTGAACTCACAAAATACCCATCAGTGTCACTGGTCTGAAGATACTGAGGTTCATAGTCATCTTAATCTCCTCCAGCACTGAGCGCTAGATTCCCAGGCTGAGTGCCAAGACACAATTGTCTCCCGCACCCCCAAGTCTCAGTCTTGAGGGTGACATTTTCACTGTTCCCATGAAATGTAGCTGCCATGGCATCCTGTGGTGAACTTGGGAATAGAGGGCTTTAAAGACAAGGACCAAACCCTTCAATTTCATCAAATACTCAATGGGGAGCTAGTATAGAGAGCAGAGCACAAATCACAAATGTATGGGCCAGTCTGGCTAAGTTTGAATCTGACCCAAGGGTTGCAGACTCCTGCCCAGTAGTAGGTGGCAAAGGACATTTTGCAGCCAGAGCTGTTTGACTATCAAATATTTTTATTAATGATCTGGAAGAAGGAGAAAACAGAACATTAAAAAATTCCACAACACTAAATTGTGAGGAGTTGGGAACACCAGTGAGGACAGAGAAATAATATATTAGAAATGAGATGGAAGTGCTTAATGCCTAGTTTGCTTCAGTCTTCACTAAAAAGGTGAATGGTGACTAGACACTCAATACAACTAATATTAACAACAAGGGAGAAGGAATGCAAGCCAAACTAGGGAAAAAACAAATTAAAGAATATTTAGATAAATTAGATCTATTCAAGTTGCCAGGGCCTGATGAAATCCATCCTATAATACTTAAGGACCTAGCTGAAGCAACCTCAAAACCATTAGCAACTATCTTTGAGAGTTCCTGGAGGACAGGTGAGGTCCCAGAAGACTGGAGAAGGGCAAACATAGTACCTATCTTTTAAAAGGGTGTGACAGGGTACTCTACTCACGACTGGGGGGCACCTCCTCCTAGCTGTTCTGGGGATTAGCTCTGCCCAGCCAACACTCCTTTCCAGCAGTTGCATTCCATTTCTCTCTGTCACTCATTCTGCAGCCCATCTCTCACTCCAGGAACTGCAGCTTCCTCTTCATGACTCAGCCGTCCAGCCAGATCACTACATGGCTTCCCCTTCCAGGGTATTAAAGTCTTTCTGTATCACCAGTCTCGGGCAGTCTCTGCATGCACTGCCCTGATGGTACCATTTCCCCGTGGCTGGCTGGGGAATCTAGGCCTGTGGCTACTATTCTAGGGTCCAATCCAGAGACCCTATACTTGGCAACTTCTGTCCACTTTCTCTCAGACCCTGTTGCTCCTTCCCTGGATTCCTTCCTACAGCTTCTGGTCTTCTCCATCTCCAACTCCCACCTCCCAAGGAGTAACTGCAGACTACAGAACTTTGTAGTCTACAGCATACCTCCATACTCCCAGGGAGTGACTGCAGACTATTTCCCTGTAGCTCCTTTTTGTTGCCAGCTTCCTGTCTTTATAAACCTGGCCCAGCTCCTCCCACAGCTGGACTTCATCAGCAAATTAGGCTTTGGCACTCCCTGGCTTTCCTCCAGACCATTCCCTGGGCTAATTGGCCTAATTTACTTGTTTAGGCCTTGTGTGGGGTGGACACCCCATCACAAAGAGGAATAAAGACTGGGGAACTATAGAACAGTCAGCCTAACTTCAATACCTGGAAAGATACTGGAACACATTATTAAACAATCAATTTGTAAGCACCTGGAGGATAATAAGATTTTAAGGAATAGCTACCATGGATTTGTCAAGAACAAATCATGCCAAATCAACCTAATTTCCTTCTTTGACAGGGTTACTGACGTAGTGGATGGGGGGAAGCAGTAGATGTGATATATCTTAATTTTAGTAAGGTTTTTTACAGTCCCACATGACATTCTCATAAGCAAACTAAGTAAATGTGATCTAGATGGAGTTACTATAAAATGGGTATCAAACTGGTTGAAAGACTGTACTCAAAGAGTAGTTCTGAATTGTTTGCTGTCCATCTGGAAGTAGGTATCTAGTGTGGTCCTGCAGGGGTCAGTTCTGGGGCTGGTACTGGTCAATATTTTCATTAATGACTTGGATAATAGAGTGGAGAGTAGGCTTATAAAATTTGCAGATGATGCCAACCTGGGAGGGGTTGCAAGCACTTTAGAGGACAGGATCAGAATTCAAAACAACCTAGACAAACTGGAGAATTGGTCTGAAATCAACAAGATGAAATTCATTAAAAACAAATTCAAAGTACTTCACATAGGAAGGAAAAATCAGATGCACAACTACAAAATGGGAAATAATTGGTTAGGTGGTAGTACTGCTGAAAAGGATTTAGGGGTTATAGTGGATCACAAATTGAATATGAGTCAACAATGAGACACAGTTGTGAAAAAGGCAATACCATTCTGGGGTGTATTAGCAGGAGTGTTGTATGTAAGACATGGGAGGGAATTGTCCCACTCTACTCGGCATTGTTGAGGCCTCAGCTGGAGTCCTGTGCCCAGTTCTTGGTGCCATACTTGAAGGAAGATGTGGACAAATTGGAAAGAGTCCAGAGGACAGCAACAAAAATAAAAGATTTAGAAAACCTGGCCTATGAGGAAAGGTTAAAAAAAATGGGCATGTTAGGCCTTGAAGAACAGGGCGGCGGGCAGAGAGAGGGGGTGGCTAATAACAGTCTTCAAATATGTTAAGGGCTGTTATAAAGTGGACAAGTAATGGTCCTAATCTGCAGCAAGGGAGATTTATATTAGATATTAGGAAAAGCTTTCAAACTATAGGAGTAGTTAATCTCTGGAATAGGCTGTGACGTTGTGCAGTCTACATGGTTTTATAAAAACATGATAATAAGTGAATATAATGTAACTGGGATAGTTTTATAAAAAAATTGATAAGTGACTATAATGCAAATGGGATATGCTTTGTGCAAAAGGTCTCTTGTAAGGTATCATTACAAAGCTCATAATCTACTGAGTGTGATCATCCTATTTGTAGAAATGTACCACTCTTGTATTTAAAACTAGAAATATAAAATGTAACTCTGAGGGCCTATTGTAATTATGTAAAGTGTGGGCCATTAATGATGGTTTGGAATCTTGATGACTCCCATTGTCTGCAGATGGCTGCTTACCTGTGAGTCTCCCTGTATATGTGTGTGCTGGCAAGTGAGTAATGAAGTCTTGCAGTGACATGTGATCATGTCACCTGAACTGGAATCCATCTTTAACCTGGTGCTTTTCCAGTGGGGGGGGGGGTGGAAACCCAGAGGGACAAAGGGTTCCCGCTTTATGCAAAAGATATATAAAGGGGTGGAAGAGAACAGAGAAGGAGAGGAGCCATCATGAAGAAACCCCTAGCTATCACGTGAGCTGCAACAAGAGCTGTACCAGGGGAAAGAATTGTGCCCAGGCCTGGAAGGTGTCCAGTCTGAGAAAAACTTACTGAAGCATCTCTGAGGGTGAGATTATCTGTATTTAGTTTGATTAGTCATAGATTTGCGCATTTTATTTTATTTTGCTTGTGACTTACTTTGTTCTGTCTGTTACTACTTTGAACCACTTAAATCCTACTGTCTGTATTTAATAAAATCACTTTTTATTTAGTAATTTACTCAGAGTATGTATTAATACCTGGGGGAGCAAACAACTGTGCATATCTCTCTATCAGTGTTATAGAGGGCGAACAATTTATGAGTTTGCCCTGCATAAACTTTATGCAGGGTAAAACGGATTTATCTGGGTTTAGACCCCATTGGGAGTTGGGCATCTGAGTGCTAAAGACAAGCACACTACTGTACGCTGTTTTTGGGTAAACTTGCAGCTTTGGGACAAGTGATTCAGACCCTGAGTCTTTGTTAGAGCAGACTGGAGTGTCTGGCTCAGCAAAACAGGGTGCTGGAGTCCTGAGCTGGCAGGGAAAACAGAAGCAGGGGTAGTCTTTGCACATTAGGTGGCAGCTCCCAGGGGGGTTTCTGTGATCCAACCCGTCACAGTGGCGTAGTCGAGCAGGATCTGTGCACAGCTGATTGCTTTGAGATACTGGTAGTGATTTTAAGTGAGTTTTAAGTGTGGTGGCTGGAGAACAGACAAAGTGGTTACTGGTTTGTTATTTTCTGTTTGCTTATTTCGGGAAAGGGAAGTAGGGACAGAAAAGGAAGCAAAATAAGTAAGACGGAAGATCAGAAGAAACTAAAACTGCACAGGGTACAAATTGCCCAGAAAAGCTGAACGCTGGGCACTGTGAAAGTCTTGGTTAACTAAGAATCCCCTGAGCTGAGTGCATCTCAGTTTCAGTGAACTGCAGATGGGTGTGGCCCAACCTCTGTCTGTGCTGAAGCTGACTGGAGTGTCTAACCTAGCAAGACAGGAGGGGAGGGGTGCCTGTTCTGGCAGGAGGGTGTTCTCTGTGGTATCCCAGCTCATCGAGTGATGGTCTCAAGGGAAGACAAATGGAAATTGATATACAATTTGCCTGGGAAAAGGCTGACCTGGAAAAAGAAAAGGCTGCCCACCAACCTGGACTTAAGAGACAAAGCAATTAAGACCCAGAAGCATGACCTGGCTGTAATGGAGTGGAAGAGGTGCACAGAGACATGTATCCTGGAGCTGGAAGTTGGGGTCCTGGTGACTGCTGCGGTGGGAACAAACCCCAAGGACTCTAGCTGGAAGCAAACCCAACCTGAGTGAAAGGGGGGGGATTTTGCTGGCCAGCGAAAGGTCCCTCATAGCTGGTAGCTGTGAGCCTACAGCTGGATCAGGGTCTCTTTCCCTTTTGGGGGACACAGGAGTGTCTGCCCCATAGGGGAGCCCAAAAACGAATTTTAGGTATACTGCCTCCGCCATGGTCAGTGTCCAAGTCTCTGGCAGTAAGTTCAGGAGGAGGGTGTGACGTTGTGCAGTCTACATGGTTTTATAAAAACATGATAATAAGTGAATATAATGTAACTGGGATAGTTTTATAAAAAATTTGATAAGTGACTATAATGCAAATGGGATATGCTTTGTGCAAAAGGTCTCTTGTAAGGTATCATTACAAAGCTCATAATCTACTGAGTGTGATCATCCTATTTGTAGAAATGTACCACTCTTGTATTTAAAACTAGAAATATAAAATGTAACTCTGAGGGCCTATTGTAATTATGTAAAGTGTGGGCCATTAATGATGGTTTGGAATCTTGATGACTCCCATTGTCTGCAGATGGCTGCTTACCTGTGAGTCTCCCTGTATATGTGTGTGCTGGCAAGTGAGTAATGAAGTCTTGCAGTGACATGTGATCATGTCACCTGAACTGGAATCCATCTTTAACCTGGTGCTTTTCCAGTGAGGGGGGGGGGTGGAAACCCAGAGGGACAAAGGGTTCCCGCCTTATGCAAAAGATATATAAAGGGGTGGAAGAGAACAGAGAAGGAGAGGAGCCATCATGAAGAAACCCCTAGCTATCACGTGAGCTGCAACAAGAGCTGTACCAGGGGAAAGAATTGTGCCCAGGCCTGGAAGGTGTCCAGTCTGAGAAAAACTTACTGAAGCATCTCTGAGGGTGAGATTATCTGTATTTAGTTTGATTAGTCATAGATTTGCGCATTTTATTTTATTTTGCTTGTGACTTACTTTGTTCTGTCTGTTACTACTTTGAACCACTTAAATCCTACTGTCTGTATTTAATAAAATCACTTTTTATTTAGTAATTTACTCAGAGTATGTATTAATACCTGGGGGAGCAAACAACTGTGCATATCTCTCTATCAGTGTTATAGAGGGCGAACAATTTATGAGTTTGCCCTGCATAAACTTTATGCAGGGTAAAACGGATTTATCTGGGTTTAGACCCCATTGGGAGTTGGGCATCTGAGTGCTAAAGACAAGCACACTACTGTACGCTGTTTTTGGGTAAACTTGCAGCTTTGGGACAAGTGATTCAGACCCTGAGTCTTGGTTAGAGCAGACTGGAGTGTCTGGCTCAGCAAAACAGGGTGCTGGAGTCCTGAGCTGGCAGGGAAAACAGAAGCAGGGGTAGTCTTTGCACATTAGGTGGCAGCTCCCAAGGTGGTTTCTGTGATCCAACCCGTCACATAGGCTTCCAAGGGAGGTTGTGGAATCCCCATCACTGGAGGTTTTTAAGAACAGGTTGGACAAATACCTGTCAGGGATATTCTAGGTATACTTCTTATGTTCTTATGTCCTGCTACAGTGCAGAGGGATGGACTAAATTACTTCTCGAGGTCCCTTTCAGTCCTATGATTCTATGATTAAAGAGCCCTTGCTCAGATGATGGCAATGACTTTGAGAGCCAATAGTGTGCTTAGTGAGGTACTGAACAGAGATGAAGACAGTGTTCCTGGCCTGACTATTTCATTCTAAGAGGTTTGCAATCCACCAGCTAGTTTCCAAGAAGTAGGATGTTGGGATGGCATTAGAGAAGGGAAGTGTAGGCTTTGTTTGGCATTGTCTCCATAAGAAAGTGATGAAAGTCTTATCACTTAAGACATTTCATATGATATCGGACAAAGCACTAAAACCAGAAGGTAGGAATCAATCCTGCAATGGCCCCCAGGGGTGAACTAACTGCCCCTTTACAGCTCTGACTCCTACAGGTTACTATGATGGGAAGTCCCTTCAGCTGTCCTCATTCCTGGCTCAGATTTCTCTTGCCTGTGCACCAGCCTAGAATTCTCTCCCATTTATTCCTCCAAACTCTTTAAATCAGAAATACTTCTCAGGAATCAGAGGCAATAAAGTGTTCCAAGCCATGTAGGCCCCTTTGTCTTACTCTGTCTGCACCATTATTTGTCTTGCACCTTTTATTCTGGGTCTTTGTCCTGCCTTCCTTTTCATCTACTTTCAGGAAGCAAAGGCTCAAGAGAGGGAAAGACAGTAGGTGTGGAATAAGGAAGAGAGGAGGTGGGGAGCATCAGGCAGGGAATGGGGTCAGAGGAGGAGACCCTGGCACGTGCATTTCTCCTTGGTTATTAAGGAAGATCTGTGCTGACAGCACATGCTCTTTAATTTGATTTTTGAAGGGATAACTTTGCTAAGCTGTCTTCTCTTCTAGGAATGGTTAGAAAACAATTAAATCAATAAGGGGGCGGGGGTGACTTTCTTGTGGTTTCTGCTAGCCTAAATGATTCCAAGATTCCTGCCCTGGAGACACAGTACTATTGGCTTATGCTGGGCTGCTCTCTACTTTGTTTCCATTTAAAGTAAACATGGATGTGTGTTAGGCACCATTTATTCACTGCTGCCTTGTGGTGCAAAGGGCAATTCTAGGCCAGCCACTTTACAAAGTGCTGACATTTCCTCTAAGGCTAAGATTTTTCAAAGGAGTCCAGGGGAGTTAGGCATCCAGGTCCTATTGATATTCTCTAGGAGTTGGATACCTAGCACCTAAGACTTCTTTGAAAATACCAACATAAGGGTAAAAATTTCAAAAGTGCCTAAGTCCCTTAGGAGCCCATGGCTTATTGACTTTCTGAAAATCTTAAACTTCTTGGAAGTTGATCGACAAAGAGGACATATGCTCTACATTGCAGTACCTAACTTTAGGCACTCTTTAGGGGAGAGTTCGGCACCTGAGAATGGGATCTTCAAAAGTCAGCAAGCTGAGAAGTGAATTGCCTAAGCTAGCCAATAGGAAATGCCATTTCCATACAGGATTCACAGCTATGAGCCTTCTCCTGCAGTTAGGTGCCTAAGCCATGCGAGGGTGTGCTATGTAGTCCAGTGGGCAGGGCACTTACCTGGGCTGTAGAATACTTGGGTTCAGATCCCCCTGCTGCCTAATTCAGATCAGGGGCTGGAACCTAGGTTTCCCACTTCCCAGTAGAGTGCCCTAACCAACAGTATAATGGGATGGGGCTTTCTTAATTTCTCCTGTTGAAGCTGTTCCACTTTGTATATATTTAAATATTTATTGACTCAGAGAGAGAATAAACAGGGTGATAAACTCTATGATTCTGGCACTCACCTAGCATGTGAGACTCATGTTTCTGCTGCAGAGTAGGCAGAGCAGGAAGCTGAAGGTCAGCCTCACCCAGGCCAATGCCCAAGCCACTGGGCTATTCTACAGCAGGCCTTTCTCAAACTCTCCTGGTCACACAGTTCCCCTTTGTATGAAATATTCATTCATAAGAGAGAGTGAGTGAGACTGACTCTGTAGCCCAGCAGTTAATGCAGCCTCTTGGGAGAACTAGGTTCCAATCTCTGCTCCAATATATAAGGAACAACAATCTGTGTTTAGGGCAGACAATATTCCCCACGTCCACAGTCTGAGCAGACCATAGGACTCTCTCTTCCTAGCACTGAGGCATATGAATGTAACAGGAGTGTTCCACGCCAGGGTGAAGCCCTGTGTGCCCAGAGATGAGTGTCTGTGAGATTTTCATACTTCTGTGTGAGCTCTCCTTTTCCGTAAGGGCGCACAAAAGAATCTTCCCAGATAGTGCAAGGACTGTGGCTAGCTAGGGATTTGGGGCCATTGTTTTTTGTCAATGTTTCTGTTAAGTCTAATAATCCTTGTGTCTGTGTAAATAAACATTTATCAGGCTCTGCAGAGGGACTGATGGGCATGATTGTAGTGAGGGGCCCTTCTCTCCATATCTGGGATAAAATAGTCTGTATTTGGTCTGTGCTTTTTTCTGAAGGTAAAGAAGGATGTGTGTCTCTCACCCCCTTGCAGCACTCACATTAGATCTACCAAAGAGACAATGGTATGTTGTCAGGCGTCGGCAACTGTTTCACTCCAACATACTAGGATAGGTGTGTTAGGACCGACAAGTGCATCAGGCAAAAAGTCTGCCAAGCAGAAGGATTATATGACTGTGGGGCTAGCTGACCAGAGAAACCAGCCCTATGAGTCTATGGAACACAGAACATGAGTTTACAAAACCCAGGGATCATTGCAGGCCTGATCCACAGCCAGCTGAAAGCAATGGAAAGACTTCCATTGTCAACAAGAGCCTTGGGGATTGGAGAGTTCTCTTTCGTTTGTAAGGCCTTTTGAGCATAGTGTGTCTGTTACTGGTCACATGGACAGCAGGGATGTCATTGTGGAATATTTGTTGTGGGGTAAGTTAATGAGCATGAAGGAGCCTGTCTGCAAATCCTGGAGCAGCTGATATGATGGGACCTGAAGTAAAGTCCAGTTATGCACAGGCCTTGAGGAAGGCTGTGGCATACAGGCCTGTGTTATTGGTGAGACCCTCATCCTGTATGTTAGGCGTGGGATATAGAATACACTTCCATGTCACTAGGAGGTTGTAGCCAACTTAAGACTTGCTGCCTGTTCTTCTGGGTTGCTTAATATCAATTATAAAATATTAAATCAGATAAATACCTTTGGCCTTTCTGAATGATAAGAAAATACATTTTTCTACCTCCTCAAATGCTGTTGTTTTCCCTGGAAATGCTAATGGCATTATGTAAAAGGTTATTTCATCCTTCTCCTTAGTCTGAAGACATAGTGGCACAGTTGTGATGCCCTTTGTTTATGCCTTTTTAATGATGGCTTTTATCTCTGAGCATCTGAGGCCTCACTTACAGACTCTGGATCTTTGCATCTTCAAAGCCTCTCACTTCAGGCTTCTCATTCAGTCTTATCAAGTAGCCTTTGGTGAGGCTATAATAGATGTTAATGAGCTTCTGGAAGCAGCTGGCAGCTTCTTTATGAGTTGGGAAGATTCTTCTCTCTGAAGTGTTGCTTTGTGTTTTATCAGTTCAGTTTGCATAGCACAAGAAGAGGCTGAGAGATTGGGGTCCTTTCCTTCAGGAAAAGATGTACGCATCCTCACCTTCACATTTAAAAATTGAACTCTGGTGAATCAGAGAGATTTGGGAGGTGTTGATAGCACTGAGCTCCTGGGACATAGGGAGAATATAGTGTGTTTGTGTGTGTCTGTATATGTGAGGTGTATGCCCATTTGTGTATAAATGTAGGCGTGTGACTATGTTTATACAATCTGTATATCTATGTAGGTGTATGTACATATAGTGTGTGTCTGTGTCCATGGGGGGTGGCAGTACCTATTTGTGGCCGTGTGTGTGTCTACGTGCATGTGTGTGTGAATGCACAGAATTCTTTTGATTTAAAGATTGTTTGAAATTGTCCACACTCTCATCCTCTCAGTGATGCAGAGCCAGAAATAACAGTAGTGATAGTGCCCATAGCCACCATGCCATGTATAGCTGCTGTGGAATCCACCCCTTGCTGAGGAATTGTGCTCCAGAGCCCAAGATGTCATTTACAATATATGTTTCTGGCCTTTATGGTAGTGAAGCAGACCTTGAAAATGTGAGCTGAGTGTAAGAGATGCAGACTTGTCTTCCCAACTTTGCAAAAAGCCTGGAAGAATGGGTTCACTCTGAAAGGTAAAGATTAAATGTCACCATTGTTAGCTATTTCATGACTGATCATTTTATCAGAGAGACAAGGTGGGTGGGATAATATCTTTTATTGGACCAGCTTCTGTTGGTGAGAGAGAAGCTTTCATACCTCACCCACCTTCTCTCTCTCTAGTATCCTGGGACCGACATGGCTACAACTACACTGCATACAATATTTTATCAGAAACACCCAACTAGAGGGTTCATCCCACAATCCCAAGCCCTCCTGTGCCTCCAGAGGTGCCATACACTCTAACTGCCCTCTAACCCACTGCCACAATCTCCAGTGGCCTTTCAATGAGATTGCTTGTGAGCTTGCAGTTAAGAATGTGTTAAAGTGCTTTGAATCGGTTGCTATTTTAACTATCTAAACGGATTGCTGCCTCTCCATAATAAAGCACTGGCATGAAAGCCAAGAGACAGTGGTGGGTGTTGAGGCCAGCCCCATAGCAGTACAGCAGCTATATCACTGCCTCAGCTGTTGTGTAAGTGCCTCATTTTTTCACCTCCAGCCGGAACGGAAAATTTCTTTCTGATAAATTTCTTTTCTGCTAGCTGCGTCTCTCACAGTTCTTGACCTCTAGGCTGCCCTCCTTTTTCTGCAGCTCAAGGAGATGGATCAGAGTTTTGCAGCCTCATGGTCTGGTCTTGTCCCGCCAGCTGCTGCTTACTTCCATGATGCTCCTCTGGCTGGTCACTTTGGTCGATTCAAGATCCAGGCCCTGGTGTCGAGGAGTTTCTGGTGGCTGGCTCTTGCTTTGGTTGTGACCTCTGTGCCCAGACCAAAACCCTTCTTGTGAAACTGTTGGGCCTCCTTCAGCCCTTCCGCACTCCACCTCAGCCTTGGGCCATTGTGCTGATGGACACGACATGGAGCTACCACCTCTCAAGGGTACACCCATGATACTAGTAGAAATTGATCTCCTGATGACAATGGTACATCTGATATCATGCCGCTGCCTCCCCACTGCTCAGAAAACAGTCTATTTCCTGTTCAAAGACAATGTCCTTCACTTTCATGGGTTGCCCACAAGCATAGTATCCAACTGGAGGTCCTAGTTCATTTCCCACTTTGGAGGGAATTTCTGCACCTTGTAGGTACCTCAACTGCTTACCACGCTAGCACCAATGGTCAGGCAGGGAAGCTCAGTCAGGTCCTGGAGCAAAATCAACAGTGCTTCCTAAATTACCGCCAGGACAATTGGCTGGCACTTATTCCCCATGCCGAATTTGCCTACAACTCCCCACACGCCATGACCGAGTGGACCCCTTTTTTGCTTGCTTTGATGATTTTTCAGTGTTTTTGTGGCGAAAGGGGGGTTGTGGGTTTTTTGCTCACTTAGGCAGTGTATGAGCTCTGTCGCGGCTCTGGTGAGGCCTTGTGCGGCTAGTCTTGCTGAGGGCCTGAAGTCCTCTTGTGGGATCTCTTTCTGAGTCCTTGCCTGCAGTTTCAGATTCCCCAGGGAAGTGGGGAGGGAACACGCATTCAGGGCCCCACTGTTCAAATTGGGAAGGAGTGTGGGCTGGTATATGAGACCTGCTTCTTTCCCTAGGGTGTTCAGGACCCATTTTAGGATTTGGGGGGGGGATTTGTGACTCCATAAGGCTGCCTCTCTGTTCTCCAAGGTCTCCTTGGGACTTACTCTGAGTCAGCTGATTGGGGTCCTCCTTGTCCTTGGAGCCACTCCTTGCTCTGCCCTGAGACTTCTGGTTCATTTTCCCCACATTGGAGGCACAGCTGCTCTGGTGGGTATGAGATGCCACATGCCTGTCCAACTCATAGGACCTAACAGAGTTAGGGATGGGCGGCTGGGAGCAGGCTGGGCACAAGTTACCCACTGTCTGTTGAGCCTAAGAGGGCAGTCTCACAGATGGAGTAACATTTGGATTTCATGCAGTGCTTTTTAGGTGCTCTGCCATGCCTGGCTGGAAGGTGCAGAGGAGCCAGCAGGGAGGCACTGCAGCTGAGGCTCCAGGGAGTTCCAAAACTGGCACAGGGGGAGGAGGGGCTGTGGGGGAGATCACTGCTCACCACTGCCCCAAAGTTTGCCAAAAAATCCCATTTTAGGCAGATATGAAGGTGGGAGCTGTAAAAACCGCTATCCACTCACTGGAAGCAAACAGGAGCTGAGGGGAGATGGCCAGATCATGTGGCTCCAAAACTCTGATCTGACTCCATAAGCTGTAGAGAGAGGAGAGCCGCCCAAATGTCAAGAATTGTGGGAGACGCTGAGCTGCAGAAATGTAATTTATTAGTCTGTTCTTTGATTCAAGGTTCTGGAAAGGCATAGCCAAAATCTCTACCTTGCCTCTTCAATCACTGTTTATTTGTAAGGTTTAATAACACATCTGTTTCATCAACTTGACACTGTGGCAAGAAACTCAAACTCAGCAAAGGCAGAATTATCAAAGAGATTTTAGCTCTTAATCATTATGTGTGATGTCACGCCAGTGCTTTTTGTGCGTGTGAAGTTTGGTCCATAATTTCAAAGGGTGTCTTCATCCTTTGTCAAGATGTAAGATGACCATTATATTTGAAATTGTCATTGATAAGGAATAAAATTGTCTAAATCTCAGAATATGAGAGAAAAATCTCAAGTGTTTCATGACATCTCATCTTTTTGCGAAATACTTTTCTCTTCTGAGATACGACATCACTGAAGTAATTTCAAGTGATTAATAACAACGGCAGAACAGGATGTGAAATAACTGTTGAAAGAAGTTAAGAATCGTGGAACCGTATTAAGAGACAGCATTATCAATAATTTCATTTCTGTTCATTAATAAAACATAAGTTAGATGATTCAACATGGCACAAACACTGCTTCTGTCTCTGTGCATTTAGACTGGCATATGGCCCTCAACATTGTAGTAGGAGCTGCTTGCTGGAGTGTACTTTGGTAGGATTGCATTTCAGTTCCCTCTCATTTCTAACCATGCTGACTTTCATGACCTTTCCCCCATTTTCTAAACCCACAGTCAGCTTTAGTTCGGTATAACTTCAAAAAGATCCCTTTGGTTGTTTTCATTTTGTGATGAGAACAGGAATATTTGGCATTTCCAAAGCTCCTTGCAGTGCCAGGGCTACACAGAATGCACATACACTAGTAAACTCGGCAAGAATGCATAAACATGTCCTTTTGCTGGGTCTTCATGTGCAAATGTGATGGATGAAGGTCCACATTTTATAGTTCCACACTTTATAGACCTTGGACCCTATGTGTCCATAGGGAATAATTTACCATTACCTGGTATTTCAGTGTGTTCAAATCCATTCCTCAAGTGTCAAGAAAAATATTAGGAACATAAGAACTGCCATGTCAGATTAACCTAATGGTCCATCTTGTCCAGTACCTTGTTTCTGAGGAAGGCATGAGAACCCCCAGTAATTTTATAATCTGCTCAGAGAAGAAGTTTCTCCCAACTCTACAAATTAGTGGTTGGCTTATGCCTTGAATCATAATCCTCCTAAATAATTTTATCCTATTTGTATATGTAAGAAATTACATTTAAAAAACTGTTAAAATGCTATATCAAGGTGTAATGGGGTCGGCACCTGCCTCTCGCGAGCGCCCCCTTCCCTGGCCTATAGTGCCTGCAATCACAGTTCTTTTGACTGGTCTTCAGTGACTCAGCCCTCTGGCTGAACCGCGTTCACCATCCCCCCTTCCAGGGTATACAGTCTCGGGTTCTTTTCCCAGTCCTGGTGTGGAGCCGTAGCTCTAAGGCTTCTTTCCATTGGCCCTGCCTTCTTAAACAACCCAACCAGGGCCCATCTCGGTGTGACGGGTTGGATCACAGAAACCCCCTTGGGAACTGACAATTGATGTGCCAAGACTACTTCTGCCCCTGCTTTCCCTGCCAGCGTGGGATTCCAGCACCCTGTCTTGTTGAGCCAGACATGCCCGTCTGCTCCAACACAGACCCAGGGTCTGAACCACGTGCCCCAAAGCTGCAGACTTAACCTGAAAGCAACTTACAGAAGTGTTCCTGTCTTTAACATTCAGATGCCCAACTCCCAATGGGGTCCAAACCCCAAATAAATCCGTTTTACCCTGTATAAAGCTTATACAGGGTAAACTCATAAATTGTTCACCCTCTATAACACTGATAGAGAGATATGCACAGCTGTTTGCGCCCCCCCCCCCAGGTCTTAATACATATTCTGGGTTAATTAATAAGTAAAAAGTGATCGTATTAAATACAGAAAGTAGGATTTAAGTGGTTCCAAGTAATAGCAGACAGAACAAAGTGAATTACCAAGCAAAATAAAATAGAACACGCAAGTCTATGTCTAAGAAAACTGAATACAGATAAAAACCTCACCCAGTAAGCTTCCTTTTACAGACTAGTCTCCTTCTAGTCTGGGTCCAGCAATCAGTCACACCCCCTGTAGTTATTGTCCTTTGGTCCAGTTTCTTTCAGGTATCCTTGGTGGTGGAGAGGCTATCTCTTGAGCCAGCTGAAGAGAAAATGGAGGGGTCTCCCACAGGTTTAAATAGACTTTCTCTTGTGGGTGGAGACCCCCTCCTCTCTCCTATGCAAAGTTCAGCTCCAAGATGGAGTTTTGGAGTCACATGAGCAAGTCACATGTCCATGCGTGACTCAGTTTTTACAGGCAGCAGCCATGGCTTACCTGCTACCTTGAACATCCTCATGTAGACTTCTTATGTGGATTGGAGCCTCCCAAGATCCATTGTCCCTTAAGTGCGTCTTGATTGGGCACTTAATTTGCACATTCCTTTCTCAAGAAGCTGACCAAATGCTTTACAAAGACTACTTAAAAATCAAGCCAGTGCCCAGCCAATATTCATAACTTCGAATACAAAAATGATACATGCATACAAATAGGATTAATAGATTTAGTAGATCATAACCTTTACAGAGATATGTTACATGGCATGTGTAGCATAAAATAATATTCCAGTTATATTATATATACATTCATAAGCATATTCCCATGAAGCCTTATGGGGTACACCGTCACACTCGGTACCTGCAGCTGTGGTCCTTTCAGCAGTCCTCCCTGGGCTCAGTCTGCAACCAGACCAGCTGGGCCCACCTCGGTGCCCTTGGCTGGTCAGGCCAGGCCAGGTTCTGGGCTCAGGCTGCCCACGTTGACCTGTCCACAGTCCTGCTACTCAGCCAGGCACCTGGTCCTCCCTCTTCAAGCTCCAGGCAGGAACTGAACTCTCTGCTCTGCTGTTTGTCTTTTATATGGCCCTTCTGGCCCCTGATTGGTTGCTTCTCTGCAGCCACTTTAGGCTACCCGGAAGGACTTCTTTGCTACTCTATTTTGGGGTGGCCTTCATTGTCCTTAACCTGAGAAATGTTCTGACCAGCTCAGTCCAGAGAGTGGGACCCAGATGACATTGCCAACTCCAACAGCTCTGGGTAAATCCCAAACACAACCTGAGATGTGAGACTTTGGTTCACGTTATCATCACCCGCCTCTCTGCCACTCCCATGTGTGTCCTTCGGCAACTTATTTCTTTTCTTTCCTATCCCTTGCCTTTTGCCTACTGTTTAATGAGAGTCTGGATTAACTGGCCAAGGCTACATATTTTGCAACACTGCTGTGAGCCTGTCACCAGAAAGGCAGCTAAAAGCAATGTCCTAAACAGCCAGACATTGGTACAAGTTTGGTATGTCTTGGGAGTGGCTAATCAGACTGTGTGCTATGCTGGAGTTCCTCCAGCAGTGTGGTTACAAGTGAGAGTCAACACTGGAGACAGAAGCTGCATTTTCTCTCTTTGCTGTTCTTTTCTCTTCCCTTTTGTGTATGCTCATCTTGTAGGAAACAGCATTGACTTTAACAACCGCAGCAACATCTTCAGCTCCTGCCCTCTACAGGAGGTCAAACTAGATGATCATAATAGTCCCTCTGGCCTTGGATTCTATTAATCTATGAATAATCTCAGCTAACTTTTCCTCTTTTCCCCAAAAAGGACTGTTATTACCATTTTTAATATCATCTAAAAAGGGTCAGACAGTGGTGTTTTCCTTCTAAAAATTATCTGTGGCTAAAGGGAAAGGGAATAAAGGATATTGTTAAAATGATAGTCTTGCTACTTTACATTTCAAATGCTTTAACTGTTTTAATGGTGTGTTTGCCAGGGGACTAAGCAGGTTGAGGTCTCTGTATTCTTGAACCTTAACTGTTTAGTGTTGTAAAGTGACAGGGTCATGTTTGAGTTTCTGGGTCCATTTATTATTGCATCAAAAGTAAAACAATATCCTATCTGGGAAGATAGGCCCACATCGAACTTAGGTGAAATATGGTTTTAAATTAAATTTGGATATTAGCATGAGTGATAGGCCAAGGCATGTGACCACAAAGAATGTGATCAGGAGAAAGAAGAGTTGTTTGTGTTAAACTTGTGGTGACCTTTGAAATATCAGTGTTACCTTATTTAAGGTTTGGGCTGAGGTAATAGAAATAAAGAAAACAAGGGTGCCAGGTGCAGGTTATATAAGTTTGTTTAATTTACTATAAAGAAATGCTTAGTAATTAGTGTCAGGCCCGAGACATCGATGGCCGGGTCTAGAGGTTGGAGCAGGAGTCAGAGTTGGTAATCAAGCCAAGGGAGCTGGAATAAGAGTTAGAGAGTTGCGCCAAGGATCAGAGACAGATTCAGAGACCAGGGGCAAGGATCAGGAACAGCTCAGAAAAGCAGGAACCAGGAGCAAGGCAGGAAGGCAGGGCTCAGGAGTGAGGCAAGATGACAGGGTCCAAAGTAGCAGCCATAGAGAGTCCAGTTTTGTGGACAAATGCCTGTGTCTCTCTTTGGGTTTAAATAGGAAGCCCTGACCCATCAGAGTTCATGGTGCTCCTCCAATCAGGCCCAGGGAACCCCTCCCTGATGTAACTTCAGATTTCATGGTTTCTCCTACTCAGTTAGGAGAATATGAATAATCTCCTACTCAGTTAGCAAGCTGCTGGGTGAGAGCGGGGTGGCACTAGTTGATGGGAAGCCGGAAGCTCTGGGCACCTGGGTTCGGGAACTGTGGAGTCATGATAGTTAGGGAGAACTGTAGCAGTGAGATGAGAAGAAAACCTTGAAGATACCAGTGTTCAACTCCAAACTGCTTCATCTGGCTTTAGCTAAGCTCCAGATCACTTGTTTATTATAGTGTATAAAAACACAAGGTTTTTAGGGGGTTCTTTGTCAAAGCTTTTCCTTAACCCTCTGGAGTCAGGTCATGATGGGAAGGTGTCACCTGGATCTGATCCTGTTATACGTATTTTGGGCAATACATATAACTGTATTGTTGCTATGATATGGTGTAGCAGTGCATATATGCTTGTATTTTTATTCTGGATGTAATCAACACCAGGTGGCCTTTAGACTAATAAAGGAATGCTTGTGTGAAAACTAAGTTGCGATAAACCTTAGGAAAATTATTTCCAACATCTCACATCCCAGATGAGTGCCCTGACCACCAGGCTATCAGCTATTCTGGGTTTTGACCATAAAATCCATGCTTGACCTGAGCAACCTTTCTCAGCGAAAGTTTCGTCAAGCCCAGGACATTCCTGCAAACAATTTTGATTTCAATGAATCAGCATTTTTTGACAAAAAACTGTTTTGTCAAAATATTCCTGACCAGCTTTAATTATGATAGTTTTTCATGACATGCTCACATATTTTTTTCAGCCAGATCCCTGCCTCATTCAGTGAATGAGCAATTATTTAATATTTATGTTTATCCTCCTCATTCAGCCTCACATAAGAATTCTATGGCAGGCATAGAATCCAGTTCTCCAAGATGGCATTCAACTGCCTTGCCTACGACACCATCCTTTCTATTTCTGCAATTCCCTGCCTCATGCACTACACACCTTCCAACTTCTGCAACGAATGATGCAAGGATCTACAGACAACAGCCTTCTTCACTGCACATCACTGTTTCACCCTCAGAGAACCTTCCATCCTGTGCATTGAATGAGGCAGGGTCCCGTGGAAAATGTAGTCTGTGATCATGTCATTACAGACTGTATCACAGTGCATACTCACAAGGGGGCTGAACTGAGACTGCATGGGCACAGTTAATTCTGGCATGTCTTAATTTTTGAAGCTTGACTTTGCAACCTTTGTGTTCTTTTAAAATAGGGGGGGGGGGGGTTGTTTGTTTGTTTGGGATGTAATTTCCTAGTTAAAAAAACACTGAAAACACAGAAATTCTATCACATGCAACCCTATTGTCCCCCAGACTGGGTCAGCAGCAGGATGTGGACTTTGAGGTATACAGCACTCTGTTAACCCCACTGGCAGTGGCCTGTAATTGGCAGCAGTGGTGGGTTGTTATCCTCTGTGTGGA
Source organism: Emys orbicularis (assembly GCF_028017835.1). Classification (NCBI taxonomy): domain Eukaryota; kingdom Metazoa; phylum Chordata; order Testudines; family Emydidae; genus Emys; species Emys orbicularis. The sequence goes on from NC_088692.1 coordinate 49,531,963, forward strand.
TTAGCCATTAGAAGGTTATGAGTGTAACACTCTGTATCTCAAGGGAACACCCTACATGCCCATGTTCATCCTTATAACATGATTGTGTGGTATCCAATGCAAAGTTTGTCATGTCGGGTGTCTTCAGAAGGCTCATGATGCACTGAACATTGTTATAGTAATGTTATAGCAATGTTATAGGCTGAAAATGTGTCATGGCTTAAAACAAGCCCAGGAAAAACTCTCCAGGAACAGAGGGGCAGTTCACACCTCATCAGGGCATGTATGGGAGAAACCCAGCCCAGCCTCACAGGAACTAAGGACATTGGCCTAGTCAGCAACAAAGGATCTGTTTGGACTCTCAAGTGAGTCACCCCCCTTCCCTTGGTCAGTCAGGGACTACGATGAGGTAATGCTCACCTGACCCTGACGGGGGGAGGGGGGGCAAAGCCAAGAAGGAAGAAAGAATATGATAAAAGGGAGAGACATTTGCCATGCTCTTCCTCTCTCTTCCACCTCTATCTACAGATATCACCACCAAGCGACTGAAGCGCTGATCAAAGGGGGGAGCCTGGCTGAAGGGCAACCAGCCAGTCTGTGGTGAGAATCATCTAAGTTTGTAAGGGCATTGAAAGTGTTAAGATCAGCTTAGAATGCGTTTTGCTTTTATTTCATTTGACCAAATCTGACTTCTTGTGCTTTGACTTATAATCACTTAAAATCCATCTGTTGTAGTTAATAAATGTGTTTGTTTATTCTACCTGAAGCAGTGCGTTTGGTTTGAAGCGTGTCAGAGACTCCCCTTGGGATAACAAGCCTGGTGCATATCAATTTCTTTGTTAAATTGATGATCTCATATAAACTTGCAGCATCCAGCAGGCATAACTGGACACTGCAAGACAGAGGTTCCTAGGGTTGTGTCATTCGGTTGCATAATCCAAGCAGTTTACATGCCAGAGGCTGTGTGTGAACAGCCCAGGAGTGGGGGTTCTCACAGCCAAGCAGGGTAAGGCTGGCTCCCAGAGGCAAGGATTGGAGTGACCTAGCGGATCACCGGTCCAGATAACACGAGGGGAACGTTACAATGAGCCACTCACTTTGTTGATGGGTTTCAAAGGTGTTTGCTAACAGCAGAGGAAGGGTGAGACTCAGGAATCCTGGATTCAATACCAGTTTCTGGAGGGCAAAGTGCTGTAGTGGGATAGACTCTTTTATCCATGTACCTTCAGCCCATGCATGTCCCCTTGGCTCCTGACCCACTCTCTTTCTGCTCCTATGCAACCCCCACCTCTACCCTGACTCCTGCCTGTCTGCTGCTATACAAGCTCTTACCCAGCCTTTGGGTTCTGCCTTCCTGCATCGGTTCCTATCCCCCTCACCCTCTGGCTCAGAGGCGGCGGAGGGGGTGCTGAGGTTTGGGACTAAGGGGTGTACACCAGGCACAGAGGGAGCTCTGGCAGCGATGGAGGGTGGGAGAACAGGCCCTCGCCTCAGAGACACACGGCAGGCTGAGGAAGCGGCACGCTCAGGGTAGCTGTGGTGGCATGATGCCCCACTCCCATAGGCAGCACGTGAACTTCTCCTTCAGGGAGGCTAGTCCCACAGCCATGGCCCTTCTGCCCCCCCCCCCCCCCCCGCCCTCGCCGGAGTCACAAGCCCCGCACTGTGGCTGGAGGAGCCCCGGCCGAGCTTCCCCAGAAAACATTGCACCTTTAACATAGAGTCATAGGGCCAGGTTCTGTTCATTTTCGTTATGGGGGTTTAATTAATGTTTTAAAGTTACTATTAGTTTGGTATCTGACAAGCAAAACTGAGTCACCGGCAAAAGAACTCCGAGCCCCAATTACCATTAATGTCATGTGACTTACAACATCCTGCAACCCTACCCAACCCGCCCAATAATTCCTCGGCTTTTCATGCTCCAGTATGTAAGCAGCAGATGTTGGCATGGAGCTTGCTGTGGTCCAACATATCTAATCAGCCTTCAGATCCCAAGGAACTACACCAGATAGACAGACATGCCTGCACACCCAATGGTATTGTGATGTGCTGAGCTGCTTTCCAGGATGCCATCCACACGTTACAAAGTCACTGTCACATGCTGCAGGAGGCAGCCCCTTGAAGGCTCACATTCAGACTCGGTGGGGGGTGGGAGGGCTTGTTGACTGCCACCACCCTGGTAAGACATGGCTGTACACTGTGGCAGGCATTGTGCATGATGCTTGGAGTGTGCACTCCAGCAGAGCTCCTTCTCTCACCTCCGCTGCTCAGTGTACAAAGGCTGGTTCCTGTCTCTCTTCTCAGCACACAGACTTAAGTGGAGCTATATAGCAGCTGAACATCCACCCCTCGTTCTTCTGCAGAGAGGCAGCACAAGGCCTATGGATCTCTTCAGCCCTCAAAATAGAATTTACATGAAATGTAACTGGTGTCTTCAGTCTGTGACAGCCATTGCACAGGGGAGCTTCCCGCTAGGTGAATCATTTGCTACAGCAGTGCAAGCTACACTGGCAGGGTCCTTCATTTCTTCAAAAAGAAAACCCCAAGCAATTCCCATACCAGGAAAACTGACAATTGACAGTTAAGGCTGCAGTCACGTTATCTAAATACTAGAAAGAAAATCCACACCTTAATACCCGGGGTGGGAGTCACAAAGGGGAATAGTTAAATATTCAGTGGGCCAGACAGTGAGAATGACTCTATAGCCCAGTAGCTATAGCACCCACCTGGGAAGAGGGAGACCCACATGCCAGGCCCTTGCTCCAAAGAATATTCAATAGAAAGCACGCTCCGTGTGCCTGCCCATCTACTGAAATTTAGGCACCTCAAGGACTTTGGCAATGGACACCCCAGGGTTAGGTGGTAGCTGAGAAGGAGTTTTGTGAATGCCAGTGGCGCCTAAATGTTGGACCTAGGCACCTACAGTGGCAGTTAGATGCCTAAGTCCCCCTTGTGAATCTCACCCACAGACGCCTAAAACCACTCAGACACTAGAGAACACTAGGTTAAAGCATCCAGCTACATCAGACGCATCCTGCAAACACTGTCATTTAGAACATAATAAAACCCTTAACTCTGACCCACGTTAGAACCAGAGGGGAAACAATGTAATAAATATGTTAAAATACATTACAATTACGTGCATTCCCAAAATGATATCAGAATGTGGTTTAGAGAACAATGAACATAATCCTAAATACAAAGATCAAATATATCCTTTAGAAACACAAATATAAGTTATTGTACAATTGTTTGTTGCATGTTCCTATTAGATAGAAAAGCCTAACACCATTTCAGCACCACATACTGAACACAGCTACACATTCATACAATTTTACATTCGTCATTTGTTAATTCTTTGTAATATTTATACAGAGTTGAGGGAATTGTTTGCTTTTTTAACTGCAACTGTGGTTGTATCAGATGTGCCTGCAAGGTTCTTGGGTCTCGTCACTTACCATTTCTTACAGTTTTGTCAGTGCTTGATGTAGAGTAGACATTTGAGTATTAAAGTGAGACTCTCAAAGCAGCTCAGTTGCCAACACTGGCTGTAAATGAATGACGTTTGTTGTTGGGGAATGTGATGACTCATGTCAGTCACACTGTCAGTGGACAGTAAAATCACCCCTCTGCAGAAGGCCCTTGTTTTAAACAGCTTATAGCTTTGCCTATGAGTCAGATAACGCTCACTAGGACTCCCTGCTAATGGGATGAGAGGAGAAACCCTTTCAATAGCAGCCTTGACCATCTGGATGTGATCCACGCCAGACTGGAGAAGAGCTCAGATTAGAATACAGATTATGGGAGTTGTCTGGCTTCTAACTTGAAATACAGTCTGCTGATAGTGAGCTGAACTCCCCCACATGTCAAGGACAATCCTGCCCTGGGCCAGCCCTTTGCAGGGCTGAGCAGAGGCTGCTCAAGTCACTCTCATCGTTTTCCTCCGGCTCGCTGCATATGTTTGACTGGCTGCTACATTGCCAGCTGTGTCTGGGCTCTGCTCTCAGAGAGCTGGGCCCCTCATGGGCTGCATTCACAGCAGGGGCATCCTTGGGGCACATGGTGGCAGCAGCCTTTTGGCCCGCCATGCAGGATGGATTTGCAGAGCTTTTCTGGCTGAATAGTTTTGCTAGCAGAGATTTCTGGAGGATTTTCTGCAGACTCTCGCAAGCCCTCTGCTTGGTGCCCAGCTGGGTGTAATGCAAATCCAACTGCAGCAGCATATCGGTCTGGGGGAAGAGCAGAGGACACAAAGGGAATCAGAGATGAAAACCTAAAGCAGGCTTCATTTCAACCACCATCAAGGGACCAAGGCTGAACTGGTTGCTCTTGGGAGCTCACTGCCCCCAAACACTGTCTGCAGCACGCAACTCTGGCCAGGAGACCCAGGTCACTGAGGCCTGGTCTACACTAACCCCCAAATTTGAACTAAGGTACGCAACTTCAGCTACGTGAATAACGTAGCTGAAGTCGACATACCTTAGTTCGAACCTACCGCGGTTCAGACGCGGTCCACACGCAGCAGGCAGGCTCCCCGTCGACTCCGCGGTACTCCTCTCGCCGAGCTGGAGTACCGCAGTCAACGGCGAGCGCTTCCGGGATCGATTTATCGCGTCCAGACCAGACGCGATAAATCGAACCCAGAAGTTCGATTGCCAGCTGTCGAACTACCGCGGTAGTGTAGACCTGGCCTAAGAAACTTCACTGGGACAAATTCGCTACTAGCTAACTGTGTTATTGCATCTGCTTACACTAGCAGTGAATCTGACCCACTATCTATCTACTGGACTTCCTGGCTTCCACTGAAATAAGCTCTCTTGGTGACAGGATAAGCTGTGCTTGGGATGTACCCTTTGTCACTCGCGACACATGGCAGGAGTTTGGCTAAGTGGAGCCAGGGGCTCTGTGGGAGGCTGCTCCTCTTATGGTGAGGATTGTGATTTCTTATAAAATTGTTGCAATGTTGTTGTTTTGAATCAGTCTTCTCGGCCATAGGTGAAGGCACCAGGGAAGGCAGGTCTGGCATTAGGGTTCAAAATGAATTAAATATGGCACATTCTGGGGATTAAAAGCTGACTGACCTCAAAATGTAGTTGTTAATGGGGAACTGTCAATGAATGGGGGTGTTTCTAGTGGGATCTGTTCTTGGCCCATTGCTATTCAATATTTTTACCAATGATCTGGAAGAAAATATAAAATCATTGCTGGTAAGTTTGCAGATGACACAAACTGGGGAAGTGATAAGTAACAAGGACAGATCACGGATACAGAGCAATCTGGATCACTTGGTAAACTGGATGCAATAAAACAACATGCATGTAATACAGTCAAATATAAGATCATTTGTCTAGGAAGAAAGAATGTATGTCACACTTACAGAATAGGCGACTGTATCCTGGAGAGCAGCGACTCCGAAGAGGACTTAGGGGTTATGACAGATAAACAATTGATAAACAAAAGTGCAATGCTGTGGCTGAAAGAGCATATACAGTCCTTGGATGTATAAGTAGATCACTGAACAGGAGCGGGGAGATGGTAGTACATCTGTATAAGGCATTAGCAAGACCACTACTGCAATATTGTGTCCAGTTCTGGTATCCATACTTAAAACAAACAGATGTTGGAAGGGGTTCAGAAAAGATCTACAAGAATGATTCAAGGTCTGGAAAACATACCGTGCAATGAGAGACTAAGGGAGCTCAATCTATTTACCTTATTGAAGCAAGGGATAAGAGGTGATTTGATCACAGTTTATAAGGAGCAGTTTATAAGGACGGAGTGCTGAGGTCTAATAGATGGGCCAGCACTCTGATTACTGTAGCTGCACTTAGTTTCTCCAGCGACGGTCAATTGAGGAAATAGGGAGGAATTAGCTAATCAGACGGGGAAGCTGGGTGAGTTAAGGGACTAATTGGCCCATCAGCTGACTAGCTTGATAAAAGGCAGGGTTAGCAGGGAAAAAGCGGAGAGGACAGAACTAGCTGTGCTCAGAGTGAAGGTAATCCCAAGGAAGAGAGATCTCTTTTCCTCCCAGGGCTCTGATGAATAGAGGTTGATTGTTCTAGGGTCATAGGTATTAGAATTGTGGCATTGCCCTGTATAAGTGTTGGTGGAGGGGACTTGAATAAATTACATGGAGTAGACACTGAAAGAAGAGAGTGTGAGCTGTTTCTGCAGTGATCAAGTACTGGGGAGATGTACACCCCATTATAAGTGTGGGTTTGTCTGGGATTTGTATGGATTCCCCTGAAGGAGTGACTGAATATTTTTGGGGGGGAGTTGGTGTGAAGGCTCAGCATCCAGACACAGAGCAGACTCTGCCGTGGTTGGCTGAGGAGCAGAAAGAGCTGCAAAACACTATGCAGATGTAACCCTTCTGCCCATCAGAGTTAGCAGCAACAGGGGCCGGGTTCAGTATCTAGGGGGTTCCTTTTCAATAACACAACGCAAAACCAGCTCGAGCCCCCACCCAGTGACCTGGGACAATTACGCCTGGGTGCCTCCAAGAGGCAATACTTCCCCTCTCGCAAGCACAGACTCTGAGTGTAGCAAAAGCTTTTTAATAAAGGAGGGAAACAATGTGGCATTATGTGGGGAAACACCACAAATAGAATTCATAACACAAACCATGAGCAAAAAACCCACCCCCAAGTAAGTTTGGCAGTGTCCTTTTCCCCTCAGGGTCTTAAGTCGAGCAACCCAACAGTCACCCCACCCACAGTTTCTGTCCTTGGTCAGTGCAGCCCCAGAGTGGTTCTTGAGTCCAGCAACCCAAAAGTCACCCCTCCCACAGTTTCTGTCCTTGGTCAGTGCAGGCCCAGAGTTCAGAAGTTCATCTGCAAAAGTTTACCTCCCAGCCTGAGTGGAAGGAGGTGGAGGGGAGAGAAGGAACAGGGGCACCTTACATGCTCCACTGCGTGGGTCAATGGCCAATTGCCACACCTCTCCATGGGGTTCTGCTGCAGTCTTCACCACAAGCCACGCCTCTCCACCAGCCGCCCCCTCCCCCCCATTTAACACAGCTCTCAGTGATTTCAGCTGTTAGTAGACAACCCTCTGTGCTGGCACACTCAGAACCACTAGCCAAAAGTAGGTCTAATGCTTAGACCTAGAAACCAGTGGTTTCAGCTCTGCAGCACCTAACAAGACTCCTAACAGAATCAAAATTAACTCTGTTATTATACTCCAGAGAAGACAGTATCAAGATGGTGTTTAGAACCCCCATGGCCAGGTACACACACCTGTCCCCCAACCTCTCTCAATTCACTGGGCTTTGGAACCCATGTCTCCTCGCATTATAGTTAGTATGGCAACACCCATTTTTTCATGTCCACTGTGTATATACACCTCTACCCCGATATAACGCTGTCCTCGGGAGCCAAAAAATCTTACCACGTTATAGGTGAACCTGTGTTATATCGAACTTGCTTTGATCTGCCGGAGCACACAGCCCCGCCCCCCCGGAGCGCTGCTTTACCGCGTTATATCCAAATTCATGTTATATTGGGTTGTGTTATATCGGGGTAGAGGTATATATATTCCTACTGCATTTTCCACTGCATGCCCATGAAAGCTTATGCTCAAATAAATTTGTTAGTCTCTAAGGTGCCACAAGTACTCCTCATTCTTTTTGCTGATACAGACTAACACGGCTACCACTCTGAAACCAGTTGGTACAGAAGTTAGTAAGTCCCAGTGCAGAGGCTGGGAGTCATAGCCCGGTTGTGACTCTATGCAAAGTGGGCCCAACTGATGATCTGGACTCATTCCTGGTAACAGGTGAGAGGGTAGCCACTGGAGCCAGATGGGATAAGGAAACGTGGGCCCTCCGGGTGGCACTCTATCTCACTGGGAAAACTCTGTGGCTTAATGGCCCTGAATAAGAAACAGGCCCAGAACTAAGATGTTATGAAGGCCACCATTTTAGACTGGGTGGAGCTGTCTGTTGAAAAATACCAGCAGAAATTTTGGGCCACTAGAGGGGTATGACCCAGGGCATATGCACAAAAGCGGACAGCCTGGGCTGCCCACTGGCTGAAGTCAGGTATTGGAACTGTGGGGGGAAATTACAGATCTGGTAGTACTGGACCAATTTCTCCTGAGCCTCCCAGAGAATACCAGAATCTGGGCAAGGAGGCACCAGCCCAGCATCCTAGAGGTCACAATTTAACTCTCCAAAGAGTTTGCAGAAACCAATTTTCCCAGAAAAGCGGTCCAGCTACTTATGGGTCTGGAGCCAGGGATGGAGGGGGTGGGAATTGAAGAAAAGGGAGGAAGTAAAAGGAACTCTTTCAGGGAATCGGGGACTAGTATGCTAACAATGTGGAAGGTTGGGACATAAAAAGCGGGACTTCTCCAGGATGCAATGCAGGTTCCCAGAGTTCTGTGGATGGACTGGGACTGTCAGGGGTGGGAGGAAAAGGAAAATGCCTACCATCCCTATAAAGATGGGAAGAAGGGGGATTGTGGACACTGCCTCAGGATGCTCATTGATCTGGGGGGATTTAGGGAAGCCCCACTGGAGGCTCTCAGGGGAGAAGGTAAAGTTAACATGCATTCAAGGGGAGAAGAAAGTGCCCAATGGCAGAGGTACCCCTGGAGGTAAAGGGGAAATGCAGATGGAAGCAGGTGGGAGTAATGGAGAGGCTACCCCATCTGGCTGCAGAGGGTATGGACTGAGCCCCTTCCCCTATAGAAAGAAAGCAAGTGGCCATGGCTCCACATGCTAGAAAAAGAAGCAAATGAGTTAACAGAATCAGAACACCCTACACAGAATGATACAAGCCAAGGCAAAAATTGAACTGCTCCAGAGGAAAAGAGGGAGAAAAAGGGAAAGGCAGAACGAGGCTCGGGGAAGAAGAACAGCCCAAGCCCAAAAGTTGGACAGTCCCAGGTACCTGCATGGCAGAAAGGGTGAGGGGAGGAACCCAGGGGCCCGTTAAGTGGGACTGGGAGAACCAGAGGCCTTAGAGAAGGAAGAGAAAGGGGGACAACAACAGGCCCTACCCGGAGTCAAGGTGGAAGAAGATAAGGAGAGTGGGCCTGTAGGTGTGAAGCTCTGTGGGTGAAGACTGAATTATGGGAGCAATTTTTGCAGGTGGAGGATAGAACGACCCAGAAAAGGGACCCTACAAGACCAACGTGGGGCAAACAGGAATGTATAGAGGCAAGAACCTCCTACAAGGAGGGGTAGGTGCAAAAAAATCCCCAAACCCACTCTTAGGTAAAGGGGGGAGGTGTGTGACAGAGTGCTGAGGTCTAATAGATAGGTCAGCACTCTGCTCACTGCAGCCTCAGTGAGTTTCCCCAGTGATGGTCGATTGAGGAATTAGCTAATCAGATGGGGGGAGCTGGGTGAAGGAACTAATTGGCCCATCAGCTGACTAGCTTGATAAAAGGCAGGGTTAGCAGGGAAAAGGGGGAGGACAGAGCTAGTTGTGCTCAGACTGAAGCCAATCCCAAAGAAGGGAGATCTCTTTTCCTTCCAGGGCTGTGATGAACAGGGGCCGACGGTCATAGCATAATAGGGTATTAGAATTGTTATATTGCATTTTATAGGTGTTGATGGGGGGACTTGAATAAATTATATGGAATGCACACTAAAAAAAGGAGACTGAGCAGTTTTTGTGGTAATCAAGGATAGGGGGACACATGCCCCTTTGCATTCCTATGCAGAGAAGGGACATCTGATGTAGGGGGCCTTTTAATCTAGCTGATAAAGGAATAAGAAGATCCTGTCACTGGAAGTTGGGTCCTAAAAATTCAAATTAAAAATAAGGCGCAATTTTGAAACAATGAGGCGATTATCCATTGGCACCAGTTTATGGAGGGATTTCATGGAGTCTCCATCTCCTGGAGTTTTCACACCAAGTCTGGATGCTTTTGTAAGGATACACTGTGGTTCAGCTGCAAAGTGTTGGGCCCTCAGGTAGCAGGGAAGAACCAGTCCCAGCACTGCAGGGCTGACCGGCTGAGGGTCTCTGGCCTATGCTAGACAACAGGTCAGATTAGATAACTATAATGATCCCTCCTTCTGGTGTTTATCACTCAACCTCTCTGAATGAGCAGCCTCATCCATCTATGGGATAGGTAAGTGTCTCTTGATGGAATTAAAAATTTTTGTAAGCCACTGGAGATGGGCCTGGTCTTTGCTTGTGGCCCGGCCATCTGTCTGAAACCGAAAGGCCTGGGGAAAACATGTTCTCTGGCCTGAGGCTAGAAAGGAAGTGTGAGCAAAGGGGACAGATCTTTTGTGGCCCAGCAGTGAATTGCCCCGATATGAGCAGTGTTGGCTTGGTCATTAATCTGCCACAGGAGAGTTCAAGGCCCAGGGAGAGGCCGCTGCACCATGGCCATATCTGAGCCAATATTTCCCTTCACACCCAGGAACACGGGTCAGGAATGCGTGAGGATGATGGAAGTCCCCTGCAAGGATGGTCTGGGAGGCACCTGCTGCTCTCTGGGGCAGTAAAGCAAGCAGTGAGATTTCCACAGAGGGTGGCTTTTTTACCTGAATTTTCTGCAGGCCACAGAGCCGGAGCACACAGTCCAATTCCTCTTGCTCATACAGTGAGACAAGTAGTGACACCACCCGGTCAGACTGGCAGTCAGGCAGCATGGCCAGTTCTCGCACCTCCTGGAGCAGACAGACAAGAATAAACAAAAAAGCATTCTCAGCACAAGACAAAGAAGCCCAGTAATTCACACACACCTGGCTACTCAAACCCAGCAGTATCTGGGGCTGGCCTTGCCCAGAGAGCTCTGGTTAAGGTAAATCCTGCATTTCCTAATACAAATGTGAACTGTAAGAGCACAGGGACAGTTTCTGAGCACTCACTTTTGTGCTGTTCTGGTGGCACAAAGCAGCCAGAGAACCGTAGGGCTTTTACCAGCAAAAAGATCATTAAAAAAAAAAAAAAGTACCTCCCTATTTGATGTTACCTGCCCTCGCGTAACAGGGTGTCTGGAATATGCTGGCCTGCTATGAGGGATCATGAGGCCCTCTGGTGGGACGTTCCAGCAACTACAACAACCTGCTATTTTCTCCAAATTCATGAATAATGTCTACGCAACCCATCAGCAAGCCTCCCAGCCCAGGTTAGCAGGGCTTGCACTGGTGTGCTAAAAATAGCTGTGTAGACAGTGCTCTGATGTTGCAGCTTGGTCTGAAGCCCACCCCACTCCCTAGGCTTCAGAGCCTGACCTCCAGCCCAAGCTGCAACTTCAAAGCGCGATCTGCACAGCTATTTTTAGAGAACTAGTGTGAGCCCCGCTAACCCGAGTCTGTTGACCTGGGCTGGGAAGCTCACTGACGTGGGCTGTGTAGAGGTACCAGATCCTTAGGTGTGCTTGCTGGCTGCAAGAGCTGCCAAATGGCCCGGGAACCTCCCCTGAGCCAAGTGTGAACGGCTGTGGCATACAGCTGGTGTACGGGCTTGTTCCCCACAAAAGCCCCCTGCAGTCAGTGTACAGGGATGGGACTGATGCTGCACTGACCCTAGCCTAGCTGTTCAATGTGGCCATTGCAGAAGAGCCTTCAGAATGGAGCAGGGTGTGTAAAAAGTGACACTAGCAGCAAGACAGAACAAGTGGGCATGTCACACCAACTTTCACATCTGCTCTGATCTCCCATCTGTGCATGTGGGGAGCTTTGGAGTCTTGGCAAGGGCTTGGTGCACTGGCGCTGAAGCTCCTGAATTCAGTCCCTGCTGCTAACAGGCATGTCTGTACAGGAAGGCTAGTGACAGCAGGAGGGTTTGCTGCATGAACAGAAGCAATCGGTGACCTAGCTTCCGTTATCGTGATTAAGGCTTCTTTTTGGAGGAACCTGATAAATGCAAATACCTTGGAGATTGGAGTACTTTTGTACAAACCAACCTGACCTGAAGATGCATCTATTTCCAAGTACTTGGTGCATCAGAGACATGCAGATGGGAGGGAGCTCAGAAAAGAGCAACAATGGTTGAGGCAAAGAGTTAGGAGGAAACATTAAAGGGCAGCATTCTTGCTGGTGCGGGGAGAGCATAGCATTGTAAAGGGGTGGAGTTCCACGCCCAGTCCAACCCCCTGGTCAGTTACTTCAAACCATCTGAAATTGTTCCTCGGGGCTGCACTGTTCTGTATTTGGTCTCAGGTGGAAGGTGACTAGGCTATGTCTTCTCTGCTGAATTAGCTCAAGTTAACTCTTTGAGTTAGCTTTGCTCAAGTGAGAGCAGCCACACTGTGACCCAGCACTGGAGCTGCACAGAGCGACTGGATTAGCAACACAGTATTTGTATGACAAGCATAGAGTAGCTGCGTCTGCACTGCGTTAGTAGCTCCAGCATCAGCAGCACTCGAGCTCCAACCCCCAACCGCCGATGGGCTAGCTCACGCGAGTTTAAAGCACCATTGAACTCAAACTAGAGATTTGTCTATGTGCATGGCAGTTTGGTTGGGGTCAGAGGTGAAAGTAAGCCGGTACGGGCAGGTACGGAGTACCGGTAAGAAAAGGAGACTGGCTGAGGGAGGGAGAAGCCTGCCCCCTGAATAAGAAAGGTTTAAACTCAGCTGTTCCCTGCGCCCCCGGGGTTAGGAGCCGTTTCTGGCATCCTTGTTAATTTCACTCACAGTTGCTGGGGGGAGGGAGATGGGGGGAGGGTGTGTGTGACCATGGCAGGGGCAGTTCTTTTCTGCCCCTGGGATGAGGGGATCTCCTATACACAAAAAATACAATCAAAATCAGGAACCATTTCCAAGTTCAAATCTATCCCATTCCCTCCTCAGCAGAGGATCATGGTTGTGATGTCCAAACTGCTTGCAGATCCTCTTTGAAATGTTACTGTTTAAAAAAAAAAAAATGGAGAACATGGTGGGAAGATGTGTCATGATGATCAGGGTTTATTTGGGCTAAAGCAATTTTGCTAAAGCAACTAAAGATTCACAGGGAAAGCAAATAGCCCCCATAGACAAAACCGCAAAGGGATTGGAGGGGGAAACTGGATATTCAGGGAAATTATTGTGCCTCCTTTGAAAGAAATAGTAGTGTTCATTCCACCCTCTTTATATATTGATTTAAACACCTGAAATGTCCTTAGGACATCAGGTGCAATCTCAGATCTCTTTTTGTTTTGTCCTGCCTGCAGAATGCAGAGGCTGAAATTGACAAAACTTTCTCTAAATATCTTGTATATTTCATGAAGGCTATTCCAGTTGTCCTTTATTCACCCCTGCCTTCCCCTACTACTAGCCACCCATTGGTGTGCCCCCTGCACTCTTTTATGTGCCTGGAAGGTGGGGTGCTGGTGGGCATGGTGCAACACAGTCCCTTGCCCCCCTGGCTCCCTCCCTGGCTGGCTGGCTATGGTTTTTGCCTTGGTTACTTACTCCTTGGCAGACCCAGCCCAGCGGCACCTGCTGGCTCTCTGCAGGCAGCAGCCCACAGGGGCCGGTTGCTGGGGTCGCTGCAGGTCGGTGGCAGGCTGCAGATGCATTGTTTGTGACACATTCATACACATACATACTGTATGTATTACTATCCTGTGGGGAGGGCGCCGGTGCCCTTTTGAGGGGTGGGGGGACAGGGGAGACAGTATTTCTGCTGCTCACACCTCAGGAACTTCTGTAAGAGGCAAGGTCTGGCTGGGCACTGCCAGCGCATCTGTGGGCACCCAGCTTTTGGGTTGCTGCTTAATGGTGTCCCCAGGAAAACTTCCAGTCTCAGCAGCTGCTGTTCTCTCTTCCAGCTGTGGGAGGGAGCCGCCCAGGAGACAGGGGAGGAGATGGAGGTCTGGGGGGCATGCGGCAGCAACAACACAAGCAATAGGGGGTGGCAGGTGGGGGCTGCAGCTCCAACGGGAACCACTACCCACAGCAAAGCCGCCCCAGCCTGCGGCTCAGTCCTGGCATGTGGAAGGTGTGAGTGGGCCAGCCCAGCGGGGGCAAGAAAGGGGCATCCTTGGGAAGGACTGGATGGAGCAAAGCATCCTTATAGCAACTCCCACATTGGGCCATACAGCTGCTCTCTTTGCTCTCCCTGATGTAGGGGAGAGCCATGTGCCATGCCTTGAGATGAATGTGCTGCACGTCGGCCCTTTCCAAGCCACAATTTCACATATGGCATGGGATTCCACTGAGTATAAGGAGGTCCCACGCATGAAATGAATAGCAAGTCCGCCACATGACGAGTGGTAAGTGCAATCTGTTTCACTGTAATGTTCTTGTTCATCGCACTGAATCCCCTTTCGCAGTCAGCATTGCTTGCAGCAAGGGTGTCCACTGCAAGGACGAGTTTTTTAAGTTTACCAGGAATGTTTTTTCCTCCAAAAGCCTTGAATTCAACAAATCCCAAGTGTGTTTCCTGTTGATTGATTCTCAGTTGATCAGCCAATGCTCTTATTTCCTTTTCTCCGAAATGGGGATTCTCTGGGGGTACTGTATGGCACTCAAAAGCTAACTTTGGAACATCCACATGAATGTCTTCCTGGGAAAACAAAATCTTCTTGTCTTGCTTCACAGATCTAAATCTACTCTGATCCAGATATATTCTAAATATATATGTACAGTATGGATGGATCTCTCAAAAAAGATAGCTCTTCAGTATAGGAGTTGGACCAACAAACAGGCCCCTGGGGAAGGACGGACTCCATTAAGCAGCACACATTAAGCAGAAGTTCCTGAGGTGTGTTAGCCCAGAAACACTTGTCTCCCCCCCTCCACCCCCTAAAAGGGCACTGGCACCTTCCCCACAGGACAGTAATACATACAGTATGTATGTGCATGAATGTGTGTGTCACAAACAATGCAGCTGCAGCCTGCCACCGACTGCCCCGACCCCAGCAACCGGCCCCTACTATTGTATTATAGTAGTATTGGAGATCCCCTCATCCAGGGGGCAGAAAAGAACTGCCCCTGCCATGGTCACACACACCTTCCCCCCCCCCCCCCCCCCCCCAACAACTGGGAGTGAAATTAACAAGGATGCCAGAAACGGCTCCTAACCCCGGGGGCTGAACTGCCCAGGGAACAGTTGAGTTTAAAGATTCTTATGCAGGGGGCAGGCTTCTCCCTCCCTCAGCCAGTCTCCCTGCTCCCTGCTGCAAGCTAGAGGGAAGCCCCTGCAGCCTAAGTGCCAGGCAGGGAGACAGCAGGGAGCCTAGTGTTGGCAGCCTGGCTGGAGGAGGAGGGAAGACACGGAGAAAAATGTGACCGTGAGTTTTCACTTTTTCAGGCTTATTCCAATATTAAAGTTTTATTACAGACAGTATTTTTAGTAGTAGTAGTAGCAGCTTTATTTTCTATATCTATGTCATTCAATGGGAGGGATCCATGAAGTACGTAGGAGAGGTGGGTTGCTTGCGATTGGACCATATGGGTAAGAAATGTAAATTACTTTCACCCCTGCCCAAACCCCAGGGCTCTCAGCCGCCTCTGCAGCTGGTAGCTCCGGGGGTGATATAAAGGGCCCAGGGCTCCTAGCTTCAGCCGGATCCCCGAGCCCTTTAAATCCTGATTTAAAAGCCCCGGGATTTAAAGGCCCCACCTCTTCCGGTAGAGGCCACGACTCTTCCAGTTGAGGCCCCGCCCCCTCCGCAGGACTCTGGAGTACCGGTAAGTCCTTTAAATTACTTTCATCCCTGGTTGGAGTAACAGCAGAGTTATACCTGGAGCTAACTCTGCTGTGAAGATAGGCTGTTAGTCTGGAATAGAACAAAAGGAATATTCCACCCCACGCATTCTCCTTCGATCACAGCCCATTTGCACTTCACAGCCACTAGCCACTACTTCCACCTCCCTCCCTCACACTGAACCCCAATCCTCAAGCTGCTCTTGCCCAGGTCTCTAATGATCAGTTTCTGGTCAGATCTCAAGGCCTCTGCGCCACCTTCACCTCAACTTCGCTGTTGCTTTTGACATGTTATTGTCTTCTCTTCTCTTGCCATTTGTAATCCTGTCTTCTCCTGGCTCACTGCCCTCCTCCCTCCCCACCAGCATTTCCTTCAGTGTCTCTCCACGCAGCTCCTTCCCTGCCATTCCCTTGCTGGCATGCATTACCCAGTCTGTAATGGCTACCTTGTGAGTGTATGGCTTTGCAATCTAATGAACACCCTTAGCAGACAGCCTCGTTGTACATCATAAATCTTCCAGCTGTTAAAAATGATGATACTCCATCCCCAAGACATGAACAATCACAACCTTGACTCCTATACTTACATGATACACCTCTTCTCCCTATCCTCTGTCCGTCTGTCTGTCGCCTCTCGTGGGGAAGGCTTGTCCCTCATTTTGTGTTTGTAAAGTGCCCAACAGATGGCCCAGTGAGTAGGGTCCCAGTTTAGGACTAAAGACACCATCATTCAATCCCCTGCTCTCCTACAGACTTCCTGTGTGCCCGTGAGCAAGCCATTTAATCTCTCTGTACACTGGGGACAGCAGCACTGCCCTAACCCACGGGGGGGCAGCAAGGATAACGACATTAAAGATTATGATGTGCTTTGAGAGCGGCTGATGAAAAGGGCTAAGTATTATAATACTGTGGGCACTGCTAGAATCTATATAACCAGATTCCAGGATTTGTCTGGGAGTCACTCTGAAGCCGCAAACAGCTGAGTCAGTGCGGAGTGATGGAAACAGTTGCAGGCATGGTTGTGTTGACTAACGTATGCTGGCTACCATATAAATATATTAATAACATGTATCATCCACACCATATGCATATAAGTATATATTAAGTACAAACATTGTAACAGCGATATAGCCTAAACTGGCCAATACTATAATCCTGTTCACTTATGCTAAGTATCCCATAACACTTTACATTAGCTGAAGTAAGCTTTGGCTTAAGTAGACAGGAAAACTGTCAGTATCAGGACATATCATTGTTCCCTAATTGCAACAGAAAGTGAGTGTCACAAACTTATTTATCCTGTTATCAGGGCCGGCGCTTCCATTTAGGCGACCTAGGGCACCAGGATTTGGGGAGGGCAGCATTTTGCCGCCCTTGGCGGCAATTTGGCAGTGGGGGGTCCTTCCGCGCTCCGGGTCTTTGGCGGCAATTCTGCGGCGGGTCCTTCACTCGCTCCGGGATCCGCCGCCGAAGTGCCCCGAAGACCGGGAGCGCGGAAGGACCCCCGCCGCCGCCGAATTGCCGACGACGACCGGGAGCGCGGAAGGACCCCCGCCTAGGGCGCCAAAAACCCTGGCGCCGCTCCTGCCTGTTATGCAGGTGCAAGAAGCAGGTGGGCAGATGCCCTGTCCCACATGGATGAACTTGCGGAGTCATGCACAACACCACATTCAACCATCCTTATGCCATCTCCCTTTGTCCTAGGACCAATGGACAGTGACCTAATGTCACTCATTCAATCGCTGGTGCCTCACAACCCCTTTGCCACCCAGCCCTGCCAGCCCTTGGGTGATGCGGACCCCAGGCCGGTTCAGAGTTGCGGTTGCAGGATGGAATTCAGTACTGCAGAGAACGCATTTCTGTTCCGGACTGCCAGCCTAGACGCAAGGGTCTCAAAGTATGTCATGAGTCCCAGCTCGCCAAACTAAAACCAGGAACTTGGTTTTGTGAAATTTCTGGTGGCCGGGTATACACTCGTATGTCAGGAAATACACTGACTCCTGCTGTGATCTGTGTTCCCGGGCCAAGAACCCTTGTGGAAAGGCAACTGGTCTTCAGTCCATATGCATTCTCTCTCAGCCCTGGTCTACTGTGTCCCTGGATTTCATAGCAGAACTACCCCACTCCCAGGGATGTACAATTGGGTTGGTTGCCGTTGATTACTTGACCAAAGTGGCATGTTTTATTCCCTCTTGTGCAGTTCCCGTTGCCCTGGAAACCACCCACCTCTTTCTTGAACACATCTTTTGGTTCCACGGACTATTGACTGGCATTGTGTCAGACCAAGTGCCACAGTTTGTCTTCCATTTCTGATGAGACCTCTACAACCCCTTGGGGGTAGAACACCCTGAACTGCCCTACTCTCCTGGCTGATGTAACAGCCATTACAAACGCTACCTTTGTTGAAAGGTGTAACAGAGAGCAAGTTGCTAGAGGCTCAAAAGGGGGGACCCATCAGCTTTGATAAAAGTAAATTCAGACGTCAGTGTGGAATAGGACTCCATACTTGCAGAAACATTCTGTCCAAGCCCCTCAAAAACCTTATGACCAACGGGTTGGAAAAAAGGGAGCCGTTATCCACTGGAAGGTGAAATGTCAATATAGCTGCTAGCTGTGTCCCAGTTAAGCTAATCCTTGATGTTTCAGGCACAAAATATAGTCCTTCACATGCTGAACAGAAGCAAGAATGGGGAAGACCCCCCTTCAGCCTCCATCAGATGGAAAATCTTTTCCACTCAGGCAGGACGGATCGATCTTGTTGATGGCTTTCTACTATTCAGCACTACCTCCTGCACCTCTCTTGAGTAGGATTCCTCTGCCGATGTTAGCCATGAAGCCTCCAGGCCAACAGGTGGAGAGCCTCAAGGTTGGGGTAGAGGAGGCAGCCATGATTCTGCAAAACTAGGTCTGTGGGAAGTGGGAGCAATAGTGGGAGAAAGATTGATAGGTCCAAAAGCTGAGAAAACCAGTGTTGATGGGTAGGGTTGTCAGGCGTCCAGTTTTCGATCGGAACACCCCGTCAAAAAGGGACCCTGGCAGCTCCGGTCAGCACAGCTGACCAGGCCGTTAAAAGTCTGGTCGGCGCTGCTGCGGGTCTAAGGCAGGCTAGTCCCTACCTGTCTTGGCTCCACGCTGCACCCTGGAAGTGGCCAGCAATTCTGGCTCCCGGGGGGGTGGGGGCACAGGGCTCTGCGTGCTGCCCCCGCCCCAAGCACCGGCTCCGCACTCCCATTGGCCGAGAACCGTGGCCAATGAGAACTTGGGGGGCAGTGCCTGTGGGCAAGAGCAGCGCACTGAGCCTCCTGGCCCCCCTGCCTAGGAGCCAGACCTGTTGGCCACTTCCAGGGTGCAGCTCGGTGCCAGGATTGGTGGGGAATGTGCCTTAGCCCTGCAGCACCGCTGACCGGGAGCCGCCCGAGGTAAGCCCGTGCCCCAACCCCAATCCCCAACCCTCTGCCCCAGCCCTGAGCCCCCCCAAACCCAGACCCTCCTCCTGCACCTCAAAACCCTTCATCCCTGGGCCCACACCAGAGCCTGCACCCCCAGCCGGAGCCCTCAACAAACCCAACTATGTCCTGCTGTGGAGCAGAGCTGGTGACATTTTTGTTGTCCCTTGTTACAAGCAAATCCACTCGGGGAGTTCCCAAGAGCTGGGAAATGGACCTTACTGTATCTGGGCAAAGGGATCCCCATGGCGATTGATAAACAACTTGCTTAGGTGGTTTGCCAGCATATTCTGGGCCCCCGGGAGCTGGGCTGCCTTCAGAAGTAGAGAGTTGCTGATGCAGAAGTCCCAAAGTAGGATTGCTTCTCGACAGAGTAGTGAGGACCAGACTCCTCCTATGGCAGCCATACTGCCGGTCAGCACCAATACATGATCCCACTCCCTGATGTGGGGAAGAAATGCCCTGCAAGCTAAAAGTGTAGGCCATAGCTCCCTGATCTTTATATGCAGACTGAGATCTGGGGGAGACCAAAAACCTTGTGTTTGCAGATGTCCCAGGTGAGCCCCCCTCCCCCAGCTCTGAGGCATCCGTGACTACGGTAAGCAAGTGCTGAGGTGGGGCAAAAGGAACTCCCCTACATACATTGATTGGCTTAACCAACAATTTAGGGTGGATAAGATGAGACTTGGTACGTGCACTAGCATGTCTATGTGGTGCCTTCTTGGAGAATACACCTCTGCCATCCCCCTAAGGGGGTCTGAGGCACCTAAGTGTATGCAGCTGTCTTAAACAGTTCCTCACTGTGATAAGAGGATAAGCCTTTAAGTCCTGAATGAGGCTTTGCATTGCAAGAATCCTTCTCTGTGGTAGCCAGGCCCTGGCGGCTGATGAGTCCAGGACCGCTCCAACAAATTCTGTTTTCTGTACTGGGGCCAGGATTGACTTGTCTGTGTTGATTATCAGGCTGGGCGCATCGAAGGTGAATGGACTATGCAGATACTGGACACCACCTATGACCTGCATCGACCTCTAATCAGCCACTCATCCAGGTAAGGGAATCCGTGAGAGACCAAAGGGGAGGACTGTGAACAGATAATGGTGGCTGCCCAGAGTGAATCTTAGATAATTTCTGTGGCCCTGCTAAATTGCCAGATGAAAGTAGGTGTCCTTTAAGTCAAGAGCAGCATACCAGTCCCCTGGCTCCAGGGAAGGAATAATGGAAGTCAAAGTGACCATCTGGAATTTTGATTTTAGGAACTTGTTTACCTGCCTTAGATCTAACATAGAAGGTAAAAGGGGGTCTCAGGCCTATGTCAGGAAGTATTGTGAGTAAAACCCCCTTCCCCTGAACAAAACAGGAACCTCCCCCACAGCTCCTACAAGGAGAAGCAATTGTACCTCTTGCAGAAGTACTTTCTTGTGAGAGGGTTCCCTGGAGAGGGCCAGGGAAGGGGACAGGAAGATGGGACAAAAATAAAATGGAGCAAATATCCCACTTCCACTGTGCTTAGAACCCACCAATCAGTTGTGATGTGGGTCCACGCATGACAGAAGTGGGACAGACAGACAGACAGAATTGGAACAAAAAGGGATGGCCCTCTCGGAATGCGTAGGCTGCTCTCAACCTGCCCATCAAAATGAGCTCTCGGAAAATGCTGCCTGCCTCGATGAACCAGCAGCTGCAGACACAGAAGGAAGTCACGTTTGTAACCTCTGCTCCTTCTCCTTAGTAGGTCGCGGGATGGAGAGTAAAAAGAACAGGAGTACTTGTGGCACCTTAGAGACTAACAAATTTATTAGAGCATAAGCTTTCGTGGGCTACAGAGAGTAAATCCCTGAAAATGCTGAGACCGCTGAGAGCAGAACATCTTCCTCTTTGCTGCTGTAAATGCCCAGGGATTTCAGGGTTGCTCTAGAATCCTAGAGACTATGCAGAGTCTCGTCTGTTTTTCTGAAAAGAGTGACAGTCCCTTGAAGGGTAAGTCCTGAACTGTCTGTTGCAACTCTGAAGGGAGGTCAGACAAATGCACCAGGATAGTGCCTCATTGCAATGGCCAAGGCCATGCTGCAGAATCTGCTGCATTGAGACCCGCTTGTAGAGCCATTCTGTTGACCAACTTGCCCTCCTCTGTCGAAGTGAGGAATTCTTGTCTCACCTCCTCTGGGAGCTTGTCTTTACAATTAGAAACTGTATCCCACAGAGTGAAATTGTAACGTCCCAGCAAAGCTTGCTGGCTTGCAATGCAAAGCTGTAACCTACCTGTGGAATAAAGCTTCCCCAAACAACTCCATCTTCTTGTCCTCTTTATTCTTTGGGGTTGAGGCCTCGTGCCCCTGCTGTTCCTTTTCATTGGCTGCTGCAACTACAAGGGTGCCTGGAGGAGGATGGTTATACAAGTGCTTGAACCCACAGGAGGGGACATAGTACCTTTTCTCCACTAGTCACCAGAGGCAGGGAAGCTGGGGTCTGCCAGAGGATCTTGGCAGGTTCTAAAATAGCCTCATTTAGTGGCAACTAGTGGAATTTCTTCTAGACCTTCTTCTGGACCTCCTCAGCAACTCCTGATGGGTACTAAAATCTCCTGGAGGTGGACAGATAGGCTCTGCCACACCTTCCTCATCAGGAGATGAGGAAGAGGATGCTAATGGTACCACAGGCTGATGCAGCTCCTGGCCCTCCTGCAGTTGCTTGTGAGAAGGATCCTGACTCTGCCCGGAGCCACGCTTGGTACCGACTATATGATACTTGTGGTGATGATGCTCCCGACACCCAGTAGATGGAAACCCGGGCAGGCAGGTGGCGTAACCCTCCTGATGAGATTGGCTATGCTGGGATACGTAGAACCCCCCTTCAGAATCTGATTAGGAAGATGCTTTTTCTTGATACCAAGGTGGCGTCGTACCTGTCAGTACCGGAGAAGGCTCAGACGGTGAAGAAAGGTACTCGTGGGGGAATTCTGCACCAAAAAATTAAAAATTCTGCGCACAGTATTTTCAAATTCTGCAAAATTCTGCATATTTTATTTGTCAAAATAATGCAATTACTCTGGTTTCAATTATGTTGGTAATTTATTTAAACTACAATACAATGGATGGAGAATGGGAGTGGGGAGCATTGGAGGAAATCCCCAAATCCTCTTGCCTAATAGTAATGTAACTAGCTTTGACCCTTTATTTCTAGATATTAGTCAACAATTGTATGCAGCCATATGCTCAGTGTTAAATCATAGGCAACTGAAGAGCAAGTGAGGGCTGAGGAATCAAACTCACAATTTATACTGGCTACTGACCATCTCCAGAAAGGTCAGTAGCAAACAGTTCATGGAGTATATTTTGATAGGAAAATTTTTCAGTCCAAAAATTTCGATCAGTTCTAATCACTAAAGCACCATAAGCATTTATAAGGCCATACTGTCCTTTACGCCACTCTGGCCTTAAAACTTTTACACCTGTTTTATACTCCTGGGGGAATTCACAAAGACAATGGGAACAATTCACTAAGCAGGCAGGCTGCTACATTCTGCTCTGAGGGGAACAGAGCTTGCCCCACGCTTACCTCCTCAGAAACACCCTGAAGCTCTTCCCCTCCATGCCAAGTGTGCTGCAATAGTGAGTGAGAGGGACAGTGTGTCTGTCTGTCTGTCTCTCTCTCTCTCTCTCACTCTCACACACACACACGACTGCCCGCCCTCCTCCGGAGGTGATTTACATCTCTACCAGCTGCTCTGGGTGCCCAAACAAACTTGTCTGCGCTGCCGGGGATGGGCATGTGACTGCTCTTGTGCCTTTCCCTTTGCTTCCCTGTCAGAAGTCATTTTTCTGCAGGTAAGCAAAAAAATCTGTGGGTGACATGAATTCTGCGCATGCGCAGTGACACAAAATTCTCTCAGGAGTAAGAAAGGGGAGCAGGAGATATCATCTGTGGTTTTCCCCTAGATGGTGCCAGCCTCACTGGTATCTGGATGACCACATCTGGAGGAGGTGCTCAGTGTGGAGATGAAGGCGTCAGAGGTGGTACCCCAGACACTGGTGCCAGGTGAGATTCTTGAACCACTGGTGACATCAGCACTGAGAGGTTCAGCAACTCTCTTGCATCCTCAAATGCCTCAGGAGTAGAAGATACTGGGAAGCTACTCTGCAGTATGAAGAGTATGAACATGAAGAGATGTTGAGGCAAGTCCATCGGGAGCCAGTCTCGACAGGCCCCATTGGGCTCTGAAGTCAATGAACTCCCCTGGTTAGAGGTGTGCTGTGGGGAGTGCTTCCTCGTAGAATGCCTTCCCAAGTCCTTAGCAGAGTCAGCCTCTTTGAATCCCTCAATGACCCTGATATTGAATCCAATTTCCAATGCCTCTTCTTCGGTACCGGAGATGCCGATCTGCCCCTCAGTACCAGTAGTGCCAGAGGTATGCTACTGACCGACGCCGAGGTGCTCAGAGCCCAGAGTAGAGGGCTCAAATGGAGATTGCAGCACCGACTCCAAGAGCAGATATTTTAATCTGGCTGCTCTGTCTTTTTTCCAATGGGGCCTAGAGCCCTTACAAATGCTGCACTTCTCACTCACTGTAGCGGGGCGGTTACCCTGCTCCAGCCCTGAAGGGGTTAAAACAGCTCTGGGAAAGGGCTTCCCCTGGGAGCCAATAAGCTAGGCTGATTGGGGAAGCAGCCACAGCTGGGGCCACACCCCAACCAGGCCACAGCTGGCCCTATAAAAGGCCAGTGAGCCAGGAGCTGAACGTCTCTCTTTAGCAGTGGAGAGAGAAGGACTTGGCTGCCCTGGAGCTGAGCAGGGTGCCTGAGGTGGAGTAGGGCTGGGGAAAGGCCAGAGGAGCTGGGGAGCTTCAGGCTGGAAAACCCCCAGGCTGCAGGCCTTGGGAAAGGCCGGGAAGGGTGCTGGGGTTGCAGAGGTGCAGCCCAGGTTAGGCAAAGGCAGCAGGTCCAAACCCCCCTTACCGATGAGGAGTGGTATAGACTGCAGTCTGCCCCAGTGAGCAAGGGCTAGATGATGACTGGCAGTAGCCACTGAGACAAGGTGGGGGTAGAGAGTTGGGGGTTCCCCTGGGTGAGGAGACCCAGAGAGTGGGGGTACTGCCAGAGGGCAGCACCCAAGGTAAAGGGGCACCGGGGTCCGGGAGGGACACAGGGGCCAGCGGCAAGTGGGACATCGGCCAGCAGAGGGCGCTCCGGAGCTGGAGAGCTAATTCCCAGGACGACCAGCAGGAGGCGCTGCGCTGGTGAGTTGTCGCATCGCTACACTCACATGAGCCTCCCCCAAGTATTTAAGGGAGCTGGAGTGTGGGTCGCTATTCAGCATAGCCTTGTCGCAAGAGTGTCAGGGCTTGAAACCCCGAAAGCGTGGCTTACATCTGGCACTGGGGTGAGTCCCCCACACTGGGTGCTGGAACCCACAGAAACAACAAAAACAATGTTTTGTTTACTAAGAAACTAACTAATTGACTGACTAACTACACTAACGATACACAGGTGCTATATGCAGATAACAGGAAAGATTTGCAGAAGTAAGGCCAGGGAGCTCCAACAACCATCATTGGCCACAGGAAGGAACTGAGGAGGGTCTGGTGTAGGAGGGTCTGCCCTTTATGCCTACACGATGTGTGTGAGGCAGCAGAGGGCACTCAAGCTGTCCCAACAAGTACTGCTATAGGTAAAAACTCTCTGACAACTGTGCACGAGAGCACAGACAGCCCTAGAGTGGAATGGACATGTGCGATCACTTGAAGAAGAATGTAATTTCACCTGCTTGAATGTGACTCCGAGGTAAATCAGGAGACACTGGAAACACATTTACATAAAAGGTAAACAAAGCCTTGGTGTTGCACATCACCTCTGCATTTAGAACACTTGTTCTGTGGCTTGCACTGATGGAACCCAGAACAGCCTCAGGGGGATGCCCTGAGTCATCCGTCCTGATTGCTGCGAGGAGCGGAGGGCCATCCCTCCCAGTAGGTGTGAAATGGGCCCGTGTTGGTGCCGGTTGGGCCTGCTGCTGCTGTAGATGGCTAGCGCCTCCCACAAGGGGAGCACACTCCTGGGACACGTTCCCCACACAGCACTTCAGCCCCTGCTCATGCACTGTCACTCAGCCCACACAGGCTCCTCCCTCTGGGAAGGGCATGGCACTGAGCTGTCTCCAGCAGCATTTGACATCCCTCCAGTGTCTCTGTGCCCAGGATACAGCATCAAGCCAGTCTGTGGTGCTCTGTCCCCATGCTGGAGCAAGTAGGGTCCAGGCATGGCTGATTCCTGCTGGCTACAGGATCCCAGGCAGGACTCTCTTCCTCACTGAGTGAGTGTCCTTCGGCAGAGCAAAGACACCCAGATCCCCCACTTTATGATGGTCAGAAATACAATTCCCCAGAGGGCTGCCAGACAGACACTCTAGAAACAGAGTGATATGCCCATTCTGCAGCTCATTCCCAACCCGCCTTTCAACACACTCTGCCCCTTGCCTGGCCCCTGAACACACCTACCCCGACAGCACTACCCCAGGCTTCCATCCACCCGCCCAAACACTCCCAGCTCCCCTCCCCACCATCCCAAATGTACATCCCACCCTCTCTACACACCGAGCCCCTCAGCCTCTCCTGGACATATACCCCCTCCCAAACCTTACCCACACAACACACACCCCACCCACACTACACGACCCCCACCTGCACACTGTTCCTCCTTCCTGCCCAACCACTGGCATTACTATTTCTGCTGCCCTTTCAATCCTGCTGAAGAAAGGGGCTGAAGGGAAGTTCAGGACACTGGCCTAAGGTCCCCAGCCAAAGACATGAAGGAGCTCACCGCAGGTCTGCAGAGCAGGAGTCGGATGTCGGTGACGTGCGGAGGGGGAGCCTGCAGCTTTGCACTCACGTGCATTACGTTAGAAAAGACCACCTGGAAGCGTAGCTCCACTTGGATGCCACATGGAAAAGTCAGTGTCTCCTTCAGCAACTCTGTAAGTGAAACAGAGGAGTCGTCATTGCAGAGGCCAGAACGCACAGCACACCAAGCGCTCTCTGTCTCATTGCTGTGCCACTGCCAGCAGATGGGAATGATTCATAGATTCTAAGGGACCACTGTGATCACCTAGGCTGACCTCTGTAACACCAGCCAGAAAACTGCCCCACAATAATTCCTAGAGCAGACCTAACATCCACCCTTGACTGAAAAATTGTCAGTGATGGGGAATCCACCATGACCCTTGGGAAATTGTTCCAGGGGTTAATTACCCTCCCTGTTAAAAATGTATGCGGTATTTCCAGTCTGAATTTGTCTAGCTTCAACTTCCAGCCATTGTCTCATGTTAGACCTTTATCTGCTGGACTGAAGAGACCATCATGAACTATTTGTTCCCCGAGTAGGTACTTGTAGTGGGGTGGCTGCCCCACTCCAGTAAAGAGGGGTTAAAAGCAGCCCTGGAGAGGGCTGCGGCTCTGAAAGGTGGGCTGATTGGCAAAGCAGCCACAGCTGTGGCCAGCTTAATCAGGGCCCAGCTGGCCCTTATAAGAGTGCTATAGGCCAGAAGGAGTGGCACTCTCTCTAGCTTCTTGGGAGAGAAGGACCTAGCTGCTGGAGAGAGAAGGGTACCTGAAGTGGAGCAGGGCTGGGGAAGGGCAGAGGGAGCTGGGGAGCTCCAGCCTAGAAAAGCCCCAGGCTGCAGGCCTTAAAAAGGGCTTACAAAAAGGCACTGGGGCTGCAGAGGGGCAGCCCAGAGATAGGCAAAGGCAGCAGGTCCTAACCCCCTTGCTGATGATGAGTGGTTTAGAGACTACAGTCTGCCCCAGAGAGCGGGGACTAGATGACGACTGGCAGTCGCCACTGAGGCAAGGTGGGTTTAGAGGGTTGGGGGTTCCCCAGGGAGGGGAGATCCAGATTGGGGGTTACTGCTGGGGCAGAATCCCAGGGCAAAGGGCACCGGGTCCGGGAGGGAGACACCGGCCTGCAGAGGGTGCTCCAGGGTGGAAGAGCTAATTCCCAGGACGACCAGCAGGAGGCGCCGTGCCAGTGAGACGTCGCCCCGCCACAGTACTGTTTTAGGGTAAACTTGTAGGCCTCATTACCACTTGTGAGTTCAACTATAAGAAGTGAGTGTAAGTTCATAAGATGTCACAGGAACCTGGAACAGCAAATGTTAGTGGGGAAAGACATGAAAGGGAGACAAACAGACTGAGCTAGTCCGAACAAAAAGGACTCAAGGACTGTGTTAAGATCATTCTTGGTTTACCAAGCATGATTTTAACACAGTCCTTGAGTGTGAAACCAGAAATTAGTGAACCAAAGTTGGTGCTTTGGAAAAGAGACCTAATTAGTGGACAAAATAATGAGGGGATGGACTATTCTGCCCATCACTCCCTTTTGGGGTCCTTGAAGAAAAGAGACTTTGGGAGAAAAATTGGCTACTGGGATGAGATTCACAATCATGACTGCCACCCAAACCATCTCCTGGGACCCCAGGCCTTCATCATCCTGATCCTGAGAGATGTCCTGACTGGGCAGGGCCAGAGAAAAGGACTCAGATGACATCACCACATCCACCAGCTCCAGCTGATTCCCAACCACCACCTGGGATGAAATGGGATTGGATCTTAATAATAATGACAGCTCCAGCCCATCTCAACTAACTTCTTCTCTGTTCTCCAAAAGGACAGTTATTACCAGCTTTGATACCATCTTAGAGACTGTCAGACATGAGGATTCTTCCTTCTAAAAACTCTCTCCAGCTAACAAAGGGAACAAGGTATACTGTTAAAAGGAAAGCCTTATTTAATACTTTATATTGTAAAGGCTTTAACTGTGTCCCCCTCTTTTCTTTATCTTTAATAAAAGGTTAAAGGATTTTTAATGGTGTTTGCCATGGGACTAAGTAGGCTGAAGTCTCCGTAGACCAAACCCCAAGCCTTAACACTATTTAATGCTGGACAGTGACTGGGTTATGTTAATGCCTTTAGTCTTACATCTAAATTAATACAACAGTGCTTATAGATTGTAATCAAGTCACCCCTTAAGCATCTCTTTGTTAAGTTAAATAGATTGAGCTCCTTCCGTCTATCAATATAAGACATGTTTTCTAATGCTTTAATCATTCTGATGACTCTTCACTGAACCCTCTCCAATTTATTAACATCCTTCTTGAACTGTGAACACCAGAACTGGATGCAGTATTCCAGCAGCGGTCACGCCAGCGCCAAATACAGAGCTAAAATAACTTCTTTACTCCTACTTGAGATTCCCGTTTATGCATCCCAGGATTGCATTTGCCCTTTTGGTCACTGTGTTGCACCAGCTGATTATCCACTATGATCCTCAAATCTTTTTCAGAATCCCTATTTCCCAGGATAGAATCCCCCATCCTGTAAGTATGGCCTACAGTCTTTGTTCCTAGATATGTGTGACAGATTATACCCCGGTGTTCACACCCTACATGTTGTTGTAATAATTTTTGTACAAGATATGCCTTTTAAGGTATCATTTGAAAACTCGTATTTGCTGGTCAGTATCATCCTGATAAAATATGTGTGGCAACATTGTACGTAAAGTTATAACATTTCCCTGTATGATGTTATTAACACATGTTCCAAACCCCACAGCTCTGCTCAAACAGAGGTTGGCAAACAGGTCTGTCCTAAACAAAAGAATGTGGGTTCTGCTTAATTTGCCTTAAGCAGTAAACAGAGTCATCAAGACGAAGGGAAACAAAGGACGCTCAGGTGAGAAAAAGGGAACATCTTTCCACATAGACTCTCTGCCTTCTAGTGCCAAGCCGGAAATGTTTTTCAAGAGAGGGACTGAAACTTTAAAAAGAACAAATACCCCCAGGCACCCTCCCTCTCTCTGCCTGCCCATCACATTCACTACAATTGAAGCAACAAAGGAAGCAGTCGTTGGACTCTGGGGGATGGGTACTGGTCAGTAAGACTGCTGAAAGAAAGCACATGGTGAGAAATTTTGCATGAATCTGATATAGTTTGTTAGGTATTAGTAAACATTTTATCTTTTTATCATTTTATCTGACATGCATCCGACGAAGTGGGTATTCACCCACGAAAGCTCATGCTCCAATACATCTGTTAGTCTATAAGGTGCCACAGGACTCTCTGCTATTTTATCTTTATTTTCCTTGTAACCATTTCTGACTTTTATGCCTCATGACTTGTCCTCACTTAAAATCTCTCTTTGTAGTTAACAAACTTGTTTTACTGTTTTATCTAATCCAATATGTTTAAACTGAAGTGTCTGAATAACTATTTGAGATAATAATCTGGTGCATTATTCTCTTTAAGGAATAACGGACTTAAAATATTTTGTACTGTCCATA
Source organism: Emys orbicularis (assembly GCF_028017835.1). Lineage (NCBI taxonomy): Eukaryota > Metazoa > Chordata > Testudines > Emydidae > Emys > Emys orbicularis. The sequence continues at coordinate 49,561,319 of NC_088692.1, forward strand.
AGAGGGCTAGGCAGAACACAACATACATTTCTGGGGGGAAATATGAGTCTGAGGGTGTGTTGGGGTCACCCTGCAGTATAACCAAGGCTGGTGAGAGCCAGAGTATAACTCAAGTATGGCTGGCAGACTGCAGACACACACAGATACTTCGGGTGTGACTTCTATGCTGGTGACTGTTTGTGAGTGACCCAGGTGGAAGATACTTTAGCAAGGCATTGTAGGAACATAAGAACGGCCATACTGGGTCAGACCAAAGGTCCATTTAGCCCCAGTATCTTGTCTTCTGACAGTGGCCAATGCCAGGTGCACCAGAAGGAATGAACAGAACAGGTAATCATCAAGTGATCCATCCCCTGTCACCCATTCCCAGCTTCTGGCAAACAGAGGCACCCAAGGTTGCAGGGCAGGGGTGACACAGCTGCTCATTAGTCTGGATTGTACCTTGGTATGTCACAATATGCATTTACATTTAGCTGTAATAAAATGCACATTGGTTGCTTGCGCCCAGTTTACCAAGCAATCCAGATCACTCTGTACCAGAGACCTGTCCTCTTCATTATTTACCACTCCCCCAATTTTTGGGTCATCTGCCAACTTTAGCAGTGTTTTCTTCCAGGTCATTGATAAACATGTTACATAGCGTAGGGCCAAAACCTGATCCCTGTGGGATCCCACTAGAACCACACCCATTTGATGATGATTCCCTGTTTACAATTACATTTTGAGAGGGTGCCCCTCCTGTACCATCTGTTATTTTCTCTGCCTACAGTGCTTGAGTTACCCCTGCAATGTGAGAAGGTATGTATAGTTGTAAATTGCTGGCTCGAGGCCATGGCTGGGCAGTGATCCCTGGGAGACTCCTTGTGACCTGCCCTGGCCCAGCCTGCTACACTGGGTACCAGTGGATTGATCTCCTCTTTGAGCCTGCCACTCCCATTCTGCAAATTCCCTGCTGCTGCTGCTGTTCTCTTTGCCCCATCCCATTATTTCCACTATAATTCCCTGGACAGGAATCGCTTTAGCGTTCAGTCAGCAGCTGAGTCACCTCCTCACAAGCTTCCTGCTTCAATCACAGCAGGACCTGAACCTGCCAGGAAAAGCCTCTTGCTCAACAGTGGCAGCGGGACCTCCCCTCTATTTGCTGCTCCCCACACCCTGGGTGCTGCCGCTCCTTCTCCCCCATCTGACTCTTATGGAAAGAGACCCTTAGGCCCCCCACCTCACTCCGTGCCGTACGCCCAGACCCCAGCAGCAGCCCTCTCTGGATTCACCCACCCCAACCCCTTCCCAAAATGGTTCCCACAGCTCTGCTAGCCCTCTCCATGGCCTGGACCCCCTCCTGGAGTGGGTGGCAGAGAAGCAGCACCTTGAGGTGCTCCCTTATGGGGGGCAGTGTGACTGTGAACAGGGCGCAGCGTGAAGCAGGAGCAGGGAAACCCAAATACAACATTTTGAACTACTGATGTAAGACATATTTAAAAGGCCAGATGCTAATGTACCTTGCCTGAGACCGCATGGCTAAGGGCTCTGCACTGGTCTCTTACCATGGCTGTGTCCCCAGAGCTCCGCAGTCGGCCCAGTAGTGCAGACGGGGTCTGTCAGCGCCCGGGCTTCCTTCAGAGTGTGCTTGATCTCCATCACCTGCTTCCCAGTTACCAAGGGGTCCCGGCCAATGTCTGGGGGAGAAAGAGCTGCCTGAGGAATGGTTCAAAGGGAAAAGGCACAAAAGGTGCTGAGGCAACCAACTCCCACTGAGAGTCAGTGGGGTTTGGGAGCCCACTTCCTTTTCATGCCTTTGAATTTTCCCCCTAAATGGGAGGCCTGGCTCACACCATGCCTGCAACCATTCCGGTCTCTCCACATACACAGTTCCTGCTGCGCCCCATCACTCTCCTGGCCCAACTCAGAACCCCACACTGTATATTCTATGAGCTACTGAGCAGTACTGCACCCGTGAGCCAAGCGAAGGGTGGAATATTAGGGTGTTGGAATATTCACCATCCCATTCCTTACAAATCCTAGCAGCTTGTTTGGTTTCTGAACCGCACCTGCACACTGAGCAGAGGTTTCACGTAGCTGCCTGCGGCAACCCCCAGGTCCCTGTCCCGAGTGAGTTCAGTCCATTGAGAATCCAGCAATGTGAATGAAGAGTTCAGATCACTCCTCACCTCACATTTGTCGCACTGGATTTCAACTGCCACTGAGTCATCGGCAAACGTTGCCACCTCACTTCTCCAGATTATTCACAAATATGTCAAACAGCACCAGACTTAGTATGGGGACCCCACTGCTACCCCTGTGCCTTGAGGAACACTGACCATTCCTTTCTATGCTTTGCTTCTGTCTCAGCCCATTTCTGACTTGTCACATCTACACCCAATTAATTAATTTCCTTAATAGCCTCTTGCAAGGGGTTTTGCCAAGGGTGTTTGAAGGACTGGGTAAATGCTATCAGCTGGTTCTCCTTTCGTCCCTGCTTTGGTGTTGCCATGATTAGAGAACTGTAGTAGACTGCAAAGGCAGGATTTTCGTTTGCAGAGGCTGTGCTGGTTTATACCCAGCATGCCAGTTTCACCCAGGTGGTTTGTTGTTCTAATGAAACCAGTGTACTTTGTTCTGATGTGAGGCTTCCTGGCCTCTAGTGCCCAGGATCCCCTCTAGAGCCTTTTGTAAAGAAAGAGACATTGGCCACCCCCCTGGGTACTCACTGACTTTAACAAGAGATGGATTTTGTTAGTAGCTTGGCCCCTTCACTCTGATGCTCTTGGACACACTGTCCGGGCCTGGAGACTCACTGGCCTTTCATTTGTCTGTTTGTTCCATCTCCTCTTCCTTAGAATCCTCGATCAATGACTGTACCTCACCTTTACTACCTGGAACAAGTAGCTTCCAGCTTTAACTAAACAGCTTCCGGTGCAATATTTACCTTCCAACACATCCTCCAGCACGTGGGTCACTTTCTTTTCCTGCAGAATGTGCTTTTTCAGATACTTCACGAAGATCCCGGAGCTGAACTCCCCATCCTGCACTTCATAGGCTTCGGCATCTTCACTCCTTCGAAGGCAAGCACACGACCCTCAGCTGCTTGCCACACTGACATGGCGCAGGAGCACCCGGAAACCCCACAGACTCACTTTGATTCAGGATTCCCTTTCTATTGGCCGAGTTATTGCTTTGGCCATATTAAGAAGGACCCTGGAAAGTCAATTGCCAATTCTGGGGGAACAATACAGAATCCTTGCAAACTCAAGGGGCTGAAAAATTGGAGTAAATATGCTGCTCATTTGGATGAAGGAACATGAGCACCTGTATTTGCTTCAGAGTATTGGTCCTCTAATTATAAGGTTGCATCGAACTGATGGCTTTTCTGTAGTTTCTGTTGCTTTTTGCATTGTGAGCCACTGGGCGTATCTGCAGCATTTTAGTGTAATACAGAGACTTGTTTTAATGAAAATGAAACTGCATTGTATTGTTTCAGGGGCAGAGTTAGGACAGCTCAGCACTTCTGAAAATCTCCCCCCACAATGATCTCCTGGCCTTGGAAAAACTTCAGTGACTCATGGGGTGCCCTGTGCACTGCCCCACGGTGTGGCAATTGAATTATCCAATTGTAGCCCTGTTGGAGGAGCTGCCATCCAGAACAGCCAGCTCTGTGTCTAACTTTAGGATCCTGCGGCTCAGGCTGGATGTGTCCTGGGTTGTGGGGAGAGACTCCATTACAAATACTCACTGATTTTAGGCAACAAAAGAGTGTTACAATCTTAACTACAAAAACAACAAGGAGTCCGGAGGCACCTTATAGACTAACAGATTTACTTGAGCATAAGCTTTCATAGGTAAAAAACCCACTTCTTCAGATGCATGGAGTGAAAATTACAGATGCAGGCATTATATACTGACACACGAAGAGAAGGGAGTTACCTCACAAGTGGAGAACCAGAGTTGATCCATTGTCTACAGCCAAGCCCTAAGATACAACTGAATTTGCTCTAATCCCTCAGACAGAGACAAACACCTACAAGATCTTTATCAAGCATTCTTAAAACTAAAATACCCACCTGGGGAAGTGAGGAAACAGATTGACAGAGCGAGACGGGTACCCAGAAGTCACCTACTACAGGACAGGCCCAACAAGGAAAATAACAGAACACCACTGGCCATCACGTACAGCCCCCAGCTAAAACCTCTCCAGCGCATCATCAACGATCTACAACCTATCCTGGAAAATGATCCCTCACTCTCACAGACCTTGGGAGACAGGCCACTCCTCGCTTACAGACAGCCCCCCAACCTGAAGCAAATACTCACCAGCAACTACATACCATACCACAGAAACACTAACCCAGGAACCAATCCCTGTAACAAACCTCATTGCCTACTCTGTCCCTCATATTTACATCAGAGGACCCAACCACATCAGCCAAACCATCACCTGCACATCTACTAATGTGATATATGCCATCATGTGCCAGCAATGCCCCTCTGCCATTTACTTTGGCCAAACCGGACAGCCTTTAGGTAAAAGAATAAATGGACACAAATCGGACATCAGAAATAGTAACATACAAAAGCCAGTAGGAGAACACTTCAATCTCCCTGGACATTCTATAACAGATTTAAAAGTAGCCATACTTGAACAAAAAAACTTCAGAAACAGACTTCAAAGAGAAACTGCAGAATTAAAGTTCATTTGCAAATTTAACACCATTAATTTGGGCTTGAACAGGTACTGGGAGTGTCTGGCTCACTACAAAAGCAGCTTTGCCTCTCCTGGAATTGACACCTCCTCATCAATTACTGGGAGTGGACTACATCCACCCTGATCAAACTGGCCCTGTCAACACTGGTTCTCCACTTGTGAGGTACCTCCCTTCTCTTCATGTACATACAGATTGTCTGTATATAATGCCTGCATCTGCAATTTTCACTCCATGCATCTGAAGAAGTGGTTTTTTTACCCACGAAAGCTTATGTCCAAATAAATCTGTTAGTCTTTAAGGTGTCACCGGACTCCTTGTTGTTTTTGTGGATACAGACTAACACGGCTACCCCCTGATACTTGACAATCTTAACTGTGGATCAGCCACAGCTGCTGCCAGCACAGGGCTGTAGGGAGTGATGAGGGTACAGATCAGGAAAGCCAGAGAGAAAGTGTGAGAACCAGAGATCAGAGACAGGCCCTGTCTGCACTAGGGATGTCCAGCGGCAGCAGTACTAGCTGGCAAATGGAGACAGGGCCGTTGCAGCTTCTGGCATTCTCAGCACCTCCCCCTGTCAATGACACTTGATCTGATGGCCAGAGTTCCAGCCCCGCAGAAGCAAGAGCCTCAAGCCACAGCGCTGGGAAGTGCCAAAGGTCTCCAGCCATGAGCAATCAGCAGATACTTACGTGGCATAGCCATAAACCGTATTCCCCCAGGGCTCCAGCGGCTGCACCTGCGACAGCGCACACTGCGGGTTGTACCTAGACATGAAAGGATGTAACAGTGTGAACTGGGTGAAGGGGGATTCGCTTTCATACACCTACAGGATGGCCCCGTCTCTGGACACAAACAGAACCCATACGTTCAACGCAATGGCATCTGCTGAGTGACAGCAATGCACTTGACAGTTACATCAGACCCAATTTCCAAACACTTACCTGCAAGGAAAGCCATGGAGGATGGTGTAGCAATGGCCATGGGGTCTTTTCAACAGCTGAGAGCTCCCCCAGCCCAGCCAGACCCTGGGCTCTTTGTGCTGCCAGGGCTGAGCAAAGGGGAAAATGTCTGGCTGAAATCTGTAGGACTGATTCCTGGGTGGAGCTGAGGGTGCAGCTGGAAAGCAGCCATTTGGGGCTCTGATCCTGGGGCTGGTTTTCCACCAGCATAGTGTAGAGCTGCATCAGGACTCATAACAGCTCATATACTGGTTCATACTGGCCCCCCGGGACTACTACACTGGCGAGAATTGCTGGAACCCACACCTCTGCTCTTCCCCAGGGAGCTGGCTAGGCCAGCCAGCCGTCCACAATGCAGAGGAATTCCCCACTGTCCTATTAGGGCAGCTTCAGGGCTGCTTTGCTGCCACTGCAGTGCAGAGTGGCCTTGCTGTGGCCAAGGAGCTGGCCCATAATTCCCAAGATCAGGTAAAGGGTGTCAGGGCTGATTTGGTGTGAAAGGCCTGACTTCCACCACAAAGCGCCTGAGAGATCCTTTGTGCATGGCGTTAGTCACGGGGTCTACACAGGAGGTTGCTATCTGCAGCCTACTGGGGAAGAATTAGCTTTATGCAATATCTCTGGGCACTGAAGATACCTGTGCATAGGGAGGGCCTGGGTGTCTCTCATTTACACCAGGTTTACATCAGTGCAGCAGAGTCACTCCCAGTTTGCACGTGTGGAATTGAGATCAGAGCCAGGCCCAGAGTATTGTCCGCAGCAGTGTTATCTGCTCCGTTGTGATCTGGCCTGCTGAGGAGGAGGTACAGATGTCCCTGTTTCATGGAGGCAGCAGCAGATAGCAGGCTGTTTGTTTATAACTTGTTACTAGGAACGAGGGGGCCACTGGATGGCAATGTTTGTCTGGCTTGCACCTACCTTTCAAACACACCCAGAAGTGACAATGACAGGCATGAGGTACATTTCTAAATAAAATCAATGAATGGATAGATTTATCTGCCCTCAGCTGCTCCAGACAAACACATGAGTGGCTAGAGGATTCCAGACATGAGGAACAACAAGACGTCATATCTCAGAATTGGCTAGAGCCCTCACCAGCCCCACACAGCGTGCAGTGTGTATCTAATCCATGGGCTATGCTCAGCTGCTCTGGTGCAAAGCAGCTTGCAGATGGCAACACACACACACACACACACACACACACACACACACACACACACACACACACACACACACACACACACACACACACACACAGAACAGCCAGCCTCGTAATGGGAATGGAAAAATCGATTCTGGTTTGTTTGCCCTGACTGAGGACAAGGCTCAGCTGGAACATGTTTCCAGAGCATGACGGAACAGAGACATCCTTGGCAATGGAGATGATGGGCAGGGTTAGCGCCCAGACACTGGGCCTGATTCTCATCTCATTTACATCACTGTAGCTCACTGGCTTCAATTATTTACATGCCATGTAGGTGGGAGGAGATTTATGTCCATTTGTCTTAGGCAACATACCCTAGAAATGCCAAGACAATAATTGTGTTCTCACGTGAGGGTAAACCAGGAGCAATTCCACTGAATTCAATGGTGCGATATCTGTGTAAAGCAGGTACAAGTACAACTGGAATCTGGCACAAGGTAGCCCAATAGTGACAGCCACTTTGTCCTGATCTCCACAGTCCCAAGATCCCAAAGTGCTCAGATATCTCAGTGATGCGTACAGGCTAAAACCCAAATGGGAACTGCATCTACCAAATGGTTCATTTTAATGTACTATTTATGGCGCTGCTACACATAGGGCTTCAGCTTCAGAAATGTTGCAGAAATCCAATGTGTGAGCAGGTAAGGGAGGCGGGGTGGGGACCCACTCCTTAGTATCTGTCCTGGGCCCCAGTGAGTCTAACACTGGCCCTGCTAGGGAGCATGCTCAGTGCAGATGGAATGATCACAGATTTGAGCAACAAGCCTTTAACAAGCTCTACTTCAAATGTGCAAGTGGTGATTTTCTATGGCTTACAACTTGGCCAAATCTGGACGGATTTCCATGGAGACAACAAAAGACTCTTCTCTAACCCCAGGACCACCCCCTTGCCAAATTTCATGTTTCTGCTCCAAAGCATGAAGGCACTAAAGCTCTTCACAGGTAATCAAGGGCCACTACAAGTACGCATACCAATGGGACACTAATTTTTACATTTGCTGTATCAGGTCTCATGACTGGGGAAATTCGCAGGTATTATCAGTGTGGGCACTGGTTACCCTGTTTTACCCTGTTCTCTTTCCTATTTAATATAATTACTGTGTTGAAGTTATTGTGTGTGCTTGTGTTATTTCTTGGGAGTCTCCAACTATCTGGCAAGTTAAGTGGAGGTTACCCTGTGGTTACAATTTTCCTCCCAAGCTGCCCTGCTGACCCAGTCTGGAAGGAGCGAGGGGGGTGGAGGCACCACCAAATAATTGCATATGGGAAGAAAATAAAGAAGTTACACCTTGCTGAGCTGGAGGTGGGATCCAGAAGAACCCAGGCCTGTCCAACAAAACCTGTTAGGAGACCGGTGCTAAAAGAGGTAATCCGGTGGAGAGGGGCACTACACACATCACTGCCTACAGCCAGCCAGGGGAGGGAAAAGGGCAGAAAACTCCTCAGCAATTTGCTGAGCAGCACAGAGATAGTATGGCAATGGGAGCTAGAGGAAACCTTACAATCGAAAGATATTAATGCAGCTACATAGTGACGGCCTCAGGCCTAAGCCAGGTCCAAGCACATAGTAAACAAAGGACCTATTTGATGACATCTCTGACACATTACATGGGTTTGATTACCCATCAATGGCAAAATAAACCCACAGCCTTTTGCTGTTTGCTGGAGGCTGCTGCTGGTTGTTTGTGAGGAGCAGCTCCCATATCACCACAGGAATCTGAGTGCGTGAAGCGTGAGGCTGCGCTACTCTGGGGTGCGCTGCAAAGCAGCCAGAGGAACTGGTCATCTGCCATGGCGGGAAAAGATATGGGGGGAAACAAACAACCTAATGTGTCTTTAAAGCTCCATTTAATCTAATCTGGGACATAAATCCTAAAATGCATCAATCTGAAAGGCATGGTTATTGGTGTTAGGGAAAGACCCCAGCCTCCCGGATCTGGGCAGCCTCCTAGGAGGCTGAAGGGAAAATCAGTGCTTGCCTTAATGGTCCCTCTTTTTTACTGTGTCACAGTCCTGGGGAGGATGGTAGGGCTTGTGGCACCCATGGGAGGGCTACAGCTCCCGCCCAGCACCTGCTTTCACAAAATGCTCGGGCAAGGGGTCTGCTCGGACAAGGCACTGTCCAGCTTACTCTCCTGCTGAGGAGCGTTCACGCCAGAGGCGTCTGTGGGCTCCAATGGGCCTGGAGTTAAGCTCACTGTCATTATCTCTTAATTAAGGCCTTGATTCAGCACGGTAGTTGAGTGTGTGTAGCTTTAATCATGTGAGCAGTGCCTTAGAAGCCAATGGCCACCTCTCACACAATGAACTTTAGGTCCGTGCCAAAGGAGCCAGCTGAACTGGGCCAAAGTCATGGGTTCTTTCCCTGTCTCCCCTCTGGTCGTGAACACAATTACTGCTAACCCCACTGTCCCTGGGAGGTGGGGGAAAGGAACAGAGCCTACCATTTCCTGCAGGTGTCCAGTAGGATGAGGTTGAGGGCCGTCCGCCTCTGCTGCATCTTCTGGAGGATCCTCTGCACGCTGATGCAGTTCTCAGGGGCGTAGGGCTGTGGGGCGTCAATGGGGACCATGTAGTTTCTCCCAGAATGTTCGTATCCGTGCCCAGCATAGTAGAATACAGCTGCAAACCATGGACAAGAGAGGGAGAGTTATGGGAAGAGGCCAGGCTTTGCGCCAAGAGGCATGGAAAACACAGGGTGTTGTTCGTTACCAGGGCAACCCGCTCCCCTCCTCTTGGGGTCCTATGTCATCTCAGAGCAGGTGTGTTACATCACAGACCACCCTGTGCTCCTGGGTGCTACAACACCTCAGAGCAGGTGTGTTACACCAGAGCCCACCTCCTTCTCCCGGGCGCTGCAACACCTCAGAACGGGTATGTGGCAACACAACTCACCCCCCTCCTCAGAGGTTCTGTGAGGCCTCAAATCAGGTGTGTTGTTCCCCCCATTGATGGTGGGGACACTTCACTATGCAGACGATAACCCGGCTTTCATTTGATTGTCGGTCTAACCTACCTTGCTCCCCCACCATCTTGTGGCCAATTGTCCTAAGTCCTACAACTCTGAGAGAAGCCCTTTCTAGTATCAGCCTAAACCTGTCCTCACCACAGTCTCTGCTGACACCCTTCATCATGGCTCCTCCTGACTGGACAAATCCATCCATGGATTGCAGCTCCCTTCTGGGGACCTGAGCATCTGAAAGCAGTCACCTCTCGTCACTTCATTCCTCAGTTCAGTAGAACTTCTGGAGCTGCAGGGGTGGGGCAGGAGTAGCTGCACCTGGGAATCAGGGAACTGTAACCAGTTCATGCATGGCGCCCCCCCCCCCACCTCTTGTGCTGAGTGGATCTTGGTGGAGGAGAGAAACTAGCACATCAGCTCTTCTAACCTTTGCCTTTAAGTGAGGGCCACTGTATTATGCAGCAACTTGGAACTAAATTAATTTTGCATCCTTAATGTTTCTTTATTACAGCTCTGTGTATCGGATAATAGGCAGCGCTGCCTATAGTTAAGGTTGCCCAACACTTCCCATTATAAGAACCTGTATTCAGTTGCTTATAACTTTGCCAATAACTGGGCTAAAATATTCCATGCCAAGTGTTTGCCTCAAGCTGAATATTTCTGGGAAGATTCAGCTAAAATGGTTCAGCTGTTTCTGAGAATGAGGCTGCGGAAAAATACATTGTTTTTCCCATGTTAAAAAAAATGATTACAACCATTTCATTGAGGAGTTCTAGCACCTCCATGCTTTGGAGCAGGGACTTGACATTTGGCACATGGTCACCTTGGTGTTAGGGAGGTGCCTTCTGCTGCCCTCATGAGACTCTACCCACATTTGTTCAGTTTAAGTGTCTGAAAAATCAGTTTGCACATACCAAAGATTCTGCCCGCCTGGAGGATAGATTTGTAGATTCCAAGGCCAGAAGGAACCGTTGTGATCACCTAGTCTGCTCTCCTGCATCGCACTGGCCAGAGAACTTCCCCAAAGTAATCCTAGTGCATACTCCAGCCCGTCACAGCATCTATGTGCCAACCAGCTGGCAAATGCCCCATCCTCACAGAACGACTGAGATGATGCCATGCTGGGGCTGAGCTGGACTTTCCCTACAATTGCTCCTCCCAGCTTGGGGGTGGGTGGGGGAGGGGGCTGCTATGACAGAAGGCACTACAACTGAGAGCAGAGAGACCACTTTCCTATCCTCTCAATGCTCTGCCTGCTGGCCCCCAGACAGCAGGGAGGAGAAGGAGGAAGCCCCCTGACTTAAACACAAGAGGAGTGAGGTCAGGGGGAGGCAAGGAGGGAGAACAGTTGCAGCGTTGGGGGGTGGGCAGAAACAAGCTGGGGAAAGAGGAGGGTTAGAAGCAGGAGCTGGAGGGCGGGGAGAGAGCAGTGGGGATGATGGAATAGGGCCAGAAAGGGACAGGAAGAGGCTGGAGATGCAGGGGCAGAAGGGTCTGTAACCAGGCAGGGTTGCCAACCATCTCGTATTACACCTCTACCCCAATATAACGCTGTCCTCGGGAGCCAAAAAATCTTACCGCGTTATAGGGGAAACCACGTTATATCGAACTTGCTTTGATCCGCCGGAGCACGCAGCCCTGCCCCCCCGGAGCGCTGCTTTACCACGTTATATCCGAATTCGTGCTATATCGGGTCGCGTTATATCAGGGTAGTGATGTATAAGGGTCAGCCCTTATTTAAATAAAAAAATTGCCCGGCCTGTACTATATCAGTTTGGGATGCCTTTTATCCAACGTTTCCACCAGGGGTGTAGTGCTGCCGGAGTGGTCTGAAGCATTGTTCTGGCACCTGAATCCCTGACGGAGTAGGGCTCGAGCACTTCTCTTTGCAAAGTGCTGCCAGTTGGCACATGGGATTGCAATGCCACTCAGATTTGGCCCAGCTCCCCCTCCATCTCTAGGCCCTGCTGAAAGTTGCACACACACACACACACACACAGCAAAGCCTCCTCTAGGTGTACCTTCCGAGTCCACACGCTTTCTTGCAGCCCCTACCCCAGCAGTGCACAGCACTGCAGCAGGTGGAAACCAGCAACTGCAGCTGCTGACTCAGCTTGCGCCCCGTACAGAATGTGGACAGAAGCCACAATGGCTGCCCAGCCCAGTACCTGAGGCCCTGAGTTCTCTGCAGCACCAGAGCTGGAGAGAGAGATTCCCTAGGAAGGACAAGGGAGGAGAAGAACTCACCCTGAGGTTCAAGTTAAGACTGAGGACATCTGAGGTCTGTCCTGTATTTTTGAAATACAATGTTGTCAACCCTGATAACCACTAGAAACACTACCCTAACTGGAACTGAACCCATTAGTCCTGAGTCTCAACGTATAGCTGTGAAGCCCACCAGCAAAACATATCTCCACCCCTCTCTAGTGGCTGCTCCACAGAGAAGACAAAAGCCTTCTACTGCTCCCAGTTACTCCATTAGCTCTAGTGAAGGAGAACTGTGCTTTGGCTCTCAAGATCCTAACGCTGCTGATGACCTGTGAGGGGGTCAGCATCATTCCACGGGATGGAATTTTTGTTTTCAATTTTTATGTTTTTAAAAAACCTAGGAAATTATATAAAAAACTGTGTTAAAAGAACATTATTAAAGTTTGGCAAGTCAAACACTCAAAAGCTAGGAAATGCCAGAATTAAGCTTGCCTGTGTAACTTTAATTCACCTCCCCTGTGCATATGCATGATGGTACAGTCTATAATTACACACACACACACACACACACACACACACACACACAATTTTTTCCATAGGACCCCTGCACCATTTTTCCTCATTCCCACTGCCACTGTTGTCTATAGGACCCTACCTCAGTTGTTGCTGAAGTTGAAAGGTGTGTAGTGAATGAGGCAGGGGACTGCAGAAAGGATGAGCTCATAGTTAGGGGAGTTGAATGCTGCCCTAGAGAATTGGATTCTATTGCCTCCTGTCCCCACAGAATTCCTACATGGTGCCAGGCAAGTCACTTAAGCCACAATTTTCACAGGTGGCCTCTGTGTGTTTCTCATTTTCTGGGTACCCAACTTGAGACACCGATGGTTTGACTTGCAGAGGTATCGAACACTCACAACTGTAACTGAACTCAATGGGAGTTGTGCTCTGATTATGTAAAGTGATATAAAATGCTACATAAGGCTGTAGGCTTCTCAAATTCACCACCCAAAATTAGTTGACAATTTTTTCCTTTAATTTCTGTGCTTCAGTTCCTCATGTATAAAATGGGGATAATACCAGTCCCTCACTTCACAGGGGTGTCGTGAAGATAAATACATTAATGTTTGTAAAGAATTCAGAGGCCATGAGAGAACCACAGGATAGCCCATGAGGAAATGAAGAATTCTGTATGCAGTGAAAGCTTTGGATCAGGTGCAGTAAATAAGGAAGGGGCCCACAAACTGAATATGAGGTTAAACAGAGATATTGAATTACCCATTCAGTAAACACCGTCCATCCTGTGCACCGAATGAGGCAGGGGTGCTGTCGAAAACATAGTACAAGATCGTGTAATTAAAGACTCTACCACCATGCATATGTACAAGGGGGTGAATTAAATTTGCACAGGCAACCTGGACTCTGGCATTTCCTAACTTCTGAGTGCTTCCTTTTGCAACCTTAACATTAATGTGTTTTAATATAATATATAAATATAAACTACATTAAAATAATGGTATTAAAGTTGCAAAATCAACCTTATGCCAGATTTATGTTGCCCATGCAACTGTAATTCATCCGCCTTGTGTGTATGCATTATGTGAGGCAGATATGCCTGCATATAAAAATTGAATCCCAAAATTGTGATTTTAGGAAGAAAATATCTTTTTATTCTACCCAAGTTAAAGTCTAACCTTTCTCCCAGATTTTGTGTGGCAAAAAAATACTGTTCAAAGATGAGCTGCTGAGTACCAAAATATAAAGGGGAAGCTACAAACATCTGTTTGTAAAACAGGAACTGTGCCTCTCTGGCCATGGCTGAGTATATGTATGCTTGGTGCATTCCTGTATTATCACTTACAACATTTTGCTATCTTTGTATTTCTGAAATTATCTTTGAGTTGGGACTTTTTTTAGGATGGCTGAGATAACGCCTGTGGACTGGCCAATGACCTCAAACATCTCAAAATACCTACACACCTGCAGATTGACTGACTGACGGTAGATTTTTGGTCTGTGGATTTTCCAAGCCCAGAGTTACTGGAATGGGGAGATTCCTCATTTGCAACAAGGGGACCTAATCAGACCCCACTGGGTGATACCAGTTACCACAGAAGAGGAGGCCCCATTCTGATTCTCCAAGAAGCTTCTGAGAAGAGTTTCAAGTGGGAGGAACCAGCCAGGCCACCATCTTCAAAAATTGAATGAAAGGAAGAAGCCCTGATGCTGCTGCTGGCTTGCTTCTGGCTTCTGATGGATACTGGCCTCTGACTATGCAATGGGACCACACTTGAGTCCAGCAACATGCAACAGCTAAGATTTGACAACTACAAGCAAATGACCTCTAACCAGCCAACAAGTCTGCTGACATTAAACACTGGAGCCAATAAGACCACCGGCTGATCTTTTCAACCACGCACCAGCTTCTTAAAGCTGATCGAAACCACAAGTCATAAAACCATCCTGCATAAGTATCAACCTTTTGTGTTTAGTTGTATTTCACATTGGCAGTAGCGGGATGCCTGTACCTCAGCATTCCACCACTTGATTTTAATCTCCAGCAGATGGTTAGTAGGGAGCAGTGTGTGTGTGTGGCTAGAACCCACAAAATCTATTTGAGAATGGAGCCTATAGAATAGTTCCTCAAATATCTACCAGCCCTAGGTTAAACAACCTTGCTGCCTAAAAGATCACACATCCATATATTTCAGGGGTAGGAGTTGTATGTTTAATCCTGAGAAACCATGTGATTTTCACCTAAATTCGTCATTTGAACATTATATGTAACAAGTTGAGTCATCTTGAATTGTATTGGAATATTTCATTGTAACCTTACGTTGTGTGTGGGGAGACTGGATAGCCAATAATTTGGGCAGGCAACCTTAATTGGCATCAGAATTGCAGTGATTTTACCCTCCTTGTATTAGCTATTCGGCTGGAACCTAAATATATTGATTGGAATTGAGACTGATAATGCCCTGTTACTTTGGAGCTGATAGTTAAACAAGTCTGTGGCCTTTCCAAATTATGACACAGAGTTTATAAGGAATTGTTTATTCACATGGTTTAATCAACCTGATAATTAGATTAATTCGATATGAATTAACTCACATTCTTGTAATTTGATTGGTTTATATGTATTTTATGCTATTGCTAAGTTATTTAGTTTAGTTAATAAAACACATAAAACTGGGACGTTTGGTTTAGATGTTTCCTTCTCAGAAATCAGGTTGTAAAGTAAAGGTAACTCTGTGACCTCCCTGGTGGTGGTGCATAGACCTGCTCCTACAGCCTGACCATAGCTGGTACCTGAACTGGAACACTGCTGTTTTTGGAGGGAAAGTTCATTTTTGTATTGATCATTTCTTTCGATCAGCACCATGGGTTCCAGAATCTTGGAGGGCAGTGGATGAGAGCCAGTCAACCTAAAGGTTGACCAGTTCCCCACAATAAGTCTATGCTCCTCTCAGTTATGATCCAATCTTTAATTACATGATCACGGTGATGGACTGGAGCTGTTCTGTAGTAACTGATGAATACTGTATGTTGACCTGGTTATTGGGATGTTACAATATGACTGTATTGGTACATTGGTTAGTGTTATGGGCTGTAAGGAAAAAACAAGCAGGCAGAGAAATGAGTAACTCAAGATAAGCCACCCCTCAGCAAACACTAGTAGATTTATCATGGACAAAGCCTGAACTATGAGCTTGAAGATTTTTCCTCCTCCCCAACCAACCTGCAAAACTAGTTTTGTCCAGAAGGGCCAAAGAAAGGGAAGGCAGAAAAATAATGGCACTCTGGCAGCTTAAAAAGGATCTCTGTCTCAAGAGAGGGGGGAAAACCAGACAGAGACACAGGGACCTAATGAGGATGGGAAGCCTCTAGGTAAGATAGATATGTGTAGATGGTTTGTTGTTTTATAATCCTTTTTCTCTAAATGCTTTGTTCATATTGTTAAAATAAACACCACTGTGGTGTAAGCAGATTGTCTGGTCATTGGTCACAGACTCCCAAAGGGAAGAACTGTAGGTGCCAAACTCAGTCCAACCTGCTGGGTAAGCACTGTGGAGTCACTGTTCTGTAGCCTGGGGCCCAGACAGAGTGGGAGAACTGCCCCAGGAGAGGTGCAGGCAGGAGGCCTGACACGTGACGGGGTGCACTCAGGGAAAGCCGGCAGAGGACAGTGGCTCAGCTAGTCCTGTAACTATGGCAATCACATACTATCCATTTCACACAACTGCTGCCTCATTCAGTGCACAGGATGGACAGGGCTCAGGGAACGAGACAGCTGTTCGATATTTCTTTTATCCTCAACATTTAATATGTGGCCCCAGCTTTATTTGCTTCACACCCTGCAAACCCTGCACTGAATATGGAATGATAAGCTGCTTCATGGGCCTTTCTCTAGTGCTCATCACCATAGTGACAGCCTCACAAACATGAATAAATTTATCTTCACTGCCTTCACATGAGATAACAGAGCATGAGTTTACATATGCGGAACTGAGACATAGAGGGGTTAAAGCCAAAATTGTCCACTAATTTTGGGTTCCCAAACTGAGACACCAAAGGACTGCATTTCCCGAGGTCTGAGCATTTCTGTAGCACTTTACAGCTTTAAAGAGCAGCTCCAATTGACTTCAATTGCAGCACTTCTGCAAACCAAACACCAGGTGTCTCAAGATGGGCACCCAGAAAAGGAGGAACTGACAATTAGTGTCCAGCTGTGAAAACTGTGGTTTAAATGAGTTCCTAGCACCACACAGGAGCTCTGTGGCAAAGCTGGCAATAAATCCCAGTTCTTCTGGGTAGCAGTTACACCTTAGCTAAATTCACTACACACCTTTCAACTTCTGCAACCAATGAGGCAGAGATCCTACAGTCAACAGCCTCCTTCATTACACTGCCCTAATTCATCCCCAGAGCAGCTCCAGCCTGCTCTGAATGAGGCAGGGGGCCTGTTGAAAAAAATAGTCTGAGATCATATATTTAGAAACTGTAACATCATGC
Source organism: Emys orbicularis (assembly GCF_028017835.1). Classification (NCBI taxonomy): domain Eukaryota; kingdom Metazoa; phylum Chordata; order Testudines; family Emydidae; genus Emys; species Emys orbicularis. Next base: position 49,578,362 of record NC_088692.1, read on the forward strand.
ATGCACACAAGGGGGCTGAGTTCACAGATTCCAAGGCCAGAAGAGCCCATTGTGATCATCTTGTCTGATCTCCTGTACAGCACAACCCCCGCCCCATTATAAGCAGCGTTTGCTCCCCCAACTTTCAACATTGCACCACAGAGCTGGATGACTTGAGCTAAAGGGCTACCTCCATCAACAAGCAGCAGACGACTATTATACTTTGTGCACCAGCCACTAGTGGGTTAAATATGCATGCTTAGCCCTGTTTTGCTGACAGTATAGCCAAGTGCAAAAATGTGGCTAAGAATTGGGGCTACCATAGGGGAACTGGTTCTGTTCCCAGCTCATGTAACTTCTCAGTGGCATAGGTTTGTGAAGGGCTGTGATGAAGCAGGGAATTGTTTTAATGGTTTGTATGTGTGCTGTTGCAGAGGACCAGGTGTGAGCTCGCCTAGCTGCCTGGACCCCAGACAACGGCCTGGACACAGTGGAATGTAGCAACTGGTGACCCAGAGACCCACCCCAGCTTGGAAACCAGCTGGTTCTGGCCAGTGGGAGGACAAAGGGCAGAGGAGAGAGGGCCCCGGTGATCTGTTTGTCTAGGAAAGAAGACAAAGGACGGAGGAGAGGCTGTTGGGGAGGTGGATATAGGATGGTCGGCTGGAAGAAGGTTGCTTCTGGACTGGGGACAAAGAGCAGCCTGAGCCCACCTGGACTGAGACAGACTCAGTTCGATGGTACTGGGACTTTCTAGGCTCAACGGCCCTGAGAACGTCCTGTGCTGTGTTCAGATGTTCAGTAAATGCTTCTGTTTTACGCTGGCTGAGAGTCACTGCAGTCTAGAGATCAGGGCTGCATTGCTACCTCTGGGTGTGGAGGCCCCAAGGGTGCAGAGCAAGTGGACTCCCTGAAGGGACTCACGGAGAGAGACAGGCGTGCCGAAAGCTCAGAGAGGTGCAGCTCCAGGAGGTGGTGGAGCCCAGGACTTAACCCCCAAGAGTGAGTGTGACTCCTGACAAGGGCTGTCACACTGAAGGGGTGCCTCCCAGGGACCATACGGAGTCAAGAGAGCACAGGGCCTGTGAGTCCGTGACAAGGGCACAGTGATTAACACCAATCTGTAGAAGAATGGTGATTTCTTGGTCTCCTGCTTCCCAGCCCAGTGCATCTTCCCCTGGGTCAAAGAGTATTTTGATGGGAGAAAATCCTGCTGCAAACCATAGAGGATCTAGAGCTTAAAAAATAATAATAACCCAAACAAACCAAAAAACACCCAACAATCGGAACAATTTGTATAAAGAAAATGTAAGGCAACCTTTAACACAGGGCTCACTGCCACACCCCCTGCAATAATAATGACCACTGCTAACTGCTCTCTGGTTTGCTGCCCGTGGTGGCTGTCTGCTTGGCCTGTACTCTGGTGAAGGTGGCTTTGGAATGCTTACCATAGACTCCTTTCCCCAGGAGCTGCAGGAACTGATTGACAGCTATCAGCATCTCCGCCTTGTTCAGGTCCAGGAGGGAGACCACCCGGAATCCCAGTCGCTTTAGGAGAAGGCTGAGTTCAAACACATCAGTGATGGGAGCCATCAGGTGCGGATGATTCCAGTAATGGTTGTTGCCCACCAAAAGTGCAACCTTGTCTGTTGCTGGCAGAAATATCAAGTGACAAGCAAAGATGTAAGTGTCTAGGCAAGGAGATTGATTAACCAGCAGAACCCATTCCAGGAGCTTTGGATGCTGGTAGATCAATGTTATACATAAACTGCAGGACTCCTCGAGGCTGTTTGATCAGGAAGCAGTCCAGGAAGGGGGGTGGGGGAAGCAGAGGTCTGATTGCTCATTTTGGGGACACGTTCTGCCCCGTCCCAGTCAGGGCTGAACAGGGGCAGTCCCACTACATAAGGAGGGTAGGATTTAGTACATTGAACTCCCCGCATGGCCCAGAACTCTCCTCCCTGCATGGCAGCACGTAGTGTGGAGAAAGGCCAGAGAAGCCACAGGAAAGGTGAGGGCACAAAGGCCACAGACTGGGCTCTGCAGGGGAAAGACTCCTGCACCCTGCCCCATGCATCTACCCCAGGGCCTGACCCAGCTAGTTCCGCTGGCCATTGTGCTCTGGATTTGCCCCACAGGGGCATTAAGAAGAGTTATTAACCTGTTCTGTAATTGTTGTTCTTCGAGATGTGTTGCATGTGTCAATTCCACCTCAGGCGTGTGCGCGCCCAGTGCACCAGAATCAGAGATTTTCCCCTTAGCTCTACCTGTCAGGGCGGCGCATGCATCCTCAACCTCCTCATACTGCTGTGGGTGGAGCCACCCCGGACAGACTCCAATAGAGAGGGGGAGGAAGGTGGGTCATGGAATGGACATGGACAGCAGTTACTGAAGAACAGCAATTACAGAACAAGTTAATAAGCGTTTTTTTCCCTTCTTCGAGTGATTGCCCCTGTCCATTCCACTTCAGGTGACTCACACGCATTTCACTCTGGAGGTGGGTTTCGGAGTCGACCTGAACAATGACTGAAGATCTGCACATCCTGGCATCGTCTCTGGAATGCTGAGATATAGCACAATGAGTAGTACAGGTATGTACCAATGACCAAGTTGCAGCTCTACAAATGTCTGCTCTAGGTACTTGGTCCAAAAAAGCTGCGGAAGCTGCTTGAGATTTTGCAGAGTGCTGCCACACTGCGTGGAGAGGGCACCTTGGCAATGTCATAGTGCAGGCGTATGTAGGATAAAATCCTCTGTCCTGCAGGAGGATGGAATACACACTCACCACCGTGCCCTTTTTTGTTCAGGGTTTGAAGTCCCTTCAAATCTGGAAGTGGCCTCAAATATGACCCTCACTGAGGCACTTCAGGTAGGTGGAACATGGGAGAAGGCTCTACACGTGCACCACAACCGAGGCATACCCTGGTACAAGGCATCAGTACCCTGTGAGTAAGGGGGAACCCATGCTCCAAGAAAAAATAACTCAGAAAACCTACACTAATCTAACACTAATGAATACCACTAACTTTATAAAGGGAGAAACTTGCAGTAGCAAGCCCAGGCGCTCTGACTACTGGTCATGGGTGTGGAGAAGGAACTTAAGAGTGGTCAGAAGCAGCTCCACCCTTTATACCACTGTGCAACAGCATAAGATTGCTGAGGACACATGTGCCACTTTGATGGGTACCGCTAAGGGAAAAATCTCTGGCCCTGGTTCACGGGGAGCATGCACACCGGCAGTGGAATGGACATGTACAATCACTCAAAGAACTGATGTTTCCTACTTTATCTGTGAGACTGTGGTGTGAGATGGTACATGCTGGCTATGGGGGAGGGGTGCCTGGCGTGGTCTGTTTGTACAGCTGTATTTGACAAATGCACCAAGGCACTGTTAGAGCAGAGGAGAGGCGCTGGGTCCTCTGGGAGGAGTGTTTCAATCAAAATAAGTTACAGCTTCACTGCACTTTGGACACAGGTTTGTTTTGACAGGAAGAGACAAACACAGCACTCACCAAAAAATGGATCTGGCAGACATGTACCTGCAAAAAGACAGGGAGGAAATCAACCCCCAAGCACAAAGTTGTCTGACACCAACAGTCCCTGATTAAACAGCCCCCTTCCCCCAATATAACGCTGGATCTAACAGCTCCGCACTCTGCTCTGACACAGAACAGTGGAGAGGTGAGAAGCCCAAGGCCAGGATGGAGGCATTGAGCTTTCATGTTACACAGGAGTAAGTCAGTGATGCCTGCTACTCCGCACCAAGGGGACGGGTGGGGCGGGGCCTAGCTTTACCCCCAATATGTCAGCCAGCATAGCTCCGAGTTGCTGAGATCATCGAACATTACTACCCATGGCACAAGAGGAAGGCAGGCGGAGCTGTGCCTCCCAAGAGCACCATTCCTTCCCTGCCCTGCCCCTCTAGCAAACCAGCCTCGCCCTAAAGATATTGGCCTAGCTTCTCAAAAGTAACTGGGCATTTTGGGTATTCAGCGGACACCCCTGAAAGGGGCTTGGTTCCCAGTAAGGGCCGAGTACTCACTCCTTGAAAACCAGTCCCCCCTATGGTGTGTGAGGCAAAGTGAGGAGGGGAGGGTGGGAAGGTGGGTGCATGGCAGCTGAATTCCTCCCAAGACAAAGGTCAGGGATGGATTGGTGAGGAAGGCAGAGAAGCAAGGTCAGACTCCGAGAGGGAGGGAGACAAGGGGTTGGTGACAGCAGCCTGGAAGTCTGATGGAAAGTAGATCAGAAGAGGGGCAGGAGGGGGCTGAGGGTGGAAGGTTGGAAATGGCAGAGGGGCAGGCGGCAGGATGAAGGGGAGGAGCCAAATGCCACCAGCCTGTCTCTTCTGGTTCCTGATGTAGTCTAGCGTTTCTCCATATTCAAGGCATCCTGCTAGGAACTGCCCCTGCCCCTGGGCTGCTACTCTCTGCCTGTGCAACTATCTGCTCCCCGAATGGCAAAGGAAAAGAAAAACAAAATCAAAATCTCCAACCACATCAGCCTCCAGCCCAAATTGCTCAGGCCAGCAGTTCTCAGCCTTTTCAGGCTGCCAAGCCCGTATTCAAAGTCAAAAATGTGCCTGACCTCCTCACATTTATTACAAAAGTCAGAGGGAAAAGGGTGCCAGTGCTAACAAGGATAAGCCTAGATAACTGAGTTGTGTCTGTGTTTTGAGAGACTGATGGAGAGCACTCGACCGTGCAGGGTAAGGGGGGGCAGGGAGCGGGAGATTTTCTTTGCTTTAGACTTGTGCCCCCCACAACTGCATTTAGTGATCCACCGGGGGTGTGACCCACTGGTTGACAAATACTGGCTTAGCTATTTGGTGACCCATCTTACTTGTCATGTGTTTTGGAATGATTATCTGAACCCAGCAGGACAGCACGCCTCACTCGCTGACACACACCAGTGAGCTATTCGTTTTCAAATGATACCTCACGAGGCATATTTTGTACAGAGATTATTACCATAGCGTGTAGGGTGTGAATACAGGGGTGCGTTCGGTCACCACCACATTTATTATTTTGTAAATTATTTTATAAATGATTTTTAAGCCAATCTCATGATTTTTTGGGGGGGACTGACTCATGAGTTTGAACGTGTCAGGAGATGACTTTTCTAATTCTATGGGGTGGGGGTCTGACTCCATCCACTTCCCTCTGAAATAGCCCATTTGTCCCCATCTCCCTCTGGCAGTCTGTATCTTGTGGGCACAGGCTCTATTGTGTAGGTTAGGGCAGCTGTTACTTGTTTCAGTTTGTTTGAATATGTGCAGTGCACTGTTTCACCACAACCTGCACCCTGTGACGGCTCCACCAGTTACTGAGATGGTGGGGATACTGGGCTAGCTTCCATAGTCTGCCCATTTGCACTGCAAAGAGGCTGTAAAGCTAGCTGAACAGGCTAGCCAAGGACTCCCTCAGCATGGGAGACTCCCCAGCTGAGGCAGATCTGGCATAGCCATCCTTATGGCACCACTGCCTCAAACCCCAGGCAAAAGGCATGGCCAGCACCAGGGGTGTGGCTAGGGCATGGCCAGTTCAGCGGTGAGGCTGCTCTGAGTTACACTGGATACAAATTAGTCCCTGGACTTCCCCACAATTGGGGAGCTACCCAACAGCAACGGAACCTCAGTAGAAGTGGGGAGCCCCCCTGCTCCTTCTCTTCCCTCCGAGGCCCCACTCCTGCTTCTCCTCTTCCCCCTGAGGCCCTGCTATGGGGTGGGCACATGGGCCAGGGGCTGCTCTCAGGCACCCTGAGACCCCACCCAGGACAGGTGGAGGGTCCAGGGCTCCCCACAGTGGCCTGGGCTCCCTGGGCAGCTCTTACCCCTCGGCTCGAGCTTGCGGCCTGTCCAGGGGGCGGGGCCTCAGGGAGAAGAGGAGGAGCAGGGGTGGGGCCATGGAGAGGGACCAGGCCTCATGGCAAGGAGGGGCTAAGGCCCACCTCAGCCCCCCACCACTAGGATGAGGCTGGTGCCACTGGCACAGGCTGCGCTTCACAGCGGGGAGAGCTGATCACTTTATCAGCTCCCCTGCCGCGAAGCACAGCCCCTGCCGGTGCCGCTCTGTGCCTGCCCGAGGCTTGCAGTTTGGGGGGGCAATGCAGCCCCCTGCCTGCCAAACTACGCTCATGTTAAAAAAATTGGCAGGCATGGCCCTCCTGGTCCCCCCCAGTTCCAGTGCCCCTGCCTTTGCCCCATCCTCCTAGGTCCCAAGACAAGCACAGCTTGGCCAGACCCAGGAATCGGGCCTACTGACTTCCATGTCCCTATAGCATATGTATCCCTGACATTTTTACCAGCTCTGTGTGTTCAGCATTTGCTAATGTGGTATGCTAGATTCCTAAGATTAGTTCCTGCAGTGCAAACTCAATACTTCTCATCCAAAATTATTCTGGGTAAGAGCTATGAAATCCACATCTCTGTAGACCAAGAATGCCAAAGTGAGAATCTTGCAGCACATTATAATGCAACAGCTTTTCTATGACACTGCTAGGGATTCCTTAGAAACAATTCCTTTTTTTAAATCTGATACTGACAGAAAACACTTGACCAAGCTCTTAGCGTTCAGCTGTGCTCCTGACCTGAGCTCTCTGGGTAGAGTAGATCTGCAGGGCTAGTGAATGAATTGCTTAGACCCAGCTCAGTTCTCTGGTTGATTCGACAAAGTCATTGCTTCTCTGGTTACCAAGGAATTTCACGTGACTGCTGTATGTAACTCTGCGTCTTGCGGGATAAATGCACAGGACAACCCTTTGCATTTCGATCTTTTTGTTACTGGACTGAGAGACACACTCCTTGTCTGAGTGGCAGCACAGACGTTATTTTTTCCCCGTATAGATTCCACTTCCTGGGCTAAATTTAAAACTCTTCCCTTCCCATGGAATTCCAGGAATGCCATTATCGCTGCTCTGAGTGGCTTGTCAGCAGGGGCTGGTAGACAGCTACTTTCTCAGCTCAAATGAGCTGGCAGTGCTTCACTGAGGCCACTGCTTCAAGTCAAGGTATTTACTGGGCATGAGAAACCATTCTACAGGCTGTCTCTCTGACAGGCATTGCCAGAACACCTCTGAATTCTCTATGGCCCATGGGACGTCGCGTTGCTACAGCCACAAAGAGCATTCTTGGTTCAGCAAGAGTTGCCCTGATATTACTCCAAACCCTTTCTCACCCGCCCAGGACCCCAGGAGTAGATAGGCATCACCCACATTTCTCAGATCAGGAAACTGAGACAGAGAAGTTAAAAGCCGAAGTTTCGACAGTGGCCATTGATTTCTGGGATGCCTGTTTTCAGGCGTGCATAAAGAATCTAAAGTTGGGCTCACAGAATTACCAGCCCCTTTTGCTGATGCTGGCCGACCTGGCTCACCCAAGGCCAAAGAGGGAGTCAGTGTCAAAGCCCAGACGCTGGATCACCTAACCCCATGGCGCTCAGTCCTACACTTACCCTCATAGGCCACATCGACGCTGGCCCCGAGATAACACAGTGGCATGGGCCCCTCCAGGTCACTGCTCTGAAACCCAGCCTCTCCTATTATCTTTCAAACTGAACACCCATTTGTAACACAGCAGGGTGTGAATTAGATCTGCTCACCTACGTGAATCTCCAGGGCATCAGTCCAGTGTTCCCCTTGGCCATTGGCTGCACAGCAAAGGTACGTGCCAGAGTCACTCAGCTTCGCAGAGTTGATCTGAAGAGATTGACAGTAACATCAAATCGTTTTCACCTGGAGTTTGTGTCCCCAGATTACAGCTGCCAAGTACCCACTGCCCCAAAGCCTCTCACTATTACTTATCAGGCCTCATAATTAAGGCTATGTTTTAGTCACGGGTATTTTTAGTAAAAGTCACGGACAGGTCATGGACAGTAAACAAAAATTCACGGCCCATGACCTGTCCATGACTTTTACCAAAAATAGCAGGGAATAAAAATTGGGAGGGTGAGGGGGGGACTGCCTGGGGGCCCCGCAGGTGCTGGGGGAGGGTGGGGGGGGAGGCCGGTCGGCAGCGCACAGTCCGGGACCCCCACTGGTGCTAGCACCTGCAGGCACCGCCCCCGCATCTCCCATTGGGCGCAGTTCCAATCAGCTAATCCCCAGAGTGACCAGGAGGAGGTGCAGCAGCAGACCCTGTGACATGCCCCCAGTGCAGCACCCCCATGCTCAGATTCTCCAGGTACGGGAGTGGTTTGGGGGCAAGTTAGCTCCAATGTGTCTCGTTTAATGTGACCATTTCTATTGCTCCCCTGGGAGGGCTGTGCATTGTTGCCTCTGTGTCTGGCAGAGTTCTTCATTCATTTCTAGGATTCTCCTGTACTCAGACACAGACTCTGCAAAGTCACAGCCACCCAAGGGACAGAGGGGGTACCTGGTCTGTGCCCACCCAACCACAGAGACCCAAACAGTGCAAAGAGCTTACAGCCTGCTTTGCAGGGAAACCTGACCCAATTCAAGGTGGTTCCTCTAAGGCCAAAGAGGCAGGGTGTGGTGACATTGCATGTAATTTTGCTTGATTGCATAAACTAAAGCCCTGGAAGCTGAGGGATGTCCCAGCTACCACGTGAGACATGTCCCACATGGCTGGAGAAAAGCAGAGTCACCTGGGGCTCCAGTAACCAAGATGATGATGACACTAGGATGATGACACTAGGATATCAGTCACTCACAGGTCATTCATGCCTATTCCAGGAACCTTTCTTGTGCTTTCTTGTGGCTGACTGGGATGGGGGAAGTTCTCTCCTGCTCAGAGCCCAGCTATGAGCACCCTCTTCCCCTCCCTGCACCATTACACTGAGCCAAAGCTTATGAACCACCTAAAGACAATGTTACCAAGAGTTTCTTCTTCTTCTGATGCTTCATGGGGGTCCCGTTGTGGTACCACTGGTAGTGTGGGGCTGGCACCCCCAGAGCAGCACACTGCAGCTGGAGTGGCTTGCCCACCTTTACTTCTGGCGCAGTGGGATTGAGGACTATGACGGGTTCTCCTTGCCACAGCTCAGGGAGCAGGCCTGGAAAGCAACATTACAACTGAATTAGAGAGCATTTCTTTGCTACAGCGTGATGAAAGAGGATGAATGGCTCCTCAAATCAGGAGTATGCACTAAAACCCAGAAGTGTGAACTCTCCCCATGTGTTTCGCTTCTCCTCTAAGGCGTGCCATGCCTCTCAAATGCTCTAGCTATCCCCTAGCAAGCCCTCTCCATCCACTATGCAGTTTCTGGAATTATACCTTCTACCCCACCCCACCTCCCCAGAACACCTCATGGCACAGTCTGCAACACCCACCTTCCATCAAGATGAACATACCACCACCCTCAGTGGTACCCCAGGCCCTGACTCATGCTCATCGTCCATACAAGATTTAAAGGCATCTATGCCTGGCGTCCATAGATTCCAAGGGCAGAAGGGACAACTGTGGTTATCTAGCCTGACCTCCTATTGAGCACAGGCCAGAGAACTGCCCCAAAATAATCCCTAGAGCAGATCTTTTAGAAAAACAGCCAGTCTTGACTGAAAAATTGCCAGTGATGGAGAATCCACCACAATCCTTGGTAAATTGTTCCAATGGTTAATTACCCTCACTGTTAAAAATTCACTAAGGCTGTCAATCACAGTTAACACCTGTGATTAACTGAAAACAAAATTAATACGTTCATTTTTTAATGAGTTAATCGCATAGCTCTGGGTGGGGAGGGAGGCATCTGTGGTGGGGGGCTGAAGCACCAGCCAGGAGCTTGTGGGGGGTCAGAGCCAGGAGCCCTAAGGGGGGCTGAAAGTAGGGGGTCACCATTTTTTTTGTTAAAAGTCCAAATGGGGTCACCAGCACAAAAGGTTTGAGAAACACTGCCATAGAGAATAGGGGCCTGGTGAGCGCAGCCTCCCTGCACCCGCCTCTCCTCCCCTGCTGCAGGCCAAGTCCTGGAGGTAAAATCCACCCTCCCTTGCCTACAGGGGCTGGGCTCACTCAGCTGAAGGGAGTTATGTAAAAATAATAATAATTCTACATTTGTAAATTCAACTTTCATGAAAGAGATTGCACTACAGTACTTGTATAAAGTAAATTGAAATACTTTTTATTTTATTTTTTACAGTGTAAATATTTGTAATCAAAAATAAAGTGACACTGTACACTTTCTAGTCTGTTGTAATTGAAATCAATATTTGAAAGTATAGAAAATATCCAAAATATTTAAATAAATGATATTCTATTATTGTTTAACAGTGCCATTAAAACGGATTAATCACAATTATTTTTTTTAATCTCATGTTTAATCACGATTAATTTTTTAAATTGCTTGACACCCCTAAAATTTACCCCTTATTTCTAGCCTGAATTTGTCTAGCTTCAACTTCCAGCCATTGGATGGTGTTAGACCTTTCTCTGCTAGACTGAAGAGCCTATTAGTAAATATTTGTTACCTATGTAGATACTTAGACTGTAATCAAGTCACCCCTTAACCTTCTCTTCATTAGACTGTAGGAGCTTGATCTATTTAGTTTATCACTATTCAGTATGTTTTTTAATCATTTAATAAGTCTCATGGCTCTTCTCTGAACTCTCTCCAATTAATCAACATCCTTCTTGAATTGTGAGCATTAGAACTAGACACAATATTCCAGCAGTGGTCACACCAGCGCCAAATACAGAGGTAGAATAACTTCTCTACTCCAACTTGAGATTCCCCTGTTTATGCATCCGAGGATCACATTAGCTCTTTTGGCCACAGCATCACACTAGGAGCTCATGTTCAGCTGATTATCCACTATACCCCCCAGATCTTTTTCTGAGTCACTGCTTCCCAGGACAGAGCCCCCATCCTGTAAATATGGCTTGCAGTCTTTGCTCCTAGATGTAAACATTGACATTTAGCCTTATTAAATTGCATATTGTTTGCTTGTGTCCAGTTTACCAAGCAATCCAGATCACTCTGAATTACTGACCTGTCCTCTTCATTATTTACCACTCCCCCAATTTTTGTATCATCTGCAAACTTTACCGGTGATGATTTTGTTTTCTTCCCAGACATTGATAAAAATGTTAAATAGCATAGGCCAAGAACCAATCCTGGCAGGACCCCACTCGAAACACACCCCTTCAATGACAATTCCCCACTTACAGTTACATTTTGAGACCTACCAGTCGGCCAGTTTTTATCCATTTCATGTGTGCCATGTTAATTTTATAAATCAAAATGTCAGGTGGTACCAAGTCAAATGCTTTACAGAAGTCTTTTATGTCAACATTATTACCTTTAACAACCAAACTTTTGCATTAATTATATTACCCTCCTTTAATTCTTTATTAAGAGTCCTGTATCAGCTGCTCCATTATCTCGCCTGGGATCGACATCAGGCTGACAGGCCTGTAATTACCCAGGTCATCCCATTTACCTTTTTTAATAATTGACATAACATTCGCTTTCTTCCAGTCTTCTGGAACTTTCCCAGTGCTCCGGGACAATGAAAAATCAACATTAATGTCCAGCGAGCTCCTTAACTTGCATCCAAGAGTTTTAAAAGAGCTAGCCATCTGGACATGCTAATTTTAAAATGTCTAAGAGCTTGGCTACACTTGCGAGTTACAGCGCGTTAAAGGAGCCCCGGGCACACTAGCTCACTACCCGTCCACACTGGCAAGGCACGTGTAGCGCTCTGACTCCACGGCTAGAGCGCTCCTGGTACCCCACCTCGGCGAGTAGAATAACGTTTGATGCACCCCCGCTGGAGCGCCCCAGCATCAGTGTGAACGACGTGTTGCATTACTGCGCTCTGATCAGCCTCCGGAAACGTCCCATAATCCCCTTAAGTCAAGTGGCCACTCTTGTCATTGTTTTGGATATACCCTTTGAAAGCTCCGTTTCTGACAGCCGGCATGCTTATCTGCTCTGAGACAAAGCAACCATTACTGTGGAATGCTGTGTGAGAGAGAGAGGTGGGAGGGGGAGGTTTGCTGCTGTCTGAACTTACAAGACAGCATGCTGACATGCTCTCAGCCCCCCAAAAACCCACTCTCTCTCCCCCCACATACACATAACACACTCCCTGTCACACTCCACCCCACCCCACCCCATTTGAAAAGCACGTTGCAGCCACTTGCATGCTGGGATAGCTACCACAATGCACTGCTCTCTGTGGCCGTTGCAAGAGCTGCTAATGTGGCCACGCCAGAGCACTGGCAGCTGGCAGTGTGGACAGACTACAGCGCTTTCCCTACTGCGCTCTACGAAGGCTGGTTTAACTCAAAGCGCTCTACATCTGCAAGTGTAGCCATGCCCTAAATTTAGTAGCTTCTGTCTAACATCCTCCTAAGATACTTGTGGAATGGAAAGTGTGTTCTCATGGCCACATGATGAGACTGCATCACCTGTTTTTTCCCCCCAAATACAGAACAGAAGTATTTATTGAACACTTCTGCCTTTTCAGCATTATTATTGATAATTCTATCAATTCCAGCTAGTACTCGACCAATAGCACTGTCAGGATTATTTTTGTTCCTAATATATATATAAAAAACTCCTTCTTACTCTTTTTAATTCTGCTGGCCATAAATTTCTCCTTGTGTCCTCTTGTTTCCTTATTGGTTTTCCACAATTCCCAACTTCTGATTTATATCCATTACTATCAATTTCCTCTTTCTTCCATTTGTTATATATTAACTTTTTTTACAGTTGCCTTCACTTCCCCTCTAACCCAGGCTGGTTTTTTAACCAATACGGCCTTCTTCCTCAGTTGTGGGATTATGGCTTTTGGGGGATTTAGTAAGGTTTTCTAAATGATTCCCAACTATCATTCACATTTTTCTGATTAAATTCTTCCTCCCAGCTCATTTGGCTCATAATTGTTTTCAGCTTCGGGAAATTGGCCCAAGCACCAAACATATATATTACTGGTCTGGACTTTATTCTATTTACACATTATAAATGTGATCAAGTCATGAACACTTGTAGCTAAGCTATCATTAATTTTTAGTCCTGTGATCATCTCCTCTTTATCTGTTACAAGAAGGTCCAACAAAGAATTCCCTCATGCTGGCTGCAACGTTTTTTGAGTTAGGAAATTGTCATCTATTATGTTTTGAAATTCCAGGGATGTTTTAGTCTTGGCAGCATGAGACCTCCAGCATATGTCACTCAAATTGAAGTCCCCCATGATTACATGGCTTTTTTCCCTACACATTGTAGATAGGTGCGTAAGGAGCTGGCCATCCTGTTCCCTATTGTGATTTGGCAGACACTAACTAGTAACCTATTTGTGCTTTATCTGTTAGTTCAGGGTGTTAATTTTGCTCCCTCTCTCATAGCTTCAGAGACTTTCTATTATACAAATCCCTTTGCTGAATACAGGCACACAGCCCAGTGGGTAACACTCTCAGGGAGTTCTGGAGTGAGTGTTATAAACAGGAGAGCCACACACTCAGGGGATAAGGACACTGATTTAAATGGTTTAGGAGCACAGAGACAGCTGTCTGACTTGGGCAGATTGGCAGGATCACATCGCTGCAGCCTGCTTTCCCTTGATACCATGTGATGGGCTGGCCTGGCATGCTTCCACTGAGGATATCCTCTGGAGGGTCTCTGTTCTAAGGGAAGGTGAGCTCTCACTAGAGGGACGCGGTGTTAGGATATAGATATTCAGGCCTGTCTGCAAAGACCTATATTTTAAGAATTTAGGTGTATTCTTATCACTTAGCTAGTTATAGAGGTACAAAACAAGAATCAAAATCAGTCTGCCTGTTTATAGGCCTTCTCTCACTATAATAGTCTAAGGACTTGTTCTTAGGCTAAGGCCTTTGGCTAAACAGCAGGGGCAGCCATAAGCTGGGAAGCAAACGGTCACGTCCTCACCAGTCACTCTGAAATAAGGCATTTTGGGGCTGTTAAAAAGATGATCCAATCTATCACCTCCAGAGAAAGGGAAGAGCCTAGAAGCTTTAAAGAAAAGTCTGATAGCATCCTGTCTGGCAAGAACTCACTTATCAATAGCTGGGGTGTGAAATCCTCATTTCTTTGTTGTTCTAGCACTGTAGTCCCCACTTCCCTATTGTTTGTATGTATAAACTCTGTCTGGTTCTGAGATTGTTTTTGTCTGCTGTATAATTAATTTTGTTGGGTGAAAACCAATGAAGGTGGTGGGATATAATTGGTTAGATAATCATGTTACAATATGTTAGGATTGGTTAGTTAAATTTCAGTAAAATGATTGGTTAAGGTATAGATAAGCAGAACTCAAGTTTTACTATATAGTCTGCAGTCAATCAGGCTCGGGGCGGGGGGAATTGGAATCATGTTTTGCTAACGGGGGGAAATGGGAACAGGGACACAGGCAAGGCTCTGTGGCATCAGAGCTGGGAAGGGGGACACTGAGGAAGGAAATTGGAATCATTGCTTGCTGGAAGTTCACCCCAATAAACATCAAATTGTTTGCACCTTCGGACTTCGGGTATTGTTGCTCTCTGTTCATGCGAGAAGGACCAGCGAAGTGAAACGGTGAAGGAATAGGCCCTCTAACACGCGGGCTGTGTACGTGGGGGAAGGAAGAGCTTGTACCTTTGGCAATGTGCTGATGGACCTCTACTCTCACCCAGTTAGAGAAGGTGACATTTTTGTGTAGGTCATTGATTCGGCAGATGTACAGTCGGGTTTCCCTTGCAGTGATGAGCAAATCTGGCTCCGTGGCCCCCACAATCTGGCAGCAAGCAGACTGAAAAGAAAACGCAACCTGTGGACATGGCACAAAGTCCTTTCTCTTCACCAGTACATTTGTAACCCAAAGGCACCAGCAAGCTCTTGGAGAGAGACTTTACCCTAGAGACGTGGCAGAACCTCCCTGCTTCAAGCCCCGTTAACCAGACTGATGGATGATGCAGAGATGGGTGCAGGGGAGAAGAGCTCATTTGACAGCTCCCAGCAGCAACTTGCCATTGATGCACCATGGGTCTGAATAAGCAAACACATCCCACTTCTCCCCATTCTCTTTGCTTTTGGTTTCCTAGCCTCCCGGTTCCAAACCTGGCCAGCTCCAGAATGGACCCAGCTCTATTATACCATGGCTGTGTAAGCAGTAGGGCAGGCTGAAGCAGCCCTGCCCTGGTGACAGAATGGATCAGAATGAGCCAGGAAGGCAGAGCACGCAGTCAGGTATTGCCAGGTATGGAAATGGAGCTGAGATTCCCAGGCTGCATAGATGCATCCTGCTGGTTGCACTGCTGTGAATGCAGAGACGGGGGCTCCTATTCCTGCTCTCCTGTGTGGGTTTGTCAAACCTGTCCTAGCAGCAGGATTCATCCTAGCAAAAGTGACTGAGCCAAACTGTCCTATTTAACTGGCTTCCTTTCCTGCACCAAGACGAGCATTTGGGGTGAGCATGGGACTGCACAACAAGCCTGCCTGAGATGGATGTGAATGCCAAAGAAGGGAAAGGTGTGCACATGCGCATGTCTGCATGTTGGTGGATGGGGTTTGCAGTTTCCAATGTTTTAATCTGAAATCAGATGTTAATGGCAAGTGTGGCAGAGCAGCTCACGGGGAGGGTGGAGCAGGCCCAGGCCCAAGGGGATGTAGTGTCACTGTTCCACCTGGTTGTCAGCACCTGGGCCCTGCTCTGCTTTATCAACATTGCGGGCCTGATTTGCTGCTCTCTGGCCCCTTGTGTCACTTGATGCCTGTGCAGCCTCAGGGTCAGGCTCTTACCCCTGTGGCAGTGAGCAGCGGGGACTGGTTTGGGCGCTGTGCCCAGGTGCAGCACTGTCTCCAGATGCCAGGCAATGGAGAATCAGGCCCTGAGAGCAGAGACTCCTGGTCTCTCGTTGCATGCCCAAGAGAAGAGGCTGCCATCCTGCAGTCACTTGGCCCACCAGTGAAACTTACTGTGCCTTGTCATACCCTCTTACTTCCCCTGCACGCACCTTTCCCTCCTCTAAGCTGGCTTGGTCCAGCTCTCGCTGCCTCTCCCTTGGAGGGCTATAACTTGTCCCCCTGGCTCCTCCTCCCTAAGTGACTTCACTGGCCCTGCTGTCCTTCGAGCTCTGCTGCCTCCCTTCCTCTCCCAGCTTCCTTGTTTGACCGCAATTACTGGGCCAATGTGTTTATCCCTCCCAAGACACAGGCAACCCCACCCCCACCCCCAGCACTGCTCTCTGTTCTCCCAGTGCCTGCACATTCCTTCTCATCCCTCAGTGCCACTCATTCCTCTTCAGCCCCTCCCTCTGTCACAGCCCACCAGTCTCTCCCTTGTGCTCACTCTCCTCCTTCAACCACACTGGCCTCTCTTGGATTTGCTGACTCCACTGTCTCCTCCCCACCCCCAGGTTTTTACTCTCGCCCGGCAAGCGCCTCTTCCTGAGCTGAGCACCTCTGGAGAAAAGCCAGCAGCTGGGGATTCCCCCCTGTGCTCTTTTCCCTCCAGTTCTGCTGCCTTTCTTGCTAAACAAATCTATTTCTCATTGAACTGCTCCTGCACCTCCAGCCACCAGCACTGTTTCTTCTACCTTCAGCTCCCCGTCCAACCCTCTGCCCCTCTCTGTTCTCTACCAGCTTCCTTACAGACAGTGCTAGCACAAACAATCAGCAGGCTGCCCCGCCACATACCAATCTGATTGGCAGCTGCTGCTCCTACCATCTTCCTTCAGCCCCGATCCAGCCCACTCCCCACTCTTGGCCACTCAGACTTTCAGACATGGCAGCTTTGTACTGACAGGGCTAAGAGGGGTTCTCTGCCCATCCCTGTAACTGATGCATGGGGCACAGTGGCTGGAGTGGGGAGGGGAGCCTCTGTCTTGCAGTCGCAGATGTGCTTTCCCCTGGCCTTACCTGGCACTGGTAGAACCACTGGTACTGTGGGGACGTGCAGGCTGTGGCCCTACATCGCATCGTGAGCGAGTAACCGACAGGGACGGAGGCGGAGGCCGGCTGCTCAGTGATCACAATAGCTAGAGAGAAGCAGATGCAGAGTGGTAATGGCAGCCAAGGGAACAGAGAGAGGAGCAGCAAAGTGGCTTGGTGCTCTGGGCCCTAAATATTCAACCTGTTTTCCCTGGAGTTGGATGGCCAGATGGCCCAGCATGATGCAGGGTGTTCTTTTCCCTGCAAGGGCTGGAAGGGAAGGGTGGTGACTGGAGCCCTCCCTCATCTTGTGCCCCACGCAGTTCTTGACTTTGAGACGCCATAGACTCCTGGGTGAAAAGCCACCTCCATGGGGGCAGGCTGGGGCCCTGGGCTCATCCCTCTCTGTGCCACTTCACTCAGTTGGCCAGGCACATGATGCTGCACCATCTGAAGGGTGCTCCTGCCCTGTGCTGAGAAGCTCTGGAAGGGGCTGTGTCCATCTGCTCAGGCTGATGCTCCTCGCCTGTAGAACTGCTGGCACGCCTTCTCAGCACCTGGGGTCTGGCATGCTGCCATCACCACTTTTACAGTGTTTAAACCTATGGGCCACAGCGCCCAGAGCTGTACAATTTGTATATTGATCGTTTGAACAGTAGGATACATTGCAACTGCACATCGGGTGTCTCATTAATAAAGATGGCCTGCAGAAATGCTCCATTACATCTGGCTAATTAGCGGAGCACCATACAACAGCTCTCTTGGAAGCACTGGTGGTGGCTCCATCATTAAAGGTCGGTTAAGTTTTGAGAGAAAAATAACAGTAGCGTCAACCCCAAACATTCAAAAATCATGAGTCAAGCCCTAGAAAACATGAGATGATTTTAAATATTGTGAGTTTTCAACAAAAACACATTCAGTGTTATTTTTCTTTGCTTTCTGGTGTTGGAGTGTTCCTGGCTCGCATTGTCCAGCTTTTCTCTGCAAACCAGGGGGGTAGAAACTCGGTTTCTTGTTTTAAATGGAACCTGAAATTCTCCCATAATCACATGATTCCAGCAGCTGGGGCTTTGGAAAAAGCACCAAAGTGTGTGACCCACAGTTGTGTGCCACACCTGCAGCACAGCAATACAGATGTGTATTTAAACTCATTTGTCGCGCTTTGGGGGTGGGCAGAAGAGAGAAATAGCTACTGTGGATCACAGTGAAGGGAGCCCTATCCCCTGAACATGGTTGAGCGCTGCTCACCTTTTGGCATTGCTTAATCAGCAGCTTGGTCTTCCACGGGCAAGGCACGGGGCTGGTGTCAGCAATTAAGCGCCTCACTCCCTGGCCACTCTCCCGCTAGAAAGCTGCACCTCCCTGGAAAGAGGCAGAGGGTCTTTGTGAGAAAGGAAACTTCTGGCCCACATGCCAGCATATCAAAGCAGAGAGGCAGCTGGCTGTTGCCATGTTACCCAACATAAAGGGCCCACAGGCCAACTGTGCACCATGGGGTCCTTAGTAACCATCACATAGATTGTTCCTTTGGTGGCCTGTTGCTGGAGCAGCATGCTGGGGTAACAAAAGCAGACACATGCTCCCTCTACCCTCACCCCCCCAGGCAGGAGAAGGTAGAACAGGGGCAGGTGAGGGGCACTGCAGGATGTCAGGGGCCTTAGCTTTCCTGGGTGGGGAGCTTGCTGTGCTTGGAGGATGGGGCAATGGGGTGAGTCTGAAATGTGCCAGGGTGGGGGATTGGGGAACCCAGAAATGGGGGGCTGAGAGCAGCCAGGGCTCCCCAGAACTGTGCCCAGCTAGGGAGGGGGCACCAGAGCTGTGCAGAGGGAGAGGGGCCTGTGCCCTCCCAAGGGAGTGGGGAGGCTGCCTGATATCTGCCAAGGGGAGCATGGGGGCAGATGCTAAAGGAGGGTTGGTAGTTTTGGAGCTTGGACAGAGGGACGTCAGGGAACCATTCAAAGAAGTGGGCTGGGTAGTCAGGGCTTCCTTCCCCCTGCCCATCCCCCCCCGCATACAGGGCCGGCTCCAGGCACTAGCCTGGCAAGCAGGTGCTTGGGGCAGCCGCTCCGGAGAGGGGCGGCAGGTCCAGCTATTCGGCGGCAATTCGGCGGATGGTCCCTCACTCCCGCTCGGAGCAAAGGACCTCCCGCCGAATTGCCGCCGCAGATCGCGATCGTGATCGCGGCTTTTTTTTTTTTTTTTTTTTTGGCTGCTTGGGGCGGCCAAAACCCTGGAGCCGGCCCTGCCTCCATAGCCTTGCTGCTACCCCCATTTCCCTCCCCACAATCTCTGCCCTGCCCCCCCCTGCCCAGCTCCATCCCTCTGCCATTCACAGACCTCAACAGGACAAGCCCTGGAGGACTGGGAGCCAGGACTCCCTGCTGACCCGCCTGTTCCCCTCCACCCTTTGTTTCCTCCACCCTGCAATATAGGGTCAGAGTCCAGCTGAGAGGGATGGGGGGCTACAAAGGAGTCAGATGCAGCTCCCCAGTCCCAGGTCCGTTTTGTCTGATCTGTGGAGTAGTTTAGAGCAGCCGTACTGCACCGGCACTTTGGCCACATCCCTGACACGCTCACTGTGCCGGGGTTTCTGCTGCTGGCAGATCTCCTGGCTTACCCACAGCACATACTGTCATGAGGGCACAGTCTGCGTGGCAGGTGAGGGCTGGTCGGATATGGTAGCAGTGATAATAGCTTTCAGGAAGATGCAGTAGAGTGGGGAACTCCCTGGTTTCAGAGGAAGCTCTCCAGGGAAGTGTGTGGCTCAGTGTGACATTAGCAGCAATGTGACGATAACAGTGGTTGCTGCCGGTAGAACCACAGATCCACGTGGCATGTTCCAGGAGTAGAAATACACAGAAATCTCTTATTCATTGACGATTTTGGTGCATTTCTCAAAACTCCCATTTGGCCCACCCCGACACATCCCAGCGGCAGGGATAAATTGTGAGGGCTGCCCTGGCCTCTCTAGGTGCATCCCTTCCATCAACACTCCCAGGGGGCGGGGTGGAGGACCCCAGCCTAGACTCTGAGCTGCAGCCTCACATTCAGGGGCGGCTCTATGTATTTTGCCGCCCCAAGCACGGCAGTCAGGCGGCTTTCGGCGGTGCGCCTGCGGGAGGTCCGCCGGTCCTGCGTCTTCGGCGTCCCTGCACCACCAAAGCCACCGAAGCCGGGGGACCGGCGGACTTCCCGCAGGCGCGCCGCCGAAGGGAGCCTGACTGCCGCCCTCACGGCGACCAGCAGGCCGCCTGAGGCACACGCTTGGTGCGCTGGTGCCTGGAGCCACCCCTGCTCACATTCACATTTGAATCTTACTAAAGCCCAGCTCCCAGCTGAGCTCAGCACTGCGTCCATTAGGAAGCAAATCCTTTGTCATTGGCATCGTGGCTTTTAACATATGAAATTTACCAGGAGAACTGTAAGCCTCACTGTAGGATAAGTCTTGCCACGGGCATCACCGCATTAAGGTGCTCAGATGCTATGGTGATGGGCCCACAGCAAGTACCTAGCCAGATCACACATGCACATGAAACAAACGATGGCCCTGATCCTGCAAATATTAAGGCATGTGAATAACTTGACACACTGGAATAGTCTCAATGAACTCAAAGGGACTATGTACATGTACATGAAATTACTGATGTGTCTAGAGGTTTGCAAGGTTGCGACCTATGGATGGGCCTTACTCAAGCTGCTTTCTTGAACCTCTACAACTCTTTTGCGTATGTTGAGAAAATAAAATCTTTTGTTTCAATGGCAGATAGTGTTTGGGATCCTTCTAGTCTGTAGGAATGTTACTTTACCCCCGCCTGTAATTTGCTCTAGACCAGGGGTAGGCAACCTATGGCACGCATGCCAAAGGCGGCACGCGAGCTGATTTTCAGTGACACTCACACTGCCCGGGTCCTGGCCACCGGTCCAGGGGGCTCTGCATTTTAATTTAATTTTAAATGAAGCTTCTTAAACATTTAAAAAACCTTATTTACTTTACATACAACAATAGTTTAGTTATATATTATAGACTTCTAGAAAGAGACCTTCTAAAAGCATTAAAATGTATTACTTGCACGCAAAACCTTAATAAATGAAGTCTCGGCACACCACTTCTGAAAGGTTGCCGACCCCTGCTCTAGACAATGCCAGGTGGCATGGGTAGCTGAAAGAAACATTGCTTTAGTTGGTTATAAAATCCTAAGAATAATATTTAAAACCAGACCTGTAGGTTTCACCCTGCCTCAGGCCCCGGCAGAGCATGTGTGACGCTGATTCCACCCGATAAATGAAAGTATCATTTCTCACATATTAATGCTTTCACATCCTTTTAAGGCTCAGAAGATACCAGCATTCTTCAGCCTCCTGTTAGATGTGCAGCTTCAAAACTTTGCTAGAGGAGCCCAGAGGCCCCATTCAGCCCCTTGGCAGAAAGACAGAGTCTTGTGACTGTCACCAAGTCAGAACAAAGCAAACTCTAGCTTAGCTGGCAATTTCCAGGATGGCAGGCTGCATGGGGGGGATCACAGAAGTCTCCTTTGTGCCTCTTTCTACCTTCACCACAAAAGAAAATAAAAAGAGCCACAGATGTCAGAAAGGACATTGATTCCCCTGGGGAAAACGCCAGGGAACTTACCAGGTGTTCGGCTCTGTAACCTGTGGGAGAGCCACTTCGCAACCTGCTGCTCAGAAAGTTCCTGGCTGTACAGTGATCCAGCACTTCCTCATTTCTGCAGTGGTTTGGTGAGGAGTCTCACACCAGCACAACAGGCTGAGTCACTAGCCAATCCCAAAACAAGTCCAAGCCCTGAAAGTGAAACTGGGGAAAAACTTCTCTGAGTGGGAGTGAGTCTCCTCCCTCCTGGTGAGACTGAGACATGTTATCCGAGGAAACAGATCTGCTACCAGCACTGGTCCCACACAAGCAGAGATCTCAGCACAGGCAAAGTGAACAAATCTTCCTGCCAAAGGCTTCCCTGGAGGGGGACTTCCCAGACAGCATGACAGCCCGCCTATGAATCAGCTCTCAGATTTCCTTTCAGAACTCAATATTTCTTAAAGGAGCAATAGCAGCCATTAGTCATAGTACTGCTCCTTTCTCTTCACAACCGTTACACGTTCATCCTCTCTGCTGTTCCTGCCCACCACAAACAGATGCCCTGCCCTGTAGCTAAACCAGCATTGCTGCCAGATAATCAGGTTAAACGGGGGGGGGGGGGGGAGGGGGGACATCATCTCTCTTTTTACAGTACTTTTATTTTGCAGCTTTTGGAGTGTGTGGATTCAGAAAAGGGATGGGAGAGGCCAAGCCAGAAAAAGAACCAGAGACAGCTGCATCATACTTTGCCCTAAGAATCATGGGAACATCAAAGGGAAGTGTGAATCACCAGACTCTGGAGATGATTCAGGAAGTAGTTGTGACTAGGGCTAGTTTAAAGCAATCAGGGGCCTTAGGCTCCTCCAAAAATGGGATGCCCCATAGCTCTGCTCCTTCAGCCCAGACTTGATTGTGGTCTCACACATCTCCTTTGGAGGGCTGGTGGAAGGGGACCTCCTTCCCCCAAGAGAAACAGAGGCAGGAGCAGGGGAGGCCCTCAGTGTTTATTCCAGCCGCCAGGGCATATCTGCTGGGGCAGATAGGCCATCTGCTGCACTCTCTCTCTCCTGCCACACAGAGTCCTGTGTTGGGGTGATGCTGCTGGTGGGGCTGTCCAGAGCAGCAGGCTTCAGAGTTAACACCCCATTGAGATGAATGGGGCAGACCTCCTCAGCGCTATTGTTTCAAGCTCTCTGCAGACTCAGGCAGATGCTACAGCAGTTACCTTCAGGTCATGTCTTCAAATGGTCTTTCCTGACCATGGGTGCTAGAAACTATTAAAAAATGAAACTGAGACGATGATGTAATCATGTCACTCCATGAGCTAGGGCCCTAGTTATGCCTTAATCTGACTTTGGTCTCAACCTCATAGTTAAGGGTGAGTTGAGTTGTTCAATTAAAGCAGGGATTCAACCTCTTAGCTATGTAGGAAAAATACAAAGTATCCTCCTAAAATCCCAGCATTCACTCTTTGGGCACAGAATGCATTTTCTGAGAATTGACAAGTTAATTAGCTAATTCATTTAGGAATTACATTTTATTTTTAAATGGGTCTATAAGGGAATTTAGCCCTCTGTGTCAGTCTATTTTTTGTCCCAAATGATCTCAGTAGCAGAATGACCGACTCCTCAAACTTCCCATGTAGTTACTGAAACTCTCTGAAATCCTGCCTGTAGGTTGTATCTAAAGAAACTTGATTGGAGTTACAACCAGAGTGAATATCTTAGTATATCTCATAGTTTGGATTGTAGCCTAGAGCCAGGGCTCTGCCAATAGCTCAGGTCTAGCTAATTTGCATACTGCAGTTCAATAAGTTGAAATGAGTCAGCTCCATGAGCATATCAGAGTTGGGTTACTTGGCCCAAGCTGTCACCACTCCCAACAGTGCTGTGCCCATATGCTGGCTTCTGTAGCCCATCAGACAGAGTCCTGGTCTGAGGGGTTGGGTAGGGTTAACTGGACTCTTCTGGGCAAGCTGAACAGTGCTCTCGGACCATAGAGACATCAACGAGGGGCCATGAGTGGGAGGATATGGGTGCCCCCACTATGCCCTAATCTTTCAGCAATTCTGGGGAGACCATTCTGGTCCATCACTTTTTTGAACAAGTCCCTTCTCTGCCTGTCTCATGATGACATCATGCAATGTAAGGACTGCCTGCAAAGGTGCCCATGAAATTAATAACCTGCACCCTTCAAACCCCCAGCCCCCTACCCATGCAACCCCCCCAAACCCTGCTGCCCACACCTGGCTTCCAAGCTCAAAATCCCTAGCCCAAACCACAAGCCCTGCTGCCTACGCCCATCCACCACACCAACAGTAAAAGTTCCCATGCAAAGGGGAAGTAAGGTGGAAAATGCCTTGGCAGATCAAAGCTCTCCCCAGACTGGAGGAGACCATGCAAATGGTATTCCAAAACTGAGGGGAAAGCGACATTTTCTCATTATTGCCATGGAGACTCGAATTACTACAATAACTCCTTGTTCTGTTTCTCAGCTCCCCCAGATCCTGCACCTGACACCCCATGTCCCTGACAGCCCCAGCTTACAATAGCCTCTGCTTTCACTCTGCCTTGCTGCCCAGCCACGTGCTCCAAGATGAATTCCAAGCAGGGTACAGCCAATCTAGACATCAGTAAAGCATTTGATACAGCGCCAGAAGGGAATCTGTTAGTTAAGATAGAGAATATGGGGATTTGTTCAAGAATTGGAAAGTGGGTATGGAACTGGCTAAAAGGAAGATGACAATGGGTTGTGCTGAAAGGGAAATGATCAAGCTGCAGGGAGGTTACTAGTGGAGCTCCTCACGGCACTAGTCTTCAGACGGATCTTTAATATTTTCATTAGTGACCTTAGCACAAAAAGCAGGAGTATGCTAATGAAATTTTCTGATGACACAAGGTGGGGAGGTGTTATCAACACAGAGAAGGATCGTACAAGAAGAACTGGATGACCTAGAGGACTGAAATGTAATAGAAGAAAGTGCAAGGTAATGCACTGAGACTAGTACCAATAATTTCTGCTAGAAGCTGGGGGATCATCATTTGGAAACGACAGAGGAGGAGAAAAACCTGGGTGTATTAGTCAATGGCAGGATGATGATGAGTAAGGCTAAGATTTTGTCGCCGTTATTTTTAGTAAAAGTCATGGACAGGTCACGGATGATAAACAAAAATTCACAGCCGGTGACCTGTCCCTGATTTTACTAAAAATAACTGGGGTCAGGGCTAAGTAGGGGTGAGGAATGGAGTGGGGAGGGGGGGACCGACTGGCCGAGCTCCCCGCCTTGGTGGGGGTCACATCCCCATTCCAACGGCTGCAGTGGGGGGGCACAGCCATGGGGGCACACAGCCCCCGCTGCTGTAAGACAGGGGTGTATGGCCCCAACCCTGCCCAAGCTCCAGCGGCAGCCCTGGGAAGCCGTGAGGGGGATACACAGCCCCCGCTGCAGCCACCGGGCAGGGGTGCATGGCCCCCACTGAAGCCCCCAGTGGAAGCCGTAGGGCTGGGGCGCAGCAGGGGGCACAGCCCCCACTCCGGAGCTGGCCGCGGCTGTTGCACGGGGTGCACAGCGCCAGCTGCGGCTCCTGCCAAGTCCTGGCCACAGCCCTGGAAAACCGTGAGGGGAGCACACAGCCCCTGCTGCAGCCCCCAGCAGAAGCCACGGAGCTGGGGCACAGTGGGGGATGCAGCCACAGGGAGTGCACAGCTCCTGCTCCAGAGCTGGCTGCAGCTCCTGGACAGGGGCTCACAGCCCAGCTGCAGCAGCCCCCCACCCCCAAGCCACAGGGTAGGACCTGAAGGGTACTGGTTCCAGCCCCAGTTACAGGGCAGGGGTGCACAGTCCTGCCTCCAGCCCTGGCTTCAGCTGCTGACAGCTGAAGTGGAAGACGTCACAGAGGTCTGGTAAAGTTGTGACTGCCGTGCCCTCCGTGACTAAATCGTAGCCTTAATGATGAGCCACCAATGTCATGGAGCAGTGAAAGAGGCAAATGTAATCCTAAAATGTATCAGGCAAGATATTTCCAGTGGAGATAGGAAAGTGTTATTACCATTGTACAAGGTAAGATCTCATCTGGAATTCTGTGTGCAATTCTGATCACCCATGTTCAAGAAAGTTGATTTCAAACTGAAACAGGTACAGAGAAGGGTTGCTAGGATGATCAGGGGAATGAAGAGTCTATATTGTCAGAGGAGGCTAAAAGAGCTGAAATTGGTTTAGCCTAGCAAAATGAAAGCTAAGAAGAGATCCGATTGATCTCTATGAATACATCAGGAGGGAACGCCAGGGAGGGAGATGAGCTACCGAAGCTAAAGGACAACATTGGCACAAGAACAAATACATATAAACTGGTCATGGGTAAACTGAGGCTGGAAATTAGACGGTTTCTAACCATCAGAGTAGTGAGGTTCTGGAACAGCCTCCCAATAGGAGTAGTGAGGGCAAGAAAACTAACTAGTTTTAAAATGGAGCTTGACAAGGTCCTAAACAGGATTACATGACGTTGCCTGTGGGATTCAGTGAGCCATGAGGTCCCTTCCAGTTTGGTGTTCTGATGTTCTTATTTCACATGGGCAAGCAGTGATGTAGTCATGCAAGCAGCATTGTATGTATTTTTACAAGTCAAACAACCACAGCAAATGCAGGAATCAGGGTGGCCTGCACAAGCAGGACTGCAGCAGGCATCTATATCTGTGTGATATGTCTCACACTGGCACTAGCAACACTGTATATTCTGAAGCAAGCAAAACTAAAATACTGCTGGCATAGAGATAACATACAAAAAGGACCATAGTCTCATTGTGCTAAAGAGTTAAGCTGCAGATTGCGGGGATGGGTGGGTGAAGTTGTTGCAAAGACACATCTATTCTATGCAACTGAATGGAACCAATAGCTCCGCATCCAGTTTATATTGGTTCAAATGTTGGTCCACTGTTGTGGAATGATGCAGGAGAAGTTTTCATTCAATAGAAACTTCAAATGGTGAGTCAGATTTCCGGGCAAGGCAAACGTTCCATGCCCACTCTGGTTGTTCAGTAATCTCCTCCAATCATTGATATGCTCATCTGTTTTCAGACAATGAAAGATTTCTATGACCTAGGTGGATGGTTTTCTATCAGAGGCCTGGAACAACTGCTCTTTTCCGATTTAGGATCTCCAGCAGATTCACATCCTCCAATGCCACCACAGCCTGAAACAATTTAAAAACCATCAACAGCAATTTTCTGCTTCCCATCCCTTTCCCCCCAGGCCTGCAAAAGCCATTGCCAGATCTGGCAAATCTGCCAAATCTCCCAGATAAAGGTACAGAAGACACTTGCCATTGTCTTGCTGGGAAGCAGGAACCCTGTCACGCAGCAGGCACCAAGTGAAGAGGTGTTGGGACA
Source organism: Emys orbicularis (assembly GCF_028017835.1). Taxonomy (NCBI): domain Eukaryota; kingdom Metazoa; phylum Chordata; order Testudines; family Emydidae; genus Emys; species Emys orbicularis. Next base: position 49,605,140 of record NC_088692.1, read on the forward strand.
AAGTTGAATGTGAGATAAAAGTTGCAATTTCTGCTTTGCTATGACACAGAAAGTGAAATGGAATTAACTTGTGCCCAGGAACAAAAAAATAATGTACTATCTCACTGCTTTCCAGGGCCCTCAACCCCAATGGAGAACAAGCTGCCCCTGCAGAAGTCACTTATGGTGAGCCACGGCTGCTGAATCTTTGCAGGAAGTGGCAAAGGAGCCAGCACAACCTCCTGCAGGAAATGCAAAGGGACTTTGCCAGGAGGTTGGACAGGCTTGGAATTGGAGCTGAAAAACAGGCCACAGCAGAGAAGATGCTGAAGAGGGAGGAGAAGATGGCAATGGACTACCTGCAACATGACTGAGAGATGAGGGGAAGAAACTGGGGAATGAAGGAAAGAGATAGGGAACAACATAGGGGAATGTTTGAAAACTCTTTGAGATGCTTGCCCAAAAATCTCAGGATGCACCCACTATGAACTCAAGCCAGTCAAGGCCACTCCAGTTGCTTTTCTACCATGCTACTTACTATGCAATGCAGCCGATGGAGTACTCGGGATGGAGGCTGAGCCAGCCCATACCTAATGGAGATGCACGTGTAACACCGACAAGACGCTGGTTATCAGCAGGCAGGATCAAACCTGGGACCTCTGGAGCTAAATGCATGAGCCTCTACTGCATGAGCTAAAAGCCACATTGCTCTTAGCTAACTCTGCAGCAGACTCATTAATCTCTAAGTGGTCTTGGTGCCACTAGAGAGGACGGAACACCACACCCAGGAAGTCTGTGGGTTACACACACAGTCAGCAGCACCCAGTGCACTCCACCCCCATGCCAGCCTGGGGTAAAAAGAACACATATGCTGATGATGTACAGTTCCATTACATGTGACATTGCATTTCCATGTCTTTTCTTTTTTGCAGTTTTAATTTTTACTTTTGGTTTTCAGTTTTGTTCGTGTTTGGGTGTTTTGGGATAATTTTGCTTTTGATTTGCACCTGTTGTGCCTTCTTGAATTTACATTTTAGTTTTTGGCAGCTGGACTGACTGTGTTATAAATCTATAAGAAATTAGGTTGGACAACATTCCTCTAATGTGTGCATTCCAAAATATAACACATGGAACATTCACATAGAGAAAGAATGTACTAGTCTCAGATTTAAAATTCATGCCAATGCACAGAGCCAGTCCATGCAGGAATTACGATTCTCCACCTACCTCCACCTGTCATATTAACGTCAAATATACACCTAGAAAGTAATAATGTTGTTATCGTATTACAACATCTCTACCTCCAAACCAAGGATGTAAGAACACGTGGTGTTCCTTATTTACCTGGACCCAGCCCTCATATGCAGATGCGCACAGCCGCCTTGCCTTCAGTCATCTGAAAGCACATCCCACCAGCATCCCATACCCGCTCAGTGTATAGTCATCTGCCATGTGCTGGTAAATCAGGGTATGCCTTCCTGACCCAGGGAATTAGAGCTGGCTACAACCATCCATGCCCTCAAAGCTGCATTATTTACTGCTACAGAGGAATCTAAGAGACACCTTCCTATTTCCCCAGCAGTCCATGTGACTTCACCCCCGACTCCGGGGCTTTTAGCACAAGATTCCTCCTCGCTGCTAACCAACCCTGGGACAGAGTCTGCCACATTAAAGAAATCATTCCCCAGTAGAAATGGTGCAAAATTGTGTGCCACTGTTGCAACAGTCAGTTCAGCCTGCAAATGACTAGTTTGCATGTGTACTTTAGCTAAAGGTGCAAGGACTTTGTAACCCCCCACCAGTTTTAATTCTGCCAATTTCCCTGGCAACAAATCCTTCTCCTGGATCAGGTCCCTCCTGACCACAGAAATTTCTGCCCCTGTGTCCCTCAATCCAAGAAGCACTTTTACATTCAGTTTAACAGCATGCATATGCTCACTGCTTGGTTGTGTAGAAGCAAGCTTTACAAATCCTGTGTGGAAAGAGGCAGCAACCAGGCTCTGAGAAGCAGCAGCTTCATGTGTTACTTGCTGCCTGTTTCCACTCAGCAAGGGACACTTATTCTCAGGTGCCCAGTGGACTTACAATTATAGCACCTCTTGGGCTCCTCTGCTTGTACAGGAGATTTGGGATGAGTAACAGGGGAATGGGTAGGTGAACGCCAAGCCTCCTTTTTCCCAGGGGTAAAACGGTGATTTTGCTTTCCCCCAACCCTGTACTCCTCTGCCAGTGGATTATGTTTAATTGCAGCTTGTGCTTGCTCATAAGAGTCTGCAATCCCAGCTAATTCACCCACTTCATTCACCTTTTTGTCCCACAAATACTGTTTTACATCATCACTGCACATATTCAGGAATTGTTCCTGAGTAACCAAATCACACATTCCTTCAAAGCTTGTAATGCCTTTCCCCCTCACCCACTTATCTACCAAAGCTCTCATTTTATTTACATAAACCACATTACTCAATCCAGATCCCCTCTTAAGACTCCTGAATTTAACCCTGTAGGTTTCAGGTGTAACCTGAAACTGTTTCAAAATCAGTTCCTTTAAATTTACCATAGTTTGAAGCATCATCAATAGGCATCTTATTGAATATGTCCAGAGCTCTGCCAGTCAATTTTGCTATCAGTGTGGTCATCTTTTGATCTACAGGGATTGCATGGAGGGTGCACAGTCTCTCAAAGGTGATGAAATATTCGGCAATATCACTGGATTCATCATACTGTGGACATAGTCGCTCCCATTTGTGGATTTTTGGGGAAGTGGAGCCAACTGCTGAAGGGTTTTGTCTCTTCCACTCCATAACAGCCAGTTCATGCTTCTGGGCCTCAATCTGGGCCTGTATTTCTTTGTCTCTTAACTCCAGGGCTCTTTTGTGGTCAGCCCCCTCCCTGGCTGTTTCTGCATTAATTTCTAATCGTTTTAATTCCATCAGTCTTTTATGTTTGTTTTCTTTCTCAGCCATTTGCAACCTGTGCAGTTCTAGCTTTTTCTGAGCCTCGCTCTCACTCATGTTGCTGATTTTCCTGCCTCTATTCCCTTTCCCGAAATAAGCAAGCAGAAAATAACAAACCAGTAACCACTTTGTCTGTTCTCCAGCCGCCACACCCAAAACTCACTTAAAATCACTACCAGTATCTCAAAGCAATCAGCTGTGCACAGACCCTGCTCAACTACGCCACTGTGACGGGTTGGATCACAGAAACCCCCTTGGGGTTGCCAACTGATGTGCCAAGACTACTTCTGCCCTGCTTTGCCTGCCAGCTTGGGACTTCAGAGCCCCGACTGGCTGTGCCAGACATGCTTGCCGGCCACAAACACAGACCCAGGTCTGAACCACGTCCCACAAACTGCAAGCTTAATTGAAAGCAGCTTAAGAAGTGTTCCTGTCTTTAACACTCAGATGTCCAAACCTCAAATAAATCCGTTTTACCCTGTATAAAGCTTATACAGGGTAAACTCAAAATTGTTCGCCTTCTATAACACTGATAGAGAGATATGCACTGCTGTTTGCCCCACCCTCCCCCAGGTATTAATACATACTCTGGGTTAATTAATAAGTAAAAAGTGATTTTATTAAATACAGAAAGTAGGATTTAAGTTGTTCCAAGTAATAGCAGACAGAACAAAGTGAATTACCAAGCAAAATAAAATAAAATACGCAAGTCTATGCCTAATACAGTAAGAAAACTGAATACAGATAAAACCTCACCCTCAGAGGTGTTCCAGTAAGCTTCCTTTTACAGACTAGTCTCCTTCTAGTCTGGGTCCAGCAATCACTCACCCCCCCTGTAGTTACTGTCCTTGGTTCCAGTTTCTTTTAGGTATCCTTGGGGGTGGAGACGCTATCTCTTGAGCCAGCTGATGACAAAATGGAGGGGTCTCCCATGAGCTTAAATAGACTTTCTCTTGTGGGTGGAGACCCCCTCCTCTCTCCTATGCAAAGTCCAGCTCCAAGATGGAGTTTTGGAGTCTGATGGGCAAGTCACGTGTCCATGCATGACTCAGTTTTTACAGGCAGCAGCCACTGCCCACATGCTATCTTGAATGTCTCCAGGAAGACTTCTTATGTGGATTGGAGCCTTCCAAGATCCATTGTTCGTTAAATGTTTCTTGATTGGGCACTTAATTTGCACATTCCTTTCTCAAGAAGCTGACCAAATGCTTTACTAAGGCTACTTAAAAATCAAGCAAGTACACAGCCAATATTCATAACTTTGAATACAAAAATGATACATGAATACAAATAGGATGAACAGATTAAGTAGATCATAACCTTTACAGAGATATGTTACATGGCATATGTAGCATAAAACATATTCCAGTTATGTCATATATACATTCATAAGCATATTTCCATAAAGCCTTATGGGGTGCACAGTCACAGAGGGAATCTGCTCAACTTCTTAGATGTCTAAACACAAATGCAAGATATTTGGGGAATAAAGAGGAAGAACTGGAAGTATTAGTACGTAAGCTAAATTGTGACTGAATTGGCATCAGAGAGACTTGGTGGGAAAAGTCTCATGACTGGAATATTGGTATAGACGGGTATAGGAAGGACAGGCCGGATAAAAAGGGAAGAGGTGTTGCATTATTCATTAAAAATATATACACCTGTTCTGAGGTCCAGAAGGAGGTGGGAGGCAGGCCAGTTCCGAGTCTCTGGGTAAAGATGAAGGGGGTAAAAAATATGGTAGGGGGTCTACTATATGCCACCAAATCTGGAAGAGGAGGTGAATGAGGCATTTCTAGAACAAATGACAGAAATATCCAAAACACAAGACCTGGTAGTAATGGGAGACTTTAACTACCTAGACATGGAAAACTAAGAAGGCAAAATTTTCCAGAGAGTTCTTGGAATGTACTGGGGACAACTTCCCCCCCCCCCCCCCCCGAAAGTGGAGGATGTAACCAGGGGACAACCATTTTAGACTTGATTCTGACCAACAGGGAGGAATTAGTAGTAGATCTGAAGGTGGAAGGCAATTTGTGTGAAAGCGATCATGAAACAATGGATTTCACGATTCTAAGGAAAGGAAGGAATGAGAGCAGCAGAATAAGGGACAATGGACTTCAAAAAAAGTAGACTCTGACAAACTCAGAGAAGTGGTAGGTAAGGTCCCAAGAGGTGAATATAGCTGGGCTGCTTGGTAATAGTGACCATAATATAATTAAATTTAACTTCCCAGTGGCGGGGGAAACACCGCAGTGGCCCAACACTGTAGCATTTAATTTCAGAAAGAGGAACTACACAAAAATGAGGAGGTTAGTTAAACAGAAATTAAAAGTATAGCACCAAAAGTAAAATCCCTGCAAGCTGCATGAAAACTTTTTAAAGACACCATAATAGAGGCTCAACTTAAATGTTGTCAAGGTTGATTCCCCACTCTGGCACTTTGAGTGCAGAAGATGGGGGCCCACAAGGATTCTAAAAATTAATACTGGCCACTCCAGGCTTGTATTAAACTCCCAAGGGATGCCTGGGGTTAGCACAGAGGAGTCCACAAGTCATAAAGAAATAAAAGAGATAAACCTAATCGCGTCTTCCTAGACATTTCCTGATCTACTTACATATCTGGAGTTTCAAATGAGTAGTTTCTAAGTATGATCTGATGATTTTTCATACCTGGCCCAAAGCTTTTTACAGCATAGTTCCAGCCCTGTCTCTACTCTCCGGGAGAACAACATAGACAGACAAAGGGGAAGTTTTTTCCCCAATTTTAAAAAGTTCTAGCCTTCCCATTGGCTCTTTTGGTCAGGTGCCCACTCCCTTCCTTTTACCTATAGACTTTTTAACCCTTTACAGGTAAAGCAAGTAGAGAACAGCTACTAACAGGTATTTTATAGCTAACTGTCTGGCTGGGTGTTCATAAAAGGGAGCTACCCCCCTTTCATTTATCACAAATGTATACCCCAAATTAAAAAACATAGTAAAAGAACCCTAAAAGAGCCACCCTAGCTTTTTTTCAGCCTAGCTTTTCCCTCACCCCAGCCCTCTCCCAGGGCTGTTTTAAACCCTTCAGGACATGAACGGGGTGACCACCCCCTACAGAAGGCCAAAAAAGTATTTGAAGAAGAGCTAGCCAAAGACTCAAAAAGTAATAGCAATTTTTTTTTAAGTACATCAGAAGCAGGGGCCACTGGATGATCGAGATGCTAAAGGAGCTAAAGGAGCACTCAAGGACAATAAGGCCATTGCAGAGAAACTAAATGAATTCTTTGCATTGGTCTTCATGGTTGAGGAGATTCCCAAACCTGAACCATTCTTTTTGGGTGACAAATCTGAGGAGGTTTTGATAAACTAAACAGTAATAAATTGCCAGGACCAGATGGTATTCATCCAAGAGTTCTGAAGGAACTCAAATGTGAAATTGCAGGACTACTAACTATAGTCTGTAACCTATCATTTAAATCAGCTTCTGTACCAACTGACTGGAGGATAGCTAATGTGATGCCAATTTTTAAAAAGGGCTCCAGAGGTGACCCCAGCAATTACAGGCCGGTAAGCCTGACATCAGTACCGGGCAAACTGGTTGAAACTATAGTAAAGAACAAAATTGTCAGATACATAGATGAACATAATTTGTTGGGGAATAGTCAACATGGCTTTTGCAAAGGGAAATCATGCCTCACCAATCTATTAGAATTCTTTTAGGGGGTCAACAAGCATGTGGACAAGGGCGATCCAGTGGATATAGTGTATTTAGATTTTCAGAAAGCCTTTGACAAGGTCCCTCACCAAAGGCTCTTAAGCAAAGTAAACAGTCATGGGATAAGAGGGAAGGTTCTCTCATGGATTGGTAACTGGTTAAAAGATAGGAAACAAAGGGTAGGAATAAATGGTCAGTTTTCAGAATGGAGAGAGGTAAATAGTGGTGTCCCCCAGGGGTCTGTATTGGGCCCAGTCCTATTTAACATATTCATAAATGATCTGGAAAAAGGGGTAAATAATGAGGTGGCAAAATTTGCAGATGATACAAAACTACTCAAGATAGTTAAGTCCCAGGCAGACTATGAAGAGCTACAAAAGAATCTCTCAAAACTGGGTGACTAGGCAACAAAATGGCAGATGAAATTCAATGTTGATAAATGCAAAGTAATGCACATTGGAAAACATAATCCCAACTAATCATATAAAATGATGGGGTCTAAATTAGCTGTTACAACTCAAAAAAGAGATCTTGGAGTCATTGTGGATAGTTCTCTGAAAACATCCACTCAATGTGCAGTGATAGTCAAAAAAGCGAACAGAATGTTGGGAATCATTAAGAAAGGGATAGATTTTAAGGCAGAAAATATCATATTGCCTCTATATAAATCCATGGTATGCCCACATCTTGAATGCTGCGTGCTGATGTGGTCACCCCATCTCAAAAAAGATCAATTGGAATTGGAAAAGGTTCAGAAAAAGGAAACAAAAATGATTAGGGTATGGAACGGCTGCCATATGAAGAGAGATTAATAAGACTGGGACTTTTCAGCTTGGAAAAGAGACGACTAAGGGGGGATATGATAGAGGTCTATAAAATCATGACAGGTGTGGAGAAAGTAAATAAGGAAGTGTTATTTACTCCTTCTCATAACACAAGAACTAGGGGCCACCAAATGAAATTAATAGGCAGCAGGTTTAAAACAAACAAAAGGAAGTATTTTTTTCACACAATGCACAGCCAACCTGTGGAACTCCTTGCCAGAGGATTTTGTGAAGGCCAAGACTATAACAGGGTTCAAAAAAGAACTACAGCTCCATCAGTAGCTACTAGCCAATATGGGCAGGGATGGTGTCCCTAACCTCTGTTTGCCAGAGAATGGACGACAGGGATGGATCACTTGATGATTACCTGTTCTGTTCATTCCCTCTGGGGTACCTGGCTTTAGCCACTGTTGGAAGACAGGATACTGGGCTAGATGACCCTTTGGTCTGACCCAGTATGGCCGTTCTTATGTCAAAAATATGATGCATTTGCAAAAAAGGCTAATATCATTCTGGAGTGTATTAACAGAAGCGTTGTATGTAAAACAGCAGAGGTACTTGTCCTGTTCTGCTTGGCACTGGTGAGGCCTCAGCTGGAGTATTGTGTCCAATTCTGGGTGCCACACTTTAGGAAAGATGTGGACAAATTGGAGAGAGTCCAGAGAAGAGCAACAAAAATGATAAAAGGTTTAGAAAACCTAACCTATGAGAAAAGGTTAAAAAAAAGTGGACATGTTTGGTCTTGAGAAATGAAGACTGATAACAGTCTTCAAATATGTTAAGGGCTGTCATAAAGAGGACTGTGATCATAGTTCTCTATGTCCACGGAAGTAGGACAAGAAGCAATGGGCTCTTTAATCTGCAGCAAGGGAGATTTAGGTTAGATATTAGGAAAAACTTTCTAACTATAAGAGTAGTTAAGCTCTGGAATAGGCTCCCAAGGGAGGTTGTGGAATCCCCGTCATTGGAAGTTTTTAAAAACAGTTAGTCCAGAACTACTACTCAGTGTAGGGGGATTCCTCCACCATTAGAAACTATATTAGTTGTCTCCACTTCTCCACCTCTGCATTCAGCTTGCATGCTCTCCTTAAGAAAGCTTGTCATTGCTTTCTCATAGGGCCAAGCTGCTGCCAAAATGAATGCCACCAGAACTCATGCACGTTTTTCCTCCTCTTGATAAAATGAGAGTTGCAATAGTGCCAACATTTGGTAGAGGTGTTCCTCTGAGTCGGATCCATGCCTTGTTACTGCATGGAGTAAACATCAGTCCCAGACAGAAAACTGGAGCAAGCGAAGGTGAAATTGGTTTACTTAATAAACTGCTGGATTAATATAATTTCCACCAACAATCCCCAGAAGGGACAAATTCTACCGCAATCCTCTGCAAAAGTATTAATAGGCTGACACGGTTTACTGTAGTGCTACGAACCATGGGTAAAGCTACGTTTTAGTCACAGGTATTTTTAGTAAAAGTCATGGACAGGTCACAGGCAGTAAACAAAAATTCACGACCTGTGACCTGTGCATGACTTTTACTATATACCCCTAACTAAAATTTGGGTGGGGGGCTGTGGGTGCTCTGGGGGGGAGCAGTCTGGGGGCGCCATGGGTGCTGGGGGAGGTGGCCAGGGACACAGCAGGTGCTGGGGGGGGCAGGCAGTGGCACATGGCCAGGGACCCCCACTGGTTCTGGGGAGGGCGGGCAGCGGCGCATGGCTGGGTACCCCCACTGGTTCTGGGGGGGGGGGGCGCAGCTGGGGACCCACGCTGGTGATGGGGGGGAGGGCAGGCAGCGGCGCATGGCCCAGGACCCCCGCTTGTGCTGGGGGGGGCGGGCAGCGGCATGTGGCCCGAGACCCCCACTGGTACTGGGCGGAGGGGCGGGCAGCGACACGAGGCCTGGGACCCCTGCTGGTGCTGGTGGCGGGGAGGGTTGGCAGGCCTGGCAGGCTCCCTACCCAGCTCCGTGTGTCCCTGCAGCTCCTAGGTGGCAGAGGGGCCAGGAGGCTCTGCACACTGCTCCCGCCACGAGCACCGTCTGTGCAGCTCCCATTGACTGGGAACCACAGCCAATGGGAGCTGCGGGGGTGGGGCATGAGGGCGCAGGCAGTGTGCGGAGCCCCCTGGCCCCTCCGCCTAGGAGCTGCAGGGCCATGGCAGTGGGAGCAATGGAGCCCCCACCCTGAGGTAAGCACTGCCCCCCCAAACCGCTGCCCCTAGACCCGAGCCCACTCCCACACACCCAAACTGCTGCTGCTGCGGAATCCGTGACCTCCGTGACAGACTCACAGCCTTAACCATGGGATGTGCGCCCAGAAATCTTAGCACCACATCTGAATGGACACACTGCCAGTGTGGGCACAAGACATTGCAGCAATGCTCACAGCATCAACTGTTAGTCTATAGTGTGGCCACTCACCCTTGGGTAAGCAGGGGATTTGTCCCACCGTAGTAGGGGACTTTCTCTATGCACACCATACCCCCAGCTGAACAGAGTGACAAAAGGATCTGAGTCCCTGCCCTGATTCACTTCACCCTGGTACCTGCCCACCTTGACCTTCCCTCCCACTCCCAGCCCACGTGAGCACAACTCACACAGGGAGAACTGAGACCGGGGCTCCTGGGTGTTTACCTCAATCTCTCTGTGGGCAACTCTGGGCAGGGATGAGGTTGCCCTTATTCCAGGATATGCCTAACTTGCTTGTCACCCTATTAACCTGCAATCACTGCAATTCACTTATACAGACAATGTATTTACACCAAAACTGTTTCTTTGGGGATTAAAGAACCTTCACGGTGTCAGGCCCGAGTTGGGTGCAGTTCAATGCAGCAGTCTCTAAAGTGCAATACACTTACAGTTACAATAAATTTACGAGTCCGTGGTCTTCTTCCTGGGTGGGATGTGCTGCTGTGATGCTGCTGGTGGCACTCTCCCAGATGGGTTTGGGCTCTAGGTGACAGAACCCGTTCTCCACCTTCAGTTCTGGCCCTCCCGTCAGGCCACATACCTCCCAGGGTCTAGCACTTAATGCCCTCCCAATCGGCAACGTCCCCCTCTGAGTCCGGCTCTTAACGCCCTCTCCACAGACTTTGAGAAAGGGGCCTGTCTCTCCCCCTCTCCCATGACTAGCGCACATGATCCTGCTATGACAGCAGGAGACTCATCCCACCACTATCACTCCAATGCTTCTCTGGCTCCGGATATTGCTCTGGGCTACTGCCCTCTCCCCAGCTCACCTCTGGCTCTGAGTTGCTGCCCTCTCCCCAGCTCAACTCCAGGCTGGCTGCACTCTCTCTTGTTCTGCTTTACTCTGCCCTGGCAGCCCCAGCAGCAGCTCACACAGAGCTCTGGACTCTTGATTTCCTCATTGGCTTGCCCACCCTGTCAATCAGCTGACTTGGAGTGCTGACCTCTCCCCATTGGTCCTGGGGACCTGTCAGTCCTGGGATCCTGGCTCCTCTTTGGCCCTTCCCCTTTCTCCTGGTATTGGGAGAGGGACAACCAAACCCCCCCTAGATTTCAGAAAGTGTCCAACATCCCCTTACCTTTGTGATAGGAGTGCATGCAGGAGGTAAGGCAAGACTCAAGTGAATGTGGCCCTGACCCCTCAGCATGCTCCTGTGCTAACAGAGGCAATGCCCCGCTCACTGACAATGGAAACTGGTGCCCCACACACCTGCCCCAGCTGATGGGTCCAGGTCGATGGAGTACCAGGCCACCAGTGTTTTCCCCAGGAATTGAAATTAGGAGGGTGTTCAAAAATACAGGGGTGGGGTGAGGACGGATGAGGGGTGAGACTGTTAGGGCGAAGGTGGGCTGTATGGCACCATAGTAAAAACTGAAAAATGTTTCACAACCATTTTATTAGATTTAAATCATCACACAAATTTAAGTTGGCTACACAAGCCTACTATGAAGCACTATATCTACATTCTTCTTGGTTTCTTGTTGTAATTTTGCACAACTCTGTTAATTAACTTCTCAAATGCAGTGCATTCATTTTTGGTGGCTTCTCATATGTCCGGTGCTTCCAGTCCTTCATGATATGCTCATGATCACGCAGAAGGCGACTCCTTTCAGAACACAAAATTCTATTCAATGAGGAAAAAGAACGTTCAACTGTAGCTGTTTTGACTGGGGCTAGAAAGAGATGAATTCCTACTTCTTTCATCCCAGGAAACATAGCACAAAAATTGGGTCAAACCACTAGTGATGATAAAGAAGAAGTTGAAGTCAAATCTTCATTTGTTCATCCTATGATATTCCACTCTGTGTTCAAATTCTCTATTCTGTCCTGATCACATGGCAGCCCCATTGTTGGTAGTGCCTCACTCCACTCAACTGTCGGTGTTTTATAAGACAGGCATCTGTAAAAGCTACATAGATGTTGATAGAATCCAGAAGTTGGTGTCGTAGAGATGTAAGAATCAAGTCTATGTACTTTACTTTTTCACCTGGCTTAACAAAACCTTTTTGTCCTCTTCATTTAAGGAGTCAATATAAGTGCCCTAATTAGTCAACTTCTGAACTGAAGTCTTTGCGTCTTCCAGTATGTTTTCAATGGATATCTCTCTGATTGATCCAAGTGTAGCTTCCATTGATGGACAGAGATCTACTACTGTTGTAGCAGATGCCTGGATGGCATTGTATAATGACCCAAGTGGTTTCAACAATAGACTTACAAGAGAGAATGGTGATTATCTTCTCTGAACTTAGTAGCAAAAGTAGTCCACCAGCCTCACTACTTAGATCCGTCCCAACTTGGTAGATACTTTCCAAAGCCAATAATAATGGTTGCAGTAATTTTAAAACAACAGCCAAGGATCGCTCATGAGAAAGCCAGTGGGTTTTCCCAGGTTGGACTAATTTGAACTTCAGTCCCAGTGTATCTTCTATGTTTTCCAAGACGTTCAGTCCTTTTGGACTCTTGCTGAAAAAAAGAGTATAACGAAGACATTAAATGTATAGCTTTTTAAATGCCCTTTGAAGATTCTGCAGTTTGTACTAGTGCTAGTTGGAGTAGATGGCATCTGCAGTGTGTATAAGAGAGTTTAGAGTTACGCTTTTCTCTGAGCAAAGCTTGTACTCTACTCTTCCAGAGAAGTTTGCAGCTCCATCAAATGCACAAGCAGCCATCTCTTTGGGGCTCAATTTACAAGCATTTAACTCTTCTAAGACGAGGTTTGTCAGAAATGCAGCCGATTTGTCTTCTATAACCTGAACATCTAGAAATTCATCTACTGGCCTACTACTGACATCAAGATAATCTACACAATGACTTAATACTTGATACCTATTTGCATTGGTTCATTCATCAGCCATGTATGCACATTTTCTGAGTGTGGTGAGAGAGTTCTTCACTTTTTCAACTGCTGAGTCTTTCACTGTTGCATTGCATGCTTCTAACCAGTCAGTTGAGTTTCTTGAAGAAAGATAGTGAGCATTTGTTGGTCTTGGTCGGAACAAGTGTCCAACTTCTGGATTAAAAAATGACAATGCACTTAACATTGGCCTACAGTTTGTAGTGTGTGGTGTGTGTGGTGATTAAAGAGAAAGTATGACGTGACAGCCATGTTTGTTTGAATAAACTGTCTCCAGCATTTTTAATAGCCTCATTAAGTATTTCTAAAATTGGCTTTGACAATGACTGGCTTATAAGACTTTCTGCATGTCGATGCAATCCAGAGGATTGGTGTTTTGCAGCCTTTTCACATAGTTTGTCAGCATTGGCTTTGCTGATTGGTCTGGCAAACCAAGCGCCTCCACTTTTATTATATGAATCCATGCTATACCCACATCTTGAATAGTGCATGCAGTTCTGATTGCCCCATCTCAAAAAAGATATATTGGTGTTGGAAAAGGTACAGAGAAGGGCAACTAAAATGATTGGGGTATGGAACAGCTTCCATATGAAGAGAGATTAAAAAGACTGGGACTTTTCAGCTTGGAAAAGAGAGGACTAAGAGGGGATATGATACAGGTCTATAAAATCTTGATTGGTATGGAGAAACACCATGCTCTGAGAGCCTCTGCTTGCCAGAAGCTGGGAGTTGACGACAGATGATGGATCACTCGATAATTGCCCTGTTCTGTTAATTCCCTTTTGAAGTACCTGGCACTGGCCACTGTTGGAAGAGAGAGTACTGGGCTAGATGGACCATTGGTCTGACCCAATATGGCCATTCTTATGTTCTTATGTAAAAATTAATTATAATATAATAAAAAATTTTAGTACAGAAACTCCCCAAGATAACGACTTCTCGAGATAGCAACAATGTGAGATAATGACCTTGGCAAATAATGCATTTTTTAAAAAAATCTTGGCCTACTAGGAAATGTATATTTATATAAGTTTCTTAGTCACAAATCTAGCATTCTGGAGCAAAGTCACTAAAACACAGCCCAACAAACAAATGTTCCTTTAACGTGTCCCTCCCTTCTCCCGCTACCACACCCCACTTGTAGTTGTTGTCCTTGGTTAGTGAAGACCCAGAGTTCAGAGGTGCTTTCGCATGAGTTCACCTCCCACCCTGGGGGGTGGGCGGGGTGAGGGCACCTTGCTTATTCCTCCAGCTGCTCGCCACTCGCTCCGGCCGCTTACTTTGGCTGCAATTGTTTGTCGTGCCACCATTCACTCCACCACTCCATTGCTGATGGCCCTGCGCCATCTCCTTCTGCTGCCACCTGCCACTGTGACCTCTGCGAGTTGGTCTCTTGAGGTTCCACCCAGCTCTCAGTGACAGGACAGGATATTACAGTTCTGCTGCCCTTTACTCATACAATAAGGATAACAACATTTCATGACCCCCCACATTCAATACTAAAATTTGTATCCCAACACCAGCCAAAATTGATCACTTGGGCAGCACAGTTCTGTCTGCTAGATACCTAAGACGAGTAGGTGAGCTCATGTAAATACAGTCTGGTCCTGAAGCCTCCCCTCCCTCCCCTGACTCATTACTAGCTGTCAGGGAGAGCTCATTCAGAACTTGCTTACAAATCATAATTTGAAATTATAAGGTTGGCCAACATTGCTGAAATGAATGTGCCAACATTGTCAGAAAAAACAAGAGCTGTGTGAAGAAGCCAGTCTTTGTTCATACTTTTCAAACCTATTATACTTTTTTAGATACAAGTATTTTATCATACACTGTATATGCTTTTAAAGCGTGTTTTAATGTTTCAATTTAAATTAAAATTTCCAACCAATGACTAAATTGGCAACACTGCATAACTACTAGTTGACCACTGGGGGAGGGGCTGTTGGGGAAATTCATGGGGGGTTTACACCCCCACTGGGGGGGGGGGTAGGGAAATCCCTGCAAACCGCTGCAGAAGGCACTGTTTTGAGAAGTGGCCTGGAGGTCAGAAAGCCAGGGAGGCTCACAGAGAGTAGTCATTGGCCGGCTAGCTGGGGCTGGGTTAGTTGGCATTATGCTTTAGCCTCATTTGATAGATGTAACAGTAACCCCTGGGGACAATGGACACTCACCCTGCCATGTGATGGAGTAATAACCTTGTCACTCCAACCAGGTCATGTGCCTGGCACCAGACAATACAATTCAGCCTTAGACCCTTATTATACGGGGAGGGTCATGGGAGATCCCCAGTGCTGGGGAGCAGAGATGGGGAGTAGGGTGATCCAGTGGCCCAGGTGGAGGGAGGAATGGGCGAGGAGGGGGAGGAATCCTGGGGCGCAGACAGGGAGAGAGGCAGGAGATGGTGGAAAGCAGTGTCTGGGTGGGGAGAGGTCCCAGTTCCCAGGGCTGGGATGTGAGGAGGATATTAGTGTCCTTGCAGTTAGAGGAGTGTGAGTGGAGCCTGGCACGCAGGCAGAGCTGGGAGTATGTGTTTGGGGGGATCCCAGTACTGTGGCGAAGGAGGGGAGTCATGGTGCTTTGGGGGAATGGGGCTGGGGAGAGGAGGTTGTGATGAAGTGGCTGAGGGTCCCAGTGGCTTGCTGAGGTTTGAGATAGTCTTGGTTCTGGATGTGAAGGGATCATGGTAAGGTGGCTCCCGATGGCCTGTCTGAGGGGGGTCCTAGTCGGGGGGGGGGGGGGGGTTCTGGAGCTGGGGTCCCGGGCGGTCCTTGTGCCCAGTGTCCAATATGGGGATCCTGGTGCCCAGTGTGGGGGGTCACAGTGCAGGGGTCTTTGTGCCCAGTGCCTGGTTCGGGGGTCCTGGTGCACGGTATCCTTGTGCCCAGTGCGGGTGTCCAGGTGCTCGGTTTCGGGGTCCCAGGCGGGGGGTCCTGGTGCCCAATGTCCCAGTGCCCGGTGCGGGGCTGCAGGTGCCCGGTTTGGGGGGGTCCCGGTGCCGGAACCCGGCTGCGGGGTGCCCCTGGCTGTCCGGCTCCGAGTGAGTGACAGCCCCATGTGCGGCGGGGCGCGGCGCCCGGGGGCTGGAAATGCTGACAGAAGCGCTGGTGCTATAAATAGCCGCTGATGGAGCGGGGCGGGATCTGAGCTGGGGGCGCAGGACAGGCCGGGGACCGCCCCGCGGGCAGCCCGCTCCCCCAGTGCGCCCCGGCCCCGGGACGCGCAGTCCCCCTGTCGTCGGGGCTCCGGGCGGGCAGGCGCCGCCGGGTGGAGATGGGCTCCCGCCGGAGACCCCTGAGCCGCTCCTACTCGGGCAACGGGCGCTACTCGCTCTACAGCCCCAGCAGCGCCCCCGGCCCCGGGGACGAGAGCGAGGAGGGCGAGGGGCCCGGCTGGAGCACCCGGCCCGACAGCCGCAGCTACCTGCTCAGCATCCGGCCCGAGAACAGGTGGGGGCCGGCCGGGGTCTGGGCGCTAGGCTCGGCCGGAGTCCCGGGCCCGACGCGGGGCTGGGTCCGAGCAGTGCTGGGCGAGTGACTGGGCTGCGGAGCGGGGCTAGGGGCCGGGCCGCGGGTGTCTGCGGGGCCGAGGAAGGGGTTGGGGGCCGGGCTGGGAGTGCCGAGCGGGGCTGGAGGCCAGGCCGGTGGGGGCAGCGGGGGCCCTGCAGGCGGGCGCTGTGGCTGCGGGGGAGACCTCGGCATTGGCCCTGAAGCTCCTTGCACCCCGCAGCTGCAGCTTGGCGCAGCTCGGGCCTGAAGGACGCTGGGTGGAGGCACTGCCGGTCCGGTCCCTGGCCCGTGGGGCAGCAGCCAAGGGTCCCGCGGTGGAGAGGGCCGCCCTTAGAGGAGACCCACGTGTCAGATCCAGGGTCAGTGCTGGCCAAACCCCAGTGCTTTGTTTCTTCCATGGCACCTGTGGCCTCCCAGCCCAGCCCAGACTAGCCAGGGTACGGTTGGAGCCTGCCCCCTAGGGAAGTTCCATTGGTAACTGTCCCAGGTGCAGGATTGGGGCTAAAGCTGGCTGAAGAGCGCTGGGCCTATGTGTAGGAATGGGTAATCCAGACAGTCTGATGCATGTGTGCCCTATGTACGGTGTTGGGTGATTTCACCTCTCCCCTTGTGAGTTTATTTCCCTGGGTGTGTTTCTGTAACTGCCAGCCATTCTGGCAGCCAGTTTAGGTACTATCCCTAGGGAATGCTATTATCAAGGCGTGCACTGAAGTGCGGGTGAAGTCACACTGTGTATTACACCCAGGTAACTAACACAGAAACACAAATGGCATCAGTGGGCAATAGCAATAAATATTGTAGGAAGCAGAAGAGCAGTAGCATGCTTCTTCTATCTGTAATGGGAAATGTAATGGCAGAAAGGCCAAAAAGCCCAGTGCTTCACTTCTACCTACAGTGGGTCCCTTTCCCCACTCCTCTGACCCCCAAACAGTTGCTGGGTTTGTGTGGAACTTGGGAAGCTTTGTTGTAACTCTTGTATAAGCACCTAGTAATATACTTTGATGGATGACTTATACATCGATAAAAAGAATGACACTTTAGGGCTTACAGTGGAGAGGCATTGTCCCAATGAGGCACTTGTTTCTGAATGATAGAATAGTCCTTTGGAACGAAACATAGCTTTGTACTTCGGAGCCGTGAGGGCACTGGCTGGCAGTAATCCTCAAGAGAGGAAGAATGAGCTTGTATTTGGTGTGACAATCCTAGCTCTGTCACAGATTTCCTGGGTGACTGGGCAAGCCGCTTACACAAACTGAGGGCTGACTTTGCAAACTCAGGTACCCAATCTGCCTCATATACATAACCCTGGAATCTGTGCTCCTTATGAGAAGAGAAACAAGTGCATTGTTGCGCCCTCTGCTTCAGTCTCAGGTTGGGAGGGGTAACTCCTGTGAGTGGTGTTCTGGTTTTATTGTTGGTGGAAAGCTAAGGAGCAGGAGGCTTGCATTTGTATCTGGATCAAAGCTCTCCCTCCAGCTTTCTGGAATCTCATTCTTGTTTATGGTGACCAGCTGTCCTGATTTTATAGGGACAGTCTCGCTATTTGGGGCTTTGTCTTATATAGGCACTCATTATCCACCACCCTCTGTCCTGATTTTTCACACTTGCTATCTGGTCACCCTAGTCTTGTTATGACAGCTCCATTGTACCTGAGGGGTGCAGTTTTCTTGCAAGGCTTCTGTGGAGAGGAGGCGATTCCTTGGGTAGCTTGGGCCCACTATATGGTGGAATGATACATCTATGCCACAAAAGTCCCTAAGGTTGCATAATAGTAACCTGTGATCCACAGTATCAAATGTTTTACAAATGTACAGTAATGAGCATAGAGGTCTGCCTGCTGCCCATGGCTGAGGAGATGAGTGTGATCAAAGAGCTGTGTCCTGCTCTACAGACCATGGGAGAGGGCTCCAGTACATGGGTGAAAGGCAGCTACTGCTGGAGTTGGCTCTTTAGAAGTGTCTTGAGTCTTGCCAAAAAATGGCAGCTTAGACACTGGGTTGGAAATCTGGTTGTGTGTAGTAATTGCTCCTTAAATGCTCTTTTCAGAAGAGTGAAAAGTGTCATAACGTTCTGGTCATTTGTCTCTCAATGACCGTCAAAATTGCCCTGCTTACAGGTAAAAACATCTGCTATCCTTACAAACTCAGCCTGGGCTCTGAGACAGACACTGGGTTCTCTGCTTCTCATGTGTCCAGACTGTAATAAATATCCTGCAGGCCAAATTATGCATTAAATCTCATTTTTGCAACCTATAATAATAATAATTAATGGAGATATCCCATCTCCTAGAACTGGAAGGGACCTTGAAAGGTCATCGAGTCCAGCCCCCTGCCTTCACTAGTAGGACCAAGTATTGATTTTGCCCCAGATCCCCAAGTGGCCCCCTCAAGGATTGAACTCACAACCCTGGGTTTAGTAGGCCAATGCTCAAACCACTGAGCTATCCCTCCCCCCACATAGGTATAACCTATGAATGCTATGAAGCGGCCAATAGAATTTGGCAAACAATTGTCTTAATTCACTAGAAAGAAAATAATTGTTTGCTACATTTTACAGGAGTAAAAATAAATGTTGAAGTTAGGTGACTAGGGAATTTGAAGAGCAATTGTTTATACATAAAACAAACTCATGCATTCGAAGCAGGGAGCTTGTGAGAATTTGAAGATACTTCACAGGGAGTGAAGAAGTCTTCTCTGCACTGTTCTTATCCCACCTAAATGCAAGTTGCATCAGTCTTTGCCACACAGGATGCTAGAGGTACCTACCTCAAACCTATACTTTTTGGGTAATAGAGGTACTAAGAGAATGAAGTGTCAAAAGGAGGTGCTGGAACAAAGTCATAAATAGAAGAATAACAGGTCATCAAAACCAGATAATACATGCCAGAGTTCTGAATGAATTTAAGAATGAAGCGGCTGAGCTGCTCCCAAATATTTGCAGTCTCATTTAAAACAGTTGCTATACCAGAGAAATAGGTATAATATTTTCATTCTATAATGTGGGAAGAAAATGCATTAGGGGAGATCTGAGAATTACAGATCTGAGAGTTGGTGTGATAACTAAAATAAAGGAAAGTCATGCCTTTGCAGTCTACTAGAATTCTTTCAACTTTATCTTTACTGGATAAAGGAGAGCTGATTGCTCTAATGTATTTGGACTGTGAAAAAAGTCTTTGACAGCTCTTCACAATCACTAGTAAGAAGACTAGGGATAGGTCTTCATTGTCAAAGGTGAGGTTTTACAGGTTAAGCTGACTTAAGATAGTTATCTTGCTGTAAAATCCCTCATGGAGATAAGGTCCTCTATTTGGGCTTGTCTACACCGGCACTTTACAGTGCCGGAACTTTCTTGCTCAGGGGTGTGAAAAAACACCCCTCTGAGTGCTGCAAATTTCAGTGCTGTAAAGTGCCAGTGTAGACAGTGTACCAGGGCTGGGAGCTGCACCCTTTGTGGAGGTGGGTTTTTTTTTATAGCGTTGGGAGAGCTCTCTCCCAGCACTATGCCGCGACTTCACAAGCCACATTAAAGCGCTGCTGCGGCAGCGCTTTAACGTTGCTAGTGAAGACATGCCCTCAGTTTACTGCAGTATAGGTAGGTAAGGTCCCCTGTGGGTGGAGGGGGAGACAGTATTGACTTCAGTTAACTACCTGTGCCTTGTCTCCACTAAGATTTCACAGGGAGTGTGTGTACGATCATCTCACTGTAATTTTACTGCTAAAAGGGGTATGTTGACATAGGACTAAAGCCTTTTCTTCACTAGGAAAAAAGGTGTGTAACCTGTGCTAGCTAACTCAAGATAGCTAACTTGAGGTAATTCTTAGTGAAGACAAGACTATTGGTAGTTTTCACACAGTAGCACATCAAGGTAAACTTTAATTCATGTGAAGACTACAGACTTGCTTGCGTTCACTGGGATTTTAATGTGAGTTAAGAACACACCTATTTTCTAGTGAAGAGACATGGTCAATGGCCAGTTTTCAGCATGGCAAAAGGCTAATGGTGCCCCAAGGATTCTGGGGTTGGCGGCAGTAAATATCTACCAATTACCATACAGAAAAGTCAAAAGAACATGAAGGTTGGACAGTCAGGAGCTCAAAAGTTGGGAAGTGTCAGAATTAGGGTTGCCTGGGCCCCCTACTCTGCACAGTTTGTGTTATGATGCAGTCTCTAATTACATGATCACATGCTGTTATTTCCACAAGACTGCTGCCTCACCCAGTGCACAGGACAGATGGTGCTCACAGAGTCGCTAGCTATTCAGTATTTATTGTTCTCATCATTCAGTGTGACCTCAGGCCAGATATATTGCACACCCTCCAAAACCAGACCTGAATACAGAATTCTTAATTTCTTCATTTTTATGGTGGCTGTCCAATCTAGATAAGACTAAGGAACTTCAGAAGGACCTAAAAAGTTAGGTGAGTGAACAGCAAAATAGCAGATGGAATGCAATATTGACACATGTTAGGTAATGCATATTTGAATTCCTGATCTACGCTTCTGGGTTCTAAATTAACCGTAGGCACTCGGGCAAACTCCCTGGGCATCACTGTGGCAATGTTAAGGAAAATTTCTGGTAACTGCATGGTGGTACACCTCTACCCCGATATAACACGACCCGATAGAACAAGAATTTGGATATAACGCGGTAAAGCAGTGCTCTGGGGGCGCGGGGCTGCGCACTCCGGCGGATCAAAGCAAGTTCGATATAACGCGGTTTCACCTATAACGTGGTAAGATTTTTTGACTCCCGAGGACAGCGTTCTATCGGGGTGGAGGTGTAGTTAAAAAAGCAAACGAGATGTTATGCTTTAAAGAAAGGGATAGATAACACTGACAATACAATACCATTGTATATAAATCAGTGGTGTCCTTACACCTGGAACACTGCTTGCAGTTCTCCTCAACCTCGCTCAAGAGAATTAGAAGGGGCGTAAGGTGGTGAAAATGATTAGATGCATACAGGGCCAGCTCTGGCTTTTTTGCCGCCCCAAGAGCAAGAAAAAACCTCCACAAACTGCGGGGCGGCCAGAGCGGCAAAGCGCGCGCGCACACACACACACGAAACACCTGCGGAGCGGCAAAGCAGGAAGAAAAAAAAAACCCACGGGGCGGCCGGAGTGGCAAAGCAGGCGGGGGGGAAAAAAACCCTGCAGGGCGGCAGGTGCCAGGGTGCAGGGGGACTCCCTGTGCTGCAGATGTGCAGCGGAGCGCATGCCTGGTCTAGCGGGAAGGAAGAGAGAGAAGGGGGGGCGGCCAGGACTTCAGCGGGGCGCTCGCCACGCGGCCCCTCTCGCTGCGCTGCCTGCCGGGAGGGCTCTGCGCCGCTCCGGTCAGCTGGGAGGGAAGGACGCGGGCTGCCCTGCCGAGTTTGCTGCAGGGCGCTCCCCTTCTCCGCGCCGCCGCCCCCTACAGGGCGGCCGGAGCGGCAAACCAAAAAGAAAAAGGGGAAGAAAAGGGCGGCTGGAATGCCACCCCTTGGAATCTGCCGCCCCAAGCACGAGCTTGCTCAGCTGGTGCCTGGAGCCGGCCCTGGATGCATACAGACTTCTACATGAGTAAAGACTGTGAAGGACTGCTTACTTTAGAGGAGATGAATAAGTGAAGACATAACCTGTGTATTCTCTGACCTTTCTTACAATACAAGAACAAGGGAGTGTCACAGGAAACTTAAAGGGAGCACATTTAAAACTGGTAACTCCCAAATAAATGCATTTTAACTTGCTCATTGCCAAAGCCAAGTGATTTGCAATATTAAGAAGGGCTACACCCGGACCAGGCCTCAGAGGTTGGGAATATTTGGGTGGGTGGGTGTCCCCAGAATATCCAGTAGCTCAATGGTTAGAGCACTCACCTGGGCAGTGGGACCCAGATTCAAATCCCTGCCCTGGCTGATTTGGACCCAGGTCTCCTATCTCCCAGGTGAGCACCTTGACTACCAGGCTATTGGGTATTTTGGGGTGGTGCTCTGTTTCTCTGGTTGAAGCTGTTTGACTCTGTATAAATATTCATTGTGTGAGAGCAAGTCAAAGTTTGAATCTGTAGCCCACTGGTCAGGGCACTCACCTGGGAGGTGGGACAGTCAAGTTCCAGTCACTACTCCAAATAGGGTGACCAGATGTCCTGATTTTATAGGGACAGTCCCGATTTTGGGGTCTTTTTCTTATATAGGATCCTATTACCCCCCACCCCCGTCCCGATTTTTCACACTTGCTGTCTGGTCACCCTAGCTCCAAATCAGCCAGAGCAGGGATTTGAATATGGGTTTCCCACATGCCAGCCGAGTGCCCTAGCACTGGGCTATTGGTTGTAACGGGGTGAGGTGCCCCTTTCTGATTTGTGAGAAAGGGCTCACCTGGCTGAGATTTCTTACTGCAGGAGAGGGTTCATGGCTAAGAATCCTGGACAGAGATAGGGGTCTCCCTCTAGCCTGTCAGGCAGGCACTTAAGCACCTTTGTGCATCTGGGACTGAAGCCCCAACCCTTTTCTCTGCAGGTCACTCCTGGCTGGCTTAGACAGATTCCCACTCAATGTGCTGGCTCCAGGGGTGAAAGTAACTTAAAGGACTTACCAGTACTCCGGAGTCCTCAGGAGGGGGCGGGGCCTCAACCGGAAGAGGTGTGCTCTCTACTGGAAGAGGCGGGGCCTTTAAATCCCCAGGCACTTTAAATCCGGATTTAAAGGGCCCAGGGCTGGGGCTGTGGTAGCAGCAGCTGGGAGCCCTAGGCCCTTTAAATCACCCCTGGAGCTCCCAGCTGCAGAGGCGGAGCGGAGCCCTGGGCACTTAAATCACCATCAGAGGGGTCCCCGGCCCATGGCGGAGCTTTAAAGGGCCTGGGGCTCCGCTGCAGTAGTGGCAGCCGGGAGCCCCTGGCCCTTTAAATCACAGCCAGAGCCCCGCTGCCGCTACCCAGGGCTCCAGCAGCATGGCTCGGGTGGCGATTTAAAGGGCCCCAGAGGGTAGCAGCAGTGGGAGCCCTGAGCTCTTTAAATTGCCACCTGAGCCCCGCTGCCGGAGCCCCGGGGTAGCAGTGGCAGCCGGGGGCTCCGGCAGAGATTTAAAGGGCCCGGGGCTCCAGCTGCTGCTACCACCCCAGGCCCTTTAAATCGTCCCCAGAGCCCTGCTGCTGGAGCCCTGGGGTAGCGGCGGCGGTGATCCAGCGGCAAGTTAAAGGGCCCAGGGCGGTAGCTGCGGCAGGCACCCTGGGCCCTTTAAATCACTGCCCGAGCCCCGCCGCTGCTACCCCAGGGCTCCGGCAGCAGGGCTCTGGCTGCAATTTAAAGGGCCCAGAGTACATAGACAGCACACCATCTACCATGGGTATAAATTGCAATGTAGATGGTGAGGCACTGCTTAGTTCGAAGAGATTAAAGACACGTCTGAACCCTTAGGGTATGTACCCTACACTGCTCTGCATGTGCCCAAGCAGTGCTTCCCCCGCCTACACTGCTATTTTTATAAGTATAGTGTCCCACTGCCAGAGCCTTTCCCCACCACAGGGAAAGGCTCCGGCAGCTCCCCGTTGCTTCCCTCCTGCAAGAGCCTTTCACTGCAGTGTGGATGCAGCCTGCTTTTCACTGCAGCAGGTAGCTGTGCATGCTCTACATGCTGCCACCAGTGGTGTGCAGTGTAGAAATAAACAAACTCTCTCTGTGCATTGTGTGAGGAATCTGGGCACCTAACTCAGGGCTGACAATACCAGTAGGTGGCAGAGTGCATAGGAGTTGGCACTTGGCATTGTCCCTTTATGGATCTAGCCCCTCTTAACCTTGTCTTGGATAGCTTTCTTTTCCATTGTAGACCAGCTCAGAGAGATGCTACTATCACCCAGCATGTGCAATGAATTTTTAAGGCCTGGTCTACACGGGGGGGGGGAGGTGTCGATGTAAGATACGCAACTTCAGGTATGGGAATACCGTAGCTGAAGTCGACATATCTTATTCCGATTTACCTCCCGACCTCACGGCGCGGGATCGACGGCCGCGGCTCTCCCGTCGACTCCGCTACCGCCGCTTGCTCCGATGGAGTTCCGGAGTCGACGGGGAGCGCGTTCGGGGATCGATATATCGCGTCCGCCATATATCGATCCCCGATAAATCGATCGCTACCCGCCGATACGGCGGGTAGTTTGGACGTACCCTACATTCTCTGCTTTTCTGACCAGGAATTGCTCCCAGACCTACATGTCTTGCATCAGTATATACTATAAAGTGAAGGTGAAAGATCTGGCTGTAATACAACAGGCTGAGAACACAGGCATCCAATTAGTTCCTGAAAAGCATGCTCCGCTTCCTTATTTTATAGAAGTTCCTTCTCGGATGGTTTGGCTTTTGTAAGCTCCTACAGGAGTTTGCTTTGTCAATAAATATTTGCTAAGAAACCAACTCAAGGACGGACTTAACATCCTTGTTATTATGGGATGTGGGGATTTCGGTGTGCTGACGTTGTCTGGACAGCGTCCCAATCTCGGAAAGGTAGCGGGACCATTAGTCACTCCAAATGCATAAATAACTCTTCATGAGACGGTCTCTAGATTGTAGCTTTTTGGGGCAAAGACCTCTTTTTGTGTAGCACCCAGCACAACGAGGCCCTGGTCCATGACTGGGCTGCATTTTCAGGCCTCTTCCAAAGAGACCTGCCAATATCCACTAGCTACATCCTGAGTGGTCAAGTGCTGTGCACCTGTGAGCTGGTCCAGAATCAGTTTGTGGGAAGAGACTGAAATTGACCTCCTTTATAAAGCTCTTTGAGATCTAGTGATAAGCTTTATATAAGAACTAGGTATTATTAATTGGTTGTACATCTCTCTTCTAGCATTTGTGACAAAGTTCCTCCTCTATCTTGGTGGGTCCTGCGCTTATTGGCGGATTTTCTTGCCTCAGAGATTCACCATGTGGGTTGGGGAACAGCCCAGAGACCTTCCCCTCTGGGAGAACCCACAGTCCAGGTCAATTGGGAGGTTTGGGGGGAACCCGGGCCCGCCCTCTACTCCGGGTTCCAGCCCAGGGCCCTGTGGACTGCAGCTGTCTATAGTGCCTCCTGTAACAGCTGCATGACAGCTACAACTCCCTGGGCTACTTCCCCATGGCCTCCTCCAAACACCTTCCTTATTCTCACCACAGGACCTTCCTCCTGGTGTCTGATAACGCTTGTGCTCCTCAGTCCTCCAGCAGCACACCCTCTCACTCTCAACTCCTTGCACCTCTTGCTCCCAGCTCCTCACACTCACACCACAAACTGAAGTGAGCTCCTTTTTAAAACCCAGGTGCCCTGATTAGCCTGTCTTAATTGATTCTAGCAGCTTCTTAATTGGCTCCAGGTGTCCTAATTAGCCTGCCTGCCTTAACTGGTTCTAGCAGGTTCCTGATTACTCTAGTGCAGCCCCTGCTCTGGTCACTCAGGGAACAGAAAACTACTCATCCAGTGACCAGTATATTTGCCCTCTACCAGACTCCTGTACCCCACTGGTCTGGGTCTGTCACACATTGTTCAACCTGTGTGTGTGAATTTTAGTCTTCCTTTGGGACGATAATAAAGTGATGGCCACAGACTCTGAATGATCCCTCTAACATGTCCTGCACTTGGGCTTCTCCCATCTGATGGAGGGGTGCAGGATGGTCTCTGAAATGTGCAGTTCCTGTAGCAGTGCAGTGTTCTGTCAAGAGTTTGTTCCAGCCTTTGCAGTAAACTTAACTTTGAATTGTCAGATGCAAACCAAACACTATGCACTCTTTGAATTGAAAATAATTTCTGCAGAAAATGTCTCCTACTACTCATTGAGCCCTAATTCTGACACTCCCCTTGTGACCTTGGCCAAGTCACTTAACCCATATGTGCATCCATTTTCCAGTCCATAAAATGGTGAGTGATACTACTAAAAAAGATATTGTAAAGCTCTCAGTATTCTACTGATAAAGTAGTGCCCCATACTAATTATTACCACTATGCATGAAGCAGTAAGCACACTTGTGACATAAATGCTGATGCATGATATTTGGTAGGGAATGGGATACTTTATTACAGGAAATACTTGAAAGCAGACTAAGATCACAACATATATGTGATAGCTTCATTGTTTTTTGGTCTTAAACTCAAAATGCAAACAAAATCAACTCAAAATCAAACTCCCTCAGAGTTCCACCACAACTTCAACAACCACCTGTCCATTAAACTCTCTGGAATGCTCCCACACTAACATCAACTTCCTTGACACCATGATCAGCTTCAACAATGGAATCCTACCGCCAACCATATACAAGGAAACGCCTGGATCACCACAGCTACCTTCATAGATCCAGTAACTACTGCAAACCAACCAAGGAAATTGATTATCTACAGCCAGGTACTCAGATACTACAGAAAGTGCTCTGAGGAGAAAGTCTGGGATATATACCTTAGCACACTTAAAACCACCTTCACCAAACAAGGACACTCCACCGGAGAAGTAGATTGCATCATGGAATGGGCCACCTAAATATAGGGTGACCAGATACCAACTGTGAAAAATGGGACAGGGGGTGGTGGATAATA
Organism: Emys orbicularis; assembly: GCF_028017835.1. Taxonomy (NCBI): domain Eukaryota; kingdom Metazoa; phylum Chordata; order Testudines; family Emydidae; genus Emys; species Emys orbicularis. The sequence goes on from NC_088692.1 coordinate 49,631,957, forward strand.
GGTGCCTATATAAGAAAAAGTCCCAAAAAATGGGACATCTGGTCAGCATACCTAAATAGCCTGAGAGAACCTGCTTCAATACAGAAATAAAACCCCTCTGACCACACACCCCTACCACCCCACACTGGAACCCCTGTGGGGTATCATCAAACAGCTACAACCCATACTCAATGGGGGGACCCCATCCTGAAAGAAATCTTTCTTGAGCCCCCACTTCTGGCCTTCAAACTCCCCCGCAGCTTCTCCAAGTGGCAAGTTCATCATCAGAAACAAGCTCCCCACAGACCAGGACACACCCACTCAAAGCGGCACTAGAACAACAGATGCAAAACCTTCAGACAGCTCTCCACTGCTACAATGATCAACACCCACCACAATGCACCTTTCCAGAGTCTCATGGATCCTACACATGTATATCACAACATGTAGTGTAACTGATCCAGTGCACTACATGCTCCAATAACCACTGTGTGAGTGAAACCAGACAGTCATTACACTCTCAAATGAACTCACACAGGAAAATAAGAAACAAATACCCTATTGCTAGTGGATGAACACTTTTCACAAAGCAATCACTCTATCTCTGACCTATCAGTCCTCATCCTCAAAGGACACCCCTGCAACACTTCAAAAGATGAGCCTGGGAACTTAAATTCATAACTCTGCTGGACACTAAAAATCTTGGACTTAACAGAGACACTAGATTTATGGCTTATTACAACAATCTGTAACCCACTAACCCCCTCCTCTTCTGCTATGACTGCAGAGGTGTTAATGGGCAACTCTGCCTTGAATGATCCCTTAGAACAGTGGTTTTAAAACTTTTTCTGGTGACCCAGTTGAAGAAAATTATTGATGCCTGTGACCCCACGGAGCTGGGGATGAGGGGTTTGGGATGTGGGAGGGGCTCAGGGCTGGGGCAGAGGGTTGGAGTGCAGGGGTGAGGGCTGTGGGTTGGGGCCAGGAATGAGAGTTCAGGGTGTGGGAGGGGGCTCTGGGCTGGGATGCAGGAAGGGGCTCTGGTTTTGGGGGGGACTATGGGCTGGGGCAGGGGATTGGGGCATGGGCTTTCCTCTGGTGGCTTCTGGTCAGCGGTGCAGCAGGGGTGCTAAGGCAGGCTTCCTGCCTGTCCTGGGACCATGTTGCACCCCGGAAGCAGCCAGCAGCAGGTCCAGCTCCTAGGTGGAGGCGTGCAGGCACCGCCCCCCCCCAGCTCCCATTGGCCGGGAATTGGCCAATGGGAGTGCAGAGCTGGTGCTCGGGGCAGGGGCAGTGCACAGAGCCCCGTGGCCCCCCTGCCTATGAGCTGGACCTGCTGCAGGCTGCTTCTGGGGTGCAGTGCGGTGTCAGAATGGGTAGGGACTAACCTGCCTTAGCCGGGCAGCACCACTGACGGGACTTTTAACGGCCAGGTAGGCGGTGCTGACTAGAGCCGCTGCAACCCAGTGAGTTACAGTCCGCAACTCAGTACTGTGATGCGACCTGCAGTTTGCAAACCACTGCCTTAGAATATGTGGTAACTACTTATGCTAAACAATCTGTTCCACCTTGTATTTAGCTGTGACCTGTGGGGTACCTTTCCAAGAGCTGAAGAAGAGCTCTGTGTGGCTTGAAAGCTTGTCTCTCTCATCAACAGAAGTTGCTCCAGCAAAAGATATTACCTCACCCTCCTTGTGTCTCTAAAAAAAAATCCAGGGTAGTTACTGGACAGTAGAGAGATTAGAAAATGTTCAATCTGGCTCATGGCTCTAGAGGTCCCTTCCACCTCTACATTTCTTTGATCCTATGTTTCTGTTTCCAGTAGAGTTAACCTTGCCGGCAGAAAAGTTCAAATGAAATCTTAAACCAAACCGTTTGCATGTGCCAAGCAGTATCCTATGTCAGAGGGCAGTAAAACAGATCCGACAATGTCTAGCACTAAAGTAATCATCCAGGAGATCCCACCTTCTGCCACCAGAGAGAATGAAATCCTAGCTAAATTTTGTGTGGGCGTGACTCCAATCTTCTGACCTGTGGGCCAATCTCTCACACACACACACCCTCACCCCCCCACCCCCTTTCTCAGAGGCGGCTTAAATGAGCTACTGTGCAGGAACTGAGGATTGAAATTTGTTAGTGATTTGCTGTGTCCGCTGCAGCACATGCAGCTCGCTAACCAGCTATAGTGTGTATCTGCATATGTATGTGTGGAGCCAAGCTATCCAGGTATCCCCTCACCAACTTCTGTCCATTCCAGTACGTAGGCTTGACCAGGAAGGAGAACACTGACATTTAACTAAATAATTAAATGGCAGGGACTAGGTGAAGGCAGATATTTTTGGGAGGGAGGGGGAAATTCTTTTTGATCAGAGGACTTAGAAATACCCGGTGCAATTAATTGCATCTTAAAAACAAAAATCTTATGCAAAAAATGTGACTGGGGAGTGGCGCGCGCACACACACACACACACACACACACGTTGTCCAGTGTCGTCTTTTATAAAAATTGAGTGCTGTCAATTGCTCAGCCTCCTTGGCTTGCAGGAGAACTGAAATTTGGGAGGTGTTACAGTTGCACATAACAGAAGGCTTCCCCTCCCCCCCCTTATAGGCAAGAAATCCTTGCATTACATAGGGCGGATGATACTTAGGGGATGAATCCGGTTTATTTAGTGAAGGAGGTTGTTGGCTGTTATCTGTAGGACCCTTTCTTGATTTGTTGCAGAAGTTGGAAGGTGTGTAGTTCACAAGACGGATTGCAGGAAGAGAATGGATAGTCTTGTAGCTACGACAGGTGAATGCCACAGAGAAAAACTGAATTCCATCTCTTCCTCTGCTACAGAATTTGAATGTGATGCTGGTTAAGCCACTTAGTGACCAACTCTGAAAATATTGGTATAACTGTGGTTGCCTCACTACTTGGGTGCCCAACTCAATAAACCTGGGGCCTGATTTTCAGAAGTTGAACACTCCACTGCAACTGAAATCCGTGGGAACTGTAGATGCTCTCACCCTGGGCAGTCAGGCAGCAGGGTCCGCAGGAGTAAGCAGGAGCTGGTATAAGTTATCACACCCTCATGTAAATCAGTGGATCTGTGACAACTTGGATCAGCTGAGGATCTGCCCCAGGGAACTCAGGAGACCCTGAGTTTGAATCTTTCCTCTGTCAATGGCCTGTTCTGTGGCCTTGAGCAAGTGACTTGGAGATTGTCCTTACCCACCTCCTGCCAGAGTGTTGTGGATTAATTAATGTCAGTAGAGGGCTTTGTAAAGTCCTACAGTACTCTGAAAAATAGGGCCCTAGGTGTCTCAGCTTAAGTGCTCAGTCACTGAGGCACCCAACTTAGGCCTTGTCTAAACATAAGCTGTACCAATTGAACTAAATCTGTTTAGAAACTGATGTTCCCCTTGTGTGGAAATGCTTAAATTGGTTTAACTTAGTTAAATTGGTGCATCTGTGTGGAGAAAAGGCCTTAGTGGAGTTTTTCAAATTTTGGCCTGAATCTGCCTGTGCCAGTGTCCTGTGTGTAGGACCCCGACCCCCACTCCTCACATGGGTATCGAGAAGTTACATCCGTTATTTGAGTTTCTCAGATCCTTCAGTGATGAGCAACAACACAGAAATGCCCAAGACACAATGGATGACAATCCCATATTCTGTGCAGGGCTCGTAGAGGGTTCAGTAAATAAAGCAGTGGCCACACATTACATGTCAAAGATCAAAACAAATAACTGAGCAGCTTCATTTCCTTAGCCCTGTCCATCCTGTGCATGGAGTGAGGGAGGGGTTCTGTAGAAAATGTGTAATTAGGCTGTACCATAATGCGTACACACAAGGGCTGTGGTTGTACAGGGAGCCTTAATTGTGGCACTTCCTAATTCCTGAGTGATTTACTTTACAACCTGAAAAAACAATTTTTAATGTTGCTTTCTTGTATGTGATAAAAAGCCACTGTTGTGCACTTCCCACTTTCTCCAATAATATCTTCTAGTCTCTTCCCAACTACCCAAGAGAAAAAGCCAGACTGGAAGGTCAAAGGGCCACAGAATCCCAGTTCAAAGTGACTAAATGCTTTCACATCCCTGTCCCGGAGCACTGTGTTCCTAGTTCTCTGCATCTTTGCCTAGCAACATGCATTTCGGAGAAACAGCTCCATCTAGGGGCAGCCCAGAGCACAGATGTGCTGCTTGAGGACACACCACATCTGTGGAGCTTCTGCGGTCTGCAGTCCTTCCCTGGACAACTGCTCTGGGGGAAGCCATGGAGAATGGGGAGCCTGAAGCACCTCTCCTCTGTATGATCAATGGGGGAGGAGGAGACAGGGAAGAGAAGTAGTAGGATGTGAGTTCCCTGCTTTCAGGGGTGAGCTGTTTAGGTATTTTGGACGGGTCTGTGTGGTGGTGGGGGTGGGGGTGGGGGAGATGAATGTGCTCTCCTCTAACATAGGCTGGACAGTTACTGTCCCCACATGCTGCCCTGGGAGAGAAAGTGTGGCTTGCAGAGTATGTGTTGTGAGGCATCTGAGCAGCAAGTCCCAAGGTGTGTGAACAAACCCGCTCATCCTGTAGAGGAATTGGCGAGCAAAGCAAGCTGTGGCACTGGAGACTGACAGGCCCACACTAGTGTGACTAAGCTTTCTGAGTGGGGCTAGTAACATAGCTGAGAGACATGGTTTCCAAAGCTATGACTTTGACACAATATGTCCTTCTAACTTTGGGGTTCTGTAAAAAGCAACAGAGGGTCCTGTGGCGCCTTTAAGGCTAACAGAAGTATTGCAGCATAAGCTTTCGTGGGTGAATGCCCACTTCATCAGACGCAAGTTGGGGTTCTGGTGGGTTCTGGTGGACCCAGCAGAGACAACGTTCCAGTGTGGGACCTTTCCTGGAGAGCAAACCCTAGATCACAGCTGGAGGAGAGATGTTCCTCAGATACTCTAATCCCAAGTGATGGTCAGTAATACCTCACTTCACCCAGTGCATTTCCCAGAGCATCTATGTTACCTGCTGCGCTTAATGAGAGAGGTGCTGCCTTCTGGATTTGCCTCTGCTTCCAAGTAGTCTGAAGCTGCAGCCCCCTGTAAAGTGCATTGGTTACGTTAACCAGCACCAGGCTTCTCCCTGGCTCCGAGGCACACGCTGCTATGCCCTGTCTTGGGCAAAGAGGTTTGTTTCTTTAACAGAAGTTTTCAAACAGAAAACAGTCCTACCTGCATCCTTTGCCCCAGGACCACACCTCCGAGGGGTCTCTGGCACACCAGCTGCTGGCAGCCTCCATCAGCTCTGCTCCCTTCCTGGAGCAGCAGCTGCAGGGCTGCCTACCTGGCCCCTTACTGCAGGGACCCACCATAACTAGCTCCCCTCTGGTGTGGCTTTCCCTTCCCAGGGCTCAGCCTGTCTCAGGCCTGTTACCAGCCCTCTTTAAATAGCTGGATAGGGCTCACCTGCTCTGGTCCAAGGGAGCTGGGATTAGTTTGTCCACAGGGACCAGCTACCCTCTGCCCGTCTCTGGAGGGGTCAAGGGTCTGAGCAGATGTAGAAAGGTCTGCGTTGATGGATGGTGCTCCCTCTGGTATGTACATGAGCTCCCGCACCTTAGAGCATGGTCTAGAAAACTGTCGCGTTTTGCCCTGCAGGGATAGGATGGCCAGGTGTCTGGTTTTCAACCAGAAAGTCTGGTTGAAAAGGGGACCTGACAGTGTCCGGTCAGATCTACTGACCGGACGCCCAAAGTCCAGTTACTGTGGACAGGGGAGGCAGGGAGGTGCCAGGTCATCACCCGTGCCAGCCCCTACTCAGCTGGGCCACCTTCTATCTGCATCCGGTGGCTGCAGCTCCCAGTCCCAGCTCCACAGGCAAGTCCCTTCTGACCCGGGTGGGGGGAGAGAAGAGAAAAAGCAGCGAGCAACCAGAGCAGGGGGGAGAGGAGCGAACAGGGGTGAGGCCTTGGGGGAAGAGGTGGTGGTGGGGCCTTAGGGAAAGGGGTGGCATGGGGGAGGTTCCAGCACTCTTGCTAGTGTTCCCAGTTTTAAAATATTACAAAATTGGCAATCCTATGTGTGGATCTGTCATGCTAATCCATGAGATTAGTGCCAATGACATCAGCAAAGCCAGGGAACTGGACTCTACACAGAGTGCTGTCAAATGCTCAAAGGGAACAACAGAAAACATTTCCTCCCACCTGCTTTCATTGCTGATGACCTTTGGGGCTGCTTGGAAGGTACAAAATTTCCAGTCACAAACTTATTTTCAAGTTGTGACCTTTTAACCCTAGGTAGTGAGAGTGTCTTGTGCAGATGTTAACCACTTGTGTGCAAGGGAATGTCACCTCTTGGTTTGCCACATTGTAAAAAGTCTCTGTGCAGCCATTTGCAAAAGCAAGTGACCTGCAAGTTGAAGGGTTTTGTTCCCGTTTTTGCTCATGTTGATTAGGGGCTCTGCCTCCGCAAATGGAAACACTGGCAGATTTGCCAGGTGCAGTTTTCAGAGGCTGTCTTGTGTTACTTTGCTAGCACTAGACTTTGAGTGCCTCTTTCTGTGCAATGAGGGACATAAGGTCTCTCGGACATAATTTCAGAAGCTCAGAGGGAGGCTTGATGGTTTTGAACCTTATTTTTGTTCCCAATTGCACTGTTCCCTCATCATAGCATCTTCCTAAAATGAAGGGGGAAGCTTTTTTTGGCTGTTGTGTCCCGATCTGAAGTATGCAAGATTGAGTTGACTTGATCAGTTAACAGGTACCTACACTGAGAGAAGATTCCTGATAGTAAAGGGCTCCTTAGTCTGGCAGACAAAGGCAGAATAGGATCCAGTGGCTGGAAGATAATGCTAGATGGATTCAGACTGGAAAAAAAAAATCACATATTAATTGCAGCAATTTACTTAGGGCTTTGGAAAAATCTCTGTCAATAACTCAGGATTAGGGATCTGCCTGAAAGATGTACTCTAGCTCAGTGGCTCTCAACCTTTCCAGATTATGGACCCCTTTCAGGAGTGTGGTTTGTCTTGCATAACCCCAAGTTTCACCTCACTTAAAAACTACTTGCTTACAAAATCAGTGTGGCTGTGACACTTAGACATAAAAATACATCACTGAAAAATTGCTTCCTTTCTCATTTTTACCATATACACCTCTACCCTAATATAACGCGACCCGATATAACACAAATTCGGATATAACGCGGTAAAGCAGCGCTCCGGGGGGGGGCTGCACACTCTGGCGGATCAAAGCTAGTTCCATATAACGCGGTTTCACCTATAATGTGGTAAGATTTTTTTTGGCTCACAAGGACAGCGTTTTATCGGGGTAGAGGTGTAATTATAAAATTGGAATGTAAATATTGTACTTACATTTCAGTATATAGAGCAGTATAAACAAGTCGTATGAAATTTTAGCTTGTACTGACTTAGCTGGTGCTTTTTATGCAGCCTATTGTAAAACTAGGCAAATATCTAAATGAGTTGATGTATGCCCCAGAAGACCTCAGCGTACCCCAGGGTTACGTGTACCCTTGGTTGAGAACCACTGCTCTAGCTCAGCCAGAAGTCATTAGGCTCAATGCAGGACTCACTGGGTGAGGTTTTCTTATGTGGGAGGTCAGACTGGATGATGTTAGTCCTTCTGGGGGAGGGATAGTTCAGTGGTTTGAGCATTGGCCTGCTAAACCCAGGGTTGGGAGTTCAATCCTTGAGGGGGCCACTTAGGGAGCTGGGGCAAAAATCAGTACTGTGAAGGCAGAGGGCTGGACTCAATGACCTTTCAAGGTCCCTTCCAGTTCTATGAGATAGGTATATCTCCATATATTTTAATTTTATTTTTTTCTGCCTTTAACAAAAACAACAATCAATCTCTGGATTAGTGCCTTCTTGCTCATTTACGTGTCTCCATCCATTTGTGTAGCCATTTGCAACATGACTACAGCAGCTGACCACTCCTGTACTATGTTCTGCTGAATATCCTTTGGAAACAAGAAAAGTAGGAGCAACGAGAGACCAACTGAGTTTGCTTTAACATGTGAACTAATTTGTCTCCTAAATCCCTAAATTCCTCCTGGATAATAGCTGGTAAAAGAATCCTTTGTATCTGATACCCTTCAAGTAGGACAAAGCTTCTGCTTCTCTTGGTTTCTTTCTAGATGGATGATGATGTCATTATATAAAATGGCTCTATATGGGCAGCCTTCTCATCCCTGTCAAAGTGTGACAGATTTCTGTTACCAATCTGCCTGAGGCATCAGGTGATCAGGCTGAGGCGGCAGGATCGTTAGGGGAGGAGATGAAGGAGCACACCAAGGGTCTAAGTTTTAAAGCTTTATTAATAAAATAACAGCAGTGAGTGCTGGGGGTTCCCCATGTCCCTCAGGAAGGAAGAAAGCGTTAATGCCCCAAGCCCTAACCCACTTTCATACTCTCACACGTACTACCCGGGGCTGGCCAAACCTGGGTGTAATGTACGAAGAAGGGGAGGGGGGGGGGAAGAGGTGGATGGGAGTTCTGTCCTGTGCACAGGTCATCCAGCGTCCGCTGTTGATCTCCAATTTGCTTCAGCTCTCAGGAGGGTTTTAAGTTTCAGGGGCGTTTCGTTCAGGGACCTCTGGCCCCCGTGCTCTTTGTACCAGTCCAAACTGGCTTTCTGCGGCGTCCTCAGCTTTCCCAAAACGCACCGGCTTCAGGGATGCGAGACTGTTTTCCCCCTCGCTGCTCTTCGCCATCTCACTCATTTTCGCAGCCCCTACAGTTCTGTTCAGCTGAATCCTCCTTTCTCACGGCTGGTGGGGGTTGGAATCCAGGCCCCTGTCTTTCTTGGCAGACAGCAGAGTCGGTTGTGTGCTGTGGCCTTGGGCTGGAGTCAGCGTCTTATCTTCAGACCTAGCTGAAGCGTTGCGTTAGCCCATTCTCTGCTCTTTCCCTCCCTCTTCGGCCTCTCGCACCCTGCAAAGAAATCTTTCACTGCACACTCACACCTTTAACCCTTCTCAGAATACTTTGCAATGCCTGCAATAGCATTAGCATCATACAATGCTGATCTGCTTCCCCAAGAGACCCCCTGAGGGAGGGGGCCCTTGGGGTGTGACAAAAGATGAGAGGGAAATCTACAGCTGGGAGAGCCCCAAGTGAAGGTGGGTTATATCTGTTCTGCGTGACACCGCCTCCAGAGTCCCCATCGGAGCAATGTGCCTAGCCAGGTGGCCACAGAACCTCTGTCAACGGCAGTTGGCAGTTCAGGGGTGCATTGCATACCTTTCTTGAGCCCAGCATATCATAAAGGGAATAAACCCCCCTGCTCCCACCCCATAACTGTTCTTCAGTTCCTCTTTGTCAGAGTGGTCACAGAGCCAGCCTCTCCCTTTCTCCATGTTTCTCCATATAGTTCATGAACAGGTAGACATTGTTGTGATGGGTTCCCCCCCAGGGTGCCACCTGGAACTGAATTACCACTGAGCCTGCCTGACCCACCAGCCTGGGCTCCCTTTACACTGTACTGCTGTGACAGGCCCTCAACCCCCCCTCCAGCACACATACAGGTAGGGACACACCCAGCTACAGCTACATACAGATGCTGAGATCAGCTGTGCATGGGAAAGCTTCAACTAAGGACCTGCCCAGCTACTCAAGTGCCCCCCTCCCACCCCCTGGAGTGTAAACCCAAAATTATACCGTTTTGCCCTGCACAGAGATCTGTACAGCATAAGCTCATGAAATTCATCCCCTCCCTCAATGTGGAGAGGAAATATACAACAGCTTTCTGCCCCAAGTTATAACTCCTGCACACTAGTTTGTGATAAACTAAAAACAAATTTGTTAACTACAAAAGATGGATTTTAAGTGATTATAAGGGATGGCAAACAGATCATAGCAGATTACCTAGCAAATAAACAGAAATGCAATCTAAGCTTAATATAACTAAAGAAATTGGATATGAGTAGCAAATTCTCACCCCTAAATGATGATTTAAGCCGGTTGCAGAGATTCTTAAGGGGCAATCTGCACTTGCTTGCAGCTTAAAAGCCCAGGTATACATTCCTTTTACAGACTAGAAATTCCTCTAACCTGTATTCTGCTTAGTGGGCATTCCCCAGGTGTAAACATATTTGTAATACAGATACACAGTCAATATTCCTAACTTCAGATACAAAAATGATCCATGCATACAAATAGGATAATCATATTCAGTAAATCATAACCTTTTCAATGATCTCACATGACCTATCTTGTATAAATACACCATACTTATGCCATAATCATATCATATAATATCTCTCTGAAGAATGTGGGATGCAGTGTCACAGTTGTGTCTACACCAGAGGTGGGCAAACTACGGCCCGCGGGACCATCTTGCCCTGCCCTTGAGCTCCCAGCTGGGGAGGCTCGCCCCCGGCCCCTCCCCTGCTGTCCCCCCTCTCCCGCAGCCTCAGGTCGCCATGCCGCCAGCGCTCTGGGGGGCGGAGCTGTGAGCTGCTGCCGGGCAGCGCATCGGTGGGGCTGGCTCTGGCCGGGCGGCATGGCTGCCAGTCCTGGTGCTCTGAGCAGCATGGTAAGGGGGCCGGGAGTGTGGGGGGGTTGGATAGGCATGGGAGTCCCGGGGGGCCTGTCAGGGGGTGGGAGTGTGGATAGAGGTTGGGGTAGTCAGGGGACAGGGAGCAGGGAGGGTTGGATGGGTCAGGAGTTCTGAGGGGGGCAGTCAAGGGGCAGGAAGTGGGAGGGGGCGGATAGGGGGTAGGGGCCAGGCTGTTTGGGGAGGCACAGCCTTCCCTACCCAGCCCTCCATACAGTTTCAGAAGCCCAATGTGGCCCTCAGACCAAAAAGTTTGCCCATCCCTGGTCTACACTGTACACTTTAGGTTGGGCTTAGGCTGCTGCATTGGATTATATTTCTTTTTTTGTATTGCCTCAGGCTTTGCCCAAAAGAGTTTGGAAAATGGGTTTGCTCAAGCTAGGGACCTTGACTTGAATGCTTGTGTTCCCAAATATGCCTAAGATGTACCTGGCAATTGTTCTATCTACCATGTACCTGCAAAAGGGTCCACAGTGTTCATCCCCTAGTAAAACCATTTTTAAAGAGTGTCTCAAACTGCCCTTCTGGGACTGTAACCTGTCATTGAACAAACCCAAGGCAGCCCTCTTGAGACCCCGGGATCTTGCAATCTCTGCCATTTCTCACTGAAGATCTCCTTTTTAGAGCCATTACTTGGCCAGGAGGGTCTGAGTTGCACGCACTTAGAGCCAACCAATTTATGCTGTGTTCCCCACACAGCAGGTTGGCCATGCTTCACCGTTGACTTATGACAAAACTGCATCCGATTTTTGTTGACCAAGCTGTGATGGAGACTGTCTCTTCTCTAAAAGCCACACAGGGGAAGGGAGGCTACAGGCTCTGGATGGTAGTGGTGGAACTGACTGCATGTGGTCTTTGGAGAAAATTCTGAACGTCACGCCATCTCAGTTTAAAATCTATTTCTGTGGATAAGAGACTGTGTTTAGTTACGCTGTGAGCTAGCAGGCGTCCTGTATCTGAATGTCTCCGGGATCACTTGGCTAAAATGGTGGTGGTGTGGTTTTTTTTTTTTTTTTTTTTTTTTTTTTCCAGCATTCTCCAATCTGCAGTCCATAGGACTGCTACCTGGAGTTCTGTTCACACCTTCGCAAATCAATGTTCTCTGGATATTTCAGCAAGAGCAGATGCTGGTTTTGAGGAGGCGGGGTTTCAATTGCTGTTCAGCTCATAGGTTTCCTCTGCTTGCCTGCTAAGGGAAGTCCCAGTGGCCAGGCACCTATGGCGAAGCTCTGTGGAAGCAATGGAGGGGAGGGGAGGGGAGGGGAAGAAAGGCTCACTTACCAACAGTAGCTCTTGCTCTCCAAGTGTGTTGCGGCCTCAGAGCTGCACTGCCCCCCCCCCCCCACTCCCTAGGCATCTGTTAAATATGGAGCTCAGGGAAGGTTGGACAGGTGAACAGGGCCGGCTCCAGGGTTTTGGCCGCCCCAAGCAGCCCCTCCCCCCCCCCAAAAAAGCCACGATCGCGATCTGCGGCGGCAATTCGGCGGGAGGTCCTTCACTCCGAGCGGGAGTGAGGGACCGTCCGCCGAATTGCCGCCGAATAGCTGGACCTGCCGCCCCTCTCCGGAGTGGCCGCCCCAAGCACCTGCTTGCCAGGCTGGTGCCTGGAGCTGGCCCTGCAGGTGAAGCATTCATGCCTTTAGTCTGTGTGATGTGTTAGGCTCCAGGGAATGGCACATGCCCCATAGCTGCCAAATACTGCTCCAAAATGGTTCTGTGGGCAGGTGCATGACTCCCTGGAGGCAAAGTGTTTGGAGAACAGGCTCTGTTCTTGGTAAGTAACTCACTTGCGCCCATCAGGTGTTAGCATTGGAGTTTGTTTTATGAAATGGTTAGCCTTGTAACATGTTACCACAGAGGGAATGGAGACCATGGAAGCTTTTGTGAAATGTGCTTACCGTCCGCTCTCACAGTGACTTGGTTCAGAGCATTACGAGCAGGGAGCTTTTCTGCCTCCTGGAATTTCTTCAACATGCAAATCCCACCTCTGAGCTTGGAAGTGCACTTTGTGTCAAACTCTGCTGCAAACTCACTTGTTGCCCATCCGTAGGTGGTCAGGCCCCAGGCCTGCTCCTCGGGGCAAGTAGTAGGGTCCATGGTCTCAAGTGCCATCTAATCAGAATACTTTCTAGAGTGCAGTTTCCTGCTTTGTGCACACAGCTGTAGAGAGTGCGCAAAGCACTCAGGTGCTGTTTTTCTTTCTTTTTTTTTTTTAATCTAGCCTTTCAGACTCTCATAAAATGTTCTTGCATTTCTGCTGTTAATGACCATTTCATTTCACAGGCTTGGTTACAATTTACAATGTAGCTTGCTTATCCTGGCAGGCAGCTGTGGCCTTTTAATAGAGACTCTGACCTGTGCAAGATGACTTATCATTAATCTGTCAACATAACCGTTTAATTTCTGCTTCTTTCCATGCTTTTTGGTCTAATGGTTTTGTTTGCTGTTTCTGCTTAGCTTATCAGGCAACCGATTATCTCCCTCCAGCTTTAGAAGGTAAATCTATATTCTATTAAACTTCTCTGACCAAATCCTTTCCTGGACCTGTGACTTGGCATGACTAACCTTTAGTGCTTTGGTACTAGCTGAAGAGAGCATGGCACTTGTATAATGTGCACGCGTGAGATTCTGCATGCTTGAGTCTCTGCACTTCAAGCAAGTAGTAAACAGGCTGGTGTTTATCACACACAATTCTGGGAGATGCAAGGACTATCCATCTTCACCACTGAAAGGGTGGGGGCGGGGAAAGGGCTGTTCAGCTATTTCTTACTATTAAAGAGAGACTTTCACACAGGGATATGCTTTAAAAAATAGACGTCACCTTGTTCAAATAAGAGCTCTTTCCCCACAAGCTGCCCTTGCAACCTAGATTCTCCTTAGCCAGACTGCAGTGAAGCCATATTTGTGCCATAGATCTATTGTAAACATAGACTGTTGTAAAGTCAAAGCTGGAACTATTGCTTCCCTGCAGAAGCGAGTAGGCGAGGATGAGCTGGTGGGGAAGAGGTCCTTCCAGAGTGATTGCTAGCCTCCAGGATTGCTGCCAAAAGGGGTGAGGAAAGAGAATCCACTCCAAGAGCCACAGGAAAGGCGAAGAGATTTTTTTCAAGCCTGCTTTGTCCAGAGGTTTCCCTAGTACAGAAGTCCCTCTTTAATGTAAAAAGGCTATTGAATTGCCATCCTTTTGTACTTCCTTTTAGAATCTGCTCAATTTTATGTGCTTCTGATCTGTTGCTGCAAACAACATGCAGATGTGGGAAGGTCGAAAAGCAAACAGCTCCCACTTACACTCTGCAAAATTTCAGGAGCACCCAGAAAACGAGTACATCAATATATGAAGCAGCTTGAATCAGACAAGTTTTGCTGTGGCCAAATGATAAGGGATAGTGCAGCACTTTCAGAGAGTTAAGGAGTTGCTGGGGAAATGACCTAAAACTGGAAGCCTCTAACAAAAAGTCTCCACCATTTACCCAGTGGCTACTGTGGTTCTTGCTCCTCTGCAGAAGATTAAATGGGTCACTAAGGCCATGCTGCTAGCGACACAGCTTGTCTGAGGCCCAGTCTCCAGTGCTCTGCCTTTTATTCAGCAGTCTTTGGAGTTTTACCTCTGGCTCTGGAGTTTGCACAATATGGGCCAAGTTTATCCCTGGTGCCACCCACTGACCTCAGTGGTGTTACACAAGGGTTGAACTTGGCTGTATATTTCAGTGTATGCATCACTGGTCTGTGGAGGATGCTGTATAGTTGGCACTCTGTTTATTTTGCTGCTACATGAAATGCTGCACTGGTGCTTGGGAAGTTCTTTGAACTTCATCTACATGAATTTAGAAAGCATTTCCTGGGACTGAGACCAGGACTAAGACAACACTCACATGAATTCATAACAAGGCCACTAAACCCCCACCAGTGACTGTCTTCAGGCAGGATCGCCTGCTTTGCCCTGTAGCAGTGGGAGTAGCCCCATGAGCTCTTCCTTGTGCTTGTGGAATTCACAGTCCTGGATTTCCTGCAAACTGCCCTTAGCAGGAAGCAGGAGAATGGAAAGGGACGTAGCAGCATTGTGATGGATTGCTTGGTAAGCTGGGGGCAAGAAAATAGTGTACATTTTAATACGGCTCAATGTAAATGTATACCTCTAGGAAAAAAAATGTAGGCCATACTTGTAGGGTAGAGGATTCTATCCTGGGAAGCAGTGACTCTTGCAAACGATTTGGGGCTCATGGTGGATAATCAGCTGAACGTGAGCTCCGAGTGTGACACTGGCCAAAAATTTAATTTTTCAATGCATAAATGGGAATCTTGAGTAGAAGTAGAGGGTATTTTATCTCTGTATTTGGTACTCGTGCAACTGCTGCTGGAATCCTGTGTCCACAGCTGAAGAAGGATGTTGAGGAAACTGGAGTGGGTTCAGAGATGAGCTAGAAGTATGATTGATTAAATTAATTAAAGGATTAGACATTGAGCTCCTTGAGTGTATCACTATAAGGAATAATCTATTTAGTTTAACCGAGAAGGTTAATGGGTGATTTGATTAGTCTGTAAGTACCTATATGAGGAACAGCTATTTACTAATGGGCTCTTTCAATCTAGAAGAGAAAGGTATAACATGATCCAATGGCTGGAAGTTGAAGTTAGACAAATTCAGTGTGGAAAGAAGGTATGAATTTTTAACAGAGTAATTAATCCATGGAACAATTTACTGAGGGTCATGGTGGATTCTCTATTGCTGACCATTTTTAAATCCGATTAGATGTCCTTCTGAGAGATCTGCTCTAGGAATTACTTTGGGGAAGTTCTATGGCCTGAGTGATACAGGACTACAGGAGGACAGATTAGCTGTTCACCATGGTCCCGTCTACTCTTGGAATCTATGAATCTCCTGCTAAATCTGTAGGTGATGTAGGTCCCTGCTGCCGTTGGAGCTGTGTAGGCAGCTGTCACAGCTCAGAGCCCTGACAGAGGGCTCAGCTCTGGGTCCAAGCTCTGTGTATCCATTTACTCTTTAAAAATGTAATGACGTGAGGGTAGCTGATGAAAGGAACTGAATTTCCAGCCCTCAGGGCTGAAGTTGGCTCACTGAACAGGTCAGCAGCAGTGCCTACCTGTGACCTAGGGGAACCCCTCTAAGAGTCAGGCTCCTGGGACCTTCCATTTGCTCCTTCTGCTGATACTGCCCATACTGAGGCCAGCTAGCACCAGTCATGGAGCTGTCAGTAACTGTTTCTATGAATCTCTACCTCCTGCCCCCCCCCCCACTTCTCCTGCATGTTTATGGAAGCTGAACACTTTGTTTTGTCTTAAGCCTTTTCTTATTGCAGGTGGTACTGCATGAACAGTGTTGCCAACTGTATGGTAGTACGTGGTGTTTCTCCTAGAGCCCCAGCTCCTGGAGTCCTGTGATGATATGAGAATGTCATATTTTAAAAAAAGAGTAACTTTCTATCCTTTCTGGTTGCAGGGGGAAAACCTGAAAATATGATCCCTAAAGGCCCCCCAAAGCAGAAGGCAAAGACCCAAATTTTAAAAATGCCAGGAAATTTTTAAAAGTGCTGAAGCAAATCTCATGGTTTTTGGGGGGCTGAACTAAAAACTTTTTTGACACTGTGAGATTAGCAATACTGAATCAATACACACTGTATCCATTCAGTGCCATACGTGAATAGCACTGAAACAGCTCTAAGATGCATCTTATGAACTTCATAGAGTCTAGTAGCTCCTTGGACAGTTCAGGCTAGTGCTTCAGTCTGAACTTGCTATGCCCACACATTACAGTGCATGAGCTTATATGGTCCCTAATGCCTAGATGCTGTAGCAGGAGCTAAAGTAAAGAAGTTGTGCCAGCTTCACGGACAGTTCCCCACCTCTGAGAGGTGTAAGCCAGGCTCAACCTCCTGTAAGAGGGTGGGTATGTATAATGCCCTTAAAGGCCTTTTTACTATTAACTCAAGCCTTTGAAATAGGGGCATGTACTTGTCAAAGGGACCATGTCAATTAAAACTTGATCCCAAAATGCCTATTCTGTAAATCCTAAACCGATGAAAAAACTTGCACAGTTAAAATAGAAGTCTAATAAAGAGGTGCCTCCCTTCCTCCCCCCACAGTGCGAGACACCCACTCAGTGCAGCACCGGCAATCTAAAAGTGCAGCTGCTTTCACTGGTTTCTTTTATTTAATTGTCTTAATAAGAAACGCAACTAGTAAACATAAGGCATAAATAGTGAGACGTGAACAGGCTTTTCAGAATTGTTTCTCTGTTAGTGTTCATAGCTCTAGCAGCGCAGCAATGACTGAGCAAAGTACCAACCAGGGTAAGAGTGCCTGGGAGGGAATTTAAAATGAGACCATTAGAATCCAGTGAGAGGCAAGGAGGGACATCTGAAGGCAGGTGTTGGGTTGTCATAGAGTTTAAAGCCAGAAGGGAACACCAGATCATCTGATCCGATCTCCTGTAAATCACAAGCTGCCAGCACCTGCAGACTAAACCCAGCAACCAAAATTAGAAGAAAGCATTACAGCCCAGAGGCAACTAAACTGTTCTGTGCCCCAGCCAGAGACTAGGGGTATGGCTGCACTTCCACCCCCCCTGAGCGGCAGCGGCTTTGTCGGCAGGAGAACACTCCTGCCAACAAAGCATTGTTCACACCGGCGCTTTTCATCGGTACAACTTTGGTCATTCAGGGAGTTGGTTTTTTAACACCCCTGAACGACAAAAGTTTTGCTGACGAAGTGCCAGTGTAGACAAAGCCTAGAAGGGACCAAGGTGCACCAATGCCTGAGGCCCTGCAATGACAGGGAATTAAGTGAGGTACATCCAGATAATCCTGTCAAGTGACCAACACCCACATGCTGCAGAAAAAGGTGGAGCGCCCCCCCCCCAAGATTACTTCCAGTCTGATTGAGGGGAAAATTTGTTCCCAACCTCTCACATGACGATCTGTTAGACCCCAGCATATAAGGAAGAACCAGCCAGCCAAGCACATTACTTGATCTTGGGGTGGAGAACCCTTGACTTTGTTTCTAGTAACCTAATCTGAGCTCTAAGAACTGCTTCTTGATTCTTTTAGGAGCACCTTCTGCACAATCATTGCTCAGCTGACTGAGGAGACCCAGCCGCAGTTTGAAACTACCCTCAAATCTCGTGCTGTATCTGAGGAGTCTGATGCCAAATTCACATGCATAGTAACAGGTAATGATGCCATCAGTGAAGTGACCGATCCATTACTGCTCCTGGTTAGTAGGAGTGGGGGTCGGGGGTTGCCAACTCGCTCAGTTTTATTGGAAGATGCATTTTCATTGAATGGCTGGAAGTTGAAGCTAGACAATTCAGACTGGAAATAAGGTGTAAACTTTTAACAGTGTGAGAGTGATTACCCATTGGAACAATTCACGAAGAATTGTGGTGGATTCTCCATCCCTGGCAATCTTAAAATCAAGATTAGATCTTTTGAAAAGATCTGCTCTAGGAATTAGTGTTGGAAGTTCTCAGGCTTGTGCTAGATTAGGGGTTCTCAAACTTCATTGCACCATGACCCCCTTCTGACAACAAAAATTACTACACGACCCCAGGAGCTGGGGGGGACTGAAACCCAAGCCCACCTGAGACCCACTGCCCAGGTGGGGAGGCCAAAGCCCAAGCCCACCGCTCTAAGTGGGGGTGGTAGGGAGGAACCAAAGCACAAGGGCTTCAGCCCCAGGCAGGAGGCCTGTAACCTGAGCGCTGCCAAGGGCTGAAGCCCTTGGGCTTTGGCTTTGGCCACAGGCAGTGGGGCTTGGGCTTCTGCCCCAGTAAGTCTAAGCCAGCCCTGGCGGCCCTATTAAAATGGAGTCATGACCCACAGTTTGAGAACTGCTGTGCTAGATAACAGTGGTTCCTTCTGGCCTTGAAATCTGACTCTCTCTCTCTCTACATGATATCTCTGCTAACCCTCCAGCTGCTGGAGACAAGTGATTACATGAGAACAGCTTGAAAACATGACCCAAGTGAGTCCAAAAGGCAAATGCAAATAACTTTAAAATCAATTTAAAAAAAATCACATTTGAGGAAGGAGTGGGGGTGATTTATCGGTGTTGAATTCTTGGGGTTGTTAATACTGCAGCTTGCTCACTGATCGCTTACAACAAAAAGCTTGCACCAGAGCGAAGCTGGTGTTGGTTACTAACTGGGAAGGCCATAATAGAACTGTTTTCTTGAGTAGCCTCTCAGAGGTTTGCTATCTCAGGAATGTGCAGTTTGCAGCTGAATCTCGCTCTGTTAAAGAGCCTGTTTTGACCCTCGCCTTTGATCTCACATAGGGTACGTCTACACAGCAAAGAAAAACCCGTGGCTGGCACATGCCAGCTAACTTGGGCTTGCGGGCCTTGGACTGTGGGGCTGCTTCATTACTGTGCAGACTTCCAGGCTAGGGCTCCAGCCCGAGCCCAGATATCTACACAGCAATGAAGCAGCCCCACAGCATGAGCCCCAGGAGCCTGAGTTGCTGGCATAGGACAGCCGCAGGTTTTTCTTTGCTGTGTAGACATACCCCCAGGGAGAGCACAGATGGGGTTGTGCCAGCGGAAAACCTGTGCTTCCTAGCCCTGGTCTACACTGGGGGGGGATTGATCTAAGTTACCCAACTTCAGCTACATGAATAACGTAGCTGAAGTCGACATACTTAGATCTACTTACCGTGGTGTCTTCACTGCGGTGAGTTGACTGCTGCCACTCCCCCGTCGACTCTGCTTGCGCCTCTCTTGGTGCTGGAGTACAGGAGTCGATGGGAGAGCGCTCAGGGGTAGATTTATCGCGTCTAAACTAGACGCGATAAATCGATCCCCACTGGATCGATCGCTGCCCGCCGATCCAGCGGGTAGTGAAGACATACCCTTAGAGTGCTGGTCTCTGTGTGTATTCCACTGTGGTTATGCATGTGCGCCCAGAGCCGGAGAATTTTTAAAGCAGTGTCCAGGGCTGTCCTTACCTGTATGCAAACTACACAAATTTCCTGGTGCCCTACGCAGCTGCGTGCTGCTCCAGCGGCCAGCCCAATCCCCCGGCCAGCTGAGCCGTCCAGGAAAGCTCCGCTCTGTGCCCACCTCACCCCTGCTCCGCCCCAGCCCCACCCCCACTCCACCCCTTCCCTGAGCTACGTCCTGGGGGACTGCAGCACGGGTTGGGCGCGCCCTACACTCACTGGGCAGCGGGAAGTGGAGTGACTGGGCTCCAACCTGCTCTGCTCTGCCGGCTCGGGATGGGGGGGCAGTTTCACCCCTGTCCTTCAAGTCTCAAGCCTGTTCCTGCCCCGCACAGTCCTTGGGTGCAGCCCCCCCCCCCCCCCCGCGGAGGCCTGGGGCCAGTCCTCCCCCCCCGCACGGGGGTGGGCTGCATAGGGCACCAAAATATCTAGGGATGGCCCTGGACGTGTCCATTGGCTTGTGCATGTGTCCTTGCTCTCCTTGTGCCTCCAACCGTGTGTGACTGATGGACCGACCCTCCCAGTCTGGTGCTCTCTGCCCTCCAGGCCTAGCTGGACCCACAGGACGGACCCGCCTTTCCTAGTACCTGGCGCCGCATCTTCCTGTGTGTGTGTGTGTGTGTGTGTGGTGGGAGCATGCAGAGTCACATGCCTCCCTCCCCCAGATTTTTGCCAGGAATCTGATTCACACCAGAATGTGGCCAGCAGCAGCCTTTCAGCACTGTGTGGGAGGGAAGGGGGGAAAGGGATGACCTGGCCCTTGTCTTTCCAGAGCTCATCTCTTCTTGCCCGCACAGTGTTGAAAGGCAGCTAACACCTCCAGGTTGGTGCTGGCCACCGACATAACCCATCTGCCTCCTGTCCCCCGGCTACAATGCGGGCAGGAAGGGGTTAAGCCCTAAGGACATGTTGTGCACCAGGGTCCAGGGAACCTAACTGCAGGGGCTTCAGTGGCCACAGAGCTTGGCCAGAGAGGTGGCTCAGCAGGGGAGGGTGCCTAGGGGACAGAGCAGCCCTGAGCTCCCTGGGGGCAGGACCTGCGGTGGGGAGGGGGGGCAGGTGAAGAGGGTGCTAAGCCCCTGCGGGAGGTTGCTGTGGAGCCTGCAGGTTCGGGGCAGGAACAGGCTGGAAAGTGCTCTTTCCCTTCTCCCCCCTCCCCTCCCACCCACCCACCCACCCACCCACACACACACACACACACTCCAGAGCTGGCATGCAGTGGGGGCTGCGCTGATGGCCTGCCACCTGCCTTGCACACCCACCCCCCTTGTCGGTCATTGGACCCCCCCCCACACACACACCCCAATGGTGGGCGGATGGCTGGCGAGCAGGGATCAGGCCAGCAGCTGGACCCACCAGTACTGATGGTTGGGGGAGGCAGAAAATATGGGACAATTTTCCTATTTTAAGAAAAAGTTGGAACACCTGAAGGAGGGCTTAAATATGGGACTGTCCCTTTAAAAACAGGATGTCTGGTCACCCTACCTTTTTGTTTATCTGTAAAACCATGTGTATATTTGTGAATAGTTTTTAGAAACTTTAGAATTTTAGTTTATTCAATGTTTTGTTTTGTTTTTTCTTAAAATGTTTATAGTTTGATAGTTTAGCTTCCCTGTCATGGGGTGCCCTGCCCTCCACCCTCCCTTACCCCATTATGGGGACAGGACTATGCCCAAAAGTCCAGTCTTCAAAATGTATGCTTTTTGCCCATATTCCTCATCAGTCAGCGATGACCATCAGTGTACTGCCTCAGGGAAGCCCACATTGTGGCAAGGTGCAGTATCTCCCTCTCGTTCCCCAGTCATATCTGAGAGGTGTGAGAGCTTCCCCTTCAGAAGCGCCTAATGGAAAAGGCCATGAGGCTGCAGTCACCCAGGCTGGGTACACCCACACCCGTATATTGTCCTGACTCAGCAAGTAGTGCGCCTTCCCGCCATGAGGTCTGACTGAAGTGAAGGAGTCTACTGCCAGAGATCCCTTGGCAGGGTCTTCTCAGGACAACCAGGAGCATTCTCATAAACATGAGAGCAAATCCTCCTCCAAATCCACTTTGAAGCAGTCTGGGTCAGCCCTGCCTAAATCAAGCAGGTCTTCAGAGAACATAGGATGCCCTAAGTCTCAGGGGTATGACAAGAAAGCTCACAGGTCTATGGCTCCAGCAGTACCAACTGTGATCTGTACCATCTAAGCATGAAGTCTGTGGTCCGATGGCACTGATAAAAGGGAGTCATCAGCTACCGACGGAACCGACTCTGTCTTGCTCGAGTGTGGCAAACACTGTTATTACTCTGGCTCCATTGGTTCGGGCAGACCCCTCGCACTCTGGGAAGAGCCAAGTCTTATGCTCCTCCTTGAATGTTTTTGCTATCCCGGATCCAGTGTCTCCTTCCCTCACAAGGGAGGGCCTGACTCCACTGGGAGATAGGCTTCTCCCGCAAGTCACATCTCCCATTCCTCCCTCAAATTGTGACTTCCCTTCAGTGGGACCATCAGTGCCACCAGTGGATCCAGAATCATCCTCTTCTTTCTCGGGAGACACTGAGCCACCCTATGAACCGATGCGTCCTCCTCTGAGGCATGCTTTAAATTTTTTTAACTTAAATCAAACCCAGGATCCAAAAGTTTGGATAGGACATAAACCCGGGCCCTGAGCTAACCTCTGTGGGAATTAAGAGGAAATTACCCCTGTGGGCAGGTTATAGTATTGTTGTCCCCTTTGGGGTACTTGCTGTTCCTTTGTGGTATTTGGTGGTGGCCTGTGTCAGTGACAGAATACTAGGCTAGATGGTCCTTGGACTGGCAGTTCCTATTAACAAATAATATTTAGTACAGATTTTTACAAAACCTAAGCATGATTGTCACCTCTTTCTGGGCTCGTACCTAATCAGGAAATTTGTACCAAATACCCATGCTATGGTTAAAAGGAGGTCTGCATCTGCCAGCTGCAAAGCTTTATAGCTCACCATCCGACACTGAGATGGCTAACAAGTGTTGAACAGTTGCTGCCCTTGCTGGTTATTGCTCTGTAAGGCTGCTGTTGCTTCCTCTCCTGTGTGTTTGATTTGATTTATTGCTTCCTCTCCTGTATCCCTTCCTCTCTACTTCACTTAACTGCTCTAGGAATACACACGTGTGCATGTGTGACAGTCCTCTCTCTCTCTCTCTCTCTCTCTCTCTCTCTCTCTCTCGCTATCTCCCACCTCCCTCTTGGAACAACTTGGGCAAACTCCTAATGTCTGTTGTGTAGGAAACTGAGATTGCACCAAGTCAAGGAGAAATATCAGCTCTTCAAAGCATATCTGCCTTTGGCCTAATGCTACAACCATTTCTGGAACCCTTCCCCAATTAGAACACAAATTGCTCCTCACATTTAGGAGGCATGGGCCATTTGGCTGGTATTTGCTGAAGTTATTTCCTCTGCTGGAATACTGTGTTCATTTCTGGTGTCCACAAATCAAGAAACATTGAAAACTAAATGTAATCCCTTTTCTATTACTTTAATAGTGCAAAGAGCAAATCAGGCACTTAGGGACTAACAGCAAGAATTTTTGCTATAAGCTGGGGGCCTTATCAGTTGGAAGGGACAGAGGGAGAGGAAGACCTAGATTCGTTTGTTGATCACAGGATGACTGAGCCGCCAATGTGAAGCAACCATGGAAAAAACTAATACTATCCTGGGATGCAGCAGGAGATAACTCTCCAGCTCAGCCATTAGTACCTGACTTTGCATACATTATTCCGTGGCTTGGTGGTTCAGAATCTAAATCTTACTTATACAGCAGCAGAACTCAACCTCTGGTTCTCCAGTGGCCCCTGATCTTCATAGCCCTGCGCTGGCCCTCTTCTTGAGCCTGAGTTAGATATATAGACCATCTATCAGGGATGGTCTAGACAGTATTTGGTCCTGCCATGAGGGCAGGGGACTGGACTCAATGACGTCTCGAGGTCCCTTCCAGCCCTAGAATCTATGAATCTATGAGAGCTATTTCCAGTAGACAGGGAAGTGTTCTTGCCTTTTGTACAAGGCATTGATGAGACCTCATCTGGAATACTGTGTGCAATTCTGGTCTTTTATGTATAAGAAAGATTAACTCAAACTGGAACAAGTGCAGATAAGAGCTACTAGGATGATGAGGTGAATGGAGAACTTGCCTTATGGAGACTTAAGCTTGGCTTGTTTAGCCTAACCAAACAAAGGCTGAGGTGAGATAGGATTGCTCTCTATAAATACATCAGAGGGACGAACGCCAGCGAGGAAGAGTAGGTATTTAAATTAAAGCCAATGCTGATACAAGAACAAATGGATATAGACTGGCCATCAATAAGTTTAGGCTTGAAATTAGATGTAGGTTTCTAACCATCAGAGAAGTGAAGTTCTGGAACAGCCTCCCAAGGGGAGCAGTGGGAACATAACACCTAACTTCAAGACTGAGCATGATAAGTTTATGTAGGGGATGATATGATGAGGTTCATAATAGCATGTGGCCCATCTGTGACTGAAGTTAGCAAATATCTCCAATGGCCAGGACATTAGAGGGGAGAGCTCTGAATTTCTAAAGCAAATTCTTTCTCAGGTGTCTGGTGGGTCTCACCCACGTGCTCAGGGTCTAACTGATTGCCATATTTTGGGTCAGGAAGGAATTTTCTCCCGGATCAGATTGGCAGACCCTGGGAAGTTTTTGCCTTCCTCTGCAGCATGGAGCTTGGGGTCACTTGCTGGTTTGAACTAGAGTAAATGGTAGATTCTCTGTAATTTGAAGTCATTTTAAATCAAGATTTGAGGACTTCAGTAATTCAGCCAAAGGTTATGGGCCTTCTACAGAAGTGAGTGAGGGTCTATGGGCTGCAATGTGCGGGAGGTCAGACTAGATGATCATGATGGTCCCTGCTGGCCTTAAAACCTATGAATCTAAATTGGAGAGTGTTCCAAGAAGAGCTCTGAGAATGATTCAAGATTTGGAAAACGTGCATTACGGAAAGACTCAAGAAGCTCAGTCTATTTAGTTTATCAAAGAGAAGATTAATGAGTAACTGTAATAGTTACATAGTCATAGTTACACAGGGAACAGGAATTTGATGATAGAGGCTCTTCAGTTGAGCAGATAAAGTAACAAGATCCAATGCCAGACAAATTCAGACTAGAAATAAGGGGCCCATTTTTAACAGTAAGGGTAACTAACCATTGGAACAATTTAAGAAGAGGTGTGGTGGATTGTCCATCACTGGAAAATGTTTAGTCAAGATTGAAAAGGTAGGTTCTAGTTCAAACAAGAATAAATTCAGAGCAGTCATACGGCCTGAGTTGAACAGCAGCTCAGACTCGATGAACACACTGGTCCCTTCTGGAGCATCCAAGGAAAATGAGATGAAGAATTTAACTTCACCAGTTAGAAGATTAGGCTGGGATAAGGCAAAACATCAAATTAGTAACATCAGCACCTGTTGTCTTAAATGTAGAATGTTGCAGTCTGCCAACTTGGCAGCTAAGCTAACCAGCCCCACCATATGAGGGTGTGTCAAAAGCCCAGCTTGGAATCTTTCCCTCAGACAGCTTAGGCAAGGTGCCTTGTGGTCAGTTTGAAGGACTGTGTTTGTACAACCCCCTGTGGTGGTTTCACTCTTTCAGGTGGAACAAAGCTCCCACAAGCTGGGAATATTATGGTCCAATTTCCAGGGCATGGGGTCCCTGGCACGGCATGCAGTAGCAGGGTGGGCAGGCACCAGTATAAGTATGAGCTAAGAGTACAGTGTTTAATCTGCTGCTTGGACACAGTCCTTGGTGTGTGTGATCCCTCTGTTACCTGATATATAGGCAGCCTACTGGAAGGCTAGAGCGCCAGTGGCCAGAAAAAGAGTGATCTGATTGTGGCATAAAGTATCCTATGCACTGTTTTTGGTTTTTTTAAAACAAACACTCTGCGGCAGCAAGTCTCCAGCCCAGGCCAGCTGAGTCGGGCTTGCACGGCTAATGCTATGAGACTAAAACTAACAGTATAAATGTTCCTGCTGAGGCAGGCGCCCAGGCTCTGGCGAGTGGGGAGAGTCTCAGAGTCCAGGCTACAGCCCGAGCAGGAACATCTACATGGTTGTTTTAGACCCTAGTGCGAGCCGGAACATGGTCTACACTACAGGGTTAGGTCGACGTAAAGCAGCTTATGTTGACCTAACTTGGTCAGCGTCTAGTGCTCCCGCCGATGTAAGTCGCCCACTACCTCAACTTAATTCCACCTCCGTGAGAGGCGTAGCACTTAAATCAATGTAGTTAGGGTGATGCAGTGTCTGTGTAGACACTACATTACTTAACATTGGCTGTCAGCCCTGTGTGGAGCTGACAGCTGGAGGTCCCTTCCCTCCTCATGCTGACAGCCTGACCCGCTAGCCAGGTGCCGGGCTTACAGACTCAAAAGACTGTCAGCACCGGAGCAGGGGGTGCCCAGCTGTGAGCCCCAGGCCCAGCTGCCAGGTTGGGCTGTCAGTGCCAGGGGGGTGGGGCAATTGTGAGCCCCACACCTGGCTGCTAGCTGGAACTGTCATGCTGGGGTGGGGGGTGAGGCAGTTGTGAGTCCAATGCCTGGCTGTCAATGCTGGAGCTGGGGACTCTAGCTGTTGGTGCCTCTCAATGCCTCCCACAGTTCAGGCAGTGGAAGCACTCCTGGTGCACCACCGCCAGAAGAAGCAGAATGTGGATGTGAACTGCCGCTTTAATTACTGCAGTGGCTGTACGTCGACTTGGCTTAAGCTGACTTAATTTTGTAGAGTAGACAAGCCCATAGTCAGTTGATCCGGGCTCTGAGACTTGCTGCTGAGAGGTGTTTTTTTTGCAGTGTATACATACCCTGAGTTTCATGGATGTGCAGGAGGGAAGAAAAGACTCTTCCCTGCCCCAACCACTGCATGGTGGGTAAGTGACCTATGCAAGAGGTTTTTAAAAACCTGTTTGTGACTCCTCTTGCTATTTTTGGTTGCTATTGAAAGAAACTGACAATGTATTCCTGCTTCCCTGCCTGTCAAGCGTGGTTGGGCTGACACCCGTGTTGGGGGTTTCAGATATGGAATGGAGCTCTTTCATGCTGTCATTGAAGGGGTGGGGATGTTGGCTCTTTACCAAGGAGATCTCTTCTTTAAAGTCTGTATTAGTGCAGCTAACTAGGTGCTATCTAACAAAAACAGCCTTTCCAACACTCTCCCTGCAGAGTACTCTCCCTCTCTGTTCTCACAATGCAGTAGTTCCCTAGACACCCATTTCCCCTGGAACATCACTGGATCTGATTTTTAAATGTACAACTCCAAGAAGCCACACCCCCATTTTGACAAACATCTCTTTGGTTTCATTTTTCCATTATCTATTCAATAGAAGCGGGAACGGGCATTCCTCCCACCAGCCCTTTGCTGTGCCTGTATCCCCTTTATTGGTCTGGTTAATCCAGCAGGTTTGCACCCAATGGCAGTTATGTTTCTTGGCGCAAGTGCTCCAGTTTTCTTGGGATAAGATCTCTTGGATGTGGACTGTGCTCGCTACCTCTTGGGGTCTTCTCAAATTGAGGGTCACAGATGGCCCTTGCTTGAAGCTGTGGGATGCTACAGCAGGGGTTCTAAAACTTGCCCATGGTACAGAGCACGTTCTTACAGATACCGTAGGTGCCACAAGACAATTGTATAACATGCTGGTGGCTATTGTACACATGGGAAAATGTCTAGTGAATAGCTAGTCCTTTAATGAAAGTGGAAGAGCCAGTAGCCAGCCAGCGCTCCATAGACCACTCTTGAGGAGGCTTTGTGCTAGGGCCTGTGATCAGGGTTCCAGACCGTGTATGCTGGAATTGATTGATAAGGCCGGCCTTCAGGAGCAAGGGCTAGGCCTGGCTCAGAACTGTCACTTGCCATCATTTTGCCCACTTCTGGGGAGGAATGTATGGGCCACTTCCTTCCTGCTGTTCCCCACCTCCCCTGGTCAGCTGTGCCCCACCCTCCCTGCTGCATTATTCCCCAGTCAGCTGAACAAATCAAAGGCACCGAGAGGGGAATGATTTGCCCGAGAGTTGGTTGGTGGGGGACTGGTGTGTGTGTGTGTGTGTGTGTGTGTGTGTGTGTGTGTGTGTGTACGGTAGTTTGGGAAGGCAGTGGGGTAAGAGGGATGGATGAGTGGATAGTGCCAGTTATGTTGCATGATAGCAGCAGGCAGTATGGGATTTAGTCCTTCCTAGTGCCACCTGGAACTGGGATACCACTGAGCTCTCCTCTCCCACCAGCCTGGGCTCCCATTTACACTGTTCTGCTGTGACAAGCTGCCAAGCTCTCTCCAGGCTCCAGCCTGCACTTTCACTAGCACACATACAGGTAGGGACACACCCAGCTGCAGTTACATGCAGATGCTGTGACCAGCTATTGCATGGGAAGGCTCCAGCTAGGGTACTTCCCAGCTACTCAGGCACCCCCGAGTTTAAACCTAAAATTATACCATCTTGCACTGCACAGGGAACTGTACAGCATAAGCTCATTAAATTTGCCCACTCCCTCAATGTGGAGAGGAATATACAACAGATTTCTGCCCCAAGTTATGACTCCCACACACTGGCTGTAGATAAAGCAAAAACAAGATTATTAACTACAAAAGATAGATTTTACGTGATTATAAGGAATAGCAAACAGATCAAAGCAGATTACCTAATAAAACATGCAAACTAAGCTTAATATACTAAAGAGACTGGATATGAATAGCAGATCCTCACCATAAGTGATTATACCAGCAGGCTGCAGATCCTTAAGGGGCAAGCTACACTAATTTACAGCTTGGAATCCCCAGGTGTTCCATTCACAGGCTAAAAATCCCTTTAGGCTGGGTCCAGCACTCTTCTCCCCCCCCCCCCCCAGTTCAATCTCTCTGTTCTTTAGGTGTTTCCAAGAGTCCGTTTGGGCTGGGAGTCAGTGCAGGTCCATGATGATGTCACTCCCCTGCCTTATATAGCTTTTGCATAGGGTGGGAACCTTGGTTTCAAAGCTTGTCAGTGGAAGAATACTGACATCCCACGATGGAGTCCAGCACCAGGTGACCTGGTCACATGTCCCTGTAGTGTCTCCGCAGCCATTACTCGGAGGCTGTTTGTAGCATTCTCAGGAAGGCTCCCTAGGTGGGAGATAAGCTTCTCCTTAGGCCTATTGTTCTTTCTAATGGCTCATTAGCTTGAATGGGCCCTTCTCAGCCATCTAGATTGAGAGCCTTTTGCCTAGTGGGCATTGCCCAGGAATAGCTATGTGTGAAATAGATACATAGTCAATATTCATAACTTTGGATACAAAAATGATACATGCATACAAATAGGATAATCCTATTCAGCAAATCATAACCTTTCCAATGACCTCTCACGTGACTTATCTTGCATAAAGTACATCATAACTATGTCATAATCATATCAATAATATCACTGTGAAGAATAGGGGGTGCAGTGTCACAGGCAGGATCTGTCTTTGGAAGCCCAGAAAGGCGCAGACCCCACTCAATGGCTTTTCCCACTAGTTCCATGTGCACCTGCTACTCTTCTTCAGTACAGTCTCTTGAGGGCCAGTCCCTTCTCTCTCCTGGGATTTGCTGGTGAGCCCTGTATGTCTGTGCTCCCTGCCCCGGAGAGCAGGATTTCTCCTCTGAATTACAGAAGATTAGGCCCAGATGTGTGGGATGAGGTGCTGTTCTGTGCATGTGTGGAGCCCCACTAGCAGCCCCAGGGCCACTATGGGGGTACTCCATACCAATGGGGGCAGCAGTATCCAAGCCAAGCATGCATTTGTCTGTGGTTGCCCACTGAGTGCAAACAAATCCTGCTGAGGAAGATGATCCTGTGTGCTTAGCAGTGCCTCCAGGGGAGACTCCATCCCCACGGCTTTCGCTCTCCTTGAGGAGACAATAGGAAGCTGTAGAGGACGAGCCTCTGTCCATGGCACGTAACATGCCACACTGTAAAAGGGGGGGCACTGGCTGGCTGATGTACAGGATCACCTGCCAGCAAACCCTGTTTCTGTGCTGTCTGCGTGGGTGACAAGTCACAAAAGATCAAATGTACAAATTATGAATGACCACTTTATTTGTGCTGTGCTTCCATTACCGCAGGCTGCCTGTGCTGTGGTACGTGGCTAAACCCTAGGAGCTGTGTCTTTAGGGCATTATCGTACAAAGTCAGCTGGTGGGGTTGGTTCCTTTTGAAATCTGCTGATCCGCCCCAGACACCAAGCTACTGAAGAAGAGAGGGGTTGGGGCTGCAGGGGCAAGTAGAGTGTGAAGGACATGCCCTTGTTACACTCCCAGACCAGGGACAGTTTTTTAAAACGAATTGTATTTAAAAAAAAAACAAACCACCCCAGCTGGCACAAGCCCCATTGCAGCCCAGTCCTTTCAGAGCACATGGAACATGTGCTGCGGCCCCTTTGGCCCCCTCAGCAGTCCTTCAAGCCTCAAAGGGACAGGGCACAGGTAAATCTAGCCCATTCTCTGATGAGTGCTACACCCCTAGCTCCAGGGTGTTCATCAGAACTATTCCTCCTGCCTTCAGGGAGGCAGCCTGCAGTCAGAGCTGCCAACCGGAGCTGGCTGCGACTCGGTCTGCCCCTAGCTGTGGGGGATGAGAGCAGGGCCAGCTTTAGGAAGTGCGGGGCCCGATTCAACGGGGCCCCGGCAGGGATGACTCACCTGGCGGCGCTCTGGGTCTTCGCTCCGGGTCTTCTGCGGCACTGAAGGACCCGCCGCCGAAGACCCGGTAGGGAACCGCCCGGTGAGTACATCTCCCCTCTGACCCCCACTCATGTCCTGCCCCCGACTGCCTCCCGCTCCTTGTCCCCTGACCACTCCTTCCCAAGACCCCCCCACCCTAACTGCCCCCCAGGAGCCCACCCCCTACCCAACTCGCCCTGCTCCCTGTCCCCTGACTGCCCCGACCTCATCCACCACCACCCCGACAGACCCCCGGAACTCCCACGCCTACCCAACCCCCCCTTCCCCATCCCCTGACTGCCTCCCCAGAACCTCTGCCCGATCCAACCCCCCCCCCCCGGCTCCCTGTCCCTGGGACTCCCTGCCCCTGCCTTATCCAACCCCTCCCCCCCGCCCCCGGTCTCTTACCATGCCGCTTACCCGCGCCGGGGTCAGGACCGGGGCCCGGGCCGGAGCCGCGCTGCCCGGCCAGGGCCAGAGCCATGCCACCCGGAGCCGCGCCGCCCAGCCAGAGTCAGGGCCGGAGCCGGGCCAGAGGTGCGCCATGGGGCTGGAGCTGCTCGGCCGGGGCACTTGGCCGGGGCCGGAAGGAGCCGCTTGGCCGGAGCTGGGCCGGAGCCGTTCGGCCGGAGCCGGACTGGGCCGCGTCGCGCCTCCCTGGAGCCCTCCTCGCGCCCCCTCCCCCCCCCCGCCCCAGCTTACCTGCCGCTGCTTGTTTCCAGGCTTCCCGTGTGAACATCTGATTCGCGGGAAGCAGGGGAGGGGGAGGAGAAGGGGGGTGGAGCGTTCAGGGGAGGAGGGGGAGGTGAGCTGGGGCCGGGGGTGGGGCGGCCACGGACAGCTGCCGGAGCTTGGGAACCGGCTCCAGCTCACCACTGGGCGCAGGGCCCTCTTAGGCGCGGGGCCCGATTCAAGGGAATCGGGGGAATCGGCCTAAAGCCGGCCCTGGATGAGAGGATACTGGGGTGGTGGGGGGAGAAGGAGCTAGTCTAGTTGTTGGAGGTTTGTATTCAGTAATCCCTCCTTCCCTCCACCTCACTGCTGGGAGCATAGAATCATAGAAGATTAGGGTTGGAAGAGACCTCAGGAGGTCATCTAGTCCAACCCCCTGCTGAAAGCAGGACCAACCCCAACTAAATCATCCCAGCCAGGGCTTTGTCAAGCCAGGCCTTAAAAACCTCTGAGGATGGAGATACCACCAGTTCCCTAGGTAACCCATTCCAGTGCTTCACCACCCTCCTAGTAAGTAGGAGGAGGGGGAGGTGCAGTGGGAGCTCCTGCTCCTTGCTCAGAGCCTCCCAAAGCGGCCAGGAAGCGGGGCAGGGAGGGAGGGGGAAGTTGGTGTTCCTAGCTTACAAACCAAGCAGGAAAGCTGCCTGAGGGAGGGCTGCTCTCCTTAAACTCCGACCCCATCTGTACTGATGAGAGGGGGTAGGCTGAGCCGTCTGCCCCAAGGACGCAGCATTTGTGTTCTTGGGTCCCCTGAGACTATTTTCAGCATTAGCCAGGGGCTTGTGCTGTGGATTGTCGCTAACCCCATGGGAATCAATCCCTGGTGCCTGGATTGCTAGCTGTCTGAGGGGCCATAGCCGCAGCGGAAATGGAGAAGTTGGGGAAAGGGAGCCTGCAAGGGGCAGTGACTGGGGCTTGTCCAGATTGAGGGCCTGCTGCCATGCACCCTTCTTGAGGCACACAGCCGAACTGAAGTCAGTAGGGCTCTTCAGGGTGGGCAGGGTTTGCAGGTAATTGAGGAAGGGGCACATGGGGGAGGGGGTTGCTCCAAACCCTAGGGAGGAGAGAGCAATGCAAAGGAAGCCAGAAAAACCAAAGATGGGAGCAGCAGAGAGCAAACCCTTATACCTGGTAGATTGCAGGGCTGCTACTAGGTCAGGCTTTTGTAGCAGATGTGGACTGGCCACCGAGCTTCCTTCCCAGAGAGACACCGGGTGTATTCACTATAAGATCCTTTTAATGCACGGCCAGGAATGGCTCTGTTGTGAGCTGAAGGTGTGTTACACATGGTGCAGCCTAGTGGCTTAACTGTAATAAATGCTGCTCGTGTACCTGAGAGGAGTTGATCCCAGCCTGTGGGCCTAATGCAGGTAGGGGTGGGGAAATGGGGGAGGCAAGAACCACCAAACTAGGCCTGAGAGTGCCCGGGGAAGGAGGTATAAGGCTGCAAGGGAACGGAGGGTGGGTACATCCAGTGGGCTGGAAGGGGTTGGTCCCCTAGTCCCACTTGGTCTGTCACAGCTGCAGGGTGAGGACTGCAGGTACCAAATGATCTGTGTCTAGTTTGCTAAGGGAGTGGGGGCAAGACACAGTTGCCCACAGTGTGGGAAAGCTCAGGGCCAGAGAGGGCTTGTTTAGGGCTTGCTCGTTTTGTGGCAGCACACTAATTTCAGTGAAGGATTGTTTAGGCGTAACACCAGGAAACATCTCCCAGTAGGAGCACTATGAAGCTATAAAAGTACATGGCTCTTCATAGCTAAGTGCTTACTAGCAGGGACAAGGAAAGAGGCTATGAATATCTGAAACAAGTGCCACAAGGGGATCTTTGCTGGAAATGATGGGATGACATTCAGAGAATTGGAGCTGAATATCCAGATGAGCTTCCTGCCAGCAAGCTGTATGGCTAAATGGAGGCAACTCTGAAGGGCGGGGTGAAGGCCTGGTACTTGGGAATGTTAAAATGGGTCTATACAAAGCACTGGGCTGCTGGAAGAAGTGGTCTGTGCTGGCCTCAGGGAGAGGGGCTGGGCAATCTCCTAGGCCAGAAGCACAAATGGGCCCACACCAAACACTGGACGAGGAGTGCCCAGAGTTGCCTCCTCTGGCTGAAGGCCTCTCAACATGTTCTCCAGCCTCCTGGCTATTCTTGGACAGCCGCCAGAAATTTGTGGGTTATCCCTCTTCTCCCTGCTGTGGGAGGCCACTGTCTCCCCTGGCTAGCGGGTGGGTGGAAACTGCCAGGTGAGAGACTCCCTTTCTCTCTCCTTTGGCTGCTCCAGGTACTGCGGGGTTGCCGAGGGAAAGGAGAAAGTGTTTGGTTGGGCTGGAGGCTCTGACTGAGCAGTGGTGGCAGATTTAGTCAGTTACAAGCTCCCTCCCTGCCCCCTTGGTGGAGTCGTGGGAGTGGGGGGAGATGAAGCTTTGTGTCTTGCCTTCCAAATGTGGATGTATGGAACTGAGACCCCAGGCATCCATCCCTATGGCCAGGCCCCCTGGAGTGGGGATGTTACCGGGGGGCTTCATGGAACGGGAGGGAGTGATTTGAAGAAAGACAGGGCACATGGTGAGTGTTGGGACGGAAGCTGTTCCCGCTGTAAGAGCTGCTGCAAAGGAGGTGGGGGGGAGGCAAAGGGAATGGCAGGGGCTTTGTAGGCGGTTTCACCCTTGAACTTTCCCCAGAAGAAGAGGAGCCAGGACAGAGACCCAGGACGAAGGGAAATGTGCAGATGAATGGGGCCTTGGCAGCAGGGTGGAGGGTGGATTGAATGGCCAAGGGACGCAGGCAGAGGACAAGGAGGTTGTTCTGCCGGCTGAGAAGGGGACGAGGTGGCAGGAGAGAGACGGACAGGTTCTGGCGCTGATGCAGAGAAACAAGGGCTGGGATTTAATTAGAGCCTGTGAGTGAGGGGGAAGGGAAGAGGAGTCAGAGATAGCCCCAGCATCAAAGCTCAGGGCCTTGGTGTTGTCATCGCTGGCTGGGCAGGAGGGCCGAGGGTGAGGGAGGAAATATGGCCCATCAAACATAGTGGGCCAAGTTCTCCGTGGCGTCACTGTCCCAAGCCTGCATTGCACCAGGGTATGTACCGGCCTGGCAGACTTGGGGCTGGTATGATGCCCAGGAGGAACGAGTGGAGGAATGGCCCCGGGAAGTGCTGGGCACTGTATCCCTTAGGGACACTTAACGCTGCCTAGAGATGATACTGGCCACCCCCACCTCTCTGCCCTGCCCCCACCTCCCATCTCTCACAGACTTGCTGACATCTCTGCTTGGATGCTCCCTGGTCAGATGGAGTCAGTGGGCCTGGCTCTAGCTGAGCCAATTGAGATGTGACAAGGATCTGACCTGCTCCAGAATGGAATGTCTCCTCTTTTCACATCCATCGACTCTGTCAGCTCCGCCCTTCCCGGCTCCCAGGCCTGCACTCCTTGGCTTTTCTCCCTCCTCCTCCTCCAGCTCCACCCCTTCCTGCTGGGTCTCCCACTTCTGTGTAATCTTTCCTTCATCCCCTCTTCCTCCCTGTGCTCCTGCTAAATCCTTGCTCTGCTCCAGCTCTGCCCTTAGCCTCACCCTGTTCTCCCTCTCTGCCTACTGCTCACTCACTGGCTTCCTGTGCTCTCACGCCTCCCCTCCCTAACAGCTACTCTTTTAGGGTCATCTTCCCATACGCAGCTTTACACCTTCTTCCATGCTGCCCCCTAACCAGGAGCTGCCTCTCCATCCTCCTCTATCCCTCTCCGCCTTCAAAGTAATCCCTCCTCGCATCTCTTCCTGCACCCTCCCTCTGCTCTGCTCTTGGTCTGTGCCTGTCTGACCGGGGAGCCAGTCTTGCCAATGTTTTCAAAGCACTATATAAACTCATAGCCCCGTAACAATAAATATTGAGTTAGCCAGGCCAGGGCCGGCTCCAGGCACCAGCGTAGCAAGCAGGTGCCTGGGGCGGCTAATGAAGAGGGGGGCAGCACGTCCGGCCGTTCGGCGGCAATTCGGCGGCGGGAACGTCACTCCCTCTCAGAGCGAAGCACCTGCCGCCGAATTGCCGCCATAGAATGAAGCGGCGGTAGAGCTGCCGCCCATCGCGATCGCGGCTTTTTTTTTTTGCTGCTTGGGGCGGCAAAAACGCTAGAGCCGGCCCTGAGCAAGGCAGTGGGTCTCTGCCCAGGCAGGGGAGGCAACCCTGTGGAGTGGCTAGAGCACTGGACTAGGCATCAGAAGAAACGTACTCTAATCCTGGCTCTGAGACTTACTTGGCTAAATCATTGCTGTGCCTCAGTCTCCTTGTCTGTAAAATAGGGCTTATGACATGCTCCTGTGTGAAGCACTTTGGGTCTGTGGGCCCCAGGGAAGAGCCAAGTGCTGTAAATGAATATTGAGGGTTCCTGGCTACAGTCTGTATTCTTGCATCTCTTGCACGCAAAGCTAGGAAGAGACAGGGCATAAATGTCACAGCTCGGACCCAGCCACACGAGATGATTGTTACCTTGAATTCCACCCCAGGGGCTGTGGAGCCCATAAAGGAGGCTCTCTTCTGTTGATCATGGAACACGCTCTGAAAGGCTTTTATGAACTACTTGCAATGACTGCGGAGGAGGGATTGTCTTGTGCATAAGGCACTGGCCTGGGGCTCTAGTTCTGTCTGTGTGACTGTGGGCTGAATCTTGCTGTCTCAGTTCCTCCTCCACTCAGTGGGGATAATCCCCTGCCTTCAGGGGGGTGACCCAGAGAAGCCATTGATGCTGCTGAGGAGCCCAGATACTGCAGTCATGGGGCGACACACCACAGATACGTAGTTAGAATTTTAGTTTCTTGGAACTGCTTTTGCAGTAGCTGGCTGTGTGTTCGGCCCCACATGTGTGGCCATGAGCTATTGCCATTCCCACGTGAAGCTAGGCCATGCCTTGGCTGGCTCTGCCCCTCGAGCAGACACCCACTCCTTTACACTTGCAAAGAAAGAAGAGCTGCTTTCCCCTCTTTTGCCTCTCAACCCCCCCAGTTCAGATGTTAGCAGCACTGTCCCTTATCAGCTCCTTCCCTGCATGCCTGCAAAGGCAGGGAAGTTTGTCACATCCCAGTAGGTGGGCACATCTAGGACACCTGCTCTATGGGAGGGGTGCCAGACATGTCCCTTCCCTCCTGCAACTTACCAGCCATTGTGGCTTGATCAGAAGGTCTGGCGTGGGCAGAGCTGAGCTGGGAGCCTGTGTCTCATTGGCCTTGGACACCTGAGCCCCACACACTCTCCCCTGGCTGCTGCTGCAACAGGCCAAGGTCTGGCTTACCGGGGCTCTTCTCCAGCCTCCCCTTTCGTCTCTGCTGAGCCCTGTAGGAGCAGGTCTCCTCTTCACCTGTCCCTGTTGCCACTGCATCCCTCAGCACCCGGCTCAGGAAAGCAGCTCCTTCCCCACCCTACTCCAGTGCCTGCTGCCTCCAGGAAAGAGGACCCAGAGAAAGGGTTGCCCAAGCAGTGGAGGGGAGGCAGAGATGGAGAATTCCCAGAAGGCGGTGGAGAGAATCCTTCAAAGGTGCAGGGGCAAGGGAGAACAGAGCAGGAGAGGCAGGGGGGGGTCCCCAAAAAGGGGAGCAAGGTGGATGGTGACAGCATGTCTCCCATGAGGGGGTAGGCAGGGAGGGGCTACCACTGCCTTTGTTGATCTTTTAAAGTCTTTTGTTGCCTTTTTGTTCAGTGTTTGACTTCACTGGAGAGAACCGGTCTTCAGTGCGACACTCCCAAGAATTAGCCTCTTGCATCCGTCCCCCAGACTCTAACTCAGGGGTCGGCAACCTTTCAGAAGTGGTGTGCCGAGTCTGCATTTATTCATTCTAATTTAAGGTTTCGCGTGCCAGTAATACATTTTAACGTTTTTAGAAGGTCTCGTTCTATAAGTCTATAATATATAACTAAACTATTGTTGTATGTAAAGTAAATAAGGTTTTTAAAATGTTTAAAAAAATTCATTTAAAATTTAAATTAAAATGCAGAGGCCCCCGGAGCGGTGGCCAGGACCCGGGCAGTGTGAGTGCCACTGAAAATCAGCTCGCGTGCCGCCTTCGGCATACGTGCCATAGGTTGCCTACCCCTGCTCTAACTAAAGGGTACCGCAGCCTACCCAACAGAATAACCCTGCTGTAGCTCAAACACAAGGTGAGGCTCACTGGGAGAGGTTCCCTGTGGTCTGCGTGATGCAGGAGGTCACGCTGGATGATAATCGTGGTCATTTCTGGCTCTGAGTTGCCCGTGGCCTTTTCCAGGCTGCTCAGCCTTTGTGTGAAGGATGGTATGCTGGATGTTTCCATGTGGCCTTTGGCTGGAGTGCTTCCTGGGCTATGAAGGGGAGGGAAGCCCCCGTCCTCCAGCATGCAGTGGGGCTGGGGCAGGTCGGGACAATGCAGAGGAAGAACAAGTGAACAGTGCATGGTTGTCTAGCCACTTTGCTTCTACAGAAATGCAGCCTGTAAAACCAATCGGAATGTGTGCAGGAAATGAGTCTTAGATTAATACCTTGGGATTTAGAGCTGTAATTATCACTTCAGATGTAAACCTCCTTAAAGCTGGGAGGTGACTTGGTCATTGCAGCTTGCGCAGTGAGAGTCTCCGCCTGTCTGCACTTGGAGTCCTGAACACAGGCTCCAGAAACAGGTGACTAACTGAATTAACCAAAAAAAGAACAGGAGTACTTGTGGCACCTTAGAGACTAACAAATTTATTTGAGCATAAGCTTTCGTGGGCTACAGCCCACTTCATCAGATGCATAGAATGGAACATATAGTAAGAAGATATATATACATACAGAGAACATGAAAAGGTGGAAGTTGCCATACCAACTCTAAGAGGCTAATTAATTAAGATGAGCTATTATCAGCAGGAGAAAAAAAACTTTTGTAGTGATAATCAAGATGGCCCATTTCAGACAGTTGACAAAAAGGTGTGAGGCTACTTAACATGGGGAGGGATAGAGCTCAGTGATTTGAGCATTGGCCTGCTAAACCCAGGGTTGTGAGTTCAATCCTTGAGGGGGCCATTTAGGGATCTGGGGCAAAATAATCTGTCAGGGATGGTACTTGGTCCTGCTGTGAAGGCAGGGGACTGGACTCAATGACCTTTGGTCTCTTCTATTTCTATGAAATAGATTCAATTTGTGTAATGACCTTGCCACTCCCAGTCTCTATTCAAGCCCAAATTAATGGTATCTAGTTTGCATATTAATTCAAGTTCAGCAGTTTCTCAGTGGAGTCTGTTTTTGAAGCTTTTCTGTTGCAAAATTGCCACCTTTAAGTCTGTTACTGAGTGACCAGAGAGGCTGAAGTGTTC
The DNA here is from genome assembly GCF_028017835.1 of Emys orbicularis. Lineage (NCBI taxonomy): Eukaryota > Metazoa > Chordata > Testudines > Emydidae > Emys > Emys orbicularis. The sequence continues at coordinate 49,670,180 of NC_088692.1, forward strand.
TCCTACTGGTTTTTGAATGTTTTGAATGTTAACCAAGGGCCGCTTGCTAGAGCAGTTTTCCCCTGGGGAAGAGGCTAATCACAACCAGAATTAAAGCTGCTTTGATTGGAGGAAAGAGCAGGGCCGGCGCTTCCATTTAGGCGACCTAGGCGGTTGCCTAGGGCACCAGGATTTGGGGGGGTGGCATTTTGCCGCCCTTGGTGGCAATTCGGCGGCGGGGGGTCCTTCCGCGCTCCGGGTCTTTGGCAGCAACTCTGCGGCGAGTCCTTCACTCACTCCGGGACCCGCCACCGAAGTGCCCCGAAGACCGGGAGCGTGGAAGGACCCCCCCGCCGCAGAATTGCCGACAACGACCGGAAGCGCGGAAGGACCCCCGCCTAGGGCGCCAAAAACCCTGGCGCCGCTCCTGGGAAAGAGCATATCCAAAAACACCATAGGGAGCTGATAAGGAAACCCTGCACATTGTAACAAGCACCCACATGTAATTCAGCTACATACTGCACAGAAGAGAAGGAGAGGTTTTAAAGGAATAACACATGGAGTGGGACGTGCTTCCCAATACACCCTAAGATAAATGACCTATCTAGCATTCTGCAAAACTAACTGAAGCACGATAATTTGTCTTGTTTCTGCAGCAGAGATGGAGAATCCTAAATCTACCTCCCCTTGCACAGGAATTCCCAGTAGAGAGATCTCTGCATTAGCAGCTCTCCTGAATTTGCCCTGCACCCCTTTTTCTGGACAGGAAGCTGCTTTATAGAGCAGGCAGCTAACTCGGCTTTGCTTGGGGCAGACCCGCTGACTGCTGATCTCTTTTGCCACAGCTGATCCTGGTAGGAATGTATCTGTTTCCCTGGCTCAGAGACCAGCCAGTCACGCGTGTCATGATGTCATTCTACTGAAAAGGCAGGAAACATCTGTTGTCAAATAGCATTTGTAGGACACAAACCAACTGTGATGCAATCAGGGTTGTTTCTGTTCAATGGAAACTTTGGGCTCAGTTTACAGAATGTAATGCGTTGTGAAGAGCTGGTAGCTCCGTGGAGAACCAAATGTCTGTTTTTTAACCTTAGGCTTAATCCAGTCCAAACATGCCTGCTTCGTCTAAAAGTGTCAATGTTCTCACCTCCTGACTATAGCCAATGTGACTGAATGTGGTCTAATGGTCCACTCTCCCCGCTCAGGAACGAAGGGCTCAGATTTTTGCTCACAAATAGCTGGATTCTTATTAGTGTAAATGACAAGATTACAAAATGTGCTACTCTCTCACTGTGCAACCTGCAGATTGGGATGAGCCTGGGGAGAGAGACTGGCTGAGGTTTAATTTACTATTGATTTTTTTTATATCTCCGGGAACGAGATCTGCAGCCCTCCTTTCATGTTCATTGTAATGCCCCATATGCTGATATGCAATTTCCTGTCCAGGATACCCCCAGCCAGAAGTGACCTGGTATAAGGATGATGAGGAGATGGACCGATACTGCGGCTTACCGAAGTATGAGATTTTCCGGCATGGAAACCGCCACACCCTGCAGTTATACAAGTAAGAAAGAAAGCCAGAGAGCATTTGAGTTTGCTGGAGGAATCCTCTCGATATAGTTTGTTTTAACAGAGCGAATAAGGATTATTCAGCACAGCTTGAGCGATCTGCTTCTAATTGTGTGAATGCCAGTTTGAGAGAGACACTTCAGTCCTGCCTTCCCTCATCCCCACCATCCATTCACAATCCTGAGCTTTGAATGCCTAATAGGGCCATTACTATCAATGGTAGCCATCATCATCAGTTCAGTTTGCAGCATGTGCCAACTTTCCATTACCTTGTCCCTAATGCAACCCCATTCTGGTTATTGTCACCCCCTTTATTAATCTGACCCCCACCCTGCAAGCCCAGGGCCTCAGCCAGAGCCCCCACTACTGCAGCCATTCTCTGGTGTAATGCAGAAAGCAGCAGGTGGGAAAAGGTTGGGGGTATTAATATCTTCTAAGTATACTAACTCTGGTAGCAGCATGTGTCTCAGTCCGCATGGGAGGACACCCTACAGAATGATGGGAACCGTGAGACGAAAAGGCAGAGGAGTTGATGATGAATAATGGTGGTGAACGCAGCAGACAGATAAGACAGGATGAGGCTGGAGCTTCCTTTTAGGAGTGTCCCAGAGTGGCTTTTTGCAACCTTGGTTAAGCCACATTCAATGGAGTTGTGAGGACAGACTCCAGATTGGAAGAGGTCAGGAGGAGAGCTGAATCAGAGGAAGTTGAGGCAGTTAGAATAAACAGCAGGGTTTTCCCAAGCTCTGCCCACAAACCAAACTCTACCTGCTTGACACCAGTGTTCTCAATAGACTCTAGAGATGGTCAAATCATGGTCACGTGGACTCTGCTGTTCCCATGGCCAGGGCTGGATTACGGTATTGGCATATGCTAGGCCCCATATCCCAGTCACATGGTGATTTAAAAACTATTTTTAGTCCACACAGCAGGTTAGTAGGAGGAAAGTGCTGGTATTCTCCCAGGTGCCACCCATTTGTGACACCAAAATGAAATTACTCTCTGAGCAGATTGTGCAGCTCTTCATAATATGGTTGCCCTTCTCCTTTCTGGCATACTGTGATCAGCAATGAAAGGACTCACAATGTTGACATTCAAATTACTGTAATTGGGCACGAGAGTGAATACCTTACTGCGATGCATGGGGCAGGTCACACCTCTTAGAGCCATTGTTTCAGGCTCTCTGCATACTGAGGCAGCTGTTGCTGCATTGGTTGTGCTCAGGTCACATTTTCAAGGTTTTCTTCACAACCACCAGGGTAGAAACTAGCTCACTTTTAAAATGAAAGCTGAGATTCTGGCTGGCAGCTTCAGTGTTCTGATTCAGTACATCCCAGCCCAATTTGAGTCCTAGGTTTTGGAGACAAGAGAGAATACGGGAGATAGGACAGTGTTTAAGGGTGGCACCAGCATGTGTTCTCCCTAAAGTTCATAGCTCACGTTGTGAAGTTTACCGGTGGAGATTCAGCTCTGCTACACTGGCATACATTGACTTCCCACTGACTCCTGGTTTATACCAGTGTAACAGTAAACATGTGAACTTCTTCCCTGACTAGGTGCAGCTGTGTATTCCACTTGGGTGTGTGCGCACCCAGCACACTGGAGCCAGAGAATTTTGCCGGAAGTACCCACAGAGGGGTGGCAGTTGTGCCTCATGGCCATAGATCCTCCCCGGGCTATACGAGGCGGCACTGCTCGTATCCCCTTCAGTTCCTTCTTACTGCCCAGGATTCGAGTTGCAGTTCTGTGTGGTTTTTACCTCACAATCCTCTATTTAGTGACTTTTCTAGTTGTATGTAGTTAATTAGTGTTAGTTAGTTAGCTGTAGTTTTTGTTTCCCTGGTGATATCCTCCCTAGGCTTCAAACATTGTCCGTCGTGTGGGGGAGCGATCCCCAGCAATGATCCCCACACGCCGTGTTTGCTGTGTTAAGGCAAGGCCCATATCAAGGAGCAAGATTTGATTTGCAAATTGTTCACCAAATGGACTCAAGTGGCGAGGGATCTTCGTCTGAAGCAGCACCTGCTCAAACGGGCCATGCGGCCTGCCTCGGCACTGAGGCCCTCGTCAGATCGGAGGTCACCCTCCCCACCCCTTTTCAGGGACCCCCTCATGAGATACTACTCCTTGATCAAGTCCATTTTCTGCTGGTTTTAGGAGCGGTGGAGGAGGTTCTACCAGAACACCAGGATCATGGTTTCTGCTCCTGGTACTTTCTGGTGCCCAAATCCAAGGAAGGGATAAGACCCATTCTCAATCTTTGTGGCCTTAACAAATCTATGAGATACATGAGGTTCTGAATGGTCACTTTGTCGACTATTCTCCCCACGTTGTCTCAGAACAACTGGCTTGCTGCTCTGGACCTTTAGGATATCTACTGTCATGTGGCGATTTTGCTGGGTCACAGAAAATTCCTTCAGTTTGTCCTGGCGGTGCGTCATTTTCAGTACACAGTGCTTCTATTCGGCCTCTCTTCTGCCCCCTGGGTTTTTTTCCAAATGCAAGGTCATCGTGATGGCGTATCTTAGAAAGAAAGGAATCCACATCTTCCCGTATCTGGAGAACTGGTTACTGTGGGAGAGGTCCAGAGAGGAAATTCTTGATCATATCAACAGTACATTATGCTTGCTCGACCATCTGGGTCTCAGCCTAAATACGAGAAGTCAGCTTTGGTTCCCACTCAGAAAATCGAGTTCATTGGGGTCCTAACAGATTCAAGTGTTTCTCCCGATTGACTGTTTTCAGGAGATTTGCCACCTTTGCTTCAGTCTGCAGTCTCAGCCTACCACAACCGTTTGCATATGCCAGAGGCTCTTGGACCACATGTCTGCTTGCACACAGGTGGTCCAGTTTGCAAGGTTGCACCTTCATCCCCTTCAAATGTTGCTCAGGATGGTTTATCGTCGGACTCTTCACCCCTTGGACAGATTGGTCCGTCTTCCTCAACTCGTCCTGGTCTCCTGGCAGTGATGGATGCGTCCAGACAATCCAGCCCTTGCCAGCCAGGTCTGTTGTCGCTGGCACCTCCCTGATGGGTTGGGGACCACACCTGGGGTCACTGAAAGACCAAGTCTGTGGTCAGGTCTACAATGTGTGTCTCGCTTTTGTGGACCATATCAAGGAGTGGTTCACATACTTGCCGATAATACCACTGTGATATATTATGTGAACAAGCAAGAGGGAGCACGCTCCAGGATGCTCTGCCTAGAGGTGATCAGGTTGTGGCAGTTCTGCATCGAGGAGAACATTACTCCAATAGCTAACCATTTGCCAGGGGTCTAGAATCATTTTGTGGACCATCTCAGCAGGAATTTTTCCCTGAGTCACAAATGGTCTCTGAAGACAAGCAACCTCTAGGTCATCTTCGCAGCTGGGAGGATCCCAATGATTGACCCATTTGCTATGAGGGACAACAGGAAATGCAATCTGTTCTGCTCTCGAGAGGGCCTCAGGCTGGGCTCCCTGTCCGACACTTTCAGCTGGCAGTCAGCTCTCCTGTACATTTTCCCTCCAGTCATCCCACAGGTCATCCTTAAATTGAAGGCAGATTGGGCCAAGCTCATTCTCATTGCCCAGGAATTGCTGAGGCCCTGCTGATTCTCCCACCTTCTTGCGTTGTCCATTCAGCCTCCCATACCGCTTCCTCTTCCTCCCTACTCACTCAGAATCATTTGCCTTCCGTGCTCAGTTCCCTGCATCTCGAGGCGTGGCTGCTGCATGGCTGAGTGAGGAGAAAGAGCGATGTTCAGAGGCTTCTGTCCAAGACATCTTGGAGTATCTGCTGCACCATCAGTCATCTGGACTTGCACTTAGTTCATTGAGGGTTCACCTGGTGGCGATATCAGTGTTTCATCCCCCCATCCAGGGAAGATCAGTCTTCTCCAATGCCATAGTATCAAGATTCTTAAAAGGGCTTCTTGGTCTCTGTCTTCCAGACCGAGAGCCGGTCCCTTTGTGGGACCTTAACACAGTCTTAGTGGCTTTGATGGGACCTCTGTTCGAGCCCCAAGCATCTTGTCCCTTTCTGCTTTTGGGTCAGAAGGCTGCACTCCTGGTCGTGATAACATCTGCTGGGGGAGTTGTGAGTTTCAGGCTCCGATGGCAGAGCCTCCTTATATACAATTCTCCAAGGACAAAGTGACTTTATAGACTCATAGACTTTAAGGTCAGAAGGGACCATTATGATCATCTAGTCTGACCTCCTGCATGATGACTTTATGACCACACCCAAAATGTTGCCTAAAGTGGTTTCTCAGTTTCATTTGAACCAGGCGGTATGTTTACCCGTGCCTTTTTTCCCTAAGCCACATTCATCTCTGGAGGAGCAGTGTCTTCATACGTTAGATGTCAGGCAATGTCTGGCCTTTTACCTGGACAGGACTAAACTGTTTTGTGCTTCGCCTCATCTGTTTGTGCTATATGCAGACCATATGAAGGGACAGGAGGTCTCTTCTCAGATGATCTCTAAATGGATAACCTCCTGTATTAAGCCTGCGTATGAAATAGCTTTGGCTACACTCCCTCAGCGGGCGCAAGCTCATTCTGCGAGAGCGCAATGTCAATAGCGTTCCTCTGGGATGTCCCAATCCTGGACATGTTGCAGGGTTGCTACGTGAGCGTCCACAAATTTACGAACCATTACGCCATCACTGCAGCTTCCAGGGCAGATGCAAGTTTTCATAGAGTGGTCCTGCAGTCCTTGTTTAGATAGAGTCCACCTCCAGGGGTGGTGGGGGTACGGCTTGTGAGCCACCTATGTGGAATACATGGCTGCATCTGCTCGAAGACAAAAACATCAGAGTCTCGTCTCTGGGTGTTCAGTGAGAAAGAGCCAAGCAGTGTCAGAGTGGCACTACCCCATATAGCCAGGGGAGGGTCTTTGGCCATGAAGCATGAGTACCATCTCCTACAAGTACTGCTAGGCAAAATTCTCTGTCTCCAGCATGCTGGGCGTGCACACAGCTAAGTGGAAACATGTCTGCATCACATCTCGAAGAACCACAGTCACAGTCATCTCGCAGAAGCAGCAAGCCTTATGGATCTCTGTCTGAGAGGAGCCCTAGAGCTGTGATGGCAGAGAGATTGTGTAGTAGCATCTGTTGCGTTAATCTTGATGGAATATGTGGGCCCAGAGAGTCAGAGGTGTTCACACAACCTTTTCACTGTACAGCATTAAACAATTAAATAAGGCTCAGGGTTATGGAATACAGAGACCTCCACCTGCTTAGCCCATCACAAATCCTTTTACCCTGTTATTAAAGAAACAGAAAAAAAGGGGAGGGGGGACAGTGAGATAAATTTGAAAGGTAAAGTATCAAGTAGGGCTTTCATTTTAATGATATTCCTTATTCCCTTTAGCTGTAGAGAGGTTTTAGGACACCAATCCCTGTCTGATGGTGTTAAAGGTGGTAACTGCCCTTTGAGGGGAGGTGGGGGAAGAGAAGAAGTGTGTTGAAATGGCTGGAGCTGTCATAGCTGTTGTGGTTGAAGTCCGATCTTACTTCCTAGAAGACAAATCACTACAAACACATGAAAGAGGAGAGAAAAGAACGGCAAAGAGGGAGAACGCAGCTTCTGTCTGTAGGGCTGGCTTGTACTTGTAACCTCACTGGTGGAGAAACACAGGCCCAGCACACAGTCTGATCAGCCACTCCGAGACCTGGCAAACTTGTATCAGCATCTGCCTGTTTCGAACAGGGGTTCATTACCATTTTTTGAATTCCTGTCCCACCTTGGCATTATTTTTTAATTGGGTTTAAGCACGGGCTGGGGGGGTTATTTGGGGATTGGATGGGAGATGTGGGAGGGACAGGTTTGGGGGCTGTTAGTGATCTTGGGGGGGGTGCAGGGAGTGCAGGGAGCTGTGTGATTGTGTTGGTGGCCACAGCTAGCTCTGGCTGGCTCCCTCCTCCACAGCCCATTCCCCATCTCCTCTTCTCTTCTCCCCCTGTGCTTGCAGGCACTTGCAAGGGATGGACTTGCCGCTGCCACAACAGGGATGGGGCTGGTTTGCTGGGCTCCAGATGGACTCTGTTCACAGCACTATGTGGGGTTCCCACTGATGCCCGCCACTGGGCTCTGGGTACTCTCCCTGCTCATCCTGCCACTGGGCAGCTTAGCACTGTGCTGGCCCTGGCACCGCTGGAGGTGGGCTTTGCCTGCCGAGCTGGACTATGCATGCGGGAAGCGGGGTGGCTTAGATTTGGGGGAGCTGAGCAACCTCCAGCCCTAGCCACCATTACCTATGCTGCCCCTCCATCACAACAGAGGGACAGATGGGCCAGCTTTGAGTGGTGTTGTGACCCTGCGCGCCAGGTTGCAATGCCATTCTCTTAAACTGGCCTGGCTCACCATACGCACCTACAAAGTCTGACATCCACACCCCCAAGGTGAGAACCTCTGGTGTAGGGCATTGCCTCTCTGCCATAGACTCACAGCAGTGTTAAAACTTGTACAGTCTTGGCCGGCTGAGCTAGACTCTCGTTAGACAGAAGGCAAAAGGATAGGGATCCTATTGGGATCCAGGAAGTGGGTGGGCGGAAGCCTGCCCACTGCTAAAGGACCTCCCCCCAGCCTGAGGGGAGTATCCACAGGGCCTGGAAACCAAATGATTCCGGGGGACAACTAATGAGATAACAGGGACGGGAGAGAGGTCAAAGGGTCAAACGAAGGGAACCTGACGGGGACACCGAGCAGAGAACCCCGGACAGCGCCCACTGCTCCTCAAAGGCATCAAGGGAGCCAGTGGATGCCGCCCAGAGGAACTCTGCCCGGATGCGTGAGCAGACGGAGGATCGGAAATAGGCCCCACAGTTACAGGAGACCCCATCAGCCAACCTCCTCTCCCTGGTTTTATAGATGGCCATTTTGGCCAGGGCTAGGAGGAGGTTGGCCAGGAGGTCCCGTGACTTTTTGGGGCCATGGATGGGGAATGCATAGATAAGGAGGTGAGGGGAAAAGTGCAGCCAAAAACGTAACAGGATATCTAAGAGGAGCCGGAATAGGGGCTGCAGGGATCGGAGGGATAAGAAATAAAGTGGGGAAGGAAAAGGAGACACAGGGGAAGGGGTGATGGCAGGAACCAGGCAGTGTTCAGGATTTAGCTGGAGGAGGTGGTGACGTCCATCTGGGTCCTTCTGGCCCAGTCTGTTGAAGGCATCTGTCATGATCAGGCTAACAGAAGCCCAGCAGTGTCATGGTGGATCCCAGGAGATGGTGGGGGTGGCAGCCGTGACGGTGAAGTTCACTCCTTTCCTGTTCACCCATCTCTCAGCCAGCCAGCTGATTAATTTTAAGAACCCCCTCCCCCAAAGGGAGCAATGGGTAGAATAGCCCATCCCCTCATTATTTTACCCCTCCCTTAACCCTCATTTCCAATGCACTAAGTTTGGCTCATAGATTTACAGTCCCACCCTCTTCTGGTTTATCAGACATGATTTGAACAGTCCTTGATACATCAGGAGGCCATTTGGTAGTTATAGGTGACCGGAACCTTTTATGAACTTTTATCCACTTTCCCACGGTGAGGTTCATAAATAGAGTTGGCCTGCTAGGCCCCACTTGTTTCAACTGGTCGAGGTGTGCCTCAAACAGCTACTGGGCATAGGCATGTGAGGTGAGGTGGAGTCGGAGAAGTGATCTCATTAGACTGGTTTCCTGTGGCAGAAGGGAAGGCTGGGGGAGGAAATTCAAGAAGCAGAGTTAGATGGAGCACGTCAGAGCCTGAGAGAAGAATCCTGCCTGGGGATTCACTCGATCAGGATGGAATCAATGGAATTCTTGGTGCTAGCCGTTCCTTCTTCACCACAGTCCTCTCCAGTTTAGGCCAATGCCAATATTTCAGCCTATGCCTCTTGCATGTGGAAACTGAGGATCATATTGTGGCTGCCTTGCATATGTTAGGGAGTCTCTTGCTCCAGGGGAAGCCATCCATCCTCTTGTTGCTAGTGCTCTGGGAGCGTTGGGTGTGGGGAAAGCAGGCCGGCACTGATTGTAGCGCTCCAGACCCAGCTGGGCATCTGAGCAACTATAGCTTCACCCCTGTGCATTCGCCTGTGTCTGTGGCGCAAGAAGTGGGAATGCATGGCTGCACCACCGGAGCTGGTGAATCAGTGCCTCTAGGTACCTGTGCTTGGGCAGCACCCTCCAGCTAGCTGTGGCTAAGAGCCATAGGGAATGCCTCATTTGGCCAGGAAAGCTCAAAGTTTGAGCGTAACTCTCACTTCAGCCAAACGGTCACCACTTCTCAGTATGGATTTTTCTTAGTCTTTTTACCTTGATAGATTTATGGCAGTTTCACAAGCACTTGGGTTTCGGTTAGACTCTGCCTGATTTGAGCCCTTTAGTATTTGTGACATCATAAAGCTCCGAGACTGCTGTGCAGGGTTCAGCTGAACACCCATGTTCAACATTAAATACATGTATACAACTCCTCCGTGACCAACTGCAAGCTCAGATGTCAACCAGTCCTGTATACCCTGAGCTATCTCCATAGGCAGCCATTTGTTCACCTGACCAATATTTTTATATTGCGAACAGACTTGAAAATAATGGTGATACCAAAATATCCCCAGTTTTCTGAGTGTTGTACCTGGTGGCTACTCTTTGACCAGTTGTAGAAAGGACTGTTCTCACTGACACGTGTGTGTGGGTGTGTTCATGCGTGTGCAAAAAGTGCCTTGAGGGGGACAGGTGTGTTTCACAATGTTGTTTTTGGTCACCAGATGCAGAGAGGATGATGCGGCCATTTACCAGGCCTCTGCTAGGAATACCAAAGGCATCGTGTCCTGTTCCGGTGTCCTGGAAGTGGGAACCATGACGGAGTATAAAATACATCAGAGGTGGTTTGCCAAACTCAAGCAAAAGGCTGAAGCCAAGTTGCATGAAATAGAGCAGAGCCGAAAACGAGGGAAAGAAAACATGGAGGTGGAGAAGCTGAGGACAAGTCCTGAGAGATTCCAGCGAAAGCGCCGGCTGACTGGGGATCTGAACCTGCGTTCAGGTGTCTCCCTATGGGAGAAGGAAGATGTAGCAAAGGTGCATGTTGCGGATCCTAGGTCAAGGTTACGGGAAGATGTTGCTGAGCCCAAGGAGCCATCCTTAAATGCAACCGCTGGATTTTCAAACAACTTCCTAACAAGGCCTCTGGATGCAGAGGTGACCACCAATGGAGACTCCTCTATGGAAAGCGGGGAGGAAAATGGAAATAGCTTTTTCACGTACATCTATGAGACGGTGGAGGAAATAACTACCAAGCCCACCACCAGAGAGTCCTTTGCTAAAAAGAAGAAAAAGAAGGGGGAAGAGCCTGCTGCTCTCTTGGCAGCAAAACAGGAAGTTTCAAGTCAAGAAAATGGGCTGATAGAGAGACAAAATCTCTCCCAAAGTCAAAGAAATGCCCCTTCCGTTGCCCTGCCAGGGAGCATGCAGTCAGTAGCTGCAATCAGCCAGCTGGTGGGAGACGTTCCAGAAGTCAAAGAACTTGGAACGCCCAGCAGTCAGGATGCTGAAACTGGCAAACCTCAGCCATGTTCCCTGCCTTCCAGGGGTGACACTTACTTCTCCTTGACAGAGATGTATCTTGAGAGTGGAGCAAAACATGTAATGGAAGAGAAGATGCCACAAGCCCCAGAAGAAGCCAAGAATGGGGCTCAGCTGCAGTCTCCGGCTGTGAACATTAACAGGCAAAGAGAGACTCCTCCACCAGCATCTGAGGTGTTCCTGGTAGGGGCTGTAGCAGGAGAGGAGCAGAAAGGCCAACCTGTGGAACAGGAACTGGAGGGGAATGAGGCCATAGGTACAAAGGTAACCAAAAAGGAAAGCGAACTGCCTGGGGATTTAAACCAGAAGAGAGTTGAGCCTCCTAGCAGGACCCTGGAACCGAGCTCTGAGATGCGGCACTCCCTCCTAATGGGAAATGCATCAGGGACTCCTTGCATCTCCTCATGCAAAAATGTCCAAGAAACAGACTTGCTGGACTCTGTACAACCAAACACCAAGCAGCCCTTTCAGCATACTACTCCATCTCTGAATCAAGTGGCCCCGTGTCTGGATGTGTCCCAGCTGAGACAGGAGGAAGGAGGAAGCTTGCTTCAGGGCTCCTTGGAAGAACAGGTGGTCTTCAAAGTGCCGTGTGAGGTAATGTAAGTTCTATTATTATTATTATTATTTTTTTTGGTAGGCTGACCTCAGGCAAATGTTTCCAAATCAGCTAAGCAGTGAGCACAGATCACTCTTAGCTATAAACGGCAACTGGGAATGCTGAATGTGTATGACAAACAGAGAGCATGATGACATCTGTTCAGTTTAGCAATGAGCCTCGGCTTCTAAGTGGCACAGTTAGTAAGTCATTATGTAAACGAAAAACAGACATGCCAGGTAGGTTTTGTGAACTTCACTGGGCAGCGGGTGGAATTTTGTTTACGGTGAAACATACATACAGTAGATCTGGCCATTTGTTGGCTCCATCTGCCTGGCTGGAACAATGCTTTCGATGAGTCGTTGTGCTGGCTGCCGAGTCGGAGAACTGCATCTGTTCCTGACCGTCACCAGTTCCTTTCAGTCCATGTCTATTTTTGTCACTTAATCTGAAGTGTTTTCCATGAAATGCAGTATTGGGCTGGAGGTTGCATGTTTTCTTATTAACACATTTCACGGCCCAACATCCTGTGATCCTGATTTCAGGGCACAGTTGGGATTTTACATCTGAACAATGACATCAATGTTCAGGGGGGTCATTACAGTACAGATCTAGTTGAATAAAGAGACTGAGTTGAGGCCCCACTGCCAGGAGAATAGAGAGCTGCAGGTTCATGTGGATTCATTCTCCTGCTCTAGTTCCCCCAGAAGGTTGGAAAAAGCCCAAATTTCCTACCTGTATGGCATTATGATGGCCTGGGCCAGCTAGTTGTGACCCGCTTCTGCTCTCTGAAACCATCTCTTGTACACTGTTGTTACTACACCAGCAAAGAGGAGTACCGTATTTCTGAGCGGGGGTTACTCCTGCCTGAGCATAGCCAAATGTACAGAGTGTAGCATAGCTGTCACTCATCCACATACTTGGCTGGTAATGCAGTACATCCACTGACTGTGATGGGAAGTTGGAACTGCCAGGTGTTCCAGCATTTCCCAAGGCTGGCACCTGCCTTCCTCTTCTAGATTTCCTTGCAGATGTGCAGCCGTAGCTGGAAGCACAGCCTTGTAATGTTAAGGAACCAGTCAAGATACTTTTCTGGACACAAGCTTTGCAAAAAAACCAAACAAACAAACTGGTACTCACATTCTCATAACTGTTGTCCTTCGAGATGTGTTTTTCATGTCCATTCCAATCAGGTGTGTGGGTTGGTCTGGGCGCCCCCTGGAGTGGCGCCATCATGATGCTCAATATAGGGCCCTACCGACCCACCACCCCCTCAGTTCCTTCTTGCCAGCTACTCGGACAGATGGGTAGGAGGGTGGGTATTGGAATGGACATGAACAACACATCCCGAAGAACAACAGTTACGAGAAGGTGACTCCCAAGCCTAAGTTCTGGAGGTGGGGTTGGAGTCTTCCACTGATTGGAGCACAGCTCTACCGAAGGCTGCATCATCTCTGGCCTGCTGGGTAATAGCATAATGTGCAGTGAAAGTATGTATGGAGGACCACGTCGCCACTCTGCATATTTCCTGGGTCGGGACTTGTGCCAGGAACGCTGCTGAAGAAGCTTGTGCCCTGGTGGAGTGTGCAGTGAGCGGAGGGGCAGGCACCTCTGCCAGGTTATAGCATTCACGGATGCAGGACGTGATCCACGAGGAAATTCGTTGGGGGGAGATTGGAAGACCCTTCATCCTGTCTGCCACAGCCACAAACAGTTGAATGGACTTCCTAAACAGTTTCATTCTTTCAATGTAAAAGGCTAGCATTCTGCGGACGTCCAATGAGTGAAGCCTCTGCTCTCTGCCGCTCGAGTGTGGCTTAGGATAGAACACTGGGAGGAAGATGTCCTGGTTGATGTGAAAGCGGGAGACAACCTTCGGGAGGAAAGCTGGATGTGGCCTGAGCTGAAACTTGTCCTTATAGAACACAGTGTAAGGGGGCTCTGATGTTAGGGCCTTGAGCTCAGACACCTCCTGTCTGAGGTTATCGCTACCAGAAATGTAACCTTGTATGACAGGTAGAGCAGGGAACAAGTCGCCAGCGGTTCGAAGGGCGAACCCATCAATTTGGAAAGGACCAGATTGAGGTCCCAGTTCGGGGCCAGATGTGCGGATATAGCCTGTCGAGACCTTTCAGGAAACGGCTGACCATAGGGTTGGCAAATACCAACCGGCCCTCTGAGCCTGGATGGAAGGCAGAGATGGCGGCCAAGTGAACCCTTATTGATGACATGGACAGTCCCTGCTGCTTGCAGTGGAGAAGGTAGCCCAGTATGGGTGGTATGGAGGCGAGTGTTGGGGACGAGTGATGCTGCCCTGACCAGATTGAGAGTCTTTTCCACTTGGCAAGGTAGCATTGGTGGAGGGTTTCCTACTGCCCAGGAGAACTTGTCTAACCGGATCTGAGCAGTAGAGCTCTGTGGGGTTCAGCCATGAGGTGCAACAACTCGAGGTTTGGGTGCTGGAGACCGCCATGATACTGAGTTATTAAGTCCGGGAGGAACGGCAAGGTAACTGGGGCTTCCACGGATATTTTCAGGAGAAATGTGTACCAGTGTCGGCGGGGCCAGGCTGGAGCTATCAATATCACTGAAGCTTCTTCCCTGCGTATCGAGCACCTTGTGAACGAGAGGGATAGGCAGAAACGTGTATAGGAGACGGCCTCCCCATGGGAGTAGGAACGTGTCCGCAATGGAGCCCGGGCTGTGATTCAGGAAGGAGCGAACTGCTGGCACTTCCCGTTGTGTCACGTATCAAACAGGTCCATCTGGGGAAAACCCCATCATTGGAAGATGGAGTTTGCGATGTCCGGGTGTAGGGACCACTCATGGCCATGAAAAGACCTGCTGAGACAGTCCGCCAACTCGTTCTGTACTCCCAAGAGGTACAATGCTTGCAGATGTATCGAATCAGCTACATAAAAGTCCCACAGCATGAGGGCTTCCTGGCACAGGGGAGAGGAGCGTGCACCCCTCTGTTGATATAGAACATCGCCGTGGTGATGTTGTCTGTCATGACTGATACACATCTCCCTGTCAAGTGAGCTCGGAAAGTCTGCATGCCAGGCGCACCTCTCTCAGCTCTCTGACATTGATGTGGAGAGCGAGTTCCGCCTGAGACCAGAGGCTTTGTGTCCTGAGGTCTCCCAGATGTGCTCCCCAGCCCAAGGCTGATGTGTCCGTCACTAGCGAGAGGGATGGCTGAGGACCGGTGAAGGGGACCCCTTCACACACTACCTGCGGGTCAAGCCACCACTGGAGGGAGTTGAGGACCGGGCGAGGCAGAGTGACGACCCTTTCCAAACTGTCCTGAGCCGGCCAGTACACTGACGCTAGCCACAATTGGAGAGGCCGGAGTCTAAGCCTGGCATGATGCACCACATAGGTACAAGAGGTCATGTGTCCTAGAAGTTTCAGGCAATTCCTTGCTGTGGTGGTGGGAAACTGCCTGAGACTTTGAATGATGTCACCCAGGGCCCGAAACCTCGCTTCCGGGAGATGTGCCCTGGCCTGTGTCAAGTCCAGCACCACCCCTATGAACTCTATCCGCTGAACAGGGGACCGAGTCGATTTCCCCACGTTCAGGATAAGGCCCAGTTCGTCGAATGTCGTTCTTATGAACTCTACTTGTGCCTCCGCTTGAGCCCTGGAGCAGCCCTGGAGCAGCCAGTCGTCGAGGTACGGGAACACCTGTGCCTGGTGTCTGCGTAGGAATGCGGCCACGACTGCCATGCACTTGGTAAACATACAGGGCACCGCTGACAGGCCGAATGGGAGGACTGTGAACTGGTGGTGTTTGTTGCTCATCACAAACCTGAGGTACCTTCTGTGGGATAGTGTAATTGCTATATGAAAGTACGTGTCCTTCAAGTAGAGGGCAGTATACCAGTCCCCTGGATCCAAGGAAGGGATGATGGAAGCCAAAGAGACCATGTGGAACTTCAGTTTCCTCATGAACTTGTTGGGCTCCCACAGATCTAGGATGGGTCTGAACCTGCCTTTGGCTTTCAGTATCAGGAAATACCGGGAATAGAAACCATTGCCCTTCTGCTCCAGAGGAACCTCTTCCACTGCCCCTAGCGATAGGAGTGAGTGCACCTCCTGTATGAGGATTTGCTTGTGAGAAGGGTCCCTGAAGAGGGATGGAGAAGGGGGGGGGGGTGGAAGGGCGGGAGGGCAGAGAATTGGAGGGAGTATCCCCTCTCTATCATGCGGAGCACCCAGCGGTCCGATGTGATACGGACCCACACAGGGTAGAAAGGGGATAGTCAGGACGAGAAGGTAAGGCAGGTTGGATCCAGTCCAAGTGCTGGTGTGCCGTCCTCGTTCACACCTTCAAAAGGCCTGCTTCTGGCCAGATGAAGGTTTGGACGGGCCAGAGCCCTGGCCTAAGGACAGGTGCAGCTTCTTCCTGCCGCTCCTGTTTCTCCTCCGTGAGCCGTCCTGCCAGTTCTGCGGTTGATAGAACCACGGAGGAGGTTGCGGCCTAAAATGCCTCTGCTGCGTGGCGGGGGTATGGAGGCCCAGCCATTTGAGGGTGGCTCTTTAGTCTTTTAGGCTATGTAGTCTTTTATCCGTCTTTTCGGAAAATAGAGTCACACCCTCAAAGGGGAGATCCTGAATGGTCTGCTGGACCTCGTTTGGCAGACCTGGTACTTGGAGCCAGGAGCCCCTTCTCATGGCAATCCCGGTAGACATTACCCGAGTGGCCGCATCGCACCATCCAGAGCAGCCTGCAATGAAGCTCAGAAAATGAGCTTGCCTTCCTCCACCAGGGCCGAGAATTTGGCATGGGAGTCCTGCAGCAGCAGCTCTGTGAACTTTGCCATTGCCCCGCATGTATTGTAGCAATACCTGCTGACAATGGCCTGCTGATTAGAAATGCAGAACTGCAAGCCGCCAGTGGAGCAGACCTTTCTCCCAAAAAGGTTGAGTCATTTCGCCTCCTGATTCTTTGGGGAGGAGCCTTGGTAGCCCTGGCACTCATGTTGGTTAGCAGCATCCACGACCAAGGAATCTGGTGGAGGATGGGTAAACAAGTGCTCGTAGCTCCTGGATGGCACAAAATATTGCGCTTAGCCATAGGAGGCAACAAAGACGGGGTCTGCCACATGGTTTTGGTAGTGTTGGCAATGGTCTTTACCAGGGGTAGAGCAATACGAGCAGGTCTGAAGGGGGCGAGGATATCCACCATTGGATCTGCGTCCTCCACTACCTCCTCTGCCTGAAAGCCCAGGCCCTGGGCAACACTCCTCAGCAATTGCTCTAGGACCCTGTAGTCCTCCAGGGCCGGGGCTACCAAAGTGTCCGCCAGCGCTTCATCTGGAGAGGGAGGGGAAGAGGAAGAGACACCCGCAAGGAGTGGCTGCTCTCTTCTCTCCGCACCCAAGGGGTCCTGCAGTGCTGGGGGATCCTGGTCTGGAGCCAATGCGAACAGTGCTGTGGCCCTCAATGCCGGAGGTGTATACATCGGTGCCGAGGCTGCCGGTGCTGAAGTTGTTGAAGCCGGAAACGATGGTGCCGAGGCTGTTGGTGCTGAGGTTGTCACCGCTGAAACTGCTGGGGCTGGCGTAGACGACGCTAGTTCCATAGGGGTTGGGATGGTGGCATCAGGGAACAATGGAGCTACCCCCAATCCTGCCGACGCCGACGGTGCCGGAGGCGGTACAAAAGTGGCCGAGGCCACCGCCACCACCCTGGAATGCGACCCTTGGCTCCGCCCTTGGCCTTTATGAAAGGCCCAGGGAGTCCAAAAGGGCCATGGTACCAGGGGCTGCCACTGTGCGGGCCATTGTGCCGGGTAAGGGTGCCGGTCTCGTGATGACCTGGACCATCTACTTCTGCTCCTACGAGATTGATAGGAGTCCAACTCCGAGGTCTCTGAAAAAGAGGACCATGGAGGAGCGGTACTTCGAGGCACAGGGGGTTCGCGCCGAGGGCTCAGGGACCGATGAGGCTGCTGACCCTGTTCTGGTGCCGGGGAGTGGTGTGCAGGGGATGGAGACCACCAGGCCATCATTGCGGGCTTTCCCCTCGATGGTGCCGGGGGAGCGACTGGTGCTGATGACCTCTCCCGTCTTGGTGGGGAGAATGGTGCCATGAGCTGGAGTAGGTCCCGTGCTGCCTCAAACGCCTCTGGGGTCGACGGGAGGTGTAGTTGTCGGCTCGGCCTCATCGAGCAAGAAGGGTCCGGACTCGACCGCCCTTCCACGAGGACAGGAGTCGACGCGACCGTCTGTGGCAGTGAGGCCGAAGTAGTGTGGCCCGACTCGGGTCTCACAATGGCCGGCTTCTTGGGTCTAGCTCGGGGGGCGGGGAAGGCCCCTCTCTGGCCTCCTCTTCTTCTGTGGCACCGGCGCTTGAGACCGGTGCCTGCCTGCAGCATGTGAGCTGCGAGTGGAGCCATGATAGTGCCGAGCAGGGCCGTCCTTACCCATATGCAAAGTACGCAGTTGCGTAGAGCACCAGGAAATTTGGGGCACCAAATTTCCTGGTGCCCTGCGCAGCTGCGTGCTGCTCCAGCCCCTGCTCTGGCTCTTCCCCAGGGCCCCTGCTCCTGCTCCACCCCCGCCCTGCCCCTTCCGTGCCCCAGCCCTGCCTCTTCCCGCCTCTGCCCAGCCCCACCCCACTCCACTCCCCTGAGCTCTGCAGCAGGGCCGGGGCTGCACGGAGTGCAGGGACCTAACCCCAGCCACGCCACTGGTGAGTGCTGGGGGGTGGTTCCCCCCTGCCCCCCAAGCCAGCCCTACCCCTCCGCGGAGGTTGGGGCCTGCTCCCCCCATGGAGGCTGGGGCCCGCTTCTCGCCCCCCACCCCATGGAGGCCTGGGGCCAGCCCCCCCGCTCCCTCCTGCAGAGAATCCTAGAATCCTAGAATATATCAGGGTTGGAAGGGACCTCAGGAGGACCAATCCCCAGACAGATTTTTATCCCAGTTCCCTAAATGGCCCCCTCAAGGATTGAACTCACAACCCTGCGTTTAGTGGACCAATGCTCAAACCACTGAGCTATCTCCCTCCCCAAAGCGGGCCTGGGGCCCGCTCCTCCCCTGCGGAAGCCTGGGGCCCGCTCCTCGCCCGCCCCCCCGCCCCCGAAGAGGCCTGGGGCCCCACACACACACACCTCCCGGGGAGGGGCTATGTAGGGCCCCAGAATAGCTAGGGACAGCCCTGGTGCCGAGAGTCCTTGTCTTTACTTGGCACCGATCCCCGTGCCGACGGTGCCAGGGCACTGCGTACCGAGGAGGAGGTACTCGGTGCCGAAGTCGCATTGGAGCTGGAGTGCCGCTTCCATTAGGAGGCGCTGCAGGCGCTGATCTCTATCTTTCAGTGTCCTGGGGCGAAAACCCCTGCAGATCCTACAGCGATCCTTTTGATGGCTCTTCCCCGAACACTTCACTTCTGGGCATACACTTGCCGCAGACCTCACAGGCTTTGAAGCCAGGAGTCTGCAGCATGCCCTAGCACCGGGATAGTGCTTGAGGGGAAGCCCCTCCAAAGGAAACTTATGAACTAAATAAAGTACCTACTAACTACTTAACACTAACTACGGAACTAATGAAAACTATATACAGACTGCCAAATGCGCTTGTCACGACAAGAGCAAGGGGAAGTTCCAGCTAACCGTCACTGGCGGTAAGAAGGAACTGAGGGGATGGCGGGTCGGTAGGGCCCTATATTGAGTGCCGTGATGATGCCACTCCAGGGGGCACCTGGACCGACCCGACGGATACTGCTAGGGGGAAAATCTTCTGGCTGCCGTGCACCCGCGCACGCACACACCTGATTGGAATTTGTCATGAACAAGCACTCGAAGGAGAATTGAGGTTCTGTATCCTGGAGTCATCTGCAGTTATCCCAGTACAGTCCCCTGTACCCTTCTTTAAGCTGACTGCGCAGCTTCCATTGGCCATATCACTTCTCTTACTATCAAGCTGCTGCATTAATCCCTGCCGTGCCACAAAAATCCACAGGAACACTGCTTTTGAGCTTCGCCACCTGCCACTTGGCTTTGTGCTGCTTGCTCCCGAGCAGGAGGGTTTCTGGCAACAGTCATGTCCTGCCATCCTTAGGGCTTTGTCTACACTGGAAAACTCATCCTCTTAGAAAACATGCTCCCTAACGAACAAGTGGATAAATGCCGTCTCACACCTAGTGTAGACAAAGACAGTCGTGTCTGGAACGTTAGCTGGTCATAGTTAACGCTATTGGAGCTATGCCTAGTGAAGGCATTTCTAAAGGTCTTAAACTCATCTACACTGGGTACTAGGTGGTGGTTAGAATGTGTTAATTGACTGTCATGAGTTTTAAAACAAAAAAAAAATCTTTCCCTTGGTCTGGACAGGGTCTTAGTGTCGGTGTTTTCCGGGCTCCAGCACTGACATCGGCACCATCTCAAATAGATTCCCTCTGAGCAGAGCTTGGCTGTAGTGGGAAAACTGGAGGCAAAGCCTGATCCACTTCTGACCCAAAGATCAGAGAAGTTGGTTTTGAATGAACTACTTCTTCATTCTGCCCATGGTGTAAATGCCGTAAAATAGGAAGTGCTCTTGCTACAGGACAGATATCAGACATTAATTATATTTGCTGTGGAGCATCTTTACAAAATCCTTTGACAACCTTCAGTTTTCTAATCAGCTGACGTTAAATGGAGTTTGTGCTCCATCACCTGACCTCACAGTGTGGGTCTAATAAGGTGTCCACAGTACAAGGCCTTGACTTGACATTGTCATGCTGTGGTGAAATGAACAAGCTCTGGGAGGACGGTGTACATTGAAGCTCATCCAAGGCAGCTCTTTTCTGTGAGGTTTGCCAGCTCTTCTCCCTCTAGACCAACCCATGAGATGATCTCCTCCTCTCTCATGGATTACATCTACTGCTACACCTTGACTGGCCCTGTCTTTGCTGTCCTGCATGTCTGCCTGCCTCAGGGATCTCTCCTCCGGGGTGTCTGCTGCCAGCACGTTAAACTGAGCTCCTCTTCACTCATCCAAACCCACCCCTTCTCTCCATCACTCTGTAACTCCACCATCTTCTGGATCCCCCGGCTCTCACTTTGGGGTCACGTGAGTTGTCTCCTCCCTCATCCATGGCTTTGCCAAGCCTGCCAGTTCTTCCTCTGTTACACTGCCATGACTGACTCATTCCTCTCCAGCCCCATCTCCAGTAGTCCAACTAAGCCGTGGCCATCTCTTTCACCTCAAAGATTGTATGCACTGTAATAAGAGTCTGACAGAGAGGAGCTGGAAAGAGACTGTACTTTATTGCCTAGTCCAGTCACATGATGGGGTTGGGATGATAAGGTTAGTATTCCGTCCCATGACAGGGTCGGTATCCATTGTCTCCAGGGGTCACCGTTACATCTCTCCACCCCACCCCATTTTTCTTTCGTTCAAAGGAGAATAAAACCACGAGCTAAAAATAACCACAGACTAACAACTAGCTACGGGCTAATGCTAGTGACTGCATCCGAGCCTCCAGGGCTTCCTTCTGCAGGGGGCTGCTTAGGTGAATTCACCACCTGAATCCCATATTTGCTGTTTCTTAAGTTCTTCACTGTCAGTGAAGCATGCTACTTCTTTCAGCACACCAGCACTGTCAGTCATATCAAGAAACAGAGCCGCTGTCCTCCTGGGTTTTGCTTAGCAGTGTTGTGTTGTGCCTGCAGGGCAGCCCCTCAAGGGTTGTTGCGACGGAGATGGTGTAGATGTTACCTGGTCACATTGCCAGGTGTTTGCTCTTTGGAATCTGAACGCTCTCCCTCACTTTGCGATGCGGGTACCTGTCTGCCATTCTTGTTGTAACATTTCTTCTCTTCTAGTTTCCTTGTTCCTCTTTTTGGACTGTTTATGGCCATGGCTGCACATGAAGCTGGGGGTGTGAGTCCCAGCTGGAGGAAACATACCGGCAGTAGCTCTCGTTGGGCTGGCACAATAAAAATAGCATGCAGCTGCAGCAGCATAAGCAGTGGAAGCGGCTCGCCCTGAGTGCGTGCCCGTCACAGCCCAGCTGACGAGACTTTCAAAGCAGTTGGAGATGTGGTATGGCCCGGACCCTGGCAGCGAGAACTGCTTTGGCTAACCACAACCGCACACCCATCACTCTTCTTGATTGCCAGCATACCTGTGACACTGAGACCTGCTCTTCCCTATGTGGATGCACAGGTGGAGGAGTGATTATAGGCTGTCCATCCCTCATTCTCTCCCATACCACACAGGTCATGCTGTTACAAAGTTCGCTGCCATATGCTGTCACCTCTCCTGCTGCTTCTCCCCTTTGGAATTTGAGAACACTCCTGTGGCAATTCCAGAAAAGACAGTATTGGGAAATCCTGTTCTGTATTGTGAGCCTCTTTTGAGGCAGGTTCTGACTTCTTGCCCAAATGGAAGGACCGGGGATGGCAAATGCCCCACAGGGAAGAGGGGAGGTGTCTCTGGTGATGCCTGTGAAACAGTAGCAAGTACCCCATGGCCAGTGTAGGTGAACTGGCTACAGTGATTGCCCATTGAACTGTGTGAATCAGAGTCCTGCTGTACCATTCCATTGGACATGGATGTAGGGGCAGAGTTGAGGTTGTGTGGGAAATGTTACCTTAGCTCTTTGTTTCCTGGTTCTCCAACGTTTGTGTTTTGCTTGCTGGTGTTAGCTAACGCTCTTGTAAAGTGAGGGTGTGAGGGACCTTTAGCTCTGCATTCGCTGGGGTTCTAACCTTCGAAACTCAACTCTCCTATTCCGGGAGAGCTGGAGGACACGGTGCAGGGTGAGTGCCTGCAACCGGCCTTCCATGGTAACAAAGGGTTTGTGGGTTATTATGACTGCTGGAGAGGCCAGTTCTCTCTAATCCTTTCTGCGGGAAATGCTTTATTAACAGCTTCCTAGGGATCTCCTGATTTCAGCTCCTCCTCTCTTGGGGGAAGCTCAGGAATGAGTGTATTGGAGGTTATTGGAGACTGTTCTGAGTGCCCTGCAGGGCAGATGATTTGCCAGTGGAGACTCAGGGAAACTGCTTTTTGCACTTCTGTTCAGCTAATGGAGAGTATTAGGGCCTCCTCTCTGCCCCGTAGTCGGATGCCACATAAGTGGTTTATCAGGTTTTTCAAGAGGTTTCAGCACTCAGAAGCACATGGTCTCTGCATCACCAAGGCTGAAGTGGAGGCTGCTTGTCACTTGACTATATTAGGTGATATGGAGCAGTGCGTGGGCTCCGGCACAAGTGAGAGTCTTGCTTTGCGTGTGGGAGGGGGAACTTGTACTCTGAGCTGTGACCTTCTTCCATCAAGAATACATGGCTGTGGATGCCAAACCCCACTGCTAATGCGGCACTGAGAGGGAGGGGTAATCGCTGAGGATCGCATGGCCACATGGCACATCGGCAGTGATGCTGCTGTGACCCCGAACATCTTGCCCAAATGGAAGGACCGGGGATGGCAAATGCCCCACAGGGAAGAGGGGAGGATGCCAGGTGATGTACATTGGAGGGAATGATTTGAACGACTCATACACCTTACAGAGTTCTGAACAAATTGGCAATTCAGGAAAAATCTCTGGGCATCGTTGCAGGCAGCTCAGTGAAACCTCTGCTCCATATGCAGCTGAGGTCAGAAAAGCAAACCGAATGTTAGGCTGCATAAAGAATGTGATGGTGAATGATACGAAGAATATACTAATGCCTTTATGTGAATCAATGGAGTAGCTTCATCTGGATACCATGGGCAGCACTAGCCACCCCATCTCTAGAAAGATATTGCGGAACTAGAGGGGTTCAGAGAAGGGTGACAAGAATGATTAGTGGCTAGAAAAATTCTCATACAAAGAAAGATAAAAGATTGGGATTGTTACCTTGGTGAGGAGATAGATAAGAGTGGACATGATAAAAGTATATAAAATGACTGGCCTAGGGAAGGTAGATCGGAAACCTCTTCATTTCCCCCTGTCTCATAACACAAGAATAAGACACAAGAGATTGGAAGATGGCAAAGTCAATATTGATAAAACGAAATACTTGTTCACACAACATGTAATTAGACTGTGTAACTCATTGCCACAGGACGTCAGAGTGGTCAAGAATTCAGCAAGATTCAGAGGGAGACTGGATGTTTATGTGGATATCAGGAATATCTAGTTATAATAGTTGATGTTTAAAAAAGTTTTGGGAAGGAAATAAAACCTCCTGCTTCAGTCTTTAAACTGATCTCTCACTATTAGGGTTTAGGATGAGACCTTCACAGGGGGCAGATTATCCCATATTTGCCAGTTGAGGGGTGTCTTGCAGCTTCCGGTACTGATCATTGTTGGAGAGCGACGCTGGGGTAGAAGAACCTCTGCTCTGCTCTGCTCTGGCATCCCCATGCCCTTTTCACATGAATGTTACGAATTGCTAAGGGAGAGATGGGAGAGAGTGATTCTCCCATTGTTTCATCATGACATCTACGTTTTGGGGTTTGCAGTCAGCAATAACATATCACTTTTACTGGGAAATGGGCTTCCCCAGGCTTATGTGCTTTGTGCATGCCATTTCTTGACGTGTTACAATTGCGTAACATGAAGGGAAAGTTCTGGCACGAAGACTCCGGTTAGCAACTCCGCTCCTCCAGCCCACGGAGCACTCTGCAATAAGAGTAAAGCTCATCGGTGTGGGAAACACAACTTCCTCAGTGGCTAGTCTGAGATTGTGGCGTGAACTCCCCATCAGAAACCTCCCCATCTTCGGCTCCAAGTGCCAGGCACGTTTCTTTGATCTTGCCTTCACTAACATAAGCACAAAGGAGCATGGGCATTTAAAACAATAACATTAAAAAATCCAACAATACTCTTAACTGCACGGATGTCTCATCCTGAGGAGATGCTGGGAGAACAAACACCACATGACAGAAGCTAGTCACGTTGATTAATGCACTGCTGAAAGGTGCTCCAATGCTATGGTGTTGAGTGCTGTATGAGAACATGTAGAGAAGAGAATTGAATGTGATGGAGCTGTGTTGCAGCCATGGTCTTTGCATGGCCGGAGCATAGTTACAAGTGAGGGCCTGATGTTTCAGAGGTGTTGAACCCCCACAGGTCCAACTGCAATCAGTGGGAGCATGGGGCACTCATAGACTTTAAGGTCAGAAGGGACCATCGTGATCATCTAGTCCAACCTCCTGCATATTGCAGGCTACAGAACCTCACCCACCCACTCCTGTAATAGACCCCCAACCTCTGGCTGAGTTAATGACGTCCTCAAATCATGGTTTAAAGACTTGAAGTTACGGAGAATCCACCATTTACACTAGTTGAAACCTGCAAGTGACCCCA
The DNA here is from genome assembly GCF_028017835.1 of Emys orbicularis. Taxonomy (NCBI): domain Eukaryota; kingdom Metazoa; phylum Chordata; order Testudines; family Emydidae; genus Emys; species Emys orbicularis. Next base: position 49,695,153 of record NC_088692.1, read on the forward strand.
GGGTCTCTGCCAATCTGACCCAGGAGAAAATACCTTCCCGACCCCAAATATGGCGATCAGTTAGACCCTGAGCATGTGGGCAAGAGCCACCAGCCAGACACCTGGGAAAGAATTCTCTGTAGTAACTCAGGGCCTCCCCATCTAGTGTCCCTCAACCCTTCTCATAATCAGGCCCTACCTGTTTGGTCCTATCCACAGAGGCAAGACCAGACCATGATTCAGTATGGTATCCAGACCCTGTGCAGTCTAGTGTAGATGGGGCCCAAGGTGCTAAGTTAATGCCAAGTGGATCCAGGCAATAACATAATCATGGTTTCCCTTTTGTTCCTAGGCTCGGGAGGCAGTGAAGCAGGTGTTGTCCTCCACCAGCAACCTGAAACATTCAGCGTTGGAGCCAACGGAGGACACTAATCCTCAAGCCAGCCAATTAAAGGAGCTCACAAGAGGGAAGCCCATCTGCATGGAGAGAGAGACAGAGCAGTCTGAACAGCCAGCCAGCCCCAGGTCGCGAGGAACAGGGATGCTGAAAATAAGCCAAGAGAGTTCACAGAGGCCTCCTGCTGGTTCTCCTGGCCTCACACAGCCCAGCTGGGTGGAACATCCACCTTGGAAAGAGGAGGGAGCAGGGCATTCCCTGAATTTCCCAGGCAAAGAGACCCAGCAAAGACCAACTCCAAGTGAGGAGAATGAGGAGCTAGCTACAGCTGGGTCAGCATTGAAGAAAGCAAGTCCTATGCCTGGAGGCAAAGCCCCGCTTAAACCACCTGCCTGCTGGACTGGAATGGGGGAGGGTGAGAAGATTGCTCAGCCATTAACTGCAGAAACAGAGCCAGCTGGAAGCTGGTTAGGGGACAGCTTGTCCTGCACAGAGGTAGAGGAGAGCCCTGTGGAGCCCTCCCATGAGACCTCACAGCAAGCAGCCGGAGTGGTGGGTGAGATGTCCTGGGTGCCTAAACAGGCAGCTCCGGTCTCCACCCAAGTGAGTAAGGAAGAGCTGTGTCCCGTTGCCATTGCAGAGATCTCCGAATCTCTGGAAGCACCAGGCTCAGCTTCCCCTTCTCCAGTCAAAGAAGCCCCTGCTGATGGGAAACAATCGGCAGCCCAGCCGTCAGGTGACATGAAAAGAGAAATGGAGACTAGGAAAACAAATGAATCTGCACCAATGCTGGCTGCCACGCCTCACCGCGAGCGGTTTCCAGTCAGCACCGCCATGGAGCGCAGTGCCAAGCTGGCACCCGTGTCACTGACTCCGGAGAGTGGGGAGGAAAGTGAGCAGAGAGCTGTGACTCCAGGCAAAGAGCCAGCGGCTGCAGCTGAGAGAAGCAGCATAACCTCTACAGGTACATCTGAACTGAAAACTGAGGCGCCACTCGCTCCGCGGGCTGAAGAGAGAACTCCGGATGGGGAGGTATCCCTGGAGCACAAAGTACAGCACAGAAACCTAGTGTCCTCCTTGAAGAATTATTTACTTCTGCTTTTAAAAATGTCCTCATCGGAGCCAGATAAAAGTAAGGCCCCCATAAAGAAGGACACTGAGACTGAAGAGGAGGGGAGCCAGCCTGCTGGGGAGGAGAAAGCACTGCTGGAAGTGGGCATTGCAGGGCTAAGCCCCAGCACATCAAGGAAAATCTTAGAAAGGGTGCAAAATAACCAACTCTTCCAAAGTGCAGAGAGCTTGCATTTAAGCCCCAGAACGTCTAGAAGGCTCACGGGAATGATTAACCAAGAGTTAGTTTCCAGCAAAGAGGCTCTGGGTATCAGTCCTTTAGCATGTAGGACACTGCCAGCCAGGGAGGCATCTGAACCAGAAGGGTCTGCCCTGCTCTCTGTCCCTTCTATCGTGGTGGGTAACATGCCCCTGGAGGGAACAGGCCAGACAGACGATGGGCTTTCTGATGTGCATCTCGAAAGCAGCACGAAGGAGAACTCCAGCGACCTGGTTGCAGCATTACCTTGTGCCACACCAGAGGAGCTTGCCTCCGGGGCTCGACGCAAGATATACTTGGCCAAAAGCAAGCAGGTGGAGGAGGCAGAGGCTGCAGCCTCGGAGAGCCAAGTGCATCTGAAGAGGGACAGCCCCACTGTGTCTCCCCGACAGTCCAGGAAGAACCCAGCTCTGTTACAAGCCCCTGTCCCAACTCTGTCTCCTCCTATGGACCGACACTCCCCAACCCTCCCCAGAAAGATGGCGACACTTGAAGTTCCCAAGGCGTACGAGGAGCCCTCAGAGGAAAGCAGTAGGACCCCGGAAGGCCCTGAAGGCACCAAGCAGGAAGGACAGGCAGGGGAGTCAAGGAAAACAAACAACCCATTTAAAGGTACGAAAAGCCTGAGAGGCGAGGGCAGCATGGGATACCCCCAGGTAGGAGAGACGCAGACACTCTCTCCCCCCCGCATATAGCACACACTAACCCCCAGAGTTTGAGAGCCTGGGGGGGTTGCTGTGGGAGTACGTAGGACAGCAGCACGAAGCAGTGATAAGTCCTTGCAGTAGCAGGGAACCAGCAGGACATCTGGGAATGGGTAACATGCAGAATGTGAAATCTCCGCAGGTTTCCAGACCTACCCATGGCTGTCCTTCCTTTGACATGGGTACAGGCCAGTCCGAAGGGGCATCTCCTGCTCCCGTTGAAGGCAGGTGAATGGAGAAGTCACACCAGGGTAAAGAACCGTGCCATTACAGATACTGGTGTCCCCTTCTCTCAGCCCGGGTGGGGAAGGATCCACCTCCTTTTCTGTGGAGTTTGGAAAGCAGAGCAGAATCCTGAGCAGTTCACATCCCCAAAGCCTGTACAGTTACTAAGTAATTACCCGGGGCCCCCTGTTTAGAGTATGCATCCGGAACACAGACAGCACCGAGAGCAGGAGACACCCACAGCCAGCAACACTAGAGAGACAGGCTTTGCTGAGGCTTTCTAGGGTTAGGAGGAGCAGAGCCAGGATTAGGGTAAGGGCTGGGACCCAAGGATTTGCAGAACCCCCGAAGGAGAATCCACTGTAAATCACATTGTAGCTCATTGTGAGGCTCCTGGAGTTAGAGTGACGATGCTGTGGTCACTTGAGTTACCAGAGATGAGACTTGCCCAATCTCTGTGTCATGAGGGATCTAAGTGTAACCCTTCTGCCAGGTGGAGCCAGCAACAACAAGGGTCAGGTTCAGCATCTAGGGGTTCCTTTTCAACAATACAACACAAAACCGTCTCAAGCCCCCACCCAGTGACCTGGGGCAATTACACACCACCCCCTGGGCACCTCTAAGAGGCAATACTTCCCCTCTCGCAAGCACAGAGTCTGACTGTAGCAAAAACTTTTAATAAAAGGAGGGAAGTAACTCAGCATTAATTTGGGAAAGCACCGCAACTAGGGTTCATAAACACAAACCATGAGCAAAAAGACCCACCCGCAAGTAAGTTGGGCAGTGTCCTTTTCCCCCTGAGGGTCTTAAGTCCAGCAACCCAAAAGTCCCTTTAACATGCCCATCCCTTCTCTGTACCCCACTCACAGTTGCTGTCCTTGACCAGAGCCCCAGAGTTCAGAGGTTCATCTGCAGAGTTCACCTCCCACCCTGTGTGGAAGGCGGGGCGGGGAGGGGGTAAGGAGGCACCTTACACGCTGCACTGCTCAGGCACTCGCTCGTTGCCCCAACAGCCAATTGCCACGCCTCTGCAGGGCTCTGCTCTGGCCATCTCCACCAGCTTCTCTGCTGGCCACTCACCATGCCTCTCCACCAGTCAGCCTGCTGGCCTCTTACTATGCCTCTCCGCCAGCCACCCAGCTGGCCAATCACTAAGATGTCTTCAGCCCCCCCTCCCTTATTACAGCTCTTAGTGATTTCAGCTGTTAGTGGGGGAAATCTCACTGCTGGTGCACACTGGGCAGCCTCTTGCAAGAGAGACATCATCCCAAAGTAAATCTAATTTTTAGACCTAGGTATCAGTGATTTCAGCTCTGCAGTATGTAACAAGACTCTCAATTAAATCTAAATTAGCACTTTTATTATATCATGGAGAGAGGCAAGAGCAAATGGTGTCTACAATCCTTAAACAAGACCCAGTACCAATATCTGCCCCCACCTTCTCTCAATTCATTAGGCTGTGGAACCCATGTCCCCTGCCTAGCGAGTGTTGTTCAGTTGAGGGTGAGTCCCTCCATTGGGAAATGTTAGGTACAGTTCTGCTGCCCTCGGTTTACACACAAGGATAACAACCCTTTATTACTCCTGCCCCAATAACAAGGAGACTGGGGATCCAATACCAGCCACAACTGATCATTTGGACAAGCAATCCCATCATGCTGAGCATCTAGGCAGGGTGGGTGTGTCCATGCAAACAAGATCAGCTTCTGAAGTCTTTTTCCACTGCTCACCACTAGATGTCAGGGGAGAGCTCATCCAGACTCTGCTTACATCAGTGAAGGCCAAGTTATCTGAAAGCTTGTCCTGGTCTCTGCTGTGCTGCACACACAGAGGAAGCCTGGTTTAGGCTGCCTGACCTCCCCCCCCCCCCCCCCCACATTAAAGATACAAACCTGATTATGCAGTAGGTAAAGTTTGGCGAGCATTGAACAGTCCATTTTACATATTTTAAAGTGTTGATTTCAAATTTCTGTTAAGGCCACCAAAACAAGCCGTTTGGTGCCATTGGCCACCCAGTGCCGAGATCTGCCACCTGACAAGCTAAGCCAGGTCAGGGTGGCTCGGAGGAGGATGGGAGATACTCACTACGCTGGTGGTGCAGGAAGTGGTGGTGTAGACTCGTAGGTGGCGCTCCACCTTCGCGGTCAGTGCTGTTGGGGTCTCTGGGGGCACTGTGGGGTGGAAGAGACTAGCCTTCAGATGAGCTGTAAAACTGAAGATGTCTCCTTGGGGCCACTTGATATCCAAGGGCAAAAGCAGGTGTGTCCAGCACAAATTCCCACTCTGGTGAATGCCTTCTGCCTCCCTGAGTTCCCTCGGCACTTCAGGTTGGATCTGGCATTTTTCTTCATTTCCCATTGCTGTGAACAGCTGCTGTGCTGCATTCCTCCTTTTATATAGCGTGCATCTCAGTTTGTGTAGCACTTTGAGAGCCTGCCTGGTGAAAGCTGTGCTATGGGCGTATGGTAATCCCAGGGATTGGTAACAAGACTGAATGACCAAGGGCTAGTCTGTGGAGTGGAACTGATATGTATGTTGTTGGTCTCACACCACTCCCTTCTCTGCACCTTTGTCCTTAGCCCCCCAGCTGATTCGTAAGATCAGAGCAGAACAATTTTCTGATGCATCAGGAAACCTGAAACTTTGGTGCCAGTTCTTCAATATTTTGAGTGACTCGAAGCTGACGTGGTACAAGGACGAGTTCCCTGTAGCAGAAGCCAGACGGAGGTAATCTGCCAGTTTTGCTGTATTTTACTCGTGCATATCCTGTGGCCAATGTGTTAAATCTAGCCTTGCCCCTTGCTTTTATCAGCTCTGAGGGTGTATCCACACTGCAACCGGGAGGTGTGACTGCAGCCTATGTAGACATACCCAAACTAGCTTTGATTTAGCAACAGCAAAGCCAGCTCCAGGAGCAATAGCGTGTAGTGCAAGTGGTGCAGGCTAGCATCTGGAGTACAACCCCGCCCAGGACTCTGGGTGTATACTTGATCAGCCACTGCCTGTGCTTCACTGCTGTTGTTATTCAAGCTGGCTTTGATCTAGACAGATTTAAGCTAGTTTGGGTCTGTCTATATGTGTAGCAGTCACACCTCTCGCCTACACCGTAGACCCACCGTGGTTATTTTGGAGTGAAGGTGCCCCCTGCTAACAAGTCCAAATATGGATCCCTGGGTATCAGTGAAGTACACCCGGCCATTAGCACAGAGGCCCCCTGGCTCTGGAGAGAGAGAGAGAAACCAAGGTGGGACAGAAGGAACTAGAGAATCTGGTCATTGTTAACCACAGCAGACGCTAATGCTCAGAGCCCAGCTCCTAGGGCAGAGAGCGAGCAAGAAGACCATGCACCTCACTGAGGGAACATCTGCCCAGCCTGTAACAATGGTATGTCCTTCTGCACCGTGCATGGAAGGGACTAAGTCAAACAGAAGCAGGGCCTGCACTGTCTCCAGAACCCACATTCCCAACATCCTATAATGGAGACGCAGGGAGAGTTGGGAAACACTAATAAGGGCAGGGGAAAGCAGTCTGCCCCCCAGGCAATTGGACTCTGGGTTCAGCCACAGCACATGGTCGCCATGAGGAGTACAAGTGATGTTCTGGCTTCACTGAGAGGGCCGGGCTTGGTGCCCCACCAGACCAGATGCTTCTCAGTAAGGAGCTGTGGCCCCTGTTGTTGGTTACACCCTTCCTGCACAAAAGTGAAATGCCTGCAAGCTGCATGGAAACTTTTTCAAGACATCATAACAAAGGCTCAAATTAAATGTATATCCCAGATTAAAAAACATAGTAAGAGAACCAAAAAAACTGCCACTGCGGCTAAACAACAAATTAAAAGAAGCAGTGAGAGGCAAAAAGGCATCCTTTAAAAAGTGGAAGTTAAGTCCTACTGAGGAAAATAGAGAGGAACATAAATTCTGGCAAGTCAAGTGTAAAACTATAATTAGGCAGGCCAAAAAAAGAATCTGAGAAGCAACTAGCAAAAGACTTAAAAACTAACAGCAAAACAATTTTTAAGGACATCAGAAGCAGGAAGCCTGCCAAACAATCAGTGGGGCCACTGGACGATTGAGATGCTAAAGAAGCACTCAAGGAAGACACGGCCATTGCAGAGAACCTAAATGAATTCTTTGCATCCGTCTTCACTGCAGAGAATGTGAGGAAGATTCCCACCTTTGTCCCCTAAAAACAAGGATTCAAATCTAAGAAACTGTCCTCCTGCCAGCCTGCTGGAGGTCAAGGGGACTGTTGGGGGAAGCGGGTGGTGTCTCTTTTCCTTTTCATTCTCCCCAAGTACAATCTACAGGAAACCGTAATCATCCCATAGCTCCTGAGTGTCGGGAAGCAGTGAGGTGGCTTCCTGAGACCCCCTGAGTTGTGTCTCGCTGGATCACATGGGATGATCCCTTTCCCAACGTGCTGCATACTTCACTCCTGGTAGCATTCGCCTGGCTTTCAGTTCACATGCACCCACTGCAGGGCTGAAGTCAGACTGAAAGCTCTGTGGGGCAGGGCCTGTCCTTTCATTGGATGGGTGCGTATGTACAGCTCCTCACACAGTAGGGCTGTGGTCCGCAGCTGGGGCTCATAGGCCCTACCACAATACAGGTACTACAGGGCTGCCCAGCACTAATCTCCAGGCTGACTCCATTGTCTTTCAGCTCAGGTGATGAGGGGCAGGCAGCCCTGGCCATTGTGCAGGCATCCCGGAAGGACTGTGGCGTGTACCAGTGCACCATCGAGAATGAGTATGGCACCGACTCCACCGACTTCCTGCTCAGTGCAGAAGGTGAGGTGGGTTGGGTATGGGGCGTGGGGGGGGGAGGTTGGTTACTGGATATCGGGGGGGGGGCAGAGGAATGAGTTGGATACTGGGTGATGGGGGCGGGGGGGGGGGCAGGTTGGATATCAGGCAATTGGGGGGGCAGAGAGATCAGGAGTGGGCAGTGGCCATTGTGTATTGTGTGATAGGGTGGACAGGAGGTGGGAGAGGGGGGTGGGCTGGGTACCAGGTGATGGGGGGCAGGGGAGTGAGGGGGTGAGTTGCATACTGGTCAATCAGGTGGGGGACAGGAGAGCGGGACTGGGCGGGGTACTGGGTGACAGTGGTGGGGAGGCGGGTTGGGTAACCGGTAACCGGGGGGCCAGAGGAGTAGGGGGCAGGTTGGGTACTGGGTGATGTGGGGACCAGGGGCGCTGGGTGCGAGTTGGGTGATGGGAGGCCAGGGATGCAGGGGGTGGGTTGGGTACTGGGTGACGGGGGACAGGGGCGCAGGGGGTGGGTACCGGGGGACCAGAGGTGCAGGGGACGAGTTGGGTATTGGGTGATGGGGAAATGGGGGCAGATGGGGTATGGGGGGCTGGAGGCACCGGGGGTACCCGGCTGCGCAGGCTGGGAGCAGCTCTCTAGCTGTGGGAGCCGAGAGGTTACGATTCCAAGCTCCTCCTGAGGGGAATGTGAGCAACTCTTGGCCTGCGGTAAAGAGCCTTTTCCATGCTCCATCACCCAGTGATCTGAACCTGGGGCAGGGAATGAATCCGGCCCTGTGCCGAGAGTCCCTCCAATGGCTGGGCCTTGGCCTGTTCTCCTGAAGGGTAGAAGCTGGCCTGTCTGCTGGTTTCTCTGACAAGGCGGTCCTGGGCCTAGGGGCCCTATCCCACCGCTCGTCCCTCCGGTGTCTGGCCCGACTGCAAACAGGGCCCCGAGAGCAAGGGCGCAGCAGGGCCCAGCGTTTGGTGTACTGTGTCACACCGGTGCAGGCGTGTGCAGGCACTGCCAGGGCACTTTCAGGTCTGGGTGTCCCTGGGGGGGCAGGGAGGGGGCTGGGATGAACAGCTGATAGTTAGGCCCAGCCACCTCAGGGCACTAACAGCCAGGGCTCTGTTTCTCCTCTAGTGCTGTCGGGATTTGTCTCCAGAGAAGAAATTGAAGGTAAAGTGGGAGCAGCCAGAGGAGCAGTGAGTGCTGGCCAGGCCATGACCGCTGGGCTCAGAGTAAACCCAGTGCCCCCTCACGGCACGTATTGATGCTGCACCCGGGGTGGGGCAGGATGCCCGGTGGGAGGGGTGACCACAAAGCGTGGCATAGCCGGATCCTGCCATTCCTCCCTAACGAGACAGTGTCTATGTGCAAGGCCTTGCGCCAGGCAGCTGGCTAATGCCAGCCAGAGGTCAAGCTCACTGATCGCGGACCTGGAGCTTCTTCCCAAGGCCCTGCAGCGAGGGGCTCCTCCAGCACCATGCCGCCAGTCAGCCAGAGAGGGCGCTAGCATGCAGCAGGAGCTGTTCCCCACCCTCCTCCTCCTGGGCCTGAGTGTGCTGCCCTCACTATCTCTCTATGCACTAGGGGCCCAACCTGCTGCCCCTGCTGCACACCCCGGCAGGATGAGCCTAGTGACTGCTCAGCTGCCCCGTTCCCAGCAGTGCCCGCCACCACTAACTCACTGCTTTCCTTTTGCCAGTCGGCGAGGAGATCGAAATGACGCCCATGGTGTTTGCCAAGGGCCTGGCCGACTCAGGCTACTGGGGGGACAAGTTCTTTGGGCGCGTTGTGAGCGAGGACGTGGAGGTGGGCGCCGGCTTCCTGCGCAAAGCCTGGCGCGCCAGGATAATCTACGGCCTAGAGCCCGTCTTCGAGTCCGGCCGGACCTGCATCATCAAAGTGCACAACCTCATCGTCTTCGGGACCAAGAACGAGAACACGCTCATCGAGAAGAACTACGACATCACCATCCAGGTGGGCCCAGGCCTCCTGGCAGGCATGCCCAGGCCACGCCCCCTCCCCCCGCGCTCCCCGGCAGGTGGGCCCCGGTCAAGCCCCCCTCCCCCCGCACTCCCCAGCAGGTGGGCCCCAGTCACGGCCCCTCCCCTCACACTCCCCAGCAGGTGCGCCCAGGCCACGCCCCCTTGTTCCTGCAGGATGGGGACAGCCTGAAAACCCTGACTTGGCTCAGTGCATTGATTGTTGTTGCCTGCATTGAACACACCCTGCCCTGTATGTCCCTCTCCCACCTGGCACACTGCTCCTGCCCAGCATGCTCCCCCCACCCCTGCCCACCTGGCCTGCTCCCCACTCACTACCCAGCTCACTGCCACTCCTCAGCGCCCCCCTGCACCCGCCAGCCTGTCCAACCCTGGCCCCACTCCTCTTCTGTCCTCCCGCTTTCCCTCTCCTGCCTTTCCTCATGCACACTCCAGTGCCTGGAACAGCCTCCCCCAGCCTGGGCACCGGCTCCTGGCCTGCTGGCCCCTCTGGCCAGTTGCCCCCTGACTTCTGCTCTCCTGCCACTGCCTGCTTCTCCTGAGCTGTCCCTTGTGCTGCCTGCCCAGCCCCAGACTGTGTCCTGCCTGCTCCTCTGCTCCTGGGCTAGCTGCTGTCACACAAGCCCTGAGGGGCAGGGGCCAGCACCCGTAGCCTGCTCCATGGCTGTCCAGTACTCTCACCCATCATGCCTGCTGTCCCCCACACTGCGTGGTGGGGAGGCTCTGGTGGTTTGAGCCGCCCTTTGTCCTGTGATTGCCAGTGAGGATGCGTCCCAGTGCCCGTCTGTGAGCTCTCCGGGAGGAGCAGGATGCTGTCTGAACCTGGCTTGCTGGCCCGGGGCAGGGCAAGGGATAATGACTCTGCTTGAATCCCCAGGAGTGCAAAATCCAGAACTCGAGCCGGGAGTACTGCAAGATCTTTGCTGCTGAAGCACGGGCCATCCCAGACTTCGGGGCAGTGCCCGAGTAAGTTGGGCCTCTGCCCTCCATCCTGAGCATGCAGGGGCCACAGGGCGGCATGGCCTCCTCCCACCCCGAGCATCACTGGGCCGGGGGAGGAAGGATCCGGGGTGGGCGGCACCAGCATGGCCTCCTCCGCCCCATCGCTCCAGGGATCCAGTGGCCCGTTTTCATTAACAGGTGCACTCAGAAGCCAAATTGGGAGCATTGTGTGGGAAGGGTCTGGGGCCTGGGCTAACGTGAGCAGGTTCAGTCGCTAGCATGGCTGAGGTGGGGGCAGCTTGCAGACAGGCTGTTGCCCAGCCCAGGGAGCAGCCAAGGGACGGTGCTCGGGATGGTGGGCTCTGGGTTGGGGTCCGCCATGCGCTCTGCATGCTAGTCGCAGAGCCAGCCCGTCGGCCTACGTTCTGGCTTGGCCTATGCTGACCTGGGCCGTTTACCGTTGTCCAGGATCATCCCTCTGTATCTCATTTACCGACCTGCCAACACTGTCCCGTACGCCACCATCGAGGAGGACCTGGCAGGGCCCTTTGAGCGGTACTGCGTGAAGGAGCGGGATGGCAGCCTGGCTGTGCAGAGCAGCTCAGAGATCGCACAGAAGTGCTGCACCTTCCAGCACTGGCTCTACCAGTGGACAAATGGAAACATCCTTGTGACCGACATGGAAGGTACGGACCGAGGTGGCTGTCTAGTCCCCGGCGAGGGAGGAGTCCCTGGTTCCTCTGGCCCAGCGCCACAGGGCCCAGGGCAGTGGTGCCTCCTACGACACACCACCCAGCACTGTGTCCGGGAAGCCCCGCCCCTGAGAGAGAGCCAGGGAGTGGTGGCTGCTGGAAAAAGGAGATGGGAAAATCTCCTTCAGCCAAGGACTCCAGCCACCCCCTGCCATCCTGCCAGGCATGGTGGCAGGCAGGGCCTTTCCCTAGTAGTCTCTCCCCCATAGCATTGCATCGACCAAGCACACTAGGATGTACTGGAGTGGCAGCCTGCGTTGGCACCTGGAGGTGGGAACCCGGGAGATCTGGCCTCTGTTCCTGTCTCTGCCAGCCACTGGCTTGAGGGCCTTGGCCTCAGGCTTTCAGAAAGAGTCTCTCCTCTATGGTCCCCAACTCCAGACCCCTGGGGCCTGACTTGCAGAGCTGCAGAGAATGCCCTGTGGCAGCTGGAGCCAGCGGCTGAAAGCGTGTTGACAGGGCACCCAAACCCAGAGCCCCCTCAAAGCCCTGGCCTGTGACCTCTCTGAGCCAGGGCTTCCCCAGGTGTGAAATGGGAACTGTTCCATCTCTGCTCCCCCGGGTGATGGGGCAACATGGGTGGGGGCTGCTGCAGTCTGTGTATGGAGGGGCTCTGTGGGCTGGTCGCTGCTCATCGCTCCTTTCCTGGTAGGACTGTCCCCTCCCCAGGCTCTCTGTGGCTCCACTAAGGGCCCTGCCAGCCCGTGTTCTCCCAGCCCCTCCTTGACGCTCCCAGCCTTCCCCTGGGCCCCAGGGATGGCAGCAGCTGCGCCCTGTGGGCTGGAGTGAAGGAGGGAATTCGGAGAGGGACAGAGCTAAAGGTGCGTTCAATCGAAAAGAGGGCAACTCAGGGCCTAAACGTGATTTGCCAGGACCCTGCAGGGGTGACTGGGACCCTGTGCTGGTGCCCCTCACACCCACCTTGCCCATGCAGGGGTGACTGGGACCCCACACCAGTACCCCTTGTGCCCACCCTGCCTGTGCAGGGGTGACTGGGACCCCGTGCCGGTGCCCCTCGCACCCACCCAGCCTATGAAGGGGTGACTGGGACACCTCCCCCCCGGGGTTCCTCGTGCCCACCCTGCCTGCTCAGGGGACACTGGGACCCTGTGCTGATGTCCCTCGTGCCCATCCTGCCCATGCAGGGATGACAGGGACCCCCCCTGGTGTCTCTTGTGCCCACCCTGCCCCTGCGGTGGGCTCAGTGACTTGGACCCCAGCCAGGAGACTCCTTGGGCCAAATCCTGCTGTCCTGGCAGAATTAGTGGCCAGGCTTCTGCTGACAGCCGTGGGAGCTGCATCGGGCTCGGCCTGAGGCTGGTGATTGTTCCCTTCCCTTGCAGGCGTTGGGTGGAGGGTCACAAACGTGAGGATAGCTACAAAGCTGAAAGGGTAAGTAACTGCAGGGCCGAGGCAGAGAGCTGGCAGCTGGCTTCTCAGAAGGGCTGTGGGGGCGCTGCCCCACCCTGGGCTATGTCTGCCACGAGATGGGGCTGCCCCAGCCTCTTTGCAGGGCTTGCGGTGACCTTGCCCCCCCACTCCCTTCCCTGTCACTCGGCCAGCCAGCCAGCCATAGCTCTGTCCTCCCCCTGCACGGTTCAGCCCCAGGCCTGTCTCCTCTGCTGCTCTCCTCTTCCCGCTCCAGTTCCTTAGTGTGTGATGGCGGGTGGGAGGGGAAGTGAAGGGGGACTGGGGGGGGGGGGTATGTGATGGAAAGTGGGGGCTGCAAGAGGGAGGCTGGGTCTGGGGCGGGGGGACGACACAATGGTGGGTCTAGGAGCTGCTTTGCGCCCTGCTGCAGTGTCATGGCCCATGCAGTGAGCACCTGCAGCAATGCCCTAGAGGGGATGGGAGCCGGGTGGAAAGTCAGCGCCCCCACCCACCACCCGGAAAGGGGTATGTGCCCAGAGGGCAGCAGCCCAGGCGTTTTGTCTCCCTGCTCGCCGTGCCTGGGGGTGTGTGGGGAGAGGGGCGCCCTGGCCCAGAGCCCCCTTGGCAGGGCACTGGCCCTGAGTGTGGCTGTGTTGGCAGGTACCAGGGGCTGAAGGAGAGCTGCTTCCCGGCCCTGCTGGACCAGTTTGCCGCTGTCCACCAGTGTAACCGCTATTGTGAGATCCTGGGCCTGAAGAGTATGGAGAGCCTGCAGCAGCCAGCCAAGCCCAAGGGCTCCAAGAGCCCCTCCCTGGGCAGGAAGGCCCCCTCAGCCCAGTCCAGCCCCCAGCTGCAGAAGAAAGGCCTGGCGAGCCCCCAGGGCACCCGGAAGGGCGCCGTGAGCCCCAAAGCCTCCCGGAAATCCACTGAAGCTGGGGAGGCCCAGCCGGCCCCGAAGCACAAAGCGCTGGAGAGCGACAGGCCCAGCCAGCTGCAGTAGCCAGAGCCTCGGTGCAGCCACGCAGGCAGCGTGCCGCCGCGCACACCTGGAAAGGGGACCCAGCCGCTGCTCCTTCCTGTGGCTCCCAGCACGCCTCCGCGCTGCGCTCTGTGTGGTGTGCGAGTGAAGCAGTGACTAGGCTGGCGCCAGTGCGGGGGGCCCTGGGTAGCCTAGTGGGCCGAAGCTGGCTCGGTGCATGGCGGGGCCTGCACAGCCGCTGCAGGGAGCACGGCAGCTCATCTCTGTTACCTCTTTAAAACAGCAGCTCAGCCAAGCCGGCCGAGCCTGCCAAGCCCCAGCTGCCAGGGCCATGCAGGCGTCACAGTGCCCTGTGCAGAGGGTATTGGGGCAGTGCGCCAGCCTGACCACCAGGGGGCACTGGCCATTGCTTGATGGTGACCCTGAGGCTCGTTTTCTGAATCCCTCCTTTAGACTGTGCCGGCTTTTCTCTGGCTTTGCTCCGACGCCTGGCCCTGGTGTTCTCTGCTGGCGACCCCTGGAGGAGAGCGAGCAGGCTGGTGCTCCTTTGTGTGACACTAGGAATGTGCCGCTCTACTCTGTCAGCCTGCAGCTGTCTACAGTGCACTGACCCCGCTCGGGCATGGGTGCCACAAAGGGGTGGTAGCTCTTTGGTCCCCCCGGCTCGCAGCACCTCCTGGTGTTTTCCCTACACGTGTCCAGCGGAAATCCCTGACCCCAGATCCCTAACGGGCCATACACAGGCCCTACTAACCTCTGCTGTAGCTTCCCTGAGCCCGGCTAGTTCAGCACCTCTCTCCGGTCCCACCCCATGCCCATTACCTACTCACTAATCTGCAGGGGGAGCATAACTAGACAGGCTGCTTGGTCCCTCTTGCCCCGTGGGGATGGCCCTGTGTTTTCTGTGATTCCCGGGGCCCGGAAAGTCTGGCAGCATCCAGCCCTCGCTACAGAACCATTTGGCAGATTCTTCGCTTTCCCTGGTGCAAAGCAGTGCAAAGCCAATCTTCCACGTGTGCTTCACGTGTTACTAATGCAGCATTATCTGCCCGAGTCTGCGGGGGGGCGCATTGCCCGGGGCCTCTCAGCTGGGAATGTTTAAGTTTGGAGTCTATCGGGCGCAATTAAAATGTCACCACTTAGTTCCCTGCCGATTATGGTAGTGGAAGTGCTTGGGGTGTCTGTGTTGTAATGTGCCAATCACAATGGTAGGTGGGTGCCAGTCTAGCCAGCACAGAGGGGTAGGTGGGGGGAGTTCAAACCTCCTGCTCTTGTGAAAAAATATTTCAAATCTTCTCCAAGGGGAGAGGGAAAAGCCCACCCCTGCCCGCAGAGCCAATACACTCTGCAGCATCCTCGCTGGCAGACCCAAAGCAGCTTCCCTTGCACCCCATCCTCATGCAGCCCTGGGCACTTGGATCACTGCAGGATTGGGCTGGGAAGAAATAACCCAGCCTTCCCCTGACCAGGTCAAGCCACACCCTGTTGTCCTCAGGCCAGTAACACCCTCCCTTTGTGAGCTGACAAAGTCACAGGCTGGGCCACAGCCTTGGGTGTGTTTTGGCACAGTGTCGGTGGGGGGTGTGCATTGGAGCCAGCCCCTCTCTGTGGAGTGTGGGGTGTAGGGATCAGGGCTCTGTTCTCCCAGGGCAACAGGACGTCCCAGCGAGGCAGCCCTGAGTGGGGTTAAGCTTTAATAGTGGCCTTGCCCCTTGGCCTGGTGATGCTGCCATAGCACAAAGCGGATTTAAAGCTGCCCTAAAGCAGAGCTGAGGATTCCCTATTGTATGCAAGACCTGCCCTGTGCTCCCCACCTTCCCCATCTGCCAGCATAGGGATGGGGCCACCAATCCTGGCCAGCAGAGAGGCTTCTTGGGAGCTGG
Source organism: Emys orbicularis (assembly GCF_028017835.1). NCBI lineage: Eukaryota > Metazoa > Chordata > Testudines > Emydidae > Emys > Emys orbicularis. The sequence continues at coordinate 49,710,477 of NC_088692.1, forward strand.
TTCAAGTTAGTGCAGCCTCAAGGCTGTTCTACCTCATGCTGGGGGTGCCAGTTCAGCCCCCAGGCTCAGCGGTGGAAAGATGGCACATTCCCTATCTCCCCTGTATGCCAAGAGCTGCTCTGGTGCACCTGGGCATCTAGCCCAGTAATTTAGCATTCATCTGGTCTTATCGCTCACCCCTTTGGATCCAGGGAGGGTCTGAACCCACCTTCCCAGCTATGCCCTGTCGGCTCTGCCCTGCCTCTACACACCCTCCCACTCTTGGGATCAACAGGCGAGCCCTTCCTTTGCCTCCGAGAGACAGCCCCAGCCCTGCCTGCCTCTCACCCCCCAAGCCTGTAAGCCCTGCCCCCACAGGCCTCCATTCTTCTGGTTTGTCTCTAGGTCTCGTGGCTTCAGTGCTGGCGATGTAGCTGCGCTGGGGGCGGGGAACAAGATGTGCCTGCTGCTTACGCTGCCAGACTTTGGCTCAGGCACAAGTTCTCTTGGCTACTGCCTCCCAGTGTGGCTGACAGCGGGGCTGTGGCCTTGTTTAAAGGGGCAGACACAGGCCATGTGCTCTCTTCTTGCTTCTTCATGGCAGAGTATGGGGGCCTGAAAATGCCCTGTCTGTTTGTTCCATTAGAATGCAGGTCCTGTCTGGGCTGGGGAAGCGGTGAAGTGAGGGCATCACAACAGCCGAGCAGCAGGGGCTTGTTTGCATTAGTGATTTGCCCGCAGGTTGGTTGGTTGCTTATTGCCTGGGGGTGTCACTGCCACAGTGTTTGTGGCTCACCCCAGGGCTCGGCCTAGGCAAGCAGGTCACTGGAGGTGAAACTTTAGTGGAGACAAGCCTGCTCTGTGAGTGTGAGCCGCTGTTCGGTGCCCTTTGGTTGGTGTGTTGGTAACCGTGCTAACGACCCCGGAGCAGGGAAGGCCTTCCCTGTAGTGACGGGGTTACGGGCTCACAGCAGCCAGCCTGAGTCTTCCCAACAGCCCTGGCAGGGCAAAGCCCCACAGCGCAGACATGGCCTCTGGCTGCTCCTGCAGGGAAAGCGCAAGCAGAGCCAACCTTGGAAACAAAACAGCCCCCACCCCAAATGTGAGCCCTCCCTGTCCTCCCTTGAGCAGGGATCAAGAGGGAGAAGGAAATCCAGCTGTGCCTGTTACAAGTGGCTCCCTGCGCTGGGGCATTATGTCAGCTGCCGGCGGTACCCGAGCAGGAGGGTTAGCAAACACCAGGCTCAACCCTAGAGCAGCCAAGGCAGCGTGTAGCTTTCACACAAAATAGCAGGTCCAGATAACTCATGTGAAAACTACCCCCAGGCATGTCTGCACTAGGGCTTCCCCTCATGTTAGCTAGCTCGCGGTAAGATCACACCTCCTTTCCTGGTGAAGATGAGGCCTATGGGGGTTTGCAAACCCGGGTTTTCGGCAGCTTTGGGCGGGAGAAGCTGTGTTTTACGAGAAGGAATAAACAGTAGCTCTCTTGCTGTGAATGCCTAGCAGCGCCAAAGCACAGGGAGCAGTTGTTACTGCTGTGTAGCTGGGGAGGTCAGTGCTGGACCCCCCGCAGGTGCCCTTGCCTAGCTGCACTGCGGTTAAAGCTACCCCTGCCTTGTCTCCACTAGGATCCCACTGGAGCTAGCTCGGGCCTGTTAACTCGCTGTAAAAACTCACCTCTTCTAGCAGTGACCGCAGGCTGAGCCGCCCGGCTAGTGCAGTTAATGGTCAGCCTGGGCCAGCTCAGGGGGAGGGGAGCTGTTGAGCCCTTGTCCCGTTGGGCTCAGCGCACAGAATAGCTGTGACCGTGGGGCGTGGGACCGGGATGCCACAGAACTTCAGTCCCAATGGAGGTGACTGGTGCTGGCAGCAGCAGTGTCGTGGTGATACAAAGCCGGGTGCCCAGCCAGGCTGCCTGTGCTAGGGAGCTGCCCGGCTGGTGCTTTGCACTCCATGGCTGCGGCTGTGCTTCGCCCTTCTGCCGGGGCCGTTTCCTGCTCTCAGTCAGCCCGTTGTAAGATAACCGTGTACATACTCGTCTGTGTATTGGCAACTGGGTGTGCACGAGTGCAATAAAACGCGATGGACTGGCCTGCTCTCCAGTGCGTCTCTCCCGGCTGGAGGGGCCGGGATACCCCTCCTTCCTGCTCTCCCGCTAGCTGGGGGGTGATATGGTGCCTAGCAGCGTGTTGCCCAAAGCTCAGCATAGCAGGGGTTTGTCTCTGGGGCGGAGGAGGGGGACTGTGTGTGGTGCTGGGGGCAAAGGAGAAGGGGTTTCATTTTTCTAGTCTGTTTGCACCCACTCCCAGGTGTAGGGTAGGCAACACCCCCTGGGTCGTGAGACCAGTGCCTCAGCCGGCACCCTCCCTTGCACAGCTGCAGCCCCCATCCCAAGGCAGGTACGAACTCTGAGGAGTGCAGTGACGAGACCTTGCTGGAACACCATCGCCTGCCGGTGAGTTATACCAGAGCCCGGCCAGCGATGTGCTCCAAAGGAAGGTGTGAAACCCCCGCTCACATGGCTGCAGTGACGTTGGTTCCTGAGCCATCAAGCAGGGGCTGGCTTCTGCCCTGACGTATGAAAGGTTGGAACCCTTTGAAATCTTCCTCCTCTCTCATGGAGCTGCATCCCTTATTATTCAAATCATACATTCCAAAGCCAGCAGGGACCATGCTCATCATCCTGCTGACTGTGTGTGTAACGCAGGCCGGAGAACATCCCTGAAGGAATTCCTTTCTGAAATCCAGTTCTTTTTCTGTGTTCAAGCCTGCTGAGCTCTGGCCCTCAGCGCTTGGGGTAGGGAGTTCCACAGGTTCCATTTATAAACTATAGTGTGTTTAAAAGCAGTCCCCCTTTCCAGTTGGAAAGTTGCTGCTTTTTAATTTCATTGGGCTTCCCTTTGGGCTGCTTTGCCTGGGAGTGTAAACAAGAGTCCCAAACTAACCTTACATATCTCTCCATGTCCCCTCCTTTCTAAACTCTATATGGCTAAGCTGTTCAATCTCTGCATGGGAAAACCTTCCCCCTCTGTATTCTGCCTCAACTTTGCACCTGCTCTCTGGCCACCAGGATTTCTGAGCTGGGGTAACCAGGCCTGAACACAGCAGGCTAGGAGAGAATGTACCAGCGGTTTAGAGAATGGCACAATAGTGTTTTCACTGTTCTTCTCAATCCCAGTCCTTATGCACCTAAACACGTTGCTGGCACCTGTAACTGGTCGTGCTGCACATTGGGCAGAGGCTTTCATTGAGCTGCCCACAGGGATGCCCAGCTCCCTTTCCTGGGGCCACACAGGTAATTTAGACCCCTGGGATGCGTAGTAGTAGTAGTATTCCCTCTAAGGTGTATTACACTGTATTATTCACCAGTGAAGTTCACTTGCTGGATCAGGTCCCTCAGAAGTGCCTTGCAGTCCTCACTGGACTTGACTAGCGTGAATACCATTGTGCCTTCTAAACGCTCATTAATAAACATATTGAGCCACGTGAGCCCTAAGACGCAACCTTGAGTTTCCTGTTCTCCTTTTGCCATGCTGGAACTCGACCTTTCTGAGGCCTGATAGACTTCACCTCTTCCCCTAGGCTGATGTGGGCCTTGTTTGCTCTGGTTACAGCCATAGGGCTACCCCAGTGTAGCTGCCACCCCCTAGAGCGAAGCTGTCGTATGCTGCCATTTGTGCCTGTGCAGCTGATCCTCGTTTCAAGCAGGGGTAACCTGCAGGGGTGCACGTGGCAGTGCAATAGCAGCTGGGCCTGGCTCCACGGGAGCAGCTATGCCTGGGCCTGGTTGCAGCTCCCTGAGCCCTTGCCGTAGACACCCTGGTGCATAAGGGGCTTCTGGAAGTTCCACTGATCTGCCTGAGTGGGGATGGTGCAGGCAGGGGGCTGAGATGGACCCTGCCCTGAAGGGCCACAGGTCAGAAGCCAGACAAGTTTCTGAATAACTCTCAGGGCTGCCCCCTGGGACCATTCATGCACCCTCTATGGAGTTGTTCAGCTGTTACCGTTGCATTGCCACTCCCTCAGACTCACAGCCTGGATTAGTCTGCAGCAGCCCTGTTGGCTTGGTTAGGCATGGACTCACCCTACTGCTGTTGTGCCCCACCTGCTCTGGGAGGATTCTCAGGTGCATGAGGCACATTGGAGCTTGTAGTCTAAGATGCTCAGTGTTACTGTGAGGGTGCAGGGTCTAGGCGCTCCCTAGGGAGATATGGTCAGATGCCTAGGTTTGGAGGCAATAAAGGGCCCAATCTCACAATGCAGCTGGGTCTGGGGGCCAGGGAGGAAGGACCTTTTATTACAAACCAACCTGGGTAAGTCTGATTTTGGCACTGGTGACCCAGGGGGCAGGTGCCTGACAGGCTAATTATCAACATGCAAAAACCTAGAGTTCCAGGCCGGATGGGAGCATTAGTTCATCTAATCTGGCCACCTGTATACCACAGGCCAGAGCCCTTCCCCCACTTACCCCAGGAGTGAGCCAATAACAGGTTTAGGCAACGTCCATCTCCCGGAAAGGCGTCCAGGCTGGATTCGGAGACATCAAGAGCTGGCGAAGCCACCACCTCCCTTGGTAGCTTATGCCAATGGCTTCAGCATCCAGCCACTGGTTCTTGTTCTGCCTTTGCTAGATAACCGACTTCTCTCACTGCTCCCTTGGCCTTCCTTCCCCACCTGTGCCTTGGGGCTCTCCATAAATTTGTGAGTGCTGTGGGGCAGAGACTGACTTTTTGATATTGTTACAGAGGCCTGCACCATGGGGCCCTGATCTCTGCTTGGGACCCCCCAGGCATCACTGCAATACCAGCAGCAAACAACACAGAAGCAGTTTCTGCCCTTCTCTGGAAGCTGTCAGCCCCCAGGAATGGGCCCAGGGTAGAAGGCCATGGTAACCAGGATGAAATCTAGCAGTGACTGCGCGACCTGGCACAGAGCATGGCTGACACTGCTGAGAGCTGCTCACTGTGGTCAGGAACCCATCTCCTGCCAGAGGTCTCTTTCACTTGGAGGCCACCTGCTGCTCTGCGCCAGCTCCCAAAGGTGCAGCCCACACCAAGGAAGGCAGCACAGTGGCCGTAGTGGTTCACAACTCCTGTTGCTTCCTGGAGTGCCATGTAGGCAGGCGCATTTCGGGTCTGTCCGCACTGCAGCTGGCGATGTGTTCCCAGCTCAGGCAGACAGACTGGCAGTAGCTCAGCGTGAGCTAGCGGGCTAAGAACAGCTGTTGCAGGTCAGGCAGCAGCTCAGGCTGGCTGCCTGTGCTTGGGCAAGCATAGACTCAGGCGACTAGCCTAAGCCGCCACCTGTGCCACAACAGCTACATGACTATTTTTAGCATGCTGGCTCAAGCTGAGCGAGTGTGAGTCTGGCTACGCGGCATCACACCTCCCTGCTGCAATGCAGCCGAACCCTCCCAGGCCAGGCATGTGCATTGCGCCCACTGTCCCAGCGTTCACTTCTCCCTGAGGGCCCACTGCAGGCATGTTCCCCACACACCTTTCCCAGCCTCAAGGCCGGGTCTGGGGTTAGAATCCCATCAACATACAATAGGACTGAGGCTCCTAAAGGGCTAGATCCACAACGGGATTTGGGAGCCTGGCACTTAAGGTGCCAAAGTCCAAAATGTAGAACCTCAAAACTACTGCTCAGTGGCCTAACCCTCTAGGTGCCTAGATTTGCACTGGTAAAGTCCCCTAGGCACTTAACTTTCTACCCTGGGATATATCCATGGCTGCCTCTGGCTTGATGCCCAGTGTCTAGCTTGCTCCTAAGCCCCAGCAGGATTTGCACACTAGTTCCCCCCCTCTCCCCCCCAGCTCTCCTGCAGGGCCCAATGGCAGGGGGTGTTAGAAGCTGCCTTGGGGAACATCAACAGACCAGCCCCGCATTGAGCACAGCAGGAGGTGCCTCCCTTACACTGAATCACCCTCCCCTGCCCCCCAGCTTGAGCCAGATTGTCCAAAAGCCCAGTTCCCCTGTTCACACACGGAGATGTGGGGGCAGGGCATGACTGCATTTGAAAATCAGGCCCAAAAAGGCGATGAGCTCTGAGCCCTTCTGAAAATTTAGCCTAAATGCCCAGGGCGAGGCTGGGTGGCCTCCCACTGTCTGGATGAGTGGCAGCTGCACAGTCCAGCCAGGAGGGCTGGGCCAGGAGCACTGCAAGGAGCTTGGAGGCACCCAGCACTCTCCATGGTTTTATTAGTATGTAGTATAATATTAACATAAACAAAGCCTCCTTGAATGTGTGGGACAAGGCCCCTAGCCCAGCAGCTGGGCAGGAAGGAAGCCTGCAGGGCATTAACCACCATGGCACACACCGGAACCACAAAGACGCAGCAAGTCTCACAGGGACTGGTCAGACAAGGCCTGGATTGTCAACAGAGCCCAGCCTGGGGAGCCACCCAGGAACCTGCTGGTGCTCCTTGGTTCTGGGGCCAGCCCCAGGGCGGTTGCTGTAATCCGCACTGGTGGGCACAGCCCCAGGGGACTGGCAGAGGAAATCCCCATCTGGCTGCTTTCTGTCCTGTGTCGTCTGAGAGGTTCATGGGGCTAGAGGGAGGTAGAGAGTTGAGCCAAAAATACAGCATCTCCCAGCTCCTGGGCAGAGGAGGAAAGGCCAATGGGGCTGTACCCGTCGTGCTCTGGAGAGGGTTAGCCATGGACCAGCAGTGCCTGGCCAATGCCCTGCTCTCACACAGGCCGTAACTGGGCTTTGGGAGCTGGCGCTGAGGGCGAGTGCTGGTTTGGGTGGCTGCCCATCTCCTCTAGGGCAGCCCAGCGCAGACTGTGTTGTTGTAGTGCCCGCAGCACTGTGTCAGAGAGGCTGTGCTGAGCTCGAGTCCCACCCAGCTGCCGGTGAAGGACAGGGTCCCATTGTTGCTGAGCACGGTGCTGGAAGGGAGAATGCAGTCAGGGTCAGTTGCACCAAACGAACATCTTGCCATGGAATCAACACCTGGGAACTCCATGGCCTGACACCACCCGCAGCACAGAACCCCTTCCCCACTCCCACTGACCCACCCACTTCCACAGGGTCTCCTCTCCCCCAGGCCCAGAGCCTCGAATCCCCTGTCCGTCTGGCTGGGATGGCTTGGCTCCCCTTAAAGCCCTCCCCCACCTCAGTGCTGCCCAGCCAAGAGAGTTTATCATGAGCCCAGTGATAGTGGGGGTTTTCCTTACAGCCCCAGCTCCTGGAGTCAGGTGATTAAGGCAGTGTCTAGCCCTCCCGGTTGTGATCCCCAATGGCTCTGCCAGCAGAAGGCAAACACAGACCCAGTTGTATTAGTTGAAAAATCTCATGATTGTTCAGCCAAATTCATGATAGTTTGGGGCCTGAGTCATGATTTTTGAATGGCTGGTGTTGGTGACACTGTCTTCTAGTCCCAAACTCTCCCATGTCCATCCAGCTCTATGCCGCCACTCCCCACATGCTCAATGAACTCTTGCACCCAACTCTCACCTGTCCCACCACTTCCCCAGGCTGTGAACCCCTCCTCGCCCTATGCAGCCTCTCTGCAGCTCAGCACTCCCCTCTGCTCAGAGCCCTCTCCCACTCATAATCAGCCCCCTCCCCCCCCCCCAGACACCCAGGGTCAGGGTCAGGCCCCGCCCCCACTCCTGCATTCCCTGTAACAGGCCTCTTGCTGCTGCATTTTTTGTCTACGGCCGGGTAACATTTTTTGCACATTTTTTTAATTCAAAACCACCAGCCTTTTTTCAAAATCAAAAAGTTTCAGGAGGAACCGTCACCGCGCTGGCGCTGGCCTGCGAAACGGTCAGTGATCGCTGTGATGCCAATGCCTGGAATTGGTTTCAAAATCTCCCCTTTGCCCCACCTGGGCTCTTGGGCCAGGCTGCATCGCGAAGGGCCTTCTGAGAACTAGTTCAACACTCGCCACTGCAGCCCCTCAAGCTAGGCCCATTCTGAGCCCTGCCAACCGGAGCCACTGCCCCTTGTTTGGGACACCGACGGCGGCCCTGCTTTTCTCCCTGCGCCCTTTAGGTGAGGGTCGAGCCCCCAGTGGTGGCAGGGGATACTGCACCATGCCACACTGCACTGGTGTGGGTGGGTCTGAGCCCCATTAGCTCCCAAAGACCAGCTGCCCACCTACATAGATGCAGACCCAGGCCAGGCAACAGCCCCACCCAGCCAGTGTGGCCAGGCCACACAAACAAAGACAAAGAACTCACTTAGCAAACAGCTGCCGGCAGCACATGTAGATGTCGTAGCTGGTGGTGTTAAAGGTTGCCATGCTCAGGAATGCAGAGCAGTCGGCCACTTCCCCTCGGGGCACGTACAGGATGCCTGGGGGCAGGGAGAAGGAGTTTGTTATCCGAGGTGTTACTGGTCTCAGACACGGCCAGCATTTGCTAGGAGTGCCTTGTGTTCACGCCAGCGACCCAGTGGCCTGGAGTGGGAAGCAGCATAACACCTTCTAAGGGGGACTCTCCAAGCCTGCAGGACCTGCAGCAGCCAGGACCCCTGCCGTGGCTTTGAGTCAATCCCAGCGGCACATGGCTCGCTTGGCCTCCTTGCGTTTCTGATCTCCTGGGTGTGTTCTGCCGATGCAGATGGTGCCTCAGCGATGTGGCCCTTGGGGGAGGCAGAGAGATGCCCCTGGGCCTGTCTTTGAAACGGTCACATGAAACACCCCAAGGTTCATCCTGGGAGGCTGCACAAGCTGACAATGGCAGCTCTGCGAGCAGGTGTTACGGGGCTAGCCAGGCTCTCGGCCCCACCCAAATGCGCCAGGTGTCCAGGAGAGCCTGCCAGACAGCAGGCGGATGGGAGAGCCGGGGTCTGTGGGGCAGTGCTGTCAGCCAGAGCAGAGCCAGCACCGGCATGACACTTGCCCAGAACCAGCCGCAGAGGCGCAAAGGTGGCATAAAGCTGCGTACGGCCCAGGCCCTCCTGGAGGTTCAGCACCATCCTAGGGAGCTGGAAAGCAGGGACTGTACCTCCCACCACCACTGGGCTCCAGTGGGTTGTGAGTCTTGGTGGGGGGGAGCTTTGGGAGTGTGTGGGGAAGTGGGCTGGGGCGCACCACATGCACAGGGCAGGGTAGAAGCACACATGGAGCCAGGAGTACAGCAGTGTGTGTGTGGGGGGGGGGGCAGATGTGGGCTATTCCCCATGGCTGCGGAGCTCCAGTGGGCCCTGGGCCAGGCTATTTTGCCCCCAGCACAACCCCTCTCTGTGCAAGGAGCACTCAAGGGCCCAGCACCCCCATGGAGCATCCAGCTCAGTCTGAGCCTGCCCCAGGCCTTGCATACCCATTCAGTGAACATGCTTGGCAATTAGCATAGCCCCACCCATGCAGTGACAGGGGCCCTCCCCTTACACCTGGGTACTCACAATGCCCAGCCACCTATGGGCCCGCTGGCCCCTCTCCCTGGCCAGCAGGGCTGAGGCCTGTGAGTGGAATAATGGATACGGGCTGTTCTCCGAGTGCGAGGGCCAGTTACACAAGGGAACTGAGTGTCCTGCTGCAGCCACAGGGCTGGGCCTGCCTCACATCCCTCTCTGGGGTGGCCGAGCCGAGCCAAGCAGCTGGGCCGCCTGCCCTTGCTGCTCCCGCACAGGGCACAGATGTCCCAGGCCAACCAGGATTCGCCGACTGGCCCTTTGCATAGGCCTCTGCCAAGACCTTGGCAAGTTGTCACCCAAGGCTATGCCCTGAGCTGCATCTCCCACTGCTGTGTGGGGAGGGGATGCTAGGGTCATATATCCCACTGGAGGGGCGGGGAGGGCTGGCCAGAGGCAGGGGGGCCAGCAGCAGGCTTCATTTCTCCTCCTGCCCCACACTGCTTGGGTCTGGACAGAATGCATGCGGCAGAGAGACCTCAAAGCCTCTACCAGAAGGGCTTAATCCTCCAGCCCCCAACCAGGCAGCACCGTTCCCCGGGTCCTCAGGGGCAGGGGCCAGACAGAAAGCAGCCCAGAGCAGGGCCTGACTCTGAGTACAGTCGCGGATCTGGAAAGGGAGGAGACGGCAGACACTGAATCTGCCTGTGCAGAGCCACGCCCAGCCAGATGCACCACTCGGCAGGCCGGCGGCCAGCACAGAGCCCACCAGGGAGCACTTCGTGGTCAAGCTGGGGCGCTGGTCGGCACTGGGGCAGCTGTGCATCGGGCTGACCCCACAGTCGCTCTGCCTAGCACAGACAAGGTTTGGTCTGAGGTCAGAGGCCAGTGGCAGTGGGTTACCACTTGGGCCTTTCTGCTCTGTTGACAGGGGACCAATCCTGGCTCAGGTAGGGTTGCCAACTTTCTAACTTCTAAAAACCAGACCCTCCCTGCCCCACCTCTTCCCCCTGTGGCCCCGCCCCCACCCTGTCTTTTCCCCCAAAGGTCCTGCCCCTGCTCTGCCTCTTCCCCAGGCCGTGCCCCCAGCCCCGCCTCTTCCCACAAGGCCCTGTCCCCCGCTTGCTCCTCTTCCCCCCCACCCGTCACTTGCAGTTCTCTCCCCTCCCTCCTCGTCACTCAATCCTCTCCACCTGCCCCGCCCACAGCTGGGCTCCCTCTGCTCCAGGGCTGGGACGGGAGCTGCAGTCTGCTGCGGAGCCGGCTGCCTGCCTGCCCATGACATGCATGTAGGAGGCAGCCTAGCAGTGCAGGGACTGGCGTGGGTTGATGACCTAGACAGAGCCTCCCCCACCTGTGGTAACCAGACTTTTGGTGTCTGCTCAGTACATGTGACCGGACACTGCCAGGTCGCCTTTTCAACTGGAATTTCCAGTCGAAAAACCAGACACCCAGCAACCCTACGCTTAGGTCACAAGTGAAGATGAGTTTGATGGGTCTCAGCCTAGTCCTTGTTGAAGATTCCCAGGGAGGCTGCATGTTGGGAGAGAGAGGCATCAGTCAGTGGAAAGCATATACCACTGTGAGCCTAACCGCCATCTCTCTCCCTCACTGTTCTCAGGGACTGAGCTGGGGTCTCAAACAGATTATCTGCCCCCCCTTAATGGCAATTTCTCAATTCACTTTCCCAAAGACCCAGTCTGCTAAGCAGCAGTCTCTCCCTGCTCTCTCAGAGCTCCAGACTCCCCTCATCCCCACCACCCTTCAGGGGCCCGTCCCAGCGGGCGCCCGGGACAGTGAAATCTAGCTGGGGCCATACCTGCGACACAAGCGTTGAGCATGGAAACGCAGGCCCCGGTGAGCAGCGCTCGCAGCACGATGCTAGCAAACTCACTCTTCCGCTGAGGAACCATGGACGCTGCAGGGAGCAGAGGACAGTGTGGTGAGAAAGACCCTGCGCTCAGAGAGGCAAAGGCTCATCTGCCTGTTGTGCCCTGGATGGGGTTGTGCAGGTGGCAGGCAGCCGCCAAGGGACTTCTAGCCCCTGCCCAGCACTAGCCCAGTTGACCCTTCAGCTTGGGGCCAGGCGTGCCCTTCCATCTCCCATGTAACCCAGGATGCCCAACTGATGGGGCTAGTTCTACAGTGTTATGGTGTCTCTAAAATCTACCAAAACACGTTGGAAGCAGAAAGTCCCTGCATAAAATGTTTCCTTGTGCCATGGAAAGTAGTTCCTGCAAGGGAGAAATCGGGAAATATAAGTGGGACAGTATGGCTGTGGCAAGGAGGGGGGGCACCTCCCCTCCAGCCTCTACCCTCCATACGGGAGAAACATCAAGATTGATACAAAAATGGGTAGAATTAAATTAGTGTTACTAGGGCTGTCAATTAATAGCAGTTAACTCATGTGATTAACTCAAAAAAATTAATCACGATTTAAAAAATTAATCGTGATTAATCGCACTTATAACTATAGAATACTACTTGAAATTTACTAAATATTTTTGGATTTTTTTTTACATTTTCAATATTGATTTCAATTACAACACAGAATACAAAGTGCACAGTGCTCACTTTATATTATTATTTTTTATTACAAATATATGCACGGTAAAAATGATAAACAAAAGACATAGTATTTTTTCAATTCACCTCATACAAGTACTGAAGTGCAATCTCTATTGTGAAAGTGTAACTTACAAATGCAGATTTTTTTTGGTTACATAACTGCACTCTAAAACAAAACAGTGTAAAACTTTAGAGCCTACAAGTCCACTCAGTCCTACTTCTTATTCTGCCAATTGCTAAGACAAACAAGTCTGATTACATTGACGGGAGATACTGCTGCCTGCTTCTTATTTACAATGTCACCTGAAAGTGAGAACAGGTGTTCGCATGGCACTTTTGGAGCTGGCATGGCAAGGTATTTACATGCCAGATATGCTAAACATTCGTATTCCCCTTCATGCTTTGGCCACCATTCCAGAGGACATGCTTCCATACTGATGATGCTTGTTAAAATAATAATGCGTCAATTAAACTTGTGACTGTACTCCTTGGGAGGAGAACTGTATGTCTCCTGCTCTGTTTTACCTGCATTTTGCATATATTTCATGTTATAGCAGTCTTGGATGATGACCCAGCACATGTTCGTTTTAAGAACACTTTCGCAGCAGATTTGACAAAACGCAAAGAAGGTACCGATGTGAGATTTCTAAAAATAGCTACAGCACTCGACCCAAGGTTTAAGAAGCTGAAGTGCCGTCCAAAATCTGAGAGGGACGAGGTGTGAAGCATGCTTTCAGAAGTCTTAAAAGAGCAACACTCTGATGCGGAAACTACAGAACCCAAACCACTAAAAAAGAAAATCAACCATTTGCTGGTGGCATCTGACTCAGATGATGAACATGAACATGCGTCAGTCCACACTGCTTTGGCTCCTTAGCAAGCAGAACCCATCATCAGCATGGAAGCATGTCCTCTGGAATGGTGGTTGAAGCATGAAGGGACATATGAATCTTTAGCGCATCTGGCATGTAAATATCTTGCAATGCCAGCTACAACAGTGCCATGCGAATGCCTGTTCTCTCTTTCAGGTGACGTAAACAAGAAGCAGGCAGCATTATCTCTTGCAAATTGTAACCAACCTTGTTTGTCTGAGTGATTGGCTGACCAAGAAGTAGGACTGAGTGGACTTGTAGGCTCTAAAGTTTTACATTGTTTTATTTTTGAATACAGGGGGTTTTTTGTACATAATTCTACATTTGTAAGTTCAATTGTCATGATAAAGAGATTGCACTACAGTACTTGTATGAGGTGAATTGAAAAAAAAATTGTTTGTTTTTACAGTGCAAATATTTGTAATAAAAATAACTATAAAGTAAACACTATACACTTTGTATTCTGTAAAAAGCAACAGAGGGTCCTGTAGCACCTTTAAGACTAACAGAAGTATTGGGAGCATAAGCTTTCGTGGATAAGAACCTCACTTCTTCAGATGCAAGTAATGGAAATCTCCAGAGGCAGGTATAAATCAGTATGGAGATAACGAGGTTAGTTCAATCAGAGAGGGTGAGGTGCTCTGCTAGCAGTTGAGGTGTGAACACCAAGGGAGGAGAAACTGCTTCTGTAGTTGGATAGCCATTCACAGTCTTTGTTTAATCCTGATCTGATGGTGTCAAATTTTCAAATGAACTGGAGCTCAGCAGTTTCTCTTTGGAGTCTGGTCCTGAAGTTTTTTTGCTGTAAGATGGCTACCTTTACATCTGCTATTGTGTGGCCAGGGAGGTTGAAGTGTTCTCCTACAGGTTTTTGTATATTCCCATTCCTGATATCTGACTTGTGTCCATTTATCCTCTTGCGTAGTGACTGTCCAGTTTGGCCAATGTCATAGCAGAGGAGCATTGCTGGCACATGATGGCATATATAACATTGGTGGACGTGCAGGTGAATGAGCCGGTGATGTTGTAGCTGATCTGGTTAGGTCCTGTGATGATGTTGCTGGTGTAGATATGTGGGCAGAGTTGGCATCGGGGTTTGTTGCATGGGTTGGTTCCTGAGTTAGAGTTGTTATGGTGCGGTGCGTGGTTGCTGGTGAGAATATGCTTAAGGTTGGCGGGTTGTCTGTGGGCGAGGACTGGCCTGCCTCCCAAGGTCTGTGAAAGTGAGGGAAAGTGAGTGTATTCTGTGTTGTAATTGAAATTAATATATTTGAAAATGTAGTAAACATCCAAAAATATTTAAAATAAATGGTATTCTATTGTTAACAGCGCAATTAATTGCAATTAATTTTTTAAATTTCACGATTAATTGCAATTAATTATTTTAATCGTGTGACAGCCCTAATTATTCCACCACATGCTTATGTTGTTAGTTAGTTATGTTGTGAGATTTTCAAACCAATCAAAGGAATTCCAGGAGACTCCTGCTTTCTGCCCCTCGGAGACAAGCCAAGTGTCAAGGGAAAGAGCATCATGTTTATGACCCTTGGACTGCAGCTTGATATTCGATGTGCTTTGCTGTTCGCCTGCGATCTGCAGGATGGGGCTGGTGGTCTAGTGGTGACTGATGCGTTCTGTGGAGCATTCCACAGGCATCTCTGAATTCAAACTGTAAAAATATAGTTTATTCTGAAACAACAGATCTTGCAGCTATTTAGGTCCTGACATCAAAGGGGTGTTGAGACCAAAAAGGGATGTCATGTGTAGGCATGTCTTGTCAGAACCATAAACCAGGAGTAAAGTGGGTTTCTTTTATAAACACTCTAAAATCTTCATTCTTCAAATGTGAAGGAGAACTGTAGCATTTCAAGTGTGGACAATACCTAGGCCAACTGGAGGGGCTCACCTGTGGGCATAGGCGCTGACTCCGTGGGTGCTCTGGGGCTGGAGCACCCACCGGCAACCCCCCTATCAGCTCCCCTCTTTCTCCCAGTGCCTCCTGCCTGCCAGCGGACTCCGCCAATCAGGGCCGGCTCTGGCTTTTTTGCCGCCCCAGGCGGCGAGCCCCGGCGGGGGCTCCGCTCTCCCGCCGGGGGGAGGGCGGCCGGAGCCCCGGGGCGAGGGTGGCGAGCCCGCTTTCCCCCCGGCGGCCGGGGGCAGGGCGCCGGGGGGGAGGGCGCCGGAGGGGAGGGCGGCCGGAGCCCTGGGAGGAGGGCAGCGAGCCCCGGCGGGGGCTCGGCTCTCCCCCCGGCGGCCAGAGCGCCGGCGGGGGCAGGGCGGCGAGCCCCGGCGGGGGCTCGGCTCTCCCCCCGGCGGCCAGAGCGCCGGGGGCAGGGCGGCGAGAGGGCGGCGAGCCCCGGCTGGGGCTCGGCTCTCCCCCCGGCAGCCAGAGCGCAGGGCGGCGAGCCCCAGCCGGGGCTCGCCGCTCTCCCCCCGGCAGCCGGGGGGAGGGCGCAGGGGGGAGGGCGGCCAGAGCGCCGGGGGGAGGGCGGCGAGCCCGGCTGTGGCCCCGCTCTCCGCGGCGGCCCGAGCGCCGCGCCGCCCTCCTCCAGGTGCCGCCCCAAGCACCAGCTTGGTTGCCTGGTGCCTGGAGCCGGCCCTGCCGCCAATCAGCGCTTCCCCCTCTCTCCCCGCGCCTCCCACCCGCTGCGATCAGCTGTTTTGCAGCATGCAGTAGGCTCAGGGGGAAGGGTGGAGGAGTGAGGATGCTGCACGCTCAGGGGAGGGGGTGGAATGGGGTGGGAAGAGGCGTGGCGGAGCAGGTGCGGGAAGAGGCGGGGTGGGGGCTTGGGAGAAGGGGTGGGGTGGAGGCGGGAAGAGGCAGAGCAGGGGTGGAGCCTTGGGAGGGAGAGGGGGGGCGGGGCCTGGGGCAGAGCCAGGGTTCAAGCCTCCCCCAGCACACTGGAAAGTCGATGCCTATGGACGTAGGTAATCCACCTCCCTGAGAGTCGGTAGCTAGGTTGATGGAAGAATTCTTCTGTTGACCTAGCACTGTCTACACAGGGACTTAGATCGGCTTCACTACGCTGCTCAGGGGTGTGGATTTTCCAGTGTAGACCTCATTTTCTAGTGTAGACCAGGCCTTAAGGTTACATGAGATTTTCCTGCCACAAAAGAACAAAGGCAACTAGACTTGCGTTGTATATTCATTAAACAGACACATATTCAGGAGCTGACAGAGTCACCAAAAGCAACCCATGAAGCGCTGAACCAGTGCAAGGCCAGCAGAGAATATTAAAAGCCAATCCAGCTCTAAGAAGGTGTGTCTTGCCATTCCTGTCAAATTATGAGAGAAAAGGGGTACCAAACTCTCTGCTCTCACCTCCAAACACACACTCAGAACAGCAAAAAAACTGCAGCTGAAAAACAACAGCTAAGAACTGGGAAGATTCAAAAAGGCACCAGCCTGATGACAACCAAAACTTCAACATGATGAGATGGAAGGAGCCAAAAGTCCTGCCAAGGGGTTAGAGTTAAACTTTCCGGTAATGATTTTATTGGGATATGGAAATGCTGCAGTAACTTACAAAGTTCACAGTTTCTCCTGTTAATCACCAAATAGTAAGACCACACGATCCTGGAGAGGAGAGCGGCCATGTCTACACCACAAACTTATATTGACTCATGTTACGTTGGCATGCAGCGGCTGCAGTCAGTACATCACTTGTGCATGTGTATACTTGGCTCCTTGTGTCCACGATGTGCGTACTCACCAGGAATGCTTGCATCAATGCAGAATGCAGTGCACGATAGATAGGCATCCCAATGTGCAACTCACCACCGTCCAGCATGCTGTCTTTTGGGAAGATTTGGCAATATATGATGGAGCCAAAACGAGTTTCGCAGGGGTGACTGGGAACATGGGGTCAACTGCCCAGTTTGCAACAGTCTCCATCCCAGAATGTTATCTGTATCCCATAATTTTCACACCTTTTTTCAAAATCCCACAAACCCGCGTGGCCCTCCCCGCTGTCTGCCACCTGTGACAGGAGCCTGCAGCCTGCATACATCTGCATTGTTGTCGTGAGCATTGTAAGCACAGGACGCATGATCCTGGAGTATTTGCAGAGCTGCAAGAAGAACCGAATGAGTGGGGAACGTGACGATTCCTTGGAGGACAGATTGCTGTGCGACATAGCGAGAACCAATTCAAAGTTGTTGGCAGTGGTCATGGAGCAGCTGCAGATAGTGAAGCACCAGTTCTGGGCCCGAGAAACAAGCACTGACTGGTGGGTGCAGGTTTGGGATGACGAGCAATGACTGCAGAACTTCTGGATGCGCAAGGCCACATTCCTGGATCTGTGTGCTGAGCTTGTCCCAGCCCTCCAGCGCAGGGACACCAAACAGATGCACTGACAGTGGAGAAGCGAGTGGCAATCGCACTGTGGAAATCTGCACCACCAGATTGCTACCGGTCAGTCAGAAATCAATTTGGAGTCGGGAAAACCACTGCAGGGGCTGTTGTGATGCAGGTGTGCAGGGCCATTGATCGCCGCCTGCTGCGCAGGACTGACTCTGGGCAATGTTCAAGACATAGTGGATGGATTTGCAGCGATGGGGTTCCTGAACTGCAGTGGCACGATAGATGGCACGCATATCCCTACTTTAGCACCAAACCACCTTGCCACGGAGTACACATCAACAGAAGGGGCTACTTTTCTATGGTTATGCAAACGCTGGTGGATCACCGGGGACGCTTCACCAACTTCAGTGTGAACTGGTCAGGGAAGGTGCATGACACTCGCATCCGTAAGAACACAGGACTGTTTGGAAAACTGCAAGCCAGGACTTCCTTTCCTGACCGACGGATTACCATTGGGAATGTTGAAATGCGAATAGTGATCCTACTCCTGGCTCCCCTGGCTCATGAAGTCATACACTGGCCACCTGAGAGCACCAAGGAATGATTCAACCACTGGCTCAGCAGGTGCAGAATGACAGTCGAATATGCTTTTGGTTGTTTGAAGGGTCGCTGGCATTGTTTACTCACGAGATTGGATCTTAATGAGAAAAATATCCCAATTGTTATAGCTGCCTGCTGTGTCCTGCATAATATCTGTGACGCAAAGGGGGGAAAGTTTTGGCTGGGGGTGGAGGTGGAGCAGCTCTCTGCTGAATTTGAACAGCCAGATACAAAGGCTATTACAAGAGCTCAGTGCAGAGCTATACAGCTCAGGGAGGCTTTAAAAGACCATTTTAACAGTGAGCCAGAGTAGTGCTGTGGTGTTGTAATGTGCTCTACCTGGCCCTGCTCTTTTGTGGCCTGGTAGGAATCATGTGGTGATTGCTGTACATGTAGGAATATAACATTGTCAACGCACCTATTAATTTTGTTTCTGAATGAGTTGTATGACACTGCGCAGTAACAAGTAATTGGGCGCTTTCAGAACTGCTGAGCAGTCAGCAGCATATGTTGTGAACTAATAGAGATGAATTATGTTCCAACTAATATAATTTTACTCTGTAACAAAATCAGTGCAAAAACAAAACCACATTCAATTTTAAAACAAATCTCATTGAAAGCTTAATAAATAAATTAAGAGACCAGAACTTATGAAGGGGAAAGAACATTCATGTCCATTTCAGCTACACATACGCCTACCGTGGCTTTCACAGGTTAGCGTATGAGAATCTGTGACTTTCTTTAATGTCCCCGGGTTGGAATGGTAGGGATAGTGCAGTGACCCCTGGTGCTACGTGGAATGTTGAGAGGGGTATAGGGAGGTCTCAATATTGAGTTCTCAATGAGCTGCAGAGGGAGGCGACCATGGGATGGTTGAACCTGCAGGTCCACCAGAGTCTGCAGCATCTGTGTTCTTTGCTTGAGAAGCCCCACTATGTCTTGGTGCATCTCCCTCTCCTTTTCTGTCTGGGACTCCTGGGCTTCTTTCCTCTCCACTTTCTCCTTCTCTAGGTTGTCCACAATGTTCATCCTCCAGGCCCTGTGCTCATGGTCCGATACAGCGCTGGCTTACAGGATCTTCGGGAATGTATCATCCCAAGTCATCTTCTTTCTCCTCCTTATCTGGGCTCAGGTGTTCTATGGGTGTGGAGGGGGTGACCCTGAAGGCCGCAAGGGCAACAGCTGCAGATACAACACACACAGGTACCATTGTCAGCATATTCACTACAAAAAGCTAAACTTAAGATGCAGACCTCACTCCCCTTGGTCCCTAACAGTTGTGAGCACTACATTCTTACTTCGGCTTGGGATGGCTTGTGCACGGAACCCATCACAGCACCAGCCACAGCAAGTATGGCCTGCTGGGGGTTGGGGACATGAGGAGGGAATTGCTCGGACGCATGATTCTAGTAGTGCAGGGCAACTGCACTGAATACTCACACCATGTTCCATAGGCGGGGTGATTTTAGCTGATATCTCACTCCTGAGGGTAACAAAGGCATAAAGCTCACAGCTGCTGCTGGCGTCCCGAAGCCACCCGGGCTCGTAGTAGCCTGCGTACTGCAATGGTGCCTGCTGAAGTTATTCCTGACTGGCATGGGAAAGTGTCCTACCACGGAGGAAGAAATAAGGCAGCCCTCCCTAGAAACCTTCGGCAGAGGATTGCAGAGGACTTCCATGGAAATGTCATCGAGATTTCAGAAGGATTCAAGGGACATCTCTGTGTACATAAACAAATAGCTCCACATGGCTCCCCTGCCTAACTCTAGAGAGGACTGAAAAGCAGTTAGCTACTAACAAAAAGTCAAAAGATGGTGTCCTGCTATTTTGGGAGGTGTCCCTGTAATTGAAAATTTATCTACACGGGGTGCTTACCTGAGGTTCCTTCTCCTGCATTGGACTTGCCCATGCTCGACTGGTGGGACTGGCTGGACTGTAGTGGAGTCAAATCAGGTCCTGGCTTGCTGTGCAGTTGGATCTCCCAGCCACCTGTCCCCCATATTCCTCCTCCTCCTCGTCCATCACCTCCTGTCCTCACTGTTCACAGCAGAGGCCTGTAATTCAGGCTCCTCAGAGGTATCCATGGTGCTGTTGTGGGTAGTGGTGGGGTGTCCGCCAAGGATGGCATGCTGTTCTTTGTAAAAGCAGCAAGTCTGCAGCTCAGCACTGGATTGATTGATGGCCTGCCTGGCCTTCTGGTATGCTTCCTGCAGCTCCTTGGCTTTCATGCCGCACTTCTGCTGGTCCCTGTCCTACCCCTTCTCCTGTATCCCCCGAGCAATCTGCTCATAGATGTTGTCATAAATATAAAGGGAAGGGTAACAACCTTTATGTATGCAGTAACATCAAATCCCTCCTGGCCAGAGGTACAGAATCACTTACCTGTAAGGGGTTAATCAGTTCAATTAACCTAGTTGACACCTGACCAGAAGGAACAATGGGGAAAGAAGATACTTTCAAATCTGGGGGGGAGGGGGAAGGTTTTGTTTGTGCTCTTTGTTTTGTTCCCTTTTGGGACAAAGAGAGAGACCAAGCACGTAACCCAGCTCCTACTGAAATGATACATCTAAAATTACAGAAATTGTAAGTAATAGCAAGGAAATGCATTAGATTATCTTTTGTTTTAGCTTGTGAATTTTCCCTATGCTAAGAGGGAGGTTTATTCCTGTTTTGTAACTTTGAAGTTGAGCCTAGAGGGGAATCCTCTGTGTTTTAAATCTTTTTATTACCCTGTAAAATTACCTTCCATCCTGATTTTACAGAGGTGCTTCTTTTACTTTTTTCTTTATAATAAAGTTCTTCTTTTAAGAACCTGATTGGTTTTTAGTGTCCTAAAAACCCAAGGGTCTGGTCTGTGTTCATCTTGTTAACCTATTGGTTGGGGTATTATTCTCAAGCCTCCCCAGGAAAGGGGGTGAAGGGGTTTGGGGGGATATTTTGGGGGGGGATAGGGCTCCAAGTGGCCCCTCCCTGAATGTTTGTTTAAAACACTTGGTGGTGGCAGCAATACTGTCCAAGGACAAGGAAAGGAATTTGTGCCTTGGGGAAGTTTTTAACCTAAGCTGGTGGAATATAAGCTTAGGAGGTCTTTCATGCGGGTCCCCACATCTGTACCCCAGAGTTCAGAGTGGGGAGGGGACCCTGACAGATGTCAATCATTTATGCGGCTGGTTCGGAGCTGTGTCTGCACAGCCTCTTCTTCCCACAGACCCAGGAGACCCAATATCTCCTGTTTACTCCAGGCCGGAGCATGTCTGGAGCGTGTAGCCGGCACTATCATGATCATTTATGTTCTGTTTTGCTCTGTTTAATGTTTTCTTTTCCTTTCTTTAATAATAGAATGACCCTGGTTAATAAGTGGGATGTTTGTGTTTTGTTTTAACTGTGGTATCACCTAGAGTATGTAAAAGAGCCCCCGGGACTAGGTTGTAGTCATCAGAGCCCTGGACTGGCCGTGAGAACAATGGGAAAGGGCTGGCCTCCCATTTCTTGTTTCTCTCGATTAGATGGTTTTAGTGATTTTAGGATACAATTACTTGGTGCTCAACAATCTAAACCTCGCCCTTTCCATCCCCACCCCCACTGGGCTGGGGTGCAGAGCTCCCCCATCAGGATGGAAAGGCATTGTATGGCCTGTCCAGTATAATCACAAAGGGGAGGAGTGGGGCCTGGGCACTAGGCGTCAGGAGACTTTGGTAAATTCCAGTTCTGCAGCTGGGTGACCTTAGGCCAGTCACTGCCCCTCTCGGCATCTCTTTCTCCTCCCTCCAGTCTGTCTTGTCCATGCAGATTGTGAGCTCTTTGAGGTAGGAATTCACTGTGTCTGTGCTACACCAGAATAACAGGGCCCCCCAATCTCAAATCGGGGTCTGTGCAGCACCTTGCACAATGGGGCCCTGATTCTTGGTAGGGAGCGGTGAAGCATGTGGCACAATGGGGCCCTGATCTTGGTCAGTGGATCTTCCCCCAGGAATACCACTGCAGGCTTCACCCCTGCTCTCAATTCCCTGTCCCGTCGCGCTCCAAACTCACTCAGTCCTCCCAGCATGATCCCAATGGAGCTGAGATTGGCGAATCCACAGAGGGCAAAGGTCGTGATGGTTTCAGCTCGCATCTAAACAACACAACAGCAGGTGAGAGGCACCGTAGAGATGTGTCCCCGGAGGAGCCACTCCCAGTCATGTACCCCGCCCCCCACACTGACCCTGCTGGCCTCAGCTTGTGTGAGACAGTCAACACAGAGAAGCCAAGGCCCCGGAGCTGACCCTGAGCAATCCCACGGTGCTGAATTGGCCCTTCCCTCTCCTTCGAGCATGGAGGAACAGCACAGTGCGTGGCAGCACTCACCCTGGGCCAGGGGCTTGCTCTCCTTGGCCATGCAGGCCCTGACCTGTCTGCCAAGGCAAGTGCAGCTCAGCGAGTGCAGGGCAGCCTTTGCGCTGTCTGTGTGGCCCCTGGACCTGCCGTGTGGGGACTTGTGTCGGGAGCAATCAGAGACACCTGTCCCTGCTTGCTGGCAACTGGCACTCCCAGGGAGCCTGCAGCCCTCGCCGGGCAGCCCTGGCTCTCTTTCTGCCTCAAGCCTGATGCAGGGCCAGGCTAGCCCTGTCTGGGCAAGGAAGTCTGAGACACTTGGCAGATTGTTTCTGAGCTGTGCTCTGAGCCCCCCATCCGCTCCTCCCTACAGGCCACCCCAATATTTCCCTCTGTCCAGACACAGAGTCCCCCCAGCTCAGCTTGCTGCCCTTCATGCCTGGTGCTGCAGTGCGAGCTGCTCGGCCCATTCCCCAGCGTGGCAGCTCATGGCTCTCACCGAAATCCACTGCTTGCGACCCCCGCTCCACTCCTCCAGTCCCGCCAGCCGGTTCTTCTTGTACGTCGACAGCTGCTCATACGCCACAAACTCGTTCAGGAAGATTTTGATGCCTAGCAGCTCAGCCACCAGAGGTGAGTCTGCCCAGTCTGCCCCCATGAGGAAGGCCACAGGCATCAGGATGTAAGAGCAGATTATCTGGGACAGAGCCCCCGGAGATGGTTAACACCCATGTGTGTTTGACCCACAACCCGCCCCCAGCTGCTCCATTGCATATCACCCTGCGCTGGGCTTCTGGCGGTGCTGTGCTGCAGCAGACCCCTAATGGGAACAGGAGAAGCATCAGCCCTGTTTGGCTCTATCTTAGGCAACTCATGGCTTAGGGGGCAACAGCCTCTCTGTGCTCACCTGGCAGGACTAGGCTTGCCAGGTGTCTGGTTTTCAACTGGAACACCCGGTCGAAAAGGGACTTTGGTGGCTCCGGTCAGCACAGCTGACCAGGCCATTAAAAGTATGGTTGGTGGCGTAGGCAGGCTCTGTGCCCGGCTCCTGGGAAGCAGCCACATGTCTCTCCGGCTCCTAGGCGGAGGCGTGACCGGGAGGGCTCCGTGCACTGCCCCTGCCACAAGCGCTGCCAGGAACCACAGCCAATGGGAGCTGTGGGGGTGGCACCTGTGGGCACACATAGCACCCTGGCTGCGCCTCCACCTAGGAGCCAAAGAGACATGTGACCACTTCCCAGGAGCTGCCTGAGGTAAGCGCCATCTGGAGCCCACACCCAATCCTGTGACCCAACCCCCTACCCCAGCCCTGAGCCCCCTCCGGCACCCAAATTCCCCCCAGGAGCCTGCAGTCCGTATCCCAACCCCCTGCCCCAGCCTGGAGCCCCCTCCCAAACCCAGAACCCCTAATTTCAGGCCTCACTCTGGAGCCCATACTCCCATCCCAGAGCTTGTACCCCCTCCCACACCCCAACCCCCTGCATCAGCCCAGATCACCCTCCCACACTCCCAACCCCTCGGCCCCAGCCCCCAGCCTGGAGCCCCCTCCTGCACCCCAAACCCCGCATCCCCGGTCCCACCCCAGAGCCCGCACCCCCAGCTGGAGCCCTCATCCCCTCCCACAACCCAACCCCCTGCCCCAGCCCGGCGAAAGTGAGCAAAGGTGGGGTCTTGGACAAGGGGTGGAGCAAGGGCGGGGCCTCGGGGAAGGGGCATAGCAGGGCAAGGGTGTTCGGTTTTCTGCAATTAGAAAGTTGGCAGCCCTAGGCAGGACTGGGGAAGGCTCAGGTTCCTAACCCCATCTTTGCTCTGCACCCCGCTCTGCCTCTCGGCCAGAGCCCCTCAATAGCTGACCTGGGGCAATTTGCCCCGAATGCCCAGTGGGAGAACACAGCTGTCACAAATCTGGCACCTTTTCTGCTGGGCCTAGAGCTGTTCTGAGGCCTGTTTTGAAATGGGCAGGGTGGACAAGGTGGTGAGCGCTCTCAGGCTGCCTGGCACTAGCAGGACTCACACCCAGCCAGGAGAGTGGGGAGGCAGGCCCATCCCATGTCCAGCGGCTGCATGCGGCATAAGACAAGCTCCAGCACACTGGATGGGAGTTGTCTGGCTGTGTGGAGATCACAGTGCAGTGAGATTTGGCACTGCCAAGAGGCTGGATTTGGGCATGTATCTGAGCGGAGTGGGTCATTGTCGGGGGGGTATGCAGGTTTTCAGAGGACAGAGCCTCTGAGATGGACTCGGGGGGAGAAGGGAGATACTGGACACAATGCAAAGTCCCCTCCCCAGCAGCCGCTCTCAGCCAGGAGTTCAGGATGGGGCAGCAGGAAGAGCTTGGGAGATGGGCCCAGATGTGCGCCTGGGGGAGCCAGGCTGGAGAGGAGAGGTGGAAATTCAAGTCCTTAGTACGGAGGTGGAGGCGAGCCAGGGCAGACTGAGTGGGGAGCAGCATGTCTGGGGGGCAGGACTGGTGCTGTCAGGAGGTTTGGGGAGGCAGGCAGAGCAGAAGACCTGAGATCTGTCCAGGTGGAGGTGGTGAGAGCCGTTAGAGTGGGGCCATGGTGGGGATCCCAGCACAGGCCTGACCACTGAGGGCAAGGTCCGGGTGGCAGGGCTGGCAGGCTCCCTACCTGGCTTCGTGCGGCTCCCCCGAAGCAGTGACATGTCCCTGCGGCGCCGAGGTGCAGGGGCGGCCAGGCAGGCTCCACGCACTGCTCCCACCCCGTGTGCTGGCTCCTCAGCTCCCATTGGCCATGAACTGCAGCCAATGGGAGCTGCAGGGGCGGTGTCTATGGGCAGAGGCTGCACGCAAAGCAGCCTGGCCGCCCCTACGCCTAGGAGCCGAGGGACATGTCACTGCTTCCGGGGAGCCCTCTGAGCGCCACCTGGAGCCCGCACCCCATCCTGCACCCCAACCCCCCGCCCCAGTCTGCAGCCCATCCTGCACCCAAACTCTCTCCCACAGCCTGCACCCCCTCCCAACCCCCTGCCCCAACCCTGAGCCCCCTCCCACACCCAAACTCCCTCCCGGAGCCCACACCCCCTCCCACACCCCAAACTCCTGCCCCAGTCTGGAGCCCTTCTCACACCCAAACTCCCTCCTGGAGCCTGCACCCCCCCACATGCCTGCCCCAGCCCAGAGCCCTGTCTCGCACCCTGAACCCCTCATTTCTGGCCCCATCCCAGAACCAGCACCCCCAGCCCAGATCCCATACCTACTCCCACACCCCAACCCCCTGCCTCAGCCCGGAGGCCCCTCCCACACGCCAAACCCCTCGGCTCCACCCTCCCCATTCTGGAGCCCCCTCCTGCACCTCAAACCCCTAATCTCCAGCCCCACTCTAGAGCCCACACCCCAGTCCCCTGCCCCAGTCTGGAGCCCTCTCCTGCACCCTGAACCCTTCATTTCTGGCCCCACCCCAGAGCCCAAACCCCTCCTGGACCCCAACTCTCTGCCCCAGCCCAGTAAAAATTAGTGAGTGAGTGAGGGTGGGGGAGAGCAAGCAACAGGGCGGGGGATGGAGTGAGCGGGGGTGGAGCCTCAGCGGAGGAGCAGGGCCTCAGAGAAGGGGAGGGGCAAGGGTTGTTCAGTTTTGTGAGATTAGAAAGTTGGCAACCCTAGGCAGGAGGAGGGGAGAAGGGGCAGCTTCTTGCTCTGCTTTGAGCCAGGGGGGAGCATGCAGAGTGCGGGAGGGGTACTTTCAGGGGGAGGTGAAGGCCATGGGAGAAAGGGGCACGGTGGCTGTGGCACAGGGGAAGCACTGCAGTGGGCAAGGGAGAGGGCAGAACGAGGAGCGCAGAATGGGGCGAGTCCGTACGGGTGTGGGGCTGCCCCCAGGTGCTCGGCATGGCAGTACCTGGAACGAGAGCTCCTTGATGTTCACCATCTCACCGAACCAGGACAGGGCAGCATTGATGAACTTCAGCACAGCCAAGAAGGCAATCAGGTTGGCTGCAATGTTAGCGACCAGCCCCACGGAGGCGGCGGCGCCATTGCTGGCAGCTTCCAGGATATTCTGCTCAGCCCTGGGTGGTACAAGGAGAGCGGTCAGTGCCAGCTGGCAGAGAGCTCACTGTTCTTTAAAAGCAGCTCATGTCAGACCTGACAAACTCACTATACCTAATAATACACCATTATCATGCGACTGATCCATAAAGGGCCGCATGTGAGGTCACTTCTCGGCACTCAGAATCACTATGAGATGCCTGTACGGGTAATAGAGAAGGGCTAATGTAACTATACTGAAAATTACATCCCTATGGTCTTGCAGTGAAAGAGAGTCACCAAGAACTCGTATTTCTTGCGATGGCCTCTCCCTGGCTAGCTGATTACGTCAGATATGTCTCAGCTTTGCACCGCTGAAACAACCCAGGCAAGGCAATGGAAAACCATCAAACTATAAACATCGCAACCACCTGGCAGTGACCAGGAACGGCCGGGCAGCAAGGGGCTGGGCCTGTCTGGGAACAGAGACAAAGGACTGAGTCAGTGTATTACAGGGTGGGAAAAGACTCTGCATCCATTCACTGAGGCGGTACCTTGACTAGTGGGATGCTTCCTGTACTGAGCCCTGCCTCTTTGGGGCCAGCAAGTGCTGCAAAAGACCGAACTTTGGGGTGAGAACCTAGGAAAGGGAACTCTTCGCAAGTGTAGGCCAGAGGTCGCAGTTATGATTTTGTTGTTTGTAACTACTAGTTTCTATCACTCACACTTGTTTCTATTTGAATCTCTATTCTCTCTCAGATACAGTTCCTTTTGTTTTACTATAATTGTCCTCAAGTGCTGTGTGTGGTACAGGACTGGTAGGCTGACTAGGGGACACTGCTCCTTTGGGACCAGAGGGTCTGGGATTTCTGTGAGTATCCAGTGATCAGGGGCTGGACACCACAGGGGGACACTTTGAAAGGATGTGGGGGCCGGGGTGCATTGATTGTCGACCTGCAGGGCGAAGGCAGGGCTGGTTTAGCCCAGAGGAGAGTGTTTGAGTCGGAACCCGGTGTTCATGGCACAGTGCAGGCTGAAGGGGCAGATGAGGTGGTTGTGACGTTGCACCCCATAAGGCTTTATGGAAATATGCTCATGAATGTATATATGACATAACTGGAATATGTTTTATGCTACATATGCCATGTAACATATCTATGTAAAGGTTATGATCTACTGAATCTATTCATCCTATTTGTATGCATGTACCATTTTTGTGTTCGAAGTTATGAATATTGGCTGTGTACTTGCTTGATTTCTAAGTAGCCTTAGTAAAGCGTTTGGTCAGCTTCTTGAGAAAGGAATGTGCAAGTTAAGTGCCCAATCAAGAAGCACTTAATGGACAATGGATCTTGGAAGGTTCCAATCCACATAAGAAGTCTACTTGAAGACGTTCAAGGTAGCATGTGAACCATGGCTGCTACCTGTAAGTTCTGAGTCATGCATGGACATGTGACTTGCCCATGTGACTCCAAAACTCCATCTTGTAGCTGGGATTCTACACAGGGGGAGGGAGGGGTGTTCACCCACAAGAGAAAGTCTATTTAAACCCCTGGGAGACCCTTCCATTTTGTCTTCAGCTGGCTAAAGAGATAGCCTCTCCACCCCCAAAGATACCTGAAAGAAACTGGAACAAAGGACAGTAACTACAGGGGGTGTGAGTGATTGCTGGACCCAGACTAGAAGGAGACTAGTCTGTAAAAGGAAGCTTACTGGAATTCCTCTGAGGGTGAGGTTTTTATCTGTATTCAGTTTTCTTACTGTATTAGACATAGACTTGCGTGTTCTATTTTATTTTACTTGGTAATTCACTTTGTTCTGTCTGTTATTACTTGGAACCACTTAAATCCTACTTTCTGTATTTAATAAAATCACTTTTTACTTATTAATTAACCCAGAGTATGTATTAATACCGGGGGGGGGCTGTGCATATCTCTCTATCAGTGTTATAGAGGGCGAACAATTTATGAGTTTACCCTGTATTAGCTTTATACAGGGTAAAACAGATTTATTTGGGGTTTGGACCCCATTGGGAGTTGGGCATCTGAGTGTTAAAGACAGGAACACTTCTTAAGCTACTTTCAATTAAGCCTACATCTGTTAGGGGACATGGTTCAGACCTGGGTCTGGGTTTGCAGCAGGCTAGCGGGTCGGGCTCAAACCAGGCAGGGCACTGAAGTCCCAAGCTGCCAGCGCAAGAAAGCGGGGCAGAAGTAGTCTTGGCACATCAGTTGGCAGCCCCAAGGGGGTTTCTGTGATCCAACCCGCCATAGTGGTTATCTGGTGTGTTGGGAGGGAGCATTTGTGGGGACACATGCTGCAGGGCTTGAGGCAGGGCTAAGCACAGCATGGGAGTGGCATGTCTGCAGGGTGGGGAGAGCCAGGCTGGCTGGGTTGGTCAAGGCCAGTCGTGCCAGAGTAGGGCAGGTTCTGGGCATGGCGGGGCAGGGCAAGGCAAGGTAGGGCATGGCCAGATTCAGGATATGGCAGGCAGCGCAGAGTGGGGCAGGCATTATGGGGCAGGGTAGGCAGCACAGGAAAGGGTTGGGCAGAGCTGGGCAAGGCAGTGCAGGGAAGGGCAGGGCCAGGCTGGGCAGGGAAGGGCAGGGCAGGGAACGGAGGGGAGGGGTGGGGCCAGGCCAGGCTGGGCAGGGAAGGGCAGGGCAGGGAACGGAGGGGAGGGGTGGGGCCAGGCCAGGCTGGGCAGGGAAGGGTGGGATGGGGCAGGGCAGGGAAAGGCAGGGTGGGGGCAGAGCCAGGCTAGGTGAGGCAGGGCCAGGCAGAGCAGGGAAGGGCAGCATGGGGTGGGGAAGGGCAGGGAATGGCTGGGGGCAAGGTCAGACTGGGCAGGGCAGAGCCAGGCAGTGTAGTGTGGGGCTGTGACACTTCTCAGGGCACCCAGGGTTGTGAGTCACCTTGTTGCCACCTGCCCCTACAGCAAGGGAGTTTCGCCTGTGCCAGCTGGGTGTTAGCGCCCCCTGCCCCAAGCACCGCATCACTCACCCTCTACTGAGCTTCACGCCTTCCTTGCTCTTGAATTTGGACTCTTCCACTTCCGGGTAGACCAGTTTGGCCATGGCGAGAGCACAGGGCGCGGCCATCACAGAGGCAGCGATCAGCGAGGAGGGGTCGATCTGCAGCACACACGATGGGGACATTCCCAGTGGTTAGCCCTGGCAAAGCATGTGCAGGAGTGCCTGCCAGCAGGATGCATGGGCACCCCGGTGCCCCCAGCTCAGCGGGCGCAGAGCACACTAACACTACAGGAACCCTGGTGTGAGTGGCAGGGGAGCAGTGACAGGAGAACCATGGGCACCCCCAGTTCTCACCATGGCTAGGAAGGGAGTTATCGGCTGGGTGATTCCTCCAGACGCTCTGTGCCCAATTGCTCAGCCCATTCCTAGGGCCTGGCTGCACATGTCCCACCCCCAGCCTCAGCTCAGCTGCCCCCAGGACAAGAATGGCAGCAGCTGGTGCTTACAGGCTTCAGGTTGGGCATCCAAGAGCCCCCATTCTTGACCTCCAGTCAGCTTCAAGCAGGGACCTGGCTAGCATGGCTCTTGGCTAGATCTGAGCTCTGACCCTAGCTGTGCGTCTCCGGGGCCTATCTACACTACAGAAATCCAGGTGATACAGTCTCCTAGCCCTGTCACATGCAGTTCCCAAACACAGAGATAAGATATTCTGCCCACACAGGTCAGAGCAAGGTAGGGTGACCAGATGTCCCGATTTTATAGGGACAGTCCCAATTTCTGGGTTTTTTTCTTACATAGGCTCCTATTAACCCCCCACCCCGTGTCCTGATTTTTCACATTTGCTGTCTGGTCACCCTGGAGCAAGGGGAGCTCTGTACAGTACCTGCCAGCACAGCTACAGACTGTGGCACCCAATAGTTTAGTCTTTTGGGGTATGTCTACACTGTAATGAGACACCCGGGGCTGGCTTTGGGCTCGCAGGGCTCCGGCTAAGGGGCTGTGTCATTGCAGTGTACACATCAGGCTCTGCCACCCTCAGGGTCTTAGAGCCCAGGCTTCAGCCTGAGTCCAAACGTCTACACCGCAATTAACCAGCCCTGCAAGCCTGAGTCAGCTGGCACGGGCCTGCCGCGGGGGTCTAGTTGCAGTGTAGCCTCCGTCCCAGCCCCAGGGTTGAGCCCACACTGAAAGGAGCCAAAGAAATCCATGGAATGCCCCCATGGGATGGGCTTGCTGGCTCTCATGGCAGGGCAGGCAGGGCTGTAGATGGGTGCCGTTCAGGTGCATCCTGGGGAACTTTACATCTGGCTGAGGGCAAGTCTGTCTCCTACCAGCGCCCCAGCCCCTTTGCCTCCCCGTAGCAATTCTTCTGCCAGTCCCCCTATGTGCTAAGACCCCCACGCAGACCCTATGGTGGGGGTGGGCAAACTACACCCCGGGGGCCGCATCCAGCCCTCCAGACGTTTTAATCCAGCCCTCAAGCTGCTGGGGAGCAGGGTCCGGGGCTTGCCACGCTCCAGCGCTCCAGCTGGGAGTGGGGTTGGGGGCTTGCCTGGTTGCGCCTCCGCGTAGGAGCCAGAGGGGTGACATGCCGCTGCTTCTGGGAGCTGCTTGAGGTAAGCGCCGCCTGGAGCCTGCACCCGACCCCCTCCTGCATCGTAACCCCCTTCCCCAGCCCTGATCCCCCTCCTGTCCTCCGAACCCCTCAGTCCCAGCCCGGAGCAACCTCCTGCACCTCCAACCCCTCATCTCCAGCCCCACCCCAGAGCCCGCACCCCAAGCCGGAGCCCTCACCCCGCACCCCAATCTCCTGCCCCAGCCCGGAGCCCCCTCCTGCACCCTGAACTCATTTCTGGCCCCACCCCAGAGCCTGCACCTCCAGCTGGAGCCCTCACCCTCTCCCGCACCCCAACCCCCAATTTCGTGAGCATTCATGGCCCGCCATACAATTTCCATACCCAGATGTGGCCCTCGGGCCAAAAAGTTTGCCCACCCCTGCCCTATGGCATACATGCTGCAAGAAGCGTAGGCCCAGATATTCTGTTGCCACCTTTCTAATTGCTGGTAACCGGACCCCAAAGGCCCCATCCCACCCCAGCCTCTTCCCCCAAGGCCTCGCCCCTTCTCTGCTTCTTCCCCCAAGCCCTGCCCCCTTCTCCACCTCTTGCGCCCAAGGCCCTGCCCCCGTTGCTCGCTGGATCGTCTCAAGGAGCCTGCCTGCAGGTAGGAGGTGGCTGCAGCTGAGCAGGGGCTGGTGCAGGATGATCCTGTGCCTCTCCCCACCCCGTGGTAACCGGACTTTTGGTTCAGGTGCCATTTACCAGGCACCTGGACATCCTA
The DNA here is from genome assembly GCF_028017835.1 of Emys orbicularis. NCBI lineage: Eukaryota > Metazoa > Chordata > Testudines > Emydidae > Emys > Emys orbicularis. Next base: position 49,741,723 of record NC_088692.1, read on the forward strand.
AATGGTGCCCGGACACAGAAGGCAAAAGCCAGCCTGTCTGGGTAAAGCCTGGCCAGGTGGCTGCCATGCCTGGATATCGCTGCCTGCACTGAGGCAGGGGAGTCTGGGTGCTGACTGCTGCGCTCACCCCAAAGGACATGTAGGCTCCCATCACGCTGCCGGCAATGGTGGCGAAGCCCCCGGTCATCACTGCATGGACTTCTGAGAGCGTCATGTCCGCCAGGTAGGGGAGGACCAGCAGCGGGGCCTCTGTCTGCACCACAGGAAAAGGCAATGAGGGTCCAGCTGATTCACAGAACAAGAGATGCCTCCCTAGCCATCTGTGCCCTGGGGGTTCATCCCACAGCGTTACCCTGGGGGCTCATGTCTTCCCAGGGATCTGGGGGAAGTTTGAGCGCATCCTCTGGAGCAGTGAGCAGGCTAGATTGGTCCATAGCACACACTGCAGCACGGCCTCCCAGGAGCCTGCCCTCTGACAGGGGAAATGGGACTGGGGCCTGGCCTCCATCATGGGGCTGAGACATGCATCTCCAAGGGGACTGGGAGGGGCCCGGAGGTCATGGAGAGGACCCTGACATCTCTGCATTTCCTGGCTGTGAGGGCTCAGGAGAAATACCACACAGCAGCTGCTCCCTGCTGCAGGGCATGGCTCTGTATGGAGGGCGGGGGGCACTCTGCCCCTTGCAGGGGGTGTGCAGTGCTTGGTGGTCATGTCCTGGTGCTGCCCAGCCTGAGGGATGCTGGGTTGCCTCCTAGCAGCTCTTACCTGTCCTACAAAGATGTTTCCTGCCACACTGAGGGTCTCGGTGGGCGTAGTACCCATGGTGATTTGCAGCAGCCAGGAGATCTGCAGGGAAGCAGGCAGGGCTCAGCCTCAGGACAAATCCAGGACATTTCACAAAGGCTTTTCCCCCAGTGGCCAGACCCTGCCTGGCTGTGGGCCCAGATCCAAGACGTGCTGGCTGAGGCAGAGATCCAGGGATGAGTGCTCTGGTACCAGGGCTTTGCACAGCCCCACAGGAGCTCCTGAGAGCTCGGGACAGCCCCTCTGGGGCTGAGTCCTATGTTAATACAAAGCTTCCATCCATGTGTTGTTCCCCTTTCGTAAGGATTCCTGCTGCCCCAGCCTGCCAGTGCCAGGAGCTTCTGGGACTTGTGTGGGTGCTGCACTGCGAGCAAGTCTAGGTTATTTCAAGGGGGGACAGGGGGACAGACTGGATAGTGACATGAACACTGGGGCACCAAGACCTATACAGCCCCAGCAACATGTGGGAGGAGCAGGTCCTACCATCAATCCCCCCTTGTACCAGAGCTGCAATCCCCCGAGACCCAGGTCTTGGCCTTACCTTCAGGATGAGCCACTGCATGAGGCCAGCGTAGTAGAGAATGGACATCACACAGCTGAAGAACACGACAATCGGTAACGCCTGCAGGCAGAACAGCAGCGCACAGGGTCAGCACAGGGGCCGAGCAGGGCTTGCTGGGAGCCCGTGGCAGCGCACAGGATGAAGCCCCACATCTCGCCCCAGTGCCTGCAGCTGGGCACGGCGTGGTGCAGAATCACAGAGCACAGAATAGTCCACAGGATGGCCCTGGGGCTCCGTCAGTGCTAGGGCTGCATGGCAGGTAGAAGGAGGATCTCACAGTACCAGCTCTCGCTGCAGGCACAGGATGGCAGAATGAGAGCCAGGGCTGCTCTGCACCTCATGCCCCCCCTCCCCGGGCGGTGCCAATGGCCTCCCCTTGTAGGCCTGGCAGGATGACCCAGGCCAAAGGAAAGCGAGTTCCTAACACCCACTGTCTTCCCCGTGACCCACGTGCTGACCTGAAAGGCAAAGGCCTCCTTGATCAGTCTGTCCCCAAAGACGAAGCCGGAGCCAGCGGTGGTGTAACTCAGGAAGATCTGTGTGGGGAGATGGTACATGTTGGGGAGCAGTGCTACGGAGAATATGCCACAAGGTCTCTTCAGTCACGACTGTCACGGGGAAGCCCCCCAAGCCCCCTCCCTCACACAGTGCTCTAGACCTGCCTGGGGATCACAGCAACAATCCATCCTGCCCCAGTGTGCACTGCATGGCATGGGGAAGACTCTAGAGCCTCTGCCCTGGACAGAGTGGAGGAGGGGGAACTGGAGTAGAGCCAGGAGTGTAAGGGAAGTGTCAGTGGCCTGACAAATGATCTGGAGGCAAAGGCTCCAGCAGCCACCAGGGACTTCATGGCAGCATCAGGGTCTCTGTGGCAAGGAGTCAGGCCCAGATAAAGGGAATGGGGTGGGAGGCTGCCTCCTGGGTGCCAGAACACTGAGGGCAACAGGAGTTGGGGAGCCCCCACTTACTGACAAGTTTATGGGAACCAACAACATGAGAGAAGGGCCAGAGCCTGTGGGGCCCCAGGACAGAGGGAGCTGCTTTCTGCTACCACTGAACAAGGAACTTTACTAGTCCTAGCCCTAGAACTGTTCAGCCTTCCTCTGCTTCTCTGCACTGCTCCTGCCCAGAGCCAGGCCCACTCCTTGCCCGGCTTCCTGCTACAGATAAAGGAACAGCTTGTCACGCCAGGTCCCCGTGACAGCCTGGCCTGCAGGCTATTGGCCAACACCAGCTTAAGCTTCCATCTCCTGAGCAATAAAGAATAGTTAGAACCTAGCCCCATGCCTGCCCACCTGGCCCCACCTCCACGCCACTCCTCCAGCCCCACCCCCATCCTCCACCTCAGCCCCAGCCCTACCTTGATCTTCCACCCCCACCCTCCCAGCCCCACCTCCATACACAACCTCACCCCAGCCCCACCTCCACCCCACCCACCCCCACCCCATTCCCACCTCCACACTCATCTCCACTGACTCCAAACATGCCCATCCCACCTCACCTCCATGCCCTCTCCCCGCTCCACCTCAAACCTCCCCTACCGTCTGGCAGCAGCGCACTCGGTACCTGGATCTGATTGCCAAGCCACTGGAATGCTTCGAATCCAGGATTCGTTCTGATTATAAAGATCCCAAGAACAAACTCCAGGCCAAGGCCCCAGAAGACGGCTCTCCAGGGCACCTGGGACCAAGACCAAAGCAGTGCTCTATGTACTGAGTCCCATCATCTTCCCACTCCACCCTCTAGCCTCTGTTAGTCATATAAGACTCTAAGCCCCACTGTCATTTCATGGGAGGAGCCAGCAGGCACTTAGCTGCCATGGTGATGGGTGTCATAGAAACCCCCAGACAGACAGCAGGTAGGACCAGGTGAGGGATGTGAGCACTGACCCCACCGTGCTGGGCTGAGGGAGCCTCTTGCAAGATGCACTTCCCCCCTTCTCTGAAGGGATCCCTCCAGTCCAGAGTGAGCCTCCCACCTCTGTTTGGCTGACCAGGCCCTGGCCAGCGAGAGGCAGGGCTTTCTGAATATCCCATGGGCTCTAGTGCACTCTGAAAAAGCGGGATAAGGAGGTGGAATGGGAGGAAACCAAGGAACAGACAGAGAGAGAGCAGAGGAAGGGGCCAGGAAGACAGACAATGAGATGGTGCAAATCAGGGAATGGGGGCCAGGGGAACAATCCCTCCATGTAAGGACACATCACCCTTTGCACACATGCCAGGCTCACTCTCAGAGGCACTTTGCTGTCAATGGCCCTGCATCACCATGACCCAGAGCAGAGCCTGACTCACTGAACAAGAAACGGGTGGGGGGAGGGGGCAGAATTACAAAGGCACCTAATGTTTCAGCTAGGCACCCAGTGGGATTTTCAAGATTACCTACGCAGGGGAGGTTAATGCCCGACCCCCTTGTAACTCTGGCCCTAGGTCAGTATTTCTGTCCCCACTACGGGTGGAGGTCGATGGGGAACTTATTGCCCAAGCTCAGAGGTGTGTCACCCAGAGAGCCAGAATCTGGGCTCAGGAGTGGGTGGCCTATGCTCTGTTCTCTGGCCATGCTGCCTCTCTGATCTCTGCCAGTGAGCTCCACTGGCTGCACGCCCTCCCCCTTTTCCGCTGGTGCCCCAGAGGCTTCTTCTATGGGGCACCAGGAGATAACAAATGCAAACAGTACAAGAGGGTGCATGCTCCCAGAGACAACCTCTGCCTTCAGCCCCTAGGACAAGCCAGAGCTGAGCTGGTCAGGGAGACCTTCCCATGGAGAAGCAGCATCTGCAGCATTGGCCCAGGCCAGTCCTTCCTGCATGGAAGTGCAGAACCCAAAGGAAACACATCCACTTACTGCAGCATGGTGCTTGGAGCAGGCAAAGAGGAACAGAACAAATGCGCAGAGGCCAGCAAATGAAATCAGCTGCTCTGGCCTTTTGGAGGTGTCCAGAACCAGCCATGTGACCAGACCAACCAGAACGGCCAGCCAGAACACCCTGCAGGGGAAGAACCAGACAGCAAGTTGGCCAGGTGACGTGGCTGCAGGAACTCCTGGCAGCATGAGGATCAGTTCTCCCCCTCCAGTGAGATGACAAGGCTCAGTGCCAGCAATATGCCGCTGACACTCTACTTGACCCTCACCACACACAGTCACATCCTGTCCCCAAGCTGGCCCAGTGGCAGCGGCTGGTTGAAGTTAGCCCCAAGGAGGAGGGAGGTCATGCTGAATGGCTGAGGAATATTCCTACAGGAGCCTGCTATCTCCTCTCGTTGGAGACAAAGACCCCCAGTTGGTCAGGGCAGTCTGCAGTGTAGAAGACTCCTGGGTGCCTTGCTATCACTGAGCTCTCACAGCAGCATCCGTGGGTGACACTTTCTACCATTCATGGCTGGTAAGGAGACTCCTTCCCAACCTGGCAGATGATGACTTGGCCTCAGCAATATAAGTTCCTGCTCAGGTCAGCGTTGAGTCATGCCAGAACACTGTCCTGGCACTTTCCTAAGATTTGGAACGGCATTGTGATATTTCTGCTGGACCCGGTCCAAGTGGCTCCTTTCTCTCCATTGTTGCAGAGCATCCTCCAAGCTGTCAGGTGTGGGTGCCAGGCCCAGGTGGAGGCTGCTCAGTGGCAGGTCAGCACAGAGGGAGCCAGGATGCTGCGGCCAGGACCGGGCGTTCATTGCGGTGCTGGACAATGTCGGGAGCTGGGTAGTGGGGACACCTGGACAGCAGAACCCCTCACAGGGAGTAGGAGTCACGCAAAGGTAGGGGGGGATGCGGGGATGGGATGTGCTCTGTGGGGAGTCACCCTGCTTCCTTGGGCTTCTCCCAGCACTGTCCTTATCCCCACCTCTGCCCAGCTCCCCCACTACCATCCAGCTTCTGCTCCCTACCAGGGCCTCCCACTGACTTGTGTTCCAGCACTTGTGTTTTTAGGACTCCAACACTGCCTCAGGTACCTATCGGCTGGTTAGCCTGACATAGACCTTAGGCAAAATCACGGAGAGGTTGACATGGGATGCACTCAGTAAAAAAGTTAAGGGTGGCAGCATAATTAATTCATAGATTCACAGATTCCAAGGGCAGAAGGAACCAGAGCTCATCGAGACTGACCTCTGGTACAGCACAGGCCAGAGAACTTCCCCAAAATAATCCCTAGAGCAAATCTCTTAGAAAAACATCCAGTCTTGAGTTAAAACATGTTAGTGATGGAGAATCCACCATGACCCTTGGTAAATTGTTCCAATGGTTAATTACTCTCATTATTAAAAATTTACAGCTTATTTTCAGTCTGAATTTGTCTAGCTTCAACTTCCAGCCATTGGATGATGTTAGACCTTTTTCTGCTAGATTGAAGAGCCCATTATTAAATATTTGTTCCCATGTAGGTACTTATAGATTGTGATCAAGTCACCCCTTAACTTTCTCTTTGATAAGCTAAATAGATTGAGCTCCTTGAGTCTCTCACTATAGGGCAGGTTTTCTAATCCTTTAACAAGTGTTATGACTCTTCTCTGACTCTCTCAAATTTATCAACATCCTTCTTGAATTGTGGAACCAGTATTCCAGCAGTTGTCACATCAGTGCCAAAGACAAAGGTAAAATAATCTCTCTACTCCTACTCAAGATTCCCCTGTTTATGCATCCAGGGATGACATTAGCCCTTTTGGCCACAGCGTCGCACTGGGAGCTCATGTTCAGCTGATTATCCACCACAGCCCCCAGATCTTTTTCAGAGTCACTGCTTCCTAGGATAGAGTCTCCCATGCTGTAAGTGTGGCCTGCGTTCTTTATTCCTAGATTATTCATTTACATTTAGCCACATTAAAACACACATTGTTTGCTTGTGCCCAGTTTACCAAGCAATCCAGATTGCTCTTGTATTAGTGACCTGTCCTCTTTGTTATTTACCACTCCCCCAATTTTTGAATCATCTGCCAACTTTATCAGTGATGATTTTATGTTTACTTCCAGGTATTTCTCTATTTACATTTACATTGAGATCTAACAGTTAGCCATCTTTTAATCCATTTAATGAGTGCCATTTTAATTTCATCTTTCTAGGGTTTTTTAATCAAAATGTCATGTGGTACCAAGTCAAATGCCTTTAAAACGTCTAAGTATATTGCATCAACACTATTACCTTTGTCAACCAAAATTGTAATCTCAGCAAAAAAAAAAAACCAAGTTAGTTTAACAGGATCTATTTTCCATAAGCCAATGTTGATTGGCATTAATTACATTACCCTCCTTTAATTCTTCATTAATCAAGTCTCATTTCAGCTACTCCATTATCTTGCCCAGGATCAATGTCAGGCTGACAGGCCTATAATTATGGGAATCATCCTGTTTACCCTGTTAAAATATTGGCAGAGAATTAGCTTTCTTCCAGTCTTCCTGCACTTCCCCGGTATTCCAAGACTTATTGAAAATCAACATTAGTGGTCCAACGAGCGCCTCAGCCAGCTCTTTTCAAACTCTTGGATACAAGTTATCTGGACCTGCTGATTTAAAAATGTCTAACTTTAGTAGTGCTGTTTAACATCAAATAGTAGTGGATTGGAAAGAGTGTTATCATCATCATCCTCATATGTTAGACCTATCTCATCTGTTTTTTCCCAAATACAGAATAGAAATATCTGTTGAACACTTCTGCATTTTCTGCATTATTATCGATAATGCTACATTTCCATGTGGTACTAGACCAATGCCATTGTGAGGATTCTTTTTGTTCCTGATATACTTTAAAAACTCCTTATTATCCTTAATTCTGCTGACCATAGATTTCACCTAGTGTCCCTTTGATACCCTTATCAATTTTCTACATTTCCTAGCTTCTGATTTATATTTATTATCATCAACTTCCCCATTCTTCTTTCTATCTATCTATATTATTTTTTAGCTGCCTTCATTACCCTTCTAAACTACATCAGTTTTTTAACCAGTATGGCCTTCTTCAGTGATGGGATTGTGGGGTTTTTGGGTCTCTAATAAGATGTTCTTAAACAATTCCCAATAAGCATTCTCCTTTTTCTGGTTAAATTTAAATTTCTCCCAACTGATTTGGCTCATAATTGTTTCATCAGCATTGTGAAATTGGCCCTTTTAAAGAACCAGGTATATATATATTACTCGTTTGGACTTTATTCTGCTTGCACATTATAAATGTGATCAAGTCATGATCACTTGTCTAAAGTACCATTAATTTTCAGTTCTGTGATCAGTTCCTCTTTACCTTTCAAGACAAGATCGAATAAAGAATTCCCCCATGTTGGCTGCAACACTTTTTGAGTTAGGAAACTGGCATCTATAATGTTTAGAAATTCCAAAGGTGTTTTAGTACTGGCAGCATGAGACCTCCAGCATATTTCACTCAAACTGAAGTCTCCATGATCACGTAGCTTTTCTTCCTACACATTGAAGATAGGTGGATAAAGAGCTAGTCATTCTATTCCCTAGTCATTTGGTGGTCTGTAGCAGACACCAACTAATATCCCATCTTGTGTTTTATCTATTAGGATATTCATCCATACATATTCAAAATAATTTTCTTCTGAATTATCAGTGACTTGGAAACAGGTAAAACCATTTTTGACATAGAGGGCCACTTACCCTCCCCTTTTGCCCACTCCATAATCATTGCTTTTCACATTCCAATCATGGGAATCACTCCACTAGGTTTGAGCAATACCAACAAAATAAAATGTATGTTTATAAATGAGCAATTCCAGCTCCTCTTATTAGTTACCCAGGCTCCTAGCATTGGTATTTAGGTAATCTAAGAATGTCTTCTCTTCATGTTCTTTGATCCTTGACTAATTTTGCTCTCAACATCTTGATTCTGTGCTAAATAAGTTCTCTTCCCTCTATTTTAATACCAGTCAACATGTCTTTATGGATAATAGATCTGGTCAAACAAACTAGTCATCATTTTTTGATGAGAGCACATGTTTAGCTCATAAAGGTAAGTGGGCTGACATAATAGACTTAGATTTCTGTAAGGCATTTGACCGAGTCCTGTATAAAATTCTGAATAAAAAAATCTTGCACATATTAAATGGATTAAAAAACTGGTTAAAGAGTAGATCTCAAAATGTAACTGTAGTAAACAGGAAATTGTTATCCAGTGATGGTATTTCTATTGTTTTCAGTGTAGTGCTATTCAATATTTTATCAATGATTTGGAAGAAAATATAAAATCATTGCCGGTGAAATCTGCAGACGACACAAGAATTGGTGGAGTGGCAAATAATGATGGGGACTGGTCAGTTCTCCTGAGTGACCTGGATCACACGGTAAGGTGAGCTTATTGCACAATAAGCGTTTTAACACAACCAAATGCAAAGTCATACATATTAGATCAAAGAACTTATAGCACCTTTAAAGTCCTGGAAAGCAGGGACTCGGAAAAGGATGTAGGGGCACAGTGGAAACCAACTGAACATGAGCTCCCAGTGCAATACTGTGGCTAAGGGAGTTAATGTGATTCTTAGATGGATAAACAAGGTAACGTCAAATGGGACATGGTACGACATCTGTATACAGCACAGAGGAGACCATTGCTGGACACTGGGTCCAGTTCTGGTGTCCACACTTCAAAAAGGATATTTAAAAATTGGAAAGAGTTAAAAAAAGAATCAAAGGAATGATCTGAGGTCTGGAAAATCTGCCTTACAGTGAGAGACTAAAGAAACAGTCTATTTAGTTCATCGAAAAGAAAGTTAAGAGGTGACTTGATCACAGTCTGTAAGTGTCTACATGGGGACAAGTAGCCTGACCAAAGCCAATGAGACCACTGGGGTGCGTCAGGGCCACTTGTGTGAGCGAGGGTTGCACCGCAAGGCAGGAAAGTCCAGGAATTACCCATAGTGCCCCGGGCACAGGGACCAAGGTGGGATGTTTGCTCTTTGAACGAATACCCCATAGTGGAGATCAGCTTCCGTCGAGGAAGAGATGGGGATCGTTTGAAGAGACAACCAAACTGCAGCCCTCTCCAATCAGTATGGAGAGGCATAGTGCATCTTATCACAATCTCTCTTAGCACACCTGCAGCGGCTGTCAGATCCCTCCCCGGAGAGGCCTCTAGGGCCACATCTGTGCGGGAGTGTGTGCCAGCATGTGTCTGCCGGCTTCAGCACAGCTCCCAGCCGTGCAATCCAGCGCAGGCCCAGTTAGTGCATGCCCACAGAGAACCTCCGTGTGTGCCCACCAGCCCAGCTGTCCCATGCCCATTGAGGGTGTGTGTGCACTGACGTGACGGAGACCCAGTGCACCTGGTGAAACATGCAGCCCAGCAGAAAGCTGCTTTCGGTGGATAAAGTGTCTATTGCCAGACTCACCATTTTAGCCACAGCCAGGACTTCAGGCAGCATTTCTGACAGGGGCTCAGAAGCTTCGTCAGCTTGGCTCCATAGTGTTTCTGAATGAGGCCCCAGCCCACAAAGAAGATGACCAGACCAGTGATAACGACCAAGGCGATGGCTCGCTGGAAGTCCAGCCAACAGGCAGCAATGAAATAGGCCAAGTACGCTGAGGAGAAGCAGGGCAGAGGCAGTGAGCGGCTTCAGGGGCCTGTGGGCAGACTGAGCTCTCACAAACCCTCCCTTGTCTCCAGCTATTCCTCCCCCATCCCTCACCACATAACCCCTACCACTGCAGAGCAATCCCACAGCAGTCAAGCGAGCTGGCTTGTGGGCGTGTAGTGACCAGCCATTCCTGGGGGCTGGAGGGACTGACAGGAAGGCAGAAGTAGACATCTCTGCATGTTCACCGGGCGGGGTGGGGGGGGCAGGGTCATGCTATTCCAGGACTAGAGATGCCTGAACTCCCCGTAAGGAGAAAGTCTGACCGGGATCAAAGGGGAGAGAATGACACAGGCCCACTGCAGCTGGAAAGATGGGAGATGGATGGGCTCAGGTGCAACCTTCGTGACAAGGCGTGGACGCCCCCCTTGCTTGGGACACAGAAATCCAGACTAGCCCAAGGTCTGGAGAACATGCTGAGGGGGTGAGTCCACTTGGCTGAGGAGGGGTTCTTGGTTCTAGTGTCTTTGATTCCCAGGGAGGATCGCCCACACGTTGTGAGAGGGCCTGACAGTCTCACCTGCACACAGGAGGCCCAGAAAGACCTTCCGGAGCACCTTGGTGTGAGCCTTACACACCCTTCTGGCCTGCGACACGGGCTGTGCTGCACGCCTGGGGAGATGCAAACAGAGACACCAACGCGCACGCAGGGTGCTTGCCGAGCAAAGCTCCCCTGATTCAAGAGCCACTTGTTCCCAGCAGGAACTGCAGGTTCCGGTGCAGCCTATTCACACCCATTTATCTTAACTAGCCTCCCAGCTGCGGGCAGTCACACAAACACCTCCAGCCTTCCTGGGATTTTAGGAAAGATGCCTCCCCACTACTGCCCCACATTGCCCTCCATAGGCACCGACTCCATGGGGGCTCTGGGGCTGGAACACCCACGGAAAAAAAATAGTGGGTGTTCACCACGCACCAGCCACCCGCTGATCAGCTGTTACTTCAGGAGGCCCCGCCGATCAGCTGTTCGGTGCCATGTGGGAGGGGGTAGAGAGGAGGCAGTAAGAGCCAGAGGGAGGGTGGGGCCTTGGGGGAAGGGGCGGAGTGGGGGTGGGGCCTCGTGGTGCAGCGCCCCCCCCCTGAAAAATGAAAGTCGGCGCCTGTGGTGCCCTTCACTGCAAGCTCAGCCGAGCTCTTCCGCTGACTGAGGTTAATACAGCCCTTCACATCCCTTATGGCAAGCCAAGCCCTTGTACCGTGGGCAGAGGCGTAGCGAGCGCCCTCCGTACCCTCCGACCGGAGGGGGCCCCGCAAGGAAGGGGGCCCCTAAAAGTGGCAAAATAAATACCGCATTCCAGTTTCTGCATTGTAAGGAGCCCCGCCCGGACATATGGGGGCCACCGTTCGGAGGGGGCCACGTTCTTTGTTGCTACGGCCCTGACCGTGGGTGGGACAGCTGTCATCCATCTGTGTTACTGATAAGATAACTGTGAGCCTGTACAAGGCCACTGCAGGCAGAGCTCCCTAAAAGAACAAAGTCCCAGCAGCTTTGCCATACAGCCCCTTGGAAGGAACATGCCAAATCAGCTGCTTCTGTGACAGGCATCAACCTGTTGCCGGTAGACCACAATTAGAGATCTATGAGTGCTGCTGCTCCCAGAACAAAGAGAGACGGCTCTTTAGCTCACATGGTAGAGGCTTATGCTTTTATATCCAGAGAGCCCCAATTCAAACCCAAGAGATGACCCAGACAGGGACACTGTGCTATCTGTTATCCTGGACCACAATCTACTCCTAGAGCCAGGAAGAGAAGCCAGGATTCTTGATGCAGCTGAAATGTTCCAAGTGTAGACAAGCCCTTAGTGTGAGGTGACGGCTGGAGTGATGCTATGTTGCAAAGCAGTGTGTGCAGAAGACCATGGGAATGTCTACACTGCAATGAAAGCCCAGGGTTAGTGAGACTTGAGTCAGCGGACCCTGGGTTTGAGAACCCGAGGCTTGAGCATCTACATTGATTGCCAACCCTAGGTTAAGAATTTTTAACCCAGGCCCGAACCTGGGGATCCAGCATCCACACTGCAGTACACAGCCCCACGTCCACCCAACCATACTCCAGACTTCCTAGCGCCCTCCTGAAATGTGGCCGCTCTAGCCCTTTGTTCGTTGTACAGCATGGGAAAACTTAACGGTCCACACCGCACATACAGGAAGTTTGAACAGCCTGCCAGCACATCCTGCCGAGTTATCATTTTGGTCCGCGTGCTCCCTGCAACTGGAGCCAGCAACATGGAGGAGTGGCACTTTAAGAACTTCTCTTGTGTGGCCTTTCACTCCTGCTTCAGGACACAGATAGAGCTTCCGTGAGCCACTGCTGGGCAGTTCAGTGGTGTTTTCTGTCTGACAGAGCTAGTGATAGAGCAGGAGGAGGGGGAGGACACAGACATGGCAAACTCAAACTGACTGATGCTGCTCATGACACTCGGTACAGTCACTGATGCTCCCTACATAGACCAGAACAGGGCCACAAGCACAGACTGGTGGGACCACATCGTCACGTAGACCTGGGATGACCAGCAGTGGGTCCAGAACTTTTGCATAAAGAAAGGCACATTTCTGGAGCATTGGGAGCATCTTGTCTCGACTCTCACGTGTAAAGTCACATGCGTGAGGGTGGCCATGCCAGTCCAGAAGCAGGTTGCTGTAACCATATGGAAACTGGCTACGCCAGGCAGCTACAAGTCCATTGCCAACCAGTTTGGTGCTGTAAAGTTGTCTGCAGATAAAGTGGTGGCGGAGGTTTCTGAGGCGGTCAGGCATGTCTTTTATCCGGGGGTTTGGGCGGCCCGGCGTGGCGCTGGAGTGGGGGTTTGAGCGACCCGGCGCTCCGGGGATTTGGGTGGCCTGGCCCGGCCCGGCCTGGCACCGGGGGAGGGGGTTGGGCGGTGCGGCACGGCACTGGAGGGGTGGGGGCTTCGGCGGTGCTGGGGGCGGCGTGGCGTGGCGTGGTGCTGGGGGGGGGGCGGGGGTTTGGCCAACCCAGCCCGGTGCAGCGCAGCGCTCCACTCCGCTCCGGGGGGGCGGGGGTTTGGCCGGCCCGGCCCGGCGCTCCGGGGGTTTGGCTGGCCCGGCGTGGTGAGGCGCTGGGGGGGGGCGGGGGTTTGGGCGGCCCGGCGTGGCGCTGGAGCGGGGGTTTGAGCGGCCCAGCGCTCCGGGGATTTGGGTGGCCTGGCCCAGCGCCGGGGGAGGGGGTTGGGCGGCGCGGTGCGGTGCGGCGGCTGGGGTTTCGCTGGCGCGGCGCTGGGGGGGGTTTGGGCGGCCCGGCGTGGCGCTGGTGGGGGGGGGTTCGCCGGCGCAGCGCTGGGGGGGGGTGGGCGGCCCGGCGCGGCACTGGGGGGGGTCGGTGGCGCGGCGCTGGGGCGTGGGGGGGTCAGCGGCGCGGCGCTGGGGGGGGTTGGTGGTGCGGCGCTGGTGGGGGTGTTATGGCGGGGCGGTGCTCTTCTTTTTTGCCTGGGCCGGCAAAAACGTTAGAGCCGGCGCTACCCAAGGTGATGGGCATGAAAGATATTCCTGAGGGAATCTCTGGCTTTGAGAGAATGGGGATTCCAAATTGTGCCAGAACACTGATGGGACCCATGTGCCCATAGTTTGCCCTCCTCAAGGAGCACATGAGTACATAAACTGCTAAGGGCGCTACTCCATAGTTATGCAGGCCCTCATTGACCATGGAGGCCAATTTAAGAACATCAGTGTTGGCTGCACTGCAAATGTTGGATGCCAGGGTTTTCCTCCAACCGGGAGTCTACATTCATAGACAGGCTGGGACACTATTCCCACCACATGATGTTGTTATAAATGGAGTTACTGTCCCCACTGTTGTTTGGGGACCCCACGCAAATCCCCTTTTTGCCTTGACTTATGAAACCATACCCTTATCTCTGAGGCCCTGGCCAGCAGGTGTAGAACGGTGGGTGAATGTGTGTTATAGTCTCAGAGGCTCATAGACTTTAAGGTCAGAAGGGACCATTATGATCATCTAGTCTGACCTCCTGCACAACACAGGCCACAGAAGCTCACCTACCCACTCCTGTAACAAACCCCTAACCTATGTCTGAGTTATTGAAGTCCTCAAATCGTGGTTTAAAGACCTCAAGGTGCAGAGAATCCTCCAGCAAATGACTCGTGCCCCACGCTGCAGAGGAGGGCTGATTGAAATCCCACTGGTGATGTTTACAGACCCGTTTGGATGCCAGTGTCATCAATGCTGTCTGCATTAGTCTGGCTTGCTGTGCTCTTCATAACCTTTCCCCCGAATGGATCTATGACAGCGAGTGGCCGCTGAACCAGCACACTCAGCCAGAGAGGGCACCTACCACAGCTGGAGCTGGGTGCACCCAGGCAACAGAAATCAGAGATGGACTTGCATGGCCCAATGGAAGAGGCAGGATAGTATCTTTATGAATGTGCTTGGAGGGCGGGGGGCATTGATTGCTTCGGGGGGTGGGGGTTGATTGTTATGCATTTTTGACTGACATGACTGCTTATGAAATGGAGCTGGGAGGAGAAACTGTATGGATTGATGTAAATAATTGATGTATGGATTGATGCAAATAGCTGTATTGAGACATGGGTTTTGCGTAAAACCTCCTAGCTGTCCCTGATCATGTGTTCACCGTTATTATTTGATATACACATTATCTGATGTGTTGCAGTGATGGCTGTAACATTTCTTTATAAAATAAAAACCTTTACTTTTACACATGTATTGGAAAAGTACAATATGAAACCATTGCCTGCCAGGCCAGCTGCCATTACTCCCCAAAACACCAACACCACCAAAAGCTTTAGAAGTAACCAAGACCAAAGTGCATCACCAAATGCAATCAGTTGAACTATGTACGAGACATGCCTCCCACACTATTGCATGTCCCCCACCCTCCCTCCCCCATTCTCCTTTCCCTTCCTTCCATATTTGCTGGGCGCTTGGCACCGGGATGGGAATGGAGGCATACACAGAGAAGGGATTCAGCACTGAGGACTGCATGGGACACACTAGCCGTGTCCGACCTCTCGTACGACCCGATCGTATGAACCACCCAGCCGTGGAGTTGTCCAAGCTGTTCCTGTTCCAGGATCTGCGAATCAAGTGCTTGCTCCTGTGCTGCTACCCTGTCCCCAGCTATGCAGCCAGCTCGAGATTTTCTGCTCACCTCTCCGCATGTCTTTCCTCTGGTCGTAAGCCCCTTTCCCCTTGGTACTTGACCTGCTTGTTGGCCTGTCCAGAACTTCAACCATAAGTTCTTCACAGAAATGCTTCCTCTTGGAACAGTGCATGAAGGTATGTTGGCCCAGGCTTTTGCAGTGTGGGCGAGCTGTGGAGATACTGCAGTTTGTAGAGGTCGAGGGGCCTGGAATAGGACAAGACACAGAGGGTTACTGTCTCCAATAGCTTGGTGCAGGAGAACAAAAACTCATTTTGGAATTTCAAGGACAGAAAACATTACTTTTTGAAACTGAACTGCAATATATTGACAGAAGGCTGCTTCAGCCCACAGAAGCTCCCTAGACACAGCCGAGTTAATCGCAGTGCAAGAAGTGCTTGGGAATGAGCGACGGGATGGATCACTTGATGATTACCTGTTCTGTTCATTCCCTCTGGGTCACCTGGCACTGGCCACTGTCGGAAGACAGGATATTGGGCTAGATGGACCTTTGGTCTAACCCAATAGGGCCATTCTTATGTTCTTATAATCTTATGCTGAGAGCGTGGTAAATTAAAAATCACAACATTTAAAAAAAAATAAAAAAAATTGAATTTGGGAGGAGGTTGGTGGCCAGGCTGTTGGTGGGAAATCAGGTGTGTATGCCTCTGAAGTGCTCAAATGTATGGTGAGTGAACAGCACATCTATGAGTGGAGTGAGCTGGCAAGCTACCAAGGTAGCCCTGAAAAATACACCTTTCCCCGAAATGTGACTACAGACATGGAGTTCCAGCCACATGAAAAGTTTGCAGCTATCAGCCCCCAGGATTGGGTAAGAATTCATTAGCAAATCAACAGAGTGCTGCATTAGCGTACGCATTGTTTAGCGCCTCCCCAGGGCTTCTGATGCAGCCTGGTAGGATGGCGTGCAAACACCTGGAATGGAACTCCACAGCCATCCCCCTTCTCCCCCTGGCAAATTTCTGAACTGACTTCAAACACCTAGTCGTATTTGGGATTAATGATTTCATCACCTATGAAATGCATGGACTACATTTAACAGAAATGGACTACATATGAAAACAGACATTTGAATCACTTCCCCCTCCCTCCAACCCTACAATTCAGTCTTTTCAGGCAGCTCATTACACCATGGCGTTGGTACCGAGTGGTGTACATATGGGGAAGGTAATATACGGTTCTTATTTTAACAAACTAGAAAATACTAGCAAAAATGTGCACCTCCCCAGGCGAGATTCTCTTTGACACGCCTGTTTTACTGCTGGCATTTCCTGGTCTCCGTTTGGAATTCCATGGTGGGGGCAGAGGGCAGGAACAATGCGCTACTAGCAGCTACATGCTGCTACCCAGAACTTATCATCTTTTGGCATTGGTTCATGGAATGGAAATCTCTCCCATTCCCATATTAACAAACAGAAAAATGAACCCAGAAACTTACCAGACTCCAGAGCAGTTATCCCTCTTCTGTTTCTGCTGCCAGCTCCACGGTGGGCTGTTCCTCCAGGGGGTATCAAAAAGCTCCTTTGAGTATGGCCCCAGTATGTGCTGCAGCTGTTCCTGTGGCAAAGCCTCCTCTAGGACCAGTTTCATCAGCAGAGTCACTTCATTTGCCTCATTCAACGATTCCCCTGCTGGCTTCTGAGGCCACAGGGCCTCCTCCCAGCTGACCAGGTAATCGAGCACCACTGGTGGCTCAGTGCTCAGAACAGTCCCCATCATACTCAAACTCATCATAAGAAGGGCGTGATGCCGGCGAGTTGCCAGAGATGCAGCTGTAGTCCTGTACTCATAGTAGCAGTACTCATTCTTGAGCCCCTTCATCTGTTCCCCACACTGGTCGCTGGTCGGTAAATTTCCAGCACTACCAGCTTCTTTGCTATTTGCTGGTATACGTGGGCATTCCAGAACTCTTACTAAAATCAGTTGCATTGCAGGCCTAGCATCAGAGATTAACCAAGATCTGGCTCTGGCTGTCTCCTGCAACCATGTTGCAGTGCACTTTCTGGTTGGTATCCGTTGCAAACACAGACTGCTCTGTGCTCTCCTAAGGTGTGTTTGCAGCTTGGCAGTCAGAATAAAACAAAAGGGTTAACCACAAAGCTGCTGTACTAGAACAAGGGGAGGTGCTTCCATTTCCCTGGAGTTAATTAATGATTCTTGGGAGAGAGAGGACACAGGACGTCGACCCATAGCATTGTGGGATACTTTTGGCAGACTCAAAGAACCCGAGTTCAAGGAGTGTTACATCTACACTGCAAAACGACAGGCCTCGAACCCTGCGCCCCACCTTGAGTCCGGCTCAGACCTTCCATCTTCATGGGGTCACAGGACCATGGCCCTGAGGCCAAGAGATTTGTGTGTAGATGGAAGAGGGGTTAGGGTTTGAGCCTGAGTCTGAGCCTGGGCTTACCTTGCAGTGTAGACATACTCAAAGTGGTTGTGTGCTAATCTCTAGTTTACTGTTGTGTTTGTAGTGTGTGTGTTTTGGTTAATGGGATCTGTTTGGGGAGAAGTGACGCTTCCTGGGGTTACTATACCTCCAGAAGGTGGAGCGTTCAGCTCTCTCCTCTCTGTTGTTCTCAGGAGGCGGATTCTGTGCTCCCTCAGGGAGTCCCTCTTCTTCCTGTAAAACATCCTGTTAGTCAGTGTTCTCAGAGCAGGTCCAAAGGCCAGTGCAGAAGAGAAGGGAAGATTTACCATGGAGTCGAAAGCCGTGTTCTCCAAGCCCTTCTCCAGGTCACCGAGTGAAATTCTGACATCCTCCATATCTAGATGTGCTCCCGCTACAACACAAACTTAGGAATTAGCTGGATGGCCCCACAACAGTGCATCCTGTGAAGGAATGATGCCATGAGCACCATCTGATTCCCGAGCTGGGAGGCAATAGCCATTTGCTTCCCGAGAGTGGGGAAACCCTGAGCTGCTTCCTTGTTTTGGACCCAAGGGAGAGAAGCCCAGAGCTCATAGATTTAAGGCCAGAAGGGATCATTTTGATCATCTAGTCTGACCTCCTGTATTGCACAGGCCAGAAAACTTCCTGAAATAATTCCTAGATCAATCTTTTAGAAAAACATCCCTTCTTGAGTTAAAAATTATCAGTGATGGAGAATCCACCACGACCCTTGGTAAGTTGTTCCAATGGGTAATGACTCTCCCTGTTAAAATGTAGGCCTTATTTCAGTCTGAATTTGTCTAGCTTCAGCTTCCAGCCATTGGCACATGTTAGACCTTTGTCTGCTGGATTGAAGAGCGTGAAAGGCGGCACGCGAGCCGATTTTTACTGGCACGCTGCTGCCAGCCGGGGTCCCGGCCCCTGGCCCCGCTAAGCCTGCTGCCGGCCTGGGTGAACGGAACTCCCGGCCGGCAGCGGCTGAGCGGGGCCGGGACCCCAGCTGGCAGGAGCCGGTCTGCGGTTCCAGCCGCCTGGCCCCCTGCCAGCCGGGGTCCGGGCCTCCGGCCCTGCTCAGCCCTTCTGCCGGCCTGGAGTACTGGCAGCCAGCGCAGGGCTCCGCTCCTGGCCTGGTCCCAGCGCTCTGCAGCCCTTATCAAAAATTACACTACAATTAGCTTAAAAACTTGAAAACTTTGTTTGTATATTACAGTAATCATTAAAACATGTATAATGTTAATAAATACATAGGTTTGATGAAATAAAGTAGTTGTATTTGCGTGCCTGTGCTTAATTTGAGTTTTCGATGATTTACCTTCTAAAAAAATCTCGCATGTCTCGCATCCCCAGAAAGGGCATCTCACACTCCCAGGGGGTGCGTGCACCCCAGGTTAAGAACCACTGCACTAAACTGATAAGATCTGCATTTTAATTTAATTTTAAATGAAGTTTCTTAAATGTTTTTAAAACCTTGTTTACTTTACATACAACAATAGTTTAATTATATATTATAGACTTATAGAGAGAGACCTTCTAAAAACGTTAAAATGTATTACTGGCACGCGAAACCTTAAATTAGTGTGAATAAATGAAGACTCACTTCTGAAAGGCTGCCGACCCCTGCCTTAACCTTTTCTTTGTTAAGCTAAATAGATTGACCTCTTTGAGTCTATCACTAGAAGGCAGGTTTTCCAATCCTTTAATCGTTCTTGTGGCTCTTCTCCGAACCCCTCTTCATTTTATCCACCTCCTCCTGGAATTGTGGGCACCAGACCTAGACACAGGATCCTAGCACAAGTAGCACCAGTACCAAATACAGAAGTAAAATAATCTACTACATGACATTCCCCTGTTTATGCACCCTAAGCTCCCATTGGATCTTTTGGCAATATCGTCACACTAGGAGCTCATGTTCAGCTGATTATCCACCATGACCCCAAATCTCTTTCAGGGTCTCTGCTTCCCAGGATAGAGTCCCCATCCTGTAAGTATGGCCTGTACTCTTTGTCCCTAGATGTGTCCATTTATATTTAGGCATCTGGTTCCTGAGCTGGGAAAGTGTGACCCTCGCACCCCTTTCTTTATTCACACCCTACACACTACTGTAATGATAACTGTATAAAATATGCCTTGTGAGCTATCATTTGAAAACTATTAACACACTGCTGAATAACATCATTGTAAAATATGTGTAACAACATTTAGACATAACAAATCTTGCATCTTGGCAGGGATTGGACTAGATGACCCTTGTAGTCCCTTCTAACCTTATGGTTCTATATGTGAAGTTATAAATTCTCTCTGTGTGATGTAACCTTCCTTAGAGGTTTTTCCTTCCTTAGAGGTTTTTAAGATCAGGCTTGACGAAGCTCTGGCTGGGATGATTTAGTTGGGGATTGGTCATACATAACATAAGAACATAAGAACGGCCGTACCGGGTCAGACCAAAGGTCCATCTAGCCCAGTATCCTGTCTACCGACAGTGGCCAATGCCAGGTGCCCCAGAAGGAGTGGACCTAACAGGCAATGATCAAGTGATCTCTCTCCTGCCATCCATCTCCATCCTCTGACAAACAGAGGCTAGGGACACCATTCTTTACCCATCCTGGCTAATAGCCATTAATGGACTTAACCACCATGAATTTATCCAGTTCTCTTTTAAACGCTGTTATAGTCCTAGCCTTCACAACCTCCTCAGGCAAAGAGTTCCACAAGTTGACTGTGCGCTGCGTGAAGAAGAACTTCCTTGTATTTGTTTTAAACCTGCTGCCTATTAATTTCATTTGGAGACCCCTAGTTCTTGTATTATGGGAATAAGTAAATAACTTTTCCTTATCCACTTTCTCCACATCACTCATGATTTTATATACCTCTATCATATCCCCCCTTAGTCTCCTCTTTTCCAAGCTGAAAAGTCCTAGCCTCTTTAATCTCTCCTCATATGGGATCCATTCCAAACCCCTAATCATTTTAGTTGCCCTTTTCTGAACCTTTTCTAGTGCCAGTATATCTTTTTTGAGATGAGGAGACCACATCTGTACGCAGTATTCGAGATGTGGGCGTACCATCGATTTATATAAGGGCAATAATATATTCTCAGTCTTATTCTCTATCCCCTTTTTAATGATCCCTAACATCCTGTTTGCTTTTTTGACCGCCTCTGCACACTGCGTGGACATCTTCAGAGAACTATCCACGATGACTCCAAGATCTTTTTCCTGACTTGTTGTAGCTAAATTAGCCCCCATCATATTGTATGTATAGTTGGGGTTATTTTTTCCAATGTGCATTACTTTACATTTATCCACATTAAATTTCATTTGCCATTTTGTTGCCCAATCACTTAGTTTTGTGAGATCTTTTTGAAGTTCGACACAGTCTGCTTTGGTCTTAACTATCTTGAGCAGTTTAGTATCATCTGCAAACTTTGCCACCTCACTGTTTACCCCTTTCTCCAGATCATTTATAAATAAGTTGAATAGGATTGGTCCGAGGACTGACCCTTGGGGAACACCACTAGTTACCCCTCTCCATTCTGAGAATTTACCATTAATTCCTACCCTTTGTTCCCGGTCTTTTAACCAGTTCTCAATCCATGAAAGGACCTTCCCATTTATCCCATGATAGCTTAATTTACGTAAGAGCCTTTGGTGAGGGACCTTGTCAAAGGCTTTCTGGAATGCTAAGTACACTATGTCCACTGGATCCCCCTTGTCCACATGTTTTTTGACCCCTTCAAAGAACTCTAATAGATTAGTAAGACACGATTTCCCTTTACAGAAACCATGTTGACTATTGCTCAACAGTTTATGTTTTTCTATGTGTCTGAAAATTTTATTCTTAACTATTGTTTCGACTAATTTGCCTGGTACTGACGTTAGACTTACCGGTCTGTAATTGCCGGGATCACCTCTAGAGCCCTTTTAAAATATTGGCGTTACATTAGCTAACTTCCAGTCATTGGGTACAGAAGCCGATTTAAAGGACAGGTTACAAACCTTAGTTAATAGTTCCACAACTTCACATTTGAGTTCTTTCAGAACTCTTGGGTGAATGCCATCTGGTTCCGGTGACTTGTTAATGTTAAGTTTATCAATTAATTCCAAAACCTCCTCTAGTGACACTTCAATCTGTGACAGTTCCTCAGATTTGTCACCTACAAAAGCCAGCTCAGGTTTGGGAATCTCCCTAACATCCTCATCCGTGAAGACTGAAGCAAAGAATCCATTTAGTTTCTCCGCAATGACTTTATCGTCTTTAAGCGCTCCTTTTGTATCTCGATCATCAAGGGGCCCCACTGGTTGTTTAGCAGGCTTCCTGCTTCTGATGTACTTAAAAAACATTTTGTTATTACCTTTGGAGTTTTTGGCTAGCCGTTCTTCAAACTCCTCTTTGGCTTTTCTTATTACATTCTTGCACTTAATTTGGCAGCGTTTATGCTTCTTTCTATTTGCCTTACTAGGATTTGACTTCCACTTTTTAAAGGAAGTCTTTTTATCTCTCACTGCTTCTTTTACATGGTTGTTAAGCCACGGTGGCTCTTTTTTAGTTCTTTTACTGTGTTTCTTAATTTGGGGTATACATTGAAGTTGGGCCTCTATTATGGTGTCTTTTGTGGGGAAATAGAGGAGGGGGGCCTTCTTTTTGATAGCCAGAGCTTTGAATCTGAAGGCCCCAAATAAACCCTCCAACAGAGATCTGTTATGCTGATGGCCTTTGCACAGAGTAGGGCAGGCCTAAAGCTTAAACTAGACTAAACTGCACAGTTTTCTGCCAAACTCGGTCAAGGGTCATGTCCAGAGGAGGGAATGGGAGAATAACCCCCCCCCCTGCAGCAGTACTAATGAAATATGTTCATAACTGATGAAATATAATAACTGCAAGGCTACGGAAATATAACGCAAGTTGCTTGACATTAAGAAATTGTTTTTGCAGAGAGTTAATCATCCTTGCTGCTATAACTATTTGCAACCTTTTCCATAGTCCAGCTATCTGCAAACTAGCCCCCCCCTTAAGCCTTTGCTGAAATCCCCCGGAAAATGACATAGTCCAAGTCTTGAGAAATGTACCCAAGCTAGGGCTGAGCACCACCCCTGCGGAAACCACCAAGCGCCCTTCTACCCAAACAAACACCCACTCCTCGGAAATTAAGTCAGAGGGTAGGGAGGGGGGTGAGAAGACTGACCCCAACCCCTGCTTCCTAGCTCGTGATCAGCTCATGCTCAACCCTTGCCCAGCTTGTGATTTGTCCCCAAAGCTCGTGCTCAACCCTTGCTCAGCTTGTGATTTGCCCCCAATGACTTAATTCATGACGTATTGTTTGTACCCTGCTTGTGGTTTAATGGAATAAAGGCAGCCTGCGAGCTGTTGCCCGGGGTGCCAGTTTGAAAAAACTGCACCCCAACGCGTTGGTATGTATTGCAATAAAGGCCTCAGGCTCTGAGTCTGTGAACTAAAATCACTGCGTGGGTGATTCTTTCCACGACAATTTGGGGGCTCGTCCGGGATCACTCGACGTCCCACCGGACCGGAGGACCGTGGACCGCTCGCTCCCACACTGATCCCAGGCGCCAAGTAAGAGACCCTTGTCTCTATTTGGGATTCGGTAAGGAGCTGCCCATAGGCTCTAGGTTCAGGTGAGAACGCGCTGTGATCCGAACCTTTTAAGGTTAGACTCATTTGCCTGACGCCTGTTCGTTTTGTGTGTGTCCGTTCTGTAACTTGTCTGTTTAAATTCTTGCATCATGCTGCGCTCTCTCTATCATTGTTTCCTTAGGCTATAAGCTGGGGGGGGGCGTAGGTGACTGTCTGTTTTGTGGTGTGTACACGAGGTCTTAGACCCAACGGTTTCCTTGGAACAGCCTCGGTAAAATTACTGGGACATCCGTCTGGCAGTTAAACACTTTTAGAGTGCCAGCCCAGAATAAAAACAAGTTTCGGATGACAGGAGATTATTCAGGCAGGAACAGAGGCTGAATAGGCTGGGTGATCTCTCTGGGACATAAAGGAAACCACCACTGACTCAAGAAATAAGTGACCCGAGGACTAGAGGCAAACAACAGAGAGGGTTTCTAATCTTGATAAGAACAAGAAGTACGCCAAACTCCTATGCTTTGCCTTTTTAAGCTTTCTATATTGTTGCTTGCTTAGCTTTGTGGCCATATCCCTCTGGGCAGTGGTGATCTCAGAGGGAGGTGAAAATCAGGCTGCAGGAGCACCCCGGGAAAGTGGACCCCATAGTGAGTAGGGGACTGAAGCCACTCCCTGGAACCCACTACGGGCGGGGTAAGGGACCGAGGATAGCGGAGACCCCCGCCTAGAGTGACAGTGGTGGGATGAGGCCAGGGCACCCTGGAGCCTACTACGGGTGGGGTAAGGGACTGGGGAAACCGGAGACCCCCATTTAAGTAAGTAGTAGTAGGGCAGGACTTCAGGGAATCCCGGTGCAGCCGAAGGGGGCGAAGGACTCCCACCAGCAATAGGCTGTGTGGACTAGTGAGACCTGCGACCCGGGGATCGACAGGACTCCCACTAGCAATAGGCTGGGGGCTGGAAAGGACTGTTATAGCAAAGATCCCGGTTTAGGTGTGGTGTGATTGTAGGTCGCAAGGTGACTCTGGGACCAGCTGCGGGCGGGGTAAGGGACCGTGAATCGGAGACCCCCGCTCTAGTAGGTCCCCACCCTTTTCTTACCCGTTAAGTGACAATTGTGTCCCTTCTCACTCGGAGAGAGAGAAGGCCCCGGGAAACCGTCCACGTACTCCTAGGCAGTGGAGCAACCCATCCCGTTCTCTTGAAGGTGGGCCGGTGCTCTCTGCTGGGGGAGGGGTGTACGGGGACCACCTCCTTGCTCGGAGAGCGGGGAGGCCCCAAGGAATCCGTCCGCGTACTCCTAGGTAGCAGAGTATCCCATCCCGTTCTCTTGAAGGCGGGCCGGTGCTCTCTACTGGGGGAGAGGTGTACGGTGACCAAAGCTTTCCTAATTTTTGTGTGATTGGCCTACGACCAAAACCCTTCCCCAAATCTTCCTCGGGAGCATGGACTCGCGTATGGAGTGAGCTCCCTCCCCTTGCTGTGTAGGAGAGGAGCCCCTGGAAATCGTTTGCCAAAACCTGGGGCAATCGGGCATCCTACCCCGTTCCTCTCAAGGGCGGATTGGTAACTCGTTGCCGGACAGGGTGCATGCGAGGACCTCCCTTATAAATCCTCCCCAGTGGTGTGAATGTTGAAAGGGGTGAGGCTACACCCAGGTTTAAAAAGGAGCAAGAGGGAAGGATTGCTCTCCCCCGGAAGAGAGAGCAGAGCTTATTGCAGTGTTCTAATTTGTGTAATATAGATTTTAGTGTTGTTTAACTATTCTTCCAGCATGATAGTAAGTGTTTTAGTGTTGTTGTGTTGTTTAACCACTCTTTAAGTATAATAGTAATTGCTTTGTTAAATAATTAATCCTCTTCTACAAGGAGGGTTGGTAAAAACAGCCCACCCTCCTTGCTGAATTGATAGTAAAACAATGCCTGTGCCCATAAGAAAAAAGGATAGGGCCCAAACCGGCAGGCAACCGCAGTTTGAGGAAGTTAAGAGGGGGGGTTGAGGGGTTAACTCTGTAGTTGCTGGTGGAAATTAAGTAATTGCAGGGTTGGCTTCTTGCTTTTTTCCTTTCATAATAGTAATTGCTTAAATAATGATGTGACGTTGTGCAGTCTATATGATTTTATAAAAACTTAATAATAAGTCAATATAATGTAACTGGAATAGTTTTAGAAAAAATATGGTAATAAGTGAATATAACGTGACTGGGATATGCTTTATGCAAAGGGTCTCTTGTAAGGTATCGTTACAGAGCTTATAATCTACTGAGTATAGTCATCTGATTTGTACCACTCTTGTATCTAAAACTAGAAATATAAAATGTATCTCTCTATCAGTGTTATAGAGGGCAAACAGTTTATGAGTTCGCCCTGCATGGGCTTGTGCAGGGTTGTGACGTTATTGACATAAATTGGGACCATATAGATCATTGTTGCAACCAAGGTCCTGTAGTGGCACCCAAATCTTGTATAAAGGGGGTCAAATGGGGTGTCTTAGACAAGGTCAGGGTTTACTGGTTATGATTATGCTGTCTATATGTGTGTATCAATTTTGTAGTTGAAGTTATGAATCTTGGCACTATACTGTCTGTATGGCAAACTTATGCTATGCTTCTGGGTGACATCCCAGACAAGCTGGGATGTGCTCTGCCTAGCCTCCTTGATGGCCCATTAAGGACCATCAGCTATACAATGGACCCATGGAGAGAAGGCAGATACGCCTTGTAACTCAGCAAAGTATGCAGGAACTGGCCCATATGACTCCAGACTCCATGTTGCTGTAATTTTCCACAGTAAGAACAAAGAGGTGTTCTTACACCTGGAAAAGACTATAAAAGGCTGATGCCTCATCTCCATTTTGTCTTCAATCCTGCTTCATACCTCTGGAGGAACATTACTACAAGCTGAAGCTTTGAACAAAGGACTGAGGACCCATCCCAGTGGGGGTATATTCCAGAGACTTGATTTGAACCTGCAGTTTATTCCATCGCTGCTGCAAGCCTGAACCAAGAACTTTGCCATTACTGTATGTAATTGATTCCATTTAACCAATTCTAACTCTCATCTCTATCTTTTTCCCTTTTATGAATAAACCTTTAGATTTTAGATTCTAAAGGATTGGTAACAGCGTGATTTGTGGGAAAGATCTGATTTGTATATTGACCTGGATCTGGGGCTTGGTCCTTTGGGATCGAGAGAACCCTTTTTGTGTATATTGGGATATTGGTTTTCATAACCATTTATCCCCATAACGAGCGGCACTGGTGGTGATACTGGGAAACTGGAGTGTCTAAGGAAATTGCTTGTGAGGTTGCGGTTAGCCAGTGGGGTGAGACCGAAGTCCTCTTAGTCTGGCTGGTTTGGTTGCCTTAGAGGTAGAGAAACCCCAGCCTTGGGCTGTAACTGCCCTGTTTTAGCAATTTTTCCTGAGTTGGCACTCTCAGTTGGGTCCCGCCAGAACCGCATTGTCACAAGGGTAAAACGGATTTATTTGGGTTTAGACCCCATTGGGATTTGGGCATCTGAGTGCTAGAGACAAGCACACTACTGTGAGCTGTTTTCAGGTAAACTTGCAGCTTTGGGACAAAGTCCCCAAAGCTCGTGCTCAACCCTTGCTCAGCTTGTGATTTGCCCCCAATGACTTAATTCATGACGTATTGTTTGTACCCTGCTTGTGGTTTAATGGAATAAAGTCAGCCTGCGAGCTGTTGCCCGGGGTGCCAGTTTGAAAAAACTGCACCCCAACGCGTTGGTATGTATTGCAATAAAGGCCTCAGGCTCTGAGTCTGTGAACTAAAATCACTGCGTGGGTGATTCTTTCCACGACACTTTAAAAAGCGCCCATGCAGCTTGCAGGGATTTCACTTTAGTCACTGTACTTTTTAACTTCTGTTTAACTAACCCCCTCATTTTTGTATAGTTCCCCCTTTTGAAATTAAATGCCATAGTGTTGGGCTGTTGAGATGTTCTTCCCACCACAGGGATGTTGAATACTATTGTATTATGGTCACTATTTCCAAGCGGTCCTGTTATTACCACCTCTTGGACCAGCTCCTGCGCTCCACTCAGGACTAAATCTAGAGTTGCCTCTCCCCTTGTGGGTTCCCGTACCAGCTGCTCCATGAAGCAGTCATTTAAAGTATCGAGAAATTTTATCTCTGCATTTCGTCCTGAAGTGAAATGTTCCCAGTCAATATGGGGATAACTGAAATCCCCCACTATTATTGGGTTCTTAATTTTGATAGCCTCTCTAATTTCCCTTAGGATTTCATCATCACTATCACGGTCCTGGTCAGGTGGTCTATAACACTGGTCTACAATTTTTGAGAAGGCATCTGCTTCAGAGATAAAATGTGCTATTTATTATGTATTTTGATGTGCTGAATTCAAATATGACAATTAAAACAACTGATTGGCTACTGTTTCTAAGTTATTTAAGTTTTTACATTTTATGTCTATGTATATTGTGTAGATAGTAGAGTTTTAATCATAAATTGTAAAGCTAGGTCTTTTCATGTGTTTATGGTTGCTTTACATGATAATATTTCACCTGTCCTGTTTAGGTAACACTTTAAAAATCAGCAAAAGGGTTATATAAATAAAATTTATTATGAAACAAAAGGCAAAAAACTATTCTGTACATAGTTTAGTCCTATTCAGTGTCTACTCGGCGCTTCTTGGCTTGTCTCTTGTATTCATTAAATGGAGCATCTCTTGTCACTGTCCAGCAATAGTCTGCAAGCATTGATGGGCTCCATTTGCCCTGATAGCCTTTCTCCATTGTTGCAATGTCCTGGTGAAATCGCTTGCCGTGCTCGTCACTCACTGCTCCGCAGTTTGGTGGAAAAAAATCTAGATGAGAGTGCAAAAAATGTATCTTTAGTGACATGTTGCAACCAAGGCTTTTGTATGCCTTGAAGAGGTTTTCCACCAACAACCTGTAGTTGTCTGCCTTGTTGTTTCCGAGAAAATTTATTGCCACTAACTGGAAGGCTTTCCATGCCGTCTTTACCTTGCAACGCCGTGCATGGTCAAATGCATCATCTGGAAGAAGTTCACAAATCTGAGGACCAACAAAGACACCTTCCTTTATCTTAGCTTCACTTAACCTTGGAAATTTTCCACGGAGGTACTTGAAAGCTGCTTGTGTTTTGTCTATGGCCTTGACAAAGTTCTTCATCAGACCCAGCTTGATGTGTAAGGGTGGTAACAAAATCTTCCTTGATTCAACAAGTGGTGGATGCTGAACACTTTTCCTCCCAGGCTCCAATGACTGTCGGAGTGGCCAATCTTTCTTGATGTAGTGGGAATCTCTTGCACGACTATCCCATTTGCAGAGAAAACAGCAGTACTTTGTGTATCCAGTCTGCAGACCAAGCAAGAGAGCAACAACCTTCAAATCGCCACAAAGCTGCCACTGATGTTGGTCATAGTTTATGCACCTCAAAAGTTGTTTCATGTTGTCATAGGTTTCCTTCATATGGACTGCATGATCAACTGGAATTGATGGCAAAATATTGCCATTATGCAGTAAAACAGCTTTAAGACTCGTCTTCGATGAATCAATGAACAGTCTCCAGTCATCTGGATCGTGAACAATGTTGAGGGCTGCCATCACACCATCGATGTTGTTGCAGGCTACAAGATCACCTTCCATGAAGAAGAATGGGACAAGATCCTTTTGACGGTCACGGAACATGGAAACCCTAACATCACCTGCCAGGAGATTCCACTGCTGTAGTCTGGAGCCCAACAGCTCTGCCTTACTCTTGGGTAGTTCCAAATCCCTGACAAGGTCATTCAGTTCACCTTGTGTTATGAGGTGTGGTTCAGAGGAGGAGGATGGGAGAAAATGTGGGTCCTGTGACATTGATGGTTCAGGACCAGAAGTTTCATTCTCTTCCTCTTCCTCGTCTGACTCAAGTGAGAATGATAATGATGCATCAGGAACCGGCAGTCCTTCTTCGTGGGGTACTGGGCGTATAGCTGATGGAATGTTTGGATAATGGACAGTCCACTTTTTCTTCTTTGACACACCTTTCCCAACTGGAGGCACCATGCAGAAGTAACAATTGCTGGGATGATCTGTTGGCTCTCTCCAAATCATTGGCACTGCAAAAGGCATAGATTTCCTTTTCCTGTTCAACCACTGGCGAAGATTTGTTGCACAAGTGTTGCAGCATATGTGTGGGGCCCACCTCTTGTCCTGATCTCCAATTTTGCAGCCAAAATAAAGGTGATAGGCTTTCTTAACCATAGTGGTTATACTGCGCTCTTGTGATGCAAAAGTCACTTCACCACAAACATAGCAGAAGTTATCTGCACTGTTCACCACAAGTACGAGGCATCTCCGCTCACTTTGGCTAAACAGAAATGTGTCCCTTTGCAAAATCAAACACTGACAAATAAGAGAGCACGACACTGTATGCTTTCTAGAGCTGATATAGGGCAATTTGTTCAGCAGAGTGATGTAAGCTTCGTTATGATTGCATCATCGATGACTTCTAGGAATAACATGATGCAATTCATATCATGTATGACGCAATACCAGCTTCAGATTGCATCATTCATTGTTTTGCCTAAAAAGCAAGTACTGTCCAAACCCAGTCATAGATTTATTCATAGATCCAGTCAAAGATGTATTTTAGTCATTTCTGGTTTAAATTGAGATCCCTTCCCTTTATAACTCACGTGTCCTCCGCCATTCCCAAGTCAAGGGTCGTATATACTGACCCAATAGCATATCTTGAAAACTAGAGCCAATCAACAATTTTAAGCATCATTTTCGTTCTCAGTGACCCAGAATTAGTAAAGTTTGACTACATTTATTTCAGAAGCATTTTGGCTTGTAATAGATCCCTAATGTTATATTCTTATTAGAGCATGAAATTTCTATCCATAGAGATTCTATGGAACATGTGGATTCACTTAAGATTTTTACTTCATTTGATTCTACATTTTCTTTCACATATAGTGCCACTCCTCTCCCCCCCCCCCCCGCACGACCTGTTCTGTCCTTCCGATATATTTTGTACCCCGGAATGATTGTGTCCCATTGATTGCTCTCAGTCCACCAGGTTTCTGTGATTCCTATTATATCAATATCCTCCTTTATCATGAGGCACTCTAGTTCACCCATCTTATTATTTAGACTTCTAGCATTTGTGTACAAGCACTTTAAAAACTTGTCACTGCTTATTTGTCTGCCCTTTTCTGATGTGTTAGATTCTTTTTTATGTGAATGTTTATCATCTGATCTGGCCCTTACATTATCCTCTTCCATCCTCTGCTCCTGACTATAACCTGGAGATTCTCTATCATTAGACTCTCCCCTAAGAGAAGTCTCTGTCCGATCCACATACTCCTCTGCAGCAGTCGGCTTTCCCCCATCCTGCTTTGAGCAGGGGGTTGGACTAGATGACCTCCTGAGGTCCCTTCCAACCCTGATATTCTATGATTCTAAGATTCTATGATATCTAAAGCCAGATAGCCAAGCCTAGGTAAAGGGAATAAACAGGTTTATCCTAGACAAAAAAAATGTGGGTTTACCCTAATGTACATTTTAGCAGTAAGCAAAGACATCAAGCTAAACCAGTGGGGATATTCTGAGTCTGAAGTCGAGAGACAGAGAATTAATATGGCTCCTGCACCCCAGAAAGACACAGGAGACTGAATTCCCAGGAGGCCTTCCTGACTTTTAGGACAAAGACAATTCCTTTGGGGATATAAGGGACAGAGAGAGACTCCATCTTTAGCCTCCACCTGAGGAGACAAAGGAACCAAGCACTTTGTGATCCGTGTATTGGGTCCTGGCCAGAGGGTCTGGTCAGCCATGCTAGACAAAGACCGACAGTGAGAAAATTACCTAGAGCAAAATCTGTAGCTTGTTAAGTTAGGTCTTAGTCATCAGAAAGCATATTTTTATTTGTGTTTGTTTGTAACCCGTTCTACCTTCAGTCCCTCCTGCATGGTATCAATTAACCTATGTCCTTTTGTTAATAAACGTGCTCTATTTTGACTATAATCCAACTCCGTGCTGTGTTTGAATTGAAATGATTGTTCACTCCAGTTAAAGGAGACCAGGGAGGGACTGTTGTGTTCTAGGCAGGCTGCTGGGGTCAGAGCACTGAACGAGGCTGCACAGCACAGCACATAGACACTCAGGGAACTACATGCTGGTCTGCTGGCAGTTGGTGTCCGGGCTGTGAGCCACAGTGGCAGAGCATTTACGGCACCCAGGGTTACAGGGCAGGGAGTGACACAAGCTCACACTGGTCTGGGTTGAATCCCAAAGTGTTACAGGGGGAAGCTGGGAGCTCTTTCCTGGTTCTATATCAGCCTCCAGGAGATGCCAGGAGCAGCTTTGTGATTCTAGGCCTGAGAGAGGAGCCGTCCTGAATTTCTCGCCTATCCAGAGAAGCACTGAGTATGTTCCTGAACCAGTAAGATTAATGGAAGAGCTGCCAGTGAGCTCGGGGGTGCAAGGCTGGCTCATTTGCTATCTTCCTCATCTTTGTTCAAGAGCTTTTCTCTCTCCTCTCTACCCCTGACAAGGGAGGATCCCTGAGCAGACTTCTTGTTTCCAACTGGAGTGGGGGAAAGCCCCACATTCCTGCCTGCCCCAGAACTTCCTCACAGGGGGCCAGGAGGCAAACAGAGAGTCACTGTTTATAAAGTATGGTCAGCCCCTTTCCTGAGCTCATTTCCTGGGCCCTACCCCCAATAAAAACAATATTCAACTGGTTGAGAGTAAAAATAAGTGCTGGGCTAATCCCCAAAACAAGCATTGCAAACCCTGGAAATTCAGAGCCAAGGTTACACGTAGAAGAAACCCAAGTGTGTCACAGTGTGGAAATACACAGCTAAGGCTCCCAAACATCCATAACTCTGCCCTGCAGTGACTCCATGCTGTAACAACGCTGTTATGACTGGTGCAGAAGAGGAGGTTACTCACCCTGTGCAGTAACTGACGTTCTTCGAGATGAGTGTCCCTGTGGGTGCTCCACTCCAGGTGTTGGTGTGTCCCTGCGCCTTCGCT
Organism: Emys orbicularis; assembly: GCF_028017835.1. Classification (NCBI taxonomy): domain Eukaryota; kingdom Metazoa; phylum Chordata; order Testudines; family Emydidae; genus Emys; species Emys orbicularis. The sequence continues at coordinate 49,773,833 of NC_088692.1, forward strand.
CGGAGATTTTTCATAGCAGTACTCGTACTGGCCACGCATGCGCAGAGGCTGACCCCGCTGTGAGTCTAGGATAATAGTACGCATGCGTGGCCAATCTCCTCAGTTCCTTCTCTACAACGGAGGCTACCCCAACTCCGAAGTAGAGGGGAGGAGGGTGGGTAGTGGAGCACCCACAGGGACACTCATCTCGAAGAACGTCAGTTACTGCACAGGGTGAGTAACCTCCTCTTCTTCTTCGAGAGATGTCCCTGTGGGTGCTCCACTCCAGGTGACTTAAAAGCCGTGTATCTTAAGGAGGTAGGGACTTCGGATCTGATAGGAACGCCGTAGATAGTACAGCCCTGCCCAAGCGTATATCAGATAGAGGGCCTTGAGTAAGGGCATAGTGTTTAACAAATGTGTGCTCAGAGGACCAGGTGGCTGCTTTACAGATATCAGCCAGGGGAACTTTGCGTAAGAATGCTACAGAGGCAGCCATAGCCGTCGGGAGGTGTAACTTTCTTCATCTGATAGCACAACCGGATGCACTGAGAAATCCAGTTCGAAAGTCTCTGGGTAGATATAGGCGTACCTTTGGAGTGCTCCGTGATGGAGACAAAAGTCTGGAAGAATTTCTAAAAGGTTTGGTTCTATCCAGATAGAAGGACAAGGCCCTGCGTACATCTAGTGTATGCATTGAGGCTTCGAACGAGTTCGCATGTGGCTTCGGGAAAAGGTCGGTAAGTGTATCGGCTCATTAATGTGGAATGACGAGTGTACCTTAGGAAGAAAATTGGGGTGTAACCTGAGGGTAACCTTGTCTTTGAAAAATAGCGTATATGGTGGGTCTGCCATAAGAGCTGCTATTTCTCCTGCCCGTCTGGCGGAGGTAATTGCCACTATAAATGCTGCTTTCATCGAGAGGTGTAAAAGGGAGCACGTGGCTAGGGGTTCAAATAGTTGTTGAGTTAGGCAAGATAGTACTAGATGAAGGTCCCACGGGTGGTAGGTGGTTTAATGTCTGGGTATAGGGTTTGGAGTCCCTTGAGGAAGCGCTTGGTGATAGGATGAGCAAATACAGAAGTATCATCAATTTTGTCATGAAAAGTTGTAATAGCAGCTAAATGGACCCTGATGGAGCTGAAAGAAAGGCCAGATTGCTTAAGGTCCAATAGGTAGTCAAGTATGAGCGGAAGAGATGCTGACGTGGGATCAAGTTGTTTAGCTGATCACCAGTGTGTGAATCGTTCCCACTTACGTAGATAGGTGGTGCGAGTAGATTGTGTTCTGCTATGTCGGAGCACTCTTTGAACTTGTTCAGAGCAATCTAGTTCGCTTTGGTAGAACCATGTAGGAACCATGCTTTGAGGTGAAGCATGGATAGGTTGGGGTGGAGAAAACGGCCATGTTGTTGTGATAGGAGGTTCGGGATGAGAGGCAAGGGCGGGGAAAACGCATAGAGTAAGATTTGGTGCCATGGGATCATGACTGCGTCTCCCAGGGAATGTTTGCCTAGTGTTGCTCTGGAGCAAAAATTGGGACATTTCTTGTTTTTTGCAATTGCAAAGAGGTCTATTGCTGGGTAGCTCCAAATGCGGAGTACGTTGTGAATGGTGTGCTCGTTTATTTCCCATTCGTGATCCCAAGGGAAACGTCTGCTTAGTTCGTCCGCTGTGGTATTCATCACTCCGGGAAGATAGGCCGCTGATACCCGGATGTTGTTCGCAATGCACCAGTTCCAGAGTTTCATAGCCTCTGTGCACAGCGACTGGGATCGAGCTTCTCCCTGCCTGTTCACATAGAACATGCATGCAATATTGTCTGTCATTATGCGTACGTGTTGATTCTTGATTAGTGGCAGGAATTGATGGCACGCATTGCGAATGGCTCGAAGTTCTAGGACATTTATATGGAGAGAGGTCTCGGTTGAAGACCAAAGTCCCTGGGCTGTGTGGTGAGACATGTGTGCACCCCAGCCTGTCAGAGATGCATCGGTCGTCAGTATGAGGGATGGAGCCTGCTGAAGAAAGGGGACTCCAGAGCAGAGGTTGGAGTGAATTGTCCACCACTGTAGGGAATCTTTGACTCGGACAGGTATGGAGAGAGTCTTGTTTAGAGGGTGCACATTTGGTCTGTACACCGTGGCCAACCACGCTTGGAGGCACCTCGTGTATAGGCGTGCATTTTGGACGACAGAGGTGCACGAGGCCATGTGACCTAGTATTTGCAGGCAGTCTCGGACAGTCACCTGGGGACTGTTGCGAATCCTTGTGGCCAGTCGGCTTATAGAGTTGAAGCGGTCTGGTGGGAGAGATGCCAACTCCGTCCGGGAGTCAAGGTATGGCCCTATGAACCCAGATGTTGGGTGGGGTATAATGTGGATTTGTTTTTGTTTATTTGCAGGCCTAAAGATAGGAAACAATCGATGGTAAGTCGTATGGATCGGAGAGCTTCGTCGAACGTTGAAGCTCTGAGGAGGCAATCGTCTAGGTAAGGAAATATTACGACCCCTTGTTTTCTGAGGTAGGTTGTAACTATGGCTAGGATCTCGGAAAAAACACGGGGGGCCGTGGACAGTCCGAAGGGGAGAACCCTGTATTGGAAATGTGTGGAGCCGAGAGTAAAACGTAGGAACCGTCTGTGGGACGGGTGTATAGTCACATGAAAATAGGCATCCTGTAGGTTGAGGGCTGAAACCCAGTCGCCCTGCTCCAGCGCTGGGATTATAGTGGTGAGAGTGACCATCTTGAACTTTTGCTTTTTGACAAATTTGTTGAGCCGCCTGAGGTCGAGGATTGGTCGCCATCCCCCATTTTTCTTCTCTGTTAAGAAATAATGGGAGTAAAAAACCCTTCCCTCTGTGTCGTTCTGGCACAGTTTCTACTGCTCCCAGTTGAAGGAGATGCTGCACTTCTTGGAAGAGTAGTCGCTCGTGAGATGGGTCCCTGAAGAGGGACGGGGAGGGTGGGTGGTTGGGAGGGAGGGAGAGGAAGGGGATGGCGTATCCAATTGTAACTACCTCTAAGACCCACTTGTCGGATGTAATTTTCTGCCATTGATGAGAGAATGGTTGTAGGCAGTGTCCAAAGATAGGTGTGTCGGCTGAAGTGGGAACGCTGTTTTCTAAACCCTCGACCAATGCTTCAAATCTGCCTATTAGTTGGAGGGGGTTGCGGCGCCCCTGTAGAGTTAGGACGACGACGCTGGAATCTTGGTCTTTGGCGTTGTTGTTGCTGTTGTTGCTCCTGTGGTCTATAGGAGTGTTGTGTAAATGCGGGGTAGCGCGGGCGTTGATAAGGTTGATATCTATATTGTCGTCTTCTGGTCGCAGGTGGCTGGAGGCCTAGGGACCAGAGGGTTGCCCTTGCGTCCTTCATCGAATGAAGCACGTCGTTCGTGGTGGAGGCAAAAAGTTTTTCCCGTCAAAGGGAAGATCTTCAATGGTGCTCTGGACCTCTCGAGGAAAGAAAGAGGAGGAGAGCCATGAACCCCGTCGCATGACCACTGCTGTGGCGGTCGACCTTGCTGCCATGTTAGCTACATCGAGGGCCGCTTGGAAAGCGGTACGTGATATGGTTTGTCCCTCGGAAACCAGAGCTGTGAATTGTTGTTTCTTCTGCTCTGGGATGTCATCAATAAAATCCATGAATTTATTATAGTTTTTGTGGTCATATTTTGCAAGGACTGCAGTATAATTAGCTATACGAAATTGTAGCGTCGAGGATGCATATACTTTACTGCCAAAGAGGTCCAGGCGTTTACTGTCCTTGTTGACTAGAGTGGAGCGGGCGTACTGTTGTTTGGCCCTCTGGTTCGCTGCAATCACTACCAATGAGTTTGGCGCCGGATGGGTAAAAAGGAATTCAGAGCCCTTTGAAGGGATGAAGTACTTCCTGTCCGCTTGTTTACAGGTAGGTAGGCTTGTGGCTGGAGTCTGCCAGATGGATTTAGCGGGTTCTAAAAGGGCTACGTTGATTGGTAATGCCACTCTAGAGGAAGAAGAGGGCTGTAAGATGTCTGTTAACTCATGCTGTTGTTCAGTGACTTCCTCCAAGTTAATTCTCAAGTCACTGGCAGCTCTTTTAAAGAGGTCTTGGAATTTTGCATAGTCATCCGACGGTGTTGGAGGAAGGGGAAGTAAGGCTTCCTCAGGCGTTACGTCGGGCTCTGCTGGAATAGGAGCAGGACTCAGTTGCTCCTGGAAGTGTGACGGTGCTGCCTGGTATCTTATGTCACTGACAGGTCCGTCACGTGGCGGTGCTAGACCGGTGTTGCGCCTGGTCGAGGTGCCGTAGCGCACGTGTTCTCAAAGGTAAAATGCCCATGGTGCCCAACATTGCCATGGTGGTGGGTAGGGCATGGGTGGTGCCATCCAGGGGTTCATTCCCCATGGGGCAGGATCCTGAGAACAGGCTGAGGTAGTAGTTTTTTGTTTGTTTTTGTAACCTCTGTTGATTGGGGTCTTGATATGGAGAAAAAACTGCCTGTGGATCAACTTCCTCCTCACTGGAGGAAGGTTGTTCAGATCCTGACTCAGGCATTGGAGAAAAACAGGCATTTATCAGGGGAGACTGCAGAATAGGTGACACCAGTAGGTCTCTTGCCTGAGTGAATTGAAAAGGTGAGGCTCCTGCCTGAGGTGAAAACTGTGGAGGAGAAGATTACCGAGAGGGAACATTCCTCTGAGCAGGGCTTTTGCCTTTGATCTCCCTGTCAGTCTGTGCCGCGGCTGCCGGTGCCGTGGTCGGTGCCGGGGGGGCAACATCCGCCTGCAGAGGGTCAGGCAGGGCGGGAAATGTCGGCACTGCGTCCGTCGCGGTGCCGAATGGTGCCATAAACGAGGCAGGCAACTGAAAGCCTGTAGCCTCGGCACCGGAGCCTTGCGCCGCCACCGCCGCCGCAGCCTGAGGCGGCTTTCGTACGGTGCCTGAGGAGCCCGGCTCTTCAAAAGTGCTGAGGCGAGGAAACACAGGCAGGGAAACTGTTGACCTGCCTGAAGAACTCTTGTGCCTCACCAACTTCTTTGTTGGAGAGGGCTGCCCATTTTTTGTAGATTTCTTCAGGGTTTTTTTTGTTTTTTGTTTTTTTTTGAAGCAGGGGGGCTGTGGCGGGCAGTGGAGCCGGAGTCGGCGCCTGGGTCTGAAACTGACCCGATAGACTTTTGCAGGAGGATCAGTTTCAGTTTCAGTTTCAGCTCCCTGTCCTTCCGTGCCCTGAAACTGAGTTTGCTGCAGTGGGCACATTTTCGGGGAATGTGTGTTTCCCCCAAGCACTTTATACATTGAGAGTGGCCATCAGAGAGCGGGATAGCGTCCTTACACGTAGAGCAGCGCTTAAAGCCTGTGGAGCCAGGCATGGTAGAAGCGGCTGCGGCTTGAGAGAATTTTTTTTTTTTTTTAACAGATAAAAGAACTAATGAACTACACGAACAAGAACTGACAACAAACTAACTACTAGAATAGGTAATTGTAACAAGAGTGAGGGATTTCCTAACGAGTCTGCTGAGCTCCGTCTCAGGCCGGGGACGGTAGAGAAGGAACTGAGGAGATTGGCCACGCATGCATACTATTATCCTAGACTCACAGCGGGGTCAGCCTCTGCGCATGTGTGGCCAGTACGAGTACTGCTACAAAAAATCTCCGAGCGAAGGCGCAGGGACGCACCAACACCTGGAGTGGAGCACCCACAGGGACATCTCTCGAAGAAGAACAGAATTTATGGTCCCAGATTAGATTAAATTTGAACAGTTCCGCCCCCTAGAAAATGAGTCACTTCCTAGGGCTCTGACATTGGCGTTGTTAGCCAGGGGCTCAACGGTGACCAGGGCCCACACAATGGGCTGGGGGCAGGTGCCTCCCCCTCCACAGCACTCACACAGTGCAGCCAACCCCAAAAGCTCGGATGTCATCAGTCAGGCCCAACAATCCTAGAACTGGTCCCCAAACAGTGAGATTTTTCTACAAGGTTATAACATGGGCTTGGTCTGCTTTAGAATACTGACCTCCCCGTGTCGTCCCCCCCCCCCCAGCCCAGTGCATGGGGAGCAGCTGCAGCGCACCAACAGCCCCAACATACAGATAGAGGGATCTGACCCCGCTGCATGGGCTCTGGCTGAGCCTCCATCTTCCCCAGCCCAGCCTTGTAAACAATGTATACTGTGTTGAACCCAGCCGCGCCCCTGCCATCCATTGTCAGTCCTAGCCCTGCCCCTCCCTACTCACCCATCCATTGTCACCCCATCCCCATCCCGCCCCTCCATGTCCTACACCCACCCCTCCCCTCAGCCATCCATTGTCACCCCATCCCTGCCCCCACCCTGCCCAGCCCCACACCTGCCCCGTCCCCACACAGCCATCCATTGTGCCCCCCTGAATCTCCCAGGAATCTTCATCCCACACCACAAGATCCAGGAAGGGGGCACTTGCAGCAGGGTCCTCTTCTCCCCCTGGCAGACCACAGGGGCAGCTCCTCCCCCATCCTGGGTGCTGCAGCCAGGAAGAGGAGAGGGGGGCAGCATGAAGCACATTGACCCATGGCTCACAGGAGGGAGGGGGAGCAGGGAGCAGAATGACTAGTGCATCTCCCTGCCATGTCAGCCGAACATTGATCCCCAGCAAGATAATGGAGAGGCTGGTACAGGACTCAGTTAATAATGACGTAAAGGAGGGTAATGTAGTTATTGCAAATCAACATGGGTTTATGGAAGATAGAGCCCGTCAAACTAACGATATCTTTTTTCTTGAGATTATAAGTTTGGTTGCTAAGGCTAATAGTGTGGATGTAATAGACTTCTGCCAGGCATTTGACTGCACGGTATTTTGATTAAAAAACTAGGACAATATAAAATTAACATGGCACACATAAAATGGATAAAAAACTGGCTAACTGGTAGTCTCAAAATGTAATTTAAATGGGGAATCATCACAGTGTTTCCAGTGAAGTCCTGCAGGGATCAGTTCCTGGCCCTACGCTATGTAACATTTTTATCAATGACTTGGAAGAAAACAAAATTATCACAAATTGGGGGAGTGGTAAATAATAAAGAGGACAGGTCAACGATACAGAACAATCTGGATCACTTGGTAAATTGGGCACAAGCAAACAATACGCGTTTTAATACAGTTACATGTAAGTGTATACATCCGGGAACAAAGAATACAGGCAACACTTACAGGATGAGGGACTCTATCCTGGGAAGCAATGACTGAAAAAGATTTGGACTTCTGGTGGATAATCAGCTGAACATGAACTCAGAGTATGACGCTGTGGCCAAAACAGCTAATGTGCTCCTGGGATGCATAAACAGGGGAATCTCTAGTAGGAGCAGAGAGTTTATTTTATCTCTCTCTTTGGCACTCGGGTTGCCACTGCTGGAATACTGTGTCCAGTTTTGGTGCCCACAGTTCAAGAAGGATGTTGATAAAATGGAGAGTTCAGAGAAGAGCCACAAGAATGATTAACAGATTAAAAAGCCTGTCCTATAAAGACTAAAAGAGCCCAATCTATTTAGTTTAACAAAGAGAAGGTTAAGAGGTGACTAGATTACAGGCTATAAGTACCTACATGGGGAACAAATATTTACTGATGGGCTCTTCAGTCTAGAAATGAAAGATCTAAAACCATCCTTGAAGTTGAAGATAGATCAATTCAGACTGTAAATAAGATGTACATTTTTAACAGTGAGGGTAATTAACCACTGAATCAACTTACCAAGGGTCATTGTGCATTCTCCATCACTGGCAATTTTTAAATCAAGACTGGACTTTTTCTAAAAGCTCTGTCTAGGATAGGGGTAGGCAACCTTTCAGAAGTGGTGTGCCGAGTCTTCATTTATTCACTCTGATTTAAGGTTTCGCGTGCCGGTAATACATTTTAATGTTTTTTAGAAGGTCTCTCTCTATAAGTCTATATATTATATAACTAAACTATTGTTGTATTGTAAAATAAACAAGGTTTTCAAAATGTTTAAGAAACTTCATTTAAAATTAAATTAAAATGTTGATCTTACGCCGCCGGCCCGCTCAGCCCGCTGCTGGTCTGGGGTTCTGTTCACCTAGGCCGGCAGCGGGCTGAGTGGGGCCTGCGGCCGGGACCCCGGCTGGCAAGGGTCCAGCAGCCAGAACCCCAGACCAGCAGCGGGCTGTGCGGGGCCGGTGGCCGGGACCCCACAGCCCACTGCCGCTCAGGGATTCCATCCGCTGGCTCCTGCCAGCCGCTCAGCCCGCTATCGGTCTGGGGTCCCGGCCCTGCCCACATACAATGGGTATCTACGTTCTCCCTGGTTCTGACCCATTCTCTTCCTCTCTCTGCACTGAGCTGAGGGTGGGAGTGCACTGAGCACAGGGCTGGGGGTGAAGGGTCTGGCCAGAAGCTAGAATGAGGGAGGGGGCTCAGGGTTGGGGCAGGAGATTTGGGTGTGGGGCAATTACCTGGGCAGCTCCCATTTGGTGTGAGGGGTGCAGGTGGGAATGTGGGGGTGGGGGTGCAGGAGCTCCCGTTTGGTGCTCAGGGCGGGGGTGGGGATGTGGGGGGTGCAAGAGTCAGGATGTGGGGGGTGCATGGGGTGTGGGAGCGCTGGGTATGTGGGGGGGTTCAAGAGTCAGGGCAGAGGGCTGGAGGCATGTGAGGGGGGTGCAGGTGTCAGGGCGGGGGGGGGGCTGGGTATGTGTGGGGGTGCCAGAGTCAGGGCTGGGGTCGTGGGGGGGGGGCTGAAGGAGTCAAGCAGAGGGCTGGGTGTGTGTGAGGGGGGTACAGGGCTCAGGGCAGGGGCCTGGGGGGTGTGCGGGTCACAGGGCTCAGGGCATGGGCCTGGGGGGCGTGTGAGGCTGCGGGGCTCAGGGCAGAGGGTTGGGTGTGGGGGGGGGGGTCAGGGCAGAGGGCTGGGTGTGTGTGAGGGGGGGGTCAGGGCTCAGGGCAGAGGATTAGGGTGTGTGAGGGGGGGTCAGGGCAGAGGGCTCCCCCCACTCCCACGGCCCCCAGCTGGCTCACCCACTCGGGGCCCCGCGGCGCTCCGCACAAGCGCAACTAGTGCCCCCTGGCGAGAGAGTCCCCTCTGGCTGTGTCTGGAGGAGCCACTCCGGGCAGCGCATGACCCCGTGGTATGCGAGCTCCTCGCCCCAGGGATCTCTGGCCACCACCGATTCCTGCTCGCCCGCATCTGCTGTGCGCTCAGCGCTGCCAGGCCGCGGGGCTCTCTGCTCCTCCCGGCAAGTACCGATCTATGGCTGCGGCCGGGCACCTCCTCCCGGGGACGCTCAGCAGCCGGTGCTGCTGCCGCCGCCGGCCTCTCCCGCCTCCACCGCCCCCGCTTACTGCCGCCGGGAGTCGGGACTGGGTCCGGCAGCGAACCCGCTCCCCCGGCGCGCCACCAATCCACCATGGCCAGCTATACCAAGGCGGCCCAGGTGAGCGGCCCCTCCGTGCCCCCAGGCAGGGCTCCTTGCCGGGTGAGGGGACGCGGGAGCCCACAGGCAGGCCGCTGAGGCGGCTCCTCTCTGGGGCGGTGCGGGCTCTGCCCCTCACTGGCTGCGTGTCCTTGGGACTCGGGCAGGTAGCAGCGTGCCATTAAAAATCGGCTCGCATGCCATCTTTGGCATGCATGCATGCCATAGGTTGCCGACCCCTGGTCTAGGAATTATTTTGAGGAAGTTCTTTGGCTTGTGTTACACAGGAGATCAGACTGGATCAGTGGTCCCCAAACTGTGTGCGTGCCCTGCTAGGGTGTCATGGAGGAATGTTTGGGGGGGTGCACAGTGGGAGCAAGGCCAGCCCCCACAGGGGGCAGGGAGGGAGCGCCACACTTCCAATCTTGCTCCGCGCCCAGACCAGCTCCAACCCTCAACCCTGTTCAGACCCAGTCGTACTCCGCATTCAGGCCAGGTCCGCCTCCAGCTCCACTCTACCCCCTGCTCCACTCCCAGCCCAGCTCTGTCGTCATTCCCTCTCTGCCCTGAGCCCAGCTCTGCCTCTAGCCCCAGCTCCTCCCCCATCCCCAGTTCCGCCCCCAGCTCCGCCGCTGAGGAAGCCTTGGCTGTGCCGTATTGGAGGAGGAGCGCAAACAGATGCTGTTACTGGTGGGGGGGCTGACTGGAAAAGTTTGCACACCACTGGACCAGATGATTACAACGGTCCCTTGTGGTCTTGGAATCTATGAAATGGCAAAAGCTAGAAACCCTGCTGACTAATGCACATGTGCACTCACTTACACTTCACCTATGGATTTGTTAATGGCTGGTGACTCTGTCCACTGGGCTGCCCAGAGTCCTGCCAGACACAATGTGTGCAGCCCCTGACAGGCTGCTAAGTGCCTTTATCCCCACTGCATAGAACAGCATGACAAAGGGACTGTCCCAGGGTCATACAGGGGGAAAAACAGGAATAGAGCCAGATCTCTGACCTCAGCTCTTTACCTTTTCCTGCAGGCTGTCCCAATGCCACCATGCACAGAAGATGCAGCCTCGCCTACCCCACTACTCAATGACACCTTCTGAATTTGAGTGAATGAGCTTCCAAAGCGGTGGCGTCAATATGGAATGAGACACCAGATAGTTCAGAAAATTTGGGTTCTTCCTGAAGTTTATCAGTCCTGTTTGTCCTGAAAAACCTCAAGTTCATCCAAAATTCCTTTCAAATGTAGGCGAACCCAGAGAATGGCACATTCTGTACTGTCAACCTAACCCGTAAGAGTCCACTAAATTCAAACCAAGCCCTATCCTCACAACACCACCACCAACCCAGAGCCTCCACATCCTCTGTCCCCTGCCCTGGTACTGACCTTTCCTATTGCCCCTTCAGCCTGGCCATCTGCTGTAATCCTCATGTTTCCCATTCCCTTCTCTCTCCCATTTTCCTCCCCGTCCCTCTAGCAGAGCTGGAGCCCTGCCCCACGACCCTCAGGTCCTGGTGGCCCCATTCACCATTGGCTCCAGCCCCATGCAGACCCTATTAGCAAGTGACTCACCACAGACACCTGGTCCTTCTTGTGAGGGTTGAATACCGATTCCCTGGCTCTCTTGTGCTCACAGAAATCTTCCCATTTCTTTGTGCCACAGGCTGGCAAGGGAGCAGGTTATCAATTAACAGAAAAGTCCAAGGAATTGGACTCCGTCTTCCCAGGTAATCAGGTACCATACATGTCTGCGCCTTCCTGAACGCTCCTCCAGCTAAACTCCTAATGACTTTGGTTAACAGTAAACACAGGAAGATAAAGCTCAGACCCAAGAATCTTAGTGGGTAGCCCTGTCCCTTCCACCTTGCCCTGTGAAACACCATTGTTAGTAAATATTAACCCTCTTAGTCCCCTTTTCCTTTTTGTATGTTAAATTCATTCACGTAGTAATAATTCTCAAAAAAATCTTTATGGAGCTGAGCTGTATCTAATTATCCTCAGCATCTTCAGGTCCGTGGGACTCCAGGTGTCCAGGGAAAAGACACCTTCAAGCTACTTAAAAAGTCTACAGAAGTATGTAATAAACAAAACTGGGTGATTGATAAGGGATAATTGTTATCAGATGTTATCAGAAGAAATAATGACCCATTGAAAGATGTTTCTAACTCATTAAAAACCATCAGTTTCTACAGTGTTAGAAACCAGATTAGAGATTCCTTTTTACTCGTCAATCAGGCAAACTGAACACATAAAAGAAATTGCATAAGTAATGTCAAAAACAGAACACATGGTGAAATTAATCACAGGAAACAATTTTCTCTCCAAAAAGGAGTTTCTCTGTGTCACACTCTATAAAAGACAAAAGGCGTGAAAATTAGGTTGGGGAGTAAAAACTGGTAGAGACACAGAGGCCAGCTCTTTACCTGACACCAAGGGTGGTAATGTATCTATTCCTTCTGTATAGTGCTGTACTGATCTCTGATTGACAATCTTTGATTAAATAATTCCACTGGAGCCTATTTGCCAGACTTGAATCGTTATTAAATTCAAACATGCAACACCGCCCTGACCCTGCTGATTCAGCCCTGTCTATCTATCCCTGTGGGATGCTTTCTCAGAACCAGGAGCCACAGTCTTACCCCTCTGCCTCAGCCAGAGACAGTTTTGCTGGAGCTTAAACAGCCTGTCAACTCCCTGCCACACCAGTCTGTCCACCTCCTCAGTACACACCTCGAGACTCTGCCAGTCTGAACTTTGCCTTGCAGGTAACAGTCAGTGCATCCCAGTTCCCAACCCCCCTGGAAGAGCATTCCTCTGCAGCATTCAGCCCCCTCACTGGATGCCCACAAAAATACCAAGTCCACTGTCTCCAAAGAGACAGTGCAGACACCAGCCTATCAGTTCAGCTGAAGACCCACACATTACTTCAATACGCAGCACTGAGATAATTTTATGGCAAAACCAAAAATCAGTTTATTAATCAAGAACAGAGCTGGAAGTGATTCTAAGCAAGGATAATAGAAACAGGAAGTGGCCACAAATAAAACAAAAATAAAACCTGCTTTCCAGTGTCTAAAACTTAGTAAATGACAATCCTGATCTCAGACACTGTCTCACCTGCAGTTAGTTCTCAGTGTCCCTAACCCACATGGCTGAGGGATCCACCTTTCACAGATTCTAGGAGCCCTGGTCCCTTTGTCCCTTAAGTGATGGGTAACTAAGGGATTCTCGCCCCTGCTTCTTATAGTCCAGTAATATAATGAAAAAATATATTTTGAAGTGCATCCCCAAATAAGGTTTTTCTCCCCTGCTGTTTGTGCTTCAGGAAGCTGATGCCATGTTGTTTGTTCGTCCTCCTGATACCTTGTTCTTCTGTTGACCTAAAATGCAAATGAAGCATCCTTTGTGCTGGTTTAACGATGTTTGATGCAAAACAGTTTCCAAGGCAGACAGGTAAGTCAAAATTCCTTTGTCTAGGGCAAACTTGTTAATCAATTCTGCCTCCAATAAATATTTTAGGAACATATTCCCAGAGAGGGGCATGCCATCTGTGCATGCAACGCATGCTGCAGAAAAAACTGGAAGCCTGCGGGCAGATTACATCCAGCCCCTGAATGAGCATGGAGGATGCCATTTAAAATGCTGTTATCTGAACAGCATGACCCCACACGCACCATATGGAGGAAGCCATTTTGTGGAATGTCAGCCATGCAAATGTGTAATTGAACACACAAAGCAGGGTGTCGGAACAGGGGGAGCCAGGGCCATGGCCCCATCAATTTTTACTGGCCATAAGGGGGAGTGATGGAGGGAAGGAGGCAGAGAGGAGCAAGTGGGGGGCAGGGCCTCAGGGGAAGAGGCGGGGTGAGGCCTCGGGGGGAATGGGCTGTGTGCGGGGGCAGAGGCTTGGGGAGGAGGAGCAGTGTGAGGATGAGGCCTCAAGGGGATGGGGGGTGTGAGGGCAGGGTTTGCAGAGAAGGGGCAATGTGAAGGCAGGGGCTCGGGGAGAAAGGGCAGTGCGGGGAGACGGGGCCACAATCCAGGCACTAGTGGCCCCCTCAGTTTCAGGGAGATTCCGCCGTTCCTGACACCAGGCATGCACTGGAGGGAGGGACCAAGGTAAGCAGCAGTCAGTCAGTGGTAACCAGGTTCCACTAAACTTGTATACGGGAGAATCTGGAAATTCATAGAGCACACTATTGAGAAATGATATGCACACTGTAACTGCCATTTTAAACAAAGCCCTTAGATAATTATGCACACAATTAATTTGAAACTGTACATTTTCTAAAATAAGAAATCTATTTAAATATTTAAGGTACTTAAAAACAAAATGTCCCCCTACTGTTTCTGCTTCATTAACACTCCTGACTCTTTCTATTTTGAAGTGTAACCTTGAAAACTACCTTTTTTATATGCTTCTCTTTCATATGTTCTTCTGTTCTGTGCCATTTACTCTCTCACCAGCCACTGCTTTGCAAAACAATATTTTTTGGTAAGAGCTTCAGGCAGAGATTAAAGTTTACATACGGGTTGCTGTATAAAGCTCAATTTGGAATAATGAATGTCTCATTAATGGCAAAACAAAAGTGTGGAAAAGCAAAGAGAATAATCAATATGGCCAGGCAGGGAATGGTGGAAATCACTGTTACCTGTGTTTTCATCACCAGTGCTGTCCTACAGCTGAGACCAAGCCAAAGAGAACTCCCATTGCAAGTGTAGAATTGAATACACCAGGCATTCAAGTGTACAATTAAATTGTCCCTGGTAGATCAGAGCAAGGTCTAATTTGTATGGTATGTCATCTCAGAGAACAAGAGCTGGTGTTTCATAGGTATTAACAAGTCAGATGATGATTCCCTGAACTGGGACAATTATGTAGATACCTTAGAATTAGTCAGTGAGTTTGATCCTGCATTTGGAAACCACTACCTTTTTATTTTGGCACACGGAATAGAATTCAGAATGACCTCACTGAAGCAGTAAGTACTTTCCAACTTAATGCCATTGCCAAAGAAATTGAGGAAGCACCGTTTGTTGCTATTTTACTTGACAAAACCTCAGATATTCAGTTAGTCTCAGCTTTCAACTGTACTGCATTACATGACCAAGAATGGTGCTGGCACAGAATGCTTCATTGGTTTTACTGATGTTAGTAACAATCAAACTGCAGCTGACCTTTACCCAGAATGTTGAAACAGTGTGCCAGAAGTTCAAATTCGGTGACAAGTTGGTAGCTCAGACATACAATGATGCAGCAGTAATAGCAGGCAATGTGAGTGGGCTTCAGAAATGTGTTAGTGAAAAGTTCCCCCTTGCGCTTTTTGTTTATTGCTATACTTGTGTTTTAAATCTTGTCCTCAGTTTTGCAGCAAATGGTATCTGAAAATGTCAGATTTTCTTCAAAAATTTAGAAGGAATACTTGCATTTTTCTCTCTATCTCCAAAAGAGGCTGAACTTCTAAACACAGTTAAATGCCTTCTCGTTGTACCACAAGGGGGGAATTTTCATTCAAGGCTTGTACAAACTGTGAAGCAGAGCTGAGAAGCTCTAATCAAACTCTTCAAAAGTGTGGTGCAAAACTCAGCAGATTGGGGTGCTCAGTCTTTCTCCTCTGCCAAGGGTTTTCTGACCATGCTTGATGTGTTTCAGTCTGTGTTTCTCCTTTGCCTCTACAGCGACATATTTAAAGTGACAGAAGTGTTGTTTGACGTTCTTCAAACCAAGATGTATGACATTGGGTTTTTTATTCAGCAGATTGGTGAGACATTAGAGCAAATTCACCAAACATGACAAACATTTGATGAGTTTTGGAAAGAGGTGGTAGAGGTAGGTGCACATGAACCTCAGAAAAAAAGAGCAAGAGAAGGCCAAACAACATAAAAATGTCTCTTTTTGGAGGTTATTGACACTATCAGCTGTCAGTAAAGTTTGAAAGTGGAGAGAAACTTGAATTTGTCCAGTTGCTGAGTCCAAAAAGATTCAAGGACTTCTAGATGCATTTTCTAGATGCTCTCAAATCTCTGGAAGCATGTTGGCTGAAAATTTTTGACATTAATTGGTTGTGTTCTGAACTGTGTGCTCTGTACAACTCAGAACAGCTGCAAGGGAAGGTGCGTTTGCCTTGTATAGAACTATTCACATGTTAGATTTATATTCTTGAGGGTCTAAGGTCAACAAGTCAGCTGGCTTAATTCTGACTATTCCCTATGCTCCGGCCATGGTGGAAAAGTCTTTTTCAACTGTAAAGTTCATTAAGCCATTCACACGCAACACCAGCATGGCCAATGCCTGTCCAACTTGGCTTTAGTGACCAGCTAAGGTATCTGCTCAGCTTACAAGATTTTGACGACTTGGTCACTGGGGAGTTTCTTAAAAATGGATTTTCAATTTCAGTAGAAAAGTGAGGTAATCATATATTTGTGCAGTCTCAGCTTTCATTATATTTGACTACGAGTATTTTCCAAAATGAATGTATTTGGTTTATTAATTGCAATGTGTACATTCAGAAAAAAAATCTTTTCATCTATCTAAAAAGGTCACCACATGCCAACGTTTCCGGCACACCACGATAGTGCTTTACACACCATCCGTACGTACATCACGTAATGATATTAATGATCGGTTTGTTGCCAGCTTGGATTTGACACTTCACATGACAGGCTTTACAGATAAATACTGTGACAGCAATGTGTTAGGTGTAGTGAGTGTGTCAGGCCTGCTAGAGGTTGCTGATACATGGCAGTGACCCCTTTGTCACTGGGCATTAAGGGGTTTTTAGGATCACATCATGTCATCCCCATCACTCTAGTGCCTGAGTTCCTCCTTAAGTTTCCACAAATCTAAATTTCCTTCCCTACCCCTTACTTATGTGGGGCGAGGTGATTTTACTTTCATTTAGTATTTTTTTCTTCTTTCCCCTGTTTTCCCCACACCCTTCTGTCCTATTCCTCCCTCCCCACTCCCTCTTGCCTTCACCTCTTTCTCCTTGGCCACCATCTCTCGTTCGTCACGGCTGTAGGGCTGTGCTTAGTCAAAGAAGTGGGACGAACTAGGGTTGAGGTGTCTCCTTAGATGTCTGGAGCCAGTGCCTGGTGAAAGCTGGGGCTGGTCTACACCCAGTTTTTGTATCGCATTAATGTGGCGACGACACATGAAAGGAAATAGAACACCAGGTTTGTGGTAGCCAGAGAGCTTTAAAAGCCTCAAGCCAAAAGCCTCCCAGGAAAACTTTTCCTGGGGTTTTTATTTCTCTCCTTACTTTGTTTACAACACTTCTTAGTGGTTACATTCCTGCGCATAGAAAAGCCAGGCAGTATACAGGCACACAAGATAACAGACCCATCTCTTGAGCGCGTGAACACCAGCTGCGAGGGTAGGAATCAAATCAGCCAAAAGTTTCCCAAACACAGACACTGAGGCGAAGGTCACTCCTGCCTTGTGGCCATGGAAACAGTGTGCCGTAACCATGGCTAACAATTTGGGAGCTAGCATTCCTACATCCCCCCCTATTTTATTTTATATGCGGTGTTTAGACAAAGCACCTTCGCAGGGTAGCATACACAACGTCACTAGATTGGGTATACACTAAATAAAGCAACAAAGTAAAACGCCAAAAATCAAAACTAAGACACCATACTATAAGAGGGTCTTTATCCACCCTAAGGGTGGCTATAACTAAATATAATTCCACCAAGGAGGAAAAACGTCCTGGCGGATAGCTTAAACATAACATTTCAACATATCAATTTGCTATTGCATGCAATTACTATTATCAGTAAGCTTAAAACAGCACATTTCTTTCACTGTCTCACACCCCAGATGTTGCTGGGTAGTTTGCAGACAGGAACAAGGCAAGTACTTAACAGACCTTGCATTCCCGGGGCAACGGCTAGGCAGAAATTAGATTGATTTAATACTTCTGCCAGGTGGACCCAGATGTCTTGGTGAATTGCCCAATCCCACATGCATCCTCCCCATGGACCCGGCAGGATACGGTATGTGGAAGCCCACACCCCCTCAACCGGTCCATATGCTTGGAAGGAGCATTGAGAACGTCCGCACTTCCACCCAGAAAGTCTCCAAGTATGTCTCCATGGCCACAGATCAGATGGTACTCCTGATGTGTCTGTAAGGGCAGTGGGCCAAGCCTGATGCTCTAGATCATTTCGAATGGCCATTAGCTAGTCATTCCGGAAATCCTGAATGTCTGAACATGCTAGATCCCACTGCAATGCCTTCCCAGCCTCAGTGATATTCAATACCATCTCTGTCAGCAACTTCTGGGTCATAGAACTAAGGGCGGAGATAACATGTAACTTACTAACTCCAGCCTGTACCTGGGTATTCATTTAATGGTTCACTAATTGGGTGACTAAATAACAATAAGGGCCTCTCTCATTTAACACAGTGCAAATTCCAGGA
The DNA here is from genome assembly GCF_028017835.1 of Emys orbicularis. Classification (NCBI taxonomy): domain Eukaryota; kingdom Metazoa; phylum Chordata; order Testudines; family Emydidae; genus Emys; species Emys orbicularis. Next base: position 49,791,625 of record NC_088692.1, read on the forward strand.
ACATTCGCTATAGAGCCCATCAATTGCAATTATTAATTCTTGGGGTCCGCTGGTCACTAAAGTGTGAAGGCCTTGGCCATTGGTTTTATCATAAATATAGCATTGTCTGTATTTGGATGTGTTACAGAGGTAATAGTGTGATGGAGGAGATGGCAGGGGCAATGGCAACAAGGTGCCTTTGGTACTTATTATTAAAATCCAATTAGGGAGGGCAATACATGCTGAAGGACTTATCCAAAACACAGGGCGCAGCCTGTAGAATAAACCCCAAAATCCAATCAATACCACGTTCCCAAGCATGGGTCCCACAAGTTTCTTCCTGCCAGGGTATAATTCTTTGTTTCTTCACCAGGGTCAGTTCTTAGTGTCTCTTGTAATCAGGAATCCCTGGACTTTGTGGTTTCAATGAAGCAAGTGTTCCTTCTTCTCTTTTCCTGAAACAGTGTGGTTTAGCATCATACAGGGGAGAGGTTACTAGCACATCACCCTGTAATGGTTTTGCTTCTTCTAGAGAAATTCAAAGCAACAGTAGGTCTGTCAGTGGACAAGGGAGAGGTTACTAGCACTTCACCTTGTCTTTTTTTCTTTTTTCCTGCTGTCCAGACGGCACAGCAGAGCTAGAAGGAAAAATAGGCGTATTAGTCAGAGAGTCCTCCCGAGGTGGAGGGGTCTTTTTACAGTGAGAAGCATGGGTCCAGGCAGTCAGTCCTTGGCACTTCACAGCAGTGTTGGTGGCTAACAGGACTTGGAAAGGGCCTTTCCAGCATGGAGCCAAAGCAGTCTTTCGTTGATGGACTTTACATAGACTCAGTCTTCTGGTTTCAATGAATGGTAGGGGAGCTAGGGTCTTTGGGTAGCACTTCTCTACCTGTGAGAAAAGAAACCTAACACATTTCGTTAATGCCTGGCAGTGTTTTGCAGATTTTACAGCTGCTTGGGCACATTCAAGCCCCCCCCCCTTTTCTTGGGGGTCAGCCAAGTTTTGGCTGTGACCTTGGATGAGCCTGCTAGCTGTATTTTCCTCTCAGTTAACTCATTCTGTGCTTTTTCCTCTTCTCCCTTTCTCAGCTTCTTTTAACCTACAAAGGAAACTTCCACTCTTCACTCATACACCTTTTCCCAACAATGAACACATACACATTGCCTTTATACAGTACATTAGTCTTATTATTCAATGTATGCCATGTACACTCTTCCAGTAAAATAACTTTATTACAGAGCTTTGGAGCAACAAACCGGGACAAGCACACCCACTTTTGAGGAGTTCACTCGGTACAACCTCAGGTGTCTAATAGCTTTCTTCCCTCCCCAGCCCTCTGGCTAGAAATCTGAGATAGCCAGAAGGATCCCATGGGCAATATGGGGAGTGGGTTAACCTTCCATGTCCTTGCTTCCAAAGACTGTTGGTATGCAAATTTTAACAACAATTTTGGCCATAGAACACAAAAATAATCCCTATTGTGCCAGTAAATGCATAGTACATTGAATGCTATTTAGCTGGCATCCGTTTTCTCTGATGATCTGAAAAGACAAAAAACAGAGGTCTACCCCTTCTGGGCAGTCAGTCATTGCTTAAAATATTTCCTTTATATACACATACTCTTGTTGATTTCAGGCAAAACAGAGGAAGTACCCCATATTTCTTTGTATTTGTTTCATATGCAGCCCAGGTTTCAGTGGCTTCTACCTTATCAGTTAGAAAATTGCATTAATACAGATGCTTTCTGGCTTGCTTCCAGATCCAAAGCTATCCACAGCTTAAAAATTCTTACTTAAAAAGAGTCACAATTAACTTTCCCAGTCTTTTGATTGCCTTTTACTTCTAACTCCTGCTTTTAAACACACAGTGATCTGAACAAGACAACACAACCTATATTGGTAGGTTTGCATTTCCTTTACCTCTGCTACAATATACACTGCACATATTCTGGGGAAAATGCACATCCTCTCCACAATTCAATTTCCACAACACTAGCCACATCAATTTCTATACAAGGTGTAACTATTTCTTTTGTGCTTACAAACACGGGGGTATTAAAGGGGCTAGTGAACTCCTCCAAATGCCCTGCCTGCAGCTGGTCATTAACCAAGTGCTGGAGGGCCTCCAGCTTGTCCAGAGGAAGCGGCCACTGCGCAACCCATACGGGCTCGTCAGTGAGCCAACAAAGGGGGAGGGCCGTACGCCTAATCATCAATATGGATGGTGGCAGTAAACTGTATTAATAAATCACGGCCCCACAGGTTGAGGTGGACGGGGAGAATGATAGGCCGGATACGGGTGCGGCGGATGCCTTGGGGCGCCCTAACCTCCAACCATCGGGCACTCCATTGTGAGTCCCGTTCCCCGCCCACACCCCAAACCGCCGGAGCCTGCTCTGTGGGCCAATGGGCGGGCCACTGCGCGGCGGCGATGACTGTGACGTCTGCCCCAGAGTCAATAACACCCTCGAATGGCTGGTCGTTGGGGCAATAAATGCGTTTGGGTTGGGGTGCCTACGTCCGCACACGCCTGTAGCAACTCCGCCAGGGTCGAAGGACTGAGAGGACTCGCCTGCAGCGGGGACCCTGCGAAACGCGCGACGGACACACTGGCCAATGATGGGAAAGGCTGCCCGGGGCGTGCCCACCGCCTGCTCGGGGATGCCCGAAAATTGCCCTGTGCCATATAACTGCTCAGCGAGATAAGCCCCCCCACCTTGTGCTGCTGCCGCAAGCGCCTCTTGCTGGTACTCGCTATCCCACACAACATATTGCGCGGGAGACAGCACCATGCGACACATGTCTTTCCAATCTTGGGGGAGTAAGAAATAACCGTTTGACACACCTTCCAAGATCCCCAGGGTGAAAGTGGATCGCACCCCGGTCTCACGAACCGCCTTGTGGAGCTTGCGCAGAACCGAGTAGGGGAGAGCCTCCCAGTCCACTATCTGCCCCCCATTTCCATTATCCCGCCAAGAGACGGGGAACGCCTCGAACCCACAGCTGGATTCCTCGTCGGTCAAGTGACCGGCCTCGTGCGCTCGCCGCACCGCCGTGGCGACAGCGCCCCCCCGCCCGCCCGGTAGGCAGGGGGGCGCCGCCACGGGCGGCGGCGCAGGGAGGGTCAGCTGCGGGCAGGAGGGGGGCGGCCCGTCACCTGGGGGCAAAGGGGAAACCGGCTTGAGGCCGTAGGGGCCGAACCCCTCCAGCGCCTCCTTGCAACGCTGCCAGAGCAGCAGGTGCTGAGCTGGGGCACGGAGTTCACTATACAAGGTGATCCCAATCCGTATCCAATCAAAAAGCTGTAAAGACCCGCAGTCAGGATACCAGGGGCACTGGTGATCTATTTCCCTTAGAAGGTCCTCAATATGAGCGACCGGGACAGCGACACATGAACGCTGCCGTATAATCTCTTGTAACTCTCTTGCGTGCTCCTTCTGGGCACTGGAAAGTCCCCCGTCCCCCCCATACTCACGAATAAGGGGCGGCAAACAGCCGCGGGGCGCGCTCGGCGTATCCAGCCGGTGAGTAGAGGGGTATCACGTCGGGGTTACCAGATGTGGCGACGACACATGAAAGGAAATAGAACACCAGGTTTGTGGTAGCCAGAGAGCTTTAAAAGCCTCAAGCCAAAAGCCTCCCAGGAAAACTTTTCCTGGGGTTTTTATTTCTCTCCTTACTTTGTTTACAACACTTCTTAGTGGTTACATTCCTGCGCATAGAAAAGCCAGGCAGTATACAGGCACACAAGATAACAGACCCATCTCTTGAGCGCGTGAACACCAGCTGCGAGGGTAGGAATCAAATCAGCCAAAAGTTTCCCAAACACAGACACTGAGGCGAAGGTCACTCTTGCCTTGTGGCCATGGAAACAGTGTGCCGTAACCATGGCTAACAATTTGGGAGCTAGCATTCCTACACATTAACTTTATTGGTTTGAAACCAATATAGCTATACTGGTACAACCTCTAGTCTGGATGCAGTTATGCTACTATAAAGGGGCTTACATTAGTATAGCTTATGCCTGATTATTAAGGCACTTTTATACAAGTACAACTGTGTCGACACTGGGCTTGCACTGATTAAACTACTTTGATTTTTAAAAAATCCGACCCCTAGCTGAAATAGTTACATCAGTACAAAACTTGTGTGGATGGCTGGCACTGGTGATTCAGGCTGAGACTTTAATTCTGAGCTGGTGTTCTATGACGAGCCTCTGAAATGAGGACTGTGAACCTAAACCTGAGAGGGAGAGTGGAAAGGGAGGGGCCTTTTCTGAGAGCTGAATGAGATTCAGTAAATTAGAGCCCAGGAAAGGGGGACTATTTTTTCAAAGACCTTGGCAGTGAGTGGATGATTTATCATAGAATTGTAGGACTAGAAGGGACCTCGAGAGGTCGTCTAGTTCAGTCCTCTGCACTCCTGGCAGGACTAAGTATTATCTAGACCATCCCTGACAGGTATTTGTCTCATCTGCTCTTAAAAATCTCCAATGATGGAGATTCCACCACCTCCCTGGGCAATTTATTCCAGTGCTTAAAAACCCTGACAGTTAGGAAGTTTTTCTTAATGTCCAACCTAAACCGCCCTTGCTGCAATTTAAGCCCATTGCTTCTTGTCCTATCCTCAGTGATTAAGGAAAACAATTTTTCTCCCTCCTCCTTGGAACAACCTTTTACGTACTTGAAAACTGTTATCATGTCCCCCCCTCAGTTGTCTCTTTGAAAACATTGTTTAGTCTGAAAATCTTCCCTCGTAGGTCATGTTTTCTAGACCTTTAATCATTTTTGTTGCTCTTCTCTGGACTTTCTGGAATTTGTCCACATCTTTCCTGAAATGTGGTCCCCAGAACTGGACACAATACTCCAGCTGAGGCCCAATCAGCGCAGAGTAGAGCGGAAGAATTACTTCTTGTGTCTTGCTTATAACACTCCTGCTAATACATCCCAGAATTATGTTCGCTTTTTTTGCAACAGTGTTACACTGTTCACTCCCATTTAGCAGCTCTTTGCAGGAACCTGAAGGGGAACTGAGGCTAGGGACTGCAGTGGCATGCTACACCACAAGGGGATGTGCTTGGAGGCTGCATAGTGGCTCATGACTAGCAACAAAACTAAGCAGATAGCGAGAGCCTGCACTGCTGCACATGCACCAGTTCAAGGGAATGTGCTTGTGAAACATCATGCCCATGCGGTGTGGCACTGATTTGATAAAAGCGCCTCGCGCTCTGGGTAGGCCTGGCTTTTCAGATAGAATGAAATCTCGGAGGTGGGTAATGAAGGTATTTTCTTGGTAGCTCCTAGCATGTAGGGGATTGGCCTATGAAAATCAGTTTCATAGCAGTAACTCCAAACAAGGGCCAAAACAGGATGTGTGTGTGTAGCAGTGATAGCAGAAGCAACAGATCTAACCTTTAATCCCTACGACATTACTAGGAAAAAAGAAATCTATTTGCTAACGTGCCTCCAGACTGTTTTCCATACTGTAGCGCCAAGCTGCCTCTGCAGACAGCCAGGAGACCTTGGAGTGCAAAGATACCATCGAGATTATATTGGGTAACAGTTTCCTTGGCAATATGAAACCTGGGCCCCAAATGCTAGTTCTACAGTTTTTTTTATAACAGTCATTTAAAATGATTAAATGTTCTTTTCCGAAGGGAGGAGTTAGCGATAGGGAGGCCCAGCACTTCCCAGACTGGCTAAGTGGCAGTTCTGCAGAAAAGGAGCTGGATATGAGTCAGCAGTGTGCCTTTGTTGCCAAGAAGGCTAATGGCATATTCGGCTGCATTAGTCAGAAAATTGCCAGCAGATCGAGGGACGTGATTATTCCCCTATATTCGGCACTGATGAGGTTACATCTGGAGTACTGCGTCCAGTTTTGGTCCCCCCAGTACTGAAGGGATGTGGAGAAATTGAAGAGAGTCCAGTGGAGGGCAATGAAAATGATTAGGGGGCTGAGACACATGACTTATGAGGAGAGGCTGAGGGAACTGGGCTTATTTAATCTGCAGAAAAGAAGCGAGAGGGGGGATTTGATAGCAGCCTTCAACTACCTGAAGGGGGGTTCCAAAGGGGATGGAGCTAGGCTGTTCTCAGGGGTGACAGATGACAGAACAAGGAGCAATGGTCTCAAGTTGCAGTGGGGGAAGTCTAGGGTGGATATTAGGAAAAACTATTTCACTAGGAGCGTGATGAAGCTGGAATGGGTTACCTAGGGAGGTGGTGGAATCTCCATCCTTTAGAGGTTTTTAAGGCCCAGCTTGACAAAGCCCTGGCTGGGATGATTTAGTTGGGGTTTGTCCTGCTTTGAGCAGGGAATTGGACTAGATGACCTCCTGTGGTCTCTTCCAACCCTAATCTTCTATGATTCTACATCATGCTAATTACAGGCATATGTTGTAAAGTAATTCATTCTATTGACTCATGATTCCTTGTGTTTACTGAGAATCAGTTAGTGTTTGCTAGAGATTCTTCTGGCCCAGGCTCCCTTTTGATGTGAGTTTGTTCAAAGGAGCTAGTGATGAACTGCCTCAGTCTCAGAACGGAAACCCAGCTGGAGAGAAAGTTCCCTCCTTCACATAGTTCCCTCCGGCCTGGTGCTATGAGATGATTCTGCATGGGTGAGGGGATAATGCAGAAAGTGGTGGAAGGATGGCTGGGCAGCAGGGGGAGCAGCCATGGCACAGACATTTTAAATGGTGTTCCCTCTTCAGTCTGGTGCAAGTGAAACTGAGGCAGGGAAAGTGGTGCCATGGCAGGCCACAAGGAGGTGATGTGGAGGCAGAATGCTTCTTAGAACAGTTAGTCCTGAAACCCACAAGGGGAGAGGCAATTCTTGATTTAGTCCTAAGTGGGACACAGGCTCTGGTCCAAGAGATGCATATAGCTGAATGCTTGGTAATAGTGACCATAAAATAATTAAATTTAACATTCTTGTGGGGAGGAAAATACCAAAGATGTCTATCACAGTAGCATTTAACTTCAGAAAGAGGAACTATGCAAAAATGAGGAAGTTAGTTAAAAGGAAATTAAAAGGAACAGGCACAAGAGTGAAACGCCTGCAAACTGTATGGAAACTTTTTAAAAACACTATAATACAGGCTCAAATTAAATGTATACATCGAATTAAAAAAATAGTAAGAGGGTAAGAAAAATGCCACCATGGCTAAACAGAGTAAAAGAGACTTTTAGAGACATCCTTTAAAAACTGGAAGTCAAATCCTACTGAAGAAAACAAAAAGGAATAAACTCTGGCAAGTCAAGTGTAAAAGTATAATTAGGCGGGCCAAAAAAGAATTTGAAGAGCAACTAGCAAAAAGACTAAAAAACCAACAGCTAAAAAATGTTTAAGTACATCAGAAACAGGAAGCCGGCCAAACCATTAGTGGGGCCACTGGACCATTGAGGTGCTAAAAGAGCACTCAAGGAAGACCAGGCCATTGTGAAGAAACTAAATGAATTCTTTGCATTAGCCTTCACTGCAGAGGATGTGAGGGAGATTCCCACACCCGAGCCTTTCTTTTTAGGTGACAAATCTGAGGAACTGTCCCAGATTGAGGTGTCAATAGAGGAGGATTTGGAACAAACGGATAAATTAAACAGTAAAATAAGTCACCAGGACCAGGTGGTATTCACCCAAGAGTTCTGAAAGAACTCAAATATGAAATTGTCGAACTACTAAGTGTGGTATGCAACCTATCACTTAAATCAGCTTCTGTACCAGATGACTGGAGGATAGCTAATGTGATGCCATTTTTTTAAAAGGGCTCCAGAGGCGATCCCGACAATTACAGGCCAGTAAGCCTAACTTCAGTGTCAGGCAAATTGATTGAAACTATAGTAAAGAATTAGTGTGAAATGCTAATACAGAATTATCAGACACATAGATGAACGTGATTTGTTGGGGAAGATTCAACATCTTGAAAAGGGAAATGCCTCACCCATCTCTTAGAATTCTTTGAGGGGGTCAACAAACATGTGGACAAGTGTGATCTATTGGACAGAGTGTACTTGAACTTCCAGAAAGCCTTTGAAAAGGTTCCTCACCAAAGGCTCTTAAGCAAAGTAAGCAGTCTTGGGATAAGAGGGAAGGTTCTCTCATGGATCAGTAACTAGTTGAAAGCCAGGAAACAAAGGGTAGGAATAAATGGTCAGTTTTCACAATGGAGAATTTCAGAATAGTGGGGTTCCACAGGGAGCTATACTGGGGACCAGTGCTGTTCAACATATTCATAAATGATCTGGAAAAAGAGGTAAAGAGTGAGGTGGCAAAGTTTGCAGATAATACAAAATTACTCAAGATAGGTAAGTCCAAAACAGATTGTGAAGAGTTACAAAGGGATCTCACAAAACTGGGTGACTGGGCAAGAAAATGGCAGATGAAAGTCAATTTTGATAAATGCAGAGTAATGCACATTGGAAAACATAATCCCAACTATACATACAAAATGATGGGGTCTAAATTACTTGATACCACTCAGAAAAGATCTTGGAGTCATTGTGGATAGAACTCTGAAAATATCCACTCGATGTGCAGCAGCAGTTAAAAAACTTAACAGAATGTTAGGAACTATTAGGAAAGGGATAGATAATAAAACAGTAAATATCATACTACTATTATATAAATCCATGGTACACTCACATCTTGAATATTGTATTCAGTTCTGGTCACCCAATCTCCAAAAAGTTATGTGAGAAATGGAAAAGGTACAGAGAAGGGCAACAAAAATGATTAAGAGTAAGGAGCAGTTTCCATATGAGGAGAGATTAAAAGGACTGTTCAACTTGGAAAAGAGATGATTAAGGGGGGATATGCTAGAGGTCTATAAAACCATGAATGGTGTGGAGAAAGTGCATAAGGAAGTGTTATTTACTCCTTCACATAACACAAGAATGAGGGGTCACCCAATGAAATTAATAGGCAGCAGGTTTAAAACAAACATAAGGAAGTACTACTTTACACAACGCACAATCTACCTGTGGAACTTCTTGCCTGAGAATGTTGTGAAGGCCAAAAGTATAGCTGGGTTAAAAAAATTAGATAAATTCATGGAGGATAGGTCCATCAATGGCTATTAACCAAGATAGTCAGGATTGCAATCCCGTGCTCTGGGTGTCCCTAAGCCTCTGACTACCAGATGGATTGCTTGATAATGGCCCTGTTCTGTTCATTCCCTCTGAAGCACCTGGCATTGGCCACTGTCAGAAACAGGGGCACCATTTCAGATTTTTTGGGGGGAGGACACAACAATTTATCCATGATTCCAGGGGCTATTTAGGTCTCTGAAAACTCTAGTTTTTTGGCAGATAACTTAGCAATTAGCTGACAGGAGCACTGTATCTAATTCCTATATAAAAGAAAGAAAATTCAGGGCTGGCCAGACTGGGGGGGGGGGGTGGCGCCACTAGGACCCAGAGTGTAGAAAATTGTGTCTGCTGTTGGTGCATATGTATTCTCTCTGCTCTAGATGCACAGAGATGGTGGAGTGCTGTGCTGAATGAAGGAGAGCACAAGAGACATAAGAGGCAGGCAGAAGAAAAGGTGAGAGGGAATAACAGAAAGCAGCAGGAGCTGCAGGGAGAGAGAGAGGAGGAGGAGCCTCTTATGTACCTCTCTAGTACCCGCAGGAGCCTGGACTGATTAACACCAGCTTCTCAGGGAGCTTCCTGTTTCCTGAAGCTTCCCTGAACCCACTTGAGGAGAACAGGCAGTCAACTGAAGTAGTAGGAGCCAGTTAGGCCCTTAAGACGCTGATATCTTCCCTCACTCAAACCCTGCTACCAGCCTGCTTATTTGTCCCTTTCAATTGAGTGTTGAGAGCCACTAGAGCTGGCACAGAACAGCAGTCATGAGTGAAAGAAGAAAACGCCCCTCTGGGGCAGCATTCAGAAAAAGAAAGAAAGCAATGGAAGCTTTTCTAGCTAAGCAGGAAGGCGCTCTCCTGAGATACATAGACACAAATGTTCACAGTAAGCCTTCCGGCCCCAGTGAGGATGTGAGTGGTGAGGAGATGCCTGATCTTCCAGTTAGTCAGAGTGCAGGTGACCTGGCAGCTACTGCAGCATCCATATCTCCATCTCAAATGGATGTAACCATGCACATTCCTGAAGAAAAGTGTAGATCAGAGAAGAATGTGGTGGAGGCGCAAGAAACAGCTACTGCTGAGTTTAGTTCCTTAAGTCTAGATGATCCAGGACTGTGGACCCACTTAAGCAGTAGCCTGAGGGACTTCCTTGTACTGCATGGGTCATAGCAAGTGAAAAACTTTATGTTCCCCAAAGACAATGAAAATAGAAGTTTCCATCCAACACATTACTGGCGTGAAATCCCCAGTGGTGACAAAGTGGAGAGGCCATGGCTTATGTCAGGGGTCGGCAACATTTGGCATGCGGCTCGCCAGGGTAAGCACCCTGGCGGGCCGGGCCAGTTTATTTACCTGCTGACACGGCAGTTTCGGCCGATCATGGCCCCCACTGGCCGCGGTTCGCCGTCCCGGGCCAATGGGGGTGGCGGGAAGCAGTGTGGGCGAGGGATGTGCTGGCCACGGCTTCCCACCGCCCCCATTGGCCCGGGACGGTGAACCGCGGCCAGTGGGGGCCGCAATCAGCCGAACCTGCCACGTCAGCAGGTAAATAAACTGGCCCGGCCCGCCAGGGTGCTTACTCTGGCGAGCCGCGTGCCAAACGTTGCTGACCCCTGACTTATGTACTCAAAACCCCAGAATGCTGCATACTGTTTTTGTTGCAAACTCTTCCAGTCTAATGTTCTAGCCACATTGGGTTCTACAGGAACAAAGGACTAGAAAAATCTGGCTAGAAATCTGGCATGCCATGAGAAGACAGCAAATCACCAGAGAGCATTCCATAGGTGGAAAGAGCTTGAGATGAGACTAAGGTTAAAGGCCACCATAGATGATCAGCATCAAGAGAAGATTGCATCAGAGTCTCTTTACTGGCAAAATGTTCTGAAAAGGCTCATTGCCATTGTGAGAATGCTTGCTACCCAAAACCTAGCACTGCGTGGCACTTCAGCTCAGCTGTATGTGCCAAACAATGGAAACTTCCTTAAAATTGTGGAGCTGATGGCTGAGTTTGATGCTGTACTCCAGGAGCATCTAAGAAGAGTCACCACCCAAGAAATGTACACATACCACTACATTGGAAAAACAATTCAAAATGAGATCATACAGTTACTGGCAACAAAAGTCAAACAGAAGATTGTGGCAGATCTGAAGTCAGCAAGATATTACTCTGTTATTCTGGACTGCACACCTGACAGCAGCCATACGGAACAAATGACTTTAGTGGTGCGTTTTGTAATAACAACAGAACCTAGTGAAAATGGCCCTGCAATGGTGACTGTCAGAGAGCATTTTCTAGAATGTATTGACATTGATGATACTACAGAGCTGATATGACAAATGTGCTTCTTAAAAAGCTGGAAGATACGGGAATTGCGATAGCTGACATGAGAGGTCAGAGCTACGATAATGGTGCCAACATGAGAGGAAAGAACAGGCAGTCAACTTGAAACACCTTGAAACAGCCCTTTCTCCTTCGCAGAGGGCTTTGAGGCCCCTTCTCACCCAGGCTCACCACTGCCTGGAGGTAGAGAATTGTCCCTATTCCCATTGGACAGATGGGAATCCTGAGGTACAGAGAAGGGAAGTGACCTACGCAAGGTCCAACACAGCAAAGCGGTGGCAGAGCCAGAAAGAGAAGCCAACAGTCCTGACACCTGTTCTAACTAACAGACAACAAACCCCGAAGAGGCAGGGATCCAGAGAGCCCAGAAATCCAGACAGTGGGAAAATTTTCATGGAAACCGTTTTCTGTCAGAAAATCCCATTCAGACTAAACCAGTTTGTTTCTTGAAATCATAACAAGTGGAATGAAAATTCTTTGCAAAAATATTTGTTTGCAAAACAAAGGCATCTCCTGTTTGTCACAGTGTTAAATTGTCTCATCGCACACAAAGAGGAGACACTGTGATCTAGAAAATTAGGTGAGACGCTTCAATCTGAGCTAAGTAGTTGCTGCTCTTAACAATTTCAAAAGAATAAAATACAAAGTGACTTGTCTTAGGTCACACAGACAGTCTGTGGCAGAGTTGGGAACAGGAGTCAGGAGTCCTGACTTTCAAACTAACCACCACATCTTGAATTTCATACATTGAATGATCAGAATAAAGTGCTCTCAGATGATCTATAGACCAACAATTGTTCATAGTTATTATGCAGCAAGTATTTTAGAAGAATTGGAATGTTAGAGAGAATCATGAACTGCTCAGAGACAATTCATGCAGAGAAGCAGAAAAATTAGTCAAACATATCATTGGTTATTACTTATTTGCTTGGTCTTAAAAGAGAACAACAAGGACCTGAGTCTCCTCCCTATCAATAGCCCCCTGCTCAGCCAATCAGGGTAGAGACTGAGGCTATGTCTACACTACAAAATTAGGTCGAATTTATAGAAGCCGGTTTTATAGAAATCGGTTGTATGCAGCCGATTGTGTGTGTCCCCACATAAAATGCTCTAAGTGCATGAAGTCGGCGGACCGCGTCCACAGTACCGAGGCTAGCGTCGACTTCCAGCGCATTGCACTATGGGTAGCTATCCCACAGTTCCCGCAGTCTCCAGCGCCCATTGGAATTATGGGTTGAGATCGCAATGCCCGAATGATGCAAAACAGTGCCGCGGGGGGTTCTGGGTACATTGCGTCAGGCCCCTCCCCCTCCGTCACAGCAACGGCAGACAATAGATTCGCGCCTTTTTACCTGGGTTACCTGTGCAGACAACATACCACGGCAAGCATGGAGCCCGCTCAGCTCAGCTCACCGTCACCATATGTCATCCGGGTGCCAGCAGACGTGGGACTGCATTGCTACACAGCAGCAGCAGCTAACTGCCTTTTGGCGGTAGACGGTGCAGCATGACTGGTAGCCTTCATCGGCGATCGGGATGCTGGTAGCTGTGGGGCTGGCAGCCGTAGGGCTGCATTGCACCAGCCCCTTACCTTTTGCCTTTTGGCAGTAGATGGTTTATTACGACTGGTAACCGTCCTCGTCGGACAATGATGGCTATCAGTCGTAGTATACTATTTTCTGCCAAGTATTGTCTGCTAAGCACCCAGAAGAGGCCGAGGGCGATCTGGGTGCTGGCAGACATGTGGCTGGCACACGTGGGGCTACATTGCTACACAGCAGCAACCCCTTGCCTTTTGGCAGTAAATAGTATATTATGACTGGTATCCGTCATCATCATACTGCCAAGCGCCCAGTATTTGCTGCCAAGCACCCAGAAAATGCCGAGGGCTATCAGTCATGCTGCACTGTCATCTTAAGATGTAAAAAATAGATTTGTTCTGTATTCATTTCCTTCCCCCCTCCCTCCGTCAAATCAACGGCCCGCTAAACCCAGGCTTAGGAGTTCAATCTCTGGGGGGGGGGGGGGCATTCTGTGTGACAGTTGTTTGTATTTCTCCCTGATGCACAGCCACCTTTCTTGATTTTAATTCCCTATACCTGTACGCCATGTCGTCACTCGCCCCTCCCTCCCTCCATCCCTCCCCTGGTCCTTCAGATACTAGTTTCGCGCCTTTTTTCAGACCAGACGCCATAGCTAGCACTGGGATCATGGAGCCCGCTCAGATCACCGCGGCAATTATGAGCACTATGAACACCACGTGCATTGTCCTGGAGTATATGCAGAGCCAGGACATGCCAAAGCAAAACCAGGACCAGCCGAGGAGGAGGCGATTGCAGCGCGGCGATGAGAGTGATGAGGAAATGGACATGGACCTAGACCTCTCACAAGGCACAGGCCCCAGCAATGTGGAAATCATGGTGTTACTGGGGCAGGTTCATGCCGTGGAACGCCGATTCTGGGCCCGGGAAACAAGCACAGACTGGTGGGACCGCATCGTGTTGCAGGTCTGGGACGATGCCCAGTGGCTGCGAAACTTTCGCATGCGTAAGGGCACTTTCATGGAACTTTGTGACTTGCTTTCCCCTGCCCTGAAGCACCAGAATACCAGGATGAGAGCAGCCCTCACAGTTGAGAAGCGAGTGGCGATAGCCCTGTGGAAGCTTGCAACACCAGACAGCTACCGGTCAGTCGGGAATCAATTTGGAGTGGGCAAATCTACTGTGGGGGCTGCTGTGATCTAAGTTGCCAGGGCAATGAGAGACCTGGTGATATCAAGGGTAGTGACTCTGGGAAACGTGCAGGACATAGTGGATGGCTTTGCTGCAATGGGATTCCCAAACTGTGGTGGGGCGATAGACGGAACCCATATCCCTATCTTGGCACCGGCGCACCAAGCCACCGAGTACATAAACCGCAAGGGGTACTTTTCAATGCTGCTGCAAGCCCTGGTGGATCACAAGGGACGTTTCACCGACATCAGCGTGGGCTGGCCGGGAAGGGTACATGATGCTCGCGTCTTCAGGCACTCTGTTCTGTTTCGAAAGCTGGAGGAAGGGACTTTCTTCCCGGACCAGAAAATAACCGTTGGGGATGTTGAAATGCCTATCGTGATCCTTGGGGACCCAGCCTACCCCTTAATGCCATGGCTCATGAAGCCGTACACAGGCAGCCTGGACAGGAGTCAGGACCTGTTCAACTACAGGCTGAGCAAGTGCCGAATGGTGGTGGAATGTGCATTTGGGCGTTTAAAAGCGCGCTGGCGCAGCTTACTGACTCGCTCAGACCTTAGCGAAAAGAATATCCCCATTGTTATTGCTGCTTGCTGTGCGCTCCACAATATCTGTGAGAGTAAGGGGGAGACATTTATGGCGGGGTGGGAGGTAGAGGCAAATCGCCTGGCCGCTGATTACGCGCAGCCAGACACCAGGTCGGTTAGAGCAGCACAGCAGGGTGCGGTGCGCATCAGAGAAGCTTTGAAAACTAGTTTTGTGACTGGCCAGGCTACGGTGTGAAACTTCTGTTTGTTTCTCCTTGATGAAATCTCCGCCCCCCCCCACCCACCCGGTTAACTCCACTTCCCTGTAAACCAACCACCCCACCCTCCCCTCTTCAAGCACCACTTGCAGAGGCAATAAAGTCATTGTTACTTCACATTCATGCATTCTTTATTAATTCAGCACACAACTAGGGGGATAATTGCAAAGGTAGCCCAGGATGGGTGGGGGAGGAGGGAAGGAAAAGGACACACTGCAGTTTAAAACTTTAAAACTTATTGCTTGGGAAATCATCTAGGGTGGAGTGACTGGGTGGCCGGAGGCCCCCCCCACCGTGTTCTTGGGCGTCTGGGTGAGGAGGCAATGGGACTTGGGGAGGAGGGCTGTTGGTTACACAGGGGCTGTAGCGGCGGTCTCTGCTCCTGCTGCCTTTCCTGCAGCTCAACCATACGCAGGAGCATATCAGTTTGATGCTCCAGCAGCCGGAGCATCGACTCTTGCCTTCTGTGTACAAGCTGACGCCACTTCTCCTCTTCAGCCCGCGATTCAGCACGCAACTTCTCCTCTTCAGCCCGCGATTCAGCACGCCACCTCTCCTCTCGCTCATATTGGGCTTTTCTAAAATCAGTAATTGACTGCCTCCACGCATTCTGCTGTGCTCTGTCAGCGTGGGAGGCAGTCTGTAGTTCATTAAACATTTCATCACGCGTCCTTCGCTTCCGCTTTCGAATATTCACTAGCCTCTGTGAAGGAGAAACATTTGCAGCTGGTGGAGGAGAAGGGAGAGGTGGTTAAAAAAGATACATTTTAGAGAACAATGGGTACACTCTTTCACGTTAGATTTTGCTGTTCACATCACACAGCACATGTGCTTTCGTTACAAGGTCGCATTTTTCCTCTTATATTGAGAGCCTGCAGGTTTGGTGTGAGAGATCACTCACGCAGTGCCAGGCCACAGATTTCAGCTTGCAGGCAGCCATGGTAAGACACAGTCTTTTGGCTTTTTTAACCTTGTTAACAAGTGGGGATGGTTTAAAACAGTACTGCTCTCATTAACCATACCAAGCACCCGTTGGGTTGGCCATTTAAAATGGGTTTGCAATGTAAAAGGAGGGGCTGCGGTTTCAGGGTTAACATGCAGCACAAACCCAACTAACTCCCCTCCCCCACACACCCAATTCTCTGGGATGGTCACTTCACCCCTCCCCCCCACCGCGTGATTAACAGCGGGGAATATTTCTGTTCAGCAGAGCAGGAAGGGGCACCTCTGAATGTCCCCTTAATAAAATCGCCCCATTTCAACCAGGTGACCGTGAATGATATCACTCTCCTGAGGATAACAAAGAGCGATAAGGAATGGATGTTGTCTGCATGCCAGCAAACACCGGGACCATACGCTGCCATGCTTTGTTATGCAATGATTCCAGACTACGTGCTACTGGCCTGGCGTGGTAAAGTGTCCTACCATGGCGGACGGGATAAGGCAGCCCTCCCCAGAAACCTTTTGCAAAGGCTTTGGGAGTACATGAAGGAGAGCTTTCTGGAGATGTCCCTGGAGGATTTCCGCTCCATCCCCATACACGTTAACAGACTTTTCCAGTAGCTGTACTGGCCGCGATTGCCAGGGCAAATTAATCATTAATCATTAAACACGCTTGCTTTTAAACCATGTGTAATATTTACAAAGGTACACTCACCAGAGGTCCCCTGTGTGCCCACAGGGTCTTGGGTGAGTTCGGGGGTTAATGGTTCCAGGTCCAGGGTGATAAACATATCCTGGCTGTTGGGGAAACCGGTTTCTCTGCTTCCTTGCTGCTGTGAGCTATCTATATTATCTCCATCCTCATCTTCCTCGTACCCCAAACCCGCTTCCCTGTGTGATTCTCCAGTGAGGGAGTCATAGCACACGGTTGGGGTAGTGGTGGCTGCACCCCCTAGAATGGCATGCAGCTCCGCGTAGAAGCGGCATGTTTGCGGCTCAGCCCCGGACCTTCCGTTTGCTTCTCTGGATTTGTGGTAGGCTTGCCTTAGCTCCTTAATTTTCACGCGGCACTGCTGTGCGTCCCTGTTATGGCCTCTGTCCTTCATGGCCTTGGAGACCTTTTCTAATATTTTGCCATTTCATTTACTGCTTCGGAGTTCGGCCAGCACAGATTCATCTCCCCATATGGTGAGCAGATCCCGTACCTCCCGTTCGGTCCAGGCTGGAGCTCTTTTGCGATCCTGGGACTCCATCACGGTTACCTGTGCTGATGAGCTCTGCGTGGTCACCTGTGCTCTCCACGCTGAGCAAACAGGAAATGAAATTCAAACATTCGCGGGGCTTTTCCTGTCTACCTGGCCAGTGCATCTGAGTTGAGAGTGCTGTCCAGAGCGGTCACAATGAAGCACTGTGGGATAGCTCCCGGAGGCCAATAACGTCGAATTCTGTCCACACTAACCCAATTCCGACCCCCTAAGGCCGATTTTATCGCTAATCCCCTCGTCGGAGGTGGTGTAAAGAAACCGGTTTAAAGGGCCCTTTAAGTCGAAAGAAAGGGCTTCGTTGTGTGAACGTGTCCAGGCTTAATTCGATTTAACGCGGCTAAAGTCGACCTAAACTCGTAGTGTAGACCAGGCCTGAGGGGCGGGAGGCTGAGTGTTCTCACCAAAGAGCCCAAAGGATGGCCCAGGTCACCTCCAGAGGGGTTCACTGTAGATGTAAATATTCCAGCCCAGGATGAGAGCTGCAGTGCCCTCCCCCAGCTCCTGGTGATGGAATGGGAGCAGGGAAAAGGACAAAAGAAGCAAGAAAAGAAGAGAAAGGAGGGAGGGAGGGATGGAGGAAAAGGGAAACCAAAAAGGAGAAACCCCAATGTCCCCAGTGATTTAAGGGAAAAAGTCCTAGGTGGGGAATAAAATTCTGCCACCTTAAACTAGTGTTCTCCATGCCAAGAATTCAGCCAGCACCAGGTGGATCAGACTGAACGGGTTCCAAACCTCTCGGAGGCTCTTGCCTTCTAAACAGGGACGTCTGTTTTCTACTAAAATCAGTAAAAGGAAAGGAGAAAACTCGAAAGAGGTTCCTCCTCGTGCTCATGTATGTGAACAAGAATTCTCTTTCAGTCCTCAAGGAGAGACTTCGAGAAGGAGACTTGCTGCAGCAAAGCCACAGGGGTCTCCGAAGTGGTCCCGGCCCTGCGCCCTTGTCCTGCCTAGCTGATGTCAGCATCTCTCTGTGAGGTTACCAGTTTCCCCACCACCTTTGACCAATAGGCTGAGGTCTTGCCAAAGGTGCTTGAGATGTCACTGGCGCACTCACCCTCCCCTGGCCAGTCCCTTTGGATGTTTGAGCTGCTCCCTGTGGATCACCCCTCTCAATGACTGTTGATTCTAGGGATCCGTCAGGTTACACATTAAAACATCAGAGGTTGCTCCCCATGCTAAACTCCGTTTTTCATAAATTAGTAGACTTTGGGGCCAGAAGGGACCATTAGATCATCTAATCTGACCCTCTGCATATCACAGGACTCCTGTATAGCACAGAAGTTAGTTTTTGACCAAACACATTCCAGAAAGGCATCTAGTCTTCATTAAAAGACCTCAAGAGAGAGAGATTCCACCACTTTCCATGGTAGTTTGTTCCTGTGGTGAATCATCCTGGCTGTTGAATATTTGTGCCTTATTTCTAATATGAATTGGTCTTTTTTCAGTTTCCAGCCACTGGGTCTTGTTATGCCTTTCTCTGCTAGATTAATGAGCCCTTTAATACCTGATACTGTCTCTCCATTAAGGCACTTCAACACTTCAATGAAGTCACCTCTTGATCTTTTTATAAGCTAAACGAGTTGAGCTCTTTCAATAGCTCAGTGGAAGACATTTTTCTCTAACCCTCAATACATTTTGTGGCTCTTTGCTCCCCTATCTCCAATTTCTCAACATCTTTTTCAAAGGTGGACACCAAAACTGGATGCAGTATTCCAATACCAGTCTGACTGATGCTGTGTCACCTCCCTATCCTACTTTTGCTCCTCCTTGCCCCTATCTCCAAAAGCTCCTGCATGGTCCTCCTCCTTTTGGCCCACTTCTGGCCACTTATAGCACCCACAGTCCCAGGCAGCAGGCTTGGCCCAGCAGGTGTGTAAGTATCTTCCAATGGAATGAAACAGAGGCTATATTCATTGTATTACCATGGTGGGGGGACGAGAAAGAATCCCCCACTTTGCTTTCTGTCTATCCACAAGGCCATGATTTGCAACATTGTGAAATGCTTCTATATCACTCTTTCATAAATTCTCGTGTACACTCCATCTCACTTCTGTCCTTGGAAGATTCACATATGTACAAGCCCACCCTATGCAGGTGTGTGATTAACACCGGTTTTATATAAGAACATCAGAACGGCCATATTGGGTCAGACCAAAGGTCCATCTAACCCAGTATCCTGTCTTCTGAGCAGCACTGTCTCTTCCTTTTTCACACTAAGCTCTTTTAGTGAGGTCCCTCTCTCATAGAATATTTGGTAACGTCCTATAACTTTTAATTTAAGAATCGTGCTTAGACTAACTGTAGGACCGTGCAATAAGGAGTTAAAGAGTTGTGCCTTAAAAGTAAAGATTTTAGAGCAATACTGTGACTGCGTGAAAGGGTTTTGGTAGGTATCATTAGTGAGATAAAGGAAGTAGAGATGGCTGGGGAAAAAAAACTTGGCTGCTCGCTTGAGACAGGAGAAAACCAACAGGTTAGAGAGATGGGTAATGAAGAAGGGGAAATGCTCCTGGGAAAGGGGGTGTGCCAAGAAACAGCCCCAGGATCGGAGCTGCCAAATCTTGGCACTCTGCCAGTGGCACCGTGCGGAGGCTGGAGTCCCCAAATCCCTGCCCCAGCCCTGGCTCTTCCCCTGAGTGTGCCATGTTCCCACTCTTTTCCCCCCTCCCTCCCGGAGCTTGCTACAGCTATTTGGTGGCGGCAAGCACTGGGAGGTAGGCAGAGGAGCGGGGATACGGTGCGCTCAGGGGAGGAGGCGGAGGAGGAGGTGAGGCGGGGCGGGGCGCTTGGCTGCTGGTGGGTGCAGAGCACCCACTAATTTTTCCCCGTGGATGCTCCAGCCCCGGAGCACCCACGGAGTCGGTGCCTATGCAGGCGTGGGTTCACTAACATCTGGAACAGAGATCCCCCATCATGCAGTGCTTCCCTGCTTTTCTTGTCCCAGAGTTCAGTGTGGTTCTTGCCTTGGAATCTCTGTTCTCCATTCTGTATGCTAATGGAGATGCCTCCCTGTCCCATCTTCAATGCAAATGAGGCTAGGGGAGTTTCCTTAATCCTGTCACCCTTGTCTGGAGGGGTTTAGGTGGCCTTCCACTTCCTTTTCATTGCTTTTCATAAGTCTTTCTTCTGATTGGCTTTGGTTCAAGCAGAGGCTGGGGGGGAGGTCTTTCATGAGTCAGACAGGCTGGACACTGCATCCTGATTCCCCAAGAACACAGAGCTGATATGTAACAAGTGATCTGTTCATCTTTCTCCACCATAATGAGGCCCACAATAGTCACCCCTAGTTGGGTCCAAAACTTTGTGTTAGAAAAGTATCTACAATTTTTTTTAAATCTCCAAGGATGATTTACTACTGGTTACATGAGACCTCCCCCGTCTGTCTCCCAATAGGAAGTGCCCCATGCGAACCCAATTGTCTTCCCACAAGTCAGACAGGTGCTAAAGGAGAAACTGAACTTACTCTCTGGTTTGGATTCAATGAACTGTACCAGCCCCGCATTGGTTCCCCTGCTGGGCTAAGTTAGTTAACAGATTGATCCCTGTCCATTCGAGGTCCTGGGGTTCTCTATAACCAAGAACTTTAAATAGGTAATGATGTTGTGATGTTACATTCCATATTCTTTATGGAAATATGCTTATGATATGGATCTGACGTAACTGAGATGTACTTTATGCAAGATGGGTCTTGTAAGGTATCATTGGAAAGGTTATGATTTATTGAATGTGATTATCCAATTTGTATGCCTGTATCATTTCTGGATCTGAAGTTACGAATATTTCAAATGGGCTACTTTGTGTGTCAACCCCAACTAGCCCTTCACGTACAACCATGAGAAAGCCAGACAGGGCTAATGGCCCATTAGCAAAAACAATGGACTGTAAAAGAGCTTATTCTTCCTGTGGACGCTCGAGACAGCCTACGAGTAATGGCTGCCACAGCCATGCAGAGACATGGGTCTGAGTCACCTGATACTGGATACCCCTCCTTCCCTTTTGGAATGCCAGTGTTTTTCCACTGGAAGATAAAGGGTTCCTGCCTTACACAAAAGCTATATAAGGGAGGGGTGTGACATCATCAAGGTTCTCCTCTGCCTCCTCACCCAAAGAGACACTGAAAAACACCTGGAAGCAAGAGCTGAACTTCGGGGAGAAGGGTTGAAACAAGCTTAGTTTACACGTTTTGTTTTATTTGCTTAGCAAACAGAACAAAGCAGATTACTATCTCTTTAACCACGTAAAAATCACCTTTTGTAGAGCTTGTCTACACTGGCAAGTTTTGTCAATGAAACTAATGTCGACACAGAAAAATCGACAAAAGCAAAGTCGCCAAAGTGAGTCTACATTTGTTCCCTCTGTCGAAAGATCGCGTCCACATTTGGGGCACCATTGTCGACAGCGTGAGCAATGCACTGTGGGTATGTATCCCACAGTGCCTGGCGACACCATCTGTCACTAGGTGTTGTGGGAAGGCGAAAGTGGAGTGTGGCGCATCCTGGGACGTGCAAAATGTCCCATCATGCACCGCTTTGTGTCCCAGCCCTCCAATGGTTTCTGGCTTCCTTTCATGCCGTTTTTCCAACTGTCAGTCTTTGTAGTGAGCGCCAGCATCTGCGGTGAGAGAGGATGGATCCTGCACTTCTCTCCTATGCACTGTTAAGTATCGTGAGAACATTGCACATGGCAGCAGAGTTACTCACAAAGTTACTGACAGAGGATGAATCGCAGACACCCGAGTGTGATATGGACAGCAGCAACTTATCAGTGCTTTTGGCACTCACAGAGCAGCTGCATATGGTAAACCGTCGCTTTTGGGCTAGGGAAACAAGCACTGATTGGTGGGATCGCATTGTCATGCAGGTGTGAGATGACAACCAGTGGGTACAGAACTTTAGCATGCGTAAAGCAACCTTTCTGGAGCTATGTGCTGAGCTGACCCCCGACCTGAGGCGCAAGAACACCAGAATGAGAGCTGCCCTTTCGGTAGAGAAGCGTGTTGCAATCACTGTGTGGAAGCGGGTGAATCTAGACTGCTACCGGTCAGTTGCAAATCAATTTGGAGTGGGGAAGTCCACTGTTGGGGCTGTATTACTCCAAGTGTTCAGGGCAATAAATTGCATCCTGCTGCGGAGGACCGTGACTCTGGGAAATGTGCATGAAATAGTGGATGACTTTGCAGAGATGGGTTTCCCTAACTGTGGTGGGGCGATTGATGGCACTCACATTCCAATTTTAGCACCAGACCACCTTGCCTCAGAATACATCAATAGGAAGGGATACTTCTCCATGGTGTTGCAGGTACTTGTAGATCACTGGGGGCATTTCACGGACATAGAATCCTAAAATCATAGAATATTAGGGTTGGAAGAGACCTCAGCAGGTCATCTAGTCCAATGCTCTGCTCAAAGCAGGACCAACACCAACATCAGTGCAGGCTGGTCTGGAAAGGTGCATGATGCATGCATCTTCAGGAACAATGGCCTGTACAGAAAGCTGCAGATGGGAACTTTCTTTCCAGACCACAAGATCACAGTGGGGGATGTGGAAATGTCCATAGTAATCCTAGGAGACCCAGCTTACCCCTTATAGCCCTGGCTAATGAAACCTTACACAGGGCACCTGGACAGCAGCAAGGAGCGTTTTAACAACAGGATGAGCAGGTACCGCATGGTAGTCAAATGTGCCTTTGGCCATGTGAAAGCTCGCTGGAGGTGTTTAAATGGCAGGCTAGACCTTACCAAAGATAATATTCCTGTGGTCATAGCTGCGTGCTGCACTTTGCATAATCTGTGTGAATCTAAGGGTGAAATGTTTGCTCAGGTGTGGAGAACCGAGGCAGAGCGCTTGGCTGCACAGTTTGAACAGCCAGATGCTAGGGCTGTCAGAGGAGCCCAGAGGGCTGCTATTAACATCAGAGGGGCTTTGAGGAACTACTTTGATAATGAGGGGCACTAACACATGTCTGCTTTGGAGTTGCTTCCCTGGTGCATCCATGTACAATTTTGGGGCCCAAGTTCCATGCAACAAAATGCTTTAGAAGCCTGTTCCTGACAGTGAATTGATTGCTATATGCTTTTGTAGAACACAGAATAAAAACGCTGTACCATTAAATACCTGTAACCCCTTTGGGGTTTAGAGAGCATGGCCCCTTTAAATCTTTTTCCTAGGGGGGAGGGGGAGGGGGAGAGTGAGAAAAAAGGAGGGAAACTCCAGGGGTGACGCTGGAGCCGAGAGGGAGAGCAGCCTGAGGCCCTCCCAAAGGAAGCAGCGGAGAACCTGCCTGGAGCCTGGGAAGGCCAGGGCGGCCAATCGGGTACACCCCAGGACAGGAGCCAGGAGGAGCACTGTGCCAGGGAGGAATCGCCCGAGAAGGACAGGCCAGATCTGGACCCGGTATCACAGCTGCCCAGAGCTGCATGGGGCTGTGAGTACTGGAGCTTGGGACCTGGAGCGTAGCTAGGGGGGAGCAGGGGGAGCGGCCGCTCCCCCACTGAGCATATTCACCAAAGGTGGCGCCTTGCCGCTGATGACTCTGGGTGCTCCGGGGCTGGAGGGAGCACCCACGGGGAAAGCCCAGCCCAGCTCCCCAGTCCCCGCCTGAGGCCCCGCCCAGCTCACCTCCAGTCTGCCTCCTCCTCCTCCCCTGAGCGCCGCGTTCTGCTTCTCCCCTGCCCTGGCTCCCAGCGCTTGCACCACGAAACTGATTCGCGGCAAGCCTGGGAGAGGGGGAGAGGGGAGAACGCGGCGCGCTGGGGAAGAGGCAGGGCAGGTGTGCCCGCAAGGGGGGCCGTGATACCGGCGAAAGAATGACACTCAGTGCCTGAGAGTAAAAAGCAAGGCTTTACTGAAGGAAGAACTTACACTCCAAGCTGCGCGGGGAGTCCCTGAGGCACGCGGAGGGGCTGCGGGGGATTCTGACCGTCCGGGACAGCTGCCCAGGCAGTACTCCACTGAAGGGAGTCTGCTGCAATGCTATATCCCCCCGCGCTTATCTCAAGTTTACATGGGGTCAACAGCTGGCTACATTCATTGCATTCATAAATCGTACTCATTATATAAGCTAAGTTATTTACAGACAAAAACATGCTGAACTATACTAAACTACATTTTGGCAGGATCTGCCAAACAAAGTTCATTGCACGGCCTTCAACTGCTTCTGCTCACATTCAGTCACATACTCGGTCCGCCACTTAGCTCCTCGCCAAGCTTCCGCAACCTGTCTCCTACAGCAGGGGGCAGGGATTTGTGGAGGGGTCCAATAGGGGCAGGGAGGGGGTGGAGTCAGGCGGGGCAGAGATTTGGGGAGGAGTCCAATAGGGACAGGGAGGGGGCGGAGTTGGGGCAGGGTTGTTCTTTGGCGGCAGGCCCTTGACTCGCTCCAGGTCTTCCAGGCACGTTGGTGGCAGGTCCTGCAGAGCCGCCAAAGACCCGGTAGGGAACCGCCCAGTGAGTACAAGCCCCCTGTCCCCCCCATCCAACCCCCTGACCCCCCTCAGAACCCGCAACCCATCAACCCCCCCCCCCCATTGTCCACTGACCACTCCCTCCTGAGACCCCCCAGGACCGCACCCTCTACCCAGAGACTGAGCCTGCAAATCTATGTGGGCAAGACAGGCCCAGGTTGGGAGGGGAAACAGAGGCACAGAGAGGGGAAGTGACTTGCCCAAGGCCACTTAATGGATCAGTGGCAAAGCTCAGATCAGGGCCCAGCTCTCCTGATTCCCAAGTCCAGTGCCCCATCCACTAGACCCATGCCACCTCCCACATATGTATTGGGTTTGATCCCTTCTTGTTTCACTCATTCAGGTCACCTTTATGGAAGGGGGCCTATACGGTCTGAAAAAAACCTTCTGCTAATAGGAAGGTCGCTCCTGGAGGCTCCAGCTAGATGAGGGCCCATTGTGCTAGTAAGAGACAGTCCCCTCACTCCAAACAGACAGAGGATGGAGTATTATCCCCATTTTACAGACAGGGAACTGAGGCCCAGAGAGATTAAGTGACTCATCCAAGGTCCCCCCAGGGAGTCTGTGGCAGAGGCAGGAACTGAACCTACATCTCCCAAGACCCAGTCTGTTGCCTTAGCTAGAAGCCCATCCCCTAAGCTGCAGATGCCCCCTAAACAATGGGAAATGCTCCAGAGCTCATGTCTGCACACCCCACGCTTTCCAAGATGGCAGCTGAGTTTTCTAGCAGCAGTAGGATTCGCTGCTTTAAATGCTATATTTACAATACCCCCTGCCCCAGAGATCGTACCCTGGACCTGTAGCCCCACAAGTACCAACCCCCTTGAGCCAAGGGAACTACCTCATTGGCTGTGAGTAAGTGGAACCAGCCACTAGGGGACACCACACTCCCACGGCCTACCCAATGGTTACACCCATAGATGAGTGAATCTGATTTCCCCCCCCCCCCCCCTTCACTAAAAATACATCCAGGATCAGCCCCCTCCCCCACGCCGGCACAGAAGATGGCCTGGTCCCCACTGAATCCCTCTCACATATCATGCAGTCCCCCTGCATATCTGGGTTGGTGGGGTGCTCCCCAGCACCCCTCGCCACAGGTTCTTTTATGCACAATGTAGGCTCCAGCAATAAAACCCAGAGACCTAATCCGAGCTCTCAGGCATCTCTCTTGCCTCTCTGCACTAAGCCTTCAGCCATTTGGAATTGCTCACTGCCTTCCCGAATGGGTTTGTAGTTGATATTCTGCGCATGTCACTGGTAATATCTTTGTCTGATCTTTTGAAGACATTTTGCTGCAGTAAATGGAACTTGGGAGGGGTTTTTTAAAGTTTTTTTTATTATTATTATTTATTTGGACTGAATGGCGCACTGGAGAGAGGTGATGGATTGATGGCTCTGGTACCTTTATTTGCATAGTCTCTGTCTGGTTCTGTAATTGTTTCTGTCTGTTGCATAATTAATTTTGTTGGGTGTAAACCAATTGAGGTGGTGGGATATAATTGGTTAGATAATCATGTTACAATATGTTAGGATTGGTTAGTTAAACTTCAGTAAAATGATTGGCTAAGGTATAGCTAAGGAATTGGAATAATGTTTTGCTAAGGGCGGGAATGGGAATGGGAACGGGAACAGGGACAGCTCTGTGGTGTCAGAGCTGGGAAGGGGGACACTGAGGAAGGAAATTGGAATCATTGCTTGCTGCAAGTTCACCCCAATAAACGGAATTGTTTGCACCTTTGGACTTCGGGTATTGTTGCTCTCTGTTCATGTGAGAAGGACCAGGGAAGTGAAGAGGGTGAAGGAATAAGCCCTCTAACATCTTGGTGCTGTGACTTGGATGCATCACTTCGGACAGGTGAGTGGCAGCCTGTAAGTCCCCCTCCCCAACAGTCCGCACAGCTGCTTGGAGGGGGTATGGCAAACTCTCGTGATGGTAGTTGCAGGTTCTGGCAAGCTGGGGTAATGGAATTTTTGGATAAATGGATGAGGAAGAACCAGTTTCAAAGTGAAAAATGGCAGGGTTGGCAGGAGCAGGTAATGACCCCCACTCTTCTCCCAGAGCCAGGATGAAAACCAGGAGTAAGGGTTCCCAACTGTTTCAACCCAGGGAAGCCTACTCTTGGCTCAGAGCTAACTATATCCTTTTCTGCTTTTCCTTCTTCTTTTTCGTTTACTTAATTTGCTGCTGGTAGCCTGTAGTTTAAACTGACCTGACTGGCTTAATTGGTTTCTTTCCACCTCTTCCCCCTCCTCTCCCCCCGCCTTTCCACACTTTTGTTTTTCTGAAGTTTTAATGGAGGGTACTTTGGATACTTATGTGAAATGTTTTTGTTTGTTTTTTTGGACAAAGTATAATGAAGGTCTGCTGTATTCCACTGGAATTTTTTGGAGTAAAAGATCCATGGGCAACCATGGAAACAAATATTTTACTGCCTTTTTAAACAGTCTCTAGGTAAAGACAGCACAGGTTAAGGCAGCTGTTTGACAATAATTGTACTTGGCTGATTTGTTACAGACAAATTGCACTACCTTAAAGAACTAAATGTAGGAGTAAGTGATTTAAAGACGCGAGAAGGACCAGGGAAGTGAAAGGGTGAAGGAATAAGCCCTCTCAACAGCGGTATCTACACTGGCTGTTCATTGACAATAAAGGGAGGGGAAAAGACAAAAGTCTCTCGCACGGGTGGAAGTTTTTTGTCGCCAAAACTTGGCATTTTTTTCGACAAAAGTCCCATTGTGGTGTGTATGCTATCGCTGTTTTGTTGCTAAAAGGCAGTTTTTGGTGACAAAACTTGCCAGTGTAGACAAGCCCGTAGTTAATAAACTTATTTCTTGTTTATAATATAATCCCGTTTGTGCAATTCATAACTGGGGGAAGAGGCTGTGCATAACTTCCTCCACATTGAGGGAGGAGGCAGATTTCATAATATACCTTTGGGTCTGCACTCCAAGGGAGGTGGACACCTGAGTGCTGGGGCAAGTCCCTTAAACTGAGTCTTCCCAGAAGTGATCTCAGGGCACATTTACACTGGAAAAGTTACAGCAAGGGCAGTTACAGCGTCGCTCAGAGAGTGCTGAAGGGAAACAGCTGTTGTGTGTTCACACTGTCAGCTGCCTGTGCAATAGCGTGTTCACACTTGCGGCACTTGCAGCAGTATTTGGAGAGGTGCACTCTGGGCAGCTATCCCACAGAGCATATTTTTTTCTCTTCTGCCGCTAAGACTTGTGGGAAGGCGGAAGGGGTCACGGGGCATCCTGGGTTCTGTCCCAATGATTTGTGATGCATTGCTTTACATCCCGGCAATCCCTGTTCTTCCGTCCGCATTTGGCACCATCTTTCAACGATTTGTGTACTGTGTGCCCTGCCTCTTCGGGCTGCAGGAATGGATCCGGAACTGTTGACCAGTATGCTGCTCACTCTGACTAACACATCATGATTGGCAGTGGAGTTATTCCTTAAACTACAAAGGCGAGAGGAGTGCGACATTGATCTTGCCATGTGTAGTAGCTATGACACGAGATTGCTTCTGGCATTCACAGAGGTGCTAACCTCAGTGGAATGCCTCTTTTGGCCTCGGGAAACAAGCACTGAGTGGTGGGATCACATCGTTATGCACGTCTGGGATGATGAGCAGTGGCTGCAGAACTTTTGGATGAGGAAAGCCACATTCATGGGACTGTGTGATGAGCTTGCCTCAGCCCTGCAGTGCAAGGATACGAGAATGAGAGCTGCCCTGTCATTGGAGAAGCACGTGGCGATTGCACTGTGTAAGCTGGGTATTCCAGACTGCTACTGATCGGTCGCTAACCAGTTCAGAGTGGGAAAGTCGACCGTTGGATTTGTGTTGATGGAAGTGTGCAGGGCCATTAATTGCATCCTGCTCCGAAAGACCGTGACTCTGGGCAATGTGCGTGACATTGTGGATGGCTTTGCACAAATGGGCTTCCCTAAATGCGGAGGGGTGATAGATGGCACGCACATTCCAATTCTGGCACCATGCCACCGAGTACATTAATCGCAAGGGGTATTTCTCAATGGTTCTGTAGGCACTTGTGGATTACCGTGGGCGTTTCACATACATTAACGCAGGCTGGTCCAGAAAAGTGCATGACGCACACATCTTTTGGAACACTGGCCTGTTCAGGAAGCTGCAAGCAGGGACTTTCTTCCTGGACCAGATCACCGTAGGGGAAGTCGAAATGCCCATTGTGATCCTGGGAGACCCTGCCTACCCCTTAATGCCATGGCTTATGAAGCCATACATGGGGCAACTTGACAGCAGCAAGGAGCGGTTCAACAACAGGCTGAGCAAGTGCAGAATGATGGTTGAGTGTGCATTTGGCCATTTAAAAGCCCGCTGGCGATGCTTGTAGGGGAAGCTGGACCTGGCTGATGACAATATTCCTATGCTTATAGCCGTGTGCTGTACGCTCCATAATATTTGTGAAGGGAAGGGTGAAAGCTTCACTCAGGGCTGGACCGCAGAGGCTCAGCACCTGGAGGCTGAGTTTGAATAGCCAGAGACCAGGACTATTAGAGGGGCACAGTGCAGGGCCATAAGGATCAGGGATGCCTTGAGGCAGCAATTTGAAGCTGAAAGCCACTAATATTTGTTGCTATACTCAGGATTGCAGTGCTTGTAATGCTAGGAGGTGATTGGTGCACATGATACAATTATATTAAACCCCCTTATTGCATGTTGCTTTGCAGTGCTCTTTTTGCTTTCACTTAATAGAATAAAGATTGCTTTCAAACAACACAATTATTTTATTAAAAGACAACAACCGAAGGAGAGAGTCAAATGAAAAAATACATCAGCAGGGAGGGGGGATAAGGGAAGGTCCCAGGAGGAGGAGGGGTCCCGGGACAGCTAAAGATTTGTGTATGTCCAGGGATCATATCCAATCTTCTCCTTTGGAGTACAATGCAAAGGGTACTGTACTTCAGCAGGGCCAAACTGCAGAGGGATGGGTGTTGTGGGTAGGGGGAGTCCACAGTGCTGGACTGTAAGGAGGAAGGAGTGGAATGCTGCGGGTAGAGATTGGAGCCAGGAGGTTGATAAGAGTGTGTTGGCGGTGTCTGGGAGGCGCATGGGAAAGAATTTTGTGACAGCAGCTGCAGGGGAGGGCGGGCGTGGAGCTGCTCGGTTTGAAGAGTTAGTATCGCCTGGAGCGTGTCTGCTTAGCACTCCATAACCTTTAAGAGCCGCTCCGTGGCTTCATTCTGGTGTGTCACGTTCTCCTTTTGGTCCCTCACTGTCCCGCCACTCCTTCAATTCCTGTTTCTCAGCGGCGGAGTGCATCATAATCTCACGCAGAAAGTCCTCCTTAGTTCTCCTTTGTCGCTTTCTAATTCTGCGCAGCCGTTCAGCCACCGATAACAAAGAGGGAGGCTGGGCTCCCAAGATCATCTCTGTGAAGTTTAAACGCAACAATTTACAGAAGCAGTATTGTTTGGAACACAGATAACACTGCTTCAGTGCTTTAAAACACAGCCAGTACTCACACACCTGTCACTCACTGGCTGACCCGCAGGCAAGCACACATGAGCCACAAGACCCCCAAAATGGTGAGTAGCCACAGGGGCAGAGTAAATCACTCTTTCCGAACCCTGCAGTACACTGGGCATGTGGCTCCTGGAGTAGGGTGACCAGACGTCCCGATAAAATTGGGACCGTCCCGATTTTTTTGCTCCGCCGGCGGACCCTCCCCTTCCCCCCCGCCCCCCCAAGGTGTCCCGATATTTTCTTCCTCTCATCTGGTCACCCTATCTTGGAGACAGCCAACACTGTAGGGGGAGCCTGATAATCATTCCTGTCTCCACACTTTCCACAGGATGTGATCATTATGGAAGATATCGCGCTGCTGAGGGTGAGCAGGGAATCAAGGGAGGGTCTTCTCCAAGCTTGTGGCTTCCGCCCTGGCCCCTATGCAACTCGCCTATGTGCAGCAATGGTGTGTGTGTTCCCACCCCCATGACGGCACAGTGGTGCAGGAAAGTTACCATTAATGGGGCAAGAAACAAAGCAGCTCTGCCAAAGAACCTGCAGCAGTGGATTGCCCAGTATCTCCACGAGAGCTTCCTGGAGATCTCTGAGGCAGATTCTCGTGAAGTGAGGGAGTCAATCGACAGCCTGTTCAGCTGCTCAGAATAGGCATGCGGTGGGAGACCAGCCTGCTTTCTGCAACCCTCCTGCCCCCAACAACTCGCTTCAGCGATTCCCAAAATCAGATCCACTTACCGGGGCCTCCCCTCCTGTTTGCGCTTCGCCAATCTCTGACAGCTGTGACTGGCTAGGTTCCTCCAGGGTAGAAAAGAGCTCCTGGCTGCATGCATCTCTGGCCTTTGAGTCATCCTCTGCCTCTGCGTCTCATAGACTGAGCATGCTCAGTAACACTGCTGAAGCCGGCTGCCCTCACTCTGCCCTCCTCCCTCCACTATTGGCAGACACGGGTCATCTCTGGTTATCTGTAAGTCAGGGAGAGACTCCAACCCACGTGCCATGTTCTTCTCTCCATTGGAAGGTGCCACGGGAGAAAGATAACGTGTCCCCATGGCCACAGAAGCAAAGGATTGCTTGCATTGCAGCATGCTCTCCAGGAACCCTCAAGCCTTCCGTATCAGCTCAGCAGCATCAGAACAGCAGAGTCTGCATTGGAGCAAGGGAAATGCCTGTTTTCCATAGAATCCTTCCCTCAGGGCTGGAGCATTTAGAGCCAAAATCCCTGTGGGAGTTAATGTTGCTCTAGGGTTACCATATTTTAAGTGTCCAAAAAGAGGACACTCCACGGGGCCCCAGCCCTGCCCCAGCCCTGCCCCTTCCCAGCCCTGCCACAACTCCGCCCCCTCCCCTGAACGCTTTGCCCCCTGCCCCTCCCCCTCCCCTGCTTCCCGCGAACATTTGATTCGCGGGAAGCCTGAAGCAGGCAGGCAGCAGGTAAGCTGGGGCAGGGGGGCGTGGCCCAGTCCGGCCCCCCTGGCCGAGTGGCTCCCTACGGCGGCCGGGCGGCCCAGGCCAAAAGGCTCTGGCCCCGGCGTCTCCCGCCCGGCTCGGCTCGGGCCCTGGGGCGCCGGCCCCTGGCCGAGCACCGCCGGCCCCAGCCGAGCACCCCCATCCCCTGTCCCCGCACCGCCAGCCCCGGCCCCCGGCCGAGCACCCCCGGCCCCCGACCGCCGGCCCCGCACCGCCGGCCCCGGCCCCTGGCCCCGCACCGCCAGCCCCTCCCTCCCTATTTTCCCGGACATGTCTGGCTTTTGGGGATTTCCTCCCGGATGGGGATTTGAGGCCCAAAAAGCCGGACATGTCTGGGAAAATCCGGACGTATGGTAACCCTATGTTGCTCTAAACAGAGCTGCCAAGGGGTGTGCAGCTTCTTGACACACCATGTAAAGTGATCAGTTTGTAGATAGGCATAAAGACCTGCACTGATTGCTCTGAGAGGATTCTCCTTAGCAGTTGGGGGAGGCAGGACCTTATTCCTTACCTCTCTTGACAGGGCTGTGTGAGAGCTTATAGAGAGCCAGAGGCAGCTTTCTAGAGGGTTAATTCAGAAATTCCCCATGGAACTCAGGGGCAGCAGCTTACGTCAGGAAGGAGACAGGTGGCTGTTGGATTGACTCTAGGACAAATGCTATGGGATGGCTCGGCTCTCTAATCACCTCTTCACTCTGCTTCTTCCCACACCCCCCCTTGGGGTAAGACCATCACCTCCTCCTTAGCCCTGGGCTGCTGTGTGTGGGCTGGAAAGCAGATAGGGCAGTAGAGAGGTGGCCCACTCAGCCCGTGAATAGGATGATCCATTGCAGCTCAAGACCTCCTGCTTCTCAAAGCCCAGAGGAATGCATGCAGAGGTGAAAGTAAGCCGGTACGGGCCGGTACAGAGGACTGGTAAGAAAAGGAGACTGGCTGAGGGAGGGAGAAGCCTGCCCCCTGTATAAGAACAGTTTAAACTCAACTGTTCCCTGCATGGTTCAGCCCCCCGGGGGTTAGGAGCCGTTTCTGGCATCCTTGTTAATTTCACTCACAGTTGCTGAGGGGAGGATGTGTTTGACCATGGCAGAGGCAGTTCTTTTCTGCCCCCAGGATGAGGGGATCTCTCCAATATACACAACAAATACAAGCATTTGTCTGCACAGCTTAAATCCAGAGCTAATAAAAGCAGGTGGAAGGGGAAAACTACTGTCACATTGGTTTCTCGTCTCCTCCCTCCTCCTCCAGCCAGGCTGCAGACAGTAAGGCTCTGCATTCCTCCCCACCCCCCACTCAGCAGGGGCTCTCCTCTAGGGTCTAGCTTGCAGGGAGCAGGGAGAATGGCTGAGATGCCTGCTGCTGCTTGCAATAGGGGGTGGCAGGTGGGGGCTGCAGCTCCAACGGGAACCACTACCCACAGCAAAGCCGCCCCAGCCCCCGGCTCAGTCCTGGCATGTGGAAGGTGTGAGTGGGCCAGCCCAGCGGGGGCAAGAAAGGGGCCATGGGAAGGACTGGAAGGAGCAAAGCAGCTGCTCCTGCTGCTCTCCCTGTTGTCGTGCCACGCCTTGAGATGAATGTGCTGCACGTCGGCCCTTTCCAAGCCACAATTTCACATATGGCCTGGGATTCCACTGAGTATAAGAAGGTCCCACACATGAAATGAATAGCAAGTTCGCTATTAGAGAAAGTTTTGTCAATTTCAGCCTCTGCACTCTGCAGGCAGGACAAAACAAAAAGAGATCTGAGATTGCACCTGATGTCCTAAGGACATTTCAGGTGTTTAAATCAATATATAAAGAGGGTGGAATGAAAACTACTATTTCTTTCAAAGGAGGCACAATAATTTCCCGGAATAGCCAGTTTTTCCCTCCAATCCCTTTGTGGTTTTGTCTATGGGGGCTATTTGCTTTCCCTGTGAATCTTTAGTTGCTTTAGCAAAATTGCTTTGCCCAAAATAAACCCTGATCATCATGACACATCTTTCCACCATGTTATCCATGTTTTTTGTGTTTTTTTTTTAAAAAAACAGTAACATTTCAAAGAGGATCTGCAAGCAGTTTGGACATCACAACCATGATCCTCTGCTGAGGAGGGAATGGGATAGATTTGAACTTGGAAATGGTTCCTGATTTTGATTGTATTTTTTGTGTATAGGAGATCCCCTCATCCCGGGGGCAGAAAAGACCTGCCCCTGCCATGGTCACACACACACCATTCCCCCATCCCCAACAACAACTGGGAGTGAAATTAACAAGGATGATGCCAGAAATGGCTCCTAACCCCGGGAGCTGAACCGCGCAGGGAACAGCTGAGTTTAAACTGTTCTTATGCAGGGGGCAGGCTTCTCCCTCAGCCAGTCTCCCTGCTCCCTGCTGCAAGCTAGAGGGAAGCCCCTGCAGTCGCTGCTGAGTGCCAGGCAGGGAGAAAGCAGGGAGCCTAGTGTTGGCAGCCTGGCTGGAGGAGGAGGGAAGACACGGAGAAAAATGTGACCGTGAGTTTTCACTTTTTCAGGCTTATTCCAATATTAAAGTTTTATTACAGACAGTATTTTTAGTAGTAGTAGCAGCTTTATTTTCTATATCTATGTCATGCAATGGGAGGGATCCATGAAGTACGTAGGAGAGGTGGGTTGCTTGCAATTGGACCATATGGGTAAGAAATGTAAATTACTTTCACCCCTGCCCAAACCCCAGGGCTCCCAGCCACCTCTGCAGCTGGTAGCTCCGGGGGTGATTTAAAGGGCCCGGGGCTCCTAGGTTCAGCCAGATCCCCGAGACCTTTAAATCCTGATTTAAAAGCCCTGGGATTTAAAGGCCCCACCTCTTCCGGTTGAGGCCCCGCCCCCTCTGCAGGACTCTGGAGTACCGGTAAGTCCTTTAAGTTACTTTCACCCCTGAATGCATGACACTCAGGGCTTGGCTAAACTCGGGACTTCACAGCACTGCCGTGGCAGCGCTGTGAAGCGTGAGTGTAGTCACGCCACCAGCGCTGCGAGAGAGCTCTCGCAGCACTGTATGTACTCCCTCTCCGAGGGGTGTAGCTTGCAGCGCTGCGAGCGAGCGTGCAGCGCTGCAGGCACTGATTACACTGGCGCTTTACAGCGCTGTACTCGCTGCGCTCAGGGGGGTGTTTTTTCACACCCCTGAGTGCAGCAAGTTGCAGCACTGTACAGCGCCAGTGTCATAACTATAAAGGGAAGGGTAACAGCTCTCCTGTATACAGTACTATAAAATCCCTCCTGGCCAGAGACTCCAAAATCCTTTTACCTGTAAAGGGTTAAGAAGCTCAGGTAACCTGGCTGACACCTGACCAAAAGGACCAATAAGGGGACAAGATACTTTCAAATCTTGGTGGGGGGAAGGCTTTTGTTTGTGCTCTTTGTTTTGGGGGTTGTTCGCTCTTGGGACTAAGAGGGACCAGACATCAATCCAGGCTCTCCACATCTTTCTGAACAAGTCTCTCATATTTCAAACTTGTAAGTAAACAGCCAGGCAAGGCGTGTTAGTTTACCTTTGTTTTCTCAACTTGTAAATGTACCTTTTACTAGGGTGTTTACCTCTGTTTGCTGTAACTTTGAACCTAAGGCTAGAGGGGGGTCCTCTGGGCTCTTTAAGTTTGATTACTCTGTAAAGTTATTTTCCATCCTGATTTTACAGAGATGATTTTTACCTTTTTCTTTAATTAAAAGCCTTCTTTTTAAGAACCTGATTGATTTTCCTTGTTTTTAGATCCAAGGGGGTTGGATCTTGATCCACCAGGAGTTGGTGGAAGGGAGGAGGGGGGATGGTTAATTTCTCCTTGTTTTAAGATCCAAGGGGTTTGGATCTGTATTCACCAGGGAATTGGTGAAGAGTCTCTCAAGGCTACCCAGGGAAGGGAATTAGCATAGAGAGTGGTGGCAGCGGACCAGATCTAAGCTGGTAATTAAGCTTAGAAGTTTTCATGCAGGCCCCCACATCTGTACCCTAAAGTTCAGAGTGGGGAAGCAGCCTTGACAGCCAGTGTAGCCAAAGCCTCAGACTGTACTCTGTGACTTCATTAGTCTCACACATGTGAGTGTGGCAGGAGAGGACACTTGTCTGCAAACAGCTTCTTCTGAACTGCTAGGGTGGAGGGAGAGAGAGATCAGATGCCATCTGGCTCCTTAGAAGCTCTGAGGAAGCTCTGGGACGTGGAGAGAGGTCTCTGGATCCTCAGGATGTGCAGGTTAGGAGACATGTGGCTCCTACCTAGTCCACATAGGGGTGCCATTTAGGGGGGGTAGGGGATGGCTTCTGCCCCCCGCTGTGTTTTGGACCAGAAGTCTGCTCACAGTGCATGCCCTACTGCCAGATTGAGCTCCTAATTGCAGAGCAGCTTGAGTGTGGAATGTGATAAGTTCTGTGCTGCTCCTAGCTTCCACCCTTGGGCCAGGGAGTTTGTTTATAAATAGAGGCAGGGTGATTAAGATAACAAAATGCTTGTCATTAAATTAAATTAAGGATCCTTAGATGATCCTGAAAGCATGGCCAGGCACTCCAGTGAAAAGATACAAAACAAAGGGTAGGAATAAATAGTCAGTTTTCAGAATGGAGAGATGTAAATAATGGTGTCCTCCAGGGGTCTGTACTGGACCAGTGCTGTTCAACATATTCCTCAGTGATCTGGAAAAATGGATAAAGAGTGAGGCAGCAAAATTTGCAGATGATATAAAATTACTCAAGATAGTTAAGTCCAAAGCTGACTGCAAGGGGTTACAAAAGGATCTCACAAAAGTGGGTGACTGGGTAAAACAATGGCAAATGAAATTCAGTGTTGATAAATAAATTGCTACCCATCAAGAAAGAGATCTTGGAGTCATTGTGGCTAGTTCTCTGTACACATTTGCTCAATGTGCAGTGGTAATCAAAAAAGCAAACAGAATGTTGAGAATCATAAGAAAAGGGATAGATAATAAGACAGAAAATATCATATTGCCTCTATATACATCCATAGTATGCCCAAATCTTGAATACTGCGTGCAGATCTGGTCACCCCATCTCAAAAAAGATATACTGTATTGGATTTGGAAAAGGTTCAGAGAAGGGCAACAGAAATGATTAGGGTGATGGAACAGCTTCTGTATGAAAAGAGATGAAAAAAGACCGGGACTTTTCAGCTTAGAAAAGAGATGGCTAAGGGCGGATATGACAGAGGTCTATAAAATGATGAATGGTGTGGAGAAAGTAAATAAGGAAGTGTTATTTACTCCTTCATATAACACAAGACCTGGGGGTCACCCAATGAAATTAATAGGCAGCAGATTTAAAACAAACAAAAGAAGTATTTCCTCAGAGTCAACCTGTGGAACTCTTTGCCAGGAAATGTTGTGAAGGCCAAAACTATAACAGGGACCAAAGAGAAACTAGATAAGTTAATGAGAATAGCTCCATCAATGGCTATTAGCCAGGATGGGCAGGGATGCAACAGCATATTCTGCATGTCCCTAGCCTCTGTTTGCCAGACGCTGGGAATGGGTGACACAAAGCCGGGGGGGGGGGGGGGGGGGGGACACAGAAAGTGGTGGAGAGAAGAAGGAAAAAAAGCTGCTGGCATGGAGATATTTATAACCCAGGTGATCTCCCCTCCAGCCCCACCTGCGGCCCCCCAGCACCTCCCCCGAGTGCCCCCGACCCCGATTTGCTTTCCCCCGCCCCCCTGCCCGGCCCCGGAGCAGAGCAGCTCCATGCTGCCACCCTGCAGCAACTGCTGCTGCAAGGTCCTAGTGCCCCCCATCTCACTGCCAGGGCAGACTGACTCTGAGCCTGCCCTTCCCCCTCAGACCCTTTCATTTTCCAATGGGACCCTCCAGTAGCACAGCCCCCCTCCCCGCAGTCACTGCTCCTGCCCCATGCTGGGCAAGGAGGCAGCCCCATCCCTCACCCCCAGTGAGGCTACAGTCAGGGGCAACAGCAGAGGAGGAGGCGCACGCAGCACCCCCCGGCACCCACCACGGCAGGGCCGGCTCCAGGCACCAGGCAACCAAGCTGGTGCTTGGGGCGGCACCTGGAGGGGGGCGGCGCGGCGCTCGGGCCGCCGGGGCCACAGCCGGGCTCGCCGCCCTCCCCGCGGCGCTCTGGCCGCCCTCCCCCCCGCGCCCTCCCCCCGGCTGCCGGGGGGAGAGCGGCGAGCCCCTGCTCGCCGCCCTGCGCTCTGGCCACCGGGGGGGGAGAGCCGAGCCCCAGCTGGGACTCGCCGCCCTCTCGCCGCCCTGCCCCCGCCGCTCTGGCCGCCGGGGGGAGAGCCGAGCCCCCGCCGGGGCTCGCCGCCCTGCCCCCGGCGCTCTGGCCGCCGGGGGGGGGGGAGAGCCGAGCCCCCGCTGGGGCTCGCCGCCCTCTTGCCGCCCTGCCCCCGGCGCTCTGGCCGCGGGGGGGGGGGGGGAGAGCCGAGCCCCCGCCGGGGCTCACCGCCCTCCACCCAGGGCTCCGGCCGCCCTCCCCCCAGCCGCCGGGGGGAGAGCGGAGCCCCCGCCGGGGCTCGCCGCCTTCCCCGGCGCCCTGCCCCCAGCCGCCGGGGGGAGAGCGGAGCCCCCGCCGGGGCTCGCCGCCCCCCCCCCGGGCTCCGCCCCCCCCCCCGCGGGGGGGGGGGCAGCCGGAGGCTTTTTTGCCTGGGGCGGCAAAAAAGCCAGAGCCGGCCCTGCACCACGGGGAAGGCGAGGGAGATTCCTGGACCTGAGAGGGGACCTAGGAGCACATGCAGTGACAGTGGTGGGGGTGAGTGTGCTGCTGGGGGGGTGGGAAAGGGGGGCTCCTCCCCAGAGCTTGCTGCTGCCGGCAGAGAAAGGGCTGGGGGGAGTCCTCCTCTCTGGCCCCTGTCCCGGAGCAGCCTGCCTGCACCCCAAACTCATCCCCAGAGCCCACACCCCCAGTTAGAGCTTTCACCCCCCCACCATACCCTCAACCCTCTGTCCGAGCCCTGAGTCCCTCCAGCACCCCAAACACCTTATCCCCAGTCCCAGCCAGAGCCCTCATCCCCCCACACCCTGACCCTCTGCCCGAGCCCTGAGCCCCTCCAGCACCCCAAACACCTTATCCCCAGTCCCAGCCAGAGCCCTCACCCCCCACACTCCTACTCTCACCCTGAGCCCTTCCCACACCCAAACCTCCCATTCCCTGCCCCAGACAGAGCCCTCACCCCTACTCTCGCCCTGAGCCCCTCCCACACTTCAAACCCCTCATCTGCAGCCACAACCCACTGCCCTCACCCCTGCACCCCATCCCTCTGCACCCCTCCCATTCCCAAACTCCCTCCCAGAGCCTGCACCCCAATCCCCTGCCCCAGTCTACGGCCTGCACCCCAGACCTCCTCCCTCACCCAAACTCCCTCCCAGAGCCTTGGGCGGGTGGGGGGGTGGAGTTTGGGTGGGGGCGGGTTCTGGGCACCACCAAAATTTCTACAAACCTGCCACCCCTGATCCTACCCTGCAAACCTGAACTCCCAGCATTCTCAGGACACATGCTGATCCCTAGTGGCCACTGCTGATATCCAGCACCTCCCTCCTCTCTTAACCTGTGAGTCCCTCTCTGGATTGGAACTGGACTAGAACCAAAGACCATCTTGGAAGCAACATTACCAGCCCAAGCAGTCAAAAATCATGAGTTAGACCCCTCAAAATCACAGGCTATACTGCTGCCACTTCATTGATTCTTCAGCAGCAATTCAGCGGCAGGCCCTTCCCTCCGAGAGGGACTGAGGGACCTGCCACCGAATTGCCGCCAAAGAGCCGGCCCTGGGGGAGGGCGCAATTTTATATTCTTGCCTCTGGCGCAAAAATACCTAGTTACGGCTCTGGGATGGATCACTTGATGTTACTTGTTCTGTTCATTCCCTCTGAAACATCTGGTTTTGGCCACTGTCAGAAGACAGGATACTGGGCTAGATGACCATATGGCCATTCTGATATTCTTATATATAACCCAGATGTATCTGTCCCCCATTGTAACCCACTAGATCCTACTCCCCTCCCAGAGCTGGGATAGAACCCAGGAGTCCTAATGGGGTCTCTCTCTCCGCAGTTAGTAACAAAGTAAGAATATACATTAAAATTTTAACCAGTGTCCCTTAAGTGACTTGCCACAAGATGTCAGAACACGTTAGTATTAGAACTCAGTGGGTCTAATATTTATTTAATTTTCTCAGGGCCAGCCCACAACATTTTGGCACCTGAGGCAGGGAGCTCAAGTGACACCCTCCATTCCCCCTCGCTTGGGCCAAAACTTTGAAAGGTCTCAATTCTGCCTTCTTCCTGTTCTACTCCTCTCATGGTACTGCTCTACTACCTACCCCAATAAAGGAGAACTAACAACTTAAAATGCCTTGTTCAAAAATTTTAAGTAACACTTAACTTTCAAGTATCAGGGGGTAGCCGTGTTAGTCTGTATCTACAAAAACAACAAGGAGTCTGGTGGCACCTTAAAGACTAACAGATTTATTTGGGCATAAGCTTTAGTGGGTAAAAACCTCACTTCTGCACCGAAGAAGTGAGGTTTTTACCCACTAAAGCTTATGCCCAAATAAATCTGTTAGTCTTTAAGGTGCCACCAGACTCCTTGTTGTTTTTGACTTAACTTTCAAATGCCTGAACAGCAAATGTAACTTTTCTTGTCTGCATAGTAAACACTGGCATTTTTATCTGTTTGAATAATCAAAGTGGTGCTTTCCGTGCCTTCTTGGTTGCAAAGATTTGAACTGCTTCCTGAAGGTCCATAGTCTGGGCCAGCTCATGCTCTATTGAGATGGTAGCAAGGCCGACCAGCCTCTCCTGTGTCATTGTGGAGCGTAGATGTGTTTTTATTAACTTCAGCTTGGAGAAGCTGCGTTCTCCACTGGCAACTGTTACAGGAAGGGTTAGAAATATGCAAAAGCATTTGGAAAGAGGGTGGTCATCTTATTTGTGCATATATATTCCAGAACAGCCTTTGGAGTTGATCCTGCTGAAATGTATCTTGAAAGGGCTTTCAGTTCATCACCTAAATCACTCGCATCAATATCGCACATGTCATCATGTGTCAACACTGTCTCTAGTGCCCTGCATTGCTGGTGTAGGTCTTCTTCAGGTACAGTGAGGAGTTTTGGAATATCATATAACATCCCAAATATACTGCTGTGTTCCTTGAGCTGCATGAAATGTTCTTCAACTGACTGTATTGCACAATCTAGCACAGGGGTCTCAAGCCCACGGAGCTCTTCCCTGCGGCCTGCCAAGCTCCTCGCGCCCCCCCCCCCCAAGTTCTTTTATATGGCAGCTAAGCTCCCTGCTTGCTGCTCCCCAATGTTTGGGGCCGGGTCTCTCCCCCAGCCGTGCTTCCCACCCCCACTAAGATATAACCGCATTTGCTCCAATCCCTCAGATAGAGACAAGCACCTACAAGATCTCTATCAAGCATTCTTAAAACTACAATACCCACCTGCTGAAGTGAAAAAACAGATTGACAGAGCCAGACGAGTACCCAGAAGTCACCTCCTACAAGACAGGGCCAACAAAGAAAATAACAGAACACCACTAGCTGTCACCTTCAGCCCCCAACTAAAACCTCTCCAGCGCATCATCAGAGATCTACAACCTATCCTGAAAGATGATCCTTTACTCTCACAGATCTTGGGAGACAGACCTGTCCTCGCTTACAGACAACCCCCCAACCTAAAGCAAATACTCACCAGCAACCACACATCACTGAACAAAAACACTGACCCAGGAACCTATCCTTGTAACAAAGCCCGATGCCAACTCTGTCCACATATCTATTCAAGTGACATCATCATAGGGCCTAAGCACATCAGCCATACCATCAGGGGCTCGTTCACCTGCACATCTACCAATGTGATATATGCCATCATGTGCCAGCAATACCCCTCTGCCATGTACATTGGCCAAACCGGACAGTCTCTAAGCAAAAGAATTAATGGACACAAATCTGACATCAGGAATCATAATACTCAAAAACCAGTGGGAGAACACTTTAACCTGTCTGGTCATTCTATGACAGACCTGCGGGTGGCTATCTTACAACAGAAAAACTTCAAAAACAGACTCCAACGAGAGACTGCTGAGCTGGAATTGATATGCAAACTAGACACAATCAACTCAGGATTAAATAAAGACTGGGAATGGCTGAGCCATTACAAACATTGAATCTATCTCCCCTTGTAAGTATTTTCACACTTGCTTCTTATCAAACTGTCTGTACTGAGCTATCTTGATTATCACTTCAAAAGTTTTTTTTCTCTTACTTAATTGGCCTCTCAGAGTTGGTAAGACAACTCCCACCTGTTCATGCTCTCTGTATGTGTGTATATATATCTCCTCAATATATGTTTCACTCTATATGCATCCGAAGAAGTGGGCTGTAGCCCACGAAAGCTTATGCTCTAATAAATTTGTTAGTCTCTAAGGTGCCACAAGTACTCCTGTTCTTTCTTTACAGGTGGCAGCCATTGCCCACGTGCTATCTTGAATGTCCCCAGGAAGACTTCTTATGTGGATTGGAGTCTCCCAAAGTCCATTGTCAGTTAGGTGTTTCTTGACTGGGCACTTAACTTGCAAATGCCTTTCTCAAGAAGCTGACCGAATGCTTTACTAAGGCTTCTTAGAATCAAAACACATTGAGATACAAGTACATAGCCAATATTTA
This sequence comes from Emys orbicularis, assembly GCF_028017835.1. Lineage (NCBI taxonomy): Eukaryota > Metazoa > Chordata > Testudines > Emydidae > Emys > Emys orbicularis. Next base: position 49,833,854 of record NC_088692.1, read on the forward strand.
TAACTTTAACTACAAAAATGGTACACACATACAGACAGCATAATCATAACTATCAAATCATAACCTTTCCATAGACATCTTACATGACAACCTTTGTACAAGATTTGCTGCAAATATATAACAGTGGTTGCAACAATGATCTATATGGTCACAGGTTATGTCAGTAACGTCACAGTCTCTCTCTCCCAGGGCTGACCATCCAGGAGGTGGAAGATCTGTGGTGCTGGGACTGGCACCAGGATAGCAGGCTCCTGGGCTACAGGAACACAGCCAGAGTGGGGTAGGTAAGGACACTCTGCCAGGGCTGGCTGGGTGCCCTGCAGTGGCTGCCTCCTGAAGACAAGACAAGAGCCCACTCCTTATTTCCATCTCAGAGTTCCCTATCCAGCCCCCATGGGAGAGGCTAGTACTAAAGGTCCCACATTGGAGCCTCGCTAGATGCCATGATTTGTGTATCTGACATGAATCCATTGCTTCATTGCATAAGGTGAATCCCCGGGTGGGTGAGTTAAAGTAGGATTGTATCAGAGGGGTAGCCGTGTTAGTCTGAATCTGTAAAAAGCAACAGAGGGTCCTGTGGCCACAGGACCCTCTGTTGCTTTTTAAAGTAGGATTGTGGCTCTCGGTGGCTCTCTGCTCCTTGTCCCCCTGGCTGATACCTGAAGGTCTGAGAGGAGAGCACTGGGTGAGTGAGTCACTATTGCCTGGCTAGACACTTGCTAGATTCCCTGCTCCCTGTAGAAGCAAAGAAAGGAGGTGGGGTTTGCCCAATGCCATCACCAGTCAGGACGTAGAATGCCTCAACCTGGGAACTGGGTAGGGGACACAGTAAGCTCCAAAACCACTATGGACCATATGCGTCCATCTCATGTCTCCAGACCAGGCCAGGGAATGGCAGTGTGTCTGGACCTCAGCCACTGTTCCAAAGAAGCCCACTGTCACTGACCCAAATTGCGGCTACTTGATGCAGAAGTAGAAAATCAAAGATTCCCTTTTGCACGAGTGCGGTGAGAACATCCACACCCTCGAACACCCCATAACACAGTGCCCCAGAATTGGAGTCCAAGGTGAAATGGGGGATCTCCACACTGTCACAGAGGAGGCCTTGGAATGGCTCCTGGATCTGCAAGTGCATCTACAGATACCCCATGAGAGAGACTGTGCACTTGTCCCCCCCCCCACACAAGCTGAATTGCTGCCCCAGAACAAAAGATTCACAGGAGTGTCTATGTGGTGGGGACTGGGACCTAAGTCTCCATGTTCGTGTCACGTTGCAGTTTGGATTCCCCAGGGAAGAAGCCCAGAAGCTGCAGCTGCCAGACCCAGCTACTAGAGAAATCGCTCAGTTGGGGGAATAGACCTTTGGTCTGTCAGCTCCAACCCCCCATGCCTCTAGCCACTGAGGTGCAGGAGATCTCTGTGAAGGAAGCTGTGGGGCTGGGAGGGGATTAGAGACAGGGCCCAGCTTGTGGGTGGGATCCTATTGGCTGTGTCTGGAGCAATGTGTAGCCTCTTCTATGGGAAGTGCCCAGGGGTCAGTGGGGCCTGAATCTCTCATGCTCCTTTGTTTTCTTTGGGCATCACAGGAGATGTCTGAGGAGCTTCCCTTGAACTCTGTGCCCAGCGCCATCCTCTTTAACTCATGGTGGTGTAGCGGGCTGATTACCCTGCTCCTGCCCTGAAGGGCTTAAAACAGCCCTGGGGGGTTTGTGGCTGAGAGCTGCTAAGCTGGGCCGACTGGGAAGTGGCTGCAGCTGGGCCATGCCCCAATCAGGCCACAGCTGGCCTGTATAAAAAGGCTGTGAGCCAAGATCCCAAGTAATCTCTCTCTGCACTCAGAGAGAGAAGGGCCTGGTTGCTAGAGACAGGGTACCTGAGTGGAGCAGGGCTGGGGAAAGGGAAGAAGGAGGATGCGGGGAACTACAGGCCAGTCAGCCTCACCTCAGTCCCTGGAAAAATCATGGAGCAGGTCCTCAAGGAATCAATTATGAAACACTTAGAGGAGAGGAAAGTGATCAGGAACAGTCAGCATGGATTCACCAAGGGCAAGTCATGCCTGATTAACCTAATTGCCTTCTATGATGAGATAACTGGCTCTGTGGATGAGGGGAAAGCAGTGGATGTGTTATTCCTTGACTTTAGCAAAGCTTTTGATACGGTCTCCCACAGTATTCTTGCTGCCAAGTTAAAGAAGTATGGGCTGGATGAATGGACTGTAAGGTGGATAGAAAGCTGGCTAGATTGTCGGGCTCAACGGGTAGTGATCAATGGCTCCATGTCTAGTTGGCAGACGGTTTCAAGTGGAGTGCCCCAAGGGTCGGTTCTGGGGCCAGTTTTGTTTAATATCTTTATTAATGATCTGGAGGATGGTGTGGACTGCACTCTCAGCAAGTTTGCAGATGACACTAAACTGGGAGGTGTGGTAGATACACTGGAGGGTAGGGATCGGATACAGAGGGACCTAGACAAATTAGAGGATTGGGCCAAAAAAAACCTGATGAGGTTCAACAAGGACAAGTGCAGAGTCCTGCACTTAGGACGGAAGAATCCTATGCACTGCTACAGACTAGGGAGCGAATGGCTAGGTAGCAGTTCTGCAGAAAAGGACCTAGGGGTCACAGTGGACGAGAAGCTGGATATGAGTCAACAGTGTGCTCTTGTTGCCAAGAAGGCTAACGGCATTTTGGGCTGTATAAGTAGGGGCATTGCCAGCAGATTGAGGAATGTGATCGTTCCCCTTTATTCGACATTGGTGAGGCCTCATCTGGAGTACTGTGTCCAGTTTTGGGCCCCACACTACAAGAAGGATGTGGAAAAATTGGAAAGAGTCCAGCGGAGGGTGACAAAAATGATTAGGGGTCTGGAGCACATGACTTATGAGGAGAGGCTGAGGGAACTGGGATTGTTTAGTCTGCAGAAGAGAAGAATGAGGGGGGATTTGATAGCTGCTTTCAGCTACCTGAATGGGGGTTCCAAAGAGGATGGAGCTCGGCTGTTCTCAGTGGTGGCAGATGACAGAACAAGGAGGAATGGTCTCAAGTTGCAGTGGGGGAGGTCTAGGTTGGATATTAGGAAACATTATTTCACTAGGAGGGTGGTGAAGCACTGGAATGCGTTACCTAGGGAGGTGGTGGAATCTCCTTCCTTGGAGGTTTTTAAGGCCCGGCTTGACAAAGCCCTGGCTGGGATGATTTAGTTGGGAATTGGTCCTGCTTTGAGCAGGGGGTTGGACTAGATGACCTCCTGAGGTCCCTTCCAACCCTGATATTCTATGATTCTATATTCTATGAGAGGAGCTGGGGAGCTCCAGCCTGGAAAGCCCCAGGCTGTGGCCTAACAATGGGCTAAAAGTTTCTGAGGGTTGCAGAGAGCAGCCCAGGGGTAGGCCCAGGCAGCAGGTCTAAACCCAACCTTGCCAGTGATGAGTAGGCTGATACTGCAGTCTGCCCCAGGGTGTGGGGCTAGATGATGACTGGTAGTAGCCTTATACTGAGGTGAGGTGGGAATAGTGGGTGGGGGGGTCCCTGGGGAGGGGAGACCCTAAGACTGAGGGGTTACTGCCGGGGGCAGCACCCCAGGTAAAAGGGCACCAGGGTCCAGGGAGGGACATGGGGGGGGGGGGGCAGAGGACAGGTGGATCACTGACCTGCAGAGGGTGCTCCAGAGCTGGAATGAGCTAATTCCCAGAAGTCACCAGCAGGAGGTGCTGCAGTGGTGAGTCCGCTCCTCTACAGGTGGCCATGTGCAACTCAGGTTCCAGGGCCCCCCACCTGGTCCCCTAACCGCAGTGCTGCTCAGGCCCAGAGCCAGGAGTCCCTGTCCCTCCCACTCCCAGGTCACCTCCCACCAGTGGCTGTTCCCCTCCTTTTGCAGAGCAGGTGGGAACAGTCCTGCTGTCCTGGCTGGGGGGTTGATTTGACTCCAGCAGTATTGGATGGCTATGGGAGAGGATGGCAGGAGGGGTCATACAGCAGGGTCCAGTGATGGGAACAGGGTTGTACTGCAGTCCTGCCACTGAGTGGCAACGTGACCTTGGCCAGGTCACTCTCCCGCCTGGTGCCTCACTTTCCCCATCTTTGAAGTGGGGATAATCCTGACCCACATTTAGAAAGTGTTTGATACTCTGCTCTTGCTTCCCAAATCCCTGCCCTCCTTGCCCCACACAGGCCTCTGACCTATTGCTCAAACTTCCATGCCCATGTTAATGCCTGTGTCACCCCCAACTGCAAGGTCTCATGCACAGTCTCCTGCTAGCAAACTGAAGCTGCCCCTACATCTGGAACAGGAATCGCAGTTCTTGTGCGCTGCCCTGCATGGAGTGTTGCCCATGGGCATGGGAAAGGCCAACACCCATGTCAAGGCTGTATCCCTACTTTGAACTTTAGGGTACAAATGTAGGGGCCTGCATGAAAACTGCTAAGCTTATCTACCAGCTTAGCTCTGGTCCCGCTGCCACCATTCTCGATGGATTCCCTCCCTGGGAAGCCTTGAGAAACCTTTCACCAATTTCCTGGTGAATACAGATCCAAACTGCTTGGATCTTAAACAAGGAGAGATTGACCCTTCCCCCCTCCTTCCTTTCACCAACTCCTGGTGAATACAGATCCAAACCCCCTTTGGATCTTAAAACAAGGAGAAATCAATCAGGTTCTTAAAAAGAAGGCTTTTAATTAAAGCAAAAGGTAAAAATCATCTCTGCAAAATCAGTATGGAAAATAACTTTACAGGGTAATCAAACTTAAAGAGCTCAGAGGAATCCCCTCTGTCTTAGGTTCAAAGTATAGCAAACAAGATAAGCACTCTGGTAAAAGGTACATTTACAAGCTGAGAAAACAAAGTAAATCTAAGACGCCTTGCCTGGCTTTTACTTACAATTTTGAAATAAGAGAAACTTGTTTAGAAAGATGGGGAGAACCTGGATTGATGTCTGGTCCCTCTCAGTCCCAAGAGCGAACAACCCCTTAAACAAAGGACACACACAAAAGCCTTTCCCCCCCCAAGATTTGAAAGTATCTTGTCCCCTTATTGGTCCTCTGGGTCAGGTGTCAGCCAGGTTACCCGAGCTTCTTAACCCTTTACAGGTAAAAGGATTTTAGAGTCTCTGACCAGGAGGGACTTTAGTACTGTACACAGTATGGCTGTCACCCTTCCCTTTATAGTTATGACAACCCACATCCAGGTAGATCATCAACCTACTCCTCTGTCCCAGGAGCAGGAAGGCCTCTGGTCCTTGCTCTCTTCGATAGCTGGAGCTGCTGAGGTGGGGGCAGGGTGGGCAGAGATTGGCCACAGGATTAATAAATTGTCAGGGGGAGACTCCCCCTCTGTGGGAGATTATCCCTCTGTGGGGAATCCCTTCCTTGCAGATGCTGTGCTTTGGTTCCTGGACTCTGCTAGGCAGCCCAGCTCCCATCCCTAGCAGCTTGGCTGTTCCATACCCTGCTGTGTAGCAGACCCTCTGCAGAGAGCTGCTCTGGGCAAGGACTGCAGCTGTCACCCTGGCAGGTGTCTCCCCAGGTTTCATAACCCTGACCCATGGTCTCCTTCAAATGGCAGGCTCTGAACAAGGCCTGCACAGAACATGGATGCCATGCTGAAGAGCCTGCTGACAGCAACCTCCAGCACAAACTCTCACCCATCTTGGAGGTGAGCATAATGGGGAGGGGCAGCAAGAATTTGACCTTAACCCTGGGGAGGCTTGGAAATGAGAGACTGGATGATCCATGTTTCCACTGTGTCCTGCTACCTGAGAGTCCACTAGGCCACCCTTGGTCAGGGCAGTCAGTGCAGTGTTGGGGCCTTCCTCCTTCAGGGACACAGGGAAGGTGCTGAGGCTTTAAGACAGGGCTCAGCCTGGTTCTGTTGAGCACTAACTACAAGGCCCCAGGCCAGCTATGGGAGTGAAAGCATCAGACTCCTGTAAGGTCCAGGAAAAGGTCCTCCGAGAAGAGCACTGGCTCCTTCCTAGGGAACTGTTGAGATTCACCAGGAGGGAATTAGCCCTTCTCTCCCATGGACAAAGACTATTGTAAGGAGCAGGGGGTTGTCCTTTGTCCAACAGAGACTTGTTCTAGGTCTCACCCACAAACCTGGGAGAGAGCTGGGAACTTGACTGGATCCCACCCCAGAACTTCCCCTGGTACACTCTTTCCCCTCCTCCCTTGGCTATTTTCTCTGGGTCTATGAACATGAAACAAATAGGAATTTCTTCTCCATCTTTGAGGTTCTGCTCAGGACACACAGAACCATAAGCCACTGTTACCCCGCTGCCTCAGCAGGTGAGAGCTTTGCTGCTGCCAAGCTGTGTCAGCTGCCAGACACGCCAGCCTCTCTGACTTCCCAGCAAACTCTTCAAGACTCTGCCAGACTAAAACTTGCCTTGCAGGTAACAATCAGTGAACCCCAGTCAGGGCCAGCTCTAACTTTTTGGCCGCCCCAAGCAAAAAAAAAAGTGCCGCCCTCCATAGCGCCGCCATAACACACACCCTCAGCACTGCGACAACACCCCCCGCGGAGCGCCGCAGAGCGCCGCGCCACCGAACTCCCCTGCCGAACCCCCCAGTCGCCCGTGGAGTGCTGCGCCACCAAACCCCCCAGCCCCCCGCGGAGCGCCGTGCAGCTGGAACCCCCCCCCCCCCACGGAGCGCCGCGGAACACGCCCCCCCACGGAGCACTGCCGAACGCCGTGCTGCCAAACCCCCCCCGCCGAGCGCTGCCAAACCCCCCAGTGCCCCGCGGAGCGCCGCTGAACCCCCCAGCTGAACCCCTCAGCGCCCCGCGGAGCGCCGCGCCGCTGAACCCCCAGCTCCCCGCGGATCGCCGCGCAGCCGAACACCCCCCCCCCCCACCATGGAGCGCCACGGAACACCCCCCCCCACCATGGAGTGCCGCCGAACTCCGTGCCTCCAACCCCCCCGCCGAGCACTGCCGAACCCTCCAGTCCCCTGCGGAGCGCCGCGCAGCCGAACACCCCACCCCCTGGGGAGCACAGTGCTGCTGAACCCCCCCCCCCGCCACCACACACACCGAGCACCGCGCTGCCAAACACCGCCGAGCCGCGCTGCCGAACACCCCCGCCCCGCCAAGCGCCCCGCCGCTGCTGAATCCCACCCCCCAATGCCCCCCGCGCGCCCAGCCGCTGAAACAAAAACAACCCAGCGCCGACCGACCAAACCCCCCCCAAAAAAAGTCCTGAGCGCCCCCCGCCACCCCAAGATTGGCCGCCCCTTACCAGGTGCCGCCCCAAGCACGTGCTTGGTCGGCTGGTGCCTGGAGCCGGCCCTGACCCCAGTTCCCCAGAGACATCCCCCTGTAGTGTCCAGTCCCCTTACTGGACACTCACAGAAATTATTAGTTTTGCTGCCTCAAAAGAGACAACCTAACAGGCTGAGGTTTGCTCTATCTGGAGAGGAGACTCACACCTCACTTGAACACACAGCACTGAGATGATTTGGGAAGTGGCGTAAGAAAGAACAGAGATTTAGGTGATATTAAGCAAGAGGAAGAGACACGTTTGGTTACAAACAAAACAAAACAAAACATGCTTTGTAGTGACTAAAACTGAATCTTAGCAAGTCATATTCTTTGCCTCAGCAGTTTCCAGACTAACTTCAAGTCACCAGCATCTCCAGCCCTCCTGGCCAGAGGACCCAACATTTCCGGAATCAAAGGGTGCTGTTCTGCCCGCTCCCTCGTGATGGAGAACTCAAATGTCTTTTGCTCTACTTCTATTACCCAAAGTCCATTGTCTGCTTCCAGAGCCAGGAAAGTTCCTGGGGAGCAGACTTGGTCCTCTGGTGTGCTCCCCACACTGCCACTTGTTAGCTTGGTTGCTTTGTTTACCTTTGATGTCAATGTACTTTCATTGCCTATGGCTTACAAAGCTTGATCCAGACAGATGAATCCACATTCCTGTCTCTAAGCCAAACTTGTTTATCAAGTCTGACCCCAAAACATAGTTTAAGAACCTATATCCAGCACACGTACACAACTCATTATACCCCACCTACATCACACAAGGATATTCTTGACCAGCATGTTCTCCGTTTTCCTAACAGACCTTATTTGATATCCGTTTATCTGGAAGAATAATTCTCTATTGAATCGGTTGATTTAATTGCTTAGTCTTTGGGGTTCAGACCTTCTGTTCACCTCCTGGGGTGCCTGGACCCTGATTGTCACATTTGTCTTCCAGGCTCTTTCCCAGCCTCTCACACATGAAACCTGCAGCCAGCCCAGCTCAAGGAGCAGTGAGGACAGGTGATCTCATCCTGTCAAACCAAGCAACGTGGGTCTCATTGAGGCTCAGATGGAAGATCCCATGCATCTCCCGGAGGTGAGAACTGTTCACTCTTCTGGGCACTTGGGGCTTTTGTGACAAAGAGGGGGCTCCTGCTACATAGCCTGGCTGGCGGCTTTCCCTATCCTTTCGATCCCAACCTTGGACAGAGACCTATTTGTCATCATGACATACTTATTTTTTTCCCCCGAGGATGTGTCTGGGATCCTGGAGACTTTCCTGCAGGAGGTTTGAGTGGGGAGCGATCACTCACTGTCATGACACATGGGTCTTCCACCCAGGTATGCAGGGTTCATGGGAGCAGCCGCACTCCAGCCTTCCATCTGGAAGCCTTACCTAGGACCCATGAAGTCCAGCCTCAGGTTCAGGCTCCACCCCTGAGGCCTATTGGCAGAGTCCCAGAGCAGCTAATTGGCCCCTGGGCCCTCCTTAACCCATCAGCAGGAACAGGAAGCTGTCTGAACACCCGAGCTCTTCCCTCTTCTGGACTGTGTGCTACCTGTTCCTGCTCCCACTCCCCCAGTTTGATTTCCTGGCATCCAGACTCGGTGTGACTCGTTGCATCTGATTTGTGGTTCTGATCACAAGTTTCTTTTGCTTCTGGTCTTCCAGTATCCTGACCCAGCTGATGCTCGACTCCTGTCTTGTGAGTGTGAATTCTGGCTCTGACCACTAGGTCTGGCTGCCCATGACCTGATCGTGACACTGACTTTTGTACAATTTCTCCAATGCCCCTTTCTGCTCTCCAGCTCTGCTCCCTCCAGCAAGACACACCAATACATCCCTTGGCTCCCAGAGTCCTGGTTGCCTGCTATTCAAGGGATGAAGGGTAGTGCTTGTACTGCCCCCAACCCCACCCCAGCTGCATTTCCTATGGGAATCTCCCTAGGGCAGAGGAGAAATCTCCTCTTCTCTTAAAATCAGTCCTAGCAGTCTTTCCACCCACCCTGGCATCAGCTGAGATACTTGATTTGCCTGGGATCAGAAACCACTTTAGAAGCCCTTGGCGTGTGGGTGTAAGTGGGGGCAGAGGCAGTTTCCAATGGTGGACACCACCCTGTCTTTCTATGGTCTGACTAGAGCTCACCATGCATCCTGGAGCTGAACACCAGATGGGAGCTGATAGATTGTCCTTGGTGGGCCATGTCCTTATGTGTGATGGAGCTGTGTGCCAGAGAGGGCCAGGAGCAGATGCACCACATATGGCCAGGAATGGGCTAAACAGCCTGTAATGCTAGGTGAGTAAAACCATGGCCACATACAGTCCCAGTGGGCATCCCTGTGGATTGAATTTGGTCCTTCGCTACCAAGAGCACAACTCAGTCCAACTTGAGTCATGACAATGGTTACCTCTGCCAGCCCCTCTGAGGTGCATCAGTATTATCCCTGTTAGCTGGGGCCCAGGGATGGAAAGCAACTGGCTGCAAGGTCACCCACAATGTCACTGACAGAGGCAGGACTGAAGCACAGCTCCAACCACTAGACCACACTTCCAAAACCAGAGAACCCAGGAGCCCTGACTCTGAAAGCCAGTCCTTAAATGACAAGACCAAACTCCCTCCCATTCAGGAAGCCATAGAAGGGACCATCTGCTGAGCCCCCTCTGTAATGCCACTATCAGAGACCATCACTAGTGGGTGCCAAATGACTGAGCAGGGGGCTCCTTGAGAGACTCCTAGGGACTGCCCAGTCATGTTTGACTGTGACCCTCTGGGAGCCATGCAAAGAATGCAGCACTGATGAGACTTAGATTTCCAGAAAGCCTTTGACAAGGTCCCTCACCAAAGGCTCTTATGTAAATTAAGTTGTCATGGGATAAGACATGTGAGGAGACTAGGCTAACCTAGTGAGGAGGGCTTTAAACTAGGTTCGACGGGGACAGGTGAGCAAAGCCCGCAGGTAAGTGGGGAACATGGAGACCTGGGAGATGGGTCGGAAACGAGAGGGAGTGTGGGCTATATTGGCAGAGACAAAGGAGGGTCAGGACAAAACTGGGAGGAAAGATCAAACCAGTATCTTAGATGCCTATATACAAATGCGAGAAGTATGGGTAATAAGCAGGAAGAACTGGAAGTGCTAATAAATAAATACAACTATGACATTGTTGGCATCACTGAAACTTGGTGGGATAATACACATGATTGGAATGTTGGTGTGGATGGATACAGCTTGCTCAGGAAGGATAGACGGGGAAAAGGGAGGAGGTGTTGCCTTATATATTAAAAATGTACACACTTGGACTGAGGTAGAGATGGACATAGGAGATGGAAGTGTTGAGAGTCTCTGGGTTAGGCTAAAAGGGGTAAAAAACAAGGGTGATGTCATGCTAGGAGTCTACTACAGGCCACCTAACCAGGTGGAAGAGGTGGATGAGGCTTTTTTTAAACAACTAACAAAATCATCCAAAGCCCAAGATTTGGTGGTGATGGGGGACTTCAACTATCCGGATATATGTTGGGAAAATAACACAGCGGGGCACAGACTATCCAACAAATTCTTGGACTGCATTGCAGACAACTTTTTATTTCAGAAGGTTGAAAAAGCTACTAGGGGGGAAGCTGTTCTAGACTTGATTTTAACAAATAGGGAGGAACTCGTTGAGAATTTGAAAGTAGAAGGCAGCTTGGGTGAAAGTGATCATGAAATCATAGAGTTTGCCATTCTAAGGAAGGGTAGAAGGGAGAACAGCAAAATAGAGAGAATGGATTTCAGGAAGGCGGATTTTGGTAAGCTCAGAGAGCTGATAGGTAAGGTCCCATGGGAATCCAGACTGAGGGGAAAAACAACTGAGGAGAGTTGGCAGTTTTTCAAAGGGACACTATTAAGGGCCCAAAAGCAAGCTATTCCGCTGGTTAGGAAAGATAGAAAATGTGGCAAAAGACCACCTTGGCTTAACCACGAGATCTTGCATGATCTAAAAAATAAAAAGGAGTCATACAAAAAATGGAAACTAGGACAGATTACAAAGGATGAATATAGGCAAACACAGGAATGCAGGGGCAAGATTAGAAAGGCAAAGGCACAAAATGAGCTCAAACTAGCTACGGGAATAAAGGGGAACAAGAAGACTTTTTATCAATACATTAGAAGCAAGAGGAAGACCAAAGACAGGGTAGGCCCACTGCTTAGTGAAGAGGGAGAAACAGTAACAGGAAACTTGGAAATGGCAGAGATGCTTAATGACTTCTTTGTTTCGGTCTTCACCGAGAAGTCTGAAGGAATGCCTAACATAGTGAATGCTAATGGGAAGGGGGTAGGTTTAGCAGATAAAATAAAAAAAGAACAAGTTAAAAATCACTTAGAAAAGTTAGATGCCTGCAAGTCACCAGGGCCTGATGAAATGCATCCTAGAATACTCAAGGAGCTAATAGAGGAGGTATCTGAGCCTCTAGCTATTATCTTTGGAAAATCATGGGAGACGGGAGAGATTCCAGGAGACTGGAAAAGGGCAAATATAGTGCCCATCTATAAAAAGGGAAATAAAAACAACCCAGGAAACTACAGACCAGTTAGTTTAACTTCTGTGCCAGGGAAGATAATGGAGCAAGTAATTAAGGAAATCATCTGCAAACACTTGGAAGGTGGTAAGGTGATAGGGAACAGCCAGCATGGATTTGTAAAGAACAAATCATGTCAAACCAATCTGATAGCTTTCTTTGATAGGATAACGAGTCTTGTGGATAAGGGAGAAGCTGTGGATGTGGTATACCTAGACTTTAGTAAGGCATTTGATACGGTCTCGCATGATATTCTTATCGACAAACTAGGCAAATACAATTTAGATGGGGCTACTATAAGGTGGGTGCATAACTGGCTGGATAACCGTACTCAGAGAGTTGTTATTAACGGTTCCCAATCCTGCTGGAAAGGCATAACGAGTGGGGTTCCGCAGGGGTCTGTTTTGGGACCGGCTCTGTTCAATATCTTCATTAACGACTTAGATATTGGCATAGAAAGTACGCTTATTAAGTTTGCGGATGATACCAAACTGGGAGGGATTGCAACTGCTTTGGAGGACAGGGTCATAATTCAAAATGATCTGGACAAATTGGAGAAATGTTCTGAGTTAAACAGGATGAAGTTTAACAAAGACAAATGCAAAGTGCTCCACTTAGGAAGAAAAAATCAGTTTCACACATACAGAATGGGAAGAGACTGTCTAGGAAGGAGTACGGCAGAAAGGGATCTAGGGGTTATAGTGGACCACAAGCTAAATATGAGTCAACAGTGTGATGCTGTTGCAAAAAAAAGCAAACATGATTCTGGGATGTATTAACAGGTGTGTTGTGAGCAAGACACGAGAAGTCATTCTTCCGCTCTACTCTGCTCTGGTTAGGCCTCAGCTGGAGTATTGTGTCCAGTTCTGGGCACCGCATTTCAAGAAAGATGTGGAGAAATTGGAAAGGGTCCAGAGAAGAGCAACAAGAATGATTAAAGGTCTTGAGAACATGACCTATGAAGGAAGGCTGAAAGAATTGGGTTTGTTTAGTTTGGAAAAGAGAAGACTGAGAGGGGACATGATAGCAGTTTTCAGGTATCTAAAAGGGTGTCATAAGGAGGAGGGAGAAAACTTGTTCACCTTAGCCTCTGAGGATAGAACAAGAAGCAATGGGCTTAAACTGCAGCAAGGGAGGTCTAGGTTGGACATTAGGAAAAAGTTCCTAACTGTCAGGGTGGTTAAACACTGGAATAAATTGCCTAGGGAGGTTGTGGAATCTCCATCTCTGGAGATATTTAAGAGTAGGTTAGATAAATGTCTATCAGGGATGGTCTAGACAGTATTTGGTCCTGCCATGCGGGCAGGGGACTGGACTCGATGACCTCTCGAGGTCCCTTCCAGTCCTAGAATCTATGAATAATCTAAGAGGGAAGATCCTTTCATGGATTGAGAACTGGTTAAAAGACAGGGAACAAAGGGTAGGAATAAATGGTAAATTTTCAGAAGGGAGAGGGGTAACTAGTGGTGTTCCCCAAGGGTCAGTCCTAGGACCAATCCTATTCAACTTATTCATAAATGATCTGGCGAAAGGGGTAAACAGTGAGGTGGCAAAGTTTGCAGATGATACTAAACTGCTCAAGATAGTTAAGACCAAAGCAGACGGTGAAGAACTTCAAAAGATCTCACAAAACTAAGTGATTGGGCAACAGAATGGCAAATGAAATTTAATGTGGATAAATGTAAAGTAATGCATATTGGGGGAAAAAATAACCCCAACTATGCATACAATATGATGGGGGATAATTTAGCTACAATTAATCAGGAAAGAGATCTTGGAGTCATCGTGGATAGTTCTCTGAAGACATCCATGCAGTGTGTAGTGGCAGTCAAAAAAGCAAACAGGATGCTAGGAATCATTTAAAAAGCGATAGAGAATAAGATGGAGAATATATTATTGCCCTTTGTGGTGGGGTGATGCCTCACCCCCTGAGAAAAAGGCTGGAACCGGCCTCTGAGGCTGCGCAGGCCAGCAGCCAATCAACAGAGGCCTGTTAGGAGCCGATCAAGGCAGAGGCAGCCAATCAGGGTTGGGTTAGGCCCTATATAAAGGCTGCCTAGCAGGAGGAAAGAAAGTCTCTCCCTGACTGCCAAGGGAGGAGGACTGGCTCCTGGGCTGAAAGGTAGCACCTTGGACAGAGCAGTGCTGGGGAAGGGCAGAAGGAGCTGGGGAGCTCCAGCCAAGGAAAACCCCAGGCTGCAGGCCTTGCTACAAAGGGCCGAGCGGGTGCACAGGGCCGAAGGCGAAGCGGCCCAGGGACAAAACTCTGACAAGGGGAGAAAAGGAGGCTGCCGCTAGAGGGTCCCTGGGTCGGGACCCAGAGTAGCTGGTGGGCCTGGGTCCCCCTCTTCCCCCTTGTACTACACCTGGCTCAAGAGGAGCGTGGCCTGATACAGGCTGTGGCGGGTCCCTGTGAAAAAGGGTCTAGACTTTGAGGCTGCAGGTGACCACTAGAACAGGTGCAGATGGAGGACTGCGGCTGACACCAGACCCCCAGAAGGAGGTGAGACCAGAGCAGTGGGCACTGCCGGAGGGCCGTGTCTTGAAGAGGATGCCACCGAGCGGGGAGCAACCCGAGTCCAGACACCAACAGGGGAGCAGACAACGGACGGGACATCACTGGCAGAGGGCGCCCTGCAGAAGACAGCTAATTCCCAGATGTGCCAGCGGGAGGCTCTGCGGTGGTGAGTCCCAACCCCGTCACACCCTTATATAAATCCATGGTATGCCCACATCTTATATAGTGTGTACAGATGTGGTCTCCTCATCTCAAAAAAGATATACTGGCATTAGAAAAGGTTCAGAGAAGGGCAACTAAAATGATTAGGGTCCCATATGAGGAGAGATTAAAGAGGCTAGGACTTTTCAGCTTGGAAAAGGGGGGATATGATAGAGGTGTATATAAAATCATGAGTGGTGTGGAGAAAGTGAATAAGGAAAGTTATTTACTTGTTCCCATAATATAAGAACTAGGGGCCACCAAATGAAATTAATGGGCAGCGGGTTTAAAACCAATAAAAGGAAGTTCTTCTTCACACTGTGCAACTTCTAGCAAGCATAATTCCAGTTTCCTTCCTCAGTGTCCCCCTTCCCAGCTCTGACACCACAGAGCCTTGCCTGTCTCCCTGTTCCCATTTCCCCCCCTTAGCAAAGCATGATTTTAGTTCCCCTACCCCCAGTCCCTGTTCCCATTTCACCCCCCCCCTTACTACTTGATTGACTGCAGACTATATAGTAAAACTTGAGTTTTGTTTAGCTATACTTTAGTTAAATTTCAGTAAAATAATTAGTTAATCTTAACATACTGTAACATGGTTATTTAACTAATTATATCCCACCACCTTAATTAGTTTACACCCAACAAAATTAATTATACAGCAAACAGAAACTATCACAGAACCAGACAGACATTATACAGACAAACACTAGGGAAGTAGAGACTACAGTAATAGAACAATACAGAAATGAAGATTTCACATCCCAGCTATTGATAAGTAAGTTCTTACCAGACAGCAAACTATCAAACTAAATTTCCTTTCACATCTTCTAGGCTCTTCCCTTTCTCTGGAGGTGATAGGAATACAATCCTGTCCTGATATTCCTAACAGCCCAATAGCACCTTATTTCAATGTGACTAGTTTGGAATGTAAGGATGTAACCATACATTTCCCAGTTTATAGCTGCCTCTGCTGCTCAGCCGAAGGCATTAGCCTAAAAACTAGGCCTTAGACTGTCCCTTACACATACAGAGAGTGATTCTGATTCTTTCTTTTTATACCTCTATAACTAGCTAAGTGATAAGAATACACCTAAATTCTTAAAGTATAGGCCTTTGCAGACAGGCCTGAATATCTATATCCTAACACTCCACCCCTTTTTCTTTTGGAATCCTTTTGCCCAGGTATTTCTGGAAAAGCATAGGACATATGGCGATATATTTCCTGATAGGGCCAGGCATTAAGGTGGAAGGTGTTGCTATTTTATTTGTCCCACTGCCCCTTGTGTAGTACAGTGCCCTGTACCTTCTCTCGTACGGGCACGCCACACCTATTTCAATTAGTGTTCTAGACTTTGTATTATAGTGGGCCCGAGAAGGTTGGGTTCGGGTTGTCTTGCATACTGCGGGGTGAAGAAGGCTTACTACATTACTTATAGGTTATTTTTATATGCAACTTAACACAAGTACAGTTAACAATCCACAATCCACAGCAACACAGAGTCCTGACCACTGCAGTATGGTCCAATATTTGAGCTACTACTAAAACACTGCCTCTCCTCCTTTGACAGGGTTAAGATTTTAATGTGTTCATTTGCTGGCAGTTGCAACAAGCTGCCCCTGCAGGTTTGGCATGCTTTTGTCCACGTTATAAGTTTATGGCATGTTTACAGAGAAATTGATTATTGTTTAAACAAACTTAACTACTTGGTATGGAATCAGGCAGTATGCTTTGGTTCAATTATTTACAGCAATAAGATTTACAGATTTATTTGTGCTCTAAAGTTCAGATAGCAGCGTGTAGATGTGTGTAGTTTGGTTAGGGGCTGGTGTAATTGTGCCCCCTAGTAATATGTACATTTTTAGCAAAACACCTTATACACAGTACACCTAACTGTCCTCCCCTTGCCATAGGCCATTGATCCTGCTCCTCCATAGTCATAGAGGGGCACATTTAAACATTTTTCATTGGATTTACACTATTTTACACACCCCTCCATTGATTTCCAGTGAGCTCCTCCCCTTCTCATTATTTCCATAGGGCTTGTGGGGCCCACCTTAGTTGCTGTTCTATTTTTAGGTACCATGGTAGCTATTACACAGGTGCTGGCCTCTTAGTTGAGCATTTTGGTACACATCTCCCCCTCCCCCCCAGGTCAGCTTTTTGAAACTATCCCCCACCCACATCATGCTAGCAACAAGACGAACACCACAGACAAATAACACAAAACATAGATTTATGGTATTTTGGGTTATTTTTTTGCTGGCACCAGCTTGCTTGTAGAGTGTCTGAAAAACAAAAACAATTTCCACCCCCCTGGTGGGGACAGATTATTGCTTAATAATAATACCAATTCCTTTTACAATTTTTTTTGCTAATTGCAGGAAAAACAGAAGAATTACCTCCAGGCTGTCTTTATTTTGTTTTATAGTCAGACTAGTGAATTACTCTACTTACTGGTCATTTATGAAATTTATGAGGTGTGCCTTGGTTTCCCTTTTTGTACAACAGACCAGGTTTTTAATAGTTTTTCTGCTGTACTAAGCTTTAAGTTTTATTCTCAGGTAATAGCTGAGATGGCTTCAGATTTTAGCTTTGTGCGCACACACCCCTTAGGGTTAACTTGTCCCCCTTATTTTCAGGCTTGACTTGTTTTGGTTTTTTTTCTTTCTTTTTCCTGAAGGGCCATAATCTGAGTCTTCTAGTAGCTTGTTTGCTGTCTAGATGTATTTATTATTTGTAGGTTTTTTGTGCTGCTACTTATGGGCAGTTTTTTCTTTGCCCCATCAGTAAGGTAATTTGCATTTACACAGAGGCTTTTTTGGCTTGCTTTTTGGATTTAAAGCTATTAGCAGCTCAGACTGTTTTAAAAGGGACACATTTTACTTTTACCAGAGTGTTGATTACTTTTCACTTTCATCTTCTGATTCAAAACACAGAGACCTGAAAAAGAGAGCACAATTTACTATGGCTCCTTTTGGAGCTTTAATAGGTTTTTAATTAAGTACTATGTTTTGTTTGCATTTTTTTACTACTTTTTTAATATACACTGCACATGTCTTGGGAAATTAACTTTTAGAACATTATATTAGCTATATTAATTTTACACAAGGTGTAGCTGCTTTTTTTATGCCCAGAGTTTTTATGTAATTTTTTTTTTTTTTTAAAGCAACAGTCTGATCCCTCAGCCACCTTAAGGTTCAGTGTTTCTATCATTGCTCCCCATTTCCTTTTCTTTTTCCTATGCACGCACACAATTTTATTTTTTGCCTAACATCCTTTGCACTGTGATTACTTTTTGTTACACAACTGTACTTTGATTACACTCCCATCTTGTACAACTAGAGACAGCTAGGGGCAGTTAAGTTTTAATAGAAACTTTTTTGCCCTTTTTTTTTTTTTTTTTTTAAGTGATTTTGATTAGATTATTTCTTTGCCTGCTGCCTGCAGCAGTCCCCTATAGACCATTTTTTGTGGGGAAAGGGCCTATTTTTTTCTCAGAATAGCTGTAAAGCAGGCCTGCACAACATGCGGCCCGGGGGCCGCATGCAGCCCGCGTGGGCTCACTGTGCGGCCCGCGGGGGGGTGAGTAGGCGAGCCAGGCGGGTGGAGGGCTGAGGAGGCGAGTGGGCGGGCAGTGGCGGGGGGGCAGGTGAGCCTGTGGCGGGGGAGGGCGGGCGGGCTGAGGAGGCAAGTGGGCAGGCAGTGGCGGGGTGTAAGTAGGCGAGCCGGGGGGGTGGGGGGCTGAGGAGGCGAGCGGGCGGGCAGTGGCGGGTGGGCAGGTGAGCCAGCGAGCCGGAGGGGTGGGCGGCTGAGGAGGTGAGCGAGCAGGCAGTGGCGGGGGGGTGAGTAGGCGAGCAGGCGAGCCGGGGGAGGGGGGCTGAGGAGGCGAGTGGTGAGTCAGTGGCTGACCTGTTCTACTGATCTGGTCTGGCTCCCATCCCCTTTCCCAGGGCCGGCTCCAGGCACTAGCAAAACAAGCAGGTGCTTGGGGTGGCACATTTCTAGGGGCGGCATTCTGGTGCCGGCCATCATAGGTGCCGACTCCGGGGCATGGGGAAAAAGTGCCCTCGCTGCCCCAGCTTGCCTCCGCTCTGCCTGCTCCCCTGAGCGCGCTGCCGCCGCTCCGCTTCTCCCCCCTCCCTCCCAGAGGGAGGAGAAGCCAAGCGGCGGGGCGCTCGGGGGAGGCGGCGGAGGTGAGCTGGAGCGGGGAGTGGTTCCTCTACCCCCCCGTTACTTCCTGCACCCCCCACCCTAGCTCACCTCCACTCCGCCTGCTCCCCTGAACGTGCCGCCGCTCCGCTTCTCCCTCCTCCCTCCCAGGCTTGCCATGTGCAAAACCGCTGTTTCGCGCAGCAAAGCTGGGAGGGAGGAGAAGCTGAGCGGCGGGCGCTTGGGGGAGGAGTGATGGAGTGGAGGTGAGCTGGAGCGGGGAGCGGTTCCTCTACCCCCCCGTTACTTCCTGCGTCCCCCAACCCTCACCTGAGAGGGAGGGGGGAGAAGCGGAGCGGCGGCACGCCCGGGGGAGCAGGCGGAGCGGAGGTGAGTTAGGGCGGGAGGTCACGGGGGGGCCCGCAGGAAGCAATGGGGGGGAGAAATGTGGCACGCCGGGGAAGGAGGCGGTGCTGGGGATTTGGGGAAGGGGTTCGGAAGGGGTAGAGTTGGGGTGGGGCCGGGGGCAGAGGGACACGAAAAAGAAAGGGGAGGCAGCCAAAAATTTTTTTGATTGGGGCGGCAAAAATCCTAGAGCCAGCCCTGCCCTCTCCAAGGGTTGCAGCTGTCTGGAGGTGCCTGCCTTCCATGCCTTCCTCATTCACACCTCATTCATTCAACAGGGCAATTGATTACAAAGTGGGGGGAAGACCTTATTCTACTAGCAAAAAGACATTTTTCTTTTACCTTAATTTTACTACCTTAGGGGCCCACTATAACATATTACCGAGGTTCAATACTGCTGTTTCGGTGGGGCGGCGCTGGGGAAAGAGGGTTTTTATCCGTGGGGCAGGTGGCGCGGGGGTGTGTGTTTCGGCGGCGCTGGGGGGGTTGTTTCCGTGGGGCGGGCGGCGCTGGGGGTGGGTGTTGTGTTTCGGGGGGGCTGGGTGGCGCGGGGGGGGGGGGGGGGGTTGTCGGAGGGTTTCGGCTCTCAGCTATTTTCTGTGGAGTAATATGGCCCTCACCGCTTTACGAGTTGTGCAGGCCTGCTGTAAAGGCTTCTGGGGACAGAAGCATAGTGGTGGTAGTAGCTACTTTACCTGACCCCCTGGTATAATTTAATTACTAAGCTTCTATCTAATGTGACTGCACAGAGTTGCACATACAAGTACATTTAGATAATTGGGTTTTATTATTAAACTAAAAACTTGCTGCTTGTAACACACAACGGTTACTTGTACTATTTTCACAACTTTTAAATGTTTACTTTCCTTTAAACTCTGTATTATCAATTTTTGCAAAAGGTATTTGTAACTTTTTTTAAATCACTTACTCCTACATTTAGTTCTTTAAGGTAGTGCACTTTGTCTTTAACAACTTAGCTACTAAGTACAATTATTGCCACACAGCTGCCTTAACTTGTGCTGTCTTTACCTTGAGACTGTTCAAAAGGCAGTAAAACATTTTGTCTTTATGGTTGCTCATGGATCTTTTACTCTAAAAATTCCAGTGGAATACAGCAGACTTCCGTCGTACTTTGTCCCAAAGAAAACAAAACACCAAAAACATTTTACATAAGTATCCCTGGCTCTGGGAGAAGAGTGGGGGTTGTTACCTGCTTCTGCAAACCCTGCCATTTTTTACTTTGAACACTCCCCTCCCCCCCTCCCCCCACACACACACACTCCCCCAGGACTAAGTCCCAGCTCCTGTCTCTAAAGGTGGTCTGTTAACTCTGCTTCTGACTCTAAACTCTATTGTGCCAAATCATCTTTAACCACCCCTAACTAATTTACAACCTTTCAGCAGCCCTTGCTGAAACAGCACCAAACTTGAAAGATTACTGGCAGCTTCTTATAATGCTGCCTTTACTTCAAACCTCTCACAAGTGGACTGAAGTGCCTCCTTTCCCTGGAAGGCATTCAGTTCTAATGGGCAGGGACTTTTTTTTCACTACCCATATACCAAGGGAGGGTGGGCTCCTCAGCCACCCCCCATCCCTCTGGGTCCCCTAACACTTCCTCCATTTCCTTTTTAATCTCATCCCAGGCTGACTTTTGCACCTGGTATGGGCTCTGGTTCTTTTTTATTTATTTATCCAAAAAATTTTTTACCCCAGCTTGCCATAACCTGCAACTACCATCACGAGAGTTCACTATACCCCCTCCAAGCAGCTGTGCGGACTGTTGGGGAGGGGGATTTACCGGCTGCCACTCACCTATCCGATGCGATGCATCCAAGTCACAGCACCAAGATGTTAGAGAGCTTATTCCTTCACCCTCTCTTCCCTGGTCCTTCTCGCATGAACAGAGCAACAATACCCAAAGTCCAAAGGCACAAACAATTCAATGTTTATTGTGGTGAACTTCCAGCAAGCATAATTCCAGTTTCCTTCCTCAGTGTCCCCCTTCCCAGCTCTGACACCACAGAGCCTTGCCTGTCTCCCTGTTCCCATTTCCCCCTCCCCTTACTTCTTGATTGACTGCAGACTATATAGTAAAACTTGAGTTTTGTTTAGCTATACTTTAATTATTTTACTAAAATTTAACTAATCTTAATGTACTGTAACATGATTATTTAACTAATTGTATCCCACCACCTTAATTAGTTTACACCCAACAAAATTAATTATACAGCAAACAGAAACTATCACAGAACCAGACAGACATTATACAGACAAACACTAGGGAAGTAGAGACTACAGTAATAGAACAATACAGAAATGAAGATTTCACATCCCAGCTATTGATAAGTAAGTTCTTACCAGACAGAAAACTATCAAACTAAATTTCCTTTCACGACTTCTAGGCTCTTCCCTTTCTCTGGAGGTGATAGGAATATCAGGACAGGATT
Organism: Emys orbicularis; assembly: GCF_028017835.1. Lineage (NCBI taxonomy): Eukaryota > Metazoa > Chordata > Testudines > Emydidae > Emys > Emys orbicularis. Next base: position 49,855,372 of record NC_088692.1, read on the forward strand.
GTATTCCTAACAGCCCAGTAGCACCTTATTTCAATGTGACTAGTTTGAAATGTAAGGATGTGACCATACATTTCCCAGTTTATAGTTGCCTCTGCTGCTTAGCCGAAGGCCTTAGCCTAAGAACCAGGCCGCAGACTGTCCCTTACACAGCCAGAGAGTGATTTTAATTCTTTCTTTTATACCTCTAGAACTAGCTAAGTAATAAAAATACACCTAAATTCTTAAAGTATAGGCCTTTGCAGACAGACCTAAATATCTCTATCCTAACCATGTAGGTGGCAGCAGCTGCAGTGCTTGGAGTATCCATGGGCCAAGCCTCCACTCCTTGCAATCCAGGCTAACCTCCCTCTGCTCTCAGTGGGGCTGTGGCTTTAGCTGTGGGCCTGCATGCCCAGACAGAGAACTCGGGTATTTCCATCAGGCTCCACAATGGCAAATGCAGCCATCCAAAGAAGTGAAGAATGGAAGTGAAAGAGCAAAGCTGGACCATCCACTGAGCTGCTGCAATCAAGTGAGCACAGCTGGGGAGAGAAAAGGGAGAACTCGAAGGTGGCTGGCGGCAGTAGGGAGGAACAGCAGTTTGGGAGCCAGGAGAGTAGAAATAAATAGTTGATGATGAATACTGCGGGCTTTGTCTTGTGTGGTGTAAGGTTTACAATGGGTCTCTTTACTAACACACTAAACTTTAAAATAGCGGTGTATGATTAAAGGGCAGGTCTATAAAGGTAAGAGGTCACTAAGAGCTTAAAGTCTCAGATTCTGTCGCTATTGCATGCTTCTACCAGCTGATTTCAACCCAACAAATCCCTCTGTGGTAGCAGTAATGAATTCTTGTCCTCTTATTTCTGGACTAGCTGCCAGAAAAAAGGACACAATACATGTGGCCCAGGAAATAGATAGGCATGGGGGTCAGTTGCAGAGTTGCCTGTTAATGCGGCTCTTGTGGGGGAGCCCGGCAGGGTACTGTGGAAAAGACAGGATACTGGGCTAGATGGACCACTGGTCTTACCCAGTATGACCATTGTTATGTTCTTATGACCCGGCCACAGTGCCAATTACTACAACAGCTCTTTAAGTCATTTTTGTGGCATTTTTGTGGCACTTTTCTGCACCATCTCTAATTTTTCAACATCCTTTTTAAAATGTGGGCACCGGAACTGGATGCAGTATTCTAGTATCGGTCTCACCAACGCTGTATACAGAGGTAAAATCACCTCCCTGCAGTGTTTTCTCCAGGAATTGAAATTGGGGTGGGGATGGGGGGTGTTTGAATTTACAGGGCGGGGGGGGGGTGAGGGGTGAGACCGTGAAGGTGGGCTGTATGGCACCATAGTGAAAAATGTTTCATGACCATTTTATTAGATTTAACTCATGTTTTAAAATCATAACACAAATTTAAAGTTGGCTATTCAAGCCTTCTATGAAGCACTACATCTACATCCTTCTTGGTTTCTTGTTATAATTTTGCAGAACTGTTACTGAACTTCTTGAATGTAATGCGTTCATCTTTGGTGGCTTCTCATGTGTCTGGTACTTCCATTCCTTCAACTGATATGCTCATTAGTTCATTCATATGATCAGGCACACGGCGACTTCTTTCAGAACACAAAATTCTATTCAATGATGAAAGAATGCTCAACTGTAGCTAGTGTGACTGGGAGTAGCAAGAGATGAATTCCTACTTCTTTCATCCCAGGAAACCTAGCATAATGATCAGGTCGAGCTACTAGTGATAAAAAAGAAGTTGAAGTCAAATCTTCATTCATTCATCGTATGATATTCCACTCTGTGTTCAAATTCTCTATTCTGTCGTGAGCACATGGCAGCCTGTCAGGGAGTGTGGGGGAGACAAGGCCCTGCACCCCTCTTCCTGCGATTCACCGTGACTCTCAGCCAGCCAGTAAAACAGAAGGTTTATTAGATGACAGGAACACAGTCCCAAGCAGAGCATGTAGGTACAACCAGAACCCCTCAATCAAGTCCTTCTGCGGGGGCAGGGAGCTTAGACCCCAGCTTGGGGTTCCCTGCGTTGCACCACCCAGCCCAAACTGAAACCAAACCAAAACTCCTCCAGCAGCTTTCCCCCCCCCCCTCCCCTCTGCTCCTCCTCTCCTTTGTTCAGTCTCCGGGGGCAGAAGGTGTTATTTCTCCCAACCCCCCTCCTGGCTCAGGTTACAGCTCAGGTAGCTTCCTTCAAGGGAAGTCCCCCATCCCCAATGCAACCCCCCTGCAACATTCCCAGGTCAAATCTGCCCTGCTCTGCTCCGTCACATCTCTCCCCCCTTCGAGACTGAACTCAGCGGGGTCACTCTGACCAGTGACCTGGGGAAGTTCAGGGCCCCCTCTCCGGGACAACGCGTCCGCTATCAGGTTGTCACTTCCCTTCACATGGACCATGTCCATGTCATAATCCTGCAGGAGCACGCTCCACCTTAGGAGCTTGGCATTGTCTCCTTTCATCTGGTGCAGTCAGGTCAGGGGAGAGTGGTCGGTGTACATGGTGAAGTGTCGCCCAAAGAGATATGGCTCTAGTTTCTTGAGGGCCCACACCATGGCCAGGCATTCCTTCTCGATGGCCGCGTAGTTCTGCTCCCGGGGTAGCAACTTCTTGCTCAGGTACACGATGGGGTGTCTCTCTCCCTTTTCATCCTCCTGCATTAACACCGCCCCCAGTCCTGTGTCTGAGGCGTCGGTGAACACCATAAAGGGCTTGTCAAAGTCTGGATTTGCCAGAACTGGGCCACTGACCAGAACCTCTGGGCACTCCTTGGTCCAGACCACCTTGTCTGGCTTCCCCTTCTTGCACAGCTCAGTGATGGGGGCCGCTATGGAGCTAAAGTGGGGCACGAACCTTCGATAGTATCCCACCATCCCAATAAAGGCTTGGACCTGCTTGGACTGGGGAGCGGGCCAGTCTCTGATCACCTCCACTTTGGCTGGTTCCGGCTTTAGGCAGCCGCTCCCCACCCGGTGGCCTAGGTAGGATACCTCAGCCACCCCCACCTTGCACTTCTCAGGTTTTATGGTCAGCCCAGCCTCCTGGAGTCGGTTCAGCACTTGTTTGACCTGGGACATGTGGTCCTCCGAGGTCTGGCTAAAGACAGAGATGTCGTCAATATACGCCACGGCAAAACTCTCCATCCCCCTCAGTAGCTGATCCACCAGGCACTGGAAGGTGGCCAGCGCTCCCTTGAGGCCGAAAGGCAGGGTCAGGAACTCAGAGCCCCAGAGGGGTGATGAAGGCCGATTTCAGCCTGGCATCTGCATCCAGCGGCACTTGCCAGTAGCCTTTTGTAAGATCCATGGTGGTAAGGTACCGAGTGCCTCCCAGCTTGTCTAGGAGCTCGTCAGGCCTGGGCATGGGGTAGGCATCAGCTACAGTGATGGCATTGAGCTTCCGATAGTCCACACAGAACCAGATCGACCCGTCCTTTTTGGGGACCAGCACCACCGGCGAGGCCCAAGGGCTGGAAGATGGCTGGATCACCCCCAAAGCCAGCATGTCATTGACCTCTCTTTCCAGGTCCTGAGCAGTTTTCCCTGTGACTCGGAAGGGGGAGCATTTTATAGACGGGTGCGATCCTGTCTGCACCCGGTGGACAGTCAGATTAGTGTGTCCAGGCTGGTTGGAAAACAGCTGTTGGTACAGATGCAGCACCCCTCTGATCTCAGCTTGCTGGGCCGGGGTCAGCTGATCCGAGAGGGGAATTGCTTCCAGGGGGAAGCCAGCTCTAGTCCCAGGGAATAGATCTATTAAAGTGTCATCTCCCTGCTCCTCCCAATGTCCACACACGGCCAATACCACATTCCCCCTGTCATTATATGGCTTCATCATATTCACATGGTACACCCGGTGGTGGTGTGCCCGGTTCGACAGCTCCACCACATAGTTTACCTCGTTTAGTTGCTTGACAACCTTGAAGGGCCCTTCCCAGGCGGCCTGGAGTTTGTTTTTCCTCACGGGGATGAGGACCATCACTTGATCCCCGGTGGCGAAGGCACGGGCCCACGCTGTGCGGTCATACCAGACCTTCTGCTTCCTCTGGGCTCTGGCCAGATTCTCCCTGGCCAGACCCATTAGCTCGGCAAGTCTTTCCCGGAAGGTCAGGACATACTCCACCACCGACTCTCCATCGGGAGTGGCCTTCCCCTCCCATTCGTCTCTCATCAGGTCTAGGGGCCCCCTTACCCGCCTTCCATATAACAGTTCGAAAGGCGAAAACCCGGTAGACTCCTGGGGTACCTCCCTGTACGCGAACAGCAGGTGAGGTAAGTATTTGTCCCAGTCCTGCGGGTGCTGGTTCATAAATGTTTTTAGCATCATCTTTAGCGTTCCGTTGAACCTCTCCACCAGCCCATTGGATTGGGGGTGATATGCTGAGACCCAGTTATGCCGGACCCCACATTTCTCCCACAAACACCGGAGTAGGACTGACATGAAGTTGGACCCTTGGTCTGTTAAGACTTCCTTGGGAAACCCCACTCGGCTGAAAATGGTCAGCAGCGCATCTGCCACAGTGTCTGCTTCGATGGACGATAAGGGCACTGCCTCAGGGTAGCGGGTGGCGAAATCTACCACCACTAGAATGTATTTCTTCCCTGACCTGGTCGTCTTGCTGAGAGGTCCCACTATGTCCATGGCCACCTTCTGGAAAGGCTCCTCTATGATGGGCAAAGGTCTCAAAGCCGCTTTCCCCTTGTCCCGGGCCTTCCCCACCCTCTGACAGGGGTCACAGGATCGGCAGTATTGTCGGACGTTGGTAAAGACCCCAGGCCAGAAAAAGTTCTGTAGCAGCCTCTGCCTGGTGCGCCGGATTCCCTGGTGCCCTGCGAGAGGGATGTCATGGGCCAGGTACAGTAGCCAGCGGCGATACTTCTGGGGTACCACCAGCTGCCTCTTGATCCCCCAGGACTCCACTTCCCCTGGGGGAGCCCACTCGGTATAGGAATCCCTTCTCCCACAGGAACCTCTCCTGGCAACCTCTCCTCATGGTCTGTACCACACTGAGGTCCGCCAGGCCCCTTAGCTTCCGCAGGGAGGGGTCTTTCTGCAACTCAGCCTGGAACTTGGTGGCTGGGGAAGGGACGGGGACCTGCTCCCTCTCGTCGGCTGGGTCGGAAGCCACAGCCACCCCGAGCCTTGTCCTTGGGTGTTCCCTCCCCACCAGGGTAGGGTTCTGTGCCTCCGGTGTGACATCCTTCCCGAGGTCAGGGCGTAGTGCCCCTCGCCGGCTCTGGCTACGGGTCACGACTAAGGCGTTCTGGGGGTTGCTTGGCCAGTCCTCTAGGTCCCCCCCATCAACACCTCAGTGGGCAAATGGTGGTGCACTCCCACGTCCTTGGGGCCCTCCTTGGCCCCCCATTTCAGGTGTACCCTCGCCACGGGAACCTTGAATGGGGTCCCGCCCACCCCCGTCAGGGTCAGGAAGGTGTTGGGACCACCCGATCTGGGGCCACCATCACGGGCCGGGCCAGTGTCACCTCTGCGCCCGTGTCCCAGTATCCATAAACTTTCCTCCCATCCACCTCCAGGGGAACAAGGCACTCGCTCTGCAGGGACAGCCCCGTGCCCACCCTGTAAACAGAGAACTTTGAGCCCGGAGCATCCGGCCCCCCCAGAGAAGCTGGCCTGGGGCCCTTCTCTCTCTTGAGCAGTTGATAAACTGCCAGCCCCCCTTGCCTGGGAAGCCTGCCCCTCGTCCGTCTGGGTCTCTACCAAGTTAACCCGGTGTGGGTTCGGTCTGCTCAGTCTGTCCTTGAGCTTGGGGCACTGGGCCAGAATGTGGTCTCTTCGGCCGCAGTAATAGCAGCTCATGTCCCGTGGGTCCCCTCGAGCCAGTTGGTTGTCCCTGACGCTGGGCATTCCCCCTGGGAGAGGATTCCCCATATTCCCCCTTTGGGAGGTCCCCGGGTGACTCTCTCTCTGCATCGCGGCGGGTCTATTCCTTTGGGACTCCTCCCTGCCACCCCCTGACCGGCTCTTCACAAACTCATCGGCCAGCCGCCCTGCGTGTCGTGGGTTCTCTGGCTTTTTGTCCCTCAACCACAGCCTCAGGTCGGATGGGCACCGCTCATACAGTTGCTCCAGTAGCAGCAGTTTAACCAGGTCCTCCTTCGTCTGGGCCCCATCTGCCCACTTGCTGGCGTATCCCTCCATGCGGACGGCTAGTTGCAGATATGAGATCTCAGGGGTTTTATCCTGACTCCGGAACCTTTCCCGGTACATCTCAGGAGTCAGCCCAAACTCACGTAGCAGGGCCTTTTTGAATAGTTCGTAGTCCCCTTTCTCCGCCTCTTCCAGTTGGCGGTACGATGCCACGGCTTTGGGGTCCAGTAAGGGGGTGAGAACCCGGAGTCTGTCCACAGGATCAACCTGGTGCAGCTCGCAGGCCGTCTCAAAGGCATCCAGGAAGTCATCCATGTCCTCCCCCTCCTTACGTGGGGCCAGGATGCACTTATCAAAGCTCCGTGCAGTCCTGGGTCCCCCCTCACTCACCACAGCCAGGGGCTCGCTGCCCCTCAGTCTCGCCAGTTCCAGTTCATGCTAACGCTGTCTCTCTTCATGCTGCCTCTGTTTTTCTTTCTCCTCCCGTTCATGCTGTCTCTGTTGTTCACGATCCTCCAGCTCTCTCAGTTTTAGCTCTTTCTCCCATTCCAGCTGCTTCCGCTCCACGGATGCTGAGCGTCGCCGGGAGGATCCCCTGCTCGCCGGCGAGCTTCGCCGGGATCCCCTGCTGGCCGGGGGGGTCACGGCGCCCTCGGTATTTGCTGGGCTCCTCCCCACCCTTCCCCTAGGCATAGGAAGGAGGGGTATCGGGAAGCCCTCAGCAGCCGGCTGACCTCTCCCAGCTGGGACAGACACTGGTGCCCGCGCTGCATCTGCCAGGCTGCTTCCCTCAGGGACAGGGATCAGTTCATTCGAGCGATCTCCCTCCTCCAGCTGGTCAATGAGCTGTTCTTTGGTGAGCCTCCCACTGCGCAGCCCCCTCTGCTTGCACAGCTCCACCAGGTTGCTCTTAAGCCACTTGGCATACATCTTCCTGCTGGCCACTCACAGGCCTGTGTGCTCACCGCTCCCCACAGTTTCCAGGGAGACCCCTAGTGTGCCAGCCCTTCTCGAGGTCACCACCTCTCTGCCAGGGTCAAGCTGCAGACTCCTCCGCCCCTGGGACCACTCGCTGCAATCCCCCGGGGGACCCTGTTACTGCAAAAGTCCTTCTCGCTGGTCACACACTCCCAGGGGTGATAACCGTCTCTCTCTGACTCTTCAGCATGCCTGGTCCCCGTCAATCACCCTTCGTTTTACTGCTCCCCAGTCACTTACTGCAGGAAGCGCCGTCCATGGGGTGCAGTAGATCCCACCTCTGTCACCAGCTGTCACGGAGTGTGGGGGAGTCAAGGCCCTTCACCCCTCTTCCTGCGATTCACCATGACTCTCAGCCAGCCAGTAAAACAGAAGGTTTATTAGATGACAGGAACACAGTCCCAAGCAGAGCGTGTAGGTACAACCAGAACCCCTCAATAAAGTCCTTCTGGGGGGCAGGGAGCTTAGACCCCAGCTTGGGGTTCCCTGCATTGCACCACCCAGCCCAAACTGAAACCAAACCAAAACTCCTCCAGCAGCTTTTTCCCCCCTTCCCTCTGCTCCTCCTCTCCTTTGTTCAGTCTCCCGGGCAGAAGGTGTTATTTCTCCCAACCCCCCTCCTGGCTCAGGTTACAGCTCAGGTAGCTTCCTTCAAGGGAAGTCCCCCATCCCCAATGCAACCCCCCTGCAACATTCCCAGGTCAAATCTGCCGTGCTCCGCTCCCTGCTCCGTCACACAGCCCCATTGCTGGTAGTGCCTCAGTCCACTCAACTGTCAGTGTTTTATAGGACAGGGATCTGTAAAAGCTAGGTAGAGGTTGAGTAGAATCTAGAAATCACTGTTGTAGTTTTTAAGAATCAAGTCTGTGTACTTTTTCAGTTGTCTTAAACACTTATTGTCCTCTTCACTTAAGGATTCAATATAAATGCCTTCATTAGTCAACTTCTGGACTGAAGTCTTTGCTTCTTTCAGTACTTTTTTTTTCAATGGATAGCTCTCTGTCCAGCAATAGAAGCTACATTTGGATCAAAGGTCTACTACTGTTGTAGCAGATTCCTGGATGGCATTGTTTAATGACCCAAGTGGTTTCAACAGTAGAATTACAAGGGAGAGAATGCTAATAGTCTTCTCTGAACATAGTAGCAAAAGTCATCCACCAGCCTCACTACTTAGATCCATCCCATCTTAGTAGATACTTTCCAAAGCCAGTAATAACTGCTGGAGTAATTAAGACAACAGCCAAGGATTGCTCATGAAAAAGCCAGAGGGTTTTCCCAGGTTGGACTAATTTGAACTTCAGTCCCAGTGTATCTTCTGTATTTTCCAAGATATTCAGTCTTTTTGGACTCTTTCTGAAAAAAGAATATAATGAAGACATCAAAAGACATTAAAAAAAGCTATAAATTTAAAGAGTCTGCAGCTCATACTAGCACTAGTTGGAATAGATGGCCTCTGCAGTGTGTATAGGAGAGATTAGGGTTACACTTTTCTCTGAGCAAAGCTTGTACTACATCTTGTCTTCCAGAGAAGTTTGCAGCTCCATCAAATGCACAAGCAGCCATCTGTTTGGGGTCCAATTGACAAGCATTTAACTCTTCTAAGATGTGGGTTGTCACAGATGCAGCTGATGTGTCTTCTATAACTTGAACATCTAGAAATGCATCTACTGACCTACCACTGACATAAAGATAATGTACACAATGATTTAATACTTGATGCCCATTTGCATCGGTGCATTCATCAGCCATGTATGCAAATTTTTTGAATGTGGTGAGAGAGTTCTTCACTTTTTCAAGTGTTGAATCTTTCACTGTTGCACCACATGCTTCTACCCAGTCAGTTGAGTTTCCTGCAGAAAGATAGTGAGCATTTGCTGGTCTTGTTTGGAACCAGTGTTCAACTTCAGGATGAACAAGTGACAATGCACTTACCACACACTACAAACTGGAGGCCAATGTTATCTCTTGCTTAAATAGAAAGTATGATGCCACAGCCATGTTTGTTTGTATGAACTGTGTTGTGTCTCCAGCATTCTTAACAGCCTCATTAACACTCACCGGTGTTTTCCTTGGTCAGTGGAGACTCAGAGTTCAGAGGTGCTTTCACATGAGTTCACCTCCCAGGTGAGAGGCAAGAAGGCACTTTGCTCATTCCTCCAGCTGCTCACTGTTCGCTCTGGCCACTGTTCGTTGTGCCACCGTTTACTCTATCGCTCTGTTGCCAATGGCCCTGCGCCATCACCTTCTGCTGCCACTGTGACTTCTGCAAGTTGGTCTCTTGAGGTTCCACTGAGCTCTCAGTAGGGGAACCTCCCTGCTAGTGCATACTGGGCCGTCTCTTCCACAGAAACACTGTCCCACAGCAGGTCTAAGCACTTAGACCTGATTATCAGTGATTTCAGCTGCAGTGGTCACTTAACAAAACAAAAGACTGTCTATGGAGCCTAATCAGCTCTGTCTTTAAACAGTGGAGAGGGGCAGGTACAAATAGTACTTGTGACTCAGGCAGACCATCAAGCAAAACACCTATCCCCACCCTCTCTCTTGACGCCCTCAATCAGCACAGGCTAAGTACAGTTCTACTGCCCTTTACTCATACAATAAGAATAACAACATTTCATTACCCCAGCAGTCAAGTGATTTGTAACCCAACCCCAACCAAAATCTATCACTTGTGCAACACAGCTCTGTTTGCTGAATACCTAGGTAGATTGGGTGTGAATGTAAATACAATCTGTTCCCGAAGCCTTTCCCCCCAGCTCATCACTATCTGTCAGGGAGAGATCATTTAGACTTCGCTTACAAATCATAACTTGAAATTATTAGGTTGGCCAACATTACCAAAATGAATGCACTGACATTGTCATAAACAACAGCTGTAAAAGGAAGCTAGTCATAGAATCCTAGACTATCAGGGTTGGAAGGGACCTCAGGAGGTCATCTAGTCTAAACCCCTGCTCAAAGCAGGACAAATCCCAACTAAATCATCCCAGCAAGGGCTTTGTCAAGCCGGGCCTTAAAAACCTCTAAGGATGGAGATTCCACCACCTCCCTAGGTAACCCATTCCAGTGCTTCACCACCCTCCTAGTGAAAGTTTTTTCCCCCCTAATATCCAACCTAAACCTCCCCCACTGCAACTTGAGACCATTACTCCTTGTTCTGTCATCTGCTACCACTGAGAACAGTCTAGATCCATCCTCTTTGGAACTCCCTTTCAGGTAGCTGAAAGCAGCTATCAAATCCCCCCTCATTCTTCTCTTCTGCAGACTAAATAATCCTAGTTCCCTCAGCCTCTCCTCATAAGTCATGTGCTCCAGGCCCCTAATCATTTTTGTTGCCCTCCGCTGGACTCTCCAATTTTTCCACATCCTTCTTGTAGTGTGGGGCCCAAAACTGGACACAGTACTCCAGATGAGGCCTCACCAATGCCAAATAGAGAGGAATGATTACGTCCCGCGATCTGCTGGCAATGCTCCTACTTATACAGCCCAAAATGTCGTTAGCCTTCTTGGCAACAAGGGCACACTGACTCGTATCCAGCTTCTCATCCACTGTACTCTGCACTTGTCTTTGTTGAACCTCATCAGATTTCTTTTGGCCCAATCCTCTAATTTGTATAGGTCCCTCTGTATCCAATCCCTACCTTCCAGCATATGTACCCCTTCTCCCAGTTTAGTGTCATCTGCAAACTTGCTGAGGGTGCAATCCACGCCATCCTCCAGATCATTAATGAAGATATTGAACAAAACCGGCCCCAGGACCAACCCTTGGGGCACGCCACTTGATACTGGCTGCCAACTAGACATGGAGCCATTGATCACTACCCATTGAGCCCAATGATCTAGCCAGCTTTCTATCCATCTTGTAGTCCATTCATCCAGCCCATATTTCTTTAACTTGCTGGCAAGAATACAGTGGGAGACCGTATCAAAAGCTTTGCTATAGTCAAGGAATAACACGTCCACTGCTTTCCCCTCATCCACAGAGCCAGTTATCTCATCATAAAAGGCAATTAGGTTAGTCAGGCACAACTTCCCCTTGGTGAATTCACGCTAACTGTTCCTGATCACTTTCCTGTCCTTGAAGTGCTTCAAAATTGATTCCTTGAGGACCTGCTCCATGATTTTTCCCGGGACTGAGGTGAGGCTGACCAGCCTGTAGTTCCCCGGATCCTCCTCCTTCCCGTTTTTAAAGATGGGCACTACATTAGCCTTTTTCCAGTCATCTGGGACCTCCCCTGATCGCTGTAAGTTTTCAAAGATAATGGCCAATGGCTCTGCAATCACATCAGCCAACTCCTTTAGCGCCCTCGAATGCAGCGCATCCGGCCCCATGGATTTGTGCTTGTCCAGCTTTTCTAAATAATCCTGAATGTACTTCTTTCTCCATAGGGGGCTGGTCACCTCATCCCCATACTGTGCTGCCCAGTGCAATAGTCTATGTTCATACTTTTCAAATCTAGTATGCTTTTTCAGATACACATTTTATCATACACTTTATATGCTTTTAAAGTGTGTATTAATGTTTCAATTTCAATTCAAATGTCCAAACAATTATTAAATTGGCAACACTACATGTAACTAGTTCACAAAACTCAGGGTTGGGGAAATCCCTGCCTTCCTGCTCAGACAGGCCAGAGATTGCATTAGCCCTTTTTGCCACAGCATCGCACAGGGAGCTCATGTTCTGTCTATCATCGATCCTTACCTGGCCCCCATCTCACAATCTTTAATGTATTTATTCTTACAATCCCTCTCGTGAGGCAGGAAAGTACAATTATCTGCCTGTTTCTTTTCTGTTCACCAACAGGAATCTGAAACCCAGCGTAAGGACCCAGGGACTAGAACCTGGGTCTGCAGAGCCTGGAGGTGGCTGATAGTCTCACAGGGGCACTGTGAGACTTAGGCAGAGGCAGAGGCACAGCCAGGGAGCACTGTGGAACATAGGCACTGCAGAAAGTACCACGCAAGAGACCTAGTATATCAGTACCCTGTAGCCCTCTGATTGGCCAAGTGCCCCTATGTAACCCCAGGGATTGGCCAAGGAAGTTGTCTGGGCAACCACAGAGATTTCAGCCTGCTGCAACACCAGACTTTGCCCTGTTTCTGACTCCAGACTGACTCTGATTCCTGCCTCTCGATTTCTACCCTAGTGCCATCTCTGTTCTCCAGCCCCAGCCTCACTCTGACCTGAGCTCTTGCTTACGGGACCTGGCCTTACGTTTCCTCCAGCCTGACACCTCCCCATCCCTGGTGGGCAGATCTCAGCCCAGCTGCAACCAATAGGCCAGACCACTTATGCCCCAGTCCCTTACACACACAGAGGCTAAGGCTCAGACTCACAAAGGTATTTAGGTGTTGCAATGCCTATCCCCAAGCACCCTTCCACCTAGTGGACGTCTCAGCCCCTAGGCTCCCACCACAATGCATGGGGAGAGTTAGGACTGGTCTATGCTACAAAATTGGGTCAATGTAAGTCATCTTGTGTCGACCTATTTCGAGATGGGTCTACACTCAAATTTGTATCCAGCCAATGTGGAGCCATGTTCAACCTACTGAGGTTGAAACAGGGTGAGTGTTGTCATGTTGTGACCTGTGTCGAGCGTAACAATCCTCCAGCAGCTGTCCCACAATGCTCCTGTCCCTGCAACAGTGACTGCTGTGGTCAAAATTTTAAACTTTACTGTCCGGGGTCACAGAGATTGGAAGCCACCCACCCCTTTAATACTCCCTACGTGCTTTTGAAATGTCTTTTGCTGAGGGCCCACCTTAGTGAGCACACCCAGCAGCTCTCCCTTGTTGTGCAACTACCCAATCAGCCATGCTGGATGCACTCAGTAGATGCACTCCTGCCTGGAGTAGGCAGGAAATATTGGATCTCCTGAGCCTGCAGGGAGAAGAAGCTGTGCAAGCACAGTTATAGACAAGTGAAAGGAGCAGAGAGATGGCTGCCAGGCAGAGCAGGGGTTAAAGAAAACCTATGGGTTCAGCTAGCCCCGCCCCATTATACCTGCAGCCAATGCCAGGCCTGGAAGGGGGAGAAAAGAAGGGAGCCTGGCTCAGTCAGGGACTGACTGGTGAAGAGGCAGGAGCTGTCTGTCTGTCTCTGTCTACCTGAAGGCACAGATGCAACCTGCCTGCCAACACAGCCACTGGAAGCAAGCAAGTCTTCCCCTGCCAAGGGGAATCTACCACCAAGCTCTAACTGTGGAGAAAATGGACTAGCAGGGCCATGCCCCAAACTAAAGGACTTACATAGGGAGCAGCTTAGACAACAGGTCCTGAGGCCCCCCCCCCTCACGGCTGGGAGCAAGATCCATCTCTCCTGTCTAGGGATGTGAGTAGCTCAGGACTCTGAGCCAGGACCTGAGGGAAAAGAGGGCAGGTCCCTCCCTCCAGCTCCTAACCAATGATCTAGCCGGCAGGCTGCCTGGCCACTGAAGGCCCTATCGCAAATGGTGGGGAATACGGGCATCGACCCCACTCCCCGCTGAAGGGAGTTAAAACAAAACAAATGATTAAAAAAAAAAAAAGAGAGAGAGAGAGAGAAAAGGAGAAGAAGCCCCGGGCCAAGCCCTGGACTGGAGATGGAACAGCTGCTGAAATGGATTGCCGAGCAAAACACCCACCGTCAACAGCAACTCCTGCAGCAGATGGCCATGCAGCAGCAGCAGCTAATTTGCAAATTGGGAGCCCAGCAGCAGCGGCAACAATAGCTGGACCAACAGGTAGCCTCCATTGTGCAATCCACTGCCCCAGCAGAGCTGCCTAACCCCGCCCCATCCAGCTTGCCAAAATGGGGCCTGTGGGTTTGGTCACAGACACCCCATTGGGACTGTCATCTGACGTGTTAAGATTACCTCTGAGCCCATTTTCCACTGCCAGCTTGGGACTCCAGACCCCTGCCTTGTTGAGCCAGACACACTAGTCTGCTGCAACACAGACCCAGCCTGGTTCTTTCCCCCAAAGCTGCAGACTAACCAAAAACTGCTCAGCAAGTACTCCTGTGTCCAGCACCAGACACCCAGCTCCCAATGGGATCCAAACCCCAAATAAATTCATTTTACTCTGTATAAAGCTTATACAGGGTAAACTCATAAATTGCCTGCCCCCTATAACACTGATAGAGAGAGATGCACAGCTGTTTGCTCTGCCAGGTATTAATTACTTACTCTGGGTTAATTAATAAACAAAAGTGATTGTATTAAGTATAAAAAGTAGGATTTAAATGGTTTCAAGTAATAACAGACAGAACAAAGTAAGTTACCAAGCAAAATAAAACAACACACACAAGTCTAACCCTAATACATTTAAGAAACTGAATACAGGTAAATCTCACCCACAGAGATGGTCCAATGACCTTCTTTCACAGACTAGACTCCTTCCTAGTCTGGGCCCAATCCTTTCCCCGGTACAGTTCTTGTTAGTTCCAGCTCAGGTGGTAACTAGGGGATTTCTCATGATTGGCAGCCCCCTTTGTTCTGTTCCACCCCCTTTTATGGCTTTGGCACAAGGCAGGAATCTTTTGTCTCTCTGGGTCCCCACCCCTCCTTCTAAATGGAAAAGCACCAGGTTTAAGATGGATTCCAGTACCAGGTGACATGGTCACATGTCCTGTGAGACCCCAAGCCACCATTTTTTCAGGCCAGACTGTCACAAACGCAGGAAGGATTACAAGTAAACAGAGCCATTTACAACCAATTGTCCTGGTTAATGGGAGCCATCAAGATTCTAAACCACCATTAATGGCCCACACTTTACATAGTTACAATAGGACTTCAGAGTAATACTTCATATTTTGAGCTTCAGATACAAGAATGATACATTCATACAAATAGGATGAACAAACTCAGTAGATTATAAGCTTTGTAATGATATCTTACAAGAGACCTTTTGCATAAAGCATATTTCAGTTACATTATATTTACACATATAAGCACATTTCCATAAACATATGGAGTGCAATGTCACAGGGCCTGACAATGATTCTGAGGCTTTCTTAGAAACTTTTGAGCGGGTGGCCATGGTAGCCCGGTGGCCCTGAGACCAATGGGCTGCAGTCCTGGCCCCGTACTTAACCAGAGTAGCACAGACCGCATACCGCGCTTTAGACCCCACCGCTGCCCAGGACTATGCCCAAGTCAAGGCAGTGATCTTCAACGCCCTAGATATCTCAGAGGAAACATTCCGGCAACGCTTCCGGGGCGAGTGGTACCCGCCGGAGTCCCACCCCCACCTGTTTGTCCAGAAGCTGCGTGACTCGTGCTGGAGATGGCTCAAACCAGAAGCAAAGATAGGTGCAGATCGCTGAACGGGTCCTATTAGAGCAGTTTGTCCAGTCCTGCCCCCTTGGGGAAGAGAGTGGGTGTTGCGGCATTACCCTGACACCATGACAGAGGCCATTCAGCTCATGGAGAACTACCTAGCCTCCAAGTCCCCCGGGATGACAACCCCTTTGGGGTTGGCTGGAACTAATTGTCTCTTGCCCCTGAAGGATGAAACCACCCAGGGACCCCTGGATCGTGAGGAACGTTGGCCTCCGCGCGCCCCCCCTCCCACCAGAACTTCAGAGGGCTAGAGGATCCAGAGGCGCCAGGGCCCCCTAATCCAGAGGCCCAGAGCTGGTTACCCACCCTGCAGTTCAGGAGACCACAACCCCATCAGCGGCCCGGCCAGGGCCTCTGCTCGGCCCAGAACTCGGGGAGGCCCGGCACGACCCGACCGACCAGGTACCCAGGCAGGAAACCCCACATGCCACCCAAAAGTAGGACCGGTGTTTCACATGTGGCCGTTCTGGGCATTGGTTCAGAGACTGCCCGTACATGGAATGTAGCTTTGGGAAGATCTGGACTTCGCAGGCACAAGCGTGCCCCGGGGACCCAGCAAAGCTGACATTCCCGCTGTGGGTAAATGGGAAAGAAGTTATGGGACTCGTAGATTTAGGGTGTGCCCAGACCCTGGTATGAAGCACAGTAGTGCCTAATCCTGGTCCAACTCAGGGCACCATCATGTTGCAGTGCGTGCATAGGGACGTGAGGACCTAGGGTGACCAGATGTCCCAATTTTATAGGGACAGTCCTGATTTTTGGGTCTTTTTCTTATATAGGCTCCTATTACCCCCCACCCATCCCCTGTCCCAATTTTTCACATTTGCTGTCTGGTCACCCTATGAGGGCCTACCCCCGCACAGAAGTGACTTTAACACTAGGGAAATGCTAAGAGCCCCTGATGGTCGGTCTGGCCCTGACACTGGCCTACCTGGTTATTTTAGGCCAGGACTGGGACTATTTTGGGGAATTGTTAGCGGAACTGGTGGGGCCCCTGTCCAATGGTCAAGGACCCCTACCTCCGGCCACCAGCCGGCCTGAAGCAGCGACCCTTGTGGGCGTGGGGGAGGTTGCTGACCCTGGTGAAAGGGCATCACAGGCCTCAGCGCCAACTCAGGCCCACCAGGCCCCCTCCCTCCTGAATCGCCTCTCTGACTTTGTGGAGAAGCAATGAGCTAACAACACCCTGAGTCGGGCATATGCCCAAGTGGCAGTGGTGAATGGGGAGACTGTCAAACCCTGTCAAGCGGGACGGTTTCCACACTTTGAGATTCAAGGTGACTGTCTGTACCGCATAGAGAAAGATCAACCAACCGAAGAGGTTCGATATCAGCTCTTGGTGCCCTGCTTTACTGAAAGGAAGTTATGCGGCTCAGCCATGCCATAACCATGGCTGGGCACCTTGGAAGGGAAAAGACGCTGGCCAGGATTTTAGGACAGTTCTTTTGGCTAGGAATCTACCAAGATGTGGCCAATTTCTGTGCCTCATGCCCAGAGTGTCAGCTCACCACACCGCGGCCAGCTGAGAGAGCCCTGTTGATTCCCCTCCCACTTGTAGGTATACCCTTTGAGTGAACTGGAGTCGACATAGTCGGCCCTCTTGAGAAAAGCGCCGCTGGATACTGGTTCAGCCTTGTTGTGGTGGACTATGCGACCCAGTACCCCGAAGCAGTGCCGTTACGCTCCATGAGCGCCAAGCAGATGGCGATGGAACTTATGAACATCTTTGCCTGAGTCGGGGTGCCCCGGGAAATCTTGACAGATCAAGGGACAAACTTTATGTCCCAAACGTTCAAACAGCTCTGCCATCTACTTAAGATCAAGACCTTATGAACATCTGTATGCCATCCCCAAACAGACAGCCTGGTAGAGCGCTTTAACTGAACCCTAAAAACAATGCTCTGAAGGTTCATCCTGACGGATGTCTGACATTGGGACCAGCTGCTCCTGCCTCTCTTGTTCGCAGTCCAAGAAGTAACGCAATCTTCCACTGGTTTCTCACCATTTGAGCTTTTATATGGGAGGCAACCCCGGGGGATTTTACACCTCATTCAAGAAATGTGGGAGGAACAACCATCCCGAGCTGACGTGGTACAGTATCTGCTAAACCTGCAGGAGAAATTTGAGGCCCTAGGTTCATTTGTGAGGGCGAACCTCCTACTGTTAATTATAGCCCTGCCAAATTCTTGGGTAAGGCACACACCCAGTTGGATTTTAGGGCATTGTTTATTAGGTGGCCATCTTGGTCTGGATAAGAAAAAAGTGACCTCCATGTTGTGACAGTTTCTTGGTCCCCTGTTCTGGGCAAAAGGCGGGAAAGTGAAAATAGCGGGAATCAGTTGTTGCTAAATAACCGGTTTCTATATAAACAAATGAAGGGAGGGGCCGGGGCTCTTGAGTGCTGGAATCTTTGGGGCTCACGTGTCTAAAAGCTCTCTCTCTGTAGTGTGGTACACCTCCCACATTGGTTACTGGCCTGCTCACTGAACAAAGTTGTCATCTTGGGGTTTATTAGCAGGGCTGGATTAACTTTTTGTGGGCCTGGTGCCAAACATATTTGTGGGCCCCCATGGGGCAAGGTGCAGCGGGGCAGGATGGTCAGTCTCCAGAGTGAAGGGTGGGCTGGGAGCAATGAGGCACAGCATGGCAGGAGCAGCCCAGGGCTGCACAGCCCAGCAGGAGGGCACTGTTTACAAACCTGCCCAGCCCTGTGCTGCCAGCATGCCCCTTCCCCTTGAGGGTGGGCCCGCACCACACCCCCCCCCTGCCCAGCGCCCCACCCTTATGCCCAGCGCCCCCTCACCCAGAGACCTCCATCACAGACCTCTATGCCCAGCTCCCACCCCTCCCAGAGACCTGCCCCACTGGCCTCCCACCACAACTGCACAGCACCCTGCACACCGCACTGCTCGCCCAGCGCCCCCCGCCCATGGACCTCCCCACGTCCCACCACCCTCCTCACAGTCCCACCATCACAGCTGCACAGCACCCCATATTCCAGAGGGGATTCTGCACCAAAAAATTAAAAATTCTGCGCACAATATTTTAAAATATTGCAAATTTTATTTATCAATAAATAAATGTGGAGGCTCCAACATGGCAGTGGGGAGCACTGGCCACTGGTTGCATGGAGGTGGGAGATTACCCTGCAGCCTCCCCCCACCCCACCCCGGGACAAGGACTCGGCAGCGAGGCTGCACCCGACCCTGATACAGTGCAAGGGCCCGGCCTGCCCCAGAAACAACCTGGGGCCCTGCCCCCCTGTGCCAGGCACACCAGGTGTGGGTGAGCAGGCTCAGCTCGGAAGCAGGATCCAAGTGCAGAGGGACTTAGTGTGGGGGGATTCAGGTGGGGGTAAGAGAGTTGTCTGTGGGGCAATCTGGGTTCCTGGTGGCTCAGTGGGAGATCTGGATGCACAGAAGCTCATTGGGGGGTTCCAGGTGCAGGGGAAATGGGACTCTGCAGGGGATCCAGGTGAAGGTGTTTGGGGCTCAGCAGGGGGGGTCTAGGTGCAGGGGAGGTGGGGTTCATTTGGGTGGGGGTCCAGGTGCAGGTGGTTGGGGCTCAGTGGGGAGGGTGTCTTGGGGGCTCAACGGGGTGGTACAGATGCAGGGGAGGTGGGGCTTGTCAGGGTGAGGGTTTGATGGGTCTGCTTAACAGGGGAGCCCCAGCTTCTGCCAAGGGGATACCGCATGCTGGGCTCCAGCTTCCCCCCTGTCCCCGCTTCCCTCATCCCCTTCTCTTCTCCATCCCATGCCCCTCCCCCACTGTTCCATCTCCTCCCCATCCCACCCCCTTCTTTCCCCCCTGCTCTCGCTTCCCCCATCCCCTTCTCTTCCCCATCCCATGCCCTTTTCCCACTGCTCCATCTCCTCCCCATCCCACCCCCTTCTTTCCCCCCTGCTCTCGCTTCCCCTATCCCCTTCTCTTCCCCATCCCATGCCCCTTCCCCAGTGCCCCATCTCCTCCCCACCCCCTTCATCCCCACTGCCTCTTTCCCCCAGCCCCCGCCTCCCCATCCCCTTCTCTTCTCCAACCTGTGCACCTTCCCCACCATCCCACTCCCTTCCTTCCCCACTGCCTCTTCTCCCCACCCCCACCTCCCCCAGCCCCTTCTCTTCCCCATCCCATGCCTCTTCACCACCACTCCATCTCCTCCCCAGGCTTGGGGGGCAGGGGGGAAACTGCCCCTCAGCATGAACCGGCGGATCAGAACAGATTGAGGCCAGGTCGCTCCACTTCCTGCTGCCCGGTGATTGCAGGGCAGGCCCAACCCCGCACTCACGGGGCGGTGGGAAGTGGAGTGACCCGGCCACAGCCCGCTCTGCTCTGCTCCCCTGGCTCCCAGCCTTGGGACTTAGGAGGCAGGGGGGGGAACCACCCCACAGCACTCACCGGCGGCGCAGAGTGAGCTGGGGCCGGGTCGCTCCACTTCCCGCCGCACAGTGAGTGCAGGGCAGGCCCGACCCCTGCTGCAGTCCCCTGGGATGTTGCTCAGGGGAAGAGGTGGAGTGGGGGCAGGACTGGGACAGAGCAGGGTTGGGAAGGGGTGGGATGGAGGTGGAGCAGGGGTGGGGGTAGGTTTCCTGGCCGGCTCAGCCGGCCGGGCTGACCGGGGCTCCTTCTGATTCTGGGCCCGGCGCCATGGCGTCACTGCCACCATGGTAAACCCGGTGCTGTTTATTAGTTAATTTCTTTTGGGAAGCAGACGTGCACTCTCAGACTAGATCCAATTAGTTAGATCTGACACTCACCCATAGCCAACGCAAAGAGGGATAGGATGGGTCTGAGATAGGGTTACTTACCTGTCTTCGACACCTGTGATCCACCATTGGTGTCCATCGCTGATCTCACCAGTCCGGATTCTGCAGCCTCGCCACTGGCAGTACCTGAAGGAGGTAGGAAAACATCTTTGCTTTAGAGAGAGAGAGAGAGTGTGTGTGTGTGTGTGTTTATATTCCAAATCTCCAGTGTCCTTAATCCATCTCCCTCCCTTTCCTTCCTTCTCCTTTAGTAAATAAAATGTTGTTGTGAGTTCATATCCACGTGGTGGTTGAGACAGCTTGGATCACAGAAACCCCCTTGGGGCTGCCAACTGATGTCCCAAGACTATTTCTGCCCCTGCTTTCCCTGCCAGCTTGGGACTCCAGCACCCTGTCTGGGTTGAGCCAGACATGCCCGTCTGCTCCAATACAGACCCAGGGTCTGAATCATGTGCCCCAAAGCTGCAGAGTTAACTGAAAGCAACTAAAGAAGTGTTCCTGTCTTTAACACTCAGATGCCCAACTCCCAGTGGGGTCCAAACCCCAAATAAATCCATTTTACCCTGTAAAACGCTTATACAGGGTAAACTCATAAATTGTTCGCCTCTATAACACTGATAGAGAGATATGCACAGCTATTTGCCGCCCCTTCCCCCCCACCCCAGTATTAATACATACTCTGGGTTAATTAATAAGTAAAAAGTGATTTTATTAAATACAGAAAGTAGGATTTAAGTGGTTCCAAGTAATAGCAGACAGAACAAAGTGAATTACCAAGTAAAATAAAATAAAACACGCAAATCTGAGTCTAATACAGTCAGAAAATAGAATACAGACAAAATCTCACCCTCAGTGGTGTTCCAGTAAGCTTCCTTTTACAGACTAGTCTCCTTCTAGTCTGGGTCCAGCAATCACACACCTCCTGTAGTTACTGTCCTTTGTTCCAGTTTCTTTCAGGTATCCTTGGGGGTGGAGAGGCTCTCTCTTGAGACAGCTGAAGACAAAATTGAGGGGTCTCCCAGGGATTTAAATAGACTTTCTCTTGTGGGTGGAGACCCCCCCTCCTCCCTCCTATGCAAAGTCCAGCTCCAAGATGGAGTTTTGGAGTCACATTGGCAAGTCACATGTCCATGCATGACTCAGTTTTTACAGGCAGCAGCCATTGTTTACATGCTACCCTGAATGTCCTCAGGTAGACTTCTTATGTGGATTGGAGCCTTCCAAGATTCATTGTCCTTTAAGTGTTTCTTGATTGGGCACTTAATTTGCACATTCCTTTCTCAAGAAGCTGACCAAATGCTATATAAGGCTACTTAGAAATCAAGCAAGTACACAGCCAATATTCATAACTTCAAATACAACAATGACACATGCATACAAATACATACAAAATTCTCTAGCCAATCATACCCCACTACCTTAATTAATTTACATCTAGCAAAATTTATTATGTAAGACAGAAACAATCAAAGAACCAGACAGAGCTCATACAGACAAACAATAGGGAAGTGGGGACCATAAAGACAAAACAATAAAGAAATGAGAATTTCACAACCACAACTATTGATAAGTGATTTCTTGCCAGACAGAATGCTGTCAAACTAAGTTTTCTTTAACCATCTAAAAATCTGTTTCTTTATCTGGTGGTAGTGGGTGCTATTAGGACAGGCTCTCCTTCTTAACAGCCAGATGCTACATTGTTTTAATGTAATTTAGATGGAAAGTGAGGATGTTTCTTTCTGCTTCTTGGCTAATGGCTGCTGCTCTCCTAATATGGCTGCAGATAAAGGCCTTAGGCCTTACCATATGGCTATAGGAAAAGGACTTACCTTATCCTTACAATGCTGGCTACATACTCCAGATGCACTCCAGTCTGGAGTAGACAGGAGGTGTTGGATCTCCTGGGCCTGTGAGGAGAAGAGGCTGTGCAGGCACAGCTCTGAACCAGCCACAGAAACAGTGACATCTATAAGCAGATTGTTTGGGGGATGCAGGAGAAGGGTTACAACAGGGACCAGCAGCAGTGCTGTGTGAAAGCCAAGGAGCTGCAACAGGTACACCAGAAGGCCAGGGAGGCTGACAATTGATCTGTTGCCGAGCTGCATGCCCTCCTGGATGGAAACCCAGTCACCACCCCCCACAACACCACAGATATCTCCAAGGAGCTCGAGTCCCAGGCCCATGCCATGAACAGTGAGGAGGAGGTGGTGGTGGTGGAGGAGGAGTATGGGGGACAGGCAACCAGGGGATCCAGCTGCACAGCAAACCAGGACCTGTTTTTGACTCCACCACAGGCCAGCCAGTCCAACACGGGCAAGCACGGAGTGTTAGGCACGGGGGCTATGCGGAGCTGTTTGTTTATGTACCCAGGGATGTCCCTTGAATCCTCCTGAGATCTTGGTGAAACTTTCATGGAGATCCTCTGCAATCCTCTCCTGAAGGACTCTAGGAATGGCAACCTTATTTCTTCCTCCGCAGTAGGACATTTTCCCACGCCGCTCAGCGATAACTTCATCGGGCACCATTGCAGTACACAGGCTAGCAGCATACAGGTCCGGGTGGCTTTGGCACGTCAGCAGCAGCTGGGCTCCCTCTGCCTCTGTTACCCTCAGGAGTGAGATATCAGCTAAAATCACCCCCCGCCTGTGGAAAACGGTGCCAGTATTCACTGCAATTGCTCTGTACTACTAGAATCATGCGTCCGAGCAATTCCCTCTTCATTTCCCAACCCCTGGCTGGTCATACTCACTGTGGCTGGTGCTGTGCCGGGTGCATGCACAAGCCGAAGTAAGAAAGTAGTGCTTACAACTTTTGGGGATCAAGGGGAGTGAGGTCTGCATCTTAAGTTTTGCTCTTTGTAGTAAATACGCTGACAAAGGTACCTCTATGTGTTGTTATCTGCAGCTGCTGCCCTTGCGGCCTTCAGGGTCTCCCCTTCCACATCCAGAGAACACCGGAGCCAGATAATGAGGAGAAAGAAGAGGACACACACTGACATGTTCCAGGAGATCCTGCAAGCCAGTGCTGTATTGGACTGTGAGCACAGGGTTTGGAGGATGAACACTACAGGCCGCCTGGAGAAGAAAAGAGAGGAGAGGAGAGAGGCCCAGGAGTCCCAGCCAGAAAAGGAGAGGGAGATGCACCAAGACATAGTGGGGCTTCTCAGGCAGCAAACACAGATGCTACAGACTCTGGTGGACCTGCAGGTTCAACCATCCCATGATTGCCTCCCTCTGCAGCTCATTGAGAACTCGATATTGAGACCTCCCTATACCTCCCTCAGCATTCCACGTGGCATCAGGAGTCGTTGCACTATCCCTACCACTGCACTCCGGGGACATTAAAGACAATTACAGCTTCACATACGCTGACCTGTGAAAGCCACGGTTGGTGTGTGTAGCTGACGTGGACATGAATGTTCTTTCCCCTTCATAAGTTCTGGGCAAAGACTAGGGACCCAACAGTTATTATATTGTAAAATCTCATGGTTTTTTATGCCTGACTCAGATATTTGAACATTTCAGCCTGTCAGTACTGAAATTTCATTTTAACGGTAATTGTTAGGACATTAAGCGCTTTCTGTGCTTGTCAATCTGTATTTCCTCCCAATTTGATTTGTGCTTTGAAAAATGGTTTGTAATGAACTTGCCATTGCATTGATTTTAACGTTTCCACCAGAGTCACATTCGCTTGTTGCGTGTGAGAAAGTGACAAATGAGAGGTTATTGGAGTAAAACGTGAAAATAACCTGTCCAGCTCCTTCCTGACAGACCTTCTTCTGACAAAAATGGCCAAGAAATTCAGGAACACTAACCAAAGTATAAAAAATCTGCAGAGGGATGAGGAGGGAGGAGGAGAATAAGAAATAGAGAGAAAGATCAGGAATGATCTCCTATTATAGTTAAAAGGAGTAATTTTCAGAAAGTTGTGAGCAACTGAAAATTTGGCATTAAAATAAAAATCCTGATCTAACCTTAAGTCTGGTAGGAAACACTGAAGCTAGTTACATCATAGCTAATACTCAGGGGGGAAACATTCTGCACAGACAGAGTGTAGTGTAAAGTGGATGCATAAGCATGATGCAATCTACATGCATTTCCATTTTTACAACTCAATGATACAAAAAGGCCACAGGGTGGCAGCAGAGAGTGATGAATGAGAAAGCAGTTAGTGCAATGCTTCCTGTCAGCTATTTCCATTTTAAATAATAAAATGCAAATAGGAATCAGCACCATGGTGTGGCTGGAATGGCTGCAGGACAGACTGGTGCCAAAAATGCATGGCTGGCAGAGGTGACATGTAGGGAGGGCATGGGGGGGGTCAAGTGTCCTGCAGATTGGCCTGCTTGGTGGGGGGGCTCTGTCAAGATTGTTTTGAATTCTAATCATAGGCGTGCGCAGCCCATTTCATTAGGGTGTGCACCCCAGGGAGCCCCGCCCTAGCCCCACCCCCACCCTGCCCCCATCCACTCCCTCCTACTTCCCGCCCCCTGACTGCCCCCCTCAGAACCCCCAACCCTCCTTGCTCCTTGTCCCCTGACTGTCCCCCTAAGACCTTACTCCCTACCTGTTCCCTGACTGCCCCAACCCTTATCCACACCCACGGCTATCCAACCGCTCCCCGCCCCCTGACAGGACCCCCAGAACTTCCGACCCATACTACTCCCCCAACCCCTCTCCACACCCCTGCCTCCTGACAGCCCCCCCAGAACTCCCAACTCATCCAACCCCCCCAGCTCCTTGTCCCCTGACCACCCCCTCCAGAGACCCCCCCCACCCTAACTGCCCCCCCCCAGGACCCTCCTTGCTCCCTGTCCCCTGACTGCCCTGACCCCTATCCACTCCCCACCCCCTGGCAGACCGCAGGACTCCCATGCCCCATCCAACCCCCCCTGCTCCCTGACTGCCCACTCCAGAGACCCCCTGCCCCTAAACACCCCCCCCCCCGGATCCCGCCCCTTATCCAACCCCCCCGGCCCCGGACCCCTTACCACAAGATGAGGCTCCTAGCCTCCTCGCAGAAGCGCACAGCCCCAGCCCCACAGAGGGAATGGGAGAGAGAGGGGCTCAGGCCCGCTCCACACAGAGTGGGGTCAGGGCTTCAGCCCTGCAACTTTTGCCACTAGGGTGGCTGGGGCTCCCGAGACGGGGACTTCAACCCCACATCTTCTGTCAGGGTCCAGGGCTTCTCCTCCCTGTCCCAGTGTGGCTCCTCTTCCCCCCCAGTGCAACTCCTGCTGGGGTCCGGGCTTCTCCCCCCCAGTGCAGCTCCTGCCCCAGTGTGGCTCCTCTCCCCCCCCCCCCCCCCAGTACAGCTCCTGCCGGGGTCCGGGCTTCTCCTCTTCCCCCCGCCCCCCAGTGCAGCTCCTGCCAGGGTCCGGGCTTCTCCTCTTCCCCCACTCCCTCCCCCCACGTGGCTCTAGCCCTGTCCAGGGCTTCTCTTCCCCCACCCCCGCGTGGCTCCTGCCGGTATCTGGAGCTTCTCCTCCCATTGCACCCAGCCCTAGCCTAGCTGGGCTCCCGTGGGTCACCTGCTGCCTGCTGTGGCCAGAGTCGAGCCTGGCTGGCAGGGAGCAACCATACACGTGGACGCCATCATGACCACCAGCACAAGAGGTGCGGGGCAGCCCTAGGTAAGCAGGGGCTGGCTGTGCTGCTGCTGATAGCCCCGCACTCCCACCCACACCTAACCCTAAGGCTTTCTTTTCTTTTTTTGAGACTCACTCAGCCCCTGCTGGAGCAGGGAGCAGTTGATCTGAGCCTGCCCCGCAAACAGCTGCGGAGGGGAGGGGAGGAGAGAGCAGCCTTCCCAGCTGGAGCGCAGGGCATTAGGGTGTGCCTAGACACACCCGGCACACCCCGTGTGCACGCCTATGATTCTAATCCTGTCCTCCAAACCCTCCCACCTTAGTGTCATCTGCAAATTTTGTAAGTATACTCTCCACTCCATTACCCAAGTCATTAATGAAAATATTGAATAGTACCAGACCCAGGACTAACCCCAGGGGATTCCACTAGATACTCTCTCCCAGTTGGACAGTGAATCATTGATAACTACTCTGAGTATGATCTTTCAACCAGTTGTGCACCCACCTTATAGTAATTTCATCTAGACTGCATTTCCCAAGTTTGCTTATGAGACTGTCATGTGGGGACCGTGTCAAAAGCCCTTACTAAAATCAAGATATATAATGTCTACAGCTTTCCTATTATCCACTAGGCCAATAACGCTGTCAAAGAATGAAATTGGGTTGGTTTGGCATGGTTTCTTCTTGATAAATCCATGCTGGCTATTCCTTATAACCCTATTATCCTCTAGGTGTGTATAAACTGATTAATAATTTGTTTCAGTATCTTTCCAGGTGTTGAAGTTAGGCTGACTGGTTTACAATTTCCCAGATCTTCTTTTATATGTCTACACTGCAATTAGACACCCACAGCTGGCCCTTGCCAGCTGACTCGGGCTCAGGCTAAGGGGCCATTTAACTGTTGTGTAGCTGTTTGGGTTTGGGCCGCAGCCCAAGCTCTGGGACTCTCCCAACTTGCAGAGTCCTAGTGCCTGGGCTCCACCTGGAGCCCGAATATCTACACTGCAATTAAACAGCCCCTTATCCTAAGCCCCCCGAGCCCAAATCAGCTGGCACGGACCAGCTGGAGGTTTTTAATTGCAGAGTAGACATACCCTTAGTTCCCCATTTTAAAGACAGGTACTATGTTTGCCCTTCTCAAGTCCTTTGGGACCTCACCTGTCCTCCACAAGTTCTCAAAGATAATCACTGATGGTTCAGAGATTGCTTTCTTTATCCAGGATGACTCATCTCTATCCCAATTTAGAGATTTTCACATAATGACTTTGGTAGGACTCCTTGATAAAGGAACAGGCCAGAGTCAGAAAGGATCCTGGGGGTCATGCCTTTATTGGCTTCTCAGTGCAGGGACCATCTGTGTTATGTACAATGCCTAACACAATGGGTTTCCAAACTTAACTGAGTGCCTCGCTACTACTGCAATCCAAACAATGAATACCAAAAAGTATTCTGAAACATACAGCTGAGCATAGGGTTTTCCTAATTCATACGTATTGGTTTGGGAGCTTTTTTAAGACTTAAAGCCAAGGAATTACATACTTAGATGAGCAGCCATACTACTGCCAAAAATGTGTCTATTTACCCAAATAAATGAACTTTCTGCTGTAGTGTTTCTTAAACACTTCAAGGACAGATGATAAAAAGTACTTAGAAAGAACAGATATTGCCTTAACTGACTCAGTCAGCCATAGACAGGATGGCCTCATCTCTCTCCACTAAGAACTTTACCCAGGCCTGGTTTAGAGCTGAAATGCAATAGAGTCATATAATATCTTGATTGATGTTTATGCCTAGTACCTAATCTGGATTCTAATGCTGAAAAGGAACTGGAAGGCATGTACTCACGTGCACTCACACATGAGGAAATATGCACCAAATGCCACATTCTTTCTCACAAATACAGCCACTCACAATCCACTCTCTTCCTCATTGTCTAACAGATATAATCCCGCTTCACTGCCTATCCCCAGGGCTGATGAGAGGGAGAGGGAAAGGCGGGACAATTGTACTCTGGCCCTGAGCTCAAGGGGCCCCCAAAACAGTTGTAACATCTGTATAAATAAAGTGAAATGCAAGGTGGTATGACCTCAGCTAACATGTACCGGGCCTTAAAATTTCTCACGATGGGCCTGCCTATGGCCCTCATGCACACATACACACTGCACAATGAAATTCCGTGATTTCCATAGGGGTGCACTAGCAGGATCAAGCCCCCTAATGATAAAACACCAATTCCTTCTCCCTCTCTTTCTCTCTGCCATCCCTTCACTTTTCTCTCTGTGTTTCTACCCCTCCCCATTATCCAGCGATCCCAGCTGGTAAGAATATCCCAGGGCTATCAAGACACCTGTCCTAGGCTCATCCCCAGTTGGTACCCAGAAGAAATGCCTCCTCCCCATGGCACAGTACTGCCCAGCTCAGTGTCCTGGGGCGATTCTGTGCCTGCTCTGCAGCATCCAGTTTGGTTCACATTGTCACAGCCCTTTGCAGATGGACAGCAGAAGCCTGTGCTCCCAGCCATGGAGGCAGAGTGAGGCCAAATGGGGAGGAAGGGGGCAAGTGGCTGTATCCAGCCCCACTCCATGGGGTGCATAAGTTGAGGGGGGGTGTAAACTGCTCCAGGCAAAGGGGTAGCATAATCCAATTCCCCCAGCTAAGGGCAGAGGCTGTTGGGATGGGTCAGTTGGGAAAGTATATTTCTTCCCATGAAAAATTCAGATTCCCTTGTGGTCTCTCCAGGGCAGGGGACTTGACCTGGACCTGGCTCTCCCAGTCCTAATACTATCAGGACAAATGCTGAGAACGAGGCTAGGACAGACAGCAGGACATCCAGGACAGCACAGAAAGGTTTAATAGGCAGTAGTACTGTACCACGTTCTGAGTGCTGAGGCTTCTCACTGAGTTGCTCCCAGGAGGTACTGGTCTGCAGGGGACAGTCCAGGAATCCCTCTAAGGGATGGTTGAGGCACTCTGGACCATAGGCGTGCGCACAGGGTGTGCCCAGGCACACCCTAATGCAGGGGTGGGAAAATGGCCCCACTCTCCCGGTGCAGCAAGCCGTGAGGTCCGCGTTCCCGGGCCGGAGTGCCCAGCCGAGCACAGCAAGTCGCCGGCCCCTCCCCCTCCCCTGGAGCCATGCCGCCGCGTGCGCAGCACTCTGGGGGCTGGGGCTGTGTGCTCCCGCAGGGCAGTGTTTGGCTCCACGCGGAGGCAGACACGCTCCCCGCTCATCCGGAGCCATGCCGCCGCACGTGCAGCATTCTGAGGGGCGGGGCTGCCTGCTCCCACGGGGCAGCGTGTCTGGCTCTGCGCGGAGCCAAACATGCTGCTAGGAGCCTCATGGTAAGAGGTCCAGGGCCGGGGGGGGTTGGATAAGGGGTGGGGGCAGTCAGGGGACAGGGAGCAGGGTGGGTTGGATGGGGGTGGGATCCTGGGGGGGGTGATTAGGGACAGGGGGTTTCTGGAGGGGGCAGTCAGGGAGCAGGGGGGGTTGGATGGGGCATGGGAGTCCTGGGGTCTGTCAGGGGGCGGGGGGTGGATAGGGGTCAGGGCAATCAGGGGACAGGGAGCAAGGAGGGTCCTGGGGGGGCAGTTAGGGTGGGGGGGTCTCTGGAGGGGGTGGTCAGGGGACAAGGAGCTGGGGGGGGGGGTTGGATGAGTCAGGAGTTCTGGCGGGGGCCTGTCAGGAGGCAGGGGTGTGGAGAGGGGTTGGGGTAGGCAGAGAGCAGGGGGGGTTGTATGGGTCGGGAGTTCTGGGGGTCCTGTCAGGGAGCGGGGAGCGGTTGGATAGGCGTGGGAGTCCTGGGGGTCTGTCTGGGGGCAGGGGTGTGGATAAGGGTCGGGGTAATCAGGGGACAGGTAGGGGGTAGGGTCCTAGGGGGGCAGTCAGGGGACAAGGAGCAGGGAGGCTTAGATAGGGGGTGGGATCCTGGGGGGCAGTTAGGGGTAGGGGTCCCAGGAGGGGGTAGTCAGGGGACAAGGAGCCGGGGGGGTTGGGAGTTCTGAGGGGGGCAGTCAGGGGGTGTGAAGTAGGAGGAGTGGATGGGGGCAGGGCGGGGCTAGGACAGGGTGGGGGCAGGGCTCCCTGGGTGCACACCCTAATGAAATGTGCTGTGCACACCTATGCTCTGGACCCAAGGAGGGAGTGTGGCCAAGGGAATTCAATGTGGGCTTTGTGGAGCTCTGCTGCTTTCCATGCTGAGCTCGCTCCTGAGACTTGCCTGCCCATTGGCAGAGAAGACCCTTACAGCTGGGGTCATAGCAGTGAAGCAGCATTCCCCACATTGCAGAGGTTAAGTTCATTTTATCATAGCTCTGTATTTGCTGGTGCCAGTCTAGGTACACTTGCTGTTACGGAAGAGCAGGAGCCCTGCATTAGCCAAGTGTTTGGGCCACGATTACAAGGTCTTTGTATCACAATCATTCACCCATTTTATGCATCTGAGAGGTCAGACAAGCTGAAGTCAGGCAGAGCTGAGATCAGTACATGTCTCCAACTCTGCCTTTGGAAGTGAAATGAGCCAGATTAGCCCTAGTGTAATGCACAGTAACCCAGTACAGATCTCCATCTCTTTAGAGGACGTCTGTTGCTCTCCCCATACTATCAAGAATTTCCTTTAGCTCTACTGGGAGAGGCTTATACTATTAGACCTAGAGAGCCCAGATCCAGTCCCTGCAGATGACTGAAACAGGTGGTGTTACACTTGGCCAGATGGTCTCTAACCACTAGACCGGGGTGGGCAAACTACGGCCCGCAGGCCAGATCCGGCCCACCAGCTGTTTTAATCCAGCTCTCGAGCTCCCACTGGGGAGTGGTATCTGTGGCTTGTCCTGCTGCGGCGCTCCAGCCAGGAAGCAGGGTCAGGGTCCACTCCATGCGGCTCCCGGAAGCAGCAGCATGGCCCCCCTCTGGCTCCTACACGTAGGGGCAGCCAGGGGCCTCC
Source organism: Emys orbicularis (assembly GCF_028017835.1). Classification (NCBI taxonomy): domain Eukaryota; kingdom Metazoa; phylum Chordata; order Testudines; family Emydidae; genus Emys; species Emys orbicularis. The sequence goes on from NC_088692.1 coordinate 49,886,076, forward strand.
GCTCTGCACACTACCCCCACCCCAAGCGCCGCCCCTGCAGCTCCCATTGGCCGGGAACCCCAGCCAATGGGAGCTGCAGCAATGGTACCTGCGGACGGGGCAGTCCACAAAGCCGCCTGGCCATGTCTCCACGTAGGAGCCGGAGAAGGGACATGCTGCTGCTTATGGGAGACACTTGAGGTAAGTGCCACCCTGAGCCTCTCCCCACACCCCAACCCTGATCCCCCTCCCACCCTCCTGCACCCCTTGATCCCAGCCCGGAGCACCCTCCTGCACCCCAAACCTCTCATCCCCAGCCCATACCCCCAGCGCGAACCCTCGCCCCAAACCCCTGTCCTGATCCTTCTCCGACCTTCCGAACCCCTCGATCCCAGCCCAGAGCACCCTCCTGCACCCCAAACCGCTCATCCCCAGCCCCACCCCAGAGCCCTCACCCCTTTTCACAGTGAGCATTCATGGCCCGCCATACAATTCCTATTTGCAGATGTGGCCCTTGGGCCAAAAAGTTTGCCCACCCCTGCACTAGACCCTACACTGCCGGAATAACTGTTGCAGGGCCAGTCTGCCCCGGGTAAGCTTGTGCTGAGAAGGGCAGCTGGGCACATCTTTGTTTTACAGCGGCGTGTTCAGGTGTCTCCTGGCTCAGGGGAGCGCCGGGCCCAGCAGCGGGCAGCATAGGCCCCGGGTGAGTCTGCAGGACGCTGGCAGCACGCAGGGCAGACCCTGGCTGGACGCGAGCGGGGACCTGCCCCAAGGCCGGCCGCGGGCTGGGGAGGGAATAGGGGATCTCTCCCCCCGCGGCCCCACTCGGCTTTGGGCGCTGCTCTCGGCGGGGTGGCTGGACCCGCAGGCCGGCCGGGGTGCACAGGGGGCGGAGCCTGCCCCTCATTCAAGACCCCCGCCCCGGGGCTTGACTCCCTTGCGCGCGGCCGAGGGGCTCCCTAGTCCCCGCGCGAGAGAGGCAGTGCCAGGCGGGACAGCGAAGGCCGCAGCCGAGCAAACTGGCCCCACATGGGCGCGCCCCCAGCGCAGGGGCGGGAAGAGCTGCCGGCCCCACCGCCCACCATAGCCCCGCCCTTCCCATTGAGAGGTGGCTGCGCGCGCCTGACTAGAGCGAACACTCGCCAACTGCTCCCGCCTAAGGACACTTCCGGCTCGCCCCGCCTCCCGCTCCCCAATCCGTTGGTTTAGCGCTCTGCATGGCGCGCTGCGCCACCTAGAGCTCGCCCCCTTCCATTGGGGGCCGCATGCGCAGTAGCTGTTCTAGACACGGTAAGGGGAGGAGACAACAATTGGGCCGCACTCTCGTGGTGACGTCATCGGCTCCGCTCTGAAGAGGGCGGGCGCCAGGCGCTTGTCACAGAGCCCCAGTAGCTCGCCGTGATCGTATAGTGGTTAGTACTCTGCGTTGTGGCCGCAGCAACCTCGGTTCGAATCCGAGTCACGGCATCGCTTCAATAGCGATATCACGGCATGGGGGCTCTGCCTGTTTTTTACTAACAGGCTGGAGCCCAGGCAGCATCTGCTTCTTATGGGCAGCAGCCTGGCACAGCCAGCCTGTTACAAGGTTGAGGGGCACCCTGGCACTGGGGAAGGAGGAACCCAGGCATGGCCAGCCAGTTGGGGGGCAGCTGGGCACAGCCAGCACATTATGGGGGGGCAGGGTGCTAAGGCACAGCCAGGCTGTTACCAGGGGAGGGGGAACCCAGGCACAGCCAGCCTTTTTCCTCAGGGTTCAGCTTTTTAGATGTAGTGGCTGCAGAGAGTGAGAACCAAAGACTAATTAGGAGGAGCTGGTCACGCTTTTAGGTGACTGGCTGATACCCAGCCATCTCCTTAAAGGCTTTGGACCCACATTGCTTATATCAAAAGCAATGTAACTTATAACTTTTATTAAAATACTTAAAAACAAAACCAAGAAAACATTCTGTGACCCCCAGACACCCCTGGGTGCCAATTGGCAGAGGGCACTGTGGGTGCACAGGGATTAACAGTGATCCTCTGGATCGGATATCTGCATAACAGTTCACAGAAGGGGGGCATGTGAGGTCACTACCGAGAGCCAGGCACCCACAGGTCGTCATACTCACTGCAAAGTGTCTGTGCCGATAATATTTCAGGAGTTATGTGTAACCTTTTATTCTATTTAATGTTAATCATATTTCAGTGGGTTCGGCTCTGTCAGCTACAGTGTCAAATTCAACTAGATTTAGAGTTCATAGGAACACATGAGAGCATAGGCAAATAACATACAATTACAAAGAGCATCTAGCTTTTAGTAATTTTATTAAAGTTATCAACAAAGCAATAAATGTCATAGCATATAAAATTCCTATAGATACGTATAATGAACTGGTTATACCTACAGACCTACTCACATCCTCCTAGATGGTGTTAGTCTGTTGGCCCTCTCATGGATTGACCATCAATATGGGAGTGGTTCCTGCTGGAGTTCTCCATAGGAAGCCAATTTTCCTGCTCTGGGCACCCCTTTTTATACTCAAGTATCAGAGGGGTAGCCGTGTTAGTCTGTACCCACAAAAACAATGAGGAGTCCGGTGGCACCTTAAAGACTAACAGATTTATTTGGGCATAAGCTTTCATGGGTAAAAAAACACTTCTTCAGATGCATGGAGTGAAAATTACAGATATAAGCATAAATATACTTTACCCCCGAAAGCTTATGCCCAAATAAATCTGGTAGTCTTTAAGGTGCCACCGGACTCCTTTTTATACCGTGAGTCTGTCTATACTACATTCTGCACCTATACATGAAAGTGTCAACCCTCTTTCCTATTGGTTTGTGTCCCCTGGAAACACAAGGGATCCCAAATTCTATAGGCTGGGTAGGTTTTGTCAACATTGACATACCACCTTTGTCTGTGGTTAAGGCATGTGTTAGAGACAATATTTGTTGTTACAGCATTTTATGATTTAATTTTAATCTTCCCAGCTATACTTTCGCAATATTACCGATTGGTATCTCTTTCCCATCATCTTTCGGGTTATCTCTCTGTCATTGACTTGCGCCATCATTTCTTGTCTCCAAGGCCTAAAATAGCTTAGCTAGAGTCTGGCAGGCCTTGACCTACAGGTTTTTGCGTTTCAGCTTGTCTTATTCATGTCTACTACCTAGTTCCTCTAAATATTGATCAATCTTATATTTTTATAATCCTACAAATCAACTCTAATTAACATACAGAGAATATATGTAATATAACACACTGATTAATCATAACATCACATGATAAATGGATACCAAACTAAAATCATTGGCTACATATGTGTCTATACTGGAAATGGTTTTCTTAAGATCTGGGCGTTAAGGGAGGTCACCAGGAGGTGACGTACCTCAGACATGTCCCTGTCAGGAGGTAACAGACCCTTATCTCTCTGGCTGGCCATGTGTGTATTGTCTGCCTCCCAATGGAAACCTGTTTGCATACTGAGTCAGATACCAGTCAAAAGACTGAGAAACCTACAAGAGAGAAAATCTACAGGAAAAAATCAGCAGGGGGGATGTCCTGTTTATGAATAAGGACAAAGGATGGAACACATGGGATCCTGCACTAAGGAGATAAGCTAACAGCATGTTTGTCTTATGAAAGGAAGGTCCCAGCCAGCCTGGCGGTCAAATGCTGCTAGGACTTTGGGTGAGCATTGCATAGCTTGTTAATTAAGTCGAAGTTCTTCTGGAATGCATGTTATGATTCTATTTTATATGTAACCATTTCTTTCCAATACTTCTACTTGCTATTACTTAAATCTTTGTTAAATAAACTTTTCCTTACTTTCACTATAAACCTATCCAAGTGCTATGTGAAGCAGGGCGGTGAGCTGAGGTAGAACTGGTAAGCTGGAGCAGTGACTCTGTGAATACTGCAAGTGTTCTGCAGAGGATGGACACTCCAGAGAGATGTTTGGGGGGCTTGAGGATTGGGGTGTGCCTATCGCTAACTTCTAGAGAGAAAGAGGGAGGCCTAGAAAGGAGTATTGCCCATGGCCAGAGGAGTTGGGGGGCTGACCATCTGGCAGGCACTGGCAAGACTGCCTCACGCTAAAGCCAGGTGGTAGCGAGGTGCCCCATAATGGGGTACCCCAGGAAGTGTTACACATATCACCAAAGCTCTGCTACTATTAATTCAAACTAAGAATATATGTATCAAATCAAAGTCACACTATCATCACGTTAGTTAAATCGTTTAAATTAATAATTGATCCTTATCAATTCTAAGAAAGAATCTAAGGTGGCTATCCATTTGGCTATAAATCCCAACTGAAGAATCTTACCAAAGTCAGACAGATCTTTAGTGTGGTGCTGGTCAAATAGTTTAATACTGAAACCAAATTATCTAATGTCTAAACCACAACTTCAGAGCCAGTTAGAGCTTCCTTTTTTAGTCTTCAGTTCTAGGGTGGTGGTGTGAAGAGGTGCCACACCGGCCCTGAGAGAGTTGAATTTGGCCAGCTGGGCCCAGTCAATTAAGCTGCAAACAGAGGAGACTAAGGGCTTGGCTACACTGGCACTTTATACCGCAATAAAGCCTCACAGAGCGCTCTACCTTACTCCCGGTCCACACTGGCAAGGCACGTAGAGCGCTCTGACTCCCTGGCTACAGCGCTCCTGGTACTCCACCTCCACGAGAGGGATAACGGCTGTTGCGTATTGGCTGAGACACCCCAGGGCCAGTGTGAACGAGGAGTTACGCTACAGCGTTCTGATTGACCTCCGGAAACATCCCATAATCCCCTTAAGTCAAGTGGCCTCTCTTCTCTTTGTTGTGAAATAGGCTGAGGAATGCCTTTTCAGAGCTCCGTTTCAGACAGAGGCTGCTTATCTGCAACGGGGCAAAGCAAATGTTTACTGAGTGAGTGAGTGAGTGAGTGAGAGGCAGGAGGGCTAGGGGGATCTGAACTTACAAGATAGCGTGCCGACACACTCTCAGCACTCCAAAAACCCACTCTCTCTCTCCCCACATATACAAACAACACACTCCACCCCACCCCCCTCATTTGAAAAACACGTTGCAGCCACTTGAACACTGAGATAGCTGCCCATAATCCATCGCTCCCAATGCCGCTGCAAATGCCACAAATGTGGCCATGCCCGTGCGCTTGCAGCTGTCAGTATGGACAGACTGGAGCGCTTTCCCTAGTGTGCTCTCCGAAGGCTAGTTTAACCCAAAGCACTCTACAGTTGCAAGTATAACCAAGCCTTTAGGTTGTGCAGAGCAGTAGTTCCCAGCCAGGAGTCCGGGCCTGCAAGTAGGTTTTGGGGGTCCACCAAGCAGGGCTGGCATTAGTCTTGCTAGGGCCCAGGGCAGAAAGACGAAGCTCCAATGAATGGGCTGAAGCCCAGGACCCTGAGCCCTGCCACCCGAGGCTGAAGCAACTTAGCTTCACGAGGCCCCCTGTGGCGTGGGGCCCTGGGCAACTGCCCTGTTTGCTACCTCCTAGAGCCGGCCCTGGCTTTTATATGCAGAAGAACAGTTGTTGTGGCACAAGTGGGCTGTGGAGTTTTTATAGCCTCAGAAAGAAAAAGGTTGAGAGCCTCTGGTGTAGAGGTTGCTAGTTAGGAGGCCTGTAGTTTCTCTCTATGAGGTAAGGGAGAAGGAAGGGGGATAGGAACCCCTGAGAAAGGGTTTACCTAGTAGGCCTAAGAGAAGGGTCTGACTAGGAAGGATGGAGAATAAAAGCGTGGAGAAGCACCATAGGAAGTAGTCCAGAGGGGCAAGAGCAATAAGGTTGGTGTAGCTGCAGACCTTAGCTCAGGGGTGGACAAACTACGGCCCGCGGGCCGGATCCAGCCCGTCAGAGCTTTGGATCCAGACCACGGGATTGCCACCCCTGTGGCGCTGTGGGCCCCATGCTGCTCCCGGAAGCGGCTGGCACCACATCCCTGCAGCCCATGGGGGAGGGAGGGCAGAGGGCTATGCGCGCTGCCCTCGCCTGTGGGTACCTCCCCCAAAGCTCCCATTGGGAACGGCCAATGGGAGCTTCGGGGGAGGTACCCACAGGAGAGGGCATCGCGTGGAGCCCCTCTGCCCCCCCTCCCCCAGGAGCCACAGGGACGTGGTGCTGGCCGCTTCCGGGAGCGGTGTGGGGTCAGGGCAGGCAGGAAGGGAGCCCGCTCTGGCTCCGCTGCGTGCCGCTGCCACCCCAGAGCCGCTCCAAGTAAGCAGCGCCGGGCCGGCGCCCGCACCCCAACTCCCTGTCCTGAGCCCCCTCCCGCACTCTGCACCCCCTCCTGCACCCCAACACCCTTCCCTGAGCCCCCTCGTACACTCCGCACCCCTCCTCTGCCCCAACCCCTTGCCTTGAGCCCCTTCCTGCACACCGCACCTCCTCCCACACCCCGCACCCCAACCCCCTGCCCCAGCCCTACATTCATGGCCCTGCATGCAATTTCCCCACCCAGATGTGGCCCTCAGGCCAAAAAGTTTGCCCACCCCACCTTAGCTGCTTACTACAGGCATAGGCGCCGACTCCATGGGTGCTGGGGAAAAATTGGTGGATGCTCTGCACCCACGGGCAGCCAAGCTCCCCACCCCAGTCCCCCGCCACAGCTCACCTCCACCTCCGCCTCCTCCCCTGAGCGCGCCGCGTCCCTGCTTCTCCCCCTAGTTCCCAATCCTTCCCACTGTGAAACAGCTGTTTCGTGGTGGCAAGCGCTGGGAGGGAGGGGGAACGCAGCGCGCTCGGGGAAGGGGCGGGGCCGGGGCGTGGATTTGGGGAAAGAGTCCAATAGGGGCAGGGAAGGGGCAGAGCTGGGGCGGGGACTTTGGGGAAAGGGTTGGAATGGGGGCGGGGTAGGGAAAGGGTGGAGTCAGGGCGGGGCTGGGGCAGGGGGGCGCGAGCACCCACCGGCGCCGGGGAAAGTTGGCGCCTATGACTACAGGCCCCTGGACAGGCTTGGGTTTCCCAACAGCCACTGCAGAGAGGTATTGCTTTGGGGCAGTGAATAGGAAGAGTGCCTGAGTCCTATGGGAATGACATAGGGTGGAGGGCATGAGGACTGCCTGATGCTACTTGTGGAGAGAGACTTTGAAAGATTCCCCAGGAAGGGGAATCACAGCGTAACCGGATGGAGGGCCGAGTCATGAAGCAGCCATACTGCAAAAGCAGGAGGAGAGCCAAGGGCGCCAATTAGGTAGGGCGGGGGGGGGGGCAGCTACCCCCACCCCAAATTTCATACAGGAGGTGTGCTCCCAGGTGGAGCTCTTAACTGCACATGTGAGTTCTGCAGAGAGGTGCTTCTCCCAGTTTCTGTCCCTGGGGCAAGGAGTCAGTGTTTTGTTTACAAACAGAGGCAGGGAGATTAAGATAAGAAAAGGCTGGTAATTAAATTAAGGATCTGGAAGTCCTTAAATGAATCTGTAAAACAGGAATCCCTCTGCAGGGGGGCAGGGTTGAAGAGAGAATGCAAAAGAAATACAGCCAAGCCCTCTGGGCCAAGGTTACATTCAGAAAAGAGGAAGATGTGAGGGCCATAAGTGAAAAGAAGGGGCTAAAACCCAGGGAAGGGCTAGCAGTGGTATAGAGAAGTTCCCACTCTACCTGTGGTACTTATGTGGCCCCATCACTGTAGTATCTGAGCACCTCACTTCACAGCCCCTCGGTGAGATAGAGCAGTGCTGTTATCCCCATTGTACAGATGGGACACTGAGGCACAGAGAGACCAACAATAAGATTTTCAAAGGTATTTAGGCACCTAGTGGGATTTTCAAAAGTGCCTAGAAGGTTAGTTGCTTTGTAAACCCCACTAGATGCCTAGCTGCATCTTTGGGTGCCTAAAAACCTTTGAAGGCACTAGCCTGAAATCATACAGGAATTCCAGGGGGGGAAGAGAGTAGAACCCAGGTCTCTCAGGGCTAGCTCCCTATCCACTGGACCAGCATTTCTCTCTACTGTATGCTGCAAAAAAGAGGCCTCTGATGGATGGGAGCAAAACCAAGAAGGCCAGTTCTCTAGACCCCAGCAATTGGTCCGGGGCGATTGGGAAGGATGTCATGGTTGACAGTATGAAAAGCAGCACAGAGGTCAGGAAGGATGAAGAAAGAAAGAGAATGAGAATCAGGTGAGAGGAGAACACTTAACCGCCAATGCGTGGCAGATTCTGCCCCAGGCTGAAAACCATTTTGTTTTGTGATTTTTTGTTCTGAGTTTGAGAAAAGAAAGCAATGAGAAAGTGTCGTATGAGTATCAGACGTGATTATATATCAAATTCTTAGGGTTTCAGCTGTATTCAGGCCAATTCCAGAACAAAGAATAGAAATTGCATCCACAGAGTCCATAAAGTTGACGATTATTGTCATGATTTGTATTATTCACTAGGCACGATCTGTGTGCTCAGCACTGTTCAGAATATGCCAGAAAATGTAGTCTTTGAGCCAATGCATATAAGATGTGTAACTCTGGCTCAGATGGCTCAGATATTGAAGTATGAAGTGTACAGTTATTGACCACACATGTTATCACATGTTCACTATGATGTTTATATCTATGAGTGCGGGCATTGATGGCAATAGACGTTTTATTTGATTAGGGACTAGAAGATTTGACCCTCCAACTTTCTTTCATGAGGAAGAGCTGCCCAGAGCTCCTGTGCCTGTTTATTTTCCTTTCCTGCCTGCAGTGGCCCTGATATACCTCAGAAGTCTAAATTTTTTCCCCAACTTTAAAATGTGGAATTTTCTTGGTGTTTGATTTAAAATATTCCCCTGTGAAAACTGCAACTCAATCACTGTAGTGTTGTGTTTAAGACTCTTCTCGAAAGTAACTAGCCTTTAAACAGAAGTGAAAGCAGTGTTGCCAACTTTCCTGATTTTGTCATGAGTCTCATAATTATTGTTTTCCTTAAAGCCCCAGCTCCTGGAGTCAAGTGATATGTGATGATTTCAGCTTTCATTCTTAAAGAAAAATGAAGTTTTTAGCTCTTGTGGCTATGGAGAAAGCTTCAAAATGTGACCCCAGTGCACCTTAGAGGCTCAAAAAGGAAAATGTAAATTAAAAAACCCACCAAATCTATTATTTTTACATAATATCATTATTTTAAAGCCAAACTCATGATTTTTGGTGACCCTGATTCTTGATTTTTGAACATTTGGGGTTGGCAATTCTATGAAAGTGACTTTTAAAGTGTCAGTTTCACTCCAGTTTAAAGCCATTTTCTAGTCTATTATTTGTAGTGAGGTAACACCCCTAGTGGTCCAGGTAATGCAGTATAGATTCATGGAATCTTATCCTAATAGAATGTTTCCAAAAGTTAAATGATCTATTCCAAGCTTGATGAACTGCAAAAAAGTGATAGAGAGTAATCTAGATTTTTCTACAATTGTTTCAATTGTTGTATTCAAGAGTTAGTAACAAATTAAGAATATACATTAAAATGTTAAACCTAACCAGTGCCCCTTAAGTGACTTGACACAAGGTGTCAGAACATGTTAGCATTAGAGCTGAGTAGGTCTAATATTTATTTAATTTTCTTTCTTTGTAGGAATTAGAAATTATTACCTGACAGGAGCACTGTATCTAAGTTATTATCTGCAAAAAAACAAGAGTTTTCGGGTGCTCAAGTAGCCTCTGAACTCATGGTTAAATTTGCTCCTCCCCCCAAAAAAATCTGAAATGGCACCCCTGAGGAGAGCAGCAACGGTGGAAGAAAAGAAAGGAGATGCTGAACCCAGTGGAGCTAATCGCCAGAAGGGGGAGCCACCCAGCAGTGAGTTGAGCACCCTGTGACAGGTAGCTAACATTTTCCTCCCCCCCCTCCCCCCCCCCACACACACGATCCACACCTCCAACGGAGATATTATAATACAGACTTTAACAGAATGCTCTTGATAACCAGAAGTTTCGCAACTCTTAACAGACACTGCAGATGACAATTTTGTGTCTCTCAGGACTTTTAATCCTAGGACACAGAACACATATTAAAGAGTAACTTTATTGGACAATATTTAGGGCTGTGGGGAACTTTTCTTTCTGGCACCTTACCCATCTAGATGTTATGGGTGATCCCAGGCACATGGCATGCACACAGTCATTTTCACTTTCACTCCGTAAAACTAAAGAATATGAAAAGGCTGGGTAGTCTCAAAGCTAATAAATATAGAAAAAGGAAAAATAAGGTACTTCAGATAACAGGGGGCTCATGAACTCTTCAGCTCTCATAGTCTCCTAGACTCTTGTAGAGTAGGAGATGGAGCTGCAGGCAAGGAGCCAGATGTCGATATTCTGCTGGTGCAGCGTTTCTCATTAGCAGGCCTCCTTCAGGTGCCAAGAGACTGGTCAATGGCTGGAATGGCCTGGTTGTTGATGTCATGACTTTCTTTCCCCAAGGAAACCCTGGGGATTCTGGAACATCAGTCTGGCCTCATGTGCCTTGTTGATCCACCAAGCGAGGAGGCTTCTTGGCCTTCCCTTGTACTTGCAATTTATGAGTTTCACCAGCTTTGCCTTGTAGCACCTCCCTCTAAGGTCTTTGGAAAAATCAGGTGCGAGGCCAACCTTGGAAATATGTGACTTGGTCCAATCATGTTCAGGTCATCCGTACTGATGGTCAACTTGGAAAAATCCCATTTAAATTAGCAATTTTCAAAAATATTCAGTGTTTTGCACACCACAGGTCTGTGACCCCAGGGGGCGCCACCTCAGACCCCCAAAAATATCAAAAATCCATGACAGCATTTTTGAGGAAGGTGGCGTGGTCTTATTGGGTCTTAAGGTGACATTGTGTCAACAGTTTACTGAAAGTACAGTGTAAAAATCCTGTAAAAAATAGCTAATTGGAAAAACCCTAGCAACAAAACCTGTCACTCAACATTCATTCATCCATCAGAAAAAAAATTACTTTAAAGTTTGATCAGTTTAATCATTTCCAGATTCTTCTCTGCTCATTTAAAAACAGACACGTATTCTTTCAAGATCTGGGCTATTGGTCAAACAATGTATCTTTTGGAATCTGCATCTTGATAGAGAAAAGTTACTTTGAAGCTTATCAATATGAAACTCATTTAATATATACTACACCTCTACCCCGATATAACGCTGCCCTCGGGAGCCAAAAAATCTTACTGCGTTATAGGTGAAACCGCGTTATATCGAACTTGCTTTGATCCGCTGGAGTGTGCAGCCCCGCCCCCCCTCAAAGCGCTGCTTTACCGCGTTATATCCGAATTCATGTTATATTGGGTCACGTTATATCGGGGTAGAGGTGTATTTTAATTTGATATAATTTCTGTCTTCCCATAAAAGCTGTTCTTCTCACAGAAGCACCAAAGCTGCTGTAGAAGGTGCAAGATCACTGCAGCCTCCTGCTGCAGCCTCCTAAGATGCATAGCATTGGGGGTCAGGTGCCACATAGCCAATAGTTCAAGTTTCTGTAATTTACACACATTGTCATTTGGTGCAAACACAGCAATGCTCTACATCCTGCAGTTTTATCCATGGCTCTTATGTTCTTTCTTTTTATAAATTCAATATGAAACACACTGAAACTGCTAAGGTTATAGGTTAAGCTCTCTTTTACAAGTTAGGAAATGCTAATTAACACATGCAATCTTAACTCTGTCCCCCCATTACAAATTATAACAGTCTGGTTGTATGTCCTCACCCTGGATTTCATAGAATCATAGAATATCAGGGTTGGAAGGGACCTCAGGAGGTCATCTAGTCCAACCCCCTGCTCAAAGCAGGACCAATTCCCAACTAAATCATCCCAGCCAGGGCTTTGTCAAGCCTGACCTTAAAAACCTCTAAGGAAGGAGATTCCACCACCTCCCTAGGTAACCCATTGCAGTGCTTCACCACCCTCCTAGTGAAAAAGTTTTTCCTAATATCCAACCTAAACCTCCCCAACTGCAACTTGAGACCATTACTCCTTGTTCTACATCTACAATATAACATCACACATTTTTTTCCTTCAGTCTACAGAGCCTATGAAATACCACTTTCTTAAATTCATATCTGCACATCCCATGGAATACTGAGACATCCTCTATTCAATGGCAGTTGTCACTGGGTGTATGTGCACATTGCCAATAGCACACTGGGAGGGACACTAAGCTCTGGTAGTTCAAGTTGCAGCTAAATTTCTGTTTTAAAACTGAATTTTATACCTTCTCTAAAATTCCATGCAAAGGCAGGTTGTGTTAAATTGGAATGTCTGGAAAGGGGCCGGACAAGACTTTATAAGGACATTTTGAAGTCAGTTGAACAAAGGGTTCCCAAGATAAGGCACCTTAAAAAAAAAGTCTAACCCACAGCACAGACCTCTACACCTTGAGCTAAAGGGGGGACTTCCTTTAACTAGCAGAAGAGTCTCTTATGTGGTGAACCCACTAGAGGGTGACTGTGATGCTGGCAAACCAGGTGCCATCTTATGCCAAGGTCCCTATGCCTTACTTGAATACTGACAAACACATAGCAGGAATTAGTTTTGTTCACCTATGTGCTAGTATTGTTAAAATAGGTATTAGAATTATAAAAATGTGCTTAGTGTTTAGACTTTATTGAATGCTTGCACATTGTCCCATGCATTAATCTCACTTATAACATCTGTATCCCATTGTCAGAGTCTGGGGTGCAATCCAGACCAGCAAGGGGTTGTGTCACCACCTACCTGGAACCTTGAGTGCTTCACAAATGCTTTGCTGTTGAAGTGCCCAACCTGGGGTGCTCACAACCAGCCTCTGGTCACTCCCTGAGTGTGAGCTAGACAGCCCTGGTTCAGCAGCTCTGACCCCAGCAGCCTATCTACAGCCCCACTCTGGCTTCCATCAACCTGGGCTACTACTTGCAGGGTGACCCCAACATACTCCTAGTCCTGAATTTTCCCCAAACTGTGTTCTCTGCAGTGTCCTGCCAAATCCTGGGCAGTTCAGAGAAATGATATGGTTCGTGTGTTCCTTTATAGATACACAAACACATCACAGATGATTAACTTAACTGGGGATAAGTGCACCCTTCCTTTTAAACACAGCCCTGAGTTGGCTTATGGTAAAAATGAAATACATTTGTTAACATACACCGGATTAAGTGAGTTCAAGTATAAGGAATGAAGAGAGAAAGAGTTGCGTGTAAAACAAAGCAAAATACATCTCTTTAGGTCTGAAACTTAATTTAGCAAGATACAGACTTTGTTCAAGATGGTTTCTTGCTCCAGTCATTCTTCCCAGCCCTGACTGACTTTCCCTCAGTTAGGATCTTCCACAAAAGTACAAAGTGCTGGCTTCCTGTGTCTTCTTAGGTGAAAGATCTGTACCAGAGACTTCAACGCCTCTTGGGCCTGGTCTATACTACGAGTTTAGTTCGAATTTAGCAGCGTTAAATCAAATTAACCCTGCACCCGTCCACACAACGAAGCCATTTACTTCGACATAAAGGGCTCTTAAAACCAATTTCCGTACTCCTCCCCGACGAGGGGAGTAGCGCCGAAATCAACATTGCCATTTCGAATTAGGGTTAGTGTGGCCGCAATTCGACAGTATTGGCCTCCGGGAGCTATCCCACAGTGCACCGTTGTGACCGCTCTGGACATCAATCTGAACTTGGATGCACTGGCCAGGTAGACAGGAAAAGCCCCGCGAACTTTTGAATTTCATTTCCTGTTTGCCCAGCGTGGAGAGCACAGGTGACCACGCAGAGCTCATCAGCACAGGTAACCATGCAGTCCGAGAATCGAAAAAGAGCACCAGCATGGACTGTATGGGAGGTACTGGATCTGATCGCTATATGGGGAGAGGATTCCGTGCTAGCAGAACTACGTTCCAAAAGACGAAATGCCAAAACATTTGAAAAAATCTCCAAGGGCATGATGGAGAGAGGCCACAATAGGGACTCACTACAGTGCCGCGTGAAAGTTAAGGAGCTCAGACAAGCCTACCAGAAAACCAAAGAAGCAAACGGAAGGTCCGGGTCAGAGCCGCAGACATGCCGCTTCTACGCTGAGCTGCATGCAATTCTAGGGGGGACCACCACCACTACCCCACCTCTGACCATGGATTCCGAGGAGGGGGTAATCTCAGCCATGCCTGAGGATTCTGCGGACAGGGAAGATGAGGAGGAGGAGGATGAGGACGAGGTTGTGGAGAGCACACAGCACTCCATTCTCCCCAACAGCCAGGATCTTTTTCTCAGCCTGACTGAAGTACCCTACCAACCCTACAAACCCTCCCAAGGCGTTATCCCAGACAATGAGGCCACGGAAGGGACCTCTGGTGAGTGTACCTTTGTAAATATAAAACATGGTTTAAAAACAAGCGTTTTTTAATGATTAATTTGCCCTGAGGACTTGGGATGCATTCGCGGCCAGTACAGCTACTGGAAAAGTCTGTTAACGTGTCTGGGGATGGAGCGGAAATCCTCCAGGGACATCTCCATGAAGCTCTCCTGGAGGTACTCCAAAAGCCTTTGCAGAAGGTTTCTGGGCAGTGCAGCCTTATTCCGTCCTCCATGGTAGGACACTTGACCACGCCATGCTAGTAGCAAGTAATCTGGTATCATTGCATGACAAAGCCTGGCAGCGTATGGTCCCGGTGTTTGCTGGCATTCAAGCAACATCCGTTCTTTATCTCGCTGTGTTATCCTCAGGAAAGTGATATCGTTCATGGTAACCTGGTTGAAATACGGGAATTTAATTAAGGGGACAGAGGTGGCCGTTCCTACTGGGCTGTTTGCCTGTGGCTGAAAATAAATCCTTCCCTGCAGTTAGCCAAGCAGTGGGGGGGGGGAGGGGAAGGGGCATTGGCGCTGAGCTTTTCGCGTTTGGCTAGTAGGGATCTTCCCTGATACCAGCCACGCGGTGGCGGGGGGTGGGGTAAAGCGATCATCCAAGAGAATTGGATGTGTGGTGGGGGGGTTTAGTTTGGTTTCTGCTGCTACACGTTAACACGAAAACCGCAGCACTCAACGGGCTTTGCTTGGTATGGGAAAGGAGGGCGCTGCTTTAATGAAGGTTGCAGAAGCCGAAAGACAATGGCTTACCAAGGCTGCATGCAAGCCGAATTCTGTTGCCCGGCCCTGCGTCTGTGATCTCTAACACCAAAGCCGCAGGCACTCAATATAAGATGCAAAATGCGACCTTGTACCAAAATCACATGTGCTATGTAATGTGAATAGTATTGTTCACCGTGAAAGAGTATAAGCATTGTTCTGTAAAATGTATCTTTTTAAATACTTCTCTCCCTTTTTTCCCTCCCTCCCGCAGGTGCAAATTTTTCAAGCCTCCCTCCTCCGTCCCGAAGGCTATCTCAGATAAGGTGGCAAAAAAAACGCATGCGAGATGAAATGTTCTCGGAAATCATGCAATCGACCCACGATGAAAGAGCTCATCTGAATGAGTGGAAGGACACGGTATCAAAGTACAGGAAAGATGCCAGTGAACATGAGGACAGGAGGGACCAACGTGAGGACAGGAGGGACGAACGTGAAGAGAGGAGGGACGCTCGAGATGAGACGTGGCGGCAGAAAGATCAGAGGTGGCAGCAGGAAGATCAGAGGAGGCAGGATGCAACGCTGGGGCTACTGCGGGATCAAACGGACATGCTCTGGCGTCTGGTGGAGCTTCAGGAACGGCAGCAGGATCACAGAGTGCCACTGCAGCCCCTGTATAACCGCCCTCCCCCCTCACCATGTTCCATAGCCTCCTCACCCAGATGTGTAAGAACGCAGGGGAGTAGGCTCCATGCACCCACCCACTCCACCCCAGTGGACAGCCCAAGCAAAAGGCTGTCATTATTTTGAACTTTTGAAGTGGCCTTTTCCTTCCCTCCTATCCTCCTCCCAAACCCCACCCAGGCTACCTTGTCAGTTCTCTCCCTATGTTTATAATCAATTAATAAAGAATACATGATTTTTAAATGATAGTGACTTTATTTCCTTTGAAAGCAAGCTCTGATCGAAGAGGGGAGGGTGGTTTGCTTAGAGGGAATGAGTCAATCAAGGGGGCGGGTTTTCATCAAGGAGAAACAAATAGAACTTTCACACCGTAGCCTGGCCAGTCATGAAACTGGTTTTCAAAGCTTCTCTGATGCGCAGCGCTTCCTGGTGTGCTCTTCTAATCGCCCTGGTGTCTGGCTGCGTGTAATCAGCGGCCAGGCAATTTGCCTCAGCCTCCCACCCCGCCATAAAGGTCTCCCCCTTACTCTCACAGAGATTGTGGAGCACACAGCAAGCAGCAATAACAATGGGAATATTGGTTTGGCTGAGGTCTGAGCGAGTCAGTAACGTGCGCCAGTGACCCTTTAAACGTCCAAATGCACATTCTACCACCATTCTGCACTTGCTCAGCCTGTAGTTGAACAGCTCCTGACTACTGTCCAGGCTGCCTGTGTGTGGCTTCATGAGCCATGGAATTAAGGGGTAGGCTGGGTCCCCAAGGATAACTACAGGCATTTCAACATCCCCAACGGTTATTTTCTGGTCTGGGAAGTAAATCCCTTGCTGCAGCCATTTAAACAGACTAGTGTTCCTGAAGACGCGAGCGTCATGAACCCTTCCCGGCCATCCCACGTTGATGTTGGTGAAACATCCCTTGTGCTCCACCAGTGCTTGCAGCACCATTGAAAAGTACCCCTTGCGGTTTATGTACTGGCTGCTCTGGTGCCAAGATAGGGATATGGGTTCCATCTATCGCCCCACCACAGTTAGGGAATCCCATTGCAGCAAAGCCATCCACTATGACCTGCACATTTCCCAGAGTCACTACCTTTGGTAGCAGCAGTTCAGTGATTGCTTTGGCTACTTGCATCACAGCAGCCCTCACATAGATTTGCCCACTCCAAATTGATTCCCGACTGACCAGTAGCTGTCTGGCGTTGCAAGCTTCCACAGGGCTATCACCACTCGCTTCTCAACTGTGAGGGCTGCTCTCATCTTGGTATTCTGGCGCTTCAGGGCAGGGGAAAGCAAGTCACAAAGTTCCATGAAAGTGCCCTTACTCATGCGAAAGTTTCGCAGCCACTGGGAATCGTCCCACACCTGCAACACTATACGGTCCACAGTCTGTGCTTGTTTCCCGGGCCCAGAATCAGCGTTCCATGGCTATAACCTGCCCCATTAACAACATGATCTTCAAAGCGCCGGGGCCTGCAGTTTGAGAGAATTCTGTGTCCATGTCCTCATCACTCTCGTCGCTGCGCTGCAGTAGCCAATTCCTCCTCGCCTGGTTTTGCAGGTTCTGGTTCAGCATAAACTGCATGATAATGCGTGAGGTGTTTACAATGTTCATGACTGCTGTCTTGAGCTGAACAGGCTCCATGCTTGCCGTGGTATGGCATCTGCACTGTTCACCCAGGAAAAAAGGTGCAAAACGGTTGTCTGCCGTTGCTTTCCTGGAGGGAGGGGGAGGATGTATCCAGAACCACCCGCAACAATGTTTTTGGCCCCATCAGGCATTGGGATCTCAACCCAGAATTCCAATGGGCGGAGGAGACTGCAGGAACTATGGGATAGCTATGGGATAGCTACCCACAGTGCAATGCTCCGTAAGTCGACGCTAGCCTTGGTACATGGACGCACACCGCCGAATTAATGTGCTTAGTGTGGCCGCATACACTCGACTTTATACAATCGGTTGCCAAAAATCGAATTCTGTAAATTCGGAGTAATCCCGTAGTGTAGACATACCTTCGGTTGAAGGACCCATCTTTCTCAGCTTGCAGGGGCTCTGTTCTCCTATCTGTCTAGTGCTGGATGCTAAAGATGGCTTCAGTGCTTGCTTATATCTTCCAAAGTTCAATGAGCTTGTTTCAAGAAACAGGATGATCTCATGCTGTTCTTACCTTCCTGCGGGCCTCCCATCCCCCTGTATGATTTCTATGTAAATGGGGCTTCCATTGTTTCTGATTCTACCAGGTTTAATTTACATGGGAGACAGGTGGATGGCTGTGACATTCCCTCCTGTCTGGGCAGACTGTACAGCCTAATATCGGTGAGTATCCATGATTCCTTATATAGTGTTAACACAGACATTTCACAATGATATTAATTACCAGTGCATCATTAGCTTTCAGAAGACCTCACTCTGTACACTTTTATAAGACAGTAATATTGTACACAATCAGTTGTTTGAGTTGCTTATCACTTGAGATTCAGCCCCGCCCCCCACCCCATCTTTATAAACCAGTAAACATTTGAAATGGATTCTTCTGAAAAGTAAAACCCAGACCAAAATTCTCTCTCCTGCTGGGTGTAGCTGCCATGCTGTCTTCTCCCCCACTTTTTAGTGTGAGCTTTGCTTCCACCCCTTGTTTATGGATCTGTTTATTGCTTTTATGTAAATTGAGGGTAAACACACATTCCTTTGTTTAAGATAGACTTGTTTAACAACTCCCCCTGACATACCTGGTTCACCCACACTTTAGCTATAATTCTAGTGTATAGTCATAACTCTTAATATATGTTGTGTACAACATCACACAATAATATTAATGATCAGTGAGTTATTCATTTTCAGAGGATACATCATAAGGCATATTTTGTACAAAGATTATTACAATGGTGTGTAGGGTGTGAATACAGGGGTGCTTACTGTCACAAACCTGTTATCAGTTAGGATTTGAGTGTTTGCATTGCAAGCCTCTGTAACTGTAAATCACCAGACAGGAGAAAAGCATTAACTAGTGTGAAATACTAATCTCCAACAGGAGGTGTTATCTCCTGCCCAGCAAAGAATCAAAGAGGAGACGTGCAAGTTCCCTCCATCAACTGAACTGGAAGGTCAGAGAAGGGGGGAAAGGGAATAAAAATCCTTGACAAGGAGAAACTTTATCTCTATGCTGCTTGGACTCTCGAGGACAAGGTTTTCTAGGCATAAGCAAGAGATCCCCAGTATTTTAGCCTGGGTTAACCCTGTGAGACACATAGAGCTTGCTTATTATAGAAGTTTCTATTAACTTTTGAAACTTAATATTGTAACTCATTTGTGTGTGTATGTTTACCTGTGTTAACTTTTAAATAACTGTGTTTCCTTTTTCTATATAATACATCTTTATATAGTTTATTATAGGATTGGCTACAAGCAGTATCTTTGATGTGAGATGTAAAGTGCAGTTGACCTGGGGTAAGTAACTGGTCCTTGGGACTGGGAGTGACCGGAATATTGTTGTGATTTATGTTGTAAGGGACCATCTATCACAAAGGCAAGCTTACCTGGGTGGCAAGATAGATTGGAGTACCCAAGGGAATTGTCTTTGACTCCCTGGTTAGGCTGTTATAGTGCTTGAGATTGATAATTGTTTGATAAAATACAAGAATAGAACTCAAAACCAGTTTGGGGTTTTCACCCTGGTTCCTAACAGCCTGGCCTGCTTTTGAGTCACTGCAGAATAGCTTACCAGTGATATGTAGCCACACTGAAACAGTGGGTTACACTTTCTTTCTTGGCACTATAAAAACACCCATTAGCCAAGTGGAGGGAAGAAAGTCAATGGAACTACTCACATGCTTAAAGCTAAGTGAATGAATCTGGGGTTGTGTAATCAATGAGATTGTTGGCCTTAGGATAGTGTGTAGAGAACAAGGCAAATGACTGCTAGAAGAGAAAGGGTGAAAGAACCAGCCAGGTGTCTATGGCAGGCTCTGCCAGAGCATCTATATGATGCTAAGCAAGTCTCTTAAACCAACATTTTCCCAGGTGACCACTAATTAAGTTTCTTGACAGCTAGGTGCCCAGTTTGAGAAGCTGGGGGGAGTCTGGTTTTCAGTTCAGAGCACACTCAGTTCAAACTGAAGGCACTAGGAGCTCTGGGTGCTCAGCAGGCATTGAGGAATTGAGCCTCAGCTCTTGAGGCATCCCACTTGAGCAGACACTGCAAATATCGGTCTTAATCTCTCTGTGTCTCAGTTGCCCATCTGTAAAATGAGGGTAAGAATACATCTCAGGTGTGGTGAAGATAAATCCATTGAAGTGTGTGCGGTTTGGACATTGCGAGGAGGAGTGCCAGCAAAAACCCACGAAGAAATAAAAATGTTCATATTCAGGGCAGAGTTTGCAGGGTGGGCAATAAATAAGGCAGGGGCCACATGTTGAATGAGGGAGATAAAAATAAATATCGCACAGCTACCTTGAGCTCTGAGCCCAATCCAACCTGTGCATTGAATGAGGTAGAGGTCCTGTGGAAAAAATTATATATGATCAGATAATTACAGATTGCATCATGTTGTTAGTGCTGCAGAGTGTTGCTGATGCAGCTGAGTTGTTAATGCTGCTAGTGCTGCTATTCTTGGAGCTCCGGCGTTAGCTGCACTAGCAGAGAATGAATCATGTTGGTTCAGAAGGCCTCGATGTTATTCATAAACAAAGACCACAAGCTCAGTTTGGTGGCAAAGGTGCTTGGCCAGGTTTATTGTCAGCAATGCACGGTACTAGTGCCCTGTCCAAAGGGTCACAGGGACACTGACACATGTATGCCAGTGACAAGGTAAAGGCTCGGTCAGCTGTCCCCTTGGTCAATACAAAAATGTCCCAATACTTCTCCGTTTATACACTGATACAAACAAGTTACATATGACACTGCAGATATTGTTAGTTATCACTAAAGCTGCAAATCTGTCACAGAGGTCACAGATTCCGTGACTTTCTGGGACCTCCGCAGCTGCAGCTGCCTGTGCAGCTGGCCCCAGGGCCGCCCAAGCAGCTGGCCCTGGGGCCAGCTGCACTGGCGGTTGCTGTGGCAGCCCTGGGGCCAGCTGCACTGGCGGTTGCTGTGGCAGCCCTGGGGCCAGCTGCACTGGCGGTTGCTGTGGCAGCCCTGGGGCCAGCTGCACTGGCGGTTGCTGTGGCAGCCCTGGGGCCAGCTGCACTGGCGGTTGCTGTGGCAGCCCTGGGGCAGCTGCACTGGCGGTTGCTGTGGCAGCCCTGGGGCCAGCTGCACTGGCGGTTGCTGTGGCAGCCCTGGGGCCAGCCACACTGGCCACTGCTGGAATGGCCCCAGGCAACTGGCCCAGGGGCCGCTCGAGCAGCAGCTGGTACCGCTGGCCCTGGGGCTGCCAGAGCAGCAGCGGTCCCTGGGACCACCCCAGAGGCCGTCGCAGCAGCAGTCCATGGGGGCCTTGGAGAAGCAGGCAGTGGGAGGTAGTCAGACCCCACTGCCAGAGCAGGGGCCAGTGGTTGGCCTGCAGGGCCCCCTAGAGCAGCGGCACCCCAGGAGCTGTGAAGTTTTAGTCGGGGTATTTATAGTGAAACCCATGGACAGGTCACGGGCGTGAATTTTTGTTTATTGCCCATGACTTGTTCATGACTTTTACTAAAAATACCTGTGACTAAATCTTAGCCTTAGTTATCACCTGTATATCTTGTACCTGCTAGTTTGAATAAAACATCCTCATCCATTATCCTGTCATCCCATCCTTCTGAGGGGTCGGTGTATTCCTGTACAATCTTTTGGGAATTTGTTTACGTAGGTACTTGAGAATGCTGGGTGTTCTTGTGCCATCTTCTCCAGTCAGGAATGTGCTTACTTGGTTAGCCAGTACCTGGAGTGTTACTGCTCTGCCAAGCTTGACTCTGGTTCATACTCTTAGTTACGGCTAGGGCTCCAGCAAGGCCTACATATCACACTGTTTAAATTCAGGATGAAGCAGTTCCCTTAATTTTGGTATTTAATAATGTTCTTCTAATATAGTTTTCACACAGAATTTCCTTGGTTTTGTTTTTAAGAAAAATGAATAAACAGAGAAATTCTATCATGTGCAACTATTTGTCAGGCAGTAGTAGAATGCTGGGAATCTGGGCTCCCAGACTCAGTTCCTGGCTCTAGGAAGGGAATGGTCTCAGGAGTGGTTGGTACATGGAACTTATGCTCCTGGGGGGTACGCTGTGCATTTACATAGGGTGCTTTCCCCTGTGGGCTTGTAGTGCTCTATGCAGGTAGGGAGGTGGGCAGGAGTAGCCCAGTTTCACAAACAGTCTAGCCAAGCATATGGACGTGGCATATATTCATTCAAAACGGCAGTGTGACTAAACAGACAAGACTTGGTTTCAATTTTCAGCTCTGCCAGGAGTGATCCCATGCAACCTGTTTGATCCTCAGTTACCTCATCTGCGGTGGGGATGGAGTGAGGGGATGATCCATCTCCCCTTGGAGCTTAGGTGAAGGAGGCCCTAATGGTAAGGGCTTAAAGAGCACAAAGATGAAGGGACTCTGCAGAGAGACAGAAATGGGCTTTTTGTTCTTCCTGGTGATAGAGAACAGCAGAGAAGGGTTGGGGGTGAGTGCATGTGTGTGCAGATGTGAGTGTGTGCAAGTGTATGTGATGTATGAGTGTGTGTGGATGTCATTGTGCCCATGTGTGAGTGTGTGGGGTGCATGTGTGTAAGCACTGTATGTATGAATGTGAGTGTGCCCATGTGAGTGCATGGTGTGTGAGTGTGCCCACGTGAGAGTGCATGGTGTGTGTGGATGTGAGTGCGCCCATGTGTGATGTCAGGGGCGGATATGAGTGAGGCCACATGTGAGTGCACAGAGTAGTGTAGGGGGGTCTGTGAGTGCACCTGTGTGTGTGTGTACAGTGGATATGAATGTGTGCATAGATGTAAGTTCACGGGGTGTGTGGGGATGTGACTGCACAGTGTGTGTGATTGCGAGTGTGCCCATGTGAGTGTGCGTGTACACATATGCGAGTGCGCCTGCATGCGAGTATGCCCAGGAGTGAGCGTGCAGTGTGTGTGTATGTGTGTGCGGGGGGTGCAGATGTGACTGTGCAGTGTGTACCTGCGGGGGACGGTGTGCGACTGTGTCATATGCGGGTGTGTGCGGCTGCTCCGCCAGCAGCGGTGCGGGTCCTGTGTAGGCTGCAGACAGCGCTGGGTCCGGTCCGGTCCATCCCCCGGGCGGGGGAGCGGCAGATAGGACCCACGAACACACGCACCCGCCCAGCCGCTAACGGGGGACGCGCGCGCATGCTCACAACTCTCAGCAACAAACCGCCCGAGTGCCCCAGGCGCGCGCCGAGGGAGGATTTCGTCTCTGCTGCTCCGCCCACCCCTATTTCGCACATGCGCAGTCACTGCAGGGAGCTCCGTGCGGATAGAGCACGACCCCGCCCCCTTGGAAGCAGCATGAGCTACTCCAGAGATGGTTCTTAGAACGGGCAGGGGCAAGGGGCGGAGCTACTAGTCCGCCCGCTCCATGGTGACGTCATCAGCACCGCTCTGAAGAGGGCGGGCGCCAGGCGGCTGTCGCATAGCCCCAGTAGCTCGCCGTGATCGTATAGTGGTTAGTACTCTGCGTTGTGGCCGCAGCAACCTCGGTTCGAATCCGAGTCACGGCATTACTTTCACAGTGATATCACGGCATGTGGGTGCTTGCAGATTTTTACTGGAGGGGGGGAATGCAGCCCAGCAGCGTCAGCTTCTTATGGGAGGCACCCAGGCATGGCCAGCCCATTATGGCGTTTGGAGGATACAGGGCACAGCCAGCCTGTTCCAAGGTTGGGGACAGTGCCAGTGTCTATGTCACTGGCCCATCAGTCACCAGGCCCCAGCTTGGGTGGCACTGGCCAGTCTGCACCACTCCCTGCCAGCCCCTTGCCATGGATATGGCCTGATCCCTGTGCACAGGGTGTCCCTGTGCAACTGTCCAGTTTTATGGGCTCAGGATCATCCCAAATGTTCTGGCTTTTGTACCTCAAAGGAGGGCGCCACTCCACTCCCAGCCCTCTCCTCCCCTTGAGGAGGACTGAGCGAGGACCCAGTGCTCTGCTAAAGCAGGACCTGAGCAAGGGCTATACTGTACAGAGACCTGGCCTTGGCACATCTGGGCTGCCATGCAGCTGGGAAGGGGAGCCCCTCCCAGACACCTGGGGAGAGGACTGCGTGAGCCGTTCCCAGCTGCCGGTACTATATGCCAGCTCTTGTGGCACCGACTGAACAGCGGCTGGCGCTGCGCTGAGCTGTCCTGCAGGCTCCACACCCCACTGCTTTCTGCCCATGATGACGCTGAGGTCACCAGGCACTGCCCAACTCCCTGCCGGTTTCTCCACTGATCCAACACTGTTCTGCTAGGAAGATATTTCAGCTTCATATGTGGGGAGAGCCCAGGGCGGGGATAGTGGGGGAGCTGCAGGTTGGGACTGAGGGACAGCAGCAGAGCTGTGCTGGTGAGAGAGCCCATGGCTGGAGACTGCAGGTTGGGATTGAGGGGCACTGGCAGAGCTGTGTGTGGGAAGCCCAAGACAAGTGCAAATGCTGCATGCAGCTTGGCATGGGGTGCCTGTGCCCATGGTGCCTTGGTGCAGATGTGTAATGCCTGCTCTGGGGTGGAGGGTGCATGTGCTACCCGAGTTTGGCATCCAGGAAGCCTGTGATGCCAGGCTGCAGCCATGCATGTTGCCTGGGTTCCTGGACTTGTGGTCTATGTTTTGAGTGGCCCCTGGCCCCGTGCACAGTGGACTCTGTCCCTGTGCTGCTGCCAGTTGGTTTCAGCAGGGGGAGTTCCTATGTAAGGAGCTTGGTGGAGGGGTGTTCTGAATCAGAGCAATAAGGAGAGGCAGAGGCAATCTAGAGGCCAAATTATGTTTGATCTCAATCAGTTGGGGGTAAAATAGAAATCAATGGGGTGGGGAATAATCACACGTAAATCAGAATTGGTTGTTTTAGCAGGAACTGCTAATTAGGGTCACACCGTAAACTACTGTAAACTATTACTGCTGTGTACTGTATATTAAGTAATATCTTAATTAAAACTCACGTTGTAGGCAACAATTGACATTTATGAAATAACAGACTTTGACATTAGATAATACAATGCACTAGAATGGAGATACTTTGCCTTTTCAGTTTCTCAGTTTTCAGCCTCTGTATGCCCAGAGTTTGGAGGAAAAGTTAGTTTGGTTAATCGAGCAATCCTCTTGTGCAATCTGTGTTGGCTGTTTTGAGTTCCAGCTTAAACAAAGACATGTATTCCTTGATGTGATGTATTGGTTTCTTGATTGAACAATTAGCCCAAGCTCTTTTCTGATTTACAAGCCGTTTGCTGTCTGACAATTTCTCTATTCCTGCACTTCACCTTGTATACCTTAAGATGCTGCCAGATGGTTTGTGTTAGAGTCTTTACTATTTCTTACTTTCACTACAGCTCACTTCCTCCTTATTTCTTAAATCTGTTTCTCTTTAATTAGAGCGTATTTCCTTCACATTTCATTCTTGCTTTACTCTTCTTGCAGTTTTCTAACGATGTTTTTCTAATAATTTCTTCGCTTACTTGGAGACTCTTTATTTATTTGTCCTCTGGTTTAACTGTACTGTTCTTCCTTGAACTTTCCCTCTTTTCTCCTTATGCCACTGTCTTTCCTCTTTCTAGGTACTGATCCTTTTGCATAGGTGCTGGAACTAGGGGTGCTGCCATACTCCCTGGCTTGAACTGGTTTCCATTATATACAGGGTTTACAGTTTGGTTCAATGGCTGTCAGCCGCCCCACTATACACATTGTTCCAGCACCCCTGCCCTTTTGTGGCTATTCCTACTATCTGTTTTTCCTGGCCCTCCTGAACTGGACTTTCTCCCTTTCAGCTCTGTGCCTGGTGACCTTCCGACACTGGTAGTGGTGCCAATGTCATCTACATTCTTCCTCTCTCTGGCCTGGTCTGCTCAGGACATCTCTCAGGATCAGGATGATGAAGCTCCGGGGTCCCAGGAGATGGCGGGCCTGGCAGTCATGATGGTGAAGTTCATTCCAGTAGCCAATTTTTTCTCTCTTAAGGACCCCAAAGAGGGTAATGCACGGAATAGCCCACCCCTTATTATTGTGTCCACTAATTAGGCCTAGTTTCCACCACATTAATTTTGTTTAACTGGTTTCTGATTCCACACTTTTCTTGTCCACCAGGCATGACCTTAACACAGTCCTTGAGTTATATCAGAAGGCCTTTTTGCTTGGATTAAATCAGTCTGTCTGCCTCCCTTTCATACCTTTTCCCACTAACATTTGCTGTTCTTGGTTGTTGTGACATCTTATGAACTTACACTCACTTTTGACAATTGAACCCACAATTAGTGCACTGTTGTGATAACTGGGCCTATAAATTTGCCCTATCTGCACCAACAGCTGGGCATCCGGCCAGCATAAAAACTGAGCCAGCATGCATCCCCTTCCCCTCTTCTCCCTGTGATCACTCTGGTTAATCCCGACATGTCTAGCCCCAGGGAGGATCAGGGTGCCAGCGTGGGGCCTGGGACGAACCCACAGCGAGACACTCCCTGTCCATCCCTTCTCTCTATGTTATACCCAGCCTTCTGAGTACAGGACTCCTCCACCTGGTCTCTCTCATGCCCATGGCCTGCTCACATCCACTTCCCCTCACTGGTTCCCCCAGCTCCCTTCTTCGGGTGCAGATGCTACTGTCCCTATTCCACACAGACAAGCTGAGAAATGCCACGGAATGGCGTGTCAGACTGCGCTTCGCTCGGCCAGTGCGCCGCCGGGCACGGGTGTGGGGCGCTTTCATCTAGTTAGGATAGGATTCTTGACATCACATCAGAGTAGCTGCATCCCTAGTGGGTATTGCCAGCCTAATGGATCCAGCACATGCAGTGCTCTGCTCAGTGGTGGGCCAGTTGCTTTGATTGCCTTATTACTTCTCATCCTGTCACTGATTTCACTCTGCTTGGAAATCAGTCACCCAGGAACCTTTCCTCTTTTCCCCCTCACCCCACCCTGGCCTGTCTGGGGCAGTCATGAGACTTGTGTGGGGAGTTCCCTGGACTAGCTTACAAGCAGCTGTGCAAACAAAACTCTTTCTGGCTGGAGCATCCCCCTGGTTCATCTCAGGTCAGAAGATCCAGGTGAGATTCAGTTATTTCAGGTGGGATTTGCAGAAGGTCTAATTGCTGGCCTGACTCTGCAACAGAGACAGAGTTAGCCAATGCCAAGTGCTTTGAATTTGTCCCTTGTTTAGTTGTGGGATTGAGCAAAGTGACAGAGCCAGTTGTATGGCTCGGGCCGTAGGAGGGTGAATTGGGGTGTAGGGTGACCAGATGTCCTAATTTTATAGGGACAGTCCCGATATTTGGGGCTTTTTCTTATATAGGTGCCTATTACCCCCCACCCCTGTTCCAATTTTTCACACTTGCTATCTGGTCACCCTACAGGGCTGGCACTCAGAGACATGGCCCCTTACTGGAACTTAGTGGGGGGTTTTGATTGGCACTCTCCCAGTGCCAAAAGGAAGGGGAAGGGTTGATGAGAAATCAGGACCCTGAGACTGACAGTCCCCAGGGCCAATGGAGAGAGGCCAATGCTCCAGGTCAGCCTGATTGACAAGGCAGATAGGCCAATGAGGGAGTCAGGAGGCCAGGGGGTCCTGTTCTCTGTGTGAGCTGGAGCTGCCTGGCCAGAGGGGCCGAGCTAAGGAGAGAGCAGGAGCCTGAGGGGCCAGAGGAGCAGCCCAGGGAGCTAAGCAGTGCCGAGGCAGAGTGGGGCTGGGGCTGGGGCAGTCCGGAGCTGGGTGCGGTGAGCAGCTGCGGAGAGCGAGAGGGTCGCTGGGCAGGGGGCCCAGTCCAGGGAGACGGCCCCAGCCAAGAGGCCCTGCAGACCGGACTTGGGGGGGGGGGGGTTGTAACCCTGACGGGGGATGGCAGATGACACTGGGGGGAAGGGTCCTGCCAACTAGAGCCTGAGGGTGTGTGGCCCCCGTGGCCCCGCCAGAGCAAGTGTCCAACCCGCGGCATCCCTGCAGCACAGCCAGGGCCTGGGTAGGGGCCTGGAACGTGTGAGGAACAGGCTGTGAACTGCCCTGACATTCCAGCCACCAGGGCCGGACTAACTCTCCTGTGGGCCCGGGGCTATTAGATTTTGTGCGGCCCCTGTATACAAGACTTTTTCCTGGGAGGGAGATTGGTGCAGGAGGGGGCAGGGGGTTGGGGTGCGGGAGGGGGTGCGAGGTGCAGGCTCTGGCCAGGAGGCGCTTACCACAGGTGGCTCCCGGCCAAGAGCACAGCAGGGCTCAGGCAGGCTGCCTGCATGCTGTGGCCCCACACTGCTCCCGGAAGCGGCCGGCTGCTAGCACATCTCTGCGGCCCCTGGAGGGAGGGGGACAGCGTGTCTCCGTGCGCTGGCTGTGCCCGCAAGCGCTGCCCCCGCAGCTCCCATTGGCCGGTTCTGAGAGTGGCATGGGGCCACAGCATGCAGGCAGCCTACCTGAGCGCCCCACTGCGCTGCAGGACTTTTAGCAGCCTGGAGTTGGAGATTGCTGCCTTGAGCCGGGGCCCTGGGCTGCAGTCCCTAAAGCCCCTGCCTTAATCCGGCCCTGCCAGCCACAGCTGGTTGTAATGTCCCCGTGCCGCAGAGTGGGGTGATGGGTTTTCCTTTCACCTTTCCCGTTCTTTCCTTATTTTTTTAAAATTGATTGCTCTTTAATACATTGTATTTGCTTTGAACTCTAGGCAATGATCAGTGGGTCAGGGAAATGTCCAGTGTGGAGAGAGCACCCCGGAGTGGGGACACCCTAGCACCTGTCCTAAGTGACCATGACAAGGTGGGGGGTCGAGCCTCCCAGGAATCCTGGGCCCAGCCTTGTTGGGGTTACGAGGACTCTGCCAGACAGGAGAGTGGAAGGGGAGTCCTCAAGGGCAGGGAGGCCTCTGGGTAAAGGAAGTAGGAGCAAGGACTCAGATCCTTTTGCTAGCCCATTTCACCGGGGTAGCGTATAAGCCAGGAAAGTTCCCCACAATAGCGGGACCATTCCCCTGCTTACACCAGCTCTGCCAGACTCCCTGTGTGACTGGGAGCAAATCCATCTCTGGGCTTCACTCCCCATCTGTGAAACGGGGAGAATAATTCTGCCCTGGCTCAATTATTGAGACTGGAAGCTCACATGGGCAGAGCCTATGTCTGTGCAGGGCCTGGCATGGTGCGGCCTATGTGGGTGCCACAGTAATGCAAATCCTACCGATGTAAGCAAGTCCCATAGCTCTGGCTTTCCTATAGAGGCCCTGACACTAGTCTGAGAGCCCACAACTGCCTGGCTCAAAGGTGTGAAGCTCCTGTCTTTCTAGTGCAGAAGCCCCTTTCAACTTACACA
Source organism: Emys orbicularis (assembly GCF_028017835.1). NCBI lineage: Eukaryota > Metazoa > Chordata > Testudines > Emydidae > Emys > Emys orbicularis. Next base: position 49,915,099 of record NC_088692.1, read on the forward strand.
GGAGCAGCGGCTCGGCGGTGGCCCTGTGAAATGTTCAGCTGCCGGGCATCTGCAGTGAACTCTGGGCTGCTCCGGGCCAGGAGAGAGGAGCAGTGCGGGTGGGGGGTTGGTCTGCATCCCTGCTCCCATCGCCAAACCCTTCTGACTTCAAATGGCCGTCCCAGAGCCCCCACCCCGGGGACACAGACCTTCCTGGATTCATCCTGCCCCCTAGAGCAGTGCTTCTCAAGCTATCTGATGTGGGGGACCGACAATTTTTTCCCCCAATGTGCCAGGGACAGGTGCCATATTATTATCCTATTCGACGCTCTTATGAGGAAACTCGCTGCGCACCGGCAGCCGATGGCTCATGAACCGTCACCAGTCCGCGGACCACCACTTTGAGAAGCACTGCCCTAGAGTACAGGCAACAGCATCCCTGCTCCCAGGCCCTCCCCAGCAGCTGTCACCCTTTCAGAGCCAGTGCGCACAGACCAGTCACTTCCCAGCAGCTGCCTCAGTTTGAGCCTCAGCCCATTCTCTACTCATGTTTGTAACCCTTTCATAACCAGAACACATGCATGAATTGTGCCTCCCCCGCAGGTGTGTGTGACCATCTCAGTGCCAGTATCATTCCAGGCTGAATTCCCAGCACCACACCCCCAAGCTCCCCTAGCAAGGTATGCACCTGCACCGTGCAGACATCACACCCGCACGCAGCCATATCCTGTATCCCACCCCCTGAGGTGACACTGTTCACTGAGAGCCCTAAGGTGTGGCTCAGATTGTTCCTTCCAATGGGCATTGCTCTGCACCTATCAGCACTGTCGTTCACCTCCCACCGTGCTGCTCAAGCACCTCACTTGGGCTGGTCCCTCTGGAGTTCCTCCGTCTTCCCCAGTCATGGGCACAGCAGGCTAGGCAGTACCATCAGGAGCAGAGATGAGGGCCTCTCCATCCTGCCTGTCTGAGCACTGCCCTGTGCCCAGGCTAAAGGGGTTAGCCTAGGCAGAGCTGTCGTTTCCTCCAAACGGATTTGTGCTGGCTTTTGGGGTACCAGAGCCCCTCAGATACCATTTTAACAGTTCGTTTGGGGCACTGGGACTAGCATTGGCTTCCCAGTAATTGGTGACATTGGCTAATCACCTGTGATTTCACAGGTGCCGCTGCCCCGTGGCAAACTCACTGCCAGGGTCTGCCATAATAGTCATCTCAGCAAGCAGAAGCTCTGACCTCAAGGGCACTGAATATGTTGGCAGCAGCTTAGCCGATGGCGACTGGAAGCCAAGGCAGAGGGTTCAGGGTGGGCCGGCTGGTTAATGGGGGATCCAGCCTGCTGCTTCCCCAGCCCCGGCAACAGCAGAGCTGTGTAGGGGACAGGGGACCAGTATCCCAGCGTTGCCATGACAGTGGAAGCCAGAATGTGACACTAGGAGGCACTGGCCATACCTGCGGGGCATGACCAATGGCTGCAGTCACTCTCCTTGCCCTGCTGGGCTGCTCCATGTCTGTGTCATTCCCTGATTCCATCTGTCCATCATACCCCTGGCAGAGTGATAACAGATGGCCAGTGGATGCCTGTCAGATACACACCCTGGGGGAGCTAGGAGCTCCTGGGGCTGGGTATTGAGCAAACTGATCCTGAGCCCGTTTGCTGTTGTGTGTTCACAGCCAAGCTCCCCCTCCCTTGGCAGCAGGCAGGGGCTCCCACGGGGATGCTCTCTGCACCCACTGCTCCCTGATTTGCCAGCTGTGCTGAGGAACCGCCTTGCTGCCCTATCTCCTGCTGCAGCTGAGACTGGAACCACCTCCTGTGCTATGTGCCGGGCCTTATCTCCAGGGGCCAATTGTTTCCCCACCCCTGACCAGCACACGGGGGCGTTCCTCTGCCTGCAGATCACCCCCTGTGCAAAGTGGGGCTCGGCTGCCCCTATCGCACTGACCCACAACACACATGCAGGAGAGGAGCAGACTGGCTTGTGACGTTATTGACATGAACTGGGACTGTGTAGATCATTGTTGCAACCAAGGTCCTGTAGTGGCACCAAATCTTGTATAAACGGGGTCAAATAAGGTGTCTAAGACACGCTTATGGTTTGCTGGTTATGATTATGCTAGCTGTATGCATGTATCATTTTTGTATTTAAAGTTATAAGTATTGGCTGGCTCTATACTATCTGTATTTCAAACTTATGCTATGCTTCTGAGTGACATCCCAGAGAAGGGGGGGATAGCTCAGTGGTTTGAGCATTGGCCTGCTAAACCCAGGGTTGGGAGTTCAATCCTTGAGGGGGCCACTTAGGGATCTGGGGCAAAATCAGTACTTGGTCCTGCTAGTGAAGGCAGGGGGCTGGACTCGATGACCTTTCAAGGTCCCTTCCAGTTCTAGAAGATAGGATTTCTCCATTATAAAGAAGTTGGTGTCAGCTCTGCCTAGCCTGCTTGATGGCCCATTAAGGACCATCAGCTATACAGCTGACCCATTGAGAGAAGGCAGACACCTTGTGACTCAGCAAGGTATGTAAGGACCTGCCTATGGACAGAACTCTAAGGTTTTTCTATGCCATGTGCTGGATAGCCATCTTTGGGACAAAGAAAGCAAAGACCACATGGCAAGAGACTATAAATTCTTGATGCCTCATCTCCATCTGGTCTTCAATCCTGCTTCTTACCTCTAGAGGGACTTTGCTACAAACGGAAGCTCTACACAAAGGACTGATGACCCATCCCAGCTGGGGATGTACTCCAGAGACTTGATTTGAACCTGCAGTTTATTCTATCACTGCTACAAGCCTGAACCAAGAACTTTGCCATTGCTGTATGTAATTGATTCCATTTAACCAATTCTAGCTCTCATCTATATCTTTTTCCTTTTATGAATAAACCTTTAGATTTTAGATTCTAAAGGATTGGCAACAGCATGATTTGTGGGTAAGATCTGATTTGTATATTGACCTGGGTCTGGGGCTTGGTCCTTTGGGATTGAGAGAAACTTTTTTCTTTTACTGGGGCATTGGTTTTCATAACCATTTGTCTCCCTAACGAGTGCCACTGGTGATGACACTGGGAAACTGGAGTGTCTTAAGGGAATTGCTTGTGTGACTTGTGGTTAGCCAATGGGGTAAAACCAAAGTTCTCTCTGTCTGGCTGGTTTGGTTTGCCTTAGAGGTGGAAAACCCCCAGCCTTGGGCTGTAACTGCCCTGCTTTAAGCAATTTGTCCTGAATTGGCACTCTCAATTGGGTCCCGCCAGAACCAGTATCATTACATGCAGATCTCCCCCTGTGCAAAGTGGGGCTTGGCTGCCCCCATAGCACTGACCCGCAACACACATGCAGGAGAGGAGCAGACTGGCTGGCCTGGGGACACAGCTCCGTCCTCTCTGGCCCCACGGGCAGGACCCACACCCAAGCTGTTAGATCTCTTGTGCAGCCCACTGGGCTTTAAAGGCTGCTGTAGCTAGGTGGGTGCCCATCAGATCACAGGACCCTGGTGGCCCAGATTGCCCATGGTGAACACAGAGCACATCTGCCTACACCATACTGTCAGGTGGAGGCTCTCAGGGCTGGGAAGGGGTCCTGGGTCCCAGCTCCTGCACAAACACCAGTCCTCCAATGGAAGTCGGGCCTTCGGTAGCTAATTGCTTGCAGCTCTCCGGTCCCCATAATAGAATGAATGTTCTGGCGGGAATGCCAGGGGGTGGAGCTTTCCCCTTCCCCAGGCCAATCAGAGAGTACATGGAGTGGGGGAAAGCTCTGTACCACTCATTACAATGCCCTGCAGTAGGGCAGGCTCATGGGTGCCCTGTGGCGGGGGCAGGCTCAGGGGGGAGGCACTGTGGTGGCAGGAGGCTGGGGTGGGGACGCACTGTGGAGGCAGCAGGCTCGGGGGGGGGGGGGGAGTCTGCAGCAGGCTCGGGGTGTGTGTGTGTGTCCTGCAACAGGCTGTGATGGGCATACAAACCTCACACTGGGCCCAGAATGGTTAAAAGGCATTACCGGGCCCTGGTTGCTCTGACCCTGCAGGCCTGCCAGGTGGGCAGAGCTGTCTCTGGAACATCTTCTGGAAGCCAAAGAAAGATCTTAGTTACTGGAACAGGGGCCAGTGAGATACACATGGCAGCAATAAGGAGAAATTGGCAAACAGTGGAAATGAAAGAGCAGGTGGAAGGCAGACATGGAGTTAAGTGCTGGCCACGCCGCTGACAGAGATGTGCTGCTACTTGGACATGAGACCCAGGCAGCTGGAGAAATCACATAGCCACGGCGGTGCTGTCACTTTATAAGAGCTCCGGGGCTGGGATACAGCAGGGCTTAGTAACAGATGGGCTGAGATGTGTCAGGAGCAGAGCCAGGTGGTGGGGAAATTAATTGCGAAGGCTCCTATTGAATCTCATGGCAAGGAGCTACAGAGTGGCAGGACAAGCTCTCTCTGGATCTGTATACACTAAGGAGTTAACCTGCAGTGAGCTCTTGGCACGGCAGTAACAGCCAATAGCTTGCATGGCCCGGAGGCCATGGTGCAGTCCCACCCCTCCTGGGCTCCAGTTGCCCGTCCAACCTCCCTCTTCCCCCCCCATTCACTCTCTCTCATAGTGTCTCACCCAGCCGCATGCTGCCCTTAACATGTACCCATGCTACACTGGCTCTGCAGTGGGAGTGAGGGAAACTTGGCTGCTAGAGGATTTGGGGGTGCATGTGCTTTGGGGGTACAGTCCAGGGAAGGATGGCCCTAAGAGGGCATTTTCGTGCTTTGCAGGGTTTGTGCTCACTGAACCAGAACGGTTGGGGTGTCAGCAACGGTTGGGGTGGTTGTGATCATTGGGCCTGCCCAGTTAGCCTCATTGTGAGCTGAACTGTGAGTGTGAGTTCATACACTGTGTAGCACGGCGGAGTGCTCACTGGCACGGCACCTCCTGCGGGTTGGTCTGGGAATTAGCTCTTCCAGGTTCAGAGTGCCTCCTGCTGGCCAGTGTCTCCCTTACTGCCGCCTGCTTCTCCCTTTAGTTCAGGCCCCACATCCCTCCAGGCCCCCGGTACTCCTTATCTGGGGTACTGCCCTGCAGCTGTGCCCCCACACTAAGGGATCCTCCCCTCCCTGGGGAACCCCAATTCCCCAAAGCCCATCTTGCCTCAGTGACAGACTGCCAGTCTTCATCTAGCCCCTTTTCTCAGGGGCAAACTGAGTCTGAATTGGCCACTCATCATTGGCAAGGGGGTTTGAACCTGGTGCCTTTTCCTGGCCTGGCTGCACTGCTGCAGCCTTAGTACCACCACAGGCCCTTTGAGCACAGCCTCAGCCTGGGGACTCGTCTGACCAGAGTTCCCCAGCACTGCTCTGTTTGAGGTACCCCTCTCTAGCCAGCAGCCAGGTCCTTCCCACTCCACCACTGGAGTGAGACTCCCCCCGCCTAGCTCCCAGCCCTTTTATCAGGGCCAGCTGGACCCTAATTGGGTGTGGCCGCACCTGTGGCTGCCCACCCAATCAGCCTCCCTCGGCTGCTTTCAGCCCCAGCCCTCTCCAAGGGCCGGCTTTTACCCCTTTCCGAGCCGGAGCAGGGTGACCGCCCTACTACACACTGTCACAATGACCTAGAACAGCAAAGGCTGATGGGAAAGGTATGACAGGCCAACTTAGTCCAAAAAGGCCACCTGCTTTAACTCAAAGACTGTATTAAGATCACACCTGATAAACAAGAGGTGGGTGGGTCTGAAATCAATGGACAAGAATTGGTGTGTTGGAAACTAGGCCTAACTGATGGACAAAATAATGAGGGGCTGGGCTGTTCCAACCATCACACCCTTTGGGGGTCTTCTTTTTTTTAAAGAGAGATTTTGGGGGCAAATATGGATGGAAGTGACAAGTGAATGCTGGCTGGTTAAAAGATGAAAGAAGGAGAGGAATGAGCTTCACTTTCATGGGTGCCACCCCCACCATCTTCTGAAGCCACAGGATCCACAGTAACACAATTGGGCCTTCATCATCCAGAACATGGGAGATGTCTTCATCAGACTGGGCCAGAGAGCAGGACCCAGATGATGTCGCCACCTGCTCCGGCTCTGTCTAAATCCTGAACATCACTTAAGATGTGAGACTGTCACCCCCACCCCCACTCTATGTGTCCTTTTCCTTCCCCACCTTATTTTCTTTCCTATCCGTCTCCTTTTGCCTTGTGTCGAATAAGGGCCTGGCCTAGCAGGCCAACATTTGCAACTGCTGTAAGAGGCAATGCCCTAAACAGCCTGATGCTGGTACAAATGTGGCAGATCTCAGAGTGGCCAATCAGACCGTGTGTTGGGCTTGTGTTTCTCCAGCAATTGAGGTTGCGAGTAAAAGTCAACACCAGAGCCAGAAGCTGCATTTTCTATCTTTGCTGTTCTCTTCTTTCCCCTTTTGTGTGCATTTGTCTTTTTCTGTCTTTTAGGAGGCAGGAGCAGATTTTAACAGCAGCAGCAACAATGAAAGCCCCACTCCATCTCAACTAACTTCTCTTTTCCCCAAATGGGACAGTTATTTCCATCTTTTAGGCCATCAAAAAGACTTTCAGATGGGGGCTTCTTTAAAATCTCTCCCCAGTGATGTTTCACAGTGTGCTTGCCATTGGACTAAGTGGGTTGGGGTCTCTGTATAAACTCCGAACCTTGTGTAACACGGTTTAATGCTAGACAGTCACAGGCTTGTGTAACATCTTTGCCTCTTTGGGCCCATATATTACATCTAAATTAATACAACAGGGGATGGCAGTGAAAAGAAACTGAAGCAATGTCTGACCCCAGGCAGTTCTGAGACAGCTAGCGAATCCCTCTCTCAGCCTGGGGAATCCCCAAGAGCTAGAGCTGGCACTGAGCTCCATGCCCACAGGCAAGGCACACTGCAGGCAAATGCAACAATTCCTGCACTTCCTGGCTAGCCAGCTGTGCCCCTGGCACCTGAGCCTGGCTGCAAAGTCAGGCACCACCTTTGCTCTCTCGAGCCCAACATCCACCCCCTTCATTGCCTCCCCTGTCCCTGGGCAGGGGGCTTGTATGCTGACAGCTAAGGCAGGTGGGATGCAATGTTCAGACCCCTGCATGGTGCCGTTGAAGCTAATGAATGTACCTAGCTCTGCCTCACTTGCTGTCTCTAACACAGAGCCATGTGCAGAGCGGCTTGCAGCCATCCAGCAATGGGCAGCCCCCTGCTCTTTTCCCCTCGCTTTGTCACTTTACTCCAAGACCTGGAAGTTTTGTAGTTTGCATGTGGCAAGATTTAAAAGGCATCCTAGTGAGGGAACAACAGCAGAGCGTGCGGCGTCCCTGAAACGCAGCCACTCTGCTGTGGGAACATCAATCTTTGGGCTGGCGTGGCGACAAGCCCCATTAACCACAGCACGACTCCCACCGCCACTCTCCTGCTCCTGCACCTGATCTCGCAGCTTGGGCAGCCATTCATTTCTCTCCCCTGGGGGAAGCAGACAGAGCCCAGAGGTCTCTATTAGGGTGACAGCCATGACTGATGCCTCTGCTAGGTCTAGAGAGAACATACCGGGCACATACGCCTCCACAGCCCGTCCCATCAGCCCAGAAGGGAGAGCAGCAGGGATGGCCACAGCTCAGGCCCGTTCACCCCAGAACATGGCTCCCCCACTCACAGCTGAGGGGTCGTCCCCCATCCCTCCATATCTTAAAGGTCCTAGAAATCCACCGCTGACTTGGACAGCAGCTCCATGGGCCCTCCACTCCACCTCTGTGGCCTCCTCCTTCTGCCTCAGAGCTGAGAGCCAGAGGGTACATCTATCCTGGGAGCTGGGGGTGTCATTCCCAGCTGAAGGAGACATACTCATTGCAGCTCTCATGGAGCTAGTGCACAAAAAATAGCGTGTAGCCATGGCGGCACAGGCGGTGGGAAGGGCTAGCAGCTGAGTAGCTACCAACCATCTCAGACAGGTACAGACTCAGGGTGACTGGCCTGGCTCACTGCTCGCACCATTGTGGGCACACTCTGTTTTTAACCTGCTAGCTCAATAAGAGCTAGCATGGATATGTCTGCTTGGAAGCTGGAAATTATACCTCCAGCTGGAAGAGTAGATGTACCTGACAGACTGTGCTGGGACCTCCAGGGAAGCCAGCAACTGGAACTCAAGTTGGTTTCAAGTGAGATGCTAAAGAAACAAAGTCAACAGGGAGTCTGGAACCTGGCACATTTCTAAAAACTAGTGTGTGTTGGAGCAGCCTGGCACCCTGCTAATAACTCCCTTCCCACTTGGACAGGGGCTGTTTGGTTCCTTTTTGGTGTCTCTTGTGGTTTGTACAGAAAGGGAGACTTAGGTCAACACCCAGCAATCATTCATAGTTTCGGAGAGTTTAAGGCCAGAAGAGACCATTCGATTTTCTAGTCTCACCTCCTGTACGTCACAGGCCAGAGAACCTCTCCCAGTCACCATTTATTGAGTCCAGTCACTTGGGTTTGCTAAAGCGTCTCTGAGAAAGGCATCCAGTCTGGATCTGGAGACCTCCAAAGATGGAGAATCCATCACTGCCCTTGGGAGTTTGTTCCAGCACCATCCTCACTGGTATAAATCTGTGCCTTATTTCCAATTGGAATTTGTCTGGCCCCCGTTTCCAGTCACTGGTCTTTGTTCTGCCTTTCTCCACTAAATTAAATAGCCCTTTAGTACCCATTATTTTCTCCCTGTAACGGTACACTGTAATCAAGTCACCTCTCAGTCTCTTTGATAAGCTGAACAGATTGAGGGCTTTAAGTCTCTCACTGTACGGCATTTTATCCAGCCCTTGAATCACTTTTGTGGCTCTTTTCTGCACCTTCTCCACTATTGTGTGTCATGCCTCAGTGTAGACCATGCCCTTGGGCAAGCAGCCAGCCTGCCAGTACCTTCTCGGCAAGGTCCCTCTCACAGCCTTTGTTTAGCTATCCTGCCGGCTCCTTGCTCTGACGCCCATCAGAGGCAGCACTAATGAGATCGGACATCCCTTTAGAGCTGCAACCAGCCATCCCAGGAGAGAAGGTAGGTGCCCCAGGCCTCAGATAGCAACAGCCAGGAGACATGGCCAGCAGGGGTGCTGTGAGCCAAGGGGCAGCAGGGGGCCTGTGTGCTCATGCCCATCAGAGGAGTGAGATTGTGGCAGGGCTCCATGCCCTCTGCACCTGGTTTCACTGTTTGTGCAGTTTATGTGTCTCCCTGGCCCAAGCTGGGGCCAGGCCCTGCCTCCCCCACACCCGCCCCTGTGCCAGTGCAGTGCTGGTAGCTCTGTGTGCTGGGCCCGTCTCACTCCTGGCACTGCTGGGTTGAGCTGAAAGGCAGTTTCCAACACTCAATAGAAAGTGGCATGCTGCCTACTTGTCAGCTTTGTGTTCTTGCACCCATGTTATTACCAGGAAGACGTTCCCTGGCCCAAGGGAAGGGAGGAACCTGATGCTGATGCATCTACTTATTAAAGGCCTAACCTCCATTGCAGCAATGCTGAGGCTGCATAGTTCCAGCACAACAGTAGCGATCCAAAACCTGATCAGAATGGCCCTCAGCATGGGGACAGGGCTGTGAAACGCGAACCCAAATCAGGCTGCAAAGCGTGGTAGATTGTCAGCAGGGTGACAAGCTGGCTACATTCAACCACAGTCTGCCCCTGCGCATTTCTGCACAGGAGTCCAGTCCCAGGAGGCACAGTGGAGAAATGTCATGGAGTTCGGATTGTGATATCTCTGCTTCATACATGTTTGGGCACTGAATACGGATTACACTCCTGCAAACCTTCTTCCCCCCCCAACAGCATAGACTCAAATCCTCTGAAATTCTTCCAGGACTCATAAGCTAAATGTCCCTCTGGCAAAAATGACATTGCTGGTGTGATGGAGAAACGGGCCTTTCCCTGTTATTTGTGTCAGCCCTGCACAGTTTCCTAGTCGTACCAGGAGGCCTGGAAGGATTCAGTTTTTATCGGGCAATGTCAGTAAACACCGATTTCACCAAACACACACAAACCGATGATAAAATATTTCCAGCGATAATCATTGAAATTCATAGCTAGGCAAAGGAAGAATGCTGCTTGAGAACCTTTTAGAGTTTGATTTAAGAATATTTACAATGTCTATTTGGACATGTGATGTCAGCAATTTGTGTTTTAAAGGTTAGAAAGCTTGAACTTTTCGAATTGCAACATCTACTGTCTTTACATAAATATTGTTTAACTCCCCGTAATTCCCAATAACTGTGAAAATTTAAATAGATAAAAATAGAGAACATGCTTAAAAGTAACCATCGATATTACACATCACATTTATAAAACTATAAACATCATATTCTGTCACGCCTACATAGCTGTCACCCCTGCTTTGTGGGCATGCAGACCAGCCATTTTCCAGCACAGCATCGCTAGGCGGGTGGAAATGAAGTTCTCTACAATTCTACACACCTCATCAAGTGCTAATGAAATGATGGATCAGACCCTGCAGTCACTCTGAAGCTCAGGGTCATGGCCACAGTGGCTGATTCTGTAATGCTGAGAGGAGAACAAGGCGGAAAGTGTTGTTCCAAGGGGATGGGATGAGGAGCTGTGTATCTGGCTCAGAACAGGCCGATGTCTTTGGTGATTTGTCATGTCTACAGTCCAGCGATTAGCATCGTTTTGCTTAAATGGGTGATGAGCTCTGTTGACAGGAAGGGAGGAAGACTGTAAAAAAAGTCCACAAGAATTTGCCCGAATTTTTAAATAAATGTGCTTCAGGTATGACTGCCTCTTATTTGGGTTCCCTTTCCTGGGAACAGTGGAATTGGCCTGGCCCAAACACTTGTGGAAAGCACATTTCCAAGCTGCGTATGCAAGTATTCTTGGAATGGGCGGTGAAACACTTGCTCATATTCATGTGGAAGTGCTTGCTTGCTCGCCCAGGCCATGTCTACACTACAGCCACAGCACTGCAGCTGTGCCACGTCTACACCAGGGGTTAATTCAACAAAACTACAGCGCTCAGCGCGCAAAATTTTTCACAGCCCTGAGCGATGTAGCTAGGTCAATCTAATTTTTACATGTAGATCAGGCCCCAGTCAGGGGAGAAGGACACACCATATAGCATATCACAGAGAATCAATTACAGGTAATCCACATTGCTCAGAAAGTTTGAATTTTGAATAGCCACAGAACTCACCACAATTATCCCACAGTTAAAAGAATCAGTAACTAACTAACCGGTAGAATGTTGTGATCAGTTTGTGGAGATTGTGTGTGCAGAGAAACAGACCGAATTCAAGCAATAATAAGTCACTGACTGTGCATCATTCCCCTAGCTCTCATCAACACTGAGTTTAAAGGGGCTGTTGTCATGAGTTGGGCTAGCCAGGATCTGGCAATTGGCCGGTCTGGCACATGGCTATGGATTGTGATGAAGCACTTTGCTTTTATAGAGCTTCCTTCAGACAAAGGGTCACCAACTGTTTGTCAAGCAGAGTCAGATTCCAAGGCCAGAAGGGACCATGATGGTCATCCAGCCTTATCTTCTGCATCACATGGGCCTGAGAATCTCACCCAGTAAATCCTGCATCGAACCCATACCTCCTGGTTGAATGAGAATATGCTCTTTTTTCGTCCAGTCTTGAGCTAAAGACAGAGACTCCCCCACACTCCTAGGTAAATCATTCCAATGGTTAATTACTCTCATTGTTAAACATGTGCACCTAATTGCCAAGCCCAATTTGTCTCACTTTAGCTTCCAGCCTTTGGGTTTTGTTATGCCTTAATCTGTTAAATTAAAAGAGCCGACTACTGTCAGGATTCCTATCCTTGTGTAGTTACTTACAGAGAGAGATCAAGTCACCTCCTAACCCTCTCTTAGGTAAGTTAAATAGATTGAGCTTCTTCGGTCTTTCCCTGGCAGGCTGTTTTTCCAGCCTGCCACTCAGTCTTGTGGCTGTTTGCTGCAGCCTTTCCAATTTTCCCAGCCTCCTTTTTGTGGTGTGGACACACCAGAATGTGATACAGTATTGCAGCAATGGTCTCCCCAGTGCTGCATCTGAAAGTAACATCACCTCCCCTGCTCACACAGCCAGGTTGGGCTGGATCTGTCTAGGTGCTGCTGATGGATTTCACCTCTTTCTGCTCAGAAATAACCCAGGACACCTTAGGACTTTCTCAGATTGACTCATTATTCAAAGATATTTGCCCATAAGTTTGTGGAGAGTTCTTGCTTTGCTGATTTCCTCTGACCCATGCCTGTTCCATGAGCTGCAGAGTCCTCCCAGACCGGAGAAGTGGGGGTTCCATAGGGGATTAGATCGTATTTGAGAAGCGATGCTGTATGTCACAATCTCAAGGGAGGGCTGTGGGACAGGGCTGAGCAGTCAGAGCTGAGCTGCAGCCCTGGGGGAGGGGCTAAGGGCTCCCCAATTCTCACCCCACATGCTCCATGCAGCCTTCCATTACCACAGCTTTCCAGGTGCTCACCACCCTGCTCCCCACACCTGACACTGCTGTCCCAGTGCTCTTCATCAGCTGCTCCCCATGCTCCTAACCCTGCCCCACACTCCCCTAGACACCTCACCCCACAGATATCCTCTGTTGCTCTCAAGAGCACTCCCTGTTCTGACCAGCTCTGCTCCCCCACAACCCTCTCAGCACCACATCCCAACGGTGCAGCCTCACCCGCTCCTCACACCCACCCGACCTGCTACTTACGTGCTCAGGATAAACCACTGCCTGTACACATTCTGAGCTGGCCCACTGCGTGCCACAATACAGCCCCAACCCCATCCCACATGCTCACCCATAGACCTTCCCCATGCTCCCTGAAACCTCTCCTTACAGCACTGGCCCCCATGTGACACTGAGGCTCACCCTAATCCTTGCCCTACATGAGTGACTTTAGGGCTCTGTCTAGTGCTCACTATAAAAGCTCCTCTGTGTCAGAGGAACCAGCACTCTGCTCACCGCAGCTCCAGTAAGTGCCTGGGAGCAGGGGTGCTGGAAGGGGGGGGGGCATGGCCCTCCCACTTTTTACTGGCCATAAGGGTGAGCAATGGGGGAAGGGAGTGGAGAGGAGAGAGCGGGGGCAGGGTCTTGGGGGAAGAGATGGAGCAAGGGTAGGGCCTTGGGGGAAGGGGAGGCATGGGGGGAGCAGGGCCTCAGTTCAGATGCCAGTGGCCCCCCCACTTTTAGGAAGCTTCTGCCACTCCTGCCTGGGAGTAAACCTGAGGATGACAGTTGTGCTTAATTGACAGGGTGGGGATGGGCTGGAAAGAGCTGCGAGGCTCAGTAAGCCATTCGGCCAGAAAGTAGAAACGGTGCGGTGGGAGAGAGGCAGAATCTCGGAGCTAGTCCCAGGAGAGCACTCCTTCCTCCTCTCCTTGGTCTAAGGGGACAGGAATTATGTGCTATCATAGATAAAGTGCTGCACATAGCTGCAAAGGCGGCAGGGAACAGTAAGTAAACCACAGTAGAGAGTCTCTGGGTGGTCTGTGCGTGCACAGAAGACGAAGGAGTGGAGGTAGGATGGGACTGCCTACAATGGCATGTGGTCCATCTGCGACTGATGGTAGCAAATATCCCCAATGGCCGGTGATGGGACACTTGATGGGGAGGGCTCAGAGTTATTACACAGAAATGTTTCCTAGGTGTCTGGCTGGTGAGTCTTGCCCACATGCTCAGGGTCTAACTGATCACCATATTTGGGGTCGGGAAGGAATTTCCCCCTGGATCAGATTGGTAGGGACCGTCGGGTTTTTTGCCTTCCTCTGCAGTGTGGGAGACGGGTCACTTGCAGGTTTTCACTAGTGTAAATGGTGGAGTCTCTGTGACTTGAAGTCTTTAAACCATGATGTCACTAGGCCGACTAGGTCCAGAGGCCCCTGCTGGAGGCCTCCTGGCCCTGCCACACTCCGCCCCAGCAGGGAGCAGCCAATTGGGGCCCACCTGGCTAGTATGAGAAGACTGCCTAGCCGGTGAGATCAGTTCCTTGCTGGACCTGGAGGAGAGTGGATAGTGTGCTTGGCTGGCTGAGGGAGCTACAGGACCTTGGACAGAGCAGCGCGGGTAGAGGCCCAGGGGAATGGGAAGGAGTTCCGGGCTGGCTGTTGGGATTGCACCAGGACAAGGCCCTAAGGCAGCGGTCGGCAGCCTTTCAAAGAAGAAGAGCCATTTTTTTGTTTTTGTTTTTGTCTTTGACAAAAATATTTTGAGAGCCGCATCACACGCAAAGCTACTTGTACACTTACACAAAGATAGCAGGTATACAGCAAGTGACAAACAAATTCTGATTTAAATAAACAAAATAGATGGAATAAACTGGCCTCTGGCAGGGAGTTTGGTTCAGGAGGGGGCTCTGGGCTGGTGCAGAGGATTGCGGTGCAGGAGAGGATAAGGTGCGTGGACTCTGGGAGGGAGATTGGTGCAGAAGGGGACTCCGGGCTGGGGCAGGGGATTGGGGTGCAGGAGGAGGTGCGGGGTCTGGGAGGGAGTTTGGGTGCAGGAGGGGGTTCTGACCTGGGGCAGGGGATTGGGGTGCAGGATGGGGTGCAAGGTGTAGACTCTGGCTGGGAGGCGCTTACCACAGGCGGCTCCTGGCCGGCGGTGCAGCAGGGCTCAGGCAGGCTGCCTGCCTGCTGTGGCCCTACGCTGCTCCCAGAAGCGGCTGGCTGCTAGCACGTCTCGGCCTACCCCTTGGGGAGAAGGGGGGAAGCGGGTCTCCATGCACTGCCTGCGCCTGCAAGCACTGACCCCGCAGCTCCCATTGGCCGGGAACCAGCCAATGGGAGCTGTAAGGATGGTGCTGGGGGCAGGGACAGCGTGCAGAGCTGCCTCCCCCTGCCAGGGGTTCACAGAGATGTGCCAGCATCCGGCCACTTCCGGGAGCAGCGTGGGGCCACGGCATGCAGGCAGAGCCTGCGAAGAGCCGCAAGGGGGCAGCCAATGAGCCACATGCAGCTCCAGAGCCACACGTTGCTGACCCCTGCCCTAAGGGAAGGGTGAAGAATGTGCTAGAGCAATGGGGAAGTGGCCCAGGGACTTAGAGCAGCAGTGCAGCTTAGATAAAGGGACATGGCATGGCTGCTATCTATAGGGCCCTAATATACCACACACACACACCCCCCCCCGCCATGCTCATTTTAGCACCATAGCTCAACAGCTCACCCTAATCTGTTGTCCAGGAGCTCACTGTGAATGGCCTCCATGTTGCTCATCCTCGAGTATTCCCCACATGTTCAACCCACACCAACAAGGACAGCAGTGAAAGGAGATGCAGCTCCAGGTTTCTGCCTTTGTAGGAGCTTTTATCCTGGATCCCCAGAGCACTCCACAGCAATTAGCTGGGAAGTCTCGGCACATTACATCAATGCCTGGATAATCTCTGCTTCCTTCCAGCCTGACATGAGCCAGTGAATCTCGGTGGCAATGATTATGGAGCTCAGAATACTGTAAAGCTCACAATTTCCTAACTACTCTGCTGTGCGGATCAGAGTGAGGGCTTGTAACTGTCAGAACACAGGAGTAAAGAGACCCTTCCAAATCCCACAGTTCTCCTCAGAAGAGAGAGATTAGCTGCAGGCAAATTTGTTTGCAGGTGCCCTGAGAGAGAAATTAATGGGAAGCAGAGAGCTGAACACCTCCAATCAATGCCCGCAGTTTAGGGGATCAATGTGTCACCTCTCCGTGGATCTAGTGTGATTAATGAAGCTCTCTGTTTATTACCAATTAATCCAAATTATAACCATCATCTCGAACCTCAAGGAATGGCAGTCAGCTTCCTTCATTGGTTTGCAGAGAGCAGCTATCCCTGCATGCATGAGTCAGGTTTAGCAGCAATTATAGCAAAGCCTGCATGCTTTGTTCCCAGAGGAAATCTGGCTAATGGAACTCTGTCAGCCACATTCCCACCATGTGGTTGTCCTGCCTGGCCACGGGTGTGCACAGCTCCAACTCCTCCTTCCCCTGCTTCCACCATCGCTGGGCTAGGTTTGTGTCTGCAAAATCCAGGGCTGTGGCCAAGGGGACTTTAGACCGAGTTCCCTGGCTCATGCTGTCTGCTGCCGCACTGCTGAGAACTCACTGCTGAGACGCTGCCACCATATTTCATTAACAAAGAGTGAAGCCGAATGCAGGTTGTCATGTGGGCTGGTAACAGAGCTTCCACCCCAGAGAAAGATTCACAAAGGTGTGTTCTCTTCAAGATCTCTTTGGGTATGTCTACACTACAGGATTAATCCGAATTTATATAATTCGAATTTAGGAAACCGATTTTATAAATTCGAATGTATTCGGCCACACTAGGCACCATTAATTCGGTGGTGTGCGTCCAAGCTACCATAGTAGCATCGATTTCCAGAGCGTTGCATTGTGGGTAGCTTTTCCATAGCTATCCCATAGTTCCCGCAGTCTCCACCCCCCTTGGAATTCTGGGTTGAGACCCCAGTGCATGATGGGGCAAAAAACATTGTCGCAGGTAGTTCTGGGTACAGCCTCCCCCTCCCTCCCTGAAAGCAACGGCAGACAACCATTTCGCGCCTTTTTTCCTGAGTGAACTCTGCAGACTCCATTCTGCATCAAGCATGGATCCCGTTGTGCTCCAGAACGCAGTCTTGAACATTATAAACACCTCGCGCTTTCTCGTGGAGTTTATGCTTACACAGGACCAGAAAAAAGAGGCGAGGAGGAGGAGGCGGCGATTGCAGCGCAGCGACCAGCGTGATGAGGACATGGACACGGACACAGAATTCTCTGAGACCGCGGGCCCCGGTGCTTTGGAGATTATGATGTTAATGGGCCAGGTTATAGGCTTGGAACGCCGATTCTGGGCCCGGGAAACAAGCACAGACTGGTGGGACCGCATAGTGTTGCAGGTGTGGGACGATTCCCAGTGGCTGAGAAACTTTCGCATGCGTAAGGGCACTTTCATGGAACTTTGTGACTTGCTTTCCCCTGCCCTGAAGCGCCAGAATACCAAGATGAGAGCAGCCCTCACAGTTGAGAAGCGAGTGGCGATAGCCCTGTGGAGGCTTGCAACGCCAGACAGCTACCGGTCAGTCGGGAATCAATTTGGAGTGGGCAAATCTACTGTGGGGGCTGCTGTGATGCAAGTAGCCAAAGCAATCACGGAGGTGCTGCTACGAAAGGTAGTGACTCTGGGAAATGTGCAGGTCATAGTGGATGGCTTTGCTGCAATGGGATTCCCTAACTGTGGTGGGGCAATAGATGGAACCCATATTCCTATCTTGGCACCGGAGCACCAGGGTACCCAGTACATAAACCGCAAGGGGTACTTCTCAATGGTGCTGCAAGCACTTGTGGATCACAAGGGACGTTTCACCAACATCCATGTGGGCTGGCCGGGAAGGGTTCATGACGCTCGCGTCTTCAGGAACACCAATCTGTTTAAACGGCTGCAGCAAGGGACTTACTTTCCGGACCAGAAAATAACCGTGGGGGATGTTGAAATGCCAATTGTTATTCTTGGGGACCCAGCCTACCCCTTAATGCCATGGCTCATGAAGCCATACACAGGCAGCCTGGACAGGAGTCAGGAGTTGTTCAACTACAGGCTGAGCAAGTGCAGAATGGTGGTAGAATGTGCATTTGGCCGTTTAAAAGGTCGCTGGCGATCCTTATTGACTCGCTCAGACCTCAGCCAAACCAATATCCCCATTGTTATTACTGCTTGCTGTGTGCTTCACAATCTCTGTGAGAGCAAGGGGGAGACCTTTATGGGAGGGTGGGAGGCTGAGGCAAATCGCCTGGCTGCTGATTACTCGCAGCCAGACACCAGGGCGATTAGAAGAGCACATGATGAAGCGCTGCGCATTAGGGAAGCTTTGAAAACCAGTTTCATGACTGGCCAGGCTACAGTGTGAAATTTATGTTTGTTTATCCTTCCTGAAAACCCGCCCCCTTTATTGACTCATTCTCTGTAAGGAACCCACCCTCCCCCTTCCCCCAGCTTGCTTTCAAAGGAAATAAAGTCACCATTGTTTAAAAATCATTTATTCTTTATTAATTGATTATAAAAAGAGGGAGAGAACCTGAGTGGGGTTTGGGAGGAGGATCAGCGGGAAGGAAAAGCCCAGTAAAAAAAGGTTAAGAAAATGGCAGCCTTTTGCTTGGGCTGTCCACTGGGGTGGAATGGGAGGGTGTACGGAGCCTCCCCCCCCCCCCCCCCGTGTTCTTAAACGTCTGGGTGAGGAGGCTATGGAACATGGTGAGGAGGTAGGGGGGTTATACAGGGGCTGTAGCGGCACAGAACCTGAGTGGGGTTTGGGAGGAGGATCTGCGGGAAGGAAAAGCCCAGTAAAAAAAGGTTAAAAAAATGGTAGCCTTTTGCTTGGGCTGTCCACTGGGGTGGAATGGGAGGGTGTACGGAGCCTCCCCCCCCGTGTTCTTACACGTCTGGGTGTGGAGGCTATGGAACATGGTGAGGAGGTAGGGGGGTTATACAGGGGCTGTAGCGGCACTCTGTTCTCCAGCAGCCGTTCCTGAAGCTCCACCAGACGCCGGAGCATGTCTGTTTGCTCACGCAGCAGCCCCAGCGTTGCTTCCCGACTCCTCTGATCTTCCTGCCGCCACCTCTCATCTCGAGCGTCTCTCCTCTCCTCACGTTGGTCCCTTCTGTCCTCACGTTGGTCCCTCATGTCCTCACGTTGGTCCCTCCTGTCCTCACGGTCACTGGCTTCTTTCCTATACTTGCAAACCGTCTCCTTCCACTCATTCAGATGAGCTCTTTCATTCCTGGTGGATTGCATGATTTCGGAAAACATCTCTTCTCTCGTCTTTTTTTTACGACGCCTTATCTGGGATAGCCTTCGGGAAGGAGGAGGGAGGCTTGAAACATTTGCACCTGCTGGAGGGAGTGAAAAAAGGAGAGAATTTTTTAAAAAGATACATTTTTCAGAACAATGCTTATACTCTTTCACGGTGTATACTATTCACATTACATAGCACATGTGATTTCTGTGCAAGGTCGCATTTTGCCTCTTAATATTGAGTGCCTGTGGCTTTGCTGCTAGAGATCACAGACGCAGGTCCGGGCAACAGAATTCACCTTGCATGCTGCCATGGTAAGCCACTGTCTTTAGGCTTCTGCGCCCTGCTTTCCCACATACCAAGCAAAGCCCGTTGTGCTGCAGTTTTCCTGTTAGCTTGTTTTCTGCTGCTGAAGGTTAACACCCCCCCCCCCATCCAATTCTCTGGGATGAGTGCTTTCTCCCTCCCCCCACCGCGTGGCTGGTATCAGGGAACATCCCTGCAGGAACCAAACTAACAACACCCCCCCCCCCCGCCATGAATTCTCTGGGATGAGTGCTTTCTCCCTCCCCCCACCGCGTGGCTGGTATCAGGGAAGATCCCTGCAGGAACCAAACTAACAACACCCCCCCACACCCGCCATGAATTCTCTGGGATGAGTGCTTTCTCCCTCCCCCCACCGCGTGGCTGGTATCAGGGAACATCCCTGCAGGAACCAAACTAACAACACCCCCACCCCCACCCGCCATGAATTCTCTGGGATGAGTGCTTTCTCCCTCCCCCCACCGCGTGGCTGGTATCAGGGAAGATCCCTGCAGGAACCAAACTAACAACACCCCCCACCACCCGCCATGAATTCTCTGGGATGAGTGCTTTCTCCCTCCCCCCACCGCGTGGCTGGTATCAGGGAAGATCCCTGCAGGAACCAAACTAACAACCCCCCCACCCCCACCCGCCATGAATTCTCTGGGATGAGTGCTTTCTCCCTCCCCCCACCGCGTGGCTGGTATCAGGGAAGATCCCTGCAGGAACCAAACTAACAACACCCCCCCCCCCCACCCGCCATGAATTCTCTGGGATGAGTGCTTTCTCCCTCCCCCCACCGCGTGGCTGGTATCAGGGAAGATCCCTGCTAGCAAAACGCGAAAAGCTCTGGGCCAATCCTCCCCCCCCCCTTTGCACTTGGCTAAATGCAGGGAAGGATTTCTTTTCAGCCACAGGCAAACAGCCCAGTAGGAACGGCCACCTCTGTCCCCTTAATTAAATTCCCTTATTTCAACCAGGTTACCCTAAGCGATATCACTCTCCTGAGGATTACACAGCAAGATAAAGAACGGATGTTGCTTGAATGCCAGCAAACACCGGGACCATACGCTGCCAGGCTCTGTCAGGCAATGATACCAGATTACTTGCTACTAGCATGGCGTGGTCAAGTGTCCTACCATGGAGGACGGAATAAGGCTGCACTGCCCAGAAACCTTGTGGCAAGGCTTTTGGAGTACCTCCAGGAGAGCTTCATGGAGATGTCCCTGGAGGATTTCCGCTCCATCCCCAGACATGTTAACAGACTTTTCCAGTAGCTGTACTGGCTGCGAATGCATCCCAAGTGCTCAGGGCAAATTAATCATTAAAAATGCTTGCTTTTAAACCATGTTTTATATTTTAAAAGGTAAACTCACCTGAGGTCCCTTCCATGGGGTCATGGTCTTGGGTGCTGGCTTGGGAGGCTTGGGAGGGTACTTCAGTCAGGGTGAGAAACAGATCCTGGCTGTTGGGGAGAACGGAGAGCTGGGTGCTCTCTGCCAGCTCATCCTCCTCCTCCTCCTCTTCCCCTTCCACGGAATCATCAGGTGTACCTGATGAGATTATCCCCAGCTCGGAATCCACAGTCAGAGGTGGGGTAGTGGTGGCGGCCCCCCCTAGAAATGCATTTAGCTCAGCGTAGAAGCGGCATGTCCGCGGCTCTGACCCGGAGCGACCGTTTGCCTCCTTTGCTTTTTGATAGGCTTGTCTGAGCTCCTTGACTTTCACGCGGCACTGATCTGTGTCCCTATTGTGGCCTCTCTCCATCATGCCCTTGGAAATTTTTTCATAAGTTTTGGCATTTCGTCTTTTCGAACGCAGTTCTGCTAGCACTGAATCCTCTCCCCATATAGAGATCAAATCCAGTACCTCCTGTACGGTCCATGCTGGTGCTCTTTTTCGATTATCAGCCTGCATGGTTACCTGTGCTGATGAGCTCTCTGTGGTCACCTGTGCTCTCCACGCTGTGCAAACAGGAAATGAAATTCAAATGTTCCCGGGGCTTTTCCTGTCCACCTGGCCAGTGCATGCGAGTTCAGATTGCTGGCCAGAGCGGTCACAATGGTGCACTGTGGGATAGCTCCTGGAGGCCAATAACATCGAATTGCGGCCACACTAACCTTAATTCGGATTAATAATACCGATTTTGACGCTACTCCTCTCGTCGAGGAGGAGTACAGAAATCGAATTAAAGGGCCCTTTAATTCGAATTAACTGGCTTCGTTGTGTGGACGGGTCAAGCGTTAATTCGAATTAAGGCAGCTAAATCCGAATTAAAGTCGTAGTGTAGACCAGGCCTTTAATACACTGCGGGCTCTAGCTATGAGCAGCTCAGATAAGGAATGCTACACAGGGCACCACCTAGTGGCGAATGGCATTATACAGTTTAGCGTTCCATTACATCTTCCCCTTCGAGTTTTACATTCCTACTGTAGGCGGTGGGTATAATAGGTTAAGCCTGCCTTGGCGCACCTGCTGCCGACCTGCTGCCAGCCGCCTGGGCCATGGTGGCTCTGCCTGCACTCCGCCTCTTCCCGTCCCTGCTCCGCCCCTTCCCCAAGGACCCGCCGCTGCCTGGCTGAGTACCTCCTCTCCTCCACTCCACCCTACCCCCCGCCTTTGGAGGTCCCTGCTGCTCACCGCATCCCTACTCTCCTCCATCCCCTTCCCCCATGAGGCCCCGCTGCTTGCCGCATCCCACCTGCTGCCCACAAGTCCTACGATTTACAATTTTTTTCAAAATGTACACTCATGCTATCTTTGAAGTTCAGTATGTATCAGTCTATTAAGTGTCTCTGAAGCATACTGGTTTTCTAATTACACAACCAGAACGTGTAACAACTTTGTCATCTGGCTGACCATTAGGTGCAATGACGGGCTGTGGTCATTTTGGAATCTTTGAGTCTTCTTCTTCTGCATCCATCATCTGTAGAGTTTGCTCTGATGGTTCTGTTTGAGGAATAAACTGTAGATGTGGACAGTTTCTGTTGAATTCTCCACTCTTGGTCTCAATCACATACGATCTGGGGGATGAATTATTTTTCTTGGTGACAACTGCTGGTGTTCTCCCTCCTTTTCTCCGTCCAATTTGACACGAACACAGTCACCAGGTTCTAGACCCGGCAGCTCTCTAACTGAGGCTACATCTACACTACAGGGGGGGGTCGATTTAAGATACGCAAATTCAGCTACGCGAATAGCGTAGCTGAATTCGGCGTATCGCAGCCGACTTACCCCGCTGTGAGGACGGCGGCAAAATCGACCTCCGCGGCTTCCCGTCGACGGCTCTTACTACCACCTTCGCTGGTGGAGTAAGAGCATCGATTCGGGGATCGATTGTCGCGTCCTGACGGGACGCGATAAATCGATCCCCGAGAGGTCGATTTCTACCCACCGATTCCGGCGGGTAGTGTAGACCAGGCCAGAGTGATGTCTATTGTAAAAGTGTTCATAAGCTCTTTTTGTCTAATTTGGCTACACTCTTCATGTCTGGCCACTTTGGAGAGAGGTTCTTGTACCAAATCAGAACAGTAGTTCTAAATTGTCTTCCCATCAAGAATTGTGCTGGACTATACTCAGTAGCTGTTACCAGTGTTGATCTGTAGCTCAGAAGAGCAAGGAATGGATCTTCCTGTCGTAGGATTTTCTTGGTTGTCTGTACACCTCTCTCAGCCTCTCCATTTGCTTGTGGGTAACAAGGGCTGCTAGTAATATGATCAAAATCATATTTCATTTGGAATGACTTAAATTCCTCCCTGCCCCTATTGGATCCCTCCCCAAATCCCCGCCCTCCTCCCCCAAGCATGCCGTGTTTCCCCTCCTCCCCCCTCCCTCCCAGGCTTGCCGCACGAATCAGCTGTTTCGTGCTGCCAAGTGCTGGGAGGGAGGGGGGAGAAGCAGGACGCAGCAGCACACTCAGGGGAGGAGGCAGAGGTCGAGCAGAGGTACAGGTGA
Source organism: Emys orbicularis (assembly GCF_028017835.1). Lineage (NCBI taxonomy): Eukaryota > Metazoa > Chordata > Testudines > Emydidae > Emys > Emys orbicularis. Next base: position 49,938,050 of record NC_088692.1, read on the forward strand.
GCTGGGGCGGGGAGCTGTGGGTGCTCCAGCCCCAGAGCACCCACGGAGTTGGTGCCTATGAATCAGGGCTTAATTTGTGCCAGGGCTTAGCCCTGGCACCTCTGAGCTTGGCAGTTCCTAGCCCTGGGACCTCTGGGCTTGTCACATCAGTTATGAAAGTAAAAAAACTTGCTTGAGCCCTGGCACCTCTTTCATTACAAATTAAACACTGGGACTAATGCACCCAGCCAGTATTTTCAGTGATAGTCAAACACCGTTTTCAAAACAGTAGGATTTATTAGTCCGCTGGAACATGGCACTGGATGTCCTTAGGTTAGCATAGAGAAATGAAGGTTAAAGCATAGGCTGTTCTGGTCAAACCAGAGCAATTCACCAGCAGCTGTAGTGAACTCCATTTTCAAATTCTGTGTCTCCCTCTGCCTTCCTTAGGCCTGGTCTATACTTGGGGGGGGTGGGGGGGAATCAATCTAAGTCACGCAACTTCAGCGACGTGAATAACATAGCTGAAATCGATGTACTTAGACCTACTCAGCGTGGTGTCTTCACTGCGGTGAGTTGACTGTTGACGCTTCCCCGTCGACTCCGCCTGCGCCTCTTGTGGCGGTGGAGTACAGGAGTTGACGGGAGAGCGCTCAGGGATCGATTTATCGTTTCTAGACTAGACGCGATAAATCAACCCCCGCTGGATCGATCACTGCCCACCGATCTGGTGGGTAGTTGTCGCGGAGTGTGGGGGACTGAGGGCCCTGCACCCCCGGCTTCCTGCGATTCACTATGACTCTCAGCCAGCCAGTAAAGCAGAAGGTTTATTTAGACGACAGGAATACAGTCCAAGACAGGTCTTGCAGGCACAGACAACAGGACCCCCCCAGTTAGGTCCATCTTGGAGTCCCAGGGCACCCTAGCCCCCTTGGGAGGTCAGAGCCCCGTCTGCCTCCCAGCCATGTCACCAGCCAGCTCTCAAGTCCCTCCCCAGCCATTGTTCAGTTTCCCGGGCAAAGGTGTCACCTGGCCTCTAACCCCTCCCTGGGTTCTCATGTTACATGCTCAGGTATTCTCCCTCGGTCAGTCTCCCCTCCCCCAATGCAGACTATCCTAGCCACACTCCCCTGTCAGCATTCAAAGACCACAGTAAGAACAGTCCCAGTTCGTCACATCTCTCCCCCCTTCGAGACCGAACTGAGCGGGGTCACTTCAGCCAGTGACCTGGGGAAGTTCGAACCTACCCACGTTCCCATGGATGCTCCAACATCCCTCCCATTCCTTGGTGAGAATTACACCAGGCCCTTCCAGTTTCACGCCCCCCCTTAGGTCAGGTGTGCTCCATGACACTCGTAGTTCGCATGTGGGAGCATTTATGCGGCCCGTGCCCTTTTCCCACCCCAACACCCCTGGGGTTCCAACTGGGCTGGGGTCTTCTCCCAGCGTTCCAGTCTGGAGGTCAGTGATTCGGGCTCTCTTGGTTCAGAGCCCCCCTTTTTACCCTGGCCACCCTCTGGAAAGGCTCCTCTATGCTGGGCAAGGGTCCTAAGGCCGTTTTCCCCTTGTCCCAGGCCTTCCTCACCCTCTGACAGGGGTCACAGGATCAGCAGTACTGTTGGACAGTAATAAAGACCCCAGGCCAGTAAAAGTTTCGTAGCAGCCTCTGTTGGGTATGCCAGGTTCCCTGGTGCCCTGAAAGGGGACTGTCATGGGCCCGGTACAGCAGCTGGCAGCGATACTTCTGGGGTACCACCAGCTGCCTCCTGATTCCCCCTGACTCCATTTTCCCTGGGGGAGCCCATTCTCGGTACAGAAACCCCTTCTCCCACAGGAACCTTTTCCGGCCACCTCTTCCCATGGTCTGTACCGCACTGGGGTCGGCCAGGTCCCTTATCTTCTGCAAGGAGGGATCTTTCTGCAACTCAGCTTGGAACTCAGCAGCTGGGACAGGGATGGGCACCTGCTCTCTCTCGCCGGCTGGGTCTGAAGCCGCAGCCTCCCTGAGCCGTGTCCCTGGGTGTTCCCTCCTCACCGGGTTAGGGTCCTGCGCCTTGGGCAAGGTACCCTCCCCGCTGTCAGGGCGCAGTGCCCCATGCCAGCTCTGACTACGGGTCACGACCAGGGCACCCTGGGGGTTGCTTGGCCAGTCCTCCAGGTCCCCCCCCATCAACACCTCAGTGGGCAAATAGGGGTGTACCCCCACGTCCTTGGGGCCCTCCTTGGCCCCCCACTTCAGCTGTACCCTCGCCATGGGAACTTTGACTGGGGTCCCACCCACCCCCGTCAGGGTCAGGTAGGTGTTGGGCACCACCCAATCTGGGGCCACCACCTCGGGCCGGGCCAGCGTGACCTCTGCACCCGTATCCCAGAATCCATTGACCTTCCTCCCATCCACCTCCAGGGGAACAAGGTACTCGCTCTGCAGGGACCGCCCCGTGCCTACCCTGTAAACCAAAAACCCTGAGTCTGGAGCATCCAGCCCCCCAGAGGAGCTGGCCTGGAGCTCTCCTCCCTCCTTAGCAGGTGGTACGCTGCCAGCCCCCCTGGCCTGGGAATGCTCCCCCCCGTCCGACTGGGTCTCTACCCAGTCAACCCTCTGTGGGTTGGGTCCGCTCAGTCTGTCCCTGAGCCTGAGGCACTGGGCTCTTATGTGGCCTCTTTGGCCACAGCAATAGCAGCCCATGTCCCGTGGGTCCCCTCGAGTGGGTCGGATGGACCTGAGGTTGGATGTTTCCCTTTGGTGGGGGTTCTCCGTATTTCCCTGCTGGGAGGTCCCATGGTGACTCTCTCTCTCTGTTGTGGCAGGCCTGCTCCTTTGGGACTCCTCCCTGTTATCCCCTGCCCGACTGTTCACAAACTCGTCAGCCAGCTGGCCTGCATGCTGCGGGTTCTCTGGCTTTTGGTCCATCAACCATCGCCTCAGGTCGGATGGGCACTGCTCATACACATGCTCCAGTACGAATAGGTCAAGCAGGTCTTCTTTAGTTTGGGCCCCAGCTGTCCACTTGCGGGCATACCCCTGCGCCCGGTTGGCTAGTTGTAGGTATGTGACCTCATGGGTTTTACGCTGACTCCGGAACCTTTTCCGGTCCATCTCAGGGGTCAGCCCAAACTCGCGGAGCAGGGCTTTTTTGAACAGTTCGAAGTCCCCTGTCTCCGCCCCTTTCAGTCGGCTGTACACCTCCCTGGCTGTGGAGTCCAGTGGGGGGATGAGAAACTGGAGCCTGTCTGCAGGGTCAACCTGGAGCAGCTCGCAGGTATTCTCAAAGGCCGTCAAGAAGGTATCCATGTCCTCCCCCTCCTTACGCTGGGCCAGGAAGCACTTATCAAAGCTCTTTGCAGTCTTGGGTCCCCCCTCACTCACCGCAGCCGGGGCCTCACTGCTCCTCAGCCTGGCCAGTTCCAGCTCATGCTGACGTTGGTCCCGCTCAGGCTGACGTTGGTCCCGCTCATGCTGACGTTGTTTCTCCTTCTCTTCCCGCTCCTGCTTCAGTTCTTGCTGCCTTAACTCAAACTCTTTCAGTCTCAGCTCCCTGTCATATTCCAGTCGCATCCGCTCCCGGGACGGGGAGCTCCGCCGGGACGATCCCCTGCTGGCTGCCGTGGTCAGGGTGCCCTCGGTATTCGCTGGGCTTCCCCCAACCTCTCCCCTAGGTATAGGTAGGCAGGGTCTCGGGATGTCCTCGGCAGCAGTCTGACCCCTCCCAGCCATGTCAGGCCCCGGGGCCCACGCTGCATCCGCCGGGCGGCTTCCCTCAGGGACAGGTCTCGGTTCATCCAAGCGATCCCTCTCCTCCAGCTGGGCAATTAGCTGTTCTTTGGTGGACCTCCCAATGCGCAGCCCCCTCTGCCTGCATAGCTCCACCAGGTCGCTCTTGAGGCGTTTAGCATACATCCTCCTGCTGGTCACTCGCCGGCCTGTGCTCTCTGCTTTCCACCGTTCCAGGGGGACCCCTAGTGTGCCAGCCCTTCTTCAGGTCACCACCTCTCTGCCAGGGTCGAGCTGCAGACTCCTCCACCCCGGGACCGCTCGCTGCGATCCCCCGGGACCCTGTTACTGCAAAAGTCCTTCTCACTGGTCACACACTCCCAGGGGTTAATCGCCCCCTGAAATCGTCTCTCTCTGACTCTTCAGCCCACCTGGTCCCCGTCGATCCCCCTTCGTTTTACTGCTCCCCAGTCACTTACTGCAGGAAGCGCCGTCCACGGGGTGCAGTACATCCCACTTCTGCCACCAGTTGTCGCGGAGTGTGGGGGACTGAGGGCCCTGCACCCCCAGCTTCCTGCGATTCACTATGACTCTCAGCCAGCAAGTAAAGCAGAAGGTTTATTTAGATGACAGGAATACAGTCCAAGACAGGTCTTGCAGGCACAGTCAACAGGACCCCCCCAGTTAGGTCCATCTTGGGGTCCCAGGGCACTCTAGCCCCCTTGGGAGGTCAGAGCCCCGTCTGCCTCCCAGCCATGTCACCAGCCAGCTCTCAAGTCCCTCCCCAGCCTTTGTTCAGTTTCCCGGGCAAAGGTGTCACCTGGCCTCTAACCCCTCCCTGGGTTCTCATGTTACATGCTCAGGTATTCTCCCTCGGTCAGTCTCCCCTCCCCCAATGCAGACTATCCTAGCCACACTCCCCTGTCAGCATTCAAAGACCACAGTAAGAACAGTCCCAGTTCGTCACAGTAGTGTAGACATATCCTTAGTCAGTTCAAAAGAAAGCTACCTATTTCTTCCAGAGCCCACGTTTTCACTGCTGGACACATCTGTCCTTTGCTCTCCAGGCAGGGCCATGCTGAGTTCACAACCCCACTTGGCCAGAGCATCCCGCTGTTGAGTGTTGATTCATGATTCACTGGAGGTTGTATTGTCTATCTGGACCACTTGTTGATCTTGGTTGGTTTCAGCCAGTTCTTTAATGACGCTATTAATTCCACCCAGACAGGGAGGCAGGTTACACACACCCATGCCTTAGACTTTGTCTACACTACCAAGTTTTATTGACTACACTTATATCGACACCCAAAAGTCGACTTAATAAAAATCAGAAAAGCTTGTTCACACTATCCCCCTCTGGCGACAGATCATGTCCACATTGGGGGCACCATAATCGACAGTGTGAGCAATGCACTGTGGGTATGTATCCCACAGTGCAGGGTGACACCTTCTGTTGCTAGGTGTTGTGGGAAGGCAGAACGGATCGTGGCGCATCTTGGGACCATGCTAAATGTCCCATCATGCATTGCTTTGTGTCCCAGCCCTCTATTGGCTTTTGACTTTCTTTCGCACCGTTTTTTCAACAGCCATTCTTTGCTGTACACCCCAGCATCTGTAGTGAGAAGGGATGGATCCTGCACTTCTCTCCTATGCTCTGTTAAGTGTTGTGAGGACATCGCACATGGCAGTGCAATTAATCGTGAAATTACTGTCAGAGGAAGACTCGCAGGCGCCCGACATTCTGTGTGATCTGGATAGCAGCAACTTTATATTGCTTTTGGCATTCACACAGCAGCTGCATAGGGTAGACCATCGCTTTTGGGCTAGGGAAACCAGCACTGAATGGTGGGATCACATCGTCATGCAGGTGTGGGATGAAGAGCAGTGGCTACAGAACTTGGGGAGAGGGATAGCTCAGCGGTTTGAGCATTGGCCTGCTAAACCCAGGGTTGTGAGTTCAATCCTTGAAGGGGCCACTTGGGGATCTGGGGCAAAATCAGTACTTGGTCCTGCTAGTGAAGGCAGGGGGCTGGACTCGATGACCTTTCAAGGTCCCTTCCAGTTCTAGGAGATGGGATATCTCCATTAATTATAACTTTTGGATGCGTAAAGCCACCTTCCAGAAACTGTGTGCTGAGCTGGCCCCAGACCTGCGACGCAAGGACACCAGAATGAGAGCTGCCCTCTCGGTAGAGAAGCATGTGGCAATCGCTGTCTGGAAGCTGGCGACTCCAGACTGCTACCGGTCAGTCGCAAATCAATTTGGAGTGGGGAAGTCAACCATTGGGGCTGCATTAAAGAAAGTGTGCAGGGCAATAAATCACATCCTGCTACGAAGGACCATGACGCTAGGAAATGTGTGTGAAATAGTGGACGGCTTTGCAGAGATGGGTTTCCCTAACTGTGGAGGGGCGATAGATGGCACATCTATTCCAATTTTAGTACCAGACCACCTTGCAACAGAGTACATGACTAGGAAGGGGTACTTCTCCTTGGTGTTGCAGGCACTTGTGGATCACTGTGGGCATTTCACAGACATCAACGCGGGGTGGTCTGGAAAGGTGCATGACGCACACATCTTCAGGAACGCCGGCCTGTATAGAAAGCTACAAGCGCGGACTTTCTTTCCAGACCACAAGATTACAGTGGGGGATGTGGAAATGCCCATAGTGAAAAGCCCAAGACCCGGCTTACCCCTTACAGCCCTGGCTCATGAACCCTTACACAAGGCACCTGGACAGCAGTAAGGAGCATTTCACAACAGGCTGAGTAGTGCTGGATGACAGTTGAATGTGCCTTTGGCAGATTAAAGGCACGCTGATGTTGCCTTTATGGCAGGTTAGACCTTAATGAGGAGAATATTCCCATGGTCATAGCTGCATGCTGCACTTTGCATAATGTCTGTGAATCTAAGGGTGAAATGTTTGCTCAGGGGTGGAGCGCTGAGGCAGAGCGCTTGGCTGCTGAGTTTGAGCAGCCAGATAACAGGCTGTCAGAGGAGCCCAGAGGGCGGCAATTGAAATCAGGGAGATTTTGAGGAAACACTTTGACAATGAGCAGCAGTAACGTATATCTTTCTTAGAGTAGCTTCCATGGTGCATTCCATGTTTTTTTCCTAGGAGGCTATGTTGACATTTGGGGCCACATATCCCAGTAAGAAAATGATTAAAATGCCTGTACATGTACTGGTAGTGATTACAAAGGGAATTTGTAGCAAATAAAATAAAGATGATTTACCATTATAAAACTTTGCCTTTATTGATTAAAAAAAAGCACAGTGACACTCACCAAAACTCAGAGGCTTGCTGGGAAAGGAGGGACTGGGAAAGGGCAGACCCTCACAACTGTGCGTAGGTCCAGCTGTCATTGTGAAAGTTGTGTGAGGGGGTGGAGTGAAGGGGAAACTGAGGAGTCTCAGAAAGTGGAAAGGAATGTGCGGGCGGAGTGTGGGGAGGCTGGTAAAGAACTGTGCATGTGCTGCAGTGGAGGTCGAGCCCAGACCTGCTCACTCTGCAGCATTATTAAAGGCTTGAGCATTTCTATTTGCTCCTCCATTACTTTTATCATCCGCTCAGTTGCGTCCCTAGCAAATGTTTGATTGTCTTTTCTGTTCTGCCTTTCGACTGCCCAGCACTCCTTTCATTCCCTTTTCTCTGTAGTGGAGCACTGCAGTACCTCCCAGAACTTGTCTTTTTTGCTGTGTCTTGGTCTCTTTCTTATCTGGCGGAGATGGTCGGCAGGGGTGCATGGGGTGTTCCTGAAGGCCACATCTGGTGAAGCACAGGGAACAATGCACAGAAGCAGGATTATTAAATTCAAGCACAACATTGAAACATTTCACTTATATGCACCTTTTGCAACATACCAATCACTTTCTCACTGACCCTTGCCAGGTACACATCTCTGCAAGCACCCAAAACATGGTGAATGTTGGCTGGGGAGGGGGGGGAAGGGGGCTGCACCTGGACAGAAGAACATACAGTCTTTGCAGGGGCTGTGGTGCAGCTTTACAGGGAAATACTTCTAAAATTTTCCCACACTTTTCCACAGGCAGGGATCATTCTAGCAGACATCTCACTGCTGAGGGTAAGCAGGGAAATCAGGGTACATCTACTGCATGTTTGCAGCTTCCGTCCTGCTCTATATGCAGCTCACCTATATGCCGCTTTGGTCCCTGCACAAGTGATTGCTGAAGGACACAGGACAGTGTCGTACAATGGGGGAAAGAACAAAGCTGCACTGCCACGCAACCTGCGGCAGAGGATTACCGAGTACCTCCAGGAAACTTTCCTGGAGATCTCTCTGGAGGATTCCCGTGAGATCTCGGTGTGCAGCAACACCCTCACTGCTTAGCTACACAGGGAAATGTCCAGCTCACAGAAACACAGCCAGCCTTCCCCCTTTCTATGCCCTGAACCCACCTCCGCACTGCACAAGCCACAGCCACTTACCAGGCGTCTCATCTACTGAGACTGGCTAGGCACCTCTGGAGTGGAGAACAGTTCCTGGCTGCCTGCCCCACCGGGCGACCCCGCCGGGAGCTCCACATCCCCGTCTAGCTCCACCTCTTCATCAATAACTTCATCCTCCGCCGCCTCCGTTCCCTCCGAAGTATCCACGGGGCTCTTGGTGGTGGAGGTGGGGTCATCACCAAGGATACCGTCCAGCTCCTTATAGAAATGGCAGGTCTTAGGTGCAGCACCGGAGCGACTGTTTGCTTCCCTCACCTTATGGTACGCTGCCTCAGCTCCTTTATCTTCACTCTGCACTGCTGCGTGTCCTGATCATAGCCCTTTTCACACAAGCCTCGAAAAATGTGCCCATGGATATCCTAATTCCTATGGGTCAAACGCAGCTGGGACTGCACAGAATCCTCTCGCCATACACTGATCAGATCCAAGAGCTCCACAGTGGACCATGCAGGAGAGTGTTTGGTGCCATGGTCACCTGGGAAGACACGATGAGACCTCCCCACGCCGAGCCAGCAAGCAGGAAATGGAATTTAAAATTCCCGGGGCTTTCCAGAGGGAGGGGCAGATTGTTGTTTACCTGGCTGCAGGGCAGCAGAGTTCAAACTGCTGACCAGAGCGGTCAGGATGGGCATTGTGGGACACTTTCTGGAGGCCAAATAAAGCGATTGAAGCAGGCGTGGTGACTACACTGGCTCTTTGTCAATAATAGACAGACGGGAAAAGAAAAAAGTCTCTCGTAAGGGTGGAAGTATTTTGTCACCGAAACAGGGCATTTTTCCCAACAAAAGTCGCATCGCAGTGTATATGCACTCACTGTTTTGTCACCAAAAGGCAGTTTTTGGCAAAAAAACTTGGTAGTGTGGACAAAACCTTAGTCTTCCCTGAGAGCAAATGTAATCCTTTTTCCCACACTGGGTAGCAATGCAAAGTAATGGGGAGAAACTGAGGCACGCATAGGATTCATAAAAATATTACAAAAAATTCCCACTTTGTCACACCCAGTTATCCTTTTGGCCTTGGCAACAAGGCCAAAAGTATCAGGTATATTTAGGATACAGAGGTGAACTAGCATATTAACTAATGTCTTAACACAGGACCTACATGGCCAAACAATAAAGCTAATTTAGCTCCCAGAAAGGGATGTAGGAAGTGTGACGTAAACAGGCTCTCACATTTGTGAGCCAGCCTATCACTCCCATTTCAAAGTCTTTGATTAAGGGAAGTCAAAAGGACTCAGTCCCTGATTTGAAAGCCCCGCAAAAGGAAAATAAAAATATTGTAAAACCAATTCAGCGGTTAAAACTCTCAGTGTAGATGTTCCTTTTGAAAAACACCAGGGAATCGATTAAACCCTCCAAATTGATTTTGTAGGACCACTAACTCTTACACAAAAGGTACGCGAGAGTGGATCTCTTTTTCAAAGTGGGTAAAAGCTTTTCCCCTAAAGGTTAACCCAACTTCTGCCACTGCTAAGGCTCTGATGTTTTCTCTCTGAGGTTTCTCATAAAAAATAACATCAAAGAAAAAAAACGCACCCCACTTTATTGGTTAGAATATCATTTAACAAAAGTTCCACTTCCCTTATCACCGACAGTTTTCAGAGATAGTTGAAAGAACAAATCCAATTATCAAATTGAAAGCTGATAAATGCCCATGGCAATTTGGGGTGTTGGAATTCCTGTCATTTTAATGGCTTTTAGAGTAACTCCTGCTGCCTCACTTGGCCAATCACCTTTTTGAGGTTACGACCAAAAGAAAAATGGAATTATGGCAAACCAGTTACTTCCAAATTAAGAAAATGGATACATACTTGCATCCTCGCACAAGCGGGCGTACAAAGTGCATTGGTATGTAGCTGTTTAAAATTGTGAAAATCCAAGCGAGGCAAACTCCTACTTTGACAAAAAACAGTGAGGAGTTGGAGATCTGGTCATGCTTTTATCACATTAGTGCCAAAGCATGGCTATGTAACCGATGGAGAGGGCTTTACCACATCATTGATAAACTCAGTTCCTCTGTGTATACATTCAGAAGAACAGGTGGGAAAAGAGAGATGGATAAAATCTACCATGCTAATTAACTAAAGTTGTACCAGGAAAAAGACAGGGTGTTTGTAGGTCTCTAACAACAATCCAAGGTACTCCGAGGAGGCCAAAATCGGAACTGGCTCACAGCAAAAGGTGCCTCGTGACATTGTTCCTCCTCTGCAGAAGCCTAGATGTCCTGAGAGATGTGTCCATTCTGATGACGGGTTCTGCTCGATAATGATCCAAAGCAGTGCGGACCGATGCATGTTCATTTTCATCATCTGAGTCAGATGCTACCAGCAGAAGGTTGATTTTCTATTTTGGTGGTTCGGGTTCTGTAGTTTCCACATCAGAGTGTTGCTCTTTTAAGACTTCTGAAAGCATGCTCCACACATCATCCTTTTCAGATTTTGGAAGGCACTTCAGATTCTTAAACCTTGGGTCGAGTGCAGTAGCTATCTTTAGAAATCTTATTTTGTCAAATCTGCGGTGAAGGTGATCTTAAAATGAACAACATGTGCTAGGTCATCATAACATGAAATATGTGGCAGAATGCGGGTAAAATGGAGCAGGAGACATACAATTCTCCCCCAAGAAGTTCAGTCACAAATTTAATTAACGCATTTTTTTTTTTAAATTAGCGTCATCAGCATGGAAGCATGTCTCTGGAATAGTGGCTGAAGCATGAAGGGGCATATGAATGTTTAGCATATCTGGCATGTAAATACCTTGCAATGCCGACTACTAAATTGCCACGTGAAAGCCTATTCTCACTTTCAGGTGACATTGTAAGTAAGTAGTGGGTAGCATTATCTCCCATAAATGTAAACAAACTTATTTGTCTTAGTGATTGGTTGAACAAGAAGTAGTACTGAGTGGACTTGTAGGCTCTGAAGTTTTACATTGTTTTGTTTTTGAGTGCAGTTATGTAACAAAAAAAAATATCTATATTTGTAAATTGCACTTTCATGATAAAGAGATTGCACTACAGTTCTTGTATGAGGTGAATTGAAAAAATACTATTTCTTTTGTTTATCATTTTTACAGTGCAAATATTTGTAATAAAAATAATAATATAAAGTGTGCATTATACACTTTGTATTCTGTGTTGTAATTGAAATCAATATATTTGAAAATGTAGAAAAACATCCAAAATATTTAATAAATTTCAATTGGTATCCTATTCTATTGTTTAATAGTGCAATTAATTGCTATTAATTTTTTAAATCATAATTAATTTTTTTGAGTTAATCGTGTGAGTTAACTGCGATTAATCGACAGCACTAAAACCAACCCAAAGCAATTTTTATACACACAAACACATATTTATCAGGTATATCCCTATGCTTCTATTTGTCCATCACAAAACAACCAGGCCTTAATATAGTCATGTGTGATGGTTTTTTTTATAGCTAATCAGCCTATCAAGGGGAACAACTTGTAGCCAAGGATAAAAGAGATCAGGTTTATTTAGGAGATAGAGGTGAAATATAAGTATTAATTCATGTTGTAACACAGGGCCTAGAGGACTTAGTCCTATAAGATATTTAGTTTAGCCAAATTAGGCTTTAGGATTTAGGCTAAATTAGCTATATTATAAATATAAATTAAGTTAATATCTGCTAAGCATGTCCGTTTGTGACAGGTTGATAGTTTGAAAACAGCTGCTGAGTTTGGATAATAATGTCTGTTAGAGATCAGTAGACACCATAAGATGACCTTTGCAGATGGGGTGAAAAGTTGGAGACTTCCTTGAGGTAACTGCCTATTACTATGATGATAAGGGGAGGTAAATGTTACTGAGTATAAGGGGAATTAATGAGTTAGCCTATGAAAAACAGAGCTCCCCAAAAGCAGTGGGGTGTGGAAATTCAAATAAGGAAAAGGCATCAGCATAACACACTATCAAATCTGTATCCCAGCCTGCCTGCCTTGGGAGGGATGATGCCAGGGTGACAACCAGTGATGGTGATAATGATAAAACTAAGACTTCCGGTTTTTCTGCAAGGCGTGGTGTGAGCAATGCAAATACTGTGCATTCTGTATTAGTCTCACTCTCCTTTGCCAGCTTGCAGTGTGTGGTTGACTAATGAAAGTAATGATTATAGAAAGAGCACTATGTAGTCTCTGTTGCGCATCCTGGTGTCCCCCTTCTATTGACTGTCTTCCCTGAGTGCTCCTTGATCACCTCCATTGTCCAATAACCCCACTGGCTCTTTGGCAGGCTTCCTGCTTCTGATGTACTTACTTTTTTTTATTTTTTGCTGTTAGTTTGTGCCTAATAGAGCCTAATAGCTCTTCACATTCTTTCTTAGCCTGCCTTATTATAACTTGACACTTGACTTGCCAGAGTTTATGTTCCTTTCTATTTTCCTCAGTAGGATTGGACTTCCAATTTTTAAAGGATGCCTTTTTGCCTCTAGCCTCCTCTTTTACTCTGCTCTTTAGCCATGGTGGCATTTTTTGGCCCTCTTACTGATTTTTTTTCCCATTTGGGTTATACGTTTAGTTTGAGCCTCTATTATGGTGTTTTTACATAGTCTCCGGGCCACCTGCAGGCATTCCACCTTTGTGACTGTTCCTTTAAATTTCCATTTAACTAAGCTTCCTCATTTTTGTGCAGCTCCCCTTTTTGAAGTTAAATGCTACTGTGACGGGCTTCTTTGGCCTTTTCCACCTATAAGGATATTAAATTTAATTACATTATGGTTGAAATTACTGAGGGTTCAGCTATATGCACCTCTTGCACCAGAACCCATGCTCCACTTAGGAATATATATGTCCTGTACACAGGCCTCATGCTGCCCTCTGCCCCAGGGATGTCATGCTTGTGTAAGCGGGGGAATGGTCACGCTATTGTGGGGAACTTTCCTGGCTTCTGCACTACCCCGGTGAAGTGGGCTAGCAAAAGGATCTGAGTCCTCGCTCCCACTCCCTTTACCCAGAGGCCTCCCTGCCCTTGGGGGCTCCCCTTCCACTCTCCTGTCTGGCAGAGTCCTCGTAACCCCAACAAGGCTGGGCCCAGGATTCCTGGGGGGCTCAACCCCCAACCCTGCTGTGGTCACCTAGGACAGGGGCTAGGGTGTCCCCACTCCGGGGTACTCTCTCTGCACTGGGCACCTCCCTGACCCACTGATTATTCCATACAATTTAAAGCAAATACAAGTTGTTTAATTAACAATTAATCTAAAGAAAAGAATAAGGAAAAATGGGAAAGGGTAAAGGAAAACACATTACCCCGCTCTGTGGCAGGGAACATCACAAACAGTGTCTCTGGACATCAGGGCACTTCGCAGTCTGTTCCTTGTAGGTCCCAAATTTCCGTCTCAGGCCCTGGCTGTGCTGCAGGTATGCTGCGGGTTGGACACTTGCAATGATGGTGGCCACACACCTCCGGGCTTTGAGTGGTGGGACCCTTCTTCCCAGCGTCAGCCCCCCGTCAGGTTACGGTCCCCCTCCCGGTCTGGCCTGCAAGGGCCCTTGGCTAGGGGTGTCTTTCTGTGCTGGGCCCTTTGCCCAAGGTCCCCCCTTGGCTGGCCCCACTTGCTCACCACACCTGGCTCTGTGGCTGCGGCTCTGCTCCCAGCACAGGATCTGCTCTCCCTGGGCTGCGTCTCTGGCTCTGTGGCTGCGGCTCTGCTCCTAGCACAGGATCTGCTCTCCCTGGGCTGCGTCTCTGGCTCTGTGGCTGCGTCTCTGCTCCCAGCACAGGATCTGCTCTCCCTGGGCTGCGTCTCTGGCTCTGTGGCTGCAGCTCTGCTCCCAGCACAGGATCTGCTCTCCCTGGGCTGCGTCTCTGGCTCTGTGGCTGCGGCTCTGCTCCCAGCACAGGATCTGCTCTCCCTGGGCTGCGTCTCTGGCTCTGTGGCTGCAGCTCTGCTCCCAGCACAGGATCTGCTCTCCCTGGGCTGCGTCTCTGGCTCTGTGGCTGCGGCTCTGCTCCCAGCACAGGATCTGCTCTCCCTGGGCTGCGTCTCTGGCTCTGTGGCTGCGGCTCTGGCCCCTCTGGATCTGGCACGGTTCTGCTCTCCAGCTCAGCTTGGGCCCCTGCTTTCTCCTTAGCTCGGCCCCACTCAGTCTGACCCAGGCAATTCCAACTCACAGGGAGGACGGGACCCACCCTGGCCTCCTGTCATGCTGATTAGCCTGCCCGCCCTGTCAATCAGGCTGACCTGGAGCATTGGCCTCTCGCCATTGTTCCTGGGGACTGTCAGTCTCAGGGTCCTGATTTCCCATCGACCCCTCCCCTTTTAGTGCTGGGAGCTAGCCAACCAAAACACCCCCACTGAGTGTTAGTAAGGGGCAACAGTCCCCTTACACTTGCAGAACTGCAGATAGAACACACATAACACAGGCATAAATTGCAAATACCAGTAACTTGTGTTCTAAGTCTGCAGGGCTGGGGATAGCACATGGCTGGGGATGGCACAGAGCCAGTCCTTCCCCATCTTTCAGATAACAGGTGCCTAGTGTTGCCAACTTTCTACTCACACAAAACCGAACACCCTTGCCTCGCCCCTGCCCCACCCCTTGTCTGAGGCGCTGCCCCCCACTCACTCCATCCCCCCTCCCTCTGTTGCTCGTTCTCCCCACCCTCACTCACTTGCTCATTTTCACTGGGCTGGCTCAGGGGGTTGGGGTGTGGGAAGGATGAGGGCTCTGGCTGGGGGTGCAGGCTCTAGGGTGGGGCCAGGGATGAGGGGTTTGGGGTGCAGGAGGGAGCTCCAGGCTGGGAGGTGGAGCCGAGGGGTTCAGAGTATGGGAGGGGGCTCTGGGCTGAGGAAAGAGGTTGGGGTGTGGGAGGGGGTATGGGCTCTGGGCTGGGGGTGCGGGTTCTGGGGTGGGGCCAGAAATGAGGGGTTCAGGGTGAGGGAGGGGGCTCTGGGCTGGGGGTTGGGGTGCGGGGGGTGAGGGCTCCAGATGGGGGTGCGGGCTCTGGTGTGGGGCCAGGGATGAGGGGTTTGGGGTGTAAGAGGGTGCTCTGGGCTGGGACTGAGGGATTTGTAGGGCGGGAGGGGGATCAGGGTTGGGGCAAGTGGTTGGGGCGTGGAAGTGGGTGCAGGGTCCGGGCGGCGCTTACCTCAATTGGCTCCCGGAAGCAGCAGCATGTCCTCCCTCCAGCTCCTACGTGGAAGTGCGGCCAGGCGGCTCTGTGCACTGCTCCATCCGCAGGTGCTGCCCTTGCAACTCCCATTGGCTGTGGTTCCCGGCCAAAGGGAGCTGCGGAGCCGGCGCTTGGGGCTAGGGCAGCTTGCGGAGCCCCCTGGCTGCCCCTATGTGTAGGAGTCAGAGAGGGGACATGTCGCTGCTTCTGGAAGCTGCGCGGAGCCACACCAGGCAGGGAGCCTGCCTTAGCCCTGCTTCACCGCCAACTAGACTTTTAATGGTCCTGTCAGCACTGCTGACCGGAGCCGCCAGGGTCCCTTTTCGACCAGATGATCCGATTGAAAACTGGACACATGGCAACCCTACAGGTGCCTGAGACTGGGTCTGAAGCCCCAGAACTGGGCAGTCTGTGACAGGGAAAGGCCAGGCCTGGAGCTCCCAGGATGGGGCAGTCAGTGACCAAAAAGCTGGGCCTG
Source organism: Emys orbicularis (assembly GCF_028017835.1). Classification (NCBI taxonomy): domain Eukaryota; kingdom Metazoa; phylum Chordata; order Testudines; family Emydidae; genus Emys; species Emys orbicularis. The sequence continues at coordinate 49,953,822 of NC_088692.1, forward strand.
GAGCTTCAAAGGTTGGGATGGGGCAGTCATTGAATGGGAAAGGCCGGGCCTAGAGATCCAGGATGGGGCAGTCAGTGACAGGGAAAGGCCGGGCCTAGAGATCCAGGATGGGGCAGTCAGTGACAGGGAAAGGCCGGGCCTAGAGATCCAGGATGGGGCAGTCAGTGACAGGGAAAGGCCGGGCCTAGAGATCCAGGATGGGGCAGTCAGTGACAGGGAAAGGCCGGGCCTAGAGATCCAGGATGGGGCAGTCAGCTGTAGCAACCCTGACCCTGGCAGTAGTACCTGCTGCAGCTGTGATGCAGCAGCACAGAATGCTCTCCTGGGGAGAGAGATGGCCAAGGAGAGGGCAGCTCGAGCTGGGGGCACTTGGAATCCACTCGAAGGGGCAGCTGGAAAAAGCTGTTTGAGAAGAAGAATCGAGATGCTGAGCTAGCAGGGGAACGGGAGCCTGGGCAGGAGGTGAGGTAGGGTTACCATATTTAAAAAATAAAAAAAGAGGACACTCCACGGGCCCTGGCCCCGCCCCTTTCCCACACCCGGCCCTGCCCCAACTCCGCCCTTTCCCCGCCCCTTCCCCAAAGTCCCCGCCCTAACTCCCCCTCCTCCCTCCCAGCCACGCGAAAAGGGCTGCCCGAGCGCTACCGGCTTTATGGTTTGCCGGGCAGCCTCCAGACCCTGCGCCCCCGGCCGGCGCTTCCCCAGCGCAACTGGAGCCCGGGAGGGGAAGCGCCCAGCCGGGGGCGCAGGGTCTGGAGGCTGCCCGGCAAACCATGAAGCCAGTAGCGCTCGGGCTTCGGGCAGCCCCTATGCCTCCGGACCCTGCGCCCCCGGCCGGGCACTTCCCCTCCCGGGCTCCAGCTGCTCTGCTCCTCCCCGGACTCAGACTTCGGCTCTGTTTAAGAGCCAAGCTGCCCGAGCCAGCGCTACCGGCTTCGGGCAGCCCCCGTGCCTCCGGACCCCGAGCCGCCGGCCGGGCACTTCCCTTCCCGGGCTCCAGCTGCTCTGCTCCGGCGGCGCAGGGTCCGGAGGCAAGGGGGCTGCCCGAAGCCGGTAGCGCTGGCTCGGGCAGCTTGGCTCTTAAACAGAGCCGAAGTCTGAGTCAGGGGAGGAGCAGAGCAGCTGGAGCAGGGGAGGAGAAGTGCCCGGCCGGCGGCTGGGGTCCGGAGGCACGGGGGCTGCCCGAAGCCGGTAGCGCTGGCTCGGGCAGCTTGGCTCTTAAACAGAGCCGAAGTCTGTCAGGGGAGGAGCAGAGCAGCCACGGGAGAGGAAGTGCCCGGCCGGTATTTTTCCCGGACATGTTCGGCTTTTTGGCAATTCCCCCCGGACGGGGGTTTGATTGCCGAAAAGCCGGACATGTCCGGGAAAAACCGGACGTATGGTAACCCTAAGGTGAGGTGGTAAAATAAAAGAAGAGGAAAATAAAAGTAGGGGACTGGGAAGTGAGAAGGAGGAAAGAAGGAAAATAGGAAAAATTTCAGGTCAGGACAAGCAGGTCACTGCACCCCTCAGGGAGATCACAGCCAGAGCAACTACAGAAGCCTTCTGGCATGACTTTGTCCAGTCCTTCGGCTGCCCCACAGACCAAGGCACGCCCTTCGAGTCACAGATGTTCAAAGAATTGTGCTGTCTGCACAGCAGGCCCAAGCTATGGACAACAACCTACCACCCACAAGGCAATGAGCAAGCCAACCAGACACTGTGTAGCGGGGCCGACGACCCTGTCAGAGATGCAGCAGAGATACAGGCCTTCCTATCTGCTGGAGCTGACCTACATGTATGGTGCACACCACCACTAAATACAGCCGCTACTTCCTGAGATTCAGCAAGCAAGGCTGGCTGCTGATAGACATCACCTTGGGCATCTAACTGGGGACTGCAGGGAACCAGAGTCCAGGGGCCCCAGAATGGGTCCATGAGCATCACCAATGCCTTTGTGAGCCAGACCAGATCTTAGCCACTAACATGGGCCAAGCCCGAAACAGACAGAAACAGAGTTATGACAGATGTGCTGGAGCCAGGCCATAGACACTGGGGGATCAGGCCCTATTCAAGCAGCAGAGATGCTCCAAACTGGGTGCAGCCTGAGGCCTCAAACCACACACAGTCTGTGGGATTCCCTACCCCAAATGGCTGGTATGCAGGATCCGAGCAGAGGCTGCCGCTAAGCAAGAGACGGTTGTCCACTGGAACATGCTCAGGCTGTGCCACTTTGACCCCAAGCCAGAGAACAGGGTGGGGGAAGGAGATCATAGTCACAGTCACCAGGAGGCAGGGCCAGGAGTCACTGGGCTCCCACTAGTGGGGTGGATTAACCTGGAGGGATCCCACCAGAAGCACCATACTCTCATTCTGGCCCTGAGGTGGGGGAGGAGCAGAGTAGGCAGGAGGCAGCCAAGCCTGACCATGGGGCAGAGGTAGAAGAAAGCAATGAGGCAAGAGCACCCCAATGTTCTCAAAGGCCAAATGAGGGGACCCCCCCACCTGACTGACAGCAGTGCTGAGAGTGGCCAAGCCATGGGGTGTGCCCACTCCCTGAGGACAGTGGTGGCAGCTGTGAGCTGGCAAGAGCGCCCCTTCCCCTTCCCCCTTTTCTGTCCCCACAGCAGGCTATGGCATACTTAGCCCTATGGAGGATGCTGTCTGAGTCAGGAGGTTGGGCTGGCACCCCTGGCCTGGCCCATTGTGCCAGTTTGGTCCAACACTCCCATGTCCCTTCTGTCCCTCTGCAGCCAGAGGGACTCCATCCCCTTCCAAAGGAGATGGCTAGATCGCACCTTCTCAAGCCGCCACCTGGGATGCACCACTCTGGTTTGGTCACTGTGGAGAATGGGGACACATGCATTTTCCTCCAGCAAGACTGGGGCCTTCCCTGCCCTGTCCAACTCCCACATGTCCAGAGCCCTGGCAGGCTGGTCACTCCAGTACAGCATCGAGGCCCCCTGGTGCTATCTACACTTTCTTGTGTGTCATTATTTATAACCCTCATTCATCAGGCCCACGTCAGGGCACCCTTTAGTTCTTGGAAAGATATGGGGTGTGTGTGTGTGAGAGAGAGATGGATTGGGTGGCTGGCTGGCTGGTGAAGCAGGCAGTAGCTTAGTGGTTTTGTGGGTGGGTGTGATGGGGTGGACTAGGTCCAGAGACCCCTCCTGGAGGGGGGGGCTGCCTTACCCTGCCCCAGAAAAGAGCAAAGGGGAAGTCCTCCAGGCAGCCTCGAGTGGCTGCAGGGGAAGCAGCTAATCAGAAAGGCTGCAGGGAGCAGCCAATCAGGGCCCAGGAGGGCCCTATACAAAGGAGCTGCAGGGCCAGCATGAGATCAGTTTCTTGCTGGAGCTAGAGTAGTGCAGGTGGTGCTCCTGGCTGGCTAAAGGGACCTGCAGCACAACGGACAGCTCAGTGCTAGTAGGGACTAGGGGAGTGAAGAGGGAGTACCTGGCTGGCTGCTGGGCCTGAGCTTAGAAGAGCCCTGAGTTAAAGGTAAGGCACCAGTGAAGGCTGAGCCTATGGGGAAGCTGCCCAGGGAACTGAAGGCAGTTTTGCTAAGGGGACATGGGTCGTGCACAGCTGCTTATTATTAGGATCCCTGGGCTGGGACCCAGAGGAGTGGGCAGGCCTAGATTTCTTTCCCCCACTCCCCCCCATAGGCTATTGGGGGAAGGGCCTACAACTGGACAGTGGTAAGCTTCCCCCCCCCCCCCTCCCCGAAAGGAACTGAACTGTCAGGAGGCTGAGCTGGGGCCAGAACTGACTAAGGGTGAAACCATCGCCTCCTGGGATGAAGCCCTGGGGATATGGCCTGAGACCAGGGCCAGGACTGGTTTAAAGACTGCAGATACACGTGATGAGAAGGGATGCTCGTGGGAGGTGTGTGCCATGCTGTTAGAGGGACAGTGTGTGTGCAGTAGGTCTGTCTTGCTGGGAGGGGAAGCAAGCAGTAGAATTCTGAATGAGAGATGAAGCGGCAGAGCCCAGGGAAAGCCGATATGGCCCTGGGGGACAGTGTGCCCATGCAGAATTCCTCAGCCATGGGCATAGAGTCACAGATTCTAAGGCCAGGAGGGACTATTGTGATCATCTAGTCTAACCTCCTGTATAACACAGGCCAGAGACCTGCCCCCAAATAATTCCTAGAGCAGATCTCTGAGAAAAACATCCAGTCTTGATTGAAAAATTGTCAGTGATAGAGACTCCACCACTACTCTCAGTAAGTTGCTCCAATTGTTAATGACTCTCACTGTTAAAAAATGTACACCTTATTTTGAGTCTGAATTTGTCTAGCTTCAACTTCCACCCATTGGATGGAGTTAGACCTTTGTCTGCTAGATTGAAGAGCCCACTATTAAATATTTGTTCCCCATGTGGGTACTTACACTGTGATCAAGACACCCCTTTACCTTCTCTGTGTTAAGCAAAATGGACTGAGCTCCTTGAATCTACCACTACAAGGCAGGATTTCAAATCCTTTAATCATTCCCATGGCTCTTCTCTGAACCTTCTCCAATTTGTTAACATACTTCTTGAATTGTGGGCACTAGACCTGGACACCCTATTCCAGCAGCTGTTAGACCAGAGAAAATATGGAAGTAAAATAACCTCTTTACTCCTACTCAAGATTCCTCTGTTTATGCATCCCAGGATCACATTAGCTCTTCTGACAACAGCATCACACTGGGAGCTCATGTTCAGCTGTTTATCCACCACACCCCCTTAATCTTTTTGAGTCACTGCTTCCCAGGATAGAGTCCCTCATCCTGTAAGTATGGCCTACATTGACATTTGGCTATGTTAAAATGCATATTGTTTGCTTGTGCCCAATTTACCAAGTGATCCAGATCCTGTCCTCTTCTCTAGTTACCACTGCCCCAATTTTTGTGTCCTCTACAAACTTTATCGGTGATGATTTTATGTTTTCTTCCAAGTCATTGATAAAGATGTTAAGTTGCATAGGGCCACTAGGAACAGACCCATTAGATAACAATTCCCCATTACATGTTGAGACCTATCAGTTAGCCAGTTTTTAACCCATTCAATGTGTGCTGTTAATTTTATATTCTAGTTTTTAAAATCAAAATGTCAAGTGTGTCCCTACCTTTTGCTGCGATTGCTCTGGGGAGGCCCAGCTAGTGCACACTGCAGTGGGTTTGCCCCGTGTGAGCCAGGCAGCATCCTCGGCCATGTGCTGAACAATGCCTGTCTCTCAAGGGATGGGGATGATGTGAGCATGGGAAGATGAGAGGGAGGTGCCATAACAGGAGGGCAGGAGTGCTCCCTCGCCCACATACATGCCTCCTGCGACCCTGCAAAACCTTGCTCCCACCTTCCTCCCTCCCACCCAAGCTCCAGAGACCTTTGTAGTCTTACCTCTCCTGGGGTGCTGAGCCTGGGGGACAGGGCTCCCCAACTGCCTGGAGCGTGGTTTTCTGTTTGCACCCCCACTGCTGGCATTGGAATGTGTGTGTCCTCTCAGCATCTAGAATCATAGATTCATGGAAATGGAGGGCTGGAACGGACCTTGAAAGGTCATAAAGTCTGCCCCCCCCCCCACTGCCTTCCCCTGGCTCATGCCCACACACCAGCTCCCGTGCCGGAGCAGGCTGTGCCCACGTGGAGCCGCCAGAGCCAGTGAGCCAGGGCCCCTCTCTCTGCTCAGGGGGTGGAGGTGCTAGCTTCGTCAATGCATAAGCACAGTCCCTGACCATAACCATGCAGGGCTGGGTGGTAAGTGGCAGGTCCCAGGGGAAAGTCTCTGCACTGAGCTGCCCTCTGCCTGGGCTGGGGCTGGTGCAGATAAGGATACCTGGACCTGGCAGAGGATGGAAGTAGGTTCTGCAGTCAGTGCAGCCTGGCCCCTCCCTCTTGACTGGGGCATTAGTGCTCCTCAGTCGGGCAGGGAGCACAGGCAGCCTCCTTCTAGCCCTTGATTACCCGGCCCATGCCCCTCCGCCTCGCCCCACAGGCCCTGCCTGACTCCCTTTTGCTCTGAGCCTGGTGTGGAGACTGTCTCCCTCCAGCCAAGTCTGTTAGTGGGAGCTACTGCAGCGTATCCCAGATGCCTGAGAGCTGAGCCCCCTTCAGGGGAATGAACCGCTGCCTGCAGCACCTCCCCCTTCTGGTGAAATTGTACTGCCCTGGCATTGGGAATTGTGTCCCTGAGTATCCTAGTCAGGTGGGGAGGGCATCAGAATCCAGGCTATCCTGTTATCAACCCCACACTGATCCCAGCTCCCCTAGTCTCACTGAGCAGTGATGCCTACTGCTTGGTGCCAACAGTCACCCTCCCCAGCAAAAGGTGACCACCATGGGGCCCCTCGGACTCCTCACAGGGGCTCAGATACCCAGTCACCCCTCCCCATAGGCTCAGATACACAGCTGGGAAAGAGGGAGGGAAAAGCAAAGCAGAGAGGGAATTTGGGAGTAGGGTGATTTGGGGGGGGGGGGAGGTTTGCCATGTCAACTCCCCTGGCTCCTGGGACCATCTCAGCCAGAGCTGCACGCATCCCCTCCACCGCAAAGTTCCCCCCAGGGGATCAGAAACTGAGTCCAGCTAGAAACATGACCCATCCCTGTGTCAGCGCTGATCGCTCCCTGGGTCCCACAGCCCCCAACCAACCAGGATGCAAGCAACACCAAACAGCGCTTGCCAGGCCAGGCCAGCACCTCAGCCATCCACGCAGGAGTCAATCGGGACAAATCCAAAGCAGTGACCGGCACCATGTCACTACCCAGAGCTGTCATGCAGAGACCTTGCCCCAGTGATGGGCGGACCTGAGGCTGGCACTCACCAGATACAGACTCAGGGGCCATCGCCCAGAGGTGGGAGCGGGAGACACAAAGTGCAGTGTGGGCCCAGAGGAGCCATTGCGCAGGCAGGGCCACTGAGACAGAGACTGCATCCCAACACAAGGCACTGCAAGATGTCTCAGTAAAGAGTGAGTAGGAAAAGCTGCACCCAGCCTTGGCATGTGGTGTTGCATTAGGGGTCAGTGACACCTGGACAGGGGATCAGCCTCTAAGGGCAGCAAATGACCAAATGGGGGTAGCGGGCTGACAGAGGGTCTCTTGCTTTGGCAGCACTTGTCTAGCTTGCTTTGCAGCCAATCAAGTCTCTCTGGGCTGAGTGAAATTGGCCACAAGGTGGCAGTGTGACAGTGTCACCTGCACATGGGGTTTCCTTGCACCTCTTGGGTCTGTCTCAGGGTGGGCTAATTACTCTTGAAATGCTGCAGTGCTTCAGTGTAGACAGTATCTAGGCTGACAGGAGGGGTTCTCCCATTGGCATAGGTAAGGCACTTCACTGAGAGGCCGTAGCTAGGTGGATGGAAGAACTCTTCTGTTGACTAGCGCTGTCTACACAAGGGTTTAGGTCGGTTTAATTCACTCAGGGGTGTGGATTTTTCACACCCCGAGTGACATAGTTAAGCGATTTAATTTTCTAGTGCAGACCAGGCCAGTGTGATTACGCTTCGAGGTGGAGGTGTAATTTCCACCTCAAGTAGATCTACCCACTAGCTTTGATCCAGCTGGCACGCTAAAAATAGAAATGTAGCTGCTGTGTCACAGCTGGCGGGAGGGACTAGCCACCCCCAGTATGATTCCAACTCAAGCTGGGAGCCCCTCTCCTGAGAATCGGGGGCTCTGGCTGTGCAAACTATCCAGGAATAGCTCTACTGAGTCCAGCTCCCACACTGGGACAGTGACCAGGGAAGGGGACTTACTAAACTCAAAGGATGAGTTCCAGTTTCCCTTGTGGGTTTGTAATAGCAGCTCCTCACTCCTGAGCCAATTGTCTTAATCTCTGCACTGTATGTATTGCCTGCCCTGCTACTCCAGCCCTGGGCTCCCATCCATCCAGCTCTGCCAGTGCTCCTCAAGCCAGACCCACATTCCGCTCTGCTATTCCAGCCCTGGGCTCCCCCTCAGCTCTGCCAATGCCCCTCAAACCTCCCCCACAGTCCCCCTGCAACCCTAAAATGCTGCTGATGCCCCATATTTCTACTCTTCTGCAACATCTGCTGTTTCAGTTCTGGGTCTCCCTTGTGGGAAGACACCATGTGCCATTGGTGGCAAACAATGGTATTCTTGTGCTGTGCACAGATACCAGAAGGATGCCATCAAATCAAACTGATTTTCAATTGCATCTCGAGAAGCACTTTAAGGCAGCTCTCCAGAGAGGCGCACCCAAGGGAGTTCTGCTGCAAGCCAGTGCCTCCGCAGAGCCCCACCGCAAGACTGTGTGCCTTGGCATGTGGCCACAGAACCCATTTCAAAGCAGTTAGCTATTGTGTGTGCGTGTGTATGCATGCTCCAGGATTCCTGCATTCTAGAACTGAAGGAGAGACAGGGCCCCTGTACTCTGTGGCCAATGTGACTTCTGCGGTGGGACCCCTGGAGTCTATATTCTGCGGTGCTCCCGTGCGGCAAACGGCATGCAGATTTGGGCAAGTCCACAGCTGCAAGTTATGGTCGAACTAAATATGCAGGTGACTGATGCAGTCAGTGAGACCTCCCTGGTGTAATCTGATCTTCAGGCCAATTATTTTGATGCTGCTCCCACATTTTCAATGTGTTGCAGATTTGTGCATTGAGGTGCAGCGTGGTACAGGGGGCGGCCCTGGGGAGGCTGTTTGGGGTTGTGGGAGAAGCGTGTTCTGCTGTAGTGTTCAGCAGCGAACTGCTAGTTAACTCGGTTGACGTCTCCATCGTTAGGTTTCAGAATGAACACCCATCAAGGTGACTAGGGCAGCACTTGCTAGGCTGTTGGCAGACTCAGGTAGGCATCACTGGAGCAGTTACAGAAGCCCTTCCAAGTGCAAACTGGGCATGTGATTCAGAGATCTACATTCTTGGTCCCTACCCAACACGCTGGTGAGTGAAGTCAGGTGTTTTCCCAAGGATTAGGGAACAGCGTCATGTCTTGTCTGAGTCACCAGCCCTGCCAGCTCCCCAAGGCAAAAGCACCTGGAGTAACAGTGACCACCTCAGGGGCAGGGGACAGAGGAGTGGCCCAGCCAGAACCAGGACCCTTAGATGGCAGCTCCAGCTGCCCTGCATGGGGCACACAGTGGGAGGGGTGTTGCAGCAGAGGGAGTATTTCTAACACTGTGGGTGATTGCACCCCACCCCCTAGCACTGTCCTTGGCCCTCTGTGGCCCTTGTGCTGGGGCTGGACCAATCATTGTTTAGATGGGGGTGCTTTGGGTTGAGGGGAGATGTGGAGGGGGTGCCAGAGTGCCTAGTGTATATGGATTCAGGCAGGGGGCACGCAGAGTAGTATTTGGGTTCAGAGCATGTAGGGGGGCACAAGAAGCCGGGTGTTGGAGGATGCAAGGATGGGGCACAGTAGGGTACATAGGGACAGGAGGGTTATAGGTCAGAGGTGGTAGTGTGAGAGATGAGAGTTGTATAGATAAGGTGTGATGTGGGGAGGGGGGCAGGAGAGTCCATTGGGGTGTATGGCATGCAGGGACCAGTGTAGGGCACAGGTGAACCTGGGGGTACAGTATAGCATGCAGGGAAGTACCGGGGGGTGTTAAGGGTGCAGCAGAGGAGCGTGCAGGAGGCACTGGGGGGCGCAGGAGCCGGGGGCGCCCGGGGACGCAGGAAGGACTGTGCGGGCTACCGGGGCGCAGCGCAGGTCGGTGCAGCAGGCGCCACGGCTCCGGCAGGTGGCACTGGCCGCCTCCCTTGGCCGCCTCCCCCGCTCTTCCCCCCCCCCCCCCCCCCCCGCCCGGCGCCGAGCTCCGGGCTCCGCCGCCGCCGCCTCGGCGCTCTCAGTCCGCCCGTCCCGATGCTGCTGAGCGGAGCCGCTGCCGGCTCGGAGCGCGCCGGGCCCGGGCCCGGGGGGGCCCCGCAGTGCGTGGGCAGCATGGCCCGCTGGCTCCGGGAGCACCTGGGCTTCCGCAGCGCCAAGCCCGCTCCGCCCGCGCCGCCCAAGCCCGACTACCGGGCGGGCCTGCCCCAGCCGCCCCCGCCGCCGGGGGGCGCCCCCGCCGCTCCGCTCTGCCCGGCGGCGGCCCAGCCCGACATCCTGGCCGCCTACAAGCTGCAGCGGGACCGGGACTTCGAGGACCCCTACACGGGGGCTGGCCCGGGGGGGCTCGCGCCCGACGCCCGCTACGGCTCGCCCAAACACCGGCTCATCAAGGTGGACGCGGCGGAGAAGGCGCCCGAGGAGCCCGCCCCGGAGCAGGTGAGAGCCCCGCGCCCTGCCCAGGATCGTCGCTGAGTGCGGGAGCGGGGCTCGCTGGCTCGGAGCCCCCGGCTAGGGGCCCGGGTCGTGGGGGCGCGGCGCCCGTGGCTTCCCGCAGCCAGCCTGCGGTGCCCGGGGAGCGAGCCCCTCGCGGCGCCCTGCCCAGGGGCGGAGAGTCCCTGCGGCCGGGACCCGGCCTGAGCGAGCGAGCGCCCCAGGGTGACCCCGCTGCAGTGCGCGGCCGAGGGGAGCTGTGGGAAGGAGGCCGAGCTGGGGGCACGGGCTAGGCCACATGTTGCTCTGCGCGTTTGTTTACTGCGCTCCTGCTCCGCCACGGCCGGGCGGCGGGGACCCTCCACTAACTTGGCCGCCTCCCGTCAGAGACTGCAACAGCGGCAGGATTGCTTAACCCTTTGCTCGCCAGGCAGAGCAGCTCTCAAGCAAAGACCCAGGAGCTCCACCGACCTGCCAGGTGCTCCCAGCATGCCCACCCAGGGGCGCTGGAGAAGTTTGTCTAGTGGGGGTGCTAAGAGCCATTGAACCAAACTGTAAACCCTGTATATGCTGGAAACCACTTCAAGCCAGGGGGTGTGGCTACACCCCTAGTTCCAGCATCTATGTGCCCGCACTGGAGCCAGGGACACAGGTCTGTTCTGGCAGGGGCAGAGTGGGATAGGTGCCACACATGGGTAAGCCATTAATGGCTACTCGATACCGCAGCCTGGAGCTGATCTTGCACAGAGGGGTTTTGCAGATAGGAGCTCAGAGTGAGTCATTGCTTGATGACATGTGGGCTTGGCGGTTGGAAGTGATGCACGGGTCTGCCCAGGGAGGTGGGTCTGAGAAGGGACTGCAACAGCCCCTCCTTATCGGCTTAACTCCAGAGTCACTGACCAGTCACACCTCTTCATTTTCTTTGGGGCCAGGCCTGTTTTCGCGTGGGCCCGCTGTGAGAGGGACTTGGAGCTGCCAGAGCCCCCTGTGCCTGCTATATGCTGCTGAGCGCAACCTGGAGTACAGGAAGGTGGTGGAGGGGGCATGGCTTTGTCTCTTTCAGCTGCTGAGCTGAGGGCTGTTGCCCTGGCAGAGAGGCTTCTCCTGGCCAAGTGGGGTTCCTTTTGGCAATCTGAGAGCTGCCTTTCCACAGAGGGATGCTGCCTCCCATTGTCTGAGATCTCATTAAGAGCTGTACTTGTGCCGAAATAGCTCACAGCATTATGTGTGAGCTAGGGTTGTAAATGTCACGCCTTCCATCCATTGTCCTGACAGCAAGAACATGCCACTCAAATGTCAACAGCAGCTCCCTGTGTGAGGCAGAGGTGTCTCTGGCAGCCTCCACCACCTCCTTGCCTTAAACAGGTAGATTCCCCAGAAGTGCAAGTGTGCTGGATGAAATACGAGTGCCTTGGGCCCATGGCCCCCGGGCTTAGCGCAGTGGCAGACGAAGCCCAGATTTTGCATGTGCTGGTCCCCTTTCCCATCCCCACTGTATTCTTGTTTGTTCCCAGCAGTGCACTCAGTGCAAAGACAGGCACTGTCCCTGCCCGAGTGCTGGTTTACACCCTACAGCAGGCTCAGCGCTGCACGGTTAGCTCTGTCAGCATTATCCCGTGCAGCGAGCCAAGCGGCCTGTCACACTTTGGTTTTCCTTTAATCTATGCTTGGTAGCATAAGAGCTCCCCCCTTTCGTCTGTGTCATGCCCCATCTGCTGGTGCGGTGGGGCTGTTTGATCCTGACCAGGTGGGTGCGTTAGTGCTCTGTCCAGGCAGGGTGTCGGGCGCGAAGCGATGGACAGCTTCATTCTCTACATTGTTGGGGAGTTTGTCCTGTGTTGTACTTTATGGCATTTGTGCCAGTTCCTCAGGGATTGGAATTAGGCAGGACATCGCCACTATCCCGCCCTCTTTACTCTGCCTCCTTCTACATATGCTCCCCAGCAGTGTGTTGCCGTTGCCCGGAGGGCAGCCTCATCTATTTCTGATCTTGCAGGGACTGCCTGTGCACAGGGAGACGAGACTTCCATCATTTTGTCCCTGCTCTGCACCATGGGGCTCAGCAGGAGCAACGGAATAACTCTTGGGGTAACATGGGAGGGAGCAGAGAGGCTGGGTGGGGAAGAGAGAACCTCAAACCCCTGGGAGGATGCAGGAGGAGACTTGCTGAGATTGGCCACAGTCAATGCCAGTATTTAAGAAGGGTAAATGGGCCAGGAAGCTGGGACAGCCTGCCACCAGTCTTGGGCTACGCCGTGGAACCGCTGACACGGGATCTCCGCCAGTAAACGGAACTAAAGCCAATCAGCACAGCTTCACGGGAGACAGCTTTTGTCAAATGAACTTGATATCTCCCTTTGACAGGATGACAAGTATGGTTGATAGAGGTAACTGTGTTGATGTAATAACATGCTTGGGTTTAGCACCACATGCCATTTGGATTAAAAAGCACTCTACAAAATCCAGAGGGTGTATCTTAAATGGACTAAAACTGGCTAATTGATAGATCTCGCTAATTGGTTGTTAATGAACAATCAGCAATGAGTGGGATGTTTCTTGTGGGGCACTGCAGGGGTCTGTTCTTGGCCCAGGGCTGTTCAATTTCTTTATCAATTATCTGCTGGGGAAGTTTGCAGAGACACAAAGATTGGTTGGGTGGTAAATGACAGTCCCTACAGAGCCATCTGGATCGCTTAGTAAAGCAGGGTGCAGTCAAATGGCATGCATTATAATCCAGCCAAATGCAAGATCGTGCTTCTAGGACGAAGGAGTGCAGGCCATACCAACAGGATAGGGGACTATATCCTGGAAAGCAGGGATACTGGAAAAGACTTAGGGGTCATTGTAGATAATCAACTGAACATGAGCTCCCCATGTGAATCTGTGGGGAGAGGGGTGGATTTTTTTAACAGAATACCGAGAAGAGATCGCCTCTGTATATGGCACTAGTGAGACCGTTACTGGATCCTGGTTCTGGGGGCTACACTTCACAAAGAAAGTTGAAAAATTGGAGAGCGTTCAGCAAAGGATATCCGCCTTATAATGCGAGAGTAAAGCACAGTCTGTCTTTTCAAAGAGAAGGATAAGAGACGATTAACTCATGGTCTATAAGCACCTGTGTGGGGAGGAGACTTTCACTAGCAGAGGGCTCTTTAATCTAGCAGCCAGAGGCAGAGAGAAGCTGGGAGTTGAAGCTAGACAATGTCAAACTGAAAATACAGTGCATATTTTTAGTGGTGAGTGCAATTAACCATGGGAGCAGGGTTGTGGTGGATTCTTGATTGCTTGATTTACAGCAGGTTTGGGTGTCTCTCGCTAAAAGATCCACAGTTGCTCACCCACCAGCTGTTGAGCTTGATACAGGGTTCACTGGGTGAGGTTGTCTGGCCTCTCGATGCAGGAAGTCAGAGTGAATGATCAGAGGTGTTTCAGACTGCTGCTGTGCTCGAAGGCCAGCGCATGCAGGACTGTATTACATGACAGCATGGCTGCAGTGTTGCTCGGACTGCAGGTATCAGTTTGTGCTCCCGAATCTGAGCTTTCTTTTTAATAAACTAACCCTTTTTAGTCCTGGTTGTGAAGATAATCTTGACAAGGTGCCCTGAGTACTACGTGTTCAGTAACATCTGCCTGACTTTGCAGAGAGCCTGACACAATCGCTCTGAGATGGGGGAGCCGCCTCATGCCTCTTGATAGTTTAAGTCTCTATCCTAAAGATGACAAATTAATTGTCAACATTATTAACTGTTTCAGTGCTGGTCATTGTAGCAGAAACATTCAGCTAAACTTTCTCCCTGGTTACCCCATAACAATTGCTGCAGTGTAGTTAGGTTGTGCAGTGTGTGTGTGTGTTTGGAGGGTGGGGAGCCACAGGGTAAGAAGCATTCGATTTAATATCCAAATAACATGAGGGGGTGCTCTGCTGATTGCATTATTCACCTTCCTATTTAATTAAAACCTGACATTTTGATTTAAATGAACCTGCCACAGGCTCCCTGGCCTGGTGCCCCAGAACGCTGCGGAGTCTTGCTGCAGAATGTAGGGTTCCCCTGCTTGTGGGGGTGAGAGGGGAGTCTCTGGCGATATTCTAGGACAAGGTCCATTTGTCTACATTTCCTGGGTAGATAAACCCAGAAACCAGCTGGAAGATTGTAGTGGAAAAGTCTCCTGCATGCATGAATGAAAATGAACCAGCCTGGGAAGGACGGGATTTCGTTTATTAAGCAGGAGCAGTGGCGACACCGCAGGAAAGGAGGCAGCAATGTTTCTGCTGAAAGCCCAATTTTCTCCCCACTCCGATCCGACGTTGCACGTCAGCTTCAGTTAGCAAGCTGGTGTGGCAGCCCGAGGGCTGGGACAGAGAGCCGTGTGAATTGGGGTTGTTTGGTCAAGGGGGTCCTGAAATGCAGCATAGCCCCCTTCCCTCCCCCCAGATCTGTTTTCTAAATTACAGCTGCCTGTGCTGTTTTCTTGGGGCCACGTAGGGCGGCAGAAGGCAGTGCCTAGGGAAGGTGTTGTCTTTGCTGAGATGCAGTGCCAGACACCAAGAACCAGCTCCAAGACCTAAACAGTGAAAAGCTGTTGACTCTGCAGGGCCAGATGGGGTTTGTAGCCACAAAGAGCTCTGTGAGTGCCAGCAAGACCAGTCTTCCTCTACCAAACACCAGGAAGGTGCTCTAGCCTGGGAGCCCGGAGAAACCTTGACCCTCTTCTGTACAATCACAAGCTCTTATTAACCAGAGCCTCCCGTCCCTCTCTGTGTGCGACTCCTGGTATTGAAACGCACGGCTAGTGCTGGCACTACGGGACTCTCGTGGGTCATTGCATATTGTGTCAGAAGCCCCAGAAGAACATTTCTAAATAGAAGTCCTGTTTGAGATGTGTTCTCGGTGTGACTCCTGGGCCAGAGTCGGTCACGGGAGCTAGAAGGGGTTAGGAATGCAGGAAAACAGTACCCGGATTTCAGAGACTGGGAAGCTGTAGAGTTAAGGTGATGCGCCCCCACAGCATCAGTGCTGCCCCATCCACTCTGATGGATCGCAGCACCCCCACCGGCTCTTTCACTGCTGTACCCTGTCTGCAGATGAGGGCTGGGAATTAGGACCTGTACTTAGGGCTGAGGAGAAATGAGAGATTCCTTCATGTCTTTGGGACGAGGGGTCCTGCCCGAATCCTACTCTCTGGAGCACAGTGTTACCAGTCACAGGAATCCCCCCACAGGGTTGCTCCAGACCCCCTCACTGGGCTTGGTCACTTGGGTACCTGTCCAGTATGGCAGCTGCTCACCAAGGCAAGACGACGGAACATGCTTTGGTGTAGTTCGATCCCCTGCACAACTGAGCCCACTGCCCAGGGCTCTGACCCAGTAGCGTAGCTAGTGGGGTGCAGGGGAAGCAGCCGCTTCCCCTCATCACATTTTTCAAAAGCGGCACCTGAGCAGGGCCGGCCGCGCCTAAAAGAGCCCCGCAGCTGTCCACCCCTCCCCTAGCTCACTTCCCCCTCCTCCCCTCCCCTGAATCAGATGTTCGTGGGAAGTCTGAAAACAAGCAGGGGCAGGCCGGCAGCAGCAGGTAAGCTGGGGCGGGGGGGACGCGAGGAGGAGGGCTCCGGGAAGGCGCGGCACAGCCCAGTCCGGCCCTGGCTGAGCGGCTCCCTCCGGCCCTGGCCGAGCGGCTCCGGCTCCGGCCCTGGCCGGCCCCAGCGACCACGGCTCGGCTCGGGCCCGGGGTGCCGGCCCCGGCCGAGCGCGCCGGCCCTGGCCCCAGCGGCTCCGGCCTGGCTCAGGCCCCGGGGCGCCAGCCCCGGTTCCGGCCGAGCGCACCAGCCCGGTCCCGGCCCTGTCCAAGCCGTGCCGGCCGAGCACCGCCGGCCCCGGCGACTCCAGCCCAGCTCGGGCCCCGGGGCGCTGGCCCCGGCCCCTGCGGCTCCAGGCTGAGCGCACCGGCCCGATCCCGGCCCTGGCCGAGCAGCGCCGGCTGAGCATCCCTGGCCCCGGCGGCTCCGGCGGCTCCAGCCCCAGCGGCTCCGGTCCGGCTCGGCTTGGACCCCGGGGCGCCGGCCCCGGTTCCGACCAAGCGCGCCGGTCCCAGCCCCAGCGGCTCTGGTCCGGCTCGGCTCGGGCCCCGGGGCGCTAGCTCCGGCCCAGTCCCGGCTCTGGCCGAGCGGCGCTGGCCGAGCACTCCCGGCCCCAGCGGCTCCGGCCCGGGCCCCAGGGCGGCGGCCCCGGTTCCCAGAATGGGGCCGGAGCCGTGCGGCTCTCCCCCCACCTCCGCCATGAGGAGCCCTCCGGCCTCCCCAAAGGCTGTGCCTCCTGCTCCGCCGGGGGGGGCGGCCAGCCCCAGCTAGCCCTCACCGCCAGCCTGCTCTGCCTGAGCCCCTGCTGGGGAGGAGGGACGGCGAGCCCAGCACTTGCTCCCAGCCCAGGAGGAGATGAGCTGGAAGGAAGCTCCCTGCCCGAGTCACGGGGACAGACCGCACCCGGCCCCCTCCCCCCAGACTGAGCCCTTCTGAGCCGGGGGGGGGGGGGAAGCATGGCTGCAGCATGGCTGGAGGAGCCGGGGGGAGGGGGTGGCGCGGCGCGGCTGGAGGAGCCGGGCGTGTGTGCGGAGCGGCCGGAGGAGGAGCCAAGGGGGGCGTGGCCAGAGGAGGAGCCAAGGGGGGGGGCGCCTTTTTTATGTTTGCTCCCCCTGCACTTAGGACCTGGCTACGCCACTGCTCTGACCCCCGACTCTCTTCTCTGCAGGGAGAGGCTGTAAAGCTGGATGAGACACCAGGCAGATCAGCAGGAGTAAGGGAAATGGGAAACCAGCAGGGAATGGGGCCTTGGCATGGAGCCTGTGGCCACGTGCCTCATCTCGGCTTCTCCCTGGACTGATAGGGCTTTGCCCTCTGTTCAGCAGGCAGGCTCAGATCAGTGTGACTGTAATCCTGGGTGGGGGTGGGGCGGGGTCTGTCTTGGAATTGATGCAGTGAAGGCTCTGGGCTTTCTGTTTCTGGAAGGTATTTATCTGGCCCACGTTCTCAAAGTGTCTGAGCTGCTCACAGTCTTTATGCATTCACCTGTGTATAGCCCCACCCTGCCTCCCAAGGCTGGAGTCCCTATTTCAGAGATGGGAACTAAGACCTAGAGAGACTAAGTGACTTGCTCAAGATCATACAGGATGTCTGTGGCAGAGCTGTGAACTGAACTCAAGGCTCCTGTGTCCCAGGGCAGTGCATTAATCACTGGGCCATCCTCCTTGTCTGCTGATGGAAGTGTTTCTTGGTGCCCTGGACGGTCCGTGCTATGTCCTGCTCCAGGACTTTGGCTCAGAGGTGAGGGAGAGGGAACAGGAGCAGGCTGAGAAGAGCTGCTCTGGCAGATGGAGTCTGATCAGCTGGCCTGCGAGTGCAGATGAGGGCTCAGCAGAGGTGGGGTGAAGCTAGCACAGTGCTAATGGCAATGCGTGGCATTTGCTTGGCGAGCTGCTGCAGGGGTCGCTTGGAGCTCACTCGGGGTTTGTTTAACATCTTCGTTAAGGAGCCGACAGAGTGAGCTGCTCGCTAATGAAATTCACAGGCCTGCTGAGCAGGGAGGACAGGAAGGGACCTGAGGAGGAAGCTGGGCTGCGTGTGGGGAGCGATAATCACAAGCAGCAGGCGGGAGTGGGGCTGAGAGGCCTGGCTGAGCATGGCCAATGCAGCCGCTTGCAGTGCTGGGGCTGCAGGAAGAGGCTCAAGTGGTCTGGGAGCTGCGCCTTGGGCAGGTTGTTGAGAGCACTTTGGCAGCACTGGCTCTGCTGTGACTGCATAGGGCGCACTGTGCCACCCTAGGGGCCTTGAGCAGGAAGTGCTGGGCGGGGAGGGACAGAACATCTCAGGAGTGCAGTGTGTCACTAGCTAGTGAGTCACGCTGTGTGTCACTAGTGATGGCATGCATGTGCAATAGCAACAGCTATGCCCATCAACCCTTGGGGTCAGGCAGCGCTTAATTTGTAATGAAAGAGGTGCCAGGGCTCAAGCAGTTTTTTTACATTGATAACTGATGCAGCAAGCCCAGAGGTGCCAGGGCTCCGAACTGTCAAGCCCAGAGGTGCCGGGGCTCAGCCCTGGCACAAATTAAGCACTGGAAAAGTTACTGCTCAGGATGTGCATGGGGCCAGGGGGTTATTTCTGCAGGCAGGGCTGGCACCCCCAGTGCTGGAGGTGGCAGACCTTCGGCTGGAAGGTGTGTAGTTGGCAGTGGTTATGGAGAGGCTACTTGGGCCTTCAGGAGGTCTGTGGGTAGAGGGCACCAGCCTGGCAGCCTCTCTGTGCCCAGCATGCGCTTTTCCGGGGAATGCGATAGCTCGCCCACTCTGCCTGGTAAGCTGGGTGCAGTTTCCTGCCCCCAGGCGAGCCGCCTCGCCTCCCTGCATAATGCAGAATTACCGGTCGGACTCTGTGCTTGTGTGGGATGCAGCCTGTCCTCTGAGCTGCAGGGCGGGCTTTACAGGCTGCCTCCTGCTCTGCAGCTTGAAGCAGGACCTCACCCTCCCTCAGCTCTGCATGGCCTGCCAGAGACACCTTCCATGCAGTGGGGAGGGGGAGCAGGGGGCCTGGCTCGGCCCTGCTCCAGTAACAGGGGTGGAGATTTCTCTCAGAAACACCCTCGCTCTCAGCCTTTGAGATGTTGGCTTCATGCGGCCTTTGGGATGCTGGCTTCCTGGGGTGCTTGCTGGGCTGCTGACAGCAGCTGCCCTGGTAGGCTGTGAATAGCAGCTTGGCTCCTTAGTGCTGCCCACAGGGAACGACTCTGCCTGGTGCTGGGGGAGGGCACTCTTCGCAAGGAGATGTCTGTGGTGGTGCTGGGCATGTCAGGAGGATCCTGGGTATCCTCTGGCCCATGGCGTGATGCTGCCAGTGGGGGGCACACAAGAGAAAGGTTCTGGGAGTGGTGCGGCAGGTTGCTGTCTGCAGGGGCAGGTTTATCCTGCTTGTCTTTAGCCTCGCCCCTCTGAGGATCTCAAAGTGCATTGCAAGCATTCCTGTGTTCTCTTCGTGCTGTGGGGCCAGTGTCATGGGCCCCTTTATACAGATGAGGAAACTGAGGCACAAAGGAGTGAAGTGCTGCATCCAGGGTCACACGGTGAGTCGCTGGCACAAGTGGGGATAGCACCAGGAGTCCTGACTCCTTCTCCTAGCATTGGGCTATTCTGTTTCCCTTGATGGCTTGTGGTCTGGTGGCTCTGTGGGAGAAGCTATGTCTTGAAACCACTCCCCCCCACCCCGAGCACTGGGGATGCCTGCCCTCGGGGAGTAGGGCCCTCCCAGTTTTGTCTCCACTAGACCTATTTCTGAGGGGACTCCCCTGGGGGCAGCTCCCTGGAGGTAGCGAAGGTGGGAACGTTCTTGTAGACAAGGGGCTGACGTCTCTCACACTGCGTTGTGCAGACTGGTGCTGAACAGGCTTAGAGAGCGCTCTGATGGCTGCTGGAGCCTTGTCTGCACTAGGGCTCTGGTGCTGGGGGGCTGGGCACATGTCCCCCTCTGTTCTTGGCTTGGAGCTGAGCTCACTACAGTGCTGCTCCCTTTCTGCCCCTTCTGGGGATCTTGGCTGGCTGGATTTGCCCTGGTCACCTTGCTGAGCTCAGCCCCTAGCAGAGGGGCCAGGATTGGTCCTGGAGCCATGCAGAGAGGGAGGGGGACAAGGGCCTCTGGTTGTCTGGTCTGTCTCTCTTGCACTGCCCTGGGCCCGTGGGTGCCACAGGTGAGCAGCTGGGGCAAGGCCCAGCTGTGCAGGGACCCTTGTGGCTGGGTATGCAGAGATGACAACAGTGTGCTGTGTAGGACCCGCCCAGGGAAGACCCAGGCCCAGTCATAGGGACCTGCCAGGCCAGTACTCCCATTGTACCCTTACCTGCTTCTGTGGGCAGCTTCATTTTAACTGATAGGCTCATGCGACTTCATCAGCCAATAGCTGAGCCCCACCTGTGACCCAAGCTCTGTTGGCTTGTGGTGATGGTACCAGGGCAATGCTCCCCTGCACCCTTCTGCTCTAGAAGCCGCGTTGCGTGGAAAAGCCGGCCTCCGGCCTCCTTCACAGCTGAGCTTTTCCTGCCCCCAAAGTGAAAAGCTGCAGTTCCTACGGCTCCCTGAGCGTGTGTACACTACGTGATTGTACAGCACACGCAGGAACACTAGCTGCTCCAGGGGGACCGCTGCTAGAGACATGGCCTTCGGAGCAGACAGCAGCTTGGGCTTGCGTTTCCCCAGCTCTGAAAAGCTCAGCGGCTTCTCTTCCGACTTGCCTCTGCGGTTCCCCTTTGGGCTAAGGCTGACAGTAACAAATGTCAGCCCCAAAAGGGAAGTGTCAGAGACGGTTCTGAAGAGCCAAGGGTGCTCTTGCCCATTCCCCAGGGATCTAAACCTCTGGGAGTTGCTCAGTGGTTAATGCTGTGTGCTAATCCTCTGACATTACAAGTCTGACTGCCCACCCTCCTGGCCAGCGTCCTTAAAACAAAATCCTGCTTTCCGTGCGAAGGGTGGCTGTATCCAGGGCTGCCTGGACTGGGCACCAAGTGGATGACTGTCTATCAGGGAACTGGCACGGACCTTTGGAAGTAGCAGTAGTTCTGCAGAGAGCCGGCAGTTAGGACATTTGTAGTTCAGATTCTACAGGCAACCTTACCTCTGACCTCTGCTGCTAGGACACAAAGCCCCCCTACTCAAGACAGCTGCAGCCCCGTGCGCCCCTGCATGCTCTACAGCCACTGCACGCTGGCGCTCTTCCAGCCCACCCCTCCGTATCCCCTCTGCAGGCCAGACTTTCACACAAGCCACTTGCTCACAATTAATGAGATTCTTTTATTTGAGTGTTTGCATAAGTTTGTATGTTGGGGTGTGTGCACAACCCTGGTGTGTGTGTGTGTGTGTGTGTTGGTAAGTGCACTGTGGTGTGCGTACAAGTATGATGTGTGTTGAATGTGGTGTGTGTGTGTGTGTGTGCACATTAGGGTGCTACAGTATATATGCATCTGTGTGTTTGGTTGGATTGTGCCTGTAACTCCCGGTGAACGCATGGTCCATGTCTTGCTCGGTGCCGATCCGCACAGGATGTGAGTTATTAAAGCCCCAGCTAAGGAGACCAGTTCTCCATCTCAAGTTGTAGCAGCTCTGGAGGTTCCTAGTTCAATTCCCAGGTATTGACAAAAATAGTGCACAAACCAGTCTGCTTGTGTGTGTTGGGGTGACGAGATGTGTGCGTTGTCATGTGCACAGGCCTGGTGTGTGTGTGTGTGTGGTAGTGTGAGCCTGTGCATTTGTGTCAGGGTGTGTATGTGCGAAATACACATTTAATGTTCAGTCTCGTCTCTCTGTCTGGTTTGGTTTGTTCTTGCACACAGTGAACGTAAGTACCCGAGCAAGATGAGGCTGCCCGTTGTGCTAACGGAGCTGAGCGCGCACACATTTATACACCATAACACAGACTGAGTGTTGTTTCAAAAGCACCTAATGACATAAGAGCCCAGCTACAGATCCCGTGGGACCCTGCGGGCTTGTCTGCATGTGGGGCTGTCCTGGAAGAGCCAGTGTGCTTTAAGCCCACCCCCGGCCTTAATCCCAATGAACGTTCCAGTGTCGACAAGCCTGAGACCCAAGGGGGCTCTGTGGAGATCGGGCATCACCTTCTTGGTCCTGTCTACATAAGGGAGGGGCAAATCCTGTGCACCGCCCAGAGTCCGGTGCTCTCCCCGCTTGGCTGGGAACCAGATTGGGGTGAGGGAATCACGTCTCCCTTGTGCGGTTTTGAGCAGCGCCCACGTCCCCACCGCTGGATAACTGTCCTGGCATGGCTGCAGACAGCTGACCCGGGGCCAGCCCTGTCTCTCAGCCCAGGAGCGCCGTGACCGGGCCAGCTCTGAGCACGCTTCCCGAATAGTGGCAGGGCTGGGCTCAGAGAGGAACCATGTGCTGGGGAAGGGCTGGGCTTTTGCAAGCTCCTGCAGAGCCTCTGCAGCATGCTCCGAATCATGGGAGCTTCTCGGGCCAAGACAGCGTCCCAGCACCAACAGGAGCTGAGCAGCATGCCACCACGTACCAGTAACAGGAGGCAGTCGAGTGCGGCTGCCACTTGGGAGCCGAGCTATCTGGACCTCTGCCCTCCTGTGCGGCTGGTCAGTGGAGTGACAGCCCCACTCCGGTTCTTCGTGTCTGCATGATGTCTTACATGCCAGCAGTGCTGCATGCAGGAAAGAACACCCTGCAGGGCATGAAGCCCTAGGGAAAATGCCAGTTTTGCAGTTGTCCAGACAACCTTACTTTGACCCCCTTGTGTGTCAGAGTTGTGATATGGTCTGTAACGGGCGGGACCCTTGCCTCATCCAGCACACAGGATGCGTGGGGCTCAGGGAATGGGGCTGAAGCTCAGGATTTCTTTGGATCCTTGACATGTGACGTGAGGCCCCTGTTTTGTGTACTGCACCCCCCTGCAAACCCCGCATAGAATGGGGGATTGTCATCCATTGTCTCCTGGGCTTCTCTGGGTTGCTGCTCATCTGTGCAGGATCGGAGCAGCTCAGGTGTTAATGGAGGTAACTTCTCAACACCCCTGTGTGTGTGTGTGTGTGTGTGTGGGCACGCGCGTGTGCACGGAGGGGGGTGGGTTTGGGTTCCTCCAGACGGGACACTTGCAGATGGAGATTCAGGTGCATGTTTTCACTACATTTCACTACACTCAGTGACTGAGTACCCAACAGGTGGCATTGAGGGCCTGGTGTGTCAGAGCAGTGAGCAGTTCCACACCCTATACAGACAGAGGCTAATTAACCCTCATCCTCAGAGGCAGGTGAGGAAGGGCCATCTTCATTTGACAGAGGGGGTGCGGACAAATAGGCAAAGTCAAGTGCGTGAGGCCACGGCATAGGCCAGTGAGAGGCAGGATTCGAACTTGGGGCCTCCTGATTCCAGGCTCTGTGCTCGTTCCGGCAGACCCCCCCAGGTGACTTGAGTTGGATGCCCATAAATGAGGCACACACAACCAGGGGCACCAGAACAGGGGGCCATGCCCCCGCCACACTTTTACCGGCCATAAGAGCGAGCGACGCAGGGGAGGGGGCAGAGAGGAGTGAGTGGGGGGAAGGGTCTTGGGGAGAGGTGGCATGGGCGCAGGGCCTCGGGGGAAGGGGTGATGCTAGGGTGGGGGCTTAGGGAGAAGGGGTAGCACACAAGCGGGGCCTCAGGGCAGTGCAAGGGCGGGGCCTCGGGAAGGGGTGGTGTGGGGGGTGGGGCCACAGTTCGAGTGCCAGTGGCCCCCCACTTTTAGGGCCCTTCTGCTGCTCCTGCACACAACTATTGATCACCCGTGAAAAGTTTGGTGCAAGTGACTTGCCCAGCGTCACACAGGAGCTCTGTGGCAGAGGCTGGGATGGGATCCAGTTCTCATTAGCATTCATCTGCCACAGCCATGAGGCCATCCTTTCTCATCTTCAATCCCGCACTTTGTTCACTACACGCCTTCCAACTTCTGCAACAGACGTGGCAGGGGTCCTACAGGACACAGCCTCCTTCACGACACAGCCCTGATTCATCCCCACAGCAGCTCCAGCCTGCGTAGTGAATGAGGCAGGGGGCCTCTGCAAAGAATAGTCTGTGATCATGTAATTAGAGGCTGTCATAATGCATGCAAGCAAGGCTTTTGAATTAATGTTCAATGGGCAACCTACATTCTGGCATTTCCTAACTGCGAATGCTCAGCTTTGAAATTTAAATAACTTTTTAACATAGATTTTGTGTGTAATTTCCTAGTTTAAAAAAAATCCTCCCCAAAACCAAACCAGTTTCTGTTGCAGCTGAAATTCCTGCTCCCATCAGTAAGGCTGGTCCTTCTGGACCTTCAGCATAGACTTCTTACCACTGGAGATACAGCACTAACTCCAGTAGCTGGCCGCAGGAGTAGTCTGTTATCCTCTGTGGATCAGCCACTCTGAGAAGATGCACAACACATTGACTGGATTACATCTGCACAAGTAGCCCTCCTTTACAGGCAGCATAGCCCCACACTTAGATTTGGCAGATGTGTCTGAGACACAGGGTGGCTAAGCCGCAGAGAGTAGGGCTGCCGTGTTAGACTCCTGGACTCTGTTCCCAGCTTGGTAACTGCTCAGTGGGGTATGAACTCTTTGCTCAATTATTAGGGTTGTGAAGCGCTCTGGAGGTGCTCTGTGCAGCTCAGTAACAGTGTGTGCGCACAGGTGTGCGCGTGTGTGTGTGCAGGGTTAATAGAGCCCAGGAGTTTTGGCGCACACAGTCACTGAGCTCCATGTCCAAGCTATAGCGAGCACAGTGCAGATGAGAAATGGTTATTTTCAGCAGCTGGTAACTCAGCCCAATCTGCTTGGATTTAGATGGGCTCAGTAAATGGCACCTCCCTGACCCCAGGGCTATCCCTCTGCTGAATTTCACAGCCCTGGTGCAAGCCATGGAGGCATCAGAGGTCTTCAAAAATACTGCCTGAGGAGTGTTTACAGTGAAAGTGTTAGACGGCCACTCCTCTGGTCACACTTAACCTCCTCAGTGACCTTGTGTGCTGTCGTGTCAATGATATTGACCGACTGCCCCACAGTCCATGCGGTGGGGATGTAATTCTTTCTCCTGCTGCTGAGGGCACTGCTACAACTTTACGTTGGAGCGACAGTGTGCAGAAGGTGGGATCCGGATAGCCTTTGGCTATCAGTTGGGGATGAAGTGGAAGGGCTGGAGTGTGCCCTTGAAGGGGGTGAGGAAGCCACGGTCTTTCCTCTTATATTTGTGTCTCCCTGCTGTTGAGGTTCTGGGGGAATGGGGCATATCATGCCACATTTGCCGTGTCTGAAGATTCTGGAAGTGAACCTCTGGCCCGGTGAGTGGTGCAGGGTGGAGAACTTTAGTTCTGTGGGAATTGATCCACCTTCTAGGGGAAGGGGGCTGTATAGGCTGGATGGCCTCCACCTCGGTAGAAAGGGGACCAATCTCCTCGGGGACAGGCTGGCTAGAGTAGTCAGGTGTGGGTTAAACTAATAGCAAAAGGAGAGGGTAAGAGAGGGAAGAAATGGGCACTCAGCACAAAATCGAGATGTTGAGAACAAAATTAATTAAGGAACCAAAGGACACGAAGAGAGGAAATTCTTGAATTGTGTGTACACCAATGCCAGGAGCCTGGGTAACAAACAAGAGCAATTGGAATTGCTCATTTATGAGCATAAATTCAATCAAGCTGGTATTGCTGAAACCTGGCAGGGTGATTCGCACAATTGGAATGGTAAAATCAATGGTTATAACCTATTTATGAAGGATCAAGTGGGCAAAAGGGGAGGGGGAGTGGCACTCTGTGTCAAAAATGGCATCACCGTTTCCAAGTCAGTGATAACTGGAAAGAAAACGATCTTGAATGTGCATGGATCAATGCCCTGACAGATAAAGCACAAGATGGGGGCCTGCAAGAAAGCTGATGTTGTGCCAGGGGTTTAATAGGGTAAACAGGGTGACCCAGGTAACTGTTGGCCTATCAGCCTGACGCTGCTCCTGGGCAAGTTAATGGTGCGGTAGGGACTCGATTAATGATGAAATAAAGGAGGGTGATGTAATTAATGCAAATCAACATGGGTTTATGGAAAATAAATCCTGTCAAACTAACTCAATATCTTTTTTTTTAATGAGATTTGGTTGATAAAGATAACAGTGTTGACGTAATAGATTGAGACTTCTGTGAGGTGTTTGACTTGGTCCCACATGACATTCTAATTAAAAAAGCTAGAACGATATCAAATTAACATGGTACACATTAAATGGATTAAAAACTGGCTAACGAATAGGGTTCAAAACATAACTGGAAATAGGGAATTGTCATCAAACCTGTGTGTTTCTGGCGGGATCCCACAGGGATTGGTTCTTGGTCCTGTGCTATTTAACATTTTTATCAGTGACCTGGAAGAAAACACTGATAAAGTTTGCAGATGACACAAAAACTGGGGGAGTGGTAAATAATGAAGGGGACAGGTCTCTGATTCAGAGCGATCTGGATTGCTTGGTAAACTGGGCACAAGCAACCAATGTGCGTTTTAATACAGCTAAATGTAAATGGATACATCTAGCAACAAAGAATGTTGGTCATACTTACAGGATGAAACAGACTTGGGGGTCGTGGTGGAGAATCAGCTGAACATGAGCTCCCAGTGTGACCTTGCGGTCAAAAGAACTAATGCAACCTGGGATGTATAAACAGGGGAATCTCGAAGTGGAGAAGTGTAGTTATTTTACCTCTGTATTTGGCACTGGTGGGACTGCTGCCGGAATGCTGAGTCCGGTTTTGGTGCCCACAATTCAAGAAGGGTGTTGATAAATTGGAGAGGGTTCAGAGAAGAGCCATGACTATGATTAGTGTATTAGAAAACCTGCCTTCTAGTGATAGACTCTAGGAGCTCAATCTATTTAGTTTAAAAAGAGAAGGTTAAGGGGTAACTTGATCACAGTCTATAAGTACCTCCACGGGGAACAAATATTTATGAGTGGGCCCTTCAGTCTAGTAGGGAAAAGGTCTAACACCATCCAATGGCTGGAAGTTAAAACTAGACTAATTTGGACTGGAAATACGGTGTAAATTTTTAACAGGGAGAGTAATTCTGGCCTTTGAATCTGTGTACCTCTGAGTCTCTGCTGTGGTTTGCATTTGCCAGTGACACTCGATGCTCATGATGGGTTTGAGGCTGGCGGGCCTGTTCAGAGCAGCTGTCCAGGACATCCCTGAGGAGATGGGGGTTCTGAACCTTACTGCTTTTAGGTGGGCATGGAGCCTGCCTGCCTAGACACTGCATCCCCTCCCCCACCCTGCTCACAGCTAAGCCCCTGACCTGCCTTACTGGCTTTCACGCAGCCCAGCTCATCGTGACAATTTATTGCTAACATGAAAGGAAAGGCTTTGAACTTTCAAGAAAACAGATGTGGCTCCTCTCCCTGCTAGGAAGCTGCCTTATTGGCTGTAACTTTACTGCCACCATAAAGAGTTCTGAGATGCCGCTGTGGCCTGGGTGAGCCAGACAGCCTGAGCATCTCCCACAAAGCAAATGCAATGTCTGTGCTCTCAGAGCCCCAAGGGCGCTGGGAAACCCCAGCCCTGTGCTTCCTCCAGAAGGCTTATCAAGGAAGATTCACTCTCTAGGAGCACAGGCAGAGTGAGGGTTGTGTGTAAACGCTTGCTTCTGGGCGTGTCTGTGTTTGTCCATGCCCACCTGTATGGCGTGCGCATGTCTGTATGTTTGTTCATGTCCACACATATACCTGCCTGTGAGAGCGTGTGCGTGTGCACATTGCAGTCGGGATGTGTGATTACAGCACGGTTAGACATCTCGTGTGTGTGTGTGTGTGTGTGTGTGTGTGTGTGTGTGTGTGTGTAACAGAGGGAGGGGGATTGTGTCTGGGTCTCTGTGTATTTGCACATCTGATGTGAACGGGATGCATGTTTATAAGATATAACTCCCCACCCCTGTTACTCAGCCCCGTTTCTAGGGCTACAGGAATTGCCAGACTGGATCCGACCCGAGGTCCATCTAGCTCAGTGGCCTGCGCCAGCAACTGCAGAGGGAGTGCACCAGATGTGGGGTAACCTGCCCCCATGCTTGTCTCACTGACCCCTAATGGTGAGAGGGTGGATCAGCCTCTGCGTGTTCTTTAAGGATCCATGCTCACACATCCTGTGTGGCTGGCAGGTCTCCCCACCTCATTGTGCTAGTGATTTGGGCTTTGGCCTCCAGGAGACAAGGTCTGACCAGCACTGGGCTTTGTCCTGCTGACTGCGAAAGAACCAGCACCATCTCAGGCCACCCCTTGTCTGTGGAGCAGATGAGGCAGGGACACGCAGGCTCCTCTGTCTGGGCACAGTTCCCACAGCCCTGGGTTCTAGGCACTGCTGAGTACCCATGGTGCTTCCTGTGCAGTGGCTGGAAGCTGCTTGACTCTAGCAATTTCTAGCCTGGCTGGGGAATGAGCCCTACGGCCCATTCCTGCCCTGCCCCCATAAGCTGACTGTGGGCCCTACTCCAGCGCTGATCGTGGTGAGACTGTGGCTATGGTCCCAGGGCCCAGCAGCTGTGGTAAATCCGGTCTCTTCTTAGTGGCAAGCTGAGCCATGGGTTTCTTCCCCATATTGCTTTGAGCTGCGTGCTGCTCAGCTCTGTGGGCTGTGCTCAGCTTTGTGCTGGTTAGCCAGCTGGGAGCCCTGCGTTTAGGAAATGGCTGTAAATAGAGCGTGGCTGGGCAGGCGCTGTGCTAGGAAGTGCCGTACGCTCCTTGTTCCTAGGATGGCTTTGAGCTGCCAGAGAACAATGATAGCAAATTTCCTGCCTCCTGATGCAAGCCAGAGGCTGGCTGTTCTTGGAGAGCTAGCTCAGCTTGCTGGCTGAGGGCCAGACTGGATTGATTTAAATCATCATTTCCATTTGTGCGTCAGTTACTTGTATAAAGTTATTTTCTAAAGAACGGTGCATGCTCATTGGTTGCTATAACTATCGAAATGTGTTGACTTACAGCGAAATAGAGCCTTTACGCTAGATTTGGTACAGCTTTTTACTACCTAGGAGAGTACACTATAACTATATACATTTATTTAAGCAATTATATAGCTTCATATTTTCATTCTTCTTAACTTTTTTAGTTAATTTTTAGTATGTTGGGAAATGGGAAATGGTATATTGCTTATTTACTAGATAGTGAACTTTTTGCTCATGATATCACATCTAGCTGCGTTAGCATGGTAACTGGAATTTAATTAAACACACAACAGCATATAAAATGTATTTTTAAGTAAAACAATCTTCAGAGTTTTGGATACATCGACTTCTCTTATCAAAACATGTTTCACATTTACAACTAAATGATTTATGAAACAGAGGGGTTAACTGTAGTCAGTGAATTAAACTGATTAATTGAGGTCAGTCTGGGAAAATGTTCAAATATGCCAGAGTGAAAGTGACTGGAGCTTAAATTTCCTAGTCTCACCAAAATCTCTTGAAAATGAGACAGGCTGCAAAGTTATGTAGGCTGACCTATGCGCCCTATTTATGAAGCTTGACCTCAAAAGTGAGGTGTTTCCCCCTGATTCTTTCTTTATATAGAAAAGCAGCTTTCAACTCAGTGTTTTCATAGAGGCTCATGGATTCGTTTTTTTTTTTTTAATTACACGTTTTAAGAGGTTATAAGAAGTTCAGGCCGAATCATATTTTGTATTAAATTCTGATTTCATTTTAAACAGGTTTATTTTTCAAAAGAAAAAATTATTAGCATTTAAATGAGAAAATAAAAAAATCTGATTTAAAAAAAAATTATTTTCTTTAAATCATTGATTTTTATTCCCCCTGCAGAGGGCCCTGTGTGCTCAGAGCCAGGAGGTGCAGGCCGCTGGAGATTTACCCTTCCCCTCTCCCTCTCCTCCTAGCAAAGTTGCTCTCAGCCCCAGAACTGACTGACTGGCCTTGGTAGCTGTGTCTGCTTGTCTCCGTCACTGGGGGAGCCGGTGATGGGCTAGGCACAAAGGAGGCTAGGAAGTGCTTGTGTCTGAGCATGGGGTGGCTCCCAAGGCAGCCGCCCCCAGGCAGGTGGAGCCCCTTCCGCTCCTGAGGACTGCTGGGTGGCTCCACCTGGTCAGTCCAGCTCCCTCCATGGGGGAGAGGCTGTGTCAGGCTCCATGGTAAGTACTGCCCCTACTGCTTTGTTTCCAGTCAGGCTCTTGGAGTGCTGCAGGGCTTGGGGGTCAGTCACTTCCACCTTCTGGCACCCGGGTAGCCTGTGCCAGGCAGGGTATTTGCCTTGAGGCAGGGGGGCAGCTTTGAGATCAGCCTCAGCTCCTTAGGCACTCAGCCTGCCCCCTCCCTCCTGGCCTGGCCCTGCCTGCTTGGCCTAGCTTCAGGCTCCCCAGTGGAGCAGCTGCTGTGGTGCCCCTGCCCCAGGGACCCTTGCTGCATCTGGGGTTCACAGCCTGCCTTGTGCAGGCACTGCCCAGGGCAAATGGAGCCACATGGGCATAGGCAGGAGGCGCCCTGCAGTGGCGGGTGTGAGGATTGCTCTGCCTTTGACTCACCCCTCCACTAGCGTTGAAGGCTATAGGCACCTGCCCTGCTGGGCACCTGCAACCCTCTTTACTCTCATGCTGTCTCTGCTGTTGCTCCAAAGTGCTGTGACCCTGATGCTGACACGAAGCATCCCTCCGCTGGATGCTTGCTCACGCCCCACTCCCTGGCTTTGCTCGTGTAAGGGACTGGGGCGTAGGCAGTCTGGCCTAGTAGGCACAGCTGAGCTGGTGTCCGCAAGTCGAAGGCCATCACGAGGTGACAGTCAGCAAGCAGGTAATTGCTAGAGCCAGGATCAATAGGCAAGACTTAGGGTCAGAGTCAGGCCAGGGTCGGAGCTGGAGATCTGAAAGCAAGGTGAGGTCTGGCGTTGCTGCAGACTAGTTTGCATGGATGTGGAACCCAGGAACCAAATCCTGCAACAAACCCTCATGCCAACTCTGTCCACATATCTATTCAAGGGACAGCATCATAGGACCTAACCACATCAGCCACACCACCAGGGGCTCGTTCACCTGCACATCTACCAATGTGATATATGCCATCATGTGCCAGCAATGCCCCTCTGCCATGTACATTGGCCAAACCAGACAGACTCTGCGCAAAAGAATAAATGGACACAAATCTGACATCAGGAATTATAACATTAAAAAACCAGTAGGAGAATACTTCAGTCTCCCTGGGCACTCAATAACAGACCTAAAAGTGGCAATTCTTCACTGCAGAGGATCTGAGGGAGATTCCCACACCTGAGCCATTCTTTTTAGGTGACTGTGACGTTATTGATATAATCTGGGACCATATAGATCATTGTTGCAACCAAGGTCCTGTAGTGGCACCCAAATCTTGTATAAAGGGGGTCAAATGGGGTGTCTAAGACAAGGTTATGGATTACTGGTTATAATTATGCTGTCTATATGTGTGTATCAGTGTTATAGTTGAAGTTATGAATATTGGCTCTATACTGTCTGTATTGCAAACTTATGCTATGCTTCTGGGTGACATCCCAGACAAGCTGGTGTTAGCTCTGCCTAGCCTGCTTGATGGCCCATTAAGAACCATCAGCTATACAATGGACTCATTGAGAAAAGGCAAATATGCCTTGAGACTCAGCAAAGTATGCAGGGACTGGCCCATGTGACTCCAGACTCCATTTTGCTGTAATTTTCCACAGTAAGAACAAAGGGGTGTTCTTACACCTGGAAAAGACTATATAAGGCTGATGCCTCATCTCCATTGGGTCTTCAATCCTGCTTCACACCTCTGGAGGAACTTTGCTACAAGCTGAAGCTTTGAACAAAGGACTGAGGACCCATCCCAGCGGGGGATGTATTCCAGAGACTTGATTGGAACCTGCAGTTTATTCTATCGCTGCTGCAAGCCTGAACCAAGAATTTTGCCATTACTGTATGTAATTGATTCCATTTAACCAATTCTAACTCTCATCTCTATCTTTTTCCTTTTATGAATAAACCTTTAGATTTTAGATTCTAAAGGATTGGCAACAGCGTGATTTGTGGGTAAGATCTGATTTGTATATTGACCTGGGTCTGGGGCTTGGTCCTTTGGGATCAGGAGAACCTTTTTCTTTTACCGGGGTCTTGGTTTTCATAACCATTTGTCCCCATAACGAGTGGCACTGGTGGTAATACTGGGAAACTGGAGTATCTAAGGAGATTGCTTGTGAGACTTGCGGTTAGCCAGTGGGGTGAGACCGAAGTCTTCTTAGTCTGGCTGGTTTGGTTTGCCTTAGAGGTGGAAAAAACCCCAGCCTTGGACTGTAACTGCCCTGTTTGAGCAATTTGTCCTGAGTTGGCACTCTCAGTTGGGTTCCGCCAGAACCGCATCGTCACAGTGACAAATCTGAGGAACTGCCCCAGATTGAGGTGTGATTAGAGGAGGTTTTGGAACAAATTGATAAATTAAACAGTGATAAGTCACCAGGACCAGATGGTATTCACTCAAGAGTTCTGAAGTGAAATCGCCACCAACAAAGAATGGGGGCTGTTCCTGCCAATGTTTGCTTCTCTGGATAGAGACAGAGTGAGTCACGGATGCTCTAGATCCAGAGCCTGTCGCTGCTGCAGCTCCATCCGACCACTTGTGGCCATGCGGCTGAGCCGCAAGCTTCCATTCTGATGTACGTGTGGCCGATTATTCAGAGGTGTTGTGTGCTGCTAAAGAGCGGCTGTGCTCCTCCCCAGGGATGGCAGCATTGCAGCAATCATAGCTGTGAGTAGAATGATTCCTGACTGTTCTCTGTAAAGGGCTTTAGGATCGTCTGGCAGGGAAAACACTAGAGAAATGTAAGATATTGTTTATAATAATAATAGTTAATTGTCAGTCTCCTTTTTGTTGTGTTTTGCCACATCACTGACAGAACATGTGTGCATGTACACATTCCTGCACTGACAGAAAACGCATTTCCTGCACTAATGCAAATGTCCCGGTGCGCTCTGGGGCGGGTGAATCCCATGGTGAGCTGGGGGCCCTTTGCGGGTAGGGTAGGAGCTGCAGGGCTCAGAATGGACAGCATGGGAGGTATTCCCATCCGTGGGGCCCTGCTCACTTTCCTGCTGTGTTCCTAGGCTCTGGCTATTGTTGCTCGGTTCACAGGACAGGAAGGAGGAAAAGGGTTTGTTTTAAACAGATTATAATGAATGCACGTGACTCTGTGACTAGCCCAGGCCTGTGTCACACAGCAAGTGACCGTGGGATGGCGCTGCGGCACCCAGGGGCCTCATCCACATGCATCCTCTGAATGCAACATTGGTCCCTAGGGAGAGAACTGTCTGAAGTGGAAATGCTGAAACAAATATGACACTGCGCACAGAGGGCAGGGGTGACTGCTTAGTGCAGATACCGCAGGAGATCCAGTGAGTGCTGTGGGGCTGGGATGACCGCGCAGAGCCGATACCACAGGAGATCCAGTGCGTGCTGCACCTGGAGATGAAGATGAGAAGTGGAAATGAAGCGCATCATGCTCGGAGGGCCAGTGGAGGTGGCAAGGCAGGTCAGATACTACCCTGCACTCTGCACAGCTCGCAGGGGACAATGGAGGAGTCAGGGAAGCTGGGAAGATGGCGGCACAGTCCCCGAGGTGGGAGGCAATGGGGTTCGATCATCTCAAGTGGGAGGACGAGTCCTATTCATGGTGTGGGAAGATGAGGCAGGTTTGAGACAGGGCGGGGTTTCAGACTGATGTTGGGGCCATCTGGGCTCGGGAGTGTGTGGCCTTTTGGCCCTGGGGCTGGTCACTTTTTGTTGGGGTCTTCAGAGGCATCCAGTCATGGGACAAAAGGGAGGGGGCAGGGTCCTGACAGTGCTGAGCGTGGGCTTCTAACTGAAGGAAGGCTCTGCAGGAAACCGGACTTCGAGCACAGAGCCCTGGCCTGTGCTCAGCCCACATCTGAGGATCCTGTGTTAGACCCCCCTGGAGGGGCATGGCCTTGCCTGAGCCATCGTGAATCCTGGTCCTATGGGCAGATCCAGGGTGTCTCCCAAAGCGGCCACGTGCCTCCTGGAGCAAGCCAGTGCAGCATCGTGCGTGGACTGGTGTGACCCCTGTAGCCAGCCTCTGCCTGGGACGATGGGAGATCCCAGTGTCAGGTGTCTGAGGAGGGGAGATTGCGTGCCATGTCTGGGGGCACTGGCTGGCTTCCAGGGCAGATGCGGGCTGAAGATCCAGAGTTGGAATAGACCCATCAGCTCCCACCTCACGCACCTTCCCTGGGTCCTGGGCAGGCCTGGGCCTTACAGTGTGTCACTGCAGGTCTCCTGTGCTGGGGACATGGGTGGGGGCTTCCACCCTTTCCTGGGTGGCGGTGGGGGTGGTGGGGGTGATTCCACAGCCCAGCCCAGTTCATTGTCAGGGCTTGGCTTCAGTCTGGCTAGGCTAGAGTTTGGCGGAGGGGTGTAGCTGAGTTGCCTAACACCATTATCAGTGCCAGTCTGGATGTGCCACAGATATCGGATTCTGCCCTGGGCTCAGCCATACCTGCTGAGGCTATAGCCTAAGGGGGTGTGGCTGCTGCTCAGGCCCCATGTGCAGGTGCTGAGCCTGGTGCAGGGGCTAAGGGGACGAATGTGCCTTCCCATCCAGGGCTGCTCCAACTCGCTTCTTGGCTGTGCCTGCCCCTGTGGTCTTTGGGCACA
This sequence comes from Emys orbicularis, assembly GCF_028017835.1. Taxonomy (NCBI): domain Eukaryota; kingdom Metazoa; phylum Chordata; order Testudines; family Emydidae; genus Emys; species Emys orbicularis. The sequence continues at coordinate 49,988,217 of NC_088692.1, forward strand.
GGGCCTGGGCCTGGGCCCTGCCCTCCACCCCATAGGCCCCCCCTCCAGTTCTGTCTCTTGGCAAAGGCCTCTGTGGTGGGGGGAGTTCCCAGTGGGCCTGTTGCTCTGTGCAGCAGTTTGCAGACAGACCTTGGCAGGTCGGGATCCTGTCTTGTGTGCGCTGGGCGGCGGGTTCTGCCAGCCCGTGGGGAGAAGGAGATGGGGGCCTGCAGTGGCTGGAGCAGAATGGCATGTCTGCAGCCCCTCGTTCAGCCTGGGATTCCCCTGCCCCAACCCAGGCTGTATGTGCCGAGGCTCAGGCAGGGATTCCTCTGACGGCGCTGTGCAGCAGCCCTCCCTTCAGGTGCAGTGTTCAGCGGAGCTCTGCAAGAGCCTCACCCTGAGGAGAGGGGAGGGGACAGCCAGGGCTTTCAGCCCCTGCCAGGAATAATGCTGGGGCTCAGGCTCCTGTCCCCTCCCTCACACTAAGATAGCGTCTTCCCCCGTCTCTGCGTCTAGGAGCAAGGCTTGTGGCCCCCACGCCCTCATTTCTGCCTGGGCTTGGCAGCTGTTGGTTTTGTTGTGCAGGCGACAAGTGGCAGCTGCCATGTTCCACAGCTGCCTGAGGGGCTAGTGCGGTGGGGCCTGCTCCGAGTAGCAGGCGATGCCTGAGTTGGCCAGAGCCCAGGGCAGAATCCGGCCTCACAGCACACTGGCTTGTCTGAGTTTAAGGATCCCAAGCCATGGGGCTTCCATTACTTGCCTAGAGCAGTTTGTCTGCAGCCTCCTTGCACAGAGCGCCCCTTGCTAATTAGCCTAAAGGTTCCCAGCTTCAAATCCATCCCATTAGTCCCAGTTAACCCCCTTGTAATTCCCCTATCTCTTACCTGTTCTTGCCCTTCAGGTGCTGCTAGGAGTGCCCTTTGACAAGGCTCTGTCTGTCTGGTTCTTTGGCTCTGTCCCTGTAATTTGGTTCTTGGGTGTCCCGCCATCTCTTCTGTTGCAGATAAAACTCTCGGACTGTCTTTCTGAATACCCTCCCTACCCCTTGTGGGCTCTCTGGGCTGTGTTATCCAGAACTCCGGGTCTGGGAGCTCCCACATCTCCCACCTTCTTGCTGCCCAGGGATGCAAATAAAAACACATTCACGGGCTCTGCTGCCTTTGTCATGAGGCCAATTCATACCTACTTGTCCCAAAGTGGTGCAAATGCTGGGATATTCAAAGCTGGTCTGGAGGGAGCCCTAGAAAATACCCAGTGAGAGCATTGTTGACGTGCCACCTCTCCTAACTGGTGTTTGCAGTACTCTTGATGTGGAGCTGCCTGCCCCCCAGTGTGTGCAGGAGGACAGTGCGTTGTGTCTGTTGTGAGGCAGCGGCAAGGTGTGCGTGCACACGTATCTTTCCAGACTTGCACATAACTCTGGGTAGTCGCTGGGAAGCAACTTGCCCAGCTCCTGGTGCTGCAGCCCCTGTGGTAGGTCAGTCAGTAACCCAGCTTTGCGCACCCCCAGGCAGGTAAGTGCTGTAGTGAGTGTGCTCGGGAAAGCCCAGTGCTGGTGCTGTGTGATTGACAGTTGTGTCATCAGTGAGCATCTGATGAATAAAAGTGCCTTCATCTGTTTGGTCTCCAAGCCCGATTGCTGGGGGACAAAGGCTGGATAGTTCCCACGGCTGTGGCCTCTGGGAATGCAGTCTGGCTGCAAGGTGTCCCGATCTGCCCTGCCGCTTGGTTCATGGAGCCAGCCTGGCTCCTGGCCCAGAGCCAGACACAGGTGGGAGTGCCCCATTTGCCCAGATCAGTGGGTGATAGGCGTATTCTGCCCACGAATGTGCCTGTGCTCTCGGCAGTTCCTGATCCATGACCCGTTAGCTCCCTGGTGCGCTGAGCACTTTGCTGGCCATTCTCCAGGCCATGCAGACCTGCCCAGGCCCCCTACCCCCTTTCATTTAGCAGCTCACTCCATGCTGGACAGAGGTTCAGTCTGCTCCAAGCAGGGCTTAGGGACATCCTGGGCATTTGGCCAGTGACTTCCCTGGGGCCAGGATCGTGGCTAGTGGTGTGAGCCAGGGCCTCTCTCCAGCAGAGCTCCCCACATCACTAGCACTGGGGCGGCGGAACCAGTGGGAGTGACCCAAGCCCTTGGGTAGAAGTTCCCTGGATTTGCGGGGATGGAGAGGGGACAGGATGTTCCAAGGCTTTTCCATGCTCCCATCCCCCCGTGGGCACTGAGATACTGTAGGGAGTGGGGAGCTCTGCTGGACACTGATCATTTAGAGGCCAGCCCCTGTCCCTCCCCCTCCCCAGGGACCCTCCCCGGCGGCTAGCTGCCTGATCCCATGTACCGTCAGCAGGGCTGGTATGAACCACTCTCATCCTACACTGCACACACGCACTGCCCCGCCCCCACCCTGCTTGGTTCCCATGGCGGGCGGGAGACCCTGTGGGCCTGAGAGGCAGGGGCAGGTTGCGACCTTCAGCAGAGAAATGCCAGGCAGCTGGAACGGAGCAGGAGAGGGCAGCTGTCCATCTGCCAGGAACTGACTCGGACATTTCAGCAGCTCTCTGGCCAATGGCCCATGAGCATATTTATTGGGGCTCGCCGCTCTCTCTGTGACCTGTGCAGGCGTAGAGAGTTTACCCAGCCTGAGGAGTTTACCCACTCCTTGGGCAGTGTCCATGCTAGGCAGAGGGGGCTGGCTGTTGCGGGGTCCAGGTCTCTAACCCTTCTCGTCTTCTCCCTGCTGGCAGGTGATTGTCCTCGAGGACTATGCGGATCCCTTCGATGCCAAGCAAGCAGCCAGTGGCCAGCCGGGGCAGGAGAAGGTGGCAGAAAACGATGGGTACATGGAGCCCTACGAGGCCCAGAAGATGATGGCCGGTAAGGGCAGTGTTTTGTACCACGGGAGTGGGGCTGCTGAGCTTCGCTGGCTCCAGGCTGTCCCTGCTGACCTCTCTTCATGCAGCCTGGGACAAGGGCCTGTGCTGGGCTGCAGGGGAGAAGGGTCCTTGGCATTGCATAGACTTTGGCCCTCGCTGCAGGGGGAGCTGCCCTGGTCTGGCGCACGGCTTTCCTACCACGGCTATAGCTAGCCCGATGGGCAGAGCCCGTGCTGCCAGGCATGCCCTGCTCAGCCACTCCGCACAGGGACTGCTGTGTCCATGCAGTGCGGTGCTGATTTGGTACGGGCACAGGGCACTCGGAGTCGGGGGGGGAAGAGGCAAAGTGCTGCTTCCAGGCTCTGTGCGTTCTGGGTGGTTTTCACACGTTGGGGGGTGCCTGCTGGCGCTGTGTGAGACTCTGAGACAAACTCCCATTGTTCCTCCTGCTGCATCCCATCATTCATCTGGTTCCCAGGAGCCCAGGCCATGTTCAAACAGCTGCAAGCAGCACACAGGAGTCTCTGCTGGGCGCTGGGATACTGACCCCTGCCAATCCTGCAGCTGGGTGCCGTTGGGTGGGATTGTCGATCACCATGACGGTGCCACCCCAGACAGCTACCCCCAGGGGAGACACATGCACCTAGGCAGATGCTCCTTGATGTATTCCTAGACCAGCTGCAGTTGATGGAGCAATGTTTCTTGGCCTGGGCGACAAGCAAGTACTGGCTTGGCAGGCTCATGGAGCAGAACTGGGATGAGCAGCAGAGGCAGGTGGGAGGTGTTCATGGGGCAGAACCGGGATGAGCAGCAGGGGCAGGTGGTGGGATTATGGGGCAGGGCTGGGATGAGCAGCAGGGGCGGGTGGGGGGCTCACGGGGCAGAGCTGGGATGAGCAGCAGGGGCGGGTGGGGGGCTCACGGGGCAGAGCTGGGATGAGCAGCGGGGCGGGTGGGGGGCTCATGGGGCAGAGCTGGGATGAGCAGCAGGGGCAGCTCAGGGGGCTCATGGGGCAGAGCTGGGATGAGCAGCAGGGGCGGGTGGGGGGATTATGGGGCAGAGCTGGGATGAGCAGCAGGGGCGGGTGGGGGGATTATGGGGCAGAGCCGGGATGAGCAGCAGGGGCAGCTGTGGGGGCTCATGGGGCAGAGCCGAGATGGGCAGCTGCGGGGGCTCATGGGGCAGAGCCGGGATGAGCAGCAGGGGTGGGTGGGGGAAGTTCATGGGGCACAGCTGGGATGAGCGGCAGGGGCTGCAGAAAGCCACTGCCCTGCATGGCTGTGCTGTCCCCGCCCCCGCCCGCCAGAGCTGCAGCTCCAGGTATCAACACAAGGGTCCTCCTCTGAGGGGATGCGCATGGCTGTTACCGTGACGAAGCCCCAGCTCCTAGTTGCTCCCGGTCAGTAGCCAACTGCTTTGATGTTGGTGAAACAGGTATCGGTGCTGCTAGCAGGGAGCGTGGGCTGCTGCCCAAGCAGTGCACAGGAGGGTGGCAGCTGTGAGCTCTTGGGGTTCCCAACATGTGTAGGGGAGTGACACAGACCTGCCCAGGCGGGTATATTACCCCTGGATCTAGCCGTGTTTTCAGTGTGTCACTGAAGGGGCTGGGTGGGGTCTCTGCCGAAAGCTGCAACAATTTTAGAGCTAGGTAACGTAGAATATCTCCCCCATCGACCCCGGGTCGAAAGGACACCGGTCTCTCACTGTGTAAGAGGAGACAAAGAGCACAAGGCGTTATCCACTGAGGTGACTCTGCCAGCGAGAGCCATCTCAGGAGCGCTGGCTCCCAGCCTCCTCACAGACACGAGCTGTTTAGAACTGGTTGGGCTGAGAAATCCCGGAGCAGACAGGAAAGGAACTTGTTAATAAGAGGAGGCGCTAGTTTGCGTCTTATGTTTTTCTTTTACTTGGAGCCTGATTTGTCCAGATCTTTTCCTCCCCTTTATTTTGAATCTGCACTTCGAACTCTCTTAAGCAAAGTCACTAGAGAGATGTCTGAGTGCCTCATGCTGAGGAGATGTTGAACTGAGCGGAAGCTGATGAAGTGGGGTGCGCTGCTTCTGTGGAGGCAGCGGGTCAGTGTACCTTGCGGGCGCCCAGAAGAAGGGGGACTGGCCATGCGAGTGTAACAGAGCAGGGGGGTGTACATTGCTAGCCTGCAGAGAGAAAGAGGGCGGCTCACAGAGCCTGGAGTGAAGTGCCTGTGTTGCCTGCAGCCATTGGCTGGGGAGAGTTTCCTTGTGGGGGCACAGACGGGCTCCCTCCTGCTGTGAGTAGATGGTAGCAGTTCACCTCAGATCTGAGGTAACTCTGACAAGTGTCACACGGGGCCATTGCTGGGACCCAGATGCCTGTTATTTTCTCCCCCTCCAGGCTTTCGAGTTCATCTACAGAAAGGGGTGTTGGTCCATGTCCTACCAGGCGTGGCTGGTCGCCTGGGCAGGGTCATTAACATGCATTTGGCCCCTGATGCCAGGATCTCAGAAACTCACCTACTTCATGCCATGAAAAAGGGCAATGGACATTCCCATGGACGTTAATGGTGTCATGGTTCCAGCTGTGGTCGCTTCCCCGGGTTAGGGCCCCTCATGTGGCCAGGAGAAGGCGCCGTGAAGGGACCTGCAGAGCTGCAGAATTGCTGGCGAGGGAGAGGTGTCGGGAAGCCTGAAAGGAAGGTGGAGGTGTCTCGTCACAGCTGGAGACCTCCGAGAGATCTGCCTTGTGTGACTGGTGCTGGGTGTGTCCCTCCCAATGCTGCCCCGCTGGCAGTGGCAGCATCCCCTTCGGACTGGCGAGGGACGGGTGCTCAGCCGAGACTGAAGGATGAGGTACAGCAGGAGGAATGATGGTAGTTTGACCCTGAGTCCCACAGGCACGGGCCACTGCTGGCTGGGGTTGGAGGTGGATGGACCCTCCTGCTCCTTCTGAACAGCCAGAAGACGGGCCGCCAGACCCCTGGGAACTAGGGTCAGGGAGGCTTATAGTTTGAAAGCAGGGTTCAGGAGAGGCCAGTGAGTGCGTGACCCCCTATGGACGGTGCTCATAGCATGCTGGGCCTGCGCGTCAGTGTGTATTCCAGCCCTCCTCGCTGCACTGCAGTCAGGTGGCTTCCTAGCCCCACACAGATTGGGAACGTTTGAACTGCTCCTGGGAGGGGAAATTGTTTTGTGCTAGTGCCGGCGAGATGCAGCGGGGGTTCAAGGATGGGACCTGGAGGGGAAATTCTCTTCTTGGCAAGCACCCCAGCATATGTTCCTCCAGGGAAGCGCCATCTGTTCGCGCTCTCTGTTTCCAAAGCATCGGCCCTTGTTTTTCAGTAAATGGGACCGTGTGCCAATACAGGCAGCGACTAGGGTTTCTCGAGTGATCTCGTTTGCGCAGATCGCCCTTGAGGTTCAGGCGGCGTGGGCACCTCTTGAGTGGATCCATGTGGCTGCAGGCTGGAAGAGCAGCGTAGTCAACTATTTCACTGGGTCAGATCCAAACAAGGCCCAGTGCCGTGCAGAGAACCAGCGCTCTCCTGGTGCTCTCGTGACGCCTCCTGCGCCGTTGGCGTGACTGAGGCCTGGTCTACACTACCCGCCTGAATCGGCGGGTAGAAATCGACCTCTCGGGGATCGATTTATCGCGTCCCGTCAGGACGCGACAATCGATCCCCGAATCGACGCTCTTACTCCACCAGCGAAGGTGGGAGTAAGAGCCGTCGACGGGAAGCCGCGGAGGTCAATTTTGCCGCCGTCCTCACAGCGGGGTAAGTCGGCTGCGATACGTCGAATTCAGCTACGCTATTCGCGTAGCTGAATTTGCGTATCGTAAATCGACCCCCCCCTGTAGTGTAGATGTAGCCTGATGCTCTGGCAAAAAGGAGGAAGAGAATTTGCTCTGTTCAGCCAATGGCTGGGAGCGTGCAGTCTTCAGAGCAGCAACATGGGGGTGTTTGGGTTGTAATTGTCCTTGTGGCGTTGGATGGGGGGGCTCTGTCTGCCTCGTGTGGTTGTGGGAGTGACCGGGGTGCCTGGTACCCGCTGTGCTTTGTTTACCTGGCTTGTTTGGGGGGCTGGGGCCAGATCAGAGAGCCCTGTGTCCTCCAGCAAACGGGTCTGTCTGGGTCACGTCCAGTGTCCTTTCTGGCACATCTCTGTTCGCCCCTGCCTGGCCCTCCACCTTGGTCCCGCGTCCATCTGTCGCTCGTGCCTGTCTGGCCCCGTGATCTCTTTCCTCTGGTCTTCTGCCCTCTTTGCCATTTGCTGGGATTGTTCACTGCTTCGCTGCCTTCCCTGCTCCAGGAACTGGCCAATGGGAGTGCAGAGCCAGTGCTCGGGGCGGGGACAGCCTTGTGGCTCCCCCACCTACGAGCTGGACCTGCTGGCCACATCCGGGTTGCAGCGCGGAGCCAAAGCCAGAGGTAGGGACTAGCCTGCCTTAGCGCCACAGCACCGCCAACCGGACTCTTAACAGCCCAGTGGGAGGTGCTGTTTGGAGCCGCCAGGGTCCCTTTTCGACCGGGTGTTCCGGTCGAAAACCAGACACCCGATCACCCTACCTGCATCCCAATGTCACAGTCAGCAGTGACTCTCAGCCAGTGTTGTAAAACAGAAGGTTTATTAGTCAACGGGAACATAGCGTAGAACAGATCTTGTTAGCACAGAAATCAGAAACATTCAGTAAAGTCCATCTTGGGGGGGCCCAGAGCCCTGGGCTCGCCCCCCCCCAGTCCCAAACCAGGAGACTGACCAGTTTCCCCCAGCCCAACCTCAGTCATGCCCAGCTTCCCTGCCTCCAGCCTTTGTCTCTTTCCAGGGCAACTAGGTCACCTGGTCTTTTTGTTCTCCAACACCTTCGGCTGGCTCCTTGCAGAGGAGGGGGCCCGGCCATCAGTTGCTGGGATACAGAGTGTTGGCCATTCTCTGTGCCCAGGCAGCCAGTCAGCAAGCACACCTGCCCTCTCGGGGTCTCTGCAACGATCACACACCCTTATCCCACCACAGATACTTGAGTAATACATAGGGGAAACTGAGGCACACATAGTATTCAGAGAAAACATTAAGAACATTCCCACTTCGTCCCAGGGCCCCATGGACTGATACGCTGCACTGTGATGTACCAGGATTGTGCTGCAATGAGGGAGACCCCCGTTCCACACGCAGCCCTGGTTGTTATGCTTATAAGAAGCACACGGAATCTTTTTAAAAAGGGGATACGGCAATACGCCGCGACTGACGTCTTATGTTCTCACTCCCTTCTTCTTGCGATTAGGCCCATTTGCTCAGCTGGCCTCTCTTATTTACTCACATCCTTGCATACCTCACTCCTACAAAGAACAACTATATATCCGTCTACTAAGCAATTAGAGGAAACAGCACAGAGACTGTTGAATAATTTTCTAACAAGCAGCCCTGTAACGGAGCATCATGATTTTGAAACAAATCTATCTCATTTACTACTTTAATTCATAAGACAAATTACTACTAACTTAATAAATCAGGGCAACGTTGTCAGCGATTTTTATTGGGGATGCTTTGGCTAACGTGGTCAGTCAGCGCTGCCTGGTGACGTGGGGCAAACTCGACTGTTGCCTTTGCCCGCAGTGCTCGGTGGCGAACGGGGGGAGGGAGCTGTATTCGGGGCGCTGGCTGGCTGGAGATGGAGACAGCTGCTCTGTGTTCATTTGGTCCCTCTCACCTGTATGCACAGGCCTTTTCTCGCCTGCTGCCCCTACCCAGCCTGTCTCCTGCAGCCCAGACACACTCCTGGTTCCACTGGGGTGAACTCACTCTGGCATCTGCAAGCGCACTGGGGACATAGGCCCCTCTCCTCCTCCCTGGCAGAGCTCTGCCCCTTGGCACTGTGCTGAGCAGCCTGGGCTGGGGGCCTGCTTGGCACTGTTTGCCCCTGGGTCACTGTGCCCCAGATGCCCTGGGGCATCTACACGGGGACCTTTGCTCTGGAGTCTGGGACCTTGTAGCTTTGTTGACAGGTCCAGAATTGCCTCCCTGTTTGAACCTGCAGCCGCTCCTGGGCCTGGCACGGGGTAGGGGAAAGCAGAAGTGCACTTTGCTTGGCACGGCTATGCCTGCCCGCCCCGCGGCTGCCCACGCTCCATAGTGGGTGCACGTGCCACCTCTGAGCTCAGAGAGAGCACTAGAGCCAAGGGGCAGGGGCCACAAGTGTATTTCAAATCCCTGGTAGCCAGCGTTTGCCCTGCGCCGTGGGGAGACCTGAAGCTTGAGCTGTGCCCCTGGCCCTGTTCCCAGCGCCACAGATGGGCGGCACGGTCTGACATGAACGTGTCATTCTGCACAGAGTGACACCAGGGCTGTCCCATGCTTCCGCCTGGAAAGCCAGGTGTCGATTCACTGACACTGGTGAAGGCTGGGCATCCCCAGGGGATTGCTCGCTGGGTAATAGATCCCTGTCACACTAACTTGATATCTTTTTTTGATAAGATCATTAGTTTGGTTGATGAAGGTGCCGGTGTTGACGTTAACATGCTTAGACTGCCGTAAGGCGTTTGACTTGACACCACACCACCTTTGGATTAGAAAGCTATAAAATAACATTGCACACATTGAATTTAATTAAAAGCTGGCCAACTGATAGGTCTGAAAATGTAACTGTAAACGGGGAATCATCATCAGTTGGGTGTGTTTCTAGTAGGGGATTGGTCCTTGGCCCTACACTATTTATCATCGTTATCAATAACCTGGAAGAAAACATAAAATCACTGCTGGGATCCTGTGTCTAGTTCTTGTGCCCACAATTCAAGGATGTTGATAAATTGGAGAGGGGTTAGAGAAGAGCCGGGAGAATGATTACAGGATTAGAAACCTGCCTTGTGGTGATAGATGGAAGGAGCTCAATCTGATTAGCTTAGCCAAGAGACGGTTAAGGGGTGACTTGATCACAGTCTATAAGTACCTACATGGGGAACAAATATTTAATAGTGGGCTCTTCAATCTAGCAGAGAAAGGTCTAACACCATCCAATGGCTGGAAGTTGAAGCTAGACAAGTTCAGAATGAAAATAAGGTGTAAATTTTTATCAGTGAGAATCATTAACCAAGGGTCGTGGTAGATTCTCCATCATTGTCAATTTTTCAATCGAGACTGGATGTTCTTCTACGAGATCTGCCCTAGGAACTATGATGGGGCAGGTCTCTGGCCTGTGCTATATAGGAGGTCAGACTAGATGATCACAATGGTCCCTTCTGGCCTTAGAATCTATGGGGAAAAAACCCTGAATCTTCTTCCAGGGCCAGTCATTCCTCTCTACGGTTCCTGGCTTCTCTGGACGGTGTGTGCAGGGTTCTTTGCCTTGCACGCTGGGGATTATGGGAAGCAGGGTTGGGGCATGGGAACTCTGGGATCAGGAGCTGGGATGTGGGTCACAGGGACATTCAGGCACCCAGGCACGTCACAGGTAACTCCCTTATGTGCTGGCAGGTTCTGAGACTCGGTCTTGTTTAGCGAAATGTCTCCAACGCCCCAGAGTGCCTCTCATGCCATCTGGGTCTCTGTCTCTGTCTCCAGCCCCAACCCTGGCACTGCAGGTGTCAGCCCTGGCCCAGCGTGGAGGGGGCTTGGCAAGCTGTGACTGCAGCCGGTGGTAGAGCCCTGTGCCATGCGGGGCGGGGCACTCAGCCCTTCAGTGACATGGTCAGGGCTTGGAAAGGAGCTCATGGTGTTCTCCTTTCTCCCTCCTGCCAGAGATCCGCCTGAAGGGCTCCCTCGAGGCCCCTGGCCAGCCGCTGCCCCTGTACGACACACCCTATGAGCCGGTGCCCAATGGGCTACCCCCAGACAGCGAGCGCCCATCCTTTGCCCGGCCCCGGGAGTCTCGGCTGCCCCAGGATGATGAGCGCCCACCCGAGGAGTACGACCAGCCCTGGGAGTGGAAGAAGGAGCGCATCTCCAAGGCCTTTGCAGGTGAGGGTGGCAGGGGCAGGGCCCTGGCATGGGGCTTAGCTGCCCTGGGCGGGGCAGGGGCCCTACACTGGAAAGGCCTCACCCTGCCAGTACCCCCCTGGGTCTCATGCTCCAGGAACCCCATCCCTAGGGGCTCCCCGTGGCCTCCCCATCTGTGTGGCATGGGGCAGTTCCAGCCTAGCCTGCCCTGCCCCTGGGCTCACATGCACACTCATTGCCTTCTGCTGCCTGACTCAGTGTCCAGGCTTCCTGGTGAGGCTCTGAGCCCTCCAGCGGTGGGGCATGGGCATCCGTGCCACTCGCATGGGAATCCTGGACTTGGGCCCTGGCAAGGAAACTTTTTGGCAGTCTCCGTGGTGAAGCTGCCTGTCTGCTCTGGGCCTCCCTGGGAACCAACTCCTGCATGTTCCGCCTGGCTGATCATGGACCCCAGAGTTTCAGCCCCTGGTGCGGGGGCAGGTGGCAGATCCCTTGGGCCCTGCTGGCTGCCATGTTATTGTTCCCTTCTTCCCTGCATAGTGCTACTGCCCCAAGGGCAGGACCGCCACAGTTCCCCCTCCTGGGCTTCCCTGCCCTGGAGCCGCTGCCCTGGGCTGTCTCTGGGCCTTTGGTTTGGGAGTCCCAGCTCCCCCCCCCCCCCATTTATCTCCCTGCTGGGGATTGATTGCATTTGGGCTGGCTAATGGGGAAAACCATGCAGCGCATTAGCGCCCGGCTCCCCCAGCAGCGCTCACTAATTGCCCGGCTCTTATCTTAGCTGCAGCTGTGCCAGGGCGTGTGAGTGAGTGGGGACCAAGGCTGCATGGGCCTGGGCACCCTTCTCTGCCGCGGGGTGCCAGCGGCATCGGGCATGAGCCAGGGTTTGGGCTCAGCACCAGCCACACTGATTCTTGCACTCGGCTTTGCTGGAAACTCCCCAGCTTCCCAGGGTTTGCCTGAAAACCCCATCCCCTTCTCTCTGGGTCCACACAGCCTGTCTCCCTGGCAGACACCCACTCTTTCACCAGGCCTTGGTGAGGCAGTGGGGCGACGCCCTCCCCTTGGCACTGGGCCTGCACCCGTCCCACTCCCCATAGCATGGGCAGAACAGCTGCATGCCCTGCCCTGGAGCTCCTGGCTCCTGCTTGGGGTGGGAATCTGCTCTGCTGGTGCCCAGCAATCCCAGCCCATAGCCCTCTGCTGTCACAGCTCTGGGCTCTCCCTCTACCCCCCAGCTCTGCCGGGGTGGTCTCAAAGCCCTGTCTCGCCATCTTTCCATCAGGCAGCATGCGTCCGTGGGGCAGGGCCCAACCTCACCGAGCTGGTGCTAGTGCTTAATGAATCAATCCTGGCATCATGTGGCCAGCAGTGAAGCATCCCACAGGCAGTGTCTGAGTGGCCATTGTTAGGCACCAGAGTTAACATGCTGTCAAGGCAAGGATCTCACTCCTCAGGCAGGTGCTTTGTTATAGGTATTGTTAAGAGGGGCACAGGGGGTTGAGTCCCACAAGTAGGGGGAGGGGAAGGCTGGCCCCCTATTGAGAATATAACCTAGTGCTTGTCCTGCCCAATCAAACACCCCAAATCAGGCGCTTCCTGCCTGGCTTTGCAAGCACCTCTCCCTGTGCACCGTGTTGGGGCGGGGGACATGGGGCCTCTCCCTTCCGACCAGCCGGCCATGGCAGTGGAGCTGGATGGGGCCTCTATGTCCCTTGCTCCTCATGCCAGTTGCAGCCAAGGGGCTGGGCGAGTGCCCTCCACCGCTCCCCGCAGTCCTGTCGACCCAGGGGCAGGAGGGAGCTGGGCCCCACTTGCCTGTACACCCATGCCCCAGTGTCCTGGACAGTGCCCCCCAAGGAAAACCCCCTGCAGAGATGTCAGTAGAAGGGGTGGGGCAGTTTCCCCTGTGCCCAGGCTGTGCAGGGGCTGGCATCCTGGGCATGGGCTGGCTTGCTGCTGTCCCTGATTATCTGGAGGAGCGATTTGGGGCTGGCATGGCACATTGTAACAGCAGCCTGGGGTGGCAGGAGGGGATTGGTCCCGTACTATGCAGTAGCTGCTGTGGCACATCCCCCGGGGCTCTGCTCGCTCAGTTGAGCTCAGTGTGTGTGATAATGCTTGCTCTGTGCTCACTCCCTTAGCACCAGGCTCTGCACCCCCGAGGAGCTGAGGGCTCGGCACTAACCCCGAGCCATCCCATGGGCATGGCCACATTTCCTGGGCCACTGCACTGTCCCCGGAGGGGGGGCACCATTTGGGGCTGGGGTGCCGCCAATCCTGCTGCCCACTCTGCTGGCCCACAGCAGCCATGCACCAACCGTGAGCACCACAGCACAATCCCCCTTGGCCATCTGGGAGCGCTGGGGTAGGAAGAACCTGGGAAGAGGGGAGGCCAGCCGGGAGATTGAGGAGAGGGGGACATGGCCATGCTCTGAGATAGGATTCAAGAGGTGCTGAGATGGAATTGGGCAGTACTGGCCAAGGGGAGGGAGCCCAGGGAGTCAGGTGCCCCCCGCCTAGGGTGACCAGATGTCCCGATTTTATAGGGACAGTCCCGATTTTGGGGGCTTTTTCTTATATAGGCACCTATTACCCCCCACCCCTTGTCCCGATTTTTTACACTTGCTATCTGGTCACCCTACCCCTGCCTCCCCAGCACGGAGTTAGGGGCCAGTGGCCAGCCTGGGCTGCAGGCGGGAGGGGCAGACAGGAGTGCTCCAGGGGCTGGCTGCGTTGGGAGCTGCTGAGCTGTGGAGGGGGCAGGGCCCTAGCAGAGGGAGCATGGTAGGAATGCGGATGGGCGCCAGCCAGGTGGGAGGAGGGGTGGGCTTGTGGGAGTCTGTGCTGAGCTCCGGAAGAGGCCACAAGGCTGCCATGGAAGATGAGGTGATTGGGAGGGGTGGGTGCAGCGCAGGGGGCGATGCGTCTGTCCAGAATGGGATTTAGGGTCTGGGTGTCCCCTGCTCTCTGGCAAGAGCCCAGGTGGATGGGGGGCTCAGCCAGGGACACTGAGTCTGGGTGGCCAGACGCTCCTGCCCAGGATCCACAGTGCTGCGAGAGCCAGATGTGTGGTGTACTGGGACGCCAACGATCTGTCCCTTACTCTTCCCTTGCCTGGGCAGCCCCCCTGCCCTGGTCTGTAACGGGGCAGCTGCTGCCAGGCTGTGGGTGCAGCAGGGCAGTTTGCTGAGGACTCTCAGGTGTGTGTAGCGCCGCCCTAGCGACTGCACGGGCCCCGGCCCCTCGGCGCAGCAGGAAGATCCAGGTATCTCCCGTGACTCCCATTGTGACTCCACCCTGCTCCATCTGGGCATGCCCTGCACACTGGTTTGCAGCCTTGACCAGCCTGGGAGTGCCAGCCTGAAGAGAGGAGCTGGAAGCCAAGTGTGGGGCAGGGCATGTGAGGACTCAGAATGGCCATGTGGCTGTCTCCCCCAACCCTCCTCTCTCCCCACACCACTTCTTGCCCACCTCCTCTGGACCCTGGGTGCCAGGACAACTCCAGCCAGCTCATGCGTGCTCTTTCTCTCTCTCTCTCTCTCTCTCTGCTTCCTCTGTCCAGTTGAGATCAAAGTGATCAAAGACTTGCCATGGCCTCCCCCCGTGGGACAGCTTGACAGCGGTGCAAGCCCCCCCGACAGCGAGGCCCACGCCCCTGTGCACCCCGGCCAGCCCCAGCACAGCCATGAAGACACCAACGGTGGGTCGCCCTCAACGGTGCCCAGGGCCACGCACTCCCACAACCAGGGGTGGGGGGAAGGGGGGTGGCTGGGAAGCTCCAGCCAGTGCAGCGCATGGGCCCTGCCCCACATGGGCAGCTGTGTGGGTTCCCCCCCCCCCACACACACCCATTCGCAGGACGTCCTTAATGGTGCCAGCAAGAGCCGGATATGGAGGCTGAGTTACTGCTCGGCAGCGACCACACGCTGCGGGGGATGGGGGGGACAGTGCCTGACAGGGGCGCACACTGCAGCACAGAGAGTGGCCCCATGCTGCCTGGCACAGACCACAACCCCCAGGAAGCCAGATGCACGGTGCCCATAATGCTGGGTGCATAGTGCAGTCCCAGACCCCAAACCAGACCTGAGTGGCGTCAGGGTGAACATGAGACCCAGAAAGAAGATGGTATGTGGGCGGGAGACACAGCGCCTGGGGGAGGGTCACAGCCAGGGGGACGCAGCGCCCGGGGGAGGGGCAGAGGCACGGCTAGGGGGACGCAGCGCCCGGGGGAGGGGCGGGATCCCGGCCAGGGGGACGCAGCGCCCGGGGGAGGGGCGGGATCACGGCCAGGTGGACACAGCGCCCGGGGGAGGGGCAGGGTCATTGTGACAGCTGGGTGTGTACGCGCTGGGGAGGGCCCCTGGGGCTCTGGCCCGTGTTCAGGGCAGACAGGCCTGGCTGTCCTACTGACTGGGTAACTCTGATGCCCCCAGCCAATGAGGGGCAACCCCGTTGTGCCTGGCGCTGCTGAGCCTGTGCCAGGAAGGAGGGAGAGACCAAAGGAAGGTCTGGTACAGAAAGGTGCCAGAGCCGTCCTCCCCAGGTGGGCCGCCCTGCTGCAATGGGAGGATCAGGGCTGGGACTGAGCCTCACAGTCCCACTACCTGGGACTCTGCAAGCCGGGCAGCGTCCAACGCCGGCTGTAGTGCTCATAACCCAGCATGCTGGGAGCACCTGCTGCTGCAGCAAGACGTGCCCCAAACGCCCCTGGACGTGCCCAGCGCTCTGGTCTGAGACAGGCAGCCGGCACTGACACTGATCAAACCAAGCTGCTTCCTTGGCCTGCTGGGGCCCTGTCCGAATCCCCCAGAATGCACTGTTCTGGTAGCTGTGCTGGGAACAGAGGGCATGGCAGTGGAGATGGATTAGGACAGCTTGAGCGTGGCTGAAGGGCCCTGCCATGAATTAGTCGGGCTGGTGCAGAGTGAACCCTGGTCACGCTTGGCAGTGTGGACAGGGGCAGTGTTTGTCCAATTCCCCAGAAGAAAGGTAGGAAGTGGGGGTTAGTTCCTGCAGGGGGGTGTGGGGAATCTGCCGTGCTGCGCTGGAGGATGGCACTGATGGAGCAGGCTTCCCAAGCCCCACTCCGAGTGGTGGTGGAGGAGGCTGATCCTGTGAGCAGTCCCGCTCCCTGTGGCTCTGTGCCACTGGTGGGGCTGCCAGGACCAGTGTGTCAGGAGAGTACAAAGGGGAATCTTGTCATGGCTAGGTGATCAATAGGGCACCTGTGCAACACTGCTGTGCTGCTGGGTAACGATAATGAACCCTCAGGAGGAGAGGGGAGCAAGAATCATCCTGTGAGGAAATAATGTCCACTAACAGGCCAATTTCTGGGGTGGCTCTAAGCTCATTCCTGCCTCTCGCAGATGCCCAGTGGGGCTGTCAGAAATGTAGGCAAAAAGCTGGCTCTGGGCTGCATGGGGCAGTGGGTGCAGAACAGCAGCTGTTCCCCCCACAAGGGGCATTGTGCTGGCAGGGAAAAGTTGTTATTCTGATTTGTGTTGCCCTAGTGCCCACGAGTGCCAGTCACGGGCTAAGACCCCATTGTGCTATATGCTGTAACCCAGTCTCATGCTTCAGGGTTTCAGCCAGTCGCTACCAGGGGTCAGGAAGGAATATTTTCCCCACATGCACAATTGGCTCCATGTATTCTGAATTTTATTTCACTTTCCTCTGAAGCACCAGAGATTGGCCACAGCTGGAGCTGGGGCACAGGATGGGGTGGACCAGCATTCTGAGGTGGCACTTTCTTAGATGCATGGGCAGCGGGTCTTGCTCACATGCTCAGGGTGATCAGATTAGGGGTCAGGAAGGAATTTTCCCCCAGGTCAGATTGGCAGAGACTTTGGAGGGGTTTTGCCCTCCTCTGCAGCATGGGGCGTAGCATCATCTGAGCATATCCCACCTAATCAATTCCCTACCATTGCAGGGGCCTCAGACACTGTTTCGCCTCAGCACTCCTGTTCTCTGCCTGTGGCTCACAACCGTTTAGTCTCCTGAGGACTGAAATGTTTTGATCTAACTATAGTTCTTGGGCTCAGTGCAGGGGTAACTTCCTGTGTGTTATACAGCAGATCAGACTCGACGATCTAAGGTCCCCGCCAGCCTGAGAAGCTGTGAAAGTAGGAAAAAATGGTCCCTACACCGCACAGTTACAGACTAAGACAGGAGATGACAGATTTGTGGATTCATAGCGTTTAAGGCCAGAAGGGACCATTCGATAGCTAGACTGACCTGCTATGTAACACCAGCCAGTACATTTCCCCCTGTATTGAACCCCATAACTTGTGTTGGGCTAAACCATCTCCCAGAGGCCCCAGACCAGATCTGGAGGCCTCAAGAGACAGATGCCAACATTCCTGTGCTAGTTTGTTCCAGTGGCTACTCACTCTCCTGTTAGCAATCTGTGCCTGATTTCTGCTCTGAATTGGTCTGGTAGCTTCCAGCCATTGGTTCTTGTTCTGCCTTTGTCTGCTAGATTCTAGAGCCCTTTAGTATCCAGTCTTTTCTCCCCAGGAAGGTACTTATACACCATAATCAAGTCACCTCTCAATCTTCTTTTTGATAAGAAGATTGGGATCTTTAAGTCTCTCCTTGAACAGCATTTTCTCCATCCTTCATTACTTTTGTGGCTCTTTTCTGTACTCTCTCCAGTTTTTCAAAATCCTTTTTCAAATGTGGGCACTAGAACTGGATGCTGTATTCCAGTGTCTGTCTCACTAATGCTGCGTACAGAGGTAAAAATCACTGCCCTACTCCTGCTCACTACTCCCCTGTTTATACATCCCAGGATCTCATTAGCTCTTTTTGCCACAGCATCACACTTGGAGCTCACGTTCAGTTATTGTCCACTATGACCCCTAAATCCTTTCCAGGATCACTGCTTTCTAGGATGTAGTCCCCCATTCTGTAGGCATGGCCTGCACTCATTGTTCTTTGATATATAACTTTCATTTGGCAGTATTAACCATTCCATAGTAACCTGGCTCATCCTGCTTGCCATTTTTGAATATTGGCACAACATTAGCACTCTTCTAGTTTTCTGGAATTTCCCCAGTATTCCAAAATTTATTAAAAATTAACATCAGCTGGCCAGAGATCCTCTCAATCAGCTGTTTTGGAACTCTGCGGTTCAAGTGATCCAGACCTGCTAATTTAATAATGTTTATCCCTAGTAGAATCATAGAACTGGAAGGGACATCAAGAGGTCTTCTAATCCAGTCCCCTGCACTCAAGGCAGGACTACATAGATATTATCTAACATCCTCCTTGGTTACTAATGGACTAGAAAGTATTTGGTCATTCTGCTTCTTTCCAAATAGAGAGAGCAGCAATATTTCTTGAACGCTTCTGCCTTTTCTGTCTCATTATAAAGAATGTTCCCATATCTAGCTAACAATGGGCCCGTACCAGTGCTAGGATTTCATTGTTGCTAGTATAGTTTAAAAACTTATTGTCCTTACCCCTGCCAGCCATGGATTTTTCCCTAATGCCCTTAGCTTCAATTATTAATTTTCTGCCGTTGCTGAATTCTAATTGATATGGGTTTCATTTCCCCCTTTTTCCCACTTATATCTTACTTTGGATACCAACAGACCAATGAGGGAGCACAAGGAAACAGTGTATTAGGCAGCATGATGGGCAGTGAGCTCAGCACACCATGGCCTGCCTGTTGTCTAGTTTTTTGTAGGCATCATGACAAAGGAGAGTTTTCAGGAGGGGATGTTTATGGGGAGCTACTCTGACAGCCAGACTAGTGGGAGTCTGTGTCACCCCTGCCCTGCACCCTGGGGTGCCTTGAAATGCCTTGCTGAAGTGGCTTCCACCTGGGCCACTCACAAACAGCCTTTCAGCGTGCAAGCCACACCCTGAGTGTCTGTGTGTAATTGCAACACAGTACACCCCCAGACCTGGATTTCCCCCCAGAAATGTATGTCTTTTATTGCCCAGTCTTCTGCTGGACGGTACACATATTTCAAGTCTGTTTAAGGGAATAATATACCAGTTTATTATTTTAAATAGAGTTACCCAGACACTTCAGTTTAAACACACTGGGTTAGATAAAACAGTAAAACAAGTTTGTTAACTACAAAGAGAGATATTTTAAGTGAGGACAAGTATGAGGCACAACAATCAGAAATGGTTACAAGAAAAATAAAGATAAAATGCTTCCTAGGCCCTAACTTAACAAGCTATATTAAATTCAGGCAAAATTTCTCACCACATGCTTCCATCAAGGTTACTGACCAAACTCTTTAGGTCAGAAACCACCTGCCTCCAAGTCCAATGGCTGTTTCCTTTTGTCTTCTCAGATGCAGAGAATGCAATGGGCAGGGAGCGGGAGGGTCTCTTGGGGTGCTAGCCCCCATCTTTTTATAGATTCAGTCCCTCTCTTGAAAAACATTTCCAGCTGGGCACTAGGAGACAAAGAGTCGGTGTGGAAGGATGTTCCCTGCTGTTTCTTTTTCACCTGTTTTGAGCTTCCTTTGTTTTCCCTTCCTGCTTGGTGCCTCTGTTTAAATGCAAATTAAGGCAAACACACACTCCTTGGGCCAAGACAGGCCTGCGTGACCAGTTTGGTGCTGCGTGAGTTTTGATCACACAGGGGAATCTTAGAACATCACATACAATGTTGCCACACACATTTTATTGGGGTGACGCTGACCAGGAAATGATGAGTTTTCAAATGCTACTGTGTGCAAAGATCATTATATTGGTGTGAACACGTGGGTGTAAATCACAAACTCCAAAGAAAGAGGGGCACCAAGCCGCTTGTGTGAAAATGTAACAAGTGGTGCGATGGAGCCTGGCATCATGGATGCGGGAGCTGACATCTTGCTAGAGAGTGAGAGCTACAGGTGGGTGGGTTAGGTCGTGCAGGGCCTTGAAAGTGAAGACCAGTAGCTTATTTTTCATGCGATAGAGACGGGGCATCCTGTGGAGGGATGCAAAGATGGGGATGACACGGTCAAAGCGACGGGCTGGGAAATGATCTTTGTGGGGGCATTGGGAGGGGCAAAGTTGCATGTGGCAAGGCTAGAGGAAAAAATGATCTTGCTGGGAGCAGGCCACGGGACAGGTCCTCCCTCCTCCCAAGCATATCATAACCCAAGGCCCATAAGCTACTGGGACGCTCCCAGCAGCTCTGGCTGCCAGTGAGGAGCAGGCAGCAGGGGCTCCTGGGAGTGCCTGGAGCTGAGATCCTCACTGCCATTGCAGTGCAGAGGGGGACTCAGAGCATGTCCCACCCCCTTGGACATACCCATCCCACTGCACATGGCTCTGCCCTGCCCTCCCCTCCCTCCTACTCATCCTCTGGCTTGCAGCAGAGGGAGCAATGGGCGCTCCCCAGAGAGTTGTGGGTCACAGGCTCCCAGATGGGCATAGGATACAAACCCCATGAGTTTTGGTAGGGTCTCCAGGGGGACCTGTTGTATTGATTTAAATCAGTGGTTCTCAACCTGTTTACCATTGTGGGCCGCATACACAGCTCTCTGTGTGTTACGTGGGCCACAGCCACACTATATATATATATATATATATATATATATATATATATATATATATATATATATATATATATATATATATATATATATATATATACACTACGTGTATGGCCCCGAGGATGTCACATAGGCCGCAGCTGTGTGCTGATTGGGCCACAAGCAGCCCGTGGGTTGGGAACCACTGATTTAGCTGGAATATATGGGGCAAAGGTATTAACCCAGTCACTGTCCAGCATTAAACAGCATCAAACAAAGTTCAGGGCTTGGAGATAAAGAGACCTCAGCCTACTTCATACCACAGCAAAAGCACCATTAAAAATCCTTTTTATCCTTTTATTAAAGAGACAAAAAAGAAGGAAAAACAGTTAAAGCCTTTGAAATGTAAAGATAATATCTTTGATTGGACCAACTTCTGAAGAAGAGCTCTGTGTACCTTGGAAGCGTGTCTCTTTCACCAGCAGAAGTTGATCCAGTAAAAGGTATTACCTCCCCGTCTTCTCTCTCTCAATATTAAATCAGGCTTTTATTTTAGCATCCCTTGTTCCCTGTCACTGGAGAGAGTTTTTAGCGAGAAACCCCCGTGTCTCGCAGTCTCTTAGATGGTATCAAAGCTGGTAATAACTGTCTTTTTGGGGACGGAGAAGAAGTTAGTTGAGCTGGGCTAGAGCTGTCATTGCTGCTGTGGTTAAAGTCTGATCCTGCTTCCTAGAAGACAGAACAAGAGAAACACACACAAAGGGGGAGAGAAAAGAACAGCAAAGAGAGAAAATGCAGCTTCGGTCTGTGGTTGTGATTTTCACTTGCAGCTTCACTGCTGCAAAAACACAGGCCCAGTGAGCGCTGCTGGAGGGGGCTGTGGGGGGCATGAGCTGTGGGGGGGGGTGTACGTGGCTGGAGGGGGCCGTGGGGGGTGAGCGTGGCTGGAGGGGGCCGTGGGGGGGGAGCGAGGCCGGAGGGGGCCATGGAGCGGGGTGGCCGGGGGAGGGACAGGCTGAGCTGTGATGTTGAGCGTGGCTGGAGGGAGGTGTGGGGGGTGAGTGCAGTTCGAGGGGGCTGTGTGGGGTGAGTGTGGCCAGAGGGGGCTGTGGGGAGGATGAGCCGTGGGCGGTGAGTGCAGCTGGAGGGGGCTGTGTAATTGAACTGTGTTGGGGGAGCTGTCAAGGCTGATTCCCTACTCTGGCACTTCGAGTGCAGAAGGTGGGAGCCCGCAAGAATTCTAAAAATTAATACTGGCCACTCCAGGCTTGTATTAAACTCCCAAGGTTACAGCTTCTCTCTGACCTTGGATGGGTAGATGCTGCCACCACCCAAGTGCAAAAAAACCCTTTTAGAACCCAGGAAGGCGCACTTGGGAATTCCTTCCTGTGGGGTACCCTCAAGCCCTTTCACCCCTCCTCTGGGGAAAAGCTGAGAAAGAAAATAAAGGAAATCAGGTGTTGCCACCAGCTAATTAAACAACATGTGCACAAACCTCTTAGGTAAATTTTATTAAAAACAAAAAAGAAAGAAAATACATTTGGAACTTAGGCTTTTTGCAAACTGCAATGTGGGTGCAGGCGCTGCTGCAGACAGCAGTGTGAAACTAGAGCAAGGGCACGCCTGGCCTGGCACGGGGGACAGCTGCACTGCACCCTCTCGGTGGTGTACTGTGCAGGGCCTGCGTCTCCCCTGTGCCTGCAGGGAGGCTGATAATGGCAGCATGTGCCTCCTCCCCAGACAGAACCCTCTGCAGCACATCTCCATGGGGACTGGCATACATGTGCCCCAGGGCCTGTGTGGGGGTTCATACCCCCAGGCCCGGTGCAGCACTCGGTGTGCAGGGGACGCCCAGCAACGCTGTCCCTACTGGGGCCTGTGAGCCAGGACTGGCAGGCTGGCTCAGTGCCCCAGAATGGCACTGTGGGGAAGCAGGGCAGGGCGGCGGGATGTGGGGGGGAAGCTGGGCAGGGCAGCAGGACGCAGGAGGGGAGCAGCACCCTGGGTGTGCCAGCTGCCCTTTGACCCTGCGTCTGTCTCTGCCAGGCCATTGTGAGGGGCCAGGGCATGGCCACTCGTCACCCAGCAGGGAGGAGAAGACCCGAACTGCGAACAGACACGTGAGTGGGAACCCCAAGACAGAGCCCAGCCCGGCCCTCGGGGAGAGGATCAACCCCACCCTGCCTCTGGAGAGCCAGTGGTGAGTCCTGTACCGGGCAGGGATGCCACCAGCACCCCAACCGGCCCTGCTGCTCCTGTGGGCCTGGCCTCTGGGCAGTGGCCAAGCCATTAATCCGTCATGCTGGCCCCTAGCTCCCCAGGCCACGGGACCATGACTGAGCACAAGGGAACCCTAACAGTGGCCTTCCCGCCATGCTCCCTAACCTTCCCTGCCCCCTGTGTCCAGCCGCCCTGCCATGCTTCCTCCCGCCGCCCTGCCCTGCTCCCCCCTGCGTCCTGCCACCCTGACCTGCTTCCCCCCTGCTTCCCGCAAGCCTGCCCTGCTCCTTTGTCCCGCCACCCTGCCCTGCTCCCCCCAACCCTGCTGCCCTGCCATACTTCCTCCCTGCCCCCTGCCATCCTGTCCTGCTTCCTTCCTGCCCTGCTCCCCCCACGTGTCCCGCTGCCCTGCTCTGCTCCCCCACCACCTCCCACCGTCCTGCCCTGCTCCCTCCCGCCATCCTGCCCTAGTCCCCCGCCACCTCCTGCCATCCTGCCCTGCTCCCCCCGACTCCCGCCGCCCTGCCCCACTCCCCAGCCCGCATCCCGCATCCCTCCGCCCTGCCCCGTTTCCGCCCCACATCCCGCCGCCGTGCCCTGCTCCCCCCACCTCCCGCCGCCATGCCCCATTTCCCACCACCCTGCCCTGCTTCCCCCCCACGTCTTTCCATAGCTCCTTCACTTCCTTTCATGCCCAGCCCCACTCCATGTTCTTCTCTATTCCTGGGAACCACAGCACTCCCCTCCACCCCTCTTCACAGCCTGTCCCCTTCCATGCATCCTTCCCTTCTGCCTCCCTCAGCCTGTTGTGAGACTAGAGAGTCGTGCTGCCAGCCACCCATCCATCCTTCCTGGAGCTCTGCGGCACTGTCCCCAGCCTTTCCCAGTCCGCTGCCCCCCAGCTCTCCTCTCCCTTGCGCAGCTCACTACACAGGCCCTGGGCATCAGCATGCGTAAGAACCCACCAGGGCACTCACTGATATTGCTGCTGCAAGATCCACGCAGAGAACCCCAGTGTTCTGCAGCAAATTGTTCCTGCTCCTTGCTGTGGCTTTGGCTTGCCTGTCATCACCGCATCCCTCCGTGCCTGGGCAGTGCCCCTGAGCCAGCCTCTCTCTCCCCTGACAGCTGGTACCATGGGGCGATCAGCCGGACGGATGCTGAGACCCTGCTGAGGCTGTGCAAGGAGGCCAGTTACCTGGTGCGCAACAGCGAGACCAGCAAGAATGACTTCTCTCTCTCCCTCAAGTGAGTGTGCTTGGCCAGGCCATCAGGCAGGGCCTTCCCCCACTGGAAGTTCTGGAGCAGGGCACGGGTGGGGGATGGGGGACTGCAGGACCAGTGGCTGGCCAGGCTGCTGCTGTGTGTACCAAGCTGTGTCTGTCCCCTGTGCGGGGAAGCAGCAGGCATGGGGCTGCGGGAGGGGAGGGGAGGGGAAGCCAGGCTGTTTCCCTTTCCCGTGATGTTGTCCTTGCCCTTTGCTGGCAGCTGTCCCCAGGGCGGCGCTGTCTCAGAATGGTTGGGTATGTGGAGGCACATGAGAGCAGTGCTGTCAGCACATGGCTCAGTGAGCTCCCAGGAGAGTTGCTGCTTCAGGCCTGCAGGATGGGCCTTTCTGTACGGATACCACCAGCGGCACCTAGTGTCTCAGGCAAGCCAGCAGTCACACCTGCCCTCTGGGGGTCGCTGCAATGATCACACACACTCATCCCACCACCTAAACACTTGAGTAACACATAGGGGAAACTGAGGCATGCACACAGTATTCAGAGAAGACATTAAGAACATTCCCACTTCGTTACACACATGCACACACCCCGGGACACTGCATTCTAGGTTGGGAGTGCTGCTGTTCTGGGGAGTGAAAGAAGCCCCAGAACAGATGGTGGTATGGGTGAAAAGAGTAGGGAGGGAGCAGAGAACAACACGCTCAGTAAAGCAGGAGGCACGAACGAATGAGCGTGTATTGTTATTATTGACATGTACTTCCACATGGAGACACGCACGGACACGCATGCACACACACGCATAGATACATCGATGTGCACGCATAGACAGCTTTTTTAACCATCCCAGGCATCCCTCCCCCGCCTTCCTCAGGCCTTTCAGTTATAACACCCCACCCCTTTAGGCGTCCTCTAGGGCAGTGAGCTCAGCGCTGTGCTGGGTGGAGAGGGAGCCATGCCAGGTGGCTTTTAGAAAAACATCCAGTCTTGACTGAAAAGTTGAAAGTGATGGAGAATCCACCACACCCCTTGGTAAGTTGTTCCGATGGTTAATTATTCTCACTGTTAAAAATTTACCCCTTATTTCCACTCTAACAGCGTTGGGGTCTGGGCAGCGCCTCCTACAAGATAGCCCAGGGCCAAAACAGCTCCCTGGATCTGCCCGCACAGCCACTGTCTTATGGGGCTTGCTGAGTTCCCTTGTGACTGGGCCTGTCACATGCAGCACGCACTCCGTGAATGGGGTGGAGAAAGTGCATGAGGAAGTGTTATTTACCCCTTCACATAACACACAAACCAGGGGTCACCCAATGAAATTAATAGGCAGCAGGGTTAAAACAAAAAAAGGAAGTACTTCTTCACACAATGCACACTCACCCTGTGGACCTCATTGCTAGGGCATGTTGTGAAGCCAAAACTATTACTGGATTCAAAAAAGAACTCAGTAAGTTCATAGAGGCTAGGTCCATCAATGGCTATTAGCCTAGATGATCAGGGATACAAAACCATGCACTAGGTGACTGCTGGATGCTGGGAATGGGAACAGGGGATGGATCATTTGATGATTACCTGTTCTGTTCATTCCCTCTGGGGCACCTGGCATTGGCCACTGTCAGAAGACAGGGCACTGAGCTGGATGGACCATTGGTCTGACCCAGTATGGCCACTCTTATGACAGCTGGCTGTGGTATTTTAACAGCACATCTCGGAAGTGCTCAGTTCCCTCCTTTGCATGCAGCCCAGGGCAGAGTGGCCAGCACATGGTCTGTTGCACTCCTTGGCCTCACAGGAGACTGCGGGGGGTGCTTCCAGAAGTGACTCTCTATCATCAGTCCACCCCAGCATCCCTGCCTGTGGGATGGCTTTGCTGCTTGGATTGGGGTCTCTGGTGCCACCAGCCATGATGGAGTCTGGGCAGAGCGATCTGAAGCACCCAGTGCTGGCTCCCTTGGGGAGGGCTCCCTGCCCAGCCTCACTCCCCATCTAGTACAGCAGGTGCTTTCGCAACCCCATGGCACCATGCAAAGTAGCTCTGGCTCCACAACCTGCCTCCCCTGACCCTTGGCTGCTGTGCCTCGTGCCAGGGAAAGCAGCGGGACTGAGAGTTCTGCCGGGTGGACGGCCGAGAGAACAGAGCGGCGCTGGACCACTCTACCAAAGAGCAAACAAACAAGAGACATTGGAATTGCTCATTTATGAGCATAACTTTGATTTTAGTTGGTATTACTGAGACCTGGTGGGATGAGTCACACAATTGGAATGTTAAAAATCAATGGTTATAACCTATACAAGACGGCTCAAGTGGGCAAAAGGGGAGGGAGAGGGGCACTCTGTCAAAAATGGCTTTATCTGTTTCCGAGTCACTGATAACTTGGAAGAAAATGATCTTAAATGCTTATGAATCAATGTCCTAACAGATAAAGCACAGGATGCGATATTAGTTAGTGTCTGCTACAGACCATCAAATCACACTAGAGAACAGGAGGACCGGCTCCTTATGCACCTGTCTACAATGTGTAGGAATAACACTTGGTGATCATGGGGGACTTCAATTTGAGTGACGAATACTGGAGTTTTCATGGTCCCAATACTAAAACATCCTTGGAATTTCGAAACATTATAGATGACAATTTCTTAACTCAGAAAGTGTTACAGCCAACACGGGGGAATTCTGTATTAAACCTCATCTTGACAATTCAAGAGAAATTGATCACAGAACTAAGACTTAATGGTAGCTTAGGTGTAAATGATCGTGACTTGATCACGTTTATAATGTGCAAGCAAAATAAAGTCCAGATCAGTGATATATATACTTTGGTGCTTTAATAGGGTCAGTTTCACAGAGCTGAAAACAATTATGAGCCAAATCAGCTGGGAGGAAGAATTTAATCAGAAAAATCTGACTGATAATTGGGAATCATTTAAAAACACCTGACTAGATGCTCCAAAAGCCACAATCTCACAATTGAGGAAAGAAGGCTGAACTGGTTAAAAAACCAACCTGGTTTTATTGTAAAATAAAAAATATTTTTACAGCTGCCTATATAAAAAAAAATGGAAGAAAGGAGTAGCTGATCGTAATGAATATAAATCAGAAGTTAGGAATTATAGAAAATTGATAAGGGAAGCCAAGAGACACAAGGAAAAATCTATGGCCAGAAGAGTTAAGGACAATAAGAAAGAGGTTGTTTTAAAACAATATTTGGAAGGAAAAGAATCCTGATAATGGTACTGGTCCATTACTAAATGGAAATGGTAGAATTATCAATAATAATGCAGAAAAGGCTGAGGTGTTCAATAAATATTTATGTTCTGTATCTGGGGAAAAAACATGATATAGTCTCATCATGTGGTGGTGAGAATACTCTTTCCATTCCACTAGTATCTCTGGAGGATGTTAAACAGCAGCTACTAAAGTAAGACATTTTTAAATCAGTAGGTCCAGATACCTTGTAGCCAAGAGTTTGAAAAGAGCCGATTCAGGAGGTTGCTGAACCTTTAATGTTGATTTGCAATAAGTCTTGGAGCATAGGGCAGTAAGCTCATGTTGTGTCAATTATTAAAAAGGGTAAACAGGATGACCCAGGTAATTACAGGTCTGTGAGTCTGAATTGATCCTGGACAAGATAATGGTGCGACTGATACGGGACTCGATAAATAATGAAATAAAGAAGGGTAATGTAATTAATGCAGATCAATATGGGTTTATGGAAAATAGATCCTGTCAAATTAACTTGATGTCTTTGTTTGATGAGATTACAAGTTTGGTTGATAAAGATATTAATGTTGACATTATATATTTAGACTTCCGTGAGACATATGACTTGTTGCCACATAACATTTTGATTTAAAAACTAGAGTGATATAAAATTAACATGGCACATGTTCAATGGATTAAAAACTGGCTAACTGATAGGTCTCAAAATGTAACTGTAAATGGGGAATTATCATTGAGCAGATGTGTTTACAGTGGGGTACCACAGGGATCAGTTCTTGGCCCTATGCTGTTTAACATAGTTATCAATGACCTGGAAGAACACACAAAATCTTCACCGATAAAGTTTGCAGACAAAAATTGGGGGAATGGTAAATAATGAAGAGGACAGGTCACTGATACAGAGTGATTTACATTGCTTGTTAAACTGGGCATCAGCAAATTATGTGTTTTAATACAGCTAAATGTAAATGGATACATCTAGGAACAAAGAATGCAGGCCATACTTACAGGGTGGAGGAGTCTATTCTTGGAAGCAGTGACTCTGAAAAAGATCTGGGGGGTGTGGTGGATAATCAGCAGGACATGAGCTCCCAGTGCGACGCTGTGGCCAAAAGATCCAATGCGATCCTGGGATGTACAAAGCTGGGAACCTTGAGTAAGAGTTGAGAAGCTATTTTACCTCTGTATTTGGCACTGGTGTGATCACTGCTGGCATCCTGCGTGCATTCTGATGCCCACAATTCAAGAAGGTTGTTGATAAATTGGAGAGGGGTTCAGAGAAGAAACATGAGAATAATTAAAGGATTAGAAAACCTGCCTTCTAGTGATAGATGCAAGGATCTCAATCTGTTTATCTTAACAAAGAGAAGGTTAAGGGGTGACTTGATTACAGTCTATAAGTACCTACGTGGGGAACAAATATTTAATAATGGATAGTTCGATCTAGCAGAGAAAGGTCTAACACCATCCAATGGCTGGAAGTTGGTTAGACAAATTCAGACTGGAAATAAGGTGTAAATTTTTAACAGCGAGAGTCATTAACCACTGGAACAACTTATTGAGGGTTGTGGTGGATTTTCCATCACTGGCAATTTTTCAGTCAAGACTGGCTGTTCTCAAAACTCTGCTCTAGGAATTATTTTGGGGCTGGTCTCTGGCCTGTGTGGTACAGGAGGTCAGACTAGATGATCACAATGGTTCTTTTTGGCCTTAGAATCTATGACTGTATGAGCCCTGCAGGGCAGGTGGGGCCAGTGTGGCGATTGAAGCATGACAGAGCTAGGGGGCCTCGTGTGTGAGGCGAGGGGCTCCACATGCAATGTCCATCTCCCTGCGTTGGGCCCCATGCACTGCGCCATTGCAGTACGCTGCAGGGCTAGTGCTGCCAGCTCCTGTGAGATTGCCTGCTTCTGATACAGTCTCAGTGCCCCGAGTCAGGGGAAACTCCCAGCTCCTGCTGAATGGAGGGACACAGGGCCTGAGTATGAGCAAATGGCACCGAGCACAGGCAGCCACGAAAGCCCTGCCAGTGCCAGTTGTGGCCTCCTGAGCCTGAAGCCAATCAGATGATGCAGGGGGCTACCTCTGGTGTTTGCATGGGGCAGCGCAGCTCCCCGGGTCCTGCGAGGGGGGAGTGAATTGGGGTGGGAGCGGAGCTGGTTAGCGTGAGGAAGGCTGCAGCCCTGCCCAGCCCCATCCAATGCTGTGGGATGGTGCCATCATGCAGGCCGGGGTGCAGAATAAAGCCACTCTTCCAAGCTGCGTTGTTCTGTTCTGGTTGTTGCGGGGCCAGGCAGGGGAAGCAGCCCCCCAGAGGGGTTGAACTCCAGGTCACTCCCTCCCTGCTCAGCTGCTTGGAGCATCGGAGCTGGCCACAGTGAGCCCACATGCCAGGAGGACTCTGGTGTCTTTCTGATCTGCTTGCATTGGTGAGTCAGTGTGACTGGCAGCAGCAGGGCCGTGGCGTGCCTGCTGGCAGCGAGCAGCTCTGTGTTGCTAACACTTGTCCCAGAGCTGTTCATTGGAGGGGGAGCAGGGCTCCAGCCATCTCACTGCCCTGTGCGTGCTGCCAGCGGCTCCTGTTCTGAACCCAGCAGCGCTGAGCCCAGGGCTTTTCTCACTGGTGGGGTGGGAAAACGGCCTGGTAACGTGCCACCGATCCCTTGGGCTTCCCTGGAGCATTGCTGCTACTTCAGCTCCTCCTCGCACTGGGCCTGTCTGGACAGCTTGGGACTGGACGGTGACCAAGTGTGGGACATTACCCTAGAGAGGGGCCCAGATCTGCTCCAAGAATGGATTCGGGGCAGGGCTCGGCTAAGATGGTCACAGTGGTGCTCGCTGGCCTTGGAATTGCTGAATCTTGAGCCACCTGGGGCACCCAGCTGCCCTATCGCCGGGCAGGCCCCATGTAGCTCCTCCCAGCAGGCCTCCTTTGGGATCTCTGCAGCGGGATCTCTGCCTGAACGCCCATGTGGTCCGGTCAACACAGGCACGTCACTGCGGGGCTGGGTGCCTCTTCCTCTAGCTCAGTGCCCTGAGCATCAGAAGTGGTCCCCAGCATGTGCCCTGGATGTGTTACCCTTCAACATCTGGCTGTGGCTCCCTACCTGGCCAGTGAAATCCCTTTCCTCCTGCCTGGAGTGTCTACGGCTGTATAGAGACCCCAGTGCTCAGCCCTGGGCAGGATCGAGGTCATGGACTCCCTGGCCGCCTGCTTTCCAGGCTGCACCACTCCTCTCCTCTGGCCTGACTCTTGCCTGGAGCCCTGGGGCATTCAGTGCTTGGATTTCCTTCTCCCCTCTGGCTCTGGGGTCAATGGCAGGCTGGCTGAGCGGGCCCCTAGCTGAGCAGTGAGTCGCTGCAGAGCCTGGTGAGGGGCAGTGGGGCTAGGGAGGGTCTGCTGGCAGTGGGAGAGATGGGAAGTTGCTCTTGTGACCAATTGAATGCCATGGATTCTAGCCCTGACCCCTGGGGCATTCCTCCATGTGACCCCATGCAGGGGCTCACCAGGAATGCTCCCCCTGCTCAGCAGCCAGTGCCGTAGCCCTGCTCTTTGCTCCCTTTGTCAGTCCCCACGGAGGTATCTGGTAGTCATTGTGTGGGATGGCTGCCTGCAGGGCTAATCCATTGCCTTCTGTTCCCCAATCTCCTCCATCAGGAATTAAGCAGGCAGTTTGTATGAGCCATTTGGAATAACCCGTGTGGTTAGCAGGAGCCCATGTTCACACACACACAGGTACCCTGTGCCAGAGGTAGGCATTGGCATCGCTGCCTGCCCATGTCCTGGGGACCCTCTGCACCGTGTTTGCCAGCAGGGATCCAGGCATGGGCAGAGGGTGGTTGGGGTTATGTCTTTGCTGAGCCAGACATTCTGGGCTGGATGCAGGGCTCGCTGGGGACAGTCTCTGGTTGGTTACAATGGTCACTTCTGGCCTTAACATCTAGGAATCCGCAAATCAGCTCCAGCTGCCGTAGGTGTTAGTAGGAGTCTCCCCCATACACCCGGGCTGGAGCTGGGCTCCTCAGATGAGAGTCGTTTCACCCCTACAAGTGGGTTTTGTTGTCTGCCTCTGGGAGCCTCCGAGGGAAGAGGAAGGTCAGCTCTGGAGGGAGGGTGGGCGGCTGAGAACCTGCCCTTTGGAGCCATGTGACCTGGCACAAGTCACTCTGCTGCGCCGGGGTCAGTTTCCCGGTTGGGGGGGCTCCTGGCTATGAGGAGCTATTAGGGCAGGGATTGCTGCTGCCGGCTCCTCTAGGGAGCACCAGCGATTCTGCAGTTACGGCTGTGCTTTGGGCTCCATCGCGGGTAAAGTTCCCATACTCGCCTTTCAGGCTGCTGTTGTCCAGGCTCGGCTCTGAGCAACATTGGTTGGAAGCTGCAGCTGTTGTGAGTTGCAGGAGAGGGGCAAGATACCCCTTTGCAAACTGAGCATCCCCTGCACAGTTCTCGAGCAGAGCTGGGGGGTGAGGGCTGGGACTTAGCACCTTCCACCGCACTGCTGGGCTGCTGCTGGGTATGCTCGGTGTGTTCACACAGGGCTCCTGCTGCACTCCCACTGCCCCGCCACAGCACCAACGGTTTGCAGGAGAGTGGCTTGCCAGGTGCATGGGGCTGGGTTTCCCAGTAGTGCCCAGACAGCTCCCATAATGCTTTGCATGGTCTAAGAACCTGGCTAGGGAGAGTGGCTCTGCTCTGCCCTGCACCGTGGGTGAGTCCCCAGCTGGCAGGCTCTGCTTCTCCACCTCCCTCCTCACAACCCCTGCCCACAAAGGACTGCGGCAGTCCCCAGCTGGCACACAGTCCCTAGGGGCCATGCCTCGCTGGCACAGCTCAGAGCAGCCCCCAGGCTGACTGGAGCTGGGCAGAGAGCAGCCAGCATCAACTGGAGGCACAGCGAATGTGGACAGGCAGTCAGTGCCTGGAGTGCTGTAATGATCCACAGGCAGGCAGAGTAGGGGCTGGGCATTAGTGCTTCCTGCAGGACTGGTGCAGCCCCAGCTGGTGCAGTGCATGGAACGGAGCTGGGCTTCACCTCAGGCCTCTCCTGCCTCCCCTCCCTGGGAGCCACCCACCTCAGCTCAGTCACTGCAGCAGCGCAGCCCCCACCCCGCAATGGCTCAGCTCCTGAGCTTGCAAATGGATTTGAAACCCATTCCACTAATGCAGCCATCAATCCATCGCGGGCACGGCCTCCGGTTGAGTCGCAGCTGCTGCGTGCCGGCGGCATGGGGGAGGGGACTGGCCGCAGCGCAGAGCTGGAGATGGCTCAGCCTAGCCGCTGAGGCTGCTCGTAAGCTATCAATATTTTGCGGTAATGTGCATTCCAGACGCTGCAGACAGGCTATGGCGCTCCTCGGAGACACAAATTAATAGCAACAGGGCCATTAGCCTGTCACTTGGAATCAGCGGCTGTGGCATTATCTTCCCACGCGGCTCAGCCGGCGCTGGGCCCTCGCTGCTCCTGAGGGAGGCTAATGGGATTTTGCACAGGCCTAGGCAAGAAGCGGAGACGTGACAGGACCTGCTTTCTGGGTCAGGCTGAGGCCCAAAGAGAAGAAGCCCCTGCCCAGAACGGGCAAGGTGTTCCTGGCATGCGGGCCTCAGGCTGGCAGTGACAGGCTGCGCGCTCCCCACTCCTACTGGGGGGGTCATGGGCAGCAGGTGACAGAGCTCGCAGAGAGCTCCCTGAATGCTAAGAGAGCATGTGCCCGTCAGCATGCTGTCCCACAGCAAGTCAGGACCCAGCGGTTCTGCCGCTGGGCCATACAACTGCCCGTGGGCCTGCAGAGCCCTTCTCACGGCAGGGAGTGGTGTCTGGCCAGTGCCCAGGGCCTGGTCCTCAGTGGGGCCTCTGGGAGCTACTGTAATCCAATCACCAACAGTGGGGAGGGAGCAGAGGGTTGTGGGAAGGTGCCGGGAGGGCTTAGATTCCCCCCGGGGATCCAGACAAGGGAATTGGCCACTTTCCAAAGTGCTGCTAGCTCTGTGTTCCTGGCAAAGCCCTGCTCCCCAGCACCTGCTGAGGCTGCCTGGCTGCCAGGCTGTGCAGATTCTGCCTGAACCCAAAAGTCCTGTTTGGTGTCATTGGTATACTAAGGCACCCTCGGCTCAGACGGCTGCTCGGCAGGCCTGGCACAAATGAGGAGTGGCCCTTGGACCCAGGACCCTGCTGCAGGGGGCCAGCAAGCAGGAGCTCCCGATAACTGGGATGTTTGTTTTCTGCGTTAGTTTAGTGCTGCGTGGGGGCTGCAGGTGTAGCAGCCAGCCAGGGCTGATGCAGCCTGGTGAGTGGAGCTCAGCAGCCCCCTGATGCTGAGTGCCCCGGCACCCCCTTGCACTACGGTCCCATGCTGGGGGGCAGGGCCAGGTGGCACTAGTGAGCTGTGTGGAGGGCATGCTGTGCTGGTGTGGGCAGAGCAGGGGGGTGGCACTGCACTGCTCTAATCCTGGCTTTGTCTCTTTCTCCCCACAGGAGCAGCCAGGGTTTCATGCACATGAAACTCTCCCGCACCCAGGAGAACAAATACGTGCTGGGCCAGAACAGCCCCCTATTTGACAGTGTGCCCAAGATCATCCACCACTACACCAGCCACAAGTTGCCCATCAAGGGGGCTGAGCACATGTCCCTGCTCTACCCAGTGGCTATCCGAACCCTATAGCCTGCTGTGCAGCAGGGAGGTGCCCAGGGAGCACCCAGCTTGGGCCTGGCATGCGTGCAGCTCTCCCAGGCAGAGCCAAGGAAGGGCTCCGGACAGCTGGCCAAAGTACAGACTCATTGGTACAGCTGGCTCTGGGCCCGGTGCTGGGAGTGGCCGGACCACTAGCTGCACTCTGGCTTCTTGCCAACACGGTATGGCGCTTCCCAAACCCTAGGGGATGCGCCCCTTCTCTGGGACCAGCTTGTGTACATTCCCCATGGAAAGGGCCAGGTCCGACTACCACTGTGTCCACCACCCCCTCGCCGGTCTCCTCCTGCCTGCAGGCCTGGCCCAGGTGGCTCCCACGGTTCCTGTTGCCAGGGCTGGAAAAGAACAGGGGCCTGGGCTTTGGTGGAGTCCCAGGGACCAAGGGGGGAATTGGGAGATAATTTATTGCTAAGGCAGGTAAGTGGCCCCTTTCCGGAGGTGCTGAGGCCCCTGGCAGCGCTGGCCTGCCTACGGTGAGTGTGAAGGAGCTGAGGGGATGTGCCCGCTGTGTATGCCTTGACCTCCCTCAGATATCACAGAGAATTCCTAACACTTTTTTCCACAGCAGGAATAAGAGCAAGGGTGGGGGGTGTTGGGCCTGCTCCTGAGAGCCGGATCGAGCCCGCTGGGCTGCCACTGTGAGACTGTTTCACCATGGAAGAGGTTGTTGGAGGAGGACTGGTCTGTGGAACAGGACAGGTGGCCGGCTGGCACAGCTCACTGCAGAACTGGGTCCATGGGCCCGGGACAATCCGCCACCCTCCTTGGCCAAATGTACACACTGAGTGTGCCGTACCAGCACCCAATAAAGTCATGCAAAGCTGCCAGCCACCCTCCCTGTGAGACGCAGTGCTCGCGTCCACCTGTGCAGCTACAGCTCATGGGGTCTCAAATGATGGGGCTTCCCGGGGAGCTGGGCTGGGAGGGGACACCTGTGAGAAGGTTACTGCCCCTCCCCTGAGGGACACAGCCCGCCCCTCCCCCCTGACATTGTGTGGCAGTCTGTTCCCCCAGTTTGGGGCTGGGGAGAGGGGGGGGAGGATTTATTCCTGCAGCGTCACCTGCCCAAGTGGGAGGCTCCCGGCCCTTCCCTTTGGAGGGTGGCAAGGCCTGGGTCACAGGGCCAGTGCTCAGGCCTGTCTCACCATCAGTGCACACTTGGCCCCGTAGCATCGAGGGTCCTCCCTCCCAGGACCGAGGGCCATGCTCCTCCAGCTGTTCCAGCTGTGGGGATGGAGAGGAGCCAAGGGCTGCTGGCCAGGAGACCCAACTCTGGACAGGAGACGGCCTGGACACCTTGCAGCCTGTCCTCAGTGGGGCTTGAGCAGGAGCAAACTCCAAGCTTGGGATGAGCCAGGCTCCAGCCAGGTCCATGCTGAGGAGCAACCCCCAAGCATGGGGCAGACCAAAAGGTATGTGCATCTGGTGCAGGATTTGCCCTGGTGTGTGCCCAGCCTGGCCTGGGGAGATAGGGCCCAAGCTGCTATGGAAGCACCTGACCGCATCAGCCTGACCTCTGCAGACGCAGCCCCTGGCGGGTTCTCGGGGCTGGAGGTTGGGGGGCTGAGCCCACCCTTTGCAATGACTGACACCTCCTTGCATCTGCTGGCCCAAGGGTCCCACTCCCCCATCCTTTGCAGCACTGTGCCCCCCAGATCCCCCTCAAGATGGGCCTCCCACCCCACATCCAGCCAGGGTCAAGATGGCACAGATGGGGGTGGCTAGGGACAGATAGGGGTGAACTCTGGAGGGACCCCACTCCACTGCAGCCTCTGGGTCTGGGAGATGCAAGGGGGTTTCTGGCCTGTCTCATGGGCAGGGCAGTCCTGGGCTGGCAGATCCCGTGCTGGGCACATCAGGGGTCTCCTGACTGTTGCACTGATTGATGCCAGTCTCCTCACCACTGCAAGCTCGACTGCATGCAAAGTCATGGGCAGTGCAGGGATCTGGGGGGGGGCTGTCTGGTACTGACCCGTCCCCTGCCAGAGCCCTGTGCTGGGGCAGGGGGTTCTCTGCCCACCCCACCCCAATCCTGCAGCCACCCCCCACAGGGCAATGAGTTAGCCCCCACAGTGCTCTCCAGGCTCTTCCTCCCCACCCGACTCGGCTAGTGGCTGTCTGCATAGGAAGCTGGTGAATGGCAATGAAGCTGTCTGGCTGATGGACCGGGCTCCGATAGATACACAGTCAAGATGGGCAGCTTGCTCATCACTGGTACAGCAGGCAGCAAAGCTGATGATTGTTTCTGAACACGAGCATTCATCTAGCTACTGTGCAAGGACCAGGCAGAGGACCAGGGGCACACCCACCTCCATCACCATGAGCCCATAGGGACAGCTGGTCCCTCGTCACCTGGCCTCCCACAGGGCCTGTGTCCTTCTGCACTTACTGTCCAGGAGCAATTAAAGTTTGTGGGACCGAGCATGCACAACTGCCTGTGGAAGCAGCTGGCTCCAAACATTGTAGCCCATGTTACCTGGAGTAAGCTGAGAGATCCCCAAACATGGTCAATGGGGAATTGTCAGCTGGGGTGTTTCTGGTGGTGTGTTCTCAGTCCAGTGCTATTTAATATCTTCATCGAAACACCAACTCATTGCTGACAAAGGGTGCAGCTGACGCCGAGGTTAGTTAGGTGGTAAATAACAGCAAGAACTGGCCAGTTCTACTGAGCCCAGCAAGCTGGACACAAATGTGTCTCAAGAGAGCCAAATGCAAGGTCATCCATCTAGGAACGCCCGCCATCCCTGCAGAATGGGGGCCTGTAGCCCAGACACCAGGGACAATGGAAAAGAGCCATTGTTGCAAACAGCTGAACATGAGCTCCCGCTGCACGGGAGAGCTGGCTGCACTAACAAGGGAATGCTGAACAAGAGCAGGGAGCTGGTGTGCCCTCCAACCAAGGGGTTAGGGAGACCCGTACTGGGAAGGGCTGCTTGGAAAATAAGACTGCTGCTTCACAAAAAACATTGAGGTTTTGTTCTGCATCAGAATTTGTCACAGCAAACTACCCCAGCATGGCCAATAGCCCCGTGAACTCCTCTGAATCAGGCAGAGTAGGGATTTAAACCTGCATCTTCCATACCCCATGCACCACCGGGCTATAGAGCCAAATCTTTCTTGTTGAAGCTGTTCCCTGTGTAAATCACTCTATAGTCATTGGCCACAAGCAAAAGGCAGCAAATGATTCTGCAGCCCAGTACTTGCCTGGGACATGGGAACCCCAGGTTGAAGGCCTTACTCCAAATCAGACAGAGCTGTTGGCTCGTCTGGGGTGTATCTCTAAGGTTTTGCCCACAAATTCCATCCCGGCCCTGAGAAAGTTTGGTTGAAACAGAAAGTTGGCTTTGACGAAGAACGTTTTGATGCTGACCTTCATGCAGCTCCATGCGGCACTTCAAAGAGCACCGGGACAAATTGCTGAGGGAGCCATGGGACTGAGAGGTGGTGGGAAACCAGATTGGACAGTGAGGGACTAATGGAGCGCCAGCTGGTTAGCTCAGCAGAGACATGTACCCACATGGGGAGCGGGGGGAAGCTTTCTAGCAGCTGAGGGCTCTTTAATCTCGCGGCCAGAGCCAGAGTGAGGGCCAGCGGCTGGGAGGTGAAGCTTGATGGACTTGAACAGGAAACAAGGCCCAAATGTTGAACAGGGAGGGGAATTTAGCACTGGAGCAGCTCCCCTAGGGACACTGGGAGTCTCCATCACGTGGGGTCGCTCAGTGAAGACTGGGCCTCTTTTTAGCACTTGAGGGGGATGTAGGAATCCCTGGGAAGAGTCTCTGGCTTGTGCTGGGCATGCCTAGATGGTCACCCTGAGCTTTCTGGCCTTGGTATCTAGGAAAGAAAATGGCAGAGAATCCCAGGCAATGTTCGCGAGCCCCCACCCGCGACCATGCGTTGTGGGGCCATACGGGCATTAGAGAATACAGGCAGCATAGCAACAGCCACGTGAGGAAGCAGCCAACCTCATCCGTGCTCAGAAATCTGGTAGGGACACGGGGCGAGGCAGCTGCAGTTGTTCTGCCTGGGAACGGGCTGTAGTGGGTGAGCAGGGTAAGTGTCCATGTCAAGCGCACTGCGTGGCGGAGTTCTGCTCCATGTCCCATGTGCAGAGTCCTGCTCCAGTGAGAGTGCCATGGGGGAAGACAAGCAGAAATACAAGCGGCAGTCTCAGCCCCCAATGACCCTTGCACAGCCCCAGTCTGGGTGCCCAGCACATGGGGCAGGAGGCAGGACACTGGGACAGAAATGCAAACTCCTTGGCCAGTCAGTCCCTTACCCCCACCCCCCAACCTGGGCCAGTTATCTCTGATTCCCCCCACCACCACCACCACCACCAACATGGGCCAGTTAGTCCCTGATTTCCCCCCTCCCCCTGCCAACATAGGCTAGTCAGTCCCTGATTCTCCCCCCAATCAGGGTCAGTCAGTTACTGACACTCCCTCCACCATCTGGGCAAGTCAGTCACTGACTTGCTGACCCCCACTCCTGCCACACACGCACACACTGGGCCAGGCAGCTGCAGGACCCCCCAGCAAATTTTGCTGAGCTGCCTGGGGTTAGATACACATGGCTGGCCCAGGCTAAGAAGCTGTTTAATTGCCATGTAGATGTTCCCACTTGGGCTGCAGGCCGAGCTCTGGGACCCTCCCACCTCACAGGATCCTAGAACCTGGGCCTGAACGTCTACACTGCAATGAACCAGACCCTTAGCCTGAGCCTGAGTCAGCTGGCACAGGCCAGCCACAAGTTTTGAACTGCAGTGTAGACATACCCTGGGTGTGCAGGGCCATGGGCCAGGCCACAGAATACCCCAGCTGTGGTGACTGGTGGTTCCCTTTGGTCTCTGGTGGGAGTCTGACGGTGTCGGTGCAGGGGACCCCAACAGATGGCGCTGTTGGGACACAAGCTATTGCCTGGACCAATATGCAAATATTGCTCCTGACACCAGCACCTGGATTTACCAGCTGATACTGGGTGAGCTATGCTACTGTCCTGGCCTTCCCTGGGGGCCAGCTGGTGCCAGGTGTCCCAGCAGCATAAGGGTCACCAGCCAGGCCATTCAAGAGAGGCTGAGCCATCAGAGCCAGCCCCAGAGCGCAGAGTTTTGGCCAAGCCAGTCCCTGGAGCTGCATGGCAGGTGCTGGTCTCAGGTGCTGTCTGGAGGCTGGACACTGTGCTCACAAAACGCCCAGCTGGAGACACTGCCAGCTCAAAGGGCAGCCTGCCCATTCTCCCACATTGTCCTTCGTTAACATAGCGTTTGCCCTCAGCACACGCTTCTAGTCTTCTTGTAAAATGAAATCGGCAAAACCTCAGCGCTCAGCAACCCTATGATAACAAACCAGCGTGCACAGCCCAGGGCTCCTCAGCAACCCTACAATAACAAACCTGTATGTGCAGCTTAGAGATCATCAGCAACCTTACAATAACAAACCATGGGTGGGATAAAGAGTGAAAAATCAGATGGCTCTTAAAGGGCAGCAGATTCCAGCTGCCAGGGTGCACTGTCCCTGCCATAGCTGTGGCATTGGCGGGGCATGGGTTGGTGAATGCACCCAAACTGCAGGGAGAGGCGCAGGGAGTGTGCCAGCAGGGGCCACGCTACAGCTGGGCAACACTTTTTCAGAAAAATAATTAGTCACTGAAAAATGCAGCTGTGGCTGACCTCAAACTGTTGGCAAATTTGCTGCATAGTTTGGGCCTCAAGGACATGATCTGCCAGGTAGTGGCCTCCTTGGGAGCCGTTAGCCCCATGGTTAGAGCACTTACCTCACGTGTGGAGCTGCAGGTATAATCCCCCCGGTGAAGACTAGCAGATTTGAACCTGGGTCTCCTACCGCCCACCTCCTAGCTCAGGGGTCGGCAACCTTTCAGAAGTGGTGTGCCGAGTCTTCATTTATTCACTCTAATGTAAGGTTTCGCGTGCCAGTCATACATTTTAACCTTTTTAGAAGGTCTCTTTCTATAAGTCTATAATGTATAACTAAACTATTGTTGTATGTAAAGTAAATAAGGTTTTTAAAATGTTTAAGAAGCTTCATTTAAAATTAAATGAAAATGCAGAGCCCCCCGGACCGGTGGCCAGGACCTGGGCAGTGTGAGTGCCACTGAAAATCAGCTCATGTGCCGCCTTTGGCACGCATGCCATAGGTTTCCTACCCCTGTCCTAGCTGAACACGCTGACCCCTGAGCATGAGAATGACTTGGTGGCTTGCGGCCAGAGCTCGCGCTGCTGATCCAGAGGGCAGGATCTTGGATTTGGGTGGGCAGGGAGGCACAAGGAGGAGTGGGCCATGAGCCATCCATGAATCTCTGGGTGTCCCCTGTGGCTTCAGCCCTGAGTGTTGCATTGGGTACTAGTGCATGCATGGGATGGGATCTGGCTTTGGGAATGACATAAGGGGGACCACTCCATGATCTCTACAATCAAGGCAGCAGCTAGCGGGTGGGTTTGCTGCAATTGCAGGGAAGAGAGGCTGACCCCACTGCCTCTGGGATGAGTCAACCTCCCCGCCCCAGGCCTCACACCCTCCCAGGAACGGAAGCTGCTCTGATGGCAGAGAGCCGAGGAGCCCAACACAAAAGCGTGTGGATGAATCACTCTGCGCAGTCCAGCTGCCGTGCATGGACATGAAGTGGGCCACGGGCTTGGCACGGTGTGTGTGTGAGGGCTCTGAGTGCTGGGTAGAGATTTGGGAGGACACTAAACTGACCAGAGCTGCAGACACTGAGCAAGGAGCAGGGAAGAAGGAATCCCAGAGGGTTCTGGGGGGAACAGTAAACTCATTCATCAGGTGGTGATGGGTCTTTGCAGTGCAAGATGGTCAGCCTAGGGCTCCACCCTGGGTGCCTGCAGGCTGATATAACAGCCCCCCACTTCCTTGAGGGAGCACAGACAGACACACGCTTTGGGGCAAAAATCCCTTGGGGTTCCAGGGTAATGGCTTCTGCCCACCCAGCCAGGCGCAGTCTGAGCCACGGGAGCTGCCATAGCATTCCGGAGGCTGCACAGAAGTCAAGTGCAGCAGGGTTTGTGCTAGGACCTGCTATGGGGCCAGGGGACCAGCAGGAACCCCAGTGTGTAACAACTCTCAGAGCAGCCCTTGGGTGGCACCAGGGCCCTTCTGCCCCCCTGGGGCAGCTCCCAGTCTCAGCCACGTGCAGAGGAGGATTACGGTTTCCTATGGCCCTGGGCCAGAGCAAGTGGGGGGCCCCTCCCACAGCACCACCCCTTTCTGCCCCTGTTCCACACAGTGTCTCCCCATTCTGCCCCCCCACTGTGGGCTTAAGACCATAGAAGCTCTGTCTCCTTCCCACCCCCTCCCACCCATAGCCCCAGGCTGCAGCACTGCGTGAGAGCTCCCCGGCCCTGAGGCCACAGCAGGTAGTGAAAGATCCCCCAGCCCTGAGGCCACAGCGGAGGTCTGGGTGCTGGGGCTTCCCCCGCCATCCCCAGTGCTTCTGCTGGAGAGCAGGGTCGGGCACAAGGGCTTCCCCTGTAGCCCCGCGGCTTCTTCTGGGGACGGGGTTGGGGGCACTGGGGCTTCCCCTGTAGCTCCGCGGCTTCTTCTGGGGATGGGGTCGGGGGGCATTGGGGTCCACATTGGTTAGTGCATCAATCTGCAAAGAAAGACCCCACATCTGCCATGACCCTTCAGATGAGTAGCAAACCCTCCCTGACAGCCAACGAGCCCCAGCCTGCCTGCTTCTTCCCTGCGGCTACCAAAAGGACGTGCTTCATCATGGGGATTCTTCTAATGAGTGGGGAGCCCTCTGAGTCAAAGTTCTCCGAGCTCCTCGATGGCCGGCCTGGCCTTTCTGCATGTGCCCCCAGAATCACGCTGCAGCTGCTCCTGGTCACCGGTGTGAGGCGAGCTGCTTGCATCCAGCCCGAAGGGTCTCACAGGACCGTATGGCTCTGAGCTCAAAGGGAGCTGAGCTGGAGCCCAGCCAAACTCCCACAGGCTTGGCTGTCCCGTCAACTTCACTACAAAGTTTCACAGAGAGGTGGCACTGTGGCCGTGAAGATACTCAGCCTGGGGCGCAGCATGTGGGCACACAGGGATGCGCCGCTTGGACTGGGCAGCTCTTACCCCCCAACAGCTGGGGTTGGCACAGGTCTTTTTCATGCTCCCAGTGCTGTTTGGGCCCCAGGGCTGATTCAAAGCATTCTTGGTCCCTGGTGAAGTGCAGTGAATTGCGGGGGATGCACTTGGCCTGGCCTGTTTCTCCCCTGCAGTCTGAGCGAGTCCCTGGATTGTTCCTGGGGGGGGACGGGACGATGTTCCAGCCGATCCTGCTGAGGAAGGGTGTTGGCTGCTTTCATGACTAAGCAACACATACACCCAGCATTCCCTCTCTGTGCACTGAGTGCTGACTGAGCCTTCCCACACTCCCTGGACAGCTGCTGCCATGGCTCTGCGGGCCTGGAGAGTTAACCCCCCTTTAGCAAACAGAGTCATCACCTAGGAGTAGGTGACAGAGTCCAGGGTTGGGTAAGGAGCCCCCGTTGGAGCAGGGCCATGCAAGAGACACGGTTCACATTGCTATGGCAACATAGCAGGTATAATAGGCCAGGGGAGGCTAAGCCTCCCCTGCGGCACAGCTGCCGCCCCACTGCTTTTGAGAGTGTCAAGAGCACGGACGCCTGGGCTGTGGTGGCCCCACCTGCGCTCCACCCCAAGGCCCCCTCACGCTTTCCCCCATGGCCCCCCCAAGCTCCACCTATTCCCATCCCTGCTCCACACCTCTGCTGAGGCCCCCACCGCTTGCCGAGTCCATCCTCTTCTTCACTCGGGGGCTCGGGGGAGTGTAGGGGGGGAGGGATGCGGTTAGCGGCAGGTGGGGGGGGTCTCAGAGGTGGGGGTTGGAGCAACTCAGCAAGCAGCGGGTGGGGGGGTCTTGGGGGAGGGGTTGGAGGAGAGGAGGGATGTGGCGAGAGGGCGAGGGGGCTAAGTGTGAGTGTGGCCTGGGGTGAAGCGGGGGGTGGACTCTGGGCAGGGCCTCAGGGGGGAAGAGGCTGAGTGGGGGCGGGGCCACAGTATGGGCGCCGGGGGAGCTTCCAGCATGCGCTGCCCATGCAGGGCAACCTTAACTCTGAACTTGCTGTACTTTGGCTATTAAATTCCTCTCTCGTACATGATGGCTCTGGCTCCCTGGAGAGGGACGGGGAAGCGAAGAGGAAGGAACTCAGGGGTCCTTCTCTTGGCAGGTGATCGGGGGAGTGGCCTGTGGGGCTGCTGTGGGGACAAGGGCATTAGTCAGTTTCCACTGAGTATCTTTAAACTCCTCGGTGCTCACCAATAACAGCTCCTGCTCGCATGACCTACTCATTCAGTGTCTCTAGCCTGCCACACTTTGGCCCAGTTTCCCAGCCCCACCCGTGCCGGCGTGTCTGAGCATGCAGAGTTTTGTGTTTGCACAGTCCTTGCATTTTCACATGCAAAGAACACTGCAGACTGGGAGCCAGCCAGCCAGCACCCTGGGTCCAACGAGCTCCTACCTGTGCAAGCAAGGCCAGGACAGAGTGTGCAGGGTCGCAAAGTGCTGTGCGTGCAAAATTGGGCCAATCAGCTGTGGGCTCTCATCCAAAAAGTGTGTCTCTATTTGTGCTCTTCCCCCCACTTACACTTTCCCCATATTACAGACAGGGTGTCAGAGGGAAGGGTATGGGGAGATTTCTGCGGTGCAGCAGGTTGGGCTCAGCAGGAGTGACAAATATGCTGGAAATTGCTTCTCCATCTCCTTGAATTCCTTAGCCACTGCATTGCTGTGGCTAGAGTTTTATAGCAGTGGAGACTGGGACATACACCCTCCTTGGACACAGCATGTCTGCCTCATGCCCGCTCAGGGCCATTATGGAACTGCTGAGGTTTCTCATCTGTTCCTGTTCTGGATGTGCGTGTTCTGAACAGGACGGGGTGCCTCAGGGCCAGCGCTTCCAGTAGGCGACCCTAGGCGATCGCCTAGGGCGGCAGGATTTGGGGGGCGGCAATTCGGTGGTGGGGGTCCTTCCGCTCCACGTCTTCGGGGCGCTTCGGCGGCGGGTCCTTCACTTGCTCCGGGACCCGCTGCCGAAGCGCCCCAAAGACGCGGAGCGGAAGGACCGCCACCACCAAATGCTCTGAGGAGGAGCGCTGCCGCCTAGGGCGGCAAAAACCCTGGCGCTGCTCCTGGGGTGCCTGGCCTGGCTCTTCATGCACCAGGGTGGCAGTTCCCATCAGTTAAATATCCCAGAATGGCAGGGAGCAGTGCTCATTGGGGCTCGCACAGCCATACCCCAGGGATTTCAGCCCCCAACAAGGGTGTCCAGACAAAGGGGGAACAGCGAGCGCGAGCAAGAACTGGAGTCCATCGCAGCTTGGATGGCCCATCATGGCACTGGTTTGACCAGGCTGGACTGTGGCTTAACTTCTGCCTCTCTGTGCTAACCCAAGGCCCATCAGATTCTGTAGCCAGGTGACTGATAAATGGTTCCCATGTTTTGCAAAATCTTCCTGTGTTGCTGTAAACACTGAGAGTCTATCACCCTCCGAAGGGGGACCGTACATGCCTCCCGCAGCGGTCTGGCTTGGCTGGATTCGCTGCAGGGAGCCATGGAGAGGCAGGGAACGCTGGTGCTGAAGGCCCAGTCTTGGAGGCCACCAGCCTGCCCTGGTGGAACCATGTGGGTCTATAGGGCCTGGCGTACTAGAGGGGTCACTCACAGGAGACTGGTGACAGGCTGGGGCATAGACCAGACCCTGTGACTCTGTGACAACAGATATGGCAGGCGGAACCCAGATCGTGCTGCTGGGATC
Organism: Emys orbicularis; assembly: GCF_028017835.1. Taxonomy (NCBI): domain Eukaryota; kingdom Metazoa; phylum Chordata; order Testudines; family Emydidae; genus Emys; species Emys orbicularis. Next base: position 50,032,617 of record NC_088692.1, read on the forward strand.
CTGCCGCACTGTCCCTCTTAGACAGGTGTCAGGATAGGGGGCCAAGGCAGATAGGGCTGCAGGAACGGTCATGGTCAAGCAGAGGAGGCGCTGTGACTGGGACGAGGCAGGAAGGGCTGTGTAGGCTGGAAGAGGATCTGGCCAAGCAGAAGGGCAAACACGCCACCTCCCTCTTTGCACCGAAGACAAAAGAAACAGCTCTTGGACTTTGGTGGAGGGGCCCTGGCCTAAAAAGTGTGGGCCATAGTGATGTTGGAAAGAAGTGCTAAGGACTTCACGTTTGTTAAGTTAGGCACTGGGAAGTGTTGAATCTTTATTTTTCTTGTAACCATTTTGGACTTTTAGGCCTCATTCCTTGTACTCACTTAAAATCCTTTCTTTTATGAAAAAACTTCTTTTACTGTTTAATCCAATGCAGTGTTGTGTTCAATGGTCTGGATCACCCCATTTCAGGTGGCAAGCTGTGTGTCATGCGCTTAGAACAGTGGTGCTCAAACGTATTGTATTGGCGACCCCTTTCACGCAGCAAGCCTCTGAGTGCGACCCTGGTTATAAATCAAAACCACATTTTTTATATTTAAATGTATAACCCGATTGTTTAAAATGACGGAATCATTTCTCACCAATTTTAAATTAAGACAAACACATTTTTATCCAATGATTGTTATAAGCAGAAAAGTTACTGGTTAAAACAGTTAGTGTTTAATACTGAGACAGCCTGAAGAAACTTTGTCAGTTTCGCTTTTCACAGGAGACTTAGCGCCCCATTGCCACCCTTCCTTCTGCGCTGCTGCTGGCTGCCAGGAACACCGCACTAGCAATTCTGCTGTGATACTTGTATGTTTGTTAATATAACTGTTCCCAGCCTCCCAACTCTGATGGGTTGGACATGCAGGGCGAGGGCTTGGGGGGAAAGGGGTAAGGGATGGGATGGACATGGGCACGGGGGTCTGGAGGGACAGAGGGGTGAGGGATGGGTTGGACGTGGGTAGGGGTCTGGGGACAGAGGGATAAGGGATGGGTTGAACGTGGGGTCAGGGCCTGGGAGGGCAGAGAATAAGGGATGGGTTGGACATGCGGGCAGGGGTCTGGGGTGCAGAAGGGTAAGGTGTGGATTGGATGTGGGGGGTGGGTCTGGGGAGACTGAGGGGTAACGCATGGGTTGGTTGTGGGGGCAGGGGTCTGAGAACAGCGGGGTAAGAGATGAGTTGCAGGTGGGGGTGGATTCTGAGGGCAGAGGGGTAAGGGATGGGTTGGACATGGGGGCGAGGTCTAGGGGCAGAGGGGTAACTGATGGGATGGACATGGGGTGGAGGTCTGGGGGCAGAGGGGTAAGGGATGGGTTGGACGTTGGGGCAGGAGTCTGGGGGGCAGAGGGGTAAAGGATGGGTTGGATGTGGGGCAGGGGTCTGGGGGGGGCAGAGGGGTAAAGAATGGGTTGGACATGGGGGCAGGGGTCTGGGGGGACAGAGGGGTAAAGGATGGGTTGGATGTGGGAGCAGGGATCTGGGGACAGAAGGGTAAGGGATGGGTTGGACATGAGAGCAGGAGTCTGGGGGCAGAGGGATAGGAATGGGATGGACATGGGGGTGGAGGTCTGGGGGCAGAGGGGTAAGGGATGGGTTGGATGTGGGGGCATGGGTCTGGGGGGGCAGAGGGGTAAGGGATGGGTTGGACAGGGCTGCCCAGAGGATTCAAGGGGCCTGGGGCAAAACAATTTCAGGGGCCCCTTCCATAAAAAAAAGTTGCAATTCTATAGAATACTATATTCTTGTGGGGGCCCCTGTGGGGCCCAGGGCAAATTGCCCCACTTGCCCCCCCCCCCGGGCAGCCCTGGGGTTGGACATGGGATGGGAGTCTGGGGGCAGAGGGGTAAGGGATGGGTTGGACGTTGGGGTCTCGAGAAAAAGGAGTAAGGGATGGGTTGGACATGGGATGGGAGTCTGGGGGGCAGAGGGGTAAGGGATGGGTTGGACATGGGGGTGGGGGTCTCGGAGAAAAGGAGTAAGGGATGGGTTGGACATGGGATGGGGGCCTGGGGGGCAGAGGGGTAAGGGATGGGTTGGATGTGGGATAGGATCTCAGGGGTAGAGGGGTAAGGGATGGGTTGGAGATGGTGGAAGGGGGTTTCTGGAGGGGTAACTGATCAGTAGGTAATAGGGTTGGAGCAGACATCAATCCCACAGAAATCTGATTGCCAATGCACTGGCTTTTCAGACTCTGCCACTTGCACTGCCCGGAGCAGCCTGCAGTGCAGCAGGCCAGAAATAAATCCTATCCCTGCATCAGGATCTCTGGAGCCAGGGTCCTTTTGACACAGCTTCCTGCACTTCACATGATTTGGAAGAAGTTTTATTGACCAGGCACCAGGGATGCATCTTGAGCTGCATCATCAGCCCCAGGCTCCAGGCAGCAGGGTCCGAACCCTCCACATCAGAGCAGATTCAGGCTAATGATTATTAATGTCCTTGTGTCATTAGAACGGATTAGTCATTTGCTCTGTGCTCATCCCCTAAACCCTGGCCAAGGGGTGCCCCCTAGTGTCGTTCCAATGCAAAGGCCTGGCACTGTGATAGCTGTTGGCATTCTTTGTTCTTGTGGATTTTCATTGGCCTCAGGTCAGGCTGGCAGCATGCCTGGAGGGACGGTTGCCCGCTGCATCCCATATAAGACCTTGGTTTCAGTTACTTGTAACTTTGCCAAACTTTTAATGGTTGAACTGACGTTTTCCATGCCTGGCATCTGTCAGGCTGAGTGTGTATTTGGGGAAAGAGAAGGGCGGCGGGGATGGAGGTGTGTGTTGTGACCTCTTCTGCTCATTGTTCCTGGGGGAATTCTGCGCCAAAAAAATTAAAATTCTATGCTCAATATTTTAAAATTCTGCATATTTTATTTGTCAAAATAACACAGTATAATCATGCCAGTTTCAATTATTTTGGTAATTTATTTCAAAATACCTGTCAGCAAGTATGTCTGTAACAATACAGACAACAAAACAGATTTAGGAAATGTTCTTTGACAAATAGATTCCGTACAAGGCCTATTAATACAGAGCTTTGAGTAATAATTCATTTAACCTACAATACAGAACAGGATTTCCCACACCCCTCAGAAGCAGAGCAAAGGCGTGGGGGAGTCCAGGGTAATGGAGGAGCTGAGGGAGAGGGAAGTGCTTGCTGGGAAGGAGCCTGGGCATGAACCTGGAGGGTTGCTGAGTGTGGGTGGGAGAAGTATGGAACAGGGTTTGGGGGGGGGAATTGTTAGGGAGTTGGGGTGCTTCCCCCATGCAGACCCTGGCTGACCCCTAGTCTCTCCCATTCAGTCAGGCACATCTGCCCCTGTCCCCATGTGTCCCTGCACCCCCCATGTGTCCCTACACCCCACTCAGCCACCCCTCCTCCCCATCCCCATGTGTCCCAGCACCCCTCCCTCCCCCATCCCCATGGGCCCTGCACCCCCACTCCCATTTTGCCCCAGCTCAATGCTGTCACCCCACTAGCTCCTGTGACCCCTGCCCCAGGCTGTCTTCCCGCACTCACCCTTCTGAACCCCGTCTATGTGATCTCCCAGCAGCGCCATGTGCCCTGCTCTGTCCATCTGTCCCATATCCCATTCCTCCTCACCTGGCCCTGGGGCAGGGCGCTATGAGGAACGCAGCCTCTCCTCTTCCCGCCCCTCTCTGTGGCTGGCTGCTCCGGCCCCGGCTGCCCTCTGTTCGGGTGCCACAGCAGCCTCTGGTGGGTGAAAGGTGTAACTGCAGAATCTCTCTGTCAATGCATTTTCTACTGAGAAAAAAATCTGCAGGGGGGCATGAATTCTGCACATGCACAGTGAAGTAGCTCTTGCAGGGAAGAAGCTAGTCAAAGACTGTTGGCTCTGTGCTTTTAGTTAACAAGCACATTGGTTCAGTGTGAGACACAGTGTGGTCAGAGGCTGGACTGGCCAGTCGCTCACTGGCAGGGTGATCGGCCTCAGAAACCCAGGAGCATCAGCCTTCCCTGTCAATCCCCCAAAGATGAAGTTCTTGACCTTTATCTTTAGTTTTTCTAGGGCACAGCTCTTCCCAATTCCCCTTTGAAGCAACTCCTGGCCAAGTCCTCTGGCAAATCCAGTGCAGGGCCCTGGTGAGTCACTCAGCCCATCCAGCATGAATTAAACCCTCTCTATGGAATGCCTAACATAGCAGTTGTTGGCTTAGCCCTCCCTCAGCAGTTCTTGAGATACCGCAGATCTGTGGCACGGAGGTGTGGCTTGGGTCACATTCTCCAGGCTGCTTGTCCAGTAGCCCCATCCAATGGTCAACCCAGGAAAACATTCTCTGAGCAGCTGGCACAAGCTTCTTTGGGGTCTAAATACAAAGGACACATTTTGAACTAGATCCAAATCAGAACCAGAAGCCCAATTTCCTGATTCCTCCCCTGTGCCTAAACCACAAGAGCATGCGGCCACTCTGCATCACAAGATGTGCTGTGCTGCCAGTCATGTTGGCATAGCCCTTTGTGTTGCCAGCTTACCCACCAGCGTGACTTGGCCTTTGCACCACTCCTGTCTAGCAGATCATGTCCAAGCTGTGTAGGAGGCTGCAGCTGGCACTCTATAGCTGGTGAATGGAGCATCAGTGCATTAGTCCAACAGCATTTAAGAAAGTCCAGCTCAGTTTTCAGTGGCAAATGTATAGTCCCAGTCCTGGAAGGGGGAGGGGGCAGTACCGGGTTTACCATGGTGCCGGACCCAGAGTCAGAAGGGGCCCCGGCCAGCCCGATCCCCTGCCCCTGCTCCTGCTCCGCCACCGCCCCGCCTCTTCCCACCCAAGCCCCCTCCCCTGAGCTACCCTCCTGGGGGACTGCAGCAGGGGTCAGGCCCGCCCTGCACTCACCGGGCAGCGGGAAGTGGAGCGACCCGACCCCAGCCCGCTCCGCCAGCTCCCAGCTGCGCTGCTGGTGAGTGCTGGGGGGCAGAGTGGAGTGGGCTGGGGCCGGGTCACTCCACTGTCCGCCACTCCGCGCATGCGGGGTCGGGCCCACCCTGCAATCACCAGGCAGGAAGTGGAGCGATCCGGCCCCAACCCGCTCCGCTCCGCCGGCTCGTGCTGGGGGGTGGTTTCTCCCCTGCCCCTCAAGCCTGTGGAGGAGATAGAGCGGTGGGGAAGGGGCATGGGATGGGGAAGAGAAGGGGATGGGGAAAGCGGGGGCAGGGGGGAAGAGGCAGGGGGAAGGAAGGGGAGGAGATGGAGTGGTGGGGAAGGGGCATGGGATGGGGAAGAGAAGGGGATGGGGGGAAGAGGCAGGCGAGAAGGAAGGGGGTGGGGAGGAGATGGAGCAGTGGGGAAAGGGCATGGGATGGGGGAAGCGAGGGCAAGGGGGAAAGAAGGGGGTGGGATGGGGAGGAGATGGAACAGTGGGGGAGGGGCATGGGATGGGGAAGAGAAGGGGATGAGGGAAGCAGGGACGGGGGGGGGGGAAGCTGGAGCCCAGCATGCGGATCCCCTTGGCAGAAGCTGGGGCTCCCCTGTTAAGCAGGCCCATCGAACCCTCACCCTGACAAGCCCCACTTCCCCTGCATCTGTACCACCCCGATGAGCCCCCCCAGACACCCTCCCCACTGAGCCACAACCACCTACACCTAGACCCCCACCCAAATGAACCCCACCTCCCCTGCACCCAAACACCCTCCGGCCCCCCGGCCCCCGCTGAGCTCCAACCACTTGGTTCCAGTGGCGTAGCCAGCTTTTAAGAGGAGGGGGAGCAAACCTAAAAAAGGTGCCCCCCCTTGGCTCCTCCTCTGGCCACGCCCCCCCTTGGCTCCTCCTCTGGCCGCTCCATGCCCCCCCCTCTTGGCTGGCTCCTCCGGCCGCACTGCTGACCGCCCCTCCCCCCCACTCCTCCGGCCGCCATGCTGCACCCCCCCTGCTCCTCCGGCCACGCGCCCGGCGCCCCGCCCCCATGGCTGCCAGCGGCCAGCCTGCGCCCCCCCCTCGCTCCTCTGGCCGTGCTGCGGGCGGCCAGCCTGCGCCCCCCCCCCCCTCCTCCGGCCGTGGCTGCGGGGCCGGGCCGCATGCTGCGCCCCCCTGCTCCTCCAACCGCGCGCGCGCCCACCGCCCCCCCATGGCTGCCGGCCGTGCTGCGGGCTGCCAGCCTGCACCCCCCCTCACTCCTCCAGCCGTGGCTGCGGGGCCAGGCCGCATGCAGCACCCCCCCACTCCTCCGGCCGCGCGTGCCCGCCGCCCCCCCATGGCTGCCGGCTGCGCTGCGGGCGGCCAGCCTGCGCTCCCCCCTCGCTCCTCCGGCCGTGCTGCAGGCGGCCAGCCTGCGCTCCCCTGCTCCTCCGGCCGCATGCTGCGCACCCCTGCTCCTCCGGCCGCGTGCACACGCCTGCTGCCCCCCATGGCTGCCGGCCGCGCTGCGGGCGGCCAGCCTGCGCTCCCCCCTTGCTCCTCCGGCCGGCGGCTGCCTTTGGAAAGGCGCCGCTTTTGGCAAATTTGCTGAGGGGAAGCGGCTGCTTCCCCTGCACCCCGCTAGCTACGCTACTGCTTGGTCCCCCCTGCAGACTCCCATTGCCTCTGCACCTGGAACCTCCCTGTGCATCCACATCCCCCACTGAGCTGCCTGCACCCAGACTGCCCCACACAGAACCCTCTTATCCCCATCTGGATCCCCCCACACTAAGTCCCTCTGCACTTGGATCCTGCTGCCGGGCTGAGCCTCCCTGCCCACATCTGGTGTGCCTGGTGCAAAAGGGGCAGGGCCCTAGGGTGTTTCCCTAACCCTGACCTTGTGCTGTGTCAGGGTCAGGTTCAGCCTCACTGCCAAGTCCCTGTCCCAGGGGGGTGGGGGAGGCTGCAGGGTATTCTCCCACCTCCATGCAGCCAGTGGCCTGTGCTCCCCACTGCCATGGTGGAGCTTCCACATTTATTTATTAAAAAAAAATTGCAGCATTTTAAAATATTATGCACAGAATTTGATGCAGAATTCCCTCAGGAATATGGGCGCTGTACAGCTGTGATGGTGGGACTGTGAAGGGGGTGCTGGACAGTAGGGGATCTGTGGGTGCGGGAGCTGGGCAGGGGGTATGGTGTGCAGGATGCTGTGCAGTTGTGGTGGGAGGTTAGCAGAAGGGGTCTCTGGGCAGGGGGTGCTGGGCATAGCAGGTCCGGGGGCATTGGGATCTGTGGGGGAGGTCTCTGGGTGAGGGAGCACTGGGCGTAGGGATCTGTGGGGGAAGTCTCTGGGCAAGGGCAGGGCATGGGGCAGGGGGGCAGTGTGGAAGGGGCATGCTGGCAGCACAGGGTTGGGTGGGCCAGTGTGCATCTAACAGTTGTGGGTTTGTAAACAGTGCCCTTGTGCTGGGCTGAGTGGGGCCACTCCCGCTGCGCTGTGCCTCATTGCCCCCAACTGGCCGCTCGCTCTGTGGACCGCCCCCCATCACATGCCCTATTTCCCCAATGGGGGCCCACAAATATGTTTGGCACTGGGCCCACAAAAAGTTAATCCGGCCCCGACGGTGTCACCTTCAGTGTGATCTCTCCAGGAGATTTGAGTTTACTCCTGAGTTAATGGCAGCTGAGCAAAGTGGCGGCCCTGATTCGCTCTCCTCAAATTAGCCTGAAGTGGCAAATATCTTTGTATCTTATCAACACAGCACAGAAAAATGAGGCCATGATTGCAAATAACCATCATGGTGTTAGAGCCACAGCAGGAGTCTCCCTACGAGATAGGGGAGCAGGCAGATACTGGGCACAGTGTTGGTATTGTGACAAAGTTCCTATTCTATCTTGGTGGGTCCTGCGCTTATTGGCGGATTTTCTTGCCTCAGAGATTCACCATGTGGGTTGGGGAACAGCCCAGAGACCTTCCCCTCTGGAAGAACCCACAGTCCAGGTCAATTGGGAGGTCTGGGGGGAACCCGGGCCCACTCTCTACTCCAGGTTCCAGCCCAGGGCCCTGTGGACTGCAGCTGTCTATAGTGCCTCCTGTAACAGCTGCATGACAGCTACAACTCCCTGGGCTACTTCCCCATGGCCTCCTCCAAACACCTTCCTTATTCTCACCACAGGACCTTCCTCCTGGTGTCTGATAACACTTGTGCTCCTCAGTCCCCCAGCAGCACACCCTCTCACTCTCAGCTCCTTGTGCCTCTTGCTCCCAGCTCCTCACACTCCCACCACAAACTGAAGTGAGCTTTTTAAAACCCAGGTGCCCTGATTAGCCTGCCTTAATTGACTCTAGCAGCTTCTTCTTAATTGGCTCCAGGTGTCCTAATTAGCCTGCCTGCCTTAACTGGTTCTAGCAGGTTTCTGATTACTCTAGTGCAGCCGCTGCTCTGGTCACTCAGGGAACAGAAAACTACTCATCCAGTGACCAGTATATTTGCCCTCTACCAGACTCCTGTACCCCACTGGTCTGGGTCTGTCACAGTATATAATCCACAAATACTCTTTATTGCTTATGAAATAAACCACTCACTCCACATTCAGAACCCAAGCAGACTACACCAGAGTCTGAAGATCAGAATTGAAGTCCCGATGGCCGGTCAACGTTCAGTCCGATCACAAGATGCGGGGAACCAGCATTACCACATCTTAATCCAAACAGGGCTCTGGATCCACGAAGGACTCCAAATTGCAAGTGTATCAGATATCTTTTATAATTCACTCCCTCACCTCATCAGTTGTCTGGGCAAGTTCAAAGAGACAGTTCTGGGCAAACTGCCAAAACCCAAGATGTTTAGAAACAGTCCCAGGCCCAAGGTGTTCCTCTTTCCCAAGTTCTTGTTTATAACTGCAGGAAATACATTGCAACAGGTACATTGTCATGGCAAAGCCACCAATGTTATTTCCTTATCTGGTATTTCTCCATCTTTCTCATAACAAAGTTATTTTTCACAAACAGCTCTTGACCGCTTAAAACCTCAAATTCTTGCTTCGGTTGTCAACATGCAACTCACGTCAAGCACATTTCATCCACACTAGGCCTATAACATATTACATGGATTATGTATATATATATATATATATATATATAATATATGTATCCCAACAATGAGTAACATAGAAATGCAAATAACAGCTGGCCTGAAATAAATCATGTGGACGAGGCCAGTTAAAGAAAAGGTGCAGAGCAGAGCGGCAGCTGTCACAGAGAACTAAATTCATTACAAGAACTGTTGGCTCTAGCAGCAGGAGTGCAGATGGATGGGAAGATGCTGTACAGCATAAGTGCCGACTCTGTGGGTACTTCATGGCTTAAGCACCCATGGAAAAAAAATAGGAAGTGCTCAGCACCCACCGGCCATAGCTGTACGGCGGGGCTGATCAGCTGTTCAGCGGCTGGTGGGAGGCACTGGAGGGAGGGCGGAGAGCAGCAAGTGTGGGTGGGCGGGGGGCCTTAGGGGAGGGGTCTGAGCAGGGGCGGGAAGAGGTGGAGCGAAGGTGGGCCTCAGGGGAGGGGGCAGAGTGGGGAGGAGGCTACGGGGGAGCAGGGATGGAGCACCCACCAGGAAAAATAAAAGTCAGGGTCTGTGCTGTACCGGCAGCTTAGCGGCATTCACATGGGGAGTACCGCAGGATACTGATGAGGCAGAGTGCTGCACACTTCACTCCTGCTTTGCGCATGGCAGTGATGGGCCAGCATTAAGGCTCTGATTCAGCAAAGCACTTGTGCATGCACTGAGCATTAGCCATGTGCTTACAACTGGCCCCGCTCAGCAAAGTGTAAGTATGTGCTTAAAATGAAGCACCCGTTCCAATCCGTTGCTGAGTTGGGGCCTGCAAGTACACCTCTACCCCAATATAACGCGACCCGATATAACCCGAATTCGGATATAACGCGGTAAAGCAGTGCTCCGGGGGGGCGGGGCTGCGCACTCCGGTGGATCAAAGCAAGTTCGATATAACGTGGTTTCACCTATAACGCAGTAAGATTTTTTGGCTCCCGAGGACAGCGTTATATTGGGGTAGAGGTGTACTGAGTTCCCTGCATGCAGTGCTCACCCAGAGTACAGGTCCTGTCTGATAACAAAAGGCAGCAGCTCTGGGTAACATCTTGCGACAGCACTGCCTATCCCGACAGCAGCCATTCACACGGCTCCAGCAATTGCAGGTAATTGGTCTGCTTCCTGTTAGAACAATAACCAGTCCATGTGTCTTTTGCCATGTTACATGGGACAGGGATGGAAGGTTCATTTTTTGGGAGAACGGGCGGGATCTCTTGTACACTCATAGCAGTTATACGAAGCATGCTCCCCCCAAATGGTCCATTGTCCAGCATTTATTCTGAGAGCAAGTGCATGCAGGCCAAAGGGCTGTAATGACATAGACGGGACAGTCCTATGCATACTTTTTGGTTACAGGAAGTTGATACGGTTATGTTTGATGTAACTGACTAGTCCTACTAGCACTTGCCATGCACACCCCAAACTCTGATTCATCTGAATGCAAAAGGCCAAAGTTTTCCCAGCTCTGCTTTGTTTATTCTTTCTGGTTTTTTTCTAGCTGTTTCATTTACTACATGCCATGTATAATGAGGGGCTGAGGCTACAGGATTAAGCGGCATCTCAAGCCAAATGGAAAGTAGGAATTAATTTGCATCTCCCTCTGGCATGCGCATCATTTCATCTCAGCGCTCCTCCGAGATTTCTCAGAACATTTAAGGACCATTTTAGGCGACAGCTTCTGAGTTAGAATTGTTCAGTGTTTGTTTCGGGGGGAGGGTTTATGTTTGCAATTGTGTATTTGCTGCTTTAGAATTAGGTGCCAATCGAGCTGCGCTGATTTATGCCATTGAGAATCTGGCCTATAGATTAAGGAAAACTAAACGATGCTATTTTACACAAAGCCCTTTGTGACGCATGGCTAGAAAGGGTTAAACATCCTCCAGAATAAATAACCCTCAAAAGACATGTAGGGAGATAATGTTTGTGTTTTTGTGTATTTACATATGTATGAATAGGGTCCACGATGTAATCAATAGTCCCTGTCTATGCTGTATTCTGATAGCATTTAAATGAATTGTAAACATGGGATATCTCGGTATTCATCTCTCTTTGAAATGTACTATGAATGGTGGAGGAAAAAGCAAATGGCCGTATGTTAATTCGTATAGCTAAGTACCGGTGATGGATGTCCTTCAAAGTCATCCTAATTCCCTTTTGTTCCCCACAGAAATCCCAACTTGTCAAAGAGGACATGAAATTGTATAAAAGATCCTTGGGTCCTGATTCTGTCATCTCAGATCTGCTTAGACTTCCTCAGGGGAAGTTTGAGTCGCAAGACTGAGGTCCCAGTTATGCTGGGACACCCTGAATACGAGATTTGGACATTGGACTATGACCTATGAACTGAATTCTAAAGGAACTCTTTGCAACTACGAAGCTCACCATCCCTGCTATGAATCTGAACCTCAATGAACTGAACTCTTGTCTGTATGTATATTGAGCTTTTAACCAGACTCTCTCGCTTTTGTTTTTTAATACATTTTAGTTTAGTTAATAAGAATTGGCTGTAGCGTGTATTTGGGTAAGCTGTGAAACATTCAGTAACCTGGGAGGTACTGTGTCCGATCCTTCAGGATTGGGAGAACCTTTTCTTTTATATGATGAAATAAGATTTACAGAAATTTTCATCATATTTGACGTGAGTACCTGGATGGGGGCCTGAGGCTGGATCACTTTAAGGGAACTGTGTTGTTTGGACTTCTGAGTAACGAGTGAGGTAATAAAGAAGCTGTTTGTGCTGGTTTGGTGAATCTAAGTATTGGAATATCCACCAGCTTTTTGGGGATTGTCTGCCCCATTCTTTGCAGTTCACCCTAATTGAGTGACCTCAGCTGGCCCCCACTAGGACCCCGGTCACAGCCCTGAACTCTGAACAGAGCAGGGCAGGGCGGGAACACAGCACTTTCCCAAGAGCACTTTGGTGAGTGCTTCACACCTGGGACAACACGCTCAGGCCCAGTCCTGCGCTGCTTCTAGTGCTGGGGCCCTCCTAGTTTTGATTTGCTGCATTCAGGGCCGGCTCCAGGGTTTTGGCCGCCCCAAGCAGCCAAACAAACAAACAAACAAAAGCCGCGATCGTGATCTACGGCGGCAATTCGCCAGGAGGTCCTTCGCTCCGAGCAGGAGTGAGGGACCGTCCGCCAAATTGCCACCGAACAGCTGGACGTGCCACCCCTCTCCGGAGTGGCTGCCCCAAGCACCTGCTTGGTAAGCTGGTGCCTGGAGCCGGCCCTGGCTGTATTCCCTCTGCCAGGTGGAGGGGTTATTGTCACAGGCTGCTGGCAAACAGCAGGAGACCTCACGTCTTGCAGTCTGCCAGCGTTTTGCCAGGGGCTGAACTGTTAGTCCCCTGCCCCCCTCCCCCAGCAGTGTTCCTCCAAATTTCAGAACCAGACGCCCCTTCCTGGGGGACAGGAAAATGGGGGATGAGAGCGGGGTTTGCTCTCTGTCAATGGCTTCCCCCGGGGCTCTGATGCTCACTGCCGTGGTGTGGCTTTTTGCACTGTAGATGTCCCGTGCGAGGCTAGTTCTTATCCTTGCTTCTGTCTTCTGTTGGGCCATTTCCTGCTGCAGAGCTCTGCTGAGTTCACGTGTCCCCATTTCAGGAACTTCCCATTGGCAGTTGTTCAGTCATTGGGGCCCCCCATTGTCTTTCCAAATGCTCCATTGATATGGTTGGTTTTAGCCAGCCCTGAATGCCCCATTCAGATCACCCCAGACAGTCATGTGACACAAATCCATCTCCTGCTCTGCTCCAGGAGCAGGCTTTATCACCCTTCTGCACCCCCTGGGTGTGTGCCTGGTAAGAGCCCCTTTATTCCAGTTGGCAAAGAGCGTACTGCTAGGTACCGATAAATCTCAGCATGGCTGACAAACTCCCTACGCCCAGCACACTGTCAGACTATTTAGCCAGACTGGGTCTGGTAAGGTAACATGAAAACTGGTGACATGCTGGCCATGAATAGCATTGTGTGCACTGTGTACGGATGGTGCATAAAGCGGTAGGTACGTGTGCTGGAAATAGGTTCCTAATATAGCTCGTGGGGGCGGCTGATAAACAAGGCTGCCTTAGCCCAAGGAATGTGGACTTACCTGTCTGCCTGGACCACGCTAACAGAGGGATGAGCAGTGGTGGGTTTAGAGTTAGTGGGGCCCCGTGCGCAGCTTCATTTTTGGGGCTCCCTCTCGGGACCCAGCCAAGAAAAAGAACATTCTCCTCTCAAGTTTTAGACATTAGAAAGCAGGTTTTCTTTTTGTTTCACTTGGAACCTATTCTCTCAGCTCAGTGTCACTTCAACCTCTGCTCTTGGTTAATACACTTCATTGTAGTCTTACCCTAAAGTCGGCACAGTGCTGTGATATTAAAGTGAGACGGGAGCCCTGTGTGACCCCACTAGCAACCCCCCACTAATGGATGATCCCATGTTAACGGCTGCACGTAGAGATCTAGTAGTTAGCCAGAGTCAGTTCATTGCTATGGGCCGTACTGCTATGATAGAGTGATGCTGGCATGGATCAGTGGCAAAGACCTCGTCTCAGGGACAGGGTCTCCGTCTCCTGGGCACAGGCCTGCGGAACAGACTGCAGGGATGCATAGTGCATTAGCGGTGAGAAGTGATTCCATCAGGTGATGTGCGCACAAAGGCCCGGTTGCAGGCACCTGTGGCATGATGCAGCTGCCGCTGTGCACATGTGGAGTCACACACAGAAAGGAAGGTAGAAAAAATCAGCCCCTCTTTCTAGTTCCTCTCCCCCTACACGCTGCTCTGCAGATCCAGCCATCACATAAGCGCATGGGAAGTTCCCTACGACCCTTTCAAGGACTGCGACCCTAATGCACTGCAACCTGCACAAGCTGCTGAGCCTCGCTCAGCTCCATTTCTTGTCTGTTCCTGAAACATACGGTTCTCCTGATTGAAGACAGAGGGACTGGGCATTAATTAGAGACAGATGCTCTATGGAGGTCTGCGCAGTGGGGCTCGCTGGAAACAAGCACAGAGAATGGGGCTTTTCTTAGGGTGTTTTTTTTTTTTTTTTTTTTTTGCTTCAGTGGTTTAGTCTTTAATGTGCTGGGCCAGCCCCCCTCCCTGCGCTCCATTTGTGGTCCAGACAGCAGCTGTCTCCTTTAACAAACCCCACTGCAGTCAGTAACAGTTTGGAGGCCTGGCGTGACTTGGCTACGCCGCACACTTCACATTCTTTTCCTAGGCTTGAGGTCTCATCTCCACATCTCCCTCCTTCCTTCCCAAGCCAACCAGACACAGTTTGTCCCTTCTCTGAGCCTCAGCTCCCGTTCTTCAAACTAGCTTCTTCGATGGATGCTAACTGGGATGGGGTGCCCAGGGCTGGCCCTCTCTCCTAGGGACTGCCTGGCTGCTCTATTCAAATTTCACAGGCACAAACATGAGCAGAATGCATCACCCCTCATCTGGCCTGGTTAGCTCTGAAACTGACAAGGATCACCCGAGGGACAAGGTGGGTGAAGTAAAAATCTTTTGTTGGACTAACTTCTGTTGGTGAGAGAGAAACAAGCTTTCAAGCTTACCCAGAGCTCTTCATCAGCTTGGGTCTTCTTCAGGTCTGATCAAACCAAGACCACCATAACCGATAGATTTCTGTAAAGAAGGGAATGAACTAGGGGGAGGGGGGGGGGGGTTGCAGCAATCAGAACTCATCAAAATGGGTTCTAAAGGGTTCAACATCTGGGTTGGGGTTTGTGCAGTGGCGGATTTAGAGTTAGTGGGGCCTGTGCACAGCTTCATTTTTGGGGGGCCCCCCTCGGGACCCAGCCAAGAAAAAGAACATTCTCTCTTATATCCCCCACCGCCCGTTTTTCATTCTTTTTTTCTTCATCCTCCTCCTATATTATAAGTAATAAGAAGTAAATGAAAATAAAGTGAGGTACCTTGATTGGGGCAGGGGGTTGGGGTGCAGGAGGGGGTGCAGGAGTCGGGCTCTGGGAGGAAGTTTGGGTGCAGGTTGCGGGCTCTGGGCTGGGGTGTGGGAGAGTGAGGGGTGTGGGCTCTGGGAGGAAGTTTGGGTGTGGGCTCTGTGCTGGGGCAGAGGGTTGGGGTGCAGGAGGGGGTGCGGGGGTCGGGCTCTGGGAGGAAGTTTGGGTGCAGGTTGCGGGCTCTGGGCTGGGGTGTGGGAGAGTGAGGGGTGCGGGCTCTGGGAGGAAGTTTGGGTGTGGGCTCTGTGCTGGGGCAGGGGGTTGGGGTGCAGGAGGGGTCGGGGGGCGGCGCTTACCTTGGGTGGCACGGCTCCCAAAGTGACTGGCACACCCCTCTGGCGGTGGCTCCTAGGCGAGGGCGGGCCAGGGGATCTCTGCATGCTGCTGCACGCAGGTGCCGCCCCCGCAGCTCGCATTGGCCGCAGTTCCCGGCCAATGGGAGCTGCGGAGTCGGCACTCAGGGCGGGGGCAACGCGTGGAGACACCCTCCCCAGGGGCCGCAGGGACATGCCGGCTGCTTCTGGGAGCGGCGCAGCGCAGAGGGAGGCAGGCAGCATGGGTAGGGAGCCGCTTTAGCCCTTGTGGAAGGGGGACAGCAGGACTCTGTGCATTGCCTGGGGTGGGGGCAGCGTGCAGAGGCACCTCCCCCCTGCCAGGGGCACGCAGAGATGTGCCAGCAGCTGGCCGCTTCTGGGAGCGGTGTGAGGCCACCGGCCATAGAATGCAGCCTGCCTGCCTGAGCCCTGCTGCGCCGCCGCCCGGGACTCGGGGGCAGGGTGTCAGATGAGATTTGTCCTGCATTTTGGGGGCCCCCCTGTCATTGGGGGCCCTGGGCCACCACACTGTTTGTTTCATGGTAAACCCGCCTCTGGGTTTGTGTGTCTTCCTTTAACGCAATTCTCTCTGTGTTCTTATTTGGCCCAACTCAATGTAGTTGTAGGAGTACCTACAGAGAGTGGAACGTGGCTCAGTCATTATATACTTTCTATTCCCCAGTTAAGCTTCTCATAATGAATGAGCGGTGTCAGGGAAAGAAGCATGTTGCAAGCCTGAATAATGAAGGCAGGAAGTTTGTTCCGTAATTGGATTAGTTCTGCTGGGAACGTACTTTGTCTTGTATCTTTGTCAGTCCTGGGCTGGCCGCTGGCCCCAGAGCCATGTGCAGCATTATCTGGAAGCCACCCAAACAGAGGGAGTAAGAGCACGGGCCAAACACGAATACTTGGTGGAGTTCACTAACTGAGGAATAACTAGCCTTCTAAAAAAGAATGGTCGTACAATAGCCAGTTTTACCAGGGTGATTTTTGAAATTCCACTTCCTGTTTGCTCCGTGTAGACAGTTCACATTGCATCTTCCCAGCTGACCATGGTGACTCCATGCAGCAAATGCTCTCCTGCTTGGAGTACGCCTGAGTTATTGGATCTGCTGGCACTGTGGGGGGAGGAGGCTGTGCAGTCCAGCTCTGCTCCAGCCACAGGGACTTAGATACCTACGGTCAGACTTCTCATGGCATGTTGGACACACATCAGTGCCATGCGAAGATAAAAGACCTGAGGCAGGCGTACCAGAAGGCAAGGAAGTAAAACCATCGCTCTGGTGCTGTGATGAATATTCAACCCTCACAAGAAGGACCAGGTGTCTGTGGTGAGTCAGTCGCTAACAGGGTCTGCATGGGGCTGGAGCCAATGGTGAATGGGGCCACCAGGACCTGAGGGTCGTGGGGCAGGGCTCCAGCTCTGCTAGAGGGACGGGGAGGAAAATGGGAGAGAGAAGGGAAGGGAATGGGAAACATGAGGATTACAGCAGATGGCCAGGCTGAAGGGGCAATAGGAAAGGTCAGTACCAGGGCAGGGGACAGAGGATGTGGAGGCTCTGGGTTGGTGGTGGTGTTGTGAGGACAGGGCTTGGTTTGAATTTAGTGGACTCTTATGGGTTAGGTTGATAGTACAGAATGTGCCATTCTCTGGGTTTGCCTACGTTTGAAAGGAATTTTGGATGAACTTGAGGTTTTTCAGGACAAACAGGACTGATAAACTTCGGGAAGAACCCAAATTTTCTGAATTATCTGGTGTCTCATTCCATATTGACGCCACCGCTTTGGAATCTCATTCACTCAAATTCAGAAGGTGTCATTGAGCAGTGGGGTAGGCGAGGCTGCATCTTCTGTGCATGGTGGCATTGGGACAGCCTGCAGGAAAAGGCAAAGAGCTGGGGTCAGAGATCTGGCTCTATTCCTGTTTTTCCCCCCTGTATGACCCTGGGACAGTCCCTTTGTCATGCTGTTCTATGCAGTGGGGATAAAGGCACTTAGCAGCCTGTCAGGGGCTGCACACATTGTGTCTGGCAGGGCTCTGGGCAGCCCAGTGGACAGAGTCACCAGCCATTCACGAATCCACAGGCGAAGTGTAAGTGAGTGCACATGCGCATTAGTCAGCAGGGTTGCTAGCTTTTGCCATTTCATAGATTCGAAGGCCACAAGGGATCATTGTAATCATCTGGTCCAGCGGTGTGCAAACTTTTCCAGTCACACCCCCCCCCCCACCCCGCCCCAGTAACAGAATCTGTCTTCGCTCCTTTGCATTTTAGGTCAACAGAAGAACAAGGTATCAGGAGGACGAACAAACAACATGGCATCAGCTTCCTGAAGCACAAACAGCAGGGGAGAAAAACCTTATTTGGGGATGCACTTCAAAATATATTTTTTCATTATATTACTGGACTATAAGAAGCAGGGGCGAGAATCCCTTAGTTACCCATCACTTAAGGGACAAAGGGACCAGGGCTCCTAGAATCTGTGAAAGGTGGATCCCTCAGCCATGTGGGTTAGGGACACTGAGAACTAACTGCAGGTGAGACAGTGTCTGAGATCAGGATTGTCATTTACTAAGTTTTAGATACTGGAAAGCAGGTTTTATTTTTGTTTTATTTGTGGCCACTTCCTGTTTCTATTATCCTTGCTTAGAATCACTTCCAGCTCTGTTCTTGATTAATAAACTGATTTTTGGTTTTGCCATAAAATTATCTCAGTGCTGCGTATTGAAGTAATGTGTGGGTCTTCAGCTGAACTGATAGGCTGGTGTCTGCACTGTCTCTTTGGAGACAGTGGACTTGGTATTTTTGTGGGCATCCAGTGAGGGGGCTGGATGCTGCAGAGGAATGCTCTTCCAGGGGGGTTGGGAACTGGGATGCACTGACTGTTACCTGCAAGGCAAAGTTCAGACTGGCAGAGTCTCGAGGTGTGTACTGAGGAGGTGGACAGACTGGTGTGGCAGGGAGTTGACAGGCTGTTTAAGCTCCAGCAAAACTGTCTCTGGCTGAGGCAGAAGGGTAAGACTGTGGCTCCTGGTTCTGAGAAAGCATCCCACAGGGATAGATAGACAGGGCTGAATCAGCAGGGTCAGGGCGGTGTTGCATGTTTGCATTTAATAACGATTCAAGTCTGGCAAATAGGCTCCAGTGGAATTATTTAATCAAAGATTGTCAATCAGAGATCAGTACAGCACTATACAGAAGGAATAGATACATTACCACCCTTGGTGTCAGGTAAAGAGCTGGCCTCTGTGTCTCTACCAGTTTTTACTCCCCAACCTAATTTTCACGCCTTTTGTCTTTTATAGAGTGTGACACAGAGAAACTCCTTTTTGGAGAGAAAATTGTTTCCTGTGATTAATTTCATCATGTGTTCTGTTTTTGACATTACTTATGGAATTTATTTTATGGTGTTCAGTTTGCCTGATTGACGAGTAAAAAGGAATCTCTAATCTGGTTTCTAACACTGTAGAAACTGATGGTTTTTAATGAGTTAGAAACATCTTTCAATGGGTCATTATTTCATCTGATAACATCTGATAACAATTATCCCTTATCAATCACCCAGTTTGTTTATTACATACTTCTGTAGACTTTTTAAGTAGCTTGAAGGTGTCTTTTCCCTGGACACCTGGAGTCCCACGGACCTGAAGATGCTGAGGATAATTAGATACAGCTCAGCTCCATAAAGATTTTTTTGAGAATTATTACTACGTGAATGAATTTAACATACAAAAAGGAAAAGGGGACTAAGAGGGTTAATATTTACTAACAATGGTGTTTCACAGGGCAAGGTGGAAGGGACAGGGCTACCCACTAAGATTCTTGGGTCTGAGCTTTATCTTCCTGTGTTTACTGTTAACCAAAGTCATTAGGAGTTTAGCTGGAGGAGCGTTCAGGAAGGCGCAGACATGTATGGTACCTGATTACCTGGGAAGACGGAGTCCAATTCCTTGGACTTTTCTGTTAATTGATAACCTGCTCCCTTGCCAGCCTGTGGCACAAAGAAATGGGAAGATTTCTGTGAGCACAAGAGAGCCAGGGAATCGGTATTCAACCCTCACAAGAAGGACCAGGTGTCTGTGGTGAGTCAGTCGCTAACAGGGTCTGCATGGGGCTGGAGCCAATGGTGAATGGGGCCACCAGGACCTGAGGGTCGTGGGGCAGGGCTCCAGCTCTGCTAGAGGGACGGGGAGGAAAATGGGAGAGAGAAGGGAAGGGAATGGGAAACATGAGGATTACAGCAGATGGCCAGGCTGAAGGGGCAATAGGAAAGGTCAGTACCAGGGCAGGGGACAGAGGATGTGGAGGCTCTGGGTTGGTGGTGGTGTTGTGAGGACAGGGCTTGGTTTGAATTTAGTGGACTCTTACGGGTTAGGTTGACAGTACAGAATGTGCCATTCTCTGGGTTCGCCTACATTTGAAAGGAATTTTGGATGAACTTGAGGTTTTTCAGGACAAACAGGACTGATAAACTTCAGGAAGAACCCAAATTTTCTGAACTATCTGGTGTCTCATTCCATATTGACGCCACCGCTTTGGAATCTCATTCACTCAAATTCAGAAGGTGTCATTGAGTAGTGGGGTAGGCGAGGCTGCATCTTCTGTGCATGGTGGCATTGGGACAGCCTGCAGGAAAAGGTAAAGAGCTGAGGTCAGAGATCTGGCTCTATTCCTGTTTTTCCCCCTGTATGACCCTGGGACAGTCCCTTTGTCATGCTGTTCTATGCAGTGGGGATAAAGGCACTTAGCAGCCTGTCAGGGGCTGCACACATTGTGTCTGGCAGGGCTCTGGGAAGCCCAGTGGACAGAGTCACCAGCCATTAACAAATCCATAGGCGAAGTGTAAGTGAGTGCACATGTGCATTAGTCAGCAGGGTTTCTAGCTTTTGCCATTTCATAGATTCCAAGACCACAAGGGACCGTTGTAATCATCTGGTCCAGTGGTGTGCAAACTTTTCCTGTCAGCCCCCCCACCAGTAACAGCATCTGTTTGCGCT
Source organism: Emys orbicularis (assembly GCF_028017835.1). NCBI lineage: Eukaryota > Metazoa > Chordata > Testudines > Emydidae > Emys > Emys orbicularis. The sequence goes on from NC_088692.1 coordinate 50,052,868, forward strand.
CCTCCTCCAATACTGCACAGCCAAGGCTTCCTCAGCAGCGGAGCTGGGGGTAGAACTGGGGATGGGGGAGGAGCTGGGGCTAGAGGCGGAGCTGGGCTGAGGGCAGAGAGGGAATGAGGGCAGAGCTGGGCTGGGGGCAGAGCAGGGGGTAGAGTGGAGCTGGAGGCAGATGTGGCCTGAAGGCGGAGCAGGACTGGGGGCTGAACAGGGTTGAGGGTTGGAGCTGGTCTGAGCGTGGAGCAAGGTTGGAAGTGTGGCGCTCCCTCCCTGCCCCCCATGGGGGCTGGCCTTGGCCCCACTGTGCACCCCCGCAAACATTCCTCCATGACACCCTAGCGGGGCGCACACACAGTTTGGGGACCACTGATCTAGTCTGATCTCCTGTGTAACACACAGGGCCGGCTTTAAGCCGATTCGGCCGATTCCCCAGAATGGGGCCCCGCGCCTAAGAGGGCCTTGCAACGTCCAGGGCTGCCGGCGGAGCGGGAAAAAAAAAAAAAAAAAAAAAAAGCCGCGTCCTGCTTCTCCCCCCTCCCTCCAGCACTTGCGCCACCATACAGCTGATCAGCGCAAGCCTGGGAGGGAGGGGGGAGAAGGAGGAATGCGGCATGCTTGGGGAAGACGCGGGGCCAGGGCGGGGATTTGGGGAGGGATCCAATGGGGCAGGGAGGTGGCGGGGCTGGGGGCAGGGCCAGGGTGGGGATTTGGGGAGGGATCCAATGGGGCAGGGAGGGGGCAGAGTCGGGGCGGGGGGGGCGCGAGACAATTCGCGTCCCGGCGTGGGGCCCCGCACCTGCTAAAGCTGGCCCTGGTAACACACGCCAAAGAACTTCCTCAAAATAATTCCTAGAGCAAAGCTTTTAGAAAAAGTCCAGTCTTGATTTAAAAATTGCCAGTGATGGAGAATGCACAATGACCCTTGATATTTAATAATCAGCTCTTCAATCCAGCAGACAAAGGTCTAACATGAGCCAACGGCTGGAAGCTGAAGCTAGACAAATTCAGACTGAAATAAGGCCTACATTTTAACAGTGAGAGTCATTAACCATTGGAACAACTTACCAAGGGTCGTGGTGGATTCTCTATCACTGACAATTTTTAACTCAAGATGGGATGTTTTTCTAAAAGATTGATCTAGGAATTTTTTCAGGAAGTTTTCTGGCCTGTGCTATACAGGTCAGACTAGATGATCAAAATGGTACCTTCTGGCCTTAAATCTTTGAGCTCTGGGCTTCTGTCCCTTGGGTCCAAAACAAGGAAGCAGCTCAGGGTTTCCCCACTCTCAGGAAGCAAATGGCTATTGCCTCCCAGGTCACGAACCAGATGGTGCTCATGGCATCGTTCCTTCACAAGATGCACTGTTGCGGGGCCATCCAGCTAATTCCTAAGTTTGTGTTGTAGCGGGAGCACATCTAGATATGGAGGATGTCAGAATTTCACTTGGTGACCTGGAGAAGGGCTTGGAGAACACGGCTTTCGACTCCATGGTAAATCTTCCCTTCTCTTCTGCACTGGCCTTTGGACCTGCTCTGAGAACACTGACTAACAGGATGTTTTACAGGAAGAAGAGGGACTCCCTGAGGGAGCACAGAATCCGCCTCCTGAGAACAACAGAGAGGAGAGAGCCGAACACCCCATCTTCTGGAGGTATAGTAACCCCAGGAAGTATCACTGCTCCCGAAACAGCTCCCATTAACCCTTCAGAGCTGGGCAGCCAGAGAGCGGTGGCTGCTGGCTGGGCGCTCAGCTCCGAAGGCAGCACCACCTCCAGCAGCTGGGAGAGGTGACTATGGGGAATGCCTAAGGCAAATTTTGGGGTGACTGTAGCCCCCACAAGGCCCCCCCCCCACAGTGCAGCCCCATGTCTATTGAGAAAATTAATGCAATTTAACCCCACTGCTAAATATGTTTCTGGGGAAAAAATCTGGTGGTAGCAGGCACTCTGCCATGAGCCCAATCACACTCAGCTACACATGAGCTCAAAGATGACGTAAAGATGTACATGGATACTGTAGATCAGTGGCTCTCAACCTCTCCAGATTACTGTTTCCCTCTCAGGAGTCTGATTTGTCTTGCGTGCCCCCAAGTTTCACCTCACTTAAAAACTACTTGCTTACAAAATCAGACATAAAAATACAAAAGTGTCACAGCACACTATTACTGAAATTGCTTCCTTTCTCATTTTTACTGTATAATTCTAAAATAAATCAATTGGAATATAAATATTGTACTTACATTTCAGTGTACAGTAGATAGAGCAATATAAACAAGTAATTGTCTGTATGAATTTTAGTTTGTACTGACTTCACTGGTGCTTTTTCTGCAGCCTGTTGTAAAACTAGGCAAATATCTAGATAAGTTGATGTACCCGGAAGACCTCTGTACACCCTTAGGGGTATGCGTACCCCTGGTTGAGAACACTGATGTAAATGCATACAGACCAGTGTCAGAAAAGAGACACCACCAGCTACAACAGGCAACCCTGACCGACACGCAACTACAAGAAGTTCTAAGTTACATGAAGGCCAGCTGGCCCAAGTATCTAAAGAACACTACGGAAGCGAGAAGAGACTGCTTTGCAGTACATGGACGATTAAGCGAGTCAAATGGATACATGACTCAAGGCGATTGTATTGTAATTCCAAATGAAATGAGAGGAGAAATCCTAAACCTCACCCATGAAGGACATACCATGTTGCAGTGTAATCGAGACACTGAAATGCACTTTTGCTCACTTCCGGAACTACTAATGACAGACAACAGACCACAATTCCCTGCAGCAGAATTTAAGTATACCTCTACCCCGATATAACACGACCCAATATAAGGCGGATTCGCATACAAGGTGGTAAAGCTCTGACACGCTGCTCTGAGCAGCGTGTTAAGGGTGCCGGGCCGGGGCTAAGGGGTTGGATAAGGGGCAGAGGGTCTCGGGGGCGATCAGGAGCTCCCCCCCCCCAGGGTCTAGGAGGCAGGAGCTGTGGGGGGGGGGGCAATTTTGGGGGCCCCGCAGTCCCAGAGTGGCCCGGGGGATTAGCGGGGGACCGGGAGCAGCCTGCTCCGCTTCCCTCGCCCCGGCCATGTCGCTCGGGGGAGGGGACTTGGGGGAAGGGATCCCCCCCGCGGAAGCGGAGCAGCCCAGCCCCAGCCCACTCCACTCCACCAGCTCCCAGCCGCGGCGATCCGCTTCCTGCCGCAGGTGAGTGCGGGACCTTTCCCCAACACACCCCCCCCAGCGACACGGCTGGGGCCGGGGCAAGGAAAGCAGAGCAGGCTGGGGCCGTGTCGCTCTGCTTCCCGCCGCAGGTGAGTGCGGGGGGACGTCCTTTCCCCAACCTCCCCGCACTCACCGGCAGCGGAAGTGGAGTGCCGTGGCTAGGAGGTGGCGGAGTGGAGCGGGCTGGGGCCACATTGCTCCGCTTCCCGCCGCTGCCGGTGAGTGCCTCTCAAGGGCCAGGGGGTGTGGATAGGGGTCAGAGCAGTCAGGGGACAGGGAGCAGGGGGGTTGGGTAGGGGGTGGGGTCCTGAGGGTGATTAGGGACAGGGGTCTCTGGAGGGGGCAGTCAGGGAACAAGGAACGGGGGGGGGCCAAACAGGGGCAGCTGTATGTGTTTTGCCTGACTGCCGCCCTCATGGTGACCGGCAGGCCACCCCCCGCGGCTTGCCGCCCCAGGCACGCGCTTGGTGCGCTGGTGCCTGGAGCCACCCCTAGGGCCAAAGCAAGTTCGATATAACGCGGTGAGATTTTTTGTCTCCCGAGGACGGCGTTATATCGGGGTAGAGGTGTAATTCCAAATGAAATATGATTTTGACCATATTACTAGCAGCCCACATTACCCATAAGTGAATAGAGAGGCTGAGAGAGCTGTACATACAGCCAAGAAAATCCTACAGCAGGAAGATCCATTCCTTGTTCTTCTGAACTACTGATCAACACCAATAACACCTAACGGGTCTAGTCCAGCACAATTTCTGATGGGAAGACAACTCAGAACTAATGAACTGACTTAGGTTATTTTCCAGTCTCCAAAGTGGCCAGACATGGAGAAAGTAACCAAATCAGATAAAAAGGCTAAAAGATGTTGCACTTTTACAACAGACATCATCACTTAGAGAACTGCCGGATATAGAACCTGGTGACCGTGTTTGTGTTGGAATAGGATGGACAACTCCAGCTGTTGTAAAGAAAAAGAATTCATCTCCCAGATCATATGTGATCGAGACCAACAGTGGAGAGTTCAGCAGAAACTGTTGACATCTATAGTTTGTTCTTCAAAAAGAAAACAAACCATCAACACAGCAAACTCTACAGCTGGCAGATGCAGAACAAGAAGACAACCAATGCTTCAAACCAACCACAGCCAGTCGTTGCAACTAATAGACAGCCAGGTGACCAAATTTTTACAGGTTTGGGTCATGTAATGAGTGTGACAAAGTGGTTTTTTTTCCAGAATATTTTGTATGTATAGTGTGTGTGCCTCAGTTTCCCCTATGCACTGCATGATTAACTAAGGGGAGGGGAAAAGGTGTTTTCTTTGCAGAACAATCCAGAAATGCAGGTGGGGTCCCCCATAAATCCTAAACAGAAGAGACCTTGCCACACCCACGCCCTCCCCCTTTTACTTGGTGTAAAATAATGCGGATGTTGGACATTCAGAAGCTGGGCTGGTTTTAAACTATCTCCCACCGCTGACATAGTCTGACAGCAACTCTTCTCCTTTGCTAAAACAGGGACACAGACTGCTGTTCCACACGCTGAGCTAATCCCACTGAGATGAACAGAGAGGCCGAGATGGGTTAGTTTATATTGCATTTCTGTAGCACCTTTCAGCCAAACAGCTCAAAGCACTTTTCCAAGGGGAGTAAGCATTAGTCCCTGTAGTGGGGCTGCGGTCATCCCTCCCCTTCTGGGTCAGAGGCAGGCCACCCCGCCTCACTACGTCATGGGATCACTGCCTAGTCTCAGGGGAATTAGCAGCGCAGGCATAAGTGTCATGATCGCCTTAATGGGCGAAACCCCAGCCAGTCTATAGGCACCAGCCATCAGGCAAGGGCAGAGCAAACAGGGAATCTATAAGCTCCAGCCCTCAGGCCAGGGAAGAGCAACAGAGGCCCAGGCCCTCAAACAGGGCAGGGCACCAAACTGTCTAAGACTCCAGCCCTAAGGCAGGGCAGAGCAGTGAATAGTCTAGTGTCCTAGCTTTGGCGGATGGTAGGCTAACACTGGCCACCTGGCCTACAGTGGGGAGGCTGCCACCCCGGGGTGGGGTGGCAGTGGGTAGGCGGACCTGGGCCCATCCGACTCCACCAGGTCCTAGCCCAGGGACCTAACAGTGGCGGAGTGTTCCGCCACTGGCACAGTGGGGAATCCGCTGCAACACACTGGCCATGTTTCAGGCAGCACTACAGCCAGACTGGAGTTGGCTGCCCCTGGGCTACTTCCTACCCTCCCTTCTGGATCAGTGGCTGTCCTCCATCTCCCCTGCGGTAGGTGGCCAGCAGCAGTCCCAACAGCTCCCCTGTGGACACAGGTTCCTCCAGGAGCAGGGCATTTCTTGGCTGTGCAGCGAAGTCAGCAACCTGGAGAGAGCAGTATGCATCTGTCTCCCCCCGCAATTGAGCTGGATGCTTCGCCTTATATACTTCCTGTCCTGCCTATCCACTTCTGATGAGAGTGGTGAGATGGGTCTGGCTCCGCCCACCTGGACACAGAGGGTGGTTCCTCCCCTTCTGGGTCAGAGGGAGGCCACACTACCTCAAACTCAGTGTTGCCAGCTCTGATGATACCTTCTTAAAGCCCCAGCTCCTGGAATCATGTGATTCACAGCTTTCATTAAAAAAAAAAAAAAACTGACAAAGTAAATTTCTAACCATCATGGTTACTGAGATAATAATCAAAAACAGGAACCCTAAAGGCTCAAAAAGCAAAAAAATAAAATAAAATAAAAATAAAATAAAACACCAAGGTTTATTATTTTTGAGCCAATCTCATGGTTTTGGGGGACTGATTCATGGTATGTGAACACTTGGGGTTGGCAGTGCTAGTCTCCCACAATTGCAGATGGGAAAACTGATGCACAGAGAGGCAAAGTTATTTGCCTGAGAATACAGAATCAGTGGCAAAGCCAGGAATAGAATCCAAAGCTCCCCCACTCTGGTTTACCTTCCCAGACCATGTTGCTTGTGATGGACAAACCAACCACCAAGAGATGATGGAAGGGGCAGAAGTGTAAGTCAAGACAAGAAAATGAGGATTAAAAGTAACAAAATGGCTTTCTCCCCTCCCCCCAAGAAGAAAATGTTACAAACGGATACCACGTTTGGCCTTAGAAACTAAACTATTTCTTGTACCATTTTAATTGTATTGCCTTTCAATTAATGGAACACGGCCTTGTTCTTAACAATACAGGGCTGCCCTGGGCTGCCGTTCAGCAACAATTTACCAAATGTAGTTCAAAGTCTGCAGTTAAAATGGTTTCCCACTTCACCGCCTTTGGGCTATGCTGGCTTTGCGCTAAAGGAGCAACTGCATCATCCCCAAGCTGTGAAGTTCCTGTAAACCAGAGCCCTGAGCTATAGCCGGGAAAGGGGGTTAGCACAATAGGCACCAGTGGCAGGGGACAATGTAAACTGAGCACAACTTAAATGAAGTTAGCAAAACCCAACTGGTCCCTCGATGGCTGTTACCAGAGCTGTGCCTGGGGCAAGGGCTGGACTAGCCAGGGTTGTTACAAGACAAGGCTGGGGTGAGCAAATAGTTTACGGACTTTGCCTACCCTGGCTCTGGTTTCTGCAGAGGTCAGGACTGAAGGAGCAGGGAGGGTGTATGTGGGATGGAGAGACATTGACAGAGCTGCAGGGGGTGGGAATAGGTTATAGAGCACCTGCCCGTATGATGAATTTTGTCTGTGGCATCAATCCCTCCCTTTCAAATACGAAAGATTTACTCCAGTTATTTAAAGACACATCTCTGAGGGTGTCAGAAATGAGGGTGCAGGGGTGACAAGGGAGGCAGCAATGCAAATTAAAAACGCTCCTCGTGGCTTTATTGGATCCCGCTGGCAAAATAGGAAACATTACAAATAACTCCACGTTCCTGCTGATCCTTTATTCCATGCACTGAGCTGCCCTGGAAAAGGTGGTAGGAGCATGGGGGGAAGGAAAGACAGACAAGCTGCATTTGTCTCCCAGGTAAGGGGCTCCTTTAAAGGAAGTGGAAAGAACAGAGGCAAAGTGCTTTTAAGGGGAGGGATGCGGGGGAGCAAGAAGGGACTAGAGAACGCTCCATCGTGCTTTGGCTGATGAAACTTTCCAACCTCTTATGTACGACTGGCAGTCGCCCCAGCCACAGGCATCCTGGATTGCTGCAGGAGTTCAGTCAACGGGTGATATGGAGCTGGCCTAGCCGCAGCATTTGCTGGGCTGCAGCGCGCTAGTCTCCAGAGGAGACCAAGCGCCTGCCCTGGAGTAGTCACAGGAGACAATTCAGGCAGAAGCAAAAGGGTAGATCAGCTCCTTGCAGCTGTTCAGGAACAGAGCCACCAACAAAGGGCTGGGCAGGGGATTTCAGGGTCTTTCACTGTTAAAGTAGCCTCCAGCCGGCAGGCCTGGGTATTCTCCGGAGGCGTGTGTGTTACACGGTGGCACGGCCCATGGGTTTGGATGCCTTTGTTATGGGAACTCCGAGCTGAAGCTGGTCTCAAGGTGGAGGTCTCGTTAGCAGATGCAGAAGCCACCAAGCTCCCATCCACCATTGCTCTGGGGACAGATCCTGGGGTGGGGCTCCTGGAAGCACAAGGGCTTGTGGGCAGGATGGAGGAGGGGCGGGCAGGAGGCTCCACAGCAAGAGAGCTGGACGGGGGGCGGGAGGGGGGCAGTAGCCAGGAAGAGTGGGAAGAGCAGTCGTCAGTTTCAGCTGCAGGGGTCTGAGAAGGGAGGAGAGCCCAGTCCAACCTCTGCCCAGGCGGTGTCTGCGGCTGTGTGCAGCGAGGGGCTTCCCCAGCGGAGGAACCGCATCCACCAGACTCTCCGACGAGCTGCAGCGCAATCAGCCGGCTCCTTCCACGCTCGCTGCCATCCTCCCGGCTCCTCAGCTGAGAGTTTTCATCATGGCGTGGGCCTGTCTCAGCTCTGAAAGTGGAAGAGGAGACGCAAACAGACAATGGGGGCAGAATGACCTGGATCTCAGCAGGGGGCGCTGCAGCCAGTTCCCAATTCACCGGTCACAGCAGGGCAGAGAATAACCTCTGCGCTGTGAGCAGGAACAGAGAAATGACACGACATGGAGACAGCCGATCTCTGCCCCGGCCAGTAGGGAGAGCAGCGGGGACACAAGAGAGGAAGCACCAGCTGGCAGGGCGGGGATGAGGCGAGCGATTCCAAGCTGCCCATCTGTCATCTACTCACCTGCCAGTAAGACCCGGAACTTCTCTGCCGACACGGTCATGGCAAAGGGCTCCGTCACACCTCGGTCCCCGTCGCGCACGGTGAACTTCAGGTGCACAAGGGGCTCATTGACCTGCTGGAGCTCGCTGGAGCTGAGCGTGTGATCCACCCTCCAGGACACAGAGTCCAGACGGTTCACTGAGGACAGAGGCAGAGCCAATCTCAGGTTTGCACTGTCAGTGTAAAACACTCTCTCTATGCACAAGCCGGCGATATGGATTTGGGAAGCATTTTTCAAAAGCATTAAGCAGCTTCACCCACCCCTGAAACGCAGCCACCTCTGGTGTGTGCAACACAGCAACTGTCTTACTGGCCCACAGTGACAATGTAAGACATTACAGGAAGGAAATGTCTCCAGTTGAAATAACAAGGGAGTTTAGATCAGTGGAGTGGAGCCCTCCGAGATGGGGTGTGGCTGGGATAACGCAGCTAACACCCCTCGTTGCGAAGATTCCCATGAGTCCAAGCGGTTAGCACCGCCTCAGCTCGGGCTCTCTTTATGGCCAAGAAAGATAACGCAGAAGGCAGAGCACCACCTAGTGCATCACCTGCACCACTCCCTGCTGCACTTGGATTGTCCCGGAGGTGAACTAACCTGACCAGATCCTAACCTGTCGGGCTGACAAGGTCACAGCCCAAGGGGGTCAGACAACAGGGTTCTGGTCCCAGCTCCTGGTCATCCCCTCGGTTGCTGCTGAAAACCCATCTGCCCTCAGCAAACTCTGATCCTATCCCCCAGTCCTCAGGAGCAAGTTCTTCCCAGGAAGTCCCAGAGGAGAATGGCTGGGAAAGTCCTATTGAACTTCCATCCATGGACACAGGGGAACAGCTAGAGGGGTGGGGGCAGTGGGTGCCAGCCAGTACCCCTGCTGAAGGGGCATCTCCCATCCGCTGCCTGGAGCAGTGTCAGGTTTGCACAGCCAGAGGGAGAACACTTACATCTCAGGCTGCGTGTCCTCAGGCTGTCCTGCAGGGGGCTCTGTTTCTCCTCGTAGGACCTGCACAATCCTGTGGCATGTTCTACAAAACAAGGAGACCAAGAAACCACCCACCAAAGAGCATCAGATTGGTCCCTGCACAACACGACTCTGGTTCCAACAGGCTCAGAAGGGACCCTGGCTGCAAACTGCTGAGCTGGCCTGTTTAGCAGGGGGACTCTAGCAGGATGCTGACACTGGGGCACACGTGGGATAACGGGGGGACGATGGTACCATAGGGCATTTCAGTCAGAAGATGGCCCAGCTACTGCTCTGAAGTCTTTCCTGCTGGTTGACACAGCAAGTTCTAACTTCTCGCTGATGGGAGAATGCGGGGGACACACAACCCAGCAGCGATCGCCTCCTCCCCCAGATAGCCAATGTACTGAACTCCACACAGTGCTGGAGCAAGGGTGGAAGGATACAGTTATCCAGGGTTACAGCCTAGTGCATGGGGTAGACAGACTCTGCTCCGCTCCCCAGCGCCCTCCTCTGGCTGACGTCGCACAAGACAGTCGGGCTGCTGCTACTGATCCCAAGGCTCCCCAGTGCGCTGCAGCCCTCTCCGAGGGACCCATCCCCTGGCACTTCCCCTACCTTTGGGCAGCCCCAGCTGTTGCAGCTCGCTGGACAGAGAGTCGCTGTCTACGCTGTGTTTGGCTGCACTGGAGAGGATGAAGCTGAGCACGGCAATAGTGGCCTTCACATCCCCGGACTCTGGAGAGAGGAGGAGAAACCTTTGGGACTCTGTATGGCAGCAGGGCTCTTCCCTGCAGGGAGGCAGCTTTGACAGACCCATACAATTGACGTAGGATCCAACAGCCCTTGATGTGGCCTGTCCTTTGCAGTTCATCATCTGCAAGAGACTAGAGAGGGTGCACGGACAGACGCCACCTCGCACTGGGCCACGAGGGGCAGCAGGGAAACAGGCAGAAAGAGCTGGGCTCATTGTCACCAACCTGGGTAAGAAGCAGTGATGGGCAGGGGACTATGTGTGTGTTGGGGAGGGGGAGTCAGTGCAACCGGCAGGGCTCAAAACAGGTTAGGATTTAAACAAGCCTGGGACAGGCAGGGATAAGTGTAACTAGAATCAATTGATGCTAGGGATCCAAATACTAATAATGGCCAAGGGCCTGTCCAAGCGAACACGTAGCTCGTGGCAAGCTGGGCTGTAAAGCTACCCTGCCCTAGCCAGCTGCACACTGTCCGTGAGGACCCTGCTGCCGCGGACTAACAGCTCCCTAGGGCACTTTCCCCGACTGTTTCCAAGCAGGGCAGCTTCCAGGCGCACTGCAGAACTCGGGGTGTGGAGCAGGGTGCACCCGGCCACCTAGCGCATGGCAGATTTACACCCTGGCTTGCTGAAACTAACCATTCGTACAGCCAAAGCCTAAGGTTAACACTGCACAATAACCAGGCCAGTGGCGGTAGGACAGGGCCAAGCCACAGCACAGCAACTCAGCCGGGGTTAGATCATTCATAAAAACCAAACCAGACATTTCACAGCTTACATCATGGTCCCATCTGGCCTCGATTGTCCAGTCTGACCTGTGTAACACAGCCCATTGGGCACCCCTGAATTAATGCCTGTTTGAACCAGAGCGGATCTGGATTTAGAAATTGCCAGTGATGGAGAGCACTTGGGCAGTTGTTCCATCGGTTAATGACCCTATAAAAACACCTTATTTCTAGTCTGAGTTTGTCTAGCTTCAACTTCCAGCCATCGGCTCATGTTAGACGTTTGTCTGCTGGACTGAAGAGCCCATTATCAGCTGTTTGTTCCCCGTGTAGGTACTTACAGGCTCCCATCGAGTCACCCCTTAACCTTCTCTTTGTGACGCTAACCTGGCTGAGTTCCTGGGACCCCTCCCCTCCCCTCCCCATCGCCACAGTAAGACAGCAAGTTCTGTAGGATAGGGATGGGGGCTGTTCAGCTGTTTGGGCAGCGCCTGGGAAGTTTTGATCACCACAACCACCAGGCCCGGGGCACTTCCACACACTCGGGAAATGGTGTTAACAACCCCCCCCCCCCCCCGACACAAGGCCCAGAACCACATAAAAATATAAAGCCAGGGCAGTGTTTGGGGTGAGAAGGGGGAACTCGTCAGGCTGCCGATTAGCAGCATCTCCCCCAAACAGAACAGGGGCAAGGACCCTGGGAGATTAGCAGGGCTCCTGTGCTTGCTCACGAGCAGAGCGTGCGGTTGGTTTCCAATGGCTGTGCATTAACTCTTCAGGCCTTCACTGCTTCAGGACGTGCCTCTCCACTCGTGACCCCAGCCAGCGACACTTTTCAGGCAATGTGGCTAACAAAGCCGAGTCCGGCACCCATAAACGCTGCAGGTAAAATGTTCTCAGGCCAGGGCACTGGGGTGTGGAATGGGCCGGAGGGGAGGTAAGAGTCAGACAAAGCCTGGCCTAGCATCCCAAAGCCACCGGCTTGCCACAGCCTCCCTGCCGTAAGCACAGACAGAGGAATGTCAGTTCTAGTAATGAAGCCAGCAAAGCTCCTTGGAAGGTGGATGAGGCAAAGAGCCAAATCCACCGTGATGGCCTCACGGACAGCACTAGAGGAGCCCAGGCTACAGACACCCAACGGCTCTGGAAAGGAACAACACTCACCAAACTTGGCATCCGACGTTAGCTTCAGGATCTTTTCATACTGCAAGAGAAGAGCAACACCCAGGTCCATCAGCCCCAGGGGAGCCTGCTCCCGGAGCACACGGCACGGTGCAGAATGATCACTGAGCCCTCGCTGAGCAGATCCCCCACAGGGCAAGCATAGCCAGGGTAAGGCCAACACTTCCACAAGCGGCGCCTGGTTTCGGGTGCACTTGGAGTCAATAGGAGCGGTGGGGGCTCAGCACTTCTGAGTAACGGGGCCGAGGTGTCTCAAGGGGGGACCCAAATTATTAGAAGCTGCTGGATTTAGCCTAAGTAACTTGCCCAAGGCCACATGACACATGGGTGATCGGGGACTAGGACTCCTGGGTTCCTGGCTCCCACTAGCCCAAGCTGCTTCACAATGGGGGGGTACAGGATGGGCCGTTCCCACTGGCCACTAGTGCTCCAGGCATGTCCTACAGGGAACCTCCACGATCCAAACAGCGGGTCAGCTGCTGTCTGCGATGGGTGTTACAAATGGCTCAGCCCCATGTCCCCAAGCGGCCAAACCCCCTTGCTGGGAGACCTCAAGGGAATCCGTGTTGTCAACCACCGGCCATTCCCCTAGCGATGGCAGGGCCAAGGGGTGGATGAGGTGAAGCAGACCACACAAGACCCTTAGAGAAACAGACACTAATACTTACTAGTAAGTACTTAGCAGCCGTACGGCCCTTTCCACCAGCAGATCTCCCCGATGGGGGAGTGTCACTGGCCTTATTTTACAGATAGGGACACAGGCTTTAGGCACCCTGCCCAAGATCAGTGGCAGAGCTGGGAATAAAACCCAGGTGTCCTGACTCCCACTCTGATACACCTCTCCCCCACCACCACCACCACCACCGCACTGCCTGCCCTGAGGCTGGCCAGCTCGACATGGCCCACACCACTCAGCCAGGGGAAGGGGAGACTTGAGTCTCTGCGATTGATTGCTGGATCCCTGCTCAGTGGGGCTGAACGTGGGAGAAGAACGCCCTTCACTTACATCAATCCCCTCTCCCTGCAGGTCCTTGAGCACCTGGCCACAGATGAGCTTCAGCTTCACCGAGGACTGGAAAAAGAGAGCGCAAGAAAATAAAAACCCCCGGCAGCGCTGGGCCCGGCGGGCACTGCCTGGCAGGAGTCTGAGCTTCCCTCAAAACACACGCTCTCTGCCACATCAGGGGGACCCATTTCAACCTTGCCCTGCCCCAGCCAAACAGCCACTGGTTTGGGTTGTTTTTAAACCACTCGCTTCTCTGCCACTTTGGGGAACACCATGGTTTGGATTCCACAAAGAGACTCCCTGAGTTTTGGATGCAACGGTCAGGCTAAAGCCCCAGCCAGCTCTTGTGCAGCATTGAGTGTATTGCTCGAGCCCTCAATCAAAGCCTGTTCTACGTACCTCCCGAGCCTCTCCCCGCTCTCTTAGGGAAGCCCAGTCAGCCAGAGACAGGCACAGAGTTCATGCTGGTCGCTCAGGGACCTGAGCTCTCCCCCTTCACCAGATACCCCGAGTCCCAGAGCTCAGCTCGGGATGCATCACACAGATATTCCCATTGCTCCCCCAGGCCGTAGATACCCCTCTCGACGGCCAAGGCTTCGTGCTGATCGTCTGGTTTCACAGCACCCGATACCATCTCGGGGGGGACGGGAGGGGGGTTAAGAGCAAAAATTGCTCAGACCCCAGGGTGCCGGGCACTGGGTAAGATCCAGAAGAAAACAGAGAAAGAGAAAGCTTCCACTTAACTATTTTGGCCAAGGTGCTGATTTCGGCCAGGACCCAGTCGGGACAGTCCAAGTCTCCACAGAACCGGAACCTCTGGAAGGAGATCGGGGGCAATTAGGATGCAGGCGGCCTTTGGGCCAGGGGACGTCAGCGGCAGAGTGTCCTTTGCAGGGCAGCCCAGCTCTTCTTGCCAGAGCAGGGGAACCCTCATTTCCCCCCGTTATTGCTGCCCTGCCCCCACTGCACCAGAAGAGCCGTCCCTAGATTTCTCTCCTCTCTGGGTACTTGGCTGCCCTCATCTCCGGTCTCTGCTCTGGCTGAGCCTGCTGCAGAGTCGGACGGCAGCTGGGTCGATCCGGAGCTGTACAAATAACTCTCCTCCTCAGGCCCTGGGTCCCCACTGTATAACGCCCCTGCAAACTCAGGCACAGCGGCTCCTTGCACGGAGGTCATCAGCCTTTGGAGCAAGCTCCTGGGGAGAACGACTGGACACAGCTGGCCAAGCTCAGCCCTGGCACGAGGGGATGCAAGTGCCCTGAATTCAATGGCCCCAGGCTGAACTGGGCCCAGAGTCTGAGAGAGAGACACTCATCCCGGGAGAAGGAAAGAGATGGACGGGGCTGGGGTGTGCCCAGAGGGATCAGTCTGATGAAGGGGTGGGGTGAAGGTGGGGCAGGGCAGATGGCCCCTTCCTGTTCCTAATAGCTACCAGTTAGGCTGCAGCTTCAGCAGTTTAACCCAGCAAACGCTGGTACAGACCATGAGCCTGCATCCAGGAGCAGCTTTTTAATACCCGCTGCAGTTACACAGCGAGAGCAAGGGGACAAGTCTCTGGTGTCTCATGTATGCAGGTCCACAGGCTACAGAACCAGGCATAAGCCTCTTGGAGCAGGGGGCAGACATCTGGGTCAAGGGGAGCAGGACAGCTGATTCCCCCCCCCCGTGTTTAACATTATCATGGCTCTGAAATTATCCTTTCCATGCCCACTTGTTCCCCTGCACATCCAGTGCTGAAGCCTGTATTACTCCCTGCTTTAGAAACACAGGTGCTGCTACAGCAACAGCCCATCACGTCCAGCATCCTGCCCCCAGCCCTGGCTGCTTCAGAGGAAAGATGCATTACAAGGCGTTTTCACTTGCCCCATCCTGCAATGCAGTACTTTGGGGGGTGGGGGTGAGGCAGGGAAGGCAGCGTTTCCTTCCTGACCCCTGCAGGCTACTGGCCTGCACCCTGAAGCATGAGATTCATTTATCCTGAGCACACTTAACTAGGAGAGGTATTAGAACTCAAAGGGCTGCCACTGTGGGTTCCCCGGGCCAATTACCTACTGTGCAAAGGGGCAGCTCTTTCTATTTGCTCCAGCTCCTTCCCGGGCTACCACTGATCTCAGGTCGAGGGAGGGAGGGAGCAGTTTTTAAGCCAGACTCTTCACAATATTTAACCCAAACACCCCCTCCCCCCGATGCACGTGTTAGGCAGCTGGTGACACTGGGCTAGCAACGGGGAGTCCTCAGGCATGGCTCCAGCTGTTACCCAGAGTCCCTGCTGCCCCGGGGACACAGCTCTGCATCGCCCCAGGCCCCCAAATCCCAGCAAAGCACTAACACCCCCCAGCCATGCACAGCGCCTGCGCTCACCATGGTTTCCTGCTGTCTCTGCAACGCCTGGCAGGCGACCCCTCAACCACGGCAGAGCTGGAAGCCATCAGCTGATCTCGGAGCGCAGTCAGCTGACCACAGACTTCCCTACGCTGCAGCCTGTCAGCCGCGCGCTGAGCCGAGTCAGCTGACCGCAGATTTAGTGACGCTTCAGCCATGGCTTATTGCACAGACTGAGGCTCAGCCGGCGGCAGCTCTTCTCTGCTTCCAGCAGGGGGCGGCAAAGGCCTTCAGATCTGGTTCTCGGGAGTTCTGTTCCCCGCTGCGCAGCAAACACCGTAGGTTGCCTCTGACCCCAGGGCTACCCTGAAAGGGAGATCAGTGACTGAGCAACTGTATGCCCATTGGCGTGTTAACCCTGCTAGCGAGGGTAGCTGCGGCCCCCTGCTGCACAGGATGTGAGCATCTCATGCTCGTAATGTATTTGTCCTCACAATATTCCTCAGCCCCATAGATGCTGGTGCTGGGGGTGCAGCCACACACCCTGGCTTGAAGTGGTTGCCATATATACAGGGTTTACAGTTTGGTTCAATGGCTCTCAGCACCCCCACTATACAAATTGTTCAAGCACCCCTGCTCAGAGGGAGGGAAGTACATAGCACAGAAGAGGAACTGAGGCAGAGAGACTAAGGGCTTGGCTACACTATGAAAATAGGTCGAGTTTATTCAAGTTGACCTGTAGCCTCCGATTTTACAAAATCGATGGTGTATGTCCCCACTATGCACATTCCATCTGCGGAGCGCATCCCCACTACCATGGGTAGCATCGACTCACGGAGCAATGTGGGCAGCTATCCTACAGTTCCTGCTGCCAACTGGGATTCTGGGTTAGGCTCCCAATGCCTGATGGGACAAAAACATTTTCATGAGGTGTTTTGGGTACATATCGTCAGCCTCCCATGATGCACTTGGTTCCTACCTTCCTCCCTCCTTGAAAGCAACGGCAAACAATCATTTTCAGGCCACAGATGCCATAGCATAGCAAGCATGGACCTCACTCATCTGTACGCTGTTGTTGTGAGCATCACAAACACCTCACACATCGTCCTGCAGTATTTGCAGAGTCTAGCCAGGAGCAGCCACACGGAAGAATGTGATGCCAGGCAAATAGTTGTGTTGGAAGCCATGGAAGGGAGCAATTCGCACATACTTGCAATGGCAGCCAGGCTTGTTGACACAGTGGAATGCCGCTTCTGGGCCAGGGAAACAAGCACAGACTGATGGGACTGCATTGTGATGCAGGTATGGGATGAGGAGCAGTGGCTGCATAACTTTCGAATGCATAAGGCCACTTTCATGGAACTTTGTGAATTGCTTTCCCCAACCCTGAAGCACAGAAATACCAAAATGAGACCTGCTCTGACAGTTGAGAAGCAAGTGGCGATAGCCCTGTGGAAGCTTGCAACACTAGATTGCTACTGGTCAGTCGGGAATCAGTTTGGAGTGGGTAAATCTACCATGCGGGCTGCTGTGATCCAAGTAGCCAGAGCAATCAATTCACTTCTGCTAAGAAGGGTAGTGACTCTGGGAAACGTGCAGGACATAGGGAACCCCATTGCGGCAAAGCCATCCACTAACTGTGGTGGGACGATAGACGGAACACACATCCCTATCTTGGCACCAGACCACCTTGCCAAAGAGTACATAAACCGGAAGGGCTACTTCTAAATGGTGTTGCGAGTCCTAGTGGATCACAGGGGCTGTTTCACCGACATCAACGTGGGATGGTTGGGAAAGGAACATGACACGCATCTTTAGGAACTCCAGTCTCTTCAGAAAGCTGCAAGAAGGAACTTCCTTCCCAGACCAGAAAATTACCGTTGGTGATGTTGAAATGCCAACAGTTATCCTTGGAGACCCAGCCTACTCCTTGCTCCCGTAGCTCATGAAGCCGTACACAGGCAGCCTGGACAGCAGTAAGGAGCAGTTCAACCATAGGCTGAGCAAGTGCAGAATGGTGGTAGAATGTGCCTTTGGATGTTTAAAGGGGTGCTGACTCTTTTACTTTTAGGTTAGATCTCAGCGAAAGCAATATTCCTATTGTTGTTGCTGCTTGCTGTGTACTCCATAATATCTGTGAAAGTAAGGGGGAAAGGTTTCTGGCGGGGTGGGGGGTTGAGGCAGATCACCTGGCTGCAATTATGAGCAGCCAGACACCAGGGCAATAAGAAGAGCCCATCGAGGCGCACTGCGTCTCTGAGAGGCTTTGAAAACCAGTTTCATGAATGATCCAACACTGATGTGACAGTTCTGTGTGTTGTTCCTTACCAACCTGCCCCCTTTTTTGCATCTACTGCCTTGTAAACTAAACCCCCACCAACCACAGTGTGCACAGTGAATAAAGAGCCTCTTGTCCTCCATTTATGCATTTTTATTATGCTAACAAACACTGAACAGAGACAGCAATGAATAGCAATGATAACCAGGGCCTGATAACACAGGGAGGGAGGGGCAAGGACACATAGCTTATATTGCACTGTCTAGCAATCAAAGCTGTGGGAATGAGAGCCTCCTGCTCCATGAACCATCCCCTGGAGCTGAGTTCAAGGGATAATGGAGCTTCTCCCTCCCCTCCTCCCCGCATTCTAGGACGTCTGGGAGAGGAGGATATAGAACTTGGTGAGGAGGGCAGCTAGTTCATCACTGGGTGCAGCGGGACTCTAAGGTCTAGCTGCCTTTCCTGCACCTCAACCAAACGCCTCAACATGTCTGTTTGCTCCCCCATAAGCCGCAACATCTCCTCTGGCATGTTACGCTCTTGTTCCCTGCATGCTTTCCTGCCCTCTTGGTCGGTGCACATGCTTTCCGACAGAGTAAGCCTCCATGCATTCAGCTGGGCCCTGTCAGTCTCGGAGGAACGCATCAAATCACAGAACGTCTTCCCTTGTCTGCTTTTTTCACCTTTTAATCTGGGACAGCCTTTGTGCTGGAGTGGAGGAAGCACCCAGAGAACATGTTGCAGCTGCAAGGAAAAGCATATATTGTTGAAAACAAAAGGTTAACTGTTGCAATGAATGAAACAATTCACAGCAGTAAATACATTCCCTGATTTCAGAGTAGCAGCCGTGTTAGTCTGTATCCGCAAAAAGAACAGGAGTACTTGTGGCACCTTAGAGACTAACAAATTTATTAGAGCATAAGCTTTCGTGGGTTTTCAAGTGGGTTGTAGCCCACGAAAGCTTATGCTCTAATAAATTTGTTAGTCTCTAAGGTGCCACAAGTACTCCTGTTCTTTTTACATTCCCTGAGGTACTCGGCCAAATTTTGTGTTATAAAAGAAGAGCCTGCCAGTAAGGTACAACACATGGCAGAGCGCTGGGCAGCAGATTTCGGTTTGCAGGCAGGCATGGTGAGCACACAAGAAAGGGTAGGCAGTGTCAGGGCACATTCGGGGACATTTTTAGTGTGGAAACTCTTGACACATAAACAGGCTTTTCTGGGGAGCACCCTTTGCATGGCTGCACTGGCCGCAGGGCTGGCTCTAGGATTTTTGCCGCCCAAAGCAAAAACAATTTTGGCCGCCCCCCCACCCCGTTTTTTAATTACCCCACCCCCGGCCCCGCCTCAACTCTGCCCCTTCCCCAAATCCCCAGCCCTGCCTCCTCCCCCCAGGCTCTCAAGCCTAGGAGGGGGAGCAGCGGCGTGTGAAACGACTGTTTCGCGCGCCGCGGCCGCTCGGGATCTCCCCCTCCCTCCCAGGTTTGAGAGCCTGGGAGGGAGGGGGAGACTCCGAGTGGCCGTGGCGCGGGCGCCGCTGCTCCCCCTCCCTCCCAGGCTCTCAAGCCTGGGAGGGAGGGCGAGTAGCGGCGCGCGAGCGGCAGCGGAGGTGAGCTAGGGCGGCCGGGGCACATTTTTAGGGGCGGCATTCTGGCGCCGGCCATGCCGCCCCTAAAACTGTGCCGCCCCAAGCACCAGCTTGTTTTGCTGGTGCCTAGAGCCGGCCCTGACTGGCCGCCACTGTATCCCAATTGTTTACCTCATATTAAACATCAACCACAATTGCATTTAACCCCTATAATGTGATTACAAGTGTGCACTCACCAGAGGTGCCTTCCTCGCCAACACAGTCCCGCACCAGTGGGTCCTGGGAGGGGATTGGCTCCAGAATTAGGAAAAGGTCCTGGCTGTTGTGGAAAACGGATCCTCCGCTTGCCTGCTGCGCATTCTCCTCCTCTTCTTCTTCCTCATCAACAATGTTCT
Organism: Emys orbicularis; assembly: GCF_028017835.1. Taxonomy (NCBI): domain Eukaryota; kingdom Metazoa; phylum Chordata; order Testudines; family Emydidae; genus Emys; species Emys orbicularis. The sequence goes on from NC_088692.1 coordinate 50,072,518, forward strand.
CCTCGTTGTTGGTTGCTTGGGGTCCCTGGGAGGTATCCACAGAGAGTGTTGGGATACTGGTGGGGTCCCTGCCTAGAATCGCATGCAGATGCTCATAGAAGCGGCATGTCTGTGCCTCAGCACCAGAGTGACTGTTCGCTTCCCTTGTCTTCTGGTAGGCTTGCCTGAGCTATCTTATTTTTACACAGCACTGCTGTGTGTCCCTGGTGTAGCCTTTTCCCCCCATGCCCTGTGCGATTTTGGCATAGATGTCAGCATTTCTTCTGCTGGTTCGGAGCTCTGCTTGCACAGACTCTTCTCCCCACAGAACAATCAGATCCAGTGTCTCCTGTATGCTCCATGCTGGGTAGCCATGGTCAGCTGTGGTGGTGAGCTCTCCATGCTACTCAAACAGGAAATGAAATTCAAAAGTTCCCGGGGCTTTTCCTGTTTACCTGGCTGAAGTGCAGTGGAGTTGAAAGTGCTGTCCAGAGCGGACACATTGGAGCACTCTGGGACACCTCCCGGGGGCCAAACAAGTCAAAATACACAGTTCTGTGTCTACACTACCCCTCATTCGACCCGGGAAGGTCGAATCTAGCGCTACTCCTCTCATTGAGGTGGAATACAGGTGTCGATTTTAAAAGCCCTTTGGTCGGCAGGAAGGGCTCTGTAGTGTAGACAAGAACATTATAAATTCGACCTAATGTGGGGAATGTTGATCTAATGACATTGTGTAGACCAGCCCTGAGGTCCAGATCCTGAAAGCTACTTTGACTCCTGCCTTCCCTTGATTTAAATTCAATGGAAGTAGGGAGTCTAAATATCTTTGAGGATCTGGGACTAAGTGACTTGCCTGGGACAGGGCAGGGCAGGGCAGGGATGGGACGGGGGCCCCCACTCCCAACAGCAGAGCCCCTTGGAGGAAGGGCACATCTGCTCTGGAAGCCAGTGTCTGCCAGGGCTGTCCCGAGGCAGCGAGCTGGGCATGGAACAAGAGGCAGCAGAAAAACCATTCCATGGGCCACCTTTCCCTGGAGAACTCCCCAGCCCCACTCTGGACGCGGCTGAGAAGAGCTCAGCTCACTGGGTTAGGAGCAGAGCAGGTGGATGCTGAGCTGTACTGAAAGTCCAGCCCTACTTATCTGACTTTTGTCACCATAGGAACCCAGTGCCTCACAGTCACTAATGGATACTCCCCTCCCCACATGCCTCCAGGCAGGGACATGCTATCCCCATGTGGGGGGTGGGGAATGGAGGCCCAGGATCAGGGAAATGACTTGCCCAAGGTCCCACAGAAAGCCTGGGGCCAAGAGGGGAATTGAGCCCAGCCTCCCGAGTCCCCACCCCGTGCCCTGTCCCCGGGGTCATGCTTACAGCGCTGACACCCGCGTCCCCACCCCGTGCCTTACCCCCGGGGCCATTCTTACAGTCCTGGCACCCGAGTCCCCACCCTGTGCCCCGCCCCCGGGGCCATTCTTACAGTCCTGGAACCCACCTGGGTTCTGAGCTCTTGAAAGTTTGGCCACACCTGTTCACTATTGTAATTAGCCAATGGCCACTGGGCACAGAGCAGCACTGGAAGGATGGTTGAAGGGAGGGGCCTGTTCTTCTCTCCCTGCACCCTGTGCTAGAGGAAAAAGCCCTGGGGCTGAGCCTGGGGGTCCAGGACCACCTGGGACAAAGGACACCCAGCTGCACCAAAATCCAGCCCAAACTCTCACCAGGGGAGGCTGGAGTTGGCCTTTTGACCTCAGACGACACCAGCTGGACACCAACTGTTCCGAGCAGGTGGGCTCAGCCATGCCACACCCAAGCCCCCCAAGCAGCAGAGCCATGCACAGGACCTTGCCATGCCAGCCCGAGAGCATTAACTTGTGCCTGGCTCCTGGAAATGGCTTAGCATGGAATGTCGGTTACTAGAATCAGGGTGGGAAAGGAGGGACCCTCCCCCGCTAACTCCTCTCCAAATCCACTTAGCCAGGACCAGGGGCCTGGGGAGGGGACTGAGCCTGGGGCCTGGGGAGTCCCTGCTCCCACCCCCTGAGCCTCCCACCCCGAGTGGTGGGGCTCTGATGGGCAATGGGGCAGGAACAGAGCCGGACAGTTATCCCAGGTAAGCAGGGGCTGTGGTCTCCATGGTATTCGTGAGCACTAATTAAGGTGACCAGATGTCCCGATTTTATAGGGACATTCTCAATTTTGGGGTCTTTTTCTTATATAGTTTCCTATTACCCCCCATCCCCTGTCCCAATTTTTCACATTTGCTGTCTGGTCACCCTACGTGGGGAGAGGCGCTGGAGTGTCTCCTAGCTGGAGGCTCTCAGGGTAATTTCAATGGAGAGCTAGAGGCAGATTTAAGCTGACACCTTCAGATCGCAAATCCATGAAGGCCAGTGGGTTTGGGGGACTCCTACCTTCCCCCAGCGACAAGGAACAGACAGCAGCAGGGCTGAGTAAGAGGGCAAAGGCACAGCACCTAGCCGCAGCTCCAGGGCGGAACAGGAACACATGGGGTGCTGCTGACCTCACCTTTATCATAAGGCAGCTAGCTCTGTAGCAGCGCCACACAAGGTTCCTCACCCCCCCTACCTCCCCCCCCCCCCCCCGCCAACAGTAGTAACATTGTGCTCCTGGGAAACAAAGCCCCACTCTGAAATGCAGCTCCCTGCTGCGCACCCTGCCTCTCCCAGGGAGGCTCCTGAAGGGGAATAAAGATGTTTTCCAAAGAGCCCACGGGTCTGACCTCCGGCCTACCTCGTGGGAGAGTCTGAGATACAGCTAAAGAGGTCACCTCCTTCCTCGCCCATTCACTAGCGGGAACATCCCCCTCAGGAAGGCAGCAGCCGCCTCAAGGCTGCTCAGTGCTCTTCATTTACTCTGCACTGATGGCAGAGTCACTTGGCAGCTCGGGCAGGGACTGGCTGCAGTTTGTGCCTACAAGAAAAGGTCCCAGAGTAAGACAGGCCAAAGCTGGGGTAGAAGCTGCCGCGCTTAACCCCCCCAGCACCGCAGGCTCTACGGCTGCTGGAAGAGGAAAGCCAGGGTTCGAACTGGAACTGAGAACTTCTGCCGCATCCCTGGCACTTACGCATCCCACAATAGGGAGGTCACTCTGCTTCGTGCATTAGCAGATGCTGCAGCTGGAGCAGTGGGAGTTGTGTTTGTGCAGCACGGAGGGCCCTGGGGTGGTGCTGCCTAGTAAGATGGGCAGCAATTGCTTTATAACTCCGCCTATAGAACTGTTGATCATAGACCACCACTTGGCGCATCAGCCTAGCTGCCAAGGCTCTTCACAGCCTAGCTGTGATGGGCTGGGGCAGATATTCAGTGGAAAAACCCCTGACTCTGGTTGTGCCACTTCCCTCTTCAACCCCCACTGTTATGAATAATTCCCCCCACCCTGCCCCAGGATGAGACTTCAGGATTTTTCCCAGGTGGGTGGAAGCTCCCAGTCCTCCACCAACAGAGAAGTAGATTCATAACACAATGCAGAAAGCTCTCCAAGGTGCATGCAGGTCAGTCACTAGATATCATGTGATGCTGCCTGCATTGCTTCCTGTTGGTCTTCTAGGAGATCCTTGGACCCTTGCTAGGCATCAAGGATGAATAGGGGTCCTACCACAACACAAGCCTCTGCTACCCTCACTGAGGAGTCACCTGTGTTGGGATACAAGAGTGTTACCAAAAGCCCATTAATATTTCATTAGATACATCCTCCCCCACTCACTTTGGGATGAAGACCCCTTAAAATGGGGGGTCAGTTTGACCAAGCCAGCCTCTGTTCTTCAGGTCAAAGGTTATATCCTGCCCTCCTACATAAGTTGGGTGGGGATCACAGAACCTGGGGGCCACATCTCTCTGGAAGCATCTCCCTGGCCCACTGTCCAGAGGGCTGCCTCTCCTGGACTCTCCTCCAAGCCAGGGGTTCTCAACCTTTTTCTTTGATTCCCCCTCCCCCCCCTGCCCCTCGCCATGCTATAAAAACTCCATGGCCCATCTGTGCCACAACAACTGTTTTCTGCATATAAAAGCCAGGGTCAGCATGAGGGGGTAGCAAGCAGGGCAATTGCCTGGGACCCCACACCACAGGGGACCCCATGAAGCTAAGTTTCTCAGGCTTCAGCTGCAGGTGGTAGGGCTCAGGGCCCCAGGCTTCAGCCCCATGTGGTGAGGCTTTGGCTTTCTGCCCTGGGCCCCAGCATGTCTAATGCCAGCCCTGCTTGGTGGACCCCCGAAACCTGCTTGCAGGCCCATAGGCACCAACTCCGTGGGTGCTCCGGGGCTGGAGCACCCACGGAAAAAAATTGGTGGGTGCTCAGCACCCACCAGCAACTCCCCGTGGCCCCGCCCCCCTGCTCCAGCTCACTGCCGCCTCCGCCTCCTCCACGAGCCCACCGCCGCTTCCTGCTTCTCCTCCCTCCCAGCGCTTCTGCCGTGACACAGTTGATTCATGGGGCAGGGAGGGAGGGGGAGGAGGGGGAACGTGGTGCGCTGGGGGAAGAGGCGGGGCCAGGGCGGGGATTTGGGGAAGGGATCCAACAGGGGCAGGGAGGCGCAGGGCGGGATTACCCAATAGGCAGACAAAGCACGTGCTTAGGGCACCAGCAAAGCAGGGGGCACCAAAAAAAATGAGATTTTTTTTTTTAATTTGATATTTGATATTTCAAAAAAAGCATCGAAGTAGTCATCATGGGAAAAATCAGAACTTTGTGAGACTTCCTTACACTCCACTACACACTCTTCCCCCATTTTTCTGTTCTCTTTTTATTACTTATCCCCACCTAAACCAGGGGGGTGTCCTACTAACATAGATCAAAATGCGAGGAAATCAGATGCTGTCATGTATTGCAATAAATTTATGTTTTATTATTGATATATTCTTCTGAGTTATACGTACTTGATTCGTTTTTTTTTCTTATATATATATTATATATATACATAAAAATAGTGTACGTTGTGTAATTTGTTTTTTATTTTAAGTTCAGATAACTGAGATAAGGGGCAGGATGAAACGTAACCAACTGAGTGGAGCACAGAAACGTAAACTGGCGGAAGAAAAGAAACAAAAAACTAGTGAAATTTTCCAAAATCTTCCAAAGCTGACATCATTTTTCAAAGCGAATCCATCAGAAGCAACATCTTCTCTCAGTAGCACAGACATCGTTCCAAAACCTGTAGGTGTTTCAGAGACTGACCCTTCTTCTACTGGTGAAACAAACACCATTCCAGAATATGTGGATGTGTCAGAGACTGTAACTGATCATCCTACTCCTGGTGGTAAAACAGACATTATTCTGGAAGGTGTGGATGTGTCAGAGATTGAACCTGCTCATGCCGTAAATAATAGGAGAAAAGATCCTGGTATGTGGGTTGATTTCAGTACCGATGATGTAGCTTACTGGATAGATAGTGGACCAAATGACTGTCAACACCACACTGGGCCATTTGAGAAATCATGTCGGACTTTTACCAATGGCAAACAAACAAGATATTGTCCACACACACAAAATTTCGGCATGAAAGCAAATGGTGAGAAATACACTCAAGAATGGCTACTGTATTCACCATCAACAGGGTCTGTGTACTGTTTTGTTTGCAAACTTTTTGTATATAAACCTTCAACATCCCGGTTTGCTGCAGATGGATTTAGTGACTGGCAGAATACTGTTTTAGTTGAACAACATGAAAATAGCACTACTCACAGAGATTCAATGTTGACATATTTAAATCGAAGACAGGGATTTGGATTGACACAAAAATTGGAAGAACAAATTAAAGGGGAGCGTGAATACTGGCAACATGTCTTGCAGCGTGTTATAGCTGTTATTCAAACATTAGCTGAATGTGGTCTGCCTTTCCGGGGATCAAATGACACATTTGGATCATTGCAGAATGGAAATTTCTTGGGATTGTTGGAGCTTGTGGCTCAGTTTGACCCATTTTTAGCAGGCCATATCTCAAAATATGGGAATGCTGGCAAAGGTAACCCATCATACTTATCCAAGACAATATGTGATGAACTCATTGGTCTAATGAGTGACAAAGTTCGTTCAGCTATTGTAGATGAAATAAGTACTGCTGGGTACTTCAGTTTATCTGTCGACTCTACACCTGATCTTTCACATATTGATCAATTAAGTATTGTACTAAGATATGTGTCTCCCACAGATGGAAAAACAGTTGAATGATTTATAACATTCCTCAATTTGAAAAGCCATACTGGTGAAGAAATGGCAAATCAAGTACTGCATTATCTGTGCCAAGTTTGCAAAACACATTTCTCAAAGTGCAGAGGTCAATCTTATGACAATGCTGCCAACGTCAGGGCATTATCAAGGAATGCAGAAGAAGCTTTTAGAACAGAACAAATAAGCCATATTCATACCATGTGCTGCACACTCTCTCAATCTTGTTGGCCGCAGTGCTGTTGATTGTTGTCCAATGGCAGTAAGGTTTTTCTCAACAGTCCAGTTACTTTATACATTTTTCTCTGCCTCAACTCACCGCTGGGCAGTTCTTAAAACATATTTGGGCAATGATCGTGTGTTGAAATCTCTTTCTAATACTCGCTGGGAGGCACATGCAGTGGCAACAAGTGCAATTCTGGAGTCCTACTCAAAGATTGTGGATGCATTAGAAAGTATAGCTGAAGACCAATCACAAAAGGGAGAAACTATACGAGAGGCAGAAAACATTGCAAACAAGATGCAAGAACTAGCGTTTGTATTCATGTTGACCATGTGGAATGACATTTTACAACACTTTTACCACACAAGTCAAGCTTTCCAAGAAAAAGAATTGGATTTGAAAACATGTGCAGACCTCTGTCAATCATTAGCAGACCACTTACACACGTTGAGGAATGATTTTGAAAGATGTGAAGACATATCAAAAGATATCTTGCCTGATACTAACTACAAAGAAGCCCAGTCCCGCAAGCGAATCAGGAAAAAACAAGCAAATGATAGCAGTGCAACAGAAACAGCATTGAATCCTAGAGACAAATTTCACGTATTGACTTACTACGCTATAATTGATACACTTGAAGCTCATATGAAGAGGAGAGGTGAAGTGTACAAAGAAGTATCAAGTAGATTTTCTTTTCTAAACGATATGGACTTATCTGACGAACAATATTCACAAGATTCCCAAAAGCTAGTTGACTCATACCCTGTTGACTTGAACATGAATCTCTGTGGAGAAGTACGGCAGTTCCACTGTTATATGCGCGCAAAGTTTAATGAAACAGGAAAAATGAAATTCAGTCACATTGATCTTCATGACACAATATTGAAAGACGGAATACAATGTGTATTTCCAAATGTAGCGATCGCATTACGTATTTTTCTAACATTGATGATTACTAACTGCTCCGCAGAACGCTCTTTTTCTCAGCTAAAAAGAATAAAAAACCCTCAGAGAACAACAATGTGTCAGAACAGACTTGATTCACTTTCCCTATTGTGTATGGAAGCGGACATGCTTTGTCGAGTCAACTTTGATGAACTTATCCAGAATTTTGCAATCAGAAAATCTAGAAAGAAGCTATTTTAATTTCTGCATACATGTAAGTTTTGTATCATTTCGAAAAATAAAATTTTATTTTACGGTATAGTATTGTTTTTATTTTGAATTACATATGGGGGGGCACCATAATCTTTTCAGTGCTTAGGGCGGGGACTTTGGGGATGGGGTTGGAATGGGGGCGGGGCCAGGGTGGAGGCGGGGCGGGGCCAGGGGTGGGCGCAGGCAACCACCGGCGCTGAGAAAGTTGGCGCCTATGTGCAGGCCCCCAGGGGGCCCCGAACCTCTGGCTGAGAACCACTGCTCCAAGCAATCCACAGTTCCCAGTCTCACCGCAGCTGTAGATGTCTCTGGTGCCTTCCACTGGAGACCAGCTAGGCCAGGAGAAGGAGCAGAGTCACTTAGAGTAAGACTTGTCCTCTCCAGGCTGCCCATCCCACCAACCCCACCTGCCCACAAACCATCACCTCCATGGGGTCCTGTGACGATGCTGCCTGTGGGAGCCATCTGAGGTCACTCAATTAGGGTGAACTGCAAACAGAACAGGCCAGACAAACCCCAAAAGCTGGTAGATATTCCAATACTTAGATTTACCAAGTCAGCCCCAAAAAGCCTCTGTATTACTTCACTGGTTACTCAGAAGTCCAAACAATGCAGTTCCCTTAAAGTACCCAGCCTCAGGCCTCCATCCAGACACACATGTCAGATATGATGATGATTACTGAAAATCTTATTTCATCATATAAAAGAAAAGGTTCTTCCAATCCCAAAGGATCAGCCACACACCCAGGTCCAATTTTAACTTAGATCTTACCCAAAATACATGCTATAGTCAATTCTTGTTAACTAAACTAAAATTTATTTTAAAAGAAAAGAGATAGAGTGTTGGTTAAAAGATCAATATACATACAGACTTGAATTCAATTCTTGAGGTTCAGGTACATAGTAGAGATGAGTTTGTAGTTGTCAAAAGTCCTTTTAGAAATAGTCCATAGTTTATAGTCCAATGTCCATATTCAGGGTGACTCCAGTCAGTGACTGGGGATCTCAGTCCTTGTGGTTTAAGGTTTCCCCCTCTTGAAACCCAAAGCAGATCTGAGATGAAGAATGATCGTGTCCCAGGGTTTTTATACATCTCCTGCAGCCTTTTGGCCTGAGAAAACAATAGGCTTACCTTCCCTTCTCCCAAACATCATGGCAATTATCACAGGATAATTTATCCATTAAACAGTTCAGATACAGGTTACCACAACCTTCAAAGAGACATATAGACAATAATACTATTTCACTCAAGTGTCTTCCTAAATATTAATACTCCTTTTTTGATCTTTGAATCAAAACTATAGCAATAGACAAGATTGTTTGCTTACATCACAAGACCTGAGCAAACATCTACCCTTCTATCTCTAACAATGCAGGCTTGCATTTCAAAGCTCTATTTATTTACATATCTTCCTAACCAGTCTTTAAAGTTGGGCCATGGGTCAAGTCAGTCTGTGAGGTAATTAACTCTTTCTGGCCCTGTCACCTTTCAATGGGATATTATATTACACTCATAACGTCACAGGTCCTACTCCAGCTACTCACGTCACCTGCTTTGTTGAAGGAACAAGCCTTGTTCAAGGAATCTGGGGCTTGCTGTGACAGAGTAGGGAGTTGGGAGGATTGACCTGGGGATATTGTGCGGGAGTTTTGCTGGTACTGTCTGCATGGTGATGGGATATCAGGGTGTGACTTCACTTGAGATATGATACCTGAGCATGTAACCTGAGCCCAGGAGGGGGATGGGGCCAGGTGACAACTTCTGCCCGGAAAACTGAACAAAGGCTGGAGGAGTGATGGGATATCAGGGTGTGACTTCACTTGAGGGATGATACCTGAGCCCAGGAGGGGGATGGGGTCAGGTGACACCTTCTGCCCTGGAAACTGGACAAAGGCTGGAGGAGGAGCCGGGGGGAGGCTGGGTGAGACTGCTGGAGGGGGTTTCAGTTTGGAGCTGGCTGGGGAAACAGAGGGAGCCCCAGGGCTGGGGTCTAAGCTCCCTGCCCCCCTCCCAAGATGGACCTGACTGAGGGGGTCCTGTTGTCTGTACCCACAAGCTCTGTGTTGGACTGTGTTCCTGTCATCTAATAAACCTTCTGTTTTACTGGCTGGCTGAAAGTCACAGTGAATCGCAGGAAGTGGGGGATGCAGGGCCCTGACTCCCCCCACACTCCGTGACAACTGGTGGCAGAGGTGGGATCTACTGCACCCGTGGATGGCAGTAAAACGGAGGGGGATTGATGAGGACCTGGCGTGCTGAAGGCTCAGAGAGGAGCGGTTTCGGGGGGCCAAAGGAGCTACACTTAACCCCTGGGAGTGTGTGACCAGCGAGAAGGACTGTTGCAGTAATGGGGTCCCCCTGGGGACTGCGGCGAGCAGTTCCAGGGGCGGAGGAGTCTGCGGCTTGACCCTGGGAGAGAGAAGGACTATTGCAGGAATGGGGTCCCCCTGGTGAGTGATTACAGGGGGGAGGAGTCTGCGGCTCGACCCTGGGAGAGATGCAGTGGCCTTGTCTTCTATCGAAGCAGACACCGTGGCAGATGCACTGCTGACCATTTTCAGCCGAGTGGGGTTCCCCAAGGAAGTCTTGACAGACCAAGGATCCAACTTCATGTCAGCCCTGCTCTGGTGCTTGTGGGAGAAATGTGGGGTCCGGCACACCTGAGCCTCAGCATATCACCCCCAGTCCAATGGGCTGGTGGAGAGGTTCAATGGAACTCTAAAGATGATGCTGAAAACCTTTATGGACCAGCACCCGCAGGATTGGGACAAATATTTACCTCAGTTGCTGTTCGCATACAGGGAGGTGCCCCAGGAGTCTACCAGGTTTTCGCCTTTTGAACTGTTATATGGAAGAAGGGTAAGGGGGCCCCTGGACCTGATGAGAGACGAATGGGAGGGGAAGGCCACTCCCGATGGAGAATCAGTGGTGGAGTATGTCTTGGCCTTCCGAGAAACGCTTGTTGAGCTCATGGGCCTGGCCAAGGAGAATCTGGCCAGAGCCCAGAGGAAACAGAAGGTTTGGTATGATCGCACAGTGCGGGCCCGCGCCTACGCCACCGGGGATCAGGTGATGGTCCTCATCCCCGTGAGAAAAAACAAACTACCGGCTGCATGGGAAGGCCCTTTCAAGGTTGTCAAGCAACTAAACGAGGTAAATTATGTGGTGGAACTGTCTAACCGGGCACACTGCCACTGGGTGTACCATTATGATAGGGGGAATGTGGTGTTAGACGTGTGTGGACATTGGGAGGAGCAGGGAGATGACCCATTAGTAGATCTATTCCCTGAGACAGGAACTGGCTCCTCCCTGGAAACAATTCCCCTCTCTGATCGGTTAACCCCGGCCCAGCAAGCTGAGATCAGAGGGGTGCTGCATCTGTACCGACAGCTGTTTTCCAACCAGCCAGGACCCACTAATCTGACTGTCCACCGGGTGCAGACGGGATTGCACCCGCCTATAAGATGCTCCCCCTTCCGAGTCACAGGGAAAACTGGTCAAGACTTGGAAAGAGAGGTCAATGACATGCTGGCTTTGGGGGTGATCCAGCCGTCTTCCAGCCCTTGGGCCTCGCCGGTGGTGCTGATCCCCAAAAAGGATGGGTCGATCCGGTTCTGTGTGGACTATCGGAAGCTTAATGCCATCACTGTAGCTGATGCTTACCCCATGCCCAGGCCTGATGAGCTCATAGACAAGCTGGGGGGAGCTCGCTACCTTACCACTATGGATCTTACAAAGGGCTACTGGCAAGTGCCACTGGATGCAGATGCCAGGCTGAAATCGGCCTTTATCACCCCTCTGGGGCTCTATGAGTTCCTGACCCTGCCTTTCGGCCTCAAGGGGGCACCGGCTACCTTCCAGCGCCTGGTGGATCAGCTGCTGAGGGGGATGGAGAGTTTTGCCATGGCGTACATTGATGACATCTGCGTCTTTAGCCAGACCTGGGAGGATCATCCCAGGTTAAACAAGTGCTGGACCGACTCCAGGAGGCTGGGCTGACCACAAAAGCTGAGAAGTGCAAGGTGGGGATGGCCGAAGTATCTTACCTGGGCCACCGAGTGGGGAACGGCTGCCTAAAGCCAGAACCAGCCAACATACCGGGGTGCAATCCAGAGCAGTGGGAAGCTGTGTCAGCCCTTGCCCTGCAACCAGCCACTAGCATGCAAGTCACCACCAGATGTTTTTGTGTAACTGCAGCCTGCCAGTCACACCTTGGCTCTCACCAGCCTGGTTCTACTGCAGGGGGACCCCAACACACTCCCAGTCCTGGACTTCCCCCAGAAATGTATGTACACACACACTGCTGGAGGTTGGAAGAATTCCGCTTTTCAGATGTGGTTTTCCGTCCTCTCTGGTAAGTATTTTTAAAAACTGTATGTGTGTCTTTGGCCTTTTATTTTACTTCAATTTTAAAAATTGCCCATTTAAGTTGCTTATGTCACATTCCACTGGTTCTTTATTCCATCACTTCAATATTGGCTGAAGCTCACAGACAGGCTTCAGGCAGAGTCTGCTTCATTTTATAACATAATACCTAGTTTATTTGAACTACATAAAAAAGAGGGGGTTTTAAAAAAAACACTTATTTTTGCTTCATAGTGTTTCATACTTTTTTTGCTTCATTAATTGCACAAGCATTCACTGCATCATTAAAAGGCATTTCAGTGCTGCCTTTGAAAAATATTTAATACAAATATAGTAATCAAATCAAATCTACACTATTGTTATATTATATTGTTTTTATGCTTAAAAGTTGATTTTTATTTTTTCCAGTGTACCACTGCAGCAGAGGAATATTTTTTAAAAAGAAAGGCCCCTGACAATGAAAATTGTGACAATGAAGAACCATCCTTGAAAATGAACTGTGTAAATGCTTCCTTAAGTAACATTGTCCTGCGGTCAACACAACAAAACAGACTGGATAATGATCATGGGTGGCACGTAATGGAGGCTTGGGGAGGCAAGGCTCAGTGCTCCTCCGGGCAGCCTGGGCTCGAGGCTCTTCTGGCCGCAGTGGGGGGCTCAGGGCTCCTCCAGTCCCAGCAGGCAAGAGCTGGGGGACAGAGCCTCGGGCAGAAGAGGCGGGGCAGGGAGCTAGCCTCCCTGAATGGGGGGGTTCATGCGCCACTCATGATAATGATCCTTGTGCCAGTACATCAGTGGCCACCAACTACACCTCTAAGAATGTCCTGTGTGCTCTGACCTCACCAGCAGGGGTAGAAGGTTGTGTTAAACAGAGTTTTACCTATTCATGACAGGAAAAACAACATCTCCACAGCCATAGATATTTCACTGCACAAAGAGGAACAACCAGTACAGCCTAAGATGGATTCATATCCTTCTGCAAATGGTCGGCGTTTCAAGTGTGGTTGGATTTCTTTGTACCCCTTCACTGAAAGCTCAATTGTAGAGGATTCTGTTTTTAGCTTTCCACGCCATCACTTTGCTAGTCAAAGCACAATCGGAGCAGGAGAACAATTCAACAACAGAACATTCACTGAGCATGGCTTTAAGAAATGAAAAGATTTTCATCATATGTTAAAACTCAGTTGCTGGCATAAGTCAGCTTTCATTTCAGGGCAAGACTTCTTGAAAATTAGGGTCAGCAGTTCAAAAAGTGTTGCAGATCAACTTGTTTCCAGTCATCAGGCTGTCATAGCTGAAAAGTGACAGTATATTGAAAGACTCTTAGGTCTCCATGCTGTGTGCAAGACAGGGTATTGGTTTTCAGGGGCATGATGAAATGCATAACTCTAGCAATCAAGGCCATTTTATTGAAATCCTTGAGATGGTTGCTTTCACTCAGCCCAGTCTTTTGAATCGACAAAAAAGCAGATATGGACCAGCACCAGAATGATTTAATCCATTCTGCTGCAGAAGCCCTGAGAGAAAGCATTGTTGAAGAGGTCAGGCAAGCCAAATATTTTCTGTCCTTGCTGATGAAACTAAAGATGCATCAAAAAAAGAACAGCTGTGTCTTCTTTTACGCTACTATCCAAAAGGAATCATTCAGGAAAGAGCTCCAAATCTAAATGCTGAATCTGTTTCAAAACTGATGATTGAAGAACTACAGCATTTGAAGCTTGCTGTTAATTACATTGTTGCCCAGGGTTATGATGGAGCTTCTGTGCTGATGGGCATTTAACAGGAGTACAAACTCAAATTCAGGAACGGATAACACATGCCATTTATGTGCACTGCCAGGCTTAATCTTGTCATTCCAGACACATGTTCCAGCATTGCCCAGTGTCAGGAAGTCTTTGCATTTGCTCAAGAACTGTACATCTTCTTTAGCTTACTGCACTAACTGCTTGTGACCCAAAGAGGGAACATTTTCTTGATGATGAGAATGTGAAAATAATTGCAGATCATTATGGGTCAACAGGCACTGATTTTGGCCATCTGGATGCAGAAGTCAAAGTTGCCAAGAAACACATTCCACCCAAAAAATGACTTCAATTTCCGAATTCTGCAATGTTCTCCATGACTTACCAAGGGGTTCCCAGTCTTTGCTGTCTATCGTAGATATTGTGTTGAGCCTTCCAGTTCCTACAGCATCAAATGAGAGGCACGTCTCTGAACTCAAGAGAGTGAAGGACTATGTAAGATCCACAATGGTAGAGTTACCATATTTTAATTTTAAAAAAGGAGGACACTCCACGGGGCCCCGGCCCCGCCCCAACTCTGCCCCTTCCCTGCCCCCAGCCCCGCCCCAACTCTGCCCCTTCCCCGCCCCTTCCCCAAAGTCCCCGCCCCAACTCTGCCCCCTCCCCTGAACGCTCCGCCCCCTGCTCCTCCCCCTCCCCTGCTTCCTGAAACAGGGAGGCAGCAGGTAAGCTGGGGCTGGGGCTGGGCACGGCGCGGCCCAGTCCGGCCCCCCCCCCGGCCGAGCGGCTCCCTCCGGCGGCCGGCCGGCCCAGGCCAAGAGGCTCTGGCCCCGGCGTCTCCCGCCCGGATCGGCTCGGGCCCTGGGGCGCCGGCCCCCGGCCCCCAGCCGAGCACCGCCGGCCTCAGCCCGGCCCCAGCCCCAGCCCCCGGCCGAGCACCGCTGGCCCCGGCCCGGCCCCCGGCCGAGCACCGCCGGCCCCGGCCCCTGGCCAAGCGCAGCCGGCCCCGGCCCGGCCCCCTGTGACGTTATTGACATAAACTGGGACCATAAAGATCATTGTTGCAACCAAGGTCCTGTAGTGGCACCCAAATCTTGTATAAAGGGGGTCAAATGGGGTGTCTAAGACAGGGTTATGGTTTACTGGTTATGATTATGCTGTCTATATGTGTGTATCAGTTTTGTAGTTGAAGTTATGAATATTGGCTCTATATTGTCTGTATGGCAAATTTATGCTATGCTTCTGGGTGACATCCCAGACAAGCTGGGATTAGCTCTGCCTAGCCTGCTTGATGGCCCATTAAGGACCATCAGCTATACAATGGACCCATTGAGAGAAGGCAAATATGCCTTCTGACTCAGCAAAGTATGCAGGAACTGGCCCATGTGACTCCAGACTCCATTTTGCTGTAATTTTCCACAGTAAGAACAAAGAGGTGTTCTTACACCTGGAAAAGACTATATAAGGCTGATGCCTCATCTCCATTTTGTCTTCAATCCCGCTTCATACCTCTGGAAGGACTTTGCTACAAGATGAAGCTTTGAACAAAGGACTGAGGACCCATCCCAGCGGGGGATGTATTACAGAGACTTAATTTGAACCTGCAGTTTATTCTATCGCTGCTGCAAGCCTGAACCAAGAACTTTGCCATTACTGGATGTCATTGATTCCATTTAACCAATTCTAACTCTCTTCGCTATCTTTTTTCTTTTATCAATAAATCTTTAGATTTTAGATTCTAAGGGATTGGCAACAGCGTGATTTGTGGGTAAGATCTGATTTGTATATTGACCTGGGTCTGGGGCTTGGACCTTTGGGATCAGGAGAACCTTTTTCTTTTACTGGGGTATTGGTTTTCATAACCATTTGTCCCCATAACGAGTGGCACTGGTGGTAATACTGGGAAACTGGAGTGTCTAAGGAGATTGCTTGTGAGACTTGCGGTTAGCCAGTGGGGTGAGACCAAAGTCCTCTTAGTCTGGCTGGTTTGGTTTGCCTTAGAGGTGGAAAAAACCCCAGGCTTGGGCTGTAACTGCCCTGTTTGAGCAATTTGTCCTGAGTTGGCACTCTCAGTTGGGTTCCGCCAGAACCGCATTGTCACACCCGGCCTGGCCCGACCCCGGCCGAGCAGCCCCGGCCCCCGGCAGAGCACCGCTGGCCCTGCCCCCGTACCGCCAGCCCCGGCCCCCGGCCCCGCACCACCGGTCCCGGCCCAGCCCCCGGCCCCCGGCCGAGCACCGCTGATCCCGGCACGGCCCCAGCCCCCGGCCGCTGGCTCCGCACCGCCGGCCCCGGCCGAGCACCCCCGGCCCTGCAACGCCGGCCCCGACCCAGCACCGCCGACCCCGGCCCTGCCCCGGCCCCCGGCCCCGCACCGCCGACCCCGGCCGATCACTCCCGGCCGAGCACCACCGGCCCCGGCCTCACCGCCGGCCCAGGCCGAGCACCTCTGGCCCCGGCCCCCGGCCCCGCACCGGCCCCCGGGTGAGCACCACCGGCCCCGGCCCCGCACCACCGGTCCCCAGCCCTGCACCGCTGGCCCCGGCCGAGCTCCCCGGCCCCGCACCGCCGGCCCTGGCCGAGCACCTCTGGCCCCGCACCGCCGGCCCCCACCCCGCACTGCTGGCCCTGGCCCCCGGCCCCTGGCCCCGCACCGCTGGCCCCGGCCCCCGGCCGAGCACCGCCGGCCCTGGCCCCTGTCCGAGCACCGCCGGCCCCGGCCTGGCCCCAGTCCCAGGCCCCAGCCCCCGTCCGAGCACCGCCGGCCCCGGCCCCCAGCCCCGCACCGCCGACCCCGGCCGATCACTCCCGGCCGAGCACCACCGGCCCCGGCCCCGCACCGCCGGCCCAGGCCGAGCATCTCTGGCCCCGGCCCCCGGCCCCGCACCGGCCCCCGGGTGAGCACCACCGGCCCCGGCCCCGCACCACCGGCCCCCAGCCCCGCACCGCTGGCCCCGGCCGAGCTCCCCGGCCCCGCACCGCCGGCCCTGGCCGAGCACCTCTGGCCCCGCACCGCCGGCCCCCACCCCGCACTGCTGGCCCTGGCCCCCGGCCCCTGGCCCCGCACCGCTGGCCCCGGCCCCCGGCCGAGCACCGCCGGCCCTGGCCCCTGTCCGAGCACCGCCGGCCCCGGCCTGGCCCCAGTCCCAGGCCCCAGCCCCCGTCCGAGCACCGCCGGCCCCGGCCCCCAGCCCCGCACCGCACCGCCGGCCCCAGCGGCCCCCAGCCCCCGGCCGAGCACCGCTGTCCCCAGCCCGGCCCCCGGCCCCCGGCCGAGCACCGACGGCCCCGGCCCGGCCCCGGCCCCCTGCCCCTGGCCGAGCACCGCCAGCCCCGGCCCCTGGTCCCCGGCCGAGCACTGCCGGCCCCAGCCCCCGGACCTCGGCCGAGCACCGCCAGCCCTGGCCTGGCCCCGGCCCCTGGCCGAGCAGCCCCGGCCCCCGGCAGAGCACCGCTGGCCCCAGCCCCGCACCGCCGACCCCGGCCGATCACTCCCGGCCAAGCACCGCCGGCCCCGGCCCGGCCCTGGCCCCTGGCCGAGCACCGCCGGTCCCGGCCTCCGGCCCCCGGCCGAGCATCGCCGGCCCCGGCCTGGCTCCAGCCCCGGCCCCCGGCCCCCGCCCGAGCACCACCGGCCATGGCCCCCGGCCCCGCACCGCCGGCCCCGGCCCCGCACCACCGACCCCCGCCGATCACCCCCAGCCGAGCACCGCCGTCCCCGGCCCGGCCCTGGCCCCCGGCCGAGCACCGCCGTCCCTGCACCGCCGGTCCCGGCCCCGCACCACTGGCCCCTGGTCCCACACCGCCGGCCCTGCACCGCCGGCCCCGCACCGCCGGCCCTCGGCCCCGCACCGCCGGCCCCGGCCCACGGCCCCGGCCCATGGCCCCGGCTGAGCACCGCCGGCCCCCGGCCCCGCATCGCCGGCCCCGCACCGCCGGCCAAGCATCCCCGGCCCCGGCCCCCGGCCGAGCACCGCCGGCCCCAGCTCCGCACCGCCAACCCCGGCCCCGGCCCCCGGCCCCCGGCTGAGCACCGCCAGCCCCGGCCTGCCCCGGCCCCCGGCCAAGCAGCCCCGGCCCCCGGCCGAGCACCGCCGGCCCCGTCCCCGTACCGCCAGCCCCGGCCCCCGGCCCCGCACCGCCGGCCCCGGCCCGGCACCCGGCACCCGGCCGAGCACCGCCGGCCCCGGCCCGATCCCGGCCCCGGCCCCCGGCCGAGCACCGCTGGCCCCGGCCCCGGCCCGGCCCCAGCCCCCGGCCGAGCAGCCCCGCCCCCCGGCAGAGCACCGCTGGCCCCGCCCCCGTACTGCCGGCCCCGGCCCCCGGCCGAGCACCGCCGGCTCCGGCCCAGCCCCGGCCCCCGGCCAAGCACCAGCAGCCCCGGCACGGCGCCCGGCCCCCGCCCGAGCACCGCCGATCCCGGCACGGCTCCGGCCCCCGGCTGCCGGCCCCGCACCGCCGGCTCCGGCCGAGCACCTCCGGCCCCGCAACGCCGGCCCCGGCCCCGCACCGCTGACCCCGGCCCGGCCCCGGCCCCCGGCCGATCACCCCCGGCCCCTGGCCGAGCACCGCCGACCCCGGCCCCCGGCCCATCACCCCCGGCCCCCAGCCGAGCACCGCCAGCCCCGGCCCGGCCCTGGCCCCTGGCCGAGCACCGCTGGCCCCGGCACCCCAGCCCTCGGCCGAGCACTGCCGGCCCCATCCGGCCCCGGCCCCGGCCCCCGGCCGAGCACTGCCGGCCCTGACCCCCGGCCCCCGACCCCGCACCGCCGGCCCAGCACCCCCGGCCCCACACCGCTGGCCCCGGCCCCTGGCCGAGCACCGCTGGCCCCGGCCTGGCCCCGGCCCCCGGCCGAGCACCCCTGGCCCCGGCCCCTGGCCAAGCACCGCTGGCCCCGCCCCCGTACCCCCGGCCCTGGCCCCCGGCCCGGCCCCCGGCACCCGGCCGAGCACCGCCGGCCCCGGCCCCGGCCCGGCCCCAGCCCCCGGCCCCGCACCGCCAGCCAAGCATCCCCGGCCCCGCACTGCCTTGGTGACACCACTCCAATGCCTCCCATCCTTCTCGTTTGGGGAGAGGTGGATGGGGGGAGACTGCCCAGCGTTCACTATCAGTTGGGTCAGATTCTGCCCCCAGTGTCTATTAGGAGAGACCCCACTGAAGTCAGTGAGTAACCCAAGGTAGCGGAGCTCAGAACCAGCCCAAATAGAGTGACCACGGGCATAGGCACCGATTTCCACTGTTCCAGGTGGGTGCTCGACACCCCCCCTGCCCCTGCACTGCCCTCATCCTGCCCCCATTCCACCCCTTCCCCAAAGTCCCCGCCCCCTTCCCATCCCCTTCCTCCAAGTCCCCACCCCTGCCCCACCTCTTCTCCGCCTCCTCCCCTGAGCATGCCCCATCCCCCCTCCTTCCCCCTCCCTCCTGGAAAGTCCTACACACCACCAAACAGCTGTTTGGCGTCAGGAAGCGCTGGGAGGTAGGCGGAGAAGCGGGGACGTGACGCACGAGGGGGAGGGGGAGGGGGAGGAGGTGGGGCGGGGGGTGAGGGGAGCTTGGCTGCCAGTGAGTGCAGAGCACCCACCAACTTTTCCCCGTGGGTGCTCCAGCCTCGGAGCACCCACGTAGTCAGCGCCTATGACCACGGGGAGATACTGGGCTGGAATACGCAAACCCCCAATCCCAAATTCCTTTGTGTTTTCCCAGGGTCAGAGCCAACCCACCCTGCCAACGCACTTGACCAGTGTAACCCCTCCTCCTTAATGCTATGGGACCTCCCCCATTCCTGCCCCCAGCCGCTGGAAAAGCAGAGCGCGATTGCTGAGGAGTGAGTAGCTCCTTCCTCTGCTGCTGGCCTGAGAGCTGGGGGTTTGGCCGCTCCCCTGGGGCTTCTGCAGGGAACAAGAGATAAGGGTCGCCCCGGGGGCAACTGGGCTAGCCAAGCTATTTGGTGCAAAACTCCCTTCCCCCAGACAGCCTGGGTAGTGGGGTGGGATTGCAGGTGAGGGGGCGCCCAGCCTCACCCACACTCTGGTTCCAAGGAGAAGGGAGATGCTCCCCCAGCTACAGCCTTTTGGGGGGCATCAGATCCAGCCTGCTCATGCTGATGTGAAGACCCAGGAGCCTCCCTCTGGGCAGGGGGGAGAGGAGGTCCCGAAGGGGTGGGAGAAGGAAGGGACACACCGCATCCCCCATCCCCCGAGGACCAGCTGGAATATTTGTCCCTCCCTTAGGAACCTGCCCAAACATTCCCAGGGCTCAACCCTGAACAGAATATTTTCTGGGCTTCCAAGACAGTGCATGGGAAACACCCCCCTTCCAAGCCTGCACCCACTGAGCCAACCCCCGCCCATGCAGCCCCGGAGACACAGCGGCAGTCAAGCAAGGCTCCTACCTGAGACATTCGGGCCCCGGAAGCAGCTTCCAGTGTTGGCTGAAGAGTTCTCAGACCTGGCCCCTGGCTAGAGAGAAAAGACCCAGCCCTGACGCCTGGGGGATGGGCCCCCAGACCAGTGTCTGCTGAGAGCTCTCCATGGCACGTGCTAATGGGGCCTGGGCACAGACACCAGAAGGGAAAACCCAGAGGTCAGCTCTGGCACGTCCCAGCCAGGGCCCCCCATGGCCACTAAGACACACATCATGGGGCCCCCATTCCCTGGTGATGGGTTCACCCAATTCCCAGCTCCCACCCGCCTCATCCCCAGTCCCTGCTACAGAGACTGCCCCATTCTCACCCCTCCCCACCCCGCCATGCCCAGCTCCCGAAGCTCCAGCCCAAACATCGCAATCAAGGGCTAAAGCCAGAAGTGGCTCCTACCTGGGAGGTGCCAAATCATCGGATCCCCCTGCTCCTTCTGGTGGGCAAGGCGGACACCTCTGGCTGGGGACAAAACCAGGGATGGGCCAAGCCACACGGCTAGAAGGGGGCAGACCCCACCATCACCCCCCCATCCCAGACCCCACTCACTCCCCCATCCCAGCTGATTGTGTGGGGCTCCAGTGGGGCTATAGGGATGCACAGGCATGAAGGTGGTCGAGTTCATGGCATTTAAAGTGCCAGACACCTGGCCACCATTATGGCATGGCCGTGCTAAGGCCCTCCTCAGCGATCCTTGCTTAGCCCAGCACAGTTCTTCAGTAGCAACAGGGCCCTCCATATAGGTTCTTGGTCAATATGGTGCATTAATAGACAAATCCTCAGCCCAGGGCCCAGTCTGAGTAGCTGGCCCAGGCAGTGGGAAGCCGGGCAGGGGGGACGAATCCCCTCTCCATCCCCCATGGGGTGGCTGCAGAGCTGTCCAGACATCTCTGCTGCCAGGGGAGGGGGGGGAGAACAGAGGGTGCTGTGACGGGTTGGATCACAGAAACCCCCTTGGGAGCTGCCACCCGATGTGCAAAGACTACCCCTGCTTCTGTTTTCCCTGCCAGCTCAGGACTCCAGCACCCTGTCTTGCTGAGCGAGACACTCCAGTCTGGCTCCAACACAGACCCAGGGTCTGAATTACTTGCCCCAAAGCTGCAAGTTTACCTGAAAACAGCTCATAGAAGTGTGCTTGTCTTTAGCACTCAGATGCCCAACTCCCAATGGGGTCTAAACCCAGATAAATCCGTTTTACCCTGCATAAAGCTTATGCAGGGCAAACTCATAAATTGTTCGCCCTCTATAACACTGATAGAGAGATATGCACAGCTGTTTGCTCCCCCAGGTATTAATACATACTCTGAGTAAATTACTAAATAAAAAGTGATTTTATTAAATACAGACAGTAGGATTTAAGTGGTTCAAAGTAGTAACAGACAGAACAAAGTAAGTCACAAGCAAAATAAAATAAAATGCGCAAATCTATGCCTAATCAAACTGAATACAGATAATCTCACCCTCAGAGATGCTTCAGTAAGCTTTTTCTCAGACTGGACACCTTCCAGGCCTGGGCACAATTCTTTCCCCTGGTACAGCTCTTGTTCCAGCTCAGATGATAGCTAGGGGATTCTTCATGATGGCTTCTCTCCCCTCTCTTCTGTTCCACCCCTTTATATATCTTTTGCATAAGGCGGGAACCCTTTGTCCCTCTGGGTTTCCACCCCCCCCCCTCACTGGAAAAGCACCAGGTTAAAGATGGATTCCAGTTCAGGTGACATGATCACATGTCACTGCAAGACTTCATTACTCACTTGCCAGCACACACATATACAGGGAGACTCACAGGTAAACAGCCATCTGCAGACAATGGGAGTCATCAAGATTTCAAACCATCATTAATGGCCCACACTTTACATAATTACAATAGGCCCTTAGAGTTACATTTTATAGTTCTAGTTTTAGATACAAGAGTGATACATTTATACATATCAGATGATCATACTCAGTAGATTATAAGCTTTGTAATGATACCTTACAAGAGACCTTTTGCATGAAGCATATCCCAGTTACGTTACATTCACTTATTACCGTATTTTCTCTAAAACTATCCCAGTTACATTATATTGACTTATTATCAAGTTTTTATAAAACCATATAGACTGCACAACGTCACACCCTCCTCCTGAACTTACTGCCAGAGACTTGGACACTGACCATGGCGGAGGCAGTATACCTAAAATTCGGTTTTGGGCTCCCCTATGGGGCAGACACTCCTGTGTCCCCCAAAAGGGAAAGAGACCCTGATCCGGCTGTAGGCTCACAGCTACCAGCTATGAGGGACCTTTCGCTGGCCAGCAAAATCCCCCCCCCTTTCACTCAGGTTGGGTTTGCTTCCAGCTAGAGTCCTTGGGGTTTGTTCCCACCGCAGCAGTCACCAGGACCCCAACTTCCAGCTCCAGGATACATGTCTCTGTGCACCTCTTCCACTCCATTACAGCCAGGTCATGCTTCTGGATCTTACTTGCTTTGTCTCTTAAGTCCAGGCTGGTGGGCAGCCTTTTCTTTTTCCAGGTCAGCCTTTTCCAAGGCAAATTGTACATCAGTTTTTATTTGTCTTCCCTTGAGACCATCACTTGATGAGCTGGGATATCACAGAGAACACCCTCCTGCCAGAACAGGCACCCCTCCCCTCCTGTCTTGCTAGGTTAGACACTCCAGTCAGCTTCAGCACAGACAGAGGTTGGGCCACACCCATCTGCAGTTCACTGAAACTGAGATGCACTCAGCTCAGGGGCTTCTTAGTTAACAGAGACATTCCCAGCGCCCATTGTTCAGTCTTTCTGGGCAATTTGCAACTTGTGTAGTTTTAGCTTCTTTTGATCTTCATTCTTACTTATTTTGCTTCCTTTTCTGTCCCTAATTCCCTTTCCCGAAATAAGCAAACAGAAAATAACAAACCAGTAACCACTTTGTCTGTTCTCCAGCCACCACACTTAAAACTCACTTAAAATCACTACCAGTATCTCAAAGCAATCAGCTGTGCACAGATCCTGCCGACTACGCCACTGTGACGGGTTGGATCACAGAAACCCCCTTGGGAGCTGCCACCCGATGTGCAAAGACTACCCCTGCTTCTGTTTTCCCTGCCAGCTCAGGACTCCAGCACCCTGTCTTGCTGAGCGAGACACTCCAGTCTGGCTCCAACACAGACCCAGGGTCTGAATTACTTGCCCCAAAGCTGCAAGTTTACCTGAAAACAGCTCATAGAAGTGTGCTTGTCTTTAGCACTCAGATGCCCAACTCCCAATGGGGTCTAAACCCAGATAAATCCGTTTTACCCTGCATAAAGCTTATGCAGGGCAAACTCATAAATTGTTCGCCCTCTATAACACTGATAGAGAGATATGCACAGCTGTTTGCTCCCCCAGGTATTAATACATACTCTGAGTAAATTACTAAATAAAAAGTGATTTTATTAAATACAGACAGTAGGATTTAAGTGGTTCAAAGTAGTAACAGACAGAACAAAGTAAGTCACAAGCAAAATAAAATAAAATGCGCAAATCTATGCCTAATCAAACTGAATACAGATAATCTCACCCTCAGAGATGCTTCAGTAAGCTTTTTCTCAGACTGGACACCTTCCAGGCCTGGGCACAATTCTTTCCCCTGGTACAGCTCTTGTTCCCGCTCAGATGATAGCTAGGGGATTCTTCATGATGGCTTCTCTCCCCTCTCTTCTGTTCCACCCCTTTATATATCTTTTGCATAAGGCGGGAACCCTTTGTCCCTCTGGGTTTCCACCCCCCCCCTCACTGGAAAAGCACCAGGTTAAAGATGGATTCCAGTTCAGGTGACATGATCACATGTCACTGGCAGACTTCATTACTCACTTGCCAGCACACACATATACAGGGAGACTCACAGGTAAACAGCCATCTGCAGACAATGGGAGTCATCAAGATTTCAAACCATCATTAATGGCCCACACTTTACATAATTACAATAGGCCCTTAGAGTTACATTTTATAGTTCTAGTTTTAGATACAAGAGTGATACATTTATACATATCAGATGATTATACTCAGTAGATTATAAGCTTTGTAATGATACCTTACAAGAGACCTTTTGCATGAAGCATATCCCAGTTACGTTACATTCACTTATTACCGTATTTTCTCTAAAACTATCCCAGTTACATTATATTGACTTATTATCAAGTTTTTATAAAACCATATAGACTGCACAACGTCACAGGTGCCATGCAGCAAGAAATGGGTCCTCCAACTCCACCCCCATCTCGCCTCCTTCCCTGTCCTCACCCACTTTGTGCCCCGGCACACCCAGAGCTGATCCACAACTGAGCTCTGTGCGGTGTCAGGGCGCTCAGTCCTCCTGCAGAACTCGGCCTTCCCTCCCTTCGTGCAGCAGAACCCCGCCGCTTCCCCAATGGCCCCGCCCATTGCTGGGGCAGTGAGGGCACCATTCTGCCCTAGATGCCTGCAGTACTGTGCTTCCCTCCCCAACACGGCCTGTTGTGGAGATAGCTCCCTTTGCAATGCTTCGTTGCTGCCATGACCCTTTCAAGAGCTGCTCCTGTGACTCAAGCAGGGCCCAGCAGCTTTGAGATACTTCACCTCACTTCCCCCACCCACCTGCCTGGCCAGGAACAATGGGTGGAAGGGAGAGTGACAGCTGCAGACTGAAAACTGGCACCAGAACAACAATATCCCAAAGGGAAGCGAGAACACTGCCATCCAGACAGAAAAGAGACACACTCCTCACCTCACCTCCCAGTGAGCTAAAGCCAGACTCCTCTCTGGGTCAGCGAGGGCTCGGCCCCGGGAGACAACCTGATCCAGTTGCTCCCTCCTATGCTGGACAGATTATCCGATGTAGCCTGCCCAGGTGAGCACAGACCCTGCCCTGAGGGCTGAGGCCCCAGGAACTATCAACAGTCCCCCCTGTGCTGAGGGCTCTGATGTCATACGGTGCCCAGATTCCAGGAGGAAAAACCCAGAACTCCCCGCCTGCATCCCCCCACTCCTAAGCCAGGTCAGGACCGAGATGCCTGGGCAGGGCTGGGATCGTGGTGGCAGGGAGGCTGCAGGTCAGGACTGATGGGCATCAGGCCTGCATTTCTTCTGGCTAAAGTACCAGGAAGCACTCCAGCTCAGTATTAAAGTGCATTAGCACTGGGCAAGGTCACCCAGCCCCTGCCCATGCCATGCCTAGCCCTCCATTATTCCCTCTCCTTGGGGAGAAGAAAACCCAGGTAGCAACATGTGTGGGAGGAGAGGGCGGGGGAGCCAGCTGGTGAATGCACAGCTGCAGGGGCCCCTCGTCCCACTCCACCAGCTGCTGATTCACTGCCTGGCACCTCTGCCCAGCCTCAGCTTCTGAACTCGGGGAGGATGCGCCATGAAAAACATTCCAAAGAGAGCAGAAGAGGAAGCTCCTTTTTGCAACTTGCACTCCTCCTGGCAAAAACATCTGGCAGATGGACGTCCTAGATGAGGAGTGCACGGGGGGGCGCGCCGTGGGAAGGAAGGCCGCAGGCTGGAAAAATCCCTCCCTTGTTCCTCTCTCACCCTGGGAGCATTGTCATTCCCAGCTTCCCACCGCAAGGAATGGGGCTGATAACTGAGGACACGTCCCACCTCTAGAGGCAGCATTGGGATGATGCCAACAGCATCATCCTTTCAACGCGTCTCCATAGCGATTCAGGGCCGGTGGAAGCATTTTGCTCAGAAAGGAGAAAGGCTCATGATCCACGTTATTGCTTTCTGTGTTGTTTCATTATGAAGCTGGAAGAGTTTCGTTTGCAAGACCATCAGATAGAGCGATCGCTGAGAAAGGCGGGGCCAGTGGGGAAGAGACACAATCTGTGGGTAACGTTCCTTTCTGTAGCGTCCATCTAATGATCATTCTCTTGTGGGTCCTTGTCAGAAAATGTCCTACTAAGAGTCAGCCTCGACATGCACGTCAGCAGAGTCCAGACCTATCACCCTGTGCTGTCGTCATGGCAGAGCCAAAGGGTGAAACAGGGGAAGACCTCGTTAGTTTCTGCTTGAGAGATAGCCCCAGAACCCCTGCATGACACAGCGAAGAGTGCTTTTCCCTCAGAGCCTGTGCCCGCTTCTGAGTTAGCAGGCGCTGTGCTGCTGGAGTCACTGTATTTCAGATTAAATGAAAAAGCGAGGTCCTGTCTGCTAGTGCCCGTCAGCAATCCCCCCAATCTGCAAGCACCAGGCTGTCAGTCTCACGTTATTGCTTGTATTGCTGGAGGGCCTGGGAGCCCTAGCTCTGAAACCACCCCATTGTGCTAGGCGCTGTACAAACACAGAACAAAGATGCTCCCGCCCCCAAAGAGCTAACCACCTCCAACTTGGGTAGCGAGGTTCCGCCTCCCTAATTTCCCTTTGCAGTGGCAGCTGGAGACAATCATTTTCTCCCCTTCCTGTCCTAAACTGCTGCGCAATAGTGCTGTGTTTTAGTACAGACTTGAGTGGAATCCTCCAGTAGGCATGGCCAGCTCTGTATCACTCCCTTCCAGCCCGCCACAGAGGGGGCACAGCAAAGGAGGTTGTGGCCAGTGTATCCTTGCACTTCATCCATCTGGCTCCTAGTGTGGTCTCATAGGGGCTATTTCAGCCAGGCCTGAGAATCAGCCATCTTAGGGCCCTCCCACCTCCTTTGCACGCTGCACCAATGCCAGGTGGCCGGTCCTGAGGATCTGGCCCAAGCTGCAAATCAATAGAGACTCAGGTCCATCATCTCCATATTTGGTGCCTCTTTGGCTTCCTCCCACTGCTCCACCAACGGTCTCTTGACCGTCACTATTTTTTTGCACACTGACAGTGTATGCACTGATCCTCACTGGGGGGGTGTCCCTAAATCTCTCTGGTTCCAGGGCCCCACACACCCCTAATCAAGTGCTGGCTCCAATCCAGACTGAGGGGGTGAAATACAAAAAGGAAATTGAGCTGCCCCTGCTTTCTGTTCTGCTAATATCGCCCCTGCAAGGAGCTTGGAGGGGAAGCTGGTGGTTACACCAACTGTGCACTACACTCGGATGCACGGCTCTCAGGAACTTGTCTCGGGGTCCCTTGCTGAAGTGAGCGTAGTGGCAGGGGGTGAGGTTTTGTCTCCTTGCAGAGTCACCCGCCCACACCTTCCTGTTGGACTTGCATGTATTAGATCTGTTTGCTGTGGTAGTAACTCTGATGGAAACACTAGCGTAGACATGGCTCTGGCATCTTTGCCATGCTGGTGTCTCGCTCGGCTCAGAGCAGGTCTGCACGATGCAGTGCCTAGTGCCACAGTCTGCACCAGAGATTGTGCAATTGCTACCACCGCTGGAGGTGAACCTCGGGCAGCACTGGTGAGAAAAGGCCTTCAGTGGCCAAATCCCGCTCAGTTACACTGGTGTAATAATAGTACTCATCTACACACAGATAGCACTTAATGGGCCAGATCCTGCATTGGCGTACAGCGGCATTTCTCCATACCTTAAATGGAGCAATGCTGATTTACACCAGCCAAGGATTTGGCCCTACGTGTTCAAAGCATTTATTCCCGGACAATTCCTCCCAATACCCCCGTGAGGTAGGCGCCAATGACGTCAGCAGAGTTGCTCCAGATCTGCGCCGACGTAGCTCAGAGTAGCAGCTGGCACGGCCGCTGCAAAGCATGGAGCTTAGCAGCTTTGCCTGGCTGTACAAAACAAAACCCTTCTGCTTTCCTAACCACTTCAGCTTTCATGCTGCTATTTTAGCTCTGTCTGGTTCATGGTCTCGCCACCCGGTGCTCTGGTTGGTTTTCTGGGGTTGGCTCTGAGCCAGCCACTGAGGGTAGTTTGGGTCAGGCCTACTCACTTCTCAATCACCACCAAACTTTGCAGTGGCTTGATATTCAGATCTCAAATTACTGCCACAGGCCCATTTCTTCTCAATCATAGAAGCGGATGACTGGAAGGAGCCTTGAGAGGTCAGCTAGTCCAGTTCCCTGCAGTCAAGGTGGTGCTCATGATTTGCTATCCATCTGTCTGATCAAGATACCCCAACCCCAACCTACATCTAGTAACCACCTGAGGCCCCTGCTCCCCAGATCAGAACAGCAGCATTTCAGCACCCCACTCCACAGCACAAGAAGGCGAGAAGAAAAAGCGTCTTCCACAGACACAACTATCGCTTAGCCCAGGTTTGCCCTAATTCTCAGCTGCACTAACAAAATATATTTATCTGCAGCCAATGAGCCAAATTCAGCTCCTGCTTCTTCAGAGGGCTAGTGATGATAACGTAGTAGTCAGGCCTGTAGATTTGCCTGAGACAGAATTTTGGGTTTTGTTTGCCCATTTGACTTTTGACATTTGTATATTCTTACTAATATGTGTGAACAAAGACACACTGTGTTTGTTACATCTGCCCACAAGCAGATGGGGTGAAAAGAGATAGAGCTTTTGTGTTACTGGGTATGGTGGGAGTATACGAGCGTACACTTGAAGACTACCTCGACTCCTATCTCAAGACAAGGTCAGGCAGGAGGGGCAAGGAGGATGGGGGTGGGGGGAAGGCATAAGAAACAATAACAAGCCAGAGAAAAGGTATCCCTGCCCAGTACATACTCTCACTCCCTACCCCTCCCGTGGGATACAAAAGAGATGGTACCGAAGGCCCCAGACTCAGGACTCTCCAAAACATAATATGACCATAAATTGTAAGGGGTAGGACTAGGGGCATGCACTGCGGGTATATTTGGGCCTGCTAAGGAGGAGGAAAGGGGAAAAGGCTCTGTAGCATACAGAGCTGTGGATATGCTTTCTTGGATTAATCCCAATAAATATCGCATTGCCTGCACTTCGGACATCTGGTCTTCTGCTTTCTGGCTGCGTGACAAGAACCAGGGGAAGGGCGAAGGGAAAGCCCTTGACACTCCTTATTCCTGCGTAACCCCACTGACTTCTGTAGGAGCTGCACCTGCGCTGCTGCCGGCATGAGCGAAAATATCCAGTCCCATTTTTAGGCAAAGCCTCGATGCTATTTCCACATTGATACTTGGTGACAAGCTCCAGACACGGAAATTGCTTCTTGCTAGCTTGTAGCTAGTCACTGGGGCAGACAACCCCTCGTCCAAGTCCTAACCCACGTGTGTGACCTACAGCAGCTGAGACTGGAATCAGGGCTCTGCTGAGTGAACCAAAATGAGGCCTTCTCCTGCTCGAGCCAAACTCATCTCAGCTGGAAGCAACTCCAACTGCATGGAGCGTGGGAGGAGAATGAGCATGGGAGTGCTTGTAAAGCCAATGTGGGTGACTGTAGTTGGTAGCCAGCTGGTGGAGCAGCACTGAAAACCAAACAAAAATGGGGAATGAATTCCTCGCCGCTCAGCAGGGAAGAGGGATCTTTCCAGGCTGGAGCATAGACACATTGGCAGAGCACTGAGGGAATCCCAGGGTGAAAGAGTTCCCAGCTCATTGCAGAGGATTGTCTTGAAATTTACACCAGGAATTCAACAAGCAGCTTGTGTTTAGCTGCAAGCTCTGGGGCTTGACCTCATTAGCACCCGTACCAGGAGCAGCCCTGGCATCCCCATGTGACAGGAACTCAGGCTAAATTAAACCGGGCCCCTCGTGCCCTGGCAGCTCAATCCCAGCACAGAGCAAGTTGCACAAGAAGTTGTGTGGTTAGCAATCAATTGCATCTGCAAGCCCCCACAAATCTGCAGCTGTATCAGCATCGCTCTGCAACGAGCCAGGCAGGGGGAAATGAAGGTCATGGCTTCCCCAAATAGAACAATCTGCTCAGATCAAACCAAGGAGCTACTCGGCCAGATTCACCAGCATACTCCAGCTTTTTGCACCACTCCAGTGACACCAGGTCTTAAATTCTCCCTGAGTATTTCCTGGAGCCCCGGGGCTTCAGCCCTGTGGGGGAGGGGAAGAGCTCCAGGGCTCCCACAGGTTTGAAAATATTTACCAGAGCTCTGCTCCAGACTGCTCCAGTGGAATTTAAGCCCTGAGAGACAGAAAGCAGCTGGGGGGGGGGGCGGTTGGCACCATCATCTGGGGAGGGGTCTGGTTTGGGCAGTGGGGGGGGAGGAGTTAGCACCATCATCTGGGGAGGGGTCCAGTTTGGGGGCGGCGGGAGGGGTCCGGTATGGATGGAGGTGGGCAGTTGGCACCATTGTCTGGTGGGGTGAGGTGGAGGTTGTCTGCTCTAAATTATGCCCAGGGTAGAATCAGTCTCTAGCTGCCCTGGAAATTGGGAGAGCATAAAAGTAGTTTAAATCCACCTATGTCTCCTCTGCTGTGTCAAGCAGAGCTCTGGTACTTCTGACAAGCTATTCCATGCCATCATACCCAGCCCCCATGCAGGGGCAGAGGGGGTAGAGGACAACTCCTTGTGCCTGCTTCTCCACCTTGCATCCACTGCAAGGCAAAGTGCAGCCTGGCCCCAAATGTGTAAGGCACTGAAAGGGTTAATGAACCACACTCAGCTACTACGGGACAACTAGCACAAGGGTTTTATCGGAAAGATTATCCGGTGGAGCCGGCCCTGCCAGGAGCCGGCTGTGAAACAGGGGGGCGTTGCTCCAAAACAGTCATGGTTCTGGGGCTGCCGTTCGGCCCCTCTTTCCCACTTTGACTCATGTGTATTCCAGCAGTGCAGAAATGCCCCCCAACTTCTCCATTCAAGCTGAACAGGTCCAGCCCCCAGTTCTAGCCAAGCAGGCACCTCAGAAGGGGGCCGGGGGTATTTCCTGAGCTATTCTGGTCTCTGAGGGTGGATATGGTGGTTTCACTTCCTCCCCAAATGCACTCAGGTATCAACTCTGCTCCCCTCCTCAGCCAGCCTGGGGATTCACACCTTCACGCATCACCTCCCAAGCAAAACACCACACTTTCTGTTCCGACTGACTCAGTGCCCATGTCATTCTGACTCAATAAGATAACCAGAACAGAAGCCACATGCCCATACCATTCTGTCTGTCTGTCCCCACCCAGATCAGTCACAGCCTGATCCTTGGGAGCAGCTTCTCCACCTGTACAGATCAGGTCATTCCTGGAGGCACGTCTTCCCCTGCTGAGCGATAGCTATCCTGCCTCCAGGGCAGAGGGATGTGAAACTCAATCAGTGCTGAGCTGATGACGGAAGTACAAGCGGAACTTCACTTCTAGGTTAGAGACCTATTCGTGAAGCTTAAGGAGCATCTCAGCTGTGTTGACCCCAGGCCTGAAAGTGGGGAAGCCTCCATTCTGATAGCAATCTATAG
This sequence comes from Emys orbicularis, assembly GCF_028017835.1. Lineage (NCBI taxonomy): Eukaryota > Metazoa > Chordata > Testudines > Emydidae > Emys > Emys orbicularis. Next base: position 50,103,807 of record NC_088692.1, read on the forward strand.
CTGGGGAGGAAGGTGCATGAGTATATGAACAGGCAGCTACCTAGGAGATCATGGGGGGGAGGGGATGGGGGAGTAGATCTCTATATACTAGAGACAGGCCAAACCCTGGGCCACGTTACACCACTGACATACTGTCCCTTGCTCTTTAACTTTGGTGATTTGGATGGAACGGGAGATCACAGTCACGCTTGTTTGGTTCCCCTGCTGCACGGCACCACATGCTCCATCAGAAACACCTGGTCCAAGATGGCTGCACTTGGTCAATGAGAAGGACCAATGGAACCCAGGAAATGCTTTGAGATTAGAATCAGACACCATGACTGAGAACAAAATACAGAAAGGAAAGCGCTGTGGACGTAGCTGGCACATTCCCTTGAAACCAGGTTCTCTATAGTGACCCCATCCACCCATGGCTTCTATCTAACACCTCTCCCCCTGATGACATGTCTTCCTCCTGATACAGCCAGTGGCGCTGGAACAGTTTTTGGAGTGGGGGTGCTGAGATGCACCCCTCTTACCCCTGTCCGTGCCCCTCACCGCCCCCTAGAGCTGGGGCCAGGAGCAGGGCCATGTCTCCGGGAGGGGGGAACGCGGACAGGGGTTAAGGCAGCGGAGGCTGGGGCCGCGGCTAAGGGCGGGTGCAGAGCCTGGGCGTGGGGCTGGCGGCTGGGACCCTGCATGCGGTGCCGGCATCCGGGACCCAGGGGCCATCAGCAGAGCCCCCAAGCGCAGGGCCGGCAGCCGGGTGGGCCCCGGGCCAGCAGCAGAGCCCCCGGGCAGCAGGAACCCCTGGCTGGCAGGGGTGCAGGGCCGGCAGCTGGGATCCCAGGTGCAAACCTGGGGGTGCTGCAGCACCCCCTGCATCCATACTTCCTGTGCCTATGGATACAGCAGCTCCTTCCTCCCAGTGCTCTCCCCATCCCATCGCACCCCCGGCTCCAGAAACAGGAATGGGCCTGGATTCACCAGTGCCTAAAGGAATGTAGGAGTCACTTTGGATCGTAGGGGTGAAAAGAACCATTCACACACCATGTCGAATAACAGAGCCTGCAGCCAGTGAGGTCAGACAATGATTCTGCTGTTTCAATAGCTAATAACCCCTAGGGAGGAGAGATCAGGGCAGCAGCTGTTCATTACAAAGCCATTCAGGAAATGACTCTTTCAGGAGAAATCCTGTTCTAGTGGGAGCAGGAATAAAAAGAAAATTATCCTGAAAGAGCACCTGGTAATAATAAATATAAAGCACGTTTCCCCAGCCAGCCACCTCTTGCCTTATGTTTTCCCTCCCTATAAAGTTACTAGTTGGATTGTTACAGTGCTACAGTCCTTTATTATTTATTAGTGAGCCAACCAAGAGGGCCCAATTATGCTAGGTGCCGTATAAACACCAAGTAGCACATAGTCCGTGCCCCAAAGAGCTTACAATGTAAACTAACAAACTGGACAAAGGGCTGGGGAAAGGGAGAGAGAACTGGCTGATTAGCTGGCAGGTTAGCCTCCATTACACATCAGCTCGGGAAAGCCGAGCGTAACGGTCGCTGAGAGAACGAAGTGAAATTTGCTCTGATGTCATGAGCAGATGTGAAATAGGGCTCACACGCTGGCCAGCTGTGCACACCTGCCAAAGCTCACACACTCCTGAGGACACTCCCTCCCATAACTGAAGGATAATTAAGACTCTCCCCACTGCAGGGAAGGATTTTTGCAACCTAGGCTTCGGTGAGACATTTAGGGTACGTCTACACTGTGACAAAAGACCCACGGCACGGCTGTGGCTGGCCCGGCTCAGGCTGCAAGACGTTCAGCCTGGTCTCTGGAACCCCATGAGGGGGGTAGGTCTCAGAGCCCCTGCTCCAGTCTGAGCATCTACAATGCAATTTGTAGCCCCTCAGCCCAAACACTGTGAGCCCAAGTCAGCTGAGCCGGGCTCTGAGCGTGGCTGCCGTGGGTTTAGCATCGCAGTGTAGACGTACCTTTAAAATCTCCACCAGGATTTTAGGAAACCTCCTTCATCCTGACAGTCACCATTTTACCACCTTGGATCACGTACGCAGGAAACCCTTGCGTGGCGAGCCAACAAGAGGCCTTGACACCCCATTAAATCCCACTTAAACCAGAGTTTAAATGATGTATGGGCCACGTCCAAGCCCCCTGCACAGGAGTGAATTTCACCCCCTGTGCTTGATTATGGGGGACATGGTCATAATCAATGTGCAATATGCTAAGAGTCTAGGAACATCCATGGGCCCCAGGCAACGTCCTGTACGGAGATAATTATTCCTATGAGAATGAAAAAATATCAGGTACAGTGTCTGACTGATGGGCAGAGTGGTTCACTTAGTACATACAGGGCGTGAATGCCTTCTGCATTAGCCAATCCCTTTCCTCGTCTCTCCCAAAACCCCACACCTCCTCAGCTGTATTGTAAACCGAGATAGGCCACGCCCATCTCACCGGTTCAGAGCTAGTGTTGCAGCCTGAGCCATTCTCATACTGTGAATAACGAAGGATGATTCACAGGGTGAAACATGAGCTCCTACGCTCAGTGGGAAGTTGCTCTGTAGAGGAAGGTTTTAACCATGGAATTAGTGAAACACCCAGGAGAACATGGGATCCTAGGGACAGCTCCAAACCACATCTGCCCTAGAAGAATCACTTCCCATCACATCAGTGTCCCCCCTCCCCCATCAGTTTCGCTATGATTTCTATCAAATGTGCAATTGTGTCTCTAATTTGTCCATGTAATTATCCAGGCTGCACATGCAACCTGGGTCCCTGCACGCACAATTGCATGGACATGGCACGGGCCAGCTGGGCGAGTGACAGCAGTCGTGGTGATAGGAGACTTGCCATGCAGACTGTTAATTGCACTGGTGCAGCGTCAGGCTCTACACATCAGTGTGTGGTTAGACTTGTAAACATTTTCACACATCCAACTGCACGCATGTTCTTCTGAAATTCCACTGTCAGTTACTGGACTACCTGCTCCTCTGGTCTCAGAGCACCCAGCCAGGTGCTCAGCCTCTGGCCCTTACCTGTCCGGCAATTCTTCCCCTCTTAGACCAGCGTGGGCCCAGGTACACTCCCCCCCCATACCAGCCTTTTTTCACTCTGCAGACTTGACTGGGTTTCAGGCAGGAGCGTTTCCTTCCTGTGACCAGTGATCTTCTAGCCCATGATCCTCAAAGATATTCAGGCTCCCACCTTATGTTGATTTCAGGGGACATTAGGAACCTAAATACCTCTGAGAAGCTGAGCCATAGTGAATGGCCTTCTTGCTTAGGCGGCAAGTTACATGGGCCCATGGTGCCCATGCTCCACCAATATTCAAGAATGTGGGCCTGGCTCCACCAATGTTTGGGCTTATATTTTCAGAGCAGTCCATAGAGACGAGACAGCTCTGCTTGGACCCATTCTGGGCACCACCAAAAATTATACAAACCTGGTGCCCGTGCCTTCTTGAGGGCAAAAGAAAGTCTCTTATTTAGCAGTTGGAACAAAGCGGCAGAGGGAAGGGATTTTAAAAACAAACAGCCTGCTTGCACATATAGCCTCATCTAATCTTATGCTTCACAACGAGTGAGACAGGCTTTGCCCTTACATTACAGGACCAGAACCAGCTCACAAATCTCGTGTCCTAGCAAGCCTGAGCCTCCCAGGACCCCTGCCCCAGCCACCCCTCCCAGTGTGCCCTGCTACTCTTCCCCCATTGCTCATCTGGGGGTCTCAGTCTGGTTCTCCTAGACCCACCCTATTCAAACTCCTCCCCACCCACATCCCACCCCCATTCAGCAGGAGCAGCCATGAGGGCTTACCCAGGAGAATGTCCCTCTGAGACACCCATTCAGTCTCACTGGGTTATAATCACCGGCCGGATAGCTGTCTTTCCCCACAGCCTGTTGATAGTGTCTGATCAGGGCCGGTGCAAGGAAGTTTCGCGCCCTAGGCGAAAGTTCCACCTTGCGCCCCCCCCCCCCAGCCCTGCGGCAGCTCCCCACCCCCCCTGCCCTGAGGCGCCCCCCCCACGGCAGCTCTCCCCCCCCCCGGGGAGCCGTGCGGCAGCTCCCCACCCCAGCTCACCTCTGCTCCGCCTCCTCCCCAAGCACGCCGCCCCCGCTCTAATTCTCCTCCCCTCCCAGGCTTGCGGTGCCAAACAGCTGATTGGCGCTGCAAACCTGGGAGGCGGGAGAAGTGGAGCGGTGACCGCGCGCTCGGGGAGGGGATGTAGGAATGCTGTAAAAAAAAATTGGGGGCACCGCTTTTTGGCGCCCCCAAATCTTGGCGCCCTAGGCAACCGCCTAGTTTGCCTTAATGGTAGCACCGGCCCTGTGTCTGATCCTATTAGGAGCCAAGCACACACATCATATTTTGGGATGCAGATCAACATATGCAATTAATAAAAAGAGCTAGGACCATATTTCATCACACCTGTCTTCAAGGCTTATATGGTTAAAACGTGAATGGAGTAAAGGGGGAAAGCAGGTTATGCCATTCCGAACAGCCCGACTAACCTTGATAGTAAAAAGGGAGAACTAGAAGAGAAAAGAGAGGACACACAAACAGGGACAAAAGAACAATAACAAGGGAAAGAAGGAAGTTGATTTCTTAAAAGAAAATATTTGTGTGTGCTATGTAGGAAGAGACTTCCCAGCCAACTCAGAGCTAATCTCATTTATAGCAAGTGACTCCCATTCCCAGGAACAAGCGTCTGTCTGCTCTCCGACCCAGCAGGCCTCTGACTCCTAGATTCCGAAGGGGACATGGGAACAAGCACTTTGCACTGGGTGGGACTTTCTGGCCACCATGAGCCAAGGGCAGAGGTGTATCAAAGGGAATCTAAGCTATTGTCATTTACACCTCCTTCGTTCCCCTCTGCAAGCCATTAGGTGGTAGCTTTTGGGGGGCTGGCACCATCTTTCGGGTGGTGTTTGTACACCAACAAGCACAATAATAATAATTATTAGTAGCCCACAAACCTCTTCTTGAAAATCACCACTATACTGATTATGTCACTCCCCAAAGCAGCATATGTGATAGCACCGCAAGGTAGCAGGCCCAGTCTCCAGCCACAACCCCAGCACAGCACAGAGAAAGAAACATGGAACAACCAAAAAAACACTAGTTCTGTTCCCAGAGTGGGCTGCTACCCTTACTTAGCCTTTCAGGCTGCTGCTGCTGCTTCAACTCCAGTCTCATCCCTCTCCTAGTCTACTGCCAGGGCCCTCATTTATATTCCCTAGCTGGGACTCATCATCACATCAGCCCCACTCACTTGATGCATAGAATATCAGGTTTAAAAGGGACCTCAGGAGGTCATCTAGTCCAACATCCTGCTCAAAGCAAGACCAATCCCCAGACAGATTTTTACTCCAGTTCCCTAAATGACCCTCTCAAGGATTGAACTCACAACCCTAGGTTTAGCAAGCCAATGCTCAAACCACTGAGCTATCCCTCCCCCCCACATAGGGGGAATCCAGCAGGCCAGCTGGGTCACACAATTCCCAATACCTGTCTGCCAGGCTCTTCACCAGAACAGGGCAGGCTGCTCCCCAGCCCCATTGGCTCCTCAAGGGGCAGACAGCCCTTTTACAACTGCCAATAGCACTTCCGTGCTGGCATAACTAACTGCATCTGCCCTAGGAGGGCTTGGCTTGTATAGCGATCCCAGCAAAACTTCCCTACTGTCTGAGACTATCTCCAAAGCAACTTACTCAGATCCCCTCCCAGCAGAAGACAATGATCCTAACACTGAGGACTTGTCTACATGGGGAAATTGATCAGGATAGCTGCTGCAGAATAAGTGTGTACACCCAAGGAGCTATTCCACAATAGCTATTGTGCTTTAAATCCTCACCCCACCTCATTCCAGAATAACTTCCCTACATGCACAAGTCTGATGACGCACATCTCATGTTCAAAGCCCTTTACGGGCAATACCTAATTGAAGTTTACAATGGCTCTTTGGCATAAGGAAGCATGGTTTTTCCCACTTAGAAATGGGAAAATCGAGGCACAAAGTGGTGAATTGAATTGCCCAAAGGCCACAGAAGAAGGTCGTGCCAGAGCTGAAGTTAGACATCTAGACTCATCGACCACACCTGTCTCTATGAAACAGGAATCAAACCGGATGTGCAAAGTCTGCGTGCTGCTCCACACCCTCAAGCCCTCGTTCACCCTGTGACATCCAGGAAGCAGTGGAACCTTCGCTCTCCCGCCTTGCCTTGATTCCCAGAGAGAGGCTTTGACTCGGATTGCGTCATCCAGCACTCCTGGCTGTGTCACAGGCAGTATCAGCCACAGAGACATACCAGAGTAGCCCGACACCCTCAGTCACCAGGAAAGTGTCCAGTCACAGATGCGGAACTCCAGTGAGCCTTCCTAAGAGCAGGATGGGGATGGAGTCATGCTGGCTCATAGCTCCGGTCAGCCCCATATTTAGCTGTATCCCTGGATCACCTCTGTTGTCAGCCTCCTTCCTGTTCATCACTGATGTCAGCAATGCTGAACCTGGAAAGGGAGGTCACAAGAAACACTGCGCAAGTTATAAGCGAGACGAGACCTTGTGCATTTCCCAGCTCCTACCTCCTATGCCATGTGCCGCTCTGTCCCCAGGGGCAGGAGCTTATCCCTTCTTACATGCTTTGTAATATCCATAGCGACAGCTGTGTTCAAAGCTGGGTTGTTTGTCAGGGCTCTGCGGAGGTTCTTATCTGGTCCCCATCACCTGAGCACATAGGCACCGACTCCCTGGGGGCTCTGGGTCTGGAGCACCCATGGGAAAAAAATAGTGGGTGCTCAGAAGCCACCAGCCACAGCAGTTTGGCAGCCCCCCCCCCAATTAGCAGATGGGAGGCACGGGGGAGGAGCTTGAGGGAGGATGGAGAGAGCAGCGAGCAGGCAGGAACCTCAGGGGGAAGGGAAGGAGCGGGGGGAGGGGGGAAAGCGGAGTGAGGGTGGGGCCTAGGAAGGAGGGCGGAGTGAGGGCGTGGCCTTGGGGAAGGGGGTGGAGCGAGGGTGGGATGAGGCTGAGCAAGGGTCTGACCTCAGGGGAGGGGTGGAATGGGGGAGAGGCCTCACAGCATAGCGGGTGTGGAGGACCCCCAGGGAAAAGAAAAACTCAGCGCCTATGCCTGACCACCTCATCTTCATTAATGAATTTATCTTTACAACAGCCTGGGAGGTAGGGAAGGCTGAGCCCCATCTACAGGGGGGGAAACTGAGGCACAATGAGGCAACATGACTTGTCCCTGGCCACACAGGGAGTTTTTAGGAGAACTGAACAAAGGTCTCTGGAATCCTAGGCTCAGAGCCTCAAGGGTAGTGAGGCTCCCAACTTCTACTGATTTCAGTGGACGTTAGGAGCTTCCCTCCCTATGAGGAACTGGGCACCACAAGAACTTGCAGCCCCTTGCACCAGCCCAGGAGCCGGTGTAACTTCCACTCTCATCTGGAGTGAGGCACGCAGGGCTGAGGAATTTCCCTGGGCGCTGTGAGGGCTGATCGCAACCTTGGCAGTAGGTGGAGAGAGTGACACGGGACCCTTGGACTGGCTGTGGCCCTGCAGGTCAGGGCCAGGGGCAGCAGGACTTTGCAGGCAGGCTAAGCCCAAGATCTCGGTCCTGTGCTCAACCCTACTGGTAGCCAGGTCATCAGCGCTCACAAAACCTCTGTGGCTGTAGTAACACCACACATTTCCTGTGCTCTCCAGGCAAGGAACGCCAAGCACTTGGCAAATATTGCCGAACAGCTCCTCACCACACCCAGGCTGAGCTAGAACAGCATGCTCACGCCCATTCGACCAGCGGGGACCTGGGGCACAGAGAAGGGAAGTGACATGACCGAGGTCAGAGCAGGTCAGTAGCAAAGCAGTGAATAGACCCTAAAACTCCTGATTCCAACCCTAGGCTAAACCACAAGCCCACCTGCCTTATGACGTGAGGGTTAATTAGTGGGTTCCTCTGCTCTCTCACAGTTTCCAACGTAACAAGGTGACAAAGAAAGCCCCTGGGGTGGGGGGGAGTTGGCCCTGCACAAACCTCCTCTTTCCTAACCTGACAAGACCCCACTGTCTCCCCACAAGGAAGAGGAAGCCAGAGACCACAAGGTGGGAGTGGTGACTGTCACACAGGAACTGCCGTATTTGGCCTTGAGCTGTGAACAAATTTGTCACTTAAAAATAGCCTCAAAATAGCTGCCGTGGAACAATCAAGTCATTGTCTGCGCAAAGGGGTGATGTATGGGTTTTCCTCTTCCATGATCTGCCTTTTTCTTTGTTTCCAAAGACAAAAACAACCCTGCCATGCCCCAGAGAAGGGGCTTTGTGCTTTTTTTAACAATCCCACTGCTCTTTGGAGTATTGTCTGCATAGGAAATACATGTGGTGCCATGGAAAACACTGCTAAGAACCCCTATTTCACACCATGAAGGGCAACGGGTTTCGAATAAATTCACAGTGCCTGCAGTTAAAATCACACACTAACACTTAAACTTATTTATTTGGAAGTAAATAAAATAAGCTTTTCAAGCCCAAGTATAATATGTACTATTAATAATACCACAAACATTACACAGTTATTACTAATTATATAATTTAAAAAAAAAAGATTTTTTGTAACAAAATTTCTCACATGAGGACCCTGGTGACCATACTTGCGAACCCCCGAGCTAGGGTTTCTTTCTCTTATTGAATGGAGAGGATGACACTGCTTCCTATTCTGGCAGCAGATGGGGCCTTAAATGCGTCACAAGGAGCCGGGGGGCAGCTCCACGCTGAGCCCCTAGCTGAGGGGATGGGCTTGGGCAGGTGGGAGCATTTGGGGGGCAAAAGGGGACTAGCTGTAAGGCTCACTAGTGCAGTGGATTCTGGGCTGCTGCACAGCCCTTAGGTAACCCTAGGGAAGCTTCCTAGAGTGGTTCCAGGGCTGCTCTAACTTCCATCAAGGGCTGTTTTGGCCCCCGCAGAAGCTGGCTCTCTATTTTCTGTCCATCTCCATTGCAAAGATAGCGCTCAACCTGTGAATCAATGGGTTGCTGTCCCATTAGCCCAGCCTGGCAGAAAATTGTCTCTAGCTAAAAGAGAAAGGGGAGCATAGGAGCCAGGCAGTCTGGCGCCTGGGACGATATGTGGGCCCCCCACACGTAATCCGCAGCAGAACCCCACCCCATACCATAGAAATGGGCTGGGCTTCTTACCCTGAACAGATGAACTGAGTGTAAACCGGTGCAACGTTATCTTCTGCAGGCAGCCTGAAAAAACAGCTGTGAGAGGTGTGCCTGTCAGCTCATAGCAATGCATTGTTAACTCTGAGACCTATCAACCTCCCTTTCCCCTAAACTATTCATCATTAAAATAATAATTATAGTGATTTCATGGCTGATGATTTTTAGCAGGATGTGCTCACATTTAGCTAATGTGCTCACCCCACAATCCTAAACTGCCTCCCACACCTCCCCAGGTGACCAAACCCCCAAATAGCTCCTAACCAGATGCCCAAACCTCTTGCTTCCCCTTGACAGCTTCTAAAATGCAGTGAGTCACTGGCATAGTGGAAAAAAAATATGTGGACACTGTAAAATACATTGACTTTAATAGCAAAGGGGATAACGCTGGGGTTGCTGCATTGATTGAATTATTTACATTCACTGTTACTTAATTAGAAACCCTCCCATTTGTAATGTAAATGACAATGATGATGCAGAATTTCCACGCTGCTGCACCAGAGTGTTGCCTGGGGTTAAGCTCACTGCATAGCACCCAGGTTTGATCCGGAGAGCTGCAGCACTTCACTGCATGTTGAGGGCTGTCAGCACCTCACCGGTTTGCACTGCATGGCCCCAGCCAACACCTGCTGCTACGAATGCAGAATCTAGTGTGCATAGAGACATGTGCAGAGCTGCACCCCCAGCCGAGGGGGCTTCCTCAGTGCTTCAGCAAAGGTGTGAGCTCCCCCTCCTCTAACAGCATTCAGCCCTCCGTGAGGTGCAATCTCCAGCCTCCACTGACCCTACTGGCAAGGTGTGAATCCTCTCCCACACCACGCACTGCGGCTCCGGGAGGTGTGAACCGCAGAGCTTAGTTAGAACTAGCTGTGACGATGCGGTTCTGGCGGAACCCAACTGAGAGTGCCAACTCAGGACAAACTACTCAAGTAGGGCAGTTACAGCCCACGGCTGGGGTTTTTTCCACCTCTAAGGCAAACCAAACCAGCCAGACTAGGAGGACTTCGGTCTCACCCCACTGGCTAACCGCAAGTCTCACAAGCAATCTCCTTAGACACTCCAGTTTCCCAGTATTACCACCAGTGCCACTCGTTATGGGGACAAATGGTTATGAAAACCAATACCCCAGTAAAAGAAAAAGGTTCTCCTGATCCCAAAGGACCAAGCCCCAGACCCAGGTCAATATACAAATCAGATCTTACCCACAAATCACGCTGTTGCCAATCCTTTAGAATCTAAAATCTAAAGGTTTATTCATAAAAGGAAAAAGATAGAGATGAGAGTTAGAATTGGTTAAATGGAATCAATTACATCCAGTAATGGCAAAGTTCTTGGTTCAGGCTTGCAGCAGCGATAGAATAAACTGCAGGTTCAAATCAAGTCTCTGGAATACATCCCCCGCTGGGATGGGTCCTCAGTCCTTTGTTCAAAGCTTCAGCTTGTAGCAAAGTTCCTCCAGAGGTATGAAGCAGGATTGAAGACAAAATGGAGATGAGGCATCAGCCTTATATAGTCTTTTCCAGGTGTAAGAACACCTCTTTGTTCTCACTGTGGAAAATTACAGCAAAATGGAGCCTGGAGTCACATGGGCCAGTCCCTGCATACTTTGCTGAGTCTGAAGGCATATTGGCCTTCTCTCAATGGGTCCATTGTATAGCTGATGGTCCTTAATGGGCCATCAAGCAGGCTAGGCAGAGCTAACACCAGCTTGTCTGGGATGTCACCCAGAAGCACAGCATAAATTTGCCGTACAGACAGTATAGAGCCAATATTCATAACTTCAACTACAAAACTGATACACACATATAGACAGCATAATCATAACCAGTAAACCATAACCTTGTCTTAGACACCCCATTTGACCCCCTTTATACAAGATTTGGGTGCCACTACAGGACCTTGGTTGCAACAATGATCTATATGGTCCCAGTTTATGTCAATAACGTCACACCCCCAACGCAAAATTGATGCAGGAAGGGATGACAAACATCACTGACGGCATCCCAAGAGCTCCCCATCCTTGGGTCTGTCTCGCTACAGCTAGTATTGGGTTAGAAGGCATACCAGTGTACAACAGAAATGGTTTATCAAAGTCATGTTCAACAACATGATTGAACCTCTTTACAAACTCAAGGTAAAACTTAGTTAGAACAATAGTGGATTGGATCTGCTCTTGCAGCATGGTTCCTGTATGTCTCATGTGATCTTGCCAAGAGCTAAAGCAAACAACTACTTTATCCATACAAGCTCGGGCAAATGTTTGGAACCCAATTAGCATCAAATAACTGCAGATATTAATGTTCTTCATAGTACAGGAATCTTGGCATTTAGCCATGAAAGCAATATGGTAGTGTGCCTCAGTCTTCCTTTTCACGCAGCACATTAGGTCTGGAATGTCTTTTTCCTTGTGAAAAGTTCCAATATTGTTTACAGGCATTAACTGTGAAACATCAGTATAACAAGGCCTTTTAACATAACGTGTGTTCTCATGTAGTCCTTTTAACATGTTCAAGGGATTCTCCAAAAGATTAGGCACATTGTACATTTTTACAGTTTGTGGCCATAGCAACACATTCATTACAAAATTTACCATCAGCACTAACAACAAGTTCATTGCAAGTGTCCATCTACAATCATGTTTGTCATGCCCCACCTTTGGCTCAATACCATTGGAGTTTGGGCACTTTAGGGTTAACCTGTGGCTTCCCTTTGCAAAATTCAGTTTTCTCTTTCCTCCTTGTCCTGCCGGATCAAACCCTGATTTCTCTTGCTTAACAGAATTCACTGGCTGATGGGGTGGGCTCTCTGTGCTAACAGCTATTAGCAAGTCCTCCCTCTCCCAGCCAGGCAAGTAATTCGCATTACCCCAGACCAGAGCCAGTCCACCAGTTTTCATATTCGTAACTGCTATCATTTCCAAGGCTGGACTCTGTCTTAAAGAGATACCACACAAATCTAAACAGTCTGAGGGTGAGAGTTTGCTTGCTCTCCCCTGCATCCTCAAGCATTTAGCCATAAAACTGTTCTGCTTTGAAACACCAGTAACCAAATCTGTCCTCAGACCCTGAAGCACAAACTGCTCATTTAAAGAATCAGAATGGAGACATTCCTGTTCCAACAACATTGTCTCCCCCACAAGTTGGCCCCACACAGCCACTTGGTTATAGGGCTGCCTCAATTCCTTAACAACTTTTACTTCCTCTGAGACCTTCTCAAAGCTACCCACACTGGATCTTTCAAAAGGAAAGTCAGTGGATCCATTCACAACAGACAATTTTTGGCTGTTAGGAACTGAAACTTCCTTGATTAAATCACTCTCACACCCTTCAGTTGCAGGGAACTGCTTGCACAGATTTCTATGAGGATTCCTTTCCCCAGGAGCTTTTCTAAGCAGCAATTCACCCCTCACAGAAATTCTGCCCTTACCCTCTTCACCTAGGGCTTGCTCTAAAGGAACACTTTCCTGAGCAACAACAGACTCTGTCTGGGTCTTACTTACATTCAGGATCACCTTTGGCCCATCAGGCAGATTTCTACACAATCCCCTTTCAGGCAAACCCATAGACTCACTAGATGAAAGGTCAGAAGCATTCTCCTTTCCTTTGCCACACACAAGCTTAGGAATTTTGTCCTTTTTGCTACAAGTTGTTAAACTGTCCGTAGGTACCACAACCAAATTACCTTTCTGCTCTCCTCGTGCCCTGGCTAGGGTATCACCCTGATTAGACAGAGCTGTTACACCCTTCTCCAACCACACATGAGCAACAGGCAAAATACAAGCACCAGAATTGTCTGGTCTCTGGGATTTTGCTAAAACACTAACTGGATGCAACCTAGTTACAGTGCCATTCTCCCCAGCAGACACAAACTTGGGACCATTTCCTTCCTGGGCTTTAGTTGAATCCAGAACCAAATCTGAGACAACTGCACTATTCTCAACCATCACAGGCTGAAAGGCACCCTCTGTCTGCTCCACAGACAAAAAAGAGTTGGAGACACATTTTCCTTTACTAGACATACAGTTTGGGATTTCATTTCCCTTGTCCCAGCACACAGGGCTGTTCACCGACAACTGCTTGGAGACTGGGGTAGCTTCCTCCATAGGCAAGTCAATACCCCTGACAGACACAGGCACATTTCCTTCACTGTCACTATTCTTCACACAGGAAACAGGTAAGGGATAGGGACACTCATCTTCCACTCTCCTTGCTTTCCCAAACTGCTGACTAGATATAGCCATCAGCTCACAAGACTGCCTAGGCTCATCCAAAATCTCCTCTCCCTTCGCTTGATCTAATTCCAGATTTATTTCTGAGACATTAGATAGACATTCAGAAACTTCATTCACAGCCAAACAGCTACTTTCAAAAGACAAACTTTTGGAGAAACCCTCCATAGGCACAACCCTAGGATCAATCCTCTCCTGTGCCTGGTTTGTGTTAACTTGACTGACCATAGCTTTAATATCATTTCCAATCATAATATCCTTAGGGATTGTGTCTTTTACTCCCACAACCATGGTGCCCTCAAATCCCTTCCATTTCAGGTGGATTTTAGCCAAAGGCACCGTGACAAAATACTCAGAAAAGGCTACAACAGTCACATCTTCACCTGGCCAATAATCTTCCTCCCTGACAAGACTTGCTTTAACCAAAGTGATATCTGCTGCAGTGTCCCTCCATGCCATACACCTTACTCCATTCACTTCTGCACTGCTAATAAACTCTGCATTATTTCCCCCATATTTAGCTTTAATGTGAGTTTTAAGGTCAAATTTTTCAGAGACCACAGAAACAGCATTTGCACACAGGGCACCAACGCTGGGCTCTGTGTAGCTTGCCTGTGAGTTTATAACAACAGGGTTAGCATTTGCCGTGGCATTTGGGGTTGCTGGTTTTGGGCTGCCCTTCAGTGTTGGGCAGTCTGGTCTCATGTGGCCCAGCATACCACAGTGATAGCATGTAACCTGTTCCGTTCTGGGATGTGAGTTCCTACCCTCCGGGCCCCCTTGAACTCCTTTAGAAGAGTCAGGTTTACTTTTAAATCCTTCCCTCCTCTTGAACTGGGGAGAATGGTGATTAGTTTTCCCTGGGGTTTTACACCCTTCTCGAGCCCTGTTTTGGGTGTGGGCATCCGCAATCTCTGCTGCCCGTAGGACTGACTCAGGGTCCCTATCACACACAGCTGCTCTCACATTGTCAGGCACAATGTCTAAGAACTGTTCCAAAGTTATTAAATCCAGCAGTTTTTCAAAACTCCCATGCGCCTTGGCTCCCATAACCCACTTTTTAACAAAACCCATCAGCTTATGAGCACATTCTACAAAAGTACAATCATTAGACATCTTAAACGTTCTCAACTTAACTCTGTAAGATTCAGGAGTAACCTTGAACCGCCTTAACACAGAATCTTTAAACCGCCCATAATCCAAGGCTTCTTGTTCCCCCAATTCATTAAATACCTCCCTGGCTTTTCCAGTCAGTCTGGTCAGCAGGACAGGCATTCACTGACCCTCGGGGATCTGGTACAGATTGCAGAGGCGTTCAAAGGTAGACAAAAACTCCTCTATATCCTCAGTATCTTTGTAAATGGGACACATCCTTTCCCAGTTTTTCTCATGGCGGGGTGGAAGTGGAGTACCAGGTGGGGATGACTTTCTCCGCTCTTCCATTACTTGGAGCTGAAGTCTGGCCGTCTCCTGTTCCATCCTGCGAGTCTCCTGCTCAGCAGCGAGCAGCTCTAGACGCCCCTTACGAGCTCTCTCTTCTCGCTCATCAGCCTCCTTCTTTCTTTGATCGGCTTCTTTCTCTCTCTCAGCAGCCTCTTTCTCTCTCTCAGCAGCCTCTTTCTCTCTCTCTCTTTCTAATTCTGCTATTTTTTGCTTCTCCAGCAATCGAAGATCTGCTAGCTTCTGTTCATGCTCAAATTGCAGTTTACTTGTCACCTTTTGCATCCTAATTTTTTCTGCATCTTCTGTAGCCTCAGGTAAGGGCTGTGCTCTTGCCCCCTGATCACTGGCCATTAACAGATTTCTCAGTTCTTCCTTTGTAGCTTTCTTTCTAAAGCTTATCCTCTTTTCTGAACACAAATTTTCCAGGGCTTTTTTGCCAAGTCCCTCATATGCTCTTTGCTCAGCCATTGCAGCAGCTCTTTAACCAACAAAACTCTCAATCCCAAAATTCAAATTTGGATAGCGTGGGGTTCTGACCCAAAGCTTAATTGACCTGGTTCTGTGGATCCAAGCACGACTACGCCACTGTGACAATGCGGTTCTGGCGGAACCCAACTGAGAGTGCCAACTCAGGACAAACTGCTCAAGTAGGGCAGTTACAGCCCACGGCTGGGGTTTTTTCCACCTCTAAGGCAAACCAAACCAGCCAGACTAGGAGGACTTCGGTCTCACCCCACTGGCTAACCGCAAGTCTCACAAGCAATCTCCTTAGACACTCCAGTTTCCTAGTATTACCACCAGTGCCACTCGTTATGGGGACAAATGGTTATGAAAACCAATACCCCAGTAAAAGAAAAAGGTTCTCCTGATCCCAAAGGACCAAGCCCCAGACCCAGGTCAATATACAAATCAGATCTTACCCACAAATCACGCTGTTGCCAATCCTTTAGAATCTAAAATCTAAAGGTTTATTCATAAAAGGAAAAAGATAGAGATGAGAGTTAGAATTGGTTAAATGGAATCAATTACATCCAGTAATGGCAAAGTTCTTGGTTCAGGCTTGCAGCAGCGATAGAATAAACTGCAGGTTCAAATCAAGTCTCTGGAATACATCCCCCGCTGGGATGGGTCCTCAGTCCTTTGTTCAAAGCTTCAGCTTGTAGCAAAGTTCCTCCAGAGGTATGAAGCAGGATTGAAGACCTAATGGAGATGAGGCATCAGCCTTATATAGTCTTTTCCAGGTGTAAGAACACCTCTTTGTTCTCACTGTGGAAAATTACAGCAAAATGAAGCCTGGAGTCACATGGGCCAGTCCCTGCATACTTTGCTGAGTCTGAAGGCATATTGGCCTTCTCTCAATGGGTCCATTGTATAGCTGATGGTCCTTAATGGGCCATCAAGCAGGCTAGGCAGAGCTAATCCCAGCTTGTCTGGGATGTCACCCAGAAGCACAGCATAAATTTGCCGTACAGACAGTATAGAGCCAATATTCATAACTTCAACTACAAAACTGATACACACATATAGACAGCATAATCATAACCAGTAAACCATAACCTTGTCTTAGACACCCCATTTGACCCCCTTTATACAAGATTTGGTGCCACTACAGGACCTTGGTTGCAACAATGATCTATATGGTCCCAGATTATATCAATAACGTCACACTAGCCACATGCAAACGTTTCTAAGAATGGCCAGTCTGAAGGCCCCCTTGGCTCTAGACACACAGTGTAAAGCCAGGGTGTAGATGGGACTGAACTGTGTTCTTGTGACTGTTAAAACACTGGCTAGTACAAAGATTTAACCCGTTACAGGAGCCTGTTTAGATCCCGTCCAGCTGAAAGGCCCCATGGAACTAAGTGAAGCTCATTGTTATGAACATTTCAGACCAGACCCTCAGCTGCTCTCAGCTCCCTGCAGAGCTGTGCCATTTTACCCCAGTGAGGAGCCAGCCCAATGCCTTCCAACAGTTCTTAGGAACAGGCGTATTAAGCCATGTCTACACTCCAGCTGCCACAGCATCACGGCCATTGCTGTAGTGCAGATGCTTCCTACATTGCAGGAATCAGGGTCTTTTCCGGCACCATGGTTAATCCATCTCTCCGCGAGGCGGTAGCTAGGTTGACAGAAGAATTCGCCCATCGACCTAGCCGTGTCTACACTGGGGTTTAGACTGACCTACCTAAGGTGCCATGGCATGACATTTTTCACCACCCTGAATGACGTAGCTAGGTGGGTCTAATTTTTAAGTGTAGACCAGGCCTTAGAGCCAATTATTTGGTGTTCACCACCTCCAGTCAGTAAGACGTGGACACCTAGCATACTCCCGGGCCTGACTACACAGGGGTTCCTGGATCTCGGCACACAGCCCAAGTACGCGGGGATCTCTGGGGGGGGGGGGGGCGGGCAGTGAGGCTGGAATCCCCTGGCCTCACCCCAGTGCCCCAGCACAAAACGTTTTGCTGGAGCGCTGAAAGCAGCGACCCCCTCTGGCTAAGCTTGGCTGAGGCTTTTGCTGGTGTCACCCATTCTTGTGCAAGGACAAGAACTATGTGCGCATTGGAAATCACAATAGAGCAGGAAGAACTAGTATGTGCCAGAGCCCTGTGCCTTTCTCTCCAAAGAAGGAAGCAGCCTGTTGCTCAAGTCTCAAGCTGTCCAAACTGCAGCCCACTGTAATATCACATGGGGGGAGCTGTTTGTGTTAGTTCGTCGGGGGCTTTCTGAGTGAGGCCAGCAGGGAAACGTGATTCCTGCCTCACACCATACATGGGGCTAGAGGGGAGCAGCCCGGAGGTGACTCACACTGGTATGCCAGCAGGAGGCCCACAGGAAGGACATGCCAGCTGGGCATGCCTGGTACAGTATGTTGTGAGTGACTCTGCAGCATCACCCTCAGCACAGGTTCCTGCGGGGTGACATTTACCTGCACACGCAGTATCCATCCAACTCCAAAGTCAGCCCAGGGGTTTCAGTGTGAGTAGCCCTCTGAGATGCCAGGTGCATCCGTGGGTAGCTAGCCCCGCCCACTGCAGGCATCGCCACAGCAATGCTGCTATTCATAGCGCACTCAGCACTCCCTCAAACAACGCGCGCGCAGGCATGGCTCCTTGAACAGGGATTCACGCCTCCAGCTGCAAGGGCCACAGCCACACAGGGCAGGGTCCGTCCCCTCCACCAGCTCTGGCCCCCACCCCCTGCACCCAGAGTTGCTATGGATGCCGTGCTTTATTGCTGCGCTGGGACCCAGCCTGGCACACGGGGGGGCCGTGTGGTAACAATGATGTGGCCCCCCACGCCCCCGCCGTCTCCTAGTCCCACCTCAGAACCCTGGACCATGGCTGTTTCAGGCTCTTGCCAGAGGGAAAAAGGCTCAAGGCTAAATCCTGGCATCGAGCTCCTGCATAAGTCACAAATCACTCACGCAGGCTTTTCCCAGCACGTGCCCTCACACCCATTCGCAGGGGGAAAGGATGCTGGCACTTAGCACGGAGTGAGCACTTCTCTGCCGTCGCACTCCCAGTGCTTTGGAAAGATGGGCCCTTTTCATTGTCAGGGAAACCAAGGCACTTAGAGGTGAAGTGAATTGCCCAGGACTGGAGCCTATGGCGCAGCACCATGGGAGAGATCACACAACCTGCCTAAAAGAGGAAGAACCATATCCCAGGCTGTGGGAGGTCTCTAGGGAGAGGCAGAGCGCTTTAGCGGATAGTGCACTGGACTGGCTCTTGGGTGAGTCATGGCGCCACTCTGTGCCTCGGTTTCCCCTCTAACCCTTTGTCTGTCTTGTCTCTCCAGATTGTAAGCTTTTGGGGGCTTACACGATATCTCTCACTGTCTGTTTGTTCAGCACCTAGCGCAATGGAGCCCTGATTTCAGTTGGGGGCCTCTCCGTGTTACCATAATGCACATAACAACGAAGACTTGTGTTGCGTTTGGATTCAGAAGCCCCTCCCGCACATCAAAGAACTCGGTGAATATGTCTCTGACAATGATAGATGGCAAACCACCTGTAAATGCACTGAGGGGCCAGATTCTACTCGCAGCTGCGTGCACCCATTGACAGCGGCGGAGGGCTCAGTGCGAGTTGATCGCTGAGGTCATGCCCAAGAGCAGAATGTTGACCACCAACAAACTCGTTTTGCCAGCTGTGCCCCCTCCAATTCCTGCCTTTATTTAAAGAGACAGAACCAAGATTTCAGGCTGTGATTTGGCTGGTTTTGGTTTTTGGTCCATTGTCTGACACCCGCGGAAGCTTAACTCACATTCCACCCCCATCCCGTCCCCTCACCCTGCTGGTTTTCATTTCCATTTGACTAACAACAACTTCTTTTTCCCATTTCTCATTTTGCACACGTTTTTTGTTTCATTTAAAGAGACATTGTCCCAATTACTGCAGGTCAGCCGGGGTATAGGAGTTTAGTTTTGCTTAAAAACTACAGTTCTTTATTGAAATGAATACACATGGAGTATCAGAGTGATTACTGCTACAGCCAACACACAGAAACCCCAAGCCTGCAATCGAATCCATGCAAGGCCCCATGGGTGGCCAGTGAACCCCGCCTTCGAGGAGGTTAGCCCCCAGCCCCACCCCTTCCATCCAAGGTCCTGCCCCTTGCCACCAGAGGAGCCCCAGCTGGCTCGCCCCAGCCAAGCCAGCCCGAGCACTGGCACTAGCCACCCCTGGCCCCCCCAAGCCTCTGACCGCCAACCTGAGCCCCAAGCTCCAGGCCCCCGGCCCCCGCTGGCTTCAGGGGAGAGGGTGAGTGAAGGCAGAGCCTTGGGGCGGAGCATGGGCAGGACCTTGACCTCAGCTAGGGGTGACTTATCCTCCCCTGCCTTTCGATACCCGCCACCCATGCAAGGCCCCACACCCCATACTCCCACTCTGCACTCCTAGCACTTCACATAGGTTTTCATAGATTCTAAGGCACGAAGAACCATTGTGATAATCTAGTCCAGTGGTTCTCAAACTTTTGTACCGGTGACCCCTTTCACATAGCAAGCCTCTGAGTGCGACCCCCCATTATACATTAAAAACACTTTTTTATATATTTAACACAATTATAAATGCTGGAGGCAAAGCGGGGTTTGGGGTGGAGGTTGACAGCTCACAACCCCCCATGTAATAACCGTGCGACCCCCTGAGGAGTCCCGACCCCCAGTTTGAGAACCCCTGATCTAGTCTGACCTCCTGCACAGCACAGGCCAGAGACCTTCCCTACAATAATCCCTGCCTAGAGTGTATCTTTTAGGAAAACATCCAATCTTGATTTAAAAAATTGCAGTGTTGGAGAATCCACCGTGACTTTTAGTAAGCTGTTCCAATGGTTATTGACTCACTGTTAAAAATGTACACCTTATTTCAAGCCTGAATTTGTCTAGCTTCAACTTCCAGGCATTAGCTCATGTTAGACCTTTCTCTGCTAGACAGGGTGACCAGATGTCTCATTTTTAAAGGCACAGCCCCATATTTAAACCCTCCTGCAGGTGTCCCAACTTTTTCTTAAAAATGGGCAAATTGTCCCCTATTTTCTATCTCCCCTCCCCCGCATCAGTACTGGCAGGTCCGGATCCCTGCTCGCCAGCCACCCGCCCACCAGTGGTGAGTGGGGGATCCAGTGGCCAACGATGAGGGTAGGTGTGCAAGGCTAGTGGCAGGGTGAAGCTGCAGCACATGGGGCTGGCCGCTTCCCCTGCTGGTCTGTCAGCACAGCCCCTGCTGCGTGCCAGCTCTCGGCCAGCAGGGCTCTGCCCCCCGTCCCGTTTCCAGCCGGCACTGGCTGTGCACTATGAGATGCGGTGGCTGGTGAGCGCGGGCAGGCGCCAGGTGGCATCTGGTTACGTGTCGCCTCTGCTGGCCACCCATTGGCCTTTATGTGCTTCCCAACTCACTGTGCCTCTTCACCCCCTGCATATCTCCATATCTCCTCCGCACCCCGGCGGAGCACATCCCACTCCCAGCGCTGTGCAGAGAACCAGCCCCCACTCGAAGCACTCAGCTCACTAACAGCCTGGCCTGCAAGCTCCTTCCTTCCCCCACTGCCTCTGGCTGGGCAGGTACCCCAGGAAAGCCCAAGATCCTCCAGCCCGGGGTGCTGGATAGGAGGAGCCAAGCTCCACACCTGCCAAAGTCCTGCACAGCGCTGGCACGGGGAAGCGTCTCCGCCCCTCAGCTAAGCTCTGAAGTGATGGGGGGAAGCGATTTCCAGCCTGTTTGTCCCCCAACCCCACAGGCTCCACACCAGGCCCCGGGTAGGGGCTTAGCACCCTCTTCACCTGCCCCCTAGGGCACAGGGCTGCTCTGTCCTCTAGGCACCCTCCCCTGCTGAGCCACCTCTCTGGCCGGGTTCACTAAGCCCCTGGTGCACAATGCATTCTTAGGGCTTAACCCCTTCCTATCCGCGCTGGAGCTGGGGAACAGGAGGCAGCTGGGTTATGTCGGTGGCCAGCAGCAGCCTGGAGGTGTTAGCTGCCTTTCGACACTGTGCGGGCAGGAAGGGACAAGCTGCTTCCAGTCATGGGGGGAGGGGCAGAAAAGAGAGATGAGCTCTGCAAACCCACGGGCCAGGTCATCCCTCTTTCCCCCCCCCCCCCCCCCCCCCCCAAGAAGCTGGAAGTAGCTCCCATCCCTTCCTTCCCCTCCCACAGAGTGCAAAAAGGCTGCTGCTGGCCACAGTCTGGTATGAATCCTGGCAGAAAGCAGGGGGTGGGGGGTATGTGACCCTGTGAAGATGTGACACCAGGAGTGGTGGGACCATCCCAGGGGCCCAGTCAGGCATGGAGGACAGAGAGTGCCAGGCAAGGAGGGTTAGGACAGTCAGTTACCCCACACCCCATCTGAGAGATGTGTACAGGAGTGCGTGTGTGTCACCTCTCCCCCTGTGGAGGGGGTGGAGTAGAGGAGTGTGTGTAACCTCTCTCCCCTGTGAATCCTAAAGCATTAAAAATAAGAAGGTAAATAAAAAGAATCCAACTACAAGTATTTCTTTTTAACAAGGGCTCAGTCAACTTGATGTTAATTTGAACATTTGTACTGCATGGTTTGGATTGATTACCATTGATCTTGCTTGAATATGAGTCATTTTACCAGGTGTCCTGTATTCAGCACAGGGAAATATGGCCGTCCTGTCTGCTAGATGGAAGAGCCAATTATAAAATATTTGTTCCTCAAATAGGTACTTATAGACTGCATTAAGTCATCCCTTAACCTTCGCTTTGTTAAGATAATAGACCAAGCTGCTTGAGTATCACTATAAGGCAGGTTTCCTAATCCTTTAATCATTGGCATGGCTCTTCTCTGACCCCTCTCCAATTTATTAACATCCTTCCTGAATTGTGGGCACCAGACCTGGACACAGGATTGCAGGAGCCGTCGCACCAGTGCCAACTACAGAGGTGAAACTAATCTCTCTGCTCTAACTCCTCTTCAGGTATCCCAGGATCACATTAGTTGTTGATTATCCACCACGGCTCCCAAGCCTTTTTCAGAGTCCCTGCTTCCCAGGAGAGAGCCCCTCCCCCCACAGCCTGTATGTACGGCCGCCATTCTTTGTTCCTAGATGCATCTATTTACATTGATCTGTATTAAAAACACACATGGTTTGCCTGCATCCAGCTTACCAAGCATGCCAGCTTGCTCTGTAGCAGTGACCTGGCCTCTTCATTATTTACAAGGCTAGATTTTTGTGGATCTGAAGACACTTCCTAGGAGCATGGATAACCTAGTGTTCATTTCCACCAGTTACCACGTGTTCACGTACAACTCACCCTGTCTACATGTGGGAGTTAAAACAGGTTAGTTAACAGGTTTTCAAATGCGACTTTTATCCTAGTGTGGACAGGTCCCCCACACAGGCTCTGTTGAACACATTTATAATCATGTTTCTGGTGGACTTGTAAGCTAGGGCAGGGAGTGAGCAGCTATAATTAGATGTGCCAGCGGTGTATGGATAGATGGCATGGCATGCTCCAGCTGCTGCCTAGGGGCTCATTCCTGCAAAGCACTGAGCCCTCTGCCCCATCTCCAGCACAACAGGTACCATGGATGTAGCTTTCAGCACAGGCAGTGATTTGGGATTGCCCGTGTGCGTAAAGTTGTGCCTAGGAGCCTTGCTGGCTTGGGGTCTAAATGAGCAACATCAAATTAGACAGTGAGGTTCTGGCTGGCTCAGGATAGGCTCTGGGGTACAGAGCCTTTCACCTCTGCATCACCTCTTCAGATCCTGGTCTGTGGCCCAAAGGCTATTCCTTGCTGAGGGCTGTTTGGTGGCGCACATGACAAAGTGCTGTTCTCAGCACCGCCCCTAGTGGACATGTCTCCATCTTGCAACCTGAATTAACGCTGTCCTAACTTGCCCCTTGTTGGCAGTCCCAGCAATGGGGGTGAGATCAGAGGAGCTCCCAACCGCTCCAAGGGCACAGGTGGAGCGAGCTGGTGGGGAAAACGTGCTCTGTGGATAAGCGGCACACTCCTCTCTGCGGGCCCGGCACCTTGCCCCAGCTCGAAATTCACTTTTGAACGAACGCTTCCCCTTTTCCATCACTGCCCCTGAATTCCAGTAGCGGATCTGCAACGAGATTAACATCTCCCCCAGCTCCCAGCCCCACTTTGTCCCTGGCTGCCCCCCTTGCAACGTGGTGCAATGTGGTGACTTCCTTAGTGTTCCTGTGACTTCGTGGCTGTGCTTTGACTCAGGCAGGGCAGCTCTGAATGGCAAAAGAGGCTGGCGTTTCATTTCCTTGGCTTCATGGCTTCCCAGTAAAGTCATCTTAACCACACTAACCAACAGACAGGAAGAAATGTCGTATTGCTGAGAATTAGAACTTACCCACAATACCCGTCATCTCCACCCCATTCCCCAATGCCCCTCCCAGTCTGTTTCTGCTCAGTCCGATGATGGTTGATTAAGACTTCCCACAAGTGGAATGTCCCAAGGACACCTGAATACACATAGCCACATGCCTAGATGATTTGCTGACTAACTGCTTTGCTGAATCAGGGCCTCAGTTTCCCGCCCAACAGCTCTCTTTCCACATGGCAGGACCCCTCCAGCTAAGAGATGGGGCTGTAATCATGACCACACTCACGCTTTAGTTAATTAAAAGTCACAGCTTTATTGAGACTTTTTTGGGTGGGGAGGAGAGGTTAACAAAAAAAATCACCCTCTACAACATGATGCAAAATTAACATGGAAACATAATAAATAGGTCTTTTAATAGTCATATCATTATGATACTAAAGTGCTTTGAGAAAGGATGTAACAGAGCCAGTGTATATGATGCAAGAAAGGGTTTGCGAATATCAGAAAATGTAGTGCAGCAAAATATGCTCCATAGCTGGGTGGCCAACACCCAGGAAACTGACCAAGGAGAATTCTGCTTATTTCACAGTTTATCCTTATCTCACTAGTTGAGCGGAAATGATCAGACACAATCAACTTGGGGGGGGAGGAGAGGGAAGAACTCCAGTCTTCTCCCTCCATTAGGAGACTGGTCCCCATCCATCCATCCATCCATCCAGCATACATCATGGAGAGAGGAAGCCATAGAGCAGATCCTCTGCTGGGGTAAATCACAAGTCAAGTGTATAAACTCAATACAAAAGGTTAAGCAAGTAGAAGTCAATGTAAGGTTTAAAAAAATTTTTGGAACCAAACCTCTGAATAGAGATGGATGCAAAACAACCCCCAGATCTGAGGCTATTTTCTACTCTGGGGCGGTTCAGACACAGCTTTCAACTTCGTGGCTAGCTCCTCTCACTGTGCAGGGCTCAACAAGACGCCAGAGCTATTTGCCCCCTGACCTCGAGAGAAGTGCAGATCCAGAACTTAATAGGGCTCAGGTCTAGCTCTAGTTCTATTGCAGGTGCACCTGTTCACACTCAGATCAATCACAAATGATTGTAACATCCAGGTGACCAGCCACTTATACACCCAGATGATCAACTAACATTCACAGAGGTGCTCAGCTACTGGATTTACACACACAAATGATCTGCTCTCACTCTCAGATATTTACACACACACACACACACACACACACACCCCTGAAATGCATTTCTCCCACACTCTTGGGAGGGGTCAGAGAAACATCTCCTTTTCTGGTGAGTAATCTCCAGCGCCCTGGAGTTGCACAGTGCTTTAGGGTAATTGTGGTGTAGATATTTGGGCTCCGGATGGAGCCTTGGCTCTAGGATCCTGTGAAGGGGGACGGTCAAAGATCTCAAGGTCTACACCACAATTAAACAGCCCCTTAGCCCGAGCCCCGCAAGCGGGAGTCAGCTGGCATGGGCCAGCGGCAGGTGTCTGATGGGAGTGTAGCCATACCCTTAGAGAGGAGAGGAATCTGTTGGAGACAAGCCGGGAGACTTGCCTGGGCAGGTTGGGAGTGGAATAGATAATGGTTTCCAAAAACGTAGCAACAAGAACATTAGACGAGACCAACAAGCCGTCAAGATGTGCGGTTCGGGTGGATCCCCCCCAGCCTTGATCCTCACCACTTGCCCAGAGTCTGCAGGCACCCAGGACAACTGCATGAATAAATAAAGCTCATCCTCTGTATGTGTGCACCTCACCTGACATCCCCCCTGGTGCAGCCCGACTGAATCTTGTCCCTGCTTAGCTGCACTCTCCCTGCCTCACAGGCTGCTGCTGTCCATAGGCACTGACTTCTGGCGCCGGTGGGTGCTCGACTCCCCTCTGCACCCGGCCCCGCCCCAACTCCACCCCTACCCCACCCTCTCCTGCCCCCATTCCAACCCCTTCCCCAAAGTCCCCGCCTCAACTCCGCCCCCTCCCTGCCCCTATTTGACTCCTTCCCCAGATCCCTGCCCCGGCCTCGCCTCCTCCCGAGTGCACCACATTCCCGCTCCTCCCCCCTCCCTCCCAGAGCTTGCTACAGATGTTCGACGGCAGCAAGCGCTGGGAGGTAGGCGGAGGAGCAGGGACGCAGCGCGCTCAGGGGAGGAGGTGGCAGCGGCAGGGTGGGGAGCTTGACTGCCGGTGGGTGCAGAGCACCCATTAATTTTTCCCCGTGGGTGCTCCAGCCCCAGAGCACCCACGGAGTCAGCGCCTATGTTGCTGTCTACATCAATTGCTCTGCCTTTCCCTTTTAGCAGAGAAACACCAAGGCAGGATCCTTCCCCATCCCCTGAACCCCTGGTGACCGATCTGCAGACCCTTCCTCTTCTAGTGCAGAACACTTATTAAAATGATCTTTCCATCTCTTCCACCCCTCCTCCCTGACAGCCCCCTCCATTCCCTGCCCCCCCGGCTATGTCACCTCCTGCGCATCTTCCTGTCCCAAACCATGACTCCGCTCTCCTTTATTTTGTCCCCTTCATCTCCCCTGAGCCTAGCTTCCCTTGTGTGCACATCCCTCCCTCGCTAGACAGTCAGATCAGCCCCGTGTTACTCTTTGGTGGCATTAGCTTCAGTCCCGTCTTGCCCCCTCTCTTTGGTGGCCTCAGCTCCTGTGCTGCATGGAATCAGGAGAGGGATCTGGGCTGGTTTCATCCCCTCCATTCAGTGTCCCTAAAACACCTTCCGGCATAAAGCTGCCATGATGGATTCGATGGGCACAGACATGTGGGGGGATGGAATCCATCTGCTTCGAGTGGAAGGGATGCCACTTACGAAGCTGAGAGGGGGGCCAAGGTGCACAAAGATGAATGTCCAGAGAGCAGCCACTGGGATGGGGCTATCCCTTCCTTGCTCAGGTGCTGGTAAGAAATTGAAGAGGATCAACAGTAGTCCAAATGGTGAGTCCTGGCCCATGGGTGTGGACACCACCCACCCTTTCACTGGAACAGCAGGGCAAGAGCCATCATCTGCAGGAAGCCCAGCCAGAAGGAGGGGGAGGCGGCCACAGCCTGGCTGCTCTGCCTCAAAGTCTGGGAGGGCACAGGCTGCGTCAGCAGCCATTCCTTCACGAGGGTTTGGGAGAAGCCATTCTCCTCCGAGATGCAGGTGTAGCGCCCGTAGTGGTCGTGGGTCATGTTCTCGATGAAGTGGATGCAGGGCCCGTGGGTGGAGCTGCAGTTCTGGATGCGGCTGCTATTGTGGTGCCACATGTAGGTGGCGGCGTGGGATTCGGTGGGGCAGTGCAGGAAGTAGCGGGAGAAGAGCGCCACAGTGACGTTCCGGTAGCTCTCCGGGCTGTCCACTGGCAAGAGAGGGGAAGCGAGACAGTTGTCCCCAAAACATGGTCCGGCATGAAACCAACATGTTTCCCCTTACTCATGGGGGGTGGGGTGGGGAGAAGGTCTCAACCCACCCACCTATTCTGCATGTCCACCCAACCTGAATACACAAGCCTGATCTGAGGGGAACATTTCCATGGACTTCAATGGGCTTTGCAAGGCCAGGATTTGGAGGCTCCCTCCTGCCTCTTTAAAAGGCCCCAGACCACACCCAGGCAGATTTTAAAGGAGAAAAAGGCCCCTCTCTGTCCGACCCCAGCAGCCCCCTGAAATAAGTCAGGGCCAGCTGGGTGCCTGCAGAGTTCCCATTGCTATCAGTGGAGCAGGAGACATGCATGCAGGAAGGGAATGTGGAACCTGGCTTTACAGCAGCTGTGAGGAACCATTGCTGAGAACAGCGGGATGAAGGGTTACTATGGATCGTGGGGGCTGTACACAGGGTGGTCTGATTCCAGCTTCCTTTGACTTCAGGTATTTTATAATGGTTAGTTTGGCTGTGCCCCATTTTCCTGGGCAGGAGTGGATCAGACCTGCGTGTCAGACTCTATACTGCTCATAGCGATTCTCTAGTTCAAGTGGCAGGGGCCTGTGCTTTCAGAATAGGAGGAGCTGAGCTCTAGTCCTGAGGAAGTTGAGTGGCCTCACTTGGCACTGTGCTTCGTGCCATGAAATGCTAGGGGCTGTGAATCCATCACCTTATTTAACTACAGACAGGTATTAACACAACCCTGCACATAACAGGAGTGAGAGATTCAGTCCTTCTCACCTGATTGCAGGTACTAGCTGCTTAATAGCTTCAGTCCCCCTTCCCACAGAGGGGATAGCAGTTTACGCATAACAGCGCTTACTCTTGGCCACTAAGGGTCTGTCCTCACTCCAGTATTAGCGGGGGGGAGAAGAGAGATCAGTACTCCTGGGTTAACCTCCAGGTGTGAGCAGCCACTGCAAAGCCTTGACCATGTTAATACATCCTCACTGGTGCTGTGCTCCACCATGGGTTGCTAGGACTTCTGGGGCCCATTCCAGGATTCCTAGCACTGCAGTGAGCTAAGCCTCTCTCTGATTCTTCCCAGTGAGTTGTGGGAGTCTGTCCTGCTGGGCACAAGGTGGATTTGGGGAAGGCAGTGAAGGACTACCAACTCGCAGGTGCATCCTCGCTGCAAAGTGGGCAGGTTACCAGCGCCAGCGAAAGCAGCCCCCAAGCACTAGCCTGCACCCCCTGCCGAGCCACCTAGCCTGGGTGCAAAGCACCACTAAATCCGGAGAGTTTAGTGGGACGGGGGTTGGGGCAACACCCAGGAAAGAGCCTGAGTCAACTCTGCAGCGAAGGCAGATCCTACAAGGTACAATCCTCCCAAGGAAGGTAAAAGGGTGTATTAGAAACCTCTTCCTAAGATATTAATTACCTACCCTACCCGCGTCCCAACCGCCCGACTTTTCCCAAGAGCAAGTGGCTCTAGAAATCAAAGAGCAGCGCTGATCGTTAAAAGTACCTTCCTGCTGTCTGAAGACCGAACGGGTACATATTTCCGGTGAGGACTCCAGGGTCACATTCTGTAGCATTGTCCTGAATAGAAGGGAAGTGGGAACAACCATTAACAGAGAAATAAAAGTCACTGAGTTGTTTATATTGGATTTCTTTCCTGGCCTTTGAAGATTTCTCTCCTGTGGATCAGAGTTGGCCCTCCTCCTTCCTGGCCCACCAAGTGACTGGGTGAAGGGAGAGAGAGACGTTGTACCATGTCCAATAATCTCCTCCACACACATTCACTCTGCACCAGTCTTTTAGGGCCTGTCTACATTAACAAAACAACACTAATCCCTGGCTCTTATCTAGTGCATTTTATCAGTAGATCTCAAAATGCTTTATCAAAGGAGAGCAGGATCATTATCCCCATTTTGCAGATGGGGAAACTGAGGTAGAGAGGGGAAGTGACTTGCCCCAGGTCACCCCGCAGGCCAGAGGCAGAGCCAGGAATAGAACCCTTGTTTCCAAAGTCCCAATCCAGTGCTGTGGCTGCTAGGCCATGCTGACCGCCTGGTGTACACAGGACTGTGACCAAATCACCTTCTTGTCTGGGAGGACAGGTAAAGCAGGTTATAACCACACTGGAGAGCCAAGTGCCAGCCTGGGTAAAGCCATTAGTAATACTTAGTGCTGTTTGCATTGGTAGATCTCAACAGCTCAGGCTGTGATACTTCTCCCCTCCCCTTGCACTCTTCCATGGGAGAAACTACACCCAGTAACACCTGGGCAGGTAAGTGTTCTCCATGTACACAAGGATCTCAACTGCTTGTGGAGCAATGGGCCAGAGCATGAGCTGGGGTCAATTGGTGCAGCTCCATTAACTTTGATATCACTATATTGTCTGGCCCCATGTGAATAAGGGTCTCTCAGGCTGACGCAGAGGTAGGTAGGTATCATCCCCTTCTCATTGCTGGGCACTGCCGTGTTCCACCCCAGAAGTGGGTGCATTTAAAGCAGGGAGTGAAAGCTCCATCTAGGCTCAGGATTAGCCAGGGTCGTGGCCAATGGATACAGTGCTTTCTGGAGGAAAAACTAGCATGGCTAGGTCAGCTTCCATGCTGCAGTCAAGGGGTGTGATTGCAGCTCAAGCAGACACACCCAAGCTAGCGTTAATCCTGGAGCAGTGAAGCTGCAGCAGGGCGAGCTCTCTCATAGGCTGTCCAAACCCACCCAGTACCCTGGGGAGCTCCTCGTGGGGCAAGCCAGCGCTCAAGCTTCCACTGTTGCAGCTTCACTGTTCCAGGACCCACGCTAACTAGATTGTAACTCGAGGTCGGCAGCTTGAGCTGCAATCTCCCCAGGTGATTGCAGTCTGGATAGGCTTTACGCCTGTGATGGGGAAAGCAAGGGGGTGTTAAGGGTCAGGGTGTGTTTATTGTCACCAGCACTGACACCAGAAACAAGCAATAAAACAGTGAGCATCAAAGGGAGACGTACAGGTTAGTTTTAATGGAGACGCATTTCCCATCTGCCCATCCGCAGTAAGGATCCTTTGCCATGACGCAGCTCTCGCAGCTCCTGTTATATACCTCGCACATGTCCATGGGCAACTGGACCACCTCGGTCGGCGAGCTCACATACAGCTTTGCCTGCATGGGGAAAACAAGGCAGAGCTATTACTCCAGCAGCAGTTCCTCACACCAGGCGCCTTCCTGAACCCCTTCTAGTCACAGAATACTCTTCATTCCAAAGGCTCCCAAAGCTCTCAGTGGGCTAATACCTGCACAACCAAGGATCACTACCATTGCAATGCAGCCATCTCTGGGGTGGAACGCCGCAGCTGTGTAACAGCAGACAGCACGGCGATGCTACACAACAAGCAGGGAAGTGAAGAAGAACGTAGCATCCCACCAGAACTGCAAGAGGAAGCTGAAATTGCAGCTACCCAGGTTGGGATTTGGAAACTGGGCCCTGGGATTAACATCCCTGTTCTTCCAGAAAGTGGCTTGGAATCCCCAGTGCTCAGGGGCTTGATTTGATGTCTGGGAGGCAGTCTTTGCCCAGCAAGGAGCAATTCCAGGGAACGTTACATCTGGAGATCAGGTATTTTAAGGTGTCTCTCTCCCTTCCTTTACGGCTAGCACCTGACCCTTGGTAGCGTGAGTGATTCGCCCACAATTAGCAGGTGGCATCAGGACTCTAGGTAGGACTTAGGGCAGCGTTTCTCAAATGGGGGGTCTCAACCCAAAAGGGGGTCACAAGCCTATAATATATGTGTGTGGGGGGAATCACGGTAGTGCCACTTACTTCTGCGCTGGGTGGCCAGAGAGCAGTGGCTGCTGGCTGGGCACCCAGCTCTGAAGGCAGCACCGCCACCAGCAGCAGCGCAGAAGGAATGGTGGCATGGTATGGGAGTGCGTCGTCAATTTTTTGTGGGGGGGGGGGGAAATGGGTGGGGGGAGTCGTCAGAGGGGCACCCAGCAAAAAAAGTTTGAGAACCCCGACTTCGAGAAATGTCCTTCAATCCTATGGGAAGCTGGAGGCAGCTCCAAGATATAGACAACCCAAGCCCTGATAGGAAAGCCAGGCTGTTTCCAAGTCTGGTGCCCAGATTCTGTGGCTTGTATCACTGCAGGTGGGCTGCAGCCTTCCAGACATCTCCTCTCCGCTGCGGGGGGCTGGGATGAGGCCATGCAGAGCGACGGAGGAAGGAACTCACCCTGCTATGATCCAGGGTCATGGCCAGGATGGGAGCTTGCTGTTGAAAGGGCTGGATCTCCAGGACGTTCAGGACGCCGTGCGGCATTGCCACCATTTTGTGGATATACCCTTTGTCTGCAAGAGACAGGAGAGCACAGGTCAGCCCACAAAGCAGGGAGACTTGGAAGCATAGGAGGATGGTGCCAGGGCTACGCAGGGAGTGGGGGAGAGAAAAAGCAGGGTCAAGATCAATGGCCCTGGATCTAAAAGCAGAACCTGCCTTTTCTGCAGCGTCTCAGGCTGCATGGGAAGACAATGCCCTCTTTGTGAAGCTTGGTATGAATTAGTCACAGGAACCAGCAGCCCATTGGAGCTTCCCGCAAGAGGCTGATTCCAGGGCCCTGACTGCTGCTGCTACGGATGGCAAAACAATGGCAGCCTTTTCGGAAAGGGCTCAGCAGGGCAAAAGCACCATGGGGAACACGGACAACAAAGGCTGGTCCTGTCACTGAGTGCGCTCAGCTCCATACTCTGCAGCCCCCGGGAGCTGGTTCCCCGTTGCCACTTCTCACAGACTGGGAGAGGAGGCCCTGCTGCTAAGAGCAGGAAGGTGTGACTGTCCCTTTAACACCACGGAAAGGAAAATAAACCCAACCCAGATCTTTCCTCATCTAGGGGAATTTGACTAGACCACAAGTCTGGGCTCTCTTCCTCCTGCTCATGAATCACATCAGGTTGGGGGAAAAGGAGGAGTACACACCCTCCTGTCCTTTTCTATTTGGATGCACACCTCCCTGTCCTATGTCACAGGTGGCCGGAGGGTTGCACGCCCTCTGATCCTGCCCCTACAGCACCTGCATGACCCTGGGGAGTACAGCCCACTGAAACTGACAATGCTGCACTGGGCCATCCCAGGGCACAGTGGGGCCGGGCAGTGCTCCCAAACGCTGCCAGCAACCAGCCCACCTGGGAGGGCACTGTTGCCAGAGGGAGGAATCCCAGGCTCAGTCTATGAGGTCGCTGTACCATTGGGGAGGGGTGCTGGGAAGGGAGCGCCACCTCCAAAGCTAATGAGCTTCCGGCCCTGGTTCTGTCTCTTGTCCTCATGCCCAAGCCCATTGATGCTCCTAGGCAGGGACAGAGGGGTTGGGGTGGGGAGGAGAGCACAAGGGCATTGCCACCACCACCATTTAAAAAAAAAAATAATAATCTGCTGCTGGGTCCCACTTTTGAGCTCTTCTCTGCAACCAGGAGGGCTAGAAAGCTGAAATTCACATGTAAAGTTTTCTTTTTAAAACAATGATCACCTGACTCCAGGAGCTGGGGCTTTAAAGAAAACCCCGAGCATTGAGACTAGCAAGAGCAGGCGATGCTGCAGAGAGGGCTCAGGAGAGGCTGTGATACTGGAAGCACGGGGAGGGGACAGCTCAGTCCTGAGCACATGATGATGCGGAATCACAAACATTCTATCCATTCACCTAGCTTAGGTACTGGAATATTGGGGGCCGCACAAGTATCTGAGCGCCTCACAATCCTTTATGTATTTATCCTCACAGCATCCCATGAGGCAGGGCTCTGCTATTATCCCCATTGTACAGATGGGGAACCGAGGCACAAAGAGACTAAGGCCCAGATTTCAAAAGTAGCTAGGCACCATCCTTCCTACCCTGCTGGGCACTGATCTATCGAGTACGACAGTTTGCAGCAAACCTCTCTAATAGGGAATTGGGAGGACTCTGGAGTCAGACATAGTTCTCTGCATTCGGCTCAGGGCGTCGGCTAGATCAGAAAGTCGGGTCTGTGGTGGGCAAAGATCCAGCCACGTCTGCCAACGTGGAGCTGATCAGGGCACTTACACAGTGAAACAAAATCACCAACCAATAAAACTTTCCAGCCACACACACACACACACACCCACACCCACACCCACACCCACACCCACCCCACCCCACCCCCTTTGGAAAGTTCCCATGCTGCTCAAATGATAGAACAGCAGGTGGAAACTGGGGAGAGGGAGCAAGTGCTGGCTGGAGGTTTCTATGGAAATCCTGGGGGAATGGAAAGCACGAGAGGGAAATATGGGGATATGAGTGTTCATAGAAATAGCCACATGTTTCAGGGTTAGGGAGCCAAAGCTCATGTTCTGTGTCCTGAGACTTTTCTCGACCCTTGGGATTTGGATGAATCTGGAGGTGTTTTACATCCTACCGACTGGAAAGTGGTTGGAAGCCACTAGTTAATTGAGCTGCGTGGGAAACTGTTTTCTCATCCCTCCAGTATTTTCAAGGCTTTGAACATTTTTCCCATCTCAGAGAGAGACAAAAAGTTGAAATCTCAAAAACATTCGCAAACCAAAACCAAAATTCAGCCCATGTCAAACGAAAGATTTCGTTTCAGTTTCAACCTTGGCCTTAAACCTTTTTTTGCTCCACTAAGCTTAAACTTCTAAATCAAACAGGACAACCAGAGATGGGGGATTGGCAGGGCCGGCTCCAGGCACCAGGCAACCAAGCACATGCTTGGGGCGGCACGTGGTAAGGGGCGGCCAATCTTGGGGTGGCGGGGGGCAGCGCGGCGCAGCATTCCGTGGGGGGGGCGCTCCGGCGGCGCGGCGCTCGGCGGTGCGGCGCTCGGGGGGGGTTTCCCGGCGGCATGGCGCTCGGCGGGGGGGGCAGGCTCTGGCGGCACGGCGCTTGGCGGGGGGGGCGGGCTCCGGCGGCGCGGCGCTCGGTGGGGGGGCGGCGCGGGGCGCGGTGCTCAGGGGGGCGGGCTCCAGCGGCGCGGCGCTCGGCGGGGGGCGCGGCGCTGGGGGCGGGCTCCGGCGGCGCGGCGCTCGGCGGGGGGGGGGGGGCTCCGGCGGCGCGGCGCTCGGCGGGGGGGGCGGGGCGCGGCACTGGGGGGGGGTTCCGGCGGCGCGGCGCTCGGCGGGGGGGACTCGGGGGGCGGCGCTTTTTTTTGCTGCTTGGGGCAGCAAAAAAGTTAGAGCCGGCCCTGGGGATTGGGGTTTTTTTTGGTATCACAAACGTCAAAATGAAACATCTCAACACTTGTGAAAGTTTTTTCTTCCCCCAAAGATTAGTCAAGTTGGGAGATTCATCAAATCTGACCCTGTTTCGCAAACAGTTTCCGTTTGGAAGCATTGGCGGTTTTTGACCAAAAAGGTTCCCAATCAGCCCTACGGGTGGATGCTCTGCTGGTGGGCAGGGCAGGGCAGGACTGGGAGACAGCCTAGCCTACCCCACCTTCCCTGCTGGGAACCTCCGCTCCTCCCCCACTGGCCTCTGGGAAGTGCCCACCTCTCCCCTCTGCCATGCCTTGTCCCCAGGGAGGAAGCAGACCAGATTGTGACAGCAAGAGGGCAGGAGCTCAGAAGTGGCTCAATGGGGGGAAGGCAGGCCAGCACTTGGAGGACACACACACACACACACACACACACACACACGAGATGGGTATTCTGAGCTGCTGCACCTTGGCATAGTCACCTTTGCACAGCCCCAGTGTTCAAAGGGGGGGATGGGAGAGGGTTTGGATCTAGGCCTTTGCATGGGGAAAAGATTCTTATGTCACCCTAAGCCAGGCTGCCCAACCCTAGCTCTGTACTGAAAGCCCCAAACAATAAGCAGCAGGAAGGGTATATGCCTGCCAGCCACTGCCAGCTTCCCCAGAACCAGAACATGGGCGTTTGCAGCGCTTCAATTGTAATGAAAGAGGTGCTGGGGCTCAAGCAATTTTTTTACTTTCATAACTGATGTGGCAAGCCCAGAGGTACCGGGGCTCTGAACTGCCAAGTCTAGAGTACCGGGGCTCAGCCCTGGCTGCCCTTTGACAAGTCAGCACCTACCACAAAGCAATGTCACAGCTACCACAGAGCCCCAGAGCAGTGGGTATTAAATATATGGCACAGCTCTGAAATGTCACTCTCACACACACACACACACACACCACTTTTCCAGCCTGTACTAAGCACGGGAGAGAGCCTCCACAGGGGCCTGATCCTCAGCTGGTATAAAGTGAGTCTAGTTCCACTGAAGCCAATGATGGAAGGAGTCAAACGGAGCTACATCCATTTACACCAGCTGAGCATGGGGCATGTGATTGCTATTTAGTAAAGGGCCCCGTTTCAACAAGTAAAACCCAGGGCACTGCACTTAGTCATGACAAACTATAAAATACAGATGTTCCAGCACAGGGCCTTCTATATCAGGGTGTGCTGTAAAGAACTGGCTAGAGGTAGGGATGTGTATGTGTGTACACCCATACCGATTCCAGCTACAGGATGGAATTGGAACTGTTTACCTGTGTGGCATATGCCCTATATTGCTAACAGCTCATGGAGATTCTCCTTTAATGCTTTAGGAGCAGACTGCTATGCGTTCTATTCCTGCAGTCACTGGAAATTTCCCAGTGGCCATAGGATGTAGTACAGGGACAAATGCAGAGTCCCTAGATGGCCATGGATTAGTTCCAGTCCAGTGCTCTGGAAGGGGCTGCCCTGCCTGAGTCCTGAGGGTAAAAGGCGGAGAAAAATGGTCAGTACCTGTCACCAAATAGAGGACGTTGTAGGTGTGTCCGTCTCTCGCCTGGATGCAGTGCACACCGATTTTCTGGTAGTGATTCTTGCTGTGGAATAGGGGGCTATTCCTTGGGGCAACAGGCTGCACTCTTTCCTCCACCTCCGGGTGGAGGTCAGCTATTTTGAAAGTCTCAGGAGGGGTACGATTTCTGCCCCAAGGGCACTGAGTCAAGAGAAAAAACCATCACCACATTATCAGGGCTATCCAGATCCACAGGGAGACCAAGACATGGGTGAGCCATCTCCCCTGCTAATTCCCCAAGGGAGCCCCGGGACGAGGAAGCTGGTTACCAGGGATGTGCTCAGGCACCTGTGCTCTCTATGTCAGCAGAAAAGCCTCTGGGGAGAATTCCCGCAGCACAGCTGTGGCATAAAGCAGCCACAGGCCACCCTCAATGCCTGGTGCCAGGGGCATGCCTGGGGGGCAGGCTCTGGAGGAAGCGGGGCCATAGCACAAAGCTCTAAGGCAATTCTAGGCAGCATTGCAGCCCGCTCAGGGTGGGCTGCCTAAACTTCGGCCCCTGGCACAGCCCAGACCCAGGAGGGTGCAGAAGGGGCTTAAACCACCATGCCACCCCCTGGGCTGGAAGGTTTGTCTCCAAGAGGCACAAGCAGCCCAAATTTCAGAGGCCGTCCCTGGTTCCCACCAGGGAGGCAATTAGCTAATTGGGGAGAGGGAACGTGGTTTCTGCAGCAGCTGCAATCCCGAATGCTCCAGAGATGTCAGTCACACACACCCAGTGTCCCCCCTGGCCCCATGGGGACACGCTAACAGCCTGAGGCACAGGAGAGCCAATCACCCCTGTCTTCTCATGCAGTGGTCATAGTCTTATCCAGCCCTGTTATATCATAGAATATCAGGGTTGGAAGGGACCTCAGGATGTCATCTAGTCCAACCCCCTGCTCAAAGCAGGACCAATCCCCAGACAGATTTTTACCCCAGTTCCCTAAATGGCCCCCTCAAGGATTGAACTCACAACCCTGGGTTTAGCAGGCCAATGCTCAAACCACTGAGCTACCCCCCTTTATATACATTAAGGACTGAAATGTGCCACTGTCAGCTGGCCAGGAATTAGATTGTAAGCTCATTGGGGCAGGTACCATCTTGGCGGAAGTGCCCTAAAAGTGTGGGGGGGGGGCCCACAGGTACCCAAGCACCCCCCTGAGGCCCTGCCCCTTCACTGCCCATTTCCCCTCTCCCCCCCCCCCCCCCCGAGGTCCCGCTTCCCGCTCACTCCTCTCTGCCCCCTCTCCTCCTGTTGCTCGCCCTTACGTCAGAAGTGGGAGGGCATAGTCCTCCTACTTTTAAAAGTGGGGGCGGGGGCATGGCCCCCTGGCCCTCCCTGTTCTGGCACCCCAGTACAGCACCTAGCATCATGGGCTCCTGGGCCTGCACTGGCCCCCCAGGCACCATGCGACTAGAACTAATCAGTTTCCCCCATTTTACAGGGGGAGAAGCAGAAGCAGCACAGAGAGATGAGGGGACTTGCCCAAGGAAGAGTTGGGAATACAAGTCAGATCTTCCGCCTCCCGGTGCTTTAAGCATCAGACCACCCACCCAGAATACTCACCTGTCCAGGACGGATGTGGGGCATGTCCTTAGTGTAGCCTTTGAGTTTCGATGTCCGGAACACCGTGTCAATGTCACCGATGGTGTAGACGCAAACGGCAGAGTACCCCCTACAAGCAACGGAACAAACTAGGATGAGGGCCTGGCTGCCACTCTGCTACTGCTCAAATTCTTAGCCATTGTTTCTCCCAAGCTGGGGGTGGGGGGGGAAGGTTTATTACATAACCATGGATAGGGACACTTCTAACTATATCCCAGATACATCTCAGCCAATGAGAATGGAGGGATGAAGCAGCAAGTCAAAGCCATGTGACAGTGGACTAGTAACCATATGGGCCAGGATATATTGGCCAGGACATCGTAAACCTAAAACCGTGACTCAGGCAAAACTCCCACTGAAATTAACAGCAGGGGCACCAGGGCTGTGCTTAGTACAGAGATGCCGAAGTCTCTCTCTTCCCCAAGGGAAGATTGTCTATCTTAGGTACTTCTATGGCCCTGTTCCTGGAACCTCACAGTCTTTAATGGATTCCTCACAACCCCCCTGGGAGGAAGGGCAGTGTTGTTATCCCCATTGTACAGATGGGAAACTGAGGCACAGAGAAACTAAGTAACTTGCCCAAGATCACATGGGAAGTCGGCAGCAAAGCAAGTGAGTCTGCGTTGAGGAGGAAGAGGAAGGTCAGGGCTCCTGCAGGGGGAGAACTGCAGAGTGAAGCTGCAGGGAAAGGTGGTCTCCTGCAATGGTCCCCCAGGACAGGACATGTCCTCAGGAAGGAGGGGCTGAGCCCAGCTTAAGCCTGGGTGGATGATTGTGTTTGAAAACTCTTAATAAAAACCCAGACCCTCGGAAGGGCTGTGACTGAAAGAGACTGAGGAGTTTGTTGAAGGAGCCCTGGTGAAGAGGAAAACAGGAGCAGGGCACAGCAGAGGTGCCCCTAGCCCTGAAGGGGCACTTGGGTGGCAGCCGGCCCCATTACACAATAGGATCACATTGTAATGTGGCAGCAAATGCCATACCACTGGCATCTTCTCAGCATGCCGCTACCTCAGCGTCCAGTGACACTGCTGTCAATACAACAGCCTCTCCTGACGGACCAGCAGGCGGGGAAAATAAAGGCTTTAATTGCCTTGCGTGCTCGTAAAAATTGGGAGAGTGCTGCCAATTTCAGGACATGCAAACACAAGCATCGCCAGGGTCTCTCTCCTGGATCTCACAGAGAAACCAGCTTTTCAAGAAGTGTTTGCTCAGCACCTAGCCCAATGGGACCCTGATCTCTGAGAAGAGCCTTTAGCCACTCCCATAATACTTTTCTCTTTCTCTCCCCCCCCCAATGTCCTGCGCATCTCAGTGGTGTCTCAAATCAGCAGCATTAAGCACCATAATGAGAAACAGAAAGGGGAGAGTGCAAAGCAAGATTCCTTGAGCAGGGATTGCTGGAGGAAGCGCCGTACAGGAGCATGTTGACCCTGGAGTTAATAGTTTGTCACAGAGCTGACACTTGGCCTCTCCATCTGTGCATCCCTGGGAAGATGTGCCCCTGAAAGTCTTGACTCACACTGGGAGAAAGCAAGAGAAACAGACAGGATGGAAAGGAGCAGCAGACACCCAAGGGCTAGGCATCCCACTGAGAGGGCTCACCCCAGGATTACAGAAAAACAAAATAGCCCATAACATAAATACTACAGGGAGCGAAGGGAAAGACTATCAAGGTTAGGACCCAGAGTGGGCCAAGTTACTTGGGTTAGGTTAAGACATGGAGACCGTCCTGGCTTCACCCAGAACTGGCCCTAGTAGGGGCAGCCAGCCCTTTTTATCTGGCTTGCTGGGCCCTGATTGGCCTTTGTCTGCTCCCATCCCTTCTAGGCACCAGTGGATCAACTCTCACTGGTTCTGCCTGCAGCTGATCATGGGAGGCCTCTCTAGGCAGCCCCTAGCTGTCCGAACTCGCTGCTCTTCCCTCCCAGCAGGACACCTTCTGAAGGCAGAGTGCACCAAGGTGTTGGCGACCCCAACAGGGGGCAGTGAATGCCTGGTACACCCCATCACAGGGCCCCAATCCTGCAAGGGATTGGGGCCTTGATGGGGATGAAGGTGCTCAGCACCTCCCAGGGTTGGGCCCACAAGCTGCCTTCTCTGATGGTGTGAGGAATAAAGCCACGGGTGGCAAATAGGAGCAGAGGAGCACGTGCTTTCTGTCTCATGCCTTTCCCTCTCAGCTATGAGGGAGCTGGGGTGAGTGGACCAGCTATCTAGCAGCCAGCTCCTGAGGTGCCTTTGAACACCCCTCCCCTCAGCTCTGAGGCGGTGACCTGTGTGGGCCGAGATACTCACCAGCAGTTAGAGAAGAGTCCATACACTCTGGTTTCCCTCCAGTTCTTGTCTGACGGGACAATGAAGACATCCTGCAGCAAGTCGAAGTTGCTCTTGGTGGCCGGGTCGACGCAGACCAGCGTGGCCTTCAGGAAGGTGGTCCACTTGGAAGCAGAGAGGGAGCTGGTGCCCCCTTTGTCTCCCTGGGGGACACAGCAGAGCCTCAGAGCCCATCCCAGAGGAGGGGGATGCAGAAGGGAATCTCTGGTACACCCCCAGCCCCTTGAATGGCTCTCCATTATCTATCTATCGTACTTACATGCCCCCCCCAATCACCACAGCATGTGAGCACTTCACTATCTTTAACGTGTTTATCCTCACAATACCCCCGTGGGGTAGGGCAGAGCTGGTATCCCCTTTGTGCAGAGGGAGAAAACGAAGGCACTGAGAGACTGAGGGACTTCCCCAAGGTCACGCAGGACGTCTGTGGCAGAGCCATGTCCTGAGCCCTGGTTTGCACCTTGGACCACCAGACCATCCTTTCAGCTTGCTCCCTTCCAGCACTTCACTTCTAGGCAGGTCAGAAATCAGGGGGTGGTTACAAGCAAAATATGACCTATGGCAGCCAGGTTCTCTCTTCACCTCCAGCACTGCTTTGTAATGCCCACAGCAGCCTCCTCACCACGTGGCCGCACCAGCTCCCAGGAGCAGGGGAACTCATGGAGGCAATGCCATTGGCTCCCACACTCTCTCTAACCCGCCCTGCCTGTGCCACCCTGTACCTTGCACAGCTGGGCCACTCTGGAGACTTTTAACGGGGCCTCGGGACTCTTGTCCGGATTGTCTTCTCTAAAGAAATAGTAGATCTTGTCATCATGGCGCTCATCTTGCTTGATGACAGTGGCTTTCACAAATGTTGGATCTGGAATGGAGGAGGAAGAGCTGTGAGAATGGGACAGACAAGCAGACGTGCCCTAAGGGGGGGAGGGATAGCTTAGTGGTTTGAGCATGGGCCTGCTAAACCCAGGGTTGTGAGTTCAATCCTTGAGGGGGCCACTTAGGGATCTGGGGAAAAATCAGTACTTGGTCCTGCTAGTGAAGGCAGGGGGCTGGACTCGATGACCTTTCAGGGTCCCTTCCAGTTCTAGGAGATAGGTATATCTCCATATATATATATATATAAAAACCCTCTCCTAATACAAGGGCATCTGTGACAACCATCACCAGGGATTGAACCAGGGACCTCTAGGACTTAAACAAGTGAACTTCTACTGCTGGAGCTGAAGAGCCATGCTACAAAGCCAGGAACTGAAACCAACTCAGATCCTCTATAGATCATTCACAGAGAGACCACCCCTGACACACTCATCAGTGGCTTACCCTGGTTTAAGGCTCTGGATCTTGCCTTTTGCAGCTTCCTTGAAATGTCAAGGCTTTGGAGTCCAGCTCAGTCGAGTCCCTAGGCTGGTTAGCATGGAAGGAAACCCGTTCCATGGAGACAACGGAGTGCTTGGGGGAAATGCCACGGCATGGAAAGGAGGCCCAGCGGGCTTTGCAGTTGTTTGTGTTTAACTGGGGAAGTCCGGAAGGCTGGTAATGATGCGAGAGCCCTATTAATATACCTCCCTGGCTCCATGAAGTCAGCTGGAGGGGAGCGCTGAGGCTCATTACTTCGTGTCCCCCAGCACGGAAGAACCTGATTACGTGATGCCCTGGGAGCATCTGCTTTGTTTGCTTCTGCTGGCTCTGTGTTTGCACTTGACTTGCTGCCATTTTTGGCCCTCATCTGTAAGGGGGATAAAATCCCCTCGCCAGGTGGAAACCCCTGACTCTTCCCTTTGCCAATCCACCAGCGGGGTGGGGGGGAGGGAAGAGGATGCTTTCCAGATTTGGGTTCATTACCAGGCCCCTGGCTGGAGCTATAGGAGCAGCAGCCTTTGGGCTTCACCAGGTGCCCATTTATGGCCAGATGGGCGACTGAAGCTCTCTGCTCTGTTGCCATGGGACAGGCAGTGATTGCAGCTGCCAGGCCAATTAAACAGCTGCATTTCCTTCCGGCTTCAGACACGGGATGCTGCGTCCGTTTTTTCAGTTCTTTTTACACAGCTACTTCTGTTTTCCCCAAACCCCCCCCCCCCCTCACGCTGGAGGAACGGTTCCTCTGCAGCCACTGCCCAAAGCATTTTGCACAGCACTGGCATTTAATCCCCATCATTACAGGAATAACTTCCCCAGTGCAGCTAGAGCAGGGGTCCTGGGAGTTGCTGTTTCCCTGTTTGCTAGCAATGGCTGGGGCCAAATAACAGGTGGAAGTTGTTTATCACTCTAAGGATGCCTTATTGTTCAGTGCTGAAAAGAGCAGGCCAGGAAATGCTTTGATTTCCTCTGCTCCAGCGTACGGCAGCCTCCCCACGGCCCCTAAGGAGACTGCCTTGCCTGCCACAGTCCCACCCCCTGGCATGCTGCTGCTGCGCTTGAGGACTTGTCCCAAGCCACTTCCTGACCCTGTGCAAGTGCAACCCCAGAGCAGCAGGTAGGACTACAGTAGGGGGCAGAGAATGCAGGACGGCTTGCGGAAAGAGAACAAGGTGGAGACACCCTTACATCCCAAGATCATCCTCCTGCTGGGCTTAGCCTGGCAGGCACCCCCAGGCCCAGGGGCTCTCTGCCATACTCACTCTGCATCACTGTGTCGCTGGTGTAGAGCTCCCCAGTCCCTCGGACCTGGCGGAAGCGGGGTATCTTCCCATTGTGCTGGTGCAAGCTGATGGTGGAATAGATGGCTTCATCTGCAAGATGGGAAAGATTGTTTGCAACCGACTGGTTTTTAGTTCTGCCAGTACTCGCCGGGGGAGTATTTTTCCCTCAAGGGATCTAGCACTGGTGAAAGGAGCCAGGTTGATAACCCTGGAGGACGGATTCCCCTCAGATCCAATGAGCAGGCCTGCCCTGGGTCATGGTAGTGCCAGCTCAGCCTGCATCAGCCCTGGACTAGCAAAGAGCTCATTCTCCAAGGCCCACTCACGCCGTGGCTTCTGCGCTGGGCCAAGCCCTGTCAGTTGGGGTGGGGAGGGGGGCTGGCTTTGGATACAGACACTTGTCCCCTGGGGGCCAGAATCAGCAGCATTGCCCCTTAGCGAAGGAAAGAAACAATTCAACAAAGCCATGGAAGCAGCTCTGGTTTCCCAGGGGCAAAAGAGGAGGGGAAGGTTTCAGGGGAGAACGGCATTCACAGCAGCCTTGGACGGGGCATGGGGATGACCTCCCCACTCCACTGCCTTCTCCCCTGGGCATAGGGCTCAGTGCCAGGGGCGGCAGGTTATATGGGCTCCTGGTGCCCGAGCACCAGGAATATTCAAGGCTGGGGGCTGTGCTCCACCAATATCTGGAGCTGGGTTTCTCCCCTGGACATGCCTGGAGCGGGCACCGGCCCCTGCTGCCGCCACCGCCCCCCCCCCCCCAGGAGCGTAGCTGGGGGGAGCGGCCGCTCCCCTCTGTGCACATTTTCTAAAAGCGGCGCCTTTCCAGTTTCCAGGCAGCCAGCACTGGGCTCCGGACTCGGAGACTGGAGCCAGGTTTTGTGTGTGGCCGCCGGCTGGCTCTGGGCGCCGCACCCCCCCCCCTGCATCCCCAGCCCAGCTCGCTGGCTCTGGGGCTGCAGGCAGCGTGGGCTGGTTGCTGGGCTCCCTGGGGATGAGGAGGAGGAGGCTCCCTAAGACAGGGTGGGCTCTGCCGGGAGGGGAAGAGGTGGTAGCGCAGCCCCCCTGCGCAGCGGGGGGCTGAGGAGCAGCAGCCCCATGCAGAGCGAGGCAGCTGTGCGGCAGGGAAGGGGGCTCTGAAGCCCAGCTGGTGCCGGTGGAGAAGGAAGGAAAAGGGGGGCGGGATGTTTTTTTCTCGTGGTCTCTCTTCAGCGGAGGGGGCTGAGGGAGCGGCAGGACCAGGAGGCAAAGGAGCGACTTTGGGTTATTGCCCCCCCCCCATACTTACCCCCCCCCCCCAGTGCTGCGCCCTGGGCTGTGGAACTGTGCTTAGTGCAGCTTGTGAAGGAAAGAGGGGTAAATGTGCTTTAAGGTGCCAGTTATGTCTCCTCAGTCTCACTGCTGACTAGCTGCAGACCCAGGGCTCAGAATTAAGCAGTGTTCTCAGGGACTGTACAGACGCTATACTAGTTTTCAGTTGCCTGCTAAATGCTTCAGCCATGCCACCTTTTCACTTAGCTATCTCCTGAATAGTGGTGACTGGGAATGGGGGGTGGGGGGAGTGTAGCAGATGCCAATTTGAGGTGAATAGTCTCTTGGACAGATTCTACTGGGTTTATGGTGCTTTGTGCTATGGACTGGAGCAAAGTGGCTGGTGAATAACCAGGAATCTGGTTAATAATTATTCTCTAAATTCAGTTTTCTTCTTTCTCTCTCTGTGAATTATCACTAATTCAAAATAGTAGTGTGCAAGTTGACTGGATAATGGTA
Source organism: Emys orbicularis (assembly GCF_028017835.1). NCBI lineage: Eukaryota > Metazoa > Chordata > Testudines > Emydidae > Emys > Emys orbicularis. Next base: position 50,147,996 of record NC_088692.1, read on the forward strand.
ATAGCATAATCTCTTGTTATAACACTGTAAACCCTACTACCTGATTAGTAATTTGATATGTCGGGTGGCGCCTTTTTTTATGTGTTCACTCCCCCTGATGTTAGAACCTGGCTACGCCACTGGGGAGGGGGGCTTCCTAGACCTGAGCAGCTGGGGCTTAGGTGAATTTTGTGACACCCTGCCCCCCCACACACAGCCACCACCCTGTAGTCCCCACTCCTGCCCCACGCTGGGCAAGGGGCAGCCCCATCCCCAGTGAGGCTATGGTGAGGGGCAGTAGCAGGGGAGGCCACACGTGATGGCAAACCCCCCCGCCCCGGTACCCACCATAGGGGAGGCGAGTGGGCTTTCTGGACCTGAGAGAGGCCCTAGGAGCATGTGCAGTGACCGTGGTGCAGAGTGAGTGTGCTGCGGGGGAAGAGGAGGGGTCCCTCCCCTGGAGCTTGCTGCTGCCAGTGGGGGGTGAGTCCTCTCTGGCCCTAGCCCTGGGGCAGCCTGTCTGCACCCCAAGTTCCTCATCCCCAGCCCTGCCCCACCCCAGAGCCTGCACCCCCAGCACCCCAACCCTGAGCACCCTCCTACACTGTGAACCCCTCATCCCCAGGCCCACCCCAGAGCCCTCACCTGGGGGGGAAAACACACAACTTAAAGTTGGTGGTCAGTTTGGAGTATCATTGTGTTTAGCACAATACTTGATTATTTTACACCCTTTAAAGTATATAACTAGTCGTATACAGGTGTTACAAAGTGGGAATGTTCTTAATGTTTTCTCTGAATACTGTGTGGGTGCCTCAGTTTCCCCTATGCATTTCTTAAGGATCTAGACAGTGGGATAAGGGGGTGTGATTGTTGTAGAGCCCTAGAGGGCCAGTGTGATGGTGTCTGCACAGAGAATGGCCGAAACCCTGTCTCTGGCCTGGGCTGCTCTCCTGCAAGGTGCCAACTGAAGGTGTTGGAGAACAAAGATCAGATGGCCTCCTAATGCCTGGAAAAGAGACAAAGGCCAGAGGAGGGAGTGTTAGTGCCTGTGCGGTGTGGAAGGGGATTCTGGGATGCTCTGGAACCACTCCTTCAAAGCCAGTCAGGACTCTGGGGGAGCCTCCTCTCCCTGAGCATACTGTCTCCAGGGCAAGAAGCTTACACCTTCCTGGGTCTGACCTCGGAGCATTCAGCATGAGCTTCCACACCGTGCTCTTCCCGCAGCGAGTCTGCCCAGGCAGGTCCTGGGGCAACCAGAGGTCCCTGCACCCCAACTCTGCAGTCAGACATGACTCTCAGCCAGCCGGGAAAACAGAAGGTTTATTAGACGACAGGAACACAGTCTAAAACAGAGCTTGTAGGTACAGAAAACATGACCCCTCAGTCAGGTCCATCTTGGGGGGTGGGGAGCCCAGACCCAAGTTCTGGGCCTCTCCCCATTTCCCGAGCCAGCTCCAAACTCACACTCCCTCCTCTGGCCTTTGTGTCTCTTCCGGACAAGAAGGCCATCTGATCTCTTTGTTCCCAACACCTTCAGTTGGTACCTTGCAGGGGAAACTGAGGCACCCACACAGTATTCAGAGAAAACATTAAGAACATTCCCACTTCGTCACAACAGGTGCAACAAAATATAATACTGTATATTGAAGCAGGCAAGTGCTGCTTCTGACTTTCCACTTTTAATTGACCCTTGTAATCTTGTGGTGCCGACGTGTTGTAGCTTCATTTTATCCCAGCAACAAATTCTTGATTTGTAGGACCACTAATAATCAACAATGGATTTTTTTCATAGTGATATTGTGCAATAAAGAGAAACACTGCACTTAAATGCTTACGGCTTTCAGTCCATGTTTACACTATTTAATAAAATATATATATCGGCTTACAGGGTGGGAGCGGGGGGCGGGGGGGCAGCACCACCATTTTGGGCACCACCAAAAATTATACAAACCTGCCGCCTATGCTCAGTGCTGAGAGGTACATGTGGGGATGGGAGAAAACCAAGGGCCCCAAGATGAGGCGGAATGAAAACTGGCGCCTGGAAGCCGATCACAAGGGCTGAGCCTTTGTATGCCTGCCTGGGTGAGGAGGATGGGGCCAGGTCCCCTGCGAGACGGCAAGAGAACCCACCGGCCTCCCTTCTTTGGGCAAGTGGATGAGGCGTTGGCAATGCCAGACTGCCCAGCAGCTTGGGCACGAGTGACAGGGGAGGGTTTGCAGGGTTACTGCCCGTCACCATGGACTCTGGCCAACCCTGGCAGGACAGTCCCAGGCTCCCTCCTCACACTGCTCCAGAGATAGGCTCTAGCCCAGCCCTGAGGTGGCTCACCCTCTCCTGAGGGGATCCCATCTCCCTCGCTGCTGGGCTTCTTCAGCTGCTCTGACGCTAGACTTAATGGGACTGACCCTGCACTGGGGGCCCACAACATCACCCTGTTCTTGGTCGGAGGGCAATGCCCACTTCATGCTCATTCCACCTTGAGCTTCTCCCCAGCACGGAGATCTAAGGCCTGTCCTCTGACCAGCACCAGGCCAATTTACAGACCAGCGATGGCACGGCATGGAGATGGTACCATTCCCCCAAAGCCCCTCCCCCAGGAACATGATCACATAAACAGGCAAAGCCAAAGACCCTGGGCCAGCCACCCAACTGGTGGAAATCAGCGTGGCTCTACTGACTTCAGTGTTACACCAGCTGGGGCCCTGGCCCTGCGGTTCTACGGGCCGAAGAACAGACACAAGCATTTGGACTTACCATCAACAAGGACCAGGGAGTTCTGGTTAGGCACAAAAGGGGCCAAGCCCTGCGCAGCCACTTCAGATTTATTCCGATCGGCCTGGGGAGGGCAGAGGGAACAATTAAGAGTCATTGTTGGTAGGAGGGGTTCTGGCACCTTGTTGTATTCTCCCAGCAGAGTAAAGCAATCAACATCTGCTCCAAGTCCCCTCTGGGGCAAGAGATTACCTACCCCCCACCCCAGCATCTGGACCTGGCATGTGCTCTGGCTGCAGGCTGTCTCATGCAGAGCTAGACTGGGTTGGTGCACCAGGAAGCTCAGGAAAGGTGTTTCCTGTGAGTTAAGGCTGGGGGGCGAGGGGGGTCAGGTCACGTGCTCCAAGAACAACTCTGGCATCAAAAGCTAACTTGGAGGAACATTTACAGACAAGTGCATTGACTTGGCTGGTGTTTTCCTACATTCCCCTTTGCTGTTACTCACTAGAGATGCACGATCCTGCCTGTCCTCTGCCACAGACCGGATTTCCCAGGCAGGAGCAGAGAGTGGGTTCTGTCATGGACTATTAAACTCAGCTTCCACATAGGCTTTCCCCACATAGGCTTCAAAGCACTTTGCAAAGGAAGGGGAGCGTGATCATCATCTGCATTTGACAGATGGGGAAACTGAGGTACAGACAGGCAGAGCAATTTACTCTGGTCATAGGGCAGGTGAGTGGGGACAGAACCCCAGGTCCAATGGAGAAGACACTGGACTAAGCATCAGGTGACCCAGGTTCTAGACCTGCTCACCTGCAGGCTGAGCAACAAACACCCTGGCATCAAACTCCCTGGCTTACCAAGTTCCAGCAGGTGGGCTTGCAGGCATTTGTCCCACATATCAACAGCATGTCGTGGTACTTGCCAATGAAAGTCAGGTAGTTCTTCTTCTCCTCCTGGAAAAGAAAAAGGGGTGCATGAGCCACGGTAGATGGTTTAGTGAATCCCAGCTGCTCCAGGCCCAACCTTAGGAGCCCTGATAACACCACTAAGCTGGAGGAGATACCAGGATTTTTCTGGGTATTAAAGCCAGGAGGAACCATTCCCCATTGTGATCATCGGCTGTCCTCCTGATACAACACAGGCCAGAGAATTTTACTCAGGAAGGGGACAGCAGGATTGGAACACCCTCCAGAGCTCCAGTGTGGGACTCTCAGCCACCCCCACCCCGTAGCACAGAACTGACTCAATCTCCTAATTATACAATCCCCATATTAATGGAATTTGGTAACTTCATGTCTCCTGTTCACCCCCGTCCCGCCAGAATTTCCCACCCTGACCCTCAGTTCTTCTGACCCGTGTTCCCCCTGACTTAAGCCTACATCCTCCACCCCTCTAAGTTAGGGTGACCAGATGTCCCAATATTTGGGGCTTTTTCTTATATAGTCACCTATTACCCCACTCCCCATCCTGATTTTTCACACTTGCTATCTGGTCCCCCTACTCTAAGTGTCCATCAAAGTTCCTTCTACGCTGGGTGGCTTAGGAGTCCTACCGCTGAATGGAAAAGGTGCGCTAACAGAGCAGAGGTGAGAGTTATAAGGGCTCCTCTGGGCTATCTGGAAAACTCCTGATATTTCTCAGAGAGCTAAATCCACCTGGTGAGATCTCCAGACTTACTGGTTTTTGGCAGGCTCCTGAATCCTGTTCCGGGAAGTCCTCCTAGAGAAAAGGAATAAGCGTGGGTTAGTTCCTCCCCTTGCTAAACAACTGTCTGGAAGTGAATGACAAATGCTGGCAAAGTTCGGTGAACCCGTGTGCCACCCACAGACTCAGCTGGCCAGGAAGTTGGGGTGGCTGCCTGGCTGGGTCAACACTGATAGTCGGCACTTTCCCAATGGTTCCCATGTGGAAGCTGCGGTGTTGGGAGCACTTGGGAGGCTGGGCCGGTTCAGGGCCGGGTCTGGGAGTTTGGGATAAATGGAGGTAGAAGCGGGGCCGTAGGTGGGCAGAGGGCACAGCTGGGGGAACTAGTAGTGAGCTCAGGTCAGGATGCTGTCAGAGGGATGTCAGGAAGGGCTCAGGTCTCTTGCTGGGGGAAGTGAGTAGGCATCAGTGGCTGGGTAGAGGAGGGAGTGGTAAGAGGAACTGGGGTTTTCAGAGAGTTAACCAGACTGTCCATTTGTATGACAGCAAGAGGAGTGGTGTCTGTGCCTGACCCCTCAGGGGTTAACTTGCCTGTGGGGAGTGGAAGTGCATGGAGACAACTGGAGAAGATATCACCCATGCTCCCACTGCCCAGTCCATGGTATAATTCGGAGCCCAAACCCCATTGGTCTCCATCATCAGTGATGTCACTGGCTAGTGTATGTGACATCAGAATCACTAATGCGGAGGTCAAGCACTGGCTGGTCAGATCCCTAGATAGATTGTGCAGGGTGGTTAACCAGAGGGATTAAAGCACGGGGCTGGGTGTTGAGACACTGGCCTTCTCTTCCCAGCTTTGCCCTGACTTGCTGGAGGAGGCTGGGCAAGTCACTAACCTGCCCTGTGCCTCTGTTTCCCTAGCTATGCAATGGGGAGAATGTGGCTGAATGACTTCACAGTGAGCTTGGGAGGCTAAGCCATGCACATCTGTAAAGCCTCCTTACCGTGTGGTTACTGGAGCTCTCAAAGTCGAAGTAGTAGAGCTTTCCCTCCGCTCCCACCAAGAGAGAGGAATTCCCCTCCTCATGGTAGAGTGTTAGGAGATTCTCGTGCTTCTCCAGCGGAAAGCATCTCTCCCCTAGGAAACACAACAAAGAAGAGACTCAGCAGGAGTGTCCATGAATCCAGCAGGATCGTTGTCAGATGACCAGCCACCCTGCCCCACTGAGGAACAGGGAGTACACACACTGATCTATGCCTCTCAGCTAGTTACTCTCTTGCCACATGGTAAACCCAGCTGCAGAGACACACCCAGATCAAAGAGACAGTCACCAGGTGCAGTCATCAGTAACGCCACACCTGGCAGATGGGCTATCTAGTCTGGTACTCGGTGCCTTTCAGGAGGTGGCCCTAATGCCCATTGCACACTCACATGTGCCACACTGCACTGTGGGGTGGAATCACTTCTTGCCCTCACTTGTCCACCAGCACAAGGCTGGCACTGATCACACTGGCATGGTTCAGCCTCCAGCACAGAGGCACCTGAGCCAAACCCCTGCAAGCGGCCGCCCCGATCTTTGAGGGCACTCGGAATCCAGCCCCCCCCCCCCTCAGATCCACAACGTTTTGCAACTGGCCTGTAGCACAGGCCAAACCCCCAGATCCAGCCACCCCCAGATTGGGGGGGAGGTGGGAACAATCCAGATCCAAATGCAGGGGCTCAAGTCTCTCTACCTACCACACCAACAGCCACCCTCACTCCCACCCGCACACTGGTGTCTGCCAGCTGATGTCTCTCACTTCTGGCTCAGCATAAACAAGAAGAGAGCTAGAGAAGCAAGGCGGAGACAGACACAGAAAGGGCAGGGAGGAGCCGGATGCCCTTGCAGGGCCTGATGGAAGGGAAGGGTCGAGAATATTTGATGCAGGAGGGCAACAGATCAGAGTGGCTTGTCACTGACTCCAAAGCAGCTAGGTTATTGCTCTTCTTCACAGGCACCGCTAATTGCGCTGTGCATCTGACCCTTCTGTGTGCAGAGCAGGAAAGAGGATTACACAACTGCTAAGAAACCGGGGGAAGAACAGATGAGATTACAAGGCTGCAGCCCTCCCAGGCAGATGGGAACAACATGGCCAGACAGCCAGCATCCAGCCTTGAATCTGCCTGCCAGTGCCAGCGTTGCAGATTAGCCTCCTCCCCGTCTGTCCTCCCACAGGGCCAGAGTTGGTTCTTGGCTCTTAATCATACACTGCTCCCCCTACAGCAGCTCCCCACTACCTCAGAGTGCCAGGTAAACAAATTAACCAAACCTCACAAACCTAGAAACTAGGTCACCCCACTTTGCACATAGAGAAACTCAGGCAGGCCAAGCAGCGACGGGATCTTCCCCGCAGCAAGCCAGTGGCAGAGGTAGGAACAGCCCCCGCTCTGCGACTTACAGGCTCTGTGCTCTAACCACTAGCCCACACTGTTCCATTTTGCTGCACTCGCATGGCTCTTTCCCACCCAAGATCTAATAGACCAGAGGCAGCACGGGCTAGGTCAGGCCCCTGACACTGCTGAGTTCTATTGCTGACGCCATCAGTGGTCAGGCACATGCCGTCCAGCACTGCTGAGCCAACACCACCTCTGAAAAATCAGACTGTTGTTCCATGGCCAGGGGAGCCCCTCCTGCTCCCTGTGCCTCATGAGGGTAATAAAACTCACTACTGGGGAGGTGGCCTGGGGTTTACAAAGTGCAGTGAACTTAGCAAGCCCAGTCCCAGTGGGGAGGAGGATTGCTATTTATTCTTCGCTGACGCAGCAGTGCGCCGAGGGGCATTAGTGCAACAGCTGAGCTGCTGCGAAGATCCCTTCCCTGGAGAGGCTGTGGTGCGACTGCGTTGGTTACAGGACGGGGAATCCTCATTGCCAAGTCGACCTGTGATGATCACCCTTCCTGGGATTTGTTAGGTTCTGCTCCAGCTGGGCTGGGCTTAGAGGGAAGCTCTGGGCTTCTTCCTCTCCCCGGGGCAAGGGCCTCTCCTGTTGAGTCTCATGTCACAGCTGGCTTTGTGCGGTCTCAGGTCACAGCTGGGTTCTCTAGCAGAGTTCCCCTCCCACATCTCCCTTTGATGCCTGACCCTCCAGGCCTGGAGCCACAACCGGAGCAGAGAGGCCTGCAAATTCAGCCTCCAAGTGGGGGTGATGTCCCTGGGCAGCGTAGCTGCATCTGTGCCCCCGAGGGGGTGTCTATAATATAGTCTAAAACAGGGGCATGCGCTAGTCAGATCCCTCCACCGTCGCCACATCGCTGCACGCTCACTCGGATTGCAAACTGCAGGCTGGCCGCAAGACTTAGTGGGGAGCTAAACGGCAGCCTTGATGAAGAACATAAAGCCACTGGCCACCATCAGAAGCGGTATTTCCTGCCAGTACACAAAGGGTTAACAACGAGTGCATTGCATGACTTGTGCCCCCCCCAAGTTGCAGCAGGTTGCTACAGGCCAGAGCCTTCCTTGGCTGGCCTGGTACACTGTCCTGCTTGCTAGTGAGAAATCTCCCTGCTCTCCACTCTTCTTCCTCTATTGCAGTGTAGTCGCTCCTTTCTGCTGTGAGCTTCCTCCCAGCGGTGCCCTGCCACTAGCAGCGGACAGGAGGATCTTAGTTTTTCCTAGACTGGGGGCTGGGGCCGTATCACCATCTTCTCTATTAAGAGCCAGCCAGGAACACTTAAGTTGCTGTGTCCAAACTATTCAGAGATCTGTCATTGTACTGACTCTCTCTTACCCTGGCCATCTCGCTGTCCTGGTCTACACTTGGGCCTGCATCTTTTTAGCTAGGTTGGGGGCTAGAATCCCAGCCTAGACAAAGCCCGATGCGTGCGGCCGTATGGGAAGTCTGCAGTGATGCTGCCTGTGCTTTGCCCAACAGAGGGTCTGCCCTCACCACAAGAGCTGTGCATGGGCTAGCCTGCCTTGTTCAGTGAAGACAGCTGAGAGAGAGTGCGGCCTGGCGGAGACCCTGGGTACGTACTCGGCTCGGTTGCCCACGCTGCGCTGTCTTCACTGCTAGCATTACCCACGTTAGCTGGACTCCAGCTGGCTCGGGAGGCTAGCCCGGGCCCAGACGTCATTGTGGAGACAGACTGGCTTGTTGGGTCTTACACCAGCGGGATGTTCGCTTTCAGCCCAAGCGAGCCCGTTCTTTCCTGCTGAGAAGAATCAATCATCGCTGCGCATTGAGCCTCGAGTACAGGAGAAGGGGGCAGGGGAGAGTCTGCATCCCACATGAGCCAAGGGGAAAAAGGCCCCCGAGCAAGGAAATAAATCACCGGCACGTGCCTCTTGATTGACAGAGTCAATGCGCAGTGCGAGCAAAGGGCAGGCTGCACACGACCGAGCTTCCTGCCAGGCGCCTTCAGCCACTGCACAGGCTGCCTGCCTGTCCAGCACAGCTCCAGTACTCAGCAAAACAGAGGGCGCCTTGATTGTTCTGGTGGCTGCATTGTCTTCTCTGTGCTTCCGCCTCAAAAGCGGCAGCACCTGGGATTCCAGCATTGTGAGCTTCCTCCCAGCAGTGCCCAGCTGGGACTCAGCATTGTGAGCTTCCTCCCAGCAGTGCCCGGTCAATGCCACTCAGGAATCGAGCAGAGTGAGCACTTCCCTGGTAGTGTTGGCCAAGACTCCAGCAGTGGCTTGTCAGTGCCAGACCCCAGCAGTGTGAGCTTCCCCATATCACTGCCCATTTGAGTGTGGGCCCTGCCCCATTGTAAACCCTGTACTGGACCCTACACATCACCTACTGAGGCAGTGTTGTACCTTCAGGTCACTACACGCTGTGCCATGATGCTGCGACACGAGATGGCCAGGTTACCCCTCCTCCCTGCAAACAGAGGGCTCACCTCACCCTTGCAGGAGGCAGGACAGAACCACGAGAATGGGTGCACGATCCTTGTATATCCACAGCGGTCTGTATCGCCGTGCCCCAGCCCCGATTCTGCATCTTCACCAGAGGGGTTAAATTCCTCCCGCTCAGCCATTTGTACCGCCCCGTCAGCCTCTAGCGCAACTCTCTGTGGCTGCGCTGATCACCGCTTACTGTCAGCCAGTTTGGTCAACTGCAAGTCACTTCTAGGAAGCTCAATGCCCACCACATCCAGATGGAAAATGCAGCAAACCTCAAGCATGCGGTGTTGTGCAAGTCAATTGCAATCACAAAAGGGTTTGTGGGAAGAGGTCAGGGCAGCTCTGGTATAGTGCTAGAAAGTACCATCCCTTCAAAGCTTGGGAGAGAACGGTACATGGGGTTGCCTGCACACAATGCTCGTACAAATGCAGCCTGCTTGCTGACATGACCCGGTTGGGGTCTCCTACAGGATTTGCCCTCTGCAATCCCACAATGCTCCTTGCCTGAGCACCGTCTGTCTCGTGGCCTGGGTGGCTTTGCAGGCCAAGTTGCTCCTTGGTTGATCCCTTTTTTGCAGATCCAACAACTTGGGCATGTTCAAAGTGTTGGGTCCATGTTCACTGCTGAATCTTCACCAGATTGAAGACAGATGCAGACACTGAAGCACGGGGAGGTGAAGTGACTTGCCCAAGGTCACTCAGTGACTCAGTGGCAGAGCCTGGATTAGCACCCAGAAGTCCTGACTCCTGGCCAGTGCTGGGCAAATACTGCGCAAAGGTGTGTCCATGTCTTTCTTAAAGTGTGGTGCCCATAATAGCGACCTCAACTGACTATATCAAGGTAATAACAACGAGTGCCTTGGCTCCTCTAGGGTTTTACATCACCATAGCTACGTCCATGTAAAATCCACACCCCTTTTTGCAGGGAAGACATAGCCTACTTGCCTGGATAAATAAAAAGAGGAACCCGCTCATCTTATGCTACCAGCATACTCTAGCTCTTACTTGGGGGTCCAGTGACCTTTTTCCTCTTGTGTAACATTCGTCTTCGTCCTACGTTCAACAGCTGACCTAGGGGGATATATGCTGCCTTCAGACTTCCATTTCCCTTATGCAGCACAAGGCTGCTCACTTCATTTCTGCTGACCTCAATTTGGCTTTTTTGCAGTGTGGGTGTTTTGGGAACTGTATTTAGTTGAGCTCAGCCATACTCCAGAGCTCTGCTCAGACCCAAGCTTACACAGAAGCTAATGACTTGTTTCCCTTTGAGCAGCTACAATGAAAACAATAATTTTGCTAGCGCCAGAGCAGTAGTTGTTTTTCTTTCTGCCAGATACTTCAAAAGGGAGAGTTGGATAGCGGAACCCAAAATACACGGGCTTGCCAAGAGCCATGAGTGCTTGACTTGCAGCTTTGTTTGGACTCATCTACTAAACAGGGTTGAACCTGTCTGGTGCTTGGATAGGAGAACTCCAAGAAGATCCCAGGTGCTGGTACTCTTCTCTCTGAATTGGCACTACCCCCAGTGCACCCAGGAGTGCGGTGCTGGAAGTGCTGCCATTTGAGGGATTCCCCGTGTGACCTTGGGCATTGATTTCAATGGAAGTCAGGAGCCTCAATACATTTAAGGATTTGGGTGTGCCTCAGTTTCCCCCTCTGCACAATGGGCCTAGTAGTTCTGCCCTGCCTCACAGGGGTGTTGTGAGGAGATCACATGCCACAGTAATGGGGGCCGTATAAATAGACTAGATTTAAAGCCCAAAGCTTGCCCATGGATGGCCCTTTAAAGATCTCGTGGCACTTTGGGGCAAAAAGGGGTGCTACCCCCAATATCCTGGCCAAATTCCAACTTGATAAGCCGCATTCTGTATTCCTATTGGGGTTCCATTTTAACTCTAGCGGTGAGAATTTACTGACATGCCACGGCTACCATGATCCATTCCCAGAGGTGGCTGCATGTCAGAGGTAGGCGAGTTGATCCCCACTCATGGAGTCTCTAAACACCCTGGGATCCTTCTGGGTGAAAGGTGCTAGGTTGTTCTTTGATTAAGAGACCCAAACCCTCTCCAAGTCATGCTCCGCTTTCCCATGCAGAGCCCCAGACTGGCATTTTCAGTATCTGGTAGCACCCCATGTGCATTCTTGATCTCATTTCAGTGGAGGGGGGAAAATAAATAAATCGCAGTTCCCAGGAGAAGACTGACCCCTCAAAGGAGACAATGCCATGAAGAAGGCGGCTCCCCACCCACCCTCCAAATTCCCCATCAACTCTCTCTGAGATTTTCCATGACATTTTATCTGGTTCACACAAAAGCCCCAGCCAGCTGAAGAATCAATGGAGCAATTGTCATTTCAGATGCTAACCCGAGTGGTAGAATGCATACAAGAAAGGAGAGCTTTGTGCTTTGCAGGGAAAACAGCTAAATCAATTGCTGGCAGATACCATGACCTGAGCACAACAGAAGAATACGGGGCAAAGAGAGAGAGATAACAATAATGGGGGTAATGGAGAAGCACATAAGGAAAAAAGAAGGTGCTGTCATAGGAAAGTGCCTCCCATAATTAACTAACAAGAAGCGACCCATCCAAAGAGCAAATGCCACTTCTCGCAACTGCTAAGGGAACTTGCAAACATGGTCAATTGCACAGCAAGGGAACCAAGAAACAGGCTAGTTTCCATCCACCTGGGGCAGTTCATGTTATTTAGCTAAGCAGAAGGGCACCACAGCTGATCTTCAATCTCAGTCAGCTGTCCTTGCACATGACTTAGTAGGAATAAGCACATGCTTGATCTTTTACTTATGGGGAAGTGCGGAGGTGACTGGCCTCCTGGTACAAATGGCTCAAGCTTAGTGGGGAGTTGCCTTGATCTGCTCCTTCCAGGCACTGCAGTGTCTGGCACACAGGAACGTAGGATTGGCCCAACTAGACCAGATCACTGGTCCATCCAGTCTGGTATCCTGCCTCCAGCATTGATCAGAACCTGCTCCTTCGCAGGAAGATGAGCCCCTTTCACACCATGCCCTCATACTGCACATGGCCAATTGTACAATGCTCCAGCCAGATTTGGGGGTGGGGAGGGAGATTTCTTTCCTGACTCCCCACCCCCCGCCTCCCCAAACGTAACCAGTTTATGCTCCAAAGCCAGAGCCAGTGTGGTCTAGTGGATTAGGTCTGCTGGTCTCATGAGCATAGGCGTTCAGAGTAACCAAGTTCTACTGATGGCTCACCGGTGGTTTGAGCAAATCACTCCTCACTTCTGTAAATCAGAGTCTGTAAAAGAGGGATATTAGCTACCTGCCCCCCCAGATTTCAGGAGGAGGAAGTGGCTAATGTGTGTAGAGGGTGTCAATGCTCCTAAATGCGAAGGCTTTAGTATTAGTGCCTGACTACAAATATCACCAGACATTAGTACAAGTATTAGTGAGTCGTTAATTCATTAGTGCTTTAAGAGCCTCGGTTGGAAATTCTTATGGCGGCTCGGATATGGTCAGTTAGCAGGACTCCCCAGTCCTCTATTTCTGTTCTCTTTTTAAAAATAAAAAGAACCATCAACATCCTGGAAACCCCTTCAAAGGAGAGGAGCGCAGAGGGGCTCATTCAGAGAAATAGATCTCAGTAGGGGGAATCCCTTCTCGTTTCCATGTAAAACCACACAGAGGTCAGCTGCTCTATTTATGGTACTTACCTGGCTCCCATTGCAGTAGTATTGGCTACGTCACAACACATGCTGTGCTATTATCCCCATTGCATTGATGGAGAATTGAGGAAGAGTGAGACGCAGGGATGGGCCCAAGGTCACACAGCAAGGGTGCTGCACTAACCACTGATCCATCCTTCCTCCCCAGCATGCACATGGGTCTATGGACAATGATAGCAGGGTATTTGCTCTGGCACAAGGCCGCGTTCTGCTTGTGTTACACTGCAGACAGGTGACCCAGGGAGATGTCAACTCACTGCTGTCATCAGTGGTGTAGCTACGGACAGGTAGGGTGAGCTAGGGCGGCAAGCGAGGAGCAGCAGCCAGTGATCAAAGGAGAAGGGGGACACGTGAGATTTTCGTGTGCTCAGTCACAGGTTTCCCGATGAGTGGGAGACTGGCTAAAGGACTGATCGGACATGGCTCTCTGCTCAAAGCAGCTCCCTCAGTCACTGGCCAGGGGGCCCAGAGATCTGTGTTCAGCTGGACCTGGTCCTGCTGCTGTATCCACCCAATTGTGCGCTAAGTTCCAATCAGCCCCAATTGACAGCACAAGCCACACTCAGGCCGTGATCCAAAGGCAATGGGCCGGCACAGGTGGCACAGGTGGCAGCTATGATCTGGCCTGCGGACCCCATATTGCCCAGCTTGGTTCTCATATTCCAGGAGTCTGTAGAGCTGGCAGGTAAAAAAAAAAAAAAAAAAAAGTCTCCTCTTTACTCGTGACCTGATCTGGTGTGATCAGGGGTCACTGAGAGGCAACAGGGACAAGCCCCCCCCCCCCCCCCCATTGCTGTTCTTACAGAGTTACTGGTTGGCGTAAACCTGACCTTTCTGTGGAGCCGGCCTGGTGACAACCGAATGGATTCACCCCTTCCCAGGGACCAGAACAGGCCATGATCTGGTTGTTGGGGGGTGGAGGAGGTGTGTGTGTGGGGGGCACAGGAAGTCTCCCAACACAGGCACTGGGTTGCAAGGCCCATACAGAGGGGATGGGGGGGGAGGGAGACTGGGAATGAGAGGGGGCAGGCTGGTGTCACAGCCCAATGGCAGCTGGGGATGGGCTGCTGTAATTTTGGCCCTTGGAACAGACCAGGAGAGGGAGGGGGCAGGATGGCTTAAAGCCACCGTGGTCCCACCCCGCTGGGCTGGGTCTGTGTGCGCAGTGATGCAGCGCACCATCGCCCCTTCCACATTTCCTTTTAGCCCAGGACAGCGGGAAGGGTTGTCAGTCTCTCTCATAGACTTTAAGGGACCCTCATGATCATCTAGTCTGAGCTCCTGAATATCGCAGCCACAGATTTTCACACACCCCCTCCTGTAATAGACCCCTAACCTCTGGCTGAGTGACTGAAGGCCTCAAATCGTGGTTTAAAGACTTCAAGTTTGAGAATTCACCATTGACATGAGTTTAAACCTGCAAGTGGCCCATGCCCCATGCTGCAGAGGAAGGCAAAAAAAACCCATGGTCTCTGCCAATCTGATCTGGGGGGAAATTCCTTCCTGACCCCAAATGTTGCGATCAGTTAGACTCTCATGAGACTAGACTCTCACAATGACTTAGCACTCAGGCCAGGTTGAGCAAACCAGTTTGTGTGGTCGCCAGCTTCTTCACTTCAGAAAACACCCAGGGCTTGTCTGTGTCTTGTGGCTCCTCGCCAGTCCCGTCACTTCTCTGTGGTAGGCCACTGGGACCGGTCTTCCTCTTGCTTCTCCTCAGCCTCTCGGGCTTTCCCACGCTCCCCAAACCCCTGGTAGAAACGGGCCATGGAGCTAGTTTGGGGTCCAAATGGTCCCAGAGGGATTTTGGTTGGGTTCCATCTCTCTGGTCAGGGACTGATCTGGGGTCCTCTTGAGCTAAAGAGCCAAACCCTCAGTGGGCTTGACTTGGGAGACCTGTCATGCTCCAGTCTGTGGCTGCACCTCCCTGCCAGCACCAGTTCATACCCTGGTGAGAGAGCCAGTAACCAGGGCCGGTGCAACCCATTAGGCGACCTAGGCAGTTGCCGAGGGCTCTAACATTTGGGGGGTGGCGAGCCGGATCTTCGGCCGCCCCGGTTGGGGGCGGCATTTCAGGGGCAGGACCTTCCGCCACCTCTGTCGGGGGCGGGACCTTCCGCCGCCTAGGGTGGCAAAAAAGCTGGCGGCGCTCCTGCCAGTAACCCTTCACCCTGGGGTGCTGCACAGCCACATGGCCAAGCAGAGGCAGGGAGAAGGCATAGGGACCACTGCAGCTATGGGATTGTTTGCCCTGGGGTCTGGGAGTTCCTTGCCTTCAACTTTGTGATAAAGTGCTGTGAATAGGGTAAGGCTGAGGGGAATTTGTGGAGTTCTTGGTCCTCTGGTCCCCAAGTGGACCAGGATACGTTGCAGGGGGAACCTAAGCAAGGAAGGGACCTCTGGGTAGGAGCACCTTCTAGTTCTCTGCTAAAGGACATCATAATTATCCCCATTTTACATACAGGGAAGCTGAGGAACAGAGGAGAGAAGCGACTTGCCCAAGGAATAGAGGGCTCTATTTCTTGGGCAGGTCATAAGAACGACCGTACTGGGTCAGATCAAAGGTCCATCTAGCCCAGTATCCTGTCTACTGACAGTGGCCAATGCCAGGTGCCCCAGAGGGAGCGAACCTAACAGTAATGATCAAGAGATCTCTCTCCTGCCATCTATCTCCACCCTCTGACAAACAGAGTCTAGGGACACCATTCCTTACCCATCGTGGCTAATAGCCATTAATGGACTTAACCTCCATGAATTTATCCAGTTCTCTTTTAAATGCTGTTATAGTCCTAGCCTTCACTCCTCAAGTAAGGAGTTCCACAAGTTGACTGTGCACTGTGTGAAGAAGAACTTCCTTTTATTTGTTTTAAACCTGCTGCCTATTAATTTCATTTGGTGACCCCTAGTTCTTGTATTATGGGAATAAGTAGATAACTTTTCCTTATCTACTTTCTCCACATCACTCAATTTTATATACCTCTATCATATCCCCCACTAGTCTCCTCTTTTCCAAGCTGAAAAGTCCTAGCCTCTTTAATCTCTCCTCATATGGGACCCCCTCCAAACCCCTAATCATTTTAGTTGCCCTTCTCTGAACCTTTTCTAGTGCCAGTATATCTTTTTTGAGATGAGGAGACCACATCTGTACGCAGTATTCAAGATGTGGGCGTACCATGGATTTATGTAAGGGCAATAATATACTCTCCGTCTTATTCTCTATCCCCTTTTTAATGATTCCTAACATCCTGTTTGCTTTTTTGACCGCCTCTGCACACTGCGTGGACGTCTTCAGCGAACTATCCACGATGACTCCAAGATCTTTTTCCTGATTAGTTGTAGCTAAATTAGCCCCCAACATATTGTATGTATAGTTGGGGTTATTTTTCCCAATGTGCATTACTTTACATTTATCCACATTAAATTTCATTTGCCATTTTGTTGCCCAATCACTTAGTTTTGTGAGATCTTTTTGAAGTTCTTCACAGTCTGCTTTGGTCTTAATTATGTTGAACAGTTTAGTATCATCTGCAAACTTTGCCACCTCACTTTTTACCCCTTTCTCCAGATCATTTATGAATAAGTTGAATAGGATTGGTCCTAGGACTGACCCTTGGGGAACACCACTAGTTACCCCTCTCCATTCTGAGAACTTACCATTAATTCCTACCCTTTGTTCCCTACCTTTTAACCAGTTCTCAATCCATGAAAGGACCTTCCCTTTTATCCCATGACAACTTAATTTACGTAAGAACCTTTGGTGAGGGACCTTGTCAAAGGCTTTCTGGAAATCTAAGTACACTATGTCCACTGGATCCCCCTTGTCCACATGTTTGTTGACCCCTTCAAAGAACTCTAATAGATTAGCAAGACACGATTTCCCTTTAGAGAAACTATGTTGACTTTTGCCCAACAATTTATGTTCTTCTAGGTGTCTGACAATTTTATTCTTTACTATTGTTTCGACTAATTTGCCTGGTATCGACGTTAGACTTACTGGTCTGTAATTGCCGGGATCACCTCTAGAGCCCTTTCAATATTTAATATTTAATATTTAAATATTAGCATCACATTAGCTATCTTCCAGTCATTGGGTACAGAAGCCGATTTAAAGGACAGGTTACAAACCCTAGTTAATAGTTCCGCAATTTCACATTTGAGTTTTTTCAGAACTCTTGGATGAATGCCATCTGGTCCTGGTGACTTGTTAATGTTAAGTTCATCAATTAATTCCAAAACCTCCTCTAGTGACACTTCAATCTGTGACAGTTCCTCAGATTTGTCACCTAAAAAGCCGACTCAGGTTTGGGAATCTCCCTAACATCCTCAGCCGCGAAGACTGAAGCAAAGAATTTGTTTAGTTTCTCCACAATGACTTTATCGTCTTTAAGCGCTCCTTTTCTATCTCTATCATCGAGGGGCCCCCACTGGTTGTTTAGCAGGCTTCCTGCTTCTAAAAAACATTGTTATTACCTTTTGAGTTTTTGGCTAGCCGTTCTTCAAACTCCTCTTTGGCATTTCTTATTACATTTTTACACTTAATTTGACAGTGTTTATGCTCCTTTCTATTTACCTCGCTAGGATTTGACTTCCACTTTTTAAAGGAAGTCTTTATCTCTCACTGCTTCTTTTACATGGTTGTTAAGCCATGGTGGCTCTTTAGTTTTTACTGTGTTTCTTAATTTGGGGTATACATTTAAGTTGGGCCTCTATTATGGTGTCTTTAAAAAGCGCCCATGCAGCTTGCAGGGATTTCACTTTAGTCACTGTACCTTTTAATTTCTGTTTAACTAAACCCCTCATTTTTGCATAGTTCCCTTTTTGAAATTAAATGCCACAGTGTTGGGCTGTTGAGATGTTCTTCCCACCACAGGGATGTTAAATGTTATTATATTATGGTCACTATTTCCAAGCGGTCCTGTTATTACCACCTCTTGGACCAGCTCCTGCGCTCCACTCAGGACTAAATCTAGAGTTGCCTCTCCCCTTGTGGGTTCCCGTACCAGCTGCTCCAAGAAGCAGTCATTTAAAGTATTGAGAAATTTTGTCTCTGCATTTTGTCCTGAGGTGACATGTTCCCAGTCAATATGGGTAATTGAAATCCCCCACTATTATTAAGTTCTTAATTTTGATAGCCTCTCTAATTTCCCTTAGCATTTCATCACCACAGTCACGGTCCTGGTCAGGTGGTCGATAATAGATCCCTAATGTTATATTCTTATTAGAGCATGAAATTACTATCTGTTGCTTCTCTCCTCTGTTCCTCAGCTTCCCCATCCATCACATCCCAGTGCTCCATCCACTAGACTGCACTGTCTTTGCCTTTCCATACAGGGAATCTGGTGTCTCTTTGCTCACACTGTCCTGTCTCTGCCCAGGCTACAAAAGAGGTGGGATTTGTCAACACCCCATGCACAGAGGCTGTGGGTACTGAACTAAGGGGTTCATTTGCTCTCCCTTCCCCCTGAACAAGGAGGGATTGTGATCTCCCACATCACCAGCTGCTGCCCAGGTGGTGAGGCTGGCACATCAAGGCCATTGTTTATCAGGTCCCCTTTGTCCTGCACCGTGTGTCATTACTCCAGCTAAGGGCAGCACCGTGATGGCACTTGTATCATTTCAAGGCTATGCTCACCGCTGAATGATAAACTGTAACACCCAGAAAGACAGTGTGTGCTGGGCAGGATATGCAGAGAAGATATAAGCCTCTAATGGCCAACAGACATTTCACACAGCAAGATCCTGCTCTGCCTGAGACTGGAAAGAGGGGCGAAAAAGCTCAGCTGGAGAGGATAAATAGCTGCTCTCGGACAGATCCACAGGGAGCTGTGCAAAAATCCCAATTATTATTATTCAGCAGTGCCCAGAGGTGCTAGGTGCTGCAGGCCTTGATCCTGCTATTCAGGGCAGAGCCCAGGGTCTGTGGGAAACCCCACCGAACTCAACAAGTTCTGCATGGATGGGCCTACGTGGCTGCGATTGCAGGATCAGGGCCCTAGAGGGAGACACGGTACCTGCCCTCCAAAGCTTATCTAAGACAAACAGGATACGTAGGGAGAGGGCTGCATCCCTGTCCATCCTGGCTAATAGCCATTGATGGACCTATTCTCCATGAACTTCTTTTTGGAACCCTGTTATAGTTTTGGCCTTCACAACATACCCTAGCAATGAGTTCCACAGGTTGACTGTGCGTTGTGTGAAGAAATACTTCCTTTTGTTTGTTTTAAACCTGCTGCCTATTAAATTCATTTGGTGACCCCTAGTTCTTGAGTTATGCAAAGGAATAAATGAATAAGGAAATGTTACATTCTCTACACCAGTCAACATTTTATAGACCTCTATCATATCCCCACTTAAGTCTCTTTTCCAAGCTGAAAAGTCCCAGTCTTTTTAATCTCTCCCCATATGGAAGCTGTTCCATACCCCTGATCATTCATGTATAAAAAGCAAATCAGCCTTCATGCTTCTGCTTCAGGATGCTAGCTAAGGAGCGACTGCCTGGGGCTGGGAGGACGCTTCCATCAAAGGCATGTTGTTGCAAAATTCTCCCTAGCGGGGATTGATATACCATCCTTTGAAACTGGCTAGTGGGCTAGATGGACCATCAGTCATGGCAAATTTCATGCTCCTCCTGTGTAACCATAGAGTTGAGCAGAGAGGCAATTCCATTTTGGGGAAGATTTCAGTATTTTGAAATCTGGTTTATTCCGACTCTATATTACAACAAAACATTTCGAAACCCTCCGCAAAAGGGAAGGAGCTGTGCAACCTGCAAGTCCTCGACCCTAAAGCAATCTGCTGGATGGGCTGCCCCCAAGCAATGGGCCCTGGAAGCCTGGGAACTGATGGAAACCTGCCTGGCAGGCGGTGTGTGTGCTGGGGTTCCGTCAGAGCTGCATCAGACCGTCTCTGTGGAATAGGTCGAATTTGCCAAATCGGAACAAAAAGGTTTCCGTGGGATTTTTGCGACCAGCTCTTAGAATTGTTCTGATTGGAGAAAGTTAGGTTTAGAATTAAGCCATGTACAGAGCAGCATCATTTATAAGAACACAGGAAATGACTCACCAGGACAAGCCAATGGGCCCTGAACTCTGGTACCCTGTCGGATGGGGCTAATACTGGATATTTGAGAATATGCAACAATGACCGAGTGCCCTAATGATGCCCCTAATTGTGCCATACTATACTATCCTTCCTGACTCCAGCTGGGAAATCAGCTTAGAAGCATGAGCATCAATAACCCTGGTAATACTCAATCTTCCATGCTCAAGGGATGCACAGCAACACGTCTCCATGGGGTGCAGCGAGTGTATTGCAAAGGCATCAGCCATTACTGGCCTGATTTTCAAAGCTACCGAGCAAACCTAAGTGGGGGTTGCAAGCACTCGTCCCCTTTGATAATCAGGCCACCTGCACTCTGCTTGTTTTTAATTAGTCCATATTTCTATTCCAGTAGTTCCCAGAGGCCCCCTGTTATGCTAGAGACTGGAAAGTAGAATTCACGTACAGCCCTGGATCTTAGCGAATCAGTTTCAACGGAAGAGCAGAACGGTGGCCTGGGATGCCAGTTTAAGTAATATAGCCCCAGCTCTTACAGAAAAGGCACCAGGACCTTTAGCTTCCATCTAGACAGCCATCACCAGAGACAGGGAGATGAAACCTCACCACAATGCATGGCAGCTTTACCATGGTGTGACCCACCTAGCGTCATGAGGTGGGTGCACTGGGTGCCACTTTAAGTCCTACTGTGGGATGTCAGACCCTGCATGGAGAGTGCTCCCACCTGAGCCTCAATCCCTTTCTGTTCTGCTCCCTCACAAGCACATTTACTGCGTCCTGTAGTTCCTGGCTTTATTCTTTACTGCACTCAATGAAAGATGAGGGCAGGAAGGAAGGAAACACTTCAGGACAAATCGGAGGCACTTCACACCTTGGCTTCAAGTTTCTGGATAAGAATCCTGGGGAAAGTGCTGTCCTGGGGGTCTAAAGCCCTCATAAACCTGAGGGGATGGAGGGCGAACCTACGGCGGGCTTCTGAGCTCTCACAACTCATCGAGTGCTGGGGATTTAAAAAAAAAAAAAAAAAAAACCCTCAAAACTATTTTAAAAATAATCCCAAGGAAAAGAGACAGCTAGCGACAGAGCAGGGATTTGGGAATTCTGTGGGAGTCCCCACTGTGGCAGGAACCCTCATAAATTTCCAACAAGACAGACGGATCAGAGCCTTACATCCCTTCCGTGGTGCCAAGTCACACACGGCTAAGCCCCTGCACCGGGAATGAGGCCAGAGGTACCAAGTACATCCTGCATTCCATGCTTTGAGACAGCATTTTAGTAAGAATATTGCTGATCTATAAACAGAGTGGAGCTGCGGACAGGGCTGTCCCATCCGGACTCAACCCACTTCAATTGGAAGGGCTCAGTATAGCCAAGGTACGGGCAGGGGAAGCAGCAGCCTTGGGATTCTGGCCAGCACTAACTCAGGCCTGGTCTACACTACCCGCCTGAATCGGCGGGTAGAAATCGACCTCTCGGGGATCGATTTATCGCGTCCCGTCAGGACGCGACAATCGATCCCCGAATCGACGCTCTTACTCCACCAGCGAAGGTGGGAGTAAGAGCCGTCGGCGGGAAGCCGCGGAGGTCGATTTTGCCGCCGTCCTCACAGCGGGGTAAGTCGGCTGCGATACGTCGAATTCAGCTACGCTATTCGCGTAGCTGAATTTGCGTATCTTAAATCGACCCCCCCCTGTAGTGTAGATGTAGCCTCAGTGCTTTGCCAGCACAGCCCATCTGCTGACCTGTCCCTTGAACTTTAACAGGAACTCGAAGTACAAGCCCGTTTTAGACATCCTCAAAACAAGGAAACGCAGCAGTTCAGCTGGTGCCTGTCAATGACGTGCAGAGCAGGTTCTTTCCTGCTGCTGTTTCCCTATTTTCCCCTACAAAGTAAATCTGAGAGAGAGTTACAATTTACAGATGCACACCCCGCTCATTGGAAATTTACAAGGGTTCCTGCCACAGTGGGGACCCCCCCAGAATTCCCAAATCCCTGCTCGGTAGTGATCGGTCTCATTTTTAAAATAATTTTAAAAAAAATTTGAAGAAATAATTCCTAGGGTTATTTTTAAAAATTCCCCAACTCTAGATGAGTTGTCAGAGCTCAGAAGCCCACCATAGGTTTGTCCTCCATCCCCTCCAGTTTATGAGGGCTTTAGAGCCACAGAACACTACTTTCCCTGGGATTCTTATCCAGAAGCATGAAGCCAGGGTGTGAAGTCCTGGGACACCCCAATCTTGCCAGTGAAGGTGGGTGGGAGGGAGGGGGGTGGGGTCTTCCCCTCCACAGCCATCTCATTTGGAAATTCAGTTCATCGTTGCTTTTGCTCTTGACTTCCATAGTTACCAGAGTACTTCCTAATCTGTAATGTATTGTCACAAACACCCCCGGGACTGAGAGGCCAGGCACAACTATTATCCCCACTGTACAGATGGGGAAACAGTCACGGAGTGGCTCAGTGACTTGCTGAAGGTCACACAGGGTGGCTGTGGCAGAGCAGGGAGTTGAACCCAAGCAAGTGCTCTAACTACTGAACAATCCTCCCTCTCCTTAGCACCTCTCTGCTGTTCTTATTTCTCTCTAACTGAATTGGAGCAAATTAAGGCTGGGGTTTGCAAAGGAGCAGGGAAGAGCCCAGCCCCCCAGCAAATGTCCATGAGACTGGAACGCTGAAATCCCAGAGCTTACATCAGTATAGCCTAAATACCCCCAGAGGACACCTGCCACCAGAAGATCTCAAAGCACCTTCCAGCAACGAGTAAGAATTCTTAACCCTTCTTTTCCAGAGGGGGAAACGGAGGCACAGGGTGGTGAAGGGAGGGAGGGATAGCTCAGTGGTTTGAACATTGGCCTGCTAAACCCAGGGTTGTGAGTTCAATCCTTGAGGGGGGCCATTGAGGGAACTGGGGTAAAAATCTGTCTGGGGATTGGTCTTGCTTTGAGCAGGGGGTTGGACTAGATGACCTCCTGAGGTCTCTTCTAACCCTGATATTCTATGAAGGCGACTTGTCCAAGGTCCATCACTGATTCAGTGCCAGAGCTGAGACCAGACCCCAGCTGGCCTGAACCCCAGCTATGTGCTCAGAGCACCAGGTCATACTGACTCTCTGCTGTGGCTAAGCATGTGGGGACTATAGATCAGTAAAGCCCCAAACACAAAATGAACATGTATCGAGTGCTGGGCATGGCTGCCATCTTGTTTCTCATCTATTGCTGAAGGGGGTTAGTAGATAGTGGAGCAGGAGTTCTGCACCTCTGAGACTCAGCATATGTCCAGTAGTTGCTCGTTGAGTACGAAAAAAGGCTGGGGTCAATAAGGTACGAGGGAGGGGACATCTATATCTCACACACCTCTCCCTGTCCCAGAGCTACAGCTCAAGCTGTTTCCTGCTCCCTGCCATGGCATGGTCCCAACAGGGCCTGAGACATTCTAGGGGGCTCAGATTTATCCTTCTTGCTCTCCACTGCTCAGATTCTTTGCCACTGTCCATAGATTATCATGAGGCCCTTCCCGGAAATCATAACAGTGGCATCTGCATTTATCGTCCCTGTCTGGGAGTCTAAATATAAGAGGAGCTGGTGACTGGCTGTGGGGACGTTTATTTCTGCCAACTTCTGTCTGCAGTTTTTAAAAGCTGTCAGCACCCCATCCTCCCAGACAGGCGCGGAGCAGGAGGGGAGAGGATCAGACCAGATGGCTGCTCCTTTATCCGAGGGAGTCAGTGAAGCTTGTGGCATATGAACAGCATTGGCTGATCAGTGTCTGAGACATAACAATGTGCTGCCAATATTTTAACTGAAGGCTCCCATAGGAGCATTTCTCAGAAGCGTCCCGGGGTGGGTGTGCGGCCAGGATGAAGCTACATCTCTGAGCCCCAAGGAGGAGCCCTCCGTAGCGGGGTTGGTTAGTGATACCTAGAGAGGTGAGACCCCAGTAGAGGTGTGTGGGGGGGGGATCCAGCCCAACCCCTCCTTCAGCCTGGTGATGGCATTTTAACTCAGGGCCTCTCTGTGGAATCAGTGACCTTGCCATGGTAAATCAGTCATTTGAATTTAGGAAAGATGTGGACACATTTGAGAGAGCACAGAGGAGAGCCACAGAAAGGATCAAGGGTTTAGAAAACCTGATCTAGGAGGGAAAAGTTTAAAAAGCAGAGCATGTTTAGTTCTGGGAAAAGAGATTGAGGGGAGACCTGATAATCTTCAGATATGTTACAGGCTGCTATAAAGAGGACAGTGCTCGATTGTTCTCCATGTCCATTGAAGGAGGCACAAGGAGTAATGGGTTGAATCTGCAACAAGATTTAGGTTAGATATTAGAGTTAGGAAAAACTTTCTAAGGTGGTTAAGCTCTGGAACAGGCTCCCAAGGGAGGTTATGAAATCCGTCATTGGAGGTTTTTAAGAACAGGTCGGACAATCACCTGTCAGGGCTGGTCTAGGTTTACGTGGCCCTGCCTCAGTGCAGGGAGCTAGACTTGGTAATCTTTCCAGCCCTACCTTTCAATCATGCTAGGATTTACATAGCGCTTTTCATCCCCAAAGCACTTCATGGACTACAGCTGAAAGGTTCAAATCTGCCCAAATCCCATGGGGTTTCAGCGAGATTTGGGGAACTAACTCTGAGAATCCTTTGGCAAGCCCAGGCTGCATACACAACCGCTCTGAAACACGGTCACTTCTGGGACAGAGGGCAGCAGCCAGAGACAGACAGTGAGAAAACCACTGGTCTAAACAGACACGCCAGGCACAAGGGAGATGAAAGGGGTAAAAGGGGCTTCTCATGAGCATGCAGCATTTTACTGTCTGATCTACCCAATGATCCTTGTGTGACGGGTTGGATCACAGAAACCCACTTGGGAGCTGCCACCCAATGTACCAAGACTACTTCTATTCCTGTTTTCCCTGCCAGCTCAGGACTCCAGCACCCGGTCTTGCTGAGCCAGACACTCCCGTCTGCTCCAACACAGACCCAGGGTCTGAATAACTTGCCCCAAAGCTGCAAGTTTACCTGAAAACAGCTCACAGAAGTGTGCTTGTCTCTAGCACTCAGATGCCCAACTCCCAATGGGGTCTAAACCCAAATAAATCCGTTTTACCCTGTATAAAGCTTATACAGGGTAAACTCAAATTGTTCACCCTCTATAACACTGATCGAGAGATATGCACAGTTGTTTGCTCCCCCAGGTATTAATACATACTCTGAGTTAATTACTAAGTAGAAAGTGATTTTATTAAATCCTACAGAAAGTAGGATTTAAGTGGTTCCAAGTAGTAACAGACAGAACAAAGTAAGTCACCAAGCAAAATAAAATAAAATGCGCAAATCTATGTCTAATCAAACTGAATACAGATACTGAAGCATCTCGGAGGGTGAGATTAAGTTTTTTCTCAGACTGGACACCTTCCAGGTCTGGGCACAATTCTTTCCCCTGGTTCAGCTCTTGTTCCAGCTCAGGTGATAGCTAGGGGATTCTTCATGATGGCTCCTCTCCTCCTCTGTTCTCTTCCACCCCTTTATATATCTTTTGCATAAGGCGGGAACCCTTTGTCCCTCTGGGTTTCCACCCCCCCCTCACTGGAAAAGCACCAGGTTAAAGATGGATTCCAGTTCAGATGACATGATCACGTCACTGCAAGACTTCATTACCCATTTGCCAGCACACACACATATACAGGAAGAACTAACACAGCTGCTACTCTGAAACCTGTCACATATACAGGAAGACTCACAGGTAAACACAGCCATCTGCAGACAATGGGAGCCATCAAGATTCCAAACCATTAATGGCCCACACTTTGCATAATTACAATAGGCCCTCAGAGTTATATTTCATATTTCTAGTTTCAGATACAAGAGTGGTACATTTATACAAATAGGATGATCACACTCAGTAGATTATAAAGCTTTGTAATGATACCTTACAAGAGACTTTTTGCATGAAGCAAATTCCAGTTACATTATATTCACTTATGTTTTTATAAAACCATATAGACCGCACAACATCACACCTTGCTCCTCCAAAAAGGGCTGGGGTGGGAGAATTGTACCCACGCAGACCAGACAGGACCTTAGCTTTGAAGGTCTCATGCCAGACTCCAGTAAACTGCCTGGAATGGAAGTGCCAAGAGGACCTTGGCCTCACCCAGATTGGAAGAGTTAGTGCTAAGGAGAGACTTATTTTTATCCTAGACCACTGATTTCTGAAACTCTCTGCAGTGTGAGCAGGGGAGCCAAAGTTCAACCAGAGGTTGTGAGGAGAAGATGGCAGCCTGCCAGGCGCATTGCAGAGTAATAGCTCCCTGCTCTGAGGCAGGGCCAAGTAAACCTAGACCAACCTTGACAGGAGATTGTCCGACCTATTCTTAAAAACCTCCACTGACGGGGATTTCACAACCTCCCTTAGAAGCCTGTTCCAGAGCTTAACCACCTTAGAGTTAGAAAGAAGGAATGTGGGGGTCACATATCCCCCCCCCAGATTGCTTGGTCACATGATGAGGCCGAGCCCCCTCCCTGCCAAGCAAGCTGTGCGGGGCATGGAGAGGCAGGAGGGGAGGAACAGCTGGGAGCTGCTCGGAGGTGCCGCTGCTTTTCCGGAATGGGGGGCAAGGCATGACTCGAGCTGTTCTGGGGTAGTGGCCCCCCACTGTCAGCAGGCACTGGTCATCTATGGTTTAATCACTAGGACACTGTGTTACAATCTAAACAGACAAGCCAGACGCCAGGGAGGTGACAGAGGTAAAAGGTGTTCCTTGTTAGCGCACAGCATTTTAGTCTCATCTACCCTCCCGCACACTGCCAGCGTCCCCTGAAAACTCCCAAGTGAGCCTCTCTTTGCCAAACAGCTGCTCTCTCTTACACTTGGAACAAATGCCAGAGGGGATGCAGCTGGTCCCATTCAAGGTCACTGCCTCTTTGCTGGAGGTAGAGGGCGAGCAGACAAGAGCAGCACATTGTTATTCCCACCTCTATCCCCACGGTGCTGGCAGCACCTGCCATGGGCTGGGTGCTCTGTGCTATTGGAGACTGTAGCATCACCCCAGCTCGAATTCTAGAGTCAGCCCCAGAGACCTAGTGGCAGCAGGGTAAGCCTCGATCCCTCTCGTGTGCATTTTTAAATGGAATCGTACAGTGGGGAGGGTGGAATCTGGCTTGACAACCAGAGAACAAATGAGCTTTAAACATCCCAGGCTCCTAGGGTGCAATTCTGCAATGCGCCTCCAGCAGGTGTAGCAGAGATAGCCTAACCCAGCAGATGGAGCAGGGGAAAGATTGCTTAAAGCAGGCTGCATTAATTCAGTGCCTGCCCCCGGCTGCTGCATGCGTCCAGGTGTGGTCACAGGAGGGAGAACACTTCCCCTGGGTCGATTTCCAGCTCTGACATTGACTTACAGCATGACCTTGGGCAAGTCACTTTGCCTCAGTTTCCCCATCCGCATCAAGGTGAATATGAAAGGCTTAGAGCCCTCCGTAGGGCTGAGCATAAATAAATGCCTATCAAGCACTTGGAGAGCCTCGGACAAAGACAGACCATCGAGGGTACCGGCTGCATGAAGAATTACACTAAGGCAGAATACGTACATTTCAAGAGCTCAGCCCTTCTTTTCTGAAGGACTCAAAGGCCATGGAACCTTCCATCTCCAAGGTGGAGGCTCCTCTCCCACCCAGGTCTGTAGAATGTTGCCAACTGACTGCACCTATCTCAGGTGAGCAGCTGAATCTCAGTCTCTGCCCCTGGTGGGACAGGGGTCCACATCACAGAACCATCCCTCCCCAACCACTTGTCCCCTTTGTGGACCTGGGTCTGAAGGGACCCTAGATCCTGTGCTCCCCTCTCACTCCTGGTCAGCACCCAGGCACATGGGGGGAGCAGAGAGAGATAAATGTGAGCTACTTTCTCCCCGCACCTGATCTGGGGATAAAGAGAGCCCTTTACGTCCCCCCACCCCCACTGCTTTCCACCCAGCCTCTTGCACTTTACAAAGAAAAAGCAATTTTGGGGAAATTTGGCATGAGGAAGAAGCTCAGTTAGGAGAAGAGACTTTCTGTTCTCCAAAAAGCCTGTGGGTGACAAAGAACAGTTTGGAGAAGTTCTACCTCCTGCAGAGGGACCTTCTGCTTGATTAGCAGCGGGCACCACGCACATCTTTAGGGGCTCCCTGCACACCATTCTAGGTACTTCCCCTGGCTCCCCATCACTGCAACAATAAGTTATTTCAGTACCTAACTCGCATTGATTTCAATGGGAGTTAGACACAACTACCCTTGGGGATCTGGACCTGACTGCTTGGTGGGCCCCATCCCTTCACTAGGAATAGGGAAGGCAATTCAGACTCCAGGGAATTCAGTCTTTTGTCCAGATTGCGCCACCAATGACCCATCCTCACCGCTGAGGCACAGTAGTCACTGATTATCTATTTACATTCTTTCCTTCCCCGCCTGTGCCAAGTCATAGTGGTAACACTGCTGGATATAGTATTAGCTGAAACTTAAACCAGGGGTGTGTCACCGAAATTAAATTATCGTACAAGCTGGCAAACCGTCATGACTTCCTATTCTCACACTGAGTCATTCAGTATTCCCTTAGGTTAAGGAAATGCTTACTGGGGATAATGATACAGACCTCCTCTGTAAAGCGCTTTGAGATCCACAGATCTCAAATGCTAGATGAGAGCTAGGGACTATCATTTTTATTCCCACCATGCATAATTAGACTGTGGAACTCACTGCCACAGGAAGTTGTTGAGGCCAAGAACTTAACAACATTCCAAAAGGGACTGGAGTGATTTATATGGATAGCAAGAAAACCCAGAGCCATTGTAATTATGGACAATAATAATTTTGGAAGGAGTATTAAACTTCAGGGCTTCAGTCATTCCCGACGCATTAGAGATCAAAATGAGCCCTAACGTGGGGGCAGATTATCCACATCTGCTACTGTGCGACTCTTGCACCTTCCTCTGAAGCATCTGGTGCTGCCACTATCAGCAGTGAGATACTGGGCTCATGGACCATGGGTCTGATCCAGTCAGGAAATCTCTATGTTCCTACTGCTATTGGAGATTCTTCTGTCACCCAGGTGAGCTGGTGCTTTTGGAGCAGGAGGATCTGTGTTCTAGTCCTGCTGAGCCATGAAGTGAACTGGGGCCAGTCACATAGGTCAAGCTACTAACAGGACTGACCTTGCGCTAGGCAGCATATGGAGCCAGGGCTAGTTGAATGTACAGGATGCATTTTGAAATGGACACTGATTTCTAAATCCTGTATGCCAAGTAAAGCAGCCTGAACTTTACATTGTTTATTCCAAACCTATTTGTTTTCTTCACATTCCTATAGCAGGAGGGGAGAGAAACCACTTGCTCTGTTTGGTTTTAAAATGTTTTGCACTGAGACTTAATTACGCCAACGTCACCCCCAGAGACAACGACCACAGAGCAAATCTGCACCACTGGGAAAGGGGCTTTCTACTGGAAACGCTGATGCTGGTAGTTCCATCCCAGGTGCCTTTTCTCCTGGGGGAAACAGGGCTTCGGTCATGGGAAAACAAAGCTGCCTTCAGCAGTGGAAACACCATGTAGCTTCCTTGCTTTGATTCTTCCTCTGCTGTTTCACTTTCTTTTCTGTGAATCAGCCCCAGTGAGAATGGAAAGGTTCCCCACAAACCTATGGCACCCACGGTCTGGGGGGCCAGGCTAAGAGATTTCTGGGCAAGAAGAGAAGATCAGGATGAAGTGGCACTGACCACACATTACACCCACACAGGGATCACGTGCCAAGTGGCGGCGGCTGGATTGGCACAGCCCATCAGCTGCAGGGGAAGCGTTTGGTACCAGGCTCCCTGCTCCTCATCCTCTCCCATGTGGCTGATCCAGCTCCCTTCAGACGAGGAAGGGTGGATACAACAGCCATGGGCCAAGAAGGTAACTCCCAACAGAAGCAGATGCTGGCACAGTACAGACACTGCTGTGGGCACCTACTCCTGACACACCAGTGCTGACCCACTCCTCTAGGGGTGCAGCACCCCCCCCCCACACACACACACACTCACTCCAGCCCTCCCCACCTCCCGGAGTGCTTATGTCTGGTCAGTCATACACAGCTTTTGGGTCTCAGGGACACCCCTCCTGTCAGGCCCTGCTGCAGCCCTTGCAAAGGATCTGAGGACTGGGGTTGGAAGGCACCAGCAGTGGATGAGCAGGCTGGTTAATGAGAGGAAGGGCTGTCAGATTCCATCTTCAGCGAGGACGCCAATGGACGGAGTCTCAACCTGGGGGTCACCCCCCATGCATATGCCACCATTATAAACTTCACAAACGCCTTATTCTCATCTGCCTCACATCGAGCAGCATCCCATAGCATAACAAGCTGGATTGAGACGGAGAAAGTCTTGTACTGACTACATAGCACTCAGCGTATAGAAGATGGATTGGACGGAGGGATGGTAACAGGCGCTGTGTTCGTAGACCTACCAGTGGTATACGATACAGTCAGCCAACAAAACCTGCTTGCCAGAGTCTATGACGCGACGCCTGACCACCACACAGGGTGGCTCATCCGATCTCTCCTGGAAAAAAAGACTGTTTTCACGTAGAACTGTGTAAGAAACAGAGCCACTGGAGACAAGGGAATGGCCTCCCACAGGGCAGTGTGCTAGCACCACTCCTCTTCAACCTATATGCCAATGAGCAGCCCATGCAGATCAATACGAGGAGCTTCACATATGCCGATGATCTATGCAGCACGTCCTAGGAGAAGGACTTCGCCACCGTCGAGAACCGACTCACACGTGCCCAGAGCAACCTTTCAGCTTATTACATTTAGAACCAACTTTTTGCCAGCCTGACCAAGACACACGACGGCCTTTCACCTACGCCATCGAGAAGCCAAGCGGAAATTAAACATTACCTGGGATGGAATCCAACAGTGCCAGACCGGTGGGCCAGGGGGCTATGCCCCCCCACTTTTTAACATGGGCAGAGTTTGGAGGAAGGGGGAAACACTGCCCCTCCCCCCAAACCGCAAGCCTCGGGCGGGCACGGAGCAGTGCTGGAAGGGGCTGCGCTTCGCAGCAGGGGAGCTGATCTCAGCATTGCTCCACGCCTGCCCAAGGCTTGCAGTTTGGGGGGAGGGGGGGGACAAGGCCCCCAAACTATGCCCATATTAAAAAGGGGGGGGAGCTATAGGGGTCATAAACAGGTGTCAGCGGCCACACCCACCCTGCCCTGATTGCTAACTTGAAGTGGGGGTCTTGGCTAGATGTGGGTAGGGTTCCAGTGCAGTGCCAGCTGTGGACTGCTCACGGAGCTTCCTTCTGAGCGAGATACACACCAGATGGGCTCATCCCATCCTTCATTGCCCTGCCAGGTAGGGCTGAGGTTAGCTTTAGTAAGGGGTATTTTACACACAGCGCCACCTAGTGGCAGAACAGTATCACACAGTTTGGCCTTCCATTACAGAAAAGCCTAACTACTGCTACTATAACGTAGCATATTGGGCCAGCTCTGTTTTTCCTCTTGGTCTCTTACTTTGCAGCCCTACCACGCTGTAAAGCCGTGTCTGATCTGACAAGCCAGGCTCAGCATGGGATGATCCAAATGTACCTTTTCCAAAGCACAGCCCAGCGGGCCAGCATTTAGTTCTAACTGTGCAAGCAAAGAAAGAGAACACAAGTTACCAGCCTGAACACACTCCCTTCTGCATTGGCAAAGGGAGGAGTGCCCGAGTTCTCTGCAACTCTGAGCATTGAGGGGCTATTTTGCAAAGCTACAGAACTCCACAGCTTCCTTTCTTCCTTCATCTGCACTAGAGGAAGTGCAATGCACCACAATAGACCCACAGGCCACCCTGTCTAGCTTCTGCTCGGACAATGGCTAATGCCAGATGCTTTGGAGGAAGGTGTAAAATCCTTGCAATTAGAAATGAGTCCAAGCTTTGGCATTTGGAACAGGTTCTGGACTCAGTCCCCCTCGAGACCACAACTGAGAATGAGGAAACACCCAATTGGGTCCCAATACCCATGTTTACAAACAGACATGACCTAGCTACATATATACCGATCCTATGTCAGGATCTGGTGGCTAATCTGCAGTAGAGACAGCCAAGCCCACTAGATATCCCTTTAAATAGCATAGGAGCCATCACACAATTCCTACACTATAAGTCCCATCTCTCTTTACAACATGTCTTACTGAATAAGACTATCCCATGGTAGAGGGAATTGCTCCCCACCTCAGCTGGTGAGCAGCTCATGCCCTGAAACTGTGTATTGAGGAATGTGTTAGAATTGCAAGCTATTGCTTTAAGAGTGGCGGAGGAAGGGGGGCGACTGGCCAGCCTTGCAGGCTAAGGGGCTGTCTGAAAGTACATGATCAGAGTCAGTATTGGAAAAGGCCATCTTAAAGCAAGCTGAGCTGAGAGTTATGCCTCTCTGCCTTGGGGAGCAGCCTATTTTCATGCTCTCTGGTTTTGGATTCTTGCTCGTTATTCTGAATTCTAAGAAATGCTACGTTGCCAACTTCCAGCCAGAGTATTTATGTTGTTTTACAAATAATTTCTGTGTGCGCGCTATGAGCACTACAGCAACAGGATTGTGCCAAAACTGGTGATAAATTTGCAGCCCGATTTTGCACTGTTATTCTGGCTGTCTATTTCAGGCAGTTTCACAGCCCACCATTTTCCATGATATTGGACAAAACAGCTTTTTTCACACCAAAATCATGCCGCGTTTGGAATCTCAAAAGCCACTTTTGGCGAGAAAGGGGCCCATTTCCACCCTGAAACGGGATGATCACTCTGGAAGAGGGACAGGAAGCCAGTGAGTGGCTAACCCAGTCAGGGAAGGTAAAATAAACCCTGGATTACAGTTTAGCTCAAGGCACTTTCCTCCAAGCTGGCTTTATTAAACACAAATACACTACCCGCAGAAATCGACCTCTCGGGGATCGATTTATCGCGTCCCGTCAGGACGCGACAATCGATCAACGCTCTTACTCCACCAGCGAAGGTGGGAGTAAGAGCCGTCGACGGGAAGCCGCGGAGATCGATTTTGCCGCCGTCCTCACAGCGGGGTAAGTCGGCTGCGATACGTCGAATTCAGCTACGCTATTCGCGTAGCTGAATTTGCGTATCTTAAATCGACCCCCCCCTGTAGTGTAGATGTAGCCGATTCCAAACAAGAGCAGATCAGCTCAGAACACTGGGTCCCTATTCCCCCCACTCCTCCATCAAGAGTCAGGTCCCTGAAAAAAAATCATGAGATTAGCATAAAAATCTCAAGAGTTGAAACAATAGGAAGTGTCAGGACCGGTTTCCCCTTGCCTTCTGAGCCTGGTCTGGGGCCATATTCTGAGGCTTTGCGCCAAAACCAGGAGGGCTAGAAACTTTAAACGAAAGCTGAGACCCTCAGTTAGTCAGTGGCCTGCAGGAGTGGAGATTTTAAGGAAAAGTGCCAAATAGCGCCAGACTCATGATGAGAGTCCACAGAGTGACTGATTTGCAGCAGCCAAAGCGTTTCTCTCATCCAAGAGCTGTCCCCATTGCTATGCCAGCCCCAGCTGGAGGAGGTTAGAGCCATCAATGATGTGATATACATAGAGAATCACAGGACCCCAGAGCACTTCACAGTCCTTTCGCCATAAAGCAAGGGCAGCTGCAATGGAAGTGCTGGCCTCCTGGCAATGTGCCTCCGTCCCAACCCGGAGGGGCCAAGCTCTTGGAGTGAATGCAGTCAGGATCCCAGTTCTCTGCTGGTGTTAACGGGCTCAGCTCCATTGGAATCAGTGCAGCTCCAGCCAGTCACAGCAGCAGTGAATGTGTTCGTTGCTCTCCAGCCCCTCCAGGTGTCAGGAGCAAATCTAGCTGTGTGGACACTGCGGCTCCTGCAGAGACATGCATTAGCCACCCGAGCGCAAGCCTTGGGGGTCTGGTGGGCTTGAGTGGCTAGCACAAGTCTACTCAGGCTGGGAAGCTCACTCACACCTGCAGTGTAGACACACCCATAAAATCCTTGGTCATTTTTGTTGAGTCCCAGTTGTGGCTGTGGGTTTGGGGATACTGATCCGAGTTAGGTCTGAAGCGGGCCAGGCACTTCCCAGACACAAGGTAAGCTGTTTGGAGCAGGAACTGTCTTATCATTGAAGTGTCTGGAATGCAGGTGGGGTCAGGGTAGGGATCAACAAAAATTATTTCCCATCCTCCTTTCCCCCAGGCCAGACAGCCAAGAGGAGTAACAGCTTTGGGTCACTACCCACCTGGGCTGGATTTTAACTCATGACTAAAGGCATCAGACTCCCTAGTCAATCCTCTCCGCTATCCAATCTGCACCCCCAGCACTACTGGGTAAGAAAGATGTGGGTGACAGGGAGCCAGACTTACACAGCAAACTGCAGATTTCTTAAATTAGATATTGTCACTGGATTCCCAGCTGTTCAGAGAAATCCTGGTCAGGAACCAATAAAGCAGGGGTGGGCAAACTTTTTGGCCCGAGGGCCACATCGGGGAATAGAAGTTGTAATGGTGGGCCATGAATGCTCACAAATTTGGGGTTGGGGTGCAGGAGGGGGTGCAGACTCTGGAGTGGGGCTGGGGATGAGGAGTTTGGGGTGTAGGAGGGTGCTCCGGGCTGGGATTGAGGGGTTTGGAGAGCAGGAGGAAAATCAGGGCTGGGGCAGGGGGTTGGGGCGTGGGGAGAGGCTCCAGGGTGCAGGCGCCGAGTGGCGCTTACCTCAAGCGGCTCCGGGAAGCAGTGGCATGTCCCTTCTCCAGCTCCTATGCGTGGAGCGGGCCCCGACCCTGCTAGCGCCAGAACAGGGCCATGCGGCTGCTTCTGGGAGCCAAGTGGTGCGGCCCGGACCCTACGCCCTGGCCAGGGTGCCAGAGCGAGGCCGAGCCGCATGGTCCAGACCCAGACCCAGCACCCCAGCCGGAGTGGAGCCGAGCCGAGCCCCGTGGTGCAGCCCCGACTCTAGTGCCGGAGCGGGGCTGAGCCACGTGGTCCAGACCCAGCGCCCCGGCCGGAGCACCGGAGCGGGGCCGAACCGCGTGGTGTGGCCCCAACCGGAGCAGGGCCGAGCCATATGCCGCAGCCTCCAACCCTGCGCCCCGGCTCGCGGTTCAGCTTAAAGCGGGCCGTCCCTGCAATAAAGCAATAGGGACGCGCTCTGTCTAAGCCCTTCGGCAGGAGCCATCTCAAAGCATATATTTGCCATCAAGTTTCCCCAGCACTAATTATCAAATGCGCGCCTTGGCAACAGTGTCTCCCTGCATCGCGTGCCGGGAAGCCTAGCTTGCGGCACACGTACATTGCAAAGGCTCCGAGAGGGTAAATAACTGCGTAACAAGCAGCAGGGGAACATGGCCAAAGAGAAACAGGTACCATAGAAACCTGATCGCTTCCGCCTGCTCTTTCCACTGGGATACGCTCCCTTGGAAAGAGGTGTTTGCCCCTCATGTTTCGCCAAGAGGCTGGTGATCTGACTTTTTTTCCTAATGGGAAAATTCAATGGAAATTATCCTCCTCCCTAAAGCTCACTCATTTCCCAGCCACGGATTCTATGTCCCCATCTCCTCCTTGTACCATTTGTCTGCATTATTTGCCAGACAAAGAGATAATAGCGGCACCTTTCTCCTGGATCGCCTTTGTCTGACTCCCCCACATGCTGTGAATATCATTCAGAGGCCTTAATATTCCCCTTGCTCTCCAAATGCCCCTGAACAGCTGCTTCTGAGCCGCACTAATCACAAACTGCACACGGCTGAGGAATAACAGAGAGTTCATAATAAGCTAGGCCACAGCTGGGTGCAAACATGCCCTCAACAAAGAGGCTCCAGGAGACTATACAGGGAAGCTGTTGGGTCACAGACTGACAAGAAATTTTCAGCACAGCTGTCTGCTTGGTTCAGACAAATAGCATATACATCAGGGACACTGCAGTGCCTTCTGTTAATGTCTTTGTACATGGCGTTAATCAAGGAGTTTGCGGAGGGGGAGAGAAACCATCAGTAAAGGCTATTCTGTTCTATACATTTACATGTGCTCCACAAATACACTGTATATGCTTCCTCATCTGTAACCTCACCTCCCTTCTAATAGCTGTGCCCCTCCGTCTCTGCTCAAGGAGAATGCAATACTAAATGTTTAGCGTAGAGCCAAATTGGCGCAGAGACAGCGGGTTAAGTAACTCTAATGAATAGGAAGCTAACTCTTTTACAAGACAAGCGTTTGGCATTTCAGCTTCTTCAGTATCTGTGCAATTCCAGGGAGAGCTGTTACAGTCTCTCTCCAGGAACTGGGCATATCAGCAGCCTTAATTATATTTGTGCAGTTTGGAAAGGGGATGAAATAAAAAAAAAAGTAAAGGTCTCCTCAAGAAAGAGAAATTAAAAATTAAGAAACTGATCAAGGAGGAGAAAGATCTTAATACATGAGAAAGTTGCCAGTTAATATCTTTTCATGTACGACAGCATCAATCTTCCTTGAAGAGGCAAAAATGAATCAAGACTAATCCCACCAAAGTGACTTTATACAGAGAGAAGATATAGATTGTTACACCAACAAGGCTATTCTCCGCATATCTCTTGTAAATGGCACACACTATTTATACATTTCAAGGTTGTCAGATCTGCCTATCAGGGAGTACAAGGATCTGTCAGGCAGTTGCTCTCTGGGACTTACCTTTTGGAGCTGTAATAATTCTAGGATTCACCCTCGAGTGCCCAGCTGTCAGGAGAAACAGGTGGCTGGTCCACAGAGTGAAGAGATAGGCAGCATGTGAGTTCAGACCCATTTCCACAGCTCTGCAAAGAGCTCAGCAGCTTACTTCTGTAAGAACAGTAGAGCATACACTTCAGTGCAAACCTTTGAAAGTGGGTGTGTCTAGAGTGGTTACTCACTCTAGCCAATCAGAGTGCAAGCAGGAAACAGGATGGGGGCAAGGGTGGGAAACAGTTACCCCAGCTAGGGATAAGGGTTTATCAAAGCTTGGAAATTTACTAAATCAGCTACTCTGGAATAAGAGTCCACATGAAGAGTTATGGCAGGATTTCTGGTCTAGAATTTTTGTGGAATAAGAATTCCAGACTAGCTATTTCACTCCATTTCCAAGGGAAGATAAGCCCTGACTCACCATCCAAACCCTTTATGAAGGGAGGCAGGGGGAGTATGATGTTATCATTGACTGAATCCAGAACACCTGTAGATGAAACAGGGAGTAGCGACTGCCCCACAGCAGATCCAATGGTCAATCCCCTCCAGCTCCATACAGCTGTTCTGAGGGAATGTGGTGCTCTGCAAGCTGGAGGTGCCATGGAGGGGTCACTTTGTGCCTGTGGAGACGGATGGGGCAAATCCTCAGGGTTAGAGAGATACTGCTGCCCCCTGCTTGCTTCTGCAGCATTGCAACCTCAAGCATTCAAGAACCATGCGTGCCTAAAAATCATGAGCTTCTAAATAGAATACATTGGGGGTAATTTTTTTCTTGGCTTTCTAGCCTTTGAGGGCCACCTTTACAAGCTTTCTTCTGCCACCATGAAGGATAGAAACTTACTTTAAAAAAAAAAGGAAAGCTGAGATTCTGGTGTATTCCCCTAACTCTGGTGTGTAGGGCTTTTAACTCCAACTAGCACCAGGCTCACGGTAAGAATCACAAAAGTTGGCAATGGTCTGCCAGATGAAAGACAGCATAGCCTAGGGGGTAGAGCACTAGTCTAGGACTCAGAACTGGATTGTATTCCTGGCTCTGCCACTGGCCTGCTGGGTGACCTTGGGCAAGTCACTTTGCCTCTCTGTGGCTCAGTTTCCCGGTCTCTAAAACAGGCCTAGACTTGAGCCAACTGGCAGTCTAGGTACTTACCCAAACCAAGAAACCAATGGCATATTGCCCTACTTAACCTTGACATTGGAAAAAGAGATGACATTAAAATCCCTCCTGTACTTCCAATTTGATACATCTTTCTTCCCCTCCAATCCTATAATGTTGTGCCATGTTGCTGTTCACTTATAAACAGCTATTATGTTCCACCCCAGAAGTGGTGGCATTTTTGTACTCTGTTCATTGATCCCTCTGCACATTGGGCCCAATTTTAATTTACCCCTCTGGCAGTGTGAGCCTTAAAGTGAGTGTAAATGTAATTCATGCCCACTTTAAGGCCCCTTTACATTATCAAGGCAGTGTGGAAGTACATGAAAGTCAGGTCCATCATTTATAAATCAGCAGCGTGGTATATATAAATGTCATTCCCTTTCTAGCCCCAGCAGCTGTTGATAATAGGAGACTAAAAAAATTTTTGTACCTAAAATTTGGGCTGTACACACAAAAGATAAACTATAAAGGAAATAATGTATGTCCTGAACTACCTTAGCTCTGGTTTTGTGCTGTGTGTTTATACAATTAGTGTATTATTTTTACAACATTGCAAAAGTCAGGACTATCTGAATGTGATTAGCATTGTATAAATTATATTAAAAAAATATGAAGATCTTGGTCAGCATTGTGATTTATTGGTCCAATGGGTAAATCATGGTAAATTCAATTAACAGAGCAAAGCATTTTCTAAGAAAAATGGCATTTCATTTAAACTAATATTCTAAAAGGGAAATTGAGTTAGCAGTCCAAAAGATACCATTATGGTCCCCTGAACTACCAGTTGGAAGGTATTTACATATGCTATCTAATTGGTTAACTTTGCACCAATCCTCAGCATTCTTGATACATTTAACTCTGGCCATGACAATTTTTAGTCAATGATGAGCTAGGATTCTCTCTCAGTTTATAATAAAAATAAACACAATCTATCCTTTGCATTAGCTACATCCATGCATTTGATATCCAAGTGTTTTTATCCTGGCATTAAATTTGGCTCTGGACCACAGAATTTAGCTCCAATCCCTCCCAAGGGATCTTGTTTCAGGGCCTATTCAAGTCAGTTGCACTTGGTATAACAGGAAAAAACACTCTTCATTAAATCTATTTTAATTTCTGAGTTTATTCTGGAGTATACGGAAGAGACAATCATTTTATAAATAGCTTGAACGTCAGCCCAGCCCTCCAGCCAGTCACTGTCAAAATGCTTCCTCCAGACGGTTCCTTTTATTTCTAGGTGGCTGTTTTCATACATTTCCCTGTGTGATGGTTCTTGGGTCATGAGTGCGGTAGTTGGGCGTTAGCTCCCTAACATTAGCAGCCTTTCAAGCACTCTCCACCAGCCCTGTCTTTGCCTTACAGTTAACAAGAGGTGCACCCCAGTCCCCGAGGCCCTCTGAATCATCCCCCTCTGATATCCAGCCCCTGACAGACTACTCACAGAAATCCCAGATCCTCTGTGCCCAGTTTTACCTTAAATCACTGCTCCCGTATAATGCACAGCACTTGTAATAAATGAAAGATGGCTGATTTAAGTAGGAAATAGAGATTTTACTAGAAACAAGAGAAAATGGTGGAAACAAATGGTTACTATACAAAACAAAACAAAAAAATCACAAACTAGGGCCTACACTTATTACTAGTTACCTTTCCCGTCTAATAAAGAAGATTTTCCCCTAGGGAGCCCAGATAGCAAGTGTGAATATCAGGACAGGTTTTTTCCCCGACCGTGGGGGGGTGAGGGGGGGAGAAGATTTGGGTAATAGTTGTGTATATAAGACAAAGCCCCTAATATTGAGTGGGTCCTGATAATATTGGGTCATCTGGTCACCCTATTTCCCCCCACCCCCAAAGGTCAGTCTGTTGCAGAGCTGGCAATCAAAGGACAGCAAAGAAAATGTAATTCATACAGGCAAAGAAAAATAACTTGTAAACACACAGAGCAGAAGGGAAACAGGCCAACCCTCGCGAGAAAAAATGATCTTCACATGTTTTATAATTACATTTTATATCTGGGGGTAAAATCCAAGCTTTATTGTTCAGATTTTAGGATTCATTTGAGCAGCGAGGCTGGGCTATTTGGTTGTGCTAGGGTTCCCTTGAACTTACAGCAATAAAACGTGCTGGGGGGGTGGGGAAAAGAGATTTTCATAGACACAAATGGACTCGTTCCTCTCTGTGCCTCTGAAAATCTGATTTGCACTATGATTTCTGAGAGGAGATGATGCCTATTCTGGGTAATAAATCCCTGATCAGTAATCTGGATCTCTGTACGCAGTAGAGGTGCCTTACCTTTGTTTTATATTCCTCACTCCTGTGAGAGTTTAAGCTCTGGCTGTAGGAGTGGAGGGCCCCGCTGAGTGATTCTGTTCTTGAACTGCATGCATATAGTCTAAGCAGAGAGTTAAGGTGTTATCCTATACTCCTCACTCAGGCTGTTTGAGAAGGGTCAATACCAGCTACATGAATAATACTAAGGCAAAATCCCCATTAGGTTAACAGGAGTTTTGGATGAATGGGTCTTTAATTATGCCCAAATACATTTGTTAGTCTCTAAGGTGCCACAAGTACTTGTTCTTTTTGCTGATACAGACTAACACGGCTACCACTCTGAAACCTTTAAAATGTTGTTAGCCTCAGAACTGGCAGGTTAGATCTGGGGACAAGGTAGAATTTTTCTACCAAAGTTGAAATGAGTTGGAGAAGGGGATCCTGAATTATGACACCCTGGGCTCCAGCAATCCCCGACTGGCAGAATGGCCACTGGATCCATAGGCAGCCGGGTATAGTATTGGGCATTTTTGGACACCATGGACCAGACCAGCTTACAGAGTTAGCCTGGACCAGGGAATTTAAAGTTGGTTTAAATTACCTTTACTCAGTCTCACTCCAATTCTGTGCCCAGCACAGCTCGGTCAGACCAGAGAACTTTGAATGGAACCTGATCTGAATGTCAGAGCTCTGCTGTTATGAAAACACAAAATTAATTAATTGAATGCAGGAAGCAGAGCAATGCAATCTTTCTGAAGTGTTTTCATTTCTCATCAGATGCCCAAACCATAACTAGCTGAGCCAGATGCCGGATTTCCCACTTTATCGAGCAAGGGCTGAGGTAAACTAGAAATTAGGAAGATTTCAAATTGTTATTCATGGGTCAGGTGCCAGCCCTTCCCTTAAAAATTCCTGCAGCTTTGAAAGTCAATTTCAGGCAAGTATCAGACACCTCAGTGGCAGATTCTATGCAGTTTTGCCTGAATTGCAATATTCAGATGCAAAAATCAGACCCAGATCAGAACCTCCCTGATGTACATTAAAGAATGACAAAGCATGGATTTTCCTTAATAAACATGTATTTTTATTTAATCACAGAAGGATGATTCCAAAGAACTAGCAATGATCAAAACCCAAACAGCTACCTCACCATTAGAAAACCAGCATTCTTCTCATTAACAGTCTCCATCTGGCCTTTTTCCAGACTGTAAACGAGCAGGACTCACCCCTGCAGCACCTCCTGCTGGTTGTCTCAGGAAATAGCTCTCCAGCCATCAGAATGCCCTCTGCAGGCCAGTGATCCACCTTACCACTGGCCCCAATCTCAGGGTCTCCCCTCCCAGGGGAACCCCCACACCCTATCCCCACCTCACCTCAGTCTTGGCTACTGCCAGTCATCACTTAGCCCCTATTCACTGCAGCAGACTGCAGTGTATCAGCCACTCATCACAGGCAAGGTGGGTCTGGACCTGCTGCCTCACCTACCCGTGGGCTGCCTCCTGCAACCCAAGTGCCCCGTTGGCCTTACCCTAGGCCTGCGGCCTGGGGCTTTCCTAGGCCAGAGCTCCCCAGCTCCCTTGGCCTTTCCCCAGCCCTGCTCCACTCTAGGCACTTCGTTAAGCTCCCTACAGCCTTTTTATACAGGCCAGCTGTGGCCTGATTGGGGTGTGGCCCAGCTGTGGCTGCTTCCCCAGTCAGCCATCCCCAGGCACAGCCCTCTCCAGCTTTT
Organism: Emys orbicularis; assembly: GCF_028017835.1. NCBI lineage: Eukaryota > Metazoa > Chordata > Testudines > Emydidae > Emys > Emys orbicularis. The sequence continues at coordinate 50,189,837 of NC_088692.1, forward strand.
AACCCCTTCTATTTTAGGAGCAGGGAGGGTAGCCACCCCGCTACACAGACTAATCAAAGAAAAACTGGTGCAAGCTAGAACACTAGTTGCAACGGTGATTCATCATTTGTCCCCAGCAAGTCTATCCAACAGAAATAGAGCAGGCCATGCACCTGATGTTTTAATTGACCCTTGTGCAAGAGATAGAGCAAATTAATCCTTTAGTTGCTGAATTGACCGCAAAAAGCAGAGATCTAACAGACCACTTGCTGCATCTTGCTACTCCAGAATCTGTATCTGAAGTGATGAAGTCCTCTGAGCTGTCCTCCTTTTTCAGCCAATGCTGCTAAACTAAGGCTAGGGATGAAGCTTCAAGGGAAACTAACTAATTGTGTGTGATTGAAACACGGACAAATCTTCACCATCACGGACAGAAACAACATTGCAGATCCATGCAACGTACCCTTATTCATGAGTTCCCACAAAATGGGAGCATCACCCAGCCACCTTGTCCCTCCTGCAAGCCTGCCAAGTGAGGTGGGTCTCAAATGGTGCCCTAACTTTGGGCCATGGCTGCTTGAAAGGAATGCTAGGGAGGAATTTTCCCCATGGTACTTGGACGGGGGAGGGTAGATGTTGCCTTCTTCTGATACACTGAGCAGAGGACATCTTTGAGGAGGAGGCTGGCATGTCCCACAAGATCTATGTCCTTTGTTGGCAGGTGGCAGACACTGGCAGCTCTTGGGCCTTCTCATGTGCTAGTTGGATTGTACTGAAGCGGAGGGTGTGCACGCACGAGCATTTGTTTCACTGGTCTCTACTACATAGAGTCAGCACTGCTCAACTGTGTGTCAAAGCTCAGTACCGCTAACCACTAATGGAAATGCTCCTTTAGATAAACAGGTTTTAGGAGCCTGTGCTTTGGAAGCAGGAGGATCTGAATTCTATTCGTGCTGACACAGACGTCCGAAGAGGCCATGGCATGAGCATAAGTGACAACCATGAAGTCCTGGAGAACCATGGGTTTGCACAGTAAAATCCTATTACAAGAGACCAGGATATATACCAGGAAGTTCTAGGGTTTTGTCCTCTTGATATTTCTGCTTGTCTGTGTGATCCCTTTGGGAAGGAGCAGCACATGGTAGCAGAGGAGAAAGGACCTCTCCCAGCAGAAAGACTGCCACAGTTATCAGACAGCTTTCCTTCTGCATGGGCTTTGCTATGTACATGAAGAGGCAGCGATATGAAATAAAGTGAAAGGGGAATGGAAGAGAATTAAACCCTTATCACAGCTGAGAAGGGATATTGTTTGTTCCGGAACTGGCAGGAAGACATTTGAACTCCTAGGAGGCTAAAGCGATCAGAAGGAAATGGAGCTTCGTGGAATTTTCGCCTCGCCATGGCAAAGGGGAGACAAATTAATGGTCAGTAAAAATGAAAGGTGCTGTGACTCCATGAGAACAGGAGATCCTGCTCGGTGCCCCTTGAGAATGCATCCCTGGAATGAGTTCATCAACCACTGCTCTGGCCCCATCACTACAGTAGCTAAAACCCAGATCTTTAAAGGTACGTAGGCGCCTACCTTTGATTTCAAGGGGAGTTAGGTGCCTAAATACCGTTGAGATCAGGGCCTAAGGGTACATCCATACAGCAGCTGGAGGTGTAATTTCCAGATCAGGCAGATGTATAAGCATGAATCTTGATTAAGGTAGTGCACAAAAAATAGCAGCATAGCCGTGGCACAGGCTAGTCACTCAAATACACACCTAGGATTGTACATGGGAAAGTTGCATGTACGACCACCTGGGTTGGTCTTTTTAAGTGCACTAGCTTGATCAGAGCCAGTGTGGCTATACCTACCCAACCTGGAAATTGCACCTCCCAGCTCTAGAGTAGATACACCCTAAGTGACTTGCCCACAGTCAGTCTGGGGTACAGGAGGGATTTGACCCCATGTCTCCCAAATTGCAGGCACATACCCAAACCATCGGACAACCCCGGCTTTCCAACGCTCCCCTTTTCAATCAGATACGCTAGTCCTCAGCAGAGCCAGACCCCTGGCAAAAGTAACAGACGCCAACATCTCAGAAAGCCCTATGGGATGCTCAAGTATTATAGCTGTTTATTAGTTGCATTGCGCTAGCACCTAGGGCCCCAAGGAGGGATCAGGACCCCACCATGCTAAGTGCTGTACACACATATCATGAAAAGATGGCCCCAAAGTGCTTAGGCCCAGATCCTGAAAGGTATTTAGGTTCCTATCTTCCACTGAAGTGAAATACATCGAGCAGCTGGACCTTACAGTCTAACTAATGTTTCCTTTTTCCAGTGTTTCTGACCATGTGTGTGTGTGGGTGGAGGAGGGGGTATATCTGGGATATATAAATGATCACCCATGTTTCTGATGACGTGTGGTGCACGTGTGTGCATGTGTACCTGGGATATATAAGGGGTTTATCGCCAGTGTTTTTAATTACATGTGTGTGCGTGCATATCTGGGATATATAAATGGTTGATCATGCATGTTTCTAATTGTGTGTGTGTGTGTGTGTGTGTGTGTGTGTGTGTGTTCTTCTTCAACAGTTAGTCGAACAGTTGGCCATAACGATCGTTAGTCATTCTGTCCGTTCTTGTGCAGCTGCAAGGGCTTGATGGGCCAAGAGTCCAAGGTCGGAACAGACTTGATCCACCCACATAATAGGGGATCTGCTTCTGGGCCGCCTCCACCCCTCAATTGATGGAATTTTATCCCGGATGTTACAAGCCACTCAGAGAATGGCGTTTGCTGGAATGCCTTGTGGCATTCTAGCGACACGTTTGAAATTTAAGATGCCATCTGCGGACAATGGCCCCAATAGTCTGTAGACCAGAGCGACTGTAAATGTCTGTGTTACTAATGAAGTCATTCCACTTTATGCCCGATATACAACGTTGGCTTTTTGTGTGGAAAGCCTCCGGCTTTGCCCGGTCTCAGCGGCATAGTGTCCATGTTTCACAGCCATACAGCAGTACGGGGAGGATATAGCTCGAATAGATCCTGAACACGGCTGTTGTACTGAGATGATGTTAGTTCCATATTTGTTATAAACAACTCATGGCAGACACTGTGATGCCAATCCGGTGAAGAACCTCCGGGTGAGAGTTTGAGGAACTGGTGAGTATAGAACCCAAATAGCAAAAGCTGGAAAAGGCTTTGACAGTTTCATTATTCAAAGATTGAAGTCACTGGTGGACCAGATCCTAGGTTTTGCAGCTTTGTCTGTTACCGTGACCGACCTTGGCTGACTCCTCCTCCATTTGCTGGAGTGCCTCGTGAAACCTGTCTGGGCTCTGTACTAGGAGAACAATGTCATCAGCGTAGACTAGGTCTGAGAGCGAGAGATCACTGATCTGAATGTCTATTGACCTGACAGAATGCTGCATTACGAAATCCACTGCCTCACAAAAGAGCACAGGGCCAAGACACAGCCCTGCCTGACCCCAGATACTGATTTAAAAGGTGCCAACCTCCCATTCCCAAGATATCCATGGGCAGTGGTTCTGTGCAGCTTACTAATCAAGTCCAGAAGAGTGATTGGGACATGTACGCCCTTTAAGGCCGTCCATAAAGCGACTCAGTCAACTGAATCAAACACAGCCTTAAAATCAACTGACACCATGTGCAGGGGCTTCTTGAACTCGCAATGTATCTCCAACAACAAGCAGAGGGCCAAAATGCCGTCTAATATGGTCGTGTTCCTCATAAAATCTGACTGATGGGGGTGACGTTTCTGATGTAGCAGGGGCTCCAAATGCACCAGCAGAACATGCACAAACATCTTCCCTGCCATGGACAACTAGGTGATTGGCCTGTAGCTCTTACATTCACTGCGCGGTCCCTTGCCCTTATAAAGTGAGATCACAATACCATCCTTCCAGGCAGCTGGCAAGGTTCCAGTTCTCCCCATCAGGCGAAAGATGGCCAGATGTGTATCTGGAATATATAAATGGTTGGTCACCCATGCAGCATGTCTTCTTTATAACTGGAGCTGTGAAATATGAGGTGCGAAAGGCCTGTCCTCATGGAGGCTGGATCTAGCTCCAAAGTCTGAGACCTTATCTGTGAATTTCACCAAACCACTGGGAAATAAGCCAGGGTTTCAGTGAGTAATGAGATCCTGAGCCATGACCTAGCTCCCCCGTGGGAAATGATGTGCGGGCTCCTAATGGAACAAGTCACTTCCATGTCTTCCCCACAGAGGAAATAACAGCCTCTGTGGTCCCAGGAATTTATGTCACAGGTCAGGGTCACAGAGTTTATACCCGAGAGTTCAGAACAGTCCAGCCCAGCAATCCCTCCTCACAGCAATGCTCACTTTATGGGAGGTCAGCTAGTGTGTGTTGAGACAGGAATGTCTACTGGCCATTCCCGTAAGTGACACAGATACTGACACAAGGGGAATGTTCAGCACCAAGGGGCCTGGGATGGGGCTTAGTCCCCAACACCTGCAAGGTAAGGGATAAAACCCCAATTAGTCACATGCCACATAAGAACATAAGAACATAAGAAAGGCCGTACTGGGTCAGACCAAAGGTCCATCTAGCCCAGTATCTGTCTACCGACAGTGGCCAATGCCAGGTGCCCCAGAGGGAGTGAACCTAACAGGCAATGATCAAGTGATCTCTCTCCTGCCATCCATCTCCATCCTCTGACGAACAGAGGCTAGGGACACCATTCTTACCCATCCCGGTTAATAGCCATTTATGGACTTAGCCACCATGAATTTATCCAGTCCCCTTTTAAACATTGTTATAGTCCTAGCCTTCACAACCTCCTCAGGTAAGGAGTTCCACAAGTTGACTGTGCGCTGCGTGAAGAAGAACTTTCTTTTATTTGTTTTAAACCTGCTGCCTATTAATTTCATTTGGTGACCCCTAGTTCTTGTATTATGGGAATAAGTAAATAACTTTTCCTTATCCACTTTCTCAACATCACTCATGATTTTATATACCTCTATCATATCCCCCCTTAGTCTCCTCTTTTCCAAGCTGAAGAGTCCTAGCCTCTTTAATCTTTCCTCATATGGGACCCTCTCTAAACCCTTAATCATTTTAGTTGCTCTTTTCTGAACCTTTTCTAGTGCTAGAATATCTTTTTTGAGGTGAGGAGACCACATCTGTACACAGTATTCGAGATGTGGGCGTACCACGGATTTATATAAGGGCAATAATATATTCTCAGTCTTATTCTCTATCCCCTTTTTTATCTCACACCTGGGGGGTGGCTGATTAACTAATTGCCTCCTGGCCTTGTAAGTAGACTGAGGGAACTCAGGGATGGAGAGAAGACCCTAGAGAGAGGAGGTAGGGAGTTCCTGGCCTCACGTGGGCCTGGGGCAGGCAGACTAAGGAAGGCCACAGGGTCAGGTGGGCCCTGGAAAAGAGGGGGCAAGATCTAGGGAGAGACTGAAAAGAAAGTGGGAATCTCCCACAGAGGGAGACTCACAGTGAGCAGAGCAGGCTCCTGTGGGAGAGAGCCCAGAGATAGGGTTTGTAAGCAGAGAAGACTTCAGTAGCCCAAGGGGGCAGAAGAATTATGCAGTTTTGTTTGCACTTGTTCATGATACCCAGGAAGAGGTCTGAAATTAGGTGACTTGGCTGGAGGGCTGAGCCACAGAAGACTTGAGGCCAGAGGCAGGTGACCTGGAGGAGGCGCTAGAGCAGAATATAGCAGCAACACAGCCGGCACTGACAAAAGGAGGTGAACGAGCACTGTCAAAAGGCCACCTTAGTTATTCCAGCCTCCATCCAGCCTCCTTGTCTAGACAGCTAGGGGCAGATTCTGCTGTCATTTACACTAGCGTCAAGTACTCTACTGAAATAAATACGAGTTACTGTGGATTTACACCAGTGTAACTGAGATCAGAAGCTGGCCTGGACAAATAGGGCTGTATTTAAACTGGGACTTTAATCCAGATTTACAACAGTGGAGGGGAGACCAGAATCTGGTTGTTAATTCTCAATTTTTATATTACCAGATGGGCCCGGATACACCAAAGGTATTTAGGTGCCTAACGCCCATTGATTCACACAGGAGTTAGGTGCCTTAATACCTTTGAGGATCTGAGCCATGGAGCTTATATTAGGCTGTCTCGAGATGCAGATGATCTGTGCTTGGTGCAGGACCTGACTTCTGTGTGGGGGCAAGAAGCACAAGTGGTTGTTGGCCACCTTTCCACTATTGCCAGTAATTCTGGGACCAGTTCGGCCCCTAGCACAACTTAGAGCAGCCTCCTTATACATAACAGACAAGTGCTAATGTTGAGGAATCACTTTGCCCACCATTGAAATGCAGGCACCTTTGGAGTGAGATATGGCAGCTGACCAGTAGCACAGAAGTTTAGGCCAGGCCATGAACAGTACTGTAGCCAACTGAAATGGGAGGAATTTTAGGTAGGCAAAATCTAATCACACACACTGGTGTTTAGCCAAGATGGCAGAACTAACGTGTTCTGCAGGGTTATTAACATAAATTCCTCCCTAAAATAAATAAAACTCACAAGCAACCTAGGCGGGTGGGGGGTGGGGGGGGAGAATGTGTAAGCAATCTGGTTAAAGCAACCTGGGCTTTGTTTCTTTTGTTAGGCCAGGAGCGAGCTGGTTTTTCTAGTCAAACTGTTTTACATTTTGTCTAGGATCTTATTAGAAGCACTCCTTTTGTCTGTGGCTCAAGAAGTTAATAAAGGGCGTTCGTGGATAATTGCGGATGCTGCTTCTCTTTTCCCGTCTTCTGTTCCTCTCATGCACTGTCATGTCAATGATTGTTTATGGTCTCTTTGACTCCATGGGCGGAGGGTGATTTTTCGAATGTCTTAGTATTATTCATGTAGCTGGTATTGACCCTTCAAACACAGCCTGCCATCCGGATGAATGATCAAAAGTACTCTAGCTCAGACTGATTGATGGACGGATGACACCAGAAAACCAGACCAAGGACAGACAGATGGATGACAACAGAGAGATGATGGACGGCAGATGGATGGATTAATGACAGACAGATAAAGGTTTGATAGACAGGTGATGACAGATATGATAGACAACAGGAGACAGACGGATGAATGAGGAGTGGCAAACCAAGACACACACATGCTTAGGGTGACCAGATGTCCCGATTTTATAGGGACAGTCCCGATTTTTGGGTCTTTTTCTTATATAGGCTCCTATTACCCCCCCACCCTGTCCCGATTTTTCACATTTGCTGTCTGGTCACCCTACACATGCTAGACCAGCGTTTCTCAAATGCAGCCACCGTGGCCGCATGAGGCCACCAGGGGCTTTTCTTGCAGCCACAGCCTCCTGGGCTGTGATGGGGTGCAGGGCCGGCTCCAGCATTTCTGCCGCCCCAAGCAAAAAAAAAAAAAAAAGCCGCGATCGGCGGCGGCAGTTCAGCGGCAGGTCCTTCGCTCCTAGAGGGCGTGAGGGACCTGCCGCCCCCGAATTGCCGCAGGTGCCGCCCCTCTCCCTTGGCCGCCCCAAGCACCTGCTTGTTAAGCTGGTGCCTGGAGCTGGCCCTGATGCGGTGGAGGAGGGCAAAATAGTGCCCCGTCCCCCTCACTGTTGCTCCTGGATGCACTGCCTTGGTGTTGGTTGCTGGGGCCAGCAGCAGGGGTTGGGCCCTGCCCCGCTCTGGAGTCACCTGGGGCACAACGCTGTATGTAAGCGGGGGAATGGTCCCACTATTGTGGGGAACTTTCCTGGCTTATACACTACCCCGGTGAAATGGGCTAGCGAAAGGATCTGAGTCCTCGCTCCTACTTCCTTTACCCAGAGGCCTGCCTGACCTCGGGGGCTCCCCTTCCACTCTCCTGTGTGGCAGAGTCCTCGTAACCCCAACAAGGCTGGGCCCAGGAGTCCTGGGGGGCTTGTCGTGGTCACTTATGGCAGGGGCTAGGGTATCCCCACTCCGGGGTGCTCTCTCTGCACTGGATGCTTCCCTGACCCACTGATCATTACATACAGTTCAAAGCAAATACAATTTATAAAACAGCAATCAATTAAAAAAAAATAAGGAAAGAATGGGAAAGGTGAAAGGAAAACCCGTCACCCGGCTCTGTGGCACGGGGACATCACAACCAGCCCTGGCTGGAATGTCAGGGCAGTTCACAGCCTGTTCCTCACAAGTTCCAGGCCTCCTTCTCAGGCCCTGGCTGTGCTCCAGGGATGCTGCACTTGCTCTGGCGGTGGCCACAAGCTCTCAGGCTCTAGGTGGCAGGACCCTTCTTCCCAGCATCACCCCCATCCCATTGGGGTTACGATCCCCCTCCAAGTCTGGCCTGCAGGGCCTCTTGGCTGGGGGTGTCTCCCTGCGGTGGGCCCACTGCCCAAGGTGCCCCTCGTGCTTCCCTGCTGCTCACCGCACCCAGCTCCGGACTGCCCCAGCCCCAGCCCCAGCTCCAGCTCCAGCTCCAGCTCCACTCTGCCTCAGCACTGCTGCTTCTCTGCCTTCAGCCCCCTGGGCTGCTTCTCTGGCCCCTCTGGCTCTGGTTGCTGCAGCTCTGATCCCAGCACAGGTCTGCTCTGTGGCTGCTTCTGTGACTCTGCTCCCAGCACTGATCTGCTTCCTGGGTAGGGTGACCAGACGTCCCGATTTTATCGGGACTGTCCCAATATTTGCTTGTTTGTCCCACATCCCGACCGATATTCGGTCGGGACACGGGACAAACAAGCAATTTTGCCGTCCGCTCCCTCGCACAGGCAGAGCCCGGAGGGCCTCGCGTCCCCCCCGCCCCGACTCCACCCCCTCCTTCCCCCATTGGATCCCTCCCCAAATCCCCGCCCTGGCCCTGCCCCCAGCCCCGCCCCCTCACTGCCCCATTGGATCCCTCCCCAAATCCCCGCCTCTTCCCCAAGCACGCCATTCCTCCTCCCTCCCAGGCTTGCGCCGATCAGCTGTATGGCAGCGCAAGCGCTGGAAGGAGGCCCGGGGGACGCAGGGGAGCGCGGGGTGAGTGAGTCCGGCCTGGCCCCGAGGGCAGGCAGGAGGGCGGGGCAGTACCTGCAGGGGCAGCCCTGGGTCCGGCCTGGGGAACCGGCTCCCTGTACGCACCCATGGGTGGGGGTGGGGGGGCAGCAGCTGCCTGCGCAGGGACTCCAACGGGGCTTCACCTCCTGCCATGTGGAGGCAGCGGCAGCCCCGTTCGTTCCCCTGTGGGACCCGAGCGGGACGGGGGGGCTGGGGCCTGCTGCCCCAACTCCGGGGCCACCTGTGGTGCTCTGCGGGACAGCTGGGCGCGGGCCGAGCCCAGGCACACTCGGGGTGATGGGATTGCGCCGCACTGCAGGGCGGGCTGTAGGGAAACCCCGCCCCAGGGCGGAGGCAGCAGCAGCCCCGTTCGTTCCCCTGCGGGACCTGAGCGGGACTCGGGGGCTGGGGCCTGCTGCCCCCACTCCGGGGCCGCCCGAGGGATTGCACCAGTTGGGCACCTTCCCCTACGGGGGGAGGTGGAGACGAGGCGAGCTGGGGCGGGGCGGGGGCGCTCCGGCTGCTTTTTTATTTTTTTTTCTTCCTCCGGCCCGCCTGATATTTCAGTTTTGTCATCTGGTCACCCTATTCCTGGGTTGCTTTTCTGGCCCCTCTGGGTCTGGCACGGCTCTGCTCCCCAGCTCAGCTAAGGCCCCTGCTTTCTTCTTAGCTCGGCCCCACTCTCTCTGACCCAGGCAATTCCAGCTCACACGGAGGACAGGACCCCCCCGGTCTGCTGACTCCCTGATTAGCCTGCCCGCCCTGTCAGTCAGGCTGTCCTGGAGCATTGGCCTCTCCCCACTGTTCCTGGAGACTGTCAGTCTCAGGGTCCTGATTTCCCATTGACCCATCCCCTTTCTTTTGGTACTGGGAGCTAGCCAACCAAAAAACCCAACTGAGTTTTAGTAAGGGGACAACAGTCCCCTTACATGTAGGAGCAGGCAGCCAGTGAGTCCCCCCCCCCCTTCTCAGGGGTGGCAGGGTAGCAGGCTCTGGACATGGGCCTTTGGGCTCCACCCCTGGGCTCTGGCTGAACGATGACAGGCCCCAGGCTACAGCCACATGGCTTCAGGCTCCGTCCCTGGGCCCCATCCTCCAGCCACGAGGCTTCAGGCTCTGGCAGCAGGGCTTCAGGCTCCAGCCTCCCGCTACCTCCTCCAGCCCCTAAACCCCATCTCCCCTGGCCCTCACTGTCTCCCCTGACCCTCCATCCAGGGCTTAATTTAGCCCCAGGCTTGCTAGTGCTGAGTAAGTCTGCTGTGAAAAGGGATACTTGTATATTTGTTAATATCACTTTTCACAACAGACTTACTAGCTAGCAATAAATAAATTTCAGTGATGTGGATGTGTATATGTATATGTGCATATTTATTTGGTTTTCCTAAAGCTAATTAAGTATTTTAGGAAAAAGTGTGAGAGCAGCCACCAGCAAGAGTTGGTGGCTGCATTCTGAGGCCACCAAAAATTTTGTCCTGAGAACCCCTGTGCTAGACTCCAAGGCGTTAATACACCTATTAGATATTGAGGCTCCTATATCATTAAAAAACACGTAGCCAGAACAGCACACAAAAAGACAATATCCGGAGTAAATCTCAAGGAAGCCACAATCAAACACATACCTCCCTCCTTGATTCAGACCCTAATTAGACACAACACAATTAAAATGGGAGCAAACAAACAAACAGCTTGGGCGTAGTCTGGCATCGTGTTCGGCAATCTTCCTCTGACTAATGCCAAGGGCATGCCAGAGATGGAAACGGCCTTGTCTTCTGACGGAGGAATTGCAGCCTAGCAACTAGAGCACAGGACTGTGAAGATGTCAGCTCTGTCTCCTACTCTGACCCCTGCCATGGGCCCAAGGGACCGTAACCTCCCTCTGCCTCAGTTTCCCAAACTAGACATAAGAATGGCCATCCTGGGTCAGACCAACGGTTCATCTAGTCCAGGATCCTGTCTTCCAACAGTGGCCAATGCCAGATGCTTCAAAGGGATAAGCAGCAGATAACAGAACTTGCTTCTCTCTCTAGGCTCTTATATGGCCCTAACTATTGTAACATCTGAGCACCTTGTAGTTGTTAATGGATTTTATCCTCCCAACACCCCCATAAAATAAAGAAGCATAATCCATATTTTATAGATGGGGAGGCCCACAGAGATTAAAGGGTCTCAATTAGGAACTGAACCCAGGACTCCTGAGTCCTAATCTCAGTATACTAGCCACTAGACCAGGGGTTGGCAACGTTCGGCATGCGGCTCGCCAGGGTAAGCTCGCTCGCCCGCGCCGCTTCTCGCCGCCCCCATTGGCCTGGGACGGCGAACCGCGGCCAGTGGGGGCCGCGATCAGCCGAACCTGCCACGTCAGCAGGTAAATAAAACTGGCCCGGCCCACCAGGGTGCTTACCCTGGCGAGCCGTGTGCCGAACGTTGCCGACCCCTGCACTAGACCATCCGTCTAGCTACCTAACAGGGACTGGGTGAAGCTTAATATTTATAAAGTGCTCAGCGCTGCTCAGCTGGGCAAGTAAAGTATCATTCGTTATGCTGTGGGACAATGAGCCCACAGTGGTAGGCACAGCATAAGACCCTAGAATTTCAGCGGCAGTGATGGGAGACAGAGCAGGTGACCCGTTGATGGAACCTTGCAGCGCCCTTGCTGAGATGATTGTTAGCCAGGTTTAATAGAATCATCACTGTTTAAGGCCAGAAGGGGCCATTAGATTGTTTCGTCTGCGCGCCTGCATAACACAGGCCAGAGAACTCCCTCCAAGCTACGCCTGCAGTGAGCCCCATCATTTGTGTTTGACTAAAGTGTCTCTTCCAGAAAGGCTTCCAGTCTTGATCCGAAGACCTGAAGAGATGGAGAATCCATCGTTCTTTGGTAGTTTGTTCCAATGGTCTATGACTAGGTCTCCTAGGTGCTCCAGGAATACAACCAATAATAATCACCACCACTATTAAATATGTATGTCTTACTAGTAATTTGAATGTGGAATGTGTCTGGCTTTAACGTCAAGTCCTGGGTTCTGTTTTGCCTTTCTCCATAAATTAAAGAGCCCTTTAGGACCTGGTATTTTCTCCTGCTGAAAAGGTCCTTGTACATCATGATCAAGTCACCTCTTGATCTTCATTTTGAAAAGCTAAATAGATTGAGCTCCATAAGTCTCTCCTTGCAAGACATTTTCTCCAGTCCTCATATCATGTCTGTTGCTCTCTGCTGCACCCTGGCCTATAATTTAACATCCTTTTAAAAATGTGGACACCAGAACAGCATTCAGTGTTGGTCTCACCAATGCCATAGACAGAGGTAAAATCACCTTTCTTCTCTCAGGTATACATCCCAGGATCACCTTAGCCTTTTGTGTCACAGCATCGCACTGGAGACTCATGTTGAGCTATTTGTTCACGCTGACCCCTCAATCCTTCTCAGAGAGACTGCTTTCCAGGATACAGTCCTCTCTACTGTACATATGACTTATGTTATTTGTTCCTAGACATACAATCTTGCCTTTGGCTGTATTAAAATGCATCTTATTTGAATGTGCCCAGTTTACCAAGCGATCCAGTGACTGCCCTGTCCTCATCACTATTTACCATTCCGTCCACCTTTGGGCAGGGCCGGCTCTAGGCACCAGCAAAACAAGCTGGTGCTTGGGGCGGCACATTTTTAGGGGCGGCATGGCCGGCGCCAGAATGCCGCCCCTAAAAATGTGCCCCGGCCGCCCTAGCTCACCTCCGGTGCCGCTCGCGTGCCGCTGCTCCCCCTCCCTCCCAGGCTCTCAAGCCTGGGAGGGAGGGGGAGCAGCGGCGCGCGAATCAGCTGTTTCGCGCGCCGCAGCCGCTCGGGGTCTCCCCCTCCCTCCCAGGCTCTCAAACCTGGGAGGGAGAGATCCCGAGCGGCCGCGGCGCGTGAAACAGCTGTTTCGCGCGCCGCTGCTCCCCCTCCCTCAGAGCCTGGGAGGGAGGGGGAGAAGCGGCGCCCGCGCCGCGGCCACTCGGAGTCTCCCCCTCCCTCCCAGGCTCTCAAACCTGGGAGGGAGGGGGAGACTCCGAGTGGCCGCGGCGCGGGAGCCGCTTCTCCCCCTCCCTCCCTCCCTCCCTCCTAGGCTTGAGAGCCTGGGGGGAGGAGGCAGGGAAGGGGCGGAGTTGAGGCGAGGCCAGGGGGGGGTAATTAAAAAACGGGGGGGGGGTGGGCGGCCAAAATTGTTTTTGCTTTGGGCGGCAAAAATCCTAGAGTCGGCCCTGCCTTTGGGTCATTCGCACATTTTACCAGCAGTGATTTTATATTTACTTCCAGATCACTGATAAAAATATTGACTAGTGTCAAACCTAAAACCAATCCCTGCACAACCCTACTAGAAACACCCCTATTTGAGGATGATTTCCCATTGAGATCCATCAGTTAGCCTGTTTTTAGTCCATTTAATGTGTACTTTATTGATGTTCAGAGATTTCAAGGCCAGAAGGGACCACTGTGATCATCTAGTCTGACCTCCTGTATAGCACAGGCCAGAGACCTGCCCCATCATAGCTCCTAGAGCAGAGTGGGTATTTTAATAAACAATCTTGATATTAAAAAAAGTCAGTGATGGAGAATCCACCACAACCTTGACCAAATTCTTCCAATGGTTAATGACTCTCACTGTTAAAAAATTACACCCTATTTCTAGTCTGAATTTGTCTAGCTTCAACTTCCGGCTACTGGATTGTATTAGACCTTTCTGTGCTAGACTGAAAAGCCCATTAATAAATGTTTGTTTCCCATGTAGGTACTTCTAGACTGTATTCAAGTCATCCCTTCTGGAATCCTGGGTCCAGTTCTGGTGTCCGCAATTCAAGAAGGATGTTGATAAAATGGGGAAGGTTCAGAGAAGAGCCACGAGAATGATTAAAGGATTGGAAAACCTGTGTGATAATGATAGACTCTAAGAGGTCAATCTATTTAGCGTAACAAAGAGAAGGTTAAGGGGTGACTTGATCACAGTCTATAAGTACCTACATGGGGAACAAATGTTTAATAATAGGCTCTTCAATCTAGTAGAGAAAGGTATAACACCATCCAGTAGCTGGAAGATGTACAGAGCTAGTTTTTTAATCACTGTCATGCAGTGCTAAATCAAAGCCTTACAAAAGTATATTACATCTATGCAGGTCCTGTATGTCACAGTTGTAGGAATAGCTGCATTTCTGTCCCCCTTCCTGGTCTCTCTGAGAGCAGCCTCGTGTCTGTCACAGGCCATGCCTTTAGCTCTTCTGGGGTGGAATTACACAGTTCTCCTACAGTTAGGCCAGGTCCTGGGATACAGAACCCTGCGTATCCACTGTGCTTATCCTACAGGTCTGTCTAGGTTCAACACCTGTAGTTCTTCCCTTCAGGAGCCTATGACCAGTGGTGCATGTAGTGACCAGACTGCCTTCTTAAACCAAAATATTATTTATTGTAACAACAGGAACAAAGTATTTCCAGACTGACTGTAAAACAACAGTCTGTCTGGAATCAGGGTCTACAGCTGAACCTGGAACCAGCTAGTGAACTACAGCTGGACACCCTGATTGGCATCACCAGCCTACTCTTACGCCCAGCAGCAGCAACACACAAGCAGCTTCTCAAAGTTTACAGCCACAAGTGTGATAACTCCTGTGCCTCCCTTGTTCCCAGTCCTGCCCTAGACCTGCTCCGTTCCTGACTCTGGCCACTAGGCATAGCCACCCACACTGACACAGACTGCTCATGTCTATTTTACCTAGAGTCTTGCCATCCCCTGATGGTAACCTAGGCAGGCCTAACTTCTTCAGACCCCCAGCAGGGGCCAGTATGCAGTCTGATTCCCCTGAACAACTGCCTGAACAGCCCTCTGCCCCACCCCAAGAGAGTCTCTTTTCAAACTACTACAGTCCTTCTGATCTTCTAGTTCCCTACCTTTGGCCCTGCTTGTCCAAAGCCAGTTGGCTGGAGCCAGGAGGTAGAATCTTCAAACTTACTATGTTTGGGCATTGTTTCTTAACAACCCCTTAGTATTTACCCAGGGGTGGCTCAGCTTGATCAGTTCTTCTCTTTGTGCTTGTTTTTCCTTACAACCCCCTTGTTAAGCTAAACTAACATAGCCACATACTAACCATTCCCCAAACCAGGTCAGCACACAGTATTCATCGATTATTACAGGGTGGTTTCATTATCTGTCACATCTTTATCATCCGAACTTGAAATCTCAAAGAATGAAATCAGGTTGGTTTGACAAGGCCTATTTTCCATAAACCCACATTGTTTTTATTATTGAGTTTCCTCCATACCTTGAAATCCACACCTCTCATTTCACACACCCAGAACAGGCAAGGCCTGTGCTGTCAACCTAAAATAGCTTCTGTTTGTGCGTGACTTGGTCACAGAAGTGCAATAATTCCCTCCAACCCCAATGGAAGAGGTTTCCCCACCTCAGGGGAAGGGGCGGAGTCCTACACCTAGGTGGTCCTATTTATAGGGCCTAGAGCATTTGGGCAGGAATGCCATATTACTGACCTTGCTGTAGGATCACACTCCGATCTTTAGACTATCCCAGGAAAAACTCCTGAGTGACCCTCCTTGGCCTCGTTCAGCCAAACCCTCTTCTAAAGAAATCTCTGTGGCCCAGAATTGCTTCACTCCCGGGACAAAGCTGAGCCCACAATTCAGCATCAGGATCAACCATGAGGTCACTGAGTGCTTTCATAGGAAAGTGAGTCAGATACCAACCTGGTAGTCAGGGCTCCTGATTCTACAGCCTCTTTGCCCAGGCCCTGCAGCTCTCACTACCTTATTCACACACCCGGGCAAGGGGGCTTGCACTAATACACTGTGTTTCAGGCTTTCCCAGCTGTAAATCACCAAGCAGCATATAAAATTGGCCACTATTAGCCCAGTGCTACTGGCCACTTCTCAGAACCCTCTGGACAGACTCAGACCTTGCCTACACTTGCAGCAGCATGTAAGGTACACGTAGCTATACGCCCCAGTGAAAGGCAGGCTGTGTCCACACTCACAGTGGCATGTAGCTACATGTGGCAGTGAAAGGCTCCGGCAGGGGGGAAGCAGAAGGGAAAGGCTCTGGCAATTCCCCACTACCAGAGCCTTTCCCTGCTGGAGTCTTTCACTGTGTCGGGGAAAGGCTCTGCCAGGGGGGGAAGGCAGGGGGACACTACACTTCTAAAAATAGCAGTGTAGACATCAGAGACACGGCTTGGGCATTGCTGTGACAATTGGGTGTACAAATTTACCCTAATTGTGAGTTTAACTGTAAAAAGTGAGTGTAGATTCATAAAAGGTCGCAATAATCTACACTAACAAATGTGGATGGAAACAGGTGCAAGAAAACCAGACAGAAACTGGATTAGTCTAAACCAAAGAGGCCATGTTGATATAATCCAAGGACTGTTCAAGTTATGCTTGTTAAAAACAGATGATGTGGAGCTAGAATTAACTAAAATTGGTGTGTCAGATATTAGGCCTAATTGCTGGACAAAACAATGAGGAGATGGGCTCTTCCACCCATTGCTCCCTTTTTGGGCTCTTCCACCCATTGCTCCCTTTTAAAAGAAAGATTGTGTGGGGTGCCTACGAAAGAACAAGACAAAGAGCGGGGAAGAACAGACAGAGGCTACTGGAGTGAGCTCCACCATCATGGCTGCCATCCTCACCATCTCCGGGGACCCCAGGCAGGGGTGCTGGAATGGGGGGGCCAGAGGGCCACAGGCCCCCCCTTTTTACCAGCCATAAGGGCAAGCAACAGGGGGCGAAGAGGACAGAGAGGAGTGACGGGGGGCAAGGCCTCATGGGGAAGCAGCAGTGTGCCCCCCCCAACACTTTTAGGGACTTTCTGCTGCTCCTGAACCCAGGCCTTCATCATCCTGACCCTGAGAGATGTCCTGACCAGAACGGGCCAGAGAGAAGCAGCCAGATGACATCACCACCCCTACCCAGGGCCGGTGCAAGGAAGTTTCGCGCCCTAGGCAAAACTTCCACCTTGCGCCCCCTTCCCCCCCCCCAGCCCTGCGGCAGCTCCCCGCCCCCCCCCCCCCGCCCTGAGGGGCCCCCCCCGCAGCAGCTCCCCCCCTCTGCCCTGAGGCGCCCCCCCGTGGCAGCTCCCCACCCCAGCTCACCTCTGCTCCGCCTCCTCCCCAAGCACGCCGCCCCCGCTCTAATTCTCCTCCCCTCCCAGGCTTGTTGCGCCAAACAGCTGATTGGCGCCGCAAGCCTGGGAGGCAGGAGAAGTGGAGCAGTGACGGCGTGCTCGGGGAGGAGGCGTAGCAGAGGTGAGCTGGGGTGGGGAGCCCTGCGGCAGCTCCCCCCCCCGCCCTGAGGCACCCCCGCGGCAGCTCCCCACCCCCCCGGCCCGGGGAGCCGTGCGGCACCTCCCCACCCCAGCTCACCTCTGCTCCACCTCCTCCCCGAGCACGCCGCCCCCGCTCTAATTCTCCTCCCAGGCTTGCGGCGCCAAACAGCTGATTGGCACTGCAAGCCTGGGAGCTGGGAGAAGTGGAGCGGCGACCGCGCGCTCGGGGAGGAACGCTGTAAAAAAAATTGAGGGCACCGCTTTTTGGCGCCCCCAAATCTTGGCGCCCTAGGCAACTGCCTAGTTCGCCTTAATGGTAGCACCGGCCCTGCCCCTACCATTTCCACCTGAATCCCCAGCACCACCTGGGATGAAACAGGATCGGACCTTAACAACAGCGCCAGCTCAGCTCACCTAACTTCTTGTCTTTTCTCCAAAAAGGACAGTTATTACCATCTTTGATACCATCTAAGAAACTGTCACACAAGGGGTTTTTCCTTTTAAACCCCGCTCCAGCTAACGGGAAAGGGAACAAGGGATGATGTTGAAATGAAAGCCTTATTTAATACTTTACATTGCAAAGGCTGTAACCGTTTCCCCACCTTTACTGTATCTTTAGTAAGAGGTTAAAAGATGTTGAATGGTGTGCTTGCCATGGCACTAAGCAGGCATGGTCTCTGAATACCAAACCACAGACCTTGTTTAATGTTGCTCAGTGACCGGGTTGTGTGAACGCCTTTAGCCCCTATATTCCATCTAAATTAATACAACAGAGTGTGGAGAGCCATGTAGGGTATATACCCTAGGGTTCAGGCTTGTAGGGCACTCTACTCATGTAAGCCATGCCTCACCATCTACATTACTATTTATACCACTGCTAGCTGGACATCCAGTGTCTGTACTGTACACACCCCCATAAGCGTAGACCTACTCTCAGGCTCAGCCTCCCCAGCTTTCCCAGGTGTAAGACAGACATGGCCAACTCCCTGCTGCCTCTTCTTCACTGCATCAGGCACTGTCATATTATGTGTTTGAGCAGCACCCAGCACATCACTGGGACACGATCCTGACTAGTGTCTGGGGGTTCTGCTACTGAGATCTGACTAACACTCCATAGGGCTCATCTACATGGGGAAATTGACCGGAATAGCTTTTGTGGAATAAGCTATTTCACAATAACTAATCCAGAATAGCCCCCATGTGGCCACTATATTCCAGAATAAAAGTGACTTTATTCTGGAATAATTCATACCGTTCCAAAATGGAGTAATTATTCTGGAATCAAAGTGCTTGAGCGTTCACATGGGAAGCTATTCCATACTAGCTATGCTGATCAGGTACCCTGTGTTGATAACCCCATTGTGGCAGGGCGAGTGCCCCACCCCCATGTGAGAGGGGGCTAGGGTAGGCCAGAGTGGCTGCGCAGGCTGGCAGCCAATCAGGAAAGGGCTTACTGAGAGCCAATCAGGGCTAGGCTAGGCCCTATATAAAGGCTGCCCAGAAGAGCAGCAAGCAGTCTGTCTCCAGAGCAGGAGACCAGCACCTCGGACAGAGCAGTGCTGGGCAGGCTCAGGGGGAACATAGTAGGGCTCCGGCCCAAAACCTGCCAGACTGCAGGCCCTGAGAGAAAGGGCCTAGAGGGTGCGAGGGGCCAGAGGGGAAGTGGCCCAGGGACAGTTGGACAAGGGGAGAGAAGGAGGGCAGGGAGGCTGCCACTAGAGGGTCCCTGGGTCGGGACCCAGAGTAGTGGGCGGGCCTGGGTCCCCCCCTTCCCCCTTGTACTGCTGCTGGCCGTGCAGTAGGGTGGCTGAGACAAACTGCAACCAGCCCTTGAGACAAGGGGCTAGACTTTGGAGGTTGAGGCCAGTGCAAGGACTGCTGAACACACTCCCCCCCCCCCCCCCCGGAAGGGGGTGAGGATGGACTAGGGGGCACTGCCGGAGTGGCCTCAAGAGGACGCTGCTGAGTGGGGAGTGATGCGGGCTCGGACGCCAACCGAGCGCGAGACGACGGATGGGACACCACCAGGAGGGGCGCTCCACTGGACAGAGCTAATTCCCAGAGACAACCAGCAGGAGGCGCCAGGTGGTGAGTCCCAACCTTATCACACCCATATTTACCAAGTTCCACACAGCTTGATGAGTGATGTTTTATGCAAATTACTTAGTGATCTATTTTGCATATAGTCATGAACTTCAGCTTTTATAAACTTGGGTAGATTCAATACATTCAGGAACACCGGAACTAAGATTACCCATGTGTCCTAAATTCAGCCCCTTTGTCCATATGCATAAAGTCCCAGATCCTCTCAGATAATGAGAGGTCTAACTCCCATTGAAATCAAGGGGAGTTGGGAGCCTAAATACCTTTGAGAATCTGGGCCTAAGAGACCAGGATGACACCTGTGTGGGGGGTAGATTATGCACACCAGCCAGCTGGAGGATTCTTACCCATTCAGAGACAGAATGCTGGATTAGAATGGAGCAGGGGTGTCATCCAGTGTGGCCTGGTGATTCCTACTTCCTAGGATACAGTCTTTAATGTACTTTCTTCCTCCCCCCCACCATCAACAGGATATAAACCCATGATCTTCAGATACACTGGAAGAGCTCAAATTACAGTGGTTTGAAGAGGAACTAGTATTAGAGCTGTTTCTTAGCGTGGCCCAGTCTGTAACTTGGCCCACAACACACCCTTTGCCAGTGGGTCACACAACTCTTGGTGAGACAGCAGTGGCATATTGAGAATCAGGATATGTGGGTTCTATTGCTGATTCTGTGAGCAAAGTATGGTCTAGGGGTTAGTGACAGCATAGCAAGTACATAATTTGGCATATTCAGCAAGGCAGAGTGGCAAAGCAGCTGAGGCAAGGGTCTGGTCTGCCAGTTTAGAGATCTGAGTTCTTCTGCCAGAAGTGACCGTGAGCAGCCTCTCTGTTAGATCAGCTGTCAGATGGGCGAATGATAGCTCTCTGCTCCCAAAGTTGCAGGATTGTTTTGTGGTTAATAAAAAAGGTGGTGGCGAGCCCAGAAGTATTCACACCAGTGAGTGGAAAAGCTGGGATTAGAAGTCATGTGCTCTTGGCTGGTAGCTCTGCCCACAAGACCCACACATTGCTACTGGAAGCATTCTCATGCTCTCAGCTATGGACAGGCACAGCAGAGTTGTCAAAGCCATGATGCTTGGCACGGCTGTTAACACACCCATTTCCTCGGAAGGACCATTAAAGTGCTGATGTGATGATAATAATGAAAGGCTCTGCATGCACACACCCAAACCCACAGTGAATTAGCACATACTGGAGGCCCATGTGTGAGCAGCAATCCCACACCACGGGTCACTGTGTCATTGCTGGACACTCGCTGTGCAGCCAGCCCAGCACACTTGCTCCCCTCTCATACTCCCAGAGACGCAGAGAGACATGTACTCCTTAGCATCGGCCCCTCCGGGGGGCTGTTCTTCCATGCTGGTCGAGACACCCAGGGACTCTGCAGTGAGGCCAGGCAGCAAACAGAGCATTCAAACCATCACCACCCCATTCCTGCCCTGTTAGATCATTAATAAATAGTAAGTGCTAATAATAGACTTAATAGCTAATTGTAACAAATAAATAGCTAATAATAGTCAATAGAAACCAGCCAAATATAATAAACAGTTAATAACTGGCCATAACAATAACAAGTTAATAATAATAAGTAGTCTTCCCTGCCAGTTTGGGACTCCAGAGCCCTGCCTTGTTGAGCCAGACACACTAACCTGCTGCAACACAGACCCAGGTCTGGTCCATGCCCCCAAAGCTGCAGACTTTAACCAAAAACAGCTCAGCAGGTTACCTCTCCAGCACCCAGACATCCAGTTCCCAATGGGATCCAAAAGCAGAATAAATCAGTTTTACTCTGTATAAAGCTTATACAGGGTAAACTCCTAAATTGTTCGCTCTCCATGACACTGATAGAGAGATGTGCACAACTATTTGCTCCTCCAGGTATTAATCACTTACTCTGGGTTTATTAATAAACAGAAGTGATTTTATTAAGTATAAAAAGTAGGATTTAAGTGGTTCAAGTAATAACACAGAACAAAGTAAGTCACCAAGCAAAATAAAGCAAAAACACGCAAGTCTAAACCTAATACATTAAGAAACTGAATACAGGTAATATCTCACCCTCAGAGATGTTCCAGTAAGCTTCTTTCACAGACTAGACTCCTTCCTAGTCTGGGCCCAATCCTTTCCCCCGGTACAGTCCTTGTTAGTTCGAGCAGACATCTCAGATGGTAAGCAGGGGCTTTCTCATGACTGGCCACCTCCTTTGTCCTGCTCCACCCCCTTTTATAGCTTTGGCACAAGGCGGTAATCTTTTGTCTCTCTGGGTCCCCACCCCTCCTTCTAAATGGAAAAGTACTGGATTTAAGATGGATTCCAGTATCATGTGACATGGTCACATGTCCTGTGAGACCCCAGCCTCCATTTTTCCTGGGCTGGCCCACAGGTACACAGGAAGGTTTGCAAGTAAACAGAGCCATTTACAGTTCACTGATTCTGAAGCACACTTAATGGCTTCCACTTAATATGTTTACATCAGTAATACAAGTTTATATCTTAATCTTCTAACTCCAGATATAGAAATAATACATGCAAACAAATAGGATGAACACACTCAGTAGATTATAAGCTTTGTAATGATACCTTACAAGAGACCTTTTGCATAAAGCATATTCCAGTTACATCATATTCACATTCATAAGCATATTTTCATAAAGCATATGGAGTGCAATGTCACACCCTCCTCCTGAACTTACAGCCAGAGACTTGTACACTGTCCATGGTGGAGGCAGTACATGTAAAATCCCTGTTCATCTTTGGTCACACCCCCTCCCACAGGGACCTGCCTTCAGGCCCGGGGCTACCAGAACTGGCCTCGACCATCCCTGCCCCCGACGGCCCATTTTCCACTGCTACAGAGGAATTAGAGACACTCTCCTATTTCCCTAGCAGCACATGTAACTTCACCCTCCCCTCTGGGGCTTTCATCACAAGATTCCTTCTTGCTGCTAACAAACCCTGGGACAGATTCTGCCACATCAAAAAAATCATTCCCAAGTAGAAACGGTGCAAAATGGTGTGCCACAGCTGCAACAGTTAGTTCATGCTTCTGGGCCTCAATTTCTTTGTCTTTTAAGTCCAGGGTTTGCTGGTGGGCAGCCTTTTCTTTTTCCAGGGCAGCTTTTTGGGCTTCAATTTGAGCCTGTTTCTGGGCCTCAGGTTCTTTGTCTTTTAACTCCATGGCTCTTTCGTGAGCAGCTTTCTCCCTGGCAATTTGCGCATCAGTTTCCATTTGTCTTAATTGCATCTGCCTTTTGCGTTCATTTTCCTTCTCTGCAACCTGTGCAGTTCTAGCTTCTTCTGAGCTTTACTCTCACTCATTTTGCTAATTTTCTGCCTATATTTCCCTTACCCGAACTAAGCGAACAGAAAATAACAAACCCCTAACTCCTTCGTTTGTTCTCCAGCCACCACACTTAAAACTCACTTCAAATCACTACCAGTGTCTCAAAACAATCAGCTGTGCATATATCCTGTTCAACTATGCCACTGGGATGGGTTCGATCACAGAGACCCCCTTGGGACTGTCACCTGATGTGCTGAAATTACCTCTGAGCCCGTCTTCCCTGCCAGCTTGGGAGTCCAGAACCCTGCCTTGCTGAGCCAGACACACTAACCTGCTGCAACACAGACTCGGGGTCTGGGCCATGCCCTCAAAGCTGCAGACTTTAACCAAAAACAGCTCAGCAGCTCTCCAGCACCAAGACATCCAGTTCCCAATGGGATCCAAACCCCAAATAACTCCGTTTTACTCTGTATAAAGCTTATACAGGGTAAACTCATAAATTGTCCGCCCTCCATAACACTGATAGAGAGAGATGCAGAGCTGTTTGCTCCCCCCAGGTATTAATCACTTAATCTGGGTTAATTAATAAACAGAAGTGATTTTATTAAGTATAAAAAGTAGGATTTAAGTGGTTTCAAGTAATAACAGACAGAACAAAGTAAGTCACCAAGCAAAATAAAGCAAAAATACACAAGTCTAAGCCTAATTCATTAAGAAACTGATTACAGGTAATATCTCACACTCAGAGATGTTCCAATAAAAAAAGTACATCATATTCACATTCATAAGCATATTTTCATAAAACATATGGAGTGCAACATCACACAGTCAACAATAGTTAACAACCAACAACGTATAGTGCTAAAGCCAGGCAGCCACTCAACCCCCTGTACCAATCCTGCAGGGAGCTGACTCTGGGCCCGGTGCTGGCTGCAGGGGGTTCCTACCTCCAGCTCAGTCTCTGGCAGGGCTAGGGAGGGAAAAAGGCAGATCCTGACTCAGCCACTCTGGGGCTGCCGTCTCCCCCATTGCTGCGGCTTCAGGGGGTCAGACACTGACACACTAGGTTTAAAGGGGCAGGGGAACCTCTCCCCGCAGTAACAGGCCCCTCTGTACTTGCACTGTGGCCAAGGGGATCAGGCATCAGTCGACTCCCATAGGGATCTCCAGCTGCATCATGAGCTCCCCTCACCCTGGCATAGGGGGCTCGGCTGGGGGCAGGATCCCAGCCCAAGGGGCCCTTGATCCAGCCAGCGATGGCTGATTCTGTGCTCCTGCCCCAGGCTGGAAACCCATTGCTCAGAGCAGCACTCGCCTCCGCCCGCTGTCTCCACCCCCAGTGGTTTCCAGCCAAGCCCATTGCTCTCCTCGTGGTCCCCTTATACGCAGCCCCACTCAGCTCAGAGAAGCTGGGAGATGCAGACATGGGCTGGTCCCCCTTCCCCGCTCCCCTCCCGATGGCTCTGCAGTGAGGAAGGGAGGTCCCTTGCTTTATTCCTCCTCTCCTGACATTTTAAGGGAGGAGACACCTTAAATGGCCCTTTCCCATTCTGGCTCTTTGGCTTGCTACTGGACTGCCTGCCCTACCCCTGATCTGGGCATCACAGGGTCACAGCTGGCTCTTTGGAGGCAGCCAATCCCCCCCATGATCCCCAGGGACTGGACCCATCCCCCATCCTACTTTTCCAGTGGGGTTCAGTGTGGCAGGCCAGCCACCCCAAGCCCTCAGCACCCCGGGCATGGATCCCCTGTCCCCATCCCATTGTGCAGCAGTGGGACCAGGACCAGCCCCCTCTCAACCTGCCTTTGGGGCTAGGGCACCCCAGAAGCCCCGTGCTAATGGCCTGTGCTGGGCTCTTAGAAAGTGTTATGCTTATAGAAACTCACGGAATCTTTTTCAGGGGACAAGGCAATACGCCGCGTTTATTCAAAATGTCAATAGATATTAAAATCAGCATATGCTCACATTCTTACACACACACGGTTCTGCAGCTGGTGTTATAGTTACAATCCTTATCATTGCTCGAGTCAGTCTAGTGGCCAGCTAGACGGAGCACGAGTGGGAGCTGGGCCTCTGTCGGCCGCGTGTACAGATGCTCCATTGTTTTTGCAGAATGAACCCAACGCCTCCTGGCTCTCACCCCTCTTTTATAGGAGTTGATTCTTATGTTAGTCTATGGATCCTGCTGTGTCATGCTATAATCATTTATCATCAAAACTGGTTGTTTTCAGTTCATTCTCCATCTCCTTATCTTGTGCTTTGTTCTTGATTTAGGGCGGATGCCTTTGTACTTTAGGGTTGTTAATCTGCACTTCTTCAGCCATCAGGACAAGGTGATACTGGCGACTTCTTCTCTTTCCTCCCTTTTTTGCAATTAGCCCCATCTGGCAATTAAGCTGGCGTCTTTTCTCTTATTTGCTTACATACCACACAGATCTCATTCACACAAGGAACAGCACATTCACACAGAATAGCAAAACAATATTAAAAGCAGGCCTCTACTATAGAAAAATAAGGCTAAATAAAATAATCCTACTATTACTAATCTAGCATCCACAACATTCTAACAAAACAAATCCAAAGAACAATTTAGTATTACAGACTTATAGTAAAACAATTCCATCAACCGAACTTTAGTTCACAAAAGCACCAGCCCAGCCCTGGGGGACAGACCCCGTCCTGCCTCAGGGAACTGCAAACAGGCCCCAGGTCCCACTGCCAGGGGGTCTCAGACTGAGCCAGAAGGGACAAGGGCACCAGGCAGAGCCCAGCTGGGGAGGCTGCATTAGCTCACTGTGGATTGGGAGACCCCGGGATGATTTGGCAACTGACAAGCTTGCCCTGCCCACAGCCTGGATCCACAGGGGCTGCTGTCCCCCACCACCTGGGTACCTCCTAGGGGGTGATTACCCCACCCATACCCAGGTTGGGTTTGTGAGGGATGCCCCCACCACAGCCCTTCCTGGTGGGTGCTACCCACCCCCATCCAGGGTCTCTCCTTGGGGATCGCCCCAACCCTTGCCCATATTCTTATTATATTTGGGGACAAGGGCCACCCCAAAGAGGAAAATCTCCCACCCCGGGTCCCAAAAGCATTTCTCCCCATTCCCCTCCCCTCCCCATCTCTGCTGGTTGGTGCTGACCTTCAGAAATGGTCCCTGCTGCAGATCTGGAGAGGAGGTCCTGGAGGGACTCCATCCCACTGCTGCTCCTGCTGCCGACCAGAGCAGCTAGCCTAAATGATGCAATTCCAGCCCATGGCAGTGGAGAAGATTCTGGGATGGGACAGTCAGGTAACATCAGAGATGACAAGGGGACAGGAGACATCATGACCTGGGGCCCGGCGGGAGGGACCGGGAAGTCCCTGGGCCCTGTTGCATGTGACATTTATGAGGTATCTGATGCCGGAAACCAGCATTGATTAAAGCGCTCATTTCCCCAGACAGAAGGGGATCCAGCAACAATCCCCCTGCCGTGGCCTCCTGGGGCTGCTCAGGGCAGCTTTGTAGACCCTCAAGGCCAGCTCTGTTGGAGTGCTGTGACCGCTGGAGAAGGGCCCCACGCCCAGCCCCTCACTGCCCTAATGGCCTTGGTGACTGGTCTGTGCCCGGATTCCTTCCCCTGCAGGAGTAGCTCCCCCCTGCCAGCCTTGCCTCTCCTGTGAGCAGAGCCACCTTGAGGGGGCAGCTTTGCAGGGGCTCTGTTCCTAGCTAGCCGCCAGAGAACACAACAAAGCGCCTTTGCAGGTACACATGCACCAGTGGGGACATTACTTAACCTCCATGTAAGCAGCTCTCAGCAGCACTGCAGCCTGTCCGGCTCAGGTAGAGCCTCAATCACTGTACGACAGGGGTAGTCAATAGGCAGACTGTGGGCCAAATCCAGACCACCAGACACTTGAATGGACCCCAAAATCTTTATTTGCTTATTATCATTATTGTTGTTGTTTTATTATGTTCTCTGAAGTATGGACCTTGACCAAGAAATTTGGACCTTGGGGGAAAAAAATTGACTATCCCTGCTGTAGGACCTGGCCAAGATCAAGAAACTAGGGCTGGGAACCACCATCGCAGTCTACGTGGCATAGACAGAGGCTCAGCTAAATCCCCTTGCTTCCCCTGACTCCTGGCAGAACACCTGCATGGAGAACTCTCTGGGAGAGACCACTGCTGCCGGCCCACATCTGCCTTTGCCAGCTGACCCATCCAATTCCCCTGCAGGCGGAAGGGAGCAGGAGTCCTGACTAGTGCTCAAGGCATGTCATGATAAAGTGATCCACGTGTTTGCACTCAAGTCCTGATGCCAGTAGGGAAATGCAGAGCGGGGGGGGGGGGGGGGGGGAGGGGAACGGGGACAACGACTCCAAATGGCTCCAGTGTCTCAGCAGTGAAGCCAAACCCCTTCTATGGCAGGCTGCAGTAGAAGGGGAGGAACCAGGGCTCTCTCAGGAGACCATGGGGGGAAAACATCTCAGCCTCTTGCTAATAGGGGACCTTCCTGTTTTACATCAGAAATCCGGTCTATGGGGACTGAAACGTTGGATTTCAGATTCACTCCAATAAGCCACAAAAAGCAGAAGCATCATGGTTTCTGCATGCTGCCGGAAACACGACTTTTTCTTGTGACTGATCAGGAGAACACAGGAGTGGCCACTCTACATCAGACTGATGGTCCATCTAGCCCAGTATCTGGTCTTCTGACAATGGCCGGTGCCAAGTGCTTCAGAGGGATTGAACAGACCAGGCAATTTATCGAGTGATCCATCCCATTATCCAGTCCCTGTTTCTAGCAGTAAAAGGTTTAGGGACACCCAGAGCATGGGGTGTGATGGGTGGGGGGTGCTCTACTCAGCACTGGGATGGCATCTCCACTTGGCTGCTTTGGGAAATAGCTCGCAAGATCGATGCCTCTTCCTGCAGTTGCATCCTGTCCTTTTGCCTCTCTCTCTGTTTGCAGCCCCGTCTCACTCCAGTAGCCGCTGCAGCCCCTCTGTGACGTAGCCCTCCGGCCAGATCACTAAATGGTTCCCCTTCCAGGGTAGGCTTTCAAAGCCTCTTCTGTCCACGTGGCATCAGGCAGTCCTCATGGACCCTGACCCTGGCACTCCAACAGGGCCGGCTCCAGGCACCAGCGAAGGAAGCAGGTGCCTGGGGTGGTCAATAGAAAGGGGCGGCAGTCCGTCCCTTGTTGGGGCGGCACGTCTGGGTCTGCGGTGGCAATTCGGCGGTGGGTCCTTCAGTGTCTCGCTTCCTCTTCAGCAGCAGCTCAATCGCTCCGCTCAATTGGGCTTTTTTTTTTTTTTTTTTCTTTGCCGCTTGAGGCGGCAAAAAAGCTGGAGCCGGCCCTGCACTCCAACAGGGCCCAGGCAGTCTTCCTGTTCATGGCCCCCAAACAGTGCCACTCCGCAGTGGTTGGAGCTGGAACCCAGACCTGCCCTGTACTCCGGGTTCCACTCCAGGGCCCTCTAGTGAATAGTTAGGGTCTGCATCGCCATCACCTTACTGCTCTCACCCTGGCCAGACACCTTCCTACCAGGCTTCTTCTCCCTTACCCCAGGAGGACGACTGCAGGCTTCCTCCCTGCTGCTTGCCAGCCTCCTGGCTTTGCAGAAGCCCCACCTGTTCCCTCACAGGCGATCCTTCATCTAATTAGCTTCCTCCAGCTTCAATCTCCTCCCATTTGCAGCCTAACTGGCTGATTGGGCACACATGGCCTAAATCAGCTCTCTTGGGGCTATTGGGGGGGGGGAGTATGCACTATCACATGGGGTTGCATCCCTGCCCATCTTGGCTAAGAGCCATTGATGGACCTATTCTCCAGGAACTGATCTAATTCTTTTTTGAGCCCCGTTATACTTTTGGCCTTCCAAACGTCCCCTGGCAATGAGTTCTGCAGGTTGACTGTGCATTGTGTGAACAAGTACTTCCTTCTGTTTGTTTTAAAGCTGTCACCTATTAATTTCATAGGGTGATCCCTGATTCTTGTGTTATGTGAAGGGGTAAATAACACTTCCTTGTTCACCTTCTCCACACCAATCATGAGTCCATAGAGCTCTATCACATTCCCCCCATTAGTTGTCTCTTTTCCAAGCTGAACAGTCTCTATCTTTTTAATCTCTCCTCCTCTGGAAGCTGTTCCATCCCCTAATAATTTTTGATGCCCTTCTCTGTACTTTTTCTAATTCCAATCTCTCTTTTTTGAGATGGGGCAGCCAAAACTGCAGGCAGCATTCATGGTGTGGGCATCAAGATGAGGCTGGTTGCTCCTGCACTGCCTCTGGTGAGGTCCCAGCATCATGCAGGAAGCGGATGAGGCTGGGGTAGGGTGACTAGACAGCAAATGTGAAAAATCGGGACAGGGGATGGGGGGTAATAGGAGCCTATATAAGAAAAAGACCCCAAAATCAGGACTGTCCCTATAAAATCGGGACATCTGGTCACCCTAGGCTGGGGACAGGTGGAGGCATAAATTGATGGGGGCGGGTGGTGGAAGGAAGCTACTGTGACAGCGAAGCAAGGACATTCACATCTCCATTCTGCTCCATTTGCAATGTCACCTTCTCCAAATCCCCTTCTTGTCACCGAATGACGTGTCCTTGGCCGGGGAGGCCAGCCATGCCGTGGGATGTTCCTAACCAGCAAGGTGAAATGTGGTGGGGAGGGTGGATAATAGCCAGACAACATCGCAGAGTGGGTCTGGCAACCAGGAAATCGGCTGGGCCATGATCCAGGGCAGCTGCCCAAGAACAGGCACTCAGACCTGCCCTTCCAAGAAAGACAAAGTCAGTGACAGGCGGCCCCAGTATGCAGTGGTGAAGGAAAGGATATTCAGAGATAAAGATGGAAACAGCTGCTACCAACTGATAACACACTCGAGGGCCACTTCGCTCTCCCTACCCTCCCGCAGAGTGATGTTGATGGGGGCAGTCAGAAACTTAACCAGTCAGATTCACTTTGATGCCAAAAATGGGAAGTCCCTGGTGAAACATGCTTACAGCGAGAGACCCTGAGGTAGCCCCATACCACAGAGGTAACTGAAGAGCTGCTAGCACCAACTGAAATTGTATGATCAAATGAACACGTTTCAAAAATCCTATGAGCAAGCCAGCCCATGCTGGGGCAGGTAAGTCTACGAACATTTGACTAGCAAGTAACTCAGCCCATTGGAGATCATGTGCCAAACCTCAACATAGGAGGAAACGTAGGCAGCAATATATGTAAAAATATACTGTTCAGCCCCCTTTAACACAGATGTACACAACAGGAAGTAAAGCAGGTGACTGCATCATCCAGGAAGAGCAAGAAATTATAGGATCTTAGAGATTAGTACAATGGGAAGATCTGACTTGGGCACATGCACCTTTAATAAGAGCAGAAAAATTTCAACCCAAACTAGCATGAACAGGGAGCGAGCTAGCTGAAAAGTAGCTATGGTCAATGACTGAGGAGGGTCGGTAGACAGCAAATTACAGACACGCTTGTGATTTTTGCAGCCACTTGGATTCTGTGCAGCTCACGTGCAGCCACAACATTGTAGAGAAAGGAAGTTGGGGCCGAGTCCCTCTTGGTGACACTGGTGATACCATATCTGGAACAATCATATGCAGTTCTCAGGACCAAGATGATGTCAACAAACGAGAGGGAGTTCAGAGAAAATAAACACAAACCAGTAATGAGAAACTGACTTGGGAACATTGATCACTTGATGATTGCCTGTTCTGTTCATTTCCTCTGAAGCACCTGGCATTGGCCACTGTCAGAAGACAGGATACTGGGCTAGATGGACCTTTGGCCGTCCTTATATTCTACCATTCTCTCAAAACAAAATCAAGATACCCTCCATGGTGACTAAGGGAGGTAGGTCTCAGCAGGGGCCTAGGAGGCAGGAGACCTAGGAGGCAGGAGACCTGAGCTCTACCAGGGACTCCCCATGGGTACACATCAGTGAAGCCCATATGTTCAAGTGTCTACTTATTTTGGGGGACCACCTTGAGATACCTAGGGCCCGATTTTCAGGGTTCCAAAGCATCCACAATGGCCATTGACTTCACTTACTGTGAAATTCAATTAATTGACTATGAAAGTCGGCTCCAAACTGTCCTCCAGTTGGGCAACCAAAACCAGGGGCCACTCCTGAAAACACGGGCCTGGGCTTTTCTGTACCCAGAGTCTCTCCTATGAGAACAGGGATATTTTCCTCCCTGCAGGAGCGTGGTAAAAGCCTTTGAGGTCCTCTGATTACTGGCTTGTCTGAAGTGCACCTCCGATGTGATGTGCCTTTACTGCCACCCTGTGGTGGCTGTGTGCTACTGCACCACCTGCTGGGAATAATCCAATCACATTTTTGTGAATGTGATTGATGAAGTGGGCTTTAGCCCACGAAAGCTTCTGCTCAAATAAATTTGTTAGTCTCTAAAGTGCCACAAGTACTCCTGGTCTTCAAATTCCAAACTGGTTCCCCACAGCTGGTGGGGGCAGGTCTCAGCTGAAGAGGGAATCTCATGCTGTAGGGTACTGAGTCTCTCCTTAATACAAAGCAACAGAGAATCCTGTGGCACCTTTAAGACTAACAGGTTGATAGATTTCCATTCCATACGGCTAAATGCAGTGCCTTGCGTGGTGTCAAGTATCAGAGGGGTAGCCGTGTTAGTCTGGATCTGTAAAATCTGTTAGTCTTAAAGGTGCCACAGGACTCTCTGTTGCTTTTTACAGATCCAGACTAACACGGCTACCCCTCTGATACTTGACACCATGCAAGGCACTGCATTTAGCCGTATGGAATGGAAATCTATCAACCTCTTAAAGGTGCCACAGGACTCTCTGTTGCTTTTCACAGATCCAGACTAACACAGCTACCCCTCTGATACTCTCCTTAATACAGATGCCTGTACAACCCCTCCTGCTGACAAGGCCAAAAGCTCGTATTCACTTAACACAAAGGCCCACGTTTCCAGAAATAGCTGGTAATGCAGGGTGCTCAGCAGCTGTGGCATCTTTCTCTTTGCACTTGCACCCACTTGCATGTCCCTTGCATGTTTTGGTGGGGTGGAATATGGCAGCCACTATAATGACACCAGCACCAAGTTAAGAGCAGAAAACGAGGAGGAAGAGCATATCCCTGGAAAGCAAGAAGAGAACTTTCAGTGGGCAGAATGGAATTATTCCTCCTGGATTGTAGCCAGTTCCTGTCCTTCCCTGCTTTCGCCTACTTCCCAGGGATTATGTGAGGATCAATCAGTGATTGCAAAGGGCTTTGCAGATGAGAAGTGGGATGTAACTGCTACATGTTGTTATGAGGACCCCCCCCCCCCATTTTAATGCACACAAATGATCATCTTGGAACATTTCAGTCAAGAGACAGCACCTCTGACATCACCCAGGGACATTGGCTCAGCATGGACTCCAGGGGAAGAGCACCCCCAGCTGAATTATCGGCAGTACTTCCTCCAGCAGCCTAGCTTATTCTTGGAGGCCTCCCACCCAACAACCACTCAGGCTAGCTCTGAAATCTACCGGATCACAATTCCAATGACAGACAAGTGGAGAGGTTCAGCTTTATTAGACTCAAACACTGATGAACTAAAACTGACCGAGGCTTTCTAGGGTGGCAGGAATGGAAGTACAAGCAGGAGAGGGAGCTGGCAGATGCCTCGTGGGAGCAGCTGTGGCTTTGCAGCATCTCCTGGTTCAGGGGGCTGTTGCTCTTTTCCTGTGGCTGTACAGAAATCCAGTGGTCTTGCCTGTGGTGGCTATAGCCCAGGGGATTGCAGTAGGAAGAACCTCTCTGAGTTCTGAGTCAGAGTTCCCATCCCAGCGTAGTGCATCATCTCCTCTGCCATCAACTGCATCCCGACAAGGCAGGGGAGAGTCCCCTACACTGCCCAGGGCAAGAGAGACGCTCAGTTCTGTCCAAGTGTTTCAGGGCTGAGGTGGGGATCGGAGAGAGGAACTTCACAATCGTCCTAACGTAGCAGCATCTCTGAAACATGCCAGTCTGCCCTCGCTCCCAGGGAGTTAGGGCGCCCCGCCTGCAAATATCAGCTCCAGGGCAGCCTGAATGTCCCCTCCGGTGGCCTGGAGGGCTCGGAGGCTCAGGTCGTCGTCATGTATTCCCATGTCCCGCAGCTGCTGCAGCTGCGGCTGCCACTGGCTCTGTAAAGAGAGGAGAGACAGCTAAGGGGAATCACTCAGTACCCGAGAAACGACAGTTATTCCCGACCCTCCTCCACAGCCTCCAAAGCCGCAGCTTTTCCTTCCTGCATTTCTACACCTCTGTCATCTTGGGATGTAAGCACCTCCTGCTGGGAGCAACCCCACAGTCCTGCCCCATACCCTCCACCTCCAGTGCTTCTGCATCATTCCCTACAGCACCTCCTGCTGGGAGCTCCGGCCAGCCACTGAGCCACCTTTGGATACTGAGTGGCCTGCAACGCGGGACTTCAAGTGAAAGACTTTCCTGCCCTGCAATAGCTCCTGGAATCAGGGTGGAGAGGTGGGTCACAGAACCCTGAAATGACAAGACTGAGTTACTGACCTGCATGGAGGGCTGCCCAGATGCCTGCAGGGCATGCTGCAGGGCCTGGCTGAAGAGGTCGTTGGTGATGGGAGTTCCTGATTGGACACTGGAGGACATCGGAGAGGTGCCCGATGAGTGACCCTGGAAGACAGGAGACCATGCTAGTGGGATCCACACACAGCTGTAATGTTAACTGGCCCACACAGCGATCTTCAGGGCAATGCCTCCTCCACAAGGGTCTCCCCAAGCCCAAACATTCTCCCTCCCGGAGTCTGTACAGAGGAGACTCCTGCCATAATGGGCTAGCCCAGTGTCAGGTCCCAGGGCCGTTAGCTGGGACTGGCTCTCAGCAGTCAGTATCTCGCTGCAGTTTGTGATCTGAGAGAGGGGTTCCCTGATGCTGTGCTGTTACCCTACCTGGGTGCCAGGGGTAGGAGTGTGTGAGCTGCTCTCAGGCGTGCTAGCCAGGGCCAGCGCAGTTGCCAGTTCACTCTGTGTGATTGGCCGGGGTCCAGCAGCCCCAGTGTAGCCGAGTGATGCTGGGCGGGATCCAGAAGTGCTGCTGGAAGGCGTGGACCTTGTGCTCTGCCGGGACGGGAGAAAACCCATGAGTTAGCATCTATGTCACAAAGATACTCAAGGTGCGCTCAGGATTCCAAAGAAGTCACCATCACAGCCACCTTTAGAACTAACATTGCACAGCTCGGCCTGCCAACTCCCCTGCCTTTCAACGTTAACCTTCAGAGTCACCAGCTAAGAACCCCCAGTATTAACCACAGCTGTTATAGAGACACTGGAAGCCCTGAAAAGATGCAGCAATGGACGATCATACTGCAGCGGTGTCAGTAACTTCAAACAAACAATGTGACAGAGACCCAGAGTTCAGAGGTGGCTGGGGCCACCGCCAGTCTGGGCCATCTAGTGATCATGGCTCAGTGCTGGGAAACTGAAGGGAGACAAAGAGAAAACACAGGGTTGGGGGTCAGGGGAGTTGGCTTTGATCTGACACTTGCAGTTACAGGATGTATTATACGGAGGGAATGATTGACTAGCCATTATCAGTGGTTCTGTAAACGGACCATGGGTTGGGACATCGCCTCAGCTTAATGATCCCTGTCAAGCAGGATGTCCCTCCCCACCCATTGCTGAATAATCAAACAATCATCCCCACCAAGACCTTGTTCCTCTGCAAAGAAACCTGCAGTGCTGCCCTGAAGAAGAAGTACTTGCATCACCCACTCTTCACATCCAGGCAAGGTGCTGCACAGCTCCTATGGTATTTGGTGCTGGCATTCAGGGAAGCACCATTCCCTGAGCTGGACCTACTTATTTCTTACTACGCGAGCCTAACTAAGTACTGTTGTGGCTCCTCTCGCTGTAGTATCTGAGCATCTCACAATCATTAATATCTTGAGTGTCACAATAGTCCAGGGAGTTAAGACAGAATTTTTATCCCTAGATCATGGGTGGGCAAACTTTTTGGCCCGAGGGCCACATTGGGGTTGCAAAACTGTATGGAGGGCCGGGTAGGGAAGGCTGTGCCTCCCCAAACAGCCTGGCCCCCGCCCCCTATCCGACCCCTCCCACTTCCCACCCTGACTGCCCCCCTCAGAACCCCTGACCCATCCAACCCCCCTGCTCCTTGTCCCCTAACTGCCCCGACCCCATCCATACCCCCGCCCCCTGACAGGGCCCCCAGGACTCCCATGCTTATCTAACCCCCCTCCCCATCTGTCCCCTGACCGCCCCCCCCAGAACCTCCGCCCCATCCAACCGCCCCCTGCTCCCCATCCCCCGGGACCCCCTGCCCCTTATCCAACCCCACGGCCCCCTTACCATGCCGCTCAGAGCAGCATGTCTGGCAGCTGTGCCACCCGGCCGGAGCCAGGCACGCTGCTGTGCTGCCCTGCAGGAAAGCGCAGCCCCGCCACCCAGAGTGCTGCTCGCGTGGCTGCGGGGGAGGGGAGACAGCAGGGGAGGGGCCGGGGGCGAGCCTCCCCGGCTGGGAGCTCAAGGGCCAGGCAGGACAGTCCCGCGGGCCGTACTTTGCCCACCTCTGCCCTAGATAATACAGATGGGGAAACTGAGGCATTGGGAGAAGAAGCGACTTGCTCAAGGTCACACAGGAGGCTGCGGCAGAGCCAAGGGCTGAACCTGGGTCTCTCAAACCCTAATCCAGTGCTTTGACTGCAAGACCACCCTGCCCAGGGTGCAGCTCCAGATTCTCTGATTTTACTGTGCCTCTAAATGCAACCATCCCCCAAACCCAGACCCCTCACCTGCTCCACTAACATTACCTGATGAAAATCATCTTCGTCGTCAGAGAGACCTTCAAACAAAAAGCCACCTGCCCCAGAGAAGAGAACACATTCAAGTGGAGAAAAGCTCTCAAACCACAGACAACACAAAATCTCAGCTCCCACTTACCCTCCCTGCAGAGACTGTTAGATCTCCCATGCCTTCAGAGAGGTCAAACCAGCTGATAGACAACACTCAGCCTCCCAGGGAAAGACACTTCATGGACTGCGTTTTATAAGGGTTGCCCACTCACCATTAAAATGCAGTCACCTCTGGGGTGGAATGCAGTGACATTAATGTGCCTACAGCACTAGATGGGGAAGTGAAAAATAACTTCTCCTAGTGAAAGTACAGAGGAAATTTAGGGAGGCAGCATAGTTACCCAAATTAGAATACAGCCAGGACAATGGAGCTAACACCTCTTCTCACACAAACCAACTATGGGATCTTTAATATTCACAAGTGTTTTATGTCTCATTGGAAAAGGCACAGCCTTCAGCAGCACAGGGCCAGGACCGCTATGTGGGACACTGGTTTAGTTCTGATTCAGAGGAAAGAGTGCCACCTATGAATCACCAGCATCCTAGGTTTTCCTTGGAGGATTCCCACCCAAGTGGTGAAGAGGGTCAGATCCTAAGTGGGATGGAGAAGATCTACAGCAGCTGAAGGGTTCATAGTTGCAGGCCTAACACACCCAGCAACTTCTTTATTGCACTCTAATTGGATGATTCAGTGAGTTCTACTTAACGCTGCATATGTCAGAGGAGAAGGAAAATCCCTCTCTCTCTGCCCTAAAGATTACGTCCCAGAACAGATGCACGTTACCAACTCAATGAACCAGGCCTCCTGCTCCACCTGCCCCTGGAAGGCTCAGGGTCAGTTACTGCCTGGATTAGTCTGTAGATCCTGCAGTTCATCTACCCATGTGCACACACAGCTGGATGCTTCACACAGGCAAACTGACCAGGCATGTCCCTGTAGGAGCTGGAGGGCATGCTGCGTGAGGAGGTCTCCGGAGTTGGGAGGGGCGTGCTGCCCGCCACTGAGTGCAGAACCAGGATGATGGCGTTCACCAGAGCAGGGTGAGCTGGGATTAGCCTGGGCAGAGACAAAACAAGAAACCTGGAGGTGGCACCAGAGGAACGGAAGGGAGGCCGCCACAGCGCCCAGAGCAGCAATTTCAGGCTTCCCAGTGGGCTATGCTTCACCACCATCTCCGATCCCGGCTCTGGCAGCCAGATGATGTAACCCCTCCAGCCTACCTGGTCTAGTAATAATCCTGCCACCAGCCCAGGAGTCATGCTCCACATTTTTTTTTTATTATTTGTTTTGTTTGTTTAAGTGGATTTGGTGCTTGTGAAAGATGGCAGGTTTGACATCCCCAAAGGCTGGAGTCCTCTCTTCATCCACTGAACATGTACTGCATGGGCCACAGTAGTGCCAGCTCCTCTGGCTGATGTATCTCATGATACAGAAGGATGATCTCTAGGTGAAGGAAGCTCCCTCCCCTTGACCCACTGATTCCTACGCACTCTGCTGAGTTGGCCAACAAGAGGGGCCAGTTAGATCCCATTTTGGCAATGAGTTTCTGATTAGGATCGCCAACCCTCCCAGACTGGGCAGGAGTCTACTGGTATCAGCATCAATCTCCTAGTGACTATTGAAAGCAATCCGGGAGATTTTAATAGGCCGCTAAAAGTCCAATTGGCGGTGCAGCAGGGCTAAGGCAGGCTTCCTACTTGCCCTGGCTTCGTGTGGCTCCCGGAAGCAGGCAGCATGTCTGGCTCCTAGGTGCAGCGGCGGCCAGTGGGTCTCTGCGTGCTGCCCCCACCCCGAGCTCCAACTCCGCAGCTCCCACGGGCTGGGAACCACAGCCAATGGGAGCTGCGGGAGTGGTGCATGCAGGCAGGGGCAGCGCAGGGAGCCACCTGGCTGCCCCTGAGCCTAGGAGCAGAAGGGACATGCCAGTCGCGTCCGGGAGGCACCCGAGGTAAGCGCCATCCAGCCAGAACCAGCACCCCTCACCTACCCCAGCCCTCTCCCACACCCAAAGTCCCTTCCAGAGCCCACACCCCAACCCCCTACCAAGCCCATAGCTCCCTCCTGCACTCCAAACCCCTCGGCCCCAGCCCAGAGCCCCCTCCTGCACCCCAAACTCCTCATTCCCAGCCCCACCTCACAGCCTGTATCCCCCAGCCGGAACCCTCAGAGCCTGTACCCCTCCCGCACCCCAACCCGCTGCCCCAGAGAAAGTGAGTGAGGGTGGGGGAAAGCGAGCGATGGAGGGAGGGGGGATGGAGTGAGCAGGGGCAGGTCCTTGGAGAAAGGGCAAGGAAGGGGCATGGTCTCGAGGAAGGGGCGGGGGAAGGGTGTTTGGTTTTGTGCGATTAGAAAGTTGGCAACCCTATTTCGGATGCAGGCTGCCCACTGGGACCAAAAACGAGATTCCCCACCTCAGCTCGCACAGGGCTCTGAGCAACAATCAGATGGTAGCAATTTTCAGCCACAACCAACCAAGCCTGGATTTGAACTCAGGAAGCAGAGGTAAAAGATCCTGCACTGAAGTACAAATCTCTTGAGCCATCCCGCCCCCTAAAGTGCAGCATGGGCAGCTCACTGACAAACACCAGAGAGAGGGGTTGGAAGCAGGAAGAAGGGAAGGGAAAGCCTTCGACCCTGCCTATGCCAATGGAATGGCATGTCCACACCGGAAGTTGAGAACTGGAGTAACCCTCTCCTCCCACTTAAAGAAAAATAGACTGTGCAATTGTACAAACAGGCATTGCGTAGCTACGTGATGGCTTGGACACAGGATGGCCATTCAAAACTTACGTGTCCAGCATGTTTGGGTCAGCAAAGACCGAGAAAAGATCTTTGTCCTGCAAGACACCTGTAAGAGACCAGGAAATGTATTGAATCAGGGACAGGAAACAAAAGGGGCATCTGTCAAATGTGACCCAAAACACAAGCAAAAGTCACTCAGTTCCTGGAACAGCTTTACTCCTGGGGCAGTGGAGCAATGTGTACTCCAGATGGTATCTCTCCACTATTATTCTCTTGTAAGGCTTCCACCTCTTCCCTACAAGGCTCTGCATCATGACCATCAGCTCCCAAGCACAAGGACCATGTTTTGAGTCAACAATGGTTGCTGCTGAGCATCATACAATACTTCCGCTCTTCAGAGCTATCTGCTCTTGTTGGCTCAGGGCCGTAAGAAGCAATAACCCAAAATCCTACTGGAATCTGCACATGGCCATGCAGAGATGCTGCTAGCTCACTAGGCCAGGCAAGCCTGGATTAGATTTAATTAATCCTTTGTGGCACTTGGAAGGGGCAGGTGCAAAGTAGAGGCATTCATTATGCACCTCCCTCCCTCCAGCTTCCTTATGGGCCAGTCCAACAACAGATAGCACAATAGTAAAATCTGACTCCTGGACAGATTCAGACCTCTCTGTCTCAAAGGTGGAGAGTCTCTGCAGACACTGCCTTTTCCTGCTCTTCCTGGAGCCTGACGCTCCCTCCCCCAACGTGAGGAATTAATAGGTTCCATGGACCATGTCTATTTACTATGTCCTTTACACTGTCTGGCCACATCTGAACTCACCCAGAGCAACAGGGTCGCTGCTGAGACCAGGGGTAGCTACAATGATCTGATCCAGTGATTCCTTGTTCCCCAGCATCTTGAAGACCTACCAAAGAAATCAAAACAGATCAGCAATGCCACATGAGGCCAGTCTAAAACTGGGGTAGCCCAATTCAACTGCTGTTGGGGCTCTCCATCCCTCTCCTTTGTTCAGTCACACATGGTGGATGACACACACTTAGGGGTGAAGAATAAGCCACACTCACTGCGTCTCTGTATGCAGGACTGCTATGCAGGGCGGTGTGCAGGACCCGGAACTCTCGCACTGCAGCCACTTTATCCACAGGCTCTGGGGGAGACATTCAGAAAGGGATGGGAAGAAGAATCAAGAGCTTTTATTGGTCAGTTGCATTCTGCCTGCCCTTTATGTCATCCATTTCCTCATAGCCAAGAAAGCCAAACCCAGTCTGACAGAACAGTGTATGTGCGGGGGAAGAATCTAAAGACCTTTGCTCTAGCACTCCCAACTCTGCAATCCCAGTGCCACTGCTTTAATTTACCTGCTCTGATGCTGACCACAGAACACTTCAAAGGCAGAATAAAGATGGATCAAAATGAGTGGGGATCTGATTTTGGTCCTCAACAGAACCAGTCTAATTGACTGGAATTCAGCTAGGAGGTTCTTTCTCCATGTATCATGGGGCTCTTTCCACAGTTCCCATGTCAGCGTGATACAGACAGAGAGCTCCCCTTCCTTTGAGATTGGCGGTTTCAGAGAAAACACCAGATCAATCCCAAGGAATTCACCTCCTTCCAGTATACCTCTGTCCCTGAAAATGACAGGCAAGCAGGCGTATGTGTCCCCATCTCAACCACAAGAGTTAAGCACCACACATACACACGTTTAAGAGTTCCAGAGGGTCATCCCAGGCATCCTCTCTCTCACCTGGTTTCTGATCCGGCTCGGGCCACGACTTCCGCAGGACATGAACAGTTGAGCCTGACTGGATGCCATAAAAATCAAGTGTTTGGTCATCCTTCAGCTTGCGGCCACAGTAGATCAGATCTGAAAGAGAGAAAGCACAGCTCTATAACACAGGGTGTTCCTGTAGGAAGCCCTATTGCTTGGCCTTTATGGGATAAGTACATTTCCAGGCATGCTATCAGCCTGCCACATGATGTACCAATTGAAGTGGCAACTCCTAAATATTCAGCCACATAAACACTTGCACATTTAAATTCAAGGGGACCTTGAAGCTTAGGACACAAGCCTGGCTGTGCATCCTCTCACAGAACTACACGGTTTAAAAGAATTACCCCAACCCCACAGAGTTCTACTGCTGTCAGACACAAAGTATATATCATAGCAGAGATAGGTGTCTACTAGCCTGCCTTGTTAGAAGGATTTGTTAAAAGCAAACCTGGAAAATAGGGATGGCTAATGTCTCCATAATAACTAACATTATACACAGCAACACTGGAAGCAAAGAAACTATACCCAACTGAAACTGCTGTATGTAATTACTCAGTTGAAATTTGGCATGATCCCAGGCCTGACTAGGCCCAACCTTGCAGTAAAAGCAGCAACTCACCAATGAGTTCTGGGTCTGGGACTGACTCCTGCAGCTTTCCAGTGATAAGCTGCTTCAAGTAGGAGATGCTGCACCCACCCAAAGGACACTCTCCCAGCTCGGTCTCTGGTAGCCGCAGGATGGATTTGGGGGCCAACGGCTGATCTGCCAGCTTCACCGCAATATGCCACTCTGACAAAGACATTGTAACTGTGTCACCGAGAGGAACTGAGCCTCAGAAACCCAGTTCTGAACTCCAGGAGAGGCTGTGAATGGAACGAAACAAACCAACATGAGACGGAATGGATCTACACTAGGCTATACCCTGTCCCCAGCTCTGGGTGGGGATATCCCTGCCCTAGTCCCCAACACTGAGGGGGCGGGGGGGACTATGTCCTTGTCCCAAACCCTGATAGAGCAGGGAGGGGCTCCCCTACCAGGCCTTACCACAGAGCCCAGCTCGGCGAGTGGACAGGTTCTAGGCAGTACCGGGTTTACATTGGCACCAGTGGTGCCATGGGGCCGGGCCCACAATCAGAAGGGGCCCTGGCCGGCCCGATCCCCCGGCTGGCTGAGCTGGCCAGGAAAGCTGACCCCACCCCGCCTCTTCCCCAAAGCCCCCACCCCTGTTCCGCCTCTTTCCCATGGCCCCCGCCCCCGACCTATTCCCACCCCTGCTCTGCCCCAGCCCTGCTCCCACTCCACCCCTTCCCCCACAAGCCCCCTCCCCTGAGCTACACGTCCCGGGGGACTTGTGTAGGGGTCGGGCCCACCCTACAATCACCGGGCGGCAGGAAGTGGAGTGACCCGGCCCCAACCTGCTCCACTCTGCCGGTGAGTGCTGGGGGTCCAGCCTGGGAAGGAGATGGAGCAGTGGGGAATGGGCATGGGATGGGGAAGAGAAGCGGGGGCTGGGGGAAACAGGCAGTGGGGGAAGGAAGGGGATGGGATGGGATGAGAAGGAGGGGATGGGGGAAGCGGGGGCAGGGGAAAGAGGCAGTGGGGATGGGGGAAGAGAAGGGGATGGGGGAAGTGGGGGCAGGGAGGAAGAAAGGGGGTGGGATGGGGAGGAGAAGGAGGGGATGGGGGAAGGGGCATGGGATGAGGAAGAGAAGGGGGCAGGAGAAGCAGGGGTGGGGGTAAGTGTGGACTGGGGGAAAGAGGCAGTGGGGATGAAGGGGGTGGGGTAGGGAGGGGATGGAGTGGTGGGGAAGGGGCATGGGATGGGGAGAAGAGAAGGGGATGGGGGAAGCGGGGACAGGGGGAAAGGGGCAGTGGGGAGATGGAGCGGTGGGGAAGGGGTATGGGATGGGGAAGAGAAGGGGGCAGGGGGAGATGGGGCAGTGGGGAAGGCGCATGGGATGGGGGAGAGAAGGGGATGGGGGGGAAGCGGTGGCTGGGGGAAACAGGCAATGGGGATGAAGGGGGTGGGATGGGAAGGGGCATGGGATGGGGAAGAGAAGGGGATGGGGGAAGCGAGGGCAAGGGGGAAAGAAGGAGGTGGGAGGGGGAAGAGATGGAACGGTGGGGGAGGGGCATGGGATGGGGAAGAGAAGGGGATGAGGGAAGCAGGGACAGGGGGGAAGCTGGAGCCCAGCATGCGGCATCCCCTTGGCAGAAGCTGGGGCTCCCCTGTTAAGCCGGCCCATCAAACCCTCACCCTGACAAGCCCCACCTCCCCTGCATCTGTACCACCCCGTTGAGCCCCCAAGACACCCTCCCCACTGAGCCCCAACCACCTGCACCCCCACCCAAATGAACCCCACCTCCCCTGCACCTAGACCCCCCCTGCTGAGCCCCAAACACCTTCATCTGGATCCCCTGAAGAGTCCCATTTCCCCTGCACCTGGAACTCCCCAATGAGCTTCTGTGCATCCAGATCTCCCACTGAGCCACCCGCACCCAGATTGCCCCACAGAGAACTCTCTTATCCCCACCTGGATCTCCCCACACTATGTCC
Source organism: Emys orbicularis (assembly GCF_028017835.1). Lineage (NCBI taxonomy): Eukaryota > Metazoa > Chordata > Testudines > Emydidae > Emys > Emys orbicularis. The sequence continues at coordinate 50,232,438 of NC_088692.1, forward strand.
CCCTGCACTTGGATCCTGCTGCCGGGCTGAGCCTGCTCACCCACACCTGATGAGCCTGGCACAGGGAGGCAGGGCCCCAGGGTATTTCTGGGGCAGGCCTGGCCCTTGCACTGTCAGGATTGGGTGCAGGCTCGCTGCCGAGTCCTTGTCACGGGGTGGGGTTGGGGGAGGCTGCAGGGTAATCTCCCACCTCCATGCAACCAGTGGCCAGTGCTCCCCACTGCCATGTTGCAGCCTCCACATTTATTTATTGACAAATAAAAACTTGCAGAATTTTAAAATATTGTTCACAGAATTTTTAATTTTTTGGTGCAGAATCCCCTCAGGACTATGGGGTACTATGCAGCTGTGATGGTGGGAATGTGAGGAGGGTGGTGGGACATGGGGAGGTCCATGGGCGGGGGGCGCTGGGCAAGAGGTGTGGTGTTCAGGGTGTTGTGCAGTTGTGGTGGAAGGCCCGTGGGGGAGGTCTCGGGGAGGGGTGGGGGCTGGACATAGAGGTCTATGGTGGTGGTCTCTGGGTGAGGGGGCGCTGGGCATAAGGGTGGGGCACTGGGCAGAGGGGTGCTGTGGTGCGGGCCCGGCCTCAAGGGGAACAGGCATGCTGGTAGCACAGGGCTGGGCAGTCCAGTTTGTGTCTGGCAGCTGCAGGTTTGTAAACAGTGCCCTCCTGCTGGGCGCTGTGCCTCATTGCCCCCAGCCCGCCCTTCACTCTGGAGACTGACCATCCTGCCCCCCTGCACCTTGCCCCATGGGGGCCCACAAATAGGTTTGGCACCGGGCCCACAAAAAGTTAATCCGGCCCTGGTTCTAGGCCCCCAGCCCGGGTTAGGGGTGGGGTCTATGTTAAGCCTTGCCCTGGTGTCCAGATCCGAGTGCCGGGGTCGCTATCAGACCCCAAACCCAGCCCACAATCCTAGCGGGAGACGGAGCCACACCAGGCCGAACCCTAGTGCCCAGCCCAGTGGAGAGGGGGCCCTAGGGTAGGCCACAGCCCCTGTGGGGATGGATCGATACTGATCCAACCCTGCCCCGAGGCGGGAGTCGAGGCCAGGCCAGCCCCCGCAGGGGCCGCGGCGAACAGCTCTAAAACCCCCATCTGATGTTGTTTACACTCACCTGAGCACCATCACCGGAAACAGGAAGTGCCGGCGGCTTCACATGCCGCATGCTGGGAATTGTGGTTTACGAGGCGAGACCAGACCGGGCTTAGCTCCCCGAGCGCCTACAGCTCCCAGCATGCTGTTCGGCCTCCCTGCCGCAAGGCCTGCTGGGAACAAGACTGGTTTGGTCAGCGACGTTCTGATAGGTAGATGGGAAGGTGGTAAGGGGCGGATTATCATCGCGGCAACCAATGGGCGAGCGGGGCCGGAGGCGGGTTTCCATTTCCGGTGGGGATAAAGCGGCGCGCGTGGTGCCTGCGGAAGGAGACAGAGGCTGTAGCAGTTTCCGGACGTGACTGAGCTGCTTTAGGTACCGGATGGTGGGGGAGGGGAGGGTCTCTGTGCCCCGAGGACAGGGCGGGGCTGGCGGGAAGAGGTGTGATGGCCGCTCTGGGCTGGGGTCTAGCTCGCTCTGGTCTCCAGTCGGAGCCGCTGAGTCCGCGGGCGGGGCGGGGCGGGCCGGGCCTAGCCTATGGGGCGGGAGCTTCCTAGGCTGAGCACTGCCGCACCCACATCCCGATCCAGACAACAACAGCGTCCCCCTGCCGTAGGGCGCTTGGCGAAGGTAGCCAATAGCATTTCCTTGAAAGCTTCCATGCACCTAACAGGCTCTGTGCTCCTCCCCCTCTCTCTCTCAGATTAACTCAAAATGGCCGATGAAGAAATTGCCGCCCTCGTTGTTGACAATGGCTCCGGGATGTGCAAAGCTGGCTTTGCTGGGGATGATGCTCCTCGAGCCGTGTTCCCCTCCATCGTGGGACGCCCCAGACACCAGGGTGTCATGGTGGGCATGGGGCAGAAAGACAGCTATGTGGGTGATGAGGCCCAGAGCAAGAGAGGTATCCTCACCCTGAAGTATCCCATTGAGCATGGCATCGTCACCAACTGGGATGACATGGAGAAGATCTGGCATCATACCTTCTACAATGAGCTGCGGGTTGCCCCCGAGGAGCACCCTGTCCTGCTCACTGAAGCCCCCCTGAATCCCAAGGCTAACCGAGAGAAGATGACGCAGATCATGTTTGAGACCTTCAACACTCCAGCTATGTATGTGGCCATCCAGGCTGTGCTGTCCCTGTATGCCTCTGGGCGTACCACCGGTATTGTCATGGACTCTGGGGATGGGGTCACCCACACAGTGCCAATCTACGAGGGCTACGCCCTGCCCCATGCCATCCTGCGTCTGGACTTGGCTGGCCGTGACCTGACTGACTACCTCATGAAGATCCTGACCGAGAGAGGCTACAGCTTCACCACCACGGCCGAAAGGGAAATTGTGCGCGACATCAAGGAGAAGCTCTGCTACGTCGCCCTGGACTTTGAGCAGGAGATGGCCACGGCCGCTTCATCTTCCTCCCTGGAGAAGAGCTATGAGCTGCCTGATGGCCAGGTGATCACTATCGGGAATGAAAGGTTCCGGTGCCCAGAGGCCATCTTACAGCCCTCCTTCCTGGGGATGGAGTCCTGTGGCATTCACGAGACCACTTTCAACTCCATCATGAAGTGTGACGTTGATATCCGAAAGGACCTCTATGCTAACACAGTGCTGTCTGGGGGAAGCACCATGTATCCTGGCATCGCTGACCGAATGCAGAAGGAGATCACGGCCCTGGCACCCAGCACGATGAAAATCAAGATCATTGCCCCACCGGAGCGTAAATATTCTGTCTGGATTGGTGGCTCCATCCTGGCTTCTCTCTCCACCTTCCAGCAAATGTGGATCAGCAAGCAGGAATATGATGAGTCTGGCCCATCCATTGTCCATCGTAAATGCTTCTAAAGAGGGTCCCAGCAGGTGTGCTCAGCCTCTGCTGATGGGGTTACACACAGTATAATTGTCAGGGCAAATGTATTTACCAAATTGAGTAGTTACTTGTAAACTTTGCCCTTGAAAAGCTTTTCATGTTGGACCAATATTGTTTGATTTATTCACCTCCCCTTATGTTTAACTTGACTATTCCTTTGATGTACTGTGCAGTAACTATATCCTGTGCATCATAAGCTCTGTTACAGGTTGCACATGTGACCAAGGTTACAGTTAACTGTATTAGTCGAGAGAGAGAGAGCTACCTGTTAGGCTTTAGTTTTCCTGTGGCTGACTAGTGACTCTTAACTTTTCCCCCCCTTTAGCTATAAATTCCCTGGGGCTGGAGACTAGACTAAGGGTGGTTGACTTTACAATGTAACTTTGATGTAATGGCATCTCAGAAGTAGATTTGTAACTAACCCTAAAGGTGATAATTGTATTGTCACTGACAGCTCCTTGTGTAAGACAAACTAATAAACTTCTGTGGCTTAAAATTTAAAATGTGTTGTACAATTACTTCAGGGTAACTGGATTGATCAGCATGGAAAAGCTGATTATTCTTTAAGTGTACTAATAGAAATGCCTGTTCCTTAGTAGTTTGCATAATTAAATTGCAAGGCTATACTGCAGCCTACCAGATTAATCTCGTCACCCCTAGCATGGTGATGAGTGCCCAGAAAATGCCATGGGGACTTCTAAAATCTGCCTAACATGTCTTGCTTCTATTTTGGTGTACAGAGATTAGCTTGGTGTTCACTAGGTAAGAAATTTTGACCTGCATTTACAGCGGGGTCATGAAGCGCCCTCTACTTTGTTAGAAAAGCATGGTTACCTGTAGCTGTTGCTGGGTACCACTAACTTTGTTCAGCGAGGAAAAATGGTGTGTAAAACATCTGTTAAAGATGGGCAAGAGAAATGGACCGGAGGGTGGGGAGGGATACACTGTATGATGTATGAAGGCCTGAATGTTAAGTGGATTTTCTGCTGTAGAAGAGGACAGAATTTCTGCCCCTGAGAATTGACTGGAGAAATAGTGGAAATTCACCTAATGTTTGAAGTTGGGGTGGGGTTTTAGGCTGCTTAAACTGCTCTTTTAATACTGTAAGAATTTTTTTTAGTTTTTTGGAAATTTACTTTTTGGCTTAAAGGTCCATCATCCTGCTGCTTCAACTAAGATACAAGAACCCACAATAACATCCACTCAGGTATCCAACATGTCCTGCCTGGAAGACAGGACATATCATTCCTGATGTTTAAAAATATCTTCTGGACTGCCTTTGGACCATGAGTACTCAAAGCATAGGCTTAACGCTAGTAAAAACTGTCATACACTTCTAAGATCAGTCAGACCAAACCAAACACTATAACTATCTTAAACAGAACTGCCCTGTCCTGCCTTCAGTACTGTCTCCAAAAGAATAAACACACTCCACCCTAGTCTTGTAGGAGGAACAGTTTTTTGTATTCAGCTGGACAGACTTTTTGCAGAAGTGGCCCTTAATTCAGATTTTTGGCAGGCTTCTGTTTCAGTTCACTTTGAAAACACAAGTGTGAAGCTAAACTGTCTTCAGGATGAACTCAAGATGAAGTGATGGTATCCTTTTAAATAGGATACCTTCTTGATCTGGTCCTAATGGTTGGTGGTAAAACTTACCTACCTCTCTTCCTTTCCAAACAAAATCACTCCAAAGGGTAAAACTACCAGGTGTTATGATCTCATAAAATAGTCATTTTATATGCTGTTGTATATCCTTGATTTTTGCTTTTTCTGTATGTGCCCTGGTTTGAATCGCATTCCTTGAGGCTTCCGGCAGCTATTTACCTTATCCACATATTTCATTGCCTACATGCATTCCCATCCAGAATGTCTAGCTAGCATAAGCAAAGGCCAAGTAGCCTGGGAAGAGAGTCACACACAGTACTGAGAGTGCTGGACTGGTGGTTCCTGGTTTATCAAACTTTAGTATAAAGTCCAAGATGTACAATACTTAAAAATATTTCTATGTCCCTATCACGTTCAGATACCACTATGGCAAAGTTACTTTGCTGTGGCAACAATGGGCTTGCCTGTGATCTAGGGCAGATTATATATTTACCCACCATTGTGTACAGTATAAAAGACATGGGTGAGTATTGTGCTGATCTCTATCCAGCCAAAATCCAGATTGCAGCCCATGTACTCTGTGCACACAGCTGGTATCCTGTATAATGAGGAACCCTGGGGGTTTATGACAAAATAGGTTGGAAATAATATGAAGTGAGAAGTGTGGGGCTTTGACATTGTGAGTGTGCAGGACAATGGTGCCCAGCTCCTACACAGGCAATAAAGGCACAAAATATAGGAGGTGCAGGCTCTGAGGCAACACTGTTAATGCTATCTGAATTCACAGACATCTGGCAGTGTGCCTACTTTCTCTCACCTGTCCTTACTCCCATAGCTACTGCCAGGGTGTGGCTTGTGTGCCTGTTACTTCCCCTCCTAATATGACTACCCCCATACCTCCCTCCTGATTCCCCATAACCTGGTCTTTAGCCAGTCCTGCCCCACTGCCAAACTCCTGCTCCACACTAACATGCCTTGCATTCTGCTACCAGGTGTGAGGACTGCAGCCTCTCTAGTTTTTTCTATTCTCATGAAAGAGGAAATACTTCTTTCAGTCTCTCAAGGTGAACAGCTCTCTTTTTGGGGGGGAGGAGAGGAGGGGTTTGCTCCTTTTGCTGATGGATCCTACTCTGTTTCCAAGTGTAGCACAGGAATAGTTTCTAGGCACTTGCTATGGGGAGAACACTCTTAAATGCCATATACTTGACAGGCAACCAAGAGGCTGCTTACAATTGTTCCAAGAAAATGATTGGAGCATTAAACTATAAATCAAGTGGTGAGGTGGGGACTTGGAACCTGAGCCTAATGCAGTCCATGTGGGTTTCTCTCTTGACTACAGCAGGCTTTGGATCAGGCCCTGAATGCAGCATCTTCTGAGGAATTACAGAGACTTGCTTTGCTGCAGGTTTATAAAAGATGGTAGCCAGTAAGTCATCTTCCTACCCTTCTGCTAATAAAATGTTCAAATGGAGACCGCATGAGGCCAACTTGCTTGCCAAGCTGTACAAAGTCATAGCTTACCTGCCAACCCAGGCCCTGATCCCAGAATTGAATCCACTAGCTTGGAGCCTTGCACCCTACATCCACGAGTCAAGGGGCCTTTGTGGGGGTGTTTTGGGATCCCTTGCAGGATCGGGTCCAAATGTCAGACTACAAACACAACAGCTTGTGGTGCTGCAGTCCAGAAGGATACCTTTAGGAACCATCCATACAGTCGCTTCGGGAGCTTGATCAGCCTTGAAGCATAGAAGGGCCCACGCTGTGTTTCAACCATCTTTTCAAATCATGTTGCCATCTAGGGAAGGTGGGTTAATCTCACCTACATTATAAGATTGAACAATGTTTTACCTCTGGTGGCTGATGGCCATATGGTAACTAAGCCCCCAAGGAGGTGAGAATGATAGTATAGATAAGCCCTTATTAACACTGCATAAGCATAAATCTGCCCCTAGCCTCCCATCACTAGTGGGAAACCAGGGATCTGGCTACAGTGTGAAACTGACCATGTTAATAACATCCCTTGGGCCAGCTGGCAGCAAAGACCCAGGTCCACAAAGGTATTTAGGCTCCTAACTCCCACTGAAATCAATGGAAGTTAGAAGTGTAAATACCACTGAGGATGTGGACCAAACTTATAAGCAGGGTACTTTTTGTTTTAAAAACAGCCGTGGGTGTCATGAAGAGGTACAGACCCACTGAGAGTGAGAAATGGGGAGGGCAGAGCCCTTTGTCTTCCTTATAATGCTGGTGCTAGATGAGGGTGTTTGGGGGAGGAAACTCCTGTGGGCCTGAATTTAAGAGGCACTCACCTCTCATGGAGTAGGGATTGTGGATGGCTACCTGCAGAGGGTGGGTGCTGGGGGGGAGGTTCCTGTCATAGGCTGGAGCTGACGCAAGCTCCAGCTGTAGTGTGAGGATGGTACCTGCCATGGAGCAAGGGAGGGGACTAGTGAAGGTACCTGCCATGGGACAGGTGTAAGCGGGGGAATGGTCCCGCTATTGTGGGGAACTTTCCTGGCTTCTGCACTACCCCGGTGAAGTGGGCTAGCAAAAGGATCTGAGTCCTCGCTCCCACTTCCTTTACCCAGAGGCCTCCCTGCCCTTGAGGACTCCCCTTCTACTCTCCTGTCTGGCAGAGTCCTCGTAAACCCCGACAAGGCTGGGCCCAGGATTCCTGGGGGTCTCGACCCCCAACCCTGCTGTGGTCACCCAGGACAGGGGCTAGGGTGTCCCCACTCCGGGGTACTCTCTTTGCACTGGGCACCTCCCTGACCCACTGATCATTTCATACAATTTAAAGCAAATACAAGTTGTTTAATTAACAATTAATTTAAAAAAAGAATAAGGAAAAATGGGAAAAGTTAAAGGAGAAAACGTCACCCCGCTCTGTGGCAGGGAACATCACAAACAGTGTCTCTGGAATGTCAGGGCAGTTCACAGTCTGTTCCTTGTAGGTCCCAGGCTCCTTCTCAGGCCCTGGCTGTGCTGCAGAGATGCTGCGGGTTGGACACTTGCTCCGGCGGTGGCCACACGCTCTCAGGCTCTAGGTGGCAGGTCCCTTCTTCCCAGTGTTGCCCCCGCCCTGACAGGGTTACAATCCCCCTCCAAGTCTGGCCTGCAAGGCCTCTTGGCTGAGGCGTCTCCCTGCGCTGGGCCACTGCCCAGGGTCCCCCTCCTCGCCCCAGCTGCTCACCGCACCCAGCTCCGGACTGCTCCAGCCCCAGCTCCACACTGCCTCAGCACGGCTGCTGCTGCTGCTGCTCTGCCTTCAGCTCCCTGGGCTGCTTCTCTGGCCTCTCTGGCTCTGGTTGCTACAGCTCTGCTCCCAGGGCAGGTCTGCTCTTTTTGGGCTGTGCTCTGGCTTTGGGGCTGCAGCTCTGCTTCCAGCAACTTAGCTTGGGCCCCTGCTCTCTCCTTAGCTCGGCCCCACTCTGTCTGACTCAGGCCATTCCAGTTCACACGGAGGACGAGACCCCCCTGGCCTCCTGACTCCCTGATTAGCCTGCCCGCCCTGTCAATCAGGCTGATCTGGAGCATTGGCCTCTCCCCATTGTTCCTGGGGACTGTCAGTCTTAGGCTCCTGATTTGCCACCGACCCTTCCCCTTTTAGTGCTGGGAGCTAGCCAACCAAAACACCCCCACTGAGTGTTAGTAAGGGGGCATCAGTCCCCTTACACAGGGATGCAGTGGAGGACAGGATCAAGCAGAGGAGGAGGAGGCCAGGTTAGAATGGCTGCAGTGCTCTGCTTCCAGCATTGTGAATGAGAACGGAACGGAATCTTTCCCAACCTCATTTGTTTCCTCATGTTTTGCTGACATCCAGCACAGGCCAGGAAGCAGGGCTGCTTTGCCTCTGTGCCAATGGCTTTGCTTCATTCGGCTTCTAGACCAATGGTGCACACAGCCCCTGCCAGCCTGGGAAGAGAGAGACTGGGGTTGGGTTCTGACTCATCTCCCGCAAGGCATCACAATGTAATGAATCTGCTGAGTGGTCATAGTCCGAGGGTGGCAGGTACTGAGGAGTGGGTCAGGCAGGCAGGGCATCTTGGGGACCAGGAAGGACGGTGACCTTTGGAGATAGCTGGGTCATGACATCAGGGATAGTGTCCATCAGCCTGTGATCTGTCCTATGACAGCAGGGCTGCGTGGCACAGCAGGGGAAACATTAGAGGCATCCAGGACCCAAAACACCTCTGCTGGCCAGATGCCATTTTGGGCCTGTGATCATGGAGGTACTGGCACCCATGGAATGGGGGATGGACGGGGTGTCCCATGGAGAAGGACATGTGGGTGTTTCCAAGGAGGAAGTCACATGGGGACAGGTAGTATCTGGCAGGAGGGTCATGCTCAGCTGGGTGGTGAGTCTCTAGAAGTCTCTGTGATGTCTAGAAGTCTCCAGTATGGGAAGTAAGACCCCAGCAGGGAGCATCAGAGGGGCGCATGGGGTTCCTCAGCAAGGGAATGAGGGAAAGGGGAATGTTGTGTCAAATTAGAATCACAGAAATATCAGGCTGGAAGGGAGCTCAAGAAATCATCAAGTCTGTCCCCCGGTGCTGAGGCAGGACCAAGTAAACCTAGACCAGCCCGGACAGGTGTTTGTCCAACCCGTTTTTAAAAACCTCCAGCAATGTGAATTCCACAACCTCCCTTGGAAGTCTGTTCTAGAGCTTAAATACTCTTATAGTCAGAAAGTTTTTCCTAATATCTAACCTAAATCCCCTTTGCTGCAGATTAAGCTCATTACTTCTTGTCCTATCTTCAGTGGACACAGAGAACAATTGATCCCAGTCCTCTTTGTAACAGCCCTTAACATATTTGAAGACTATTATCAGGTCCTCCCTCCGTCTTCTATTCTCAAGACTAAACATGTCCAGTCTTTCAACATTTCCTCAAATGTCAGGTTTTCTAAACCTTTTATCATTTTTGTTGCTCTCCTCAAGACTCTCTCCAATTTGTCCACATCTTTCCTAGAGTGCAGTGCCCAGAATTGGACACAATACTCCAGCTGAGGCCTCACCAGTGTGGGACAATTGCCTCCTGTCTCTTACGTATGACACTCCTGTTCATAGACCCCAGAATGACATTAGCCTTTTTCACAGCTGCATTATATTGTTGACTCATATTCATTTTTGATCCACTATAATCTCCAGATCCTTTTCAGCAGTACTACCACCTAGCCTTGCTGCCTCCCCCCCCCCCCCCCCGTAACTTAATCTAGACCACATTTCCCTAGTTTGCTTATGAGAACGTCATGTGGGACTGTGTCCAAAGCCTTATTAAAAATCCAGATATAGTATAGTGTTATATTTGGATTAGATTGCAAGCTCTCTGAGGCTAGGGACCATCTGTTTCTTCTGTCTATATTGCACCTAGCACGTAGGATCCCAGTCCAAGCTAATATTGCAATACAATATTTCTGTCCACCGTGTGCTTTTGTAGTCATCTTTCAGTGATCTCTTTAGAATAGAAAAGACCCACAAATAAGTTAAGTCTCTAAAAACACTGGTGTTAAAATGTCACTTCCTTAAATGCATATTTGCTTGTGTAACAAGTTTGCCACCCCCTGGTTTAGAAGTAATGAGTATTATTTATTGTAATTAGAACAGGTAACAGTTGAGTCCCATACTACAAAGGAAGAATTTAATCCCCTCCCCCATCTCTTTTAAGATGTGTTAATGAGAAACTGCTGGTAAGTCTGGTTTCAGATGTCAACTCTGCAAAACCTCCTCAAAAACTTATAAATGTATCTAACTTTTTTTAAACAAATGTGATGGGTATTTCCAATATTAATTAAGGTCATGCAAGAGTAAGGTGCTGCCTGTAATCCTGGGTCTTCAGAGGTAGTAGAAGCTAGTCTTAGAGGATGGAGAGCAATTACTCCCTAGCCCTAAGGGGTGGGGTCTAAGAAAAGCATGTTTTCAGAGCGACTGAAGACACTCCTCAGCCCTTTGGGACAAAAATCACCATTTTCAATGGGACTTTCTTGCCTCCATTCCCCAGTTCCAAAAGGTCCCAATATTTAGGAAAAGTGGTTTCCTCGAACAGTGGAGTAGGTTAAGCACAGATTAGCTGTAACAAGTGCAGAGGCCATGGATGGGTGTGGGAATTTCTTCTCTGAGATTGCCATGTTTTCAAGTGGTCCAGTTGCACCATTCAAAGCTGGAGATGTAGGGCTACAAGTTCTTGATCCTCTCCCCTGTATCTCAGCAGCTGGGTGGAGCCTGGGAAGAAGGTTAGCAAGTCCACAGCTAGAGGTCTGTATGGTCCCCATCCCTCCCCCTCAATCCTCAGGAGGGAGAGGGGATGCAGCTGGGGAAATATTCTGAGCCTACATCTCAGCAAGAGGAGATAGTGATGTAAGAAAGCATGGTTCTCCCGTCCTTGGAGCATGCAATGAATTTTGATATCATGGAGTGCACTATACATCACATCTTGATGGTTACAGACTTCCACAACTAACCAGAGAGCCTGCTTAGTACATTGCCTTGAACCTGCCTCAGCTATAGTGCTCTGCTGTATAGGAAGTCATTTGAGCCAGACCACCGTGGTCCAAAGTGGCACTTTAGGTTGGGTTTCTGCATTGTAGGCGGCTGACCCTAGCTGGAGTGGGGTCCCATCCAAGGCTCTAGTCCCTGAGAAAGAGGAAGAGCTAGCTAAGAGAAGTGACTGAGGAACCAAGGGGGCTAGAAATTCAGGCAGAACTGAATGTATCTATGGGGAAAGCCAAACCAAGAGGCGCACACATATACAAAAGGGAGAAAGCTGGGAATCTGTACTGCTAGAAGGAAGTTGGGGGTTAAACTAGCAAGTAAATTGTGTATTAGCTTGCACGGTGTTGGGATAATAAGAGGTGAGGTCATTTTGGGGGAGCCTGAAGCTGGGAGGTAATAATCAGTTGGTCGGCTCTCAGATTTTGATGTTTGAGGACAGTATTTTCCCCCTACCTACCCACAGAACAAGACCATTTTAAAAGAAAACTGCATGATTGAGGACTGGGGGAGATTGAAGAGTCAGTCTTGATCTCCTATATAGGGGCAGGTTTCAGAGTAGCAGCCGTGTTAGTCTGTATCTGCCAAAAGAACAGGAGTACCTGTGGCACCTTAGAGACTAACAAATTTATTAGAGCATAAGCTTTTGTGGGCTACAGCCCACTTCTTCGGATGCATAGAATGGAACATATATTGAGGACACACACACACACTGAAGTTTTTTTTCTCTTAATTTGCCTCTCAGAGTTGGTAAGACAACTCCCACCTGTTCATGCTGTGTGTGTGTGTGTGTGTGTGTATATATATCTATGTTCCATTCGATGCATCCGAAGAAGTGGGCTGTAGCCCACGAAAGCTTATGCTCTAATAAATTTGTTAGTCTCTAAGGTGCCACAAGTACTCCTGTTCTTTATATAGGGGCAATTGCTAAACTGTTTAGAAATTCACACTTTGCCATGCTATAGTAGGCTACTGAGAGAATTTGAAGGAAACTGCAAGTATTAAGTTCTAGTATCTTCTCTTCCCCAACCCCAAGACAACTCCAAAAGAAGGACAAAGCGGTAGTTTTTAGAACCATGGTTAAGGTCTCATTTTACTATACGTAGGAAAATTCTATACCTTCATTGCAAGTTACTCTTCCCAGGACAACTACTGCAACTTTGCATGGTTTTGCTGGTGTGTTAACCTTGTAGAAAGCCATCTTCAGCTAGACAACAATGGAGGCAGTAAAACACTCCACCCCAATGCCATTCAGCTACAGGGAATCTTAAGAGGAAAGTATTCTTTATACAACAGCAAAGTTATACTCCTACAAAATCAGGAAGTGTGACTTAACTGCATTATATTAAACTGGTTTTGCTTTTAGACATCTCCCTACTTGCACCACCATTAGAAAGTGTTAGCTTCCTTTGCATCAAGATATCAGAGCACTTTTGTTCCCCCTTCTCCTTACTTTGTCTTTCAATGTCAGAGAACAATGCATAAAAGGAACCCCCATCTACAAACTGAGTACGAGGTTGATAGCTCCAATACCACATTAAAGTCTTTAAATATTGAATTTGTGGTATTTCTCTCTACTTTGGAGTGAGAGAGTACATGTGTCCAGCACAACTGTTCCTACTGAGGCATCAGCCTTCTGTACATCACCAATTTGTCATGCAAGAGTTAGAATTATGATTTAGCCAATATATGATGGTTTTATTAAAAAGTGAGATGACCAGGCTCATTCAGCCTGGAGGGCAGACCATGTGTGAGTCCAGGCATACAATTATGACAACTTTTTAAACCATGGAAGTTTATTAGTTTGCCTTATACAAGGAGCTGTCAGTGACATTACAGTTATCACCTTTAGGGTTAGTTACAAATCTACTTCTGAGTTTACAATGTAACTTTGATGTAATGGCAAGTCAACCACCCTTAGTCTAGTCTCCAGCCCCAGGGAATTTATAGCTGGGGGGTGGGGTGGGGGAGTAAAGGGTCACTAGTCAGCCACAGGAAAACTAAAGCCTAACAGGTAGCGCTCTCTTCACTAATACAGTTAACTGTAACCTTGGTCACGTGCAACCTGTAACAGAGCTTATGATGCACAGGATATAGTTACTGCACAGTACATTAAAGGTATAGTCAAGTTAAACATAAGGGGAGGGGAGTAAATCAAACAATATTGGTCCAACATGAAAGGCTTTTCAAGGGCAAAGTTTACAAGTAACTACTCAATTTGGTAAATAAATTTGCCCTGACAATTATACTGTGTGTAACCCCATCAGCAGAGGCTGAGCACACCTGCTGGGACCCTCTTTAGAAGCATTTACGATGGACAATGGATGGGCCAGACTCATCATATTCCTGCTTGCTGATCCACATTTGCTGGAAGGTGGAGAGAGAAGCCAGGATGGAGCCACCAATCCAGACAGAATATTTACGCTCCGGTGGGGCAATGATCTTGATTTTCATCGTGCTGGGTGCCAGGGCCGTGATCTCCTTCTGCATTCGGTCAGCGATGCCAGGATACATGGTGGTACCACCAGACAGCACTGTGTTAGCATACAGGTCCTTTCGGATATCAACGTCACACTTCATGATGGAGTTGAAAGTGGTCTCGTGAATGCCACAGGACTCCATCCCCAGGAAGGAGGGCTGGAAGATAGCCTCTGGGCACCGGAACCTTTCATTCCCGATAGTGATCACCTGGCCATCAGGCAGCTCATAGCTCTTCTCCAGGGAGGAAGATGAAGCGGCCGTAGCCATCTCCTGCTCAAAATCCAAGGCGACGTAGCAGAGCTTCTCCTTGATGTCGCGCACAATTTCCCTTTCGGCCGTGGTGGTGAAGCTGTAGCCTCTCTCGGTCAGGATCTTCATGAGGTAGTCAGTCAGGTCACGGCCAGCCAAGTCCAGACGCAGGATAGCATGGGGCAGGGCGTAGCCCTCGTAGATTGGCACTGTGTGGGTGACCCCATCCCCAGAGTCCATGACAATACCGGTGGTACGCCCAGAGGCATACAGGGACAGCACAGCCTGGATGGCCACATACATAGCTGGGGTGTTGAAGGTCTCAAACATGATCTGCGTCATCTTCTCTCGGTTGGCCTTGGGATTCAGGGGGGCTTCAGTGAGCAGGACAGGGTGCTCCTCGGGGGCAACCCGCAGCTCATTGTAGAAGGTATGATGCCAGATCTTCTCCATGTCATCCCAGTTGGTGACGATGCCATGCTCAATGGGATACTTCAGGGTGAGGATACCTCTCTTGCTCTGGGCCTCATCACCCACATAGCTGTCTTTCTGCCCCATGCCCACCATGACACCCTGGTGCCTGGGGCGTCCCACGATGGAGGGGAACACAGCTCGAGGAGCATCATCCCCAGCAAAGCCAGCTTTGCACATCCCGGAGCCATTGTCAACAACAAGGGCGGCAATTTCTTCATCAGCCATTTTGATTTAATCTGAGATAAACAGTGAGGGGGGGGGGGAGACAGAGAAGGGTTTGTCAATATCTGGCTACCCTTCGTATAAGCCCTACTTAGATTACATTGAGGCAAGAGGATAAGGATCCGTGTTTAGAAAGTAACACGAGAGCCTGGGTGCAAGGCTGCAGGTCTGTATAGGGAGGGTGCATAAGGATGTCTCACCTGAGGGAGATCCTAGCCGCTCACATGACCTGGCTCGACTTCCAGCCAGGCACAGAGACAAGCACTCAGCCAGGTTAAGTGATTGTACACTAGGCACTAGCAGCAGCCTAGACAGGGGAGTTTAAATCTGAGCTAGTTAAACTGGCGCAGTTTTTGCACTCCAGACAACGGCTGAGCCGGGCGAGCCTGGGAATCCCGAGGCTCATTCCCAGCCTTCCTCCTCCCCCACGAGTGGCATCACGTTACGCCATAACCGAAGCGGTTTAAGCGTGTTCACACGAGGGGTTTGCGCCCATTGAGCTGGACTGATTGCAGCTCGTGTCGGGGGGGGAAGGGGTGCCCACGGGGGCGGCGGGCCCCGCTTGCCACACCCAGCCCATAGCACCCTGAAGGCTGGACACGGCCAGCCACCTCAACAGCGGAGATCCGCCACGCCCCTTCCCCACCACCCCGGTACCTGCAGCGGCTGCCCACACACGCTCCAGCACTACTCAGCTTCTTCCCCGCGGCAGTCAGTAGTGTCCGCGCCCAGCACCGCTTTATCACCACCGGAACCGGAAACCCGGCCCCGGCCCCGCGCGCCCATTGGCTGCTGGTGATAACGGCCCGCCTACTCGCCCCAGTTCCGCTCCTTTCCCGAACACTTTCCGCTAGCGGATTCCGCCTCCTGACAGCTACTTCCGGTCAGCGTTCTCTCTGCGGGGGGAGGGGAGGCTAGTGGCGTAGCTTCCGCTATGTGCCCCGCCCCCTCCCAGCTCCGTTTCCGGTCTTGCTAAGGGGGGCGGGGGAGGGGTGACGGTCAGAGCCGAGTGGCTGCGCGCGGGCCTGCAGCGACCCGCTCCCCTCGCTCTGGAGGAGGTAATGGCCCCTCTGCTCCCGCTGGTGGCAGGGCTGGGTGTGAGGTAGAGGTGGGGGCTGGGTGTGTGGTAGAGGTAGAGGTGGGGACTGGGTGTGCGGGCAGGCTGTGGGGGCTGGGTGTGTGGTAGAGGTAGGGCCGGGGGCTGGGTGTGTGGTAGAGGTGGGGCTGGGTGTGCGGGCAGGCTGTGGGGGCTGGGTGTGTGGTAGATGTAAGGGTGGGGGCTGGGTGTGAGGGCAGGCTATGGGGTTGTTGTTGAAGGGCTGGTTTTGGAGAAGCTGGTTTGGAGGAGAAAGGGGTTATGGGGGCTAGTTATAGGTGGTTTGAAGAGGCTGTTTGGGAGGGAAAGGGGTGGTTATGGGGGGCTAATTGTCAGAGTTGGTTTTGTGGGGCAGGATATGTGATTGGTTCTAGGGAGGCTGAGGGAACTATTGGGGATCTCTGTGAGGAGGGGGTTATGAGTGTTGAGGAGGAGCGGGTTGGTTGTGGGGTTGGTTGGAATGACTGGCTCTGGGTTAGTGGGATTTGTGGGGGGTTGCTTACTGGGAAGAGGGGTTTGGTTGAGGGCCAGGGTATGGGATTGGTTAGCGTGACTATGGTGGGAGGAGTTGGTTGGGTGACAGGTTATGGGTGAAAGCGATTAGTTAGGGGGCTGGTTTAGGGAAGTAGGTTACAGTGGCCTGGTGTGAGAACTAGATATAGAGGGGATAATAAAAGCTTGGGGGAGCAGGAACATTCCATAGTGGAGCCTGCCTGAAAATATAGGGAGCGTTCACAGTTTTGTTTACTACTCCTTTCTAAAGCCTCTCATTTCTTTTCAGAGGAGCTTGAATTGTATACTTTTCAGCGTTTTTTCTGTTTCAAAATGTCCTTTTTATAGCCCCACCCAAAACTGCCAGAAGCACATTACCAGTGTGGTTTAATTACAGTAATTAGGTTTTGTTAAAACAAAGAAGGAAGGTTTAAAAATTCAGATGGGAAGACTTTTTCTTTAACTGCTCTTCCAGGATGGAAATCCACATGAGGTTGGGTTACTGCACGAGAACGTGAAAGTTAAACTGAGTAGTTTCACTGACCAGAGTTGGTTGTAATTCAAAAAGTTAAGCAAATACTAATGCTGAAAAGAAAATCAGATGTTAAAACTATTTTTAATTATCTAAAGTAGTAATAGCAACCCAGATGGAGAATTTAAAAAAAAAAAAAAGTATCCTGATCTTGTACTCTTTGTTGTAAGTATCTTTATTTACTTAGTCAACATTTCTGAGCGTTTTATCTTTTTACAATCACATTAATACCTAATTAGGGTGTGGTTACTATATCTTTGGTTCTGGAATCATAGAAGATATGGGTTGGAAGAGACCTCAGGAGGTCATCTAATCCAACTCCCCTGGAGCCCTTGGGTTTCACATTCATGTCTAATCCAGGAGACATGTATGAATCTTGGTATAACCTTTCATGCATTATTGTATCAGAGCTGTGTGAGACACATTGGAACCGCATACCAAGGCTGTGTTTCTGCATCTGAGGTGTGTTTACCTGAAGTTAATCACATACCAGTCACTTCTTATTGTATTGCACATGAGGCATGTATTAACTGCACACCCTGTTGTGTATTGCTACATCTGAGATATGATAGTTGACATCCTAACATGCCTCAGGTGCAGCGCTACACAATAAGATGTGTTGTGGGAGTTGTATACACATGCCTTAGGCACAGTAATACACAATCTGGTTTGTGTTTAATGTTAGAATCCACATTCCAGTTCATTATTATTGTACAAGGGAGATGTGTATGTATTATAACACCAATGCCAGGCTGTGTATTGTGCCTGAGGAGTGTGTGATGCCCTAATCGCATGCCAGATGATGTATGATTGTTACTGACATTTGAATTGTGTGTTGCTTCACTTTTAAGCTAAAGGATATATTGGAGTATGATAGTTAAGAATGCTGATAGACCTGTCATTGGAATGATTTTATTTATGACAATAGTTGCTTAATACAGGAAATGATTTGCTGAGAAAAATGTCTCTGGTATTGTAACTTGCACAATTTAAAATCAATTGTATTGTATTATGTTTGCAGAAGATATTGTTGAATCTCTTTAAGGAGAATCTAGGGACATTTGAGGTCTTTTCTCTTATTTTGGAACTGTGTGGAAATTGCGTCAATTAGTGTATTTGACTTACCTACAGAAATGTGTTTTCTTGCGTTTAACCATAGAGCATTAGCAAACTATCCTCCTTTTTAAGGACCTGGTGTTGGTTAGATTGCATACCACAGTGCTGTTATGTGGGTGGAAGGAGGATTTCCTTAGTTTGTTTGCTGGCTGCCTTTCCTTTGTTTCTTGTACTTTATTGACTGTGTTCTGATTTACTGGTAAGTCTTGAAGGGCAGCTACTTAGCAGTTAGATCTACTTACATTTCTGAGTTCTGTCATAATGCCTGGAAATGCACATTCTCCTTTAGCCTTTGAAAAGTAGGAGCACAATTGTCCTCCCAGGATTTGCCTATTATGTCTCAACTGTATACCTGGTTCTAGTCAGGTCTGCTAGTCTCTGTTCAAGAGGTGCCTAATACTGGAAGAGCAAGGGATGTTGTAGATCAAAATGGAGTACTAACAAAGCCCTGTGCATCCTCTAATTAGAATAACAGAGAGTGTCCCAGCTTGGGATGTTAGGTGCATTGGCAGAGTTGTATGTGGAGAAGGTGGGGTAAAGGTTTCCCAGTGACTAGCTATTTGGGGGTAGGATGATCTTTACTTTCATGGCATCCAAATTACTCAGAAGAGTAACAACTGCTAAAAGAGCCCTGTTTTTACTAAGATCTCAGGGAGCATGTGGAACTTCTTTAAAATCATGAGGGCATGAAATAACCTGCAAAGACAATAGTATTTGGTACAGGATTATAAATACATTTACTTAAAGAGCATGCACTTAGTGAAATTATTATGATGTGCAATTCCTTCAGATAGTATATGGAGTAAGACTGAAATCTAAATTTTAAAATCAAATACTTTAAAGGTAACTAGTAAAACTTGCGGGAGAGGGGTCAGTGAAGAATATGCTCTTAGGGCAGGGGACAGTTTGCAGTTTGTAAAAGCAGTTCAGGTAAGCAGTTTGCACTTTGTAAAACTGAGGTTATGTTGTCGTGTGTTCAGTTTGAAAATACAATTAAACACACTGAAAATGGAGTGCAAGTTTGAGCCTGAGGCTGCAAAACTCTAGGTTTACTATTTCATGGTCTCCTGGACTGGAAAGAGGACTGGCTTTGCAGCCTGCTTATCCTCTGACAGGGAAGAAGATGAAAGTGTGTTATATTCATACAAATATTTATCTATCTTTTAGGTTCTATTGATCTGTGAAGGTCAGGGCTTGAGCCCTGCTGGATAGAAAAGCTGTCTTTTCACAGCCATGCTAACTGCGGGATGAAGCTAGAGGCTGTTGTTGAGCAGCTGCAGAAGCAGCAGCAGCAACAGCAGCAAGGTCCTCTGCAGATGGATTCCAGAGAGAGACAGCAGAGGCAGATGAGAGAAGCCCAGCTGCTTTATACTCAGCAGCTGGCAGCACAGCAGGCTGTTCTAGCAGCCACATCTGGCAGGGCTTCGGGCAGCCAAGCACTTGGTCCTTTGGCCAAAGTTCCACCTGTAGTTGGGGCCATCCGAGCTTTTGATCACAGCAGTGTGACCTCAGAGCCAGAAGAGGATGAAGAAGAGGATGAAGAAGAAGAGGGTTTGGAAGATGGAGATCTGGAGGAGGACACTGAAATGACTGGGAAAGATGCCTGTTCTACTTTGAAGTATTTTCATTCTCAAAAAGTTGCCCATCACAACCAAAGAGTGGCTTCTACTTCGAATCCTCTTCCAGCCCCGGAACTTCAGCGGGGACAGCAGGAAAAGGACGAACAGGGTAAAGACACTACTAAACAATCATGTTCTGGTTCTCCATCTGGGCGGCAGACCTGGAGAATGGATGAGCAGCTCAAGCAGGTCAGTTCTGACATCTCTTCTCTCTGAACAAAGGCTCTTTCTTTCAAAAGTGAATTTAGTACTTGTAAAAGGGGCTATATTTGACAGCTCTGGGGGTGCAGCTCTCTAACTGTACATGGAAGAGGTAAATTAAAGCCCCTTATCTACATGTGTCAATCCTGATCAACAAGGGTCACTGCTAGAGGTGAAAAAGGAGTTTGGTCTTCGTGGCTCATTCATTCTGTCACCTTTCTGCTGAGACTGTCAGCATGGGGCTAGTTAGTACCAGTTGTTGTGATTAATTTTGATATAGGCACCTGTCTGCTAGTAACTGACTTAATTTATTTCACATTGACCACCCGTGAGCCCTCAGGTAGTAAAGATTTCCAGTTGCTATGAAGTTGGCCAGAATTTGAACCTGTGTCCTTGTGGGGAGAAAGTCCATATCCCATTCCTGATCATCTGAGCAGCACAGCCATTTTGTATTTCATGAGTGGATGGAAAGTGACTGACTTGCTTATTGAATAGTTACAGCAGGATGTTAATATTGGGTTTGAATCAATAATTACCAGTGCTTGAAGCTATATGCCAGTACAGCTAAGAGCTCTTCACTTTACTGTGTGCTTCATCATATATGGGCATTTCTTTAGTGTAGTGCTAGGGTGCTTTATAGAGTTAAGATTAGCTCTGTTAGGTATAGGAACAGCCCATCAGTGGGTTGAGATTGGTTCTAAGGTTTAGGTGTGGGGGTTGGATTAGCTGCTCTTTGCTACAAGCTATAGTGTGGGTGAGTTTGGGTAAGGGTTCCATTAGGTGCTGTTAAGGTGGGTTGAATTAACTCTGCTGTGGAAGTCTCTTTGGCTATAGACAGAGAGTTTCTCCCTTGGAAATCCTGTGAATAAGTGGGAAGATTGGAGCTCCTTAGTGATGGCCTATGATAAATCATAGACTTCTGAATGTTTGCTATGAGCGCTGACAGTTCAAAGCCTGTCCCCTAGATACTGTGGGTCAGAGACAAGAGGGCTTTGCTTTACACCATCATGGGTTTTTTCAGTGGGGAAAGATTCTTATTTGACCGGCATAACATGACACAGCTCATGGAATATCACCCAGTAATTCCTGCATCAAGCTCATATCCTGATTCGCTAGCTTCCATGTTGATGCACTTGGCAGGATTCCGTGAAAGTTGCCAGGTCAGTGGTAAATGGGATTCCTGACTCTCCATGCTGGTGAGCACACTAACTAAACAACTGTAGGATTTGTCAGCCTGCCAGCTGATACTCCAAAGTGCTTGTTGCTCAAGAGGGGCTAATTTGAGTGAGGAGTTATTCAGACTGTTCTCAGGAAACTAGGTGGGTATGTCATTCAGGTGACTAGGTCTTTGGAGAAATTGCTTCAGAACTTGCTGGGCTTTCTAAACTGGAGTATAGTGGTTGAAGGGAAGACTAGTTCCCTTTTTCCAGTCTCTTGATATGACATAGCAGTCAGGGAGCTAACAGCACAGCAAGGCTTCTTGATGGTATATTGTAGTGGCCTTAAAAAATGAAAACCTGGAATTGTAGGCTCCTTTGTAGTAGCTGCTGATCATGTTGAGGTAGAGGCTTGTATTTCTATGTTGACTCAGAAGACTGTTTTTGTTTCTGGCTTGGCCAGTGCCTCGTGACTTTCTTTGTGCTTCAGTATAGTACTTTCGTATCTTGCAAGAAATTATGGAGCTTTGTAAGTTAATAGGCTTGATTCACAGCCCCATAGCAGCCCCTTTATGCCACTCTGACAAACCATAAGGGCTACCAACTTGCCAGCTCTGGTGCTCAGGTAATACCTCCGGCATAAGATTCCCCAGGTGGTATAAAGATATTGTTACAGCTCCACCCTGGCTTACATGCTTGCAAGCTCTCATTGCTGTTGTACTTCAGCTGTCCTCAGCTGCCATGTGACCCTTTAGGGTCTGTTGCAACCTCATGTAGTTTTGGACCTGCCAAGTTTGTTCTAGAATCCAGGAAGTGTAAAAGGGGGTTTACAACTAACTTTACTCCCCACCTCCGTGGCCTTCCTGACTGTAGTGTTGCATGGATCTCTACTGCATGCATGAATGTGGCCCAATGTTTGTAAAGCACTTTGACACGCACAGATGAAAATCACTATGGTTGTGTAAAATACTGCTGGTGAATCATGCTCGCTTTGGGTAGGGTAAGTATCAGAGGTTGATTGTTTGTGCCCTCAGTTGGAGTCTCCATATAGGAGAGTGACAATTTAACTGCAAGATGATAGGTTCTGTCTGATGCTAGTCACACTTAAGGTACTGGTAGTTTTACCACTGGCTTCAAATGAAATAGGATCAAGTCAGTAGCAAGTAGCTTGTGTGGTGATTTCTGAATGCAAGAAAGAGTAGGCAGACATTTTTCTTCCGCTATTTAAATGATTTTTTGTTTTGTTTTCCTGGTGAGGTAAAATACCTTAAAAACACATGTATCTGTCTTTTTATTTAACTAACATGCAGCTTTTAAAATGATTTGTGCTGGCCTTTTTAGAAGCTTCAGAATATTAAATACGTCATCATTTCATCCTCTACCATTTACAAATGTCTTTCTCCACGCCCTATTTTTTAAGATGTAAGTTCATGCTCAGATTTGTTTTGCTTGCTTGTTTATGCACCCGCATCATTAGTGATGTTGGCACAACATTGGGAAGAGGAGCTGATTAAATGATGCTGTGACTGCAGCAAGCAGGGATAACATTTTTTTAGGTTGTGGAGCCCAAATGTTTTTAAAGTGTGTACAAATTTTAGCAGTGGTATTTTTAACTGAACAACAAAGTAGCAGATAATGGGTACAGTTTTCAGAAGTGCCTAACTCCCATTGACTGTCAATGGTACTTAGGCACAAAAGTCACTTATATGCATTTTGAAAATGTTATCTTCTGTTTTAATACTGTACAGATGTTGAGCCTGGAGGGACATTCACCAGCAGGATATGACCATTTTAGGCTAGATCAGATTTTTGGGGTAAACTTTATGACAATCTCATGATATTTGTAGGTTATATTTAGCTAGTTTTTGCCATTAATTATGGAATGGAAAGTCATTTGTATTGCTTCTCTTGATAGTGATTTTCTTTTTAAAATGGGGTCTTCTGAAAATTTTTTGACTTCCTAGCATAAGACTGAGATCCTCTGGAAGGGACCTAATACTAGGGCGGTAGAAAGATGAATACCAGCATTGATGTCTGGCTACTTTTAGAGACTTATTCAGCTTTGGACAGCCAAGTAAATAATTGTAGAACAAGCCAGCAGACAAAAGAGCTGGCTCAGCTTCTGACACGGGCGGTGGGAATCCTGTCAGCACAACACAAGGAGGGAGTGTTAGCTGCTTGTCAAGGGGTTGCAGTTCCGAAAGAAGGGCAGAGGGATGCGGTAGGCTCAATCTCTTCTAGCACTGCTCAAATCCTGTGTAAAGCCATCAGCTCTCCGACAGCCGAGGTTTCCCACGGCTCCTGTAGAAAGGGAGATGTGGGCTGCCCGTCTTCATCTGAAAATAAATGAGATTTTAATTCTGCGGGTGAAAATGTTGCTTTTAGCAGACGGTTGGGTGTGAGTTTGTCTAATTTTAAGCATAGCTTGACAGTTTCTTTGGTTACTGGGAAGAGCCTCACTGCTGAGCAGATTGCAGCCAGTTCAGTTCTGCTGCTGCCTTTCCAGTTCAGGTCCCAGAGAATCCTTCGAACTCAGGCTGGTATGCTCAGCATCACGCTATACCAGTGCTATACCACTTTGATTGTAGATATCAAAGTGTATACATTAGTACTTGTATCCCTTCATGGGCTATAAATAATAAGGCCAAGATTTTCAAGTGCCTACTGACCTTGGGTGCCTCATAACACTTTAAAACACTTTAAAAGGGCCTGATTTTCAGAGGGTTGGTGCTCAGTACTTCTTAAAAATCAGGTGTCTCAGGTTGTGTACCCAAAACCACTAGTAACTTTTCAAAATCTTGACGTAAACTTTTAGAAAGATATTATGTGTTTGCAGAAAGAAGCCCACTTAGAGTGATCACTATAAACTGGCTCTGGGAAAGGGTGGCAGAAGTTCCATGGGTGCTGTGTTGCTTTAAATATAATCAATGCTGAGGTACTATTCAGAGGGGATACCTGGTAATCCAAAGGGATTGGAAATCATGGGAATAAATGAATTGTTTTACATGCTAAATGCCCTGCACCTTATTTGGAGCACTCAGTGCACACTTCTTAATATGGATTTCTAATTCCACTTGTGGGTCACCTTTAAAAAGCTGTCATGTAATGGAAAACAATTTTCTCTACTAGCAACTGTGTGTATCGCATGTTCATTTAGTTCCTCTTTATTGCAAAGAACTCTTGCATGAAAACAAATTATTTGATTCTTAAGAATTTCCCTGCTTTTCCTTCTTTGAATTCATTTATTCCCCATCTGAATTCCTTATCCGCTCTTAGCTGTGCAGATGACTGATGTTGCACCACAGCAGAGGTCACCATTGAAGTTGTAACTTAAAATGGGAAATAAGCAGCTGGAGCAGATAAACATCTCAGAAACAAAGATGCTATTTTTATCCCAAATTATAGAGTAGAGAAAGACAGAAAAATAATTGAAATTTACTCTGTGGCCAGGTTTTCAAGATTGGGTGTGTACAATTGCATGCACATATTTGGATAAATCTATGTGCACTAGTACCTGATATTCATGCACAAAATCAGGTATTTGTGCATGTTCATGGCCTGTTAGATAACAATGATATACCCAATATACAAGCATAATTGCATGTATAAATTAACTTTTGTACAGTTGTGCTCACCTGATCTTGAATTTCTGGCTCCAGATATCCTTTTAAAATTATCTAGGAGAAGTCAGTGTGTCTTGGTCTTCTTCATGGTTCTATTGGCCCTGTTATCTTTGAGCTGTAAGGCAGAAGGGTTTAATTTTTTAATTGGAATGCTCTGATCCAATTTCCAGGGAGCAGATTTGGTGCTGGTTTATATCCCATGCAACTCCATCTGCATGGGATTATAAATTCCAAATTTGGCTCAAGTGTTTGCCTTTAACAATGCCTGTAGCTTGTTGTTCCAGTGCTACTTTACAGGTGTACTAGTTAGACTAGGGGTACATCTACACTACAGCTGGGATCGACGCTCTGAGATTGATCCACCGGCAGTCGATTTAGCGGGTCTAGTGAAGACTCGCCAGATCAACAGCAGATCGCTCTCCAGTCAACCCCTGTACTCCACCCCCGATGAGACGAGTAAGGTAAGTTGACGGGAGTTTCTCCAGTCAACCCCCCCCTACCCCCGCAGTGTAGACCCTGCAGTAACTCGACCTAAGGTACATCAACTCCAGCTATGTGAATAACGTAGCTGGAGTTGCGTAGCGCAGGTTGACTTACAGCAGTAGTGTAGACATAGCCTAGGTCAGTGTTTCCCAAACTTGGGACGCCACTAGTGTAGGGAAAGCCCCGGTGGGCTGGGCTGGTTTGTTTACCTGCCCCGTCCGCAAGTCCGGCCGATCGCGGCTCCCACTGGCCACGGTTCGCTGCTCCAGGCCAATGGGAGCGGCTGGAAGCGGCAGCCAGTACGTCCCTTGGCCTGCGCCGCTTCCAGCCGCTCCCGTTGGCCTGGAGCAGCGAATCGTGGCCAGTGGGAGCCGCGATCGGCCGGACTTGCGGACGGGGCAGGTAAACAAACCAGCCCAGCCCACCGGGGCTTTCCCTACACTAGTGGCGTCCCAAGTTTGGGAAACACTGGCCTAGGTGATCATGGCTGGGAAAGGCTTGGGTACCTTCAAGGTGAACATGGGAAATGGCTTTGCTGTATGCCAGTGCGAATCTCTTCTCCCCAGCCACACAACAAATCACAGATTTCTTTGAAAATTAAATACAATCAGCATTGTGAAATTGCATCGCCTAGACTTTGGTTTACTTTGTTCAAGGGCCCAATTCAGCAGTACCCAAATACTGTGAAGTTCTTGTCTTCCATTGGTTTCCTGTTCCACTGGGAATCAGGCAATTGCAGCAGCTGCACAGCTGGTAGAGAGTTGTAAAGGAATCTTTATTAAAAGGTTTAACTGTCTAATTCCGAATTCATGCATTTCAGTCCTTTCTTTTATTTCCTCCACTTAATCTTGAGATCACTAGAATAAGAAGCACCTTCAAAGCCATAGATGTTGAACTGTGCTATCTTGCTAGTAAGAGTGGACAGGATTTTTCAGCTCCTACAAAGTTTTACCAGACAACGGAAGGTGTGTATGTGATAATTATAACTTGGTTCTTACAGTGCCTGAGAGTTTGCAGCTCAGGGCAGTAATCCTGATCTTATCGGTGTTTTGTAGTACAACAGTTTTCTTTATACTGGCATCTGTTTCACTTCCTAGGGCTCAGCCCCACCCACAAAAGGAATTTCTGCTGATTCTCTGATAATCCTGAAATCACCCCTTTGTACATTTCCCATTAACTCAGTGTTTGCTGTTAAGCTAGTGGGACAGGGTAGAAAAGGGTTTTTCACAGTAACATTTAGCTTAGTGTCTAGATAGATATTTGTCACTGGGAAACCACCACAATGTTTGAAGTCTGTCTAGAAACACTAGGACTGAAATAGTAGTGATGGAGGAAACAGATCAAGTTTGAGGTACATTGGCAGGTGAGGCTCCAAGCCAATGTGCTAATGCCTCCTTACTTTTTGTGAATACTGAACCTGCTGAAGTTTACCCAGAATAAATACACCATGGGATATAAGTCCGACTTCATAGTCTCATAAACCTTATCAGACCTCAGCTGAGTCTCATTAAAATTTTTAAATAACAAAGGTATATTAAAACTTTGAGAGTTTTTCCATGAGGCGAGTCTCATGCCTGAGGTGCAGATATTTTGACTTTTAGTGGTGAACCTTTAGGTCCTGGGCCCTTTGAGTTGAACACAGGATTTTGGTTCTTGGGGAAATTAAGACTCTGGCCACTGTACAGAGGGTTGGAATATTAGAACACCTCTACCCCGATATAACGCGACCCGATATAACAGGAATTTGGATATAATGCGGTAAAGCAGTGCTCCGGGGGGCTGCGCACTCCAGTGGATCAAAGCAAGTTCGATATAACGCGGTTTCACCTATAACGCGGTAAGATTTTTTGGCTCCCAAGGACAGCATTATATCGAGGTAGAGGTGTACTCTTGAGTTCTAAACAGCTCAATCATGGGAGTTTTTAGATGAATAATTTGGAGGTTTGGGGCTTGAAGAGGCTGGAATGAAAAACAAGTCGTTTGTAATTGTCAGTGACCTATTCCAGTAACTTGTTTTTGAGGAAAGGGTTAACTCTGGCTTTTGTAGGTGGTAACTGAAACTGCTTTTGACATCTGAGCTCTGCTTTAATAAGATATTCCAGGTGCTTAGGAAGTAATCCTAAAATAGCCCATGTTCTAATTGCTTCTAAAGTCAAGCCTGTCCTCTCTGGGGAGGAGCAGAACATTTTGATAGCTGATGAGCTTTAGAGGTGTGTTTGGGGATGGGGGCAAGGGGAATGGAGCAGGCAGCTTCTGTGGACAGCCTGCAGGCTGAAAGTTCTTTCTCGCGGCAGGAACTATTTACAGAATTCTCTGCCTTTCTTCTACTGATACATGATGTCAGAGAGCTGAGCCAAGCCACAGAGGGGGGTTCTTTAGGTTTTTTTTTTTTTTTTTTTTTTTCCCAGATGTCAGAAACATCAGGTGAATTCTTGTTTGTGACTTCCCAATTGGTAACTATGGAAATGATTATTTCTCAAACATCAAGTAAATTCCCTTGCTACAAAATGAGGGAGAAAACAGTAGCATATTCCTTGATATTAATTTTAAATAGTACTGGAAGGAAGCAGAAAGCATCAACTCCTGACCTATAAAACCCCCTTTTGATGCCTGGTGGAAGGAATATTGATTTCTCGAGCTCCTGCTGTTAATGGAGAGAAGGGTCTCCCAGCATAGAGTAATTGTTTTCCAAGGAGTGAAAGTTCGAGATACTGAAGCTTATGCAGAGCTATATCCTCCGTGCAAGCCTTTATGTAATATGTAGGATCATTTATTTATGTCAGTAATTGTGCAGCATTCTCATCTGTAATTAGATAGCTATTTGTTTTCTTCCTTTTGAGCTCAAGTCACTAGCAGTGGAACGCTGTGAAATTCTGATGGCTGTTGGTGGCTTATGTGAAATCAGTTGATGGATCATGGTCTGTTTCCCAATGAACTGGTTTCTGACCTCACAAAACTGGCATTGCAATTGTCACTGCTTGGTATTGTTGTTGGTAGTCTTGGCAGGGAGGCCACAGAATGGTTGCTCATGAAGGTAGTCCCTTCAGATCACAGTCAAGGTATATGGGCAGGGGAACGTTTGTCTGTTGTTGCCCATGCTGTGGGCCTGTTCTATGGATAAATTGACAATACTGGAGAATAAAGTCTATCTGGTACTTTATACTAGCCTGAAATTCACTAACTCCAGTCTCCTTGTCCCTTACCTTTGCACTGGATTATACTCCGTTGCTACCCAGAAGCAGCCCTGATTGCATGGAAGGGAGAGTTATAAGAATTTGGTCTAGCTCATCATAAAAGAAGCATGCCTTGTGCCCTGAGTCCCATGTACTTTTATTTCCCCAGGTCTCATTATCTGGGAGCTTCAGTACCTTTGTCTCTCTGCTGCTTGCTATGCCAAATGTTGCCCATCTCATCCAGCCACTCAGTTAAGCATTGCAATGACAGAGTTCAGCTGGCCGTTATCTCCTTTTCACTAAAAGATATAGAAGTAGTGATGCTTTCTCACCTTTGAAGTGCTTTGAGATCTAGCGATTAAGGGGCACATAAATACTACTACTTTGTGTTTTTTATATCCTTGGTGATGTCTCTGATAGAATTTAAGCTTCAAAATTCTAAAACTAATGAGAAGTAGATTTTTCTTTAAAATAACGAATGTTTTTAATGCTCCATGCAGTTTTCCCACAGTGGTTCTCCCCCTCAGTTGTAAACTGTTGTCAGTGGAGAGTTGTTGGCTAATGTGTGCCACATATAAAATATATTTGTGGTTTAATCTGCTTTTCACGCTTCCTCTCTGCCTGGGGAAATTTATACATGTTCTCTTGCCCTCTCCCCTCCTGGATTTAAAAAAGAAAAATTAGTACAGCAGGTTTGGCCAAGTATTTTAAATGTGCCTATAGTGAATTTGGGTGCTTTGACTCTTATTATACCCAACTTTAAATGGGGGTCTGCTTTCAGAAGGTGGATGCTTAAGGGAATCTGTTTTTCAGAGTGTTAAGTTATATCCACTTGGGCACTCAAAATCACTAGTCACTTTTGATGATCTTGGCATGTGTGTTTTATTCTCACTATTCATCCAGGTTTTTAGTTGCTCTTAGTTTTCTGGCTTCTCATCAGCAGGATGTTAGGAGCAGCTGGATGTTATCATAATTAGCAAAAAATGTGTGTTTTTAATCTCTGTTAGCCAAGGACACCCAGATGAATCCTCCTGTGAACAAAACCTGTCTTCAGACCTCTTCCTAGAGAGGGTTGGGAATTGACCTGCTGGAATAAACAGCTGACATAACAGAAGTGGCAATAATCCCCAATTAAATATCTTTCAGCTGATGGGGCTCACTGGATAATTGACTTTCCAGCAGGAATTACTGGCTCAAACTAAATCAGTGGGCATTAGCGCAGCCCACTGCTGTTTTTAAAGGGAAAATGTAGCTTTGCCTGTCTTTGACAAGTGCTATTCATCTTTGTAATTCAATGTATATGTCACTACCAGATGACTCCAAGATTTCAGATGTTAAAGCAACTCTAATTAAAATGTATTTTTGTTCTGAAATCTCTTCACATATTCAGTGTCTTTCTAGCTGATAAGGTGCAGTGCATTTGTAACCAGAATGGCAGGTGCCACGTATAATTTACCAGAGCACTTGATTGGGTGGCTGTCTGTACCAGTGGCTACTATTATTCTATGGTGTTTGTGGTTTAAAGATGGCTACACAATATGCTGTATCACCCTTCTGTTACCACAACTGTGAAGTAGCCAGATGCTGCCTTTGCTATTTTCCAGTTCTGCTAACTGTTTCTCTGTAGTGATTTGCCAAGCAAGATAGACCCAAGTGGTGTCCCTATAATGCCTAATGAGAAGTGCAAGCCTTAATCGAACAGAGTTGAGCTTTCTGTCTCCATGTAGGAGATCCTAGTACAACAGTTCCCTAGGCTTGTGCATACCACGATTGGTACAGAGGGTCCCAACCTTATTATACCCTATTTCCCATCCCCTTGACCTATCTTTAGACCTGCTTATGTAGGAACGTCGGAGGAAGCCAGGCTGCATGTTTCCTAGCCTGAAGTAAGGTAGTGCCGGTCAGATGGCTAACAGAAAGGATGAGACTCATCATGATCAGGTTGACAAGTATGGGTGCTTGGCACCTGCTGCTTTCAATATGGGCTCTATAGACCATAAGTAAAATGCACCTGTGTAAGGATGGTTATACAGCAAGAAGCTTCATTCTTGAACTTGCTCCTTGTTTGGCTTTGAACAATGAAGTGAACCTGGCTACAGTGAATGAAGAGATCCCCCACTTCAAATGTTAGATCACTGATGTTTAACAGGTGGAATAATGTGCCATTAGAGCTGGTCAGGAATTTTCCAGCAGCTGGGCTGGAGGGGACCAGGAGTACCCAGCTTCTGGCATGCAGTCAGAAAGTAAAATTGACAAGAGTCTTCCAGGCAGATAGCTGGCAAACTGAAAAATTCTGCCTTGAGGCTCCCAAAATGGGATTTCTCTGGAAGTTCCTTCCTGCAAAATTTTTTGCATTTTTGACTTTTCATACAGTTAAGAATAAATTTTATTTTAAAAAAGCATGAACATTTTTGTGGGAAGGGATTTCTATTTTCCAGCCAGCTTTTGTGGCCACATTTACTTGGAAGCTTAATTAAAATACGACACAATTCTCTTAAATACTTCTCTCCATCTCTGTGCTCCCTACACCAGAAGTGCCCTCCTCCATACGTGTACTCTCCATCTGGAATTACCACCCATAGCAAGGGCCCTCTTCCCCATAGTCCACTCATCCTCTTGTTTCTGTTCCCTTAGAATGGAAGTCTGACTTGGAGCGAAGAAGCTGATGGAGGCCGAGGAAGAGAAATCTCTCGAGATTTTGCCAAGGTAAGTCTGTCTGATCATTGGATTTCACTGTGTGTGGAGCTGGGGTTGGGGGAGATAACTTTCAGCATGTTCCTCCCCTCTGTTTTGTCGAGGGATTGCTAATCCCAGACTGTTCTGCTGCAGCTTGTGGGAATGTGAAGGAGGGACTGTGTACACTGAAATTCACTTAGCAACCTCTGTGTCTGGGGACCGGTAGGGTTAGGCCATGTTATTGCCTTTGATGGCTGAAAGGCAGCTTTCAATAAAGCATCCTAGCTGTCAGTTATGATATTTAACACTTTTGATCAGCAACCCTCTTCGGCTGGCAATACAGGATTCAGCTTCTTGAAACTGATTAGCAATTTTGAACTGTGGCAGCAGTGTGTGTCCTGTCAGACAAATAAACAATGTGTTTAATTTAAACTAGCCCTTTTTGAAGGAGTGTACCTAATTGCTGTGCAAATCCAGTGATGCGTTTCCTTCCCAATAGCTTAGTGTGTGAGAAGAGGTAGGCAATAGAGGAAATGACCCAATAAACCCATTTTCTTGTAGAATAGAGAGACTTTGAATAGCTAACTCCATGTCTTGAGAGAAAGACAGACCAATATGTTTATCCATTGGGGCTTTGCTTTTCCATTGATATCCTTCCCTAACAGAGCAGCTATGCCCAGCAGAAGAAATGATTTCCACAACTACATGGACTTCATTTCTCCTCCACATGCAGGAGTTTTTGTTCCTTGGGACTTTTTCTGCTAGCAGTACTGGCACTGTGTCTCTTTCAACCAGTCACGGTATATCCCCCCAGTGTCCGCCATAGGTGAAAATTGGATTTGCTATGGAACAGTTGCATGATTCTCCTGCCTTCACCTTTTCTGAAATATCAGAGGGTGATGCTAAGTAGAATTTGTTTTCTGAATATACCTTATATGAAACTTTTGAGAAATATTTAATCAGAAACACTGGATCTTGAGGGCATTTTGCCAAAATATGTCTTCAGAACATTAGTTCTAGGCTGATTGCCGAGGTGAGTGAGAGTACTTATTTCAGAGGAGCATCTCCCACTAGGCATTACTTGTTAGCACGATTTGAAAGATCTATATCTTTTCTTTCACCTCTCCCTTCAAGGCATTTCCATTTATGTGACAATCCCTGAAAACTCAAAGGAGGGAATAACAAGGTCAGAAGTTGCACCTCCATAGTGCCTTTAAGGTGTGAATTGGAGGAGCTAGTGTGCTCTGAAGGCTGGTCTACACTATAGAGGCTCAGCTCAGCTTGCTACACTTCAGCCTGGTCAGTGGAGGAGACCACTGATTTGCCTCTACCTCTGTGGCGGCATGTTGTCCCACCATCACATGAGGCCCAGTACAATATATGGTGGTCTTACCCTCTCTGTCTGCCCTAGCATCGGTTATACCGTTATTTTTCTTGATTTACTCAGCTGTACGAACTGGATAGTGACCCTGAACGGAAGGCGTTCCTGGATGACCTCTTCATCTTTATGCAAAAGAGAGGTGAGTGAGCCATTTGCTTTATTTGGATAATATAAAATGGGATAGTGCCCTGGGAGCTGGCTCAAAAGAATGAAACTGCCACTTGAGCTCGCTGATCAGGTGGGAGAACTGTAGTATGACCTGAGATATTTGTTTTGAGAGTAAAGGGGCTGTGTAAAGAACTGTCCTGTCCTTGAATCCTGGATTATAAGGACACGACCAGTTTCCCTACCCTCACTTTCACTTGCCTAAAAAAAGCAGACTCTAGGATCCATTTTGGAATAATTGATTTCTGCTTCTTATCCTGCAACAAACCAATTTTTGAAACATTCACACAAATCTACACCCTGCCTCAGAATAAGCTGCTGTGTTGACACTGATCACCCACAGGAAGCCCCTGGTGTCTTATTTTCATGCTATACATCATGGAAGATGTGTGTGAACACCCACTCTGTTAGACAGGATCTGCATATAAAGTAGGTGCTCGTGCTAATGCCTAGAATCCGCAATATGGGGGCTTGGAAAAGAGATACAAAGCACTCTTTTCCTGTTACCACACTGCATTCCTTAGACCTGGATTTCTATTTCATATCATTCTGCTCAGCTGAGCCCAGGAACATAGTTTAGAGGAAACTGTCATGCTCTTTTTGCTGTCAACCACTTTATCTTGAGGTTTTTCTCATGACAGAAGTAGGGGGGTGGAGTTGCTCAGCTTGAATATTTTATAGGTATCTTTCTAAGTATAGTTCTACCAGTTGAAAAGGAATGATTAATAAATGCCTACTGATACAAGAACATAAGAATGGCCATCCTGGGTCAGACATTGGGTCCATCTATCCCAGTATCCTGTCTTCAGATAGTGGCTGGTGCCAGATGCTTCAGTGGGAATTACAGAACAGGGCATTATTGAGTGATCTATCCTCTGTCATGCAGTCTCAGCTTTTGCAAGTCAGAGATTTAGAGACACCCAGAGCATGGGGTTGTGACCCTGACCATCTTGGCTAATAGCCTTTGATGGACCTATCTTCCATAAACTTACCAAATTATTTTTTGAAACCAGTTATACTTTTGGTCTCCACAACATCCTCTGGCAATGAATT
This sequence comes from Emys orbicularis, assembly GCF_028017835.1. Classification (NCBI taxonomy): domain Eukaryota; kingdom Metazoa; phylum Chordata; order Testudines; family Emydidae; genus Emys; species Emys orbicularis. Next base: position 50,265,692 of record NC_088692.1, read on the forward strand.
TCACAGGTTAACTCTGCATTGTGTGAAGAAATACTTCCTTCTGTTTGTCTTAAACCTGCTGCCTATCAACTTAACACACAAACCAGGGGTCACAGTGATGTGAAGGGGTAAATAACACTTCCCTCTTCAACTCCTCACCATTTTTTATTTTATAGACCTCTATCATATCTCCCCTTAGTAGTCTCTTCAAGAGGAATAGTCTGTCTTTTTAATCTCTCCTCATATGGAAACTCTTCCATACCCCTAATCATTTTAGTTGCCCTTCTTTGTACCTTTTTACAATTCAAATATCTTTTTTTTGAGATGGGGCAACCAGAATTGCACATGGTATTCAAGGTCTGGGTGTACATAGATTTATATAGAGGCATTATAATATTTTCTCTTTATCACTTCCTAATGGTTCTTAACATTCTGTTTGCTTTTTTGAATGCTGCTGCACATTGAGCAGATGTTTTCAGAGAATTATCCATGATGACTCCAAGATTCTTTTTCAGTGGTAACAGCTAATTTAGACCCAATTATTTTGTATGTATACTTGGGATTATGTTTACCAATGTGCATTTCTTTGCACTTCTCAACATTGAATTTCATCTGCCATTTTATTGTCCAGTCATATGTGGCAAACCATCACAAATCTGAGGCTGAAATGAATTTTCCTTTCAAATGTTTTTCCCCCCACAGGGGTTGGTAAAAAATTGGCAGTCTGACCCTCTTTTAATATCTCTTTTGCAGCACAAAGAAAGTTGAAGTAACATTCCTTTGCTAGAGAACTGTAATGTGCCATACTTGGTCAATTTGACTGTTATGTTTTAGGCAGATCTGTCATTGGAACAGGAAGATAATGGCCTCTTTAGACATGCCGAAAGGACTATGGGCTGGCAGCGAAGAAGTTCTGTAAATGAAAAGTGCTACACCACATTCTGGTCCTTTCATTGTCTCAATCTGCTGGGTTCTAGGAACTGGCATAGTGAGCATTTAACATGTAAGGGGGAAATACCTTGCTCTTCGCTTACTCCCGTCGTAGTATAATGTTCTATAACTGACAGTGCACTAGAACCAGGAAACCATCTCACTTACCTTAGGGCTCTTATAGCAATGGTCACTACCCAGGTTGTTTCTCAGGAAATCTAGTAAAGAATTGTGGGAAACATCTGTCTTCTGAAGCTGAAGAGCAGTCAATTGCCCTTTAACTGCCTTGCACTGAAGTTTGGGCCTCACCTCCACTTGGTCTGACCATTTCACCATGGTATTTCTGGGGCACGTTCCTTTCTTGAAAATCTCAAAGGCTTGAATAAACATGATGAGGATGGGGGAAAGGGTGGCCCCCATTGCAATCACATTTCCGGCTAATTGCGGGCACATCTGCTGCATGGTTTGTACCTCATCTGTCTTCCACAGCTTGGCTGTAACATGCCACACCTTTTCTGACGTTGCTAGGGCTTCCACATCCAACAGTGTGGGGATTTACTCCTGTGGCATTTTAAAAGCTTGAGCCCTGTTTCACTGATTCTGGGTCCTCGGTGGGCAAACGTTTAAGAAGTCCTAATTAGTTTGTATTTACGACTGTTATCTGCATGTTTCAGTCTAATTGAAGAAACAAGAATATAGTCCTAGAAGAGTGTGATTGGCAGCAATGAAAACCTCTTGTTACTGTGAGAGAAATCTGCTCACTACCTCAATACCTCCTTCCAATTACCGTTTAATTATTAACCAGCAACATGCTCCCAGTGCAGAGGCTGAGCCAGTCACCAGCTGGCTGTTGTAGGAGTATAGCTTTGAATCAGCTGTACATTGCCAGTGTTTTGTTTTCTTGCAGCTCTTGTTTTCCAGAAGGATATTTAAGAGGACATGTTAAGAGCACGACCCATAGTGGGAGTTAAATTCTAGAGTGCTGTTTCCAATCTTTCTGATAACTCCTACGACTTGACATCCATTTACTGCTGCTATGCAGAACAAGCTAGATTGCGAGTCATATGGCTGGAGTGGTATTTGCCTGGGAGCCATTGCTCCTCTGGCAACCCCCTAAAAAGTTAGTCAAGAGACTCTGTGGAGTTCAGTTTCTGAGATTGGTGTCCTGCTAACAGTGGGTTGTCACCCTGGTATTTTCCTGTGATGCCTTCAGTACTGCTAGCTGCAGCAGGAGGAGCATATCAGGCAAACATGCACATATTTGTACACACACTGATGGACTCTGGCATGCTCCCAACATTTAGTCACTCTCACAGCAGAGTGGACACACAGATTATTATTAATACTTGTCTCTTTTCCCTCTGCACTCCCACCTAACACAAATAGTCTTCTTTCTCATTAAATATAAACACCTTGTTCAGAAAGAGTCCACCAGAAAGAAACTGATAAACTGAGGCTTTAATGCATCTGGGAGCTGAGAACAAAGTGCTATGTTTCTGTGTCCGTCCGTGTGTGTGTCCCCGTCTGTCCTTGTGTGTTCGTGTCCAGTTAATTTATACCTCAAATCCAAGTGGGAGTGAATGCAGCTCTTTTTGTTAGTATCATTGGTATAATGATGGGGATTTTCCTGCCCTATTACAGAGACACTGGATGATGCTGGCCCTTGTTTGGTGTTGGTGGGGGGGATGACAGCAGACTGCTAACAAGTTGATACTGGAGGCCTGATGTGAAAAACAAATAGCAGATTTCACAGGAGCTACTGAAGAGCTCTGAGCATGAAAAGACTTGGCCCTTGGTGCCGCTGCTTGGAATGTACCTAGAATGTGAAGCCATGAAATGGACTTAATGCAGATCAAATGTGCAGGTCTCATCAGCCTCAGAGCACAGCAGGTTGTCGCAGAATTCTCCAGCTGCAAGTGATAAAATGGCCCTTCAGTGGCAGTAATGATGGAAGAGGGAAATGAGGGGAAAGCTGTAACTCTTCCTTTGTTGGGAGATTTTTTTTTTTTGGTATGTATTTAAGTGAATTGTACTGTCCATAGCTGTGACCGGGGGGGGGGGGGTTCGTACAATCAGGGTGACTGTTGTGCAGAACAAACTTTGAACTGGCTCAACAATGTGACCAGTCTACTGACTTGGGGCTTGTCCGCATGAGACGTTAGTGCATGGCAAGCCTGGTGTAAATCTACAGTGCACTAGCATACTGCACAGTAACATCCTTTATGGACACTGCTACAGCACACTAAAAGTTCCATAGTGCTCTTCGATACATTTGTGTTTCAAAGTGTCCATGTGGGACATTACTGTGCAGCAAGCGGGCACTGTAAAGTCAGACACTGACCTGCCGTGCACAAACGTCCAGTGCAGACAAGCCCTTATCTTTACCTTGCTTTAGGTTGCTGCACTGCTCTTACACTCTCCCCTTCTAGACTGCATCTTCCACCTCCCTTCACTGTGGGAGGGAGAAAGGTTTGGAAGGGCATGACTTCCAGCTCTGCTGCAAAAGGAGAGAATTCTAGGGATGTGAATGTTCACATACAACTAGGCATGGCACTGACAGGCACTGAGCAAGTCTCCTCACATAGTTTTGCTAGTGCGTCTCAGTCCTGATCTATCTCAGTCCTTAGCAGAGAATGATAATCCTAGCAACCTGTGTAGCAGTATTGTGGCATAGATAACATCCACAAAGCGGTAGGTTTTAGACCTAACCCCTCTGACACACACTTGCAACTTAAAATGAATCTGAAAAACAGTTCTCCAGAGAACTGCAAACACCTACAACACTGCACCACCTACAACAACTCCTCTTTTACTTAAGAGTGGAGGAGATGGAGGCATAGAAAAGGCTGGCAAAAGAAATATATGTATGTAGTGTAGTTATAGCTGAGTCAGTCCCAGGATATGAGAGAGACAAGGTGGGTGAGGTAATATCTTTTATTGGACCAACTTCTGTTGGTGAGAGAACCAAACCTTTGAGCCACACAGAGCTCTTCTTTGGGTCCTGAAGAGGAGCTCTGTGTGGCTCAGAAGCTTGTCTCTCCCACCAACAGAAGTTGGTCCAATAAAATAGTTATTTCTGTGGGCCTTTGCTCTGCACTTCCTGCATGTGCTCTTGTATGAAATCTTTAGCATCTTCAGGGTCTACTTTCACTGCATGATTGATCTCATAGAATTTTGTTTCACTGACCAATGAAATATACTCTAATAGCACTCTGAAGTATATTTTACCTTTTTCAGAACCCTCCTAGTCACGCCTTACACTTGGTGTGTCCACGTTTAGTGTAGGTAAGTGCTATGGCACCCACCCCAGTTGGTCATACTGATTCAGTCACAGACTTTGCATTAGGTACACAGTGATGGTCTTCCTCATGACACTCCTCTCCCTCCCCCCACCTCCCTGTTTTCAACATATTGCCATCAAAACTTCTTGGAGGTGTTCTAGTATAATGGAAATATCCTACTGGGATTATTACTAGTGTTTTGCAGGAAGTTACTCTGGAGAAATGACTGTGTGTGGAAGAGAACTAACTGAATATTGTGGTGTAACACTCTGAGATAGCCTAAGAGATTGCATGTATTAGCACATCGGAGAAGGCTGTTTTGTTCATTTAAAGTACTGCCTTTGTGATGATCTCATAAACCCTCTCTGATTGTACAACTCTGCTAATTCTGGTCAAGGTTACTGTGTGACCTTGGTTTTCCCAGGTGGCTTGGCCATTCTGTTTTTGATGTGCATATACATAGGAGGGACTTTGTAAGCCTGAGCATGTGGTTTTAATTTTTTCCTTCTGTCATGTGCTTTATCTGCACATTTTAGATATGGAAATACTCATGGCAAATACGTGGTATTGACAAAAGCATTTACTGATGGATTCTTTTATCTATAGGGAACACTGGTGCTTATCATACACATGTCCAGGATATGCCCCCTCCCTCTGCCCTTTCTCAACTTCACAAGTTTCTTTTGCTCTTGCAGGGATATCTTGGTTTCTGAATAAAATAATGTAATTATCTAAATTGGGTGTAAATTCTCCACTCCTGTTTGTCAATGTTAAGCAGACAGGGTAAGTGATTTTAGAGCAGATGTGTCTCCTAGCACCAAAGCAGAAGTTCCACAGTGGAGAAATCTCCCTCAGCATGCTACCCCAGAAAGAAGAGTTCCCAGTCATTGCTCTCAGGAGAGATGATTTGTGAGCAAATAAAGAATAAAACACTTGGATGTTCTGAATTAAATTAACAAACCTCTGTTCTATGCTACCTAGACCCTGAATTGTATAAAGCTCACTCCATGATTTATTTCATTCACTGAATCGGCTACTGATTTTGGCCAATTTGATCTGATTTAAGGAGCTGAGAACTGTGGTAACTGGGTTCCTGTGTAAAATGATGGATAGGTGTGAAGCAGGGCACATCATTTACTCACTATTCTCCCCATTATTGATTACTTGTTTGTGTGTTAGGAGGAGTTGTATATGCTTTTATTTATATTGCATTCTTTTGTAGGGGCCTTGAGCACTTAAGGAGGGAAGGGTCATGCTGTATATGATATTAATAGAATCATAGGGCTAGAAGGGACCGCAAGGATCATCTAGTTTAACTCCCAAATCACACAAGGAGTTTGTAGCAAAGCAGAAAATTGAACCTGGATCTCTCTTGTCCCAAGCGAACATCCTAGCCGCTGCACCATCATTCCTCTCATTAAGGCTGCAGAGTTAGTCACTCAAGTTAGGAAATTCCAGAATGAAAATCACCCATTCAACCTTAATTCAGCCCCCTTGTGCATATGTGTTCATATACATCTGTGCCCGGCATCACAGTGGACCCTGGCAACTGGGAGGAGCACTTGCTGGGAAAGTCCTGCTCGTTGGAGAATTTAGCTGCCAAACTCGGACAAGTCCCTGCTTTGGAGGCGTTAGATTTTAATACTGTCAAAATGTATTTTTCCCTGATCTGGGAACAGCCTGAAACTTAAAAAATTAGCTTGAGGCAAACACTCAGCCTGGATAATTTCAGCCCAAATGGTTAAAAAGTGGCAAAGTTATAAGCAAGTGAAAACGGGGTCATACTACGGGAAGTTTTGAGCATTAGCATAGTAGTGCTACCAGGTCAACCTATAATTAATAGGAAATCAGAGTGGAAGTTTGATTCTGGACTCCAGAAGACTTTGTTTTAAACTTAGCCAGAGTTAAGGTAACTAAGTGTTAAGAACTTTAAATATTTACTGATTGAAGTGGGGAGAATAACTCCTCTTAATTGGAATGATACCAAATGGGTGTGAATGTGTTTCCTCATAGTTGGCTTTGTATCCCTCCATATAACATGCCAATCTGACATCAGTCTTCTCTTAAAACAGGGGCGGGCAAACTTTTGGCCTGAGGGCCGCATTGGGTTTCGTAAATTGTATGGAGGGCTGGTTAAGGGAGAGGGTCGTGGCCCGGCCCCCACCTCCTATCTGTTCTCCCCTCTCCCCCCCCCCCCTGCCCCCGGGACTCCTGCCCCATCCACACCCCCCCCCCCCGCTCCCTTCCCCTGACTGCCCCTGGACCCCTGCCGCCCCATCCAACCCCTCCTCTCGTTCCTGATGGGGGGGCCCCCCCGGGACCCTTGCCCCATCCAACCACCCCTTCTCCCTGTCCCCTGACTGCCCGTGGAACCCCTGCCCCTGACTGCCCCCTGCCACCCCATCCAATCCCCCTCCTTCCTGACTGCCTCCCCCATCCCCATTCAACCCCCTGTTCCCCCCCGACCACTCCGACCCCTATCCACAGCCCTGCCCTCTATCCAACCCTCCCTGCCCCCTTACTGTGCTGCCTGGAGCACCACGTCGCCACCACCACGCAGCACAGAGCATCGGGTCAGGCCAGGCTCTGCAGCTGCGCTGCCTCAGGAGCTCTCAGCCCCGCCACTCAGAGCATTGCGCTGGCAGCGGAGTGAGCAAGCTGAGGCTGCGGGGGAGAGGGATAGCAGGGGAGGGGCCGGGGGCTAGCCTCCCGGGCCAGGAGCTTGGGGGCCGGGCAGGACGGTCCGGCTCGCGGGCCGTAGTTTGCCCACCTCTGTCTTAAAATAACCAATTTGAGGACTCCCTATTAAGCTTCTCCCTGGAATGCAGAATTGAGGATGTAAAGTTCACCTCCCACCTGGCCATGAGGAATTAGATTTTGGCTTGTGAGGAGTTAATCTATTGTCCCATAGCCTGGATATTAGTGTTCCAAATCCTCTCCTCCCAAATATCTTCTTTATATTGGTACTTCCTAGTCATTGTGGATGCTCTGGGGTCTCTGGCTTCCTAGCTAACTTGGCAGCCTGTTTCTAATCAAGTGATTAATGACTCTTGCTGTGCTCAAGCAACTCAAAACCTAGCCATTTAGATACTGTGGGCCTTACAGGTACATAGGCAAATACAAAAAGGCAGAACTGTTTGGCATGCATTCCAGACCCTCTGCCACAACCCATAAGCAGCTGGCCTTATGTTGCCCAGCTAAGCCTAGTTGTGGCTGTATGTCTGCTCTGCTCCCTTCATTCCTTTGCATTTCTTCCAAACGTATTCATGTGTCCACTTTGACTGGGGAAGAGGAGTTCATCTCCCACCTTTGCTTGTTAGTCCAAAGGTCGTAGGGGTGGAAACCCCACCAGTTGCAAAGCTGTTCAACATCTGGCAGAGAAATGGGGAATAGCACATATATTGGACCCAGCTGTGTCAGTAGCAGTTGAACAGTGGGACTTTATTTGATCTTAATGTGAGGAGCAGCAAGTTTCCGTGGGACCTCGACTAGGATGGGAGTGCACTTGGCACTGGGATGTAGTAGCCCCCTTCCCCAGAAAGTTAAAATGGTTGGTGGCTTGATCAATATAATAGGATTGTGGTCATTGGGAAAGTGTGTGCACATGCCAGTTAGGCCGCCTCCGGCTCAGCAGCTGAAATCTGATAAGGGGCTGCTAACTGTCAGTCTCACTTATTGAGGAGGGAAGCAGAGACCGATGGCATTTCTAGGGGTCCAGATAAGAACTGGGCCTCCTGTCAAATAGAACATGATTAATTACCCTCAGTCCCAGCTCCTGCTTTGATAGGAGTTTCTGATGATCCGCAGGCTTGCAGATCAGGTGGTGACATTCCCATTGGGAGGTGAGAACGCCCGCTGTGGAAATGCAGCAAATCTGGGGAGAGATTAGATCAGTGATGGCGCTGGCAGAGAGGGGTCCTTTATTCTCATTTCCCCATAGCTGCTTTTCTCATTTTAACATCTAGTGAGACCTAGGGCAGCTTACACAACAGAGGTGACAACGGAACCTTTCATGTGGAGGAACTGGGAACAGTTTGAATGACTGCTGTATGCAGGGTCTCTGGTTCAACACAACTAGCCCTGCTTAAAATCCTGGATTTTGTGCTTGGAGATGATTCCAAGCAGAGCAGGACCCTGGAATGGGGACTTCTAATGTTAATTGCATATTGCTGACTAATTTAATCAATGGACTCCATTTAGAGAGAAGAGGAATAACAGAGGGATAGTGCACATGTAGAAAGTACAACCATGTTTCCCCTCCCTCCCCAACTAATTTAGTTTTCATTTCATTTCGAGGTTCAGTTCCTGCTTTCCTCATTTTTTAATATCTCGACAGGCTTGCTCCAGCCTGTCTCACAGGCCTCATAGTCTTCCTTCTCCATTCCCACTGATCATCTGGTGCTTCTGTCCTACCCCTTCATGCACGGTTGGTGTAAGTGTCTGCTCCCCCACAGATTCAGAAGTCTAGAATAGCATCTCTTCCCTCATCTTCTATCTGAATGCAAGTTGTTGAAAACTGTCTTCTCTTTACCTATTCATTTCTAACTCTATGAAGCATTTTGTTACAGTTTGTACAAAAGACATTCTGCAAGATAATATTGCATGGTGGCATCCTTATCTAGTGTGTCTCTCTCTAGAAAGGGAGACTTTAAAGAGGTATGAGGGAGAGATTTTAAAAGTACATCAGTAGGAAGGTAGTGAAGAAATTGCCTAGGGAATCGCTGCGACAAAGGAAGGGTAATGACCTCTCTTAAATCAAACCAGGTTAGAACTCCCAAACCTGGCTAAGAAACGATCTCTCAGAGAAGTGTTGGCACAGGGTAAAGAGGAGAAGAAGGATGGGTTGCTGCTCTGGTAGAGTCCCAGGCTAAAATACCACAAAGACCAGCCATCTTGAGGCATGTGTAATGGGGGGGGGAGGGAGGGAATATTTTGCTCCAAAATGTAGGTCTTGAAATGTGGATAAATTACATTATCCCCAATTTACAGAGGGGAAGATTGAGGCACAAATCAGTAAAGTGATTGGCCAAAGTCCTACAGGAAGAAGGCAGGAGAGCAAAGAACCCAGGTCTCCTGACTCCCTCACCAGTGCTCTTTCCATTGGACCTTGTAGACTCCTGGCCACCAGTTGTAAGAATACCTGTTAAAAGAATACTTCCAAGGTTCTCTTCTTCCTCACCCCCCACACACCTCGCCAAGATTAGGAAAGAACAAGCCAGTAACTCAGCCCCATATGCTTCTTAAACAAGGGAGACATTCAAAACCCTCAGAATAAAACCTTTAAGCTTCTGTGTATTTATTCAGTTACATTCTCTTGAAGGTAAGAGAAGGCTTTCAGAGAAGGGAATGGTATGGTTGGGAAGAAGGGGCTGCAAGGGTGGCTCAGTCATAACTACAGTCATGATTTTCTCAAGAAACCCCGACTGTAGTTACAACTTTCCTCCCCTTCACAAAATCCACCTGCCATGGGGCTGTTCAGTGGCTTCTCCTTTTTTCATCTCATCAAGTTCAGGTGTCTTGCGGAGGATTTTGAAATTGAGGACAGCTTTGCCCCTCCCTATTTGTCCGTCCATCTCCAGAGATGCCAGACTCAGCCCCCAGCTTGCTTACTTCTCCCACCCACATTTTCATGCTTTCTACGAGCTTGCTCTGGGAGCCCCCTTGCTAGATTGATCTAGAAGAGCTATCTTCTCCTGTAAATCATTTCTCAAGGCCCACCTCTGCAGTGATCCCTACAAGTAATGGCTAGGTTGTGGGGTAGTCAGGGAAAACCAATCTAACCTTGTTTTTTAAATATTATATATATACAAAATATTGTGCCATGAAAAAATCTTGACTCCCATTTTCCTGCCCTTGATCCTTTGTCATATTAGAGGACAGAGACAATCTGCCTGATTGCTTGTACAGCATTTAGCACAGCAGAGCCCCCATTTTCATTGGGGCCTGTGGCCACGACTGCAGTATGTAGACATTTGTGTTCCTCAGAATCCCATCATCTCAGTTGAGCAGCAACCCTTTTCCATGGGATGCAAATGCCTCACCCTGTTGTTTATTATAGTGCCTAGGCCCCAGACTGATTCTGATTACTCGGTATCAGAGGTGAGGTGGCCTGGGGTTGTGTAGTGGGTTCACTTCAAGGGAAGAAAAGGTAGTCATTCCCGCAACAACTGTGTGGAGAGGAGCCCCACCACCCCATCTCTGATTTAAAGGAGGCCCCACAGCCAGTGTAGCGGCTGCAGAAGGCGTTTCTGTGAGCTAGTAGAATAGAGGAAGACAGGCTGGAAAGTACAGTAAAATGAGTTTGCCATCAAACAGCAACAAGTCTTATGCTGTGCCCCAGGTCGGTGACCTTTCCCTCTGGAATTCTCCCCTCTGACCTCCGGATCATTAATCCTGATGCTGCCAGATGACAGTAATCCATCATGGGCCCTGACAAGGCTTGCAGCCGACTGTGAAAGGATCCGCTCTGCTTCAGCCTCCTCCTGTCCCGTGATGCTGCTCGTTTTTCAGCCTTTCCTGTTCAGAGCTGGAGGTTTCCAATAAAGACTTTATCACCTTTCCCTTCCTCTGAAAGGACTGGGGGAGGGGGGCTCAAAGAGCAGCCTTTCCTCACTTACTGTCTGCGTTTTGCAATCAGCTCCTGTGAAATGTGCTGAGCTCTGGCTGACTAAACCAATGGAGAGCACCCAGAGTTTACGGGAACCCAAAACACAACCCCTGTTGCATTCCCTAGCTCATGCAAGTTAAGAGAATGTTACTCAACGTTCTCCTTTTATGGAAAGTCCTGTAGCATTTCATAGAAAATGACCACTTCCTGCTATGCTGTGGTTTTAGCTTTCCTACAGAACGTAACTGAAAGTGTCTCTCTCTTGTAAAACTCTACAGGATGGTTAAAGAAAATACATTAAAAATCTCATGCTGTGGGGTTTTGGAGTCATTTTTTATAGATTCTTATGAAGTTCTGTAGGATTTTCCTATAAGGGTCCTAAGTATCAGAGGGGTAGCTGTGTTAGTCTATAGCCACACAAAAAAGAGGAGTCCAGCTTAAAGTCTAACAGATTTATTTGGGCATAAACTTTTGTGGGTAAAAACCCCACTTCTTCAGATGCATGGAGTGAAAATTACAGATACAGGCATTAAGGTGCCACGGGACTCCTAGATTTTTCTATAAGGGTCCTGTTTTTAAAAGTTATCCAGAGGAAGGGAGTATTTCCTGGTGGTTACAGCTGGGTACGGGAAGTCAGATTTGGGTTCTGTGCTTCCACCAGCATTTTGACTATGTGCCTCAGTTTCCCCATCTGTAAAATGGGGATAATATTTTCATAGTCCCTCTGTGAGGTAGGTGAGTTAATTCATTAATGTATGTAAAGTATTTTGAGATCATGGGTTGAGAGGAGCTAGAGAGGGCGAAAAATTGTGGTTTTGGCTAAAGCTCAGTTTTTAAAAAAGATCTGTAATATCTCAGTATTTCCCCTTACCAGCCCTGTGTTTTCCTGAGGAACCTTATTAATGGCCCTTTCTTTCATGTTCCAGCTGTCCCATCTGGCCACCGTCCAAGCATAGCTGGATGAAAGTCCCTTATGAGCGAGCTAATACCATTCTCTAAATTGGATTGGGGAAGAGTGGGTGGTTTTGAGCAGCACAAGATGGCCTCAGGGGAGGAGGAGAGAAGAGGGAGGAGTGCTCCAGTTCTGCCCTCCCCTGTCATTGCTGACCAAAGAACTGGGCTCTGATATGGACCGTAGTATCATCAATGCAACTTTTGTAATTATCTACTTTGTTGGAACACTCTGGCATTCCATTAAAAGTGGCCACCTGGTCAGAAATATGTATCCAGCAGTAAAGGGGTTAAAAACAAACTCTCTTCCTATTTGTGGGGTGGGATGAAAGAGGGATAAATAAGATTTTTATTTACACACCCTGCCCTGCAGAGAAGTGGAAAGTTCCCAGTTCAGTGTCTGCAAGTCCTCCAAGGAAAATAAGCGAATAAGTCATCGACATAAGTCACCAGCTCTATTAAACGAGGGCTGTGGCAAGAAGATGGAGCACATGCTGTTGCCAGACTGCTCCTACAGAGTTTTCTGTACGGAAATGCTGTCTCTGTCTACACGGAACCTTTAACCGTGCTAAGTGAACTTCTTTACAAATCTTAACACAGTTCAAGCTGACTTAGGCCTTGTCTACACTAGAAAATTGTACCACTTTACTCATCCTGTTATAGTTAAAGTGGTATAACCCCTCTATGTGGGCACAGTTCTAGTAATATAAAGGTGCTTGCCGTATGGGAAGGAGAATAAGTTATCTTGGTATAGGGCATATTTATGCTGGTATAATTGCATCTACCCTAGGAGTTGTACTGGTAGAACTATACTAGTAAAAAAAAAAAAAAAAAAAAAAAATCACACCCTAACCAACGCATTTATACTGTCACAACTTTCAAGTGTAGACCAGCCCTTGGTTTAAACTCTGACTGGCTAGTTAGGGTGAATGGGGACCAAACACATTTCCATTTTTTGGGAATGATTCTAGTCTTGGTCCTGGAGGGAACTATAGGATGCAAAATGAAAGCGGCAGATGAGATACCACTGATAGATAACAGGTCTGGCATTACTGCTTTACAGGTGCCTCCCCTGTGGTAAGAGTGACTCTTGCCACAGCGGAGAGAAGACAAATAAACGGGGATATGATCGATGAATACAGAATAGTGAATGGTCAGTCCAGGGTTCCAATTTACCTTCTCCCATAATACAAGAACAAGGAGAAAACTCAGTACAACTGAAAGGTAGCAAGTTTAAAACTAACAAAAGGATGTATTTTATATAGCATATAATTAACTGGTGAAACTCAGTGCCAGCAGGTATTGAGGGGAAAAAGCATAATAGGATTCTAAAAAAGGATTACACGCGTAGGGCACTGAGAATGTCAGTGGAGTTTAGATGGACTCTGTTACCCAAAGCAGAATAAAAACCATTTATAAGGGCTATATAGTCTTTTGCTCTATGGCATATACCATATGCCACTGTTGGGTGATGGAAGAAATCTCCCTGTGGGCTAATTATTTCACAATTGTCCATTACTGGGTTTCTTATGCCTTCCTGTAAAGATTTTGGTACTGACCTCTGTCCTAGACAGGACAGTGAAATTAGATGGACCATTGCTTTGATCCAGCATGGCATTTCCTATGTAATGAAATATTTGCCATGCCTACATTTTTCTTTCTAGTTGGCTAGATTTCATTAGTTTCAACTTTGAAATCCCAGCTTCTTACTTTTAAGTTCTGGAAAAGGGGCACTGGCAGGTTAAAAATCAGATTTTTATACCTGTGTTAACCTGTGAGTTTACTAAAACTGAACAGAAGTTTGTCCCACAGCACTCTGCGAAAGGAAGCCTAGAGTGGTGCAGTGAGTTGTGGGACTGTGATCTATGGGATACACACTCCGATATCTATATGCCTCTCACGACTGGATGCACTGCACTTGTGCGGGTGTGTGGCATAACAGGAGGCATGTGGAGCTAGGCTGCTGATCATCTGCAGTGTGGTCGTGCTGTATCATATAAGGCTAAAGTAAGATTAACTTCTGATTTCCAAACTCAGTGTCAGACTGCAGGAAAGACATAGCCAGTGTCTGAAATCTAATGTACATTTCACTCTGTATGCTGATTGTTTACTCAGTTTGGACAATGAAAATGGATTAGCTAGTTTCACTTTCTGGCTCTCATGCACTAGTTTCTTGCTACTGTATTTGGGTTGCAAATACAGCAAGAGAAGGTCTGCAATGTCACCCAGAAAACCCACTGAAATGGAATTTAAAAAAAAATCAGATTTCAGTTGATCTTCAATTTCTGTTAAACTTAATTTTAGAAAGCCTAGATGTTGAGACTAAAATCAACTGGGCAACAATGTCTCTTTAAACACAAGCTGTGGGGGGACTTAACATTTGCAAATGTGCTCATAATGCATCAAAGAGCCAAACTGTGGTTGGAGGTGAAGGAGACAAAGAGTGCTGGAGTAAGCGTCCAAACCCCTCTCACTCCCTAACCACCCCTCTCCCCCCAAAAAGAGAGGGGGCAGCAGTGACATAGTAACACAGAGTATCAGAATTCAGCTTCCCCATGCTTGTACTGGGGGGGCGGGGGGCTAGAAGCAGTGTGGCAACAGTATCCTACCCCTTAGAGGGAGGGATCATCCATTGACCCTCTCTGGCTTATGCAGGAACAGTTCTGATGGACTCGGGAGGCAGCTGTAATCTAGCTTCCCTCTGCCAGGGAGAGTGTCAGCACCAAATAAGGAATAAGAGAGAAGAGCTTAAAATGGGAGAAGGGGGTTAGGATCACTCAAGGGAGGGGAAACAGGAGTAAGACCAAAATTATTGTACTAAGAGCATGAGCAGAAGCAATTGCAAAAGGGGTGTGTGGATAGGGGGAGAGTATATCTTAGCCAAAATATCATCATTCCCTTTCATCTCTGCTCTCTTATTTTAAGTACAGAAAATATAAAAGAGGAAGAGAACCTTTTGACAACCACTCCGAGAATCCTGATGCATAAGCAGGTCTTGTTCTTTGCCAGGAGCTGTTTCATGGGTTCTTCAGTTCCCTCATGAGCATGAATGAAACAAATTGTGTCTAGCAGTGCACTGGGAAGCTCACATAGTGCTGCTCCTCTGCTGTCTCTCACATCTCCGGTCCTGAATTTAAAAGCCCCCCACTTCTTCCCCTCCCCTGAGTTTGCCTATTCCACAAGTTGCTGCCTAGCCACATATTTTTATTTGTCTGGTAATTGCTTTTGCCAGCAGGAAAGGATTTTCCATGAACAGGACTTGGTGTGTAGCTAAGACGCTCTCATTTTCTTGCCTACAGAGCGCGCTCTGGTCAGGTTACAAACAAGATTGCCTTCATTTCTCATTAGCAGGAAGATCAATAGCTCCAACCTGCCTGACTGTTTTCTTGTCCTCATTTTCTGTCTCCATGATCCCCTCCCTGCTGTCCTGTTGTGATATTGCAGGAACTCCCATCAATCGGATCCCCATCATGGCGAAGCAGATCCTGGATCTCTATATGCTCTACAAACTGGTTACTGAGAAGGGAGGGCTGGTGGAAATCATAAATAAGAAGATATGGCGGGAGATCACCAAAGGCCTTAACCTGCCCACCTCCATCACCAGTGCAGCGTTTACACTTCGGACCCAGTAAGTACAGAGCCCTCCTGCTGGGAGCACGCAACAGGAGGAAGTGGGGAGGGGGGAAGAGTAGAGAGGAGAAAGGAAGAGGGGGGGATGAGGGGAAAGAAATAAGCAAATT
This sequence comes from Emys orbicularis, assembly GCF_028017835.1. Classification (NCBI taxonomy): domain Eukaryota; kingdom Metazoa; phylum Chordata; order Testudines; family Emydidae; genus Emys; species Emys orbicularis. The sequence continues at coordinate 50,281,180 of NC_088692.1, forward strand.
GTCCCCTACTATGGCAAGAACGGACATGATTGGCTGTTTGTTTCGACCTTCCTCCTCCTTGTTCCCCACAGTCTCTTCACCTCAGCTTCGCTCCACACCCACCCCTCTTACCTTCTTTCCTCCGGCTCTGCCCTCTCACCCCCTTTCTCTTCAGTGATCCCTCTCTCTTCACTTGTCTTTCTCTTCAGCTAAACTAAATCCAGTCCCCACCCCTCCAAAACTAGTAATCATGGAACTACCATGCCATTTGTTGCAATCACATGGTTACCCCTTTCCCCATCCTGTGTCTGATCTGTGTAGATTGTAAGCTGTGGGGCACGGAGCATCTACTGCTTTGTGTTTGTGCAGTGCCTAGCACGATGAGGGCCCATTCATGGTTGGCCTAAGATACTACTATAATAAATGTGATTAATAATAATAATCAAATAGTCTTCTGAGTTTTCAACGTGTGTTTTAGCACCTAGATACTGTGGTAATTGCTCCCTGCCCCATAAATACTTAATATAGAATAGATACGTTAGCAATAAACCTAGGGAGAGAGGAATAGAACTGGCAAAATGGAGGCAGGCAGAGGTGCCTCCTAACATTTTGTTCAGGTTACAAGGCAGTGTAGTCCAGTGACTAGAGCAGAGCACTGGAAATCAGGACTCCGGGAATTCCCAGCTCTGTCCCTAACTCATTATGTGACCTTGGAGTGACCCGTCCATCCCTCAGTTTCTCATTCTGTAAAATGGAGATACTCACATATTTCACTAATGTTCCTAAAGTGCTTTGAGAGCCTTGGAAAAGGCTCTATAGAAGGGTAAAAAAAAATTCCCCATCTGTAAAATGAAAATAATGATATTGACCTTCTTTGGAGAGTGCTTTGAGATCTACTCATGAAAAGTGCTGTATAAGAGCTGTGTGGTGGTCTTATCAGGAGCAGGAGATTATGAACCTCTTTTCATTTTAAACTGCTTCTCCATAGCTTGGGAGTTCTTGGAATGTGCCTTTTCACTACACTTTTCAAGGCGGAGCCTCTTCCCAAAGTGATTTTTTTTTTTTTTTTTTTAAAAAGCTTGGACAAAAAGTGTTCAGCTGCTTTTGAATACAAGGAGAGTTTGGGGGGTTTTATTACGTTTTTTCAAACAGTCAAAACAGCTGGGGATAGAAAGTTGAAATGTGGCGTGAAAACAGTTCTCAGTGAAGATAAGTACTTGTGAGTGTTCAGTCAAATTTAGTTGTGCCCAGGTTTAAAAATCGCATGCCTAGTACAGTTAATATGGGATTTTTCACCACGTTCATAAAGCACACAGAGAAAGAAGGTGCTGCTGGACCCTGTGCAGCTAATTTAGGAGCATAGTGAAAAATATACTGGTGGTGCATTTGTCCAGTGTTTTGCACAGCAGGTCTTGATTCATAGATTCCAAGGCCAGAAGGGATCACTGTAATCATTTGGTCTGACCCCCTGTATAACACAGGCTGGAGAACTGCCCCAAATAATTCCTAGAGCTGAGCTTTTAGGTCATGATTTTAAAATTGTCAGCGATGGAGAATCTACCACAGCCTTTGGTAAGTTGTTCCAATGGTTAATGACTCTCGCTGCTAAAAAAGTACATCTTATTTCCTGAATTTGTGCAGCTTCATCTCCCAGCCATTAGATTGTGTTCTGCTAGCCTGAAGAGCCTGCTGTTAAATATTTGTTCCCAGTGTAGGTATTTAGAGACTGTAATCAAGTCATCCCTTAAATCTATAACTAGGTCTGTGACTAGAGTCCCAGGGTGATACCATAATAAACTAGCTTCTAGCAAGGGCTGCATGGGAGCTTTGGCCCCTATCCTTCTGAACCTTGAAGCCGCAAAAGGACTACGGATCCCTAATGTGCACTAGATGAGGTGTCTAGGTGGGAGCCCTACTCTGATGCACCTTGGGAACTTGGCAGTTCTTTGGGCTCAGAGAAAGGAGAATTTCTCCTGTGAACCTCCCTAAGGCATTCAGGAAAGCATCTCCCTCCTCAGTTGCTTGAGACAAGGGTGCACTAGTGATCTAGTCACATAAGTTCAGATAAGGGAATTCACATTGCTTATGTCAATTTTCTTACAATCAGAAGAGCTTTGCTGTCTCAGAGAGTGAGGCGCCTGCTCTGTTTTATTTTTCTTTTCTACATAATTTATTTAGAACAAACCCCCAAAACCCACCTAAGAAATTCCAAGACTGGGGGCAAACCCAAGAGAACATTATGGTTGTACAGCTTATCACTCGAGTCAAGCAATTTGAAAGTTAGAGTTGATCCATTAACTCTTCTCCTTGTGCGTAAGCATTCAAATTATGGTCTTTAATTGTATGCTCATGCATAATTTCTTAAAGACAATGTTATGTCACACGTTTTCTTTCTAATTCCTTAGAGTTACACTTGTAGCATCATGTAGTACGGTGCTGTCCTCTGCAAAGGCTGGATTATGAGTCCATGAAAGTCATCTGTATGAAAACAACACTTGACACCCGAACTACACAGCTGGCTGCACACTAAGCAAAAGACCACAAAGCAAAAATGAATATTGGTTGGCAGAGTTAGGTCTTCAAAGGGCCCAGTCCTGCAAGCACTCCTGAGCAATGCTTAGTACCATGAGAATTCCCATAATCTACTTTTTTCAGACGCTGCTGAGTACACTTGCTTTGATCTTCCCTCTCCATGTGTTTCTCCCAGGTATATGAAGTACTTGTATGCCTACGAATGTGAGAAGAAGTCCCTAAGCTCTCCTGCCGAGCTGCAGGCTGCGATCGACGGCAACAGGCGGGAAGGCAGACGGCCCAGCTACAGCTCCTCCTTGTTCAGTTATTCACCCACCGCCACGGTGCCTCCTTCCCTCCTGTCTCCTCCAAAGCTCCGCTTCCCGATCATTGGCCTGGCCCCAGGCAGTGGAACCAGCAACTCCCGTCTCTCTCCAGTGGCAGCTCTCAGGAAAGGTCTGCTATTTACCTATGTGCAGGACAGAGAATGTCGGGGGGGTGGGGAGGGGAGTAGGCAGTGGGTGAAATTCAATTTCAATATCTGGCCAAACTTGTGTCAAAGAAAGTTTGGGGACAGTGAGAGGACTTGGATGGTTCAGGGATATAGAGCCGTCAAGCTCCAGGTTAACTAGTTTACCTATGCGCTGTGTCAGTAGTGACAACATTGGCATTGATACTGACTAATCACCCAGGACTGCAGAGCAGAATGAGAGAGGGAAGGATAGAGGAATGAGGACAGGACTGGGATCAACCAGGAGTTACCGGGGCTCTAGGCCCAGCTCCAGCTCTGACTTCCTCTGCTGCCTTAGGCAAGTCACTTAACCTGTCTGCATCCCTAGTTCCCCATCTGTAAAATGGTGGGTAATTCCCAGCAGTGTGGTGGGGATTAATTAGCTAATCTTTGTTAGTTGTGTGAAGGTGAAAACTGTGATAGAAGTGCTAAATCCTGTTAGGAAGTGGGAGTGATGCTATAAGAGGTTGTGAAAATAAGCAGCCACCCCAGCTTGGGAGAGCATTGGAAATATCCTGGTAAATTTCAGAGGAAAAAGAAAGGGGAGGGGGTGTCTCATCTGCTCACTTTAGTGCCAGTTTCTGAAGGCGTTTCAGAGGCCCAGATCCTCAAAGGATTCAGGCTCCTGACGTTCATTGGTTTCAGTGGCTATTAGGAGCCTAAATACCTTTGAGGATCTAGGCCAGGCAGACTACACCAAGTGGAGTTGAGATTGCTCCAGCAAAGAGAGCAAGGAAGGCGATTCTGTTTGAGGAGTAGCAGTTCCATTTGGGAATGTGGGGGGATTTCAGTGCCCTGGAAGTGTGAGCTGATGTTGGTAGAAATGGCCTCATACAGTGGGAACAGGCCACAGGCTGCCATGAAATGGACTAGTAGTGTTTGGTTCCTCAGAGCAGCATTGTCCCCCTTCCACAGTGGGTTTTAAAAGCTGATTGCTTACACTGGGAAGCTCTGTGCAGAGCTTGACTGACTGACTGCTTCTCTAGGCGATGGCATCCCCCTGACTGTGTCCATGCCAAATCGCATTGCCATGCCAGTGACCTTGGCTAACCAGCAGGCAACTGTAGCAGCAAGGACAGCCACTCTGGAACAGCTGAGGGAGAGGCTGGAGGCTGGAGAGCCGCCGGAGAAGAAACTCTCACGGATGACGGAGGAGGAGCAGCGGCTTGTCCAGCAGGCACTTCAGCGCAACCTGTTCAGCATGGCGCGGCAGATCCCCATGAAGATCAAAATCAATGGCAGGGGTGAGGAGGCTCCCATGCTAAATGAGGGGGTTTTGTATGCTGGAGTGAGCACCCCAAAGAGGGGAAGTCTTCCTTTAAACCCTGGGTATGTGGGCTTCACCCCAGTGCAGGACTTTAGGCAGTGGCACCCTTGCACTTCTGCAACCTATCCCACTCTTTTGGATGCGCCCACCAAGCCCATCAGCCAGAGTGCCTTGCCTTGGTCTGTTCTGATCCTAGTGCCAATGTGCTGCAGCAGGGCATGAATTCCCTAACTTCCCTTTGCTGCTCCTGGCTTGGAGACTAAGGTATTGCACCACCTCCTAGCTTCCCTGTCACTAGAGGCAACAGCTTTTCATATACAGATTGCAGAAGGCAGCTAGGATGTCATGGGTATACAGAGCGTAGGAAGCCCAGGTCATAGGTGGGGAGTAAGCTGGATGGAGATCTGCATTTGTTTGCTTGAGGGCCCTACTTATTATCCGGAGTTGAGTCTGGGTTTTTTTAAAGGGTCACGTGACATCTCAGATAAGGTTGGGGCTAGTGATGGTATTGCCAGTAACTGCTTCCAAGGAGAAAGGACCGTGCTTCTCCTTAGTATAGATTACTGTGCCACTGCCCTGCTCCCAGCCTCCATTGAAAAGCCCCTGGCATTCTGGTGGGAGGTGACTGCCCCAAATCATAGCCTCCAGGCCCCTGAAGGCTGAGTTAGAGGTTTGAGTGTAAGCAGCACTCCTGGCCAGGGGAAACACTCAGTATTTTCAGTGGCAAAGTGGAGATTCCATCCTTAAAGGTCACTTGTCAGAATCAATGTAATTGTAATGTGACTTCCAAAGCTGATTAAACAGCACAGCACTTCCACCTGTCTGCCCTGGGGGCTGCAGTTAGATGGGGAGTGTAGCCAGCAGTGTCTCAGAAGATTTTAGTCCAACAGCTGTTTTCTCTTCTTCAAACGTTTTGATCCATTTAAATTAAAGAGCTCAAACCCCATCTAATTGCACCTTCAGAGGCAGACACTAGGCTATAAAGGTTTGACATTGAGTGGGGGAAGGGAAAGAGTTGTTCGGGAGGCCATTGCACTTTACTCAACAGGAGCAGTGCTACAGTGTGAAGCTCTGGTTGAGAGCAATACATGTGGCATAGGGTCAGATCTTGGTCCTACTGAAGCTGATGGAAGCGTTGTCACTAGCTTCAGTTGGACCAAGACTTTGCTTCCCTAAGACTATGGACCTACTTAAATTTCACACTTAAACTTCCTTAAAAAGGAATAGTGTGTGAGAGGAAAGGCAAACTTTGTGGCATGTCTTAAATCCCCTCCACTTTGCTAATGTCCTTCCCTTATCTCTCCTCCCACTGCTTCTGGCATTAAGATGCAGTTGTAGCCTCTAAACCTAAAAACACACTGATGGAGGCAATGTGGCCTAGTAGATAGACCACTGGACAGGACTCAAGGTCCATGGGTTCTTTTCGTGGCTCTGCCACTGGATGACCTTGGATAAATTTACTTTCCCTTTCTTTGCCTCAGTTTCCCCATCTGTAAAATGGAAATAATTATACCTCCTTTGTAAAGTGATTTGAAATCTACTGATGAAAAACATTATAGAAGAGCTAGGGATTGTTACTATTATCTTAATAACCACTCTTGGGTTAAATGCTAGTTATGCCAATAGCATACCTTGCTGGGACAGCAGCCATGATATCCCAGAAGGAATGCAACATCAGATGGGAATTGGAAAAATGTGTAAGATTTACATAGAAGATTTCAGTCTGAGCTGTCACCCTTGTACATTTCAGCCGCAGGAAAACCTCTTCTGTCCTTACTTGGCATTTGCACACTGCACCAAAGCCAGCACCTCATTGTGAGAGGTTGTTGCAATGTGATGCTGCTGTTTCACAAACTCTGAGCAGGATTTTAGGGCCAGCGAATGTCCCACAAAGCAGGGTGATGGGGGAACAATCCCATGTCTTTTTCCACAGATCCACAAAATTGTAGTGTATCTAGTTCCCAGTGCAGCAGCTTAAAAAGGGGTCCCCAGATATGTTCATCAAGGGAGGAGGAGGTTTCACATGTTCATAAAGGTGACCAATGTCTATTTCTGTTTCTTATTCTGCTCATGAGTCTGGTATTTCAGAAGATTTTGCTCCCTCAGCTGGCAGGCAGTGGTACTGCAGCCTAGCCTTTGCTAACTGAGAGTATGTCTACACTGCAATAAAACACTGGCACACACCCACAGCTGGCCTGTGCAAGCTGTCTCAGGCTTGAGCTGCGGGGCTATGCAACTGCAGTGTAGATGTTCAGGCTCAGGCTAGAGTCGAGAGAGCAGTGGAGGTTTCAGAATGAAGCTGAATAAAGCTACATGCTACCCATGTATCAAATATTCAGTGGGTTTCTAACCAGTTACCTCTGAAGGGCCAGGGTTTAAATCTGGCAGTGGTCACAAGCGAAACAAGTTCAATATTGTCAAATGTCAAACAGTTCTGCACATTTACAAAAGCCTTTTTCTCTATTCAGCACTCTCTGACTCGCTACTCTGGGCATGAGGGGGTGTACTGACAGCTGTACAGGGGGATCTTACATAACACTTGCCTGCATTCTGCTTTTCTTTAAATCCTAAATCCCATCATTTAATAGAAGCTGATTGTACACTGTCCAGAGTACTTCACGGCCTGCAGGCAGGAGCAATGTATTTCCGAACTTCAGAGTCCTTCCCCCCACAAAGCAGGCCACCAGTTCATGAGTCGGAGTAGTGGGACTGGGGGGAAGGGAGGGCTTGGTTCAGTTTTCACTGCAAAGGAGAGGTGAAAGAAGGACCCTCTCAGTACTAGATTGTCCATGGGTAGTGCAGTGGAGATCCAGCACAACCTAACTCTCAATTGTCCTTTCCCCAACAGAAGATAAACCAGATGCCACGGCGGCGGCAGCAGCAGCATTGCATTTGTCACCCAGCGGCATTGGGAGTATTAACATGTCTGTGGAGATTAACGGCACAATCTATGCTGGTGAGAAAGCAACAGCTGCCCAGAGCAGTGGTGCAGCAGGGGAAAACAGCTCTTGTTTGAATGCAGGATACTCTTAACGGATATAAATTTACCAAACATAAAAAACAAAACTTTTGTTACTTTGAGAGACCCTTGAGTTGACACAGGAGCTGCTTTTCCACAGTCGTCCTCTGCACCACTCTGTCAAGATGGCCCCTTCTTATATCATTGGGTTTTTTTTTTATATATTCGAGATCCTTCTAAATGCTACTGCTTGGCAATTCCATCTTTGTGTGTGCTGTCTAAAGAGATATTCTAATCACTTTGTCCAGTTTTCGGAAGTGATCTCTGTGTACAGTGGGACTCTGTCTGAGGGTACGTCTGCACTTCAGTCAGGAGATGTGATTGCAGCACGTGTAGATGTACCTGAGCTAGATTGGGTCTAGCGAGGTCAAAGCAAGCTTGAGTAACAATAGCAGTGAAGCCATGGCAGCCGAGGCCATGGCTGCTCAAGTGCCTCCTCAGGGCTCTGGGTGGACGGGGCTAGCCCATGCAGCCACACTTTCACTAGATGGTTGTTTGAGCTAGCTAGATCAAAGCTAGTTCAGGTCTGTCTACATGTGCTGCAACCGCATCTCCCGATTGCAGTGTAGACACACCCTTATAGTGAAGTAGTTTTGATTGCAGAACTTCTGTTCCAGCAGCATTTCACTGTAATGGGAGAAAGAAGTATCTGGCAAGACATCCCTCCCTACCTTCACCCTGAGTGTGGTGCCAGGGCTGCTTTTCATCCCTTGCTGCTATAGGAGATACCGCCAGCCCTGGGTGAAGGGGAACTTTTGGAATCTCTCTCTCCTCTTGCTGAGGAGCAGCTTTAACAAGACTAGCTTCTCTTCACCCCATTCTGAGGAGTGTCAGTTTCTCTTTACATCCCTCACTCCTGCTCAGTTGGTGGTGATCCCCTCTGAAGGCCACATTTAACACTTCCCTAGGTGGGTGCAGAGTGCTGCGTTTCCACTGGAGTAGCTCAGTGGAACTCAGTTCTAGTGGAGTGAAAGTGCATTGAAAATGGCACCGAAGCTGTTGGGGATTTTCAAGCGAAGTGTCACTCTATCAGCCTTTGTTCTAAACATGTTCTGCTGTATTCCTTCCAGTTGCACTGTTGCTGCAGCTTCTTGAACCTGCTTGATTGGGTTGGGCTAACTCTCACTGGTAGAATTCCCTGAGTGCTGTTCTAAAATCTCTGGGGTTGGTAGACTCTTCTCCTCTCCTGCCGTGTACATAAGTCTGGGCTAGCCAGTTGCTTCACCTTAAGCACTATGTTGTTCTGGTGTCCCAGTAACCCAGTTCCAAACCTGTCTCTGTCCTGCAGGAGTACTGTTTGCCCAGAAGCCCGTCGTCCATCTAATTGCAGGATCCAGCACCCAAAGCACCTGCAGTAGCAGCAGCAGCTCCCACTGCTCTCCTAGCCCGACCTCGTCCAGGGGCACCCCCAGCGCAGAGCCCTCAACCAGCTGGTCTCTCTGACGGATGGGGGAGTGGGCTCTCTCTCTCACTGGCCTCAGGCAGCTCTGCCCTCTCCGTTCAAGGCAGAGAGCAAGCCAGGAAGGAGTCGCACAGATTACCTCATCTCAAGGAACCTGCTTTGCGGTTGGTCAATGGCCAGATGATGAAACCTTCTGTGCTGGCACGTTTGCATTGCCTGTTTGTCCAGCCTTTTTTATTATTTTTTCAGGTTTGACTGTGTTCCTGCTGGGGGGTTGGGGTGAAGGGAAGGGGACATGCGGCATTTTTCAATCAGGGATTGTCTCTAGGGGCTGTGGGTTTGCAGATGACTGAGACATCATCATGGCAGGTGGAAGGAGCAAGGAGGTAGTAATTGGGGTGGGGGAAGGGCTCCTGTTCTCTAATCAACAGTTGCGTGGACTTCCCTATTGTAACACAGTGTATTGACAATCCTACCCCCAGAGGGACTTTGGTCTCTTTTCCCCTTGTATTTGTTCCCTCTTGTGGTCACTTGCAGATCAGTTGTGCAGGTTGATAGCGAGCAAGTCTCATCTAGTTGCCCATTCTGTCTCCACTGTGTTCAGCCTCCTGATGCTGTCCCCTTTGTGTTAGACTAGGCTGAAGGGCAAATGGTCACTAATGCTGGATTCACAGGAGACTTGCATGACTTCTTCTTCCTTTGGCAACTACCTCTCTAGGATCCTGGCAGCACACAGAGGACTCTCCCACCTCTGTTTCTGATACACGGAGATGGAGAAGGTCTTTTAGTCCAGCTAGTCGTCTCCCATGGCCAGTGCAAGCCTGGACCCTACTGTTTTTTCCAGGTCTTTGCCCAGCCTAGTTTTGAATGCCCCAAGCAATGACCCTTGCACTGCTTCCCTTGGGGGAGCGTTGGACAGGCTAAATAAACTCACCACTGAAGCCTTTATCCTTATAGTCATCCTGACTTTTCTTTTGCTTGATGGTTGCTCCTAGTTCTAGCCCCTTGGCCCTCGACAGAACTGGGTTTGCACCAAATGTTGATTTCCTGCAGCGCTTCCTCTCCTGTATGTTTCATTAGCCTCTCCATTCTGTCCCCACATGTCGGCTACGGGCCACTGTCACCCAAAGGAGATACGAGGTGATGCTGACAATCTGCTGAGCTGTGTGTGTGTGTCTATTCATATAATACACACTTTTCTCAGTTGGGCTCTTACCAGGTATCTTGCAGCATTGTCCGAATCACAGACATCATTCATGAGGCTCACCTGGACAAAAGGGACAGAAGAGCCGGACGTGGGACAGCTCCACATGGGTGCATCCCAGTTGAATGAGGACACAGGCCTCTGGTTGCGGAGAGAGGGAAGAAAATCTCCCCCCATTCCCAGTAAATTCCCAATGGGTGGAGCTAGGGCTGCTTTAGGCCATCATTCCTCCTTTGTCAGCCAAGTTAGTTCCTTGGCTCACTTCCATAGACCCAGCTCTTTGCTGCTGCACTCCCCACACACAGGCACCCGTGCTGTCCTCTCCCCTCCTGCAGCACATAGGACTGCCCGGGCGATGTTCTCACAGCCTGTGAATCTGAGCCCTCCCGCTACCGCTCTGGTGATGTCTCTTCCATCGTGCAGGCCTGAGTCAGGTTCTTTTGAGCAGATGAAATACCTCAGATATGGACTTGTTATTGTGTTACCTCTTCAGGAAGTATTGGCATATCTTAAAGCTTGTTTTTATATGTGTTTTGCTGACTTTGTTTTTAATTTTTATTTTTTATTGTAGCACCAAAGACAACAAAGCTGAGTGAAGGAGCAGGTGGCTTCCCTGTCCTTAGCATAGCCTGGAGACAGTTCCAGCAGCATTGACCCAGGAGCTGGGCATGCGGACAGGGCGATAGAGGAGGACAGATGCAGGTAGAGAAGGACTAAGAGGGCAGATTTATTTCTCAGGCTGGCTTGAGTTTCAGGATTTTCCCTCAGTGTGAACAGTGGGGTGTCCCCAAGGGGGACAAGTGGTCCCAATGTGTGTTACAGAACTCTGTGATCTAGTACTGGGCTTATCTTTAGCAAGTTTTATTAGAACAGCTTGAAGATAACAAGCCTGTCTACACTACAGATTTTGCTAGACCTCTTACAGCACGGCAGTTCCTGACATGTTAAAGTACAGTTCACTCTTCTAGTGTGGGCAGGACCAAACACCTGAATTGTGCCGCAGCTTTGGATTTTACCGGTAGGATTTGGTCACACAGATAAAAATACACCTGAGTCCTGTTTATGCAATGAGACCAAACCATGTTGTGTGCTACCGTATTGTACCCAAATGGTACATTGTGGTAGCTTTTCATGGAGCAGACAGGACCTAAATACTGGAAGGTGTTCTAGGTTCTGCTTTTACTTATGTTGTAAAGACCTATGTTACCAAACTCTGCAACCATCCCCATATTTAGGGGGTTGAAATACAGTTTGGTAACACAAGTCTAAACCACATTGTAACTCTCTTCACAGGCAAGATGATCAGCTGTCTAGAAATTAGTTTGTTATAGCATGGTCTGTGGGCTGTCATGTTTCCACTGAAACGCTCAGCGTGCCGTGCCCTTTCAGATCTGTCTGTACTTGGAGCAGAGACGTGCTAGCTCCCACCATGTGTGTGAAAGGTTATTGCTTGCAGGGTGTAGCACTGTTTCTTTGAACAGTGGTTTTTCAGAGAGTCCTGCTGCAGACTGATCCCCCTCAGCAATCTATTGGACGGTTTTCAATCATAGTTCTAAGGCAACAGTCCCTGTTAGCAACAGCCACACAAAACATAGCTAGCCCAGTTTTGCTCCCAGGATCTACAGAATCTAAGGGCTTCTCTGCTCTACACATGCAAGCAATCAGTGTTGGGGGATGGCCTAACAGTCACCCAGCCATGTTATCACTCAATCGGCTCTTGCCTGTGGAGATAGGACAGAAAAATCTTATCAGATTGGTATTACAGCCCTCTGAAGGTAAGGGGCCTGATTCTCCTCCTACTTATGCAGGTGTAAATTAGGAGTTAACTCAATTGAAGCCAGTGTAAAACTAGTTTGAGATGAGAATCCAGCCTAGGGGCAACTGAACAGCTTAGTGACGTTGTTAGAACACCCAACACCTCGAGGCAAGACCAAACTGTGCATTAAGAGGTTTGATGGGCTATAATACTAGGATAACTTACCTCAAGTCAGCTTGCCTGCACAGCTGGACATTAAGCCATTGCACATTTTCCCCTCTCTCCAGCCCATAAGTGTCTCGGACGCCTCCCCTTAGTCCTAAAGTGCTTTTAAGTAAGAGCTTATAAACTGATCCGAGGTTCTCGGTACTGAAATTGTAAGGTACCACTTTGGGAGCCAGTCTGGGATCAGGCGGCTGGAGCAAGTTCCGAACTGTGAACAAAGCACCTTCTGACGTTAACAGCATTTAACCTCAGAGTGGGGGATGCACGCTGGGCCTGAGCCAAAGCCCACTCAAGCTAATAGAGAGTTTTTCCACTGACTTCAGTAGACTTTGGATCAGGCCCATTATAAAAAAACTGGAGGTAACTTTATCACAAATTGTTTAAAAGAGTATTTTCCCAGTGATAGGTAGCTAACAAATAAATAACCCCAGTGTAACAATCACTGCGGGCGGCTCCTAGAGGGAGGGTGTCCTAACTGGCTGGTGAAATGGTAATTTCTCTCCTGGTGAAATATTCCAAGAGAACTGTGATGCTCCATCTTTATATCTACTGTGTAACATATTACAGAAAGGGAGCCCTGTCCCCCAGAAGCAGCAGCAGCAGTGCCTTTGTGGGCACCGGCAAATCCCCTTGGTCCCAGAATGCTCTGCTTCTTCGTGATATAATCCATTACCACTCACGGAAAGAGAATGTACCATAGAACAGGTGATCAGACTCTGAACGGTAAAGGCCAGGCTGGAGACTTTTAGAAGCCCAAGGGCCGGATCTGATTTGCATGTACAAATTTAATTAATGTGGTTTGGATAATTTCAATTTAAAGCTAAGTACACCCATCCCTTACACTCAGTCAGACTTGATGGTGAACAGAAATCACTTGCTGGTTGAGTTCATCAGCAATAAAACCCTGCAATGGACAAGCTTTTTCCTCAGCTTGATGCTCCAGTAAGAGTGGTGGCGTTTTAGGCCTCAGGAGGCCCACAGTTTGGACCCCCCGTTGTAGGACGCTCCCCTGCCCGTGTGTATTAGTTTATATTATATGGCTTAGCTGGTCTCATTAGCAGGCATTCTGCCTTGGGGCATCCTCTCTCCTTTGCCTTCAGTGGAAGCTGTATGCACCCATGCATTTGTGGGGACCAGACTTTGGCCCCGACGCATTTGTGAATCTTGCAGACCTCCAGGGCATTTCATTGTCTCAAACTCTGAGATTTTTTCCAGAGTTGGGGGATCTTTATAATCGTCCTGTTTCTTTTTTGGGGGTGGGGCCGGGGATTATTTCCCAAGGATAGGGCTAGGGGATACCTGCTTTTCCGTATGTTTTCTTCTCTTGTCCTGGGGAGCGGAGGTTAATATTGGGTGTTTTGCTTGCGTATCATGTGCTACCGTTGTGTTTTCTTGCACAGAAAGCCACTTGAATCACTGAACTGATAAACTGCTTTGACACTACTAGAGTATTAATGTTTATAAGCTTTACACAGCTAGTCTGGAAATAGGCAGGGACTAACAGATTGGTTTTTATCAAATTCAGGGAAAGAATAAAGTTGGGACGTGTAACAGATACCTCAGTAAAATAAGCTGCAACAATAAACTATTCTCTTTCATTAGCTGGCTACAAGGATCAGCCATTCAGACTGTGAATACTAACCCTTTCCCTAGCCTGAGCTTGATACTAGCACTTGGCTTGATGCACATTTTGCTTAGATCCAGATATTCCTGCTGAGCTGCCAGGTTTTAGGGACAGGGATATAGAAACCAGCAGCAGATACAGGGTGGAGGGCTGGGAGTGGGGGCGTGTCTCCTCAGCTCCAATCCATTTAACTCAGAATGTTGAAGATTGTATGGCACTCAGGGGTTTTGATATTGCAGGAAGGACTGTTCCTGGTGTGACGTGTTCCGTTTTGCAGTGTGTCTAATCATCTTGAAACTCCAGAGCAACTAGGGTCTCGCAACAAGCGGCCAAAAGGGCCCAGCTGGAGGCAAAGGCACAGTGGGCCAGCAGCAGCCAAGCACTCCGTTTTCAGAATGAAGTGGGTGCAGATGTGCTGTCTGGTTTCCAAACCAGGTCCGCATAGAGAGCCACCTCCTGTCCTCTTACATTCTATACCAGCGTGTTCTGGTAGTGCATGAAGATCGAAAGGATGGAGTCCAGCTCAGAAATAAGCCTCAAACTGCACAGGCGGAGCTGTTAGCAATCGGCTCCTGGAACAAATGTGAATGTGTCACCCAGTCCTTTGGTTGCTGTGTATGATCTCCAAATGGATTCAAACCAGAAGACATTTTAACTGAACAGCAGCAGCCTTGCTACTAGTTTTGTTACCTATTTAAAAAAAAATGTGATAGCCTAGGCAGTGAATAAATACCTCAGACGTCTGCTTCCAACAAGTGTCTGTATATGTTGTTGTTGGGTTTTTCTATCTTACATGTTATCTGAATGTTTATATTCCAATAAACTTCTACCTCTTCATATGATGACCCTGCAAATGTGTTTTGTTCCATTGACTGGGCTGGGAATCAAACTTGCCACTCCAGGTTTCTGGACTCGAGCTGACTTTTTAAACACAAATGGAAGGTGCAGTAGTTTTATGGGCCACCATGCCTATAACCTTGCAGCTAACAGCCTCCCATTATAGATCTGTGCATGGTAAGGGGCCTGATACCAGTAACGGTTTGTACTTCTATAACGCCTTTCATCAGAGGATCTCCAAGCACTTGGCAGACATTAAGCGTTGGAGCCTTGAGCCAAATGAGTATTATCTGCATTTTACAGATGGCTAAACGAATATGCACAGACAAGGTGACATGCCATAAGCCACACATATACATAGTGGTAAAGCCAGGAATAGAACTTGAATCCTGCCACTCGATTCCCAGCTCTAACCAGTAGACACACTCCATCTCAGTGTGAGATGGTCTCTTCTCAGAGAGAGAAAGATGGACACATGCACACAACCACCCACCTACCCCTAAATAACTACAGCAGTATATGCCAAAGCTGTGTATCAGGGTTCTTAGCCCTTTTCTATCCAGTTTTAGAGAATATTAGAGAGTTAAAACAAATTTGGTTGTTTTTTTTTAACATAAAGTGCTAGGAATTTAATCCTGGGTGGATTCCAGGTCCTAGATGTACACTGATGAAAATCATATTATCCCTCTGCACCTGTTACTGTGGGGGAAGTACCCCCAAAGACTAAAATGGAAGTAAACTACAAACAATAACAACTGCACATACGGATCTGTAAGTGTCAAAGCTGATCCCTGAACCGATCTGCCAAGTTCTTTTTCATTTTCTTTGTGTGATAGTCCCTAGGTTTTGTGACGGGTTCTTTTATCTCGTTCCAGTTCAGGGTTGGAGCTTGTCATACATACATGTTTCTATCCAATCCTTTGGGAGATCCTCTTTGTGATGGTCCTTATGTCTCAGACTCACATGCTTATCAGGAATGATGGGTCTGGTTTTGGTCTCTGCTGTTGACAGTGGAGTATGTGGATTGAAAGAGGATGCAGCCTAGCCAGTGTCATGATAGTAGGGCACTTGAGAATGAATTGAGCAATATTTTTAAGCTACCCCAGTAAATTGAAAATTAACACAAAATTATCCCAATAAATTCATGAACAAAAATTTGTTTTGTTAGTTATTAATGTATTGGGGTAGCTTTATACTGTATGTGTTTCGCTCATACTCACTTCTGA
This sequence comes from Emys orbicularis, assembly GCF_028017835.1. Lineage (NCBI taxonomy): Eukaryota > Metazoa > Chordata > Testudines > Emydidae > Emys > Emys orbicularis. Next base: position 50,296,741 of record NC_088692.1, read on the forward strand.
GTGGAATTTTACGAGATGACTTAAGTAGCATATTGCTGGGCCACAGAACGTGATGTTGCCTGTTTCAGAACTGGGCTTTAGTGTGCTGCAGAATTCTGCGATTTCTGAGTATCCTCCTCTACTTCTATGGCAGGGTTGGGAGGCTTAGATTTGTCAAGTGCTTAGGGATCCTTGGATGATCTGCAAGTTATTCTTAGATTGGCCCTGGAATCTCCTGGGGGGCAGTAAGCCAGAAAAGTGTCAATTTGTGACACATGTAGGTGGCAGGAACTAGTTTCCAAATCCCTCCGACTGTACTATTCAGTGGTTATAAGAACTTTTAATACTCCAACTATTTTCTGGTTACACAGGAGACCGCAGAGTTGTTCTTCCAGTTGTTGAACCAGTTTGGAAGTTGGATGGAAACTGGTTCCGATTCTTTCACATCAGAGTTTGCCTGTCACCAATGATGGCCTTGCTGTGGAAGTTGGCTCATTCTGGCACTTGGCACAAATATATAACTTCCCCAATAGAAACCAGAGAAGGAAAATACCTCTTGGGTGCCATCTGATCTCCCCTACCCACTTTCTTCCTTTCACAAGAAGCCCAGTCCTGCAAAGCAATGAGCTCCTTGCATTTAAGCCAATAGGAGTTGAGGGCACTCAGAACACTGCAGGAGGAAGCCCTATCTGAAGTGCTTTTTCTACTGCACTTTTAAACGTCTAGCACTAGGTTTCCATTTCCCCTCGGGACACTATTCTACAGGCAAATAAATATTAGAGCTGGGAAATATTTCCCACCATCCAGCTCAAATTCCCCCTTGCTCAGTTTCATCTCATTACTCCTAATTACAATCCCCTTAGACCACTCTCCAGGCTCCCTCCCCCTCCTTGGGAACTTTAGATACAGAATCCATCTTGGAGCAAGCATGCTCCAAGACACTTCCTGCCATGTGAACCACGTTGCTGCACTTAGTGGGAATAGGTAGGTAACTCTTTCCTGGATCTCCCTCCGGACTCATCTGGGTCTAGCAGAAGTTCCAATTGCTTTCAGTTCTCATGTGTTACCACTAGATGGATGCAATGTCAGCAACCTGCTGTTGAAATATGGGCACTGCTGTGCTTCCTTGTTGTTGTTGGACAAGTGTTACTGAATATGGGAAATAAGGAGAAGGGTGATGAGACATCCTACTTAGGACACCCAGAACTGTGAGCCACTGTGGTACCCCTCTGCCTTAGCCAAGAGTGAGAGCTTTGCTGCTGCTTAGCTGCATGTCAGTTTTCTGACCTGCCAGCTTGTCAAGTCTGCCAGTCTGAACCTTGCCTTGCAGGTAACAATCTGTGAACCCGAGTTCCCCAGAGATATCTCCCTGCAGTATCCAGTCCCATTTGCTGGACACTCACACAAATTATGAAGTTCGCTGCCTCCAAAAAGACAGTGCACACACCTGCTGGAGATGCACACTTCACTTCAGTATAACAGCAGTGAGACGATTTGTAGAAAAACTAAGAAAAAGTTTTTTATTAACAAAGAACAGAGATTTAAGTGATACTAAGCAAGAGTAAAAGATGCAGGTCTGATTACAGACAAAACACACTTTCTAGTAACTAACACTTTATTTTAGCAAGTTACAATCATTGCCTAAGCTTTTAAATGAAACTTCTTAAACATTTTAAAAAACTTATTTACTTTACATACAACAATAGTTTAGTTCTATATTATCGACTTATAGAAAGAGACCTAAAAACGTTAAAATGTATTACTGGCACGCGAAACCTTAAATAAATGAAGACTCAGCACACCACTTCTGAAAGGTTGCCAACCCCTGGACTAGGGGATCCAACTTTCACAGGCTCGAAGAGGGCTGTTCCCTCTGTCCCCACATTCATGGGGAACTAAAATGTCATTTTGCTCCCCTTATATTACTCAAGTCTGTTGTCTCTGCCTCAAGAGCCAGGAAGGCTTCCTAGGGTTCAGATTTTATCTGCTGATGTGATTGTTGTAGGGTTTTCTCCCCCAATTGTTTAGCTTGATGGCTTTGTTTACCTTAGATGTAAATGTACTTTCATTGTCCTCTGCCTGCAATGAAGCCAGTCAGACAGGTAAATAAATCCACATTCCCTTGTCTAGGGGGGACTGAGTTTCCGCACTGCTCCCAAACACATTTTAAGAATGTGTTTTCAGCACACATTTGTAACTCTATACACACCCCGTACACACATCAGTATGTGAGACAAGGCAGGCTGCTGACCACTTGAAGCAGTGCCCTGCGCACACCAGAAACCCCTCTGAGCATACGTATAATACTCCTTTCTCATGTCTTTCAGGACAGTCTCATTCCAGGGCAGCATCTTGCTGCACCCAAAGCTAAATCTCCTGATTTGGATGGTTGGAGAAGTCGAGAGGTGCAGTGTCAGGCAACTGCCCTGTTCCTCGTTTTCCCCAGATCTGCCCTTTTCCTCCCCACTTAATTAAGGCAGGATGGACATAGTTCAAGAGAAAGGAGGCTCTGTGAGTATTTGGCTGTGGCAGTGGCATTTGCTTTCTGACCTGAGCTGTTCCATAGTGTTGCTGTTAGATGTCTGCTCCCTGCTACTCCGAGTGGCGGGTGAAGTGACTGTCAACAGAAGGTTGTCGAGCGCTTTGGGATCTGTGAATGGAAAATGCTGTGTAAAGGTCACTCCTCCCCCACCAGCGTTAGGGCAGGTGCACATTGAGCTCAAACTCTGCATCCTTGAAATAAAATTATCTATGCAGGTTCTGATACTGGGCCCATCATAGTGACTGTCAAACCCAAGTGTCTCTGTCAAGGCCTGTAGTATCACCAAACTGTGGGAGAAAAGAAGCATTCGCCCCATTTTACAGCTGGGGAACTGTGGCACAGAGATACTAAGTGACTTGCCTGAGATCACACAGGAAACCTGTGTCAGAGCCAAGACTTGAACCTGGATCTCTCCTGAGTTCCAGTCCAGTTGTGGTAAACCCACCTGATGGCTGAAGGGCTCAGCCTGCCTGTGGATGAGGCTGGGGAAGCATTTGCAGCTTGGTAACTAGTAAGGACATGAGGATTGTTGGGGAGATGGACTCCTTGTTCCACCAGTACCCATTTCAGCAGGAGCCCAAGGTGTCATTGGATGCTCTGCCCTACCTCAGCCCAGAATGGCTCTCCTGTCTTCATCCCAACAAGCTTCGCCCTCCTGTCCCCTCCCGCCAAGAATCCTGGCAGAGTTCAGATGGGCTCTGAAGCACCCCGCAACAAAGTGCTTCAGGCCAGTTTTCCTCTCTCCTGTGTTGGAGGCTATCCCTGCATCTCCCCTGCTGCCCTTAGGATGGAGCAGCCTGTCCTCCCCTGGGATCAGAGGGGAGTAAACAGGTGGAATTTTCCGTCTGTTTGCTCAGCTCTGCCAGCCTGGAGCAGTTCCTGGCCTCTGTATATCAGACAAGCGCAGATTGCCAGAGCTCTCCGCCGCTGCCAGACTCACCTGCTTTCTGCCATCCCAGCTTCTCCAGGCAATGAGCGACTGAAAGCAGAGACCTCCCCCTCCTTTCCCCCCGTCCCTGCCCCGCACAGGAGTGTCCTTTGGTGGCTTCATTTCGTTCCTTTCAAACTTCAAAAGCTTTGTCTCGCTCGCCAACAGAAACTGGTCCAATAAAAGAGATTACCTCTCCCCCCCCCACCCCCCACTTGTCTCTCCAATATCCTGGGACCGACGCGATGACAACAACACTGCATACAGACTTCCTCATGTCAGCCTTGCTGGGGTCACCTCAGGACTCGTCAGTTCTCACTGCTCACCTCAAAAGCCAGAGCGATGAAGCAGGTAAGGCGGACTTGGGAAGCAAGAGTGAACAACCGCCCTTCTGTGCAAAGGGCTGGCGTTTGGCTGGCAGCAGCCTCCACATATGAGCAGGGATGATTGCCTGTGCTTGAATCCGAAGTAGGAGCCGTCGTGCTGGTGCGGCAGCAGGGATCGGAGTGGAGTCCATTGGAACCCTAGCTAACCAACGTAGAGGAGTCCTAGTATCTTAGAAGAGGCGCTTATTGTTGGCATCTGTAGCTGGGGTGTGGATAGCCATCTAGAAAGCAGAATCAGAGGCATCCCTGAGGGGACAGGATTAAAGAACTAGGATATTGTAGTGTGAAGCTGCTGTGTTGTCTTCAGAGATTATGGATGGGGCTGCTGCATATTATTAAGGATACCTGACATTTTCCATTATAAACCCGTTTTGAGTTGCTTATTATTTTGCTAAAGGATCACCATTTGGGCTGAAATTTTTCATGCTGGGTGTCTGGCTGATTTTCTGTGGGAGATTTCAGTGAAAATCGGTCTGCCATTTCCAATGATGAGGCTAGGGAAAAATAAGGTGTTTTGCTTTGTTTGTATTTTTTATAAAAGCAGGGTTTTGCGTGGGTGTAATTTACTATGTTAAAAGAACACTATTAAGGCTGCAAAGTAAAGCACTGACAAATTAGGAAATGCCAAAATTAAGGTTGTCTATGCAATCTTAATCCAGCCCCCTTGTGCATGTGCATTATCATGCAGTCTTTAATTGCATGACCACATACTGTTTTTTCCACAGGGCCCCTGCCTCATTCAGTGCACAGGATGGGGACCTGCTCGAGGGATGCATCAGGGTTATGTAGCGAAGGAGGCTGTTGACCACAAGAACCTGTCTTGTCTGTTGCAGAAGTCGGCAGGGGCATAGTGAATGAGGCAGGGGGCTGCAGGAAGAGAAAAGATGGTCTTATGGTTAAGGGAGTTGAATACTGCCTTGGAGAGCTGGATTCTGTCCCTGCCTCTGGCACGGAGTTCCTGTGTGATTCTTGGGCGAGTCATTTAAACCATACTTCACAGATGGTGGTCACACATGTATTCCTCATTCTCTGGGTACTTGACGTGCTACCCTGGGGTCTGATTTTCAGAAGTGCTGGGCACTCTTGGCCACAGCTGAAGTCAATGGGAGCTGTGTGGTGAACATATAAAGTGCTATAGAAAATTAAGGATTCTAAAAATCAGGGCCTAGGTGTCTCAAATCGGGCACCCAAAATTAGTGGAAACTTCTGACTTTAATCTCTCTGGGCCTCCATTCCCCATAACAACCACCCCTCACCTCACAGGGGTGTTGTGAGGCTAAATTAATTGATGTTTGTGAAGCACTCAGGTACTATAGCAATGAGTGCCATAGAAAAGCCCATGAGGAAATTAATAATTCTGCCTTCAGAGCAGCGTGCAATAAATAGTGGACAGTAAATAAGGCCTGGTGCCACACAGGTGCAGTAAGGATAAAACAAAATATTGGAAAGTTGCTCATTCAATTAGCACCATCCATTCTGGGTACTGAAAGAGGCTGGAAAAAATAGCGTGTGATCATATATATTATAGATTATTATAATGCACAAGGGGGGGTGCGGAATTAAGGTTGCACAGGCAACTTTAATTCTGCATTTGCTAATTTTTGAGGGCGTCAAGCAGTCTCAGTCATGTTTTTCTGAGATAGTTTGTTGTTTGTGTGTAATGTGTACGGCGTGATAGTGCTGCGTTACACAGGCCTATGGATTTTTGTGGTCTGGGCCCTACTGTGTAAGAAAAGAGCCTAGAAAAAAAGGGCAGTACAAGTGCTATACAGGTGACAGGACACAGGCACGAGACAGCTTGGTTTAGCTCTTCAGAGGAGACACAGTGGCGGAGGGAAGAGGATTGCAATCTTACCATCTCTAGGATTGACAATGTGCCAACTAGTGTCTGGCATGTTTTTAATCCAAATCAATACTTTCAAGGTTACAATAGAAAGGAAGGGGTATTACAGTAACTCAAGATGCCAGGGCTCGGGTGGAGAGCTGGAGGTGGAACAAAAGTCAGTGTTGTTTAACAGAGCCATTAGTAATAGTCTTTAGCCGCTTTTCTGCTGTAGAACTCAATGCACACTACAAAGCTGGACTGGACTTCGCTCTCCCTGTTTTACAGATGGGGATATTGAGGCACAGAGGGGTTAAAGCTGGGATTTTCAAAGGCTCTAAGGAGAATTAAGTGCCCAACTCCCTTAGGCTGGGATTTTCAAAGGCACCTAAGGGACTTATCTGAGGGCACAAAGCGAGTCAGTGTCAGAGCTGGGAACAGAACACGGGTCTGGTGCCCTCTGATCTAGACCCTGCAAGCAGTGGGACAAAGGGTTAAAGCAGCAGCATGGCCAAGCGTCAAAGACGGGAGATAAGGGAGAGGTGGGGATGATGTAGGAAGTCAGACTGGATGACTGAAGTGTAACATTTTTTTAACCCTACTGTCGGTGGACACAAGTTATAACCTGCTCCTTTGGGACCCTGGCCTCCTCAGTCAGGTAAAACCTCAACTTGGAATCCATGGTAAGGGCGGTGCAGGATCAGACTGAGCTAAAGAAACCATGGTGAACTTCAACAATGGCAGCTTGGTCTATCACTAACTTCATCCTTGTGCCACCTGGCCTGTCACAGGGATCTGGAATGTCCTACCAGTTCTTTGACTGCTGCTTTTAAATGTTTGTTTGCGGTGGTTCTGTTAGAGAAAAAAAAAGACTCTAATGGCATCATGGGCTTCTATGTTTAGTGTCTCTTGTTAATTTCAGGTCAACAGTGCTTTGTTTACTCGCAAACGGGGGTCTAAACATTGAATAGTGGGCTTGATGTGTTAACGATTGGGCGAGGGTCTCTGGCCTGTGCTATGCAGAAGGTCAGACTAGATTATCAGAATGGTCCCTCCTGGCCATAAAAGCTCTGCATCTAAGTTGGGTTGTTTTCTGGCTCACGCATCGCTAGCAACATCAGTTCTGCAACTGGGCCTTGCTTAACAAATCTATGATGATACAGGAGCTGGGATAGAATCCAGCTCCCTTCTTTATAGGCTTCCTGGCTCTGCAGGGCTAATGGGAGGAAAAAGGAGCAGGAGCTTATTTTCTGGTTACATGAAGAGAGCAGATTTGCTGAGTAGAAAGGGACCATTTTTATAGTCCTTTCTCAGGGTCGCACTGTACTCTGTGTGGTTTTTAATCTCCTTCCCCCCCAGATCCTCTAGTGTGTAGAGGTGCAAAAAGGCATTTCATTTTTTCCTAGTCCTGCTGCACTCATCCGTCTGCATCTTTTAACAACAACTCAGTGGAATCTGGGCTATCTGGCACATCCCTCTGCAGTTTAACTGGCCATTTCCTTGGCTTGTTTTACACACCGTGCTCAACTCTTTGATTCAATGTTGGGTAAAGTTTTAATGCACATAAGCATCTCCGAGACACTTCACTTTACTACACTCAGTGCAGGATGTCACTTTCTGCCTGTCGATGCACATGGTGTGTTGCAGTGTTACACATGTGATGTACGCAATCCTGTACCTGACCCACTTGGTGTATTCAGTTCCTCTTCCTCTCCATCTTGTTAGCTTTGGGCAGACAGGTTGGAGGGCTTGTCTATACAGAGAGCTATTCTGGAATAGTTTGCTTGGCAATAGCTATTCCGGTCAATTTCCCCATGTACCCTAGTATCCTCTGGGGACCAGAATCAGCCCTGGAAAGAATTGTACTTACTTATGCAAGGGCTGAATTTAGCCCTCAGTCCACTCAACCTATAGAGATTCTCTCCATTAGCAGCACAGCACACTGTGATTGGGCAGGAGAGGTGGCTTTGGTGGCTACTTAGTATAGCTGGAAAGCTATTAGAATGGGAGGAGATTGCCACTGATGCACCTTTCCCATTATCTCCAGTGATCAGCACTGATATACAGCACAAACAGCAAGGGAATCCACACCTGGCATATTCTGGCTCTCCTGACTCACATTCCCAGAGCTTGAAAGCCCTGGGTATTAACTTCTGTGGTCACCACTGCAATAGAATACCTTGCACATCACTGATCCCACCTCCACCCCCTTCGCCTTCTTAATACAGGCCATTCACTGTTCAGCCAAGCAGGAACCCAGTCTTCAAAAGCTGCTTGGTCTCCTCACAAATAACAAAGGAGCTAAAGATAGCTCAGTGCAGATGAAAAGGCCTGCATGTTAAAACCCTGACTCAGCACAGTCCCATAGTATAAGATGCTGCTTTCCCCTCCCCCCCCACCTCCTAATATTAAGATCCACTGTGTCGGTCTTAGACCAATCTCAACCTCTAACAATGCTCTGTCCAGAATCAGACTCCGCTTAGCTCCTCGCTTAGGGCCTAATTCAAAGTTTATAAAAGTCCGTGGGAGTCTTTCCATTGACTTCAGTGGGGTTTTGGATCGAGGTGTTTAGCGCACTTACTGTATCCACCATTTTTCCTGTAGTTTGGACTTTCTCTGGCCTCTCTCAGTTGATGGCTCCACTGCAGCTGGCCTTCCCCAGGCAGCCCAACTAAGTTTACTAAATGGGGACTCGGGTGCCTTACAAAATTGGTGATCGAGCTACTGAGTTGAATGGTGCAGCTCACACCTTTTTCAGAGCTTTTGTTTCAGGCTGTCTGCAAACTCAGGCAGATATTGCTGCATTAGTTTATGTTCTGATGGCTTTTTCATATAAAATATTCTAAAACTCCTAGGTGAGTTAGGAGCTGAAGGTTCATTTTCAAAGGTGATGTGGACACTTAGGAGCCTAACTCTCATTGGCTTTCAATGGAATTTGGCCTCCTAAATCACTTAGGTCAAAACTTTACCCATAGTTACTCTCTTCTTTAAATGAGACTTGGATTCTGGAGGAAAATTCCGTAGCAGCTTCAGAAAGGCGGGCAGCCATGCATGCATGGAATTTGCATAGCCAAGTGATCACATTATATACAGAGCTCTGTTTACTGTCATCATCTGATGATCAGCCCAGTGGTGTCCACTTCTTGAAATGCACCACAATTAGCAGTGTCTCCCTTGTTAGCCATCTCAGCCAAGAATCAGGGAGATTCACTGGATCCTGGCGGCAGATGTCCCCTCTCAGGGTTGAGGCATGTTGACAGACCATTGTGGGGGAATCTTGCACAGCTGATGCCTGGTATAAACGTAGAGAACTTCAGTTTCCAGGGCTATTAATCCAGGATTGAGTGGAAGCAAACAATGGGATTCAGCGTCATGATGATGTCATTATTATGCCCTGCAGGACCAAAACAAATAGGTGGAAAGCTTATGCCAGATGGAATCAGCTGAGTGCCAGTCCCATCTTGAATTAACTAGTTCATTGCCATCCTTTCTCCTCTGCAGCTTCTCTCGCAGTGGCCAATAAGGTCTGTAATAATCGGACACTTTCCCACCTGCATCCTGCCAGGTCGGTCCGCATGTTCAGGGCACTTTAAGTGAGTTCGGGGTGGGGGCTGGGGGCATGTGTGAGAAAATACATTGAGTCCATGGTCACTCTTCCTGCTTGCAGGAGTGAGTTTCATAGTGTAGGGCCAGCTCCTGGGACAGATCTGTCTTGTGCATGCACAAGCCTACCCTTTTTGGGTTGGTTGCTCTGCTGGAATGTTGCTTTGTGGGAGGTCTGTGGTCACAAATGGAGAGGCAGTTTCCAAGAACTGATCTCAGGGAGAGCTTGGACTGTCAAGACAAAGGGCTCTGTATCCAACAAAAGGGAGTCTGCGCAGAAAGAGGAACCCCAAAGTTGACCTCGCTAGCTGCATGGTGTCACGGAGTGTGGGGGGACACAAGGCCCTGCACCCCCCGGCTTCCTGCGATTCACCATGACTCTTAGCCAGCCAGTAAAGCAGAAGCATACAGTCCAAGACAGGTCTTGCAGGCATAGACAACAGGACCCCCCTCGGTTAGGTCCATCTTGGGCTCCCAGGGCGCCCCAGCCCCCTTGGGAGGTCAGAGCCCCATCTGCCTCCCAGCCAGCTCCTAACCAAACCTACCTTCAGCGACCCCTCCCACAGCCTTTGTTCAGTTTTCCGGGCAAAGGTGTCACCTGGCCTCTAACCCCTTCCTGGGTTCTCATGTTACATGCTCAGGTATTCTCCGTAGGTCAGTCTCCCATCCCCCAATGCAGACCATCCTAGCCACACTCCCCTGTCAGCATTCAAAGACCACAGTAAGAACAGTCCCAGTTCGTCACACATGGGCCATTGGGTATTGTATTTTCAAGGGTGCGTGGCCACATTTCCAGAAGTGAGTGTCAGTCACCAATGCATGGATAATGGTGGCCAGGTGTATGTCTGATGGGATGGGGTGCGATCTCCTGACCAGGTACGTACAGATGGAAGTGGGGGTGCTTTTAAGCAATGAGGGGTGCAGTTTCCTTCCTTCTGATTTTCCTTTCATCATTCAGCAGCACTTCCCATACGGTAAGTGCTATCCTGATTCTACAGAGGGGAAAACTGAGGCACAAAACTCTCATGATTGTCCAAAGTGTCACAAGCCTGGGGCAGAGCCATGACTAGATTGAAGGAGTTCCTGACTCCCAGCGTTGTGTTCATTCCTACAGAACACATTGCGACACGCTTAGGCTTGCAACTCTCTGCAATAGTATTCACAGTTAAAGCCTCCCCCCAAATCCTCCGCAGAGTGGTTCAAATCCAAGCCCAAGAAAAGTGACAGACCAGTACTGATAGCTCCATTGCAAATAAAGAAATGAACAATCTGTGTGGTCTAATTCGACCCCTCTCAGGAAATGCTGCTTTTGCTGATCGCATCCATGCTGTGGGCCCAGAGATCATGTCTGGGAGGGAGCTGATGCCAGCAAGCAAAGTCCTTCCTAAATGAGCCGGCTTTCTGCCACCTCCTCTAATCCTGCTTGCTGCTTCCTCAGCTCTCAGCCTCTTTCAGCTTTGTTTTATCTCATTGCCGCAGAGCAGAGCGAGCTCTAGGGGGTGGCAGGAGTAGTGGGGGAGGGGAATGCTTTGCTTTCTAGCACTTTGCACTAGAGAGAAGAGAGGCCCAGATCCTCAAAGGTATTTAGGCTCCTAACTCCCACTGAAATCAATTGGAATTAGGAGCCTGAATACTTCTGAGGATCTAGGCCAGAGTTCCCAGCAGCGTTTGGGAAGATCAGTTCCAGGATGGTGCCCCAGAAAGACACAACCAGCACCCATTCCTTAGGGCTTGGAGCCTCATGCCCCGGAGCTGGGATTGTGAGGGGGGATCAGGCAGAGGTACAGACTTGTCCTGCCAGCAGCTATGTTTAAAGAAGGTGTCTGGCTAGCACAGTTTTCGTGGGTAATTCCTACCTCAGGGAGGCTCAGTTCATTCATGTGTGCTTTGAGATCCTTATGTGGAAAGATAAACTATTGCTACTAGCAGGACAGGAGCTAGACCTAATTCCCTCACGTGCAGACAGGGATATTTTTTCTCACTTGTGATGTGTGGTATAAAGCCAGCCTTTGGGTCTCATTAGAGCAGCTTTGCTGGAAGGCTGTGCCCAGCATGGTACAGTGCACAGAGCATGGGGCAGGGAGTCAGGCCACCTGGGTTCTATTTAATGCCTCGGTTTCCCTATCTGTAAAATAGGGCTAATGCTTTGAGATCTACAGACTAGAAGTGCTATCTAGGCATTAGGCTTGGCCATTTATTGAATGTGGCTCCATTTTGAGCTACAGAAAGGACTTTATTTGCACCCTCAAAGTACTTTAAGGAATTGAATGGTCAAGGTTCTAATACCATTCAGGATCGCAGCTATTGCCCTGTGGAAACATGTTATGTCTGGGTTGGAAGATGACTGCTTGAATCACAGTTAGAGTGTAGCTGGGCCCATCCCCTGCCTTGGCTAGTTATCTACAGTGTGATTTGGCAAACGTGGTTGCTGCTTTATTAAAGGTCCTTTTTCATACTGGCCATGTGTGGCCTTCCATCTGAGGGTCTCAATCACGTCACTAAAAATTAAGCCCCTTCACGCACCCCTGAGGTAGGCAGACATTATCCCCAGGGGGAGGACACTGAGGCATAGAGAAAGAAAGTGACTCTGAGTGATTTGGGGCAGACCTGGGAATAGAACCCCTGCATCCTGACACTTACTGCATGGCTTTAACTACCAGACAGTGCTTCCTGCTGTGTTAAACTTGAACAGGATGGGGCACTGGGAGGGCCTCCAAGCTGACTTTGGGCAAGGAGACGAGGAAGTTATATTGGCAGTGTCAGATGAAGAATGTCAAATGTTTATTATAGCTACAACTCTGTAGCCCAAATAAATATTGGGCAGATCCTCAGCTAGTGTAAATCAGCAGCAGTCTCTGCCAGTTTACACCAGCTAGGGATCTGGCCCAGAATACTTGGAATCTGTTAGCACCCATTGTGCATTTGTTTCCAGTGACTGCGATTTCTGGAGCCATTCGTTCCAACCTCCAGGGCAAGATAAAGTCAGAGGCATAATTCTTTTGTCTGTGCTTTAAGTGCAGGACCTTTTGGTATCTGTCTCACAGAGGTTAGTGGTGTCCTGAGGTGATAGGCTGTCGTGCCATGAGCGTATTGCTGCTGCCACCCGTCTTGCTCTGATGGAGGTGACAGAGGGATATCACTGTGATTCTTCAGTGCTTTGAAAACAGTGATTTAGCTGAGGACACAGCTACTGAGGCAGCTGGAGAGACCACAGGCAAATGACGCAAACCTCCCAGCCCATTTACTGGAGCAGTCCCAGTTCCCCCTATCAGGGCAGGTGGGACAAGAATTAATAATGAACAAAGCATGTTAATCAGTATGCAGGGCATTATCGCCAATTCTCAGTGAAACAAAAATAAACCAGTGCAGGTCTATGGGGTATCGCCAGCTCTGCTTAACTGCGTAAGCACTGCTTCAGATAGCAGGTACACAGCACTCCACGTGCTTTCAGCTCTGTACGTGATCTGCCCTTGATCTTGAGGTTATAGCTGGAGCCTGGGAACCAGGCGCTCCTGAGTCCTAGTCCTGGCTCTTGTCCCTGACTCGCTGTGTGACTTTGGCTGAGTCACCTAATCGCTCTGCATCAGTGTCCCATTGGTAAAACTTCAGTTTGCTGTCCATGTGCAGCTAACTGACAGGTAGCTTTGCTGTGAAATGGCTAATCTGCTAGAAATTGGTAGGGAGAAGTGGGTCTGATGGAGGGTTCTAGCCAGACTTGTAAGGTTCATAGTTGCTGAGGAAGGGCTCTGAATTAGGGTTGCCACCTTTCTAATTGCACAAAACCGAACACCCTGGCCCCGACTCTTGCCCCAAGGCCCTGCCCTGCCCCGCCCCTTCTCTGAGGCCCTACCCCCCCACTCACTCCACCCTCCCTCCCTCTGTTGCTCACTCTCCCCCACCCTCACTCACTTTCACTGGGCTGGGGCAGGGGATGGGGGTGTGGGAGGGGGTGAGGGCTCCAGGGTAGGGCCAGAAATGAGGGGTTCAGGGTGCGGAACTCTGGCTGGGGTGCAGGCTCTAGGCTGGGGCCAGGGATGAGGGATTTGAGGTGCAGCAGGGGGCTCTGGGCTGGGGCAGAGGGGTTTGGAGTGAGGGTGGGGCTTCCGACCTGGGGCAGGGGGTTGGGGTGCGGCGTATGGGAGGGAGTTAGTGTGTGAGAGGGTGTTCCGACCTGGGGCAGGGGGTTCGGGGTGCGGGCTCTGGCCATGCGGCACTTACCTCAGGCGGCTCCCAGGCGGCAGCGCAGCAGGGCTAAGGCAGGCTCCCTGCCTGCCCTAGCTCCATGCTGCTCCCTGAGGCAGATGGCATGTCCGGCCCCTAGACGGAGGCGTGGCCAGGCGGCACTGTACAGTTCCCGGCCAATAGGAGCTGAGGAGCTGGCGCTTGGGGCGGGGGCAGCGCTTGGGGCGGGGGCAGCGCATGGAGCTTCCCTGGCTGCCCCTGCACCTAGAGACTGGACATATCGGCCCCTTTCGGGGAGCTGGGCAGAGTCAGGGCAGTCCTGCTGCGCCACTAACTGGACTTTTAACGGCTCGGTCAGCAGTGCTGACTGGAGCCGCCAGGGTCCCTTTTCGACCAGGGGTTCCAGTCAAAAACCAGACCCCTGGAAACCCTACCCTGAATCAGAGAGGCCTCTGCTTTGGTGGCGCTTGAGAAATGCATTGACCTGGAGTCTTACCCAAATTCATAGAACCGAAGGGACCTGATTCTGCATCAGTGAAGTCAATGGGAGTTGCAGTGGGAGCTGTATCAGAGGGGGCATGTAGCCAGAGTTCCTGGTTATGGAATTTATCTGTGCTATCTGAAATGCATTGCAATGCAGCTCTGAAGTTCTGGAGTCTGAAGATCATCCTGTGCATTTTCTTTTCAAGAAAAAAACACCTAGGAAACTCTATTAGAAAAACCAAACAAACTTGTTAATAGAACATTAAGGTTGCACAGGTAAGGATTTAAAAATCAGGAAATGATTGAGGTAATGCATGTGTAACCTTAACTCTGCCCCCTTGTGCCTATGCTTCTATGATACCACCTTTCAATTACATGATCATGTGTTATACCTAATTTTTCCTGATACGTTAGATCCACAAGTGTAGCGTGTTGTAGTGCTGTGTAGTATTCTGTGTGTGCCACTCGGAGTCCATGAAATTCACATATATGAAGAATACACACAAAATCATACATACCCAGAATACCATAAATTAAACATCGTAGCACAGATATTCTGAGCTATATCAGTGATGGGTCTGTGTAAGTACCTAGCTAGCATAATACTGCCATCTTGCTGGAATATAGATAGGCTAATTAAATTCACAGCTAAATTAGGCCTGGTCTACACTACGAGTTTAGGTCGACTTTAGCTGCGTTAAGTCGACTTAAACCTGGACACGTTTACACGACGAAGCCCTTTCTTTCGACTTAAAGGGCCCTTTAAACCGGTTTCTTTACACCACCTCGACGAGGGGATTAGCGATAAAATCGGCCTTATGGGGGTCGGAATTGGGTAGTGAGGACGGAATTCGACATTAGTGGCCTCCGGGAGCTATCCCACAGTGCTTCATTGTGACCGCTCTGGACAGCACTCTCATCTCAGATGCACTGGCCAGGTAGACAGGAAAAGCCCCGCGAACGTTTGAATTTCATTTCCTGTTTGCTCAGCGTGGAGAGCACAGGTGACCACGCAGAGCTCATCAGCACAGGTAACCGTGATGGAGTCCCAGTCCCAGTCCCAGGATCGCAAAAGAGCTCCAGCCTGGACCGAACGGGAGGTACGGGATCTGATCGCCATCTGGGGAGATGAAGCAGTGCTGGCCGAACTCCGAAACAGTAAAAGAAATGGCAAAACATTAGAAAAGATCTCCAAGGCCATGAAGGACAGAGGCCATAACACGGACGCACAGCAGTGCCGCGTGAAAATTAAGGAGCTAAGGCAAGCCTACCACAAAGCCAGAGACGCAAACGGAAGGTCCGGGGCTGAGCCGCAAACATGCCGCTACTACGAGGAGCTGCATGCCATTCTAGGGGGTGCAGCCACCAGTAGCCCAAGCATGTGCTATCAGTCCCTCTCTGGAGACAGGGAAGCGGGTTCGGCGGACGAGGAAGATGAGGATGGAGAGAACATCATAGATAGCTCACAGCAGCAAGGAAGCGGAGAAACCAGTTTCCCCAACAGCCAGGATATGTTTGTCACCCTGGACCTGGAACCAGTAACCCCCGAACTCACCCAAGACCCTGTGGGCACACAGGGGACCTCTGGTGAGTGTACCTTTGTAAATATTACACATGGTTTAAAAACAAGCGTGTTTAATGATTAATGATTAATTTGCCCTGGCAATCGCGGCCAGTACAGCTACTGGAAAAGTCTGTTAACGTGTATGGGGATGGAGCGGAAATCCTCCAGGGACATCTCCAGAAAGCTCTCCTTCATGTACTCCCAAAGCCTTTGCAAAAGGTTTCTGGGGAGGGCTGCCTTATCCCGTCCGCCATGGTAGGACACTTTACCACGCCAGGCCAGTAGCACGTAGTCTGGAATCATTGCATAACAAAGCATGGCAGCGTATGGTCCCGGTGTTTGCTGGCATGCAGACAACATCCATTCCTTATCTCTCTTTGTTATCCTCAGGAGAGTGATATCATTCACGGTCACCTGGTTGAAATGGGGTGATTTTATTAAGGGGACATTCAGAGGTGCCCCTTCCTGCTCTGCTGAACAGAAATATTCCCCGCTGTTAACCACGCGGTGGGGGGGGAGGGGTGAAGTGACCATCCCAGAGAATTGGGTGTATGGGGGAGGGGAGTTAGTTGGGTTTGTGCTGCATGTTAAACCTGAAACCGCAGCCCCTCCTTTTACATTGCAAACCCATTTTAAATGGCCAACCCAGCGGGTGCTTGGTATGGGTAATGAGAGCAGTACTGTTTTAAACCATCCCCACTTGTTAACAAGGTTAAAAAAGCCAAAAGACTGTGTCTTACCATGGCTGCCTGCAAGCTGAAATCTGTGGCTTGGAACTGCGTGAGTGATCTCTCACACCAAACAGGCAGGCCCTCAATATAAGAGGAAAAATGCGACCTTGTAACGAAAGCACATGTGCTGTGTGATGCACGGCAAAATCTAAAGTGAAAGAGTGTACCCATTGTTCTCAAAAATGTATCTTTTTTAAACAACTCTCCCTTCTCCTCCACCAGCTGCAAATGTTTCACCTTCACAGAGGCTAGTGAATATTCGAAGAAGGAAGCGAAGGACGCGTGACGAAATGTTCACTGAACTACAGACTGCCTCCCACGCTGACAGAGCACAGCAGAATGCGTGGAGGCAGTCAATGACTGATTTTAAAAAAGCCCAATATGAGCGAGAGGAGAGGTGGCGGGCTGAAGAGCAGAGTTTGCGTGCTGAAACGCGGGCTGAAGAGGAGAAGTGGCGTCAACTTGTACTCAGAAAGCAAGAGTCGATGCTCCGGCTGCTGGAGCATCAAAGTGATATGCTCCTGCGTATGGTTGAGCTGCAGGAAAGGCAGCAGGAGCAGAGACCGCCGCTGCAGCCCCTCTGTAACCAACAGCAGGAGCAGAGACCGCCGCTACAGCCCCTCTGTAACCAACAGCAGGAGCAGAGACCGCCGCTGCAGCCCCTCTGTAACCAACAGCAG
Organism: Emys orbicularis; assembly: GCF_028017835.1. NCBI lineage: Eukaryota > Metazoa > Chordata > Testudines > Emydidae > Emys > Emys orbicularis. The sequence goes on from NC_088692.1 coordinate 50,313,641, forward strand.
GAGCAGAGACCACCGCTACAGCCCCTCTGTAACCAACAGCAGGAGCAGAGACCGCCGCTACAGCTCCTCTGTAACCACCAGCCCTCCTCCCCAAGTCCCATTGCCTCCTCACCCAGACGCCCAAGAACACGGTGGGGGGGCCTCCGGCCACCCAATCACTCCACCCTAGATGATTTCCACAGCAATAAGTTTTAAAGTTTTAAAGTGCAGTGTGTCCTTTTCCTTCCCTCCTCCCCCACCCATCCCGGGCTACCTTTGCAATTATCCCCCTAGTTGTGTGCTGCTTCCCTCCTCCCCCACCCATCCCGGGCTACCTTTGCAATTATCGCCCTAGTTGTGTGCTCAATTAATAAAGAATGCATGAATGTGAAGTAACAATGACTTTATTGCCTCTGCAAGTGGTGCTTGAAGAGGGGAGGGTAGGGGAGGTTGGGGTGCTTGGTTTACAGGGTAGTAGAGTTAACCGGGTGTGTGGGGGGGGCTGCGATTTCATCAAGGAGAAACAAACAGAAGTTTCACACCATATCCTGCCCAGTCACAAAACTAGTTTTCAAAGCCTCTCTGATGCGCACCGCGCCCTGCTGTGCTGCTCTAACCGACCTGGTGTCTGGCTGCGCGTAATCAGCGGCCAGGCGATTTGCCTCTACCTCCCACCCCGCCATAAATGTCTCCCCCTTACTCTCACAGATATTGTGGAGCGCACAGCAAGTAGCAATAACAATGGGGATATTCTTTTCGCTGAGGTCACAGCGAGTCAGTAAGCTGCGCCAGCGCGCTTTTAAACGCCCAAATGCACATTCCACCACCATTCGGCACTTGCTCAGCCTGTAGTTGAACAGGTCCTGACTCCTGTCCAGGCTGCCTGTGTATGGCTTCATGAGCCATGGCATTAAGGGGTAGGCTGGGTCCCCAAGGATCACGATAGGCATTTCAACATCCCCAATGGTTATTTTCTGGTCCGGGAAGAAAGTCCCTTCCTCCAGCTTTCGAAACAGAAGAGAGTGCCTGAAGACGCGAGCATCATGTACCCTTCCCGGCCAGCCCACGTTGATGTCGGTGAAACGTCCCTTGTGATCCACCAGGGCTTGCAGCAGCATTGAAAAGTACCCCTTGCGGTTTATGTACTCGGTGGCTTGGTGCGCCGGTGCCAAGATAGGGATATGGGTTCCGTCTATCGCCCCACCACAGTTTGGGAATCCCATTGCAGCAAAGCCATCCACTATGTCCTGCACGTTTCCCAGAGTCACTACCCTTGATATCACCAGGTCTCTCATTGCCCTGGCAACTTGGATCACAGCAGCCCCCACAGTAGATTTGCCCACTCCAAATTGATTCCCGACTGACCGGTAGCTGTCTGGCGTTGCAAGCTTCCACAGGGCTATCGCCACTCGCTTCTCAACTGTGAGGGCTGCTCTCATCCTGGTATTCTGGCGCTTCAGGGCAGGGGAAAGCAAGTCACAAAGTTCCATGAAAGTGCCCTTTCGCATGCGAAAGTTTCGCAGCCACTGGGAATCGTCCCAGACCTGCAACACGATGCGGTCCCACCAGTCTGTGCTTGTTTCCCGGGCCCAGAATCGGCGTTCCATGGCATGAACCTGCCCCAGTAACACCATGATTTCCACATTGCTGGGGCCTGTGCCTTGTGAGAGGTCCATGTCAATTTCCTCATCACTATCGTCGCCGCGCTGCAATCGCCTCCTCCTCCTCAGCTGGTCCTCCTGGTTTTGCTTTGGCATGTCCAGGCTCTGCATATACTCCAGGACAATGCGCGTGGTGTTCATAGTGCTCATAATTGCCGCGGTGATCTGAGCGGGCTCCATGATCCCAGTGCTAGCTATGGCGTCTGGTCTGAAAAAAGGCGCGAAACTAGTATCTAAAGACCAGGGGAAGAAGGGAGGGAGGGAGGGAGGGGCGGGCGACTGACGACATGGCGTACAGGTACAGGGAATTAAAATCAAGAAAGGTGGCTGTGCATCAGGGAGGAATACAAACAACTGTCACACAGAATGCCCCCCCCCCTCAGAGATTGAACTCCTAAGCCTGGGTTTAGCGGGCCGTTGATTTGACGGAGGGAGGGGGGAAGGAAATGAATACAGAACAAATCTATTTTTTACATCTTAAGACGACAGTGCAGCATGACTGATAGCCCTTGGCATTTTCTGGGTGCTTGGCAGCAAATACTTGGCAGCAAATAGTATACTACGACTGGTAACCATCATTGTCCAACGAGGACGGTTAAAGGCAAGTATTGTCTGCCAGCACCCAGATCGCCCTCGGCCTTTTCTGGGTGCTTAGCAGACAATACTTGGCAGCAAATAGTATACTACGACTGGTAACCATCATTGTCCAACGAGGACATCTATGAGCATTTCAGGCAACCTGTAAATTTACTTGCTTTCAGACCTGAGGAAAGCTCTTCTTGCAGATCTGCTGAGCACCCAGATCGCCTTCGGCCTCTTCTGGATGCTCAGCAGACAATACTGACAGGACGGTTACCAGTCGTAATAAACCATCTACTGCCAAAAGGCAAGGGGCTGGTGCAATGCAGCCCTACGGCTGCCAGCCCCACAGCTACCAGCATCCCGAGCGCCGATGAAGGCTACTACTCATGCTGCACCGTCTACCGCCAAAAGGCAGTAAGCTGCTGCTGCTGTTTAGCAATGCAGTCCCACGTTTGCCGGCACCCGGAAGACATATGGTGACGGTGAGCTGAGCTGAGCGGGCTCCATGCTTGGCGTGGTATGTTGTCTGCACAGGTAACCCAGGTAAAAAGGCGCGAATCTATTGTCTGCCGTTGCTGTGACGGCGGGGGAGGGGCGTGACGCAATGTACCCAGAACCCCCCGCGGCACTGCTTTGCATCATTCGGGCATTGCGATCTCAACCCATAATTCCAATGGGCGCCGGAGACTCCGGGAACTGTGGGATAGGTACCCATAGGCACCCATAGTGCAATGCGCCGGAAGTCGACGCTAGCCTCGGTACTGTGGACGCGGTCCGCCGACTTCATGCACTTAGAGCATTTTATGTGGGGACACACACAGTCGGCTGCATAAAACCGGTTTCTATAAAACCGGCTTCTATAAATCCGACCTAATTTTGTAGTGTAGACAAGCCCTTAGCTTCATAATTAATTGTTGAAAATAAAATGTACAGCAGATGGGTGCTGACAAAGTTGTTAAAATAGAGACTATAAAGATGTATGTAAAAAGAATTAAACAATAAAAGTATGCTGGCCCATTATGACTATGAAAGGAATTAAAACTTTGCAAGACGCAGCATATGTTGTGAAAACTGTTGTACTGTATTGTGTTGTTTGAGAACTGCACGATCACGTGATTTAATGCTACTGCAAGAATACATATGCCCAAGGGGGCAGAGTTAAGATTCCACATGCAACCTTGTCTTGGACACTTCTGAACTTTAGTCTGATAAGGTGTGTAACTGTTCCAGTGAGATATTTGATAGGGTGGAATCCATTTGCTCTCAGCTCAAAAATAATGTGTCTCAAGGGTGAAGACAGAGGGGTTTTTGGCATTTGTGTAGGGAGGGAGAGCAAATGCAGAACCAGTGGAGGTCTGGGTTGATCTGTTTGAGGTCAGGGATACGGATAGTGTAGTGGGGATCTGGGAACAGTGTGTGTGCACGGTTAAGAAAGAGATAGGGTTAAGACTGGGATATTGGGTGGGGGGGAGAGGGATGCAGATCCATAGGAAAGATCCACTGTTGGAATACTTTGTCCAGTTCTAGTGTCCACAATTCAAGAAGGGAGTTAATAAATTGGGGAGGGTTCAGAGAAGAGCCACGAGAATGATTAAAGGATTGGAAAATCTGCCTTATAGTGATACAGTCAAGGAGCTCAAGCTATAACCAAGAGAAGGTTAAGGGGTGACTTGATCACAGTTTATAAGTACCTACATGGGGAACAAAACTTTAATAAAGGGCTCTTCAATCTAGCAGACAAAAGCACAACAAATCTAATGGCTGGAAGTTGAAGCTAGACAAATTCAGATTGGAAATAAGATGCACATTTTTAACAGTGAGGGTAACTATCCATTGGAACAACGTACTAAGAGCTGTGGTGGATTCTCCATCACTGGCAATTTTTAAATCAAGGCTGGATGTTTTTCGAAAAGATCTACTCTGGTTCCAACAGGAATTAATCCTGGAATGTCCTGTAAACTGTGTTATGCAGGAGGTCAGACTAGAGGATCACAGTGGTCCCATCTGGGATCTATAGAAGGTCCAGGATGGGTGTGGGGCATGTGATGACAGAGAGAGGAAAAGCTGGATCAGTAAGTCTCAGAAGTAGGTAGGGTTTGCAGGCAAGTATCTCAGAAATAATAGAGCAAGAAAGGACAGAGCTGTCATTCTGCAGGGCTCCTGAAGTGAGCAGCAGAGAGGATGGAGTCCAGATTGTGAAGTCTGGTAAATTACCAACAGGGAACGGCTGGGCCAGTCAGAATACTGATACCATTAATAAACAAAGGTGCGTGAGTGTAACATGTACAGATGTGACGAGTGTGGGGGAGTGGAGGGAATGGGGGACTCGAAGATAGCAGCAGTAAGTCATAGACTAGTTACATGTATGTAACAAGTTACATGTAGTACAAACATGAATGTAACTAATGTGTGGCCTCATATCACGCCAATGTCTCTTGCCCTCACTGTCCTTCCTGTTCCTCGCAGTGCATGCTCCCTCCTTCCCCTCCCCCCCATCACGTGCCTTAAATTGGCTCAGAAGGTCTCCGGGGCAGGGGCTGAACCCTGCTCTGTCTGTTTATGTGCAGCACCTAGCACGACGGGGCACCGATCCTCTGGCTGCTCATGTTGTACCAGTAATTCAAACTGAAAGGCAGCTGTGTTCTGCTTGGCTAGCCTGTCGCTGCTGATGTGACGTGGCAGGGCCTTGGCAGGGAGGAGGGCTCTGGATTGGACTGACTGGAGCAGAAGCCATACTGATTATTAACAGCAACTGAGATGACTCCCTGCCTTCTGCATCTGTCCCTGGAACTATTTAAAGAGGGCCACTGACCTCTTCACTGGCAGGTGGTCTCTGGGGCTGCTGGATAGCTGGCAGCCTGCTGGCTGATTGGGGCTGCGCTTTCACACCATCTGCCTGCCGGATCCCACCAGGAGCTGGCAAAGCATAGGCTCTGCTGGTGAACTCTGCTGCTCTGGCTCTTGTTTAGCACACAGGCAGGCTGGACTGTGTCCTCCTCCCAGCCAAGGCCCTGAGGATGCTTTACCAGGGCAGAAATCTTCAGCAGGAGGAAAGCAATTCCCCTGAATGGGAACCCAGTCTACGAGCTTCTCCCTTAGCCTTTGGGATCTACTCTCTGCCTGATGGCTCTGCTGCAGGCTGGTACCACAGCTCCCACAACCAGCTAGAGCTCCTGCTCCGCTCCTGCCCTCTCTGCAGCCAGTAGGATGGCGTACGTGGATCCCGAACACCCAGCTCTCACCATTTGCCAGTCCATCTTCTTCTTCTTCTGCAAAGGAATGATAGAAGGGGTGGTGGCTATCCTCTTCTTCTGGCTGTTCATCCAAGTCCTGCTCACCAAACATCAGCAAGGTTGGTCTCTTTCCTTCCCCCCACCCCTCCCTTCCCTGGGTACATGGATTTTGTATCTTGTCTCTTGCCACATAGCTCTCCAGCCTGTTAGATCTGTTTGTATGGGGGAGTGGACCTTTGTTCCTTGTGACCTAGAGCAGGACAGAGGTGTTTGGACAATCCCGTTTTTATCCCTTCCTTCTCACTCCCTTATCCGCTTCCACCCTCCCAGTAGTGAGAGGAAAGTCATCGGTCGATCCCGCTAATGAATCAGGAGACGTTAGCAGCTGGGCATTAATCGCAAAAGCATTTTAAAAGGTGAAATCACACTCCTGGGCATGCTCTGGGGACAGGCCCTGGGGAAGGGGCTCCTCCGGGCTGGTGACTTCATCAGGTATTTATAGAGTGCCCATGTCTAGCTCTACTGAGGCCCAGCATGTGCTCGAGACAGGGATGGCAGGCGGGCCCTGCCCCAGAGAGCTTGCAGTCTAAAAGGAGCAGGGAGATGGCCCAGTGATTGGGTATTGGAAAGGAACCTGGGCTTGGGAACCTGGCCAAATGGCAAAGTGGTTGTATCCACATGACATCATCATGGCAAAACCCAAACTCCTAGCACAAGGATCCATTGAGCTCTACCTTGGCTGATTCGGATGGGCTGGGATTCCCCCGGCACTGTCAGTTACCTCCACTCCAGGGGCTTTCCAAGCTCTCTGCATTATGGCTGGTTTATAAAGTAGGGACTCTGAACTCCCCAAGGTGAGATGGGAACTCCGTCGTGCAGCACTGCTGAGCGCTAGGAAGGAACTGCGTGCGCACCTTCACAATCTTGGTTTCTGCTCCCCACCCTGCCCCATTGTACTGTGATGCCCAAGTTCTTCCCCCTCGCCCCTGCTCCTGCAGGCTGTTGAGATGCAAACTAGCCATAATGCAGCTGCTCTGAGTCATGCTGCAGATGGAACGCCATGGACTGACACCTCCTCTGTCACTTAGACCAGGGCTTGTTGGCACTGAGCCCAGGGAACATTGTCGACTGAGCTGAATAGAATCTCTGATGGACTCTGGCCAAAATTTTACAACTTGGGAGCCTAAAGGTAGGGCTCCTAAATCCATACATAGGCTCTTAGATACAAGTCTGGGCTGATTTTTCAGCGGCGTAGCACACCTGCAGCTCCCACTGAAGTTTACAAGGGCTCTGGGTACACGGCACTTCTTCAGATCAGGCCTTTTTTTTCTGAATCAAATTTTAGCCACTCAAGTTTGAAACTATAGGCCTTGCTCTAGGCACCTTGGGATGCTACACAAACCCCGTAGATAGTCCTCAGCCTGAGTCCATTGCTGGGAAGGGGCATGAGAGGATGGCCTGGATGGACTATGTTCGGTCTCCTCCCCAAGGCCTGAACGGACGCCCAGTCTTCGCAGACCGGGAGGGCAGCGGTCTCCTTATTCTTCGTGCAGTCATCTTTCGCTTTGCCTTAACCCTACGTTACTCCATCCCTATGCCCAAGAGCTCATCCAACTCCATAAATCAATCCTAGCATCCATTTTGTTCTCTTATTCAAAATTTCAGTCTCGTTTAGTGCTGTTAAAGAAACAAATAATGTACTAGAACTAAAGGACTAAAATGATCTAAGTTTCCATCCCCGTTGGGAAACTGGCTGGAAGTCAAGAGCATGGGAACTGCCTTAAATATTTAGGGCAGATTGTCCCCTGTCCTGGTTACTCCACATATGGGATTGGAAGCTTGGTGACTTTTGACACCCGGGTTGCCCCATTGAACCTACTGATCCAGATCTACCATGGCATCCAAGGTGGATTAGCTCTGGCACGCGAGTGGTACCGCAACCTGCTTCCCATGCCACGCTTTGAGGTCGAGATGTCAGCATGTTCCTTCACTCTTGGCCCCGCAGCCATAGGGAGGAGGTTGGGGCTCATGTGGCTCATCATGCTCAATTACTGGGGGTGGGAGGAGGTGTCTCATGTGGCAGTTCCACCAGCTGACTTACAGTAAGACAGGCGTGGATGGGTAGTGAGGGGAGCCACATCTAGCTCTCCTAGGCTGGCATGGACAGCATCATGGGGGTGAGTGCAGGATGGGAAATCGCTGGGGCACTGAAGGAACCTTGAGAGTCCTCTGTGAGTCAGGGGAGAATGTCAAGGCTGAGTTTACCATCATGATCCTACCATGCATGCAGTGTTAGCAGTGCCACATGCCACTGCCACACAGCTGCTGTCTGCGTCAGGGCACCTCCACTTCCAGGGTGTTTGCTCTTCCTCTAGCACATGTGGGGTCACCCCATGGCTGTCAACGAAGCCCCAGACCCACTGACTTGGAAAGGAGGCTGAAGAGAGGATTCTGTGTTTTTTTTCCCCTGGGTGTTTGACCGACGTCAATCATGTGTCTTACATAAACAGTGCGTCAATTCGGCTGTGGGGCTGATAAGAGGAGATTTTTTTCCATGGCCATTATCTTGTTTAGGGTGAGGCTGGGTTTATTTTAGCCTTGCGATGGATGTGTTGATCTGATGTAATAATTCCAGCTCTGCTCGAGAATGATGCTCAGAGAGAATGGAGCACTGCAGATGCTGACGCCCCCAGCACAGCTCTCTGATCCTGCTCCTTTCTCTTATCGCTCGCCATTACACAGTAATCTTTCCAGCACGTCCTGTGCGGTGATGAGAGAGGGGCTGACAGGTTTGGTTTAGTAACAGCACAGAATTGGACCACTGGCTCTGACTGTTCCTGGGGTGTGAGGGTGTATCTGGATTTTGACTGCTGTGCAGTTGCTGGTGATTGCCAAGATTCAGTTGTCATCAACCTATTGGTTCATAGATCTTAAGATCATAAAGAGTTGGACTGGGACCTAGGTTCTATACCTGGCTCTGACACTGGCTTGCTGGGTGACCTTGGGCTCTTCATCACCCTGTGCCTCAGTTTACCAATCTGTAAAATGGGGATCCTGAAATAGCCGGGTATTATTATTATTATAAGGGACGATTCTGATCACTTCGTCCTTGGAGTAGTGATGTGAACTGCTGATTTCTGATGAGCTGAAGGAGGTACCTGCCCAATCAGTCTAGCTGTGGCATTTGTAATAGGCCCATCGCCGTAGAACACAGGTGCAAACTGCTACATCTTAATCACATTTCCCACCCACTGGCCTGGCACCTTCTGCCAAATGCCTTCTGGTCACACAGGAGCTCTGCTACCTGCAGCCCCCTTCATATACTCATCCTGTAATTCTTCTCTGCTCCATTCAGTGCATTTTCAGGTGCTCCTCGGAGTGGGGCTGGCTCTTCTGTGCTTCTGCCTTCTTCTGGGCTGTGCCATGTGCTGGCGTCGAAGCGAGAGGCGCAACCAGAGCAACAGGAAAGAGCAGGCACCGACCAATACTCTGGTGGAGCTGGGGCCTGCTCTGCCTTCCCAGACCACCACCGTGCCCATCCAGCAACAGTACGTGGAGCTAGAGGGAGAGGTGCTGGAATGTGCAGGGAATGACTCGCTGGGTTCTCCTGGCGCTGGCAGTCTGCCACAGAGCATGTTGCATGGGAGGGCCTCTTTACCCAGCATCCCTTTCTCCCAGAAGCTTGGCCTGTTCTCCAAGACAGAGCCGGGCTGGGAGCGCCGGTCCACCATCTCTGGAGAGACTGACGAGAGCAGCCTGCTGACTCGTCCTGTTCTGGGACCCAGCATCCGCCAGTTGTCCACCATGCCAGGGAGCCTCTCCAGCGCCGGCCCCAAGCAGCGGCCCCAGCTCCACTTCATCCTGTTCTACTCCCAGCCCGAGGCCACGCTCACTGTGACGGTGATCAGCGTGTCCCACCTGCCCAAGGGCTTTCGAAGCCGCCGGGACTCCTATGTCAAGGTGTACCTGCTCCCCAAGTTCATCGAGCCCCAGCGCACGGCTGTGCGCAGGAAGAGCCTCAACCCCGAGTTCCGAGAGCAGTTCCAGTTCGGCCGCTACCACCTGGAGGAGCTGAGGGGCTTCACCCTGCGCTTCGCTGTCTATGTGAAGGAGTTTCGCAGCTTCAGGGACTCCTTCGTTGGGGAAGTGATGTTCCCATGTGCCCAGGTTACTTGGAACCCCGAGGCGGCCTCCAGCTACATCCGGGAGCTGTCAACCACCAAAACCAAACTCAAAAAGGTCAGGACTGGGTCACTGAACTAATAGTACCCAGTGGGGATAGTGCTGGCTGAGGTCTCCAGGGCCCCAGAGACTGAAAGGTCCACCCATACGGATGCAAGGGGACAGGGCCGGCTCCAGGCACCAGGCAACCAAGCTGGTGCTTGGGGCGGCACCTGGAGCGGGGCGGCGCGGCGCTCGGGCCGCCGGGGAGAGCGGGGCCACAGCCGGGCTCGCCGCCCTCCCCCCGGCGCTCTGGCCGCCCTCCCCCCCGCGCCCTCCCCCCGGCTGGGGCCGCCGCCCTGCGCTCTGGCCGCCGGGGGGAGAGCTGAACCCCAGCCGGGGCTCGCCGCCCTGCCCCCGGCGCTCTGGCCGCCGGGGGGGAGAGCCGAGCCCCCGCCGGGGCTCGCCGCCCTGCCCCCGCCGGGGCTCGCCGCCCTGCCCCCGGCACTCTGGCCGCCGGGGGGGGGGGGGAAGAGCCCCCGCCAGGGCTCGCCGCCCTCCTCCTCCCAGGGCTCCGGCCGCCGGGGGGAGAGCGAAGCCCCCGCCCTCCCCCCCCCGGCGCCCTGCCCCCGGGATCCGCCCCCCTCTCCCCCCCGCCGGCCCTGCAAGGGGAGGACTTTTTCATTACAGAACCTCTGTGTCATTCAGTGGAATTCCCCTCAAAGGGCAAGTGAGGACTGGGTGTATCACCACTTCCCTCTGCTAGATGGGATACCAGACCAGCTTAGGTCTGATCATGCATCCTGTAAAGGCCGCAGGTCCAAAAAGATCCTTCTTTAGCTCAAGGTGAAGCGAAGTCCGCCTTAGCTGGAAGGAGAGCAGCTGGGCGGGAGGGCATATGTGATGGGGGTAAGTGGGTGGGAAATCCTTTGGCTGTGGTAAGAACGTGAAGGACTTTCCATCCTGAAGCTCCTGGATGGGGCTGACCTTTGTTTCTGTCTCAGTGGCTGCTAGGTGCCCTGGAGGCTGAGGGGAGGAGGTGAGATTGGTGGGTGTTTCATTGTTTCCTGCTATCCATGTTGTTTCAGTGTCTCAGTGCCCAGGACATGAGCTACGGCGCTGCGTGCTCCCAATCCACGTCCCTGGGCCAGCTCTTCATTCTCCTCCAGTACCAGGCTCTGGCCAATCGTATCAAGGTGCTGGTCCGCAAGGCAGAGAATCTGGGCCGGCTCACCCGCATGCCAGGGGCACCAGGTAGGGAGGTGCAGGGCTGAGGGGCAGACCAGGTTCAATAGGCCTCGGCAGCAGGAAGGACTTTGGAGGGACCGGTAATAGTATTCCTGTTGTAGAACATACAGTTGTGTCATTTAAAAGTCCCCAGGATCTGCTATGGCACATGCCCCTCTCAGTTACAGACCCCTTGGACCATGGAGTCTGGGCATCTCTGCTATAGGCCCTATCAGCCCCCCACCCAATGTTGTGTACAGCACACACTTAACCCTATGAGGAGCATGCCCATGGTGACACCCCTGGGACCATGGTTAGAATGAAGATATTTTCAGTACAGGGGAAATGTGGGCTAAAGTGAGGGATCCAGAATGGGGGGGATCACAGTTGTGGGATTTCCAATTTCCCTCGCAGAGGTGACACATGGGGGTGGGGGGCATGAGGGGACACATGCCCCCCCATTTGCTCCTGGGCTTGTACAGGGCATGCTCAGTAACACTGCTGAAGCCGATTGCCCTCCCTCTCCCCCACCCCCTTATTGGCAGGCACGGGTCCTTTCTGCCCCTTTGTTCTAACCCTTCTTTGCATCCCACTTTCCCAAGCCCAGCAGTGGCAGATCCAGTCGCCTTCCTGGGAGCAGGGGTAGAAGGGCTGTGAATCCTCTAGCCAGGCCAATGCTGTAGGCCACTAGTGAAGAGAGTAGCTGGCTCAGATGCCTTCTCTTGTTTAAATGACCTTCCGAGGCCCGGGGCCCTCTGACCAGCACTTATGGGAGTGTCCAGTGCTTCAAAGCTCTCTCCATTCTATCCTGGTAGCTCCACAGGGCCTGACACAGAGCTTCTGGGAGACAGGACACACCTATTCAGCCGCCCCTAACTTACCTCCTCATGAGCCTCCGTGCGTCCAAGCAAACCTGTGTCTGTTCACAGCAGATCCCGTGTGCTGTCGGCAGTCTCCTTATTCTCCAATTCCATTCCCAGACCACTACGTTGTCATTCACTTTTACTACGACGGGCGAGTCATGGACACGAAGGAGACCAAGTCCATAGCCGGCTACAACCCCGTGTGGAACACGCCCTTCCTCTTCAACGTCCCTGCAGGAGACATCCAGGAACAGCAGCTGTGCCTGGAGTTCACCATCGTGCAGGTCGGAGGGACAGGAGTGGGAGTGGGACCTGTGTGCATCAGATGGTGCATTAGCATGCTGCAGGGCATAAGGGGGGGGTGCAGTATTTATCAGTGCAGGCACCGATTCCAGAGCAGGCAGGTGACAGTGGGGCATTTGCAGGGGCAGGCTGGCAAGTGGGTGGTGACATATGCAGGGAGGTTTGTTGGAGCCAGGTGGTTTGTTAGGGCGGGTTCATGCTCGGGCGCATTTTCAGGGGGATTGGTACCAGTAGGGACTCAGTGCCCTGGGGAAATGTTTTTGCTGTGGGAAGGTTGGCTCCTCAGTGGAATGTTAAGGAGTTTGTCAAGGCAGCTGGCACTTGTAGGGGGTTGGCACATGGTGGCATTTGGAAGGGGTTATGGGGGGGTGTTGGCACAGGTGGTATTGGTGGAGGAGGTGCAGGGACTTGTTGCTGTCTGCAAGGGGCTGTCGGAATGGGATGGCATTTCCAGGGGAGGGGCTGTTTGCTGAGCCTTCTGGCTGCTTCTCCCATTGACTCCTCCCTGCCTCATGCTGCCTTTCCCCTTCCTCCCCAAAGGCTCGTCTCTATACGCGCAGCTGCACCCTGGGCCGAGTGCTGATTGGGCCTCATGCCCCAGAGGCAGGGCTGCTCCACTGGAAGGAGATGTGCTGCCGAGGGCAGGTGGAATCCGCGCGGTGGCATGTGATTCAGCCGAATGTTTTCAGTCTCTCCCCTTGACATAGGTCAGTCGGCAGGTGACTCATTGGAGCTCGTCAGTCGGAGCAGGATGGGGAAATCAGTGCTGATGCCTGAGCGTGTGATTCCCGCTGGCTGCGTGGCTGCGTTGAAGAACTGTAGTCATGTCAGAAGTGTCGTCTCCTACGTGGTGCGAGTCTGCTCTGTGCTGCCCTGGATGGCCCCGAGGCCACCAAAACAGGGAGCAGCAAGGAACTTGAAGCAAAGCGAGACTTTCCTTGTTAAGTATCTTAGATAGAGAGCATGTGTCTGAAATTAAAGGGAAAGAGCCCCACCGTCAGCTCCTGGCTGCTGTTGGGACATTGGCCTGGGGAAGGGAGCACTGGCAGCAGCAGCGAAAGGAGGGCAGGAGATGGGCACAGGAACGTGAGACGTGGAAAGGAGCAGAGGGAAGTGGGAGCGTGGAGAGGAGAGGAAAGAGCATGGACAGATGGAAAGAGCAAGCTTCATGTGCTCCAGACTTGCTCAGGAGGATTCCAGGCTGGCACACCAACAAAGCTAGTTGTCCCCAATCCCCAAACCAAGACAGTAACCAGTGATCAAATTTAAGACAGCCTTGGAGGCCCTGACCCACATCCAGCCTGAGGATAACCAGGCGCAACACCATTGATTTCACTGTAGTTATGATGACAACTTACTCCATGCTTGATGCTCTTGTGAAGTCAGTAGAATTACACCTGCTTTGGGCTAGGTGTGGCCCCTACTGCATTTATGTGAATTCTGCTCAGCGTAACATGTACGATCAGTGCTGCAGTCAGAACAACCTCCAGTCTGTTCCAGTCCACTCGTAGGGAACGGCCGGACCACACATGGATGAAATGTCAGCCCTGATTCCTAGATCTCTGTGTAAGAAAGCCCAAGCTAGCTGTACTGTGTAGAGCACTGATCTGTGGGGTCACTGTGAAGGAGGAACCCATGTGCCCTGAGCATGGGCAGGGAAGAGGTCACAGAAGGGCTGGAAGGCCATTTTCCCTATCCCCAACTTCCTGCATAAAATACCAGATTCCATCCCATTCTCCCACGTCATTGTTTTATAATGGAGTGTCGAACTGTTGCACGTCTCACCTTGGACCTGCCCTGGGATGCATCCCTCTGGTGCATAATCCTCCCTGCTTTACTTGGACCTACAGTTCTGGAGTTCAGAGCTGCTGCTGGAGGAGCAGGGCTACAACGTGAAAAAAGGAAGACTGCAGGGATGAGGTCCAGCAGGTGGATCCAGGAGAGCCCAGCTTCCTGCGATTCTGCTGATGTCACTGAATCTTCAGAGGGATTCCCTTGTTAAGCCATGGTCCCCCTTCCGGCACAACACGGAGGTAATGCTGGCAGCGCTAGCTTGGCATAGAGCAGCTGCAGCTTGCTGGGCTGTTACTGCCAATGCAGTTGTAATTTTATGCCTATTCCAATGGCCAACGCATCACCCCAACATCTCTTCATTCATATCCTCTTATCAAATCAAGCTGCAACCATAGCAGTCAGATACTTAACACATCCCCAGTCAATGAAAAATACACCCCCCCAGGGTAATAGGTAAGGTAATAGCCTGGAAACTTATTTTTAAAACACAGCAGCATTCCATAGAGGCTAGGTGGTCTCCCAAGATGCCAGACAGGAAGTGACATCACTGGGAAGGCCCCAGGGAGCCGTCACTATAGTGCAGGGCCCAGGCCCGCAGCCCCACATCTGGTTGCTGGCTCAGACCTTTGTGTTTTCCATCCACTTTGTCCCCTTTAAACAAATAAAAGGAATTTGTTCTGAAAGTGTATTGCTGCCTCCGTGAGGTCATTCCTGCCATGCGACTGTATTGATGTCAGAACAATATTAACAGGGTTTCCTTGGGTTTTTGTTATTAAACTCCCAAGTCTCGCTAATGAATGGTGCCGTTAAATAATCTGGATTGTTGGTTGTGTTGGGGGGAGGTATATGTACATGGACTGTAGGTGTGTATGTACAGACGGAGGAACGGCCGTTGTGTAGTTGCAGCACTGCTCTCTCCTAACTGGATTTAGAACCTGTGTGTCATAGGCTCTCTATTATTATGAGTCGCCTTTAACTCCTGTGGCCTGTGCTGTGGCATGGGAGTTCCAGCCCTGCCATCACTGCAGGTCCAAACGGCCATGGTTCATGGGCTGGTGGAGATGGTGTTCTTGTGCCACATCTGGTCTGCCTGAGACAGGCCCACGTTGGCGACCTTGTGAGAAGGGCAGAATGCGAAGATATTGAAGCTGAGGAGGCACAAGGTGTTTCATTTTCTTCCAGCTGCTGTTGATTTTACACCGAAGGGGCTGAGATGCGGCGGTGATGGGTGGCAGGATAAACCCCTAACAGCGAGCGAATCACAGGGCGCTAACTTTGAGATGTTCAGCTGCGGCATGTCCCCATCTGGAAAAGGAAGCCAGCCTGCCTCTCCTCATACGCCAAACATTGGGGAGCCTACCTGCACCCTTAGCACAGCAATGGGCTGAACCAGAACCTGGCTCTGTTCCCTAGATCTAGAACTCCGGCCTGAAAGGCTTCCTTGTTATTAGCCTCTCGGCCATCTTCCAGCCAGCCTTGATGCCCAGCCTCCCGTCCCTGGGGGCGCAGCAGAAGAACAGTCTGAGGCAGCAGAGCACATTCCAGTCCTTTATGGAAGACAGACACATTATCCACACAGGAAGCAGAATAGTGAGAGTGGGGATTCGCTCCCACCCCAGAAATCAGCTGCGGGGATAGCGATTGGTGCCCGATGCCAAGGGGTTTTCACAGCAAGCACAGGGCAGCACGGAGAGCTGGGGGAGAGGATCAAGGCCTGCTCCAGAGGGCATCAGGCCTTCACAAAAATCAAATCCATCTGTGACTATGCTGACAATCCTTAGCTGCCCACCACTGAAACCCACTTCCCTGGGAAACCCAAGCACTGCCAGTGGGGCACCTGCCCCCTCCACCAACTCTTCCAGCTCTTTGGAAGGGCTGTGGCAGCACAGCAGTGAGCAGTAAGGGAGATCTTGCTTACAATGCAAAAGGTGGGCCCATCCAGTGGTCATTGCCTGATGACTCTGAAGGCAGGGCTGCTAGGGACAAGGGAACTGGAGGCAGTGAGCTACGTGGGCCTGCTCTGCTGCCTGTTCCTCAGTGCAGCAGCTGAGCAATGCAGCTGGTGTAGCTTGGGGTACTCTGTCTACGGCCTCCTCTCCCTCGGGAGGTTGAGCTTCCAGGAAAGGAGAAGCAAGCTCTCTGTCTCAGGGGGAACAGAAGAGGCCCAGCCTATGTAGAAGATCACCTAAAGCTCTGGGCTGCGGCCTGGTTGGGCTCTGCTCCTCTGGCACCAAGGCACTTCCTAACTTCAGGGTAAAGCTCGGCTATGCAGGAGGCAGAGCTGTCTTGGGGGCCAGCCTCAGACTGTGGGATGAACCCAAGGACCGTCACAACCCTCCCCACCTCATGGTCTAGGTGCCAGGCGCACCCCTCTGACCGTCCCTTCCCCATATAAACACAGAGCAGGGGGTATGTTTCCCAACACTCCACTGCACACAGTTCTCCCCCTGGGGAGAAGACGAGCGAAAGCAAGAACTACGCATGGCAAAAGTGAGTCAAATCCCTTAACGCATGAGCGGCAGGTGCTCAGATGCTCGGGCGAGGGCAGGGGAAGAACCTGTAGCATACATCGAACCATTTGCTGCTTACAGACCACACTGGTGGCTCCCTACTCCAGGAGGCCCAGGTGCGTGGGGCACTGAGGACTGTTGGACTTAGTTGCCCGGCTAGTGCAAGAACAGCCCCTCCCCTGTAATGCCCCCAATCTGAATTCCAACCCAAGGGGTCAGGAGACCACCTTTCCCCGCTGCCAGGGGGAAACAGCCAGTTCCAAGAGAACATGCTATGTTCATTCATTTACCAGCCAGACTCTACGGCGAACAGCTCAGGGGACAAGGAGAGGGCACAGAGCAGATCATTCAAAGCCACGTGTACCCAGCCATGCAGGATTCATAGATTCCAAGGCCAGAAGGGGGCCGTTGTGATCATCTAGACTGACCTCAACGGACAGGGTGCTTCAGCTGCCACAGCTCTCCCCTGGGGGCTCCGGGCTCACTCTGAATTTAAAGGGCGAGCCCAGTCGTTGTGCCCGGAAGGGTCTCGGCGAGAGCAGCACTGCCCCCTTGGGAGTGTACGAGGACTCCTGGCTGCCAGGCTGGCTCCGGGGGCTCACTGGGGACGAGCGGGCCTCGGGGGAGGATTTGCCAGATGCCGGGGTGGAGGCTGGGAGGGGCAGTGTGGAAGGGGGAGGCAGCTTCCCAGTCACAGGATCACCAGGGAGCTTGCTCAGCGGCAGCGCTGGCAGTTCTGACCCTGCCTGGGACCTGTGGGACTGGCTGCCACTGCTTTCAGAACTGAAGCAACACAGCTCGTCTCCTGCCTCGGGCAGCACCACCTGCTTGGCTAGGTACAGAGAAGCATGGGGATCACCGCCAGTCGGAGGTGCAGAGCCATCGCTCCGCTGGCTCAGCCCCAACTCCAGCTCCTGCCAGCTGGAGAGCCTAGGAACCAGCAGGTCTGAGTCGCTCCTTTCCTGTCGCTGCTGCTGGAGGCTGCGGATGTCTTGGATTTGCTGCTGAAACCGCAGTTTCGCTGTTAGGAGAAGAAGAAGGAGATTGTTACTGGGCATCAGATGATCAATTCCATTGCAAAGCTCTAGGTGGCAGTTCCTTTCAACAGCCTCAGCAAGGAGTGCTAGATCACTGGGACTAACTCCTGCTGCAATTCCGCTGAAGTCATGGGGTTCTAGCAAGGATGGACTGTGTTCTCCCAATGGAACACCAATGAATGGTCAAGCAGAGACTCCCAGTCACCTTTTCCAATCAAAGAGCCGGAAAGGGAGTGGGGATCTCAATGGAATTATAAAGCAAACCAGTTACAGCTGCCAAAGGTAAGGTTGAAATTGCAGAGTACGTGCTAAGCTGCAGAACTCACTGCTGCAGGATGTTACTAAGGCAAAGGGCTGGGTAAATGCTGAAATCTAGTCTATAAAATAGCAGCAGCTGGGGTCACGTACGTTACGGTAAAGATATCAAAAGCTATTAATGTCCCAGCTCAAACATGCCTTCCCGTCACAGCATGATATTGCGCTTGCGTTGTGTGCCCTGAAGGCTGTCCTGCCTTCCTCTGATGCATCCAGAAACTAGATGCAAGATCCTAGACATGGAGGATCATTGGATTGTTCAGAGACATGGTGATTCCTAACATAGGCCTCAATCTGGAGAGAGACTGTCTCTCTTCATGGAGGCGTTGGAGCCCAGATCCTCAAAGATATTTAGGCTCCTAACTCTCATGGATTTCAATGGGAGTTAGGCCCTTAAACATCTTTGAGGATCTGGTCCTGAGCGACCTCAATTCCCATTAAAACCAGGTGGGATTGAGAGCACTCAGCATCTCTCAGGATCAGGCCCTAGTCTGCAGAAAGGCCTTGAGCTTTCACTTTTTAAATGAGCAGCCTACCTCAATCTCCGCTGGCCCAGCACCCCATTCCTGCTGCCCTGCAGTATAGCTGCAAGCAGCAGCCTTGTACCATTAAGAACAGCCTGTGCCGTGGTAATGCCGCCACCCTACCTTTCATCAGGTGTTCGTTCTTTTGCTGCAGTCCCTGGATCTCAGAGGCCATGGCGGAAATCTGGAAACAACACAGAGCAGCTCTGTTAGAAACCCTGCGGCGGGTACGTTGCCTGGGTGGCCCCTTGCACATGTACATATTTAAATGGGAGGCAATGAAAATGGCAGATTCCTTAAGAGGTAGACAGAAAATCCGATGCAGAGGGATAAGGGTGTGGAGTAGGATGCACAGAGCATGATGGGCTCTTGCAGCACATGGGCCTGGGGATCCTTCCATAATGGTGGATGGCAGAGGAGGAGTTTGTACTGATGCTCAAACTGATTCCCAGCCTCTGGCCAGCTTGATCCCTGCCTCAGGAGAGCCAGATCTACAGCTCCCCACTCAGTACCGAGCTTGCCCTCGAGCTGCGGTGCGTTCCCTGGGGCAGGGCAGGGCCATACCATTTCCGTTTTCTCTTGCAGTTGCAGCCTGAGGCTCTGCGCTTCTTCGGTGCTGGTGGAGAAGCCCAGATCTCCTGGCACAGGCTGCTGCTTTTCTTTTAGCTCCTGTGGAGGTTTCCCGTGTGGCTTGATGGCTCCTCTTGCATTCTGCAGAAACCACATGAGACCAAAGACGATAGTGGGTTCATGGCAGATACCAGGAGTACCTGTTGGGTTCGTGGCTCGTACCCGACAGCCCTTCAGAGTCAACCGACTCCCACATTCACAATTGCTGCCTGTGTCCCAACACCCACAAACCAGCACCAGCCTTACTGCAGTCGCCTCCTGGGTGTGAAGATGGGCTGCACAGAGCTGGACTAATGCGGGGCGGGGACAGGGGCAGGCAGTTCTTACCGCTTGAGAGTTCTTCACCCATTGCTCCACTGAGCACTCATCCTTCTGGTCTCTTGACAGCTTCCTGTGCCCTGACTGCAGCTGCTGCCTCTGTCTGAACAAGCCCTTGAGCTGTTGGAGCAGCAGAGAGTGAATTTCAGGGGCTCTACCAGCCCTCACTGGCATCGGCCTAAATCCCTAGGTGCAAGAGGCTCTGGACAGTAACTAGGAAGCCTGTTCTACTTTCCATCCATTCTGGGTCCTTGAGATACCCCCGCACTTTCCCAAGCTCCTTGTAGCCACCCCTGCCTTCCTGTGCCTTGCTCCAGCAAGCTGGGACACTCCATCCATCCCTGTCATCTCAAATGCCCCATGCAAATTCAGTCAAGGCTTTTGGCTACCTCCCCTCCATGCCCACATGTTCACGCAGCCACATGCCAGAGCCCACACTCACACAGCCGCTCTGACAGCAGAATCCTGCCTGTGATGGCTCCCTGGCCCCGGAGACCATCTGCCCACTTCAGAGAAGCATAAAAACTATGATGAGTCAGAGAGCTCGAGACAAAGCTGAATGCATGCCTTGTTACCTGCTCGGTCACCAGCTGATGCTGCTGTTCCAAGGTTTGGCTCTTTTCCTGGGGGCTCCTTCTGACTTGGCCGGCTGTGCACTGACTCAGCCCCTGCGGAGAAACAGACCCGGGCAGGGCGGAGCAATGAATGGACTCTGATCTTTTGCTCTGTTCTATTTCAGTTTCATCTCCTCGCCCCAATGAGAGGAAGGGGTCAAAAAAACACCTTGGAGACTGTTTGGGGAAGCGGAACCATCAATCTACAGGGATTCTGAACGGATGAGTGGTCGGAGCTTAGCCCATTAGGAGCTGTTCCATGTCTTCCTGGAAAGGGCAGTTTCTCTAGATCTCCAAGAAGGTCTCAGATCTGTCCCATCACCATGGTGTTACTAACAGTTCCGCTGAGAGGCCCCATGCGCAATCAGAGCCCCATTGTGCCTGGCACTGTACTAGAGCCGGTCCCTGCCCCAAAGATGTTACAGACCGAACAGACCAGCCAGCTAAAGTGCAGGAGAAAAAGAGTGGCATTAGCTATGTTGTACCCATGGGGAACTGAGGCCCAGAAAGGCCTTTAAGCCTGGAGCATTGCTACATCTGGATACCTCATGGGCTAAGCAGTAGGCAAGACTGACCTGGGCTGAGGCTGGGGAGTGGGTGTCCCAAAGAGGGTGCAGCTTTGCTAGGCGGCCAGCAGCAACCTGACTGAGCGACATTCTGATAAGGGGATGTGCCCTGCGGTGCTTTGTTACCACGTTTAGGGACAGTTGAGTGATGCAGTCCATGGTGTTTGTATGTCTCGCTGTTATATCTGGCTCTCTTAGGCACTGCCCTGGCTCCCCGCACCACAGGAGCTGAGTGCCTCCTGAGCCTTTGTGTATTATCCTCACACACCCCTGGGGGGCAGCACAGAGCTACCAACACCATTATACAGATGGGTAGCAGAGGCTCAAAGGCCCAGATCCTCAACGGTATTTAGGTGCCTAACTCCCTTTGGAGAGCTGGACTAGAGAAATTAAGGGCAGGTTTTCAAAGGTATTTAGGCACCTAACAATGCCAATAGGCTTTTGAAAATCCCACTGGGCACCTAACTGCATTGGGCACCTAGATACTTCTGGAAATCTGGCCCTAAGTGACTTGCCCACGGTCCCACAGGGAGGCAGAAGGCAGAACTGTACCCGTCTCGCCCAAACCCAGACTGGTGCTCTAACCACTACCCAGTCTCTCTGCTTCATTCTCTGCTTTTCTCTCTGTTTCTGGACCAAAGCCAGTAAAATGTTGGTTTGGTTAAGACCAACTCAAGGGGGTGTGGAGGCTAATTTGCAGCATTTGCTCCAGCCAGAGGGGAGATAGGTCTCTAGCTCCTCATGGGAGACAGGGCAACAATGGGTCTATTTCTCTTTGTCTGTCTTGTCTTTTAGCTTGGTAAATACGGTAGCAGAGCGGGCATCTGTGTTTGAAGCCTATGGTCTGAAGGGAAACACAAAGGGAACTGGAGTTATGTAAGCAGGAACAGTGGAAGAAGAGCTGTTGGTTGATGTTTTAGGAGAGAAGCTGAATCGGAAGAAAGAATTTGTGTACTTGTGTACTTTGAGTGTAAGGGGACTGCTGGACCCACACTGGAACTTAGTGGGGCTTTTTAGAAAGGGGAAGGGCTGATGAGAAATCAAGACCCTGAGACTGACAGTCCCCGGGGCAATGGAGAGAGGCCAATGCTCCAGGTCAGCCTGATTGACAAGGCAGGCAGGCCAATAAGGGAGTCAGGAGCATGGGGTCCCGTCCTCCGTGTGAGCTGGAGCTGCCTGGCCAGAGGGGCCGAGCTAAGGAGAGAGCAGGAGCCTGAGGGGCCAGAGGAGCAGCCCAGGGAGCTAAGCAGTGCCGAGGCAGAGTGGGGCTGGGGCTGGAGCAGTCCGGAGCTGGGTGTGGTGAGCAGCTGCGGAGACCGAGGGGGATGCTGGGCAGAGGGCCCAGTGCAGGGAGACGCCCCCAGCCAAGGGGCCCTGCAGACCGGACTTGGAGGGGGATCATAACCCCGACTGGGGGGCTGACGCTGGGAAGAAGGACCTGCCACCTAGAGCCTGAAGGCGTGTGGCCACCGCCAGAGCAAGTGTCCGACCCGCGGCATCCCTAGAGCCAGGGCCTGGACAGGGGCCTGGGATGTGTGAGGAACAGGCTGTGAACTGCCCTGACATTCCAGCCAGGGCTGGTTGTGATGTCCCCGTGCCACAGAGCCGGGTGACGGGTTTTCCTTTCACCTTTCCCATTCTTTCCTTATTTTTTTTAATTGATTGCTGTTTAATACATTGTATTTGCTTTGAACTCTAGGCAATGATCAGTGGGTCAGGGAAGTGTCCAGTGCAGAGAGAGCACCCCAGAGTGGGGACACCCTAGCCCCTGCCCTAAGTGACCATGACAAGACTGGGGGTGAGGCCTGCCAGGAATCCTGGCCCTAGCCTTGTTCGGGTTACGAGGACTCTGCCACACAGGAGAGTGGAAGGGGAGCCCCCGAGGTCAGGCAGGCCTCTGGGTAAAGGGAGTGGGAGTGAGGACTCAGATCCTTTCGCTAGCCCATTGCACCGGGGTAGTGTATAAGCCAGGAAAGTTCCCCACAATAGCGGGACCATTCCCCTGCTCACATTAGTGCCACTGGGGAGAGGGCTGGAGAATTAAAAGAGTACTGTGCATGGGTGTTAGCAGTACTGTGGGATCAGCAATTAAGGCACAAATTGAAATGAGACGTGTACGCTGCGTGTGTCTGTCCCTGCCTGCTCTCTGGTTTGGAAACGGTGGGTCTTACGGAGATGGGAGAAAAGACGATACAGGCAGTAGAAAATAATATACTGAGGAGAATGGCAGGCAGGCGGTGGGTAGACAGTGTGCACATGGAAGGAATTAGGGGGAAGATGAACTTGGGACTGTGAGTGATAGATAGGCTGGAGGGTGCGTGTTTGTGGTGGGCTGGACGTGTGATAGAAATGGGAGAAGAACAGCAAAGAAAGCCTGGGAGGAAGAGGATGGCAAGAAAGGGCGTGGGAGACTCACGGTATGATGGAAAGAAAAGGGTTGGAACTCCAAGACCTACGCCCCAGTGCCATGGACCTGAAGGAGAACTGTGGGCCCTCCACCCCTGTGTAAACAGGAAAAGAAGTGAAGAAGCAAAATGAAGTGAGCTATTAGCTTGTGAGCTCTTCAGGGCAGGGACTGTTTTCTAGTCTCTGTTTGTACAGCGCCTAGCACAATGGGACCTCATGACCACACTAAAAATACTAAAGGAGCAGCTGGGTGCCTGGACACAAAGTCATAGGCAAGGCTATGCCCAGAGGGTGCCACCGATGGGCACTGAGGTTGTTGACCATTCCCCTGACCCCCCCTACCTTGTTACAGTGAGACACACGGTGCAGATTTGAGGGTCACAACTGGGACAGCACACAGAGCAGCTCTCCACATCCCTGCAACATCGTCCGGCAACGCTGCATTCCCTGTGGGAGCCCTTTGGCGGCAGAACCGGGACAGAAACGGACCCAGAAATGGACTGGGGTTCCTTCAGGGGATGTTAAAACCCCTGCGTGAGCTGTGCTGTCCCACAGGGGGCCTCTGCTGTCACTCACCTTGAGGAGCCCCTGCAGCTCACACAGGTAGGTCAAGGTCTGGTCCTCCTGCAGCACAGCCCCTTTCTCTGTACAGCCTGGAGCCAAAGCAAACAGCGAAGGAGAGACAGGGGTGAGGAAAATGTTATAGCAGCAGCTGCAAACATTGAGTCCAGCACTCCCCAGCCAGCAAATGCCTCATCCACCCTCCGAAAAAGAGCCTTGCTGTTAACCAGCATGCTCAGGTCCAGGGTGCCGATAGAATTAACAGCCAGGAGGGGCCATCAGATCATCTGGTCTGACCTCCTGCATGTGTCGGGCCAGAGAATTTCACCCAGCTCCCCCTAGATTAAGCCCAAGACTTCAGTCAAAGTATTTGAGTCCTCTGGAAACTGAACTGTTGTGCCAAAGGGAGAGAACAGGAGGGACCAACGTGCTACCACTGCCCTGCAGAGAGCAGCTGAGCAAGTCAAACCAGCAGAGGACATTAGACTCGGGGTGACAGTGTAGGGAAAGGAGAAAGAATGGACCAGCAGGTGACCGTCACCACACTCGTGTAAGAAGGAACTCAGAGTCCGGTTAGTGATTCTCCAGCACCTGCCATCAGGGATCTCCAAGCCCTCTGCAAACGCTGATGAACTGAGCCTCCTTACCCTGGGAGTCAGAGCAGCTTTCACTTACAGGGAGAAGCCCTTACTTTGAATCATCTTGTTCAGCTGGGCCAGAAAAGCATCACACTGGGAGCACTTCTCCTGGGAGCGGCTGGCACGGCTCTGCCTGGGGCCCCAGTTCTGTACCTCTGGGGGGCCCGATGCCTGGTTGCGTCGGTGGGCGTCGTCTCTCAGGACCTCCACTTCTGGCAGCTAGTCAGGATGCAAAGGGGAGGTCAGACGGGAGCATTTAAAAGTGGCCTGTGCTGGGCCAATCACTGAGACAGCCACAGACTGCCCAGGGTTTGGCCAGAGCCTCTGGCATAAGGGATAGTGTAGCCTATTGGAACAGGAGAGCGATGCCCTCTGTCCATAGGTATAGCACAGGCAGCAGCTGCACCAGCTTTCCTCCACCACCCTGCAAATGTGCCTCTGTCGTGACCTAGTGGGAGCCCCACAAGGAGGAGTGGGGAGTTCGGTCTCCGTGGCCCATTTGATCCTTGTCCTCTGTGCTGCGACTGCCAGCAGGGATTGCACTAATGCTGGCAGTGGGGGTGGGGTTTTAAATGCAGACACCTCCATCCCCTAGGAACCAGGCCAAACCCCCAGTCTCCTTTCATGGGGGCTGCCAACCTGCCACCAGCTTTAAGAGCCCAAGGAGAGGGGCTGGATTTGAACCGGTGGCTCCACAGCTCCGCCTAAGGCTCCTGAGCCATCCAGCCCCCCTGCGATCACATCCCACATCATCCTCGCTCTTCATCAGTGGTGATTCACTCCAGCCTACTAGATGTTGGGAAGGGATGGTGAGTGCAGAGAGCATTTCCATGGCTTCATACCCACCGTCAGTGCTAATTAGCTCTCTTGCTTCACACTACTAACCACTCCCCAGCCCGTCCTGGTATCCTCCCCCCCCCAACCACTCCCCAGCCTGCCCAGGTATCCTTCCCCCCAACCACTCCCCAGCCCGTCCTGGTACCCTCCCCCCCAACCACTCCCCCGCCTGGGTATCCTCCCCCTCCCCCCCCCCCCCAACCACTCCCCAGCCTGTCCTGATATCCTCCCCCCCAACCACTCCCCAACCTGCCCAGGTATCCTTCCCCCCCCAACCACTCCCCAGCCCGTCCTGATATCCTCCCCCCCAACCATTCCCCAACCTGCCCAGGTATCCTTCCCCCCCCAACCACTCCCCAGCCCGTCCTGATATCCTTCCCCCCAACCATTCCCCAACCTGCCCAGGTATCCTTCCCCCCCCAACCACTCCCCCGCCCGCCTGGGTATCCTCTCTCCCCCCCAACCTCTCCCCAACCCGTCCTGATATCCTCCTCCCCAACCACTCCCCAACCCGTCCTGATATCCGCCCCCACAACCACTCCCCAACCTGCCCAGGTATCCTTCCCCCCCCCAACCACTCCCCCGCCCGCCTGGGTATCCTCTCTCCCCCCCAACCTCTCCCCAACCCGTCCTGATATCCTCCTCCCCAACCACTCCCCAACCTGCCCGGGTATCCTTCCCCCCCCAGTCCCCAACCACTCCCCAGCCTGCCCAGGTATCCTCCCCCCAACCACTCCCCAGCCTGCCCGGGTATCCTTCCCCCCCCCCCAACCACTCCCCAGCCCGCCTGGGTATCACCCCCCCACCACCACTCCCCAGCCCATCCTGGTATCCTCCCCACTCCCCAGCCCGCCTGGGTATCCTCCCCCGTCCCCAACCCACCCCAGTATCCTCCCCCCTCCATCCTCTCCATGTAACAAGTAGTAGCAGCTGGAGACTGTTAGGGCAGCTAGACCGTTTGGATTAACTTGCCCAGGATGTCGTGGAGATGGAGCTGACTACAGGAGACATAGGCCTAGGACACACCTGTGCTGCTGCACAAAGGATAGTCTCCAGCACAAGAGGTTCGCTCCAGCCCCATCCTCTATGATCATCCCAAGAGCTTCACGCAGTGGCCACAATGTTCCAGAGGACTGAGGTTCTGAACAGATTTCTTGAGTGCGCTGTTCAAAATCAGGGCCATGTGTTCTTGGGTGCACATTGGCTGCTGGATTCTTTTGGAAATCTGGCCCCACCTGTCAGGGCCAGGCACTCAAAAATCCAACCTGCCGCGGAGTCCTCTGAAAAGTCCTGGCCATAGTGTGAGGCTGTAGTGTGGATGGGGTAAGATGGAGCTGGAAAGGAAGATTTGGCCCTATCTGTGTTACGATCACAGTGCGAATTTAGTGACACCCCCACAGAAAATCATATGAGTCTTTCCTTGGAGTGCCCTTGCATGGAGGGGACACACAGCTTTCTCAGGCATTACCTTCAGCTCTAATGAAGAGGCTTGAATCTCCAGCTTGGTTTTTTCCATCTCACTTGCTTGTCGAAGGTGCCTCAAGGCCTGTTCTCTGTGGACACAAGTCCCTCCTTTAGTGAAACTGCTGTTCTCTGGAAGAGCCTCCACCCCACCCACGCCACCCACTGTTGCACCATCTTTTATGCTGCAAAGTCTGTAACCATGGGCCTGGGGGGTCTGTCCTGTCTCGAGAGGCTCCAGTCGCATGTAACTCACGCTGCTCTTGTCACAGCTCCACACGGTCCCATATGGCTTCATGGCTCAAGAGCACTGAGCGGAGCCCCAAGCAGGGAGCTTGAGATCCTATAAGGGGGGGCTCCTCCCACTGGTAACCAACCTGTTCCCTGTTAAACAGAGGTGGGTAACATGAGCCCATGCACATGCAGGGCCAGACTACGGTGTAGGTAGCAAGGGAGGAAGAGGCTGCATGGGGGCTGCCAGCACGAGACTCTGTGCTCAGGGGGTCAGATTGTGCCCCAGAGATCAGTGCTCAGAAGGACTCCCCATGCACAGATCCTATGAGCAACGGGAGAACATCAGCCACTCCTGCAGCAGCATCCCTGCCCTGTCCCTCAACCCAGGCAGGGCATGTGGAGAGGGGTGGGCAGACAGGGGTGGAACTGGTGCTCCCCTTGGAAACCTACAGGGATTATGCAGGAGAGTTAGTCCAGCCTGAGGCCCCCCAGGCTAGAGGGGGTCTCCAGAAGAGGGAAGTGCTGGCAGTTCAGCTCTCCCAGGAGCAGAGAAAGCTGAAGTGTCCTGGAGCCAGTAGAGAGAGACAGGGGCTTTTAGCAGATCCCTAGGGAGCCTCCCCACACTAAGGGTGGAGAGAGGAGCCTGATGGAAAAGTCAGGACGACACTTTGTGAGGGGCATCTTGCAGGGAAAGCCCATCCCTGCCCCTCTCCCACGGCTTTCCCCACTGCACGGCATGACTCAGGCCAGTGCAAGGATCTAGTGCCATGGCTGGTGCTATCCTCTCCCAAAGGGGCAGGGCCTAGTTTGCTCCTCCCCCTAGGGTGACCAGATAGCAAGTGTGAAAAATCGGGACAGGGGGTGGGGGGGTAATAGGTGCCTATGTAAGAAAAAGCTCCAAAAATCAGGACTGTCCCTATAAAATCGGGACATCTGGTCACCCTACCTCCTCCTCTCCCTGGCCCATCCCACTCCCAACATGGGGCCACCATCCAGCCCTCAGCCTGGCTCTTCTGGCTGAAAGGGGCCCTATCAGTCTAGTTCCAAGGGCTCCCACCAGTTCCCATCTCTTCTGCTCTGGAAGACCTGGGGCCCAGCTCCACCCTAGCGCAGCAGTTAAGCTCTGCAGGTACACACTGGCTCTCAGTTGCTCTCCCAGCACAGGGCTTCCATGTGGGGAGCCCACCAAAACCCACCTGTGGCAGCCTTCACGCCACGGTGGAAGGGCTTGCTTTATAACCAGGTTTTTAACAAATCACCCTCCTGGCACAGGATGGCGCCTGGGCCCCGATAGATGACTCAGCTGCAGCTACCTATGTTATCACTGTACTAGAGATGGCTCGGGATCCGGCTGTGCTGACCCAGCTGGTGACCGTCTTAGGGATATGGCCCAGCTCCAGTTTTCAGCTTGTGGGTCTAAAGAGAACTTGCCTCCTGAGCCAGGAGTGCCTCTCACACGCCTGGTGCTTGGCGTTCCCAGGGCTGACTGGGGGGCAGGCAATGCTGGCTGCCACACATTGCGGCATCTCGGTAGTTTCTGACACATGCCCAAGAGAAACGTTTCCCTTTAATAACTAGCGCAATCCCTCTCTCTGGTGGCCGGAGCAGGATTCGACGCAGCAGAGACAACAGTTTGCTAGAGATGGGTCTGAACCAAAACTCTCGACCCAAACTGCCCCCCTCTTCTGGAATGCTGGACCCGGATCTCTCTGTACATCACCGTCCCTGGCATTGGGCCCCCTCTGCTGCCACTGCTATAAATGAGGTGACTGCAGCAGCCAGGCAGAGGCACAGAAATGCCCACCTGAGAAGCAGTAAACCATTTCTTTCCCACGTGCATCTCCACTTTCCACATGGGGGCGATGTGTCCCCTGGGGATGTCCCAAAGGCTAGTGGAGCAGAGCTTTGGTCTACCTGGAGCCACGTTAGAGGGGACAGGTCTACTGGATTTGCACTCACCACCTCATCACGTTGCAGGTCTCGGTGGGAGCCTGCCATGGCTGTTCCATTCACAGACAGGGCCAGGCTCATTCCCGGTGCAACTCCACTGGAGTCACACCAGGGATGATTCTGGCCCATACCTTTTAAAGTTACACGGCAGGGGAGTTGTGCCATGCAGTGGAGACAGCGCAGCCTCTCCTGGGGTTTCCTTAGCGGGGGTGGCATATGGAGCACCCACAGCTCAGTACTGCCCTAGGACTGAATCCCTGCTAGCTCCGTACCTCTCCGCCAGCTGGTGCTCCAGCGAGGCAACAAGTTGTTCAAGTCTCAGCTTCTCTGAGCTGCATTCAGTGTACTGGCAATAGACAGAGGATGCAGGTTAGCATTACTCAGTGAAGTCACCTACTTCATCATCAGCCGCACCTGCTGTCTGCTAGCTACTTACGCAAGGGCTATTTGAGTTACCCCAGATGAGGAGCTAGCCCAGACAAGCCCTGTGGTATCGCCGCTGGTGTTCCTTATTCACAGACAGTAGAATGGCTGGTTCTGGGCTGTATTCTTATCCCATGGAGTCGCCGCCTTGACACCAGAGTAGGGCTCTTTGCTGGTAAATCTAATTTGCTAACGTCCAAGAGAAGGGGGTAGGCAGCTCAGACTGGGGTTGAGGTAGATCTCCACAAACAGCCAGGGACTAATCCAGCCACCTGCCAGGCATGTGCAGTGAACTCTGGGGAACCACTAAGGGAGCTGATCCAACCAACGGACACGTACTGGCACAGAAACACACACCACTTTGAGATGAGTCCGTCTGAGGGGAGAGGCAGCCTGGTTCCATGGACAGGGAATTGGCCTGGGACTCGGGAGACCAGGCTGGTCAACGGAGTGACCATGTGCAAGTCACTTCCCTTCCCATCCCATCCATTGTCTGGCTTGTCTATTTTGACAGGATGCTCTTTAGATCAGGGGAAGTCTCTCACTCTGGCTGTGTCTACACTGCAATTGGGAGGTGTAATTGCAGCCTGTGTACAATCCTGAGCAGTTAAGGACTAAGGCAGCCTGTGCCATCACTGCCAAGGCTACACTGCTATTTTTAGTGAGTGGCTCCATCCAAGCTAGCTCAGGTATGCTGCAATCACACCTCCTGATTGTGGTGTAGACATATCCTCTGTGTTTGTACAGTGCCTAGCACAACAGGGCCTTGATCTCAGCTGGGGCCCCTAAGTGCTCCTGGAATACAAATAATAGTATAATAACCCAGCATGTCTCTGCAGGATGTTCAGACAAGTTTGGTACCTGGCTCCTGGCCGATTCTAACTCCAGGTGTCGTTCTTCCAGTGCCGTATCACGTGTTTTCAGCATGTCCCAAACCTTCTGCAGCTCTTCTCGGACCAGCACTAACTCTGTGTCTACTTCCTCCAGGGAGGCCTGAAGCATGAGAGAGAAAAATTGGCATTGGACCCCTCTGCCAATAAGCTGTGCAGGAGGAGCAGAGAGTCAGACGCCATTAGGGGGTATTCCATTTCCAAGCACATTTATGAAAGAGCTTCCAGATACGACAGTGATGGGTACTTTAGAAATGGATGTAAAATAAAACCAGACGCATTCTCTAATCTCAACAGGCTGTTCTAGCCAAGGTCACGCAGCAAGTATTGCCGCACACCAGATCCTACACCAGCCCCGGCTGTGGGACGCAACCAACTTCAGGTGTTAGCTACAGATGACCACAAAAGCCAGCGTGAGCCTATGGAGTATTGTCAATGGGTAACCTCAGTTCTCAACAATACTCATTACATGCCAACACCCAGGAGAAGTGATGCCAGTGGAAGGTGAGGGTGGGTATCTCACCCACAAACTGTCCATGGGTCCTGACACAGTGCCAGGCATGGACCAGCCATGGAATTCATGTCCAAGCAAAACCTTTGACCCTCTTAGAACTCTCCCAAAAGTTCCCAGGGCTGAGTCTGAGACCCGCCCAAATGTACTGCATAGCTACAAGGCCTTGATCGTACAATGAGATCTCCTGGGCCTGCATGCTGCCTCTTGGAAGGTCAGAGTCCAAAATGCTCAACCCAATGGTGGCCTAAACGCTGGACTCTTGTGGGAAGGAAGCTGTGTGCCACACGGAATAACACTCAAACCCTTGAAATGCAGCGTATTCCTGACAGAAGTGGACGCAGCTTGTTCCAGGATCAAGCCCCCTATCAAGGCCTTCTGCATGTTTCCTGACTTGTTTGGGAAACAGAGGGAGGCTCTACACTGGGGGTGATTATTATGGCCAGTGTCACCATGTTCTTGGGTTAGCAGCGACTATATTCATCTAATAATATTTTCCATTTATTTCAACACCTTCCATTCCCCAGGACCCTGTCATTCTTCCCCATTGGCGAGGAAGGGTCACCCAGTGGTTAGGACTTGAAAGAGCTGGGTTCAATTCCTTATTCTAGCATAGACCTTCTGGTGTCACCCTGGGCACATCACTCAGCCTCTCTGCGCCCCAGCTGTACGACGGGGTAACAGCACTGCCCTACTACACAGGGGGCAGGGAAGAGCAATATATTGAAGATGACAAGGTGCTCAGAGACCACAGTATTGAGGAGCAGATAAGAACCTCAAGCCGAGCACCACATTTCTGCCAGACTCACAGAGCAAAACAGGGGCTTGCTTATTGCAGACTAAGGAAAACAACAGACCAAGGACAAAGTGCTCCAGGGCCAGATCCTCAGCTGGTGTAAATCTACGCGACTACGCTGGCTTTAAATCAAGCACGTGCGTAAGTGCTTCGTTCAGCTGGGGCATCAGGCCCCTAGAACTGGCTGCTCTGAGAGCCTGCAGGCCACCCCTGCCACGATGAGTTACTGAACGCCACTGGCACGGCTGCAGTTGTACCTTGTACCAAGTCACTCTAAGTGTTAAGATGTCAGGGTAGATCCTCTCACCTTGATGTCTCCTGGCTGCTTTAGTTTCAGTTCTTCTAATTCCTAGCAGTAAAAGAAAGGAGATTTAGCCTCCCTGCCTGTTCTCTTCCTAGGCGCCCTCCTCATGCTGTTCCCAGGCCTGCCTGCAGGGACTTTCTTCTCCTGGAAGGTGCGTGGTTCGTTTTCACATGTCCTCATCTCTTGGCATCCCCCACAGGGATGCACATATTCATCCCCATCATGCCCTGAGACTGGCCCCCTCCTGGCACATCCCCACAGTGGGGGATCTCTGTATTTCCTTTGTGTAACTATCATCTTCCCAGTGTCTCACTCCTAGTTTCCTGTCGTGCTCTGCAGAACCCCCTGAACCCCATAGTTAGGAGAAGTTCCTTAGCCACATGGGAACAGAGTGTGCTCTCCATTAGCCAGTATGAGCCCAGAGCAACTCCACTGTCTGTGGATTCACCCTGGCGTAACAGTAGAATCTGGCCCACAGACTCTTCCCTAGGAGGCACTCATCAGCAGGAAGGGACCAAAGAGAAGGTATCACACTCCATGATACCCATCCTGTCCTCTGCAGAGCACTCTGGGATTCCTACCCTCCCCCTCCATCACCTCCTATGTGTCTACGCACAACAGCTGTAAAGTACACATCCAGCTTGCACCTCTCTCAGAGTCCAGATCAGCTCCTCCTTTTCCTGCCGGGATGCAGTCTCCCTCTGGAGCTTCTGCTTCAGGCTCTCCACCTCAGACAGCCCCCCTGAGGCCATCAAGCCCTGAGGGCTCTCCATGGCCAACGGCTCTCCTTGAGGACTGGAAATCTGAGAACTGAGATACAAAGCGGATGCCGTTCACCATCAGTGGACATGGTCCTCATTTCAGCAGAGTCCCTGGAAGGACCTTCACTCTGCTCTACAGCATTGTCTAGGGTGTCCTCCAACTCCCCCCAGGGCTGCGATCATCACTTTAAGAGCCCACATGCAGATAAAAGTCTGATCCATGTTCACTTTCCTTCCAGGTCTCCCTTTTCCCGTTCCCCTTTTCAAGCTGCAGGATGGCCATGGATAACATACTGCCTGGAGAATGGGGCGGGTAAGGTGGGTAGCACAAAGACAGTCAGACGTGCTGCTGGATATGTGGCATAGTGAATATGGGTACGTCAGGGCAGCATGCAGGATGGGACTGATGGACTCACAAACCATGCTGTGGCGCTCACCTTCCTGGAGAGGACACAGGACAATCCATTTCTAAGCCAGATGTTGTTGTGGTATTGGAGGCTGCTGGGAACTTGATCTGCTGGAAAATACACACAGAGATGTCACCTAGGCAACAGTTGCTCCCTGGCACACAGCTCACACCTTATCCTCTGCAAAGAGGTGGCTGAATCTGGACTCCCACTTCAGCCGAAACACATCAACATCACCTCCCAGCCAGTGACCTCAAAGCCCCACTGCTCCCCAGTGGGGTTGGTCAGTATCATTAACCCCAGTTTACCAAAAAGGAAACTGAGGCACAAAGAGGTGCCGCGACTTGCCCACGGTCACAGAGCAAGTCAGTGAATGAGCCAGGAACAGAACCCAGGTGTCCTGACTGTTGGGGTTGTGCTTTAGCCACAAGCCCTGGCTTCTTGGCTACTATTGTTAAGTATCTGTTAATTCTTCAGATGTGTTCTTAGGGTATCTGCAGCTCACAGCTAGAGCCAGACTGGACAGGGACACTGCAGGGCCCAATTTCTAAGCCAGACAATCACTCCCAGGAAGTGGTTAAAGCCCTGATCTTGCATCAGGATCTACTACCACAGGCCTGTGCAGTAGGCGGGGGCGGGGAAGATCTGCGACTATGGAGTCTATTGCAGGATTGGGGCCTAAGTCAGACAGGGTCTGATATACTAGCACGTGTACCATTGCCCTCTCCCAGGGAAGGATGAGTTGGCATGTGTGTAACAGGGCTGAGTTTGAATCCTGTTACCGTCACCTGACTGGTAGCTAAGCAGAGAGTGCAGGCCAAAATTCAGTCAAAATTCAAAGCACAGATGTGCACACACTCTGCACTGCTCCAGTACAAATATTGAACAGAACAGGTGGAAAAGCAACAGTGGTCCCGAGATACTAAGGTTCCAGGCCAGTTCAGAGACACAGCTGGATCAGCCCCATGTGGGCTGGATGCTATAAGGGCTGAGGAGCACAATTAAAATGCAGGGTACTTAAACGTACAATGAAATGGCTATGGAGTCACCGTGCTGTCACTTGAGAATTATGGAGGTTGCAGAACCAAGCCGTAGAAAATAACTCAATAGGGATCATGGCACAGATGTGGGTACAACACCCAGCCCTGCTCTGGAGAAACCTAGAATGGTACCGACCTCACGTGGTGGAGTAGCATTGTCCCAGCGCCTAGACTGCAGCAGCTGCACTTTGCCATTCAGAGCCTGACTGCGGCTCTTTTCCAGCTCCAACTCCTGCTTACAGGCGTCCAGTTCAATCCGCAGGACGGACGCGCCGTCCAGCTGCCAGAGGGGGAAGAAAGCATGATGTGTATGAACCTTCCCGATGCCCACCCTCCCTAAAAGCCATGCTTGGTGGGACACCAGTGCACGCGGATCACAGCAGCATGGCTGGCCCCTGGATAACAGGCAATTGTTACAACACACCAGGCAGATCTCAAAGCTGGAAAAGAACAGATGGGGGAACTAACCCTTTTGTGTCCACCGCATTCCCCACTGCCAATGTGCTCTGAGGGCTCGGGAGCAGAATTATGATACAGATGTTTACACATACAATTCAATCACTGATTATTTAGGTCATAAGCTCTTTGGGGGCAGGACCATCTCTTGGTTCTGTGTTTGTACACTGCCTACCCCAATGGGGTCCTGGGCCATGACTGGGGCTCCTTGGCACCCCAATTTAATAATAAATGGAAACACTTTGCTGTAGGTTATGGACTGGCAGACTGTAGAGAAATCCACGCCAAGGCGGAATCTCACTCAAAATACCTTTGGAAAAGGAAAGTCAAGGTGGGGGAGGGATGAACTAAGATGGAGGCCAAGGGGGTTCCATGCCATAGCAAAAGCACCACCTCCATCCGCTCTTAAGATGACAGTGGGACCCCTAAAGGGAAGGTGTTGCAGAGAGTACAGGAGCCTGAGTATCCACAAGGATGCCATTCCTGGAGGGGAGGACCTAGTCCACTAAAGGGTCACCTGAAAGTCTCCATCATGCCAGGGTATCATAAGAGTCAGCACTAAGAGAGGTGCTCCAGATGGACTGAGTGTAGAAATAACATGTGAATGCATGGCCTAATTGTAATGTATCCCTGTAGTGGAGCCAGATCCCAGCAGGAGATATTTCCCTGGGTTTCTAGGGAGCAGAAAAGATTTCCACCAGGCTCCCAAGACTGTAACTGAAACCATCATGCGTCCCTGCCACAAATCGGGCACATGGAGATAGGAACAAAGCCATTCCTACCTTCAGCTTCCTGATCTCGGACTTCATCTCAGCTTTTTCATTCTCCAGCCTCTTTATCCTGTCGCTAACAAGAAACAAATGCAGGGAACCCAGTTATTTTCCAGAGAAACCAGAGATTTCCACAATGGGGCTTGGCTCCCTGGAAGCCAATCTGAGAAAGGTTTGGACGAAGCCAAGAAGTAAACCAATAAATCTCCAGTGTCTTAAACAGGATCTTAGCCCCAGGTTTTTTGGTTTGGCAATGGCAACCCAATGGAATTTTGCTGCTGAATTCAGTGGTTCAGGAGAGCCAGCATTTCACACATTAGAGCTGGGGGTAGATTGCTACTTGTGTGCCAATTAATAAGAGGCTGTCCTAAACCATGGCCCAGGATCCTTAAAAGAAAGTCTGGTCAACTCTGTGAGCACCAGGATCCAAAGTCAGCAACTCCATGATCAGCAGAGTTACACAGGGAATGAATTACGTCTGCAGGAGCCTGGAGAAGAGGCAGATGCCTGCATTGACTAGACAGCCCATCACCCTATACTTCTTCTGGCCTGGTGGGTAGCATTGAGGGACCCAAGATCTCTCACTGTTAGAGTCTTCCTATGGTTTTATACAACAGGGAAGTTCTGGCTTGTAACTGCCTCCAACAGGATGGCAGATGAGCCATTCAATTAACAAGAACAGCTGTTCCCTACTGTCTTCCAAGCAAGAAATCTCCCTCTCGTCACTTGCCAGTGACTTCCCAGCCAGTCAATCTAGTAGTTCTGTAGCATGACAGGAGAAGCAAGAACTCACTGGGTTTCCTGGATCTCTTTGTAAAGGGCCTCTTGTTCTGAAGTCCTCTCTGAGTCTGATCCCGGTACAGACTGGAAGGAACAAATATAAGACGGTTTTCAAGTAACTTGAGGTGTTGGCTTCCCTTATTCCCGATCTGGCACCTTCCCCACCTACCCCACAGCAACTGCCTCCCTTTTGTGTGTTTGAGGGGTGGGTGGCACATGGAGAGCTAGGATCTATCACAGTGAGTCCATAATGTCCTTTGCTTGGTTCCATCTTTGTTATCAACCATTCACCTCCCCAGAACCCACCTGCCCCCAGGCTTGGAACGCCAGAACAGCAGCTTGTATTTAACCAAAGACCTCTTTCATCCCCTACAATGGTACTGAGGCTGAACCCTGGCTTGTGGAGCTGCCCTGAGGAGCCATTGACCTGTTTTGCTATGACTGAGTCAGATGTTAAAGAGGGAGTATGAAACGGGACGTGCCGGGACGCGCCAGGGCTTCAGCCAGAACTCTGCTCCCTCATTCCAGCCTGCTCTGATAATGGCTGTGACTTACGTCCCTGGATCAAGCGGTGAGGTACGACACTGTATGCAGCGTACATCAGGGAGATGAAAATAAAAGGGAGGCAGGGGTTGGTTGGTGTCTCTGCAGCACTGTGGGCACCC
The DNA here is from genome assembly GCF_028017835.1 of Emys orbicularis. Classification (NCBI taxonomy): domain Eukaryota; kingdom Metazoa; phylum Chordata; order Testudines; family Emydidae; genus Emys; species Emys orbicularis. The sequence goes on from NC_088692.1 coordinate 50,349,848, forward strand.
AGATGTACCATTGGACACAGTGTTCAGGACGGGGGAGATGAGAGGGAGAGAGGAGCAGAACAACTGGCTATTAGGTGAGGGTCTCCGGGCTGGGCTATGCAGGGGGTCAGACTGGATGATCAGAATGATCCCTTCTGGCCTTCGAACCAATGCATCTAGGAGTTCTCCCCGGAGGAGGGAAAGGGCACATAGATCTCTCTATTGCTTACTGTGTTTGTAGCCAGCTCTTGCTGTAGCTGCAGCAGCTGGGTGGCCTGTTGCTGCTCCCTCAGCTGTCTCATTAAGTCTCCGTTTTCTTCCTTCAGGCTTGGGGATAAAAGGGGTTGTAAATTTACACTGGGGTGAGATTTTCAAAATGCCTGATGGAACTCAGGAACACAAATCCCATTGACTTTGCCTGGGATGTGCGCTCCTAAGTCACTTAGGGGCTTTGGAAAGTCCCACCAAGAGCACCATGGCTCTCCTCTCGGAGCCCGGCCTCAGCTGGGTTCAGTGGCTTGCAGGGGCCCAAATCTCCATTGTCCTGAGCCTTGGGGAGTCATTCACACCTGTGCAAAGTGAGGGCAAACAAAGGGTCAAACACTGCCCGATCAGAATGGTGCAGCACACCCACACTGCAGTGCCAGGCAGCGGTGGATCAGCCCCCTGGGAGTAGGGACCCCACTGTCCTCTAATGAATGGAAGATGACAGCATTATGGGCCAGAAGCACAGGCAGCCCTGTGTAGAGTGGGGCAGCTGGGCTGGGACCCAGCAAGCTTTGCACTACCTTTCCATCCTCCCCCTCTTTCCCCCAAGTTTGGGTATCTGGGACCTCAGGCTGGCACATACACCCATGTCCATTTTCAGCACCTCGGTGCCAATCTGAGCTCCCAATCCCAGACCTGGGCACCCAAGTCTGAAACTGGACCCTAGGTGCGTACGTGGGGACACAGCGTGCCAGCCTCACCGGAGACTTCCCAGCACCAGCGGCTGTGTCCCTGGGCCGATGCAGCTGTGACTCTGCTAATGCAGAACCAAGTATGCAGGGTGAAGCCTTTGCTAGGCCTTGTCATGTGGGCAGGAGACTCTGCCGTTCACCCAGGAGCGGCACAGTCTGCACTAGAGCCTAGGCAGGGAGTGGTTCACCCGGCTATGGCTACCCCAGTATTGAAGTCCATGGGAGCAGAATCAAGCACCAAGTCGGTGCTAATGCCACGTCAGGGAGAGCACTCCACTGGCCAAATGCAGCCGCAGTGTCAGGTAAGCGGGCACAACTCCATTTACGCCAGCGAGCTGTGCCTGCTTACACTGCACCTGCATTTGCCCAGGATTCCTCTGCAATGGATCCAGAGAAAAAGGGTTTCCTAAGGAGTTCTGCCCGCCGTTGTCTGCCTGCCTCTCTCTGTGTGTCCGTGGAGCCCAGAGGAAGCCACAGCCTGCAGGCAAGTGGGGAGGGAAGCATGCTCCAGTTCATTTTTAAGGTGGCTCCCCCATGCCAAGGCACCCAGGATGGTGTGTCTGAAAAACACTAGAGGGGACAATGGAAAAATAACCTTCTGATAAGAGAGAGGAAACCACACCACAGGGTGGCCCTAGTTGGAAAGGAAAGGGGATAAATGCAGGGATCAGAGCAGCCAGACAAAAGGACCTATGGAAAAAACAGCTGGGGAGCGAGACCATTCACCCCCTACCTGCACATGGCACCTCTCAGCTCGGCCAGCTCCTCCACATCCACCTGGAGCAGCTCGCAATCCTCCAGGAGCTCAGTGTGCTGAAAGGCACATGGGAAGGACAGTTAGGCCTGACTAAATAGTGCTAGAACCCCCTGCCGGAATGGGTACAGGAGAGCCCAGGGACATGCCAGGAATCCCCAATGAAGGAGCAAGCCTTGAAATCCACTGCCACAGACACAATGTTAGCACATAACAAGCCTTCAGAACACAGACAAAGGAACCACCCCATCCCCCACCTTCCTGTCAATCCCAGGTATTTCTAGAGCTGGTTGGAAAAAGTCAGAAATTTCAGAAACCAGACTAGGTATGTCAAAGGGGCTCCTCGCCTTGGGATCCAGGAGCTGGCCATCTTGCTAGCTACATTCCAGGGCACATCAGGATGAAGCTCAGTACAAAGCTTACATATAATCAATGGATTTTGGTGGTGGGCTGGGTGGGGGTATTGACCATGGGGTTCTGAGCCTCTCACTTCAAAGGTCTTGTCTAGACTAGAAAACTTGCACTGGTTTAGCTAGATCAAATTAAAATCACAGTAGTTAAACTGGTGCAAAGAGTATGTGGATCTATATATAACCCTCCCACCACCCCTATGTGGGAGGTGTCCTTCTCCCTGTTGTACAGATGGGGAAACTGAGGCAGATGGAAGGGAGGTAACTTGCCCAAAGTCACATGCTGACTTGGTGGGAGACATGGGATTAGAACCAAGGAGCTTGCAGCTCCCAGCTCCTGAACTCAGTGATCCACTAGCTGGGGCGCGGAGGAGAGAATGAGAAAGGAGACTTGAGTGGCTGAGTGCAGAGCTGGGGCGGGGTGGAAAGATGGTACAATCCCAAGGCTGCCAGGTGGGGCAGAGAGACAGCAACTGGCATGGGGCTCGCTGGCCATGTCCCACCTTGGCAGACAAGCTCTGATGCGCCACGTGTGCTTGCTCCAGTTCCTCCTCTTTGGTTTTTAGGGCCACAGCCACCTGGTTCCATCTGTCCTTCCAGTGCTGGGAGACCTGCTGCTGCTCTGCGAGCTGGCCACACAACTCCTCCTGCTTGTGCCGCAGGGCAGCCTCCAGCTCCATGCAGCGAGCCTGCAGGGCTTCCTTCTCCGCCTGCAACAGGGACTGCGATGCCCTGCAAAACAGCACGAGTGCTGCAAAGCGCTGGGCCTGGCTAATGCACCCAGTGATGCTGCATGGGCTTCTCCTACCCAGTCTTCCACACAGACCTGCTCCCCTGTCCCACCTCTGCAATCTCCTTGGCCCTCCATATCAGCTCAGCGCAGCTGGTGAGAGAGCCTTCCCCTCTGCACCTGCCTGGAACAGCCTCCCTCCCTCCCTCTCCCCACCTCCATTGCCAAATCCCAGTGGGAAACCTCCCTCACCTCTCCACTGTCCCCTCCCCAGTGACCCAAGGGGTCAATGGAACTCCCCATCCAGCGTCCTTTCTGCCATCTGTACCACATGCTGCCACCTGGAATCATTTCGCTCTGGGCAGCCTATGGGATACAGGCTGTGTGAAAGGCACTAGAAAGCACCCAGCGGCTTTGGGCTGGACTGCAGCAAAGAGAAGCCAGTTCATCGGATTACAGATTATTTAACAGCCAGGATGAGCTGCTGGACTGAAGGACTTCCCATCCTGGCCTCTGACCCTTAATGCTCCCACTCCTGACAGGAGCAGAGAAGCAGCATGAAGAGCTCAGCTAGGGGATGCATTCTCTTCCCTTGTCTCCTACCTTTCCCGCTCCCAATATTCAGGTACCTGAGCCCTTCGCAGGTCGTTTGAAGAGCTGCCACATCATTCCCCTGGCCTCCAGCATCCCTCTGCATTTCTGACTTCAGCGCCTCCTGTTCACCCAGCAGCTGCGTGCGCTCAGTCTCCAGGGCCTGGATCCTATTGGTCAGGATCTTCTTCTCAGCCTCCAGGTGGTGGAGCTGACCCAAGGAGGTCTCCAGTCTCTGGTGGCTCTGACCCAGTTCAGAGGAAAGCTTCTCATTTACCTGCAGTGGGAACCCATGTGCATAGCTGAGACTTGGCCTAATTCACTGCAGTGATGTCCATGCACAGGACAGCAGCAAGTGAAATCTAGAAGCTGTGTATGATGAGATGGCAAGGGTCTTGGTCCATGCGATCCAACTGACACCAAATGACCTACAGAAGTAGACCGATCAGCTCAGCTCAGAGACATGAGGAGGTCAGGCATGTCCCACCCATGAGAAGGCTCTGTTCAGGTTACAAATTCTTAGGGCTGTCAATTAATCGCAGTTAACTCACGCGATTAACTCAAAAAAATTAATCACGATTCATCGCAGTTTTAATCGCACTGTTAATAGAATACCAATTGAAATTTATAAAATATTTTTGGATGTTTTTCTACATTTTCAAATATATTGATTTAAATTACAACACAGAATACAAAGTGTACAGTGCTCACTTTATATTATTATTTTTATTACAAATATTTTCACTATAAAAATGATAAACAAAATAAATAGTGTTTTTCAATTCACCTCATACAAGTACCTTAATGCAATCATCTTTTTATTGTGAAAGTGCAACTTACAAATATAGATTTTTTTTTGTTACAGAACTGCACTCAAAAACAAGCAATGTAAAACTTTAGAGCCTACAAGTCCACTCAGTCCTACTTCTTATTCAGCCAATCGCTAAGACAAACAAGTGTGTTTACATTTACAGGAGATAATGCTGCCGGCTTCTTATTTACAATGTCACCTGAAAGCAAGAACAGGCGTTCGCATGGCACTTTTGTAGCTGGCATTGCAAGGTATTTATGTGCCAGATATGCTAAACCAGGGGTCGGCAACCTTTGGCACGCGGCTCACCAGATTAAGCACCCTGGCGGGCCGGGCCGGTTTGTTTACCTACTGCATCCGCAGGTTCAGCCCATCGCGGCTCCCACTGGCCGCGGTTCACCGTCCCAGGCCAATGGGGGCGGCGGGAAGTGGTGGCCTGCACATCCCTCGGCCCGCGCTGCTTCCCGCCGCCCCCATTGGCCTGGAGTGGTGAACCGCGGCCAGTGGGAGCCGCGATTGGCCGAACCTGCGGACACGGCAGGTAAACAAACCGGCTCGGCCCGCCAGGGTGCTTACCCTGGCGAGCCGCGTGCCAAAGGTTGCCGACCCCTGTGCTAAACATTCGTATGCCCTTTCATGCTTCGGCCACCATTCCAGGGGACATGCTTCCAGGCTGATGACGCTGTTAAAAAAATAATGTGTTAATTAAGTTTTGACTGAACTCCTTGGGGGAGAATAGTACGTCTCCTGCTCTGATTTACCCGCATTCTGCCATGTATTTTGCATTATAGCAGTCTCGGATGATGACCCAGCACATGTTGTTCGTTTTAAGAACACTTTCACTGCAAATTTGACAATGTGAGATTTCTAAAGATAGCTAGAGCACTTGACCCAAGGTTTAAGAATCTGAAGTGCCTTCCAAAATCTGAGAGGGATGAGGTGTGGAGCATGCTTTCAGAAGTTTTAAAAGAGCAACACTCTGATGCGGAAACTACAGAACCCGAACCACCAAAAAAGAAAATCAACCATCTGCTGGTGGCATCTGACTCAGATAATGAAAGTGAATATGCGTCGGTCCGCACTGCTTTGGATCGTTATAGAGCAGAACCCGTCATCAGCATGGACGCATGTCCTCTGGAATGGTGGTTCAAGATGAAGGGACATATGAATCTTTGGCGCATTTGGCATGTAATTATCTTGTGAAACCGGCTACACCAGTGCCATGCGAACTCCTGTTCTCACTTTCAGGTGACACTGTAAACAAGAAGTGGGCAGCATTATCTCCTGCAAATTGTAACCAAACTTGTTTGTCTGAGTGACTGGATGAACAAGAAATAGAACTGAGTGGACTTGTAGGCTCTAAAGTTTTACATGTTTTATTTTTGAATGCAGTTATTTTTTTGTACGTAATTCTACATTTGTAAGTTGCACTTTCATGACAAAGAGATTGCATTACAGTACTTGTATGAGGTGAATTGAAAAATACTATTTCTTTTGTTTATCACATTTACAGTGCAAATATCTGGATTCAAAAATAATAATATAAAGTGAACACTGTACACTTTGTATTCTGTGTTGTAACTGAAATCAATATATTTGAAAATGTAGAAAACATCCAAAAATATTTAAATAAATGGTATTCTATTATTGTTTAACAGTGCGATTAATTGCAATGAATTTTTTAATTGCACCATTGATCACGATGAATTTTTTTAATTGCACCATGAATCGCGATTAATTTTTTTAATTGCTTGACAGCCCTACAAATTCTAGATCTTTTCCATCAGCTCAAAATAGAGCCTCTGGGCTTCACCCCAGTTCCTGGAAAGTCTAGCCTGGGCACGAAGCTGCAGTGGATAGATGACAAGAATGTCATGAGGAGACAAGGAGACAGGAGCTGAAGGCATCTGGCTCCAAGCATCTCACTGCTAGTTCAGCTAGTAGAGGGGACTGTTGGAGAGGAGAAGATCTACAGTCCCCCAGCAGAGGGTGGTGGTGGGCACACACTCAAGCCAACACTGTACCTGAGACTAGGGTGGGTGGTGGGGTAGGGCAAGTGGTTAGGAATATGGGAATGGAGGGAGCATCTTGGAAACCCACTTTAGTAAAGCAGCTTATTACTGGCTCTTAAGGGGCTGGGGCCCCAGGGCCCTCATTTCACCGAGAAGGGTGGGGTTTGGAAGCAGTGCTCACAGAGCGGGATCGGTGGGTGATGCCCGCAGAGTCCACTTGCGGCTCCCCCACCCAGCTCAGAGAGTCACTCAAGGAGTCACCTGTCTGAGGGTCACCAGCTCCTCCTTCATCAGGACCTTCTCCTGGTCCTGGCGGTTGGCCTGGGCCTTGGCATTCACCAGCTCCAGGTGGAGGTCTGACACTTGGCCGTTGAATCCCTCTCGGCTCCGCTGCGCATGTTCCAATTGCAGGGTGAGATCCTGCACCTGCTGGTGCAGCTCCACTTTCTCCTGAAAGCCAAGTAGCACAGTCACCTTTCCCAATGGCCCGTCTCCACCCAAGGCTGATCTGGATTCCCCAGCACAGATGACACTGGTGAAAGTCACTGCCTATACAGACAGAGGAACCACTCGCCATTCCTCCTCTCTCTCTTCTCTGTCCACCCAGGCTGAACTCGTCACCAGGGTATCTAAGTTCCCTCCTCTCCTTTCTCCCACTCCATTCCTCCTCTTGTGTCATTGCCTCTCTTCCCCACCACTCCCCATCCTCTCTCTCTCTCTCTCTCATTTGCCTGTGCCCACTCAATACCTTTAGGAACCTCTCCCTGTTGGACAGGGCAGGCTTCAGCTTCATGGTGAGCTCAGATACTCTCTCCTCCAGTCTGGCCACCTTGGAAGACAGCAGCTCCTTCTCCTGCCCAGGAACATTACACATCAGGATGAGAAAAAAAAAATCATATTTATAGAGACTGTAATTGATCTGTGAACCCTTCCTGGCATGTGACAGAAAGCCACAAACAACTGGGGCAAATAGCCTGAGCCAAATAGCTAAGGCCTCATTCAGGAAGGAATCTTTTGTCCTCCTTCTAACACTCAACAGTCCAGCCAACTGGATACTTCAGTTCTAGCCAACTATCGCCCAAGTGTCAAACCCCCCATTCCTGAGGAAGCTCATAGAGAAGCTAGCTAAAGGCCAGCTATGAGCACATCAAACTGAACCTAATGTTCTAGACACAGCACAATCTGGATTCAGGCCAGGACACAGAACTGAAACTGCTTTAGTGGCACACTGGCACGGATGGATGATCTCCTCCTGTCAATGGATAGAAGCCAGACATCCATTCTCATTCTCCTGGACCTCTCTGCAGTGTTTGACACTGCTGACTATGAGATGCTGCTGTCTAGCCTGACAGAGTTGGCAGGAGTCCAGGGTAACGCACTAAAGTGGTTTGAGCTCTTCCTGGAGGGATGCACCCAAAGAGTAGTGATGGCAAACTGCATCTCCACCTCTAGACCCTTGTGAGCCTCCTCAAGGATCAGTTCTCTCCGGTCCTTGTCAATATCTGCATGCAGCGAGTAAGTGAATTGGCCCAATTACATGTACTCAAGTGCCAGCAACATGCAGATGACACACAGCTCTACCCATCCTTCACCACATATGACCACACAACCTCCACCAAGATGGCCCAGTGCTTGGATGAGATCATCTCATGGATGAAGAACCGCTGGCTGATGCTGAGCCAAGCAAAGCAAAGGTGATGTTGATGGGCAGGAGGAGTTTGCAGTCATGGAGCAGTCTCCTTTGATTGAAGATTCACGCCCACAGTTGGTCAATTCAGTGCATATTGCAGGAGTACTCTTGGATTCCTTGCTGACGCTGAGCTCTCACATTGCAACTGCCATGAGTAATGCATTCTACCATCTCTGGTAGGCTAGGAGACTCTGCCCCATCCTGGCCTCAGTTACTCATGCCTTCATCACCTCTCAGCTGGCCTACAGCAGTGCGATGTCCCTGGACGTGAAACCTTCAGCACTTAGGAAACTCCAACTAGTACAGAATGCTGCAGCGTATCGCCTCAGCAACACAGGCTACCATAAGCACATCACACCTGGCACACGCTCTCTTCCCTGGCAATCTGTAGCATTTCAAAGCAAGTTGAAGGTCTCAGTCCTTATCTTCAAAGTGTTCCGTGGCCTGCGCCCAGGGTATCAAAAAGACCTTTTAAAGTTCCTGGCCAAAGACTGCATTCGCTCCTCCGGCACAGTGGAACTTTCAGTAACATGGGTCAAGCTCAACTGTGCAGGAGACAGAACCTTCTCCGAGGGTGATCCAAGACAGGGGAATGAATTCCCCCAGGAACTAAGGACCATCTCAAACCTCACCGCTTTCCGCTCCAAGTGCAGGGCACATTTCTTTGATCTGCCTTCTCTAATATAAACACAGAGCACAGGTATGTTTAATAAAAGACCCCCAAACAAACAAATAAATAAATAAAAACCCTACCAAAAGAAGACCCTCCAATCCAGACGCTTCTCCCTCTGGGGAGAGGATGAGTGAATAACCAGCACGTGATAGATGTGTAGTCACATTGCATTACTGGAAGGTGCTCAGATACTACAGTGATGAGCACAGAATAAAAGCCTACACAGAACAGAGCAGAATAGAAAACGCAGCCATCCTGATTGCCAGCCAGACCACAGCACTGCAGCGCAGGAAACCGAAATCTGGGCCTTCTGCTCCATAAGTGCACTCCTGGAGCACTCGATAGTTTAACCTTTTCTTGGGTCAGCCACAAGAGGGAGAGAGAGTCCACGAATGCTTAAACATGTCTGACTTTCCAGCCAGTAAGGAGCCCCCAGCGCATGTGTACACTAGTCACTTCATTGCATGGCACCCCCGTCAGACACAGATAGGCATCACACCCGTACGCACACACTCAAGTGTGCACCAGTACTAGGGTGACCAGATGTCCAGATTTTATAGGGACAGTCCCGATTTTTGGGTCTTTTTCTTATATAGGCTCCTATTACCCCCCACCCCCTGTCCCGATTTTTCACATTTGCTGTCTGGTCACTCTAACCAGTACAGGCGTGCACGTAGAGAACAGCTTGTCCTTCTTGTTCTCATGGTGCATCAGCCAGTACTACAAGGGGAGACCTTGTTCTACATGCTACCAATGGGAGCTCAATCACAGGCTGTTCGTTATTCAGACCCACACATTTCCTCCATCCCCATACCCGGCTGGTGCTGTTGTAAGCCACTTGGAGTCTGCCAATTTCCTTGTGCAGTGCTGTTGTCGCCTGGAGCGAGTCCGTCACTCTCTGGTTGGCCTCATTGGTCTGGCTGAAAGCCAGCTGTTGCCCCTGGGAAGCAAACGGAACAAGGGAACCCCTGAAGTAGGGATATGGCCTGAATCTACATGCCTGAACTTATGGGGTAACTAAGCCCCATCTCTCCTCTGGAGAGAAGCTGGAAGAAGGGAGGAGCAAATGTCTGGACACCCAAGTAGGGGTGGGAGCAACTACTTGTACAGCTTCCAGGAACTCTGCAGTGATTGGGTTGGGCAGTTGCTCGAGCAGCAGAGGCAGCTCCAGGCACCAGCGCAGCAAGTGCATGCCTGGGGCAGCAAGCTGCGGGGGGCGGCGTGCCGGTCGCCGTGAGGGCGGCAGTCAGGCAGCCTTTGGTGGCATGCCTCCGGGAGGTCCGCCGGTCCTGCGGCTTCGGCGGCGGGGCCAAAGGCGCAGGACCGGCAGATCACCCGCAGACAGGGCCGGCTCCAGGCACCAGCCGAGCAAGCTCGTGCTTGGGGCGGCAGATTCTACGGGGCAGCATTCCGCCCAATCCTAGGGCGGCACGGCCGCTTTTTGTTTTGTTTTGTTTTGTTTTGTTCGCCGATCTGGCCACCCTGTAGGGGGCGGCGGCGCGGAGGAGGGGAGTGCCCTGCTGGGAGCGGGCTGCGTGCTCCGTCTGCCCCAGCCGGTGCCAGGTCTGTAGCAAGCCTGGCAGGGCAGCCCGCGTCCTTCCCTCCCCGCCGACCGGAGCGGCGCGGAGCCCTCCCAGCAGGTCGCGCAGCAGTCGGGGCTGCGTGGCGAGTGCCCTGCTGAAGCCCTGGCTGCCCCCCTTCTCTCTCTCCCCCCGCTACCTCCCCCTCCCCCCCGCTAGCCGGGGCACGTCTGCAGCGCAGGGAGTCCCCCTGCACCCTGGCTCCGGCCGCCCCGCAGGTTTTTTTTTTTTGCTTGGGGCGGCAAAAAAGCCAGAGCCGGCCCTGCCCACAGAAACGCCGCCGAATTCGCGGGACCAGCGGACCCGCGGAAGGCCGCCTGACTGCCGTGCTTGGGGCGGCAAAAAACATAGAGCTACCCCTGTCGAGCAGCGTCATTTGTAGACTGAGAACGAGCATCCACATTTTGGAGTGTTTATGGTTTGAGGTTCACCCGTCCTTAAGGAGCGTGGGATGCAGTGAAGATACAGATGTGAGTGGACAGGTCAGGAAGCATGTGAGAGTATAGATTGTAACGTACAGGCTTGGCGTGTTGGAGTGAGTTGGTACATTGTGGGCCTGCTGACAAGACACAATTTAAACGCGATTGCTTTGAGTCCAGGCAGTAGCAGGTGTGTTTTTGGAGCGGAAGGAGTGAGGGGTCCAGTCCCAGCTCCAACATGTGATATTTCTAATTGTGTCTATTTTCTGGAGCTCATGGACTCATTACAAATTGGTGCCTAAATAGTGCAGTGAATCCTTTCCCAGCCCCCTTGGGTACACCTACTCTGCAATGGAAGACCTGCGGCACGGCCACAGCTAGCCCGGGTCAGCTGATTTGGGCTCGTGGGGCTTGGGCTGCGGGGCTAAAAATTGCAGTGTAGACATTCGGGCTTGGGATAGAGCCCAGGCTCTGAAACCCACAACGGGGGACGGTCTCAAACCCAGGCTCCAACACGAGCCCGAATGTCTATACCACAATTTTTAGCCCCACAGCTTGAGCCTCGTGAGGCAGTTGAGCTGGAGTCTGAGACCCAGTGCCACAGGTTTTTTATTGCAGTGTAGACACATCCCTAGACAGTGACAGGGGGATTGTGCGCATTGGACCAAGGAACTAACCTCTTTGGCTGAGTTCAGCTGCTGGGTCATTTCATCCCGTTCTGCTTCCAGAACCTTCATGTGCTCCTTGTAACCACTCAGGGTTTCTTGGAGAGCTGTCATTTCTCGGTTCAGCTCCTCCTTCTCCTGCAAATCAACACAATGGGTACATCAGCCAGCTATGATGAGGCACCAAAGTCACGAACCACCCCCTAGCATGCACAGAGCAACAGCTTGATCTGCAGATATTTATGGGAATAAAAGCCACCCAGTTTGGTTTGCTGCAATCACATAAAGAGAGAGATTTTTAAGGCCAGCAGGGACCATAATGATCATCTCATCTGACTTCCTGTACAGCACCGGCCAGAGAATCTCACCCAGTGAATCCTGCCTCCAACCCATCCCTTCTGGTTGAACGACTGACTGTTTCATAAGTATCCGCAGGACTGCCAGGCATTGGTGAAAATATTCACAAATCCTGATTGTTTCACAAACATTAGCACAAATGTCACAAACATTCATCATTCTGCTATTTGAAAAAGGATGAGTCAACCAATCAGGCAGCAGAAATACCATTCAAGTATGGTGACCATTCACGCCTCACAAATAGCTAGCACTGCCTACTCAATGCAAACAGATTGTGAACTGTTCCCCCCACCCTCTCCCAGGCTGGAAGTGCTTGAGTAAATGCTTGTTTGCAGGACTCGGGTTCAGCTCATGAACAATCCTAGTGTGACCAACTCACAATTTGACCTTGAGTCTCACAATACCTGGTGCTTTTCGTAAAGCCCCAGCTGCTGGATTCATGTTATTATAGGAGAATTCCACCTTTCCTTTGTTAAAAAAAAGTACGTTTCTGGCACTCATAGTTGCAGAGAAAAGCTGGAATACTTGACCCAGGTGTTACTCAAAGGCTCTGTAGTCAGGAGGTAAAGGGAAAGAACCCAGGTACTGTTGGGTTTTCTTTAAAAAAGCCATGAATATTAAGTCAGCCTCATGATTTTGGAACACATGGGGTTAGCCATACTGCGATCTGCTAACCAAAACAGGGCTCAGTCCCTAACAAGTGCTGCCTGTAATGGCTAATATGACCAGCTCTTGCCTGTGCCCAAGTGAGAAAGAACAAGCATGTCTGTCTGCTGGAAGTATTATTGTTGTGCCTGTCACTTTAAGGGACAGACTGTGCCAATTACTCCCTGCCTGGCCTTGGGGGTGGTGTGGAGCTGCACTCCCCAGGGCAAGATTATTGGAGGGGCTGGGGGCACAATCCCTGAGATACAAGGAGGTGGGGAGGGGTTCACCTGATTCATCACCTCTGCAAAGTGTTCCCCTTTCTGTAGCCAGCCAGCCAGCCAGCCAGTGTGGACGGGGGAGAGCTGTAGCACTGGGGGCCCCTCTCTGCCTCCTTTCAAGAAGATTGCTCCCTGCACACACACAGAGGGAGTAGTCCCTGCTCTTCCCTGAGCTCAGAGATTAGGATTGTACCTAGCCTGTGTGCAGAGCGGGCCTGGCAGGGAAAAAAAGGGCAAGCAGATCTTTTTGCCTTCCCATGGAATACCCAGGGTCAGCCTGCCCTCAGCCTCTGCGCTCTGATCACAGTGCCAGTCCCACTGCTCCATGGGAGCAAGGGCTTTTCATAGTCTGCCCAGACTTCGCAGGCCACTAACAGCAGGGAGCCTGAAGGTCACCGCTCCCCTCCTCCCCTAGCCCTGTGCTATATTTAGCTCCTGAGTGTCCTCTAATTAGATCTGTCCTTGTTGTGGGTTTGCTGGCTGGGAGTCCAGGAGCAAACAGGGAGAGTCACACAGCAGAGTCCAACACAGAGCACATGGGATGGCAACTCGTCCCCCAAAGATTTACCCTGAGTATGTGCAGGGGAGTGAGGCTCCAGAGCAGGCCTGAAAAAGCCTACAGGGACTTTAGGAATCAGGACACAAAATATTAACCTTTTGGTCTTCCCACTGCCCCAAAATCATGCAACCTCTGCTGTGCAATTCCAAGGGCTGCAGCCTTGTACCAGTGCTGCATCCGAGTGCATGCAATCGCGAGCGCCCTGGCCCTGTTTCAGTGCTGCAATCGTTATTGCGGGCAGTTGAATGTGCCACTGCCCGATGCCAGGGCTCTGTCCCCTACTATGTGCAATGCCTTCTCTGAAATGTTTGGGCCCAGCCTCAGGTAATAGCCACTGGGGGTTTGCCAGGCCTTCCTTACCGCAGACAACCTCTGTCTGGGACTTGGGGAGACCGAGCGGCAGCTCATTCTGCTCAAGCAGGATTTGGCCTTCACCACCTCCATCTCCAAATTAAGGATCCTAAAAGACAGACAGACAGCAGCTCCACCCTGCTTCCATTTGTCACATCCCAATCTCTCTCTCACTTTCCCAACTGCTCCTCCCCCTGCCCTCTTTCCAACCACCATGTCCACTGCCTGGGCACTACCTGACAGCTGTCCCCACCCCCACGCTCCAAATGGACCCCTTGTCCAACAGCTGCTCCCTGTGCCCCCTCTAGAGATGCCCCAGACCCAAACTGCCAGGTTGCCCCAACCCCCATGCTGGCTTCCAACCTCTGGGCCAATCACTGTCAGCCACTGTCCCCACCACAGCCCCCTTCCCTAAGGAAGAAGAGTAAGTTACGTTGGTGAGTTCAGTGCTGGCGAAAGATGCCAGGCTGACTTATAGACTCAAGTCCTTTGCTTATCCACAGAACAGGTACAAGGGACAGAGCAGGGCACACGCCAAACCTGACCTGAGGGGAGTTCATTCAAACCCTGGCCTCTCTGCTGAGCATGCCAGCCAGGGAGACAGCTACTGCCAAATCTGGGGGCTGCGTTTCTGGTGTGGACACTGGGCCACCAGGACTGGACTGAGACCTTCGGTAGAGTAACTCATCACACACAAGCCACTAACAGCTCTCAGGTGAGAAGAACTTTCACTCACTCCCCACTGGCCTGGGCTGGAGTGGACATGGATGCCTAGGGGCGCTCTCCACCTCCAGTCCCAAGCCACCCAGTCTCCTGGGTTGGGGCAGCTGCCCCACTGAGAACACAGGCCACCGAGGGAGGGTAATATGGTGCTGACAGAAAAATTTAGACTAGGATTTCCAGGGGCACCTAAGGCAGGTAGGTGTCCAACTCCCATTGACTCTGGGTGCATAACTCCCTTAGGTATGCCTAAAACCTCCATTCTAGCTCAATGATTTCACATGCTAAACAAGAAGCTCCTTAAGCTGCCGTCTTCGCCGACCCACTCTGCGCCCTAGTCTCTCTCTGTCCAGTACCTCTGACCCTGTCCCAGCTGCCTGCATCCTACGCACTCCTTGCCTAGACGTCTCAACCCAAAGCCTTCCTACCACCCGCCCCCAATCCACCTACTTCTCTTGCAGGTCCCCTCTCTGTTTCTGGTCTTCATAGCGGGACAGGTCCAACCAGCTCTTTTCCTTCTCTAGTTGGGCGAGGGAGCTCTCCATCTGCTGTGGGAAAGGCGAGGTCAGGAGAGAATTCAAAGGCAAGCAGCTTAATTTTATACTAAACCTTGAAGAGGACAATGCCAGAGGAGTGCCACTGTCTGTTCTCCGTGACAGAGGCTGTACTGTTCCCAACAGAGATAAGCCAGAAGCTGCTCCAGAGTCCCAAACAGGCATCTCTGATCTCCAGGATCACAAGCTTCTAGTTCCTCAAATGAGAGCACATGCTACAGGACACAACGTAGCTAGTGCAAAGCCCACTGAAGACAGTGGGACCTTTCCATTGAACTCAACAAGCACTAAGCACTCAGGTACAGAGAGTGTGAACATCCCACTCCACTGTACTACATTCACCCTCCGAAGGTGGGCACACACCAGCAGGGCCGGCTCCAGCTTCCTTGCCGTCCCGAGTGGCGAAGCCAAATATATATATATATATGAAAGCCGTGATCGGCGGCATTTTGGCAGCAGCTCTACCGCGCCGCTTCATTCTTCAGCGGCAATTCAGCGGCGTGAGGGACTCGCCGCCGAAGACCTGGACATGCTGCCCCCTTCCATTGGCCGCCCCAAGCACCTGCTTCCTTTGCTGGTGCCTGGAGCCGGCCCTGCACACCAGCTCAAGTCATCCCAATGGAAACAAGTGAGCAGCCTGCCCAGACCACTGAGATGTAATGTGCTGCATCTGAGAAGCTTGGAGTTGGTTAGACTCACCAGGCCTGAGCCTGAGGGGTCCTGAGCACATGTAGCTCCTATTGAAACCAATGGAGGGTGCAGGTGCTTAGCATGTCTCAGGGTCAGCCCCAAAATCAGGTGAGTGTCTAGAAGAAGGACTAAAAGCAGCAGCTGCTCCTGTGTCCCAATCAGACAGGTCCTCACAAACTCCCCCAGGCTTTGGAGAGACTCCAGTTTACCTTCTGCTTAATGGAAAGCAGCTCAAACTTCACCCTGTTGAGTTCCAGTTTCTGCAGCTCTTCTGCCTGTCCCTCTAGCACCCCAGGAGCGTCCCACAGAGAGGGCCCCAGCCCTGCTGTCCTCTGCACATTCTCTGGTAAAGATGCCCGCAGGTCCAGCTCCAATCCACTCCACACCCTTCGAACCAATGGCCGCATGGGACCATATTCTTCTGTGTCCCAGTCCGGGAGACGAGATAAAGAATGCCTCCTTCTGAGTGGTGGGCTGGAATGTTTCCAGGCACATTCCATGCCATTGGTTAAAACTCTGCCAAGAAAGAGATCCATCCTTTTTTATTTTAACGACTGATTGAAAGGCCTGGGAAGGCAGAGCAATGAGGATAGCTAACAGGAGACCCCAATGGTGACAAAGATGATCCTTAAACCATTGTTCACAACTCATTAGTCATACCACTTGCCATTAAAGGTTACCTGGTGCAATGGATTCTGGGGCATATTTAGGAAAAATATCTTGTCCAACCTCTATATCCTAGGAGACTCTATGGACAACTGGAGAACTAGTAGGATGATGTCATCCCAAGTATCAAGTAAATGAAACCTGAATGACTGAAAGGGGAAGGAATAACTCCTATTTAAGTCAGATGCCCTATAAACAGCTGGAAGAAAACCTCTCTTTGTTAAAGATTCAATACTCACCCCAGTCCCTTCAATGAATGGCTGAGAAAGCTCACAGTAAACACCTGATACCTCCAGGGAATCCTCAGGCAAATGCAGGGAAGACCAGATGTCTGTTCCCAAATGTGTCCCAGAAACCACTGCGCTAGGTGCAGCATTGCTTCAAAGGAGGCATGGTGGGAGGGAGAGGTGGAATGAGAGCCAAATGCAGCCACTACACATGGCTGAGCAGAAACATGGCCTCCCTTTCTGGTGGGAGTGAGCAGGACTAGAGCGGGCATAAACTTCACAGCCAAAGCTTAATTCTGAGAGCTACCAAGCACCTTTAACTCCCACTGATGTTAGTGGGAATTGCTGATACTTAGCCCATATCAGGATCAGGCGCCTTGGGAAGAGCAGCAGGGAACAAAAGTATTGCTGAGTGATCATTATGGTCCCTGTGCTATTCCAGTGACTCCTGAGAGGCGGTACCCTAGGCAGCCACTTGCAGTTCTGACACCTGAAAATTCCCCCAGTCCTGCTGGTGTCCTGCAGGTGAATTCCATTGAATTACACTGAGATCCTACTAAAAAAAACCCACCACTTCTGCAGGGCAAGTGGAAATTTAAAGGCCTGGACTATACTTCCCCTCTGCTCTTTGCTCAGGGGCTTTGTTTGGTAAAATCAGAGTTATAGGAATGCTAGTGAAACCACCATCTCAGTTTGGATGACTAGATGGATGGATATGTATGGGGATGAACAGATCAACTGATGGATCAATCAATCTTAAGCACATTTTTCCCATTATAGTTCTCAGGGGAAGGACATATTTCTTATTTTAAAAGGAAATTAACCAAAAACAGTCACTCCAGAGTATGAATTATGCTGCAATATTCCACAGCTGATGCAATTTAAACTCATGTGATTGAAACAACTTACTGCACACAAACTAGCTCTGCCCAGTAATTCACAATCCCAGATGTGTGATGTAAGAACATAGCAATTGCCTGCCTGAAACCCATCAATGATTAATCTAATCCAATCCTCTGCATGCTGGATGCTTTCAAGGAAGGAGAAAACCTCTTCAGGCACCTAGTTATGCAGAGCTATATCCAACAGGGAAATTTCTTCCTGACTGCAAGTGGTGATCAATTTCTGGCCTGAAGCATGAGGATGAACAGCCCTTGTTTTGTCTCACCTAGTGTGACTGCGGATGCTATTTGTCTGACTGTGAGTGTCTGATCCATTTTTAAATGTATTAAACAAGTTGATCCAGTAACACACAGCAGCAGGGAGTTCCAGTTGTAACGTATTGCTTAAGAAAAGGATCTGACCTGCTATGTAAGTATTTCTTTCTGTCCTTCCATCCATCCAACTAAACTGTACTTATATATGAAAGATTACTTGCAAATCTTCCCAACAAGCAAGTTTTCCGCACCCCTCAACCACAGATGATTCCACTCGATTCCCACAGGATCCCTCCCATCCCAAGCTCTTTTAAAACTGAACTTACATCCCACTATCTATGGAGTGGATCCCTCGCAAGGGGCTCATGGACCTGGCTCTTTCGATGTGCTTGGGCCTAAAAAAGCCCCTGCTGGACTCTCTCCATGCGCTGTTTGAGTGGCCGGGCTCCCAGGGTCCTGGCGTCCCGTTCAGAGGGTTCTGAATGAGGTGAGGAAGAGAAGACTGATGCAGAGGACAGGGATGTGCCACTTCCATCTTGATCCCCCCTTGATACACACGCTCACACTCTCTCCTTTTCACTCTACCCGTCCCCCACTGGAATCACTCCCCATCAATGTCAGGCATGTTGCCTGAACAAAGGCAGTGAAACATGGGAGCAGTCACTAACAAGCCCTGCTACCTGGCCACCCCATGAACGGTCATGGCAGTGCAGTTCAGCTTGTGAGGGAGAGGGGCTCTGGGGTGTGGCAGAGGTAATGCCAGAGGTGAGATCACGGGGGATTGCTGGCATATTGCCCTCTGAGCAGTTTGAGTGTGTCAAGGAACCCAGTCCCAGACCCATCACCGGCAGGACATCAGCCTGCTTTATCTTAGGAGCCACATGGTATGATAAGCAGAAGGCCAGGGGTGGAACATGACCCCTTTGCAGGGATCCTGTGAAGCCCCAGAGAGATGCCTGGTCCCCCAGCATGAAGGTCAGGCTGGTCCCATTACCTCTCCTTGCAAGGGGACCCCTGACAAGGGGTAGCTGTTTGTGTAGCTCCTCTCCAGCTCCGACACGGAACAGGGTCGAGATGCCCGTGGGCTTCTTTTATAGCTCTCAGGATCCTGGCCAGCCCAGCCTGAGGCCCCCATGTCAGTGCCATGCTGGAAGCATCCATCACCGCTGTACCGGGACGGCAGGCCAGGAAAGCTGCTCTGCTTCTGGTGGGACATTTATGGCCCGGTGGTATGAGGGAGGGGGGGTGCCCTCCTTTGAAGGGTCATCAGTGCAGCTTAGTCTCAGGTACTGATGTTTGCTTCACATACTGCACTTTCCAAGGGGAATCTCACAGATCCAGATCTATGGCACACGGAGGAGGTGCAATCCAGCTGTGGCGTGGAGTGCCAGAGGCCTGTCACCAAGGGCAGCAAAAGGAAGAATCAGTGGATACCCAAGGAATCCAAGGATGGAATTCGTATGGGATACCTCACCCTGCAATGTCACTCACTACTGCGCCACCTCCAAGCACATCCCAGAATCCTCCGTTCCATTTCCCAGGGTGCCGTGCGAATCGGCACACTGTGCTATGGGGCAGATCCTCTGGCTGCAATCGGCAGGGCAGATCTGTATGGTCAGGACACTGGAGAGAGGGAACGGGAGGAGGCTTGCAACCCCATCCTCTCCCCTGGACTGTGCTGGTAGCCCCACTGGAGGTGAAGGCCAATAAGAACCCTTAGTGTTTTCTCTCAGATGTCACAGCACTGAGCACAGCATAAACCCACAGACAGATGACTGCGTCTCCTCTCGCGGAGGTGATTCCCCGAACGAGCTCAAAACCAGGAACGCTCATATCCCACCTCACTCGCAAGGCTGAAGGCCACTCTCCCCTACCAGTCACAGAGCTCACCTGGTCAACCCCACAGCAAACATCCCTGTAGACATGTGTGACACAGGCGACGATGCTGCAGAGGGAGGTGGGAGGCTCTGACCATGGACTTGGAGGTAGAACACGAGTGGGCAGATAAGGCTCGGTGGTGCCTTGGCAACGTCAGCTCCCAGCATGGGGAGAGTCCGAAGGAGGAACCTTTTCCCCCAGGTGGCCCTAGAGCTCCAAACTGGACCCCATCTCTATTCACAACGCCCTGCATTTGCCAACACAGGGTGTGTGACAGGAAAAGACCAAGCCCTGGTGAACATGAAGTGGCTGCACCCTCTGCTGCAAGCTCTGGCCAGGAGAAACGCAGGCGCTGGTGAGAGTGCAAGCAGAGTGCTGGTAAGTGACTTACCCATCCGCGAGTCTCCCCACAGGCCCTCGGGGACCCCGACCGATTGAATCTCCTGGGCGTCTCTTCGTTCAGCTCAGCTGCTGTACTCACCACCGCTCCCCATGTCAGGAAACACAGGACTGCTGCTGCCACGGCAACCGAGATGGCAACAAGCTTCAAAGTGCCTGTTCCCCCTCTCCTGATAAACTGGCTCCGATTGTGAAGCGTAGGCGGCTGTCAGCTGGGGGAGCGGCAGGGGCGCCTGGCAGAGTTACTCACCAGCCGCAGCAGGCCCACGCTTCCCCACACATCCTGGGCCCCTCTCCTGCCACTGTCCCTCTCACTCTATGCTCAGCACGTCCCTGGGAATGAAAGTAGAACTGCCCCAATCCTGCCTCCCCCACTTCCATCCTGGGCCCCAGGGATAGTGGAATTGTGGTGGCGCAGCTGAGCTCCGAACGTGAGGGAGCTGGGCTATTCAGGGTCTCCATCCATGGTAGTAGTGGGCGGTCAGGGTCGCCACAGCCAGTGAATTTGCAACTAACCAGATCCCCCAGCCAAAATCCTCCTCCACAACTAAACTCTGCTTTCAGAACAAAATGCAAACCTCATTTCTCTGGCTCAGCCTTCCTGCAGTAATTGTCTTATTAAAACAAAGAAATCTGATCTACCCTTGAACATATGACTGGAAAAGTGCTCAGATGTAAAAAAAAAAAAAAAAAAAAAAAAAGATACTGCCCCAAAGAACTTCCAATCTAACTAGAGGGAAAACAGGCACAGAGACATAAAGTGACTTGCCCAAGGCCACACAACAGGACAGTGGCGAAGCAGGGAAAGATGGCAACTTCCTATTTGGTTTTTAATTATTTTAAAGATTCGATTTAAGTAGCTTAAAATCTACATTGAGTAATTTACTCTTCTCGGTAACGAAATGCAACAGGTAGAAAATTGTGTCTGTTACGTGGCAGTTTTCTTTCAATCCCCTCTTAGTTCATTTGCAGCTATAGGTGCGCTGCCTTTCCACCTGCCGCTCATTCTATACATCCCTTTACAGACACCATTTACCTAGCACTCCACATTCCCCACCGCCTGCACAAGACTTCCGACAACAATTACCTCCCAAAACGTCCATCAAGTCTCTTTTACATACCGTACGTGACTCACCGGCTATTAATAGCAGCAACCACTGATCCCTTTATTAGCTTTTCATTGACACTCATGTTTGCACTCAAAGGGGAAAAGGGGGCTGGGAATCCAACCCCTCTCTGAATGCTGGCAAACCAGCCATGCCAGGGATTGCCGGATCCAGGGATAAAAGCTGCCAACCCTCCATGTTCAAAACTCATGAGTCGGGCCGCAAAATATGAGATTTTTTTAAAAATACATGTTGGGTTCTTTTCATTTTTCTTCGAGACTTTTCACGCTTTTCTCTGCAACCATGAGGGCGAGAAGCTTTTTATAAAAACGAAAGCTGAGTGTCTCACATACTCACATGACTCCAGGAGCTGGGGCTTTAAGGAAAACACCAAATATTGTGAGACTCATGATCAGATCACAAGGGTTGGCAACACTGAGTAACCAGAGGTAAGCGAGCACAGAGGCTGTAAGCCCCCGCCCAAGGCATACTCATGGCACAGGAGGCCCTCTGACGGAGCTGCAGAGCTGGCTCTCCCACCCCTTCTTCTCCCCCACGCTGCAGGAAGCTCCAGCGCAGGAGGCATTTTGAGGGCAGTGGGGGCTGGGGCATTTTAGAGCAGGTGAGGGGGGCAGTTCACCTACATGCACCACAGAGGGCCCCAGTGAAGGGAGCATTTTAGGATGGGGGGGAGTGTACTGGAGCATTTCATAGCAGGTGGGAGGGGGGGCAGTGCTGCACCCCAACAATTTTGCAACCGTGCAGCAGGCAAGTTCGAGCAGAGCTACCCTAGCCTGCACCAAGAGCCAAACCTGCCCTCAGCAGGTCCTGAATACGGGAGACACTAGGCCCTTCTCTGTCCCTGGACCAGGGATGAATCTGGCTCAATGACCACACATGCACATACACACACACGCTCCCCATAACAGCCCGATCACAGGAAAAAGCAAACTGTGACTGTTTTTAGACAACTCAGCAGAACAACTCCCAGGGAATGACAACATGTCTTCACTGAACAGCTCTTCATTGCAGACTTGCTAGGACAGAGAACACAGCCCAGCTAACACTGGCAGTATCCCTGGGGGTACGCTGAGATCTTCCGGGGATACATCAAATCATCTAGAGATTTGCCTAGTTTTACAATAGGCTATATAAAAAGCACTAGCAAAGTCTGCACAAACTAAAATTTCATACAACCAATGACTTGTTTATACTGCTGTATTCACTGAAATGTGAGTATAATATTTATATTCCAATTGATGTATTTTATAATTATATGGCAAAAATGAGAAAGGAAGCAATTTTTCAATAATAGTGTGCTGCGACACTTTTAGACTCATAGACTCATAGACTCTAAGGTCAGAAGGGACCATTATGATCATCTAGTCTGACCTCCTGCACAACGCAGGCCACAGAATCTGACCCACCCACTCCTGTAACAAACCCCTAACCTATGCCTGAGTTATTGAAGTCCTCAAATCGTGGTTTAAAGACCTCAAGGTACAGAGAATCCTCCAGCAAGTGACCTGTGCCCCACGCTGCAGAGGAAGGCGAAAAACCTCCAGGGCCTCTGCCAATCTGCCCTGGAGGAAAATTCCTTCCCGACCCCAAATATGGTGATCGGTTAAACCCTGAACATGTGGGCAAGACTCACCAGCCAGCACCCAGGAAAGAATTCTCTGTAGTAACTCAGATCCCACCCCATCTAACATCCCATCACAGACCATTGGGCATATTTACCTGCTAATAATCAAAGATCAATTAATTGCCAAAATTAGGCTATCCCATCATACCATCCCCTCCATAAACTATCAAGCTTAGTACTTTTGTATTTTTATGTCTGATTTTGTAAGCAAGTAGTTTTTAAGTAAGGTGAAACTTGGGGGTACACAAACCAAATCAGACTCCCGAAAGGGGTACAGTAGTCTGGAAAGGTTGAGAGCCATTGATTTAACTGACTTACATAGAATTACACCAAGGATTAATTTGGCCAATGATCCCTATGTTTCCGATTCGGACACTTAGGTTAAGCAACTTGCCCAAGGTCACACAATGAGTTAAGGGCAGAACTGGAATCCAAATTTATTTAAGAGTTCTTGTCTCTCTTCTATCTCCGCACTTAGCCAAATTCTGGCTCTGTTTCTCCCTAAGAGCCTTTGAATAGGATCTAGATGAATTAACAGAATCTGGAAGTCATAAACATGCTTCTGAAGCCATTTTAAATGGTTAACATGAATGAATTGTTAAGAATATATGCAGAAGTGTGCAAATAGAAGTGCACATGACTAAAAGGAATACTACTCTTGGACTGCATAATCAGCTAGTACCAAATAGTGTGTGGTTAAAACCCCAAAGCAGGACACCCCCAAACCTGCTACAAGTGCTGTAGTCCTCTCCACCGACTTCCAACATGCACACAACCCTCACTAATTGCAGCACTCCACCAAACACACACACACTGACTGGCACTGACCTATGTGGTTCTCAATGTTGTTGCAGAGACAGCTTCTCCGCCCTTATACTCCTAGGATACTGACCTCCCATGCTTTCCAATGCCCTGCAGCAAGCAAAGAAGGAACACTCCTCTTTCAATACTGAGCAATAACCAACCTAGAGGCCAGGAAGAGACAATTCCAACTCAAATTTAGTTATTTTTCCATAAAGGGGTCTTGTCAGGTCACAAATTACCCCAAATTTAGTTCTTTGTAAACACAAGCTTTTACAAAACAAAAGGTCAATAGCAACATTTCCATGATCTTATCAATTCCCTTGGAAAAGCAAACAAAGCAGTCATTCTCCAGCACTGTTTGTGACCCAAACATTGCCACCCTGGGCTAGCAGGGTGGATAAAAATCAATTCTTTTTTTTTTAAAAATCAAAAAAATCGGATTTTTTTTATTTAAATCAGATTTTTTTGATAAAATGCTTTTTGAGGGAAAAACCTATCTAAAGATAGTTTTAATTAAGATACATTAAACGTCAAAGATATCTCATCATGGAAAAGGGATTATAAATTCCAGTTCTATAGTATGAGACAATATACTCATGTAATGTTTAAGAAAAGTTTTGTAAATGAGTTCCAATAGTTCATGGATTAGGGACTCAATCTTATAGGGTTCCAGGGGCTTCTGTATAGATTATTTAGGTTAATCTTTCTATGTACCCAATGGGACTCACTGAGTCCGACTCAGTGCTCAGTCTAGAAGATACCATCAGAGATGCTTAGTTTTGCAGTTCTCAAGCTGTGGATTTGTGTCTGTGGAGGTAACATGCTTGTTAACAGCAAAAATGTTTTTAAATAAATAAATAATATATAGAGGTGAGAAATAACAGACCTCAACCCTATTGTTCCTCTGCAAATTTGTGTACACAGAGTCAATCCCTTACCTCTCTCTAAAAGTGCAAAGTTTCTAAAAGTTCAATTAATAGTAGATTGTTGGGGGTGGAATAGATCTGGACGGGGAGAAGAAGTCAGGAGATAAATGTGAGAAGCGAGAGACATGTGCTTGTTTTGTTAAAATATTATACGTTTGCTGTTGAAGAAAAAAATCCAGAATACTTAACGTTGTTATTTTAGCTAAATAAAACAATGTAAATGTCTGTCTGGTGATGGTCTCCTCCTAATACAGCATGGCAAGAAAATCCTCCAAATATTAATGATTAACCTGATGAATTGGAGATAGTTCATCTCCCAATGACTTCATAAATATCTGCTTCAATTACCTTTGGTAAATGAAATAACCAACCATTCATTTTCTGATATAGCTGTAAAACTAATCTGAAGTTTTCAAAATAAATCAGTTAAAAAATGTATAGTGTGTATCTTCTAAAAATAAAACCTACATCTATCTCTGAGTTGTGAAGAATATGTATTAAGGTTATAACAACCAACAAGAATGCACTTTTATGTAGAAAACCATGATTAAATCAAGTCTTCCTGACTTAAATCAAATCCGCACTGTGGGCTAGCATATAACATTCTTTCATTGATTTCAATTTATAGAAAAGAAGTTCCTGTCTCAAGCATTAGA
Organism: Emys orbicularis; assembly: GCF_028017835.1. Classification (NCBI taxonomy): domain Eukaryota; kingdom Metazoa; phylum Chordata; order Testudines; family Emydidae; genus Emys; species Emys orbicularis. The sequence continues at coordinate 50,374,742 of NC_088692.1, forward strand.
TACTGTAATATACACGCTTAGGGTTCTTTACTGATCCCACTCACGGATCAGGGGAGTTCTGGGTGAACAACTGCTAGGAGAAGGTCTTGGCAAAAGCAGAGGTTGTGGGACATAGAAGTTGTCAAGAGTGACTGACACCCAGTAGCCTGCAGATGCTTTGAATCCTGGGGACCCACCATCCTTGCCTGTATATAGGGGAAGGGGGACCCTGACCCACTTGACAGGACAAGGAGAGGGAATCCTCCTTCTTGAATCCCTTGAGAGGAGAAGATCTAGGTCAAAAATTGGCAGGGGTACTCAGGGCCAAGTGTAGCAACTGAAATTTCTTGTTTTGTTTTTTCAATAGGCTAGATGGGGGTTAATAGATTCCCTTTAGTATAGATGAGATCCTTTGCATGGAATTTTAAACCACCCTACAGCGTTTAAGAGAGAATTCCATCCCTGATACACAATTCTAGAGGGTCTCTTAAAAATTCCACAGACAGATGATCCACCTCCTCAAGGTGAAACCCTTAAGGGCCGAAGTGCTACATATCTTTTCCCTAAGAGGTACCACTCCTGGGCGGTGCAGTTAAAACCCGCAGCAGGGTTGTGGCTAAAGGCAAGTGGAGCGCTCCCGAAGGCGGGGTGCGACTGTAGGGGAGCGTGGCAGAGGCTGGGCTTGTGCCAAGCGACCCCATGGCAACAAATACAATTCATTAATGGCTGTTATCCGAGGAAACCAAATGCGCGGGCACGCTACAGAGGTGCCCTGTTGTACGCCAAGCCCCTGCCTGCCCCCTCCCGGCCGCCACGTGCCCCGGAAAGAAGGGGTTTTCGCAAAGGAGTCCTCCAAGAGCATAGAGCGGGTGGCTAGAGGAGCCAGGAGCGTAGGTAGGGCTCTGAGGAGCCGCTCTTGCCGGCGTAACGGGTTATCAGCAGGAAGGCGCTGCGCGCGCAGCTCGTGTCGTGCTTGGAGGAGGTGGCTGCGGGGTGCCCGCTCGCGCCGCAGGTCTAGCCGGAAGCGGAAGCAGCGGCGGCGGCGCAGGGCCTGAGCGGACCCGCCGAGCGCAGCTCTGAGGGGGTGCGGGACGGTGAGTGCGAGGCGCTCGGCCGCGACAGCCCCCGGAGTCGGGGAGCGCGAGTGGGGCCACAACATCCGGGAACTCGGAGTGGGGGAGGGGGAGAGACCCGGATGGGGCACGGGACGGGCCTGAGGGCCGAGACGCGCGTCCCCAGCGCCAGGTCTGAGCGCCTCCCTCCGCGGGCTTCCCCGCCTCTGCTCCCCGGTCCCGGGGCGCCCCCCCTCCCTGCTCCCCGCCTCTGGGGCTGATCCCCCATAAACTCAGGGTCCCTGGGCTCCCCCCTTCCCTGTCCCCCGCCTCTCGGGCTGTCCCCCTCACCCCCCGAGGGTCTCCGGGCGCCCCCCCTTCCCTGTCCCCCGCCACTCGGGCTAACCCCTTCTCCCTCCGAGGGTCCGGGGGCGCCCTCTTTTCCCTGCCCCCCGCCTCTGGGCCTGCTTTGTTTATGCTGTAGGGTGTGCGTCTGGAGCCAATTCCTCTGCTAGTTCCTTTGAGATGGGAGGGGGTTTGACATTTACAAGGGTTTTCACAGCTGAGCCCCGGTTTTGGAAAGTCTGCTGATGAAGATGTTGTAGAAATAATATAATTGTATTGGGTGAGATAGGAGGCTTTTAATTTTGGATTGTCAGCTATGTCCATTTAAAAGTCTTCATTACTATGATCAAATGAAGGATGCAAAGAGACCAAAGTCCTTTTTTGCAACTCTCAGATAATGACCAAGTAATATTTATACTGCATTGAGGAACACTGTGCTTCCGACTGGGTTCTGTTAAAGCAGAAACTGGAAACCCCTTTGTCACAGAGTGGTTTGGGAGATGTTTTGTTTCTGTGTCTAGCTGGACCGGCAGAATGAGAAGTGGATACACAGATTGGGGAGTCAAGTGGATGAAGGGAGGGGAAATGTTCCCCTGTGGTCTTAGAGGCTGAACACTGTGGGCTCTACTTTAGTCCCTCAATCACGAGGCCGACACTCACCTTGAGGGAAGTAGTGTTTTGCATTGTTCCCTAGTCACCATTTTCACTGTCTGAAGAAACAGCTGATGGGTCCAGAAGTTTTATCTAGATCTCTTCAGGTAGATGTGAGATCACCATGATGGGATGGTAGAATATGGTAGGAGGAACCACTGACACCCCTGGTTAAGGCTCTGCACCTCAAAAGAATGGCACTTAGAGTGTCTCAGACAGAAGGTGGAGATAAAGTAGAAATAAGGCAGCAGAAGAGATCTAGAAAATCCATACAAGATGAGGGAGAAACCAGGAATGACTGCTTTGTGTGTTTTTTTTAACTTGATTTTTTTTTTTAACCAGACTTGAGGGCTTTCAAAATCTGACAGGCTTTCCACATTTATACTGTCTACATTTTGCATTTCTCTACCAAAGAAAATAGACTTAATTTTATTTTCTAGCTCTCATGAATTCGTCCAGTTCTGTGGGGTTTGAGTTGTGAATACTGCAAGGGATACTGAGAGGATAAAAATAAATTATTTTCAATTTTTAAAAAATTATTTAAATCAGATTTGATTTAAAATACATTTTCTTTTAAAAATATGTTTAAAATTACATTAGAAATTATTACACATGGTAATGCTTAAAATTATTATAATCTATTAAAATAATGTAAATAAACCCAAAATGTGGCATCAATGAGCCCTCCTCAAATTTTAATGCATTAAATGGTGATTTTTTTTTAAATTATATACAGAATCAGGAGGAAAGTGTAGAAATTAAGAATCTGAATAAATGTATGCTAAACTATATAATTGCTTAAATAAATGTGAAAAGGTATGGCATATCTCCCTGGATAGCAAAAAATAGTATTGCCTTTACACTAAATTTTATATTTGGTTGCAAATCAGCTTATTTTCATGGTTTTACCAATTGATCTGAATGAACCTTTCTTTAGGAAAATAAATAAAAACGATGACTTAAATCACCCTGATTAAATCAATCTTCTCATAGGGTTTAAATCCAAATAAGCTGTATCACTGGAATTTTTCTTTTAAAAAAACAACAACAAAAAACCAAAAACCATGGAAATGGTTGATCTTGGTTTTTTTTAAAACAGTAAAATGTTATAACTTACACTTTGGCCCTAAATTGATCTGATGGTGGCCTTTTAAGAGGCTTATAGTTTGTTCCAGCTCCCAGTGTAACACTGATAGTTAATTTCTTAAAAGAAGATCTGGCCCATGTTCTCTAAACTGGCCAAGCTGTCCTCAGATGCTCCCTGATCCTGGCGCTGGCACCCAGGCTGATCCAAGCTAGAGTAGCCTTCACGCTACTGTCTTACATGAAGTACCAACAAGGATTTTTGAGGAGCTGGGCGTCATTGTGCAGGTTGTCTGGGCCTCTTTCTGAGACACGTAGGAACTGCTATGACTGCTTTATGCCACTAGAGGCTTTCCTTATGCCAGGGAATCCTCCTGAGGCCATTTAAACCAGGATTTATGGCTGCTTTGCACTGGAGCAGGGCAAAGCAGTGACAGAGGATGCTGGATAATCAATCTCTACTCTGGCCACTGCATTCTTAAATCTTGCTTGTCTTTTGAATATGTGTGTGTGGAAGATTCCCTAACAGATACAGTTGAAATCTATTTTTTTCTGCAAATAAGGACTCCAGTCCACAAGAACACCATTTTGCATGTCAGTGAAAAGCTGTTAGGAAGTACTGATTTTTTTCACACCATATTAATATAGACTGGATTCTAACTACGATCAAGAAGTGAAGTATCTACTTACAGATACTCTGAGCCATCCACATCCCTTTTGTGTCTGATTATTTAGGTGTCATTTATCTTTTTTAACAGAGCAGCAGTGCTCTTTTGTATTAAAGGGACACTTTATTTAATTTAGTCAGTTTTTAAAACGTTAAAATAGTGTCAAGTCCTACATCTGCTCCTGAGTCTCCCTGCCAATTTCTGTAGTTTTACAATCACTTTTCCTGTTTAACAGTGTGTTCTCATCCCTATTGCTTTTGTGAAACAGGGTAAACTAGCTGGTATACAGAGGAAACAGATTACAGTTTATTGTAAAGCAAATAAACTTGAAAAAAATACAGGGAAAAGTTTTTCCTAGCCTCTTTCAGTTACAGTAATTTTAGGTGTTTGTAACAAAAGAGGGTATAAAACTTTTTAGAAAAAAGGTGATTTTTATGTTGATGATGTCCCTGTAATGTTTTTTGGGTTTGGTTACATGCATTGCTTGCTTTGTGAAGCCTTTTTAAAATTATAACTTCTTATTATTAATATTGCTGGTGATGGCTTTTATGGGACTTTCCTCCAACTCTTCAGGCATGGTTTCTATTTTCATGCTTTTCGCTTACTATGCAGTGAGCTGTAAGAGGCTATCAAAAAGTTGGTAAAATGTAAACAGTTAGTTCCAGAGAATGTTGGAGCTCCTGAACAATGTGTAGAAGTTGGTGGGGACCTGGGTGTAGGAAACTAGAAATGTTTGCCCATAGAGGAAATGACGACAGTTTTTACTTGAAGGGCCTTTCTTATGTCCCTAGATGCATCACTGCAAGAGATATCAATCCCCTGAGCAGGAGACCTACATGAGTCACAAATGGAAGAGGAGGAGGTCTCACAGCAGAGAATATGAAGGAAGATTGCGATACCAGCCTCAAAGGGATCTTCCAAGGAGATCACGGTCTAGAAGGTGAGTGCTGGTTTAATCGGAGGCTGGGATTCTCCTCTAAGCACCTATTCTGGAATGGGAGGGTATATATGGCTGGGTGACATATTCTCTAATGTACTTGTCTTAGATTCTAATCAGATTTCAGGGATAGAATTGGGAGATGACAACATGCATTTCCTGATCGTGGCTAATAGCTTCAAAATTATAAGTCCTTGATATGGAAGTAAATGGGTTTATTTGCTTCCGAGCCTCTTGTTAAATCTTTGATTCCATATCTAACTACGACCCCTTTCTAAAATACTGAGATACCTTAAGTATTGATGAAAGAGAACTCTCTGCCCTGGAGTCAGTGTTTCTCAGTACAGATACCAAGGAGTGAATTAAAGCTCTAATGTCAAACCAGGTTGTCTTCTGAAATTGCTGCCCATATTTAGTTACTTGGGGTAGAGTGAAAGTGTTACCCTGAAATTTAAAAAAAATTGAGCTGTTTTAGTAAAGCTATATGTGTTCTTTCCTAATTTGGCCCTGCTTCAATTCCAGCCTTGTTCAGAGTATCCATTGGAACAAACCAAAAATAATGCATAGGTGCAAATAGATATAGCATAGGCACTAAGCATCTGCTGCAGGGAACTGTGCTGGGAACTGTGGGGATGGGAACTGTAATGTTTGCAAGTAGTGCTGCATGCCGATGTGGTACACTGTGTGCATCTGAAACAGGATAGCTAGTCAGCATAGCAGCTTGCACAGGTGTAGTCTGCCTGGTTCAACTTGCAACTGCAGTTTGCTAGTGCAAAGGCAATGAAAAGTGTATCCAGCTGACCCTTAAATTCTTTAACCTTTCCATTGTTGATTTTATGTTTTGTTGTTCTTGAAGTCTTTATATCAAGATTTGAAGACTTGAGTAATTCAGCCAGAGGTAATGGGCCTACTGGCCTGCAATATGCAGGAGGTCAGACTAGATCAAGGGTCTCAAACACGCGGCCCACGGAGTTATTTCCTGCAGCCCGCCATAGCTTCCCTCATCCCCCGCCTCCACCCCCCCCCCAGCGCGCCGTGTCCCTGCTCCTCCGCCTACCTCCCAGCGCTTCCCGCTGCCAAACAGCTGTTTGGCGGTGCTTAGGACTTTCCAGGAGGGAGGAATGGGGACGCGGTGCGCTCGGGAGGAGGCGGAGAAGAGGCGGGGCAGGGATTTGGGGAAGGGGTTGGAATGGGGCAGGGATTTGGGGAAGGGGTTGGAATGGGGCAGGGAGGGGGCGGAGTTGGGGCGGGGCAGGGGTGGAGCCTCATGGAAGGGGTGGAGTGGGGGCAGGGCCGGGGACAGAGGTGGGGGGCTTTTGTATCTTTGTATGAAAAGGTGTCAGTGATGCGGCCCTCGGGCCAATGTACTGTCCTCATGTGGCCCTCGTGGTGATTTGGGTTTGAGATCCCTGGACTAGATGAACGTGATGGTCTCTTCTGGCCTTAAAGTCTAGGAATCTGAGATCTATATTTCAGTTTCAACCAAGATCAGTAGTGACCTAAAGTTGGTGCCATCTGTTTGGCAGCCTGTGTTAAATTAGTTGGTCTTGGTCCAGTATCTAATGAATCAAGTGAAATCACTATCCTATTTGGCAACAATTGGCCCCTTGGTTGGCAAAGAGGGAGAAAAATGAAGAAAATGAGCAGCCCCCAAAATTATGATTAAAGATATGATTGGTTGCTCTTATGTAAATATTGAATGGCATCAAGTTGTGGTTAACTGCACATCAAGAATACACGTATAAAGTAAACTTCAGACAATCTTAAAATATAGGACATGCTCACTTTGAATGTGAAAGGGCAATAAACTGATCTTTGTCTTTATGAACTACAAGCTTTCCTACATAAACACTGACTTCTCATTCAGTATCATACACCACTATGACCATATGGGGAATCTGTATGTACAACTTATGAATTCTGATTGATATGAAATTATCATGGAATGCCTCTGTGTGGATATGGAAGCAAACATTTGCTGACACTACTATAGCATGTCTTTCCTAGACCTAATAAATGGAGTTGTTAACCTTCACGATTGTGCTCTAACCTGACAATGGGTGTGCTAAGGAGGTTGCCTGAGCAGGAAAACCAGTTTGACTAAATTTCTCTTCAGGGGGCTGATGAAGTGGAGTGTGCAAAATTACCAGCAGAACAAAGAATCCAGGTGTTGGTAGAGGACATAACTCAGGACTCAGACACAAGGGCCAGAAAGGGGAAGAGATGGGCTTGCTTTTGTTGTGGGAGTAGCGGGTAGCAGGCATTTAGACTATGGCATTGCCTCTGCCAAGAGGGATATCAGACATGAGGTCTCCATCCTAGAGCCTGGGACAGGGCCTAAACTCTGCCCAGCCCCAGCAAGCTAAGGGAATGTGGGTGTGACTGGGGTCCCAGGGGAGCCACACTGAGATTGCTCAGTTAGGGCAAACTGTAAAGAATGGGGCAGAGAATCCCCAAAACTGGTGGTTATTCTGATATTTAGATTTACCAAGCCAGAAACAAAACAGCATCTACAATGCTGTACTGGTTACCCAGGTGCCAAAAACACAGTTCCCTTAAACTTTAAGGCTTAAAGAAACCCAGCCTTAGGCTCAACCCAGACAACCAAGTCAAATATGATGGGGCTTACTGAAAATCTTGTTCATCATATAAAAAGTTCTACCAGTCCCAACAGATGGGACACATTACCTACCAGGTTAATGAATATTTCAGATGTTACCCAAATACATGCGTACAGCCAATTCTTAGCAACTAAACTAAAATTTATTTAAAAAGAAAACAGAGATAGTATTGGTTAAAAGATCATTATACATACAGCTATAAATAGAGTTTTTAGGTCAGTTGTATAGTAGAGTCTAAATAATAAGATGGGTGAACTAGAGTGCCTTGTGATAAAGGAGGATATAGATATAATAGGCATCACAGAAACCTGGTGGACTGAGAGCAATCAATGGGACACAATCATTCCGGGGTACAAAATATATCGGAAGGACAGAACAGGCCGTGCAGGGGGAGGAGTGGCACTATATGTTAAAGAAAGTGTAGATTCAAATGAAGTAAAAATCTTAAGCGAATCCACAGGTTCCATAGAGTCTCTATGGATAGAAATTTCATGCTCTAGTAAAAATATAACATTAGGGATCTATTATCGACCACCTGACCAGGACAGTAATAGTGATGATGAAATGCTAAGGGAAATTAGAGAGGCTATCAAAATTAAGAACCCAATAATAGTGGGGGATTTCAATTATTCCCATATTGACTGGGAACATTTCACTTCAGGACGAAATGCAGAGATAAAATTTCTTGATATTTTAAATGACTGCTTCATGGAGCAGTTGGTATGGGAACCCACAAGGGGAGAGGCGACTCTAGATTTAATCCTGAGTGGAGCGCAGGAGCTGGTCCAAGAGGTAACTATAGCGGGACCGCTTGGAAATAGTGACCATAATACAATAGCATTCAACATCCCTGTGGTGGGAAGAACACCTCAACTGCCCAACACTGTGGCCTTTAATTTCAAAAGGGGGAACTATACAAAAATGAGGGGGTTAGTTAGACAAAAGTTAAAAGGTACAGTGACTAAAGTGAAATCCCTGCAAGTTGCGTGGGCCCTTTTTAAAGACACCATAATAGAGGCTCAACTTCAATGTATACCCCAAATTAAGAAAAACAGTAAAAGAACTAAAAAAGAGCCACCGTGGCTTAACAACCATGTAAAAGAAGCAGTGAGAAATAAAAAGACTTCCTTTAAAAAGTGGAAGTCAAATCCTAGTGAGGCAAATAGAAAGGAGCACAAACACTGCCAACTTAAGTGCAAGAGTGTAATAAGAAAAGCCAAAGAGGAGTTTGAAGAACGGCTAGCCAAAAACTCCAAAGGTAATAACAAAATGTTTTTTAAGTACATCAGAAGCAGGAAGCCTGCTAAACAACCAGTGGGGCCCCTTGACGATGAAAATACAAAAGGAGCGCTTAAAGATGATAAAGTCATTGCGGAGAAACTAAATGGATTCTTTGCTTCAGTCTTCACGGCTGAGGATGTTAGGGAGATTCCCAAACCTGAGCTGGCTTTTGTAGGTGACAAATCTGAGGAACTGTCTGTGACGAACTGGGACTGTTCTTACTGTGGTCTGTGAGTGCTGACAGGGGAGTGTGGCTGGGATGGTCTGCATTGGGGGATGGGAGGCTGACTGAAAATACCTGAGCCTGTAACATGAGAACCCAGGAGGGGGCTGGGGCGAGGTGACACCTTTGCCCAGGAAACTGAACAAAGGCTGTGGGAGGGGTCGCTGAAGGCAGAGTCTGGGAAGCTGGCCGGTGAGGTGGCTGGGAGGCAGAGAGGGCTCTGACCTCCCAAGGGGGCTGGGATGCCCGAGGACCCCAAGATGGACCTAACTGAGGGGTATCCTGTTGTCTGTGCCTGCAAGACCAGTCTTGGACTGTATTCCTGTCGTCTAAATAAACCTTCTGCTTTACTGGCTGGCTGAGAGTCATGGTGAATCGCAGGACGCCGGGGGTGCAGGGCCCTGAGTCCCCCCATACTCCGTGACACTGTCACAGATTGAAGTATCACTAGAGGAGGTTTTGGAATTAATTGATAAACTCAACATTAACAAGTCACCGGGACCAGATGGCATTCACCCAAGAGTTCTGAAAGAACTCAAATGTGAAGTTGCGGAACTATTAACTAAGGTTTGTAACCTGTCCTTTAAATCGGCTTCGGTACCCAATGACTGGAAGTTAGCTAATGTAACGCCAATATTTAAAAAGGGCTCTAGGGGTGATCCCGGCAATTACAGACCGGTAAGTCTAACGTCGGTACCGGGCAAATTAGTTGAAACAATAGTAAAGAACAAAATTGTCAGACACATAGAAAAACATAAACTCTTGAGCAATAGTCAACATGGTTTCTGTAAAGGGAAATCGTGTCTTACTAATCTATTAGAGTTCTTTGAAGGGGTCAACAAACCTGTGGACAAGGGGGATCCGGTGGACATAGTGTACTTAGATTTCCAGAAAGCCTTTGACAAGGTCCCTCACCAAAGGCTCTTACGTAAATTAAGCTGTCATGGGATAAAAGGGAAGGTCCTTTCATGGATTGAGAACTGGTTAAAGGACAGGGAACAAAGGGTAGGAATTAATGGTAAATTCTCAGAATGGAGAGGGGTAACTAGTGGTGTTCCCCAAGGGTCAGTCCTAGGACCAATCCTATTCAATTTATTCATAAATGATCTGGAGAAAGGGGTAAACAGTGAGGTGGCAAAGTTTGCAGATGATACTAAACTACTCAAGATAGTTAAGACCAAAGCAGATTGTGAAGAACTTCAAAAAGATCTCACAAAACTAAGTGGGCAGCAAAATGGCAAATGGAATTTAATGTGGATAATAAAGTAATGCACATTGGAAAAAATAACCCCAACTATACATACAACATGATGGGGGCTAATTTAGCTACAACGAGTCAGGAAAAAGATCTTGGCATCATCGTGGATAGTTCTCTAAAGATGTCCACGCAGTGTGCAGAGGCAGTCAAAAAAGCAAACAGGATGTTAGGAATCATTAAAAAGGGGATAGAGAATAAGACTGAGAATATATTATTGCCCTTATATAAATCCATGGTACGCCCACATCTCGAATACTGTGTACAGATGTGGTCTCCTCACCTCAAAAAAGATATTCTAGCACTAGAAAAGGTTCAGAAAAGAGCAACTAAAATGATTAAGGGTTTAGAGAGGGTCCCATATGAGGAAAGATTAAAGAGGCTAGGACTCTTCAGTTTGGAAAAGAGAAGACTAAGGGGGGACATGATAGAGGTATATAAAATCATGAGTGATGTTGAGAAAGTGGATAAGGAAAAGTTATTTACTTATTCCCATAATACAAGAACTAGGGGTCACCAAATGAAATTAATAGGCAGCAGGTTTAAAACAAATAAAAGGAAGTTCTTCTTCACGCAGCGCACAGTCAACTTGTGGAACTCCTTACCTGAGGAGGTTGAGAAGGCTAGGACTATAACAATGTTTAAAAGGGGACTGGATAAATTCATGGTGGCTAAGTCCATAAATGGCTATTAGCCAGGATGGGTAAGAATGGTGTCCCTAGCCTCTGTTCGTCAGAGGATGGAGATGGATGGCAGGAGAGAGATCACTTGATCATTGCCTGTTAGGTTCACTCCCTCTGGGGCACCTGGCATTGGCCACTGTCGGTAGACAGATACTGGGCTAGATGGACCTTTGGTCTGACCCAGTACGGCCTTTCTTATGTTCTTAGAGATGGTGAGCTTCAGAGTTGCAAAGAGTCCTTTCCAAAATCAGTTCGTCAGGTTATAGTTCAGTGTCCAAATATTCAATATCTGGGCAGTCCAGATGAGACTGGAGATCTCTGTCTTACGCCTCAAACTTCCCCTGAATCAAGCTTAAGTAGATCTGAGATGAAAGACTCTTTATCTTGAGCTAATCATGTATAGAGATTTTTTTTGCAGCATCTTGACAGCACCCGTCCTTGGGTGAACAATAGGCTTTTGAAGTAACCTATTTTCTCACTGGTAATTAGCTACATGGATTATCATAAGGCAATTGCCTATCTCCCACCATTTGCAGGTGATTTGCTACATACTTCAAAGAGAAATTGAGACAGTGATATCGCTATATTTACAGTTCATTTAAATGTTAATATCTTTTTCTTCAAGTGATTGCTCATGTCAATTCCAAGCAGGTGTGTGCGCGCCGCATCCACAGTCATCAAAAGGTTTTTCCCCTAGCAGTACCCATCAGGTCGGCTGTGTAGCCCCCTGGCGTGGCGCCTTTATGGCGGTGTATATAGGTCCCTGCCAACCTGTCGCCTCTTCAGTTCCTTCTTACTGCCAGTGACGGTTGTTGGAACTTCTCTTTCTCTCTTGCCTCGGGCAAACGATTCCCTAGCATTCCCTTTCTTTGTTTTGTAAATAGTTTTTATTAGCATAGTATTGTTAGTTTTTAGTTTAGTTAGTAGTAAAGTCTTTGTAGGGGGCTTCTGCCCCCCCCCCACACTCCTCCCCCCTACACACACACACTCTCACCTTTGGGAACCGGGGCATGCCTTGGTCTCAAGGCTTCAGACCCCATGGGTTTTGTCAAAAGCCTATGTCCAGGGGAGATCCTCACGACTCCTGCTTAAAGTGCTTGGGAGAAGCCCATCAGAGTGTAGAATCTGCAGGAGCTTCCACCCAAGAACAAAAAAGGAGAGGGACTTAAACTTCTTCTTATGGAGTCGGCCCTTCGCCCGCAGCTGGCACAGCCTGTGTCGGCGCTAAAATCCAGCATTTCAGGCGGAGCACACCGGCCTCAGTAAGGGATGCCGTGGTGCTGGCAAAGGACCCGGCACCCAGAGACTCGCAGAACCAACACTCTCCGGCACTGAAGACCACTTCAGCGGCCTTTCAGCACCGGTCACACTTGCCGGTGCCGCAGAAGAAGCAAAGAGCTGAGAGGGGGCGTTTGCCAACAGTTAGAGCAGTGGAGCACGATGGAGCTCGCGGAGTGTGTCCTGTGCTGGGACACTCAGCTCCTGCTCAAGCGAAACTGGCACCGTTGACGCTGGTCGAACAGGCGGAACGGTTGAGTCTGGTCCCATTGGACTCCCCGGTGCGGGAGAGCCAGATGCGGGAGTTGGACATGCCATGTACCCTGGACGCATTTGAGGCCACAAGGGACCTTATAGAGATGATGGCCCAGCAGTTTCCGGAACTGGCACTGCACAAGGGGCCAGTTCTCTCCAAGGGAAAACCGGCCATGCTTCGGCAGCAGTCCCTCTCACCGGGGCACCGCTCTCTGGCACCCTCGTGGTCCCTAAGGTCGGACTCAACCTTGTAGCCGGAGTCATATATCTCCAGGCGGAGCCGGCACCATTCTTATTGTTCCTGGCAGGAGGAGGCACACCAAGTCCCTATGATGCCCTGGCCTCCTCAATGGCAAGCTCCAATGCAATGGCCGTTCTGGACCCCCTGGGCGTACCATCAAGCCCAGGGGCTGAGCTCCAGGTCCCTGTCCATTGCCTCAGACAGGTGGAGCCCCCCGTCTGCCTCAATGGTAAGGGAACCTCCAAAAGGATCGGAGCCCGACACCCAACCCGGCACCATGCCAGCCACCGCGCAGACAGCATCACTGGGGGAGGAACCTCATGAATTGGCGGGTCAGGAGGAACCTGTGCCCATGGGGACTTCTTCATCTTCCTCTCCAGACAAGGCAATAGCGTCTGCCTCTTTGCCGGCCATGGACAATAGGGCCCATCAAGAGCTGCTTAGAAGAGTAGCTCAAAACCTAGGTCTTCAGACAGCGGAAGTGTCAGAAGACATCCCATGGATATTCTGATGCCAGAAGGGTTGTCAAGAGTGGCCTTTCCCTTGATCAAGACCATTCATAATACCACGAAGATCCTCTGGCAAACTCCTGCCTCCATTCCTCCCATGGCAAAGGGGGTGGAAAGGAAATACTTTGTACCCTCCAAGTGATACAAATACCTCTTCACCTGCCCTCAACTGGACATGTTGGTAGTGGATGTGGCCAACGCCAAGGAAGGGCAAGGGCAGTAAGGCCCTATGCCAAAATCCAAAGAAGTTGGACTTCTTCGGCCATAAGGTCTATTCCACCGGGGGGCTCCAGCTTCGAATTGCTAACCAGCAAGCGGTGCTCAGCTGCTCCCTCTGTCCAAGTTTAAGGAGCTCCTTCCAACAGACTCCCTTTCTGACTTTGGAGCTGTTATTGAGGAGGATAAGGCGATTGCAAGGACTTCCTTCAAGGGTGTGTTGGACACGGCGGACTTGGCCACCCGCCTAATGTCCAGTGCCATTGTTATGCGCTGAAGTTGGTGGCTGCAGGTCTCGGGCCTCCCACCAGAGGTACAGCAGACCATTCAAGACTTGCCCTTTGACGGCTCAGGTCTGTTCGCAGAACAGCTGGACTCTAGGCTTCATAGCCTAAAAGTCTCTAGGAAAACCTTAAAGTCACTGGGCTTCCACATGCCAGCCCCACAGAGGAAGCATTTTAAGCCTCAGCCCATGTCTCGCTTCTACCCCTCTGAGCAGAGACGGGACTATAGCAGGAAACGGGGTAGGAGTAATAGGCAAAGGCCTCCGCAGTCCTTCTCGAATCAGGGACAGGGCTCAACGACGCAGTCTCCAGCTTCTAAGAAGGCTTTTTAAAAGGCACGCCTGAGGGGCGGCGCACCAGTCCACATCCCGGATCCTTCCCCACCTTTTGTGAACCGTCTATCCCATTTCTACCGTGCTTGGGCCCAAATAACCTCAGACCGGTAGGTCCTGAGCGCGATAGAATTGGGATATTCTTTCCAATTCTTTTCCCTCCCACCTTCCCTCCCTGTCCCTCTTTAGGGACCCTTCTCACGAGCAACTTCTGGTGCAAGAGGTGCAAACGTTCCTACTTCTCGGGGCGGTAGAGGAGGTCCCTCTGAGGTTTAGGGGCATGGGTATCAACTCATGATATTTCCTAATTCCCAAGGCCAAGGGTGGGCTCAGGCCTATTTTAGACCTGGAAAACTTCAACAGATTCATGAAGAAGTTGAAGTTCTGCATGGTCTCCCTGGCTTCCATCATCCCCTCTCTGGATCTGGGGGACTGGTATGCTGCCCTCGACTTGAAGGACGTGTCCTTCAAGTCTCCATAATTCTGTCCCACATAAGATTTCAATTTGTGGTAAACAACATCCACCATCAGTTCACAGTTTTCCCCTTCAGCCTCTTGGTGGCCCCTCAGGTGTTCACCAAGTGCATGGCAGTCGTGGCGGCCTTCCTACGGAAGCAGCAGGTGCAGGTGTTTCCCTGCCTGGACGACTGGCTAATCAAGGGACAATCTCGGGCCCAAATGGAGAACCATATGAGCCTGGTGCGCATGACGTTCCTCAAGCTTGGCCTCATTCTGAACATGGCAAAGTCAACTATAACCCCACTCAGAGGATAGTTTATCGGCGCCCTAAACTCCACCCAGGCCAGGGCTTTTCTTCTGGAAGCTTGTTTCCTTGCCATGAGCGCCATCGTAAACGATCTCAGCAGATTCCCAACCATGACGGTGCGGAATTGCCTAAAATGACTTGGACCTATGGCTGCTTGTGCGTAAGTGGTACAGCATGCCAGACTGCGGCTTCGTCCCCTGCAGGCTTGGCTGGCCCTGGTCTACAGGCCGAACCGAGACCACCTGGACAGACTGGTCATTCTTACCCTTCAGGTTCTCGAGTCCCTCCAGTGGTGGCTCGACCCACAAACAGTATGTGCGGGAATACCCTTCTCCAAACCTCAAATGATGCTGTCACTAGTGTCAGATACATTGGTAATGGGATGGAGAGCACACTTAGGCGACCTCAGGACTCAAGGTCTATGGTCCTAGGCAGAACTTTTGCTGCACATCAACATCAAGGAGCTGTGTGCAGTGCGCCTTGCTTGCCAGATATTTCAAACCCATCTTCAGGGCAGATGTGTGTCAGTATCAACAGACAACACCACAGCCATGTTTTATATAAACAAACAGGGTGGTGCTTGCTCCTCTCCCACGGGTCAGAAAGCCCTCAACCTGTGGGAATTTTGCATTGCCCACTCAATACAATTGGAGGCCTCGTACCTTCCAGGTTCACAGAACGAACTGGCCAACCACCTGTGCAGGTCCTTTCACAGCCACGAGTGGTCTCTTTGCCCGAATTTCCCCATCAGTATTTTCCAAAGATGGGGCTCTCCCCAGGTAGACTTGTTTGTGACACGACACAACAGGAAATGTCAGCAGTTCTGCTCCTTCCTGAATTACTGCCAGGGCTCGCTTGCAGATGCCTTCCTCCTTTCCCTGAAAGGGTGCCTGCTATATGCATTCCCACCGTTCCCTCTCATCCACAAAGCCCTTCTCAAGGGCCGACAGGACAAAGCGTAGTTAATCTTGATAGCTCCAGTGTGGTCACGTCAACACTAGTTCACCACGCTGCTGGATCTGTCCATGGACACACCTCTAACGCTGCCTCTGGTTCTGGACTTGATCACCCAGGACCATAGCCGCCTCCATCACCCCAAGCTGGAATCTCTCCATCTCATGGCATGGAAACTCTATGGCTAAATCTGTTGGAGCTTGCATGCTCAGACTCGGTTAGGGAGGTTCTCCTTGGCAGCAGAAAGCCTTCCACTCTTGCTACTTACCTGGCTAAGTGGAAGAGGTTTACAATTTGGTCACTTCAGAAGGGCACTCCTCCATTGCAGACCTCGATTCCCTTCATCCTGGACTGTTTACGCCATCACTTGCCAAAGATTCCGGCTCCACCGTTGACGATGTGCTCCACAAGAGCGCAAGCTTCCTCTGCAGCGTTTCTGGCTCAGGTCCCCATTCAGGACATCTGCAGGGCGGTGACGTGGTCATTGGTTCACACCTTTGTCGCACTATGCCATCACTCAGCAGGCTAGAGACGATGCCGCATTTGGTAGAGCAGTTTTTCAGTCTGCAACTCGGTGAACTCCGACTCCGACCCCTCCTCTGGGGGACTGCTTGGGAGTCACCTACTTGGAATTGACATGAGCAATCACTCGAAGAAAAACCTTTTGTCACTGTTGTTCTTCGAGATGTGCGCTCATGTCCATTGCAAGAGCCACCCGGGAGTATCCGGCAAGAGGGACCTGAAGAGGCAGCGGGTGGGCAGGGACCTATATACACCACCATAAAGGCGCCACTCCAGGGGGCTCCACAGCTGACCCAACAGGTACCGCTAGGGGAAAAACCTTCCGATGACTGTGCGTGCGGCGCGCACACACCTACTTGGAGTGGACATGAGCAACACATCTCAAATAACAACAGTTATGAAAGGTAGGTAACCGTTTTTTATTTCTGAATTAAGAGAATCCAGTGATAGACAGAAACTGTTTGATTACATTCTAACAGCAAATATGTAAACACTACGGCTGTCAAGCGATTAAAAAATTTAATTGCGATTAATCGCGCTGTTAAACAATAATAGAATACCATTTATTTAAATATTTTTGCATGTTTTCTACATTTTCACATATATTAATTTCAATTACAACAGAGAATACAAAGTGTACAGTGCTCACTTTATATTTTTGATTAAAAATATTTGCACTGTAAACAAAAAAAAGTACATTTCAATTCATCTAATGCAAGTACTGTAGTGCAATCTCTTTATAATGAAAGTTGAACGTACAAATGTAGAATTTTGTACAAAAAATAACTGCATTCAAAAATAAACAATGTAAAACTTTAGAACCTACAAGTCCACTCAGTCCTACTTCAGCCAATCGCTCAGACAAACAACTTTGGTTACAATTTGCAGGAGAAAATGCTGCCTGCTTCTTGTTTACAATGTCACCTGAAAGTGAGAACAAGTGTTTGCATGGCACTGGTGTAGCCAGCATCGCAAGATATTTACATGCCAGAGGCGTTAAAGATTCATTTGTCCCTTCATGCTTCAACCACCATTTCAGAAGATATGCGTCCATGGTGATGATGGGTTCTGCTCGATAATGATCCAAAGCAGACCGGACCGACGCATGTTCATTTTCATCATCTGAGTCAGATGACACCAGCAGAAGGTTGATTTTCTTTTTTGGTGGTTTGGGTTCTGTAGTTTCCGCATCAGAGTGTTGCTCTTTTAAGACATCTGAAAGCATGCTCCACACCTCTTCCTTCTCAGATTGTGGAAGGCACTTCAGATTCTTAAAACTTGGGTCGAGTGCTGTAGCTATCCTTGGAAATCTCACATTCATACCTTCTTTGCGTTTTGTCAAATCTGCTGTGAAAGTGTTTTTAAAACAAACTTGTGCTGGGTCATCATCCGAGACTGCTATAACATTAAATATATTGCAGAATGCGGGTAAAATGGACAGAAGACGTACAGTTCTCCCCCAAGGAGTTCAGTAACAGATTTAATTAACGCATTTATTTTTTTAACGAGCATCATCAGCATGGAAGCATGAAGGGGCATATGAACGTTTAGCATATCTGGCACGTAAATACCTTGCAACGCCAGCTACAAAAGTGCCATGCGAATGCCTGTTCTCACTTTCAGGTGACGTAAATAAGAAGGAGTCAGCAGTATCTCCCGTAAATGTAAACAAACTTATTTGTCTTAGCAATTGGCTGAACAAGAAGTAGGACTGAGTGGACTTGTAGGCTCTAAAGTAAATATTTGTAATATAAAGTGAGCACTCTACACTTTTTGTATTCTGCGTTATAATAGAAATCAATATATTTGAAAATGTAGAAAAACATCCAAAAATAATTAATAAATTTCAGTTGGTATTCTATTGTTTCAGTGTGATTAACGATGATTAATTTTTTTGTTGTTAATTGTGAGAGTTAACTGCGATTAATCGACAGCCCTAGTAAACACACACACAAACACAAATATTATCTATCAGTATGTTTCTAAAGGTTGAATCTGGGTCAATTAGCCTGCAAGTTCCTTACTGGCCTCGGGTCACAGTGGGATTCACTGTTTGGATCACAGCAGTCTGGTCTGTCAGGAGAAGCTCGACCAGATTTGTGGACCCCCCCCCCCTTTTTTTTTTTAAGTAGTAACATCATTATATTATTGTGCTATTTAAAAACGGAAGCACTTGGTACTGAGGTTGAGGCTTCAGTTTACAAATAATTGTGGAAGAGAAGTTTGTAGCTGATAAAGGTAGAAGGTCTAGCATCCTTTGGCACTTAGTATAAAAATCTGCTTGTGTTACTATCTTGGTCTAAAATTTACTCTAAACATTGTATAACTTGATGCAATGTTATAGCTGGTCAGTCCCAGACTAGAGAGACAAGGTAGGTGAGGTAATCTCTCTTGTTGGACCAACTTCTGTTGGTAAGAGAGAGAAGCTTTCGAGCCACACACAACTCTTCTTTAGGTATAACTTTGGTGTTATTGTCCAGTCGTAGAATCATAGAACATTAGGGTTGGAAGGGCCGTCAGGAGGTCATCTAGTCCAACCCCCTGCTCAAAGCAGGACCAACCCCAACTAAATCATCCCAGCCAGGGCTTTGTCAAGCCTGACCTTAAAAACCTCTAAGGAAGGCGATTCCACCACTTCCCTAGGTAACCCATTCCAGTGCTTCACCACCCTCCTAGTGAAAAAGTTTTTCCTAATATCCAACCTAAACCTCCCCCACTGCAACTTGAGACCATTGCTCCTTGTTCTGTCATCTGGTACCACTGAGAACAGTCTAGATCCATCCTCTTTGGAACCCCCTTTCAGGTAGTTGAAAGCAGCTATCAAATCCTCCCTCATTCTTCTCTTCTGCAGACTAAACAATCCCAGTTCCCTCAGCCTCTCCTCATAAGTCATGTGCTCCAGCCCCCTAATCATTTTTGTTGCCCTCTGCTGGACTCTTTCCAATTTTTCCACATCCTTCTTGTAGTGTGGGTCCCAAAACTGGACACAGTACTCCAGATGAGGCCTCACCAATGTTGAATAGAGGGGAATGATTACGTCCCTCAATCTGCTGGCAATGCCCCTACTTATACAGCCCAAAATGCCATTAGCCTTCTTGGCAACAAGGGCACACTGTTGACTTATATCCAGCTTCTCGTCCACTGTAACCCCTAGGTTCTTTGCTGCAGAACTGCTGCCTAGCCATTCGGTCCCTAGTCTGTAGCAGTGCATGGGATTCTTCCGTCCTAAGTGCCGGACTCTGCACTTGTCCTTGTTGAACCTTATCCGATTTCTTTTGGCCCAATCCTCTAATTTGTCTAGGTCCCTCTGTTATCCTATTCCTACCCTCCAGCATATCTACCACTCCTCCCAGTTTAGTGTCATCTGCAAACTTGCTGAGGGTGCAGACCACGCCATCCTCCAGATCATTAATGAAGATATTGAACAAAACCGGCCCCAGGACCAACTCTTGGGGCACTCCACTTGATACCGGCTGCCAACTAGACATGGAGCCATTGATCACTACTCATTGAGCCCAACGATCTAGCCAGCTTTCTGTCCACCTTACAGTCCATTCATCCAGCCCATACTTCTTTAACTTGCAGCCAAGAATACTGTGGGAGACCGTATCAAAAGCTTTGTTAAAGTCAAGGAATAACACATCCGCTGCTTTCCCCTCATCCACAGAGCCAGTTATCACGTCATCAGAGACCAGGGTGGATTTGATTTAAATCAAATTGATTTAAATCATGATTTAAATCACTAGCCAGGAAGACTCTATTTAATCATGGATTTCTACATAAAAGTGCATTCTTGTTGGTTGTTATAACCTTAATACATATTCCTCACAACTCAGAGATAGATGTAGGTTTCATTTTTAGAAGGTACACACTATATATTTTTTAAGCGATTTATTTTGAAAACTTTTCCGATTAGTTTTACAGCTATATCGGAAAATGAATGATTGTTTGGTTATTTCATTTACCAAAGGTAATTGAAGCAGATATTTATGAAGTCATTGGGAGGAGAACTATCTCCAATTCAACAGGTTAATCATTAATATTTGGAGGATTTGCTTGCCATGCTGTATTAGGAGGAGAACATCACCTGACTGACATTTAAATTGTTTTATTTAACTAAAACAACAACATTATGTATTCTGGATTTTTTTTCTTTAACAGCAAACATAATATTTTAACAAAACAAGCATATGAATTTTTGAATTTAGTTAAACATTCAAGTTTTTTAAAATCAGATTTGTTTTTGTTAAAATTGTTTTTAACTAAAATAGTTAAATGAAATATTTTTTAAAAAAATTAAATCGACTGGGTCAACATGAGAAACTTAAAAGATTGGCTTTTGCAGCTAACTCAGTCGTCTTCACCTTCATTTTCCTGTTTGTTCATAATCTGGAAAAGAAAAACAAGCATTCCTGCTTTTTTAGGTCCCAAATGATTTCTCAGTTTGGAATGAATTAGTCCAAAGGGAGAAAATATTCTTCTTACACCGGCAGAAGAAGCTACTGCTGTTAAAAGTGAGATTATCACTTCAACAGTCTATGAATCCAAGTTGCTTAAGTCACTTCCACCAGTTCACTGGTGTGACTTTCTTTAAAACATCATCAGCAAACATATATTTCTTGAATGGTTCTTATTCCCAAACTGGGTCTCTCTTACGGCCTGCTGCCATTATAGGTTTTCCCTTCTAGTGAAAGAATGGTATGGTAGATCTCAAATCAGTGAAGGCTACACTCAGAAAGACCTCAAGACTTCTGGAATATGCTGCTCAAACAGTTTCACTTTTGTTTCTACTGCCTGTCCCTCCCTTCTCACATTTATCTCCAGACTACTTCTTGTCCAGAACTATTCCGCCACCCAACAATCTTCTATTCATTGAACTTTTTGAAACTTTGCACCTTTAGAGAGAGGTAAGGGATTGACTCTGTGTACACAAATTTTCAGAGGAACTGTAGGGTTGAGGTCTGTTATTTCTCACCTCTATATATTATTTATTTATTTAAAAACATTTTTGCTGTTAACAAGCATGTTATCTCTGGAGAGACAAATCCACAGTTTGAGAACAGCAAAACTAAACATCTCTGATGGTATCTTCTAGACCAGAGGTGGGCAAACTATGGCCCGCGGGACCCTCCTGCCCGGCCCCTGAGCTCCTGGCCCGGGAGGGTAGCCCCTGCCCCCTCCCCCGCTGTTCCCCCTTCCCCGCAGCCTCAGCTCACCCCACCGCCGGCTAGCCCCTGGCCCCTCCCCCGCTGTTCCCCCTTCCCCGCAGCCTCAGCTCGCCCCGCCGCCGGCGCAATGCTTTGGGTGCCGGGGCTGCAAGCTCCTGGGGCAGTGCAGCTGCAGAGCCCTGCCTGACCCGGTGCTCCAGGCAGCACGGTAAGGGGGGGTTGGATAGAGGGCAGGGAAGTTCGGGGGGGGGGGGGGTATGGGTAGGAGTTGGGGAGGTCAGAGGGACAGTCAGGAAGGAGGGGAGGGTTGGATGGGGGAGCAGGGGGCAGTCGGGGCAGGGGTTCCGGGGGCGATCAGGGGACAGGGAGAAGGGGTGGTTGGATGGGGCAGGGCTCCCGGGGGACAGTCTGGAAGGAGAGGAGGGGTTAGATGGAGGGGCGGGGGTTCTGGGGGCTGTCAGGGGACGGGGCAGGAGTCAGAGTCTGGGGGGGGGGCTCGGGGTGAGAAGCAGGGGGGGTCAGATAGGGGGCAGAGGAGGCACAGCCTCCCCTAACCGGCCTCCATACAATTTCCAAAACCCGATGTGGCCCTCAGGCCAAAAAGTTTGCCCACCCCTGTTCTAGACTGAGCACTGAGTACCATTGGGTAGATAGAAAGATTAACCTAAATAATCTGTACAGAAGCCCCTGGAACCCCATAAGATTGGGTCCCTAATCCATGAACTATTGGAACTCATTTACAAAACTTTTCTTAAACATTACATGAATATATTGTCTCATACTATAGAACTGGAATTTATAACCCCTTTTCCATGATGAGATACATTATAACTCAAAGATATCTTAATTAAAACTATCTGTAGATAGGTTTTTTCCTCAAAAAGGATTTTATAAAAAAATCCAATTTAAATAAAAAAAAATCAATTTTTTATTTTTATTTTTTAAATAAAAATCATTTATTTTTTTTATCCACCCTGTCAGAGACCAGGGACTGACTATAGAGACTGAATGGTCCTTTTGGCCCACAGAGGTAATCCTTTCTGGTCAAGATGTGCAGTAACATGGGGGATGCTTGTGTTGAGCATTCAGCACCTGCTCTGTAATTAAATGAAGGACTCTAGTCTTTAGGGTTGTCAATGAGAGGAAGGATGGTGTGGTGGTTAAGGCAGTGGTGGGGTTAAGTTCCCATTGTGCTACCCTGGGATTCTCTGTCCGCCTGAGCAAATCACTGTCTCTGGGCCTTAATTCCCCATCTGTTTAAAAACACAAAACAAAAAAACTTCCCTGCTGCATAGGGGAAGGGAGGGGTTGTGAGGAAAGTACTCTCAGACTGTGGTGATCAGGGCCACCTCCAGGTTTTTTGCCGCCCCAAGCAAAAAAAAAAAAAAAAAGGCGGAGTGCCGCCGCCGCAACAAAACAAAAAAAGGGCCAGAGTGCCGCCCCTTGAAAAATGCTGCCCCAAGCACATGCTTGGGACGCTGGTGCCTAGAGCCGGCCCTGGTGGTGATAAGGCACATAGATAGAATCTAGTCCTTCCCAGATCTACATTTGCACATTAAGCCTTTTTTCCCACAAAGGAGAGAATACCACATGGTTTCTGACATCCCTTCCATTTGAAATACTTGGCCAAAAGTCCTGTGATATGGTGCAAACTCCCAGATCAGGCTTCAGTTCAGAACTAGATCTGCTACCGTTGTTCCTCACTACCCTGCGGAGGGCACAAGAGCATGCATAGTCAGGCTGCCTCTGTGTGCAGCAGCGCTCTGTTGTTTGTGCAGTGTGCTCTGCCTTCCCAGGTTTATAAGTGGGTTCTTATTTGTAATGCAGCCACGAGAGGATGCCTTACCAAAGGAGGTATAGAGACAGACGGGAGAGCGATAACTACAGGTTTGAAGACCGAAGCCCTTCTTTCGGAGAGGATTATTACTCTACCCGCTCACACCACTGCCGGAGATCACGGGACAGAGAGCACCACCGAACGAGGAAGCACCAGCATCGCTGCCGGAAACGCAAGACCAGGTCTTGTAGCAGTGCCTCATCGGTGAGTAGCATCCAGATGAGTTCAGGATTGTTCAGGTTTTAACTTTTTACCTTCTGTAGCTCTGAATACACTGGGTGAGTACCTCTAATCCCTCTTCTGTTTTGTTCTTGATTATGTTTCACTTCACTGTGTCTTTAAACTGGAAGCATTAATAGTTGTTAATTTTGACAGACCATTCCTAGCACCTGGAAATAAAGCCTAGCTTCCCAAGGCACGGGGTGGGCAGGGGGAGTGCAGTGAAGCCAGATGGATCACTTGTCTGCACACTTACAAGGGGAGCGCCTGGATGCAGGCCTGCACTGTTGCAGCATCCACTATGGTTGTGTGTCGTCCTCTTTTATTCGCTTGAAGGTTCCACTTCTGCCTGACTTGATATTGCTACATTGTGACAGCATAAGATACTCCAGTGTAGATATGTTTGTTGTGGCAGAATCTTGTATCCCTTAGGACAAGTCAGCTGTGTCAAACCCATTCTTCAGAACTGTTAGCACTCTGGTTATCAACCACTTCCCCACAATACTCGGGAGAGGTGCCCTGTTGTCACTAGTTTCCTTGGACTGAAGTTTTGTTTGAGAATGTCACCGTTCTCTCATCTGACTGGAATGAACTACAACCTCCCTCTCCTAGTTAGTGATGATTAACAATCAACTTGTGGGGGGGGGGAGAGGAGAGGTTATCCCAGGACAATGGAGTGACTTGGAAGTGTTGTGAGATGCTCATCCAAATGTCTTAACTTTACCGCCTCTGTCATACCCTAGTAAGGACCCGTTACTACTATTCACAGTTCTCAAGTTTGTTGCTTTTATATAGTTTAAACAAAGTGATTGATTCCTAACCCCTGTGGTTATACTGGATACTTGCATGGTTTGGAACGCTTAATGGCCCATCACTTTCCTTTTTTCCAGACGATTTTATTTGAGTTTTAATGCCAAGGTTAAACGATTGAAATGCTCCAATAACAACTGTGCGTGTGTGGTGATACTGTGCAGGTTTTGGTTGTTGTGATCTCTACTCTTTGTGTTGTGAAGTCACAGCAGCTATGTCAAATACTCTCTGAAACTTTTCTCCATTTCAGACGATCTCTTAAACTTTGTCTGTAGTTCATTCTTCTTGACTTGTTGGGGGAAGGAATATGGCGGAGCACGTATTAGGAAGTTCAGACATGGAAGTGTAGAGCCCTGTTACCATATCTCTCACTAGATAGAATGTAACTAATTTTACATTTTTTTTTTTTTTTTTTTTGAGGGACTAAATAGAAAAGTTCAGTCATTGGACAGAAGAGTTGTTGGCTTTGGTGGGGGTGTTTCTGCTGGTGGGAAGGAACCTCCAGGAATGTTTGGCTGGTTTTCCAGTAGAAGCTAGTAGCGATGGGGTTGATTGTGAGCTCTTACCTTTAGCAGACCAGGATCTATGAGGTATAAGGCTCTCCAGGGACTTAACTCTCCTGCTCCTAGAATTCTTTCAAGCTTTAAATCTGTTCAAAGGAAGGATGACAACACTGGTCCTATATGGGTCCAATCAGGCTTGCAGATGCAGGATCAATTCTGTTGTTGGTTCCATCAGGATGGGAAGGGCTGAGTAGTATTGGGTCAAGGGTGGGACAAGTCCCTAGGATAGCTGGAGATGTTTATTAATAAACATACAAAGGAAAGCGGGACAGACTCCACAAAGGGGGAACTGCTAATCGGCTTCTACTGGACAGCCTGACCAACCTGACTTGTGTACTCTACCCATCGGCACACTTGCCACTGGAGAAAGTGACGTGACTGGCAAAGCATTCGCTCTTCTTGCGCCGCTGGCAGTGTCCTCTATTCACATAGAGGAATCTGCTCCTCTGTGGCAAAACCTGGGGGGAATGCTTGTACGAACCCAGTGACTGGAGCATCCCAGCTGCTGCTCCCTTCCAGAGAAGAGGGTGGCACTTTCCGCTAAGAGGCAGCTGCATCAGACACTGTAGCTAATGAGACAGTTCTTTACATACCTGTAGCTGTTTTTTACTTTTCTGTTTTGAAGTTAGTTTGTGTCTTGACGTGTCCCTTGCAATATCCCTATCGTTATATATGCTGTGTGCCTTATGAAATGCGGGGATCTGGAAAATCCAACCACCGATGCATCGTCGTCTCCACCTTTGAATGACAACTCAATCTGCCAATCGGAACTGCCCGCTGTGTGCGATTGGTCGGATGGCGTTTCGGGGGGCGGTGTGTGCAGAGAAGCCAACAGAGCAGTAAACGCAGCAGGAGCGTGGAAGATGACAAGGAAGGTCACCTGGTGTGCAGAATCGGCGATTGGCTCCAAGAGCGATGTACAGCCACCTTTCGTAAAACTTTACCTCTCTACTTTCTATCCCCATGTTAGACAAGATCTCTCTTATTGTACTAGAGGGGTCTCTAGTGTTTATTGCTTATAAATGGGCTGACCAGTAATTGCCTGAAGCAGACAATAGACACTTCTGTTTTAAAGAGTGTAGCAGGGAGATACCTTTTTGAGATGTGAATGCTGTGAAATTGCAGGACCTCATGCCCTTCTGGTTCTCGAAGCTCACATTGGCTCTTGTTTTCTCTCCTAGATGAGATTGTCGGCAGCCTAGGTGAAGGCACTTTTGGCAAAGTTGTGGAGTGTGTGGACCATGCCAGGTATGCTATCCTTGGTCTCCAAGTGACTTACCTATCATGTACCAGTCAGTTCAGACATTGATGAGGTGGGGTGGATTTGTCCTGTCCTCTTCAGATGGTCTTCAGTTTTCTCTTAGATGCTGATACACAATCCCCAGCTCTTCCACACTCAGCATCTGGCGCTGAGCCCGTGGCCTGTTTAGTCTAGGTGCCACTGTGCTCTTCCTGTCCTTTCAACAACAAAAAAAGTCACTAGCAAAGTGGGAGGGGAGAGAAGAGAGATGCTTAAGTGACTGTATTGATTACAACATGAGGCCATCGTATTCTGTGGCTTTCTGCAGTTCTGTTAGAAGCGGTTATTCAACATTAGTTTGCCTCAGCTGGGATTCCACTCAACATCTTCTTTTGCTAATAGACAAGAATGGGCAGATCATCAAATTCCCCACAAGCTGTTATTTTGCTGGCCTTGCTCTCCACTCCGTTATATGCCCATCCCAAGTTTGCCAAAGGGATATCATCCCTTTTCTGTCACTGTTTCTGCTATTAATATGACTGCCATGTGTTTACTTAGAAACATCTCTGAACTACATATGTGGTAGGGCTTGGCTTGACCAATGGAAACAAGATGTGTTTATATGCCTGCATGGGAGGCTTGTTACAGCCTAGTAACTACTGCAGAATTACAATCACTTGATGTATACTTTCTGATGACCATTTAGTGAAATGGGGAATGCTTGATTTCCCCCTTCCCCCAAAGTATGAACTTTGGCTTTTGTGTCTACTGGGGCAGAGTTAAGCCAGTGGTGGTGATTTGTGTGAGACTGTGATGTATTGCAAAATGTGCAAGCTTAACTCTCATTTTCCTGAGTCTCTAATGTTCTTGAAGGGTAGTATAGACTCAGGGCACTATATGCTTGTGACCTGAACAGCACCTTAATTTTTGGGGAGGTAGGGGAAAATGTTGTTAGTTTGTATTGTCTTTGCCCAGGACCCCATTGAGCTAGGGGCTATACAAACCCAACAGAAAAGACCGTCCTTGCCCCAGAGAGCTTAGTCATAAATGGGGCTGAAGAGAGCACAGGACTTTGGGAGGAAAGCATTCTTCCCCTTCGTGAAGTTTGCAGGGGTGGAGTCCCTCTCTTGTGCACTGTAAAATATGGAGTAGGGAAATCCCAGTCCTTAAATCCTTTGGAGGTGCAGCAGAGATAATCCCTCAGAGACCAGTGAGGAGGAGGAGGAAAGCAAAGGGGTGTGGCCAGCAGTACATCAGGGATCATTTCCACCTCTCCCATCCTGGGGATATATGAGGGGCTCCCCACTCCTGTAGTACTTGCAGAGTAAGGTGTCACTTGGATAAGTGCATTAGCCCCCAGTAAGCCTTGGGAGGGTGACTGGGGACCATTCCCACAAAGTGGTTTTAGTTACCTCTGGTGGAAGAATATGCAGATGAAGCGGGGGTGATGGATTCTCCTTGATCCTGGCTTTTCCCAAGCTGCATTTCCCAGTTTCATGCTGCAGTCAATTACAGGGCATAACTTACTAGTACAGTGATGAGCGGCTGTGGTTTGCTCCCACTGAATGGCCCTGAGAACTGATTTGGGGAGGGGATGAAAAATGACCGGTGTCCCCTACCACACCCCAGGATTTATTGTAGAGACACTTTCTCATTCCCCATCCAAAAAGGAATTGGGTAAGAATCTCAGAAACTGGGAATTGTTTTTTGTCTAGGGACAATTATTTGTTGAGGTGGTCTGGGCCACTCCATGTCTGACCCATTCGTGTGTCATCTTCCCCTCTGCAGAGGTAAATCCCAGGTGGCACTGAAAATTATTAGAAATGTGGGAAAGTACCGAGAAGCAGCCAGACTGGAAATTAATGTCCTAAAGAAAATTAGAGAGAGAGACAAGGACAACAAATAGTAAGTTTGATCTCTTGCATAGAAGTTGCTGCTGCTTAGTGCTGTCAATGTATCTACTCAGAGAGGAGAGTGATTGGTGCAAGGTAGCATGGGGGAGAACCGGAGATAAGAGCATGGAAACTTAATACCTGTCTTTTCCGTCTACCTAGAAAATGGTGTCGTCTTCTCCCTCGTCCACCCTCTGGGATTGGGAATATAGAAGGGCTTTTTTAGTCTGAATTGTGACTTTTATTCCTAGGTCCCTGAATATGTAATTATTGACCATTTAAATATCTGGGAATTGGGTTAATTTATCCTTCCATATTAACTAAACACAGTTCTTTATAGTGAAACATTTGCCCTCTCCCCTCCCTTCAGTGTAAGAATTTTGCTGCTTACACTAGGATATCTATGTCCTTGGCATCTCTGGATGATTGAGCAGGTGAATCCTAGGTTGCTTAGAGAGAAGCATGGCTGTGCTGTGTCTGCAAACTGAGTGTTTGTGTGCTAGTCACTTGGAGAGGGAGGGATGGGAATACTACTTCCTTAGAAGAGTGTTGTGTGGCCAATAACATCCTTATTATCCATTCTGTCCAGTTTGTGTGTCCTGATGTCCGATTGGTTCAACTTCCATGGCCACATGTGCATCGCCTTTGAGCTTCTGGGCAAGAACACTTTTGAATTCCTGAAGGAGAATAACTTTCAGCCATATCCCCTCCCCCAGATCCGGCACATGGCATACCAGCTCTGCCATGCCTTGAGATGTAAGTTACCCAGATTCCTTTGCCACGGTTGTCTGCAGCAATGAGGTGAGTTCTACTCGCCAGCTAGTGTTTTCTTTGAGAAATGTCAGTTTGTTTTTACATGCATGTTAATAGTGTCTGAACGTTTTGGCTAGTCTCACTTTTCACAGTCTGAAGAGTTTAAAATCAGGTGAGCCATTCCGATGTTTTTGGAGAACAGTGAAGGGGAGGTGGATTGAGGACATGGCTTCTAGATTCACCTCAGTTCCCTCCTGAAAGAGAGGGGAAACTAAACCTTGTAAGCTTCACAGAGATGAGACTTACTGCCTGTATGTGGCGGACGCGATGGGATGGCTGAAATGTATATTTAACAGTTAAAATGTGATGACATATAGTGAGGAACTTGGCTTCAAATAAGAGAATTCTATGTAGCTTAATGAAGCTGTTTGATACACAGTTGACATGGGCCATGGTGCAGCACATTGCACTCTGGTTCAAAGTATGGTCCCTTGGGGCAAGGGAGCATGTGTTCACAGGGGGCCTATGTAACAGACATAGCTGTACAGAGGGTCCAGTGCTTGATTCTTAAACTTTTCTCTCCTCTCCCCACCCCTCTCCGCAGTTTTACATGACAACCAGCTGACTCACACTGACCTCAAACCTGAAAACATCCTCTTTGTGAATTCCGATTTCGACACCATGTACAATGAGACCAAGGTAGGTTGTGTCTCTGAGCGAGAGGGTGAAACGATTGAATGCCTTGCTTCTTTCTGTAAGAAAAAGATTTTCCTTTTTCCCATTCTCTGGTTGAGCATGAGGCCATCATCTCCAGTGGCTTGGACACGGGAGACGAAGTCAGGAGGCCTGCATTCTATTCCTGACCTTTCCAATCTGTAAAACGAAGAGTACTTGGCTACCTAGGTTAAAGAGCTTTGAGATCTCTGATGGAAGGCGCTATACAAGTGCGATGTTTCAGTATTTTGTGCTTTTTACTGCTGACATGGATATCCAGGTTCCTTATAGATATTTCTTGTGTTGCAGAGCTGTGAGGAGAAATCTATTAGGAACACAAACATCCGTGTGGCTGACTTTGGAAGTGCCACCTTTGACCATGAGCATCACACTACTATTGTTGCTACTCGGCATTACCGCCCGCCAGAGGTGATTCTGGGTGAGTGGAGTTACGCTTCTGTCTTTACTGATGGGTTTCTGGGGGGTGGGCCACGGGGTACATTAGGGTAAGAATTGGGCTTTGCAAGAGAGAACTGACTGGAAAATCTCTGATTCTGGAGTGGAGAAGGGGACAATCTACACTGGCATATTTAGACAAAAAGTTAAACCTGCTGCTGTGATAGGTCTCTTGGGAGCGAAGGTTTGGGTGGTGCTGCAGATGGGGCATTGGGACTGCTGAGGCAGCACACTCAGTCTGCATCACGTCCAAAGCCTGGAACAAAGACGACGCTTTTGTATAAGCAAAATATTGTCCGTAAATATGTGCCCAGAACTTTGGGCGAGTGCTCAGCGCAGAGATGTGGGATGGCAGAGATCTGAGATGCTCATGTGCGGTATCGCAGTTGAGTTAATGAGAGAATAACCACTTCAGTGCACATCTCTCTGTTCCGGGACTCTGACTCCCAGAGGACTAAGCAGTCATCTCACCACAGAAATCCACTGGGTGTGTAGCTGAGTTTTAGGTCTCTCCAATTTTAAGCTCCACATTTGTCACTGGAAGCTCAGTCATTTTCTCTCCTCTTCATTGCAGAGCTGGGCTGGGCACAGCCGTGTGATGTCTGGAGTATTGGCTGCATTCTATTTGAGTATTACCGTGGCTTCACACTCTTTCAGGTACACTTTTGCAAGGCCTTTATGCCCTTGACTGAACTGTGTAAGCTTTAGTTCCCAAATCGACAATAGTATTTATGCTCCTAATTTCCATTGAACTCAGTGGAAGTTAGGAGCCCAAATACCTTTGTAGATTTGGGCCTACATTTTTCTGGGTACCATGAGGAGACTGTCCTACTAGCCCGTCCTTGGAAGGGTGGGTTTAGACCTTCCTGTCTTTGTTATGTGACTGTTTCAAGGCTAAGAAAATAACCCAGTCGCTCTTCCTCCGCAGACTCATGAGAATCGTGAGCACCTTGTAATGATGGAAAAAATCCTTGGGCCAATCCCATCTCCAATGATCCACAAAACCCGGTGAGAACCAGCTTCTGAACTCTGAGCAGCTGACTTGGCTGTTGCATTGTTCTGGTGATGGTGGAGTAGGCGGGATAGCTTCTCTGATGCAGAGAAGCCACACATCAGAATCCTAACACTAGGGTTGTAGCTCTGGGTGGAGATCATAGGGTCAAGAAAAGACTTGAAC
Organism: Emys orbicularis; assembly: GCF_028017835.1. NCBI lineage: Eukaryota > Metazoa > Chordata > Testudines > Emydidae > Emys > Emys orbicularis. The sequence goes on from NC_088692.1 coordinate 50,405,706, forward strand.
TTGAAATAAAGGTGATGTTGCGTACAGGGGCTGGGAAAAATGGCCGAGCAGCCTAGAAATAATGGAACCTTGTTGCTCTATACCACTAAGAGGGCCTTGCCTAGGATTTCTTCCATACTTTTGCTGAGACAGGGCCACCGTTCCTGGCTGAGAAGACAGTGAACTTTCATGCAAACAGTATCAAAATCTGAAACTTCTATTGTTTTCTGGCAGCATGGTCCAGTGGCTAAGGCACTACAGTGGGAGTCAGGCGACCTGGGTTCTGTTCCCTGCTCTGCTGTTGACCCTAATGTTTGACCTTGGGCAAGTCACTTCCCCTCTCTGCCTGTTTTTCCCATCTGTGAAATGGGAATGATACTTTACTATCTTTGTAAAGTGCTTTGAAATTCATGCATGAAAAGTGCTATATACGAGATTTATATTAAAACCCAAAGTATTGGCTGCTAGAAATCATCTAGCTTGGCTTTAATGTGGCTCAACTTTTAAGACCACCTTGATTGCTGGCTAGGCTGGTAGAATTCCCAGCATATAGTTTTCTGAAGTGCTTTGGAAAAGGGGTACAGCATCCTCTATGTAATATAGTTTGAGTCTTAGTACTGATGTTTGCCTTGCAGTGAAGCTATGCATACCCCATACGTGTGCACCCCCAGATTTCTCTTGCAGATAGGACTCTTGAATAGTTCCTTTTATTGTACAGGAAACAGAAGTACTTCCACAAGGGGGGCCTGGTATGGGATGAGAACACATCAGATGGAAGATACGTCCAAGAGAACTGCAAACCACTGCGGGTATGAGACACTGCTCTGATTTCTATAGAAAGCTTAGGTAGCTTTGCTATGGATGCTGAGATTCCTAGCTTGCACCGTGTCACCTGGCACATTCTTGGAGTGAGATGACACTGGATGGAAATGGGGGTGCTGCTGTCAGTATCTAAATGACATGGGAGACAGATTGGTAGCTTCATTCCATATATGCAGGGAGCACCTTGGCACAAAAACAAAACCTTGCTGAGACTAGAGTGACTGGTCTGTCCCAATAGAATTGTTTTAAGCTGTATTAGCTTTTACAGAGCCTATTACCCAATGCTTTATAATCACTCCCGATCCTGTTCCCAAATCAGCTGTAGTCGCAGTTAGTAAAGACTTCACTTGTGTCAGTGCGGTGTGGTAAGAATCAGAAATTAGGGATGGAATTGTTAGGCCATGTAGCTCCTCCTCCAGCCAGTTCAGGACTGCTCCCTACACTGTGTTCTAGAGATGGGCAAGCCCTTAGAATTCCATGGCGGCACTACAGTCCCGTAGATGGGATTAGGAGTGGGAGCCTGATCTCTAACGGTGCTGAGCACTCCAGCTTCAGTCGATGCTCTGCGCTTCTGAAACTCGGGGCCTTGGTTCTGTACAGGATCTGTGACTGGATTGCTGTGGCCTGGAGCAAGTCTCTTCGGGTGCCTCCAATTCCCCAGCTGTGAAATAGGAACCGTGATGGTGAAGATCGCTATAGAAAGATCTGCTGGTTACTCTTACTCTGCCTTTATTCTTAAAGGAAGCTGAGGACATGTCTCTGTCGCATGTCTGGCTAGTTTTATCCTTTCTGAGGCAGGACAGGGAACCCTCTCCTGTGGCTGCTGCTCACTGAAAGCACTTGGGGAGAACCCCCAGCTTACAGGGAATCTGATCTTCCAAACTGTTCCAGGCAGGAAGGCTGAGGGGATCCGTGCAGGACTGCATCTGGGCATGGCAGCCTTGGCTTTGTCTGTTGGAAGGTTGGGGTCCAGCTTGTGCCCCCATCACAGGGCAGAGGAGCCCTGTGCTGGAGAGGAAGATTGGTTCCGTAGTCAGGGAGCTAGACTGGGACTCAGGACACCTGGATTCCATTTCCTACTCAGCTGCCGACTTCCTATGTGACCTTGGGCAAGTCACTTAGCGTCACTGTGCCCCAGTTCCTCCTCTGCCCAATGGGAGTGATAGCTCTGCCCTACCTTCCAAGGGGTGTGATGATGAATACAGTACAGATTGTGAGATGCTCAGATACTATGGTGATGGGAGTGGAGGCTCTATGCAAGGGTACATATATGATAGTTCCCAAGGGATTTCACCCTACAAGGGAGTAGTAGTATGTAGGTGGGACTTCTCACCCAGTGGAGACCATCAGAGATTTGCCTGGTGCTCTACTGGATAAAAATTAATCTAATAGACATGGATGCAGCAGGAATGTGGGAGAGATGGAAGGGGCTTCAAGATGGGCCACATCAGGCTAGAGGTGGCTGTCACCTCAACAGAAGTTGCACTGAGGCCAAAAATGTGGAACTGTTGATAGGGGAGCAGGCACACTTCCCTCAACATTTGCTTTGAGCTGCTGCTGTAGCCGGTGGAGGAAGACACTCGCCACTGCCAGAGGGTTCTACCACCCCTAGCTTTGTCTGCTTGTGGAGGAAGTAAAGGGACAACCTTTCAAACTTTCTTTGAACGCCCAAAATCTCTTGTAACTTCCCTTGGCTTTCTCAGGAATAAAGGTATGATGGTGTAGCACCCTGCCATTGCTGTAGCGGTGTTGCCAACTCTCAAGCTATCTAGTGTGGAGGGTCGTGTCTAGTTTTTTGCCAGATGTTTGCCTGCATTTTTCCACAGCTGAATCTGTACTATTCTGTTTCAGAGCTACTTGCTGTATGATTCACCGGACCATGTGCAGCTGTTTGACTTGATGAGAAGGATGTTAGAGTTTGATCCTTCCAAGAGGATCACATTCTCTGAAGCTCTGCTGCACCCGTTCTTTAGTGGCCTGTCTCCAGAGGAAAGGATGCTGTGTAGTCGAGTCTCAAACCGTGACCTGAGCAGATGACAGATGGGTGGGTGGTGATGCCTGCTGGATATGAACATACTCCTGGATCAGTCTGACCTCTGCTGTAGAGGCTCCAATCAGCCCTCCTGTAGCACAGAGTTCAGAGGTACTGGTGCAATGTGATATGGACCCTGGGCATGGGAGGGGGGAGGAGAAAGCTACATGGAAAGCACAGATGTCTCATATTTATATGTTGTAAAGTTAAAATAAAGTGTTTCTTATTGTTTGATAATTTACTTGTAGGAATGTGTCCAGCTATTTTTTTGCTCCCACCCTGCCATATTTTTTCTGTTAAATAAAGAGTGGTTTTATATTTCTCCACAAAACGGCATCATTATGAATGTGAGATGTTACTGCTTTACTGGCTCTAGGCAGTCCTTCGTTTCCAAGCATGGTCTGGCCTAACCCTGCTTTGTCCTCTCCATTAGCTAGTGTGTAAAAGGTTGTAGGAGAGAGGTACTGCACTGTTAATCTCAAGGCTGGCTGTGGTATTGGAGGGGAGGATTGGGGTTACTTTTTGGTGATTTGCTAGTCCCCTTCAATAACTGCCAGGGAAATATAAATCCCTTTTCAAAACACTTGTAACTGCTTGTATTGTGCTTGGCTAAAGTCCTGAAGCACCTTACGTGTTTTATTCAGGAAAGTAACTAGTAGAATGTCTTGGCTTAATTGTGCAAAAGGGCTCTTTCTTGCAGGTGGGGCAAACTTTTCCCTTATACATAAGTCACTGAACACACATGAATAGTTGCACTTTATTTCAAGGCTGGTATTACCCCAGCTGCTGCATGAATTATGGAACAACAGTGTTTGTAATGATGATATGACTGAAGCATTTATTTGATTACACAGAGTTGTGATGCAATAGTCTTTACACTGGGTGCCTGAAGCCAGGGTTTTTTCCACTGCTGCTGAAAAGAGGGTGCATGTTTTCTTATGACAAGCTGTGAGGGAATGAGGCAGAACTTAAATCTACTGTTGGTTACTATTGAGCAGTGAAAGTTGCATTTCTGCTTTCTAGAAAAGCAAAGTCCATTCCAGTACCTACTTATAGGCAGCTGCTTCTCCTGGGCCCTGGGAAAGTCCGCTCCTGAGTATTTACTACACCAAGTCCTTGCACACTGGTGGAAATGTTCACATCCCTTGAAGCCTACATCTTAACAAAGAGCTCTAACAAATGGGCAGGGGGAGGCTGTATCCCTTCCTGCTGTTGTCTATTGCATCCAGCATAAAGCATGTGTGTCTGCAGTAGCTGTGTGACAATAAAAGGGCCAAGAATCCCAAAGCCTTGATCACATGGATGTGCAACAAGATGCGTCTGGTCTAGGACAAGGCCAATGATTTCATTCCTCTGGCAAGAATACAACTCTGCTTGTCAGAAGAAAAGCAAGCACCCTTATCCTTGTGCTACTTAAAAGGGAGAATGCATTAAGTTTAGTATAGTAACACACACAACTTGTCCCAAAGCCTCTTAGTTGTGCTTGAGATGAGTCTGTCAGTGCCCACACACTTTCACTTGCCCAGAGGCATCAAGTGTCTGTAGCAGCAATAACACTGGCTACTTTAATTCTTTATTTAAAAAATAACCCTTTAAGCAATTCTTACTACCTCTTCTAATATGGCTGGTAGGACCTCAGCCACTGATGCACACTTCAAAGAAAAAATTCAAAGTGCTTCTTAACCCTTCCAAACTTGCACCCTGCTCACAAAGGACAGAGTTGAATAACCAACCTTCAACCTGGACAAGTTTAAGATGATTGTAAAATAGAGGAGAGGAGACAAGTAGCAGGCTGTTTTCTTACAGGTGATAGCTCTGCTTTTATAAAGGAAGGTGAAAACAAGGCAATGACAGAGTTACCGGTACAGGGATTAATCAGTTTTTCACCTTGTGTAGGCAGTTGCTACATCCTCAGTACCTTAAACTAAAGCTGGCTGCAAGGATAACCCCTCACCGTGCTGTCAATAACCAGCCCTTAGCATTAAATGCTATTGCATTAAGCTGAAACTAGTGTTTTACCTGAGGCATAGGTACTCTAAGCCTTGCAGAGAACCACACACAGAGCTACAGCCAGATACACCCAATGATGTTAGTGAAGAGTTTACAGTCGTTGATAATCTGTTAGCACTAAGGCCATTAAGCATAAACCAGTGGACAGAGTTTAGTAGTCTAACCCTCTGCATGAGAAATGTGCTGAACCACAGGCCCTTTATCCTCATGAGGTAGATGAGTTCTGTGCTGTTTGGCATGGGAAGTCCTTTAACAAGACCAGATGCAGCAGAGTCCTGACTGTGCTGCCTGGATACCAATGTACCATGGAATAAGAGCAGGGCGATTCTCCAATGCCCCTGCCCAACATTCCGACACCATGTGGTATGAAATACCTGCTTGCCATCTCCCCTGGGGTACATTCAATAGTGCTCTACAGATTAGGGTGTGGTGTATTTTCCCATTCTTCAGTGACAATCTTATTTCCTTTTGATACTGGAAGTCTCTTCCCAGCCACCCTCTTTTTTACTTTGCTTGGTGCACTCAGCTTTGTTTCTAACAGCTCTTCTATGATGAGTAGTGACAGGACTTTAAAAAAAAAAAAAAAAAAAAAACACATACAAGGGCCTGACTTGTATCCCCACATAACCCAGCTGGTTGAACAGGGTGCTCTGCATGCAGTTTCTTCATGAGTTCAGTTGCTGAATACCCACACAGAACAGCTGTTCCACACTTTAGCAAGAGGAGATCTAGCTCCCCTGGGAAAGGCACCAACAGAAGCTTTGAAGTCAGTCAGTGCCAGCACAGACCTACCAGGCCAGTAGAGTCCCATGCTGAAGGCAGAACTTTAAGCATAGCCTATGCTCCCAGCAAAGTTCAAACTGCAGCAGAGGAACGTAGGTCTGTTTTGCTAGAACAGGAAAGCTCAGAAACTCTCAGGCAGAGCACTGTTTTGGTCCAAGTTTAATATTTCTCATCACTAGCCAGTGATAGTTTGGCACTTTTAGAGACAATAAAAGGGTCCAGCATGATAGATTTACAGAGCCAGCCAAAGGTTCAGGAACTCACTTACTCTAGGCAGTGCAATGAATACAAATACTTTCCTTGCAGCACATAGGGAAAAAAATCCCCAAACCAGCTAGCAAAGTATAAAGGGTGAGACTACCTACAGTAATTCAGGTCAGACCTTCCCCTCAAGTGTGATGTAGCTGGAAAGATCAAAGCTTTCTGAAAGCCACATGATACAACAGTGGTCACTACCAGTGGTGATGCCTGAGGCACAAGGGACCAGATTTCAGTGCACTAGTGCATGCAGGAGCAATACTGCAGATGCTTCTGAAGGCAGCCTAACAAATCAGCTTGCCAAGCACAATAGCATTTGCTGTAGCACTACCAACATCATCTGTGCCCAGGAGGCCATACAGCTAGTATGGCTACAGTGAGCTGACAAGCAGGCCTGGAGGAAGGGGTTAACATAAAGGGTTAACATAAGCCTTCCATAACACCCCCTTAACACACTGTGCACGCGCTCCTGTCTCACAGGCTGTCTGCATATTAAGACAAACAGCATTTGACTCATCTTTAGAGTTTGCATAACCAGGAGAGGCAAGTGCCCTATGATTTCCACTGACTCCATTGAGATCCATGTGGAACAGTGCATTAGAACAAAGCACATATGCTTTTTAGGAGGGAGGATCCGCCCCCGACATGGCTGTTGCTCCCAAAGGGAATGGAACAGTGCCATGCTTCACAAGACGTATTCAGGTGCAGGGGGGGGCCACTGAGGCTCTACAATAATATATCCAAACACTACCTGTGCTGAACACAAGGTATTAAAGAAAAGAGGGTAACATCTGCCTGTTCCCCTCACATCTTCTCCGAATCACTGAGGTTACTCAGCTCGCTGGAGAAATAAAAACCCACCTTAGGAAAATGCCTTTCCCAAAGCACTGTCTGGTGGAAGGACACCATGGTAAACACCTCACTCCCCTACAGTTTCCAGACCCGGGCTGCATTCACTCAGCAAGCGGTCAAGGAACAAAAGCTTTACACCCGCTTTCTAAACAGGGAGCCCCATCCACAGGGGCTTGGCAGCTCCAGGAAGAGACTTAACTATAACTGCTCTCATGAACATAAAAGAAAATAAAGAACAAAATCAAAACAGTAAAACTGTAACAGACATTTCTACATTATCATTGAGGGGTTCTGCTCCTGAAAGGGGCCCCCCGCTGGGCCAAATTTCCCCCCCAGAAGTACTAGAAAAACAGAGCATCATCTTGTAAACCTCCAAGCTGTCTGACAGTCAGTTGCATCTGTAAACAAACCCTCTCACCCACTTCAACCATCCTCTGGCTGGTGACCAGACGCTGCCTTTCCCAGTGTTAGATACCAGCTTCTTCCACATTCCTTCATCCAATGGCACAAGAGAGAGAAAGCATCTTGCAGTAACATTTGCTCCCTTAATTTTTATGTTTTTAATACACACATTTCTTCTGGAAGAAACAAACTCCAGAACTTTTAAGGCGTCAAGAGTTTACTTGTCAGGATCCTTTATACAGCTTGCTAGGCAGGACTCTGCCCCATCTCCCACTCTAGGGCTGAAACACTGCAGGGTCTGCTCTATGTTGAATGCAATGGGATGACAAATTTGCAGCCAAAGGGTGAGTGGTAGTTTATTCCCACTTCCTGAAAGACTTTCTGCGGAATGCCGATGTCGCACAGATATACTCGCCCTGCCCTCTCACCCAGCGGCAGGGGCAGGCCCAAGGCCAGTGACCACTTGGCATCAATGCCCTGCTCCATTTCACTCATAGGAGGGTCTATGCTGAGGACAGGGGCTCGGTTCTGGTTGGCCCAGTCCACAGCTGCTTTGTACCAAGGCTGATCTCTCAGGAAAGCATTTTCATGACAATCCAGGCAGTTTATCACCAGGTCAACCGGGGTATCTGGGAGATCTGAAAGAAACATGCATGTTTTAATGTGCATCCAGTACCAGCGTAGGAGAGAACCTCCCCTCCACAGAAACTGCAGCTGCCTACAAAGAACTGTACTCCCAATCTCCCTCCCTGCATCTCCAGGAGAATTCTTCCAACCTCCCTACAGAGCAAGAGGCCTAAAGGAGGCCCATTTTAGCACTCAGAAGCAGCAAAGTAACAACAGACTTTGCCAGCTAGATATAGACTCTCCCACAGCCGTCTGCCAATGGAACTCAAAGGCTTGAGTTGCAGGTTGGCAATTTCTGCTCATCATGCTGAAGTGTGGCACTTTTGGGAAAGACGTGGTTGAAATGGATCGGTTTTGAACCCAGGCCTCCGGAGGGACATCACTTCAATGAACCAACTGGCCCCCTGAAGAGACCACCTGCCAGAACAGCTCTGTCAGGTTATGTGGTAGTACCTGCAATGTAACACCAGGTTCTAATGCGGAGTGTCTTGTTGTGTATAGCCTGGCCACTATTCCTCTCCTCCTACCCACTAGGGCCCTACACAATGAGTTTTATGCCTAACATTTGTCAAGCTTTAAACATGCTTTAATCTGGTGGGGAAAGTCCCCTGGATTCTAATTGAATCTACTGCCAGGAAATCTTATAAAACAGCCAACGCTTTTGTAAACCCTACCCAAAAAATATGATTTGCTCAGCTGAGCCACCACAGCTCTGCAGGGATCAGTGGTATGCCATTGTCACTAACGATATCCAAAGAGATCCATTAAAAAAAAACGTGTGTGTGTGTGGGGGGAGGTTTACCAGCCAGAGAAGAAGAAAACTGGGAAGGGGATGGGCATTTTGGAGAATGTGCCATTGGTTAGGCAGCTGGTGTGCTGCAACTGCTGCTTGTCACGCTGATCAGTACTGTCTCGTCATTTTCTTGTATTCCCCCCACATCATCTGTCTATTGTATTCACCTGTTGTCTCATCTTAAAAAAAATAATTGCACAATTAATCGCACTGTTAAACAATAATAGAATACCATTTATTTAAATATTTTTGGATGTTTTCTACATTTTCAAATATATTGATTTCAATTTCAACACAGATTATAATGTGTACAGTGCTCACTTTCTATTTATTTTTGAATACAAATATTTGCACTATAAAAAACAAAATATATAGTATATTTCAATTCACCTAATACAAGTACTGTAGTGCAATCTCTTTATCATGAAAGTCGAACTTACAAATGTCAAATTATATACAAAAAATAACTGCATTCAAAAATAAAACAATGTAAAACTTTAGAGCCTACAAGTCCACTCAGTCCTACTTCAGCCAATCGCTCAGACAAACAAGTCTGGTTAAATTTGCAGGAGATAATTTTGCCCGCTTCTTGTTTACAATGTCACCTGAAAGTGAGAACAGGCGTTTGCACGGCACTGTTGTAACCAGTGTCGCAAGTTATTTACGTGCTAGATGTGTTAAAGATGCATATGTCCCTTCATGCTTCAACCACCATTCCAGAGGACATGCGTCCATGCTGATGATGGGTTCGGCTCGATAACAATCCAAAGCAGAGTGGACCGATGCATGTTCATTTTCATCATCTGAGTCAGATGCCACCAGCAGAAGGTTGATTTTTTTTTTTTTTTGGTGGGTCGAGTGCTGTAGCTATTTTTAGAAATCTCACATTGGTACCTCCTTTGCGTTTTGTCAAATCTGTAGTGACAGTGTTCATAAATCAAACAACATGTGCTGGGTCATCATCCGAGACTGCTATAACATGAAATATATTGCAGAATGCAGGTAAAACAGAGCAGGGACATACAATTCTCCCCCAAGGAGTTCAGTCACAAATGTAATTAACGCATTTTTTTTTTTAAATAATCATCATCAGCATGGAAGCATGTCCTCCAGAAAGGTGGCTGAAGCATGAAGGGGCATACGAATGTCTAGCATACCTGGCATGTAAATACCTTGCAACGCCGACTACAAAAGTGCCATGCAAACACCTGTTCTCACTTTCAGGTGACATTGTAAATAAGAAGCAGGCAGCAGTATCTCCCTTGTTAACAAACTTGTTAGTCTTAGCGATTGACTGAATAAGAAGTAGGACTGCGAGGATTTGTAGGCTCTAAAGTTTTAGATTGTTTGTTTTTGAGTGCAGTTATGTAACAACAACAAAAATCTACATTTGTAAGTTACACTTTCACGATACAGATTGCACTACAGTACTTGTATGAGGTGAATTGAAAAATACTATCATTTTTACAGTGCAAATATTTGTAATCAAAAATAATATAAAGTGAGCAGTGTACACTTTGTATTCTGTGTTGTAATTGAAATTAATATAGTTAATGTAGAAAAACATTCAAAAATATTTAATAAATTTCAATTGGTATTCTATTATTTAACAGTGTGATTAATCGCGATTAATTTTTTTGAATTAATCGCGTGAGTTAAGTGTGATTAATCGACAGCCCTACAAATAATCCATAGGTATGTAAAAGGAGGAAATGCCACTGGTGACCACTAAGTGGTGCCACTGGACTAAGAATACATGACAGTGTTAGAATAAACACGCTCAATTAGACAGACGAGTTCCCTTCCAAGAAAAATGGGTTACTTTCCTGTACAGTAACCATTGTTCTTCGAGATGTGTTGTGCACATATACTTTCCATTGAGACTCGAGTGCATTGGGTGCACACACACCTACAGCGGAACATTTCTGTGTACAATCACTCGAAGGAAAACTGTTGATGCTACGACAGTGCAGGCCTTCAGTGCTGCACTCATAAGTAGGACCTGACTGTTTCAGCACGAGCTTCTTCAAGTTGCTCAGTGTCCCAGCTTTCACCAAAGCCTTACATTGCTTACCTTTGACACTGGACACCTGCTGGCCTTGGGTTTTGCTGAAGAGGTTCAGCTCATTAGTGATGGATTCCAGCATCTTGACAAAGTTGGGTAGGAAGAGAATGACATGAACGTCATGGTTGGAAAGATGCCGTCCACAACTGATTCCCTGGGCCCCCTTCACATGGGGGCCACACAGCAGAGCCACTGTGGGTCGCTGGTGAACATTTTTAGGATTCAACCTGAAACACGGAGATGGGGAAACCATTAAAACCCAAGTGTCTTCTGCATTCTTTCCATGGGAGAGTGATGACAATAGAATCTAGAGCGTGGAGGTCCCAGAAATCTCCCTAAGCTGTTTAACGATCTGAAGATGAGGAACCCAGAGTTCTCCTGCTCTAGAAAGACACATATATATGCTGTGACAGCATCTCATTCTGTCCAGCACACACGCACTGGGAAATTACTGATGACCTACCTGTTCCACTTCAGTGTTTCCTCAGAAGGTAAAACAGACAGCAAAACTCTGGAACCTTGCAGCAATATTCTATTAATCTCATCAGTACCCTGTCCACAAGGGCTCTGTTTCAAAACAAGGGGGCACTTCCACTGGATGCTTAGAAGGTGTTGCAGTTCAAGCAGGTTTGAGTTCCATGGTTTCACCTTTTCCTTTGTTTGGCTCTCTTTTTATGGGGTTTTGCTGTGAGACCATTGTTCTATAGTAGCATACAGTGCAACACAGTGAGAATAAAAGAGCCATTTTGCCCCTCTTCAATGGGCTTGTTTTGAACCCAAGAAAGGAATGAATGGCTAAGAGCTTTTTAAAGCATAGTAATGCCACCATGAACTTAGGGTTCACCTCTGACCGATCAGATACATTAAAAGGTAGAAAACAATTCATACTACCATATTTTTAAAGCACTCCTATTACCTCCCTGCACCACCAGTTTCAGGTGCAATAACAGATTAAGTGGATGTGTCTACTTTCTATCCACCAAGGCAGGCTCATGAATGTTCTCAGGGCATAAGCAAGCATCAATTGTTAGGGAAAGCGCTGCTGCTGTGTAGACAATGTTTTGTGAGACATTGGACTGAGGTGCAGCACTATCTACACAACAGAAGCGGGAGTTAAGGCTCTCTCTCCAGTGGGATGAAAATACCTTAAAACATTAGGGTCACGTAAATCAGGCTTAAAAGTATATTGCAATTATGTGTCTACTTGACTGGTTAGTGACTGCACACTGAAGGCAGGTATTTGCTCACACAAGGGGTGTGCGCGCGCACACATGCAGACAGGACCAACTGGATATCTGACCTCTTATCAAATTAGGCCCCAGGAAAAGATTAAGACTCCCAAACTGGATTCAAGTTTAAAAAAAAACCTAAGTGATATTGTAACTAGATGGTGCATTCCTCTTAGTTCTTGAGTTTTGTTTTTATTGGCATCTGCCTTTAAAAATGACATTTAAAATAAATACCAAAAGAAGGGTTTTGTTATTCATGCAAAGGATCAGCTAATCCGAAATTATAAGTGTTTTCATCTTTCTTGAGTTACGTCTTCCCTGAGTTAGCTTCTCTGAAAAAGTTTCCACCAGGAATTGAGTTATTCTTTATTCCCTCCTCTGTTGATTTTGTATTTGACCAAGGGACATTACTCATTCTGGGATATAGAAACCCAGGCGAAGCCATGAGTAAATCAATACATCCCAGAGTACTGGAATAAGGATGGTCTCTCCAAGAGGGTTTCCTGGTGCTCTATATACATACAATGTAGGGAGAGGGACAATAAGGAAGTGAGACTATAGGCAAAGCTCTCCCCTCGGTTGGCATTTAGGTCATCTGGATTACTGTCTCATTTTCATGGTCATTTAAGGACTGACGCATGAATACAGTGTGGGTTTGCATAACAGGCTAGAATAGTGCTGCTGTGTCCAGACAAGGAGGGAGAGCATCTAGACAAAGCCACATCTGGCCATCTGGATTAGCATGGCCCTGTATGTACGATGTAGTAGTTACTGTGATAGATCGACAATACCCTGCAATATCCTGAATGAACTTTCTGAATTAAATGAAACTTTATAAAATTACGTTTAACATTATTGGGGTCCATTATATTAAACATGCAACTGTGTATGTTTTATTGTGGAACTGTATGGGCTTGTCTACACTGGCACTTTACAGCGCTGCAACTTTCTCACTCGGGTGTGAAAAAACACTGGCTGGGAGCCAGGTGCCCTTGCTGGACAGGTGTGGTGTCCTGAACTGTGACAGTTACAAAGATTTTCACTGGAGACTACTTTATTTGGCCACATCTTTGATGAACAAGCTGGTTTCCGTAAACTCCATTCACAAGGCAAATGGGGAGATTCACAGCAGGGATTTTTTGGTTGTTTACCTGTTGGGTCCTCCGAGCAGACTCAATGCCATCTGGCTGGCGCACACCCCAGTCATCTCCAGTCTGCGCTCCAGAGTCAGCCCATGTTTCTCAGCTACTGAAAGCACCTTTTTGTGCAGTTCATAAGAGACGCTTGGGACGACTAGCCCGGAGTCTGCAATTCAAAGAGAAGGGGAAGGAAGGACAGAATAACCAGACACATCCAGAGGGTTAAGATCTGTTCTGAACTAAGGGCTGGTCTACATTGGGGGTGAGGGGGTGGGGAGGGGGGAATCGATCTAAGATACGCAACTTTAGCTACAAGAATAGCGTAGCTGAAGTCGACGTATCTTAGATCGATTTACCTCGGGTCCTCACGGCGCGGGATCGACGGCCACGGCTCCCCCGTCGACTCCACTTCCGCCCCTCGCTCTGGTGGAGTTCTGGAGTCGACGGGGAGCACGTTCGGGGATCGATTTATTGATTTAGACGAGACGCGATAAATCGATCCCCGATAGATCGATTACTACCCGCCGATCCAGCGGGTAGTGAAGACGTACCCTACATGACAGACAACTCCTAAATGAATATAACAAAGAGGCTACTTGTCTCTACAGGAGGTCCCCTTATCTCTGAAGGGTGGATCAGCAGCTGTGCTCCCAGCAGGCTCCAGCTCCCTTCAAGAGGCAGCCATTTGAATCTCAACTAGCTAGCTGTTGCACTTATTCGGCACACTGCCACAGGAACTATTTCTTCAAGGGGTGTGAGAATGGCTGCTGCACTACAGCATGCATTCTCCTCTAGGCTCCTAAGAAACAAATTTGGAGGACAAAGCACAATTACTAATTGGGAAAGGGGCCGCCTGGCGCAAGTTATTACTGCAAGCATGCCCAGAACTTGAAAAAAAAAGGTTTCTTTGGAAGTAACTTAATCCTGGAAGCTCAACAGCAAAAGTGACCTCGTCTTAGTAGACCCCTGTCCTCGCCAACTAGCAGCCTCCGCTCAAGAACAGGACAGCAAGGGGAGCGTGGCAATTCTGGATTGAGGAGTCTTTGGGAAGGACGTTTCCCCAAACTCCTGCTTACTCCATGTCTTACCCAGTGCTATCTGATTACCGCTACCACAAGCACTAGCATTTCCCTCCTTAATGAGAGAGTGATTACATTGTTTCTAAACCCAGACTCTCCAGGATAAACTGCCCCAGAGCCCGGAGACTGCCCTGGGATCCCAGGATGGAATCTCCCCCTCAGCGAGTGGAATACATGGATAAACTGAAAAAGCTAGATGGATTTGTGAGGGCAAACTGTATAAAAGCCAGCCAGTTTCCTACTTCACAAGTCTCAAAACAAAAAAAAATTCTTCCTCCATCAACCTAACTTCTTATTCATATAGCTGGCGAGGGCACCATGTTACTCACACCACCTATAATCCCCTAAATCTTAGCGGCTTCACATCACCACCAGAAGAAATGAAAGGGTGTCCCCCACAATCCCACTATACTGTGTCACCCTGTCTCAGACTTTACGCAACCTCCAAAAAACCCCAAATGTCTTCTCTGGCTGAATTGATCTCAACTCAGCAGGCGGTGCTGGCTTCCTGGCCAGGAATCCATACCTCTAAACTCAGAAATTTAGCAACTAAAGCCCTGTAACTATACAGGGTGGGATTCTCAAGAGTTTTTGCAATGGTATTTGGGGACCTACCTCTTGCCAGCCCCTTTGAATAATCCAGCCATAGACTTTATCAGGCAGCAAACAGCTCAAAGGCTTCTGATTGGTGACTGTGATAGTTTTACCATGGCACATCTCAATCTAAGAACCAGCCCTATGCAGAGTGTGGCTGAGAAATTAAAATGGTTCAATTGCATTCTGCAGTTATTTTAGTTCTGTTTATTAACAGCTCTCATCTTCTGCAAGCCCATGAGAGCCATCCTTCAAGTACTTATACAGCATCGTGACAGCCCACAGAGCAGCTGGGCTTAGAATAATATGGCAGACATCCATCCAAAGGGCAGCCCATGGATAACTCCTTTAGAGGGAGAAGATCTTGTAGCCTGCAAACTCCACTCTTATTCTTTAAATTACTTGGGTTCTCTACTAGGGGCTTCCATGACACACTGAACACAAGAAACCACCTCCTAACTCATTACAAGGGATGTGCACATGGCTGTTACAGACTTTAGTGGCACTGGAAGCCAGGGAACAGAAGCTGTGACCTGCACCCCAAGGAGAGGAAAGATATTATACCTTCACTTGACAATAATGACCAGCCAAATTAAAGGATCCTGAAGCTCCAAAGGATGAGACCACCAACCTCTACACATTTTGCTCAATCCAGCCTCATTATCTGTTCAAGTTCATTATCCCTAACACAAGTAACGTAAAACAAATATGTTTGAGCTAATGGAAGATAGCTGTCAAGGTCACCTCAGCTGTACCCTGTCGGGGAAATCTGTAGAGCCCTGCAAATCTGCAGATATCCGTGGATGAGGATATATGGGAACCATTTTTGCAGATCAGATGCGGATACAAATTTTGCATCCATGCAGGGCTCTAGAAATCTGGTCACAGAACACCAAGTCCCAACCAGAACTATATCATTCCAGAATCTGCTCTGGTTCTCCACACAGCAAAATCCCAGAGGGACAGAACTTCTGCCAGGATCACAAGGGCACAAGAATAATGAAGAGGTCACTATATATTTCTCAGTGTTTCTCAGACACTTGTGTGTTGTTTGGCAACACCATTCTCTAACACACCAGGACTTGCCCCAACTCTGGAGTGGAAAAAAAGACTGGATCAGCAGGACTGAAGTGCTGAAAATAACATATCCTGCTGCAATGGATGGCAGAGTAGAGATGTTTTCTCACTTCTACAGTGAGATCCCAAGAAGTCAACAGGTAAAACAAGCTGGATTTTAAGTATTTGGAGCTATGACTACCCAATTCTCTACAACCCTCCAACTCTAAGCAAGAATGAACTTGCACTAATGGGGCACCTTTCATGCAATGAACCCCTAGAATTGTACAGACTTTACTAATTTTGGAAAACCCACTTCCCTGCCACAGAAAGGCAAACCCCTCTGAGTTGGAACACAGCAGCTGTAAACCGGCACACGACAGCAATACATAACCGCTTAGGACAGGAAGTTTAGACTACTGTATCCAATTCAAAATGCAGGGGGAAATCAGGTAGAAAGAATGTGCTTGCAAAATATCATTGGATCTTTGACCACGCAGGTCAAGACCTTTAACATCTCAACGAAAAGTTCTCAAATAATGCAGCACCTTCTAGCGCTGTGCTAGAATAATGGCCCAGTAAAAACTCTAGGGATATATGATACTCGTCCCTCAATATTCCACCCTGCAGTACCTGGATTTCCCTACATACCAGCATAGCTCAATTCTGCTTAGCTTGTGATATTTGATAATCACAGCTTGAGGGGGAATGACTGCAGGCAGGCAAGCAAGTTCTTGGCTCACTTCTGTTTGGCTAATTCAGATACACTGCTCTGAACTGAATAAGCAGTGCCTAGAGGCATTCAGGAACAATCAGCAGCCTCCAAATGAGTGAAGGCTTTGGGATTTATTGTTGAACATTCTGTCTGTTGTCACTTTGTGGGACTGGCAGGTGAGAGGCACAGGAAACATGTGGGAGATACATTACAGATAAAAAAAATGTACC
Organism: Emys orbicularis; assembly: GCF_028017835.1. Lineage (NCBI taxonomy): Eukaryota > Metazoa > Chordata > Testudines > Emydidae > Emys > Emys orbicularis. The sequence goes on from NC_088692.1 coordinate 50,422,371, forward strand.
TCACTCGCAAGAAGATGAAGCTCTCTTTTACAGCTTAGGCATGGCATGAAGTGCCAGGCAGAGGGCCTAACTGAAGTGCCAAAAAATCTGGTCCTTTCATTACCATTGCCCTACTTCTGCAATAGTCACAAGCCTCAATCCGGATTCATTTTCACACATGTATCAGTTACAGACGCAGTCTACGTATGAACCCAGGAACAGCGTCAATTCAGCTAATGGTGTAGCTGCACTGGTGCCAACTCCCAAGCACCAACAAGGGCAAGCCAGAGTTTGCACCAAGAGAGCTAGCTCAGGTTCCCCTTAGCTCAATCAATGTAAACCCCCTGCTTGCCCTTGTCTACCCTTATGGTGTTGCAGATCACAAAGACTGGTGGAGTGGTAAATAATGACGATAGGGCAATCATACAGGGTCATCTGGATTGCTGAGTGGGCTGGGCTGATGCAAATACAATGGTTTTAATATAGCCACAACTGCAAGGCCCAAGGAATGCAGGCCATACCTACAGAATGGGGACCGGTCTCCTAGCAGTGACTCTGAAAAGGATTTAGGAGTCACAATGGCCAAGCAACTCAACATGAACTGCCAGTGCGATGCTGTGGCAAAACTGACAAATACAATTTGTGGCTATACAAACAGGGGAGTAGGGAAGCACTGGTGAGACCAGGACTGGAATATTGTGTGCAGTTCTGATGTCCACATTATAAACAGGATGTTGAAAAGTTGAAAAACAGGGTGCAAAGAGAGCCACAAAAAACTATTTGAGGGCTGAAGATGCCTTACAGTGAGAGACTTAAGCTAAACAGATCGAGCTCAAAATGAAGCTCAAGAGGTGACTCGATCACAGTGTATAAGTACCTTCATAAAGGGAGAAAACACCAGCTACTAAAAGGCTCTAATCTAGTGGAGAAGCAAAACAGGAACCAATGGCATGATGTTAAAGCCAAATTCAAATTAGAAACAAGGCACAATTTTTTAACAGTGCAGGTGATCATTTGTATTCCTGTAGCACCTAGGAGCCCTAGTCATGGACCACTGGAACAAACGATCGGAAGTGGTGGATTTTCCATCTCTCAAGATCTTCAAGCCCAGATGCCTTTCAGGAAGTTATGCTTTAGTCAAACAAATTATTGGGCTCAATGCTGGAGTAACTTAGTGAAATTCAATGGCCTGTGTTGTCAGGCTAGATCTACTGGTCCTTTCCGGCCTTAACATCTAGGAATGTGTTGAAACAAACTAGACACATTACTGCTACAGAGACGTGGAACAGTTCTGAACACTTGACCTTGCATGTTAACAGCTAATTAAAAGACTTTTCTGTAATCAAGCTTTTATTACATGCAGCACATATGCAAGCATGTGTATTATCAGAAGTAATTTAAAACAGTTGATAGCAGCAACTTCAAAAAGCTGAACGTTCAGAGTCCTAAGCCACTAACGATCCTAAACCTGTCAAACTAGTCACGCACCTGTCAGTGTTCACACACCCTCTCTCCCTCCAGAGTCACGCAAGGTTCAGCCATAGCTCATTCCCATTCATCTCTTTGCTCATTCATCAGATCTTGTTTCTCTAGCCTGAGGTAGGATTGAGTGACCCAGGTTCAGGGTCTCTCCAAACTTGTTATTTCACATACACTCCCCTCTCTGACCTGGGGCTTGTGACTCCCAAATTGCTTTTAAACAATGCAGATCTTCTTAAACTGGAGGCCAGGGTCCTGGGATTCCCTGTTTACACGTTACACAGCATTCTCATTAACCAGAGGGCTGGGACTCCGGGTCCGCATTTCACACCAACCTTGTGTGAAACTGATGTTACCATCACCGAGGCTTGTTCCGCATCTTGCCTGACAAAAATAATATCGCCAACTTCTGAAATTGCACTAAATAACAACGAGAAGCTATTAAATTTTGATATTGGCCTTCTAGAATAAAATTTCACAGTCAATGAAATAGAAGATGCCATTCGACGAGGGTCAGAACCATATCCTAAAATTTTACCACCTGATAAAGATGGCAACCAATTTCCTGTTTATGTATTGAATTTTCGCTTAAGGAATAATGAAGTAGTTCCTCGAGATTGGTTGGTGTGGAGTAAAACTAAACAAGCCTTGTTCTGTTTTCCCTGTCGTTTATTCTGTAAACATCCAGAAGCTCATCGTTCAATTTTCACAACTGAAATTGGCTGGAGACCTTCTAAAGGTTATAAAAAACTTTACAACAGAATACCTGAACATGAAAATAGTAATAATCACCGAGCCTGTTATGTAGAGTGGCGAAATTTACAAAATAATCTTAATAAGAATACTACAATTAATTGTTTATTATTACAAAAAATACAAAGTGAAACACAAGTATGGAAAGACTTATTACGAGGATTTCTGGATGTAGTTTTGTTTCTTGCAGAACGTGGATTGGCTTTTAGGGGAAGCAGCCACTTAATTGGAGAGTCAAGAAATGGCAATTTCTTAGGAATGTTAGAAATCATAAGCCATTACGACCCTTTACTAGCAGAGCATTTTAAAAGAGTAAAACAGTCGCAATTTGAGAAAAAAAGATTGCCAGTCCATTATTTGTCAGCCGAAATCCAAAATGAATTTATTTCATGCTGTGCCGAATATGTATTTAGCTGCATTTTAAAGGAAAGAGAAATTGCAAAGTATTTTTCCATCATTGTAGATGCGAAACCAGACTCGGCACATATGGAGCAAACTACATTCATTTTGCGTTATGTTCTTGTAAACAAACAAACAAATATGAAGTTTTAGAAAGATTTATAGAATTTGTAAACTGTAATAAAAAAACAGGGGAAGCCATCGCAGATTTAATTCTACAGACGCTTCAAAAACGCAATATTCCAGTAAGTGAGTGTCGTGGACAGGGCTACGACAATGGCTCTAATATGAGTGGATCGTACAAGGGTGCTCAAGCTCGAATTTTACAAATCAATCCGCTAGCTATTTTTTCTCCTTGTGCCTGTCACAGTTTGAATCTATGTGGTGTTCATGCGGCAGAATGTTGTCCTGAGGTAATACAATTTTTTGGAGTCATACAAAAGCTCTAAAATATATTTAGTGGCAGTCCTCAGAGGTGGGAAATTTTGAAAGAAAACATTGGTAGTTCGCTCCACTCCATGTCAAACACACGCTGGTCTGCTAGAGTTGAGAGCATTAAATCCTTTGCAAAAAATCTTCCTGCGATTAAGAAGGCAATTGAGTCAGTGTTGGAATTAATACAAATCCCGTGTAAAGATTTTTAGCCGGTCCGCCCTTGCTGGGGGGCCCGAAAGAATTTTTTCACCGATGCCCGAACTCGCTCTCAGCGGCCCTGCATATTACAACCGAAGGTTTTTCCTTTACAGAAGAGGTGGTAAATCAGCAGCACCCTCTCCGGATGCTGAAAGTTACAGTGTGTGCCTGCTCCATCAGTCTGATAGCTCGGGCAACCGTGAACACTTAGGGTACATCTACACTGCAATACATGACCTATGACACAGCTGCAGCTGGCCCAGGTCAGCTGACTCAGGCTAGTGGGGCTTGGGCTCACAGGGTTAAAAATCGCAGTGAAGACATTAAGGCTTGGGCTGGAACGCGGGCTCTGAGATCCTCCAAGGGGGAAGGTTCTCAGAGCCTGGGCTCCAGCCCGGCATCTACACTGCAATTTTTAGCTCTCCAGCCTGAGCTCCATGAGCCTGAGTCAACTGAAGTGGGCTCTGAGCCTCAGTGCTGTGTAGACATACCCTTAATGGGTTAATGCAAGGGACATTACTTGGAGCTGACAGAAAGGTACGGTAAGATTACACAGTATCATAGCATGCAAACAGCAAGGCCTGAGCCAGTATCACACTTTGTCCTAATTGCTCTTTCACAGGAGCATGCAAGCACCAAGAAAATTTCCCTTCTTAGCACTCACGCAAGGTCCAACCAGTCAGGCTGGTTTATCTAAAACAAGCTGACTAGGTAAACAAACTCCAAGGAAAGCAATCAAGGAGGTAGCGTGTAAACCCGCAAACAATAACACTACTGCAACCAGAACTGAACTCCAGCCAAGCTTAATTATGTTTGGGTTGGAAGGTGGATCTTTACTGTTCAGTAATGAAGGTAATAAAATAGGTCAGCTTAGGCCTTAATATTAATATATATTTTACAGCTGCCCATGAAAAAAGGCAGATATAATTAACTATTCCATGACATGCACAGCAGCACTAAATCCTCATTATCCCAAGGAATGTAGAAATAATTTCTAAAGTACACTCCATACTTGGCACAGACCTATGAACAAGTTACCCATTCAAATCAATTACTATACCACACAGCATGCGCAGAGGATACACAGGGCTGCAAAAAACCTGACATCCACTACCAAAAGGACTAAGCTCACTAATCAGAAGTACATACAAGAAATGATGGTGGCTTTAAAAAGCAAGGTCCAGGAGCAATGTCCAGATGAGAAGTCCTACTACCCATCCCCCACTACTCAACCGCTGAGAAGGGTGATGGGATTGCTACCAGAGTGCTGTTCCTGGGCGCTACCTAGTAGAGGTCTGACATATGAAGTTTCACACACACCCTCTAGAGTATAGCTCTTGGAAAGCAAAAGAGGAGTGGTCTCTTCCCCACCCCCAAAATCCACAGCCTTTTGGCTGCAGTAAGGGGCGCACAGGGAAATTCTCTGTCCCTTTCTAGAGCCTCCTGACAACTGCAATGGAGAGAGCGTTTTGTCTTGTTCTATCCCTTCTCCAGAGTTTCTATTTTTAGTTCCTCTGCCACCATGAATAGCTCCAGTTTCCACCTCTGCTGCTGCTCAGCTTTCCTAAGCAGGAGCAGCTTTACGAAATCTGCATAATTCTTGTCAGTTTCATGTAGGACACAAGGATTGTGAGTAGCAAACGTGAAACTGACCAGCGTCTGTATTTCATTCTGATGCTGGTAAAGCTATGAACATGGACAGAGGCTCTTAAGACATCTGTCTGTAGACTCAGGAAGACAGTACTACATTGGTTTACACTTGATTCAGAACCTTAAGGGCTAAAGAAACCCTTAATTCTTCTACAAATTAAAGCTTAAATTCTGCAGAAAAATTAACAGCAAAACCCTTTTTAACTACATCAGAAGCAGGACGCCTGACAAACAAATCAGTGGGACCACTAGACAATTGAGGTGCTAAAGGAGCACTCGGGAAGACAAAGCCATTGCAGAGAAGCTAAAGGAAATCTTTGCATCCATCTCAGATGGATGTGAGGGAGATTCCCACACCTGAGCCATTCTTTTTAGGTGACAAATCTGAGGAACTTTGCCAGATTGGGGTGTTGATAGAGGAGGTTTTGGAGCAAATTGATAAATTAAACAGTAATAAGTCACCAGGACCAGATAGTATTCACCCAAGAGTTCTTAAGGAACTCAGATATTAAATTGCAGAGCTAACTGTGGTATATAACCTATCATTCAAATCAGCCTCTTTATCAGGTGACTGGAGAATAGCTACTGTGATGCTGTTGCAAAAAAAGCAAATGCGATTTTGGGTTGCATTAACAGAGGTGATAATACCACTCTATTCAGCACTGGTTAGGCCTCAGCTGGAGTACTGTGTCCAATTTTTGGCCACCGCTGTATACAAAGGATATAGAGAAACTGGAAAGGATCCAGAAGTGAGCGACAAAGATGATCAAAGGGATGGAATTCAAGCCATATGAGCAAAGGCTGAAGGAACTGGGTATGTTTAATTTGGAAAAGAGGAGATTAAGGGGGGACATGACAGAGGTCTTCAAATTCGTGGTGCACTTCAGTTCTCCAGATGGGCAGCAGCGGCAGAAAGCAGGCAAATTGCTTCCCTCTTGCTCTCATAAATAGGACATCTAGGCTTTCTTGGTAGTCAGATTTTTTTTTTTTTTTGTCAACACAACTTTTCTTTTTAAGTATTGTGTAATGGGGAACAAAAGGGGTATTTGGGGGGTAATTCACATGCAGAGCCCCAGGGATGGATTCAAATAAGTGATGACCGAAGAACTGATAAGCACTGTACTGGCTTCGGTGTTCGTTTTTCTCTGGAACAGATCCCAGTTTTGCAGTCTGCCTTCCCAACTCTAATGCTCCTGCTACGTTTCTGAAGAGCTTACAAGAAAATATACTACCCCTTCACCACTATCATTCTTGGTCCCCCCCACAGAAATCCTATTGCCTCTATAAAAGCACAAGTTATAATAAAACGCAGCACAGACGCCTCTAAAAGATACCCCAAAAGTCAGTCTTTTTCTTATACTTTGACAATATTTGTATAGCTTGTCATGCCAAAAAAGTCCCCTTGAATTGAACTAATCAGTTTTTCATGCTAACAATCACAAAATGACACCCATGTCCATGCTTGGTGTTCTTTCTGCAAGACTGACCATCTTTGTTTTGGGAGCGGAGGTGGAAGAACCCAGGAAGTCCATCATCATCTCCTCTAACCACAGATGCCAATCTGACCGCCTTTAGGTCTCACTTCAACAGTTTACGAGATACAAGAGGCAAACAGCTGCCAGGATATTTTGCATTTCAAAACAATCACTTTAACCAAAATCTACAGAGATGGTCACTTACGAGACAAAGAAGAAAACCCAATCTGTTCATTTTACCTGCTGTCTAATCAAAGAGGGCAGAAATGAAGAAGAAACGCAGCAGAACATGAATGGTCAGGGAACAACCAGTGAATAAAATATTGCAAGTCCCTAAGAGAACAGCATTTGGAGAGCTGGGCCCTAACAATCTCAAAAGCTCCTCTCTGTTGGGTGAAGGTTGCTCGATTCAGAGCATCCCCTTTCCTTTAGTGAGACAGGTTAATAGAATTAACCTTTTAAAAAAGATAGGTGAGCATAATTGTGGAAGAGAGACCAGGACTGACAATGGAACATCAGCCACTTTCATCTAGCCTTCGGGGTATTGGATTTTGAATCAAAGGCAATAAAAGATCTAGGAGTCATGGGTCTACTTAAGACTATTTATCTGAAACACACAGTTGACTATAATAACGGTTGGGCTACCAAACATTACTTCATAGTAGTCCACTGGGTTGCTTTGCTACAAATGGATTTGTCCAGCCTTGTGTTCATTACAGAATCATAGGACTGGAAGGGACCTCGAGAGGTCATCTAATCCAGTCCCCCTGCCTCATGGCAGGACTAAGTATTATCAGACCATTTCTGACAGGTATTTGTCTAATCTGCTCTTAAAAATCTCCAATGATGGAGATTCCACAACTTCCCTAGGCAATTTATTCCAGTGCTTAACCACCCCTATTATATAGATCAGGGGTCGGCAACCTTTCAGAAGTGGTGTGCCGAGTCTTCATTTATTCACTCTGATTTAAGGTTTCGCGTGCCAGTAATACATTTTAATGTTTTAGAAGGTCTCTTTCTATAAGTCTATAATATATAACTAAACTATTGTATGTAAAGTAAATAAGGGTTTTAAAATGTTTAAGAAGCTTCATTTAAAATTAAATTAAAATGCAGAGCCCCCCAGACGGTGGCCAGGACCCGGGCAGTGTGAGTGCCACTGAAAATCAGCTTGCGTGCCGCCTTTGGCACACATGTCATAGGTTGCCTACCCCTGATATAGATGAACTTATTTAATGGGCAATAAAATGCACTGACAGACCAACAGTTTCTTTTGAAGAATTAGTGGCATCACACAGCTGTCCAGTCCCCTGATCTTTGCAGTGATGATACCACTTCAAAAGACTCCCAAGTTATTCCCTGGGCCATGTGTTGGAGTAAGATGCAGGAGCATGCAGGGATTCCCACCCAAATGGCTGAGCTTTCCCCCTTCAGGCATGGCAAGAGCTGGACATTAACTGCTTGTCAATCAACACAGCAACTGTGACTGTGTTCTTATTACATTCATCAGACAGACCAATCACTGTGTCAGTCAATGCTGAGCTCTCACAAGGCAATCAGTATCCAAGACAGACAGGACTAGATTAAAAAAATGACTAAAAAGTAGCTGTTTCCTGTATAACTAGAAAGTTTGCTTTCCCAACTAGAGATTCACTGATGAGTTTAGATAGAGCCTTTTTGAGAGAAAACGACGATGACTCGGGTTCCTCTTTGTTACAGATATCCAGAAATAATAGATTTCAGTACCATTGACACTAATGAGGGGCCTGTCACTCTGAACCTTCCCTCCCTTCCTGTTACTCCAGCAGCTGCTACCCTTTAATCGTTAGAAGGAAGTTACCAAGTTAAACAAAAGGAAATCACGACCGTTTAAATAGATAATCAGTTATTACCCACAGAGACTCTGTATCTGTGCTGAGAGAGAGGGGAAGAGGCCAAAGATACTGAATCCACCACTCTTGCAGCAAGATCAAGAGGGTTGACCCGCTAACTCCAGAATCAAGTTTATGCCAATGCTCCCCAGAGTTAGCAATAGCCAAACACACAAGTGTTTATAAGAGCTTTCACCATGCAGCTATTAGCATTTCCCTAATGGAAGGAAACTTCCCCACCTAACACAAAGGAAGTTACCCTTTATGGAGGAAGATGGGAGGACCTGGTACATAAGAGGGGACTGTAGATGTGCCCTAGTAAGCACAAACAGGGAACTCAATGTCTGACTGCTTTCCTACTGTATAGTGACAGCTTTTTTTGCAAACAAATGTAGAATTCCATAAGGGAGACTCATCAGAAAGTTAGCTGACCCTGCAGAATGATCCATCCCTTAGATTTATAGAGTCCTTTTCATCCTAGACTTTAAGACGTTATGGAAACTATACAGACAGGAATCACTTAGCCTCTCCCCTGCCCCACACACTGCAACAAAAAGAGCAGTGTTTACTAATTTACTGCTCTGATCCCTTTTCAGTTATTACTTAGTTTAATATACTGACCACTTGACAAGGTAGGAGAGTGCCAAGTTGAGAAGATGATTTCATTTCCATACTCTGGCTTTGCTCTCTTTTACCCCTCCCCCCCTTCTCCCTCGAGTATTAGGTTATGAAGATATAGCCTTCTAAGAGATGCAATTCTTAGAGAAGATGAGGGAAATTTACCTCATTAGTTGAACTAAAAGATGTCACCAGAACAAATATAAATACAAGTCTTGTTTGTACACATCTTAGTAGAAATAAGGAAGGAAATAAACCGCACAACAAGAAACAATGACCTCCTGTACTAGGCGCTCTGTATGTTAGAATAACTGTTTATCCAATCTTTGTCAATTTCAAATTCGGGCCCTTAGATTATATGTCTCTTATACACACTCCCTACTTAACTTTCACATTAGATTACAGCTCCAAAATAAACTCTGATCCAATTTCTTGGCTAAGGTCCAGCACATTCATTTCAGGCTTTTTTTTTAAAACATAAGTTCGTTGATTGAAACTGAGTTCTGTGATTAACTGGTTTCATGCTAGAGGTGAGGGCTAGCTGATGTGTCAGCAGTTTGATCAGGCAATGAGAAAATTCCCTCCATCCTCCACTTGTTTATATTAGGCAAAGATTTGGCAGACTCATTCCCAGCAGCAAGAAGTGATTTAGGCCAGGGCACCTCCCACCTAACACTGCTATTGCATGTAATCTCTCCATCCCCAACAACTGACCCTACATGCAAGCAGAAAGTACTACAAACAAATACTCAGACTCAGGGGGACAGAGTTTATCTGGAGGGGAACACGGTAGCAAAACAAAGATAGGCCAATGAAATTTTGGGCCACACCTCCAAAGGCATGGCAAACAACAGGAAAGTAATAGTCTAGGTGGCTCTGAATATTGTGTTCAGTTCTGGTAATCACATTACCCGAAAAATACCAATGTACTAGAGGAAGAACTAAAAGAATGATTAGGAGGTTGGAGGTAATAAGATTAAGACATTATAACTATGTATCATTTAGCTAAGCATCAATTAAGGGTATAGAAGACTCTGTCCGCACATTTTTGAAGTGTGTACACTCTAAAAGGGAAAGAAACTATTTAATACACCTCTCCCCCGATATAACGCGGTCCTTGGTTATAGGTGAGACCGCGTTATATCGAACTTGCTTTGGCCCCTCCGTTCCTTGTTCCCTGACCGCCCCCTGCAGAGACCCCGTCCCTAATCATCCCCAGGACCCCACCCCCTACCCAACCTCCCTGTTAAGTTTGCCCACCCCTGGCCTAACACAAACATTTTCTATATTTAGATTTCATGACTACTGCAATCAAATATTACTCACTGACCCATACATCACTAACCCCTCAGTCTGACAGATTGCTAGCTGCTAGGAAGGTATTGGTACTGGAATTGCAGGGGTGCATTCACACAGTTGGGGAAAACTTGCACAAGGACTGCTTATACTATGCTTTGCACTAAACAGTGCTATTAACCTCTGCACAGGACTGGAAAGGGTAGGAGTGCTGCAGGTAGTATTGAGATGCACTGTTTGGGCCACTTAAGGAATTAATACGTTTGTCAACAGGATTTTATATGATGAAAACTTCAAGTTAAAGGAACATCACCGCTTAAAAATCAAGTTTTACATTCTTGTAACAGCCAAGATTACTTTAAATGGAATGGGGGGGGGGGGAGAGGCGGAGGGATGTATCTCCCTAGTTATCAGAATGTGTTTTGTGCATTTAACAGCACTACATGCAGTTTCCTGTTTGTCTGGACCTTTCACACAGCAACAGGCGAAAGTAGTTAAAAAAAAGAGAATAACTGTAAAACTACAACATTTGGACATGGACATTCAGGAATACATATAGTACCTGAAACTACTTTCAACTCATCATTTTAAATTGACTAGATTTGAAATTTTTAACAATAAAGCATGTTAGCAGCTTTACTGGCAGATGCTATTCAAATCCAGGCAGAACATCAGAAGCTCATGAACTGTACTGCCTCATATCACAAGCAAGATACCAAAAGTGCCAAGATGGTCACATGTACTGAATCCTGAGACAAACCCTCTCGGGAGCCAGGGATCAATCCACACAGGCTCTCCATGCTACTGACAGCTAAGCCTTGGTTCCAATTATCACAAGTCATGTGAACCTAGTCTGATAGTTCACAACACAACTCTGTTCCACTGTAACTCCTTTTCTCCAAATCCTGGCCTTGTTCCCTATTGTAAGCTTATCCCCTTTTACCTTATTGCTTTTAATGTCTGAAACATGGCAGATAAAGAGGGTTATACTGTAAATACTGTGGTAAAGTGCATGGATCCAAGCCTCTGTAAACGAATAACCGTGCTTGTTGCACTAAGGTGACAGATGCCCCCTGTGGGAACACTTCCCAGTTATCTCCTGGAGGAGCCATGGAATAAGCATCCTCAGAAGTAAACAGACCAGCATACCGGTGCAGAATTCCTTGTTAGTATTTTGGGGTACGACGATCCGTCTGTAGACGACGGGCTCTGATTCCAGGATGTTCTCGTCATGCCGGTAGCGCGCTGGCCTCTCGTTGGGGGTACCCCTGGAGCGAGTGCCACTCCTCCTCTCGTAAGTGTCAATCTCTTCAAACACTGCTGCCTTATCAAAAAGCGCCAGGTTCCCTTCAAAATCAAAATCTGTGTCTGGGATTTCCTCAATGTCATCTCCAAAACACTCATCGTCTTTACTCTTCATCTGCCCGTTCTTCAGGCCACTCTTCTTTGGCGTCACCTGGTTTGGGTGGCGGCTACTGGATGACCCTAAACAAAAAATAAAACAGGTTGAAACCCAGTCACAAGTGTCACAAACATTCATTCAGATGCCTCCTTTTGTACAATTATCCAAGTAGGGTGTTCAAGATACTGAATGATAGCAATAGTGCATGCTGCCAGGTGGTGGTAGACTGGCATTGTGCCGGCTTTCCCACACAGCACTTTTAGTGCACCTCCAAATCCTGCTGACCTGCTACTCCCTCTTACAAACAGACTGCCAACAATGGCAAGTTGTGCAGTAGGCAAAAATCCACTGGAGACTAGGCAGAAGCTCCCATTCACACAGTTCTAAGGAAAAATCAAGCTATGCAGCAGTAGTGTGCGTACATTTATTATATGGCCCCTTAAAAATCATTTAAGCCTCATCTGGGTTGCCTCCCCATTATCCCTTATGTTTGTGGGTAGAAATTATTTCCCACAGAGCAACACCAAGACTTCCCATCACAAAAGTACCTCAGAATTCCTTGTGCTGGTGACTACATGCCTCCTTGAAAGCAATGCAGCCACCAATATGGGGAATTTGGGTGTTCATCTCTGATCTGATCAAAGGCTTCTGGCTCCACATGGCTCAACTGGAAAGTTGGCCTGGACAGAGTGAAAAAGTTAAGGGTCAAGAAGTATTACTGAGCTGCTGATGGGCAGCAAGAGTCACATAAAGAGCATTTAAAGTGGGGCTTTCCATATGTTGTATGTAAGATATTCAAAATGGCAGACAAAATGTTATCCTCTGTATTTACATTTTAAAGCTTCAAACAGTACTTCAGATTGCTATTTCATTTCCCCCTTTATCTCCTGCTGCCCCACACACAAACAGACATCCCTTCATTTTTATCACTGTTTCCAGCAAGAGAAAGTACAGTGACCCCCAACTCAAAAGTTTCAACTGCACCCCCGCACTGTGACCAGACTGATTTGAAGCTAGAGTTCCAGACCTGAAAAAAGATTTGCATTAAGCCCCTATCATCAATGGCCTGACACTTATTCATTGAACAAACTACTTCATTGCAAACTCTATGAGACAGGAACATCTTATGTTTGGACAATTCTAAGCACGCTACTGGTGCTCAACACAATCATATTAGCCACAGCTACTGCCCCTTTGAGCCACTCTCTGTGTCCTTATAGAAACAGAAAATAATCAATTGATAGGGACAAGGGATTCCCAAGTTGTCAAAAAGACATGCTGACATCACCAGTGCTGATGAGTTACAGAGGTCAACTAATCTGTAAAGCAGTGCTTTCTTTGCAGGGAAGTGGCAAACTCAGATCATACCTGGCTTGCTCACAGGGGAGTTACTTGTTCATTTGAGTAAGCTAGTGGTAGCTCATTCCAGTACAATGTTCCCTTCTAGACTGTCTGACCTCCTTTGGGAATCTCTTCCCATTTGTAAGTAGCACTGAAACCACCTCCAAGCTGACAAGATTGAATGAGACCATGTGCTCTTGTACGAAGAAAAATTCACCTCATGTGACACTTGGAAATGATAATTCACAGAACTATTGCAACCCATTGGAACAAGCACCCCAAAGTGTCATAATTACTGGTGATAGGACCTGTATGTGCTGGTCTTTGTGGGTGAAGTCCAGCCCCCAGAACATACACTTGTACCAATCAGACTCCATGGAACACTCTCCAAACTGCCACATTCTCACAATTATTTTCTTCCATCAGGTCATGAAATTTATGGTTCCACTGTTTCTGAATTTAAAATCCCTTCATTTACAGATTAGTCTAAACATGCTCCAGCCGCAACATTAAAAACTTAACAGAACGTGAGTGCAGGGGAGCTTTCAGATAAGACTTACAAAAAAACCCCAAAACAAAACAGGAATTCCAGTCTGGTCTGTGTGGACACAAAGGATCCCAAGGCATTTTAAGAGAAGAGGGCTTTGTCCTGCTTTTCTCAGTCAACCCATTTTCATCCTTGCATACTGTTGTGCAGTACACTAGTTGCTGAGGTGGTTGTTGCTTTCCACGACAAATGTGTCAACATCTTGTAAGCTGTTGTTGTAACCTTTGGGGCGAGAAGTGCTATGAAAATATACAATATATTAACCCTTGAATACCCTATTATAAAGTTGGCTATTATTCTATTGTACCCCAATTCCCATCTGCAACTAGTGGGAAATACAAGACAAGCTACGAATAACTATGATTCTATTACAGAGGTAACAGGATTTACAGAACTGGCAGAATTTTAGAGAGCTGTTGCAAAGCTACTTGTCTAGGCAAGTTCTTTCTGTCTGGATAGACAAATTATTCACCTGGGATCAGAGACTTTGTCAAGCTCTACCAGACAAGGTCAATCTGCAGAAAGTTTGAACTTTCTTAAAGTCTCTGTGCGTGCTGTGTGTTGGATCCTCTACTCCAGGGGTCTCAAACTCAAATGACCATGAGGGCCACATGAGGACTAGTACATTGGCCGAGGGCCGCATTACTGACACCTCCCCCCACCACTCTTGACCCCGCCCCCACTCCACCCCTTCCATGAGGCCCTGCCCCCATTCCAACCCCTTCCCTGAAATCCCCACCCCAACTCTGCCCCCTTCCTGCCCCCAGGGAGGGCAGGAGGGGTGTGGGGCTCAGGGCAGGGAGTTGGGGTGTGGGGTGCAGGAGGGGTGTGGGGTACAGCAGGAGCTCGGGCTGCAGGAGGGGTGCGGGGTACAGCAGGGGCTCGGGCTGCAGGAGGGGCTCGGGGGGCAGGCTCCGGCCTGACACGCACCGGGGGCAGGGCAGGCCGCCTGCCTGCCTGTCCCCGCACCACTCCGGGAAGTGGCCGGAACCTGGGGGAGGAGGGGCACAGGGGTCTGTGTCTTGCTGTTGCTTCAGGCACCACCCCCAGCAGCTCCCATTGGCCGGGAACGGGGAACTGCGGCCAATGGGAGCTGCTGGCGGCGCTGCCTGAAGCAAGAGCAACACACAGAGCCCTGTGCCCCCCCTTCCCCACGTTCCGGCCGCTTCCCGGAGCGGCGCAGGGGCAGGACAGGCAGGGAGCCTGCCCTGCCCCCGGTACACGTCGGGCTGGAGCCGCTCTAGGTAAATGCTGGGGGGGGGCTTGCGAGGAGCTCGCGGGCTGCAGAAAACAACCCCGCGGGCCGCGTGTTTGAGACCCCTGCTCTACTCCCTTCACAGAAATCCCACTCCCCTACCATAGCACTAAAGACTTCCATTAAAAAGTACAGGTTCCTGTTTAGCATAGGAAGAACATCAAATTTTAGGTTGATTCAACATGTGCATTAATTCACTACAACTGTCAACTGCTATATTTACTCAGAAGCAGTTAAGAACATGGAGCCATTTTTAGCCACGCTAGCAATGAACAGACTCCACAAACTCAGTAGGCCAAGTTAACATCTATGGAGAGATCTGTGTAAGTGCCTCAACCTGTTTACAGTTTAAGCTCCAGTGGCTAACCCCAGAATAGCCTCCACTTCTTACCAGTAATATAGATGTCCATAAAGCAAACTATCCTCTTTCCCTCCCTGGCAATAGGTTCACTGGATAGAGAAAGTTCTACCGAGACACACGCCAGACTGCTGCATCTGTGGCTTTGCAATCTTAAGCAATTTTCTCTGGAAAACAAACAGAACTCACTGAATAACAAGACTGACTTATTGGAGGGTGCTAGTGGTGGTAGGCGTCATTTAGTTTTGCCCTTTGTTTATGTAAAAAGGCACATACCCCGAGACAGGTTCTCGCTTACTTTTTATTTTAGAAATCTGTGTGTTCCTTGTTTTTGCTGAAGTACTCTAGATGACTGAGAGTGCTTTCCCAGTCCTCCACTGAAAAGGATGTTGACTCTTTCACAAAACTTTCCTCTTAAGTATGTCAGATGTTTCAGTTAAAATAGTTTTAAGCATTCTGACTAAAAGGCTCTTCTCGACAATTGTTCAGCTTCCAGTATCCCATGAACACAATACTTCTCCAGCAAACACAGGAAAGTCAAGGCCTGGTATTTCTAAAATTAAAAAAACAAGCAGAAACCCTTGAATTTTCTTCATTAGTCAAACAAGGAAAAAGGGCACTGATTTTTTTCCATTATAGGGTGCCTTTAAAAAATCCAAAGGTGGTGATGATGTAAGAGAATTTTACTGTCAGAGAAGAATCTGTTTTGTTTTTAAACGAAGTGTATTTATTTCTTTGTATTATAAAAGCTATTCTGAACAAGTGACTGTGGAAACGGCATGATTGTTAAAAGGTTTCTATAAAATCAGAGCACTTAAGTCACGTTTGCCCCACCCACAAGACTTCTTCTAGCCTGACACTGCCATACAGCTGTGAAAACTTGCCACGAAAGTTTACCAGCTAAAGCACAAAATCTACTTGCCTGTCCAGATGGAGACTAATGGAAGTTTATTAACTTGTCAAAAAAGTTCTCTTCACCTTGGGTAAGTAACATTTTTTATGCCACACTAGAGGGAAAGGATTAATTACATAATACTATTACTTATATGGCAGCTCCTGCAAAATCTAAGGCCAGACGTATACGCAATTCTTGTACAGTTATAGACATTTTGGTTAGGGATATGATTTTTTTAATGAAATTATACCAACACAACACATAGCATGGATGCATAATTGTATACAGATGCTCACTAGGGACAATGAAATTGATTATACACAGTGTTACCTGTACAAAAAAAAAAGAGATTGTTCTCATCAATTTCTTTCCAGTATAGCTATCCAAGGTTATCTGTAACTAGAGTAGGTAGTTCATTTTCAGACACAAGTGTGACTTTCAAGTTGATAGTGTCCTTTAAAGCTGTCATCTTACTACAATCAGAAGATGAAAATGAGATGAACCAGGAGATTTTTCTACATTAAAGAAGCCACACAGAGAGGAAGGATATATTTTTCACACTGATAAAGGATTCAAAAAAATTGGCAGATGACATGCAAATGCAAAAGATTAGGAAACAGGAATAAATAAGGAATTCAAGCAAGAAGAACTGTAGCACCTGGAACCGCAACATACCGAATGTGCATGCCAACCCCTTTAGCAGTCATTTATCTGTATAGTTTTGTGGGAGAGGGAAAGGTTTCAGTTATATCTCACTTCCAATCTCTTTGCTTAGATCAATACAGTAACATTGCAGAGAGCTTCCAGGAAAGCATTCAAAGACCCAAAACTAGGCAAATGATTCCCTGCAGAACTCCTGAAGAGTCTAGATCAATAAGCCACAGAGCCTACGCTGAACAGTGTCAAGAGAAGTCTGCCTTTCGCATCAATGTCAGCTATTACTCCAATCCAGTCTGCTCCTGTTACCAAATGAGTGTTTTTAGACTCATTGCCAGACTCTTCTGAAAACAACGGCATTCTACTCTTCAGTTGCCCTGAAAAACAAAACATGGACATAGAAGCATCCCCCATGTGGTGGTTCCAGGGGATAGAGCGCACTGAAGTGAATGGAGTGTAAATGCTGACAGAATAGAAAACTGCATTAGAGAAGTAGCGAGAACAATGATGGGAAAGCTCCCCCAAGCTCCCCTGCAGACATATTGAATGGGAGCCAAGATCATGCCCCTTCAAAATTAAACACACACAATTGTGGAGGGCAGCCCTTTAATCCACACTGATGGTCGCCAGCTCTGAAATACTGCTGACCACCAGAGTTAGCTCTTGTGTAATGAGTCCGTTACCACCACCACAACAAAACTTGCATAATTCATGGTCGCCAAAGCATATCAGAGTTGTGTCCTTACAGGACCTCCAGTCACAGAGCCTTTTCTGTGATAGTTTGTGACCTAGATAAGGCAAAAGGTAATAAACCACACAGACTAGGGGGAAAGAAAGAAAACAAGGAGAGAGCATAGGGGAAAAAAAGTAAAGCTGAGGTGAGGGAAATAGTTAACTCAGAAGACTAATAGGATGCAGAGCTGTTCACCTCTAGGGCACTGGCTTGAATCTAATGCAGATCAGTAGTGCCTGAGATTCCTAACTGATGGCTGTTCATATATTGCTGTTGCCTTTGCTATACCTGTTTTGTGGATAAACAGAAGACAGTGTGCCCGGGGTTTTCAATCCAGCTCATTCATGAGCATGCAATTCTCTCACTCTCATCACAGGCACGCACACACAAAAACGACTTCTCCCCTCCCAGCCCATTCATTCTCCCAATACACCAGAAAAGCCAGCCTCCTGTGTCTGTGTGTTCAGCTTATTAAAGTGAAAGATGTATGGCTTGGCATCAACTTGGCAGTTTGCCATGGCACAAAAAAAAAAGCACTTCCTTCGGAAAAGGTAAACAATACTTCCTGAACTTCTTTACCTTTCAATTATAAACAGTCAAGCAAGTATAAAGTCTCCAGTGGGTTGGCTGCCTTCCTGTAAGATCCCTCGGGGAGCTTTTACTACCAGCCCTAGCATGAATGAGCACAGTGCCAGCATTGCACGTAACCCATTGTTGTGTAACCCACACTGCCATTAGTTGTTTATTGATTTCTGTCACACAAGCACTGTAAAGGGAGAACTATGTCCCTGACTTAGCACGCTAAAGTCATCGAAAGGTCATTTGCAGCTGTTTTAACCCCAGCCACTATACCTTCTGAGAGAAAGCTCCAGAGAACGTCTCAGCGCATTCCTCCATGGACTTCTTAATCCCCCCTCCTGCAGCTAGCATCTCTTGCATCCCATTGCTGACAGATTCACACATTTAATCTGCTCCCCCAAACCTATACATTTCAGAGAGGTTAGGAGTTTTATCTGTTTACGATCCAAGTTGTCATGCACTGGACTCTCAAACATTTAATACAGAGGGTCCAAGACTCTCCACCAAAACTGTGGGGGACTGAGAAGACGACTGAATAAAGTTGTAGATCTAACACCTGTAGATGTCTCAAACTCAAGCCTGCCTTATGTTTTCATTGGTTTCCAAAGATTTTCAGACAGTTTTAAGTCAAATCAGTAAGAGAGGATGTGACATTTTGTTTTTTTCAGAGTAACTGTTTTCTGTCTCTTGTGTTTAAAGACGAATTGGAGGGGTTTAAAGCTCTCTCTGCTAACTACAGAGCTACCAAAAAGCTAGCAAAGTGATGTAAACTGGTGCAACTGGCACACAAGCTTCAGTCAGTGAGGTCAAAGCAAAGCAGGTCTCAGATTACAGCTGGATAAATCTATATTTGGGAAGTTCAAAGAGGGACTTTCAGAGAGATGCCCAAGGGGATATAACTTGGAGTGCCTGGATGCAATTAAGGAAAATTCAGGAAACTTACTAAGTGAGATTTAAGAGACTATGGAAGGGACATGATGGAAGTACCATCAAATGAAACATTTAAAAACTAGACAGGATTAAGATGACAAATGTCTATCCCCATAGTCCTTGCATTTGGGTAACAAACAGGAAGAACTTGAAGCAAGGATGGCATGGTATTTTCCAGAGGTGGTTTTTACCATGTAAAATCACACCTTTTACCACCTCAGGAAAAAACAGCTAGTCCCAGTTTAAGGCATTTTCCAGTTTAAAAACTGTTACACTAATGCATACGCACATTACACTTAGTTTTAGTTACATATTCAAGTTGTGGTTACATAAGGCGGAGAGATCAAGAGATTAATTTAGGGTTGTACAAATAAAAAGTAAAACTGCAGTGAGCGTAATATTAATATATGTTATTATAATAGTGAATGTCGGAATGTCTGTATACACTTTGGTTGGATATTTTTCCAAGGAAGTCACACGTCATGACTCACTTCATATTTTCAATATTACACAAACAAAAGTCAAAAACATCCGATTATGTGAAAATGACAATAATTGAGAGCTGTAGGTTTGAAGCATTAAACAATCAGAAACATGCAGAGTTGTAGACTACAAGTCCAGGTATATTTGGCCATACAGCATTCTGTAGCAGAAGACCAACTTTGATGGAGCGGATAGCCCAAGCCTATTCCTCAGTTTTGAATGTATCGAAAGTTTAAAAGATTTGTTCTATGCTTGCTGAACTTGAGACACATGCAATTGTACTACCAGTTCTATGAAGTCAGATGGAATATCAGCATTCTTTAGATTTTTCCCACTATATTAAAGGAAAGCTTTTTCCTTGATAGTGGATGAAAACATTGATTTTGGATACAGCAATTCTTCTACTTTAAATGCAAGTAAATATGGCAGAAAGTCAGGATTTTTGCTGAGCAACAACTGTCTTACAATTTCTTCTTGTTCAGCTGACAAATTTCTTTCCTGCATATTTTGCATGAAGGAGGTTGGCCAACATGTGTACAGGAGTAATTGCCTCAGGAAATCTCTTTTGTACTTTTACTTCACGTGGTGCAACGTCTTCATTTATCAGTAGACCCAACTATACTTTGTATGCTACAATTGTTGATGTGTTCCTCTGGAGTCCGTCAAGTGCCACTGCAACTGATTTCAATTGACTGATCAAGTTATTTCCCTTTTGGTAAATCCTTTGATTATCAATTAAACTAACCACCCTATTTTCAAGTTCTGCCTCATGATCACTCACAATCCTGAGATAATGTGGCTGATTATTAAACATATCACCAAGACACTAGGGCCTGATAAAATACATCCTAGAATACTCATGGAGCTGACTGAGAAGATAGCTGAGCCATTAGTGATTATCTCTGAAAAGTCATGGAAGACAGGAGAGTTTCCAGAGGACTGAAAAAGGGCAAATATAGTGTCAATCTATAAAAAGGGAAATAAGGACAATCCAGGGAATTACAGACCAGTCATCTTAACTTCAATACCCAGAAAGATAATGGAGCAAATAATTAAGCAATTTGCAAATACTCAGAAGATAATAAGGTGATAAGTAACAGTTAACATAGATTTGTCAGGAACAAATCCTGTCAAACCAACCTAATAGCTTTCTTTGACAGGGTAACAAGCCTTGTGGATGGGGGGAAGCGATAGATGTGGTATATCTTGTCTTTAGTAAGGGCACGTCTACACTGGCAAAGTTACAGCGCCACTCAGAGAGCGTTGAAGGGAAACCACTGTTAGGTGTTCACACTGTCAGCTGCCTGTGCAATAGCGTGTTCACACTTGCGGCACTTGCAGCGGTATTCGGAGCGGTGCACTCTGGGCAGCTATCCCACAGAGCACCTCTTTCTCTTCTGCCACTAAGACTTGTGGGAAGGCGGAGGGGGTCGCAGGGCATCCTGGGTCCTGTCCCAATGACCCATGATGCATTGCTTCACATCCCAGCAATCCCTGTGCTTCCGTCTACATTTGGCACCATCTTTCAACGGTTTGTGTACTGCGCGCCATGCCTCTTCGGGCTGCAGGAATGGATCCCAAACTGTTGACCAGTATGCTGCTCACTCTGACGAAAACGTCATGAGTGGCAGTGGAATTAAAGTACAAAGGTAAGAGGAGTGCGACATTGATCTCTCCATGCATAGTAGCTACGACACGAGATTGCTTGTGGCATTCACGGAGGTGCTGACCATCATGGAACGCTGCTTTTGGGCTCGGGAAACAAGCACTGAGTGGTGGGATCACATCGCCATGCACGTCTGGGATGACGAGCAGTGGCTGCAAAATTTTCGGATGAGGAAAGCCACATTCATGGGACTCGCCCCAGCCCTACGGCGCAAGGACATGAGAATGAGAGCGGCTCTGATGTTGGAGAAGCGCATGGCGCTGGCTACTCCAGATTGCTACTGATCGGTCACTAATCAGTTCGGAGTGGGAAAGCCTACCGTTGGACTCATGTTGACGGAAGTATGCAGGGCCATTAATCGCATCCTGTTCCGAATGACCCTGACTCTGGGCAACATGCATGACATTGTGGATGGCTTTGCACAAATGGGCTTCCCTAGCTGCGGAGGGGCGATAGATGGCATGCATATTCCAATTCTGGCACCAGACCACCTAGCCACCGAGTATAATAATCGCAAGGGGTATTTCTCAATGGTTCTCCAGGCGCTTGTGGATCACCATGGGCGTTTCACAGACATTAACGCAGACTGGTCTGGAAAGGTGCATGATGCATGCATCTTTCGGAACACTGGCCTGTTCAGGAAGCTGCAAACAAGGACTTTCTTCCCGGACAAGAAGATCACCATAGGGAAGTCGAAATGCCCACTGTGATCCTGGGAGACCCCACCCACTCCTTAATGCCGTGGCTTATGAAGCCACAAGTCAACTTGATAGCAGCAAGGAGCGGTTCAACGACAGGCTGAGCAAGTGCAGAATGACTGTTGAGTGTGCTTTTGGCCGTTTAAAGGCCCGCTGGCGCTGCTTCTATGGGAAGCTGGACCTGGCCGATGACGATACTCCTATGCTTATAGCTGCGTGCTATATGCTCCATAATATTTGTGAAGGGAAGGGTGAAGCTTCACTCAGGGCTGGACCTCAGAGGCTCAGCACCTGGAGGCTGAGTGTGAACAGCCAGAGACCAGGGCTACTAGAGGGGCACAGAGCAGGGCCATAAGGATCAGGGATGCCTTGAGGCAGCAATTTGAAGCTGAAAGCCACTAACATTTGTTGCTATGCTCGGGCGTGCAGTGTTTGTAATGCTAGGAGGTGATTGGTGCAGACAATGCAATAAGTTGGTTTAACATAATTGTATGTTGTTTTGCAGGGCTCTTTTTGCTTTCAGTTAATATAATAAAGATTGCTTTCAAACCAACACAATTCTTTTATTAAAAGACAACAACTGGAGGAGAGAGTCAAACAAACAAACAAACAAAACCTTAAGCAGTGAGGGGGATGGGGAAGGGAAGGTCCCAAAAGGAGGAGGGGTCCCGGGACGGCTAAGGATTTGTGTCTGTCCAGGGATCATATCCAACCTTCTCCTTTGGAGTACAATGCAGTGGGTACTGTACTTCAGCAGGGCCCAACTGCAGAGGGATGGGTGTTGAGTGCAGTGGGTAGTGGGAGTCCGCAGTGCTGGACTGTGAGGGGGGAGGAGTGGAATGTCGCTGGTACAGACTGGAGCCAGGAGGTTGATAAGAGTGTGTTGGCAGTGTCTGGGGGGCACATGGGAAAGAGTTTTGCGACAGCGGCTGCAGGGGAGGGCAGGTGCGGAGCTGCTCGGTTTGAAGAGCTAGTATCGTCTGCAGCGTGTCTGCTTGGCGCTCCATAACCTTTACGAGATGCTCCGTGGCTTCATTCTGGCGTGCTGAGTTCTCCTTTCGGTCCCTCTTCTCGCTGTCCCACCACTCCTTCAATTCCTGTTTGTCAGCAGCTCAGTGCATCATAACTTCACGCAGAAAGTCCTCCTTAGTTCTTCTTGGCCGCTTTCTAATTCTGCGCAGCCATTCGGCCGCCGATAACAAAGAGGGAGGCTGGACTCCCAAGATCATCTCTGTGAAGTTTAAATGCAACATTTTACAGAAGCAGTATTGTTTGCAACACAGAAAACACTGATTCATTGATTTAAAACACAGCCAGTACTCACACACCTGTCACTCACTGGCTGACCCCAGGCAAGCACACACGAGCCACAAGACCTCCAAAATGGTGAGTAGCCGCAGGGGTAGAGTAAATCATTCTTCCCGGACCCTGCCGTACACTGGGCACGTGGCTCTTGGGGAGAGCCAGCACTGTAGGGGGAGCCTGATAATCATTCCTGTCCCCACACTTTCCACAGGATGTGATCATTATGGAAGATATCTCGCTGCTGAGGGTGAGCAGGGAATCAAGGGAGGGTCTTCTCCACGCCTGCCGGCTTCCGCCCTGGCACCTATGCGGCTCACCTCTGTGCAGCAATGGTTCATTCCCCCTCCCCCCACCACCCGTGACGGCACAGTGGTGCGGGAAAGTTACCATTAATGGGGCAAGAAACAAAGCAGTTCTGCCAAAGAACCTGTGGCAGCAGATTGCCCAGTATCTCCACAAGAGTTTCCTGGAGATCTCTGAGGGAGATTCCCATGAAGTGAGGGAGTCAATCAACGGCCTGTTCCGCCGCTCAGACTAGGCATGCGGTGGGAGACAAGCCTTCTTTCTGCAGCCCTCCTGTCCCCAACAACTCGCTTCAGCAATTCCCAAAATCAGATCCACTTACCAGGGGCCTCCCCTCCTTTTTGCACTTCGACATTCTCTGACAGCTGAGACTGGCTAGCCTCCTCCGGGGTAGAAAAGATCTCCTGGCTGCATGCATCTCTGGTCTCCAAGTCATCCTCTGCCTCTGGGTTCCTGTCCCCCTCCACATCCTCGTCCAAGATTTCCTCTTCCTGGCTCGGCACGCGAGCCACCGAAGTATCCACAGTGGTCTTTGCAGTGGAGGTGGGGTTGCCACCAATTATCGCATCCAGCTCTTTGCA
The DNA here is from genome assembly GCF_028017835.1 of Emys orbicularis. NCBI lineage: Eukaryota > Metazoa > Chordata > Testudines > Emydidae > Emys > Emys orbicularis. The sequence continues at coordinate 50,446,257 of NC_088692.1, forward strand.
GAACCAGCAGCTCATGGGTGCAGCACCGGAGCGGCAGTTTGTCTCCCGCGCCTTGTGGTAGGCGTTCCACAGCTCCTTCACTTTGACCCTGCACTGCAATGTGTCCTGGTCATGGCCCCTTTCTATCATGCATCGTGAAAACTGTCCGTAGGTATCATAATTCCTACAGCTGGAGCGCAGCTGGGGCTGCACAGCCTTCTCTCCCCAAATGCTGATGAGGTCCAGCAGCTCGGCATTGCTCCAAGCAGGGGATCGCCTGGTGCGTGGAGCAGGCATGGCCACCTGGAAAGATGCACTGAGACCACTGCAAGCATCACTGAGCAAACAGGAAGGGGAGTTTCAAATTTCCAAAGGAATTTACAGGGTGGGGATGATGGTTGGTCACCTGAGGGCAGGGCTGTAGAGTTCAAACCAATGACCAGAGAGGTGAGAACAGGCATTGTGGGACACCTCCAGGAGGCCAATCACAGTGCTGTAATCGCCACAGTGTCTACACTGGCACTGCAGCGCTGTAGCTCCAGCGCAGAAAGCTCTACGCCTCTCGTTGGGGTGGTTTTTTTAAAGCACTGCAACTTGGCAGTGTGTACACTTCGGGAGTTACAGTGCAGAAAGCGGCTTTACTGCGCAGAAACTTGCCAGTGAAGACAGGGCCTAAGGCTTTTGATACTGTCTCGCACAACCTTCTCATAAGCAAACTAAGGAAATACAACCTATATGGAGCTACTATCAGGTGGGTGCATAACTGGTTGGAAAACTGTTCCCAGAGAGTAGTTATCAGTGAGCTGGAAGGGCATATCAAGTGGGGACCCACAGGGATCAGTTCTGGGTCCAGTTCTGTTCAATATCTTCATCAATGATTTAGATAATGGCATAGAGAGTACACTTATAAAGTTTATGGACAATACCAAGCTGGGAATAGTTGCGAGTACTTTGGAGGATAGGATTAAAATTCAAAATGATCTGGACAAACTAGAGAAATGGTCTGAAGTAAATAGAATGAAATTCAATAAGGACAAATGTAAAGTACTCTGCTTAGGAAGGAACAATCAGTTGCACACATACAAGATGGGAAATGACTGCCTAGGAAGGAGTACTGCGGAAAGGGATCGGGGGTGATAGTGGATCACAAGCTAAATATGAGTGAACAGTCGTCCCTGTCAAGGATGGTCTGATAATACTTAGTCCCGCCATAAGTGCAGGGGCCTGGAATAGATGATCTCTCGAGGTCCTTCCAGTCCTACGATTCTAGGTTTCCAGACATTTTATTTGACTTTTCCCATCATGTGTCACCATGACTTGAGTCTTAACAGAACTTGGCATTCTTTTAACCAGTATTACGAAAATACTTTGCAAATCTATAGCATGTTTCATCAAAGCACTTCATGAAAGGTCTGGCTAAATCTACCTCGACAAATGTGATGCACATCCATACATAACCAAAGTGTTGCCATCTTGTTCCAAATCACTTCTCATACTTTGCATCTTTTTCTCATTGTCTGTCAGGTAGCTCTTAACACAATGACAGTTCTTTGCTAATACTGTGGCTTCTCTTTTCAGTGTAGCATGGTACTTCCCAGTTTTCTTACTGCTTCCAGTATCAATCACTGATACAGAAACCACAGTTAGATATCACTGGATCATTGTGCATATGAATACTAGCTGACTGAAGTAATGTAACTGCTTTTCCATGTAATCAGTTGAGTGCTTCCACCTTTAAACCATTAGTAACTGAATCTAACTATTCACCTGCTGTCTGCTTTCGACTGGTGCTTTGTAGTCTGGCCTTAGGAAGATGATCATTGCTTGAAAAACTGGATGCTCAATAACAGAAAAGGGAATTTTACAGCCATAAAAAAAAAAAAATGCTGTAATTTTTAAGTCTACATTTTGTTTCAATTCTGGAGTTGCTTTTGTTACACACACATCCATTTGTGGTTGAAAAACTCACATTTCCTCCTTGTTGTCTTTGGCTGACCTGGGTGCGGCTTTCTTTTGACGTTCTTGGCAATGGCAAGTACCTTCATCCTCAGTCTGATTCTAGTGCTCACATACGTCTAGCCAAAGTCAGTGATCCTGGTGTCTCTCTGTTCTTTTCACAGCATTTTGCAACACGTTTCCTCATACAGTCTGCCTTCCCACTTACTTTTTCTTTGCAACTTGTGCATCTAAGACTCTCTTTGCCATCTTCATGAACTTTCTCAAAATAGCCATGAATTGGATCAAATGGTCTTTCACATTTGCTCAAATTGAAATATTTTGACATGAGACACTGAGTTCAGTTGCAGCAGTTGTAACTCCAGCCAATCAGATCAAGAAAAGGAGTATTGGACTAGACAGTTTGTTTGGCAGTTTACCTCAAACAGAAACAAACTTCTGAATCTGGGAATTCCCCTTCTTTGTTTGCTAAACAAACGTAATTTGGATTGCTGACCAAAGAAGGGGAATTCCCCAGTTCAGAAGTTTCAGTTTCTGTTTGAGGTAGCCAAGGCAACAGCATACAGCTTCTATTTTTTGTTTTATTTTATTTCCTTTAATTAAAATTAAAAGGACCATATTACTGCAAAACTAATATCAAATTGCTAAATATTTATCACTAATTTTCATTAGTCTATTTTAATAATAATTTTATTCTTTCCACTTTCTTGGTTCAAACCAGTATTTACCAGCACCCTGAACTAAACTAGCTTTTCCTGGGAAATTGCCAACCCTGACAGAAAGTATTAGTACATAAGCTAAATTATGACTTAACTGACATCAGAGACCTGGTGGGATAAATCTCATGACTGGAATATTGCTATAGAGGGTACAGCTTGTTCAGGAAGGACAGGCAGGGAAAAAAGAAAGATGGTGTTGCATTATACAACAAGAAAATATACACTTGTGCTGAAGTCCAAAAGAAGGCGAGAGACAGACCAGTTGGAAGTCTCTGGGTTAAGAAAAAGAAAAAAGGGAAGGGGGAGAGACAGAGTGATGTCAGGAAAAAGAGGTGGATGAGGCATTTCTAGAACAAATAACAAATACCCAAAACACAAGACCTGGTAGTAATTTGGGACTTTACCTATCCAGGCATCTGTTGGAAAAAAACACACATTTCAAGAACTTATTGGGGACAACTTTTTGTTTCAGAAAGTGGAGCAAGTAACCAGGGGGACAGCCTTTTGAGACTTGATTCTGATCAACTGGGTGGAATTGGTTGTGAATCTGAAGGTGGAAGACAATTTGGGTTAAAATGATCATGAAATGATAGATTTCATTATTCTAAGGAAAGGAAGGAGTAAAAACATCAGAATAAGGACAATGGACTTCAAAAAAGCACACTAAAACTCAGAACTGGTAAGTGTGACATTATACTCCATATTCTTTATGAAAATATGCTTATGATATGAATATGACATAACTGATATATACTTTATGCAAGATGGCTCATGTGAGATATCATTGGAAAGGTTATGATTTACTGAATGCGATTATCCAATTTGTATGCCTGTATCGTTTCTGTATCTGAAGCTAGTAATATTGACTATGTATCTATATTTCAACTATGTTACTTTGGGTGATGCCCCCGCTAACACTTCAGGTACAACAATGAAAAAGTGCTGATGGCCCATCAGCAAGAGACAATGGACTGTAAAAGAGCTTAGTCTTCCTGTGAACATGTTGGTCAACCTGTGAAGAATAGCTACAGGGACCCTACAGAGGCATGTGACCATGTCACCTGATACTGGAACCCATCTTGAATTCTGTACTTTTCCATGAGAAGCTGGGGGAGGGGGCGGGGAGCAAAATAGAAACAAAGGATTCCCGCCTTATGTAAATCCTATTTGAGGAAATCCAGGTCGTCAGTTCTCCCCTGCTGCCCCAACCCAAGATGACTGCTGGAAACAACTAAGACTGAACTGGGGGAAAGAAATGGACCCATGCTGGAAGCGTGTCTGGCCTGTTAAGAAGATTATTAGAACCACATTTAGGGTGAGAAGTTACATGTAACCAGTTTCTTTAGTGCAGTGTTTCTCAAACTGGGGTCGCCGCTTGTGTAGGGAAAGCCCCTGGCGGGCTGGGCCGGTTTGTTTACCTGCCCTATTGGCAGGTCCGGCCGATCGCGGCTCCCACTGGCCGCGGTTTGCCGCTGCAGGCCAATAGGGGCTGCTGGAAGCGGCGGCCAGTAAGTCCCTTGGCCCGCGCCGCTTCCAGCAGCTCCCATTGGCCTGGAGCAGCGAACCACGGCCACTGGGCCATCAGCACTTTTTCATTGTTGTACCTGAAGTGTTAGCGGGGGCATCACCCAAAGTAACATAGTTGAAATATAGATACATAGAGACTTTCCCTACACAAGTGGCGACCCCAGTTTGAGAAACACTGCTTTAGTGTATTAAGCTTAGTTTGCATGCTGTTTTATTTTCTTACTAATCTGCCTTGTTCTGTCTGCTACCTCCTTAACTACTTAAAATACACCTGTTATAGTTAATAAATTTATTTTTGGTTTACAATAGAACCCAGTTTATGTGATTTCTAACTGGGGGGGGGGAGGGGCGCGAGAAGTTGTGCACACCCTCCTCCACATTGAGGGAAGAGGCGAATTTCATATAATTTTGGGTTTGTGTTTCAAGGCGGGGTAGACATCTGGGTGCTGTGGCAAGCCCCTTAAGATGAGCCTTCTCAGAGCAGATCTCTGTCTCTCTGTGCAGCTGGATGTGGCCCTCCCTGTGTGCTTGGCTGGAAAAGGCTGGGGAGCCTAGCCTAGCAATACCAAAAGGGGGCCCATGCTGGCAGAATAGTCTGCCTCAGTGGCGTCCCAGCACACCAGGTGACATCCCAGGGGGTCCAACCTGTCACAGTATGGTCCTATAGGAAGAAAATCTAAGGGATAAAGGAGTTCAGGAGAGCTGGAAGTTTCACTATGAGACAATATTAAAGGCACAGCTGCAAACTATCCCAATGTGAAGGAAAGATAGGAAGAGTAGTAAGAAGTCAATATGGCTCCATTAGGAGCTCTCTAATTACCTTAAAATCAAAAGGGAACAGAAATTGCTATGGAGGAGTACAAAAGAATAGTGCAAGCATGTAGGGACAAAATCAGAAAGGCTAAGGCAAAAAATGAGTTACACCTAGCAAGGGACATATAAGACAATAAGAAGAGGTTCTTTAAATACACTAGTAGCAACGGAAAGACGAAGGAAAGCATAGGTCCTCTGCTTAAGAAGGCTGAGGTGCTTAATGCCTATTTTGCTTCAGTCTTCACTAAAAAGGTTAATGGTGACTAGATACACAATTAATATTATCAAAAAAGAGGAAGGAACACACAAGCCAAAATAGGGAAAGAACAGATTAAAGAATGTTAGATGTATTCAAGTTGGGAGGGCCTGATAAAATTCATCCTAGGGTACTTAAGGAACCAACTGAAGTAATCTCAGAACCGTTAGCTACTATCTTCAAGAACTCTTGGAGGACAGGTGAGATCCAGAGTACTGGAGAAGAGCAAACATACAGTAGTATCTATATTTAAAAAGGGGAACAAAGAGGACCCTGGGAATTATAGCTCAGTCAGCATAAATTCAACCCAGTCCCCTGCACATACGTGGACCCTGCTTTCCATGCCCTCCAACACCTTGCACTCATTTCCATACCCCTTTATCTTCCCCAGAATTCTCCAGCACCTCCATAGTCCCCTGCACAAACCCCCTCATACGTCTTCCAGATCCTTGCACACACACAATACTCGTGTCTTAGTACCCCTACATAACTCTTCCCTGCTTTCAACTTGCCATTCTATGTCTTTGATGCTCCCTTTCTCCCCATACTCATTCCAGGTACACCCCCATGCCACCCTGTCCTAAATTCTCATCCCTGTCCTACCTCTCACCTCTGGCTCAGCTCAGCAACCACAACAGCAGTCCCTGAAGCCAGGATGAGGTCAGTCTACTTTTTAAAATATTGCTCTATATACACTTAAAAATAACTATTTCAGTGAAATGCTCCCCCTATGGAACACCCCCCCCCCCAAAAAAAAAATCAGATATTGGCATTTGTCAACAATGTGAACAAAAATCAAAATGAATTTGATGTAGCCCAAACCATCTTGAAAATAAAAAATCTCTAACTACTTTTGGGTGGTTGCAAGTGAATGACAGGAAAATTATTTTTAACTTTTCTGAATTCTACTAAGATTACAATAAAAGCTTGAGATGAGATGCAGCATTTAAAAGTTTTAGAGACACTGGTTTCTTTTTGCGCTCTTTGGGAGAAAAGATTTAAAGTCAGATTTATAAGGAGAAGCTAGTTTCAACCTTAACTCTAGGGAGGCTACCACCATTCCATAAGAAGTTGTCCCGGACTGTAGCATGTAGTTCATAAAACTTCATACTTAGCCTCTTCTCATCTGTGCCACTGTAGATTCTGAAGGCTGCTCTGGGCAGTTGCACTTTGAAAACAGAAATATTTGCCCACAACCCCTGTAAGTGTTAATAAGCCTTTATGGTCAAACAATGACATCATAAAAGCCAGCTCAAAGGATGCCTGCAGACTTAAACTCTGCTGGTTGCTTTGTGTAAATACTAATAGCCGTACAAGCAGCCTTTCAGACCTAGATTTCACAAAGCACATGCTTAACCTTTAAGTATGTGAGCAGCCCCACAGAAATCAATAGGGCTGCGCACATGCTTAAAGTTAAGCATGTGCTTAAGAACTCTGCTAAATGTAGCAGGCCCAAGATTTTTATTCTAAGAATGACTGCTTTCTATTGTTCCCTCTAATGGTTTATAGCAGCACGTGAGGGTAGCACATACTATAGTTTAAGACAGTGGCTCTCAACCTTTCCAGACTACTGTACCCTTTTCAAGAGTCTGATTTGTCTTGCATACCCCAAATTTCACCTCACTTAAAAATTACTTGCTTACAAAATCAGACATAAAAATACAAAAAAGTGTCATAGCACACTGTTACTGAAAAATTGCTTACTTTCTCATTTTTACCATACAATTATAAAATAAATCAATTGGAATATAAATATTGTACTTACATTTCAGTGTATAGTATATAGAGCAGTATAAACAAGTCGTGTGTATGAAATTTTAGTTTGTACTGACTTCACTAGTGCTTTTTATGTAGCCTGTTGTAAAACTAGGTAAATACCTAGATGAGTTGATGTACATCCAGAAGACATCTGCGTACTCCCGAGGACACATATACCCCTGGTTGAGAACATCCATTCTAATTCACTTATTCTGTTATTTGTTACTTAATAAATCTAATTCTTTTCAGGCTGAAATTTTCCAAGTTTTCCCTCAGCTTGGAGGTGATTTTTTTGAGGATTTGGAGCAAATATTTATTCACCCACAATTAAGCAGTTATGCATATATAACACACACTTTTCCCTATGCTGCAATCAGAAATGTTGTACCTGGATATGAGTGTGTTAATGCACTTCTTAGTTAGAGATGATCTCATAAAAAGGCTATATCTAGCAATCTGAAATCAGAGTGTGCTGCCTGATCTTGCTAATCTCTATCCAAGATACACGCAGTCACCTATATTAGATAACCATTACACACAATCATCAGCATAGCAAAAGCAATTAAAAGAGATCCAAACATGGAGAACTTAAAAGTCTGACATAGAATTCAGCGCAGGACTATTGTTTTAATCTGTTTCTGTCCCATCCCGCAACACCCACTCCCACCCGCATTGTTTGTTGAATTTTTATCTCCCTATTATGGCAGCGGGTTCTCAGAGACCTGCTGGATTCCAGTCCCACTGCAGGGCTCTAGTCTGACAGTTAGGAATTCTAAACTGTAGCTAAGAAATATGCCCACTGAAAAGAAGTTAAAGATGGAAGGGACCTGGAATTTATTTAAGAGAGTTCCCAGTTACCTGCGTTGATTTGATGGAAACAGACTTTTTTTGTCTATGCTGTTGGAGGCTATTATAATGTGAAGTTATTTTGTGTCGAATATACATTACGCACCTGGTTTTTGCCAGTGTATCCTGGGTGCTCATAAAAAGTGCAATAAAACCTTACTTTCAGGGGGGAAAAGTTAGACATGGAAATGACAGATTAGGTCATCCAGTCCCTTCCACCCAACAACCCAAGGGCCAGCGTAAGAGCGTTTTATGCCCCAGTGCAGAATACTCAGAGTGAAGCCAAGTCCTGAGTGGGACATGCATGGTCTCCTCCCATCAGTAGGGCCCTACCACATTCACGACCATGAAAAATGCGTCACGGACCATGAAATCTGGTCTCCGCCCATGAAATCTGGTCTTGTGTGTGCTTTTTACCCTATACTACACAGATTTCATGGGGGGTCCTGACCCAAAAAGGGAGTTGCAGGGGAATCGCAAGGTTATTTTAGGAGGGGTCATGGCATTGCCACCCTTATTTCTGTGCTGCCTCCAGAGCTGGGCAGCCAGAAAGTGGCAGATGTTGGCCAGGTGCCCAGCTCTGAAGGCAGTGCTCCACCAGCAACAGCGCAGAAGTAAGGCTGGCAATATCATACCATGCCACCCTTACTTCTGCGCTGCTGCCTTCAGAGCTGGGCGGCCAGAGAGTGGCGGCTGCTGACTGAGGGCCCAACTCTGCAGGCAGCAATGCAGAAGTAAGGCTGGCAATACCATACCATGCCATCCTTACTTCTGCGCTCCTGCTGGCAGCGGCTCTGCCTTCAGAGCTGGTTTCCCAGCCAGAAGCCACTGCCCTCCAGCTGCCCAGCTCTGAAGGCAGCGCCACTGCCAGCAGCAGCACAGAGGTAAGGGTAACATACTGCAACCCGCCCCACAATAACCTTGCGACCCCCAACAACTCCTTTTTGGGGCAGGGTCCCTACAATTACAACATCCTGAAATTTCAGATTTAAATAACTGAAATCATGAATTTTTTAAAATCCCATGAGTGTGAAATTGACCAAAATGGACCGTGAATTAGAGATGCCATAACAGCAGTTGTCCACTCAGAGAAACTACGCATATAGATTTTGTCATCAGTTTCTCATGTTGTCATTAATATAGCTAAAAGCCATCACTAAATCACACTTGATTTAAGACAAGTGGCTGGCAGTTTTAAGATCTACATTTATCAACTTTTTGGGGTAAAAAAATATTTGACAGCTTGTAGCACTTTCCCAAATATCTTAAGAGGGTGGAGAAATTAATGGTGTGGAAACAAGAATACCAGTAACAAAATATATTTTTTAAGTCTTTCCAGCCCCATTTACTTGCTATATTAAATACCCATTTGGGAACAGTAGTCGATGCAGCAGTGGACTAGACTGACAGAGCTAAAGAGAAGGGAAAGCTGCTGAATGGGTAATATACTCACAGGAGTTGTGTCTACGACGGAAACCTTTGGACTGATTCAAGGATTCCAAATGTCGGTCCATGTAGCTCTTAGAGCACTGCTGCTGTTGTGGGGAGATGACAACTTCCTGATTTTTCATGTCCGTTCTCCTTGGGATAGCCTGTGGGGCACTGCTGGAAGAGGTAGGCTTCTTTAGCAATTTGCCAGTGCCGTTTTGATTGGTACCCACTTGGCACCCAATGCCAGGGATGCCCAGTTCAGTATGCTGCAGGTCCCCACTCTGTTTGCTGTCCCCAGGACCTGGGATCTGCAGAATCTTTAGCTCAGTAATATCACCTGCCCTAAACACAGGAAAGAGAACAAAACAAAGTAGGATTCAATATTGGTGCCCACCTCTACAGAAATCAAGCCCCTAGTATGTTAGAGTCTGCAGCAGCATCAGAATGACATTTTTCTCTTAATTCACTGGAACCCAAGGGAAAAAAAAAAAACATTAACATGGATTACAATGCCTATTAGGAATACACACACTTAAAGACTATATTCCTCAGACAATATATCTGACTCTTCTGGTCCTGGAAAGAAGTGAACCCCAAATACCTCTTTATCCCACTGCCTCTGTACCTAGTCAGAAGTGGGGGGAGACATGATTGGGTAGAAATCTGCTTGAGTTAATAGATTCTAGAAGAATATAGGTGCTATGACTAATCTTATTTTTCAGGTGACTTCCCTTTACCATAGTCTGTTCTATTGAGAGCAATCCCTAAAACAGTGAAACTCAGAGAGATGGCACTTAAAAGCTCCTTTGAAGGTCATGAAAACTACAATGCAGTACTGGAAATAATCCACACTTTCATATAATAAAGGAGTGGGTGCAAGCTGTTAACTAGTCACTCTGGAAAGAGTGGTTATAAGATATGGTCTTAGACTTTAGATTTATGAAGAATAATCAAACTTCAGAATGAATCTATTATACTGGGATATAAAAATAATGTTGTTACCAAGACTGAATATGTTATGGACTTCGATACCTTTACCAGCATTACATGGATTCTTCCTTCTCTATTCTCCCCCCACCTCCCACTCTGAGTTTCAACTCTCTAAGGCCTGGTCTACACTGGGGGGAAGGAGGGTAAATCGATCTAAGTTACGCAACTTCAGCTACGTGAATAACATAGCTGAAGTCGAAATACTTAGATCTACTTACCACAGTGTCTTCACTGTGGTAAGTCGACGGCTGATGCTCTCCCATCGACTCCGCCTGCGCCTCTCCGCCTGGTGGAGTACCGGAGTCGACGGGAGAGCGCTCGGTGGTCGATTTATCGCGTCTAAACTAGACGCGATAAATCAACACCCACTGGATCGATCACTGCCCGTTGATCCAGCGGGTAACGTAGACAAGCCCTAAGGAAGAGAGACTCCCTAAGGTTGCTATTTAATCTTTGTTTAGTAATAAAATAGTTAAATCTGTGTATTTATGGAAATAATTTAAATCTATGTATTAACTTTGCCAATTTGCACTGATAATAGAAAAAAATCTTTGGTTACTAATCTTTACTCTTCTCCAATAACGTAACAGGGGAGCTGGGGGCAGAGGTAGAGGGCAGGTAATTTAGTAGAAGAATAGCAATACTTTCTACACAACAGTAGGCTTGTTAGTTTTGGATGCTGTTGGTATGTCTCTCCAAGGCCAATCTGCACCAATTGACTTGCGAATTATAGAACAAGATTATTGTGTCAAAGAGAAGAGAATTCTTGCCAGACGGATATCAAGAGCTATCTAGATGGAGAAAAAGAAAGTGGCAGAAGATAAGACAGATCTGAAGATAAACATGCAGCTGGAGCCATAAAACGGATTTATTTGGGGCAAGGATCTAATTTAAATGATTAACAGCTCCACTTTCACTTCAGTCGTGCTTTAGCAAACACAAACATTAAACTTGCCATTGACAAAAATTCCACAGAGTCTGCCAAATGTTTCATCTAACTGTAAGCTCGAGGACAGGTAATACACAGTGACTCTGTGCAGACACCCATTTTCTTTGCTCCTACCAATGTGTTCCAATTGTGATCTACATCTGTGTCACACTGTAACCCAGACAACAAAAAGCCCAAAGACAGCATCTCTTGCTTTCTGTATAGGACCTAGCAAAAGCAATACAGGCACTTTTCAGCCAAGGATAAGCAGTAATGAGTTTTGAAGCAAAATGTCCCAATTTCAGCCATATGTAAAGTTTGCTTGGAAGAAGCAGACAGAGGAGACACTTACCTGAAGGTGACCTCTGGCACGAGGCACTTGACACCATTATGGAAAGGCCGCGTCAGGGAGATGGTCTGGCTGATCTGATCCACAGCCGACACTCGTCCCTGATAGACTCCCAGGCTGTCTCCACAGTTAATGGACACAATGCTTCCAAGCCAGTCTGTAGCCATATTTCTGACACGTGAACACTATAAAATGAAGACAGGATTGGCTGGCAAGAAAAAAAATCAGGAGACTGACAAACCTAATTAGCATCAGCTATATCCCCCCATGCCACAGTCCTAGACCACATCTAGGCCCTTACTTTGGTGGCCTGTCTTTTCATAGTGGGACAGGGATAACCTATGAAGGAAGGCTGAAATAATTGGGTTTGTTTAGTTTGGAAAAGAGAAGACTGAGAGGGGACATGATAGCAGTTTTCAGGTATCTAAAAGGGTGTCATAAGGAGGAGGGAGAAAACTTGTTCACCTTAGCCTCTGAGAATAGAACAAGAAGCAATGGGCTTAAACTGCAGCAAGGGAGGTCTAGGTTGGACATTAGGAAAAAGTTCCTAACTGTCAGGGTGGTTAAACACTGGAATAAATTGCCTAGGGAGGTTGTGGAATCTCCATCTCTGGAGATATTTAAGAGTAGGTTAGATAAATGTCTATCAGGGATGGTCTAGACAGTATTTGGTCCTGCCATGCGGGCAGGGGACTGGACTCGATGACCTCTTGAGGTCCCTTCCAGTCCTAGAATCTATGAATCTATAATACAATCTAAATAGGATCTTAAAGTATATATAGGTAAGACCCTTTGACAGAGACCATGCCTGTAGGCTTGTCTGTAAAGTACTTAGCAGTTTTGTTGCTACATAAATAATACTGGATAAAACAGTCTCACACAACCTGATTCCATATAATGCTGTAATCTAAAAAAACACCAGTAATTTTCTGTAACGCATTCCAACCCTAACTACTTTTCCTGGGGTGTTCTTGTTAAATTCCAGTTCAAGTATCTAGATCCGCCAGCCTACATTCTCTCTGGAACTTCAGTCACATACCTCTGTCCTAACTTCCCATTCTAAACACTTGTGTAGTGATAGTGGAACAGAAAGATGGAGCTATAGCTATATAGGGTAAAATTCTGACCTCACTGAAGCCAGGATTTCACCCATAAAATACTATTATCAATCCCACAATTAGCTAATTGATAAGTTTTAACATAAAACAAAGTTCAAAAGTTACTTTGTTTGACAGTAACTGCATATATTTCAAAGGGTAAACATTCTCATAAATACATATGGTGTGTTTATTTAAATACTTGATCCACCAGTCTCCCCTCAATTCTTAATTCTAGAGTCTCTGGGAAGTACAACTTTCAATCAACACACTGAAGTGACTGTGCATGCCTTTCCATGTGTGGAGATGTGAGATCCCTAACCTCTGGCTGAGTTACTGGAGTCCTCGAATAATGATTTAAAGACTTCAAGTAACAGAATCTGCCATTTACATTAGTTTAAACCTGCAAAGTGACCCGTCCCATGCTGCAGAGGCAACCCCCCCCAGGGTTTCTGCCAATCTGACCTGGGGGAAGATTCCTTCCCAACCCCAAATATGGTGATTCGTTGGACCCTGAGGCCTTGGCTACACTTGCGAGTTACAGCGCAATAAAGCCTCCCCCAGCACTGTAACTCACTCCCCATCCACACTGGCAAGGCACTTACAGCGCTGTATCTCTGTGGCTACAGCGCTGCATGTACTCCACCTTCCCGAGAGGAATACCGTGTATTGCGCCGCCGCTGCAGCGCAGCGGCACCAGTGTGGCCGCCCAATGCGCTGTGACTGGCCTCCAGAAGTATTCGGCAGTATCCCACAATGCTTGTTCTAGCCACTCTGGTCATCAGTTCAAACTCTACAGCCCTGGCCTCAGGTAACCAACCATGTGACCCGCCCTTGACATTCCCCGGGAATTTTAAAAATCCCCTTCCTGGGTTCCGGGTTCTTCACGCCACCAGCTGCCTCCAACACCAGTATCTTCACCACCCAGCCCTGAAAACCACGACCCTTACCCTCTGCACTCAACCCCCATCACCAGGCAGTATAGCTATCCTGAAGTGCAGCACTCACTGCACAGCATACCAGACAGGACATACGCGAATCTGTGATTGTACCATTCCCCACCCCACCCCCTTGCCCTTTCTGATTCCCAAGCACTTGTGTTTCTTTTCAATAAATAAATTTTCTTTTCAATAAATGGATTTTTTGGCTTTGAAAACATTCTTTATTATTGCATAAAGTAAGAGATTTCTCAGCCCAGGAAATAAACAGGCACTGCAAGTCTGCTTAGCAAACACTGATTCCTAGAGATTGGAACTACTGCACTTCACTCCCGTGCAGGGCACCAGATATCACTGCTGGTTTTCAGCCTCAAATTGCTCCCTCAAGGCATCCCTAATCCTGGAAGCCCCGCGCTGGGCCCCTGTAATAGCCCTGCTCTCTGGATGTGCAAATTCAGCCTCCAGGTGTTCAACCTCGGAGGTCCATGCCTGAAGTGAAGCTTTCACCCTTCCCTTCACAAATATTATGGAGGGTACAGCACGCGGATATAACCGCGGGGATGCTGTGTTCGGCCAAGTCCAGCTTCCCATACAGAGATCGCCAGCGGCCCTTTAAACGACCAAAGGCACACTCCACAGCCATTCAGCACCGGCTCAGCCTGTGGTTGAACCGTTCCTTGCTGCTGTCAAGGCTCCCTGTGTAGGGTTTCATGAGCCACGGCATTAACGGGTAAGCGGGATCTCCAAGGATCACAATGGGCATTTCAACTTCCCCTACTGTGATCTTCCGCTCTGGGAAAAAAGTCCTGGCCTGCAGCTTCCTGAACAGCCAAGTGTTCCGAAAGATGCGTGCGTCATGCACCTTTCCAGGCCAGCCTGTGTTAACGTCAATGAAACACCTACGGTGATCCACAAGTGCCTGGAGAACCATAGAGAAATACCCCTTCCGATTAACGTACTCGGATGCTAGGTGGGGTGGTGCCAGAATAGGAACGTGCGTCCCATCTATCGTCCCTCCACAGTTAGGGAAACCCATTTGTGCAAAGCCATCCACTATGTCCTGCACGTTACCCAGAGTCACGGTTCTTCTGAGTAGGATACGATTAATGGCCCTGCAAACTTGCATCAACACGATTCCAACGGTCGACTTTCCCACTCCAAACTGGTTTGCGACCGACCAATAGCTGTCTGGAGTTGCCAGCTTCCAGACTGCAATAGCCACCCGCTTCTCCACTGGCAGGGCAGCTCTCAATCTCGTGTGCTTGCGCCGCAGGGTGGGGGCGAGCTCCTCACACAGTCCCATGAAAGTGGCTTTTCTCATCCGGAAGTTCTGCAGCCACTGCTCGTCATCCCAGACTTCCATGACGATGTGATCCCACCACTCGGTGCTTGTTTCCCGAGCCCAAAAGCGGCGTTCCACGGTGCTGAGCATGTCCGTGAATGCCACAAGCAATTTCGTGTCGTACGCGTAACGCGGCTCAATAGCATCGTCGGACTCCTCACTCTCACTTTGGATCTTAAGGAATAGTTCGAAAGCCAAACGTGACGTGCTGGCGAGACTCGTCAGCATATGCCTCAGCAGTTCGGACTCCATTTCCCGCAGACAGATCGCGCTGCACAGAAACCGTTGAAAGATGGCGCCAAAGGTGGACGGAAACAAAGGGATTTCTGGGATGCGAAGCGATGCATCACGGGGCGTTGGGACAGGACCCAGAATCCCCCACACCCACGCCCCCTTCCCACAACTCCCAGCACCAGAATGGGAAGAGGTGCTCTTTGGGATAGCTGCCCATAATGCACTGGTCCCAATGGCGCTGTAATTGCAGCAAATGTGGCCACGACAGTGCGCTGGCAGCTGTCAATGTGGACAGACTGCAGCACTTTCCCTACTCAGCTGTACGAAGACAGGTTTAACTCACAGCGCTGTACAGCTGCAAGTGTAGCCAAGGCCTGAGCATCTGGGCAAGACCCACCAGCCAGACACCTGGGAAAGAATTCTCTGAAGTAATTTAGAGCCCTCCCTATCTAGCATCCCATCATTGGCCATTGGAGATATTTGCTGCTAGCAGTCGCATATCAGTTACATGCCATTGGAGGCAGTCCCATCATACCATCCCTCTGCCCCCCCCCCCGCCCCATCCCAAAAACTTATCAAGCTCAGTCTTGAAGCGAGTTAAGTTTTTTGCCCCCCACTGCTCCCCTTGGAAGGCTGTCCCAAAACTTCACTCCTCTGATAATTAAAAACCTTTGTCTAATTTCAAGCCTAAACTTGTTGATGGCCAGTTTATATCCATTTGTTCTTGTGTCCACACTGGTGCTTAATTTAAATAATTCCTTTCCCTCCCTGGTATTTATCCCTCTGATGTATTTATACAGAGCAGTCATATCTCCCCTCAGCCTTCTCTTGGCCAAGCTCTTTGAGTCTCCTCTCATAAGGTAGGTTTTTCATTCCTCGGATCATCCTAGTAGCCCTTCTCTGCACCTGTTTCAGTTTCAATTCACCTTCTTAAACATGGGAGACCAGAATCCCACACAGTATTCCACATGAGGTCTCACCAGTGCTTTGTATACTGCAGTAGTTCTCAAACTTCTGTACTGGTGACCCCTTTCACATAGCAAGCTTCTGAGTGCGACCCCCCCCCCCCCCTTATAAATTAAAAACACTTTTAAATATATTTAATACCATTATAAATGCTGGATGCGAAGTGGGGTTTGGGCTGGAGGCTGACAGGGCATGACCCCCCCATGTAATAATCTCATGACCCTCTGAAGGGTCCTGACCCCCAGTTTGAGAACCCCTGGTATACTGGTACTAACGCTTCCCTATCTCTATTGAAAATACCTCATCTGGTACATCCTAGGACTGCATTAGCCTTTTTCACACCCGCATCACATTAGCCACTCATAGTCATCCTGAGATCAACCAATACACTCAGGTCTTTCTCCTCCTTTGTCGCTTCCAACTGGTAAGTCCCCAGCTTATAGCAAAAATTCTTGTTGTTAGTCCCTAAGTGCATGACCTTGCACTTTGGACTATTAAATTTCATCCCATTTCTATTACAGACGCTCCCCAACTTACGCAAGCGTTCCGTTCCAGAACGCCTTGCATAACTTGAATTTTGCGTAAGTCGGAAACATATCTCCGACCATTATACACAAAACCCCCCCCAAAAAACACCACCACCACCTCCTATTTCTAGCTTACGAAACTTTTTCCGTAAGTGCGGATTTGCGTACGTCGGGTCTTGCGTAACCCGGGGAGCGTCTGTACTCCAGTTTTCAAGGTCATCCAGGTGTTCTTGTATGATATTCTGGTCCTCCTCTGTATTGGCAATACCTCCCAACTGTGTGTCACCCGTAAATTTTATTAGCGCACGCCCACATTTTGTTCCAAGATCATTAATAAAAATTAGGGCTGTCAAGCGATTAAAAAAATTATTCATGATTAATCGCACTGTTAAACAATAATAGAATACCATTTATTTAAACATTTTTGGATTTTTTCCATTTTCAAATATATTGATTTCAATTCTAACAGAATAAAGTGTACAGTGCTCACTTTATATTTATTATTACAAATATTTGCACTGTAAAAAAGAAATAGTATTTTTCAATTAACCTAATACAAGTACTGTAGTGCAATCTCTATCATGAAAGTGCAATTTACAATATGTAGAATTATGTAAAAAAAAAAAATCCTGCATTCAAAAATAAAACAATGTACAACTTTAGAGCCTACAAATCCACTCAGTCCTATTTCTTGTTCAGCCAGTCGCTCAGATAAACAAGTTTGTTTACATTTGAAGGAGATAATACTGCCTGCGTCTTGTTCACAATATCACCTGAAAGTGAGAATAGGTGTTCGCATGGCACTGCTGTAGCCAGCATTGCAAGATATTTACATGCCAGATGCACTAAAGATTCATATGTCCCTTCATGCTTCAACCACCATCCCAGAGGACATGCGTCCATGCTGATGACGGGTTCTGCTCGATAACAATCCAAAGCAGTGCGGACTGACGCATGTTCATTTTCATCATCTGAGTCAGATGCCACCAGCAGAAGGTTGATTTTCTTTTTTGTTGTTTCGGTTCTGTAGTTTCCTCTTCGGAGTTACACTTCTAAGACTTCTGAAAGCATGCTCCACACCTCATCCCTCTCAGATTTTGGAAGGCACTTCAGATTCTTAATCCTTAGGTCAAGTACTGTAACTATCTTTAGAAATTTCACATTGGTGCCGTCTTTGCGTTTTGTCAAATCTGCAGGTAATGCGTTCTTAAAATGAACAACATGTGCTGGGTCATCATCCGAGACTGCTAGAACATGAAATATATGGCAGAATGTGGGTAAAATAGAGCCAGAGGCATACAATTCTTCCCCAACGAGTTCAGTCACAAATTTAATTAATGCCTTATTTTTTTAACGAGCGTCATCGGCATGGAAGCATGTCCTCTGGAATGGTGGCCGAAGCATGAAGGGGCATATGAATGTTTAGCACATCTGGCACGTAGATACCTTGCAATGCTGACTACAAAAGTCCCATGTGAATGCCTGATCTCACTTTCTGGTGACACTGTAAATAAGAAGTGGGCAGCATTATCTCTCATAAATGTAAACAAACTTGCTTGTCTTAGTGATTGGCTGAATGAGAAGTAGGACTGAGTGGACTTGTAGGCTCTAAAGTTTTGCATTGTTTTGTTTTTGAGTGCAATTATGTAACAACAACAAAAATCTACATTTGTAAGTTGCATTTTCACGATAAAAAGATTGCACTACAGTACTTGTATGAGGTGAATTGAAAAATACTATTTCTTTTATCATTTTTACAGTGCAAATATTTGTAATCAAATATAATAATATAAAATGAACAGTGTACACTTTGTATTCTGTGTTGTAACTGAAATCAATACATTTGAAAATGTAGAAAAGCATCCAAAAATATTTAATAAATTTCAATGGGTATTCTATTGTTTAACAGTGCGATTAAAACTGTGATTAATCGTGATTAATTTTTTGAGTTAATCGTGTGAGTTAACTGCAATTAATCGACAGCCCTAATAAAAATGTTAAATAAGATTGGCCCCAAGACCAATCCTTGAGGAACTCCACTAGTAACCTCCCTCCAGCATGACAGTTCACCTTTCAGCATGACCCATTGTAGTCTCCCCTTTAACCAGTTCCTTATCCATCTTTCAATTGCCATATTAATCCCCACATTCTTCAATTTAACTAAGAATTTCCCAAGTGGAACTGTATCAAATGCCTTGTTGAAATCCAGATCTACTGCATTTCCTTTGTCTAAAAAAATCTGTTATCTTCTCAAAGAAGGAGATCTGGTTGGTCTGGCATATTAGTTTACATAATGTTTATACAGTGCTTTGAGCTGGCAAAAAATGTTAGGAGATTAGTACATAAATATTTAAAATGATAAATTATCACATGGGGAAAAAAAATCAATAATCTTTGCTGTGCACTTTGAGCTACAGACACCTCAGAAGAAAAAGAGCCACTAAGAGCGTGTCTACACTGCATCTGGGAGCAACACTCACAGCCCAGGTCTACAAACTAGTACTTGTGGGGCTCATACTATCACTCTAGAAATTGATGTGTACTAAGGCAGGCTTCCTGCCTGTCCTGGCACCACGGACTGCGCTGTGCCCCAGAAGTGGACAACAGCAGGACCGGCTCCTAGGCAGAAGCGCGCAAGCAGCTCCGCGCAGCTCTTGCCTGTAGGCACCGACCCCTCCCCCCCCCCAGCTCCCATTGGCTGGTTCCCAGCCACTGGGAGAGCAGAGTTGGTGCTCGGGGCGGGGGCAGCGCACAGAGCCTAGGAGCCGGACCTGCTGCTGGCCACTTCTGGGGCGCAGCACAGTGTCAGAACGTGTGGGAACTAGCCTGCCTTAGCCAAGCAGCACTGCCGACAGGACTTTTAACGGCCCAGTCGGCAGTGCTGACCAGAGCCGCCATGACCCAGTGTCTTCCATTCTGCAAGCCAGTACTGGGTTGCGACCTGCAGTTTGAAACCACTAGTCTACTCCCTCCCCCTTATTTTAGGGCAAGAATATCCTGTCTCTCACAGTGATCTGTACCAGATGCTAAAGAAGGTATAAGAACCGCACAGTAGGTAGATGGGGAATAACCTATCCCCCACATAAAGATCAAGATGAGACCTAATAGTCAGGCACTGGCATAAACCCTGAAGCATGCAGTTTAATATGCCTTCCAAAATTCATGGTAATTAATTAGCATAATTCTGGATATTCCTGATATCTATAAATACCCAATCCCTTTTTGAATCTTGTTACACTCTTGGCCTCATCCAAAGCTCACATCCAAATGTCCTGCCTTTTTCCCAAAGATGTACAAAAGGCAACTTATGCCAGTGTAGACACAGTTTTGTGGTCATCAAGGGAACACATACACAGTTACTCCTAACATTCAGGACAACAGCCTACAGATGAAACAGCAAAGTTTCTGTTTATTATTCTTATTGTGGTAATGCCAAGAGAGCCCAATCAGGAGCAGAACTTCATTGCACAAGCCACTATACAAGTGCATCGCAAGACACGAACTCTTCTCCAGTTTGCTTATAAAGGTTAAAGAACAGTGCTTCTCATTAATTAATGGAGATGGTTTGCTTTCAGGTTACCTCATTATGTGTGTGTTATGAGTATGGAGGACTAGGATCCCATGGGTGGATGGTTACATCTTCATCCAGGAGGAGATAGGCCTGATTTTATCACTCTCTCTTGGAGGCAAAACAATGCACCCAGGCCCGGATCTATGATCACTCAAGCTGGGAGGTTTTAAAGGGCCACGGGGAAATGAAGGCGCCTTGGGGGCTCATCAAAAACAGGAAAGGGGACTCAAATCCCCCCCGAAGCAGCAGCTCTGGGGCTGCTGAGGCTAAAGGGAGGGGGAGGCAGAACAGCTGCCCCGCTGAAATGCACCAGGTTATCCGACTCCTTGACAGGGAGAAGAGCCACGAGGAGAACTAATTAAAGAAGGGGGCTTGTCTCCCTGGACATGGGAGAGGGGAATCACCCCCGTGCACGGGGGCAGAGTGGGGGAGGGGAACTGACCAAGAGGGGGGCCCCCTCCTCCATGCATCTCAGTGGGGCCCCTCCCACGGACCGCCCCTGCTGGAGCCCCAGCTCCTCCCCCGGCGCGGCTGCTGCCCCAGAGGTCGAGGCCGTGTCCGCCCCGCGCTGCCCACCCCTGAGGGACAGGGGAGCCGCCCCCACCTGAGTCCCGCGGCTCGCTCTCCGTCTCTCTTGGAGCTACTCTGCACACCGACCCCGACGCACACCGGAAACACCGCCTCCACGGCCCTGTGCGTCTGCCGTCACTTCCGCCTTGGCTTGGGGAGGGGATGGGATCGCCTCGCCCGCCTCCCGGTCATAGAGCCCTGCAATTTTGCCTCAGAGCCAGGGTGACGCTCTACCCACCCCCAGGAGCATAGACAAGTCGACCTCCCGCATCCCAGCGCCGCGCAAACTGAGCCCGCCTAACTGGCTATGCGCCTGCGCAGAGCGCCCTTCGGGGTTGAGCGTGTGTAAACCCTCTCGGCGCGTGCCTCTGGTGCGCATGCTCCTTGTGCCTGATGCGGGGCAGTGTTGTGGGTTCACTTAGAGCCCCCTTTCCAGGGCGGGGCAGTGGGGTCCTAGAGCGAAGCTCCAGGTGTTTCCAGACCCAGCCCCAGTCAGAACTCCGGGGCAGGGATTTCCCTGCACACACACACACACCAGTTTTGTGAACTAGTTACATGCTGTGTTGCCAATTTAATGATTGTTTGGAAATTTGAATTGAAATTGAAACATTCATACACACTTTAAAAGCATATAAAGTGTATGATCAAATACATATATCTGAAAAAGTATAATAGATTTGAAAAGTATTACCATAGACTAGCTGCCTTATACAGCTGTTGTTTTTTACAACAATGTCGGTGCATTCATTTCGGTGATGTTGGCCAACCTAATCATTTCAAATGATGATTTGTAAGCAAAGTCTAAATGAGCTCTCCCTGACAGCTAGTGATGAACTGGGGGGAAAGGAGCTTCAGGACCAGATTGTATTTACATTCACACCCAATCTACCTAGGTATCCAGCAAACAGAGTTGTGTTGCCCAAGTGATAGATTTTGGCTGGGGTTGGGTTACAAATCACTCGAATGCGGGGATAATGAAATGTTATTCTTGTTGTATGAGTAAAGGGCAGTAGAACTGTACTTAGCCTGTGCTGATTGAGGGCATTGAGAGAGGGTGGGGATAGGTGTTTTGCTTGATGGTCTGCCTGAGTCACAAGTACTATTTGACCTGTCTCTCTCCACTGTTTAAAGACAGAGCTGATTAGGCTCCATAGATAGTCTTTTGTTTTGTTAAGTGACCACTACAGCTGAAATCACTGATAATCAGGTCTAAGTGCTTAGTCCTGCTGTGAGACAGTGTTTCTGTGGGTACAGTGTTTCTGTGGAAGAGACAGCCCAGTCTGCACTAGCAACGAGGTTCCCCCACTGAGGCCTTGGCTACACTTGCAGCTGTACAGCGCTGTGAGTTAAACCTGTCTTCGTACAGCTGAGTAGGGAAAGTGCTGCAGTCTGTCCACATTGACAGCTGCCAGCGCACTGTCGTGGCCACATTTGCGGCAATTGCAGCCCTATTGGGAGCGGTGCATTATGGGCAGCTATCCCACAGAGCACCTCTTCCCATTCTGGCGCCGTGGGTTGTGGGAAGGGGGCGTGGGTGCGGGGGATACTGGGTCCTGTCCCAACGCCCCGTGATGCATCGCTTCGCATCCCAGAAATCCCTTTGTTTCCGTCCACCTTTGGCGCCATCTTTCAACGGTTTCTGTGCAGCGCAATCTGTCTGCGGGAAATGGAGCCCGAACTGCTGAGGCGTATGCTGACGAGTCTCGCCAGCATGTCACGTTTGGCTTTCGAACTATTCCTTAAGATCCAAAGTGAGAGTGAGGAGTCCGACGATGCTATCGAGCTGCGTAACGTGTACGACACGAAATTGCTTGTGGCATTCACGGACATGCTCAGCACCATGGAACACCGCTTTTGGGCTCAGGAAACAAGCACCGAGTGGTGGGATCACATCGTCATGGAAGTCTGGGATGATGAGCAGTGGCTGCAGAACTTTCAGATGAGAAAAGCCACTTTCATGGGACTGGGTGAGGAGTTCACCCCCACCCTGCGGCGCAAGCACACGAGATTGAGAGCTGCCCTGCCAGTGGAGAAGCGGGTGGCTATTGCAGTCTGGAAGCTGGCAACTCCAGACAGCTACCGGTCAGTTGCAAACCAGTTTGGAGTGGGAAAGTCGACCGTTGGAATCGTGTTGATGCAAGTTTGCAGGGCCATTAATCGTATCCTACTCAGAAGAACCGTAACTCTGGGTAACGTGCAGGACATAGTGGATGGCTTTGCACAAATGGGTTTCCCTAACTGTGGAGGGGCGATAGATGGGACGCACGTTCCTATTCTGGCACCACCCCACCTAGCATCCGAGTACGTTAATCGGAAAGGGTATTTCTCTATGGTTCTCCACGCACTTGTGGATTACCGTGGGCGTTTCATTGACGTTAACACAGGCTGGCCTGGAAAGGTGCATGACGCACGCATCTTTCAGAACACTTGGCTGTTCAGGAAGCTGCAGGCCAGGACTTTTTTCCCAGAGCGGAAGATCACAGTAGGGGAAGTTGAAATGCCCATTGTGATCCTTGGAGATCCCGCTTACCCGTTAATGCCGTGGCTCATGAAACCCTACACAGGGAGCCTTGACAGCAGCAAGGAACGGTTCAACCACAGGCTGAGCCGGTGCTGAATGGCTGTGGAGTGTGCCTTTGGTCGTTTAAAGGGCCGCTGGCGATCTCTGTATGGGAAGCTGGACTTGGCCGAACACAGCATCCCTGCGGTTATATCCGCGTGCTGTACCCTCCATAATATTTGTGAAGGGAAGGGTGAAAGCTTCACTCAGGCACGGACCTCCGAGGTTGAACACCTGGAGGCTGAATTTGCACAGCCAGAGAGCAGGGCTATTACAGGGGCCCAGCGCGAGGCTGCAAGGATTAGGGATGTCTTGAGGGAGCAATTTGAGGCTGAAAACCAGCAGTGATATCTGGTGCCCTGCACGGGAGTGAAGTGCAGTAGTTCCAATCTCTAGGAATCAGTGTTTGCTAAGCAGACTTGCAGTGCCTGTTTATTTCCTGGGCTGAGGAATCTCTTACTTTATGCAATAATAAAGAATGTTTTCAAAGCCAAAAAATCCATTTATTGAAAAGAAAATTTATTTATTGAAAAGAAACACAACTGCTTGGGAATCAGAAAGGGCAAGGGGGTGGAGTGGGGAACGGTACAATCACAGATTCGCGTATGTCCTGTCTGGTATGCTGTGCAGTGAGTGCTGCACTTCAGGATAGCTATACTGCCTGGTGATGGGGGTTGAGTGCAGAGGGTAAGGGTCGTGGTTTTCAGGGCTGGGTGGTGAAGATACTCTTGTTGGAGGTAACAGTGGGGCACAAGGGAAAGAGTTTTGGGACAAGGGCTGTGGGGGGGGGGCGTTTGCAGTACTGCTCCTTCTGCATGGCTACGAGCTCCTGGATAACGTCTGCTTGGCATTCTAGGATGCTTATGAGCCGATCCGTGCTTTGCTGCCGGTGCTCCGTGCTTTGCCGCCGGTGCGCTGCATTTTCCTGGCGGATCCTGCTTTCTCTCTCCCTCCAGTTCTGTGCTTTTTCATTCTCTTTAATAGATTGCCGCATCACTTCTTGCAGCATGTCTTCTTTGGTTTTTCGCGGTCTCTTCCTGAGTCTTTGCAGTCTCTGAGCTGGGGATAAGAGGGACGGCTGAGGTCTCAAGGTTGTTGCAGCTGTATAGGCAAAATGCATCATTTAACAGAGGCAGCATTGTTTATAGCAGACAGAGTAATGATTTCCCCCGCACTTAAGGAGAGCACACACAGGGTCTACACAATAGCATAATTTTCCCGTCCCAAACAGCACACACAACCCACAGGAACCTCAAAATGGTGAGTAAGGGGGACTGATTGTTTCAGGGCTGTATTGTCCTCTGGGTTTCTGTGCCTTGGGGAGAGCCAACAGCTGCAGGGGGCACCTACACTGAACACTGTCCCAATATTTTCCACAGGAGTTCGTCCTGGACGATATCTCGCTGCTGAGGGCGACCTGGGAAGCAAGGGAGGGTCTTCTACTGCAATGCGGCTTCCGCCCTGGCCCATATGCAGCTTACCTGTGTGCAGCAATGGTCCCCCCGCCCCTCACGGCACAGTGGCGTGGACACGTTAGCCTGGCTGGGACAAGGACCACGGTGGCTCTCCCGATAAACCTGCGCAAGCCCATTGCACACGTTCTGGATGAGACATTCGAAGAGATTACCGAGGCCGATTACCACGATGTGATAAACCACATCAATGCACTATTCCGCATCTAGGCATGCATGCCTAACCCTCCTCTCCCAAAGAGCCCGCACCGAAAAAATTCCTTCCCGAAAAAAAACCGCTTACCGGGAACCTGCTCTTCTGTTTGTCCTCCACCAAGTACCAGCCGCTGCGACTGGCTACCTTCCTCCTGGCTCGAGAAGAGCTCCTGGCTGCATGCCTCCAGGGATTCCGGGGTGTCTCCATCCGCCCCACCACCCTCACTCCCATTTTCCTCCTCCTCCTCCCACCCCGGCTCTGAAGTGTCCATGGTGGTGCTCAGAGTGGAGGTGGGGTTAACCCCAAGTATCGCATCCAGCTCTTTGTAGAATCGGCAGGTCGCGGGGGGAGCACCCGAGCGGCCGTTTGCATCGCGGGCTTTGCGGTAGGCACTCCGCAGCTCCTTCACTTTAATCCTGCACTGCAGGGCATCCCGGTCATGGCCCCTTTCCATCATGTCCTTTGATACCTTCCCGAAGATATCGTAATTCCTACGGCTGGAGCGCAGCTGGGACTGGACAGCTTCCTCCCCCAAAACACTGATGAGGTCCAGCAACTCGCCATTGCTCCATGCTGGGGCTCGCTTGGCGCGTGGAGGCATGGTTACCTGGAAAGATTCGCTGATAGCACTCCATGCCACACCTGGCTGAGCAAACAGGAAGGGGATTTTTTAAATTCCCGGGGAATTTTAAGGGAGGGTCACATGGTTGGTTACCTGAGGCCAGGGCAGCAGAGTTTGAACTGATGACCAGAGTGGCTAGAACAAGCATTGTGGGATACTGCCGAATACTTCTGGAGGCCAGTCACAGCGCATTGGGCGGGCCACACTGGTGCCGCAGCGCTGCAGCGGCGACGCAATACACGCTATTCCTCTCGGGGAGGTGGAGTACATGCAGCGCTGCAACCACGGAGATACAGCACTGCAAATGCCTTGCCAGTGTGGACGGGGAGTGAGTTACAGCGCTGGGGGCGGCTTTACAGCGCTGTAACTTGCAAGTGTAGCCAAGGCCTGAGAGCTGAGCTGAAATCACTGAGAGCTGGGTGGAACCTCAAGAGACCAACTCGCAGAGGTCACAATGGCAGGTGACAGCAGAAGGTGATGGCGCAGGGTCATTGGCAACAGAGCAATGCAGTGAACGGTGGCACAACGAACAGCAGTGGCCAGAGCGAACAGTGAGCAGCTGGAGGAACGAGCAAGGTGCCTTCTTGCCCCCACCTGGGAGGTGAACTCATGTGAAAGCACCTCTGAACTCTGAGTCTCCACTGACCAAGGACCACACCGGTGAGTGTTAATGAGGCTGTTAAGAATGCTGGAGACACAACACAGTTCATGCGAACAAACATGGCTGTGGCATCATGCTTTCTATTTAAGCAAGAGATACCACACACTACAAACTGGAGGCCAATGTTAAGTGCATTGTCACTTGTTCACCCTGAAGTTGAACACTGGTTCCGAACAAGACCAGCAAATGCTCACTATCTTTCTGCAAGAAACTCAACTGACTGGCTAGAAGCATGCAGTGCAACAGTGAAAGACTCAGCAGCTGAAAAGTGAAGAACTTGCTCACCGCATTCAGAACATTTGCATACATGGCTGATGAATGCACCTCTGCAAATGGGCATCAAGTATTAAGTCATTGAGTACGTTATCTTGATGTCAGTGGTAGGCCCGTAGATGCATTTCTAGATGTTCAAGTTATAGAAAACGCATTGGCTGCATCTGTGATAACCGTAACCCACATCTTAGAAGAGTTAAATGCTTGTCAATTGGACCCCAAACAGATGGCTGCTTGTGCATTTGATGGAGCTGCAAACTTCTCTGGAAGACATGGTGGAGTACAAGCTTTGCTCAGAGAAAAGTGTAACCCTAATCGTTAGAAGGGAGCATTGCACAACTTTAAACGAGCATGTTCCATAATCGATCAGCAATGTAACAATGAAACAACGTTAACCGGGACGACTTTAAGTGAGGAGTTACTGTAATGCACATTGGAAAAAATAACCCCAACTATATATACAATATGTTGGGGGCTAATTTAGCTACAACTAATCAGGAAAGAGATCTTGGAGTCATCATGGATAGTTCTCTGAAGACGTTCACACAGTGTGCAGAGGCGGTCAAAAAAGCAAACAGGATGTTAGGAATCATTCAAAAAGGGATAGCAAATAAGACGTAGAATATCTTATTGCCCTTATATAAATCCATGGTATGCCCACATCTTGAATACTGCGTACAGATGTGATCTCCTCATCTCAAAAAAGATATACTGGCATTAGAAAAGGTTCAGAGAAGGGCAATTAAAATGATTAGGGGTTTGGAACAGGTCCCATATGAGGAGAGATTAAAGAGGCTAGGACTTCTCAGCTTGGAAAAGAGGAGACTAAGGGGGGATATGATAGAGGTATATAAAATCATGAGTGGTGTGGAGAAAGTGAATAAGGAAAAGTTATTTACTTGTTACCATAATATAGGAACTAGGGGCCACCAAATGAAATTAATGGGCAACAGGTTTAAAACAAATAAAAGGAAGTTCTTCACACAGCACACTGTCAACCTGTGGAACTCCTTGCCTGAGGAGGTTGTGAAGGCTAGGACTATAACAGGGTTTAAAAGAGAACTAGATACATTCATGGAGGTTAAGTCCATTAATGGCTATTAGCCAGGATGGGTAAGGAATGGTGTGCCTAGCCTCTGTTTGTTAGAGGGTGGAGATGGATGTCCACCATGGAGAGAGATCACTCATGGAGAGAGATCACTTGATCATTACCTGTTAGGTTCACTCCCTCTGGGACACCTGGCATTCGTCACTGTTGGTAGACAGGATACTGGGCTGGATGGACTTTTGGTCTGACCCACTATGGCCATTCTTATGTTCTTATGTACTCAACCTCTACATAGCTTTTACAGATCCCTGTCCTATAAAACACCGACAGTTGAGTGGAGTGAGGCACTACCAGCAATGGGGCTGCCATGCACTCAGGACAGAATAGAGAATTTGTACACAGAGTGGAATGTCATATGACGAATGAAGATTTGACTTCAACTTTTTTATCATCACTAGTGGCTCGACCCGATCTTTGTGCTATGTTTCCTGGGATGAAAGAAGTAGGAATTCATCTCTTGCTACTCCCAGTCACAACAGCTACAGTTGAGCATTCTTTTTCATCATTGAATAGAATTTTGTGTTCTAAAAGAAGTCGCTTTCTGCATGATCATGTGAATGAACTAATGAGCATATCAATTGAAGGAATGGAAGTACTGGACACACGAGAAGCCATCAAAGATGAACGCATTGCATTCAAGAAGTTCATTAACAGAGTTGTGCAAAATTATAACAAGAAACCAAGAAGGATGTAGATGTAGTGCTTCATAGAAGGCTTGAGTAGCCAACTTTAATTTGTGTGAAGATTTTAAAACATGAGTTAAATCTAATAAAATGGTCATGAAACATTTTTCAGTTTTTACTATGGTGCCATACAGCCCACCTTCACCTTTACAGTCTCACACCTCATCAGCCCTGACCCTGCCTGTAAATTCGAACACTCCCCCTAATTTCAATTCCTGGGGAAAACACTGCCCCCGGGCAGCCTGGAACACTCCCGTGCGGGCACAGCATGCCATGGGGCTCGGCAGGGCCACCTTCTCCACCCTGTCCATGTCCTGCCCCCAGCTGGAGGGAGCCTGCCAGCCAGCTCCCTCCCCCCCTACCCCGGCCACAGGCAGCACAACCCCTCCCCCCATGCTTAATTTGTGCCAGGGCCATCTCTGGTTTGCAGTTCATAGCCCCTCTCACTTCTGGGCTTGGCAGTTCATAGCCCCGGCACTTCTGGGCTTACTGCATCAGTTATGAATGTAAAAAAATTCCTTGAGCCTCAGCACCTAATTGCTTGAACCCTGGCACTACTTTCATTATAAATTAAGCACTGCCTGATCCCCTCCCGGCATGTGGGCACCACTGTCCCTTCTGCAGGACAGCGATGGGCCGCTGCACATGCAATGCACCAAATTCACAGCTCAGCTCCTGCTGCAGGAGCAGCGCACGCCAGCTTGGCGGTTACACCTCAGGCTCCACTCGCAGCACTTAGGGTGAGGGTGAAATCAGACATGCGCTTATTTAACAAAGAATGGCGAGTCAAGAAGAAACAAGGAGAATGGAAACAAATGGTTAAATAGCAAATAAAATAACACACTTTCTAGAGCCTAAACTTAACTAAGATGACATTTTCATAATGACATTTAGTTTATCCAAAGCTTCTCTGATAGCGTTCAACAACCAGGTTGGCTGTGATGAACACGCTGGCTGCTTGTCCCGTAGGTGAAGGATGTCTCACACGCTTCACTTCTCTACAGAGGAAAAAGGACAGTAAACTATCTAAACTCCTACATGCTACAGGGGGCTACAACAGTGGTACCCTCAACTCACCTAACAATATTGTTAATCTATCCAACCACACACATAGCCCAGTGGAAGAGTCTGTCCTATCTCGGGGACTCTCTGCCCCACCATCCCCACGAACATGATACAGTTCTGCGGTGATCTGGAAGCCTACTTTCGTCATCTCCGACTCAAGGAATATTTTCAACACACCACTGAACAATGCACTGACCCACAAGAACCCTCCTACTGACACTACAAGAAGAAGAACTCTGCGTGGACTCCTCCTGACGATTGAAATGACAGACTGGACCTCTACATAGAGTGCTTCCGCAGGTGTGCACAGGCTGAAATTGTGAACAAACAGCATCACTTGCCCCATAACCTCAGCCATACAGAACACAACGCCATCCACAGCCTCAGAAACAACTCTGACATTATAATCAAAGGGGCTAACAAAGGAGGTGCTGTAGTCATAATGAACAGGTCAGATTATGAACAGGAGGCTGCCAGGCAACTCTCCAACACCACATACTACAGGCCACTATCCTCTGATCCCACTGAGGAATACCAAAAGAAACTACACCATCTGCTCAAGAAACTCCCGGCTACAGCACAGGAACAAATCTACACAAACACATCCCCAGAGCCCCGACCAGGGGTATTCTATCTGCTACCCAAGATCCATAAACCTGGAAACCCTGGACGCCCCATCATCTCAGGCATCGGCACTCTTACAGCAGGATTATCTGGCTATTTGGACTCTCTCCTCAGACCCTACGCTACCAGCACTCCCAGCTATCTTCGAGACACCACCGACTTCCTGAGGAAACTACAATGCATTGGTGATCTTCCTGAAAACACCATCCTGGCCACCATGGATGTAGAAGCGCTTTACACCAATATTCCACATGAGGATGGACTACAAGCTGTCAGGAACAGTATCCCTGATGAGGCCACAGCACGCCTGGTGGCTGAGCTTTGTGACTTTGTCCTCACCCACAACCATTTCAGATCTGGGGACAATTTATACCTTCAAGTCAGTGGCACTGCTATTGGTACCCGCATGGCCCCACAATATGCCAACATTTTTATGGCTGACTTAGAACAACGCTTCCTCAGCTCTCGTCCCCTAGCGCCTCTCCTCTACTTGCGCTACATTGATGACATCTTCATCATATGGACCCACGGAAAGGAGGCCCTTGAAGAATTCCACCTGAATTTCAACAATTTCCACCCCACCATCAACCTCAGCCTGGACCAGTCCACACAAGAGATCCACTTCCTGGACACTACAGTGCAAATAAGTGATGGTCACATAAACACCACCCTATACCGGAAACCTACTCTCCGCTATACTTACCTACATGCCTCCAGCTTCCATCCAGGACACATCACACAATCCATTGTCTACAGCCAAGCCCTAAGATACAACCGAATTTGCTCCAATCCCTCAGACAGAGACAAACACCTACAGGATCTTTATCGAGCATTCTTAAAACTACAATACTCACCTGGGGAAGTGAGGAAACAGATTGACAGAGCGAGATGGTTACCCAGAAATCACCTACTACAGGACAGGCCCAACAAGGAAAATAACAGAATACCACTGGCCATCACGTACAGCCCCCAGCTAAAACCTCTCCAGCGCATTATCAATGATCTACAACCTATCCTGGAAAACGATCCCTCACTCTCGCAGACCTTGGGAGGCAGGCCAGTCCTCGCTTACAGACAACCTCCCAACCTGAAGCAAATACTCACCAGCAACTACACACCACACCACTGAAACACCAACCCAGGAACCAATCCCTGTAGCAAACCTTGTTGCCTACTCTGTCCCCATATCTACTCTAGCGACACCATCAGAGGACCCAACAACATCAGCCACACCATCAAGGGCTCATTCACCTGCACGTCTACTAATGTTTTATATGCCATCATGTGCCAGCAATGCTCCTCTGCCATGTACATTGGCCAAACCGGACAGTCCCTACATAAAAGAATAAATGGATACAAATCGGACATCAGGAATGGTAACGTACAAAAGCTAGTAGGTGAACACTTCAACCTCCCTGGACAGTCTATAACAGATTTAAAAGTAACTATTCTTGAACAAAAACCTTCAGAAACAGACTTCAAAGAGAAACAGCAGAACTAAAATTCATTTGCAAATTTAACACCATTAACTTGGGCTTGAATAGGGACTGGGAGTGACTGGCTCATTACAGAAGCAGCTTTGCCTCTTCTGAAATTGACACCTCCTTATCTATTATTGGGAGTGGACTACATCCACCCTGATCGAATTGGCCCTGTCAACACTGGTTCTCCACTTGTGAGGTAACTCCCTTCTCTTCATGTGTCATTATATAATGCCTGTATCTGTAATTTTCACTCCATGCATCTGAAGAAGTGAGGGTTTTTTACCCACGAAAGCTTATGCCCAAATAAATCTGTTAGTCTTTAAGGTGCCACCGGACTCCTTGTTTTTTTTCAGTTTACCTCTGTACCTCTGGATATAGTTCCAACATTCCATTGACTTTACTTGTAAACAAGGGAGCCCTTGCTGCTTGTTTTCCCCTGTAGAGAATTTTCCCTGGAGACTTTGCAATCTTTGAACTAGCATTTTGCTCAGTCTGTAAATAGGCATACATTGTGAAGTATGCAATATTCAATTTACATATAGGCAGACAGGTAGACAAGTGTTTTCTGCCTGAAAGAAATGTTATTGCCTTTTGGTGACCAGGCCTAGCTCACAGACCTTAAGAGCATAATCTTTAGCATATGTACCTAACTCCTTACATATTATCTGTACATACATTTTTCAATGATTATGACGATCAGTGTGACACAGGCTTTCTGTAGAAACCGTACGGGACACCCTTTGATGAACTAGTACGTAGATACCAGACCCAGGGGATCCCTGTAACCTTATGTACTCCTGTTCCCTCTGCCAGTTGGCACCAAGAGGTCCCTGAGTCACACAGCCCCACTCACGACACCTGCTATTGGGAGGTGGGTGCATATCAATGGGGCTTCCTCCTCATCCCTACCCACAATACCCATTGAGGGGAGAGGAGGAGGCCCCATTGATACAAATTCCACTGAGGAAAGACAGGCCTGACACGCACGGAGGGAGGACGAGGCCTTCCAGGCCATCCACCGAGGGGAAAGGGAGTGGCATCATAGCTTCTTCTGAGGGTCAGTCAGAGTTTCCGGCAAAGGAATCCAAGCAAGCCTCTTCTCTTACTTAAATGTCATGGCGGGAGAGAGGGCAATGTCCCTGCAGAACAGTCAAGACATTGCGTTTTCTGGTCTTATCAAAAGAGCCACAACAGGATAAATTGCACAAGGTCAATGCTTCTGTACTTTGGAAAGCTGGAGGGCTGTACAAGGCCTAGGGATTACATAGCGCACTACTATTAGCAGTACTAGAGAGCCACCATGTTTCAAGCAGGGAGCTCCGATATACATAATTCAAATATTCCATTATTCACTCAATAAATGACTGCCCTCTACCTCCTTATGCTCCTTAGAGCTCATGAATCTCACCATTCCTTTTTGGGTTACTATCTTTGCCACATCTTGCAATTAAAGGGAATCATTCTCTAGTCACGTCTTTGTCATTTGACATAGATCGCTTCATAGTGACATTCAAACTGGTGTGATCTAGGGAGCTTAGATGAAGCAAGAGGACATATTTATCTTCCTTGATAACATGGCCTATTACCAGTTAGGGGAATTTCAGTGCCTCATGCATTAGAAATACAATACATATTCACCACCTTCGGAATTCTCTTTGGCTGGACTGGGATGTCCTTAAGCAAAAGATGTGTGCCTACGTGGGGCCCTGAGCTTTTGAGTCAAGAACATCGTGTTTATTATTGTATTTCAGTTTCTTGAACATGATGAAAGGTGATCAATACACGTTTTCTTTACTTTCATACGGTCCAAATAGGTCCAAAGATTCATCTTTTATAACAGCTTACATCATTGCCTATGATTATAGATTCTGATTTCCCAGCTGTATTTATTGTCCTGATGAGCACAAGACCTGCTATATTGGCCCAGCCCTGTAGTGTCATTAATGTTAATGTCAAAGATGAACTCAGTGACTTTTCTCAGTTCATCTTTACAGGGGATTCTCTTCCACCCGATGTTTCCTTTATGAACAATATGGCAATAAGAGCATATGGCTGGCACCTCCCACCTTATATAATAAGTAGGTGTAGCAGAATTCCGTGTAAGAATTGGTACAGGGCAGAACTGCCAGCTGTCACGCATAGGTTGGGTCTAATTATTTCAGCTCATCTGGCTGCCGTTTCTGAGTCACTGACAGAAGAGCAAAATAAGAAAGTACATTACAATCATTTCTCATTCAACAGTAAGAAACAGAAAGTGACTTCTTAGAATGCCAAAGTGTGCCCAGCAACCATGCTTGGGGTCACAGGACTCATTCCACTCATAACAATACTAAAGATGGGCCAAAATCAGAAGTATTTAACTTCCTTCCCCATCTCACATTTTGGGGGTTCGGGCTAAATGGGATCCAGACTTTAATTATGTCTGGATTTTGATTTGGAAAGCCAAAATCCAACTGATGAACTTGCAAAATCAACTCTAGCTTTTGCCCACATCTAACCTGGGCATCTGTATCTCTTCTTTATATCAGATTCTCACTTTCAAGATACCATGATGTTTCCCACTTTCCCTCCATCTCTATTGAACCCAGCTGTTTTCCATCAGAAGCCCAGGATGACTCAAGAAAATGGCCGTATTTTGTTTCGCTACTAACTCAGTGGCGGGAACAGACTGTGTTTCATCTGTGATCTTGCTGATCTTGCCAGCTTAAACTGCAGCCTGTGCTTATGACAATATAAAGAACAAAATAATTACAGTAGCTGAAGGTGACAGTAGGAACAATAAAGGTCATTGTGAAAGGAAAGCTTCTTCGAAGAGACAAGTCATTTCACTTACCACCTTGAGGAGATGACCACAGAGCCACCAACTGATCTGGTGAAGTGACCACATGATGCATATGATGTAGTACAGTGGTTCTCAATCTTTCCAAACTACCGTATCCCTTTCACGAATCTGATTTCGGCCTAGGGCAGCGGGGCTCGGGCTTCAGCTTCTGCATGTATCTTAGCTTTGCTGGGCCTCTGCTTGCCACCCCCTAATGCTGGCCCTGTGTAACGGGTTGTGCTCACCACCGTGGCACCTCCTGCTGGTTGTGCCTGGAATTAACTCTGTCCATCAGCAGGATGCCCTCCTCTTGTGGTGTCTCACTCTCGGTCGCTGCTTCTCCACTGTCTCTGCTGTCTGTGGGGACCTGCGTCGCTCCTGGACCGCGGTGTCCTCTTCAGGGAACGGCCCTCTGGCTGTGCCCCAACTCCATTGTCTCCCCCTTCCAGGGGAACTGCCAGTCCTTCACCCAGCCTCTCGCTGCAGTGGCGAACTTTGGCCCTGTGACATTCTGTACCTCGTGGGAACACCCTACACCCCCATATTCATCCTTATAATATGATTGTGTGGTATTCAATGCAAAGTTTGTCATGTCGGGTGTCTTCGGAAGGCTCATGATGTACTGAGCATTGTTGTTATGGTAATATTATAGTAATCGTTGTTATAGTAATGTTGTAGGTTGTAATTTCATGTATATAGTTATGAAGCTGAGAATGTGTCCTCTTGGCTTAAAGCAAACCCAGGCAAAAACTCTCCAAGAGCAGAGAGGCAGTTCACACCTCATCAGGGCATGTATGAAACAAACCCAGCCCAGCCTCACAGGAACAAAGGACACTGGCCTAGGCAACAACAAATGATCTGTTGGACTCTCAAGTGAGTCACCCCCATTTCTTTGGTTAGTTTGGGACTACGATGAGGTGATGCTTACCTGACTCTGAAGGGGGGGACAAAGCCAAGAGGGAAGAAAGAACATGATAAAAGTGAGAGACGTTTGCCATGCTCTTCCTCTCTCTTCCACCTCCATCTACAGACATCACCACCAAGCGACTGAAGCACTGATCAAAGGGGAGAGCCTGGCTGAAGGGCAACCAGCCAGCCTGTGGTGAGAAGCATCTAAGTTTGTAAGGGCACTAGAAGTGTTAAGATCAGCTTAGAATCAGCATTTTGCTTTTATTTCATTTGACCAAATCCAACCTGTTATGCTTTGACTTATAATCACTTAAAATCTATCTTTCATATTTAATACATTTGTTTGTTTATTCTACCTGAAGCAGTGTACTTTGTTTGAAGCATGTCAGAGTCTCCCCTTTGGATAACAAGCCTGGTGCATATCAATATCTTTGTTAAATTGATGAACTAATATAAGCTTGCAGCATCCAGCAGGCATAATTGGACATTGCAAGACGGAGGTTCCTAGGGTTGTGTCTGGGACCGGAGATATTGGCTAGTGCCATTCGGTTGCACAATCCAAGGAGCAGCTTACATTAGGGTGACCAGATCACCCAGGTCAAATATCGGGACGCGGGACAAAACAAGCGGGCGGCCCCGGGGCGGAGGTATCGGCAGCCCAGCCCCGTTCGTTCCCCTGCGGGACCCGAGCAGGACGGGGGGGCTGGGGCCTGCTGCCCCCACTCCGGGGCCGCCGCGGGATTGCACCAGCTGGGCAGCCAGCCCAGACGCGACTGGCCAGGGGCTGGGCGCAGCGTGCGCGCTGCTGGGTCCCCCCAACAGGCCCGGGCTCGGGGGGTTCGGGCCCGGGCGCCAGAGCCGCAGCCGCCGAGCTTGGCCATCGGCCGCTTCCTTCCCCCCGCGGCAGTGGGAGCTGCAGCAGCAGCTGCTCCCGAGTCCTGCTGCCCGGGGGGGAGAACAGCCGCCGCCTGGCCCCACGGGCCTCCCCCCTACTCTCCCACCGCCCGACTGAGTCCTGCCTGCGCTCGGGGCCAGGCCGGACTCTCACTCACCCCGGCCCCGCGCTCCCTGCGTCTCCGGGGCCTCCCTCCAGCGCTTGTGGAGGGAGGAGGAATGGCGAGCCTGGGGAAGAGGCGGGGATTTGGGGAGGGAGCCAATGGGGGAAGGAAGGGGCGGAGTTGGGGGGGGCCCCGAGCACTTCCGGGCTCCGGAGCATTTGCTTGTTTGTCCAGTGTCCCGACCTAACATCGGTCGGGCCGCGGGACAAACAAGCAAATATCGGGACAGTCCCGATAAAATCGGGACGTCTGATCACCCTAGCTTACATGCCAGAGGCTGTGTGTGAACAGCCCAGGAGTGGGGGTTTTCATAGCATAGTAGGGTAAGGCTGGGTCCCAGAGTCAAGGATTGGAGTGACCCAGCAGATCACTAGTCCGGATAACACCAGAGGGGAACGTCACAGGCCCCTAGTCCAGCCCCTCGCTCGGGGCAAACTGCAGTCCTTTGGCTGGCCACTTCCTTCGGCAGCCAGTGGGGCAAGGAGAGGGCCCAGGCCCACCTGCTACTCTAGGCCCCGACCCAGGGATCCTATAGCTGGCAGCGCTCACTGCCTCTCCTTCCCCTCTGCTGCTACCTGCTTTTCCTGGGCCACTTCTCCGTAGTCCCAGCACCTACTCGGACCCTGTATCAAGGCCACAGTCTGGGAGCCAGCCTGACCCTGCCCAGCACTGCTCTATCCCAGGTACTTCTCTCTACAGGCAACCAGTCGTTCTCCCTCAAGCTCCAGGGACAGACTCAGCTCCTCTCTGCCTTGCAGCCCATCTTATAGGGCTCAGCCTGGCCCTGACTGGCTGCTTCTAAGCTTTCCTCTGGTTGGCTGGTGTAACCATGTCTTAGTGGGTCACAGCTGAGGATGCCAAATTCAGGATGAACTGCTGAGAAATAGGGCAAACACAACCCAGATCTGGTGGTTTTTCTTTTATAAGATATACCAAACCAGCCACAAAAGTAAACTCCTGTTTCACCACGCTGGCTAACAAGAAAACATAAAGGCAGTTTCCTCAGGCATTCCAGTTCTTATATCACCACCAAAAACACTGGATTCAGAGATGAGTGGTTCTTTACAACCAGTCTCATCAAATAATAGGTTCCTCTGATCCCAAAAGACCAGCCACACACCCAGGTCAATATATAATTTAGATCTTACCCAAAAATCACGCTGATGCCAGTCCTTTAGTATCTAAAATCTAAAGGTTTATTTATAGAAAGAAAGAAAGAAAGAAAGAAAGAAAGAAAGAAAGAAAGAAAGAAAGAAGAAATGAGAGTTAAAATTGGTTAAAGGAATCAATTACATACAGTAATGGCAAAGTTCTTGGTTCAGGCTTGTAGCAGTGGTGGAATAAACTGCTGGCTTAAGTCAAGTCTCTGGAGTATATCCACAGCTTGGATTGGTCGTTCAGTCCTTTGTTTAGAGCTTCAGTTTGTAGCAAAGTTCCTCCAGAGATAAAAAGCAGGATTAAATATTCTTTATGTCATGTTGGCTTTTTGACAGACTGACAATATCTTGTAAGTTCTGAACAAGTCTTATGGAATTAAGATAAACTTTACTGAATTAAGTTAAACCTCACTGAATTAGGGTTAATACCTTTGGGTACATTGTATTGAAAAGGCTATTGTGTATGTGTTGTTGTGGCACTGCATGTACCTTCTCTTGTTGGGGGGAGGGGAAGTAATGAACTTGCCCTGTTATCAGCCTTTGAGGCCACCACCCTACCCCACCACCCATTGGAGAAATATGCACATACTAATTCAAGAAAGTAAATAAGGAAGTGTTATTTACCCCTTTTCATAACACAAGAAATAGGGGGTCACCAAATGAAATTAATAGGCAAGAGGTTTAAAACAAACAAAAGGAAGTATTTTTTCACACAACTCAAAGTCAAACTGTGGAATTCTTTGCCAGAGGATGTTGTGAAGGCCAAGACTGTAACAGGGTTCAAAAAAGAACTAGATAAGTTCATGGAGGATAGGTCCATCAATGGCTATTAGCCAGGATGGGCAGGGATGGTGTCCCTAGCCTCTGTTTGCCAGAAGCTGGGAATGGGGTCGAAAGGTTATTGTAGGGGGGTTGCGGTATTGATACCCTTACTTCTACGCTGCTGCTGGCGGCGGAACTGCCTTCAGAGCAGGGCAGCTGGAGAGTGGTGGCTGCTGGTCAGAGCCTAGCTCTGAAGGCAGTGCTGCTGGCAGCAGCAGCACAGAAATAAGGATGGCATGGTATGGTATTGCCACCCTTACTTCTGTGCTGCTGCCTACAGAGCTGGGCTCTCAGTCAGCAGCTGCCACTCTCCAGCTGCCCAGCTCTGAAGGCAGCAGCGCAGAAATAAGGGTGGCATGGTAGGGTATTGCCACCCGTACTGCTACTAGCGGGGCACTGTCTTTAGAGTCAGGTGCCCGGCTAACAGCCGCCACTCTCCAGCCACCTAGATCAGAAGGCAGCGCAGAAGTAAGGGTGGCAATACCGTACCATGCAGAGAAGTAAGGGTGGCAATACCATACTGCCATCCTTATTTCTGTGCTGCTACCAGAAGTGGTAATACTACAACCACGCCTAAAATAACCTTGTGACCGCCCTGCAACTCCTTTTTGGATCAAGACCCCCAATATGAGAAATGCTGGTCTCCCCTGTGAAATCTGTATAGGGTAAAAGCACACAAAAAAACAGATTTCACAGTCTATTACATGTTTTTCATGGCCGTGAATTTGGTAGGGCCCTACTTATTAGTACATATGTGAGTTCTTTTATTGTTTTTAGTGTGCTCTCTGTAATGCTTTTTACTTTAAGAATAAAGTAGGCTTGCTTAGAAAGGGTTGGATGGCAACTTATATCTGCAGCAGTCGCGCTGTTTCTGTCTCTGAAGAGAAAGTAAGCAGGCCTGTTTTAGGCAGCCTGTCTTTGCTGGGAAATATACAGTGAAGGCAGGGAACTGTTCAGCTTGACATACCCTGGTCAGAAGGGAGAGAGACGCAGGTCTCCACCCAAGAGAGGTAATATCTAAGGAACCAGGGGCCTAAGAGTGGAGACCCTTGCTGGACCACTGCGGGGAAATACAGGTGAAGTTGCTCGGAACTGTAACAGTCATGATAGTTTATTCAACTCTTAAGCATTTTATTAAGTTGGTCCAATAAAAGCTATCGCCTCCCCCACCTTGCCTCTCTAATATCCTGGGACTGACACAACTAAAACTACACTGCATACAGCCATGGAAGTCAAAGGAAAAATTTTCAACAGCGGTGCAATTCACCCTGGACAGAGGGCACCAGCACAAGGCTTATGCACCACCTCAGTTCTCAAAGTAGAGCTTATTTGGGACCTGAGCTGATACATAGACTTTGAACAGACCATCTATCCAGAGGAAAACTTTACCTTATTGGAATAATGCACTTTTGGAATGAATTTTCAGTTGAGGAATCAACTGTGCTGAAATTAATGGATTTTTGGGGTTTGTACAGTTTTGGGACTAGCTGGGGGTCATTTGAATATTGCTGACTAACAAGGGCTTGCCTCTTCAGCAAGAGAGGCCAGTTTAGCACTTTTCTTCACTACAGTGTTCAACTATTTTTTACTATTCAACTTGCTCTGGAGTTGATAGACTAAAGCATAGTAAGTGTGCTTGAGAGTGTCCAGTAGTGGTGTTTGGTGTCACTGCTTGGATGTGTTTGAGTATATACAGGGTCCCAATTCTTCCTTGGCATAATACAAGTAACTTCCATTATTTACACTGAAGGTGTTGTATTACCTGTTTAAGGAACAGGTAGCTTCATTAAAGCAGGGTCTCATGTAACAACTGAGTGGCTTTGAGTTGTCCTAGAACCCACATGACTCTGAACAAGTCCAATCTGTATGGACATTTTCATAGCATCAAGGGCTAGGTTTTGAGAAGGTGGCATATGTAATTACAGCCACAAAAAGTGTGTGTACACACATTTCTAGTGGGATGTCCATGCACAAGTTAGATGCCACTGTGTATGTGCAGTTTTCTGAGAAATCTCTCATATACTATGACTCCTTGGGGCCTGGTGCAGTCTATATTTACGGCCAAGTTTCAGTCACTCTTGTGAGTTGCCTGTTTTGAGAAGGAAGTTATGCAGGGAGTAGGAAGTAATACATAGAGAAAGGGAAGTGCAGAGCAGTAGTTGCAAACCAGATTGTATCCCCTGAACCATGCAGATGCATCCCTTGGATTGTTACGCATCACCAGCTGGGACAGTGTAGACAAGTATCTAAGAGGGAACACACACAAGGATGAAGCATTCTGTGAAAGTCAATCATTCATAAACTATGGTCTTTGTTCCATTTTATACTAGTGGAACAGTATTGATCTCAGTAGGGTTAGGCCTGGCTTTCAGTGAAAGCAAGAGCTGAACTGGCTTTATAGCTCATGGTACATAGAGTCAAAAATTCCCCACTGACCTCAGTAAGTATTGGATTAGGCCTTAATATAGCTACATTCTCTGTATGCAGAGAAAAGGCCTGATCTAGTCTCAGTGAGGACTGCAAAATTCCCATTGACTTTATTGGCAGGACTGTTCCTACAGTGAGGTAACAGCTGGTTGATATCAGAACAGAGAAGCTGGATGCAAAAGTGCCTAAATCAGGCCCCTGAAAATGAGGAAGAGATCAGTAACATGTGATTGAGTTTGTTGGAGTTACCTATGGCACACAGACTTTCAGGCAACAATCAAGAGCATCTCATGTTGATGATTATTATTTCAGAGATTTTCTACATGTAATTCTTAGATATTTTATCAGTTAAATGAAACTATTACATACAGATCACATTTCAGCCAGGTACAAAATAAGCAAGCTGTGGGCATGGACATAAGCTTCCTTTATTTGTAATGAAGACATCTACTCTGGATGGACATATGGAATGCAGCAGAGATTGTCAGTATAAGATAGAGTCCCACTTACTGTCCCTCCTCCCCTTTTACTAGACTGAACATATAACTCTATTACCAATTCTCTCTAAAAACTAGTTTTAAAGAGCAGCAATACACAGTTTGAAGGCAAATAATGTCTTTGGTTTCCCCTCTCACTGTCTGTCCTTTGTTTTCACCCATTTTAACTTGTGACTTTGAAAAGGTATTTGTTAGATGAATAGACCTGGTCTAGTAAGACCGCTGAATTAATATTATTTTTGTGTACAACAGTATCAAGTTGTTTGCTAGGGGTTATTTACAAGTATCCAGACAATTGCCAAGTATTAAAGGAAATGCTCACAAATCCCAACAGTTTTATGAATTTTCTTACAAGATAAGCATGTTTCACTATTCTCCTCTTTAAAATATTTCAGGGAGAAGGATACCATGTGATTTAGCTGACCAGTCACACAGCAGGTGACATTCCTCTCTGCAACACTTAAGTTCACACAAGCTTTCAAAATAAGACTTAAGTAGTGCATGGGTATTGAGCTAGCTCTCTGCCAAAAGATGCATTTCAGCCAGCACAAATAGATTGGAAATTTCACAAATGACTCCTAATCTGAAAATTATTCATCCCAGCCATTTAGGAGAAGGCTGGTTATGTTTCTCCTCAAAACCTTTAGACAACTGAGATGAGCCAATGAGATTAGAAATAATGGCTGCAAAAATGTGTTCTGTTTACAGGTTATACATCTGATTCTATATTCAATATATATTTCACAGCCATAGCCAGCTGGTTACATGTCAGAGATAATTTTAGGCCAAAGTCGCTTATTCTAAACTAAGACACACAAAAAAACCTGGGTGCCTGTCATAAAAACACTACACCTCAGGGATGTTAAGGGAAGTTCAGCAGAGAACTCAAGATACTCAGTGTAAAACCTCTCAAGATCAGCTGCATGATCAAAGCATGTTGCCCGATTCTGTTGTTTCTACAGGTAAGAATGATGGAGCTGGCTAATTGAAGTGTCAGATGTCACTATAGGGCATGCTCCTCAGGGTATACTTGGCAGGCTTTGCCAATTTTTGAGTCATTTGTAATACAGTCTTTGAATGCCAATAGACAGCAGCAGATAGAGTACATTTACGTCAGATATGAGCAAACCTCCACTATGTCAGTACAGATGCAGAATCAACATGGCTTGTATTATCTTATGCTCTAGAGCATGTCAGCCTTCAAAGCAGTCTGGGTGGTAGTTTCCAAAAGCCAAAATATTGTGATGTTGCATTTCCCCTCCGTGTCCTAGCAATGAGAATCTGCAGCTCACCCAGATTTCTTCACTTCAAAGCGCTGTTTAATCTGGAAGTGCTCACACCTCTTGTGCTTCATGGTCAGTCCATACTGAGGTGTTATGTCTGCCTTCTCACCATCACATACGCTGAACTCCAGTTGCTGGAGCAGGGTGGTCAAGAAGAGGAAGACCTCCCACCTGCCAATGGACTCACCAATGCACTTCCTCTTCCCCAAGCCAAACATCATCACTTTCTCACTCTCTGCCCTGTTTACTTCAGTCCCTTCAGCACTGAGGAAACGCTCTGGGTTGAAGGTAGATGGATCTTTCCAAAGCTTCCTGAAATGGAAAGAGAAGACGGTAGTTGTACCATCATCTGAAGGATTACTAGGAAAGCAGGCATTTCAGCATGAATAGCATCAGAACAGACTCGTGTGAAACATGGCAATAGTTTTCAACCTCACATCCCACTACTTTTACTATTCATTCGTGCTCTTACCTTTAGCACTGCAACAACAAAATCCTCTGTGCCAAATTCAGCTCTGGTGTTGCTTACTTGAAAGTTTATGTAGTTACACCAGGGATGAATTTAACCCATTATGTTAGTGACCAAAGGCAATATAGTTTCAGCTGAGGGGAAAACAAGTCATTAATGGGCTCACATTTTTTTTTTTTAAAATGATGATTTGAGGTTTCATAATTTGAAATTTTCCTGGGAAAACCAATTGAATATCAGACCATCCATAATGGACCTATCCATCACAAACCCATCCAGTTTTTTTTTAAACTCAGTTATACTTTTGGCCATCACAACATCCAATGGCAATGAGTTCCACAAGTTGTGTACGTTGTGTGAAAAGGTACATCCACTTGTTGGTGTTAAACCTGCTGTCTATTCATTTCATTGGGAGACCCTTGGTTTTTGTGTTGTGTAAAAGGATAAACAACATTTCCCTATTCAGTTTCTCCACACCGTTCATGATTTTATAGACCTGTCATATCCTCCCCCATTAACCATCTCTTTTCTAAGCAGAACTGCCTTAATCTTTTTAGTCTTTTCTGGTATGGAAGTCATTCCATACCCTTTTGTCATCATTGTTGCCCCTCTCTGAAGCTTTTCCAGTTCTACTATAGCCTTTTTGAGATGGGGCAACCACAAATGGACACA
The DNA here is from genome assembly GCF_028017835.1 of Emys orbicularis. Classification (NCBI taxonomy): domain Eukaryota; kingdom Metazoa; phylum Chordata; order Testudines; family Emydidae; genus Emys; species Emys orbicularis. Next base: position 50,489,917 of record NC_088692.1, read on the forward strand.
GTATTCAAGGAGTGAGTGCACCATGGATTTATACAGCGGCATTATGATATTTTCTGTCTTATTTTTTATCCCTTCCTGAATAGTCTCTAACATACTGTTAGTCTTTTTGATCATTGCTGTGCATTGAATGGAAGTTTTCAGAGAACTATCTGTGGTGGCACCTAGATCTTTGTTTGGTGGTAACATCTAATTTAGAGAGAGAGAGAGACGGGATTTTCCCATATGCATTACTGTGCACTTATCAACGTTGGATTTCATTTGCCATTTTGTTGCCCATTCATCCAGTTTTGTGAGATACCTCTAACTCTTTGCATTCAGCTTTGGCTAGATCTTGAATAATTTTGTATTGTCTGCAAACTTGCCACTTCGCCCCCTTTTCCAGAATAATATGTTGAATAGCACAAATCCCAGTAAAAATTCTTGGGTGACCCGCTGTTCACCTCTCCATTGTGAAAACTGACCAATTATTCCTACCCTTTCACCAGTTTCTGATCCTTGAGAGGACCTTCCCTCTTATCCCAAGGAAACTAAGTAGCCCTAAGTGCCTTTGATGAGGAACCTTGTCAAAAGCTCTGAAAATCCAAGCGTACAATATCGACTGGATCACCCTTATCCAAATGTTTGTTGAGTCCCTGAAAGAACTGTAAGATTGGTGAGGCATGGCTTTCCTTAAACTAGGTTAGTCTAGCAGGCCCAGTATGAACAACATTAGTTACTGTGGCATATGGGTATGGGGAAAGGCTCAAACATTAGTATCTAAAAGCCACACTGGTCCCAGTTCTCCTCTCACAAGTTTGAACGTCAGAACTCTATTCGAATCCATGGAATTCTAGCGTAAGTGAAGAGAATAAGACCCATTGTTTACCAGTCATACAGTAAATCCTCAGTGAGATCGCTCCTCTCCCCTCCCCCCAACCAGAAACTTCAACCTGTTTACAGGGTTTCTATTGAAATAATTTCTGCAACATATTCCCAATAATCCAGTACAGTCATTTAGGACTCATCTAGATTTGGCTTATTGATATAAAGGCATTGGAACAATTTTAGCACCAACCCATCTTATTTGGTCTGACTGAACTTACTCATCATGATTGACTTGCCACTGGTTGACAAACACACAGAGGTCCTTCGGGATGAAGTAGCCATTCAGTACTGTGTCTCTCGTTGTACTGAAAGAAACAGGGGTTGTCTTAAGTTTAAAAAGCTGCAAGGCCCCTTTCAGGTGAATCAAAGTGAGGTGACAGTTCTAGAGAAGTGTCCTGTTTTGTACATCTTATTTGCATTCCTCGGACTTGTGTTAGTTGATAGCCCATCCTTGTTTGTACTTGCAGAGTTAATTGTGAACATTTCTGGGAAATGGAGGAGAACTTCCAAACTCATGTTACTAGCAAAGAAAGTTCCTGTCACAGGAAACAAATGCCTGTTGAAGTGATCAGGTCACATGGTTTCTCCCAAGGAAGAGAAGAAAACATTAAGACACTATGCTATAGCTCTTAATGGCCCTGCATCAGGTGAATTGCAGGGTCTGAAGTGAAACTAACTGTACTTGGGATTCAGCAGCTTGCGATCAACAACCAGTGCAGCTACACAGGTACAAACCCCAACTAAAGCCACCCTTTGCATCAATACAGCTACATCAGTTGCTGGATTGGAGTTAATCCCATGTATAGATACGGCCACAGGAAGGGCTTGAATAATTAATTCAAATGTGCTGCCAAGTATTCCCCCCCATTCATCTTAAGGAGGGAGGGTGCCTTTTGCACTATTCCCACAGAGGAGTATGGTTTACTTGGCTTCATATCAGGAGATGGTTAAGGTGATAACAGGGTAAAGAATTCGGTGTTAGTCTGCACAGGAAGGGGGCTGAGTCAGAAGACCAGTCTCACCAAGCAGCACCAAAAAAAGGGCACAAACCAGCCTTGACAGTTACAGGACTTACCAGTGAGGAATGGTGAAGGGCAGGAAAGAGGAATGTCTGAACATCTCTAAGATAAAAGCTTCTGTATAAAGCAGCATGGGCCGGTCTGACAGTCTGGGTCTCCTCTCTCTGCCAATCGTCTGATCTACAGGTTAGAGTGGAGGAAGAAGTTGTTTGGAACCCAGCCTTCAAGACACAGACCTTGAAACTGTATATAACAAAACATGAACCTACCTAATTCTTCATGAATCTTCTTCTGAATTTCTGGATATGTCACAAGATACATGAGACTCCAGGACAACGCAGTTGTCACAGTGTCAAAACCTGGACAGATACAAAGGAAAAGCATTTAGTCATCATGTGAAGACAAGTCAAAGGAAATTTACAACCCCATGACTTTAGATTTTCATCATTTCTTGGCCAATTTTGCAAGTTGTTAATATTAGTATCAGTGCGCTTTTTTTTATCAGCTCTGTAAGATTAATCAAAAATGTGGATGTGCCACAACTTAAACTCAAGGGTATTTGAACCCAAAATTTTAGTTCAGATCCATCTCTAGTAGCTTTATCATCCCAACTCTGGATTGTCAACACTAAACAGCAGTACACAACTGTCTCTTGAGAACTTGTTTCATGGTTACAGTTCCTACAAAGTTCTTCAGGGGGACTGAATTGCGAAAGACTCTTGATTCAAGAACTTCCAAGCTTTCAGTTTGTAAAAATGTAACTGCTCTGCTCCTAACAGTAGCCAACTGAAGTATCCTTTATGCCTCAGAATGAGAGTTGCATGAATCAAAGGCCTGGAGATAAATTGGAACAGAAAAATCTGGGATTGCTTTGGATTTGAATGCAAGTATTTTTACCAGCTCCAAAAAGGTCATTGACAATGTTGACAATCTTCTGATCAGAGAGTTGAACGTTGGCAGGTTCATCCACTTTCTTCTCCTGACAATGCTCAATCAGGGAGTCGGTGATGTCTCGAATATTGTCCTGAAATAGGAAAGTCCATAGGTTGTAAAGGGGACCAAATTCCAAAACACTAAGGCCGTTAAACAAGAACAGTTCACTGCTGGAGGGAGGAAAGTCTAGTGCCTCGTTGCCACAGGTGTGTGAACCCCAAAGTATGATTACACTGCAGGTTCAGACATGCAAATCATCTTTTCTCCCCTGCAGTTATTGATAATAGATAATGGTATTTGTCCCAAGTTATGATAATAGAGAGGACTATATTGCTTCCTACAGCAGCTATGAAACTTAGATTAAAAAAAGAGTTATAATCAATTGAAAACATTTAATAGCAAAATATAGCAATCAATGCCTCTAAATAGTCTGTTTGTAAGAAGTAACTGGATTTTCGGTGGGCGAAATGCTATTTGGCTAGAGAGAAGAAGATGTTGCATGATCTCCACTACCTCTTCTCTAACCTCCGCTTCAACTGATATTTGTTTGTGAGCCAGAAAGCAAAAGAGAAAAGACAATGAGCAGATAATGAAGGACAGAGCAGGAAAATGGATGCAAATGAATCACCTTCAAGCCTGTTACCTTATCAAAGCTGCTGTAGTGCTCCTTAACAATCTTCTGCACAAAGGAGTCAAACTTCTTATTGAGATCCTTGAAAATTTTCATGGCGCGGCTAGGGAGATACTGGAGCACTGGGATGAAATCTGCAGGGTTGCCAGAGGCAGCCACCTCCCCAAATTCCTTGCTCAGGTTTACCATACTGAGCAGCTCCTGGTCATCATGGTTGTAACGCTTGCCAAAGCACATGGCACAGATGACATTGGTCACAGAGACCACCATGTACCGATAGGGGTCAAACCTCTTCTCTTCCTCCATCAGTTGCAGAAACTTTCTTACTAGGTAGTCAGCTTCTTTGGAGACATGCTCCTCGAGGAGGCAGGTGGACGAAGAGTTGGGGCTGGGTGAGACAGAGAAGGTCTTCAGGGCATTCTGGGCCAACTTCCTGCGAGCTCTCCACACCTCCCCTGAATCAGTGCTGAAGGTCAAGCTCTGGCCATCTCCAATATTGCGAAAGCTGTAGAGATCAGGGCGCCCCATGAAGACCTCCCCTTGCTTCACCAGGGCTTGTTTGATGGTGTCCAACCCACTCAGCACCAGCACAGGTCTGGCGCCGATCTGTATCTGCATCACATCTCCATACTTCTGGCTCATCTGAGTCAAGATCAGGTGTGGATTGCTCCCCAGCTCCAGCACATTGCCTATCAGGGGGTAACCCCTTGGTCCTGAGAGCTTCTTCAGCCCCTTAGGGATCTGCTGCCGGAAGGATCTGATGACCATGAACGTCAGACAGAAGACAGCAGAGGCAATAAGGATCTCGGTGACTGAGATAATGCCCTGGCTTCCCACCAGTGACATTGCAGCCTTCATCTTCAAGGGACTAAGAACCCTAAAATTAAACAAAAGAAAGGTAAGAGGTAAAGTCCAGAAGGCATCTCAGGTTATAAGGCAGTGTTATCTGATGGTTACTTCATAAAGCTAGCAGTCAGGAAACCTGCATTCTAATCTTGGTTGGGGCACTTGCTTCATGACCTTATGCAAGTTACTTGGGGTTACATTATGATGCCCTGTACTCAGACTGAGTAATACTTTTCTGTGAGTTGTCCCATTGATTTTCCCACTTTGCAGTTGTGGGGTTTATTCAGTCACTGCCTTTTAAACACCCCCACAAGATATATAAATGTATGTGCAGCAAAATAATCCCCCTTGATCTTTACCAAAGAGGAGATAGGATAGGACATTTAAGTGTTGCTTTCTAAACATTATGTGCTACATGTTGTACAGTCAGGTTCCCAGAGACAGTGCTTTTGTAGCTTCACCAAGTCAGTGGCATTGAAACAATTTTTATAGTGGGGGGTGCTGAAAGCCACTGAACAAAACGGTAAGCCCTGTATATGATGGAAATCACTTCAAGCCAAGGGGTTCTGCTGCCCCCCCCCAAGTTTCAGCACCCCTGCACTAAGTGACAATATTCATTGCCTTAACTCTAATTTACACAGTGTTCTTATCAAGATGCAGTTGCAAATTTCATTGCAACATCTATTTCCCAGAGACTATTTCTACTTGAACCACATTACTTTAAATGACCATAGTGAAAAAACTTGCCACACTGATTTTATTCCTAAATGATCCCAGGACCAGAGATCTTGCTCCTTTCATCCCAAGAGTTATAATACCTTACATTTATATAGAAGCCTTTAAAGGGATCCTAAAACATTTTACATACTATATGCCTATGACAGTGTGCAGTTAAGCAGCTCTAAACAGAGCTTGTTGGAAGCTAGCACCCTGGTCGCTAGGTTATGTCTACACAGGGATAAAAGCTGCAGCTGGCCCAGGTCAGCTGACTTGGACTCGGGCTTGTGGGGCTAAAACATGCTGTGTAGACATTCAGACTCGGGCTAGAGCCTGAGCTTTGGGATCATCCACCCTTGAAGGGTCCCAGAGCTTAGACTCCAGCCTGAACCCAAACATCTATACAGCAAGTTTTTAGCTCTGGAACCAGAGCCCTGAGAACCTGAGTCAGCTGAGCCAGGCCACCTGTGGGTTTTCTATCCCTATGTAGACATACCCTTAGATAGAGCACCCAGGGTACGGGGTGTAGAGTAGGAGGGAGTTAGGTAGTTTGAGCAGGTTGGGAAGGTTAGAAGAGATCGCTTGGATCTGTAGAGAACCTGATGAGTTAATGAGGTAACTAGCTCATCAGCTGGATAGCCGGGAGAAGAAGGCAAGCGGTATACGAGACTGAACCAGGGCGCAGGAGGGGGACTCCTAGCTGCTGCTATATTCAGTTGGTGTTACACTTGGCACACAAGGGAGAAATAATACAGATCCTCTGATGGATTATGTATGCTGTTTAATTCACCCAGGCAGGGTTTCCAGGAACTGAAGGGGGACCTGCTTACAGGGCCAAATTCTCCTCATCTTATTCATATGGTTAGTGAGTCCTATTGATTTTCTAGGGGTCACCAGCCCTGTAGCATTCCACCCCAGCTCATCTAAAGAATGCATGCAGGGTTTTGCTTAGAATAGCCAAGAAGAACTTCATTGCTGAAATGTTGCCATTTCTGGAGTGGAACATCATGGTTCCCTAAAAGGCTGTGGCAGCATTATACCAGCATTTACTAGGGGAATGAAGAGAAGGTGCCTTAATGACTTGGAGCTACCAAGGGGAATTTCTGAGGTATAGAAGGTAGTTACCCAAGTTATAATTTGGCCCTAACACTGGGTCTGCTGGCTCTAGTCTCGCTGAGAGTATCACAGGATGCAGGACTTTAGTGTTTGATCTCAGTTTAAGATCACCAGGAATATGCACATGTAGAAGGGAGAGATGGGGCTATCAAGCTCTCTGTAAAATTCTTAGTATGACCACACCACATTTCTTTATGCTGGGGGGGGAGGGGCGGGGAGGGGGGGGAGTGTAATCTAAAGGCAAAGCCTAGTTCAGCTTTAGTCAAGAGTCTCCGTTATAACTAGTGTGTGCCTCTCTCCAGAAGGGTCTATTGAATGAGCAGCAGTCTCTCTACTTACACCACCGGTGCATAGTAGCGCATAGATTAGACACCCGATTCCTTTCATGTGTTTGTTTCTGACACACTAGATCTTATCAGTTCCAAAGAGCACAGTATGGTTTATAGTGTCACTATTCACCCATTAAAGATTGACATAGGGGAGGGAGTGCCTCTCATTTCTACGAAGGGAGAGATATAAGCTAGTGAGTGAGGAAATCAGTCCAGATTTTTCCATCTCCTAGTTCACACTGAAGGAAGAGAGTCTGCTCATTCACTGAGAACAAGGAGATGATGGGTAGACTCTTTAAAAAGGGTCAGTTCTCCTGGGTGGGGGGTGCTTTTTTTAAGTCACCAGGAAACACAGACTGGACTTTTGTGCCCATCACTGAATGGACATTTGCTTATTTCATGCAAAAACAGGAATAGTCTTCCTAATTATTTAGTGAAAGGAAATTATTAGAGACTAGGAAAACATTAAGCGGTGGATTTCCACCCCTACAAGGAAGCCAGACAATTCCCAAGGAAGACACCGCTTCCCTGCAGAACAAAGGCACAGTGGGCAGAGGTGGATCTGAAAAGAAGGGTCTCTCATAAGATGTCCTCCTTTCTAAATGTCCTATCTTTGGGGACACTTAAATCAGACCATCTGAATTGATCTAAAGCAAATTTGTGGGGTTTAGAACAGTTTTGCCAGACACTATTTACTTCCCTTTGTCTTCATTTCTTGTTCCTTCTATAGGAGATGTCTAGGTTTTGAGTCATCCCCCCCAACAAGCATCCTATATTGCTTACTCATCCAAATCTTAAGGAAGAGAGGTCAGAGCCTTAATATGGGAACCCTTTGGAGAACTCCTCTTGTACACCCACACATACAAACCCAACTTGGCTAGAGTTCTCTTAACTGATGAGATTCCCATCCAGACAAATAAGTCAGTGGCAGAAGATTTAGGGCTCCATCCTTTTGCTGTTGAATGGAAGTTTTGCTAATAATTTTGACAGGAGCAAGACCTGGCCCTTAATTATTGCCAAAGATATATCCGTGCAGGATGTTGGATATGACTGTTTGCATGACTTCTTGCTTGTGAATGTGGGAGACAGAGTTATAACTGACCCCATGGTATTTCATCTGCAAGCTACATGCTCAGGGGGATAGGGTATCATTCCAGCTATTAGGCTCCACTCTGATTTTCTGCAAACAGTTTTGAGGTTGACCTGATAATGCATCACACGATAGCTCAGGACTCCAGGTAATTTGAGCGCCTAAGAAGTTCTATCACTAGTGGGGGAGCGGGGAAGACTTTTCTACATTATATGTGCAAAGCCACCAGACAGACACATTTATCAGCCCCCCCCCCCCCCCCAGCGTTTACACTGCGGCTGGATCTGCAGAGAAGCACTGCAGAGACGGGGAGCGGGGAAAAGCAGCCTGCGGTACCTGTGCGTCCCAGATGCTTGGCGCAGCTTGCCGTGGAGACCTCTTCTAAGGAGTCGGGTGCTCCTGGGTGCAGCTCGGAGATGCCCGGGGTCTGCGGCTTGTTAAGGGGGGGGGGAAATACAAGGTGCTCCTCCCCAGCAACTTGACTGAAGTGACACTTTCTGCCAGCTTTATATGCACCTCCTTGCATCCTGATTGGCCGATCATCCTCCCGTCACGTGACAAAAGTGTGCACAAAGCTTCCAACTGCAAAGTAATGACTAGCAGCTCCATCCCCATCATAACAACCGCTGTGGTTTGCAATGGACAGGATCCCTGGAGAGCCCCAGGGATTCGCTCCGAGCAGCAGCACAGACAGATGTCAGTGCAGTGCCAGAAGCAGGGGCTCTCCAGCGCTGAGGCCGCTGCGCCTGCTGGAGGAAGCGCGGGAGAAGGGGAGGTTGGCTCAGTCCATGCAAGAGCGCGACTCCTCCATCCTGCTTCTGGAAACCCGAATCCCCGGGCCTCGGCTGTTGCTGGTCCTTGAGCTCACTAGCTCTGGGGAGTCTTTATTGGCAGAGGGGGAGGCGGTCGGGTCGGGTGGGTATCTCTGTGCCCGGAGTCGTGAGGGCTTCAGGAGCTCAGCTCAGAGTGTTTCCGAGAATGCTGAATGCGCCTGGTGGCTTTGGTGCGCAAAATACCCAACCAGTCCTAACCCTCCACCCCAACAACCCTGTACAGCAACACATCAGTATCCAGGGCAGAGGCTGGCGCCAGCGGTGCCCGACAGCTTCTATTGCCCGGCGCAGTCCTGGGGGATGGGGGGGGGGGAGTCACTAGCCTACCCCCGGACCCCCCCATGGCGAGGGGGTGCCATTCCAGCGGCTGTCACTGTGATCTGTGAGAGAAAGATGTGGTGGTGGTAACCTTTTTATTGGGCCAACTTCTGGTGAAAGAGACAAGCTTTGGAGCTTACACAGAGCTCTTCTTCGGGCGATCTCTGTGCAGACACCCTTCCCCTTAGCGCAGACAGCTTAGCGCTTCGCTTCTCGTCCTCCCTCGCCAGTGGCCCCAGAAGTATCCTCCTCTCCTGAAGTTACTGACCGGCTGCTCTGCTCCAAGGGACATTCTCCCCACAGGGCATTGGCCCCCAGTGAATAGGAGAAACCTCATTGTTCTTTGATTTCTCTCGGAAGGGGCCAAATATTCATACCATTGCAACTGTAAAGAGAATCGACCCGGGTTGCCTTTGGGGAGCGCGGAGGGTGTTGAGCAGAAAACCGACGTGAAAATGCCTTTTATTATTAGAAAAGGAGGATCTGATAGCCAGGCCAAAGGATTCCTAAAATCCCGAGGGCTGGGGCATACCCACTAATTAGCCACTGAGCCGATTAGGGGCAGAGGCAGATCCACATCCCGTGTGTTTCTATAGCGTCTGTAACATGCCCAGGCGCAGACAGTAACCTTGGGAAGTAGGGTTCGTACTTGGAAATTTTCATAGCGGGGGTATGGGAGGAAAGTCCCATTTACACACCTTCCCCCACCCCCACATCTCACCCTGGAAGGGACCCGCTGCTCTGTTCCTCTTTCGTTTGCCCCAGGCACTGCTCCATTTCATCCCAGGGCTGCGGAGTAGGGGTGTCATCCCTGATCACTGGGGAGCAAAGTTTTCCTGGCCCTGGAGCGAGGGTTCCGGGGAGTTGGGGGACCGGGGAAAGAGGGGCCGGATTGTGCGCCCAACGCAGGGGGTTAACGTTGTTCAGGCAGCAGCTTTCTGCCCCTGAGCCGGGCGAAGTTAAAGATTGGAGAGGTTCGCGTGAGAAGCGCTTTGGCTCCGTTTCACCACTTTCCCCGAGCAAACAAGCCGGGAGAGATTGGGGAGCAGAAGGGGAGGGGGAGCTGCAGCGGAATGAGGCGGTGGAGCAGGGGGAGGGGAGGTCACTGTTCCAAAGGCACCTTTTGCAACGTGGCAGGAGGGAGCAAGGGCAGATTCGCAGGAGCAGGGGACTGCACGAATGGGCAACCTGTGGGAAGCCCCCGATCCCCACGGAAAGCTCCCAGCAGCCACAGCAGCTCTGATCCCGCGTAGGGGGGGGGGGGGGGGAAGGAGATGACAGCACAGCCAGGTGCTGCTTCCACACTAGCCAGGTCTCTCTTAATTTGCAGTTAAATCGAGTGGGCAATGAAAGAGAGACAACGTACAGTAGGCGCGTCTGCAATATCGTCAGCTAATGCAGGGTCCGATCCGGGTGCCCCTGAAGTCATTGGGTAAAAACACCCCGCAGGAGGCAGGATCGGGCCCACGGAGTATTCACTCCAATAGGCTCAGCCGAAGTCCCGGCACCAAACCGGTTAAAGAGGGGAAGAGGCTGGAGGGTGGGGCTTGCGCTGCGCTAATGGAAAGTAACCTGGCTGGCTCCCTTGAGAACCTAGTCCTGCTCCCTTTTAAGTCGATTGCAAAACTCCCTTGACTTTCCTTGGGAGCAGGATCGGGCCCCTGGGCAGCAGGGCTGGAGTCCTGCCCCCCAGACGGGTGCGGGTAGCCTGGAGGGAGGGATGAGCTGCCTTGCCTCGCTCCCTATCCCCCCCCGGGTTGTGCTGGGGAGGGGACAAGGGGGCAGCCCTCTGATGCAGCCACTGAGCTCCGGGGGATCGCGTGAGAAGGGGCCTCGAATAATTAAACTCTCCGGACAAACCTGTAACGCCCTGGTCACTCAGTCACGCTATGGGAGGGCTCTTAAAGGGACAGCGCCCTGTTACCGTGTGTTCTTTATTCTCCCCAGCTGTTTGTCCATGGATGGCTTTGGGGCAGGATGCTGGAGGGGGCGGGAAGGGGGAGGGTTGTAAAGAGCTAACGCATGTTCGCATGCAGAGCCAGATGCTCACAAGAAAATAGCGGGGGGTGTTTACAAACCCTGTGTATCAATATCCTGTCAACACCCCTTGAGCTAATTTCCCGCACGCAGGCACCTGCCAAATCACACTCCAGCCGCGACCCTTGATGGGGAACAATTACCCAACGCCCAAACTGCCGCTTAGCATGCAAGGAACATATAACCTGATGCCAGTGCTGATAGCCGCCACGCCACCCCCTAGGGGCTCGCTGGATGTGTGAGGGCTGAGACATAGGCAGGCTGCAGCAGAACGAGCTCGGGCACCCTCTCCGGGCACTGCAGGAGTCCTCCAGGGCTGCAGAGTCAGTAAGGCAGAAAGGCCCAGCAGAAGCGTTTGCTTCTTGAAGAGACAGGCGCAGGGTCTCAGGCTGAAGACTGGCTCAGGGTGAGGGTGTGTTCAGGTGCGTGAGGCTCTGCTGAAGGTGCCTGGCACGCAAGGCTGATTCTTTGAACTTGTCCTCACTAACCCCGGCAGCCAGGAGCCACTCAGCTCTGTCTGGGCTTGGCAGAAGCTGTGAGCTGCAGCTAGCAGGAGGGAGCTGCTGATGCAGCTTTGGAGCGGAATTGGGGCCGTGTGGGGGTAGTTTATCTCATTCCCCCCAAGACCCATATAAACTAGTGCTCTCCCACGCTGGAGAGCTGACAGTCCTGGCTAATCAGTCTGTGGCCTTCAGAAACTGTGTCTCCTCCAGCAGCAGTTCTCAACCAGGAGCCCGGGGCCCCTGTGGGGTGGGGGCTGCAAGCAGGTTTCAGGGCATCCGCCAAGCACGGCGGGTGTTAGACTTGCTAGGGCCCAAAGCAGAAAGCCCAAGCCCTGGTGCTGAAGCCTGGGGCCCCACCACTGCCACCCTGGGCTGAAGCTGAAGCCTAAGCAACTTAGCTTCACAGGGCCCCTGTGGCATGGGACCCCAGGCAATTGTCCTGCTTGCTACTCCCCCACACCCCAGCCCTGGCTTTTATATGCAGAAAAACAGTTGTGGCACAGGTGGGCCATGGAGTTTTGATGTTGGGGGGAGGGCCTCAGAAAGAAAAAGATTGAGAATCCCTGTCCTCCGACACTTTACCTCCTGCAGAAGGTTTGTTCTGCAGAGTAAGTGTCATTAATTCAAAGCATAGTTCTGACTGGCCTTGTGAGTAGTTAAAAACGACACAAAGTTACACATGCAGACATCACCACCTGAAAACTCTCACACTGATGCCTATCTTTGTTCAGCGCCAGTGTGTTCATCTCAGCCATTTCACACCTGCATGAATCACAATTTATTTCTACAGGGACAACAGTTTGCTCGAGTTAGGGACAGGTATGGAAACAAGATCTCTGATTCAAAGAGCTTTACTGTCTAAATGCAGCAACCCCATCAAATCTTTTTAGCTAAGCAAGACGCACAGATATTTGTGCCTGTACAAGTGACTTCATCTGCCATCGGTTACTATGACTACCATGGAGTGAAATAACTATCTTATATATTGGCCATGAATCCCATATTTGAATAACATTACATTTAGAATACTGACACACAACAATTTATGTAACTATATAGACATATTACTACTAAATGCAGGAAGTAAGTGCATAGTAGAATTTGAGTTTCAAACACACACGTCAGGCAGAACACAGCCATGTAACCTTATCTGATCACCTTGATCCCATGAGGCAGTATACAGTAAAAGACAATGAATGCACCAAAACAAAACAAAAAAGGAGAGAGATGTACTTTCTAAAATGCAATCTACAATCCATTCGTTTGTTACATGTACGATGCATATAAAATTGAGCATTTAGAAGTTACAGCTGCAAAATTCAAGTTTAAGATTGACTTGAGGGCTAAGGCCTAGATCTGTCTTTAAAAACCATGTAAGCATTGGCTGAGCAAATGGATGCATTTCTGGGTCAGTTAATCCAAGCAGGATCCGGAAGTGGCTCATATTTTTCCCAAACAGACTGATCTATTTGTTATAATACAGCTGAAAGTACTAAACCAGATAAACTGTTTTCAAACATGGTTATAGCTGGGGTGATTTAAGTGTCTATTGTGGCCAGGGAATTATTTTAAACAAACACATTGGACCCAAACATGGTCTTAACAAGTCTTAACATTGTTCTAACTCAATTTGGTATGATTTACTTCAACCACAAGTTGTTGGCCTAGAAGCAGGAATCACTAGAGGATGTTCTATGGGCTGTATCAAACAGGAGGTCATAATTGTCCCTTCTGGCCTTAAAATGTATGAACACATTGTAACCCTATTGAATGTGAAGGCCCTAAAATCTTGTGTGCACATGGTTGCAAACCTCGGGTAGTTACAGTGCAAGCTCTAATGTGCACAGGGTCTCTTCAGTCTTTTCCCCCTTTTGACTTAAAATTAACTTCATTCCTGAAAAGAAACCAGCAAGTGAACGTAAAGGCTGGTAAAACAGATAGAAGAAGCTGCTTTGCTCCATTTCCATTCTGGTTCACTGGCTTCTGGAGCTGAGTTTGGTTTTGTCTGTTTCTCTTATGTCATTCATTTGTAAAGTCTCACAAGCAATTAGTAACAGAAGAACTGATTATGTATGTGCTGGGTTTCTCTCAGGGCCAGCTCCAGGCACCAGCTTGGCAAGCAGGTGCTTGGGGCGGCCTCTCTGGAGAGGGGCGGCACGTCCAGCTATTCGGCGGCAATTCGGCAGACGGTCCCTCACTCCCGCTCGGAGCAAAGGACCTCCCGCCGAATTGCCGCCGCAGATCGTGATCGCGGCTTTTTTTTGCCGCTTGGGCTGGCAAAAACCCTGGAGCCGGCCCTGGTTTCTCTGTACCTCATCCCAGAAACTATATTATTAGATCCAACATCCCATGAACTATGTTATTATCTCATCCTCATCTTCCACAGGCCAAATCATCCAGGCCAATGGGATTGTACTTGATGTGCAGAAATGTTTTCATATATTGTGCGCATTCCTGGATTTAAAAAACATTCCATATTGCACCTATTTATTACAGTGCTGGGGGTTCCAACGAATGACCATCACAACACTTAACCGGTTGATTAAGAACTGCTGACTCCTAACTCTAATGTGATGCATTCTTCTGAAAGACCTGGAGATAAACAAGTGGGGGATCCAACTCTCAAAGGATGAACTAGACCAGAGGTTCTCAAACTGTGGTCCACCAGTGGTCCACGAGCGCCATTCAGGTGGTCCATGGATAGTTCCCTCTAAGGTGCGTGCCTGGGTGGCTGCACATGAGACAATAAAGGGCCACCCACCTAATTATTGGAGCTGCGCAGAGGGTGGGGGGAATTTGGGATGTGTAGGGCTGCAGCAGCCAGAGAGAAAGAGGCGACTTTCCCCAGCTCCAGGGCTATGGCTTCCAGGGAGAGACAGCCCTCCTTTCCAGCCCCAGCTTGGGGGCTGCCACAGCAGGGGAGAGAGGGCACATCCATCGCATTAGAAAGGTAAGACTACTGATATTAAAATATGAGTTGTGTGCTTTTAGCTGTAGAACAGAAAACGTTAATTATTATTAATTTTGTTTATATAGCACTTTTATCCAAAGTGCTTTACAATACTTAGCTAATGGAACAAACAACATTTGGAAAGATCATTAAGTGGTCTGCCGAGACCCTCAACAATTTTCAAGCGGTCTGCAGAAAAAAAAAGTTTGAGAACCACCGAACTAGGCCATTAGCTCTTCCTGGATTCCATGCAAAGACATTGACCTCTCCAGCAGCAAAGGAGCTGTGGCAACTCTGTTTCTTAAAGTGGTGGAGGCCCAGGCTGACATCTGACTACGGCCTTGGCTACACTTGTGAGTTACAGCGCTGTAAAGGCTCCCTCAGCGCTGTAACTCACTCCCCGTCCACACTGGCAAGGCATTTGCAGCGCTGTATCTCCGTGGTTGCAGCGCTGCATGTACTCCACCTCTACGAGAGGAATAGCGAGTATTGCGCTGCCGCTGCAGCGCTGCGGCACCAGTGTGGCCGCCCAATGCGCTGTGAATGTCCTCCAGAATTATTCGGCAGTATCCCACAATGCCTGTTCTAGCCACTCTGGTCATCAGTTCAAACTCTACTGCCCTGGCCTCAGGTAACCAACCATGTGACCGACACTTTACATTCCCCGGGAATTCTAAAAATCCCCTTCCTGTTTGCTCAGCCCGGCGTGGTGTGGAGTGCTATCAGCGAATCTTTCCAGGTAACCATGCCTCCACGCGCCAAGCGAGCCCCAGCATGGAGCAATGGCGAGTTGCTGGACCTCATCAGTGTTTGGGGGGAGGAAGCTGTCCAGTCCCAGCTGCGCTCCAGCCGTAGGAATTATGATACCTTCGGGAAGGTATCAAAGGACATGATGGAAAGGGGCCATGACCGGGATGCCCTGCAGTGCAGGATTAAAGTGAAGGAGCTGCGGAGTGCCTACCGCAAAGCCCGCGACGCAAACAGCCGCTTGGGTGCTCCCCCCGCGACCTGCCGATTCTACAAAGAGCTGGATGTGATACTTGGGGTTAACCCCACCTCCACTCCAAGCACCACCATGGACACTTCAGAGCCGGTGTGGGGGGGGGGGGAGGAGGAAGAGGAGGAGCAGCAGGAGGAGGAAAACGGGAGTGATGGTGGTGGGCCAGATGGAGACACCCCGGAATCCCTGGAGCCATGCAGCCAGGAGCTCTTCTCGAGACAGGAGGAAGGTAGCCAGTTGCAGCAGCCAGTACTTGGTGGAGAACAAACAGAAGAGCAGGTTCCCGGTAATCGCTTTTTTTTTTTCAGGAAGGAATTTTTTCGGTGCGGGCTCTTTGGGAGAGGAGGGTTAGGCATGCATGCCTAGATGCGGAATAGTGCATTGATGTGGTTTATCACATCACAGTAATCGGCCTCGGTAATCTCCTCAAATGTCTCATCCAGAACGTGTGCAATGCGCTTGCGCAGGTTTATCGGGAGAGCCACCGTGGTCCTTGTCCCAGCCAGGCTAACGTGTCCGCGCCACTGTGCTGCGAGGGGACCATTGCTGCACACAGGCAAGCTGCATATGGGCCAGGGCGGAAGCCGCATTGCAGTAGAAGACGCTCCCTTGCTTCCCAGGTCACCCTCAGCAGCGAGATATCGTCCAGGACGAACTCCTGTGGAAAATGTTGGGACAGTGTTCAGTGTAGGTGCCCTCTGCAGCTGTTGGCTCTCCCCAAGGCACAGAAAACCAGAGGACAGTGCAGCCCTGAAACAATCAGTCCCCCTTACTCACCATTTTGAGGCTCCCGTGGGATATGTGTGCTCTGTTTCGGATGGGAAAATTATGCTATTGTGTAGACCCTGTGTGTTTTCTACTCCTTAAGTGCGGGGGGAATCATTACTCTGTCTGGTATAAACAATGCTGCCTCTGTTAAATGTTGCATTTTGCCTATACAGCTGCATCAACCTTGAGACCTCAGCCGTCCCTCTTATCGCCTGCTCAGAGACTGCAAAGACTCAGGAAGAGATTGCGAAAAAGCAAAGAAGACATGCTGCAAGAAGTGATGTGGCAATCTATTAAAGAGAATGAGAAAGCACAGGACTGGAGGGAGAGAGAAAGCAGGATCCGCCAGGAAAACGCAGTGCACCGGCGGCAAAGCACCGCGCACCGGCAGCAAAGCACTGATAGGCTCATAAGCATCCTGGAGCGCCAAGCAGATGCTATCCAGGAGCTGGTAGCCATGCAGAAAGAGGAGCAGTACTGCAAACGCAAACGCCACCCCCCCCCCCCACAGCCCTTGTCCCAAAACTCTTTCCGTTGTGCCCCACTGTCACCTCCAACCCACTTTCCCCAACTTCCGTGTTCTTCACGCCACCTGCTGCCTCCAACAAGAGTATCTTCACCACCCAGCCCTGAAAACCATGACCCTTACCCTCTGCACTCAACCCCCATCACCATGCAGTATAGCTGTCCTGAAGTGCAGCACTCACTGCACAGCACACCAGACAGGACATACGCGAATCTGTGATTGTACTGTTCCCCACTCCACCCCCTTGTTTCTTTTCAATAAATAATTTTTTTTTCTTTTCAATAAATGGATTCTTTGGCTTTGAAAACATTCTTTATTATTGCATAAAGTAAAAGACTCCTTAGCCCAGGAAATAAACAGGCACTGCAAGTCTGCTTGTCTGCTAAGCAGACACTGATTCCTAAAGATTGGAACTACTGCACTTCACTCCCGTGCAGGGCACCAGCTTTCACTGCTGGTTTTCAGCCTCAAATTGCTCCCTCAAGGCATCCCTAATCCTTGTAGCCCCGCGCTGGGCCCCTGTAATAGCCCTGCTCTCTGGCTGTGCAAATTCAGCCTCCAGGTGTTCAACCTCGGAGGTCCATGCCTGAGTGAAGCTTTCAACCTTCTCTTCACAAATATTATGGAGGGCACAGCACGCGGATATAACCGCGGGGATGCTGTTTTCAGCCAAGTCCAGCTTCCCATACAGAGATCGCCAGCGGCCCTTTAAACGGCCAAAGGCACACTCCACAGTCATTCGGCACCGGCTCAGCCTGTAGTTGAACCATTCCTTGCTGCTGTCAAGGCTCCCTGTGTAGGGTTTCATGAGCCACGGCATTAACGGGTAAGCAGGATCTCCAAGGATCACAATGGGCATTTCAACTTCCCCTACCGTGATCTTCCGCTCTGGGAAAAAAGTCCTGGCCTGCATCTTCCTGAACAGCCAAGTGTTCCGAAAGATGCGTGCGTCATGCACCTTTCCTGGCCAGCCTGTGTTAATGTCAATGAAACGCCCACGGTGATCCACAAGCGCCTGGAGAACCATAGAGAAATACCCCTTCCGATTAACGTACTCGGATCCTAGGTGGGGTGGTGCCAGAATAGGAATGTGCGTCCCATCTATCGCCCCTCCACAGTTAGGGAACCCCATTTGTGCAAAGCCATCCACTATTTCCTGCACGTTACCCAGAGTCACGGTTCTTCTGAGTAGGATGCGATTAATGGCCTTGCAAACTTGCATCAACACGATTCCAACGGTCGACTTTCCCACTCCAAACTGGTTTGCGACCGACCGGTAGCTGTCTGGAGTTGTCAGCTTCCAGACTGCAATAGCCACCCGCTTCTCCACTGGCAGGGCAGCTCTCAATCTCGTGTCCTTGCGCCGCAGGGTGGGGGCGAGCTCCTCACACAGTCCCATGAAAGTGGCTTTTCTCATCCGAAAGTTCTGCAGCCACTGCTCGTCATCCCAGACTTCCATGACGATGTGATCCCACCACTCAGTGCTTGTTTCCCGAGCCCAAAAGCGGCGTTCCATGGTGCTGAGCATGTCCGTGAATGCCACAAGCAATTTTGTGTCGTACGCGTTATGCGGCTCGATAGCATCGTCGGACTCCTCACCCTCACTGTCACTTTGGATCTTAAGGAATAGTTCGACAGCCAAACGTGACGTGCTGGCGAGACTCGTCAGCATACGCCTCAGCAGTTCGGACTCCATTTCCCGCAGACAGATCGCGCTGCACAGAAACCGTTGAAAGATGGCGCCAAAGGTGGACGGAAACAAAGGGATTTCTGGGATGCGAAGCGATGCATCACGGGGCGTTGGGACAGGACCCAGAATCCCCCGCACCCACGCCCCCTTCCCACAACCCACGGCGCCAGAATGGGAAAAGGTGCTCTGTGGGATAGCTGCCCATAATGCACCACTCCCAATAGCGCTGCAATTGCCGCAAATGTGGCCACGACAGTGCGCTGGGCAGCTGTCAATGTGGACAGACTGCAGCGCTTTCCCTACTCAGCTGCATGAAGTCAGGTTTAAGTCACAGCGCTGTACATCTGCAAGTGTAGCCAAGGCCTGAGGGTGAGGGGTGGATTCAGGCAGAAATTCTCCTTCAATGGGGAACGAATCAGGACCCTACAGTTCCTCTGTTTACTCTCTCCCCACTTCCCCCCACCCTTCAAATATCCCTTCCCAAAGTTTTTATCAGGACAGGCCTCTCTGCTGCCAAGGGGAGATACTGCTGCTAGCAGGGAGTGTTAGAATGTGCCCTTGCTTGGAAATGGCCAAATCACATTTGCAGCTGTGGCGAATTTACAGCCAGATTACTGCTCAAGTTGTGCTGAGGGTAAAAGAACAGGAGAGCAGCATGAGAACTACATTATCACAGGGAGAGGTGGAATTCAGTCAGGTTGGGGGGGGGGGCGGGAAGAGTTTATTGTGTTACCTATCCAGAATTCTGGGGCAGTGTCAGACAACATCTGCAGCAGCATTGTCATAGAAACCACACACACGTGCAGGGCCGGTGCAAGGAAGTTTCGCGCCCTAGGCGAAACTTCCACCTTGTGCCCCCCCCCCAGCTCTGTGGCAGCTCCCCGCCCCCCCTCTGCCCTGAGGCACCCCCCCATGGGAGCTCCCCCCCCCCCGCGGCAGCTCCCCACCCCAGCTCACCTCTGCTCCGCCCCCTCCCCAAGCACGCCGCCCCGCTCTAATTTTCCCACCTCCCAGGCTTGAGGCGCCAATCAGCTGTTTGGCACCGCAAGCCTGGGAGGGGAGGATAATTAGAGCAGGGGCAGCGTGCTCGCGAAGGGGGCGGAGCAGAGGTGAGCTGGGGTGGGGAGCTGCGGCACGGCTACCTGGGCTGGGGGGGTGGGGAGTTGCCGCGGGGGTGTGTGTGCCTCAGGGTGGGGGAGGGGAGCTGCCGCAGGGCTCCCCACCCCAGCTCACCTCTGCTACGCCCCCTCCCGGAGCATGCCGCCCCCACCGACAATGACAATAATTGCATGGAGCGGCTGCTGTGCTGAGAGAGGGACTCTGAGCATGTGTCAGTGCATCACCGGCAGCCCAGCCCAGGAATGCTGTAAAAAAAAAATTTGGGGCACCGCTTTTTGGCGCCCCCAAATCTTGGCGCCCTAGGCAACCGCCTAGTTTGCCTTAATGGTAGCACTGGCCCTGCACACACGTACCACCGGCGGAATCTTTCTTACAGCATTTCACCCTGCTAGATTTGGGGTGGGAGCAGGCACCTCAGGAAAAGGGAATGTCCCCTGTCACATGTAACTCGAGATTGCAGAAACTCAGGGTCCCCCTGCGTGCAGGACTGAGTGAAACTGACCAGAGATCCCCATGGCTAAATACAGGGCCGGCTCCAGGGTTTTTGCCGCCCCAAGCGGGGCAAAAAAAAAAAAAAAAAAAGCCGCGATCTGCAGCGGCAATTCGGCGGGAGGTCCTCGCTTGGAGGGGGAGTGAGGGACCGTCTGCCGAATTGCCGCCGAATAGCTGGACGTGCCGCCCCTCTCCGGAGTGGCTGCCCCACCCGAGCACCTGCTTGGCAAGCTCGTGCCTGGAGCCGGCCCTGGCTAAATATGCACTGGTTTCTACGGACTATAGGCGAGTGTTTGTGAAACAAAAATAACCAGGGCAGCAAAACTCTCTCTCTAAAGCACTAATCTCCGCCTGTGAAACGCTCGTCCCATTGAAGACCATTTCAAAACTCCCCATTGATTTCAGTGGAGCCAGGGTTTTTTCACCCCCTCTGTCTATAACGTCCGCAGAGAAACCGCACTCAAAAGAAGCAGTTGGAAATGGTGAGGGAGATCCCCGGGCATAGTCCCAGGGGCTGCCCTTCCTCCCCTGGCTTGTTGTGTCCCTTTCTCACCCCCCGCCCCCCCGTGACTCCGGTGCCAGAGGCTGGGGGTGCGGGGGAGGCCCGGAAGGACAGAGGGACAGGATTGAAGGGCAGAGGGATGGAGTGGAGGGGGAAGCAGAGGGATGCGCAGGTACCACAGCAGCAGGTTAAAGTTTATCGGGTAGTAGCGCTTTCTGCCCCGTCCTCGCTCGGGTTAACGATTGCCCAGGTTCGCGTGCGAAGTCGTTTGGCTGCGTTCCCCCGGTTTTCCCGTGCAGACACAAACAGGACCGGGGCGCTGCGTGTGGGGGAGACCAGTCAAAGGCAGCGGAGGGGCAGAGGACAAGGGAGGTCGCTGCTCCAGACTTGGAGGCACTTTCTGAAGCGTTGGCAGGACGGGGCATGGCGTGAGAAGGGAGATGGGCAGGGGCAGAAGGGCGCGCTGCAGGAAGGGCGATGCCAATGTGCAACCTGCGGAAAGCCCTGGCTCCCCCCCCCCGGAGAACCCTCCCCCCCCCCCCCCGCACCGGACCCTGACACTCCCGGGGCTCCGATCACACCCTGGGGGGTCCAGCTGGGCTCGGCAGGCAAGGGGGCGAGCGCTGACCCCCTAGCCGTGCGATCCGTGTTCCCCCAACGTGAATGGGGACACGCGCCACGCGTGTCTGAAATGTATCCAGTTAGCAGCGCTGGACACGTGGGAGCCGAGCAGGGGAGACAGGAGAGGGCACCGGGCCGGCTCCGGGGGAGGTGCCGCGGCAGCCCTTGGCTGCAGCCACTTGGCTCTGAGGGATCGCGTGAGAAGGGGCCGGGATGCCCGCACTCCCCGGGCAAACCTGTAATTCACGCCCTGGTCACTCAGTCAGGCGCTGAGCGCTCTTAAAGGGACAGCGCACTTTGCAGTGGCCTCCCAGGCACGTCCAGAACTTAGGCCGAGGCCCAGACGCCCCCAAAGGAGGCCAGCACCTACACTTTGGCGGCAGGACTGCTGATCTCGCAGCCCATCGAGCCTGGGTTATAGAGGGAGCGGCTCAGGACAGAGCTAACAAAGGCAGAGGGCTAGTTACAACATGTTGGGGCAAGGGAAGGGCTATTTACAAGCCCTTGCTCCAGTCCAAACACCTTCTATGGGCACCTCTTGGGTAGAGCTCAGCTGCACCACAGCCACAAATTAAAGGCCAGGTTGTTTATAGCAGGGGGTGGGAGCAATTTCATAAGGCTCAGGCAGCTGATTGGCATGCTCTGTAATCTTCTGCTGTTTCAAACAGTCACGCAAAGGTCTCCCTGCCCTGCATTGGCTGACAGACCCATTCCTTCTCTTCTGTTTAGGGACCGCAGTTGGTTGGGGCCTATTTCTTTAAGGCTAGAAAGGCCGGCTGCCTGTCTCTTAAAGGAGTTCCCCTCTGAGATATCCCCTCTTGGAGGAAGCATGTTAACTCTAGAACTTAGAGCAAGCCACTGGGATTCAAGAGATCTGGCATCTGTTCTCTACTCTGCCACATATTTCCTTTGTGACCCTGGCCACTTCTTCTAATCTCTCTGTGCCTTAGTTTCCCCCACTGTAAAATGGAGATTATAGTCTGGGAGGGGGGAGCAGGGAATTGTATTTTATTAAGGTCTGTTGAAGAGCTTTTAAATCTTCATACGGAAGGGGAAATAAAAGCACAAAGTGTTGGTCTTGAGAGGCTTTGTTAAAATAACGGAAAAGAAAAGGGGCAGCATGGCCATGAGCAGTAGTTCTCAGCCTTTTGGGGGCTCAGGAGCCGTTTGTAAACTGCCAAGGCCGGTTGCTACCTAGTAAATAGCTTTAGTGCAAAACTATCTGGCTTGCTGACTATTGCTTCCCCAGGATATATACTATACATATTAACATAATAAGCACCAAATAAGGACACGGTATGTCCCATAGTGGCAGCTCCTGTTTTACAGGGCTGGCTGGGCTCAGCTCCCCACTCCAGGTGTTGCTTCCTCCAGTGTTGCAGCACCTCTCGGGTTTGTCCTGGACCCCTTGATGGCCAAATTTGTATGAGTGGCGTTGCAGTCTTGTGTATGGGGTTGCAGTGCCACTCACTCAAATTTGGCCTGATCCCTGTCATCCCAATGGAGGGGCATCTGGGCCAAAACTCAGTTTTACTGTAAACCTGTGCATCCCCTGGAGTGGGGAGCCAAACCTAGCCGGCCTCATGGCACCGGAGCTGCAGAAGCTGCTGCAGCTGCAGGATAGAGTTTGGGGCAAGCTCTGCAACCTCCCCCCCACACACACCCCAGGGGCAGGACTTGCCCCCTTCCCTTGACCTAAGAACCACTTAATGCCAACTGGTAAAGGGGTTACAAGACTATTCTGATTCTGGTATGTACATTCTGATTCATTAAGGAATGTCAGGTGAGGTCTTAAATGAAAGCCAGGTCACACTGATCATTGTGAAATGTATGCACAGATGCTATGTAAGGAGTTGTGTATGTCTACTGAAAATATGGTCTTAGATTGTCTAACACACAGCATAGGTGGAGAAACAGGTTTTCTGTCAGACAAGAGATGTTTATTCAGCTGTCTCTCCACTGGATGTGAAGTAAGCATCATAAGCTAGCACAATGGATGCCCATTTCCATAGGAAATTATCAAAAGTTGTGAAGTCAACAGGAAAGCAGCACTCAGGAAAAATAACCCATGTGGGGGTTCATGTAGTCTCTGACTACAGACAATGCATTTGGGAGATATAGTAGGAGGCAAAGAAGCCACCCCCTTATCCTGCCTCTAAGATGTAAACAGGCAGTGCATTTACATTCATGGAAACAGGGTCATCACCAACCTTGGTTGAAGAAGCTGTGGAAAACTTTGGGTGAGATAAGCTTCTTTAGACAGCAATGTATGTTGTAAATTAAGTTTAGTCTCTAGAAAGCTGTTATGATTTTGTTTTGTATGTAACCTTTTGTTTCCCATTTCCTTATTCACGATCACCTGAATGTTGAATCTTTAATAATAAATGTATTGTTGTTTCAATTATAAATATATCTCAGTGCTGTGATAATAAACAAGGTACTAATCCTGAATTGAATCATTCAAGCTGGTGTGTACACTGTTCTTTTGGGTCAGCAGACCTGGTATTCCTGTGAGCGTTCAGTGGATAATGGGCTGAGCACTACAGGGGACGCTTCAAAAGGAACTTGGGGACTGGCATGCACCTATTGTAACCTACAAGACATAGCCCAGAGGAGAGTTCTTGAACGGCTAATAGGCTGATGATGTCAGAGACTTGGTACCCAGTTAAGCACAAGCAAGCATCCCTCACGCTGGAGGTGGGGAGGGAGGAGGGGTAACAAGATGACTCCCACTCCTGGGTACCCCAAGAACAACACTTCCCCCCAGGCCTCCTATGTGATTTTTTAAAATATAATTCTGATGTCACCAATTTGGATGGTGCTCAATGGGTTGAGAACCCTGTTCTAGAGGTCAGATCAGGAGGCTGGGAATCAGGAACTGCTGAATCCTGGCTCTGATAAATTTCTTATTTGGTCTTGGGCTGCTCACATCCTTTCAAAAAATGATCACTTATCTGGTTGTTTCAGCATTGCCCTTGCTAATCTGAGACACTTTGGCTCAGAATCTCAGAGGCTTTGATCTCCTGCCATTCCTTTTGCCTTCTGATGGAGTTGTGAGTACTCAGGACTTTTCTGAATATCAGATCCATGGTGTCTTGAATTGGGCATCTAAATACAGAGGCAACCAAAATCGAGACCCAACTGTTGAAAATTCTGGCCTTAACCTCTTTGTGGGCCAGATCCTGAACTTTGGTGAAAATCTCCACTCCACTGAAGTACGTATGGATTTACACCAGTATTGCCTGTGCTGTGTCTGTACTTATCAAACATATAATAAAGGTGAGGACCTTTAAAGTGTCCTTCAGCTGATTGTCGCTTATAGCAGTCACTTCACTGTATGCAGTGAGATCAGTAAAGGGGCTTTTGGAAAACAGGTGTTCTGTCATCTGGGCCAGGTCCCAGGATGGAGAATGACTCCTGGTGATATGCCTTTAACACAGGGGTGGGCAAACTATGGCCCGGGGGCCACATCCAGCCCTTCAAACATTTTAATCCGGCCCTCGAGCTCCTGACAGGGAGTGGGTTCGGGGGCTTGCTCCGTGCGGCTCCCAGAAGCAGCGGCACCTCCCCCCTCTGGCTCCTACACGTAGGGGCAGCCAGGGGGTTCCACACGCTGCCCCAGCCCCAACCACCATCCCTGCAGCTCCCATTGGCCAGCAAACAGGGCCAATGGGAGCTGCAGGGGTAGCACCTGAAGATGGCACAGTGCACAAAGACACCTGGCCATGCCTCCACATAGGAGCCAGGGGGAGATGTGCCATTGCTTCCAAACTCCTCAGTCCCACCCTCCTGCACCCCACAGCCCGCATCCCCAGCCTGAGCCTTCATCCCCCCACCCCTACCCCTGACCCAGCCTGGGGCCCCCTCCCACACCCTGAACCAGGGCCGGCTCTAGCGTTTTTGTCACACCAAGCACACACACAAAAGCCGCGTTCGCGATCAGCGGCAATTCGGCGGCAGGTCCTTCGCTCCGAGAGGGAGTGACGGCCCCACCGCTGAATTGCCGCCGAACGGCCAGATGTGCCGCCCCTCTCTTCATTGGCTGCCCCAGGCACCTGCTTGCTACGCTGGAGCCTTGAGCCGGCCCTGCCCTGAACTCCTCATTTCTGGCTCCACCCCAGAGCCCTCACCCCCAGCCGGAGCCCTCACCCCCTCCCACACCCCAACCCCCAATTTCGTGAGCATTCATGGCCACCATACAATTTCCATACCCAGATGTGGCCCTTGGGCCAAAAAGTTTGCCCACCGCTGCTTTAACAGCTGCTGCTCTGGAGTATGAAATTTACCTAAGAGTACCTGACAGTGGAACTAAGTCTGATTCCTAATGCCTTTCCTCCGCCTTTTTTCAGGTAACCAGGATTGGAATCATGTTCAGGGCGGTTACATTGGCAGATCTGTCTGAAGGAAGGAAACGTCTATATCCACCTGGCACTAACCAGTTTCCAGTCTGTGCTCAGCAGTGGCTTGACACTGGAAGAGCAGGGTGTGCTGCCGCTCAAAATTCAGCTGCATGCGTAGAGCTCTGTGTGTCAGGACTTTAATCATTCTTGGCAGGTTGTAGCTAATATTACTGATTCCCTCTTTCTCCTGAAATTCACCAGTTACCTGACCTCTCCAAATAACGTGGCAGACGGGTCTAGGGTAACATTCGAAATCTCCCTCAGTCTTATCCTTTGCAAAAAGAAGTGTGTGTGTGGGGCGGAGTTTGTAGTTACACACCTGCAGCAAAACCTATGTCTTGGCAACCACAGTAGGGAATTTAGAAAATTTTTTAAAAACCTATCTACCTATACTGAAATGTCCAGAAAAAAAATCTAGAGTTGGGTAATTTGCTCTCTATTGACACAATAGCAGATTACATTCAATTTGCTTTGAGTTCAGTGACGGTACACGTGCGCAGAGTGGGAACTAATAATTTTAACATCTGTTGATACCCTGGCTTTCCTGCTGGCACCCCTTCTTGGGGCGCTGTGTGTGGAGGAGATGTACCCCAGGAGTAATTGTTCTCTCACTGTCCTTTTGAGCTCAGATGGCTTTTTGTTCTGGAGGCTCTCAGCTCCCTGGGTGTTAGGGGATCACAGGAGGCTGAGATCCCTCCTGCATACAGCAGGGGTCATATTTTAATGTATACGGTGCCTTTCATCGCAAGCGGATTGACAAAGTGCATGTAGCCTCCAACCGAAATGCAGCTGTCTCTGCGGTGGAGCAGCCTGGAGTAGCATCTGAGCAAACAGCAAGGATGCGGTGAGGGAGTTTGGCAGAGCCCGGGCCCTGATCCATTGCACGGGGAGTCGCCGCGGATTTCAATGGGCTTTGAACAGTCCCTGGGAAGGCTGTTCCTACTGGGTCTAGAGGAAAGAATTCAAATCTGTTAGGAGAAACGATTTCTCCTGGTTATTGTACATTATTTTGCCTCTGGTTGCTCTTCTGGAATTAACCCGCTAATGCTGGGAAATACCCCAAACCCCCTGGTTACTAGCCGGCCCCTGCTCCAGAGAAGGACCGCTGGATCCCTGAGCAGAGTCCTCTGAGCAGAGTCCTCTGTCCTTGTTTCGGACAAGCCCGACAGGGCCCGATCCCGTGCGGGGCTGAGCGCCACTTCCCCTGACTTCTCGGGGGCTCAGCAGCCCCGGACACGCGGAGCTGTTCGCAGGGTCTCCGCGGAATGAACAGCCACCAAGGGGTTGGGCGAACCACGGGCAGGCTTTATAGCTGGTACCGCGGGTGTGCTGGAGACGATATTTTGGCTCTGAAAGTCACCAGCACGAGGCCACTTTTGATCCTGTTTCTTCACCCAGAGTCCGCCCGAGTGCAACTGAACGCGAGGAGAAAGTGCTGCCAGCCCAGAGCAGAGCAGAGGGGGGTCCCCACTCCACCCCGGGCAATGCCCGGCCCAGGTGTAGCGCGCACAGGTGTCCCGTGTCCCCTAGGGAACTGGGGCGTCGCTAGTTGGGAGGTTTGGTAACAGCACCTTCACATTTCGTTTCGTGGGGCGGGTCTTCCACGAGTAAACCCTTCCCCGCGCGTTTCTGCTGGGGAGGGAAGTGGGTTTCGTTGAGGGTTTGAATCAAAGAGGCGGATAATCAATGGAGCGAAACGGGGCAGGTTGGGTAGTGGAGGGGAAGGAGATGTTAAAATAAAACCTGCCGTTAGACGAAGAAGGAAACACACACACACAGTGACACACACACACTGCGATCGGTTCCTTGCACTGACACACACACAGCGATCGCGCCCCCCACACGGATACACACACAGTAACACACACACACACAGTGCGATCACACTGACACACACGTACACAGTGATACATACACACACTGCGATCTCCCCCCCCACAGTAACACACACACACTGCAATCACACTGACACACACGTACAGTGATACACACACTGCAATCTCCCCGCACACTAACACACACACACACACACACACTACAATCACACTGACACACACACATACACAGTGATACACACACACACACACACACACTGCGATCACCCCCCTACACCGTCACGCACACACACACAGTGACACACACACACTGTGATCGGTCCCTCACACACACAGTACTCCTGAGGGCATTCTGCATCAAAAAAATTAAAATTCTGTGCACAATATTTAAAAAATTCTGCAAATTGTATTTGTCAAATAAATATGAAGGCTCCAACATGGCATTGGGGTGCACAAGCCACTGGCTGCACAGAGGTGGGAGATCACTGTGCAGCTCCCCCACCCCCAGACATGAACTGAGCAGTGAGGCTGCACCCAACCTTGACACAGTGCAAGACCAGGCCTGCCCCAGAAACACCCCAGGGCCCTGCCCCTCTGTGTGGGCAGGCAGGCTCAGCAAGGCAGGATCCAAGTGTGGAGGGGCTTAGTGTGGGGGGAACCAGGTGTGGGCTGAGAGGGTTCTGTGTGGGGCAATCTGGGTGCGGGCAGCTCAGTGGGGGATCCGGGTGTGGAGGGGATCTGGATGCACAGGGGCTTCTTGGGTGTTTTTAGGTGCAATGGTAATGGGACTCTGCAGGGGGGTCCAGGTGAAGGTGGTTGGGGCTCAGCGGGGGGGGGGCAGGGTCTGAAAGTGTATGTGGGGGAAATACAGCTCGGCAGGGAGGTCTGGGTGTGGGGAGCTCAGTAGGGGATCCAGGTGCTGGGGGAATGGGATTCAGTGGAATGGGGATCCGGGTGTGGGTAACTCATCAGGGTGGTCTAGGTGCAGGGGGAGTGGGGCTCATCGGGGGGTTCTGGGTGCAGGGGGGGTGAGGCTCAGTGGGAGGGTCTAGGTATGAGGGGGTCTGGATGCACAGGGGTTGGGTGGATGGGGGAGCAGCTCCCTGTACAGGGATCCC
Source organism: Emys orbicularis (assembly GCF_028017835.1). Classification (NCBI taxonomy): domain Eukaryota; kingdom Metazoa; phylum Chordata; order Testudines; family Emydidae; genus Emys; species Emys orbicularis. The sequence continues at coordinate 50,518,174 of NC_088692.1, forward strand.
TCCCCCCACAGCTGAGGAGTGATGGGTGCAGGAAGTGGGAACGGGGGAGTTTGCAGAGCTTCCTGCAGCCAAGGGAGAAATATGGGGGTGGGCCTGACCCAGCCCCAGATGCCGTGCAGGGGAAGAGGAAGTCCTGTCCTCCCCAACTCAGTCTGGACTAGCAGCTGAGCCTGACTCTGGGTAGGAGCCACCAGCCAGGTCTTCCCCAGTCCCACCTCCTTCCCCACAGTGATTTACCTCTCTGCCAGCTGCCCTGGGCACCCAAAACATACTGCTGGGAAGGGTCACGTGACCTCTCTTGTGGCTTCCCTTTGCTTCCCCATCAGAAGGTCATTTTTCTGCAGGGAAGCAAAGAAATCTGTGGGGGACATAAATTCTGCGCATGCGCAGTGGTGCAGAATTCCCCCAGGAGTAACACACACACTGCGATTGGTCTCACACACACACACACTCACAGAGAGAACAATCTGTCCCCCACATACACACTACCCTTAGCAGACCATCCCAGCTTTGTGATATAACCTGGGAGAGGGGACCCGCAGAAGAAAGGAGAACCCCAGGGAAGGATGGAATGTGCCGTGCAACAAAAGTGTCTCTTCAAGGGGCGGTGTCTCCATTTGAAGTCTGCCTCAAGGGGAGGAGATAGTCACGCAACCGAGGCTCAGGGCATGCAGGCCTGATCCTTGTCTCTCCCCCCATAAACCTCAGCAGCCTGGCCTATCTGGGCTTGGCAGAGGTTCCTTGCAGCAGCTGACACAAAGGAGCGAAGAGTACAGCTGTTGGGGTGACTGTGATGGGGCGGGCAGAGCAGGGGATATGCCTGGTGATCCTTTACAATCATGCATCCACATTCACTGGAGAGAGAGGTTTATACCCCCCCATATCCTGTCTCACACAGCCTGCCTGCAGACACAATTCCATACATACCCATCTGCACCAACCTGAAGCCCCCCCCTTCAGACCTCTCTCCCCCCTTGGACTCCACTTGGACATGATTAAGAGGCCTCAGCTGTATTTTCAGCCCTTGACAGCCCTGGTATCGGTGCACACGCTGGACCATTTGTTTCCTTTAGTTTTACTTTTCTCTCTACCTTTAGAATAAACAAATCAACCAAGGAAATTCCATGCCAAGAAATCTATGTTAATGCTAAGTAATGGCTGCACAATTATTCACACAAACTCCTCGAAATGCAGTTAATGTGGAAATGCAGCTTCAGCTTGGTCCCCTTGGTCCCGTGCATTACACTACAATCTCTAATTGTGTGAACACATCCCTTTCTCAAATAATGAAAAATACATTTCCCCCTACAGTGTTAGATACACAGATGTGCTGTATTTGTCTTTCTGTGCAATACTGTGCGTGCATTATGACCAAAAAAGAAAATGCACATAATTTTTACAAAAAGATGATGGTAAAATGCACTTAGAGTGCACTACAGCAGTGGTTCTCAGCCAGGGGTTTGAGTACCCCTGGGGGTAGGCAGAAGTCTTACAGGGGGTACATCAACTTATCTAGATATTTGCCTAGTTTTACAACAGGCTACAGAAAAAGCACTAGCGAAGTCAGTACAAACTAAAATGTCATACAGACAATGACTTGTTTATACTGCTGTATATACGGTACACTGAAATGTAAGTACAATATTTATATTGCAATTGATTTATTTTATAATTATATGGTAAAAATGAGAAAGTCAACAATTTTTCAGTAACAGTGTGCTGTGACATTTTTGAATTTTTATGTCTGATTTTGTAAGCAAGTAGATTTTAAGTGAAGTGTAACTTGCGGGGACACAAGACAAATCAGACTCCTGAAAGGGGAACAGTAGTCAGGAAAAGTTGAGAGACATTGCATTACAGCACACTAATGTGAAAGAGAGTTTGTCACAATAAGATCAATATCACTATAAGATAAATTATTTCTTTTTATGTAAATCAATCTATGTATGACTAAGATTATAGGAAAAAAACCTCTTGTGATAAAGTATGATTTGCAAAACATTGTGGACCCAGTTTCTCCTGTCACTTACGCAGGTGTAGGTCTGTTTGAGTCAATGAACTTATTCTGGACTGAGACTGGTTTAACTGAGATCAAACTCTAGTCCCATGTGCCTTTAAAATGAAAGACTGTACATTTGTAATTTATAGGCACAACGTTGTTTAGTTAACCATTAAGATTTAACAAAGTAGTTGCTGGCTCTGTCTGCTTTAAGGGCAAGATCCTGATCCCAGTTAAGTAAATGAGCAAACTTGCATTGACTTCAGTGGGATCAGGATTGGGCTCTAACTGTGCAAACTTAATGTTATGGTTGCTTCTTGTTTGTGTTGTTGTTATTGTTTTACTTTTGCACTGCAGACTCTGTGCCAGCTATTCAGCAGGTGTAATGTGGCATAATTCTGTGGCCCTATGTCTTTTGTCTAGATGGGGATAAAAGCTGTGTTGTTAGAATATGCTAGCTAACACATGCTAGCTAACACGTTTGAAAAGTCTCATGTAGACAAGGGACACTGCTTTTAACATGTGCTACAATGGTCAAGTCAAAGCTTAGGATTTAACTCAACCATCTTAGCGTATATTAAGCTGTACACTGCCTTGTCTGCACTCGACTTTAACTCCTATTCTAGACAAGAAGTCATAGTCTGGTGTTACAGAGTGACGTGGTATGAGGTTATACAACTGTACATATGTTAATTAACTGTTTAGGCCTTGTGATTGTTCCCATCAGCAGGTCACTATTGTGTAATGCACAAAGAATTAATCCAAGAATTGTCCAAAGTCTGATCATAATACAGTGTTACCTGTCTGTCCCTCTCCTTGATCCTGAAGTCCTTACTCATCTGAGTAGTTCAATGGACTTCCGTGGGACTTCTTAGGTGAGTAAAGGCTGCAGACCTGGGCCCATTGTCCCTTGCCTCCTCTTTTGAAGTTTCTGTCTCTGATTTTTGGATCATTTTTGGCTTTTCAGTTAGTTTGGTTTGCCCTTAAGAGCCCATTGGCCCTTTAAGATCTCTCCAACAGCATAAATAATTGGGAGGATATTGCAGGTTTGTCCGGAGAGTTAAATCATCTCCGCCATTTCTCACACTTTCCTCCAATGCCAGGTAGCTACACTAAGAAGCTGCCCTTTCACTTCTCAAGGAGCTGACAGCTGGCCCTGCAAATCCCCCAGGGCCATGAGAGGCAAAGGCACTGGAATACACACCTCTTTCCAGCTCCCTGCTTGTGCCCCTTCCAGACTCTCCAGTTAACTAGTTATTCACTTTTTCTCTCTTGGGAAGTAACAGCCTCTAGGCTGTCATTCTCCCACCTCTCTCCTTGTTTTATTGCTTTCATTCTTCCTGTGGGCCTGGTGCCATCTATCTACCTTGCTTAAAAATACACCCCCTGCCTGGGGATCTGCTGCGTGGAATCCCAGCAGGCTGTGCTAGTAAATCCCAATGCAGGATCAGGGCCACATTTTGCAGCTAGATCAAGTGAAAATATTTCTATTGAAATAGTGCATTGAATTTCTCTCTGGCTTTTCTCTCCTTTCAATTCTTCCTTTGCCTTCACGAAATCACAAGTGCCAACTCATGTATTCATTGGTATTAATTATCATTATTAGGCCAGATCTGTAGGCAGTTTTTACTCGGCCCTCACTCAGGCAAATTCTCACTTATTTCACTGGATTTGTCACGAGCCCCTCATATCTGGGGCAGGGACTGGAGGATCAGGCCCCACAGATGGAAGCGGATCCCAGGCACACAGAGCTGCATGGAAACAAGAGGGTGTTTGGAACAAATGGGATTTTTAAAATGTGATTAGAAGCTGAAAAGTCCAAGCCCCACCTGCCTCCTGTAATTCCTTCACTAAGGGAAATGAAAATGACAGAATGTTCTTCTGCTATTCTGTGCATGGGGAGGGAAATCCAGGCTTTAGAGTTTTGCCATTGACTTCAGGGGGGCCAGAATTTCCCCCAGAATTTCACTGTGCTTGAGCAAGGGAAATCCAGCCCTGGTGGAAGTCCACTGAAGACATGGAGAGATTAATAGTGCTAACCAAGAGCGACGGTGGGGGATGGTCAAGGGCTTTCTGCAGGCTGTACATTGTCCTGGGCTTCCCCTCTGGGTAGCTGCTGCTAATCTGTCCCTGCTCCCTTCTCACCCACTGGCCAGCCCTACCACATTTCAGGCAGGGTTGTTGGAGGAATGAACTCTTCTGCCCTCTCCCTGTACTGCCCCTTTCACCTCCCCTATCTCTCCAGCTCACCTCCTGCTGCTCCTCCTCCCCTCCACACACACCCTTTGCCAGGGAGCAGGTTGGGAAACTCCGCCAAACGGCTTCTCACGCAAACCAGGGCAATCGTTAACCTGAGTCTGAGCTGGGGCCTGGGCAGAAAGTGAATTGAGGTCTCTGAGAAGCTTTGACCCCCTGTGGCAGGTTTCACTCAGAGGCCAGCTGGCCTGGGGGGCAGGCCCTGGCCCATCAATTCCCAGTGCTCCAGAGTTCTCCTGTACGGAAAGGGAGGTAGGTCCCTCTCCCTTCTCTCTCCACTGGGTCTCAGCCCAGGGCCCAAGCAGGAGAGGCCTGGAGTGCCTTGGTCACTGCAGCTGACCGCCAGCCTGGGCCGTTTCCTACCTCCCTGCTCTCTCTTCAGTCTGGGGAGTGGTCAGAGCCTGCTATCCCCACACCTAGACTTTCCAGCAGCTCAGTCCATCAAACAAGCATTCCCCAGCTCTCTTCCTATGCCCTGACATCCTCCCTCAGCAGGGAGTGGGGGACGGGAAAAGGGGCAGACCCCTACTCTCCTGGTTGGGTCTTACCCATGGTCCAGACCCTCTCCTGGGGATTGCTTTGTCCCCAGAAGCTGCAAACTGGTTTCCTCCCTTCGACCAGCCTCTCCATTCTCCTTCCCTGCTTGATTGTCAGAGAGCCCCCCTTTGGAGCAGCTGAGGGGCCCAGCACTGCTTCTACCCTCCCTCAGTCGCTGTGTGGAATCGGGAAACCCCATCACACACACACATCTCTGCCCTTGACATGGACAAGAGAGGGGCCATGTGAAAGTTTCCCTCGCACTGGCTGCTCAGGCAATTCTGCTCTGATTCCCATTGCAGACCTGGTTACCTGTTACCTTAGGTGCTGCTGCTGAGGCCTGGCATGAATATCACACATTTGAGCAGCAACCCCTTAAGCCCCTATGGGCACCAAATCATTCTTCGCCCTCGGGCTCTGTTTCCTTTACATCCAAAAAGAGCTCTCCAACCTGGAGACTTTCATAAACAACCAACCCTCCACACAAATGGACTTTACCAAAATAAAACAGGAGATCTACATTACACACTTCACCTCTCTACAAAGGAAAAAGGACCGTAAGCTGTCTAAAATCCTACCTGCCACATGGGGCCACAACAGTGGTACCCCTAACTCACCCAGCAATATCGTCAATTTATCCAGCTACACACTCAACCCAGCAGAAGAGTCTGTCCTATCTCGGGGACTCTCTTTTTGTCCCAGCACCCCTACGAACATGATACAGTTCTGCGGTGATCTGGAAGCCTACATTCTCAGCCTCTAACTCAAAAAATACTTTCAAGATAACACTGAACAGTGCACTGATACACAGATACCCTCCCACCAACAACACAGGAAGAAGAACTCCACATGGATTCCTCCTGAGGGTCGAAATGACAGTCTGGACCTATACATAGAATGCTTCCGCCGATGTGCACAGGCAGAAATTGTGGAAAAACAACATCGCTTGCCTCATAACCTAAGTCATGCAGAACGCAATGCCATCCACAGCCTCAGAAACAACTCTGACATTATAATCAAAGAGGCTGATAAAGGAGGTGCTGTTGTCATCATGAACAGATCTGACTACCAGAAGGAGGCTGCCAGACAACTCTCCAATATCAAATTGTACAGGCCACTTTCCTCAGATCCCACTGAGGAATATACTAAGAAACTGCACCATCTACTCAGGACACTCCCTACACTAACACAGGAACAAATCAACATACCCTTAGAGCCCCGACCGGGGTTATTCTATCTACTACCCAAGATCCACAAACCTGGAAATCCTGGATGCCCCATCATCTCTGGAATTGGCACACTCACTGAAGGACTATCCGGATATGTGGACTCTCTGCTCAGACCCTATGCCACCAGCACTCCCAGCTATCTCCGTGACACCACTGATTTCCTGAGAAAACTACAATACATTGGTGATCTCCCAGAAAACACCATCCTAGCCACCATGGATGTGGAGGCTCTCTACACAAACATCCCACACACAGACGGAATACAAGCTGTCAGGAAGAGTATCCCTGATGATGACACAGCACAACTTGTTGCTGAGCTCTGTGACTTTATCTTCATGCACAATTATTTCAAATTTGATGACAATATATGCCTCCAGACCAGTGGCACCGCCATGGGCACCCGCATGGCTCCACAATATGCCAACATTTTTATGGCTGACCTGGAACAACGCTTCCTCAGCTCTCGTCCACTCACGCCCCTTCTCTACCTATGCTACATTGATGACATCTTCATTATCTGGACTCATGGGAAGGAGACTCTGGAAGAATTCCACCATGATTTCAACAGCTTCCACCCCACCATCAACCTCAGCCTGGACCAATCTACACGGGAGGTCCACTTCCTAGAAACCACAGTACAAATAAGTGATGGTCATGTTAACACCACCCTATACTGAAAACCCACCAACCGCTATGCCTACCTTCATGCCTCCAGCTTCCACCCCGGACACACCACACGATCCATTGTCTACAGCCAAGCGCTGAGGTACAACCGCATCTGCTCCAACCCTTCAGACAGAGACCAACACCTACAAGATCTTCACCAAGCATTCTCAAAACTATGATATCCGCACAAGGAAATAAGGAAACAAATCAACAGAGCCAGACCTGTACCCAGAAGCCTCCTGCTACAAGACAAGCCCAAGAAAGAAACCAACAGAACTCCACTGGCCATCACCTACAGTCCTCAGCTTAAACCTCTCCAACGCATCATCAGAGATCTACAACCCATCCTGGACAATGATCCCTCGCTTTCACAGACCTTGGGAGGCAGGCCAGTCCTTGCCCACAGACAACCCGCCAACCTTAAGCATATTCTCACTAGCAACCACACACCACACCCTAACAACTCTAACTCAGGAACCAATCCATGCAACAAACCTCAATGCCAACTCTGCCCACATATCTACACCAGCAACACCATCACAGGACCTAACCAGATCAGCTACAACATCACCGGTTCATTCACCTGCACGTCCACCAATGTTATATATGCCATCATGTGCCAGCAATGCCCCTCTGCTATGTACATTGGCCAAACTGGACAGTCACTACATAAAAGGATAAATGGACACAAGTCAGATATCAGGAATGGCAATATACAAAAACCTGTAGGAGAACACTTCAACCTCCCTGGCCACACAATAGCAGATGTAAAGGTAGCCATCTTACAGCAAAAAAACTTCAGGACCAGACTCCAAAGAGAAACTGCTGAGCTTCAGTTCATCTGCAAATTTGACACCATCAGATCAGGATTAAACAAAGACTGTGAATGGCTAGACAACTACAAAAGCAGTTTCTCCTCCCTTGGTGTTCACACCTCAACTGCTAGCAGAGGACCTCACTCTCCCTGATTGAACTAACCTCGTTATCTCCAGTCTGATTCTTGCCTGCATATTTATACCTGCCTCTGGAAATTTCTATTACATGCGTCTGACGAAGTAGGTATTCACCCACGAAAGCTTATGCTCCAATACATCTGTTAGTCTTAAAGGTGCCACAGGACTCTCTGTTGCTTTTTACAGATCCAGACTAACACGGCTACCCCTCTGATACTTGACTATTGTCCTGTGATCTCTGTAGAAGATCATCTGTTGGAGCCTCGACCTCCATGTTACTCAGACTCCTTTCCTCCCTGGGGGTAAGCACAAACGTCAGAACATCGACTTGGGTTCCTGACTGCACAGGGGTGCCCTGGCTAGACCTGACTAGGGGGCTGGGCAGCGCCTGTGGTCAGGAGATATATAAGGAGGCTTGGGAGCCAGGGAAAAGGAGAGTCAGGCCAGGAACAGGGAGGCCTGGGTGTTGGAGACTCAGGCCAGAGAAAGGGCCAGGGGGTGCCGCTATCCTGTATAAGGAGCAGAGAACTGGGAGAGAACAGAGGCTGAAGGCAGCTAAGGGCCTGCACAGTGGTAGTGAGGGCATTTCCTGCCAATCTCTAGGAGTGCCGGGGTGAAGGCCCAGGAGAGCGGCCATGTGGCCATTGTCCCAGGAGTCGGGAGATGAACCCAGGAGGGAAATGAGACTTGAATTAGGCTCGTGGTGGGTGGATGTGGTTTGCATTACTGCTGCCTTTGAGTTCTTGTAGGGGATATAGGGGTACACACAGGAGCCCTTCATTTGAAAGAACATTGGGGTCTGGAGAAGAGTCTAAAGTGACGGACGGTGGCAGAGCCAGCAGTGTTCTGAGTTGCAATGGGGGACTTTCACCTGTGAGATTCTCAGCCTGAGAGAGTATGGGAGGAGTGTTTGGCAGGACCCTTGGGAGTGTGTGTGTGGGGGAAAGGACTGTGGCAGGGTGCCTTCAGGACATATGTCTGCTATGGGGGGCACTTGAGTGGGGCCTGATCTGTACCACTTGGAAAAGCTCACTCAGTGAGATATAACCAAGCAGAAACCTTAAACAACCATCTGATTTTGTAAGACATCTTGGGTCAGATTTCCCCCAAAAAGAGCTGAATTGGAGTCATTTCAGCTGCCAGGGATCAGCATTGTATTGCGGTAGCACCTAGGAGTCCCAGTCTAGACTTTGACCCCTCCCCCCCGTGCTAGGCGCTGTACAAACACAGACAGTCCCTGCCCCAAACCATTTACACCAGTGGTCCCCAAACATTTTTGCTCATGCACCCCCCTTACCTGGTCCCTCGGAACTGCGGTCGGGAGCCAGGGCTGGATGTGGGGCCAAAGCCACGGTGGGGAGTTGGGGCCAGGGCTAGAGCCGTGCTCAGGAGCCAGGAACTGGGAGCGGGGCCATGGCCAGGAACCAGGAGCCGGGAACTGGGAGCCGCGTCTGGGAACCAGAAGCCAGGAGCCACGGACAGGAGCGGGGCCACGGTCAGGGCCAGGAGCAGAGCTGGGGGCAGAGCAGGGCTGGGGGGCACTCCCTCCCCACCCCCTGTGGGGGCTGGCCTGGGCACCACTGTGCCTCCATTAATGTTCCTCCTACAGTTTGGGGACCACTGCCTTACACTCTACCTCTGAACATCAATCGCAAGATGGCTCAAGCTGAGCACCCAAAATATGGAGACGTTCAAAGCCAGAGGCTGCTCCCGAGAAATTTGACTCACAGGCTGCAGTTCTCACATCTGTGTTTCCTCTAAGTTCTCCATCAAATAAAATCAATATTCATTCTCCCCTCCGCTGGCCTTTCCCCAGCTGATTCCAGGTCCCAAAACAGCACATGGCCCAATCAATTTTTAGAAGCCCAGGAGTGGAAGCTAGTTTTTGGAGACCTCTCCACAGGGTTTACAAGTATCTTATATCTAACAGGCAAGGGAAATCTCCCCTCTCTGTCCCCACATTACATCTACCCATTTACATGGGGGCTGTATCAGTGTAGCCATATCAGACAAAGTGGGTGAGTTAGCCCAGAGACTGGGGCTGAAAACCTGCCCCTCTATGGAGCTGGAGGCTGCAAAGTCACCTCCCCTGTGCTCTGGGGGAATTTCTTCTCCTATAAGGAATGTGTCAGGTAGGCGTCTTCTGCTTCTGTGTCTGCAGTGGGTTTTCACTCCGTGTGTGAGAGGCATGGACGAGTCAGGGTCTTTCTGCTGGTTGCACCTTGCCCTGGACTTTCCCAAAGTGCAGCTCTTGCTTATCTGCCCCTGCTGCCTTCTCACGCAATATCACATCCTGCCATGTGTCAAAGGTGCTTGCAGAGGAACAAATGCCTCTGCTCTCTCCCCCACCTCCCAGTCACCCTTGAACTCTCCCCCCTTCTGTTCCCAAACTCACCCTGTTTGGCTGCAGGGGAAACAGTGGTGAAATTCAGCCAAATGGCTTCTCACGCGAACCTGGGCAATCTTTAACCTGATACTGAGCCGGGGGCAGGGGAGGGCTGCCTCTGAATGGGCTCCTGATACGCTACACTCTCCAGTCCTGATTGCAGACCACAAACCCCTCTGCACCGTCCTGCCCTCTGTCTCTGCCATCCTGACCTCACCTCCCCCTCGCTGCCGCCCCCACCATGCTCACTCTGCCCTCCAGCACCACAGCCACTAGAGTTGTGTTGGGAGCGAGCAAACTCTTCATGAATCAGTTCAAAAAAACACATCCAGAGAAGATGGTCTTTTAATGAAGTTCTTTACTGAAAAGAACTGCTTGGCTGGGCAATGGGCAGGTGGCCATATGCCTGAGACAGGGGACATCCTGCCAGGGCAAAGGAGCATGTTCTGGTCCTCTCGACCACAGTGCCATGTGCACCCTAGTCTCTGCCATCCAGCCTTTGCTGCTGAGGGTGAAATATGCATTGGGCAGCTGGAGGCTGGCCATGGCCCCTGCCCATGCAGACTAAGGGTCTGCCCCACAGCCCACTGAAGTCAATGGAAAGATGCCCAGCTGACTTCTTTGATGGGCTCTGGATCAGGTCCAGCACAAGGAGGAGACTCTGTTAATTATTTTGTAGCTAATCATTCTGGAGTTCCAAGACAAGTGGCTTGGGGGATACTTTTGCAGTGCAACAGGAGGATGGTTGACCAACCAGGTTTCAGGGGAGGTGCATAGAAAGCTGTCTGAAAGTGATCCTTCAAGCTGCCTGGGAAGGAGAACCTAGTTCACTGTCCAGAAGAGCGAGTTCCAGACACATTGGGGAGAGACGCCTCACGCCATCACCAAAGAACTTCTAGCCACAGGTGGGAACTCCAACCTAAGCACCATCCCTCCTTTGGGACACACAGGTACTGTAGGCTGCTTCACACAGCTCCTTATCTTTGCAATATATTAAAAAAACAAGGGTTAGTTTAAATGCTTGTGGGGGACGGTGGAAAGTGGCTGTCCAGGGTGGGTCTCTCTCAGATGTGTTGTATGTGTGGATCGCTGGCCCAGGTATTCCAAAGCAATTTTGGGGTCTTCCATTTTACAGGAGCCCAATTTGAGACTTCTTAAAAGGGGGTCTGATGTTCAGAAAGTGCTGAGCACCCACGCTCTGAAAACCAGCCCTCCAGGGCACCCAAAACCAGAGTCCACCAAAACCACTAGTCACTTTGGAAAAGCTTGGCCAGTATTCTGATAACAAGAGTCCAAATAACCCTAACCGTTCAGCTCAAAGAACATATGTGAAGGCTGTAATTATGCAATAGCCTGAATAACTGGGGCTCTTTCAAGACAGAAAACTTACTCAGAACTCAGCAGACCTGTCTTTATGCAAATCCCTATAGAATTTAACAGGGAAAAAACCAATAGGATTCTATAGCAATCTAAGAGAGTTCAATAAAAATCCTTGTAAAAACCAACAGAATTTAACAGAGAGAGCTTTTCTATAGGTTTTTGGGACTGCCCCCTATACAATTCTCTAGCAGAGATCTCATTTTGGATTAAATTCTAGAGGATGATCCAAAACCAATGGGAAGGAGATCATTTGATAATAGAGTCGACAGGATGAAGGGAGGTAAAATAGGTTTTACTTTTAGTCCTGAGTTAGACAGCAGGAAATCAATCCTAGATCAGTCAATACAGTTCAATGCACTACTCTGCGCAACAAAACATCACTTTTCATGGGATTGGCTCATCGGCGTTTCTCCACTCTTCCCACAAATATCACTGCAATTCCTTCCAGGCACAAAACACCCTCCCTGAACTGAGTCACAATCCTTTCCTCCTTCACCCTCTCAGCCCGGGCCACCTTCAAGAAACTAGCCAATTTTAGATGGCTTGGGGTCATTGACATTCATGGAGCCCTGAGATTATAGAGCTCAAACAAATCAGCTTGCTGAAAAATTTCAACGGCTTCAAAATGTTGACCAAAAGTGGAGAACATTTTCTTGGATTTATTTGTTTAATTTGATTTGCAATTTCCCTCCCTCCTCCATTTTTCAACCAATGCAACTTGTTTATAACTCAGGTAAGAACTATCTGGTCTATGTAATGGTGTGATCTTCTCATTGCTCCACTAATGCTTCCTCCCCAATTCCCTCATCTGGTTACTTTCACATCTTTTTTTCAAACTAGTGAACTCTTTAAGGCAGGGGCTGTGTCTTTCTGTACTAGAGCAATAGGAACATGATCCTGACGACAGCTGTTGGGTGCTCCTGCAATGCAAATAATAAATCATTAGCATTAATTCTGATAGTGAAATACACGCCCAATTTGGGCACAGAAAACACTTGGATTAAGATCCCTTTGAACTCAACAGTATAGTGGCCACCTTCAATATCGGTTCTATTGGCTCTGCAAAAGGGATGGGTTAGAGTTACAGTTTCAGTAGGGTGATGGTATCCGAAGCGCTCTCGGTTTCCTAGAGCAGTGGTTTTCAAACTTCGGGTCGCGACTCAGTACTGGGTCGTGGAATGGAAGACACTGGGTCGCAGCGGCTCTGGTCAGCACCGGCTAAGGCATGCTAGTTCCTACCTGTTCTGCACTGTGCCCCGGAGGCCCCTTCCTGCACCCCAAACCCTCATCCCTGGCCCCACCCCAGAGCCTGCACCCCCAGCCCTGAGCCCTGACCCCTTCGCACACCCCAGTTCCCTCCCACACCCTGAACCACTCATTCCCAGCCCCACCCCACAGCCCTCACCCCAACCCTCTGCCCCAGCCTTGAGCCCCTCCCACACCCCAAACCCCTCATCCCCAGCTCTGTTGGATCCTGGACATTAACAATTTTCTTCAACTACGTCGCCAGAAAAAAAGTTTGAAAACCGTGTCTTAGAGGACTGTTAGTTATCAAGGGAGGTGTGTTTTCCCAGCTAGAGAAAGTGTGTATATCCATGAGTGTCAGTGTAAATACTTCATCTCAGCTGTGTCTCTTGTGGGCCATATGAGGAGAACGGGGCAGGCAGTAGGTGGATTTGGTTCCAATTCTCTCTCTTTATCGGATCCTCCTTCCCAGGTAAGACCAAGGTACAGTTTCCTCTTCTCTGTCAAGGGCTCCTCAGTGGATTTCACCAGGATCCCGGCACCTGCAGTCCCTTGAGTTCAGAGGTAGCTTCATTTGGTTGAGGGGGATCTGGCTATGGAACAAAACTTCCAGGGAAGAGCAGGCAAATCGGAGTCTGATCACCTATAGGGAAGGCTAGGATTTTGTCAGGGATGTTTTTAGTAAAAGTCATGGACAGATCACTGCAATAAACAAAAATTCAGGGAAGCCCTGCCCTGTCCCTGACTTTACTAAGAACATCCCTGACAGAATGGGGAGGGAAGAAGGTCCAGCTCCCTGCCCCCCCGCAACGGCTGGGAGCTGCGGGGACCCCATTGCCTAGTAGCTGGGTGGGGTCCCCCTGCCGCCCTGCGGGGCTGGGAGCTGCGGGGAGCCCCCTGCCAGCTCTGAGCAGCTCCGGGGTCCCTCTGCCTCCGGCGCGGGAGGCTGGGAGCTGCGGGGGCTGCTAGCTGCGGCGGAGGAGCTCCCCCCCCCAAGCAGTTTCGGGATCCCTCTGCCACCGCAGGCTGGGAGCTGGGGGTTGGGGGCTGCCAGCGATGGCGGCTGGGTAGCTTAGGGGTCGCCCCGGACCGCGGCGGCCGGTCAGTTGCGGGGGTCCCGCCACCCGCCACTGCTGGACAGCGGCGGGAGGGTGCCCTGCCGCCCGCGCAGGCTCGGAAGTCGCTGGAAGTCACGACTGCAGCGGCAAAGGGACCCCGGAGCTGCTCAGCGCTGGCAGGGGGCTCCCCGCAGCGCCCAGCCCCACAGAGCAGCAGGGGACTCCCAGCCACTGGGCAATGGGGTCCCCGCAGCTCTCAGCCGCTGCAGGGGGGGGGGAGGATAGACCCTCCCCATTTTGTCAGGGATGTTTCTAGTAAAGTCAGGGACAGGGCAGGGCTTCCCTGTGTTTTGTTCATTGCAGTGACCGATCCAGGACTTTTATTAAAAACATCCCTGACCAAATCTTAGCCTGCCCTTACCTATAGGAAATGCTGCAAAACCTTCCTCTCTGAAAATGCCTTTCCGCCCTCGGAGTGACCCGCACTCTCAAATCCCCTTCTGCCGCCAAACTCCTGCCAAAAATAGACACCACAATTTACCCCAAGCAGAGTTTTTACTCTGGAAAGAGAGAAGTGCCAGAGACGCCATCAAATCCACTGGAGACTTTGCTACTGCTACTGACTTTATGGAGTTCAGATACTACAGTAACAGGGGGCAGCATAAAACCCAAGGGCCCCTGACTGAGCTCTGGGTTTTCACTCAGCAAGCAGCCCCCTGTCAGGTGTCCCCCTCCCAGCTGGGAGAAGGATAAAGAGACCAGTTAGTGAGACTCCAGGCCCGGATCACCAGTTTCAGGAGTGCAGCGCTATGTCAAAGCCACCAGTTGCACCCTGGCTCTAAGGAATAACTGTTGTATCTCCTGTAGCACTGGGGGTAAATGTTAGGGGCAGATCCTGGGCTAGCTCCATTCAATCAATTAAGCTGAACTGATTTATCCTAGCTGAGGATCAGGCCCCAACTCCTTAAGGGCAATCAATGGAAGGATCTGAGTGTTCTGCTGTAGAGGGTCTAGGACCTAGGCCCGGGGAGGCCCTGGGTTACAGACACTGCTGCATTACCACCACAGGAGACAGACAGACAAAGTAGCCCCTTACTGCTCCTGCAAAGTCAGGCCCCACAGGAAGTCCTAGAGGGACTCCCAGGACAGACCCTGGATCACCTGATTGGCTCACATCCACTACTTAAGACAGGCAGTATAAGCGACACATGTGGGTGGTGGTGGGGCATGTGAGGTCAAATTGTGTCCCCTCCTCCCCCCACCCAGATTTCTGCTCGGCCTGCCGGGGGAGAGGGGCTCTGTCCTTCTCCTGCTGTGCCTGTCCCCTGGCATGCTCGGCCCCTGTTCCTGGCAGCTGGGCCCAGACGGGGAGTGGAAGGGGTGGGATGGAGTCAATTATGACACTGTCTGAAGGTGGTGGCTCTGGGGCACTGCTCTGTCCAGTGCGGTGGCTGCCTGCGAGAACCAAGCTGGGGACTTGGCAGCGGCCCATCCCTTCCACTCCCCACCCAGGCCCGGTTGCCAGGGAGAGTGGCCGAGTGAGCCCTAAACTTGCCAGTGGAAGGACAGAGCCTCTCGCCCCCCTGCAGGTAACTCTGGTGGGGTAAGGAGAGCACGGTGGTCCCCATGCTGGGCACAGGGGTTGCTGGGGAAGGCGCTGGGAGCAGGTTCCCTGGCTTCTGCTCAGCTGGAGGTAGGAGCATTGCCTGTGACCCGACCCGCCCCTGCTGAGGTGTCTGTGAGCTCCAGGGACACTGGTGCTGTAAGTCTCCCTGGGCTGGGGCTGGCCCTGGTCCCAGCCAGGCCCAGAGGCACATGCTCCCCACTCCTGTGGCCCCAGCCCCCCAGGAGCAAGTGGGAATGGCTACCGTGGCCCAGGGAGGTGGGGCTGGAAGTTCCTCCTGGAGGCGACACCAGGGCATCACATCACACCTCCCTTTACATTGTGCCCCCCCCCCACCCCCAGTATCAGGAGGAATGAATCATCTATGGCTGGGTGGATTGTCTAAGAAACTATGCAGACTCCTTGTTGCATCTGCATTGGACACTGCTCCTTGCCTCTCTCCTGCAATCTGCATCCAACCCTGCTCCACTCCTGTCTTGTCCTTGGCTCCTGCCCTCGCTCCCAATTCCTGCCTTGCTCCTGTTCCTTGCCTCATCTCTGGTTCCTGCCCCTGTGTCCCGCTCCTGATCATTGCCTGTTAATTTCCGCTCTGATCATTGTCTCAGCTCCTGACTCTGACCCTTAGGCCAGATTGTCTATGTCCCGATTCCTAACAATCAGTGGCCAGAGAGGATAATGATGAAGCAGTAGATTCCTCCCCCACTTCTCCCAGGGTTCAGATAATGCTGACAGGTCCTGTGTATTTCAAACTGCCCTGTCAATTTCTCTTCACTCCATGGCTGGACCGCAGTAAACCAATCAACTCCACAAAGAAGAAAGTGAAATGTTAATTGGCACCTCAAGTCTCTGCAGTTCTTGAGCTCTTTCTACCTGCAAATCCCCAAGAGCATCACAAATATTTTGTTAATAAATTTATCTCCACAACACCCCTGAGGTTATAAATATGATTATTCCCATTTTGCCAATGGGAAACAGAGGCACAATGGGATGAAGCGACTTGCCCAAGGTTCCCCAGGAAGTTTGTGGTAGAACCAGGATTTGGACCCAGATCTCCTGACTCCTGTCCTGTGCTTTTGGAACTAGAACTAGTGTAGAAGGAATGTCCCAGCAGGTAAGAGGCTCTAGGGTCAAAGGGCTGGATCCCTGCTAATGGCCAACCTACGGGAAGGGTTTATGAAGAAGGAATCCCCCAAAGTTCTAATGCAAGGAGGCCTGAGTGTGTCATGGCCCTGTGTGGAGTCTGGCTCACTTGAGGCATAAGGCTAGTATTTCCTTAGCAGCCTGAGGAAGTGAGACACCCAACACCCTCCCTTTGTTTAATTTTCTCAGGCTTCTTAGGCCCTTGAAGATGAAGGCTGCAATGTCACTGGTGGGAAGCCAGGGCATTATCTCAGTCACTGAGATCCTTATTGCCTTGGCTGTCTTCTGTCTGACGTTCATGGTCATCAGATCCTTCCGGCAGCAGATCCCCAAGGGGCTGAAGAGGCTCCCAGGACCAAGGGGTTACCCCCTGATAGGCAACGTGCTGGAGCTGGGGAGCAATCCACACCTGACCTTGACTCAGATGAGCCAGAAGTATGGAGATGTGATGCAGATACAAATCGGCACCAGACCTGTGCTGGTGCTGAGTGGGTTGGACACCATCAAACAAGCCCTGGTGAAGCAAGGGGAGGACTTCATGGGGCGCCCTGATCTCTACAGCTTTCACAATGTTGGAGATGGCCAGAGCTTGGCCTTCAGCACTGATTCAGGGGAGGTGTGGAGAGCTCGCAGGAAGTTGGCCCAGAATGCCCTGAAGACCTTCTCTGTCTCACCCAGCCCCAACTCTTCGTCCACCTGCCTCCTCGAGGAGCATGTCTCCAAAGAAGCTGACTACCTAGTAAGAAAGTTCCTGCAACTGACGGAGGAGAAGAAGAGGTTTGACCCCTATCGGTACGTGGTGGTCTCTGTGGCCAATGTCATCTGTGCCATGTGCTTTGGCAAGCGTTACGACCATGATGACCAGGAGCTGCTCAGCATAGTGAATGTGACGGATCAATTTGGGGATGTGGCTGCCTCTGGCAATACAGCGGATTTCATCCCAGTGCTCCAGTATCTCCCCAACAGCACCATGAAGAAATTTATAGAATTCAACAAGAGGTTCCTCAGGCTCCTGCAGGACATTGTCAAAGAGCACTACGAAAGCTTTGAGAAGGTAAGAGCCTAGGGGGGGAATTCGCTCACACCTCAGATGAGCTTCTGTACTGTGCCCTTCAGCTTCTGCGAGTACTTTTCCTCTTGCAGCAGGCTGTCCTGTAGCAAATATAAACACTCACCGGTGTTTCTATGATGGCCATTCAAAACTTCATAGAAAGAGTGGGATAAAATTTATACCCTTGTCCAAATACACAGGTCCCTACCAACTGAGCTAAAGAAGAATATCCATTAGCTGTTAGCAACACAGGGCCTAGTACCTATGACACACTGTTGAGCAGTACTGATGTCAATCAATAGAGGGCAATGGTGCACTGACACACTAGCCTGTCCGTTCCAGCATCCACCTAAATAAAAGTCTGGAAAGGTGCAGGGTGAAAGGTTATGCTGCTTTTTAGCCAACCTGTCTAGCCAAAATGGCATTTTATTACCTCTATGAATTTTATAAATGAATCTTCATCTTATCTATTATAGGACCATCTTAGGACACAAATTACCCTAGTTTCTATACCAATAAGTTTCTCTCCCTAGGCACATATTGAGAGTTAATTTGCTTAGCATGTTTGTCTTGTATTTTCCAAGAAGAGGATCATTCTGACATCCTGCACTTTCAAGCTGTATATTCTCATCTCCTTATTTTTATGGTTCAGTGAAATGTTACCTACTGACTGTAGGGGAAGAAAATATTTTCCTGACCTCCTATTCCTGTCATGACTGGAATTTACTTGCACTTCTGTGACATGGGGATACTGGACTTTCCAGCACAGCGTCCCTTCTGTAGTAGATTGCTCTTTGTTACCTGTACGATGTACAGTTTACCTGCCTAGTAGTCTGGAATTTCATGCCATCTTCCTCTGGACTTTCCTCTTTCAGGACAACATTCGAGACATCACTGACTCCTTGATTGAGCAAAGTCAGGAGAATAAAGTGGAAGCCAATGCCAACATTCAGCTCCCGAAGGAAAAAATTGTCAACCTGGTCAATGACCTCTTTGGAGCCGGTAAGAACATTCCAATTCAGACTTTCAAATCTGAAACCACTTTCTATTTTTGCATTCCAATAAACTCTGATAAATATTAGCCCTTTTTTGTCCCCCCCATAAGAACACTCCATCCAGATGCTCTCAGTAGCAGAAAACAGATCACATTAGTATTTTCACCCTGACGCCTACCAGCAACGACCCCAAGAGGCTTCCTACTGTTCGAGGAAGAGTTTGTAGGAAGACAGCGCTCAAGGAAAATGAAGCTCCCAAAAGACAGTTTTGTATCCCTATTTACCAGTACTGGTCTTGACTCATCACTAAATTACACTGGGGAAACCCCATTGATTTCATTGAAGTTACACCAGTATAAAACTGAAATAGCACAGTGACGAATCAGCATCACTACGCACAGAGTGGAGCAAGTGTAAAAACTCTTAACTAGGAACTTTCTTATCACAGCTTTTTTGGACAAAAACTTGTGTGCAAGCAAGGAAAATCTGATGACAATCTAAAGTCCGGGGCTTGTATTTTTCCCTTGAGTTGTCTTCATCTAGTTAGTATCTGTCTTTCCTCTCTGTCTGTCTAGGTTTTGACACTGTGACAACAGCTTTGTCCTGGAGCCTCATGTATCTTGTGACTTATCCAGACATTCAGAAAAAGATTCAGGAAGAATTAGGTAACTGTATGTTTTCAGTCACAGAGTTAAAATGCATCTCTCTAGAAGGCTGGATTCCAACCATCCTTTTCCTCCTCTTTATAACCTGTAGATCAGACCATTGGCAGAGAGAGGAGACCCAGACTCTCAGACCGGCCCATGCTGCCTTACACAGAAGCCTTTATCTTAGAGATGTTCAGACATTCCTCCTTCATGCCCTTCACCATTCCTCACTGGTAAGTGCTATGGATGCAGAGGAGATGTAGGGGCATAACGCCTTGAGTGGTCCCTTTATTCAGCATGTCCCTCCATTGATGGTCCTCACAGTGTGAGACAGGCAAAACCCAGCCCTTAGAAAGTACAATAACGCTTATGGAAATAATCTCCTCTGGGCCCAATCCTGACTTAACCGGGCCCAGGAATTGATTGATATGAGAACACAGAGGCAGCTTTTTAAACTTAAGAATCTCACTCTTGTCCTTCAGCACAACGAAAGACACAGTACTGAATGGCTACTACATCCCGAAGGACCTCTGTGTGTTTGTCAACCAATGGCAAGTCAATCACGATGAGTAAGTAAATGCAGAGTCCCTTAGGGTAATAGTGTGCAATCCGTCCATATCAATGTACCAGCCCCCATTTAGTCGCATAGAACATGTCACTACCATGTACCTTCAGTATGACTGGTTGGCACTTGGACAAACAGATCAGGATGATGCTGTTTGTGTGTGGTGTCATCCATGATGTACTAGCCACTTTCCAAGCACACGAGAAGGAATGTTCCCTGCCCCATTGTATCAAAAAAACCAAACCTAGATGAGATGGCTCTGGCTGTATTTCTGTGCTTTCCCCATTCTCCACAGGACTGGGAATTTCTGCTGTGGGAAGACACAGAGATGGCCAGGCAGGGGAGGGGTGAGTGTGTAGCACATTGGAACTGTGCTGCCAAGGAGCACTGGGTGGGCTGATGAGGCCACAGACTCCACGCAGATGGCCCTGGTCCCCATCAAGCTTCTACCTGGATCTGCTGGGTCTGTACGCCTAATTTGCACCCTAGTCCTTGCTGATGAAAGGATCAGGAAGAAATCTCTTGTGAGACAGGAAAAAGACCTGGGAGTCACTGCAGGCAGCTCAATGGAAACCTCTGCTCAGTGTGCAGCGGAGGTGAAAAAGGCAACCAGAATGTCAGGGTGCATAAGGAATGGGGTTGGGAAAAACACTGAAAGCTTGTCTACATGTGGAAATTGACTGGCATAATGGAATAATTATTGGCCTATAGCGATTTTGGTATAACTAATGGCAATTATTCCAGTCAGTTTCCCCATGTAGAGAACATTGGGATGATTATACTGCTCTTCTGTACATCAATGACACCCTCTCCCCTGGAATACTGTGTCCAGGTCTGGTCACCCCATCTCCAAAAGGACAGAGCAGGGATGGAAAGGGTCCAGAAACAGCTAATGGAAAAGGTTAGAGGGCTAGAAAGATTTGTGTATGGAGAGAGACTGAGAAAACTGGGACTATTTAGTTGAGAGGGCAGCTGTATAGGAAGGGGACATGGTAGAGCGTACAAAATAATGATTGGTACAGAGTGCTTCTATTTATCCTCTCATAATAAAGGAGGAAGGGGATATTCAATAGCATCAGAAAGCAGCAAATTTAAAACTGATCAGAGGACTTGATCACAGCCTGCAAGTACCTACCTGGGGAGCAGAAATTTAATAATAGAGGGCTCTCCAATCTATCAGACAGAAGTACAACAAGATCCAATGGCTGGAAGCTGAAGCTAGATGCATTCAGACTAGAAGTCAGGTGCAAATTTTAACGGTCAGGGTAATTAATCATTTGAACAGTTTCCCAAGGGTTGTGGTGGATTCTCCATCACTGGCAATTTATAAATCAAGATGGGATGTTTGTCTGTAAGGTCTGCTGTAGTTCAAACAGGAATGAATTCAGGGAAGTTCTAGGGCCTTTGTTATAAAGGACATCAGACTAGATGACCACAACAGTTCCTTCTGGCCTTATAATATGTGGAATACACAACTGATCTGTGGAAAGCATTGCTACAAGATGCTAGTGAGGTCAAGGGCTTAGCAGGATTCAGAAAAGGATTAGACATTAGCGGATAATGAGAACATTAACCATAACTTCAGAGAGGATTAAAAACATGTTTATAAGGGATCTAACCCCTCAGGCTTCAGTGCAAAAGCCAACCAGTAACATCAAGGCCTTACAGCAGAGGTTAACTTGGCCCGGTGCCTTCTGATGGCTATTTTAAAAGGAAAAGGCATTCTTGAGTGATAAAGGTGCGTGGATAGCAGTGGGTCCTAGGCCCAGTTCTGAAGCTGTTCCTGACACCCATCCAAACTGAATTCCCTGCTGTCCAGCATCCCCTCTCCAGGCAGCGGTAGAACGGAAGTTTCAGGAGCTTTGCTCTTGCTATTCTAGGAAGCTTTGGAAAGAACCATCTAAGTTCGACCCAGAGCGTTTCCTCCATGCCGGAGGGACTGAAGTAAACAAGGCGGATGGTGAGAAGGTGCTGGTCTTTGGCCTGGGGAAGAGGAAGTGCATTGGCGAGACCATTGCCAGATGGGAGGTCTTCCTCTTCCTGACCACCCTGCTGCAGCAGCTGGAGTTCAGCGTCTCTGATGGAGAGAAGGTGGACATCACGCCTCTGTACGGCCTGACAATGAAGCACAAGAGGTGTGAGCACTTCCAGATTAAGCAGCGCTTCCCAATCCAGAGTTCAGAGTGAGTCACCTCTGGACACTGGATGGGGGAAAGCGGAGATCCCATTTGAATTTTTACCCTTAGGGGCCATATGTTAAGATAAATTGGACCCAATATAGCTTCTATCTGATTAATCTGTATTGATTTGTCTTACTCGTCTGTTAACTAGCTCCATCACCCTCACCTGTAGAATCACAACAGACATGCCAGGGTAGCCTGGCTTGTTCACACAGGTGTAACTGCTTTCGGGGGTGATGCATGATAGCTGGGGTTCTCTACTGAATTCCTCTTCGAATGCTACTAAGGTGTATTCCCTTAATGCTTCCTTATAACAGACAGCCAAAAGTTGAAGGTGTCGGGACCACCCATGTGCTTAAAGTTATACATGTGCTTAAGATCTTTGCTAAACTGGAACCTAAGCCTGTCCCAAATGTCATGATGACCTTCATCCAGGTAGAGTATTAAGGTCCATGGACATCTTAGGAGGCAGATCCTCACCTGAAATAAACTCCTTATTGGAGCTAGGACAATTGACTTGACAACTGACGACTAACCCTTGTGTTCAGTCTTGTCTATTACATTGTAGAAGAACAACAACAAGGAGTCTGGTGGCACCTTAAAGACTAACAGATTTATTTGGGCATAAGCTTTCGTGGGTAAAAACCTCACTTCTTCAGATGCATAGAGTGAAAGTTACAGATGCAGGCATTATATACTGACACATGGAGAGACGGGAGTTACTTCGCAAGTGGAGAACCAGTGTTGACAGGGCCAATTCAATCAGGATGGATGTAGTCCACTCCCAATAATAGATGAGGAGGTGTCAATTCCAGGAGAGTGACTTTTAAAAGTCACTATCATTGAATAAAAAAACTTCAGAAACAGACTTCAAAGAGAAACAGCAGAACTAAAATTCATTTGCAAATTGAACACCATTAATCTGGGCTTGAATAGGGACTGGGAGTGGCTGGCTCATTACAGAAGCAGCTTTTCCTCTCCTGGAATTGACACCTCCTCATCTATTATTGGGAGTGGACTACATCCACCCTGATTGAATTGGCCCTGTCAACACTGGTTCTCCACTTGCGAAGTAACTCCCTGCTCTCCATGTGTCAGTATATAATGCCTGCATCTGTAACTTTCACTCTATTGGGAGCATAAGCTTTCGTGCAAGGCATCTGAAGAAGCGAGGTTCTTACCCACGAAAGCTTATGCTCCCAATACTTCTGTTAGTCTTAAAGGTGCCACAGGACCCTCTGTTGCTTTTTACAGATTCAGACTAACACGGCTACCCCTCTGATACATGAGAAGAAAGTGGGGATGAAATTATATTGCATCTTTGAACAAGTGAAAGGAAATAATAGTCAGCCCTAGCTCATATCATCCATAGATCCCAAAGCACTTTGCAAATGAGATCAGTATAAATTTACAGCTGAGGAAAGGAGAGCTGGATAGTGACTTGCTCAAGATCACCCAACCGGGAAGCAAACCCAGGTCTTTTGAGGCCCAGTCCAGTGCCCTATCCATTAGGCAACACTGCCCGACTGGAAATTGCATTTGAGAGCAGAGCCCGGGTAAGCATCTCCCCAGCTGCTAGAATCCAGCAAACTTTATTGTCACTAGGAGTTTCAAACTTTTCCTTAGCATGGGCCCCCTCTTATTCGAGAGATTGTCTCCTGAACATCATTGGCAACCCTCCCTGCCAAACTGGTAAGAGGTTTAATCAGGTGTCTGATGAATCCGCTTATGGCTAACAAGCCCAGTTCGAGAGCGACACAGCTTGGTACAATTTTCACAGCTCCAGATGTTGTCTGGGTTGGAGTCCAAGATTACAGCACGCTGCTTTCTTCTTTCTCGCTCTGCTTCCATCCTCTTACTCAAAGCCACTTCGTGTTGAGCTCCACCCAGTGCCAGATGTTCCCTCCAGATTGAATGGGCTTCTGCACGCTTCTCCTAGCTGTCTACATTGATGTTGAATGACTTCATATCATTTTTGCACATGTCGTGGTACCGCCATAAAGGGAGACCCCACTTTCTAGAGCCGTGCCGAATCTCGCTGTACAAAATATTCTTGGGGATACGGTCTCCTGTCCTCCCATTCTCCTGACATGACCAAGCCATTGCAACCTCCTCTTCTTGATATGGTTTCTAAGTATGTCAGTCCTGTGTGCTCCAGCACCTTTGTTTGGTATTTTGTCTTCCCACTTCATTTTCAGAATCTTATGCAGGCATCTCATGTGGAAGCTGTTCAGTCTCATGATGTGCTTAGCATATGTATTCCGAGTCCCTGAACCATAAAGTAGGGATGACAGCACACAGTCTCCTGAACACCTCCCCTCCTAATCACAGTCCTGGACAACACTTTTCCCTTAGCCCCACCAATTTTGCATCGACCACCTCCTCTGCCCTTTGGAGTTGCGTGGGTGATCTCTCTTCCCATATGCAATCATGTAACACGCAGCAATTGGTCACGGTGATGACTGGTATTAGGAAAGCAGTTACATTTGTTTGACATGTTAAATGCAATATGTGTTCAGTTCTTTGTTCTGGCAATAAAGCTGGTGGATCATCTTCACAAGGCGGGCACATTTTTCTCCAAGACTTCATTCTTGAGCTGCAGGGCCTGATTTAGATCTTGTTCACACCAGTACAAGCAGGGCTGGCTCCAGGGTTTTGGCCGCCTCAAGCAGCCAAAAAAAAAAAAAAAAAGCCACGATCGCGATTGCGATCTGCGGCGGCAATTTGACGGAAGGTCCTTCGCTCCGAGCGGAAGTGAGGGACCGTCCGCCGAATTGCCGCCGAATAGCTGGACCTGCCGCCCCTCTCCGGAGTGGCCGCCCCAAGCACCTGCTTGCCAAGCTGGTGCCTGGAGCTGGCCCTGAGTACAAGTCAAGAGTAACTCCAGTCAATGGTGGCATGAGAATGGGATCAGGCTCTTTGCATGCATGGGTTATAACAAAAGTGTTTTTCATAAATATATAAAATGCAACGAAAAACATTCAGGTTACAATGTGGCCTTCTAGCAACGAAGTGCGGGACGCCCCTCTAATGCCTCGGGAGTTGCATTTATAGATGTCCCTGTGAGTGCCTGATTGGGCCTTCAGTCCCCAGGGGGGCTCATGCAGGGTCATGTGCCCCCCCCCCTCCGATTTGCAACTCTGTCCGCATATTTATTCAAGGGGCACCATCATAGGATCTAACCACATCAGCCACATCATCAGGGGCTCATTCACCTGCACATCTACCAATGTGATATATGCCATCATGTGCCAGCAATGCCCCTCTGCCATGTACATTGGCCAAACCAGACAGTCTCTGCGCAAAAGAATAAATGGACACAAATCTGACATCAGGAATTATAACATTCAAAAACCAGTAGGAGAATACTTCAGTCTCCCTGGGCACTCAATAACAGACTTAAAAGTGGCAATTCTTCAACAAAAAAACTTCAAAACCAGACTCCAACGTGAATCCGCAGAACTGGAATTAATTTGCAAACTGGACACCATCACATTAGGCCTGAATAAAGACTGCGAGTGGATGGGTCACTACAAAAACTAATTTTCCCATACCCATTTCCCCCTACTGTTACTCACACCTTCCTGTCAACTGTTTGAAATGGGCCACCATCATTATCACTACAAAAGTGATTTTTCCTCCCTTGGTATTCTACTGTTAACTAAATTGTCTCGTTAGACTGACCCCCCACTTGGTAAGGCAACTCCCATCTTTTCATGTACTATGTATATATGCCTGCTACTGTATTTTCCACTCCATGCATCTGATGAAGTGGGTTTTAGCCCACGAAAGCTTATGCCCAAATAAATTTGTTAGTCTCTAAGGTGCCACAAGGACTCCTTGTTGTTTTTACTACTGAAGCTCTCTGCCCCCCCCCCCCCCCACACACACACACTATCTGCAGGCACAGGTCGTCTCTCACTCTGCCTGCTGGTAGAGTCAGCTCTGCTGGTGCACTTTAGTGCAAGAGATTACTATGATTATTTGTTTTCCAGTTACACTCAGAAACCCTGGACTGGGGCACCTTTGTGCCAGGTGCTGTACACACATAATAAGAGACAGGGCCAGATTTTTAAAGCCATCTTGGTGCCAACAGATGCACATAGGCACTGAATGGGATTTTCGAAAGCATTGAGGTGCATAGCTGCCTGTGGGAGTTAGTCACCTATGCACTTTTGAAAGTTCTACAAGGCAGCCATCTGTTTCTTTAGGTCCCTACACACCTCTAAAAATCTGACCCGCCGTCCCTGTCCTGAAGTGCTGGTACTCTAAATGACAAACACAGGCACAGCAAGGGGAAGTGACTTGCTCAAGGTCACACAGCAGGTCAGTGGCAGAGCCAGGAATGAAATGCAGGTCTCCTGACTCCTAGTCCGGTGCCCTGTGCTCTAGGCCATACCACCACCCTTTCCCTGGCTTCATAGTTCCAGATCAATTATGGAGGACCAGCATTTTGCTCAAGGATGTATTTTTATCGGACTAGCTGATATTAGCTTAAGTGGCCACTTACCCAGAAAAACTGCCTTCTAGCTTAGCTATTGCAGTGAAAGGTGTGGTTAGATGTTCGGCTGGGTGTGTATGTTCTCCATGTGTAGGGTGACCAGATAGCAACTGTGAAAAAACGGGACAGGGGGTGGGGGGTAATAGGTGCCTATATAAGAAAAAGTCCAAAAAAATGGGACTGTCCCTTTAAAAACAGGACATCTGGTCACCCTATCCATGTGTGCTGCCCCAGCTCTGTGCAGCCAGCCAGCACAGAAGACCTTGAGCGAATCACCCAATGACCACAAGATCTGTTGAGGTACGAAGGCACCAGGCCAGGTTTATTGTCAACAAAGCACAGTAATAGCACCTGGTAGACTCTACAAGGATACAAAGACATATATGCCTGTGACAATGGACCAGCTCAGTGAATGGCGGGACTTTCCATTCCTCCCTCGGCTGGGCAAAGATACTCCCTCTGAGATACATCTTTATACGCTGATACAAACAAGTTATGTACTGCCTCTGACATAGTTAGTCACTGCCCCCAGGCTAGTTATCACCTTGTACATATTGGTTCAATCAAAACATCTCTATTACGTACTATTATCCTGACCATATCTTTTAGGAGGGTTCAGTGTGTTCCTGTTATCCTGGGGGAATATTTTTGTACCACCCTGGCTATCGGGATGTTCTGGTATCACTTGATATCAGGATGTGTTTGTGTGAGTATTCTGTGAACTAGCACGTCTTAGGAATGTGTATTTCTGCAATATCAGCCCTGTTCTTGACAGATTCTGTGAGCAAGTCCTGCCTCATACCAGGCCTTTGCTACAAAGGCTTATGTCTCAGGCTCTATTCCTACTACAAAAGGAACTCTGAAATATGCTGGCCTTTCCTTTTTCAGGCTTGGCTTTCTACCCATATTAGATATTTTTGATCAGATACATCTGTTTTGTTTAGAAAAGTAACTGAGCAGCAAGTATTTATTTATCCACAGCACAAGGAGGACAAAATAATATTAACACAGGACAGTTTCCATGAAAATGAACCCCCATCCTAATTTGAACCTGGAGTTTTCAGTCGAAAGCCAGAAACTTTCTCCACCACACAGCTTTAAAAAACCAGAACACGGGAATTGTCATCTGACCACTAGAGGGAGCGACTGCAGCCTCATGAATATAATAAGGATTTATTCGGGATAATTGAAATTTGCAAAGATAAAACAGTTCAGACTGCACTGTGTATCCCAGGGCTTAGCAGGGTTTAGATGCTGACAATTCAAATGTAAATTATGTTCGACTTATTCAACCAAAACAGAGTGAAGAAGAAAAGAGTATTCCCAACCCTGTTCTGCTGCATTAAGGCCCAATTGAGCAACACATTTAAGCTTGTGTTTAAGTCCCACTGATTTCAATTAGACTTAAGCACATGCTTAAATGTACTGCTGAATTGGGGCCTAAATTAATTGTATCCATGCCCCAAGTCTTCCTTGTCTTCTTCAATAAGTTAATTGGGGTTGCAAGGGTGTAAATGCGAGCAGACTTTGGCCCTTTGGCTATAGAGTAACAGCTATTAAAAGAGTTTTGGGCATATTATGTTACAATAGATGAAGGAGCTCTGCACCGAACCACAGAAAGGTTCCAAATATTGTACAAGAGCAGTTTATACTGTGTTTTCATAAAGTAAAGTGTGTCTAGGACTAGCAGCCCCAATGTTGCGGTATTAGCATTAGTTCCAGCCTGTTGATCGGTGTTTGGTTATTTATGCTTTATGGCCATAGCTCTGTCTAGAGGGAGATTTCTGAAGGCGCCTGCCTGCAGGAGATACAATTGAATGCAGCTGCTGAGCATCTGCGGCGGCTGTTCCTGCATGTTAGCTGGGACAGAATCACAACGCATGGCCCAGGGGTTCTCAGGCTCTCTCATGCTGTGCCCCACTGGAACTTCCTTGCAGTCAAAGGAGCGATGGTGATTCACACCAGCAGAGGTTCTGACCCTTTAAGCTCCGTACATTTCCCCTTGCCATTAGCTATGGGGCCCAAGGGAGATATGGACCTTCTGTGGGGCAAAATATGGATGGGAAGTATCTTAAAACTGCTTGCAACCCCTTCATCTAGGCCATGTCCATTCTCTCTCTCTTTCTCGATGCTTGTGTAACCCAGAGGTGAGTGTGGGTTACAGGTTTCCCTCTGTGCTGATTCGCAGAGGGTATGAGTCTGTTACAGCCCCCAGGTAGGCAGCCATGGAGTTTCAGCCCATTTAGCAGCTCATACTTTTAGCTTTGGAGGTCCCTGGTGTGTTGGCTATTGCACTAGATTAGCTTTTGGTGTCTAACCCCAAATGCATCCTCTGCTGAGAAGCTTGTGCTCATGGCCTCTGCTCTGTGCACCTGTGTGTGAAGGACAACAGCGGTGATCTCATGGAGGGTTAATGGTAGTGTCCGATAAGCCTGAGTCTGAGAAGTCTTCTGTCAATGAGGAGTAGTTTCACTTCAGCAGCATGAATTCATGCCCTGCTTTGCTTATCTCGCCTGCAGCAATAAAACGACGCTTATCTCGCCTGCAGCAATAAAATTCCCATCAAAGAACACAGCTGTTTTCTTATCTGCACTTGTGTCTCTGGGGCCAGAGGCGGGAGGGATAATGCCTTGGGCTCTCTTATCAGCAAATGCAACCATCACTGGGTTCAGTGAAGGCATCTGACCTAAGCCAGGTAGATGAAGTGAAGTCGCACACTGGCTCCAGCGAACAAGGCCTTTTATCCCAACACTCCTCAGTCTTCTTTGCCCCCAAGTTGGAGGCTTCTGCACTGCGATCCAGTCTCAGCTGCACTGGGAACTGTAACCCGAGGAAATTTGGTTTCTTACGAGGCCTGTTCCTTAGTGCCTCCTGAGAGGCGTTGAGTGACCTCAGATCCCTGGGAGCTGGGGGGCAGTCAACACCTTGCAGCCAGATAGGGACCTAACAGGGGAACTGAAAGACTACGTTTAGTTACAGAGGGTCCTTTGTTTTTCATGCTGCACGGTTAAGGCTGCATCACTGGATGGTTAAGACCAGTCTCTGAATGGGCTCATTGAAGCGACGTGGCCTGCTGAGCTGACCCCATGCATGGGCAAGTTCAGCTGCAGCGTGCTGGAGGAGTTTGTGTTGCGATGTTGCACCACCAATTGGTGGCACGGGCTGAAGAAGAATCCTGGGTCTCTTTAGGGTTCCCCACTTTCCAACTTGTCTGTGTTGACATCTTTATTAACGTCCCCAGCGCTGCTCCGGCATGGGGTAGCTCCACTGATGGTAGCAATGGTGTGAGCTGTGCATTTATTTTAACTGCCCAATCATCATCTACCCCGGGTAGTGTAGACAAAGCCATAGAGGCTGCACCCGGGCTTTGATTTTGCCAAGCGTGAAGCATTTCCCTGTCTTGGGTTAGGCTGGATTTGCGTGATGCAGAGCAGGCAGGGTGTGTGTAAATTCTTCCTCCTGTGTCTGGAATCTCCATAGGGTCCTAGGCTATTGGCTTCCACGCTCCCTCCCCGCACCCTGTTGCTTCATTCCTCTTTGTTTGAGGAAGCTGTCTGTGCAATGCATGTTGAGTGATGGAAGGAAGGATGTGAAAGGAGCCCTCGCTGGTTCTAACTGGTAGGGCGTGCGGATATGGCTGGGGAGATGTGAGACGGGGCGTTGGTCTCTGGACTGGAGTGTGTTGCGTGAGCCCTGAACCATGACTCCTCTCTCCTGGTTAGACTCGTTCCCGGGTTGTTCTCTGCCCACTGGAGGGGTTGGCATGCGAGTGAACAATGAGCCTCACTGGGACAAGGAGATGAGCCAGTGACCCAGACACAAGCTCAGTCTCCAACAACGCGGATTGCATAAGAGCCAGTGTAACCCCCTTACGCCCATCAGTCCCTGAGCTAGACCCCGCCTTCTACTGCTCTGTCCCATTGTGAGGACCACCTCGTCCCAAGAGGAACTCCACTGGGCCCACCATCCAGACAAGAAGCAGGCTCTGAAATTAGGAGCCGGGTGCTTTGGTTGGTGACTGAACCTGAGCCCAGCTGTGCTATGGAGTTTGCAGTGTGGAACTGGCAATTTACATGCACATGATAGGCCTGGGGCCTCTCCCATGCATTGCAGACCTGGTGTCTAGGTGCTCAGATACTATGGTGATGGGGAGCAGAGAAGTAATTAGACAGAATTTCCATGTGGCTTGTACTTCTGGGCCACCACAAATAACACCGTGATCAAGGCTAAATGGAGTCTGGAGACACCAAAACACTGACCCACCCCCTGCCCTGCCCAAGACTCCTCTCTCTAGCTGAGCGCAGTGCCCCCCACGCCCTTCCCTCTTCTCCTTTCCCCTTGGATGGACTCTTGTCTTCTGCTCACTCCTAAGCCCTTGGTCTTCCTCCCAAGTGAGGTGCCCTAGCTAGTCCAGCAAATGCTGCATTCCCCTCTGCTCTTCTGCCCCGACTCATTGCTGTCTGGGACCCATCCAATCACACAGTCCTTGCTTCAATACAGTTTCCAGCAGGCTTGTTAATGGGTGTGTGGGGTACACTTAGGGCCAGATTTAGGGTGTTAGGGTCCCAGGGATGTGTGGGGTACACTAAGGGCCAGATTTCAAAGGTATTTTAAAGGTATTATGGTGCTTAACTCCCCTTGGCCCTTAGACTATAAACACTCACTGGTTTGCTGGAAGGGGTGAGGGGTAGCTCCTTTTCAAGGTGTATAGACCAGCTATAGCTACAAAGGCCTGTAACTTCAGAGGGTATGTGGGCTTCTGCTTGGAAGTGCTGCTGTACTTTCCAAACATGCCCCTGGGATCTCACCAGTGGCTGGATCTCTGCTGTAAGGGATCCATCAGAACTCAGCCCTCATCCCAGCAGCCCGATTCTCCCATCACTATGTACGTGGGCTAGTCCTCAGAGGTCAGGCAATGCTAGGGTTACCATATTTCCACAATCAAAAAAGAGGGCACTGGGGGGGGACCCCGCCCTAGCCCTGCCCCCATCCACTCCCTCCCACTTCCCACCCCCTGACTGCCCCCCTCAGAACCCCCAACCCCCGCTGCTTCTTGTCCCCTGACTGCCCCCTCCTGAGAACCCCCCACCCTAACTGCCCCCCTAGGACCCTACCTGTCCCCTGACTGCCCCCATGGGTGGCAGGTTTGTAGAAATTTTGGTGGTGCCCAGAACCCGCCCCCCCCCACCTGCCTAAGGCTTTGGGAGGGGGGTTGGGTGGGGGGAGGAGGAGGTCTGGGGTGCAGCTCCTGGGCTGGGGATTAGGGTGCAGGAGGGGTGCAGGGAGCAGTCGCTGGGGTAGAGTTTGGGTGCTGGGTGCAGGTTCCAGGCTGGGGCAGGGGGTGGGTGTGCAGGAGGGGGTGAGGAGTGCAGGCTCTGGGATGGAGTTTGGGGGTGGGAGGCGGTGCAAAGGGAGGGGGTGCAGGCTTTGGGAGGGAGTTTGAGGGCAGGAGGGGGTGTGTGGGAAGGGGAGGGGGTTTGGGATGGAGTTTGGGAATAGGAGGGGGTGCAGGGGTGAGGGCTGTGGGTCTGAGGATGAGGGGTTCATGATGCAGGAGGGGGATCAGGGATGGAGCAGAGGATTAGGGTGCAGGGGGATGAGGGTTGGGTCTGAGGATGAGGGGTTCATGATGCAGGAGGGGGCTCACGGATGGAGCAGAGGATTAGGGTGCAGGGGGATTAGTGTTGGGGCTGAGGATGAGGGGTTCATGATGCAGGAGGGGGCTCAGGGCTGGGGCAGAGGATTAGGGTGCGGGGGGATGACAGCTCTGGCTGGGGCTGAGGATGAGGGGTTCATGATGCAGGAGGGGGCTCAGGGCTGGGGCAGAGGATTAGGGTGCGGGGGGATGAGGGCTGGGCCTGGGGATGAGGGGTTTGGGGCATGGAGAGGCTCAGGGCTAGGGTGGAAGGGCAAGGTAAGGGCAGCCTGCCTTGCCATTTGTGGATGGGGGGCACTAGGACCCTGGGGCAGCAGACAGCAGTTGCTGCAGGGAGCAGGCAGCACAAGCAGGCAGGGGAGAGGGGCACGCTGCTTTCTTTCGGCCAGGGACAAGGGGGACCCGCGGGGGGAGGACGCGCGGAGGGGGGGTGGCAGGTGGAGGCCGGGGCCTGCTCCAGGCAGGGCTGGGGGAGAGACCCAGCTCCAAATATTGCTGGAGCAGGGCCTCCGGCCCTGGATATTGCTGGAGCTCGGGCACCACAAAAGAATATAACCTGCCGCCCCCCACCCCATATTCACACCCCCACCCTCAGACAGGCCCATCCAACCCTCCCCCTGCTCCCTGACTGCCCCCCGGGACTCCCCTTACCATGCCCATGCCGGTCAGATGCTGGCTCCACGTGTAGGCAAAACACACTGCCGGTGGGGCTGTTTGTGTGGTTACACCGGGCTGCAGGCAGCGGGGGGAGGGGGGGGAGCAGGGGAGGGGCTCTGGCTGCTGGAGGCCAATGGGAGCGGCTCAATCAGGCCCAACCGCCCAATCACCACGCCGCACTCTGCATGGAAGGGAGGGGAGGGGGGAAAATCCGGGACCTTTTAACCTTGTTACCAATTCCTCCTGGACGGCTATTTAAAGACGCAAAAGCCGGATATGTCCGGGGAAATATGGACGGATGGTAACCGTAGGCAATGCAGCCATCCTTGCGATTGCTGTGCTGATTGTAAGAGGTGCGGCACTGACGGCTTTTGGTGCTACAGATGCCCACCACAGTTCTCAATACTTGGCTTAAAACACCCCAAGAAGGTTCCCTCCAGATACCTGAGCCCAGGATTTTGTAAAATCTGAAAAAGAGTCATCTCCTAAGGAGTCCTTTCCAGGTTTTACATTGGTTCCAATGCCTGCTGAGACGGGTAACTGAGTGGTGTTAGGCCTTGTCTATGTTGTGTTGCTTTAACTATACTTAAAGCCGTACAATCTCCCTAGTGTGGATGCAGTTATACTGGTGATAAGGTATTTATGCCAGTATAGCTACTCCTGAATGGGAAGGGGAAATCTATAAGGCACGTTATACTGGTATAACTGTCCACTCTGGGGGTTGCACTGGTATAACTATATCAATTAATAATCACACCCCTAACAGACATAGTTATAGTGGTACAGAACGGTGTGTAGAACAGATCTTAGTCATGTTTCTTAAGGCACCATGGGAAGCTACTTAAATACTACAGTGAGGAACGTGGCATAAGAACCGATCTAGAACAGAATAAAATAGTTTGATGACTCACAGGTGCCCTGCATTCAAAAATGCCACTAGTTCTATAGCATAAGGATGAGTCTTGTATTGTTAGTTAATAATGATGCTTCATTTTCTGCTATAAACATCTATAGCACTTTATAAGGAGCATTATTATCCATAGCCAGCCTAGGGATACTTACGTTGCTGTGTCAATGGGAATTGAGCTGCTCTGGAACTCTGCCCCGAGGGTGGGTGCTGGTCACTTTAGAGAATCTGGTCCTCTGCCTGGGTGGTAAATGATAAAAACATAAAGGAAAGAACTAGCTGTGTTATTTGCAGCACCCAGCGTTGCTTGCAGGTGCTACCAATAAGTAAGCAAATTCTTCCCCAGATCACAGCGGTAAGTGTTCTGAACCCGCCTGAGCGTCGCACCAGTTCTTTACAATTCACTTCCAGCATGAATCTTTCTTTACAAGCCCGACTCAGGAGTCCTTCACCTGGCGTTTTTGGGCAGGGACTGTCTTCTTTGCTGCTTGTCTGTACAGTGCCTAGTACACTTGGACCTTGATCTGTGAGTGGGTTTCTAGACACTACTGTAATTAATACTGGTCCAGTCAAGGCCCATGCTCTTTCCACCAGCCCAGTGGCTTAGTACGCAGAGCTAGAAAGAGGATTTCCATTTCCCAGGGTGCTCTCTGATTGCTCTATTCCAGGATCTTAGCCCTTTGCCACCTTCTCAGTCAGGGACTTGAGATAAACAAATCCATTGATTGTTCTCATGAAAGCGTCAGTCACTGTTCCTAGATAAGAGATGCCCTCCCTCTGGCTTTGTCTTTTCCTAGTGATCTTCCTCATTAAACCTTTCAATCCATAATCCCCGGTGTACATTGCCAGCTCTATTATTTCTTTACTGGAACTGGCATTGTGATAAGGAGGAGGAGCCCTTATCTCTCCAAGGCTGATTGCTTTTACTGCTGGCTTTGAAATGAATTGGCTGATAGAGGATCATCATTCAATTCAATAGAAATGTCTCCAAGTTCTCTTAACAGGGCAACACTCCCTGGTCCCTAAGAAAATGTCTCAGAACCCTCATAACACCCCGCCTCCCCACAAACTAAACCCACCTCCCCCATGGAGCAAGGCAGGATTCAGCATGCCTTCTTTTTGACACAACCTGTAATTAGCCTGTGGAACTCATTGCCACAAGATTAGATGTTTATATGAATAATGAGAACATCCCAAGTGTAACTAGATAGGCTAACAAGTAATTCAATTTTTTTTAAATTAGAAGGGATATAAACCCTCATGCTTCAGGGAATAAGGGAACCATTGAGTGATGGGATCAGGAAGAAACTTCCCCTATGGGCAGGTCATTCCATAGTTGTCAATTAGGGAGTTTTGTGGAGCATCTGGTGCTGGCCACTGCTAAGTCTAAATCATCCCCTATGAGGGGCTCAAGGAGGAGGACAATGCCAAGGAAGCCCCTGAGTCTCTTTCTGAGCCAAAGAGGAGCCACATGAAGATCTACAAGGCCGGGTCTGTCCCTGGCAGGATGCAGGACTAGCTGGACCACCGGTCTGATTTGCTGTGGCGATTCCTATGTCGCTGTGTTCTCACAGAGGGGGAACTGAGGCACACAGAGGTGACATGGCTTGCCCAAGGTCACCCAGCAAGTAAAAAACCCCTTTACAGATGCTTCCTGTGAATGTCCTGTCAGTGCAGGGTGCTGGCTTCACAGCCCTGAAGAGCAAAGTCCGCAGGTCTTATCAATGATTTGTATTACTTTAGGGCCAGCTCCTCAAAGATGTGTAGATTCCTCACTTCCACTGAAATCAATAGGAGCCGAAATACCTCTGAGGAGCTGGGCCTCAGTGTGTTGAGACCCCAACTGCAAACAGCCCCCTGCACTAGGCACTGAACAGATACATAGTACCAGGCAGTCCCTGCCCCAACAAACTTAGAGTCTAAGTAGGCAAGACAAAGGGATCATGCTTATCCGCATTTTACAGAGGGGGAATGGAGGCCCAGAGGGACTAAGTGGCTGGCTCAAGGTCACACAGGAAATCTGTTGGAGAGCTGAGAACTGACCCCATATTTCTTGGGCTGGAGTCTCCATTGCCCTGCACCAGGTGTGGTTATTTGCTGCATTGCAAAGTGAGTCAGATTGGTAACAATTGTAAGTTCTTTGGGCAGGAACTGTTTGTACAGCGCCTGGCACAATGGGGCCCTAGGCCATGACTGGGGCTACCAGACACTACGGTAATACAAATAAACAATCACGATCACTGTCGACACCCACATTGTACGAGTGCAAATGCACAAGGCAGCAGAGAACCAGCCCCTCTGGATACGTCTACACCACATTATAAACCCGGGGCTGGGGGACCCAGGTTAGTGACCTCGGTTTTCCAAGCTTGCACTTGAGCAACCACATTGCACTGTAAACCTGGGTCTCACAGCCATACTAACACGTCCATACTGTGCAGAACTTCTGACCCAGGTGTGTGGCTTGAGCTGCATTCACACTGCAGAGCGACAGGGCTTGGCCCTGAGTCACCAACTCAGGTTCTGACCCCCCCACCAGCAGAAACCTAAGACCCAGGTCCTGAGTGTTTGCTGATCCGAGGCAGGCTGATTTGCGTGTGGACAGAAGGGGGGGTTGGGCTCAAACCTAAGTCAGAACCTGGGGTTGGTGTGCAGTGTAGACAGACCCTCAGAGTACCAGCCCAATGCCTTTAACAATACATCTACAGAGCAGGCCCAGTGGGGGCAGCTGCAGCTGGGGGCCATGCAGGGCAGAGGCCGTGGGAGAGCCTGAAGGGCAGCTTCTCCTGTCATCCTTTGCCCAGGCCTTTTCCACTCATGCGCGCCCGGCTGTTTATTCACCGCTTGCACGCAGAGGGCTGTGCATGGCAAATGCTACTCCCAGGGCGTTGCAAGTGGAGCAGCAGCTTTCTTAATCTTTCCCCACCCTTTTTTTTTTTCCTGCTTTGATTTCTAACCAGCCCCTGGGGAGGAAGTGCGGCGGGACTGGGCGGGAATGCTGGGCACGCCACCTTTGTCTCCCAGGCACGCAATGTCATTCTCACGCTCCTCTACGTGCTGAAATGGAGCCCTCCTCACCTGAGCTGCTCACCTGGCTGGGAGGGGTGGGAATGAAGCAGGCTTAGCTTATTCCTGCCGGCTTCTCCCCATTTCCCTCCCAGATGCTTCTGCTTGAGGAGGGAAGTGGATAGAAGCTCAACAGTGTCAGGTACTATGGGCTGGAGCCCTCTCGCAGCTCAGCCTGGGGCTGGTCAATGAGCCCAGCTGGGCTGCGGCAGACTCACCCCATTGGCTGCAAGGAGCCAACAGGTCTGCATTTAAGCTCAGCAGCAGGTCACCAGCTGCTCTATGCTTATGCTCCTGGCTGCAATCTCTCCTGTCTTGTTCCCTGCCCTGCTCCTGTTTGTTCCTGTCACACTCCAGTCTCCTGTGGCCCTTTGCCCTTGCCTGGCTCCTGACACCGGCTCTCTCCTAGTTCCGGACTCTAGCTCTGATCTTTGGTTCTGACTCCCGGTCACCATTCCTGGTTTTAACCACTAGGGCAGGCTCCAGCTCTAACCGCTAGGTTAGATGGCCCACGTCCTGGTCACTGACAATCAGACAACACAAAGTCTTTGGGGCAGGGACTGCCTTTTTGTCCTGGGTTTGGCCAGCATCTAGCACAGTGGGTCCACAATGGAATCCTGCAATATAAATAAACTCAGGAGATGTAGGTTAAATCCATGGCTCTGCCACACATTCCTGTGTGACCTTGGGCAAGTGACTACATCTCTCTGTACCTCAGCTCCCTGTCTGTAAACCAGGCATAATGGTATTTCCCTTGTCTATGCCAGTTGTGAGGTGTTTGGGGCAGGGACTGTCTGTCCCTATAAGTCTGTACAGCGCCTAGCACAAGGAGGCTCTGATCTAAGACAGGGTCCCGAGGTGTGATGCTACTCACAATAGAAGGGTGTTCAAATGAAAAACCCAGCCCATGGGAGGTAGCAATCCAGACACAGGGGCCAAGCACCCAGTCCGGGAGCTGGACCAACAGTCCATTCTGCTGGTTATGTACCTATGTTTCTGCCCTCAGGGGGATGATGCTCCTTTACATGTGCAAAATCTGCCTGCATGTCTGCTGGGCAGAGCTGAGAAGCATTTTCAGGACTGAGCCCCTTATAGGGCTAGGCAGTAGTACTGTACTACTTGAAATGGATCTGAGGGTTATAATGGGTCACAAACTGAATATGAGCCAACAATGTGATGCAGTAGCGAAAAGGGTTAATATCATTGGGTGTTGTGAGGGGGTGTCCACCCCACACTCGCCCTGAAGGGATTAATGGAGGCCAGATGGGCCAATTAACCTATCAGGCTGAAGGCTGAGAGGAAAGCCCTAATTAGGGGAAGCTCACCTGTGTGGGAACAGGTGGGGCGGGGCTTCTATAAAGCCAGGGAGCTGTGAGGTGGCAGGGGGCTAGTCTGCAGTCACTCCCTGGGAGAAGGAAGGTGTGTTTGGGGGCTATAGAGAGAAGTAACCCATGGTTGCTCCATGGGAAGAGACAGTAGAAAAGGCAGCAGACCCCAGAGAGCGGGGAGTGCTGGGGTAGGACATAGCCCAGGGAGGAAGCAGCAAGGTTGAGGACTGAACTGACCTGACCTGCATGTTGTAGGGTCCCTGGGCTGGAACCCAGAGTAGCAGGCAAGCCCAGGCTCCCTTATCTGCCACTGGGAAAGTGGTCCTGGTAGGGCAGTGAATGGGAAGACTGACTGGGTCACTGTGGGAGTGACAGAGACTTTGAAGGGTAGGGTGGGGGGCTGGAGGGCCAAGTCATGAAGAGGATGTAGCAACTCCTGGAGTGAGACAGAGGCTGCAGACCAGAGAGAGATGGAGTGATGGCACTCAACTGCAGGCAGGGGCATTGTCCTGGGAGCTATTCCCCAGAACGGCCAGGAGGAGGCACTGCAGCTGCGGTGAGTGGAGTGCCCTGTCATAGGTGTAGGAACAGGAGTGTCCTATGTCAGACACAGGTGGTAACTGTCCTGCTCTACTTAGCACTGGGGAGCCCTCAGCTGGAGCATTGTGTCCAATTCTGGGTGCCAGGTGTTAGGAAAGATGGGGACAAATTGGAGAGTCCAGAGAAAAGCAACAAAAAGGATGACTGGTTTAGAAAATCTTCAGTGAGGAAGATTTAAAACACAGGGTAAATTTAGACTTTGTCTACAGTAGAGATGCTACAAAAACAACGAGGAGTCTGGTGGCATCTTAAAGACTAACAGATTTATTTGGGCATAAGCTTTTGTGGGTAAAAAACCCACTTCTGCAGATGCATGGAGTGAAAATTACAGATACAGGCATAGATATACTAGAGATATATTAGATATACTAGAGATGCTACAGCAGCACAGTGTAGCGCTGCAGCTGCACCCCTGTAGCATAGACGCTACAGGGACGGAAGGGGTTCTTCTGTCACTGTGGTAAATCCACCCCTCCGAGAGGTGAGAGCTAGGTCGACAGAAGAGGTGTTGACTTAACTACATCAGACAGGGTGAAATTTTTCACAGCCCTGAGTGGTATAATTAAACTGACATATTTTTGTAGTGTAGACTCTGAGGGTATGTCTACACTACGAAATTAGGTAAATTTTATAGAAGTTGATTTTTAGAAATTGATTTTATACTGTCGATTGCATATGTCCACACTAAGCGCATTAAGTCGGTGGAGTGCGTCCTCACTACCGTGGCTAGCATCGACTTAGAGTGGTGCACTATGGGCAGCTATCCCATAGTCTCTGCCACCCATTGGAATTCTGGGTTAAGCTCCCAATGCTTGATGGGGCAAAAACATTGTGGCGAGTGGTTTTGGGTACATGTTGTCAGTCGCCCCTCCCTCCGTGAAAGCAATGGCAGACAATCGTTTCACGCCTTTTTTCCTGGGTTACCTGTGCAGATGCCATACCATGGCAATCATGCAGTTCAACTATAGGCTGAGCAAGTGCAGAATGGTGGTAGAATGTGCCTTTGGACGTTTAAAAACTCGCTAGCGCTGTTTGCTGACTAGGTCAGACCTCAGTGCAACCAACATTCCCATTGTTATTGCTGTTTGCTGTGTGCTCCATAATATCTGTGAGAGTAAGGGGGAGATGTTTATGGCGGGGTGGGAGGTTGAGGCAAATCGCCTGGTGTCCGATTTTGAGCAGCTAGACACCAGGGCAATTAGAAGAGCACACCTAGGCGCACTGCGCATCAGAGAGGCTTTGAAAACCAGTTTCATGATTGGCCAGGCTTCAGTGTGACAGTTGTATGTGTTTCTCCTTGATGCAAACCCGCCGCCTTTGCTCATTTTAATTCCCTGTAAGCCAACCAACCTCCCCCCTTCGAAATAAAGTAACTATTGTTTTGAAACCATGCATTCTTTATTAATTACAAAAAAAAGAGATAATGGACAAGGTAGCCTGGGTGGGGTGGGGTGGGGGAGGACAAGGCCACATTGCTTATTGTAGCCACACTAAAAATCAAACTGTTTGAATGACAGCCTTTTGTTGCTTGGGCCATCCTCTGGAGTGGAGTGGAGTGGCTGGGTGCCCACAGCCTCCTCCCACGCATTCTTGGGTATCTGGGTGAAGAGGCTATGGAACATGGGGAGGAGGGTAGGCAGTTATACAGTGGATGAAGCAGGCGTCTATGTTCTTGTTGGCTTTCCTGCAGCTCCAACAGACGCTTCATCATGTCCGTTTGCTCCCCCATTAACCTCAGCATCGTGTCCTGCCTCCGCTCTTCGTGCTCACTTAATGCTTTCCTGGACTCTGCCACTGAATGCCTCCATGCATTCAGCTGTGCCCTATCAGTGCAGGAGAACTGTATGAGTTCGGAAAACATTTCATCGTGAGTGCGGTTTTTTTCGCCTTCTAATCTGCAATAACCTCAGGGACAGAGATGATAGGGGGAGTATAGAAACATTCTACGATTCTGGGGGGACTGCATGGTCACCTGTACTGCTGAATTCGTCACGCTGACCAAACAGGAAATGAAATTCAAACGTCCCTGGGGCTTTTCCTGTGTACCTGGCTAGTGCATCGGAGTTCAAAGTGCTGTCCAGAGCCATAGGCGTGCACACGGGGTGTGTACATGGGGTGTGCACGGGCACACCCTAATGCAGGGGTGGGCAAATGGCTCCACTCTCCCGGTGCAGCAAGCCCCGTCCCCTTCCCGGGTCTCCCCCCCCACCTGCCTCTCCCCCCCTCCCTCGCCGGAGTGTCCCTGCCTGAAAAAAAAACAGCCCGGGCCTCTCCCATGCCTGCTTGTGCTGCTGCAGCAGCACATTCCTGCTCAACTGCTGTCTGCTGCCCCAGGGTCCTAGTGCCCCCCATCCCCTAATGGCAGGGCAGGCTGCCCTTACCCTGCCCTTCCGCCCTAGCCCTGAGCCTCTCCAATGCCCCCAGCCCTCATCCCCCTGCACCCTCATCCCCTGCCCCAGCCCTGAGCCCCTCCCACACCCCAAACCCCTCATCCCCAGCCATAATCCCTCTGCACCCTAATCCCCTGCCCCAGCCCTGAGCCCCCTCCTGCATCATGAACCCCTCATCCCCTGCCCTCATCCTCCCGCACCCTAATCCTCTGCCCCAGCCCTGAGCCCCCTCCTGCATCATGAACCCCTCATCCCCCTGCACTCTAATCCTCTGCCCCAGCCCTGAGCCCCCTCCTGCATCGTGAACCCCTCATCCTCAGCCAGAGCCCTCATCCCCCCGCACCTTAATCCTCTGCCCCAGCCCTGAGCCCCTTCCTGCATCATTAGCCCCTCAGCCCCACAGCCCTTGCCCCTGCACCCCCTCCTATCCCCAAACTCCTTCCCAGAGCGTGCACCCCCTCCCCCTTCCCACACACCCCCTCCTGCCCCCAAACTCTCTCCCAGAGCCTGCACCCCCTTCCTCTGAACCCCTCTCACTCCCAAACTCCCTCCCAGAGTCTGCACCCCTCACCCCCTTCTATGCCCCCACCCCCAGCCCAGAGCCTGCACCCAAACTCCATCCCAGAGCCTGCACCCCTCACCCCCTTCTGCACCCCCTCCTGCACACCCACCCCCTGCCCCAGCCCGGAGTCTGCACCCAGCACCCAAACTCCATCCCAGAGCCTGCACTCCAGACTCTCTCCCCCACCCAAACTCCATCCCAGAGCCTTAGGCAGATGGGGGGCGGAGTTGGGGGGGCAGGTTCTGGGCACCACCAACATTTCTACAAACCTGCCACCCATGCGCGGGGCAGCGTGTCTGGCTCTGCGCAGGCAAAACATGCTGCTAGGAGCCTCATGGTAAGGGGTCTGGGGCCAGGGGGGTTGGATAAGGGGTGGGGACAGTCAGGGGACAGGGTGGGTTGGATAGGGGAGGGGGGTGGTTAGGGGTGGGGGGTCTCTGGAGGGGGCAGTCAGGGAGCAGGGGGGGTTGGATGGGGCATGGAGGGGGCGGGGGGTGGATAGGGGTCAGGGCAGTCAGGGGACAGGGAGAAAGGAGGGTCCTGGGCGGGGCAGTTAGGGTGGGGGGAGTCTCTGAAGGGGGTGGTCAGGGGACAAGGAGCTGGGGGGGTTGGATGAGTCGGGAGTTCTGGGGGGGGCCTGTCAGGAGGCAGGGGTGTGGAGAGGGGTTGGGGCAGGCAGGGAACAGGGGGGTTGTATGGGTCGGGAGTTCTGGGGGTCCTGTCAGGGGGCGGGGAGCAGTTGGATAGGCATGGGAGTCCTGGGAGCCTGTCTGGGGGCAGGGGTGTGGATAAGGGTTGGGGCAGTCAGGGGACAGGTAAGGGGTGGGGTCCTGGGGGGCAGTTAGGGGCAGGTGTCCCAGGAGGTGGTAGTGAGGGGACAAGGAGCAGGGGGGGTTGGGGGTTCTGAGGGGGGCAATCAGGGGGTGGAAAGTAGGAGGGAGTGGATGGGGGCAGAATGGGGGCAGGGCTAGGGCAG
The DNA here is from genome assembly GCF_028017835.1 of Emys orbicularis. Taxonomy (NCBI): domain Eukaryota; kingdom Metazoa; phylum Chordata; order Testudines; family Emydidae; genus Emys; species Emys orbicularis. Next base: position 50,560,728 of record NC_088692.1, read on the forward strand.
GGCAGGGGCGGGGCTAGGGCAGGGCTCCCTGGGTGCACACCCTAATGAAATGTGCTGCGCACGCCTATGTCCAGAGCAGTCACAATGGAGCACTCTGGGATAGCTCCCAGAGGCCAATACCGTCGATTTGTGTCTGCACTACCCCAAATTCGACCCAGCAAAGTCGATTTTAGCGCTACTCCCCTTGCCGGGGAGGAGTACAGAAGTCGATTTTAAGAGCCCTTTAGATGGACAGAACGGGGTTGGTTGTGTGGACGCATTCATTTTTAAATCGACCTAACACAGCTAAATTCGACCTAACCCCATACTGTAGACCAGGTCTGAGTAAAGAAGACTGAGAGAAGACCTGCTAACAGTCTTCAAATATGTTCAGGGCTGTTATAAAGAGGATGGTGATCAATTGTTCTCCATGTCCACTGAAGGTAGGACAGGAAGTCATCTGCATAATCTGCAGCAAGGGAAAGTTAGGTTAGATGTTAGGAAAAACTTTCTAACTTTAAGGATGGTGAAGCTCTGGAACAGGCTTCCAAGGGAAGTTTTGGAATCCCTGTCACTGCAGATTTTTAAGAACAGGTTGGACAAATACCTGCCAGGGCTGGTCTAGGTATATTCAGCATGTTGGGATGGACTAGATGACATCTCGAGGTCTCTTCTAGCCCTACATTTCTATAAAGGTGGAGAGAGCCCTTGCAAATGAAACCTTGGAGCCTATAACTGCGGATCCTATAACTGCAGATCCTATAACTCTTATCCAACAAAATGTCTAGTTCTTTTAAATGTTAGTCAGCTATTTTCCTTGAAAATATCTTGCAGCAGTGAGTTCCACAGGTTTATCCAATAGCTCTGCTTCTTCTGCCGGGCTCATATTGATTTTGAATCTTGGCTGAAAACTCATTACCAGACTGAATATCACATTCTTCAGGTAGTAGAGAGTTACCCTGAGAAAGGGCATGTGGGATGAGGCTTAAACTCCTTCACCTGCAAGGCAAGGGAAAGGACCCAATTAGTTATGCTATGCTCCGGGGGGGAGGGGAGGTAACTAGTTGCCTCCTGGATAGAGGAGGCAGAGTTAAGCCATATAAGCAGACTGAGGGAATTCAGTTGGGGGCAATTGTGCAGGAGACAGGTCTTGCTGATGGAGAAAAGTCTTGAATTAGGGACCTACAAGGGTAAGGGAACTGACGTCAAGCCCAGGAGGGGCGAAGTATCTGTTGTTTAGAGCTGACCCCTGGAACGGGACTGAACTGTTGTGTGGTTTGGCAGGAGGTACGAGCCACAGAAGACCCAGAGAAGGAATCAGGGAATTCACCCGCTGGGAGTGGTCACTGTTTCCAAAGTGACCACCAGAGGGAGTGAGAGAGGCAAAGTCCCCTGCAATGCTGTGTGGGGGCAGGTGGGGGTGCCCTAGCAGGAAGGATGCACACTTCCAGCATGTCAGAGATTTTATAGGCACAGGTTGGAATACCCAAGAGCAGCTTCAGGCCTTGCTCCATAAGGGGCTTAGAGCTGGAGTTCAGAACTGTACGAAGTTCAGAGGGCAGCGAGACCTCTGAATAACCCTGGCTCTGCGGTGCCTGCTCAGAGAAGTGAGGGATGGCCAATCTGAATAACAACCAGACCCAGCATTTGCCCCAACTTCACCCACACTGTGTGTATGTGTCTCTCCCCTGCTTCCTCTACACATTCAGCTGCTGGCCGGATGGGACGTGGAAATAGGCCAGGAGAGCTGGGAGAAAAGGGTGGACTGAGCAGGGGACTGGGAGTCAGAACTTCCTAGGTGCTCATCTGGAGGTCAGACTAGGTCAGCGATTCTCAAACTGTGGGTCGGGACCCCAAAGTGGGTTGCAACCCCATTTTAATGGGGTCACCAGGGCTGGCTTAGACTTTCTGGGGTCCAGGGCTGAAGCCCGAGCCCCACTGCCTGGGGCTGAAGCCCTTTGGCTCAGGCTTTGGTCTCCCCTCCTGGGGCCATGTAGTAATTTTTGTTGTTAGAAAGGGGTTGCGGTGCAATGAAATTTAAGAGCCCTGGGACTAGGTGATCACAACAGTCCCTTCTGGTCTTAGAATCTATTAATCTTGCCTCTTCCCCTGGGATGCACTCTGACTTTGGTCCAGTCACTTACGGGCTGATCGTCACAGGTATTGAGCAGCCAAAATTCCATCTGAATTCAGTGGCCACTCTGGGTGCTCAACATTTCTGAAAACCAGGCCTTTAATCTCTGTCTTCCTGTCCTTGGGACTGTAACACTGGCTGCTGCTCAGGGCAGTCATGGGAATTAAGTTATAGATTTTTTTTTTTGGTAAGATCAGAATGGATCTTTCAGAACCTCCAGACTGACCTCTTGCCTTACAGAGAGTGGGAACCCCTGACCGTGGGGTTTAGCTTCAGCTTCCAACCCTTGGATTTTTGTCCTGTCTCTTTCCGCTGGACGTGTCTAGTGTCAGGTATCATTTCCTCCTGTAGGCACGTGTAGATGAACTCCTTAATGTTTATAAAACATAAGGAAGAGGAAAGTTAGTGTTAAGTAAATAAACAGAAATCTGGCTCCGTTTCCAGGGCAGCCCTGGATGTGCAGCTCAAACCTTTGTGGGCTTCCGAGCTTTTCTGAGGTTTGCCCATCACAAAGGGATACATTGTCTAAACAGCTGATCCTCCTGGACAGGTGTGAGCTAATCCTGCTGGCTCCTCCTTCTCTGGGAGCCCTCGGTGACTCGGGTTGAGGTATTTCCAATCTCCTCCCCATCCCCGAGTGCATGTTAATACAAGATCAGAACTCTTGACAGTTCCGCCCCGTGTAACAAGAAGTGATGAGGTGCTGACAGACTAACTCCTTCCTCTCATCCGCTTGCCTGTCCCCTGGGGCCGCCCATCACTGCTGTACTAATCAACTTCAGAGAATGCCACTTCCCTCAGGCACACAGAAAACTGAGACACGGAGAATAGCAGAGCTGACCCATGCACACAATGCACGGCATATAAAACGCTTGGTAATAACACACACAGATTTGTCTTTCCTGGAGTACGTTTTTATTCCAGTTAGAGATGGGCCCAAACCAAACTTCAGAGCTGTTTGAGATCTGAAACCAGATCCAACTGGTTGCAATGGGCTGAATGCCCCTCAGCTCAGGGGTGCTGAATGGCGGGTCTGAATTGTATAGCCTGACCCCATTTTGAAGTTGATTCTCCTGGCTGGACTGGCGGGATCCTCATGTGACACGTAGGGCATCCGTCGTTAGGACTGGCAATGTGCCCAAAGATCGGGAACCCCTGACTGAGCTGTGACCGATCCGTGCTATTTCTCTGCGCTCACCATGCCTGACTTTTGCCTTCCACTATCTTTATAGCTATCCTAATGCTAATAAAGATTCCACATGGAAAGAAGTGGGGGATCCTTCTTCAGCAAACACCTGTGAGTAGCAGGCCTGCCCCATGAATGCGGTCAGTGTGCTGAGGGGAGAGATGTCTAGCTGGCATTGAATGAGCTGAGGACACTGCCTTTGAGTGTATTACACATAACAGCTGTTGAGTGGTTTCGTATCCCTTCAGCCAAGCACAGCTTGGGCTGAGCCGGTCAGATCAGAAAAGAACTAGCCCAAGCTTTCGCTCCCTATGTTTGACCCAACCCTGAGGACTGTAAAAAGTTTGGTAAACTTGTTTCACGTTTTTCCTCCAAGCCTCTTGACTTTTGGGTTCCAGCTGGGAATGGACCAGCAAACGCTGACCTAGCATGAGGGAGTCTGTGCTCATGATATTTCCAGTCTGAGGACATGACATCGGATCTCTCCTCTGCACAGAGAACCCGATCTCACAGGGTTTTAGTAGAGCTGGGCAGAAAAAGCTCATTCTGTTTTGTGGAGCAGTTTGTTATTTCAAAATAAGGTTTCATTTCATTTTCAAATTCTCCACGAAAGGGAATGGGCCTCAGCTGCGGCTCAGTCGACCTGCTGAGCTTCCCCAGAGCCACAGAAGCCCTGAGAGCCCAGGCTGCTGGGGAGCCATGAGTCTGGGAACTGGCAAGCTAGGATGGCTTTCAGGCGCCCAGGTCCCCATCAGCCTGCCAGGTGGGTGAGCTGACAGGAAACCGGGCCGTGTCTGGCAGGTGGGCTTCAGTAGGAACGTTGTCAAAATCAAACCTCTCCGCAAAACATTTCCATTTTGACAAATCAATAAGTTTCAATGAAAAAAAATCTTTCGTTGGAATTTTTCTGACAGATTTCAGCCTGATGTCAAGACCAGAGTGGGCCAGTTAAATTTGACCTTTTGGATGCTCACCTATATCCGACTTCCAAAGCTACTGAGGTTCCTCTGCCACAAATTACAACCCACACTAGATTTCAGCTATGTAGCGCTAGTCACCCCCCAGCCCGCCTACCCACCTGGAGCAGCCTAGTCCCCAGCAACATCTGTTTAGAGCTGGTCACTGATGATACAGCCACAGAAAGAGCATCCCTGGCTACTGCAGCCATGTGAGTGGCTGACAAATGGAGAATATCCCCATGTATCTCATTGTCGTCCTTTTGGAGGAAGATTCCCCAGTATGTTTCCATGTGATACTCACCCATCTACATTTTCTAATACAGAGGTGCTCTGGTGTTTCCAGGGTGCTGGATAAATCTGTCTTTCTCTAACTGCGTGGACTGAGATGGGATTGAATCAGAGACCTGGTTCTCAACACTCCAGTGTTGGGCCAGATCCTCAGCTGGTGTCAATCAGGGCTGAAGTCAATGGAACTACACCAGTTTACACCATGCAAGGATCTGGTTCATTGTGACTGTGTGGAGGAGGAGGGGGAATAGAGGGGAACTGGAATCTAAACCCGAATCCAGATTCAAATGTTATGATTGGCTCCTATTTGTATTTGTGACAGACCAAAACCCTACATCTAAGTGCCCCTGAGCTTTGAAGCGTTTGAAAGTTGGATCAAGATCCAAATTGTGTGATTCTAGTTTCTTGCATTGAGACATGTTTCTCGTTGAGTTTAACGACTGCTGAGCCGTGTAGCTGGGATATAGTAGATGGCATGAAAGGTGCCATTCACTGATTTCAACTCCATTGTTCCACTGAGCTCCTCTCATGCATCTGGTCACTGTTGTGTGTGTCTAGCAATAATTAACATTTTTTCATGGTCCAAAGCCAACACCCCATTCCGTGTTATCTTCCTTTGCCCTCTGGAGAGGAGGCGGTGCTTTGATTGGATGCACCAAGTAATTAGAGGTACAATGAAGTGCCATGTTAATCAGAGAGAGCGTGAGGATGGAGTTTGTCCTGAGGTTAAGAAGGAAAGAAAGGCAGATAGAAAGATAAGAGCTTCCTGCACGTGAGCTGCAGGCTCGGTGGAGCTGCCTCGAACCTGTCTTTCCTCTCAGTCTCTCGGCACAGCTGTCCCTTCATGTCCCCCTGCACTGGTGTAAATTACACTGGAGGAGTTGATGGCAGGATCCCCTTGCCCCAGGGCTGGGTGGATCCCTCTGGGAGGGAGTGCACCCAAGAGAGGAGGGGGACAATGGTAGGACATTCAGGTCACAGGAGACAGCCTTGGGGAAAGTGGGAGGGTGTGGGGATGAGAGAGAGAGGGGGGAGAAAGGCCAAGGGATCAATTGTGGCCCCTCTGTGATGGCCCCCAAGACTCCTCCAACTTGTCCCAAGAGCTGCTTCAGCCCCTGCCGCAGCCCACAATCCTCTTGTTGTGGACTGTGCCTTCTGTCTCCCAGGAGGCATCACTGCACACCCTTCACAGGTGATGCGCCCCCCTCAGGGTCCAGCAGCCGGGGAGGAGGCACCTAGAAATACCAGGCACAGGCCATAATCCACCCACACCAACTGCTCCTGGTGGGAATGAAGGGCTGGCTTGGATTGCTGGCAACACAGGTGTTTGCAGCTGGATCAGCTGGTGGACTGGAGCCAGCTGGAGGGTTCTGGAGTCCCTTCTCGGCTCAGCTGCCAATAACACGTCCCCTTCCCATTTCTTGCAGATGGCACATTAGGGCCCAGTGATATATGGACAGGAAGTGGTGTTGGGAACTAGCCTTCTGTCTTTGGTTTCCCATCTCCCTCTGCTCACAAGACACACGCTGAGAGGTCTCCGCCAGCTCCTTGCAGAACTGGTAGGGTCTAGTGGACCAAACAGAGGCTCGGGAAGCAAGAACTCTCTCTGCTCTGCTTCTGACTTGCTGGGTGACCTTGGGCAAGTCCCTTCGCCAGTCTGTGCCTTGATTTCCCCATCTGTAACATGGGGGCACTAGCGCTCTCCTAATTCCCAAGATGTTGTGTGGCTCAGAGAATGACTAGACAGTGCTTCGATTGGCCTCGGATGAAAGGCACCTGCACACTTTAAGGGACGCACCGTACGGGGCCTCCTCTTTTGTGGGCTCTTCAGCATGCACCCCTAGCCAGGCACCTTGGGCCCAATCCTGCTCCCATTCACATCAATGACCCTGGTCTAATAGTCTTCAACGATCCAGTTCTAGATGTTGGAATCTGACAAATATATTTTAATTCACCCGCTGCCATGGTGCTAGTGAAGAATAGCAGGGATGCATAACTTTGGGCTTTATAATTTTTGGCCTAAACATGAGCATTCACTCACGTCAGCATTGAGTTCCTGGTTGGACAAGCCATTTGTAAAGAGGGCCAACCCCCACCCCCACCCCCTTATTCTAACACCACCATCTTCCTCTCCCTACTAGGCCTAGGGGGAGGAAGATGGCCCAGTGATAAGACCTAGCTCTGATCTGATGTCCTGCCCCGCCACAGGCTTCCTCTGTGACCTTGGGCAAGTCACTTAGGGTTTTCATTGCAGATTAAGTCCAGGTGCCTGGCACCCAGGTCTGACCACCTGGGTTAGCCTAGCCTGCCTGTGAGCAGCCACGGCAAAGCCCTGAATGCATTACTGTGTCCACACTGCTAACCTGCTGGTTGCTAAGACTTCTGGGGGCACATCCCATGGTTCTTAGCACTGCAGTGAACTGATTGGCTCTATGATTCTTTCCCAGTGAATTGTGGGAGAACTTATCGGTCCTTCTGGGCATGTGTGCAGGGGATTGTGGGAAGGCACTGGAGGACTGTCTGTTTCCAGGTGAGTTAGCCTGCATCCTTGCTGCAAAGTGCATGGGTTACCAGCCCCAGTGAAAGCAGCTCCCACCCCCACCCTGGCGCGTCAGACTGCTCTCACAGCAGGGCCAGCTTGCCTGGCTTGAAAGCACCACCATATGCAGGTGAGAGGGTTTTGTGTGTGGACACGAGGCGGGGTGGGGGGATCATAGAATATTAGGGTTGGAAGAGACCTAAGGAGGTCATCTAGTCCAACCCCCTGCTCAAAGCAGGACCAACCCCAACTAAATCATCCCAGCCAGGGCTTTGTCAAGCCGGGCCTTAAAAACCTCTAAGGATGGAGATTTCACCACCTCCCTAGGTAACCCATTCCAGTGCTTTACCACCCTCCTAGTGAAATAGTGTTTCCTAATATCCAATCTAGACCTCCCCCACTGCAACTTGAGACCATTGCTTCTTGTTCTGTCATCTGCCACCACTGAGAACAGCCAAGCTCCATCCTCTTCAGAACCTCCCTTCAGGTAGTTGAAGGCTGCTATCAAAGCCCCCCTCACTCTTCTCTTCTGCAGACTAAATAACCCCAGTTCCCTCAGCCTCTCCTTGTAAATCATGTGCTCCAGCCCCCTAATCATTTCCGTTGCCTTCCGCTGGACTCTCTGCAATTTGTCCACATCCCTTCTGTAGTGGGGGGGACCAAAACTGGACGCAATACTCCAGGTGTGGCCTCACCAATGCCGAATAGAGGGGAATAATCACTTCCCTCGATCTGCTGGCAATGCTCCTACTAATACAGGCCAATATGTTGTTGGCCTTCTTGGCAACAAGGGCACACTGCTGACTCATATCCAGCTTCTCGTCCACTGTAATCCCCAGATCCTTTTCTGCAGAACTGCTGCTTAGCCAGTTGGTCCCCAGCCTGTAGCGGTGTATGGGATTCTTCCTTCCTAAATGCCAGAGTCAGAGCCTGAGTTAACACTCCAGTGACGACACATCCTTAGCCTGTCTGCTTCAGTTTCCCCATCTGTACAAGAGGGATGACAGCACTGCCCAGCCTCATGGGTGTTGTGAGGATGAATACATTACAGATTGTGAATTGACAAGTAATGAGGGCCATAATAGTATCTAGGTTAGATAAAAACAGAGGAAAGAAATTAAGATGGATATGGATCATGTAAGCCTTGGATAGACAGAGCCATACGCTCAGCTGTGGAAAATCAGCAGAGCTCCATTGTCTTCCGTTCACACCATCTGAGGCTCTGGCCCACAATTTTAAACTCCTAAACTATTACATGGATTTATTTTTAACTTTCCGAGAAATTCCGTCTGTACCCTAAAACCAGGCGTACAGTAGGATTTTTAGCCCCCTGTGTAATTACACCCACATAGCTGGCTCAGTGCAATCCCCTCCTGCAGCCACACTGCATTGGTATAAACGGTGTCTATGGTAGGGTTTTGCAGTGCACTAGTGGATGAAATCCCACTGGGAGGCAGCGTAGTCTAGTAGATAGGAGACCTCGTTAGGCATCGGGAGAACTGGGTTGCAGTCCCAGCTCTGCTGTGTGATGGTTGGACAATCACGCCCTCCCCTTGGTTCCCCTCCCAGTCGCATTTCTATGCAGCTGGGAAGCTCTCGAGGGGACGGGCTGCATCTCTGTGATTGTGCAGCACTTGGCATGATGGAGCCCTGATCTCGTTTGGGCCCTTTTGTTGCTATTGAGAATAACAGTGTAGGCGTGGGGTAAGAGTTGGACTTTTGCCACATACTCCACCGCACTCCTCACTCTCCAGCCAAGCCTCACCACTGGCTTCTCTACTCCTCTGTTAGAGGCATAACATCTTTAGCAGAACACATCTGAAGGCAGCCTCCATCCCCCTTAGAGTGGCAGTGTGTCTGTGTAAGAGCCTAGCCTTCTGTTTGTACATAATGAGCGCACTATGGTTTCCTTCACACACCTTTGCTCTGTGGGAGCCAGTGCAGCCTGACAAGAGTTTCGCTTATGCAGAAATTACAGGCGTTCATGCCTCTGTGCTAAAATCAAGGGTGGATTTCAAAACATCAGCTGCCACCTACTGGAGAGTTTTGTCTATGGAGTTCTCTGGAACCCCTGAGTTCGCTCTCCACGCATGCAATTCACTTGTCGGTTTAGTAACACTTTTTAGACTGCAACCCATTAGCGGGCCTTTATTAGAGAGTATGAGGGGCTCATGCCCTTGTTCATGTTCTGACAACATTCTCCCCAGATCCAGCGAGCTGGAGAAGGAACCTGCTAACTTTCCTCTGTTTGCAGTTATTTCCATTGCCATCTCTGGTAAGGGCATGCAAGACCAGATTCGTGTCATTTACAAGAGGAGAAGTGCAAAATGATAGCAGCTTTGATTCACAGCTGCATTTCGCCCTTAGTATTTATGGACGTAACCTGTGCTCGCAGTTCCTTAGGATGAAATCCCAGGGCTAAGAGTGACACCAGCTCCCCAGGCGAGGAGGGCCCTGCATGTACAGTGAGCTTTTACTAATTGCCCTTAGTGTTCTGCCTCTCTCTTTCTACCAAGTGGGTTATTGGCAGTGGGGATCTGGAACCATAAGCTTCTGTTGTCTGTAGCAGCCTCATCAACCTGCCATCGCTAGCAAGGGACAGAGCATCATACCGAGTAGGTGTTACACCGAGCTTTCTGGAGTAAGATTACACAGAGAGTCAGATCTGAAGTCAGGAAAGAATTCTCCCTTGGACACATCAGCAGGGATCTGAGATTATCCGCACCTGATTTTCTACTCACACTAGCATAAACCAGGAGCAACCTCAGTTAAATCAACACAGTGACCCTGGTGTAAAACTGGAGTGAGAAGAGAATCAGGCCCTCTGTGTTTTACTCCTTCCTTCCAGCTCATTTGCCCTACATTTCCCCTGGATATAAACTGCTGGTAGAAGCTGAGCTGCTGCGGAGAAGCAAATCCAGGGCTTCCTCACTGCATCTGGAGAATGTCCCGTCTTTTTCAAAGAGACAGAAAAGCACCTTTATAAAAATACCCCTTTTCCATTCTTTCTAGTGTAAAAATATAACATTTAGCATTCATAATAAATAGACTCTCTGCTCTGGACAGCGACTGTGATGGGTGGATCAGATTGGCCCAAGGGGACGAATCAGCTGCAGTGTCTGGCAACCACGGAACATCCTGGAGCATCATGTGTCCAAGCGATGTCTCTGGAGTGTGGGCGACTCCTGAGTCCAGCTGCAGGGGAGCGGGTGTCTGCCACCTAGTCATGTGGCTGAGCGCGTGGGTCTAGGCCCCCGCAGCAGCTCCTCCTGGCCGGATCCCCATTCGTGCACCTCAGAGTCCCTGCTGTTGGCAGACGGCATCTCAAACTCCATCCTCCGGCGCTGGCCAAACACTTTCTCCTGTAGTTCAATGATGTCATTCCTGATGTCGGCCATCATCAGGAGCAGGAAGTCAAAGGAGCCCGGAGGGCCCTGTGGGGAGAGAAAAGAGAGGCTCGCTGTGAGCGCAGAGCTCTGTCCCAGTGGCTCAGACCGGACTGGCCAGGCTCCCGTGCTGGCCAAACATAAAGATGTCCAGGGTTTTGTTTCAGCATACCCCAGACCCTGACTCACGGAGGTAACAATGACGCCATGTCGCAGCTGATCAATGCCAGCCTGACGGAGGTTGTGTTCAGGGAAGGGGGAGAGTGGCAGGAAAGGGCTGGTTGCATGTAGGAGAGGCTCTACTTGGCTGGGTGCCAGGGCCATCCTTAGGATTTATGGGGCCCTACACAGTATTATTAAACTGGTGCCCCTAAGCCCGATGGCAGCCCGAACTCAGAGCGTGGCTGGGGGAGGAAGGGACGAGACAGCAAAGGATAACGAGACCCCCGGCCCGCCTCACGGTGGCGGAGAGTCACAGTTCCCCGCAGAGATCCCCGTACCCTCTCCCTCTCCCAGAATGGACATGCAGAAGGTACCTAATTAAAAGCACTAAACTTGGGAATAAAAAATGTCATTCACAGGTTTTTTGATATGCCCTGAAGTTTGTCAGACATCTGTTTGCAAAAACTTTGTAGTAAGGGTGAGTCAGCTGTCTTGCTGAATACAACATTAAATATTATGGAATACATGATGCAGCTCTTCTCTGTTTTACATTTTCTTAATCAGTATTTCTAAGCTGATTTTATATTTTAAATGTACTCTTAAGCCTTCATAAAGTAATCATTCCAGATTACTACATATTTAACTCACTGAAACAAAGACATTAATTTAAATTAATCAGTCACAGAGGTTTAGTATGTTCATAACAATGTTCATTGCTTTTAGAAAAAGAGAACACTAATTTACTGTGTGTGATCTCCATAACAATAGACATGTTTATGAAATTTCACCAACTTTAAAAAATATGTTTCCAAAGATTTTAGGCATAACAAAGGATTTTATATCTTACTAAGGTACTGATTTTGCTGGAGGGTTCTCTTAAAACTAATTAATCAGATAGTCAGAAGTAAAGAAAGGGAAACTCTTTGTCCAGCTATCTGGAAGGAAAGGGGTGTTGTCCCTTTAAGGGCTCTCTTCAATGGAGGGTGGGGGAAGAGGGGGTGAAGGGAGAAAGGGATGGACAGAAAGGACAGGAAGACTTTGGAAGCAAGTTTTTTTTACTATAGTAATTAAAATGGGTATTTTAGATAAGGGTGGTCTTTTGAAGGATTTATTTAAAAAACTATAGAAGATCCAAGCATTTAAGGCTAAAGATGATTGTGCATCTAAAAATCTATGCAAGGATTTTTTAGAGATGTGATTTTATAATCTTCAACTCACTAATGAAATATTTTTAAAGCAAATTTGAAACTAAGGTCCTGTAGACTGACATGTTCTGAGTAAATATTACAGTCATGCACAACTGTTTTTGTCAGTAAATTCAGAAACTGACAGTATATACCTGGGGGTTGGCAAATGCCTGTTAAATGGCTTCATTACCCCTTGAATGGCTCTTTAACAGTTTCAATGTTTTGCTAATAGGGCTGGCAGGCTGGAGGCATTTTCACTTTTAACTACGAGATCCCCTCCCGAGGAACTCACCAGGCTGCAGCAGCCAGCTGTGGGAGCCTGCAGGAAGGGTCAGAACAGGGATAGGAAAGCCAGGCGGGTGGACACTAAGACCCAGGGGTGCCCCAAATTTTCAGGTGCCCTACACAGCGCATATGCCTAAGGACGGCCCTGCTGGGTGCTGCTAGGTACCTCCTCTCACCTCAGGGATGGATTTGCTGAGAACTCTAGGGTTACCATATTCAAACATTTAAAAAAGAGGACACTCCACGGGGCCCCGGTCCTGCCCCCAGCCCCGCCCCAACTCCGCCCCTTCCCCACCCCCGGCCCCGCCCAACTCCGCCCCTTCCCCACCCCCATTCCAACCCTTTCCCCAAAGTCCCTGCCCCAACTCTGCCCCCTCCTCTGAGCACCCCACATTCCCCCTCCTCCCTCCCGCTCTGATCTTGGTTGGGGGTTGCTAAGTGCTTCCCTGCTCCCCACTGGCCCTGCAGCCCCTGCACCCCCCCCCCGCCCCTGCGTCCCCCACCTGCCCTGCCCCTGCGCCCCCCTGCCCCTGCAGCCTCTATGCCCCTGCCTGCCCTGCTTCTCCTCGCCCTGCAGACTCTGCACCCCCCCCACACACCTGCCCTGCTCCCCCGCTTCCCCGGCATCCTCTGCCTGGCGGGGGCTTCGGATGCTCAGTGGCGACCGGGGCAGCGCGGGTCCCTGCAGCCCCGGCACACGCCGCACTCCCTGCCCCGCGCCGCACCCTCCTTCCTGCCGCGCGGGGTGATGGGTCCCCCAGTGGCCGGGGAGTCCCCGCCCGTGAGAGAAGCCCGAGCCGTTGGCTGGGCCCGGCCTCCCCGTGGTCCTGCGGGCTCGGCTGGGGCGCGCGGTCCGCCCGGCCTCTGGGGGCAGCAGCGGCCCCTTCGCCGCCTTCTGCGGCTGCGCCCCCCCTTCCCCTGCCCGAGCTCGCTACAATGTAGCCGGGCGGCTGGGCTGCACTGCGGACCCGGCGGGTCGTGCTGGGGCCAGGCGGACCCTGGCTTATGCTGCCTCCCTATTTCCCCGGACATGTCCGGCTTTTTGGCAATTCCCCCCGGACTGGGATTTGAGTACCAAAAAGCCGGACATGTCCGGGGAAATCCGGACGTATGGTAACCCTAGAGAACTCCCTCTTGTGGGGTAGTGTTGCACTATCGCTAGGATGCACACGGGCGGGCTCAAGTCAGGCAGATTCTATGGGCCCGGCCTTGCTCGTTATGAACAGAAAGTTCCCTGGTCAGAGGAGTCTTTGTTAGTCATTAAAGTCAATGGAGCTACACTGATTTATACCAGCTGGGGAGGGCCCATTGACATCCATGGCGCTGCGTCAGTTTACACCACAGGGGGATCTGACCATATGTGTACAAATTACTCCTTCCTCTAGGCTTCCCATCTTCTCCCATTGTGTCTATTCATTGGATTGTAAGCCACTGGGACAGGGAATGTCTTTATTTTGTGGCTTGTCCAGGGCAGAGCATGTTGTCTGGGCTTAATGCCTACTAAAATAAGATAGATGAATTGTGGGGAGGGTGTGTGTGTGTGTGTGTAGGGGGGTGTGCACACTTGTGAGACACACCCAGCATCAGGCTAACCTTAGATACTTTCTCAGATCCCTGGGGCCTGATTCTCCACTGCCTTGAACCTTGTGTGGCCATTTACACCCAAACACAGTGGGAACCAAGTGCTAACGAATCAGACCCATTGAATTTCACACTCACTTGCCCAAGGAGCAAGGCAGTGGGGACTTGGGGCCCAGGATGAGGTTTCTGACCCTTGCTTTGCCTGATACTCCGTGCTGCTAATTGTTTTTCCATTCTTACCGGTGGCCCTCGGGGACCGGGGTATCCTCGTTCGCCCTAAAACAGAAAGCAAAGGTCAGAGCGGGGACTAGCAGCAATATGATTTCTGTTGCAGAGCAGGGGATGGGATTTAAATCACTGTCAAAACCCATCTATTTGACAAGGGCACTGACGGCAGGGTCTTTCAGGTGGGGATAAAGCTGCTGTGGGATTTCTCAGCGACAGGCTGGAAAGTTAATGTTTTCCTGGATTCTGCTGGCAGGGGATATTCTGTGCTTTTGTATGTAACTGTTGTCAGGGTGCCTAGAGTCTGTGCACTGACCTGCGCCAGGCCGATTGCTCCAGCTGAGGGTCTGGCCTGTTGCTTGTCCTCAGAACAAGCTGTGTTGCTGGCTAGAGTTCACTCCCAAAACCAACTTGCACCAAAGATATTTTCGTACTCACTGAGAATAAAACGACCTCTGTGCTGGGGCATACAGGCCCCACTCTGGCTGGCAGGGGTTTAATGAGGGTCTGTGGCTCCAATGAGCCCCACCCTGCTACATCTGCAGCCAATGTCAGGTGTGGAGAGGGGAGTTCAAAGGAGAAGGCCCAGCTTAGTGCAGGGCTGAGCAGGCAGAAGATCAGAGTTCTGCTCTCTTGGGGAGAGGAGCCTGGTTACAGCCAGGAGTCGGGGACAGCTGGCAGCCTGGCTGAGTCTCCCTGTGGATGGGATGGCTGATCCGGGCGACTGACCAAAGGGAGGCTGTTTGAAGACATCCCCAGAGCAGAAGCCTGGGGTGCTGATGAAGACTTCTCAGATGGCCCTGTTGTGAGCTCATAGCTTGCTTATATTTTGGGACTTCGAGACCCAGAAGGGGTGGGACTCAAGCATGCCTAAGCTGGAGGGCTGAAGCCCATTGCACTGAACCCTGCGAGAGGCAGTGACTTACTGTCAGAGACACTGCGACAGGGTGAGTAATGTCCGGCTGGGCCACAAGGGGGAAGCACAGAGACGGGCCCCTCACTCCTCAAACACATAAAGCCGTCTGAGCAAAGGTGAATCAAATCCCATACTCAACACCTATTCCTACAGTACCTTGCATCCTGCAGGCTCCCAAAGGGTTTTAACAAACTGTACAGACACAGGGATCACTCACCTACCACTGAAATGCCGCCACTTCTGGGATGGAGTGCCTCACCTATTCCGCACAACAACAGCAGGTTGACAAGATGTAACCACTCAGGTTGCAATTGGGCCACGACACCGCTCATGCGGAAAGTTTTGCTGCCCAAGAGGAGGCTGCAGCTAGAATGGGGCATGTACTTGCCCCCCATGCGTCATGCCCGCTGCAGTTGGTTTTGAGACTAGAATGGACCAGTCAGAAAAGTGAATGTTTGCTACCACTGCGGTGTGTGACCCCAGCAGAGAACCCCGGGTCCCAATTTTCCTAGTGTAGATGGATCAGAATTGGTTTGCACTGGTGTAGATAATGGCCAGAGAGGCAAGGCACTGGAGAATCAGACTCATTTTCTCCTGGCTGTAGGTCACTAAAGGAATTATGTTACTTTCGCTGGGAACTGAGACACGGGACTGGGAATCAGAGCTGTGGGAGAGCCTCTTTGCAGCAGGAACCACTGTGTGTATGTGTACAGCGCCTAGCACTGTGGAGCCCCACTGGGGGCCTCGAAGGCAATACAGATAATAATGGAAGCCGTGGTACCTTCTGGCCATTCCTTCCTGGTGCCCCAGGAGCGCCCTAGGAGAAGCACAAACACAGAGCTTAGCACAGGAGTAAACAAGAGCATTGCAGTTCTGGGTCTGCAGCAAGTGCATCCGGAGAGTGGAGAGAATGTGTGGCATTGGGTGGGGCTGAGTGCCTGCTAGCTGTGGGGCGGGGAGCCAGCTCCAGTGGCTTGGACAGGGGAAGGATGCTGGTGGCTGGAGGTCCAGCAAGTGGATCTGGTGACGGGAAATGCTGCTGGCTGTGGGTCTCTTGGAGAGAAGGGGAGAGGCAGGAAGAGCTCGGGACAGTGGGTCTCTGCAGGAGAGGGGAAGTCACTGAATCTGACTAGGCAGGGTTGGGTTGTGTGTGTGGGAGGGGCCCATCTGCCAGGTCTGGGCAGGGGAAGGAGCCATTGGCCGATGGGGATGGTGGGCTGGACTCCAGCGCTCTGGGGGTGGGGCCAGGATGCATGACCCAGCGAATGGGGCTTTTGCTACTCACCACTGGTCCCCTCCGTCCGATTTTGATATGTGCAAAGTCAGGATACGGTCCCATTGGCCCCATGTCCCCGCGGGGCCCTGGGGTTCCCGGAGGCCCTGGAGGTCCGATTGCCCCTGGACTCCCTTTCTCCCCTGTTGCGCCCGGGTCACCTTAACATAGAAAAAGGTGTTTGATTTCTGAACGAGGCCTTAAAGAAGCAGAGCAACTGAGAGCATTAATACCAGAGAAGGCCCTGGCCCAGGACCCCCCGGCCAGAGGGTTTGGATCCAATCTTTACAGAGGGCCTAGCCCAAACCCCAGAGCCCACTGCTCCCAGGTTAGGGAGCGTTTCTAATCTAGATCCTGAGCAGAAATCTCTGCTTGGGTCCATCTCCGGTTCATATCCAACTTGGATGTCAGCCCAGCACCCCTCCTCCTCCCTGAGAAGCCCTAGAGCTGTGAGCCCAGCACGGAGAGTGCCAGGGCTGCTGCCCTCCCCAGGGGCGGGAGCTGGGACCAGGAGGCTGGTAACTGAAGGCTGCAGGTTTGAGACAGTCTAGGCCGGTTTGCCCATTGCTTGTTAAGGGAAGTGTGTCTAACCCCCACTGCCCCCAACCACCACTAGGTTACCTGCCAAACAGGCAGCATTCAGGGAAGTGCTCCTGCTGGCTAGAGAGAGGCCACCTGAAAATGGCCTGGTGTACGCTTAAAAATTGGAATATAAATATTGTCTTTACATTTCAGTGTATTGTATATAGAGTGGTATAAACAAGTCATTGTCTGTGTTAAATTTTAGTTTGTACTGACTTTGCTAGTGCTTTTTCTGTAGCCTGTTATAAAACTAGGCAACTATCTAGATGAACTGATGTACCCCCAGGGTACACCCACCCCTGGTTGAGAACCACTGACCTACACCAATGGGAAAACCCCTTCTGTCACTGTAGGAAGCATCTACAGTACAGCAGCACAGCTGCAGCACCTGTAGTGTAGACACAGCCTAAGCTACCTTCCATCCTGAAATGTGCCAACGTATTAGGAGGGGATAATTTACTGCTGAAATGCAGCCACGTCTGGGGTGGAACGTAGCAGTCCTCCTGCTCAAGTGACACTGCCATTTTTAGGAAGAGGGGAAAGAACATCCCCACCCACAGGGCGAATTATGGGGAGCAGGATGTAACACTCTGATAGGGGGGCAGAATTATCCCCCTAGGATTAGGTCTGCATGGGCCTCCGCCATCATCCCTGGAGCACTAAGGTCAGTGTCTTCCACTGCACCATCCACACTGCCCTAGGCCCTGCTAGTCTCCTCAGGAAAGGGGCGAGCCATGCCAAGCCCAGAGAGTTAATGCAGCCTGGTATTTCCAGGGTAGTGGGGATCCAGGCTTGAGAAATTAGCCAGGCCAAGAGGGTAACCCCAGCCCAGCTCTTGGCAAAGGTGCCATGGGGACGTAGAATGTCCATTGCTCGCCCACTGTAGGTGTTACTCCTGCAGGCTGATTGCACCAACCCAACCCTATTGCTTCCCTCTGACAAACAGGATTCTCGCTTGGTCTAATGAAAACCAGTGCTGGGTCAGACCCTCACAGGCATCCAGGGTCTCCCACCCCAGCAATCTCCAGCACCCCAAGATGTACCTGGAGGCCCAGGGGGACCTGGGGGCCCTAGGACAGGAGGACGGTCTGCTGGTTTTTGGTTAATCCTCATCCAGGACTTCCCACTCTCATTATCCAAGCCAGGGAGCAGCAGCTGGGGAGGGGAAGGAAAAGAAGTGCAGACAAGCCCTGTAAGGAACGAGGGTCAAGCAACTTCTGCAGCCTCATGCCCCAGGGGATAGAGTGTCTACAGAGTGATTCCCAGTGGCAAAGGCTGGAGAGCACCATTGAAAGTGGGGGACATAGATTCATCCTCCCCCACACCTGACCCTCCTCTTCCTCTCGCAACCTCCCCAGCAGCCTGACCCCTGGCCCATGAGCACCTACGCCCACCCCTTCCAAATCTGAGTGAGCGGCATTGCAACCTAGCGCACAGGGTCACAGAGCCACTCAGGTTTGGTCCAGCCAAAAAGTGGTCAGGCCATGGCCCGGGTGGTCCCCCTGGCTTCATGGCCTATGCCCAGCAGGCTTGGGAGGGAATGGGAACTTGCTGCAAAGGATATGCAGATTAGCCAAGAGAGGGAGGACCTCTGGAGAGAGGGTCCTGCCCCTTGCATGCCCCTCCCCAATGGGAGTGGCCAGAGAGGCACCTACCCCAGCACATCCTTTAAAAAAAAGCCACGTGGGCCATATTCAGAACAGGTACAAGTGGATGCAACTGCGCTGACTTCCATGGTCTTGTGCCCACTTCGCACAGGTCTGAATGTGGCCCTTGGATCCATTTCTGCCCCGGCTCTGACTGGACTGACTGAGCACGCCTGTGTGATCAGGGTAACCACTTCCTGGACTACCTATTTCTTTTCAGCTCTGACTTGGTGAGATTCGGTTGTGGGGTGGCAGCCCCAGGGGCCCGTAGAAGGCTGCTTCTGCAGGTTTGCCCCAGACAGCTGTTTGTCGGAGCGCTGCCAGCTGTGGCTAACCAGGAGAGGCTCAGAGGTCATTGTCCCACCTTGTGTCTCAGCTGGGAGACTGTCTGTTTCATACTGGTGAACTCCTCGCAGGTGATGGAGCAGGACCTGGTGCCCATCAGGGTCTCCGACTTGACCACTGTGGTGCCTGGAAGAGAATGACGCACCTGTGTCAGTCGGCAGCAGGAATGGGGAGGGTGGACCTGCAGCCACCGGTCAATGGAGCTACATCTGCTTGAGCCAGGGCTGGCGTGGCCCCAGGGTCGGACAGTGCTAGGACACGATCCCTCTCCTGGTTCACGGACTCACCGTTGCTGGATTTCAGGCAGGTTTTCCCGTCAGACGCTATGTAATAGCCACGCTGGCAATGGCACCGGTAGCTGCCCGGGGTGTTCGTACACAGCTGGTCGCAGATGGCACCTCCGCTTTCCACACACTCATCGATGTCTGGGGTTGAACACAGAGAAATGTCAGCCACAGCTCAGCCAGGGGAGCGCCAGGGGCCACGGAGGCCTCATCAGGGAAATGGATGCAGCAGAAGGGAGATTCATATGATCCTGCAGGCCAGGCCAGGAGATACACACATACCTTGGCGATGGCAACCCTGAGGTGGGTCTCTGGGAACCTTTCCCTAGACACCTACATTGGATGCTGGAGCCTAGGGATGGCTGTTACCTGGCGTAGCCTCTCCTGCAACAGAGTCCTCCAACCAACCCCAGGCCATGGAAAGATGTCGCGTGTGTCCATTTATCACACAGGAGCTATTCCGGAGCCAGGCCATTGCCACCAACCCAGGCTAAGGGCGGGTACCCTTGGGGGCACTCACCCAGGCAGTAAGGGTGCAGGTGAGTCTTGTGGCGCTCTCTGTCGAAGCGATAGCCAGGGAAGCACGTGCACAGGACGCGACCAAAGTTGTCCGTGCATTGCTGCTCACACGGGAAGTCGGCGCACACGTCCACGCCTGCAAAGAGGGGCAGATGGAGCCGTGCTGGGGGTCAAGCACTGTGGGTTGGACCGCAGCCAGTGCAGCCTTGCAACTAAGAGTGACCCCCCCACCCCACATGACAGTGCCTTGCCCTGGGCCAAATCTTCAGCACGGCTCTGACTTCCCTGTAAAGATGCAGATTTACACCAGTGGAGGATCCGGCCCCATGTGTCCTCTGCATGTGTAAGTAATTCATGGCTGGGCACTCCCCAGTAACTAGCATCCTCAACCCAATCTCTCCCTTCCACTAGGCATCCTCCTCACCTCCCTCTCCCAGCTGCCAAACCCTCCTCCCAGCTCTAACTGGCAGGTGACCCAATTCCTCTCCCAAGCCTCCCAACCTAACTGCGTCAGAGCTGCCCCATCCCCACCCTCTGTCTAGCTGCACCCCAGGTGTCTAGCGAGAGCGCAGACTCCAGACCATCATGCACTGGACTCTGCTGAGAAGCTGGCGGGTCCCACGTTCAACAGAGACTAGAGATGAGCCTGGAGCAAACCCGGTTCCAAACATCCCTGAACTCTTGGGAAGATCCGGATCAGAACTTTGTGACCTGGACCCACCTCCAGAATGAAACTGATGGACCCTTTCCCATCCAATACAAAGCAGAATGCAGAACACCTCGTCTGCTGAAATACCATATGCTCGGTGCTGAAGGTGTGATGTGTGAAAACAGAGAACTGCCATCACGTGGTGCAAGAAGCAGCCCTGTCATGAGCCAACATCTCAAGAGCTTTCACCCTTGGAGCAGGCAGTGGAGAAGGCTGCCCAAATCATGCAGCAAAGTCTCCCAGAGTCTTTCCAGGTGGATGGTATCATCCTGGCTTTTGTCTGACATGATCTGTGGCTTTAGTGCCACCTGAGAATAAGTGTGGACAGAGTGAGCAGAATGGGAGAAAGCTCCTGCTTATACTTACTTTCCGGGATACACTGGCCCATCACAAACCTATAGCCCTCACAGCACTTCCTCCTGGGGGAGAGAGAGAATCAGACTATTATTTATTTAATTATACCACCTAGGAGCCCTAGTCATGGCCCAGGGCCGCGTTGTGCTAGACGCTGTACAGACACAGAACAGACAGGAGCTGCCAATCTAAGTACAAGACAAGAGACAACGGATGGACACAGACAGATGGGTGAGCACAAGGGAACATTGAGATGCTCTTGGCCTCCATGCCGGTCAGTGGCCTCTGCACACCAGCAGTTTTTTGTAGGCCTTGTGGCAGAGGAGCGGTTTGAGGAGAGACTGGAAGGACGCTGAGGTGGTTTTGCTGATGTTTACGAGGAGCTCCTCCCACACGTGAGGGGCAGCCTGGGAGAAAACACAGAGGGGCTTGTTTGAAAATGTAACGTGAGCACTGGAGGCCGCATTGTGGGCCACTTGCCAGCTCGAGAAAACGTCTGCCCCAAAGCAATTCGCTTCTGTCACAAGCAATTGGGAGACCTCCCCGAACCAAGCAGGGCCAGATTCCCCACTGCATCGCTCCGGCATGAGGCCAGTGTCACATTGCTGAAATCCATGGAGACGTGCCAATGAAAGGAATGACTCAGGGCCATGCATCAGCCGTTTTAGTGTCTTGGCTGAATGCTGAGGACCTTATTCAGGCACTGCAATTTACAAGCCTGAAATGAGGACTCTAGGATTTGGGCCTGATTCTATCATTTACATCTCGGTGAGATTATAATCTAGAATTCCTTACATTGCTTATTATCTGTACCCCAGCAACTGAGATCAGGGCCCCATTGTGCTAGGCACTGAGACACAAAGAACCTACAATCCAAATAGACAAGCCAGACAAAGGGGACAAAGTCAGTGCCAGAGCTGGAATTAGAACCCAGATCTCCTGAGTCCCAAACTAGTGCATTATCCACTGGACCATGCTACTTCTCTAGTAGTATAGAACAGCTTCAGCCCTGAAGTGCTTTACAAGCATTGGGCCCACTTGTCCCCCGTGCCTTCATCTTTCTCCAGCCTCGACTTTTGCTGACGCTGGAGCCTGAGGATGACATCGGGTCACTTTGTTGGATACCTGCACCACAGCTGTTTCTGAGGAGCCCGTGCATAGGATTTTTTTTCGGGACCTTTCCAAATGTATTCGTAGCTGGACTGATTGTTCCCTCCCCTTTGTACCCCCAAAAAGGGTGGCAGTCACACACTGTACCACAAGGGGGCAGCACCACCACGGTGTCTCTTGTATCTACTTTGTGGCAGAAAAGAACCCAATCTCTGAGTTTGAATCAAAACCAGGAGGGTGGAATATGCTGACTGGCCTCAGCAGAGGCCTTGTTGAAGGGGCGCGAGAGGCAAGATCAGCCAGGTGCCCAAAGCACTGCCCTTTCTTTCAAGCCACCCACCTGACCCCTGGCAATTGTGCTGGAAGTTGGAACCAGGAAATGGAGCATGCTGGAAGCCACCTCTGATGTATGCTGTCCCCTTTAGCTCTGCTGCACTCTAGTTAATAAAAACAGCACGGAGGAGGAGCCAGCGGGACATCTACCATCTCTCTCTCCCTTCCCCTCCCCTGCTCTGTCTCTGCCCTCTCTGTCTGGCCCGGCACACTTCTCCAAATCTGGGTCTCCTCTGAGGCCACCCTCCATGTTACTTCTGGCATTGTGAGGCTCCCAAGGAAGGCTGTTGACCCACTGTGAGTCTGGGCCTCTGCTGGCTCTGATCCCATGGCCCCATCCCCCTAGGAAACGAGGATTGGAGCAGTGACGTGACCTGCCTATAGTCACGCAGGCGATCAGTCGCAGAGTCAAGAATAAGAACCCAGGAGTCCGACTCCCCTTCCCACGCGCTCAGCGGTCGATTGTTATGCAGCAATAAGGGATTCACTGACAGTTTAAAAACCTTCCACTGCAGACTGAGCCCCTAGTCTCCTGAAGCCATGTCTCAAGCCCTAGAAGGGACGGGCGAACAAGAACACAATGGCATTGAGTGTAACAGGGCACTATGGGGAGCAAAGATGGATTCCCAGCACTGGCAGGGCGTTGAAGCTGAAGTCTGACCTGCCACAAGCGTGCTGCTCTGAAGAAGCTAATTTCTCTGAAGACTGGGCCTTTTAGTGATGGGGCACTGCTTCCCCAGGGGAAGAATGGGTTGGCTGGAGAATAAGCAAGAGCGGATGGTACCCCAGGCTCTAGCCGAATTTAATGTTGATGTCTACAGAAGCCATGTGCTGAGAAGGGAAACCTGTCCACCGCCCTCGGTGCTTTCATTAAAGCCGGGGCAGGCTGTCAACATGAGACACGTCTGTGTGGAGCGGCGTCCTGACGGACTACACGCCGGCAAGGTTTGGAACTCTGCTCTCTGCGCCAGAGGAAGTATTCAGCCCCAGGAGAGAGGGAGCCAAGAACGGAGTCAGCGCTAGAACTAGAGCCAGTAGAAAAGCTTCTGTGGGAACGTCTGTCCCTGTTTGGCAAAAGCTGATTTGACTAAATCAAGATGTTTCCTGGGACTGTCTCATTTTTGGTGAATTTTCAAGGGGAAATGATTGAAATGCTGTTTCGAAAAGGTCTAAATGAAACATTTCTACCTTAATCAACACGAAACATTTTGATAAAGTCAAAATGCTTCAATTGTATTGTTTTGACCCATCTCACCCTGACCAGTCGGCACTGCCACGCTGACCCCATGGGCAGGAGGACGCGAGCCACCCTAGCCTTGAAAGAGTCTGGTTGTTGTCCCACCTGGTGCAGATGCGGACCCGACACTTGTAGCCGGGTCCTGTTGCCTTTGGGTCAGGTTGCAGGGCTCTATGCCATGTCCTGCTCTGGGATTTGGACAGGTGGCAGGCTGTGCCAACCAGAGCTGATGATGGACACCAGAGCAGGGGCTGCAGAGAGCTGCCCGGCATCCAGCTCTCTAGCATTAGCGCTCTCCACCGACCTGCCCTCCCTTCCCCGCTTGGTTCTCAGCACTGCACTCCCCAGACCAGTCAGAGCATCATGTACATGATCATTGGCCTCTGTTTCATGTAGCCTTTCCCGTTGAGAGAATAGCTGGGTTAGCTGCTATGCCATTCTCTGCAGCACCTCCTGCTGGAAGAGACTGGGACTGCAGTGGGTTTAGCTTCCTGTGCTGCCCACCAGGGAGAGCCGTCACTTTCCTGCTCCCAGGTGTGATTTCCCTGGAGAAAGGCATTTTGGCTTGGAGCTGCCAACCTCTTCCTCGGGCTGTATCTGAGCAGTTTGTTTTCTTGCTGGAGCGGGGTGCTAGGGAGGCCCTGTCTCACGCCTTTCACTTTTCTTTCATCAGAGGGCAGCTTTGCTCATGTCTCTGGTTTGTTTGTTTTACACCCATATCTGCCCCTGTTGCCGTGTGGCACATTTTCCTTTCTAAGCTTAATTAGCCTCACCATGAATCTTCTGCCCCATGCTGGGTAAAGTTACTGGATCCCCTCTCGTAACCAGGTCACAGAACTGCTGGGGGCTGAAGTGGGACTCTTACAGTGACAAAGGACGTACAGCAGCTGGTGAAAGAGCAGGGGGCAGAGGGGGCATGTGGGAGTACAGTTTGTGGTGTACAGAAGTGGGGCCATTGCAGTCGGAGGCAGTCTGTGCCAGGGGTTAGAGCACAGGCCCGAGAACCAGGCCCTTTGAGTTCCTCTATTCCTGGCTCTGCCACTGACTCACTCTGTAACCTTACGCAAAAGCCCCTTCCCCTCTCTGTGCCTCAGTTTCCCAGTCTTTAAAAGGGGGATAACACCTCCCATCTTGGTAAAGTGCTTTGAGATCTAAAGCAAACTAAACCAGGCATGGGAGGGGGAGGAGATAGGGGGGAGCAACACCCCCAGAGCCTGAAACAACACTAGCTCCTGCTGCATGTTCTGCCTTTCTGCCCCTCAGGTGAGGGCTGGGGAGCAATGGCCGTCCAGCTACTGGGCCTGCTTCACTCTCTAGGGCTGCACAAAGGGAGAGCTGGCCAGGATATGTGGGCAGAGGGCCTAGATCCCCCATCTCTCTGCTACCCACTCCATACCCCCCATTTACCGCTTTAGAGGAGGGAGGACAGTCAGCCACCCTCTCACTTGGCTCCTTCCCTCCATTATTTAAGCTTTAGTTTAAAACAAAGTTTCCCGCCCCTCTGCTTGCAGAGAAAACCTTTTGGGGGTGTGGTGCTGCCTGCCTGAGTCTGCAGCCAGCCAAACACTGGGCTGCGTTCTGCTCCCACTCGTCTGCATGTAAACTCGGTTCCAGGGAAGTCAATGCACTGCTGTAAAGCCAGTGAGAGTTAGGTCAGACTTAGGCTACCTGGCTCTGAGAGAAGGGGGCCTTGATGCCGGAGACTAACAACAATTTCAACTCCCCCCCACTTATTTAGCCCACCCTTGCCCGGTCTAGCAGAGGCTTGTCCTGGAGTATCTTAGATCTTCACTCCGCACCCCCCTGCCCCTGCCACACACAACTCCTTTGCTTTGCTTTCCTCTGCACCACCCACTTTGGTAGGCCTTATTCATTTGGGCTGATGTGCTGTCTAATACCTGTCAAAGAGAAAATCCCAGCTTGGAGGTTTGTTTCCCTTGCTGCTACAGGCAGTAGCATCACCCCCAATGCAATTTCTCTCCTGATGTCTATTTCACAGTGGGCTGGGTGAAAGGGAATGGGAGATCAGTGGCAGGGGAGGTGGGAAGTACATCCATCATCACCACCTCTGCATGGCGGGTGGATGCTTCTAATGAGAGAGAGAGAGCCCAGGGGTATGTAAGTTTCATCTGTCTGATGCTAGAAGCAGGGCAGCGGTGACCTCGTGGGAACAGATTGGCACAGAGGCAGCTGCTACTGCCTGGGAACTGCTGTGGAGCCGGGGCTCAGAGACGAGACAGAGCAATCCCAGCCCTCTAGGGAGAGAGCAGGGAAGCAGAACAGAGACCACCAGCCAATGTCAGCTTAGTGCTCCAGACGGGAAGCGGGGAGATGCGTCCCTGGGAACAGAACAAGGATGGGAGAGTCTGGTTAAGAAAGTCAATTGAATCCCCATGCAGGGGCGATAAGAGTCCAGACCACCCTGTGCCAGGGTCCTTAAACCAGCTGGATTTGCTGCTCTGGGGAATTCCCCCTATATCGGGGGAATCCTGGCAGAGTCCATAGCGGGGGGTGGGGTGTCTAGGCCATACCCCGACGTGAGTCTCTGGTACCAGGGCATGTTGGAGAGAGGGGTCATGGCCAGCGTATTCCTGTGTACTGGCTATTCCCAGCTGTTGCAATGGTCCTTAGAGGCCAGACACAAGTGAGGGCAGGTCTTGGGGCTGATCTGCCCTGGGCCAGAGCCAAACTGACCCCCTAGCAACTTCAGTATAGGGGAGGCACCTTACCACCTTTCCCCACCACCCCCTCCGGGTCTGTGTGCTGAGCGCCCCTCCAGTGCCAGCATGAATTTGGCCCTTTGTGCCTCTGTTCTATGGTGATGGGCACTTTAAAAATGCTGAACAGAGAAGCAGGGGATGATCCTTGCCTAGCTCCACCAGCTGGTGCAGAAACCAGTTAGACTAGCAAGGTGCCCAGTTAAATCGCTGGCTCTGGAACCAGTTAGCACTGGATCCCATGCCCCACCCCCAAAAACCACCAAACAAACCTGCTGATACTGCAATCAGCTAATCATGAGTCACCAATGTACCAGCAGCCTGTCTGCTGTCTAAGGGTCTGATCCTGAGAAGGTTCCCACCCAGTGCAACTCCTACTGCAATCATCTTGCAAACCCAGTCTTCCCTGCCCCCAGGCAGGAAGTGCCAGTCAGTGCAAAGGGGTGAGGGCTGCCATTTGTCTCAGGGACATAGGGAAGCTAATCTAGCTCCAGGCCTGGGGAGCAGCAGCAGGCGGAGATGAGTTTTATGAGGGCATAAGCTCCATGCAAACCATCCGGGCTGCAGAGCCGCAGCAATAGCAGGGAACGTTACAGAAAAAGCAAGGGGATTTTGCTGAAATATGTTTCGTAAAAGCCACTTTAATCCGCAAGGGGGGGGAGGGCTGTTAGAGACGTTCCTGGCATCTGCCTCCGCTGGGCCGTGGCAATGGCATGAACTACGGTGGGACAAAGGGGGCTGATGAAATCTGAGGCAGCTGCGAGCACTGGGGAACTGCAGGGGAAAGGTTCACTGGAAGGGAGAAGCCTTGTAGAACCCCAGAAGCAGACGCACTCAACTGGTAGCATGGAGGAGATGGTGGATTCTCTGTAACTTGAAGTCTTTAAACCATGATTTGAGGATGTCAGTAACTCAGAGGTTAGGGGCCTATTACAGGAGTGGGTGGGTGAGGCTCTGTGGCCTGTTACGTGACGGGAGGTCAGACTAGATGATCATGATGGTCCCTTCTGGCCTTAAAATCTCTGAGTCTATGAGATGCGCTTCAGGAGAGAAATAGTCGACACCAGGAGCGACGACAGGGTTTTTGCTGCCCTAGGCAACAGCGCTCCTCCTCAGAGCATTCGGCGGCGGGGGTCCTTCCGCTCCGCATCTTTGGGGCACTTCGGCGGCGGGTCCCGGAGCGACTGAAGGACCCGCCGCCAAATTTCCGCCGAAGACCCAGAGCGGAAGGACCCCCCGCCGCCGAATTTCCGCCGAGGACGGCAATATGCCGCCCCCCAAATCCTGCTGCCCTAGGCGACCGCCTAGGGTCGCCTAGTGGAAGCGCCGGCACTGGTCAACACGTGCACCATTACGATTGCTGTTGTAATGGTGCCAAGAGGTGCTGGCCACGCAGGCAGCACCGGAGATCACTGCCTCAAAGAGCTGCCAGTCAAAATAAACAAGACAGACAAAGGAGGGGAGAAGAAACAGAGATGCAGAGAGGGGAAGCGACTCACCGATAGGATGCCCAGAAAGCAAGTGTGAAAAATCGGGACGGGGGTGGGGGGTAATAGGAGCCTATATAAGAAAAAGACTCCAAAATTGGGACTGTCCCTATAAAATCGGGACATCTGGTCACCCTACTCCCCGAGGTCACCCCGCAGACCAGTGGCAGGGCCTGGAACAGAACCCAAGTCTCTCCGTCCAGCGCCCTAACCAGTAGACTGCACTGCCTGCTGAATTTCTCTCTCAAGCATTTTTAAAGTGTGTCCCCCCCCAGACCCTGAGCACTCCGGGATGAGTCACACAGGGCCAGAGTGGTGAATAAGGACCGCGCATTCCAACTCTGTGACTCAGGGACGTTCTCTGACCCTGGGGACGCTGTCTAGTACAGAGTGCTGGGAATCAGCAACTGAAAGAGCCCTCCAGTCACTGGTTAACCAATTGGGCCTGGGGGGGAGGCTGATTACCAACTCAGATTGGGGCTGGGGTAGCTAATGAGCTAATTAGCCCATTAATAAGGAGACTGGATAAAAGCGCTGGGGAAGGAAGTACATGGAGGGTGATGGCAGCAAGCTGAGCCGAGCTGGGCCGGGCCGGGCCTGACAAAAGGGAGTTCTCTGGTGGAGTCACCTCTTCGCCCCCCACCTTTGGAGGAGGGCTAGTAAAACCAGAGGCCATTGTAAATCCTGTGCCTGCACAAGTCGGAGAAGGTGATGAGGTGAAACACTGCGCGTAAGCTGCACCGTGGTATCTGCACAAGAGAAGGTCTGTGCGTGTGCGGAGCAAAGAGGACAGGAGCAGGGCGTGCCCCGTCACAAGGCCCAACAGGCACTGCTCTCTAGTCACTTGGGCCTCAAAGGTATTTAGGTGCCATTGGAAGTTAGGAGCTGAAATGCCTTTGAGCAATGGCTCTCGGCCTTTCCAGATTACTGTTCCCCTTTCAGGAGTCTGATTTGTCTTGCGTGCCCCCAAGTTTCACCTCACTTAAAAATCACTTGCTTACAAAATCAGACATAAAAATACAAGTCTCACAGCACATTATCACTGAAAAATGGCTTCTGTTCTCATTTTTACCATATAATTATAAAATAAATTGATTGGAATATAAATAGTGTACTTACATTTCAGTGTACAGTAGATAGAGCAGTATAAACAGGTCATTGTCTGTATGACATTTTAGTTTGCACTGACTTCACTAGTGCTTTTTCTGTAGCCTGTTGTAAAACTAGGCAAATCTCTAGATGACTTGATGTACCCCCTGGACGACCTCTGCGTACCCCCAGGGTGAGTGTACCCATGGTTGAGAACCACTGCCTTTTGAGGACCTTGCCTGGGACACTGTCCATTGATTTCTTGTGGATCTGATGCTTGGTCTGTTTGCTGAATTCCGCACCTACCCTACTAGTCAACAGGGGGAGGGGCAAGTCTAGTCCTTCTTGCCATTGGGGGAGTGGGCTGGGGGCAACAGTTTCCCTCTTGTGCAGGGTGATGGAATGGGGGGAAGGGGAAGGTTAGTACGACGGCTGGCTGATGGGTCAGCGGCAAAGAGCTCGGCAAAGCAGCTAGTGGGGCAGGGGTTGCAGCTTCAGGGCCGAGTCCTTGGGGGGAGACACTTGGCAAATGCTGCTGAGATTCATCCTGCACTGCATTGGAGAGGGGACCCAGCTGAAGAGGCAGGAGATCCTGTTCTTATACACCCATCCCCTTAGCACCCCGCTCTCCCACCCCTGGTGTACCATGGGGCGGGCGAGAGCCTGGTAGGGCGGAGGCTATGCCGGCAGCCCCTCGGGAGCTGTGTGTTCGTGTGCCCATCTAGCAGAATGCGGAGAGGGGCAGGAAATAGCCATGTCCATCTCTGGGGAGGCAGTGATCCAGCATCCGTGTCAGTGACACTACCCTAGCTGCTGGGCTGCGCAGGCTCAGTCTGGGTGAGGGTTATGCTGGTGGTGGCGGCATTGCCAGCCGATCTGAATTCTGGGCAGATGTGCAGAGCCCACTGGGGGAAGGGCATGGCCACAGATCTCAGAAATCAACTCATTCCTGGGGAACACGGAATGAAAACCAGAGTGCAGGTGAGAGGGTCAAAATGAGACTGCTGGCTGGGGACCTCAAGCAAAGAACCCTGGACTGGTCCCACTGCTATCTATCAGCCCGGTCTGGATTAGTGCCAGCAGCCTGTAGATGAAACAATCCACTGCCCAATACCAACCCCCTGCCCTGCCCCCTGCTCTGGCTTTAAGTTCTCTCTGTCTCCTGCTGAGCCGGGTCCTTGCCCTGCCTGGGCTGCTGCTGCTGAGCTGTGGTGTGTCACTCCAGGCAGGGTCCAGCCCAGCAGAGTGGAGATGTCTGTGGCGTAATTCAATTAAAAGCAAAAGCCGTGTTCCCACAGAGTCGGGGGCAGGGAGGAGCCTGTGGTTTGTTTTCTCAAACCCTCTGTGGAGACACTTTAATTAAAATGACCTTCCAGTCCCCCCATCCCCCAGCCTCACAATGCACCTCGAGGTCTGGCACTGGTGCCTACACATGGCTTTAACCCTTTGTGCCTCCACAGCCTGGGCCCTGAACATCTCTCCTCACTGGCCCAGTCCCTCCCAGTCGCTCCCCCGAGTTCCTGCCCAAAGATTCTCCTCTCGGCAGACCTGGACTCCAGCGTTCTGTTGTCCACACAGAGGCCAAGTTCCTGAGAGCAGCTGTGCAGGCCAGAGAGGGGCGCTTCACCCAGCGTTTATCTGTTGATACACCCTGGCCTTCCACAGCCTTTCTGCTCTCTAAACCCCATCCCCCTATTACAGTGTGGTCTCATTTAGGCAGATAGCATTTTGTGAGCTCCTGATCCGCTTGTCTGTCTGTCTAGGATACAGCCCTCATCCCCCAAATCTCTAGGCACCTCCTGAATGTTTGCGCCGTTAGCCTCACAGTACACTTCAAAGATAGGGCAGCATGATTAGCCTCACTTTACAGCTGGGGAAACTGAGGCACAGTGAGGCTAAGTGACAGAACCAGAGTCACACAGGGAGTCTTGTGGCAGAGCTAGGAACCCTCAGTCCAAATCTAGTGTCTTAACTACAGGATCATTCTTCTGCATTCTCTGCCAGGCAAAAGAATTTTGCTGTCACACTGGGGGGCAACCTGATTGACGTCACTGGGAATGCTCCAGTGTAAATCTACTGCCCAGCACCCCGAGCAAGGGGAATACGGAGCCTCCCCTCAAGAATGGGTGCTGCAGCCATGGTGCCCCCTCCGGGCTGGCGGGGGAGGGAGGAGTGGAGCAGACCTCTCTCCAGATGCCATCTGTGTGCTACCAAGCAGAGAGGACCATAAAGCTGGGCTTTGAGCGGCCTTCTCCACCCCCAGCACCGTGGGTCCACATTGAGAACAGAATTTGGCCTTCACTGTTTACCCCCCACCCCCAGTTCAGAATCAGCTGCAAATAGAGCGAGTTGCCCTCTCCAGGTTGGTCATTGGAAGGCTAAATGAAACAGCACCCGGCACGAATGTGTGCCAAAGCTCACCCATTGCTCCACACCTAGGGCGTATCTACACTTGAAACGCTACAGCTGCAGCAGCACCACTGTAGCACTTCAGTGTAGACGGCCCCTGGGAGGCAGTAGCTAGGCTGATGGAAGAAGAATTCTTCTGTCAACCTAGTGCTGTCTACGCGGGGACTTAGGGATTTTCCCACCCCTGAGTGATGGAGCTGGACCAAGCTAATTTGCTAGTGCAGACCAGCCCGGATCACCAGCCAACCATAACTTTCTGCCTTTGGACTCGGTCATTCGGTACTTCCCCCTCGCTGGAGCTATACTTTCCACCTAGAATTGGGATGGCTCCTTTTCAAACATTGTCCTCTGGGATGAAAGCATCACACGACGCTCACACTGTGACTACCCCAGTGATGGCTCTGGAAGTTCTCACTGTCTTGCTTGGGACAGTCTTGCCTAGGATATCATCACACTGCGTCATACCAAACTAGGGAGGGGAGATCCATTGCATTCCCCTCCTCCACCCATTCTGTAATCGCACGGCAAGGTCCGATCTCAGTAAGGCTGTTCTGCTGCTGAGGCTGCACGGTGCTGCCTAGCTAAGTTGCCCTCTGCCACAACCTCTCTACCCTCCTCCTCCTCCTTTGGGTGCTGTACTGAGATCTGGGCTGGGGTCAGCTGACTCTGTGCCAGGAGGAGCGAAGAAGTTGCTCCAGCTGGGCACAGAGACCACCATGACTATGGAAACTCTAGAGCAGAGGTGGGCAAACTACAGCCCGCGGGCCACATCCGGCCCGCGGGCCACATCCGGCCCACGGGACCCTCCTGCCCGGCCCCTGAGCTCCTGGCCTGGGAGGCTCGCTCCCGCTGTTCCCCCTTCCCCACAGCCTCAGCTCACTGTGCCCCCGGCACAATGCTCTGGGTGGCGGGGCTGCAAGCTCCTGGGCAGTGCAGCTGCAGAGCCGGGGCCTGACCTGGTGCTCTGTGCTGCGCGGTGGCGTGGCTGGCTCCACCAGTCACCGGTGCTCCAGGCAGCGCGGTAAGGGGGCATGGAGTGGGGGGGTTGGATAGAGGGCAGAGGAGTTCGGGGTGGTGGTCGGGGGCGGGGGTGTGGATAGGGGTCGGGGCGGTCAGAGGGCGGGGAACGGGTTGAATGGGGGCAGGGGTTCCGGGGGGGCAGTCAGGAAGGAGAGGGGGGGTTGGATGGGGGGCAGGGGGCTGTCAGGGGACAGGGAACAGGGAGGGGGTGGATGGGGCAGGGGTCCCGGGGGGGCTGTCAGGGAACGGGGGGGTTGGATGGGGCAGGAGTCCGGGGGGGCCCTCAGGGGGGGCAAGAAGCGGGGGGGGGGGGCGGATAGGGGGCGGGGCCGGGGCTGGGCCACACCTGGCTGTTTGTGGAGTCACAGGCTCCATACAATTTCCGAAACCCAATGTGGCCCTCGGGCCAAAAAGTTTGCCCACCCCTGCTCTACTGCATCGGTGGGTAATGCATATGGACGTGCTGTGGGATCGAGAAGGGACGTTGGCTGCATTTGGGCTAGATTCCAATCCCCGCCCCACTTTTTGCCTGAACTGAAGGGGAGGATGCTCAAGGCCTTTCTTTTGGGGATAGTGTTAGGGAGCAGCTAGAGCCAGCGGAGCTCACCCTTCACCTGACCCCCTTCTCAGCTACGTGCACAATCCAGCTGTGAAGAGACTCCTGGCTAAACCCTCTGGACCAAGGCCTCCCATCACTCAGAGCTGGCTTGAACGTGGAGGCTGAAGTGCCCTCTGGCTCCAGGAGAGGAATAGTCTCTCTAAAGCAGGGCTGGGAGCTATTGGTGGAGCAAAGTTGGGAGGCTAAGAAGAAAGGGTCTGACCTGGAGGCGTGCCAATGGGAGATGTGGATGCTTAGCTCTTCTCTGGATCAGGCCCTAGCTGAAGACCAGATCTTGGTCCCCACTGAGCCAGCTTGGCACCAGTCTGGTGGCACAAAGCAGCCTCCAGGCCTGTTTCGCCAATTACCTGGAGATTTTCCTGGCACAGCGGAAATCGCTGTGTGGGCAAGAGCCAGTATAGCCAGCTCTATGCTACCCCCTCCTGCCACCCCAGCACAGGGGTGTGGCTGGGATAGAAGCAGGGCCGGAGCAACCCATTAGGCGACCTAGGCAGTTGCCTAGGGCGCTACAATTTGGGGGGCGGCGACCGCGGCGGTATTTCGGCGGCGGGACCTTCCGCCGCCTCTGTGGGGGGCAGCATTTCGGGGCAGGACCTTCTGCCACCTAGGGCGGCAGAAAAGCTGGCGGCGCTCCTGGGTAGACGGACCAAGGCCTGAGCTGCTGTGCACCAGCAATGCAGTCACTGCATGAGCTCACCTTGGACCAACTGTGAGGCTGTCTTGAGTTGGGGACTGGACTGGCAGAAAAATCCTGCTCTAGCTGCTTGCTCCCAGCTACGCCGGGTACTGCAGGGCTGGTGCCAAGGACCTGGCCCAGCAGCTCTTCCAGATTGCAGCATCAGGGCTGCTGAGGCCAGTCAAGCTGGAGCTGAAGAGGGGACTGCGAGGATATGTGATGCATGTCAACTGGGGGGGCTATGCTGATTCAGCATCCCCCGAGTCAGCGTTCGGGGGGAGCCCCAGCCAAGCCCAGCCCTGCCTGTGACTCTGAAGCCGGTGCTGAGAGAAGCAGCAAATGCCCACTGGAATAACCCCCCCACCCTCGCTCCCCCTCTGCGTCTCTGCACAATTTCACTAATTAAAATGCTGGAGCCCAGCTGCTGCAGTAATTAAAGAGTTCAGGGGAAGCTCGGCTCGGCAGGGCCCTGCAAGGTATTTGGCCCTGCTCCCAGCCAGCCCCGTAATCATCGCTGACTCAGCAGGCAGCTTGGGCAAAGGTTCATCCAGCCAGTGACAGGGAACAGGGGGGGTTGCTTGCTTCCAATTTCCGCTCCAGCCCTGGTGACAGCATGCAGAAACCTCAGGGGTCTACCCAACAGACTAGGTAGCAAGACACTGTCCATTCCGGGGGCTGCCCTCCCAGATCAGAACACTGGATTGGGAGAGGCGACTCTACCCCACTCCAGTTCCACCCTTGTGCTTTGCAATAGTAACTTCTCAGCCTCTCCACTATCCCTGCAAGGGGGCTAGTTAGTCACAACAGGCATCTGAGCCTCTCCACATAATCACTCAGTGTTTGTGCTTCTCTCCTCTCCTCTTACCTCACATTCCTTCAGTGGCTCACTGAGTGGGGTCTTCTCCTCCCTCAGCCTGGGTGTCCCACAAGGATCTGTCCTCCTCTTCTCTCTTTACCCCTTGCCTCTGGGGGATCTCAACCACTCACATGGCTTCAGCCACTGTCTTTATGCCAGTGACTCATAACTCTACCTCCCCTCTCCTGACCTGCCTCTCTCCATCCAATCCGCATCTCGCCCTCTTGCTGAGACTGAACTGATCTCCCCATCTTCCCTCCCTAACCTTCCCTGCTTCCTCTATCCTTACTGATCACACCCCCAACCCCTCTGACACTCAGGCCTTCGGGTCCTCTTTGACTCCTCCCCCTCACCTTTGCCCCACCCATCATTGTGGGGTGTCCCAAACATGCTGCTTCTTCCTCTGGATAACATTACCAATGTTGGCGCAGGGCTACTTGGGGATGGTAGTTATTGATTTCATTTATTGATCTGAAATCTAACGATTTTGACTGTATCCGCTATCCCCTTCCCTAACGCAGCTTCGGATACAGCTTTATACAATTTTTTGTAAGGCCGGAAGGGAATGTTTGGCTATGTTCTCTGACCTACACGGCACAGAGTATAGCAATTGACCTAGTGATTCCTACACTGAGCCCAATAACTTGCAGTTTAACTAAAGCAGGGGGTAACATCTTCCTGGCTGCGCTGCCCCAGTCATGTTTCCATGTAGACACTCACTGCAGCGACGGGAGGGGTTCTCCTGTCCCTGGAGTTCAGGGATTCTCAAACTTCATTGCACCGCGACCCCCTTATGACAACAAAAATGACTCCACGACCCCAGGAAGGGGGACTCAAGCCTGAGCCCACCGGAGCCCCGCCACCCCGGGTAGGGGGTCCAATGCCCAAGCCCAAGGGCTGCAGCCCTGGGCGGGGGGGCCTGTAACCTGAGCCCTGCTGCCCGGGGCTGAAGCCAAAGACCAAGCCCCACTCCCCAGGGCTGAAGCCTTTGCTTCAGCTTTGGCCCCAGGCAGCAGGGCTCGGGCTTTAGCCCCGGACCCCAGCAAGTCTAAACACCAGCCCTGGCGACCCCATTAAAATGGGGCCGTGACCCACTTTGGGGTCCCGACCCACAGTTTGAGAACCGCTGCTTAATTCACACACCCCACAAGAGGCAGTAGCTAGGTCAACTTCCATTGACCCAGCACTGTCTGCACCAGTGGTTACATCAGCTTAACTACGTTGCTCGGTGTTGTGGCTTTTTACACCCCTGAGAGATGTAGCTGTGCTGATGTCTGTTCCCAGTGTTGGCCAGCTCTGCGTGACCTAGTGGCCAAGTCCCATTTAAGAGCCTAAGGGCTTGGCTACACTCAAAACTCCAAAGCGCTGCCGTGGGAGCGCTCCCGCAGCAGCACCTTGAAGTGCGAGTGTGGTCGCGGCGCCAGCGCTGGGAGAGAGCTCTCCCAGTGCTGCAGGTACTCCACCTCCCCGAGGGGATTAGTTTACAGCGCACTGGCGCTTTACAGCGCTGTAACTTGCTGCGCTCAGGGGGGTGTTTTTTCACACCCCTGAGCGAGAAAGTTGCAGCGCTGTAAAGCGCCAGTGTAGCTATAGCCTAAGGCCTGGTCTACACCAGAAAATTAGGTCGAACTAACAAAATCAGTCAGGGGTGTGAAAAATCCACAGCAGCATAGTTAAGAGAACCTAACCTCCGGTGCAGGCAGCATTAGGTCAATGGAAGAATTCTTCCATCGACCTGGCAACCACGGAGGTGGATTACCTATGCCGGTGGCAGTACCCCTCCCGTCAGTGTAGATTGTGTCTATACTGAGCCGCTACTGCGGCATAGACAAGCCCAGAGTGTCGCTGACTTTCATTAAAACTCAAAGTACTAAAGCCCAGGTCCTCAAGGGTATTTAAGCTCCGAACTCTCATTGATTTCAGTGGGAGTTAGACACCTAAATACCTTTTAAAATCTGGCACTAAGTCACTTTTGAAATGGGACGTAGGCTCCTAAACCACTCAGATGCCTTTGAAAATATACTCTCTATATGTGTGTGTGTGTGGACAGCACCTAGCGTATTGCAGGGGCGGCGCGACTACAAATCTGCTGGATCAAAAGGTACGTCTAGGGTGGCGTGTAGAGTACGGACACTGCACACCCATGGGTGTCTATAGTGTGTAGATGGTGTGGCATGGCTTGGGGGGGTCGAGTGCCCTACATGCCTGAATCCCCCAGGGTACATACCCTACATGGCTCTCTGCCCACCCAAGCAGTGACTCCCGTCTACACTGCTATTTGTAGCAGGGCAATGTCCTGCTGCCTCCCACCCCTTCCAGAGCCTTTCACTGTGACGGTGTAGTCACACACTGCAGTGACAAGTGGGATGCAGCCTGCCTTTCACTGCGGCACGGTGGTACTCAGCACGCCACCATAAGTGTGGACATAGCCAAAGAGAGACCCAAGGATTCAGTGCAATGGGCACAGAGTTGCCATGTGCGTCTGCAATCTTTCTTTCAGCAAGTGGCTGGGCGTATTCAGCTCTCTCCCAAAACTCCACGCTGCTCTATTTCTCCAGTCTCCAAAGGCTCAAGAATTCCCTTGGCGATGCAGAAAAAATGCTGGAGTGTCTGCCTTAAAAAATGCCTTTGCAATGACTGGAGGCTGCCAAGCACAGCTCTCCTCAGACCATTTTCGACTGGAGATGACGCCGGTCCGAGGGAAGCTGGTCACATCTGGTGCTCAGCTGAGCTGCCTCGGAGAGACACATGGTTTGGGTTTGGACACTTCAGACCTCCTGTTTCTGGTACAGGATTAGTGATCTCAATAGGGCTATAGATCACACACGGCACCTCAGTGCACAAAGCCCTGACTGGGGAAGAGAGCGACTCATGCCCGGGAGGGTTTCACTGGAGAAGCTCTGGGTAATAACAATAATACTGTGACTGTTTTATCTGAGAGTCTCAAAGCACTTTACAAATATTAACTCATTAAGCCCCGGAACGCCCTCAGGCCTGATCCTGCATTCCTCACACATTCACACTCTCCACAGTCAGTGGGCTGGACCCTCAGCATAGCTCTACTGGAGTCCTTGGAGCAACGCTGATTTACACCAGCTGGGGCTCTGCCTGGGCGTTGTGACCATGCAGGGTCAGACCCCTTGTGGTGCAGTTATTATCCCCATTGTACAGCTATGGGAACCGAGGCACAGAGACCAGAAGGGACTTGCCCTTGGTGCGAGAGTGGAAGACCCAGAAATAGAACCCAAGCATCCTGGCTCCTGTTTCCCCGGATTTAACCATTAGATTACACTCTGTCACAGTCACTCTATCCTGAGATCTGTGACCTGTTTGTTTATCCTCATTATAGGAAAGACAAAGCCTTCTAGATGCCCCCCAATTTCAAAATCCTTGGGGTGCTACATATGCCTCCCCTTTCCCGCCCTGAGCTTCCAGATAGGCACATGACTTACCGTAAGCATGTGGCCGGCGTCCCACCTGCTCCTGTGCAGGAATATTCCACGGTCAGGATTTTATTCTCGGGACAAGATTCGCTGCAGGAAAGATGAAGGAGGAGTTTAAGTCTAGTTTGTTCCTTCCAGATTGGATCGCAGGCTGCCTTGGTTCCTAAAGCCACCTCAGCCTGTCCCACCTGAGTGACATAAGCACCTGTCGTGGCTTTTGCTCACTGGTCTCGGGTCTGGAGTGACATGAGGGCCTTAAGGTTGTATTTGTCAGAAGTAACTGTCCCTCCAAACAGACCACATCACAGGCAAGTGCCCTTGGATACTTGTGACCCGAGAGGCTAGTCAAATTTTGGTGCCCTAACTGCATCGACCTAAGCGTTATGCCTCTTGCGGAGGCGGAGTGATTAGGTGGGTGTAGTGGGCGACTTACATCAGCGGGAGCAACGTTGTAGTGTAGACACTTACAGAGTTAGGTCATCATAGGGCAGCTTACATCAACTTAACTCTGTAGTGCAGACCAGGCACTAGGCTTTCTTGTTTTTTTCCTCTCTGTTCTTGGGTGTGTCCTCAGTATCAGTGTGATCTCTTGCACACCCATACAAACCTACCCCAAGCAATACTCAGCCCAGAAGCGCCTGGGCGGGTTCACACACACCTTTGTCTTAGGTGGCATTTATGTTTACAGTTATGTTAACAGAAGGATGAGTTCACACCTATCAACCTCAATGAGTTTTTAACCCAACGCATGATAAGGTTTCACCCAGTTCATAACAATATGCTGCTCTTGGCAAGGGCTCCTAGCCAGTGGCATGCCTGCCTTTACCTTGCTATTAGCCCATAGTTAAGGTTAAGGTTTTGTCAAGGTTATTTTTAGTAAAAGTCAGGGACAGGTCATGGGCAATAAACAAAAATTAATGGAAGCCTGTGACCTGTCCCTGACTTTTACTAAAAATAACTGTGACAAATGGAGCTGACAGGGGGAGGACTGAAGCCTGAGTGGAGGAGCAGGGGGCATGGGAGCCCAAGCCCCACTGCAGAAGGGTGGGGGCGGTCCAGCACCTGCCACCCGGGCAGCTCGGAGTTGCTGGGGCCCCCCACAGAAGCTGGGAGTTCCAGGGTCCCCCCACCACCCATGGCGGTTCGGAGCTTTCCTGGGCTACAATCTTACTTTTTTAAAAACAAAAGCTGAGATTTTCATCTGATCACATGACTTGGGGAACTAGGGCTTTAAACAAAACCTCCAATATTGTGAGAGTTGGCAATGCTGCACTAGGCCAAAGTCATCCTGGCGTCACTCCATTGCTGTGATGCTTCCTCCGCAGCTCACAGGAACCTCCTTGAAACGCTCTCTAAACTCCATCCAACCCATTTCGTCCTTCCATTATGAAAGTCACTAAGTTCCCCCTCCAGGCAACTGTTAAACCCTCTGGCTGGACTCCTTGGTAACATCTGAGCCAGCTGCAGCAGTAACAACCCCGAGGGGGGTCTAAGAGTGGCCCGGAAAACCACACCGACTCACGCCATGCGGTGGTTTGGGAGCTGGGTAAGGCGGAGTGTTCATGTGTCATGGGGAGGAGAGGAAGTTGTTGTGCTGCTGCGGGTAGGAGGTTTGGCAGCACTGGCCCCATCAACACAACTGGCGTGTCTGAAACATCTTTTGCAGATATTTTTTTGACAGGCATAAGGAGATGTGTCATTGCTTCCAGTTAGTCCATTGTGCAACACCAGGAAAAACAATTTACTTGGAGGCTCCACAAAACGTGCCGCAGGGGATGGAGGGTCGGCGCCTCAGCTGCTGTATGTTGGCATAGATCCACTGAAGTCGACAGAGCGAGTGGGTCTGTTTACGCCAAGGGAGGATCTGGCCCTTAGCAAATATTTTGGTGTTTATGTCCTTAGCTATAAATCATTCTGCTCAGACAGGCTGTCTGTCTGTGTGTCTTGCAGATGAGTGGGATCTTTCTCTCTCTCTCTCTCTCGTTCTGCAGCACCGAACATGTTAACAAAACAGATGGGCCTGATTTGGGGCCTCGCTCTTATCCCCAGGTTGACACTGGTGTAACCCCACTGACTGTAAGGGAGTTATGCCTCATTTACCCTCCTGTAAGTGAGAAGAGAATCAGAGCCCAAACCTGAAGTCCTTCCTCCCTCAGAATTCCCACGGGGTCAGATCCAGACCTGATGGAAGCAGATGCAGTGTCAGTGGGGTCACTAGAGTTAGTCCTTCTTAAACCAGGCTGGAACTCAGCTCCCTGACCTCAGTTACAAATGCTGAAGGGGTAAGTAAAGGTGTTTGTGTGCAAAGCCTGTTCCAAGCATGCCTTCAGGGGGACAAGAACCACATGGCCCCGGGGTTCTTCCTCCATGGGATGGGCAAAGGCATGTGGTAATCCAGACACTGGAGGCTGCAGTAGCTTTTGATGATAAACTCTTTGGGGCAAGGGCTGGCTTCAGACACATCTGTACAGCCCTTAGCGCAATGGGGCCCCGCTGAGCTCAGTTTATTCCAGTCCCCCATTTGTCCACATTACAAAGCAACCACACACCTCATCCTTGGCACAATTGTCAGTCCGGGCTGCACTCTGATGCTGTAGGGCCAAACTGAGCTGCAGAGGGGCTCGGGGGCTCTGAGCTGCAGAGGGGCTCTGGGGATTAGTAACAGGGAATGGATCCCTTCGCTGCCAGATCATTAGTTCAGCGCTGGCCCAGGTTGCAAGCGCTGAAAGTCATTTACCAGCTGAGGGCTGCTCAGTGGCTTGTGCGAAATGGGTCCAGTTCCTAGGGCACAACTGCCAAATGCAATTAACGCTAATTGGCAACCCCTTGGTGGCCCTCCCAGAAGAGAGGCTAGGGACTGAATGCACAATGGAG
Source organism: Emys orbicularis (assembly GCF_028017835.1). Lineage (NCBI taxonomy): Eukaryota > Metazoa > Chordata > Testudines > Emydidae > Emys > Emys orbicularis. The sequence goes on from NC_088692.1 coordinate 50,601,137, forward strand.
ACTGAACTCTTTCTTCTCTCCTCACTCAAGAGGTAGGGAAGCTCTTGCTGCCAGGGCCCATGCTGTGCCTGCCCTATAGACAAATCCACAGAGGACTGTCATCCACAGGGCTATTGTCAGCCCAGCACTAAATGCACCTTTAAACAAAACCACACAAAGGATTGACCTACAGTGAAAGAGCTGCAATAGGACCCAGGACTGGAATAGCAGGGGGGCTGCAGGTGAGGACTGGGGGGCACTGGCAGAGCAGGGGGGGGGAGCCCAGGACTGGAATAGCAGGGGGGCTGCAGGTGAGGACTGGGGGGCACTGGCAGAGCAGGGGGGGGGAGCCCAGGACTGGAATAGCAGGGGGGCTGCAGGTGAGGACTGCGGGGCACTGGCAGAGCTGGGGGGGAGCCCAGGACTGGAATAGCAGGGGGGCTGCAGGTGAGGACTGCGGGGCACTGGCAGAGCTGGGGGGGGGGAAGCCTAGGACTGGAATAGCAGGGGGGCTGCAGGTGAGGACTGAGGGGCATTGACACAGCTGGGGGGAGCCCAGGACTGGAATAGCAGGGGCTGCAGGTGAGGACTGGGGGGCACTGGCAGAGCTGGGGGGGGGGAAGCCCAGGACTGGAATAGCAGGGGGCTGCAGGTGAGGACTGGGGGGCACTGGCAGAGCTGGGGGGGGGGAAGCCCAGGACTGGAATAGCAGGGGGCTGCAGGTGAGGACTGGGGGGCACTGGCAGAGCTGGGGGGGGGGAAGCCCAGGACTGGAATAGCAGGTGCTGGCTCAGCCCCAGGAGCTCAGTGGCTCTGAGGACAAGTGGCAGGTGCCAGTCACCAGAGACCTGTGTAAGCAGAGTCCCGTCGGGCTCGCCAGTGACCTGCTCCTGGCGCTGGGGCGCGCTGGGGTGCCGGGAGCTGGCGGGGGGGCAAGGCGGGAGGTGCCGGCTAGTGGCCGAGAAGTTGCGCCCGGCCCGTCACGCTCCTTACGGGAAGGAGCCGTTCGAGCTTCCCAGGCGGGCCGGAGCGCAGAACTGCGGGGATGTTCGCAGGGCAGAGCAAGGAGCAGGCTCGGCTGCGCTGGGGCGTGCGGTTCCCGCACTGCGCCCCCGATCCGCCCCACACACCCCAGCGGGAACCCAGGGCTTGCCTCTGCGCCCGGCTCGCCGGCCCTCGCCCCGCAGCCCCAAGCGCCCCGCATCTCACCTCTTCCGATCCCCGGAGAGCGGCGGGAAGGGGCCGGAGAGCAGGGAAGCGAAGAGCAGCTCGGCTTCCAGCAGGCGCAGCATCGCCCTGGACTCCCTCCCCAGGGCAGCCCCTCACAGCCGGGCCATGCGGGACCCCGCAAGGGGCTGGCGGCTCTGGGACAGCTCGGCTTCTCCCGTTGCTCCCCCGGGCCGGGGACCCCTGCCTGGCAGCCCGGCGCCCAGACGCGGCTCCCAGTCCCTGCGCAGGGTGTCCACAGCTCCGCTCTGTCCTTGTCTATCTGCCCGTCTGACTCGGCCGCCCTGCAGCGAGGCTCCCTGGGACGAAGACAGAGTTCAGCCCTCCTCGGATCCCTGCCTTCTCCTGCGCTCGCCGCTTCGCCCTCGCCTTTTGTGTCCTGGCCGAGAGCCCCCTCTCCTGGTGCCAAAGGCTGCGTCCCTCTCCACCAAGACCTGCCCAGCGTCCGCAGCTTCTTTCCCAGGCCCGCCAGCTCTCCCTGGAGCATCCTTCTGCCAGCCTAGCCCGGATCTTGTTTAATCTTCAGGAGCTCTCCGGAATCGTGCCTGGATCTTGCTACATCTTAATCCTCTCCCCGTGCGGGGATACCGGTGATGGGCCTGCAGCCAAACAGGGAACTGCCCAGAGGTTATGGGCCCCAACGGGTAGAGTGACCAGATGTCCGGATTTTATAGGGACAGTCCCAATTTTGGGGGCTTTTTCTTATATAGGCACCTATTACCCCCCAGCCCTGTCCCGATTTTCACACTTGCCCTCTGGTCACCCTACCAACGAGGCATGTACAGTTAAAATGGGTGCCAAAGCCATGTAGAGTGGGAGTAGAGACTAGCACTGAGGGAGGAATGGTAGCACATTTTCACCCCCTTTAGCACCCCTTTCCAGAACAGTGTAAAGGGACCTTTGAGGAACTGAGAGTCAGACCCAACACAGGCATTGGGCATGGCACTAGGGAGAGGAATGGGCTATGAGGGGCCTGATTCTCCTTTCCCACGGGTGTAAATCAGGCCGAACTCCCCTGGAGTTGGTGGAATTTCACCCCTGTCTGGGCACAGGGGGGAGGGCCCATGCAACTGAAGTGCATTATTGTCCTGGTGATTGATTTTGTCTCCAGTCAGGACAAATACAAAACTCCCAAGTTAAGCTCTGAGCACCTTGCTGATCATTTGAAACTAGGAGACCAGGATGGCAAACATCAGCTCACTCCTTCCACCAGCCAGGGGCATCCAATCAAACACCAACACCTCCATGGCCTAGTCTTGGTCCCCTGCCTCTCTGCAAAGGCCAGCTGAATCAAATGGGCCCTGCCCTTGACCAGTCTTTTGGACTAGGGATGGGAGGGAATTCCAGAGCCCCTGGGGCCCTCATGGAGAATGCCCTGCCAGCTCGCCGTCACCTCTAAGCATCAGTCTCCTAAGAGAAGTGGGAGAAGTTTCCTCTCTGGAGGAATTTAAAATAGGTCTGAACAAAACATAGAGAACAATCCTGTGCTGGCAGGGAGATCAACTGAAGGACCTTCCGTCCATGGGCCAGATTGACAGCATGTGCAACTCAGCCTCGCTCCATAAACTTCAATGGTGTGGTGCCAATTTACACCAATTGAGGATCTGACCCCTGAGCTTTTATGGGCCAGATTCTGATGTCAGTTACACCAGTATATCAGAAGCTGGCCCTAGTCTCTCCCCTTCCAGAGGCTGACTGTGATATATGCGGAGTTTACACCTGAAACTATTTCAAGGTCATAACCAAACCTTACAAACAGAGGCAGTGCTTGTTGACCTGTGCTGCTGGCTTTGGCATAGCTGTGTTGAGTTCATGAACCCTTCCCCTGTAATTTAAACCCAGGGATCTTTAAAGCATGATTCAATTTAAAAACCCAACCAACTTGTTTTGCTAGCTAAGGAGTAACCTGTGCTATCTATTCAGGACACATTCTGCCACCCAATGCATAGGAGCGATGCCTGCCACAGAGGTGCTGCACTGATTGAGTCATTGGTATTTTTCTCTTGCCCTTTTCTGCACACACCCCCCCACCCCGCCCCAGCCTTCCCCATATTTGCTTCTCACTCTGCCCATTCTCTGCTCTGTTTTTTTCCTCCCTTCTCCTTTTCTCATTGTCTTCTAGCTTAAGTAGGATGTGAGCCTGATAAAGTTTGTGATCAAACCGAACCTACATGCCCACAGTATCTGCTTGGCTTTGAAATTAGGCAAAAGGAGCTCCATAGTCACAAGCAAGTTCATTCATCCCCAAAGATTTTGATATCCCTCCACCAAAGGAACACCAGAGGATACTGTAGCCTGAGACAAATGAAACTCATCTCACGAGTGAGAAATCTAAGCCAGGAGCCTCGCCCGCTGTCCCAGATTAGAGAAATTTGGACATGGGATAAATGCCAGTAAGAGATGGTTATGAATCAGTGGTTCTCAACTGTTTCTATACCATGCACTCAGGTGACATCAGAAAAGAGTTACAAGACTTCCCTTCCATAAAATTCCTTATCCCATCCCATCCAGCCATAAAGAATGGGAGGAAGTCATGCCCCCCAATATGTCTTTGTGACCCCATGCAGTCACAGCCCCCAAGACTGAGATAGATAAGACAGGTAACCAGGAGTCTGGGGACCTTGTGTCCATGCTGAGGGAAAGTGCTGTCTGTGAAATCGAAACCCTGCTCCAGCTGCAGTCAATGGCTGTCAGTCAAAGCAGGATTGGGTGCCCAGGAATCTTGGAGTCAATGCAGGTCTTAAAAAACAAACCTCAAAACTTGTGCCTGGTTCATATGTCAGACAGGGGCGTGAAGGAGGGTGGGGGGAGCAGATGGCAGAGCTGTGTGGGGGTTTTTTCAGTTGCAGCACTGGATGCAGCAGAGGTGGCAGGAATGCCAAAAGTTGTCTGGGGCCAGATCCTCAGCTGGAGTAAACTGGTGTAGTAGCTCCATCAAAACCCTCCATATCTGTGGGCTAAGGCTGGGTCTCGGCAGCTCTAGGCAGCTCTGAGGTAGGCATGTGAAATTTAAACCAGGGCAGGGACTGGGAGAGCAGCTTCACAAAGCCAGGAGAAGCGTGGGTGGGAGCCTCTCGCTGCCCTCCCGCTGGGTTCTCCTGAAGATCAATGGCCTTGTTTTCTCAAACTCTGCTTCCGCTGAGTCAATGGTGAAACCCCCAGAGACAGTTGGCAGAGTTCGGCCAGTGCTAAGCCCCTTTGAAAATCCCACCCTCTTCACGGGGAAAATAGGGCCTTTCTGGATTTGGAACCAAAATTGCAGGGACAGATTTGGATCCTGGCATCTGAATCCTGCATCCCTGAAATTTGAAGGGGACTGTGATTTGAGGTTCTGGTTTTACCAACCACAGTTCTAAAAGAAAGAGAGAGGACAGCTGCCCTCCAACTCCTGGGATCCCTGCGTTCCACTCCCTAGCTCAAACCTCTGCAGACTGCAACAGAATTCTCCTGCTTATGTTTCCCTCCCACACTCGAACCATGGCTTTCTGGAGAGTGTTCCCTACCAGAGAGCGATCAGTCTGACCTGGCACAGCAGGTTGGCTGTCACACACAGCCTCTGTCCCCTCTTTCTGGAATGTGGTGCAGCCTTGGAGGCAGGATACCAGAGCAAAGATGCAATTCTCAACTTAACTTCAGGTGGCACTGCTGTCCCATTTCCTTCTGAGGAAGAGCTGATTTCTAAGCACCCCTGGGCTATCCAGAGGTCTTTATCAATCATGTAATGACCAGCTAGAGATGCTGCAGAGACACCCTGGAAAGCCCAGACTTTAGCTGGTCAGGTGATGGCTGGTGCATGTGGGTGAATGAGTTCTTAAGCCTAAAATAATCCAGATGGTTCTTTTCATTGTACATTGTTGACAGAGCTGAGTAGTGCAGAGATGGGGTAGGATGCAGGGGTGGAGTTTAAAGGATTTGATTTCTGATTGCTGGTCCCCCAGTGCTCAGAACAACGGACATCCTGCGAGTATTTTTACTGAGCCTGCAAAAAATGTTTCTAGGCCTCATGAGCTGCAAAATATTCATGTTTGCAGCATAGTTCTTGGCCAGTTCCTTTTCAGGATTCCTGCTTCTTTTTAAACCTATAACTGCCATTGGGGAATTCCCCCCCCAGTGCAGGGGATTTCTCAAGTCAGCATACAGACAATCTAAGGGTTCTATGCTGTTCTCCGGTATAGGGGCATGATGAGGTTCTGCCCAAGGGAAGGAAGGAGGGTGGATCTTGCTCGGGCAGGGTGTGGGCATGCAGGGCTTAAAGTTTCAGCTATCCTGGGCAGGTGAAATAATCCATAAAGGGTCAGTCAAAGTTAGTGTAAATTAGAGCAGCCACTGGGCACCTCAACACCTTGTAATCTCATCTGCAAACACACATTCAGCTATCATATCCATGCTGACAACTCCCAGATTTACCTCTCTACTCCAGACCTGCCTCCTTCGGTCCCAACTAAAATCTCAGCCTGTCTCTCTGACTTCTCATGGAGGTTGAGCCATTAGCTTAGCTCAAACACAACCAAAACAGAGCTCCGAATCTTTCCTCCTAACTTCTCCCCCTCCCTCCTTTCTCGATCATTAATGTAGACAACATCACCACCCTGCCTGCCACTTACCTCCGTAAACTGGGTGTCATCTTCGACTCGGCCCTCTCTCTCGATCCTCACAACCAGGAGGTGCCTGCATCTTGTCGATTTCTTCTGCATAGCATCTCTAAGGCTTGGTCTACACTTACCCCCCAATTCGAACTAAGGTACGCAACTTCAGCTACGTGAATAACGTAGCTGAAGTTCGAAGTACCTTAGTTCGAATTTACCTCAGTCCACACGCGGCAGGCAGGCTCCCCCATCGACGCCGCGGTACTCCTCTCGTCTAGCTGGAGTACCGCAGTCGACGGCGATCACTTCCTGGTTCGACTTATCGCGTCCAGACAAGACGCGATAAGTCGAACCCAGAACTTCGATTCCCAGCCGCCGAACTAGCGGCTGGGTGTAGACATACCCTTAGATACGGCCTTGTGGCCTTTCCACCCAAAAAGCTAAAACTCCTGTCCAGGCACTTATCATCTCATGTCTCAGTTCCTGAAACATCCTGTTCTCTGGCCTTGACAAAAGCAGTCAGAATGCTGCTGCAAGGATCATTTTCCTAGCTCGCCACTTTGATCATGTCACACCTCTCTTGGCATCCCTCCCCCAGCTCCTCTTTCTCTATCACTTTCTCTCATGCTGCCCTTCACTCATGGGTGGAGAGCCCCATAACCTTCTCATTGTCTTCCTTCAAATCCCTCCTTTGCCATAACGCCAATGCCTACAAGAAACTTGACAGTGGTTAGGCTGCTGATGTGCTGAGACTACTGCTTATCATACTGTCTCATTGTTTCCTTGTACTCCCCCGTCTGTCTGCCTGTCTCCACCTGTTGCTTGTCTTATACTTAGGTTGTAAGTTCTTTGGGGCAGGAACTGTCTGTTTGTTCTGTACACTGCCTGGCACAGTGGGGTATTGGTCCGTGACTGGGGCTCTGAGGTTCTACCACTATACAAATAATAAATCGTAATGATAATAATAATTGGCAGCTCAGAATCTGGAACATGAAACTTCAATAATGCCACAAAATGCGACGCCAGTTTCAGATTCTCGCCCCCACTTTCTCGGCTTATCTTCCCTGGGCCATTGTGGTTCCATTTGAAGGTGATCAGCAACAAAACTTGGACTGCAAATGGCCTTTCCTGTCTCATCTGGGCTCTAGAATGGCACTGTTCCCAATTGCACCGCTGTGACTGATCAAGCACAAGCTGCAAAGGAACCAAAGCATCCAGGCCAGCCATCACATTTTGGGCACACCCAACATTCCTTGCAAATGTGGCAGGCCCTGTGGGGAGTCACATCTATCCCATGTTCCCACCCTATTGGCCTCTATAACGCCTGTGGGCCATAATGTCTATTTGCACCTGTCCATGTTTTGGGCTTGTTCCATCACCGGCTTTGAATGGATCCACCCTGCATGAGGAGGCACGAAGGCCCCAGGCGGGTGGGGATCATAGAATCATAGAATATCAGGGTTGGAAGGGACCTCAGGAGGTCATCTAGTCCAACCCACGCTGTGCTATGCCCTCACACTCATGTTGCAAATGTTGCGATGTGGGGGTCACTGTCCTGTCCTGCAGCCACTGCCAGGTCAACTCTGGGCTGGTAGTCTGTGACATATGCCAGCTCAGGGAGGGAAGACACTGGTGTGTTTCTGACTGCACTGCTTTTGACGACTGAATATCTTGTTGCAGGGTTGTTTCCTTTGTGATTTTCACCTAACAGGTTTCTTCTCTCGCTCTCTTTTGGTTCCTGAGATGGGACTGACCTGGTTCCTTGAGGGAAGCTAGGGGGGAGAAGATCCAGCTGGACACTTGTCAGTTCCACCACATTGCTCCTGTCCCAATTCATAGAGTGGTGTGTACAGATCAAAGGGGAGGGGAGAAGCGCTGGGTCCCTGGAGAGGCCCAGGGAGGAAAGGAGAAAGCTGAAGATCCTTGTCAGTAGTGTCTCCTGTTTTGCTTTCTCTTTCAAATCTCAGGAGTCTGGGAGGTGGAAGGTTGGAAGGGTCTGCCCTGTGAAGAATCAAGAGTCCCCTCCCCACCCAGTGAGGCAGGTGTGGTAGCAGCCAGGTGAGAGGGGATGGAGTAGGAAAGACCCAGTACTTACCCTAGCAATTGGGCTGTCTCTGCTTAGATGATTGGGCTGGGCCTGCTGCACTCCTCAGCTCCTGCCACAGAGTCCTCTGATGGCGGGCTGTTTGTGGGGCCCCCAGCAGTTAATATGGGAGGTAACAGCCTACTGAGATGCACAGGTCAGTTCACTCTTCTCAGAGCTATTGTTTGAGGCTGTCTGCAGACTCAGGCAGGTACTGCTGCATCAGTTACACTCAGGTCACGTTTTCGAGCTTTTCTTCAAAACCATGATGGCTAGACATATCCTCTTATTTTTAATGAAAGCTAAAATTCTGACTATCACATGATTCCAGGAGCTGGAGCCCTAGACACTGGCTTACAGAGCCTATGTCTTTATCCAGCCCTGCCTTGGACCAAGACTGCTGTTGAGCCATGGTCCAGTATTTAATACAACAATCCCTAAACCTCGGATCAGTGCCATTTTCAATCCCTGTAGTGCTTAACTGCACCTGCTGTTCTACAGTGCCTGTCCTGCGAAAGACTTTGTCCCCGCTGGAGATGTGGAAGTCCCATGGTCTCTTCTATTAAATTATCTTGGTGCGCTTTTGCTTTGTGATCTGCCTCCAAATCCCATTGTCACAACCCACACAATGCAGGGGTTGTTCAAAGAGAGAACAGGGCCTTTGGGGGTGTGTCAGGGAGTGGACAATTCATAAAAATTTTGTTCAGTGACAGCAGAGACAGCATTTTTGGCTGTTTCCTTCTGTGAAAGGAGTGAACACCTGCCACAGAGGAAGCCGATGGTTACAGAGTAACAACCAAAAGCTTGTAGTTTACATTTCCGCTGGAGTTATTTCAGCTTCTCTTTGCTCTACCGCTGACGAAAGCCTGACTGACTGATCACCCAATCATAGAATCACAGTTCTGCCCATATATGCGCGTGCATGTGCAAGCATATATATAGACTCATGTACTGGTTTTACTTCTTCTTTTGGCTGCTGTGTGCTGTTGCTGGTTGGGGGATGAGCAGCAGATTGCTGATATTTCTACTGCCCTTTGCCACTCCCTGATAATACATCTTGGGAAACAGAGTCAACTGACTGGTTCCTCGATGTGTCCTTATTACGCCACAACCAGGAAGTCTGGAATGTGTTTGCCTATTCAACAAGGGCCTGATCCGACTCCCATTGTTTTTAATGGGAGCCGGCGCAGGCCTTGGATTGGATTGTTAGTGACTCATCAATATCCCTTGTTCGCTTATTTAAAAGAATCAAACCAATGAAGCTTCTAGTTAAACACTTAGTTCCAGATTGTGGAGTCTGTACTCACATTGGCGAGCACTTACTCATGTGAGTAATCCTCTGAATTCAATGGGCCTGCTTGAGTGAGCAACTGCTCAGCAGGATGAATCAGGGCTTTACAATTTGGCCCTTAGCTTATAGCATATGCAACCAACAATGGTTCCTAATAGTTACCTTTGTTGTCATCCCTTGTATTCTACACCACCCTGTTGTACTTTGTCTCTATCTATACTGAATGCTCTTTGCGGCAGGGACTGTATGATTGTATGTTGGTAGGGCACCCAGCACAGTGATTTGATCCTAACTGGGGTCTCCGGGAGCTACTGTAATGCACATTAATTATTTAATAATAATTAATAATAAATAACACTGCTCTACAGCCAAAATGCTTCTGAAATAAATGTAGTCAAACTTTACTAATTCTGGGTCACTGAGAACGAAAATGATGCTTAAAATTGTTGATTGGCTCTAGTTTTCAAGATATGCTATTGGGTCAGTATATACGACCCTTGACTTGGGAATGGCAGAGGATAAGCGAGTTATAAAGGGAAGGGATCTCAATTTAAACCAGAAATGACTAAAATACATCTTTGACTGGATCTATGAATAAATCTATGACTGAGTTTGGACAGTACTTGCTTTTTAGGCAAAACAATGAATGATGCAATCTGAAGCTGGTATTGCATCATACATGATATGAATTGCATCATGTTATTCCTAGAAGTCATGGATGATGCAATCATAACGAAGCTTACATCACTCTGCTGAACAAATTGCCCTATATCAGCTCTAGAAATCATACAGTGTCGTGCTCTCTTATTTGTCAGTGTTTGATTTTGCAAAGGGACACATTTCTGTTTAGCCAAAGTGAGCAGAGATGCCTCGTACTTGTGTGAACAGTGCAGATAACTTCTGCTATGTTTGTGGTGAAGTGACTTTTGCATCACAAAAGCGCAGTATAACCACTATGGTTAAGAAAGCCTATCACCTTTATTTTGGCTGCAAAATTGGAGATCAGGACAAGAGGTGGGCTCCACACATATGCTGCAACACTTGTGCAACAAAACTTCGCCAGTGGTTGAACAGGAAAAGGAAATCTATGCCTTTTGCAGTGCCAATGATGTGGAGAGAGCCAACAGATCATACCAGCAATTGTTACTTCTGCATGGTGCCTCCAGTTGGGAAAGGTGTGTCAAAGAAGAAAAAGTGGACTGTGCATTATCCAAACATTCCATCAGCTATACGCCCAGTACCCCACGGAGAAGGACTGCCGGTTCCTGATGCACCAGAATCATTCTCACTTGAGTCAGACGAGGAAGAGGAAGAGGATGAAACTTCTGGTCCTGAACCATCAATGTCACAGGACCCACATTTTCTCCCATCCTCCTCCTCTGAACCACACCTCATAACACAAGGTGAACTGAATGACCTTGTCAGGGATTTGGAACTACCCAAGAGTAAGGCAGAGCTGTTGGGCTCCAGACTACAGCAGTGGAATCTCCTGGCAGGTGATGTTAGGGTTTCCATGTTCCGTGACCGTGAAAAGGATCTTGTCCCATTCTTCTTCATGGAAGGTGATCTTGTAGCCTGCAACAACATCGATGGTGTGATGGCAGCCCTCAACATCGTTCACGATCCAGATGAGTGGAGACTGTTCATTGATTCATCGAAGACGAGTCTTAAAGCTGTTTTACTGCATAATGGCAATGTTTTGCCATCAATTCCAGTTGGTCATGCAGTCCATATGAAGGAAACCTATGACAACATGAAACAACTTTTGAGGTGCATAAACTATGACCAACATCAGTGGCAGCTTTGTGGCGATTTGAAGGTTGTTGCTCTCTTGCTTGGTCTGCAGACTGGATACACAAAGTACTGCTGTTTTCTCTGCGAATGGGATAGTCGTGCAAGAGATTCCCACTACATCAAGAAAGATTGGCCACTCCGACAGTCATTGGAGCCTGGGAGAAAAAGTGTTCAGCATCCACCACTTGTTGAATCAAGGAAGATTTTGTTACCACCCTTACACATCAAGCTGGGTCTGATGAAGAACTTTGTCAAGGCCATTGATAAAACACAAGCAGCTTTCAAGTACCTCCGTGGAAAATTTCCAAGGTTAAGTGAAGCTAAGATAAAGGAAGGTGTCTTTGTTGGTCCTCAGATTCATGAACTTCTTCGAGATGATGCATTTGACCATGCACTGCGTGGCAAGGAAAAGACGGCATGGAAAGCCTTCCAGTTAGTGGCAATAAATTTTCTCGGAAACAACAAGGCAGACAACTACAGGTTGTTGGTGGAAAACCTCCTCAAGGCATACAAAAGCCTTGGTTGCAACATGTCACTAAAAATACATTTTTTGCACTCTCATCTAGATTTTTTTCCACCGAACTGCGGAGCAGTGAGCGACGAGCACGGCGAGCGATTTCACCAGGACATTGCAACAATGGAGAAACGCTATCAGGGCAAATGGAGCCCATCAATGCTTGCGGACTATTGCTGGACAGTGACAAGAGATGCTCCATTTAATGAATACAAGAGACAAGCCAAGAAGCACCGAGTAGACACTGAATAGGACTAAACTATGTACATAATAGTTTTTTGCCTTTTGTTTCATAATAAATTTTATTTATATAATCCTTTTGCTGATTTTTAAAGTGTTACATAAACAGGACAGGTGAAATATTATCATGTAAAGCAACCATAAACACATGAAAAGACCTAGGTTTACAATTTATGATTAAAACTCTACTATCTACACAATATACATAGACATAAAATGTAAAAACTTAAATATCTTAGAAACAGTAGCCAATCAGTTGTTTTAATTGTCATATTTGAATTCAGCACATCAAAATACATAATAAATAGCACATTTTATCTCTGAAGCAGACGACTTCTCAAAAATTGTAGACCAATGTAATTATAATTAATACTGTAATAATAATAGCTAGAAACTAAATGCTATAGGATGAGGGTCTCCACCTCCTGTCTGGAGCCGTCGGAACCTCTCACTGTCAAACAGCCCCACAAAACAAATCGTCATCGCCTCCATCCTCCTATATGTGATGGATCAGATAGAACTTCCTCAGAGCCCATTAATGCAACTTCTTCATTGACCAGGGGAGGTCACTATTGAGTGGCAGAAGGCATTCCCTTCCCCAGCCCATGGTGTTGACTTCGCTTGGAGCAAGAAGCTCCAATGACTCCAAGGTAGGTTAGCTGAAATGATAGTCCTGTTGAGCGGGTCTGAGTTGATGCGGGGAAGTCCAGAAACAATTTGTTTCCAGACAGTTGTGTAGCTCAGAGACTCTGAGGGCAGAAGGGACCATTACAATCATCTAGCCCGAACTGCATAACGCGGGCCAGGGAACCTTACCCAGTAATTTCTGCATCAGGCAGAAGGGAGAAGCCCTCAAATTGTTTCATAGTGTGGACCTGAACTGAACACCTCCCTTCCCATTCACTAGCACACAGATCACACACCTGCTCATCCCCAATCGGATGAACCTCCTCCCCTCCCACTCCCAGTTGCACAGACCACTTCCTTTCCTACTCATAGTTACATAACACCCAGTGGCCACTACAGCTATGAACACGTAACATTAAGAAGGTAGTTAATGTACATGTTCCCCTTGTACTGCATCACAGCAGCTGGAAACAAAGAGGCGAAGCCTGCATCGGGGTTTTTCACCTTCCTCTGCAGCGTGGGTCATGGGTCATTTGCTGGAAGATTCTCTGCATCTTGAAGTCTTTAAACCATGATTTGAGGACTTCAATGGCTCAGACACAGGTTTGATACAGGAGTGGGTGGGTGAGATTCTGTGGCCTGCGTTGTGCAGGAGGTCAGACTAGATGATCATAATGGTCCCTTCTGACCTTAAAGTCTATGATTCTATGATCATGTGACTAGCCAGCTGTTTGTGGACCTTCCAGAAAGTGGTCTACGGTAAGGCCCAAAACAGTGAGTTCTTGTACTGCTTTGAGACACTGCGGTCCCAATCCTGTCTTCTGATATACCCAAGACAAACCTGTGTTACTCCCTTGGAAGACAGTGTGTTCATATCTGAGCCCAGGACTGGGCTAGTCAGGCCAGATTCTCATTGAACTGTAATTTACTTCCACTTAAGATTCTTTATGCTGCCAGTATTATTATTACTATTATTTATTTGAATTGTGGTAGCATGTAGGAGCCCTAGTCTTGGTCCAGGACCCCCCGGTGCTTGGCGCTGTACAAACACAAAACAAAAGTAGAGTGTAAAGGGTCCTCAGTGTAAATCATAGAATTGTAGGGCTGGAACGGACCTCGAGAGGTCATCTAGTCCAGTCCCCTGCACTCATGGCAGGACTAAGTATTATCTAGACCATCGGTTCTCAAGCAAGGGTCCGAGGCCTCTAGGGCAGGTTTCAGGGGTCCACCAAAATAAACCAGAGAGCAGGGCTGGCGTTAGTGTTGCTGGGGCCCAGGCAGTGGCGTAGCCAGGGTCTAAGTGTAGGGGGAGCAAACAGAAAAAAGGTGCTCCCCCTTGGCTCCTCCTCTGGCCATGCCCCCCTTGGCTCCTCCCATTCCCCCCCCAGATTAACCCCAGGTCCCGGCTCAGGACTCCTGCGGGCTTCCCGGGGGTGTGGATATCCCCGTCCTCCCGCGGTCCTGGGAGAGTCTCTCCTGCCCAGCCTGCTCTGCAGGTGTCCCCCGCCAGGCTGCACCGCCCGGCCTCACCCGCGGGGTCCCGTCCCCCCCGCCCGGGGCTCCAGGCTCCTGCGCTGCACCAGGGCCCCCCGTCCAGACAGCGCAGCTTGCGCCCCTGCCCTGCGGGCCCGGCCCCGGGGAGCCCCTCGCCTGGAGGGGACCCCCAGTGCAAGGCACCGGACCCCCGCCGCTCACGTTTTGTCCTGCGCCGCTGCCTGTCCCCGGCCGATCCCGGCCCCGCGCTGCGGGCGGATCCCGGCTCCGGCTCCGGCTCGGGGTGGGGAGTGCTTGGCTGCCGAGCCCTGAGCCGCCGCAGGAGGTGGCTGCGCCTGCGGCAATGTTGGGGCCGCGTGGGGCGCGATGGCTGAGGAGCCAGCCCCCTCTCTCCTCCGGCCGCGCTTGCCGCCCCCCCCCCCCATGGCTCCTCCGGCAGTGCTGCCCCCGGCGCCGGCCCGGCAGGTGCCGCTTTTGGGAAAAGGGGTGAGGGGAAGCGGCTGCTTCCCCTGCACCCCACTGGCTACGCTACTGGGCCCAGGGCAGAAAGCCCAAGCCCAACCCCTGCCATGTGGGGCTGAAGGCAAAGCCTGAGCATCTTAGCTTCGCAGAGGCCGGGACCCCTGTGGCATTGTGCCTGGGCAGTTGCCCTGCTTGCTACCCACTAACGCCAGCCCTGGCTTCTAATTTACTGGCCATGCAGAAAAACGGTTGTGGCACAGGTGGGCCATGGAGTTTTTATAGCATGTTTGCGGGGGGAGGGGACTCAGAAAGAAAAAGGTTGAGAACCCCTGATCTAGACCATCCCCGACAGGTGTTTGTCTAACCTGCTCTTAAAAATCTCCAATGATGGAGATTCCACAATCTCCCTAGTCAATTTATTCCAGTGCTTGGTTCATCATTATTAACCTGACCTTATGACAAATCTAGGTTATTTTCTTTAACCATTTCATCTAAACTCCCAGGTTGCAGCCACACCATGTTTATTTCTGATCACATCAATAAAAAAATTCTGTACAGAATAATCATTTTATACATATACAATGCCTTTAACCCAGCATGTGTCCAAAGCAATTTAAAAACCAATCTGCAAACAATGCGCATGTTATTTCATGTTCCATAGCATACGGCAACAGTATGTTGCAATATAGGACAGGAAGTGACAGATCCCTTTACTTTCCTGCATTGAATCTGTACAGATGATTTAGGATGTCACAATGTACTTCTCTGAGGTGCAGCTTGGCCAGGACAAAAGGGATAACAGGTCTAATTTTACAAAGGGCTCTGTGGGACCTTACTGATTACATGGGTCAGAAGTTCAGTTTTATATCTCATCAAAACATGAAGCCTCTCATAGCACAATGCCCATTAGCACCAGGCAGGGGCTTTTGTTCAGTACTGAATCGAAGGGATGAGTTCCCCCGTGACTGAATTGCCAGCACCACTTTGTGCAGCATCTTGGCTTTTCACTGGGAGTTTCACATCCCAAGTGCTGACCTGGCCTGATCCTATGTTGCTTATGGGACGGCTTCAGGCTTTGCTCTTTTCAGAATCAAATGACTCGCTGGGAATTGGATTAAATGTGTTTGGAACTTTTTGGATTTTGTGGCTTCTTATGGAAGGTCTCTGGGCTTGAGAGCCAAGGTTGTCTGTTGGACTGTCCTGCTGTTGAGGGGATTCCCCTGATTGAGGTGGCAGTCCCATGACCTTGAAGTTGGGCTTAGAAACCTTTTAAAGTGCCCTGAAATATATTGTGGGCTGGTGCAATGCATTGTGACACTATATCATGACATGATGTGGCAACCCCAGGGATCACGCATGAGTCCCTGCTAGTACAGTGCTTTGAAGATGCAAGGTGCCATGGAAATGCCAATAGGCTTCCCTGCCAACCATACATTGATGACATCCATCCCTGTAGCGTGTGCATCAGTTGCGGACAGTGATGTTCTCAGACATCACTGTGCCTGAGTGAGGGAAGTTTGTGGGTGAGAAGCAGAGCTGGCTCAGGCTCAGTGCAGGGAAAACAGAAATGATACTGGTAGGAAGGGAGAAGTTCTTTGAGGAAACAGAAGCAGCTATGACAGCTGATGTGGTGGTAGGTATTTACCCTCTGATTGACCTGATTGCCAAGGTGGTGCACAATAATACCCTACTATTATTTATTTGTATTTGCAGTAGCATCTAGAGTCCCCAGTCAAGAACAGGGCCCCATTGTGCTATGAACTGTGCAAATCCCTTGTAGCTAAGGTACTCATAGATTGCTAATCACCATAATATCTTGGTGTGACCTTACTCGACTCATAACATATTTTGCTTGTATGTTGTATCCTTCCCTTCCCTCCCCGGTCTGTTTATTAAGCTCTTTGGAGCTGGGACTCTGTTATGCTATGTTTGGAGAGAACTTAGTACAATGCGGCTCCCATTCCAGTGGCTACAATAATAATAATAATAAAGAAGCCTTCACGCTCAAATAGCAGGTGTAACCAGAAATGCCTGTTTCCAGTTAGCTAAAAGGATGCACTTCTTCCTCGCAGTCTTAGACCTAGCCACTCTGATCCATGTCTTTGTCACCATCCAGTCTGGGCAGAAGCATCAGTAAATCCAACAACAGTCGGCTTTGCAGGACTGCACTAGACTGAGGGAAGCACGTCACACCAGCGCTCTGAGCTCTGTATTGGCTCCCTCCCCAGTTCCTGGTATTGGCCTCTAGGACGTGGTATTATTCTTCAAAGGCCAAAAAAAGTTATGGGGGAGCCTGTCTCTCACTGCTCCCCTGTGACAGCTGTGGTCAGCAGAGGTGCTGCAGTTGAAGGAGTCCAGAATGAAGGCCTTGGAGTCAGACTGTGGCATTCCCAACCACCAAAGATCAGTGTGAGCCACCATTAGGACATGTCCTCTGGGCAAGCCGCCTGTCACTGACAACAGCTGTAGAATAGCTGATCTCCCACGTGGAGACAAAAGGAGAACACCACACTTCAAGAACCAGCATCACCCACGAAGAATACAGTCCTTTCAGATGGACCCAATGTGGTTTGAAATGTGTGTATAAGGTGCCTAGATTCCACAGCGACGGGCAGGTTAGGACGCTCCTAGATGGATTCGGATGTACCTGAGGAAATATTAAACGGATCCAGAGTCAATTTGGAGTCCTGCAAGTCCCGTGCAAAGGTGACTTAACATCATGTCACCATGCCCGGCACAAGCATCAGGTCACTGAGCAAGCTTTTCGCAGCCTGCAGGACAAAACATGACCACCCCATCCACCACCAGTTAGGCGTCTCAAACCTGTTGCCCTCCTCTATTTACTAACTCAGTTATCTCCCGCCTCTCCCTCCCTCGTCCCATGTTTAAGTCCCCTTCCCCCCGCCGCCACCCCCCCGAATCAATGCGCCTGGATGACCAGCAGGTGGCGCACCGTCCCTTCCCACACCTCGCCTGGGAGCGGGGCGAGCCCCGGCGGCGCAGGCGCGGTGCTAGAGGCGGATGGATCCGGGTCCGGGCTCTGTTTCCTTTCACCAGGCCCTACGAGCTCCCCTCCAACTGTGCCCGAGAGGGAGCGGGGTGGGGGAGAGAGCGAGCCCCGCACCGCCTCCCTCCCCCGGGATCGCACAGGGCCTCCCCGCTCCCTCCTGTCCAGTAGTGGGCTGAGCCCCCTCCCTTCCCGTGCCTTCTGCGGTGCTACCGGCGCGCTCCGAACCCCGGGAGCTGCAGCGTTCCGGGATCGAACGCTCGCCGCGTTCCAAGGAAGCCGGCAGCGTTCGAAATTGGAATCCTCCCGTCGGCCGCTGCTACATTGTTTCCTCTTCCCCACCCCCTCTCCCCGATCCCCCTTGCCCCCGGCTATCCGAACACCCACCCCGACCCCACCCCTTTGTACCTCTCCCGCTTCCCCTCACCTCCGTCCCCGGCCCAGCAGCGCCCGGGGACCCCCCCCGCCGCATGGAATATCCGGCAGCTGGCTGAGCCCCACGCTGAGAAGCCGGCTCCCCGACGGGGAAGCGGAGCCGGAGGCAACTCGGAGCCTGTAGGGAGGTGAGTACCCGAGACCCCCACCACTCTCACACTTTGGGGAGGGATGGGAGTGGTTACTGTAGGGACCGAGGTTGCA
Organism: Emys orbicularis; assembly: GCF_028017835.1. NCBI lineage: Eukaryota > Metazoa > Chordata > Testudines > Emydidae > Emys > Emys orbicularis. The sequence continues at coordinate 50,619,080 of NC_088692.1, forward strand.
TCCTCCTCCTCGCTGTTCCACAGCCGCCCAGACTGCACCTGGGTGGATGTACCCCAGGATCATAGTTTACCCCAACTTCCATTCCTCTGGTGGGTCTGAATAATCCTGGGAGCAGCTCTGTCACTCAGGGGGCATCCCATGCTCAGATGGGATTATAGTCCTGCCGTCTGACTCCAGCCCAGCCATAGAGAGAGACATCTGGGACTTTGCAGGAGGCCTATAACCCCTGTGTGGGCACTGGTGGATGATTTCCTGGCCATGCCCCTGGAGTGATCTGCCTGGGGCAGTACCAGCTTTGGCACCTAGACCCAGTTTGTCACCGGTTGCCAAATGGGGAGGCAGGGAGAGAAATGACTTTTCAGATTGCCTGTGGATCTTTGCAGGGCTTCAGTCACTCTCCCATTTGGACTAGGCCTGTGCTCTCTTCCCCTCCTTCCCAAAATAAAATCTCCTTTCTTCCCATAATGAGACTAGGGTGTGTTTGAATAGGTGATTTCGGCATGAATAAGATGTATCCGTTTGTTACTCCAGTACTTTGGGTTTGGAAATCTGTTGTGGCTGAAGTGGATTTGAATGGTTGGGTTACCGGTTTACTCCTCCTTCCCAAACAAATGGAGGGTCAAACTGCAAGTTTCCTCTGCAGCCCTAGGAGGCTTCTAACTGCATGGGTGGGAAGTGGGAGATTCACTGGATAAAACCTTGACCCTTCCATGGCCGCCCGTCCCTTTCTGTAGCTGCTCAGGGCGACAATCGTGCTCGGTTCTCACAGCCATTCTGACAGTGTCCGAGATGACAGCAGCTGAGACAATGGGGACTCTCTCCTCCCCATGCTGACCGTTTCTTCCTTCCCATGGTGAGTCTGGGAGCCCAGAGAATGGGGTTGCTTATGCAGAGCTCATTCTAACCCAAGATTCGTGTGCTCAGGGCTGTGGATGGGGATCCAGGGCTCCTAGGCTGGTTTGCTTCCATTCACTGAGGTTTCTCTAAGCCCAAGGATCAAGGGCCCTAGAACTCCTGGCTCTGTTGAAATACATGTTGGCTCAATATGAATGGTAGGCTGCTGCTGTCACCTAATGTGCATTTCCTTGTAGACAGACAGCAGTGCTACAGCGCTCGCCAGTCTTAGCCTTTCAGAGCCACATTGTGGAAACCAACAAAGCTATTGAATGCGGAGAGTTTGGGTTTTTCCTCGCCCCCCTCTCTGCTCCCACAACAATAAGCAAGTCATATTGCTGCAAACTGAGCGATCTGTCTGTAGGACAAGCAGCAGGTCTGTATTATTGCTCTCGCTCCCATCGTAGAGTAGTCCCCTAGCAGCCATTATTGTATGTCACCCTGATGGGCGAGCGCAGCAGCGCTGCCTTTGTTGACGCTCTGAGCATAGGTTTCATGAGACTCGAAGTATGATGAGATTTCTTAAAATATCTAGTGTTATTTAACTTGCATTGGAGGTGAGTGGAAGGCAGACTTGATTGAGGTATTTAAGGTGATGAAGGGGCCGGTGAAAACTTTAATATCACATTACAAAATGGGTTCAAGGGGCACTGTGAGCGATGGCCAAATAAATTGAGAATACATAAAAGGAACTGTTTCCTCGCACAGTGTAATTGGCCAATGGAATTCGAGGCTGTCAGTGGGAGATCAAAAAGCCGAATGGTGTGGTTGGGATTAAAACCAGTCTGAATAGTTGTCTGGCCATTTATCATTGAGAGTTCTGCCTGGTAATAGAACAGGAATCAAATCTCATGCTCCATGGCATGAACTGGTTACTTCAGAGGTCAGGAAGGAATTTTTCCTTGCTCCACACACATACACAGTTGCACTTGTAGCTGTGTACCTCAAGGGGGGCTCCCCAGAAGCATGATGTATGCTGCAGGCAGGATACCAGACTCAGTGGAACCAATGTTTAGATTCAGCATGTTCCTCTTGTCACCTTTTTCCATCATTAACTCTGTATGTCGAAGACTTATCTCTTGGCTCATTCAAATTGTATTGGGATGGAGCTTTGGTGTATGGATTTTTGACCCCAGTGCAGGGTTACTTGTTTTGATTCAATAATCCCTTTGTTGTCTCTTAGCATCTTGCGATGGTCCCAATCTTGCAGTTGAATCCACGTGAGTGGATCCTTCCTCCTGTGCAAACCCCACTCAGGACAGGAATCAGGGACCCTACAGAAGTCAGCAGGACCCCACTCAGATGCATGTGTGTGTCCATGTAGCTCCGATTGCAGGATCACAACCACAAGCCTCCTGTGGTTGTACAGTACATCTGTAGCCCACCTGTTCAAAGCCTTTGAGTGCTATAGAACCTTTCTGCAAGTGTTCATAGCTCGCGAGTGTGTAATGGGATAGGGTGGTGAAGGGGCTAATTGAATATAATTAAGATCAGTTTTGCCATTGGCTGTTCTTTTCCCTGAATTTAAAAAAAAGAAGCTTGATCTGTAAAATTGTTGAGCAGCTGAAAGAGAGAGAAAGGACTAGGTGGTGTGAGTCCAGTTCCAAGGGGCAGGTGTCTCTGCTGCAAAATCGCTCACTGCTGCCCCCTTTGTTGGGTTAAACACCGAGCGGCTGTACTTGAACGGCGGGGGGTTGCTTCTGTTTCCTGGATGTCGATTGGCCAGTCTTGGGATAGAAAGGACAAAGGACACTGTCTCGTGGGATTGTGGGATAGTGTTGGCGGATTCTCAGGACCCGAGTCTGGGGGGGCCTGGGCCTGAGCTGCGTCCACACTGCAAAACAATGGAGTATGAGCCCAAGCCGCCCCCAGGACTCAGGCTCAAACCCTCCACCCCTTCAAGGTCCTGGGACCCAGGCCTGAATCAGACAGAAATGTCTGTAGACAGAAGGGGGGTTTGGGCTTGAGCCTGAGTGCGAGCTGGGGCTTATATTGATAGACCCTAAACAGCGAAAGATTAAATGGGGCACTGAGACGGATCATGCCCCTAAAGAAGCAGTGGTAAGGCATGGTGGTGGGGTTGTAGAGGGGAAGCTTGCACTGCTGCCTGTTCTGCAGATGACTAGAGGCCTTCAGTTGCCGTGGCTGCTAATTCAGTGTCTGACTTGGACAGAGCTGCACCCGCTTACCCCAGGGCTGAATTTGACTCTGCGTATGAATCCTATTCATTTCATGGGGCGTGCTTCCCTGGACAATCATTGCACAAGTATGCTTTGTGTATGGTCTGAGGCTGTCTCTATTCTGGCCCTTCCCTCAAAAGTTTCCCACTGGTTCATCTCCACCAACCTATAGCAGCACTGGAAGCACTAGCAGAGACCTGGCTGCAACTGGCCACCACTGTCTAACTACAGTAGCATTTTGCCAGGAACTAGTCAGAGCAGGTGTAGGTGGCTAATACCCCAGCGGATGCCTTGTCTATACTAAGCAACAAAGAGTCCTGTGGCACCTTATAGAGACTAAGCTTTCGTGGGTGAACGTGCGTCTGACGAAGTGGGTATTCACCCACGAAAGCTTATGCTCCAATACGTTTGTTAGTCTATAAGGTGCCACAGGACTCTTTGTTGCTTTTTACAGATCCAGACTAACACGGCTACCCCTCTGATACTTGTCTATACTAGCGCTTCTACAGTTACTGACACTTGTGCAGTTCCGCTGATGGTAGGTAGGAAGCTTCACTGGAAAAATGTAGTTTAAACAGTGGAGACGGTGGATGCTTTTCTAACTTGTGTCAGCTGTCAGGTGTACAGTGCTCCCTCTTTGGTAGGTCCACTTGCTGTCCTAGCACACAGGAGTCCTGATTACTGTTAAACATTCCGCTGGGAATAAAGGAAAGTTAAACAAAAAAACTGTTTGGAACTTGATGGGTTGGCTAATTGTACAAAACAAAGGGCCACTCCTGCTGTGATCTGCCTCCTTGTATTGTGGATCAGGGTGGTGTTTGGCAGAGCTAGAGATCATATATGAGCTGCAATCCCCAGCCCTAGCAGGGTGAGTTAAAGGTGCAATTTCAGTTCTGTGTCCTGGCTTTTGTAGCTTTGTGTTTTTTTGTAAAGTTCTAAACCTCGGGGTTGGTTTATGCCCTACTGTTTGTGCGTTCACTTAACTAAATTACTAATGGATTTATGCTAAATCAATGACACTTCAGCTCTTATGCTGACTTAAGAGTGCACACACTAGGGGTTAACCCATGTTCTTAAACTAGCACGCAAACTGTGTGTAAACCAGTCCTAAAGAGCTGGGAACATGACGACCACCTACAAATATCCGAGGTGGAGGAATCGGAGTGGTACATGGAGGGAAGCTTAGGGAAATGTGCCCTGGGTTTGTGCGGTTAAACTGGTGCTAACCCCTAATGTAGAGACAGAGTGAAAAACGTGGTTATGCAGGTGCAGTTTATTCCAGTGTGCTTCTAGATTACAGTGTAGGGGCATCCACACTTGTCATGTTACACTCGTGCAAACACCCAAACAGTACAAGGAGGCCCTAAAACCAAGTTTCAGATAGTTTCAGGTCCTCCACCTGCCCCTGAGTGCAGATTTTTGTGGTTTTACAACAACTTTTTAAAAATGTTTCTTCTCACCCTAGTTGGCATGTGAAAGGCCCTCCCAAACTGATTAAACAGGAGAGAAGCAGTGAAACTGGCTATATACTCAAAGTGCTGTTAAATGCACACAGCCAATCCATTGACGAGATCAAGGAAAAACATATTTTTCACTCTGATCTTTCAGTTATGGTAATTGTAGGCGGTTTCTGTAACAGAGGTAGATAAAATCTTTCAGAGAGGATGTGATTCCTTGGTTGTTTTTTATTTTTATTAAGAGTTAAGTCTCTCTTTAAGAAAGGGGAAATATGCGTTGACTGTTAGGAATCGTTTCTGATGCTGAAGTTTGTTGATTCCAGGGTGGACAAACCCAGTGGTCCATGATAAGTAGGATTCATTATCTAGATGGCGGGGACCTAGCCATCACTTCCTACAGCAATTTAAACGTTCGTTCAAAGAAAAAGTTTCTCTCTCTTAGGAAGAATCTTCCAAATATGAGACAATACGGTGTTGTCTGTCTGTAGACTCAGGAAGACAGCTCTCATGCATCTGCTGCTGCTCCTAGCTTTGTCCAGGGGCAGTCTGAAATGGACAAGATTCTGGTCAGTTTTACCCCTTGCTATTCAGGGCCTTGTGAGAAGTGGTGAAAGTGACAGTCGGGTCAATTTCACATTGCTTATTCTTGGGGAAAACCTGTGTGCAGCAGCAGAGGCAGGCACTGGAGCGATTTGTGGTGGGGGAGGACTCTCAAATGGGTACTGGAAGATGGGTAGAGGAGCGAAGCACTCCCTTCGCAGCAGCCAAGGGATAGAGCAGCAGATAACCCTCCATTCAGAGTGCCAGGAGGCTGTAGCCTAGGGGGGAGAGAGAGCTCCTTCATTCCAGCAGCCTGGGGGAGGGGGAACATCAAATGTATGGACTCCCATTAGCCAGAGGCCGATACAATAGATGGGTTCCTGTGTAAGCATAGCTTACCTCCACTGTTCAAAGCATCAGCTGTTCTCTCCCCCTGGCTTGGGTAAGTGTCACTCCCTTCTCCTTGGCGCCCTCTCCTGTTTTATCCACTGCTGAACAGAGTCTATGGACAGCACCTGAGTAAGAATCCCAGCGCTTTCCCTCTTCCCAGAAGTTGGGAGTGACTGGTGGTGCTGGAGGACTGGATTTATCACCCTAGGATCCCTTGGCAGTGCTGCCCTTCAAGTTCTTCATTGGCCTGTGGGTTTTTTGGCTAACAGATCTTTACTGCCTGTTTCTCTCAGTGGAGCTGGGAGGAAGCTCCTGTTATATGGGACACTTAGAAGTAGACTCTCTATAAAGGTAGCACAGATTGCTGGACAAAAGATTCTAGGGTACAACCCTGTTTCAGCCAAAGGGGGTAGATTGTCCATAATTCCCCAGGATTCATCTAGCTTTAATTTCAGTGATTTTACACAGCTTCCAATCAAGTTGTATGAGAAGCAATGCCACCTTTCCCCATCCTGACGTGGAAGAAGCTGGCACTTTGTCCTCCCCTGGAATCAGGGGATCAGCTTGAGTGGAGGTCTCTAGAAACGGGGGCCGTGGATTCGGCAAAGGCTGCGCCATTCGTGGTTGGAGCAAATTCCCTTTTGTGTGCAAGAAAGTTGCTAATTGGGTTTGAAATCCGAATGCGCCGTTCTCCACCCCCTTCCTCTGCGCTCACTGCCCTTGTGGTTGGGCTCGGAATTCATAGCCTCCGAATGCCAAGCACACAAGCTGATGTACTGCGAAGAAGGCGATTGCTGCCGTGGCTGCTGTTGCAGGATTTCCCCTTGTGGCAGGCACTGTGCTCCTCTTCACCTTTTGGTTCCCCTCCCCCTATCTGGCTGGAAGAACCGCATGAGATAAGATGAGAGGATGAGCGAGAAGGGGCTGGGCAGGGGGTGTTCTGTAATGAAAGATGCTGCTTTGCTTCTGCTCTGGTCTTGTAAGTTTCCCCCCTTCCTCTCCCCTCCTCACCTTTAAAATTCATAAATAATTGACACTTGTTGAGAGGCTGCTGGCTGGGCCCCATGCTGCAGAGACTCAGCACTGAATGGAGACCAAACGCTTGCGGCCTTACAGCCCCCCGGCTCTATTCCTTCACCTGGTGACAGTGCGCTGCTTTAAGGAGCCGCTGACGGTGTTTCACCGGGGCAGCCCGCTTGCTGGGGAGGCCCCATAAATTCTTCCAGCCACACCGTTCTCAAGGTGTAAGCCTGGCCAGGCTGTGATTGTAATGCCTATGGAGCTGAATGCCATCTGAGGGAGGTCCCGCTGTGCTGGGGAAAGTAGCTCAGAGTCGGGGAGGTGGGGAAGAGGCTGCGTATGCTACAGAAAGGGCAGCGCTAGCCTCGAGGGATGGGGTGAATTGAGGATCCACTCTCGGAATGTCCTGCCAGCTGGGTGCTCCAGCTCAGTCAGTTGCAATCTGCAGAGCAGCATGGCATGTGGAGAGAGGAGATCTCACGGGTGCCAAATTGTTCGGAGGTTCATAGCTTAGTGCCAATGCCTTGAGTTCCACATAGACATCCGGTGGCAGGCAGTGCACCTCCCGGAGTGCTGGGGTAACGTGGTCCTGACATGCAGCGACTCTCGAGACGGCTGCAGTGGCATCGTGCGCTTGCCACAGTGTTAGGGTGGCCTCAGCATGCAGGCCCGTGTAGAGCACATAGCAGCAATCGAATCTTGAGGTGACGTAGATGTAGGTCATGGTGGCCAGATCCCTGCATTGGAGAGAAGAGGTTGCACCTTGATGTCTAGGTGCAAGTGGAAAATGTGCTCTTGGCCGCAACTGCTACCTGGGCATCTAGGAATAGCCGAGGATCTAGAAATACCTGTGTTGCAAATGACTGTCTCGGGCTGTGATCTAAATTCAGTCAACTCTTCCCTCTGCTTCTCCCAACCCCCCAGTGTGATCTCCATTTTGTCCAGATGTGTGTCTGGCGGGGCTGATTCGGGGCCATGCCCCAACCTTGGCATGCTGCTGCAGTGGCATATAAGGGCATGCCAGGGCAGAATTCCCCTAGCATCAGAGCAGCGTAGAGCTGATGTAAGCAACTGTCTGCTGCCCCAGCATAGGGGATGTGCTCATTGCAGTAAGTGCTATGGGGATTCTCGGCTGAAATGCAATCCATAGGCAACTTTGGGGAGGCTGGGGGCTAGCTGGGGAGGCTGGGGGCTAGCTGGGCCCCCACAGCTGCCCAGAATCAAGATGGCAGAAAGGTGGCTTAAAGCCACCTGTACCACTCCAAAGGAGGCTTGTGTTGTCTGCATGAATGTGAGATGATTATAGTGACTGTACAGTGGGAACTCTGAAAAGTCTGGAAATGTAAACAAAGCTGCTGCTAACGTTTGAGATAAAATTGAAGGTGGAGATGTGCAGATCCCAGCCGTGGGTGTGGTATAAGAACCTTGATAAGGTGCAGGGGAGGGCAGAGGATGGCCTAGGACATGCACTATAAATTCCTGATGCAGCTGCTGCTATTTAGGGCTCAAAACCTGGTGTGACTGGTCTATGGAGCGTCCTGATGTCAGAGGTGTGCTGGTCTCGCACCATGGGCCTCGTCCTCCTCTGTTACATCCGTGCAATTCACTGACTTCAGTGGTGCTGTTCCCGCTTTATAGCGGTGTAAGTGGGAGGAGAATCAGGCCCCAAGACATGACAGAGCACTGTCTGCTGAGTTTTGGCTTTAGAACAGTTTGGTTTAAAGTGGGGGAGAGGAGGAAAGTAGTAAACTCTAACCTGGCAGGAAGTCTTCATGCCTTTCCAAATATTAATAAAAATAATAGAAATAACCATATTTCCTGTGTTATTGAAGGCTCTTGAGACTATTAAAACGGCAAACCCTTTTAGAACTCGGTGCATGTTGCACTCTGTGCAGTTTGTTTGCGTTTCTCCAGCGGCTGGACAATACATAATAATGCCTTGCTCTCATGCAGCACTTTTAATCAGCCACTTTCAAAGCACTTTGCAAAAGAGGTCAGTATTATTATTGTACAGGTGGGGAAACTGAGGCACAGAGAGGGAGAGTGGGCAACCTTGGGCAAGCCAATCAATGCCATCAATTTCACCCTTGTTTATAGTCAGGTTCTCAGCTCTGCAGTGTTTGCGGTGCGACCTCTGCAGAGGACAAAGATCAAAGCTTTTGGCCAGATTTGAGTGGTCAGTGTCGGGCCAATGTGTGAGAACCCGGCAGTGAAACTGGCAAGGCCCTATTCTGTCTCCAAGCCACCGCAAGCAGTAAACCAATAACACCAAAGGTGAAAAGTTAAAGCTGAAATATTCCATCTTAATTATCTTGGGTTGTGGTGCAGAATTAAAAGGGAGGGTTAGTTTTTAAATGATTTATTATATTTATACTACAGTAGTGGTTGGGCCTCTGTTGTGCCAGTTGCTATACAGACACGCAGTGAGAGATAGTCCCTTTCCCAATGATTATGTCTGCATAGACAAAACAAAGGATGGGTGAGTAAACAGACACAGAGAGGGGAAGTGACTTGCCCAGTGTCTAAACAGCAAATCAGTGGCAGAGCCAGGCATAAGAGCCAAGTATCCTGAGTTCCAGTCCAGTGCTCTGTCCATTAGCTCATGCTGCCTGCTGCCTTTTTTTCATCTTGACAGTGTCTGTTAATTTTGTTCTTTGGGTTGGTCTGACGGATCCCCTTTCCTAATGGGGGCCTAGAGACTCCAAAATAATTGCTGGTGGTTGTATTTTGAAGGGCGTTTTCCCTCCAGCTACCAGTTCTATCACCGGTAGCTATTTTTGCTAGTCCTCTCTCCCCCATCCCCCACTTCCCTGTGTCTGTCTCTCCTTTATGTCCAAATGACTGTACTGGGCGATTGGGTCTGGGCTCTTCTGCATTAGTGCTCTCCTAGGGGAGCTGCTTGGGGGGTGGGGGGGCGAGTGATGGTTTGAAACTGACAAGGATTTCAAATTGCTGCCAGGGAAAATGCCCCAGTCTGCTACCTGGTGATCCTATAGGGTTCTTCCACATAGGTGAGCGGGCCCTAAAAAGGGGATGATGCTGGGGTGCAGAGCTGGGGGATTTAGCTCCCAAAGCAAGATGGGTTGAATTTGGGTGCCCCTGGGGGATGCTTCAAGTCTTGAAGAGCAGCTAGTTGTGTTCAATTCAACCGTGTTGATGGGAGTCACACACTTCCTTCTGCTCTCAGAGGGCCTTATCCAATGCCCATTGAAATCAGTGGGGGCTTTCTGTTAACTGGGCCTTGGATCGGGCCAATCGTGCAGTACAGAGAATACGATTTGACAGTCCTGCCAGCTGGTATTGATGCTGGCATTCAGCTCCGCTAGAGAGGCTGTGAGGATATTTGATGAGTTGAAGTCCTGTTCCTATTGGCTCCACAACGGCTTAGACTCATCTTGTGAGAGCAGACAGCAAAGGAGCTAGGGACAATCACAGGTGCTGACCACTGTCCTTCAGCCTCTATATAGAATCCCCTTTATCATGGAGATAGATCATCTCTCCATGTTAAGGATGGCACTAGCTTCCCACTCTAAACCTGATTGCCACCCACGTGCAAGAGATTTGTCTTGTCTCTATATCAAAGCCAGCTACGGTGTCCAGGTCACAACTGGCCTCCTGCCTAGCTGTCTCATACAGGCCAAGAACTTGAATGGGCTATGGAGACCGAGCTCCCCTGTACAGGTCAGGACTGTGAGGGATACAGGCAGGGGACGGTTTGGGGGGATGCTTGCTCTGCCAGTCTCCATGCTGCACCTGTTCTTGGGACTTCGCCCTCCAGGGCTGTCAATCTTTAGCTAGCAGGGAATCCACTTCCAATGAGTTTTAAGGAATGATTTTAGGTTGCTGAGCTCCCTGGCAGATAATTTGTTTGCTCTGCTATAGAGTGAATTGCTCCCCAGTGCAAGGATGCAACAGATTTATGACCGGACTGTTCCCTCTGGGATCGAACTGCCCGTCGTGTTCTCCCAGGGTGGGTGAGAGAAAGCAACTGGCGCTGAGCCTTGGCACAGCAAGATAAAAGGTCGATAATTTCCTCTTCATGCTCCGGCTGTATTTCTGCTTCCTTCTGCAGCAGTGCCTTGGGGTTGAGTTTGCCTCCTCTGAATCCAGCAGAGCTGCGTTTCAGTGGAGAGGAGTTTCCAACATGAGCGCAGACAGAATCTGCGGCTCCGGAATCTCCCACGGAGGCAGGCCCAAGAATAGCAGGGCCAGATATGCGGGGGAATTTTTATCCAAAGCTGACATAACCACACTGAACAGGAGCGGTTGAGCCAGTCCTGGCTTTTTTTACTGCGATTTCTACGTTTGGGGAAGTGGCTCTCACAGCTTCAGTGCAGAATGGGTGACATCTGATTTTACTGGGGGATTTTACCTCATGGGGATTCAGAGGGGAGACTGGGTAACATGTTGCTCGCAAGTGGCACTGCCGCATTAGCAGCAGGGGAATTCAGAACCATGGTAGCAGGGTCTGTCCGGGACATATGCCTTGTAGAGCGGCGGTGGAACTGAACTGGATTCTCTTTCCCTCCCTGATCCTTTATCCTGTGAATTCTGTCTGTGCTCCAGGGTCTTGGGGAGGCTTCAGTTTTCTTAGAGGGTGCTGATGGTTGGCTGATCTTTCAATTTAACCCCTCCCAGAGCTGCGACCTTTTCTGATCTGAGCGTTAAATTGCTGTGTTTCCCCCTTTTGTCCTGAAATTCTGAGCCGCAGGGTTGAAAATGAAATTGCTAAGTAATGATTAGAGCCAAACTGCGTCCTGAAAATAAATGCAGGGAGGAAAGAAGAACAATTATAAAAATTGGAAGAGAAAAGAAAAGAGAACCGCTGGAGACACAGCGGAAGGGGCATCTGCCTGCAGCCAAGTTGTGATCACATCAGTGCTTTTAAGCTAAATGGGATCATTTATGGGGGCTGCTTGCAGGGGAGACATTGGTGGAGAACAGAGCTGCTGCAGTCAGTCAGTCAGGTGGCGCTCTTTCCTTTGTCAGTAGAGAAGCAGTTCCCTAGCGTTGTGTCAGGGGGTGCTGTGCAGCTAGAGGCACCAGCTTAGAGATGAGCGGAAAAGCCATGTTCTGCCCATCAAGGCTGTCTAGGGTGACCAGACAGCAAGTGTGAAAAATCAGGACGGGGGTGGGGGGTAATAGGAGCCTATATAAAAAAGACCCCAAAATTGGGACTGTCCCTATAAAATCAGGACATCTGGTCACCCTAAGGCTGTCTCCACTGCAAAAAACCCTCCCCAAATCCCCAGTGCAGCAAGTTTTGCTCGGAGTCCAGATCTCCAGACTTGGGTCCCTGCCACAGGGCTAAAAATAGCAGGGTAGATGTTCCTGCTTGGGCTCTGAATCCCAGGAAGTGGGGGTGGGTCTCAGAGGTCGAGCTCCCGTTTGAGCAGGAATGTCTACACTGCTGCTATGAGCCCCTGAGTCTGGAGACCCAGATTCCGAAACTTGCTGCCCTGGGGTTAGAACATAAGAACAGCCACACTGGGCAGGGCCAGCTCCAGGGTTTTGGCCGCCCCAAGCAGCCCCCCCCCCCCCCCCCCAAAAAGCCGCGGTCTGCGGTGGCAATTCGGCGGGAGGTCCTTTGCTCCGAGCGGGAGTGAGGGACCGTCCGCCGAATTGCCACCAAATAGCTGGACCTGCCGCCCCTCTCCGGAGCGGCCACCCCAAGCACCTGTTTGCCAGGCTGGTGCCTGGAGCCGGCCCTGACACTGGGTCAGGCCAATGGTCCATCTAGCTCAATATCCTGTCTTCCAACACTGGCCAATGCCAGGTGCTTCAGAGGGAATGAACAGAACAGGCAACCTTCTAATGATCCATCCCATGTCGTCCTCTCCCAGCTTCTGGCCAACAGAGGCTAGGGACACTCAGAGCATGGGGGTTTGTTTGTTTCTTTTGTTTTTGCAATGTAGACGTACCCTAAGAGTTCCTGTGGCACTTTTGTAAGAAAATGGGTAATTAAACTCTGCCTGCTAAAATTCCCTGTTTTGTTGGACACTGTATTCCCCCCTTCTCTTGAACTATTCACTCAGTGTTCGTGTGTTCTTATAAACAGCATCCGTATTCCATCTGAGGTGGCTGCATTTCAGTATGGATGAGGCGATCCAAAGCATAAAGCGCTTTGGGAGCTGGCACTGTGAGGAGCACATTTGGGGAGGGTTCTGATGTGTTAAAGTAGCTTGAACTGAGCAAATAATTCATACTGAGGAACTTATTCAATACATTTTGCCACCTCTTCTGTTCACAGAATATCAATAAGCAGATCATGATTTTTCTCACAGGTATTAGAAAAGATTCCAAATGTGTAATGAATTTCGTTGATTCTCTGGCTTGCTATTTGAGCTGTATAGTTCTTGATCAGTCACTGGCCGCGTAATTCTTATAATCAGGCTTCTGCTGTAAATGCTGGACACAATGTGAGTTTTACAATTGCCTCTGAGCAGGTGAGCTTAAAATTCACTTTCTTCAAGCACTTGTGCTTGTAAAACTCGGTCACGGCTATGATAATGAAAAGCGAATGCAAGCACAACTGAAGTAAATTAGTTTAAATAAAAAAAGCTGCTGAAACCTTTTTGTAACACCTTTACAAACACCTCAGCCTTTAGTGGGGGGAGCAAGCTAGCGACACTCATAGCCCAAGCAAAGGAGTAACTCGTGGTATGAATAAGGAGCCAGCTGTTAGAGTTCTTGCCGCAGCCATGAGAGAGACTTGATCTCGCACCAGTATGTTACCTGGTATTTACCTAGCTCTAAAAGTGACAGCCCCCACTCTGCAGTAAGGTGGTGCTGCTGTTGATCAGGGTGGGTACAAATAATGAATAATATTTAATTTTTTTAAGTGATTTCTTGAAAAAATGTGATTTTTTTTTTAAATTCTTTTTTATTTTTTTAAATCAGATTTTTTTTAAATGTATATCTTACTAAGTCTTTGCTTTCTTCCCATTTTATAGTCTTAAATTGTGTCAGGGGATGTTTTGTATTTGATTCTTTAATTAGTTTCCTAACTGAGTGGGGATTTTTGATTTTACATAGGTTTTTCTTTCTACTATGAAGTTTCACACTTTACATGCTCAACTGTGCTGAAAAAGACAAGCCCAGAGCCTCATTAACTGACTTAGTGTGAGAACTACATAAATGCAAATGCACAAAATTGATAGCAAATAGCCCGTGCTATGTTTGTAACCAAGATCATCTTCTGAGACACTGAATTTCCACAAGCCGCGCAAGGTGAAATGCTGTGATCGGGCTGTGTGCTCCTCCATTAGGGTTTGCAGTCTGAAGTCAAGGGGCCTCTTGTTCCTACACGCTACATAAGGTGACATTTTCATAAGCACATAGGTAACCTAAATATGAGCGTAACATCCTAACTTCAGGCTCTGGGTTTTGAAATTTCAGCCTGAGTGTATAAAAAAGTTCCCAGTAACTGTGCCAATGGAAAGTCTAAATAGCTCAATTTTGTTTTGAAAATGACAAAGATTTTATGTGGCTGTGAGAAGCTGTTAATACAAATACAGTTTTAGCCCCTGATGCTTCCAGTGTTTATGCACATGCTTAATGATAAGCACCCGCATATTCCCTTTGAAATCAATGGGATGATTCATGTGACTAAAGGCTGAAGTGTTCACAGGATGAGGGCCTTTACTGTCAAGATTTTGTTGGGAAGACCCAGGTTCTATTCCCTGCAACCCCACAAACTGAGTGACTCAGATTCATAGAGTTTAAGGCCAGAGGGACCATTAGATCTAGTCTGGCCTCCGTATAACACACTGGCCAGAGAATTCACCCAGTTACCCCTGAACTGAGCCCAGTAACTTGTGTTTGGCTAAACTGTCTCTTCCAGTAAAGCATCCAGTCAGGATCTGGAGACATCTAGAGCTGGAGAATTCACCAGTTCCCTTAGTAGTCTGTTCCAGTGGTTAATCACCCTCCCTCGTTAAGAAGTTGGGCCTGACCCCCTTAGGATATGTCTACGCTGCAAGTGAAGGTATGCTTGTAGCACAAGTAAACATGCTCAGAGCAAAATCCCACTGGGGACAAGGGGTATGTATTCTGATTTCTAGCCCAAGCTGCCACATTGTCACTACTGTTGTCAACGGTGCTAGCTAGATGAAAGCTAGCACAGATGTGCCTATCTGTGCTGCAGTCCACACCTTCACTTGCAATGTAGACATGCCCTCAATCTGCCTGTGCCTCAGTTTCCCACATCTGTATAATGGGGACAATAGCACAGGCCTGCTTCCCAGGGGTGTGTGAGGATAAATACATTAGGTTGAGAGGTGTTCAGTTACTATGGTAGTGGGGGGTCATGTCAGTAACATAATTATACTGTTTTCATAGGTGGCGGGTATCATAGGCTGGGGGGGGCTGTGCCTCCCCAAACAGCCAGGTATGGCCCTGCCCACACTCCGCCCCCAGGTGTCCCGTCCCCCCCGGTCCTCCCCACTTCCCGCTCAGCCAGCTCCAGTGAGTCCAGTCTCCCTGGGGGTGGCCCTGGCTCAGGCCGTGCCGCCCACTCTCCCGGCACTCAGGGGTTGGGGGGGGAGGCTGGGGGTGCTCCACGGCGGGGGCACTAGCCTGGGGCAGGGGCCAGTGGCTGCGGTGGGGGGGGCTCTGGGATCTGGGGTGGGTGGGTGCAGAAGGGGGCGTGGTCTCAGACAGAAGGGGCGGGGCTGATGGCTAGCCTCCCCCAGTCGGCAGTTCACGTGCCACCTATGCTGCTTTTGTAAAATTCAGTTAAGATACCCTAACAGTAGTGGTGGTAAAAAAAAAAAAAATAAAGCATTTATAAGTGAGTTCATTATAAATTTGCAGTAAAATAATTGCGGTAACACAGATTTTCAGATTGGTTTTACAAGGCCTCGACCTGACTCAGATCAATGATTTAAAAATAAATAAATCAAGGGAGTTAAATTTTTTCCACCCTGTGGTTTGTGCTCTGCATTGGGGTAATGCCTGAAAGCTCCAGCTGAGGTCAGGGCCTCATTGTATTAGGTGCTGTTGAGATCCGTAGCACGTCCCTGCCCCAGTGAGCTTACAGTCTGACTAGACAAGACAAAGGGTGGGAGAAAGGGAGTGGTGTTATTGCTATTAGGCAGCGAGAGAGAAAGTGACTTGCCTAAGGATGCGACAGAGCAGGAAACAAAGCCAGATCTCCCAAGACCTAGTCCAGTGCCTTAGTCACAAGATGATGTTGGTTAAGACCACTTTCCTTGAATTTGTGCAGGTGTTTTAACTGCATTCTTTGTCCTGCCCACACCAAATCCCTCTGTTCTCTTTTAGGGTCCCCTTATTAAGAAAGCACAGATCAAGTTAATGCCCCCTGTTCACCCAAATTAGCTGAGCCCTGATCCGCTGGCAGCAGCTTCTTCCAGGGTATTTCCCTCCCCCCTCCGGCCCCCCAGAAGATGGCCATTGGATCATTCTGAGCTTGCTCCATCTGTAGACCCCCAAACCTGCATTTAGACTAGAGCAGAGAGATCTGATGGGAATCAGGACGGGCTGGGGATGGGAGGGGTCACTCCCTGTCCGCAATGACTTTCATTCCAGAGGATCGATCTGAAGACCCTGTACGGTGGGATTGCATCACCTGCCACTGAATTGCAGCTGTCGTTTTGCACCAGCAAAAGCACACGACACTGGGGGTTTCCGTAGAAAACACTTTTACTTCCTCCTCCTCTTCCTCTGTAAGGGGAATTTTAAGCAGGCAGAATGGATGAACTCTTCTACAAAGTGCTCTGGGATCTTAACCGTCACAAGGAAGTGCGGGTTTAAGTCTCCTTCAGAAGATATTACCTCTGGCAGCACAGTGCTCCCTAGTGTACTGGCTTCTGTGCCTATTCAGAAAGCAGGGCCCTGTCTACAAATCATCAACAGGACTTCCAGCAGCATTTTGGTCTCTGATCCTGCTTAGCTCACAGCTTGGACAGAAGGGCTGCAGGGTTGCTGGTCTCAATTTTAATCAAACTGGTAATCCAACCACTCTGCCCTCTGTGTCCCTTTCTCCCCACCCCCCACCATCCTGCGGAGGTTATCCTTTTCCTAGCAGTAGCTAGAAGCAGCTGCTCCTTTGTGGATCACAATGAGTGGGATGAGAAGAGAGTCTGCTTTGGGGGGAAGGGATGTCAGAAAATAGCAGAGTAAATTAGATTAGATCCAGTAGTTGAAAGCACTCAGAATCTCTGGGGATCTGGGCAGATTGTGTTACTTCCAGCTATCCTAGCTGTTTTCAGTGCACTCCTCTTCTGCAGCCTTCAAAGCGGCAGGAGTGGGGGAAGGGAGGGAAATACCCTCTGGAGAATATGCCAAGGGACTGTATGTCTACACCGCAATTAAAAACGTGTGACTGGCATGTGGCGACTGACTCGGGCTAAGGGCTGTTTAATTGCAGGGCAGAAGTTCGGGCTCGGATGGGAGGGTCCCAGAGCTCAGGCTGCAGACTGAGCCGGAATCACTACACTGCAATTAAACAGCCCCTTAGCCCGAGTCAGCTGGCCCGGGCCAGCGTGGGTGTCTAATTGCAATGTAGACATACCCCAAGACAGTGGTTTTCAAAGTTTGGGTCATGACCCAGTCACCTTGCTCAGCACTCAGGGACCCTGGCGGCCAGCCAGTAAAAACTAGTAGTAAAACTAGTAGTCCCTACCCGGAAGCAGTCAGCAGCAGGTCCAGCTCGTAGGCATCAACAATTTTCTTCAACTGGGTCGCCAGAAGAAAAGTTTCAAAACCACTGCCCTAAGAGGCTAGTGACGATTGCGTGCCTAGGTCTAAACCTGAATGTGGAGTGGGTGTAGCAAAGTTTTGGAAATAGTTACGCTTTCAGATTTGTATTCTGCTTCCCTGTTTGTGATGTGAGCCACAGTGAGGGTTTGTGCGCCTTTCTGAGGAGCGGAGTGCTTTGAAAACTGCAGCGATGGGTGAGACACAATCCCACAGCATCAGGTTCCTGCAATTATCAGAGGGTTTTTTCTGCTTGTTCTTTCAGTTGTAACAAAATACAAGGAAATTAAATGCCAAAAGCATAATTTGTGATGAATTACACTAGAGCACCCGCACAAAAGTGAAAGTTCTTGTAGCCATATGCTCTGGGTCCAGCACACACACGTGCGCTCTGTGAATGTTAGATTACTAGATTTTCAGAGGTGATTGAGACTGGCCAGACTGTGCTCCCATTGAAGGCTGTGGTAAAACCCCCGTTAACCCACAATGCTGAGCGCTTTTGAAGCTCTCATCTTAAGTGTATTGCTTTAATGTGTGCAGAGGTCGAGATTTTCCAATGTGACCAGTGATTTTGAGAGCCTCAGTTTTTTGTGCACCCAACTGGAGGCACCTTTAAAGGGATCTGATTTTCATAGATTTATAATTTCATAGATTTTTAGGCCAGAAGGGACCATTAGCTCACCTAGTCTGACCTAAAACAAAGTATTGAATTTCACCCCCATATTGAACCCAATAACTTGTGTTTGGCTGAAGTCTATTTTGTAGAAAGGCATTCAGTCTTGATCTGAAGGCATCAAGAGAGAAAGAATCCACCACTTTCCTTGGGAGTCAGTTCCACTGGCTAATCACTCTCCCTTTCCAAACTCTGTGCCTTATTTCTAATTTGAACTTCAGACCACAGCTGTGCAGCGCTTCCTGAAAATCAGGTCTCTTCAAGCTGTCTGAAGCTGCACACCCAAAAATTGCTGGTTGCTTTTGAAAAGCCCAGCCAGGATTTTCACTCTGATGTTAAAACAGGGATACACCACACCACCCCCCCAACCAAAAAACCAAGAGAAGGTTTTTATCAAATACCCAACATCTCCATTTTTTTTGCTGTGTAGACAAATTGTTGTTTTTTTGTGGTGGGGCTGGTGGCTCGGTGGTTTGACTAGCCTTTTATTTTGTGTTTGAGCAGAACCCGACGCACTGGTGACCTGATTCTGTTCTGTGTAAGTTCTTGAGCTTGGGCTCTTACCCTGGGGGTGGGGGCTCCAGCTGTGAGCCCAGTGCCTAGCTGACAGCTGGGAGGGATAGCTGTGAGTCCAGCCCCAGCTCCATTTGCACAGACTAACAGGGCTGCTACTCTGAAAGTAGTGAAATTGACATTCTTGTCAGTTTCACCGCTCCAGCTGGGAGCCCCACCTGCTGCTCTGAGCCAGAGGCAGCTGTGAAACTGACAAGAATGAGTCAATAGCTGATGTAAGTAACAGTCTCTACAAAGCCACTGCATCACCCTAACTACACCAACATACGCGCTGGTGGAGTTATGTCCGTGTAGGAGGCCACTTACTTTGGCAGAAGCAGCATTCTGGTGTAGACGCTGACATAATTAAGTCAATGTAAGATGCCTTACATCAGCCTAACCCTGTAGTGTGGACCAAGCCATAGGGCTTGTCTACACTGGCAGTTAACAGCGCTGCAACTTTCTCCCTCAGGGGTGTGAAAAAACACCCCCTGAGCGCAGCAAGTTGCAGCGCTGTAAAGCGCCAGTGTAAACAGTGCCCCAGCGCTGGGAGCCGCGCCCCTCATAGAAGTGATTTTTTTAGAGCACCGCGACCACACAAGGCACGTTAAAGTGCTGCCACGGCAGTGCTTTAGCATTGCCAGTGTAGACGAGCCCATAGTAATGCTCCTGTAATCACCTTCAGTAGGAGATCATCTGGGGGAATTGGTGTCTTCAGAGGGGGCTGAGTGACAGATTTGGAATCTTTTAAAGAAACCAACTTTTTAAAAAATTGTTGATTAAAAGCTTTTTTTAACTCATAAAAATGAGCCATAATTAGCCTAAAATCAGGGGGAAACCCTTGCAAACAGGACACCCTGAATATATTTAGTACTTGCAGCGTGGGTGAGGTTAGTGCTGCTATGGGAGACTTAACTTTTCATTTCCTGATGCCTGTGTGGTCAGATTGTAAACTCAACGTAGATCTTTGCATTCAAAGAGCAGTTCTGCTCTGCAAAAGGCACCGTGGGCTTCCGCAGCGATCGTGCCTACGTGATTTCAGATCAAGCTTGCTCGGTTTGAGGTCTCAGGTTGAGTTTGCAGGGCTTGCAGTTAGACAAACTTTTTTTTTTTTTAACTTGCAAATTCAAGTTGTGATCTTTATAGCTTGTGCACTGTCTTTAGTTAGAAAGATGCTGCAGACAGAAGCTTGTCAACAGTCCAGTTTGCTGTTAAAAATTACTTTGGGCACAACAGTAACTGGATGTAACCTTGAATACAGATAAGGAGCAGACCTGGTCAGTAAAATGCTGGTTTTACACCATCACCTTGCTGTCCATGAGCACAGTTTAAAAGTCATGGAACTGGCCCATTTAATAGTGACAGCTCTTGGCCTGCACCACGCCATGATCTCAGATACTGCAGGTGCAAGGGCTTATGGGAGCTGAATGAGAGCGGTAGAGAAGATATCATGCAATCAAACACTGCACAGCTATTCTGAAAACCTGCTGAGGAGCATGGTAACCATACAGAGGTACACAGAGCCTGGTGGTTGGAATGTCCTGGCTATCGGGGGAGGGGAGAAATTCCAAATCTTTTAGATATTTGCATTTTTTTTTTCTGCTTCTGACAGAATGAATCTTTCTGTAAATGCCACCCAAATGTTTGTGGCTCTATTAGCCAAAGCTGGCTGTTGTAACCGTTGCTTGGTGAGATGGCCGCGTAGAAAACTGTCTCCAAACAAGAGCAGCAGCAGACGTGCATGCTCCATGTTCTTCTTTCTTCACTCGCGGCAGGGCCTGATCCTGCAAGATGCCGAGCGCCCAACCCCTGCAGGAGTCGAGGGCATAGAGCGCCTCCTCCGGGTGTTAATGCCCACACCTGATGGGGGAGCATTTAAATGGCAACATTATTTAAGCACTGGTAATGGAAAGAACAAAACCTCCGAGATTGTAAACGCTTTGGGGCAGTCTTTTTGTTCTGTGTTTGGACAGCGCCTAGCGACATGCGATCCCGATCCATGGCTGGGGCTGGTAGGCGTGGCTGCAGTGCAAATAATAAGAGGGAAGTTGAACTGTGTGACCCTCTTGCTGCGGGCAGGCCCCAGGGGTAGTTCTAGGGACCCTGCGGGGTTAATCCTATTTTCAAGTGCCCCGATGTCTGCAGTGATTAAAACTGGAGAATCCCCCTCCCCCCGGTCAGAATGGCAGTGACGGTGGGGATTTTTGCCTTTTTCTGCAGCATGTGGGTGCTAGTCACTTGCCAGGATTATTTGAGTATCTCTCACGTAATCATTTCCTTGCCATTGCGGGGACTGGTGTACCTGGATCCCTCCTACTCTCTGCCTGTGGTACATAATAGTCTAGTCTCCTGTGGGATGTAATATGTTGGTCTAATTTCCGGTGTTGGGTTTTGTGTGCAGGTGCTGGGCCTGGCATTGGTGGCCTGTGGTAGATAGGTCTGACAGAATCGTCTGCTGTTCCCTTCTGTCCTTAGATTCTGACTCTAAGGCCTTGTCTACACTTGAGTTCTGCACGTATAGCTATACGGGGCAAACCCTCCAGTGTGGATGCATTTTCTAACCCCACCTCTCCAAATGGCATTAACTATGCCACAAACGCTCTTCTGTCGGTGTAGCTGCATCTGCACTGGGGGTTTTGCCTGCATAGCTTTGTTGACTCGGGGATGTGGTGGGGTTTTTTTTGTAAATTGGTGCTAAGTTTTAAACATTGCAGTTGTACCAGCATATCAGTGCATTTGCTAGTGCAGCTTTTACCAGTTTGGTGAGTGAAATAAACTAGATCAGCAAAAGTGCTTTGATCCCAGTATAACTGTCTCTACAGTAGGACTTTTACTGACATCGCTCTGTTGGCAAAACCCCCACACCCTTTACTGACATTGCTGTTCTAGTGAAACATTTTAAGTTGAGGGTGTGTCTGTATTACAGCGGCACAGCTTCCTCCATTGACGGAAGGGTTTCTCCATCAATACAGTTAATCAAGCTTTCCAAGAAGTGATAACTAGATCAACGGAAGAATTCCGCCATCCACCTAGCTGCATCTACAGACATGGGGGTTAAGTTGACCTAACTGTTGCACAGGGCATTCAATTTTTCACAGCCCTGAGCGATGTAGCTAGATCAACCTCAGTTTTAGGTGTAGACCAGGCCATAGACAAGCCCTTAGTGTTTGCACTGGTGATAATGTGGTGGTTTTTGCATTCATGCTGCTGCTTGGGTGGGGACTGGTCAATTTTACTTCCTGCATCTCATGGTGGTGTAATGTTTGGGTTGCTATAGCTGCAGGGATACACTTAAATAGAGAAACTCCAGTGACTTTTATTTAGATTTTCTGTGGGTAATTTTTTTTTTAACTCCTTAAATAGCATTTTTTGGAGAACAGCTGGTTGCAATCTGCATATTTCCAAAGCAGTGTGTAGATTTGAGTCTACTGTAGTTTGGGGGCAGTTAATTTCCTTTACACCCGTGTTTGAAGTATGGAGGCAAGTAAGACACTGCCTAAAGTTGCACCAGTTTAATTAAAGGCAGGGCTTTAAACCAGTTAATTTAAACCAGTGCAAGACCTTTGTGGACACTCTGATTTAAACCTGGCATATATCGATTTGGGTTAAATGGATTCCTTATTGAGTTAATTCGGCACAAGTCCAGTTAAAGTTAAGTGTTCACAATAGAGTTTTGGGGCTGGTTTAACTAAAATCTGGTTTTAAACTAACTGAAAGTTAAACAGGTGCAAGGTTGAATGTAGACGAAACTTCAGGAAAACGATTGACGTTAGGCGTAAGAGATGAGTTCAGAGATCGTTAATTTAAAAGGCACCAGTGAACCGGAAGGGAAGAATTTCACTTCTGTCTGATTCCACAGATTCCCACACCCTGTTGCTCTCTCCCAGAATAGTAGTTCTGTGTTGCTCGAAAGCTTGTCCCTTCCACCCGCAGAAGTTGGTCCAATAAAAGATCCTGCCTCCCCCACCTTCTCTCTAGTCTCTTGGGACCGACCCGGCTGCGTACAAAGATAGTAACTGGCAATCATTTATATTACTAACTGGCTAGTAGTAGCCTAATGGCAGGACACTTTGAGTGTCACATTCACTGCTAATCTGTCACTGCTTGCTTTCAATACATAGGAAAAGGTGGAGATCATTTGTGCTCCCTGTTTATCTACAGCTGTCACCCAGTTAGCACCCTGTTAAGTTACCAAGGGCCTGCAGTGACTTCCTCAAACCACTGCACTCTGCAGCCTTCAGCCTACTCCACAGCACAGTGCTGGAAAGGGCAGTCTGCATTTCTCAAGGTACACATGCATCTCCACGATCACACACACAAGTGTCAGGGAGAGGGGTTTTCACCCACCCCTAGAGGGGCACAGCCCTTCAGATCAGTGCCACAGCTCTTCCAAGCTGCTCCAGCTAATTCCTCCGCCACGCAGTCTACCTACACCTAATGCAGCGGTCGCAGCTGCAATGCATGCAAATAATTCCCAGTGGCACTGCCAGCTCCGGTGGGGCAGAGGTAAGGCTGTGTGGGCGTGTAGCGTAACTCTTCATTTCCTTGTTTTCCGATGTTTGAGCTGGATGCTGTGGTAGGGCAACTTTACCTCTTTGTTAAAGAAGGGCTTTTGGTCAGTGAATTAGTGCTGAAAAATCCTGGCCACGGGCTGCAAAGAAAAGCAATGCAGCCCATTTATATGGGGACAGTGGCCAGAGGTGATGCATGGGGAGGGGGGCATGCAGGGTCACGTCCCCCCTCCCCCCCCCAGATTTGCTGCTTGGCTTGGACTGAGCATGCTCACACAGATTGAGCATGCTACGTAACACTACTGAAGCCGGCCGCCCTCACTCTGCCCCTCACCTCCCCATTGGCAGGCACAGGTTGTCTCTGACAGTGGCTGTCTTTTTTTGAGGGAGAAATATTTAAATACACAATGAAAACAACCTCTTCTGAGTCTGTCTTCTCCCACTCGCTGAAGTGCAGAGGGAATTTCCTCTAGTCTCATTAACAACAAGGAGTCTGGTGGCACCTAAGTGACAGAGATTCCTGCCAAACTAGCAGCCTCCGGGTTCTTCAAGTCTTAGGGCTTGTCTGCATTAGGAAAAATGGTGGATTTTTTAACATGTTCACTAGCAGTGTAATCAGGACGATTTGTATTTTAGCACTTGTTAGGAGGTAGGGGCCAATGCTAGAGGGGAGCATAAGGTTTTCCTTGACTAGCTAATGTGTTAAAACTACAACTTGCCCGTCTTTGGTGAGGTTTTAATGCAGGTTAACTAACGCACCTTTTTTTTTTTCTTCTTTTCCCCGTGTAAACATGGCCTTGGGGTTTATAAGTTACATTGACAAGCTTAGGTCACTGGAGCTCTGTCTGGGTGCGAGGCCTGGATCTGATTGCAGGATGGGGGCCTTGGCTTGCAAATTCTTTGACGCAAGGGTATTTCTTCCTGTATGTCTGTACAGCACCGAGCACAGTGGGTCTCCTGATCTGGCTGAGGTATGGCCCCTCCCAGGCGGTGTCTGTTTCCCAGGCACACGTTGCTCAATGGAGTATTTTTATGTTCTCTCTCTATTTAGTAGGAGTTCTTCCTTTCTCCCCATCCTGTCCCCAACCACGCTGATCGGCCTGGAAAGGGACCGAGACCTGCTCCGTTATCCTTGGGTATTTCCCGTTGTCCCATCCTCTGCCTGGCTGCAGCGTAACAGCCCAGCCACCAGCCAGCGGGAGGGACAACTGGCTCCTTTATCTACCCGCTGCTGCACCTAGCAGCTGGTGGCTCCAGTGAGTCCCCAGAGCTGCCTGCTTGCCTTCCAGATGCAGCAGATCCCTTGCAATGACCCCAGCCTCGGTAGGAGGTTAACGATGGGTTAATGGGCCTGTTGCTGTCTCTGTGCTGATATTGGCCATGCCCAGAGACTGGACAGGGAGGAGGGTAGAAGCAAGGCCTTCTGAGCAATGCTTGGGAAATCTCCCAGAGGATTAGCAGCAGCTGTATGGTGCTCGCATGGGGAAAGGGGGCTGAAATCCTCATGACTTTCCTATAGAAGAGAGGCATCAGGTCAGACAGGCCGTGTCTCAGGACCAGTGTGGGATTGTCCCCCTCCGGGTATGTTCTGGGCTTGAAGTCCCAGGGCTTCCATGCCACAGCAGCTAGCAAGTCGTGTCTCCTCCCTCCGCCCCCCCCCCCCGAGATTCAACAAATTCCATCACATTGCACCTAAGTAACCATGCCTGTGTAGCCCCGTAAATGATCTCTCTCTTCCCCCCCCCCTTAGCTGGCAGCATGCAGCTAAGACATTCAGCTCTTTTAATCTTCTCTGATAAATTCCCCCCAGCCCTGGATCACGTCTCTTGCCGTTCTCCCTCCAGGAAGCAGTTGGGTTCCCTGCTGTGCTCTTTCCTTGCTTTGGGGCACGTGTTCCATGGGCCTTTTGGCCCCTCGTGGCTCATGTCATGGGCTCTCCAGAGCCACAACTCTCCAGTCGGAGGTGCCTGTGAACAGCGCATCCTCTGCCCACCCCTCCCTGGCTGGTTACGCACACTCTCTCCTCCTCTTCTGGTCAGGTGGCAGGGCATCACCGGTGATCCCTCCCAGCTGTGACTAATGGCTCCCCCGCATTCCCCCAGTCAGGCTGTTGCATCATGCTTGACACTGCCATTTTGTCTGACAAGCTTCATTGGGCCTCTGCATTAGACCTTCCCATCCCACCCAGCGCTGTGACCTTCCTTCCTCCAGCTGATCCCTTTCCTCCCCGCATCTTCTGCTGCTTCTGTTCCTGGATTTCTTTTGGACACCCACCACTAAGAGGTCTTTGCTGCCTTCCCTGTGCTCTGGATCCCTTCAGAAACCTGCCTGCTCTCCCCCAGACTCTGAGCTCCCTGCTCCCTCCATCGCACGGCAGGGAAAGCTGGCCTCAGCTAGCATCAGTTGCTGTGGGTCAGTAGCATGTAACTTTGAGCCTGCTCCTCGCTGCTGGGGGGAGGAGAAATGTATAGAGGGCCTGGGGTGGGGGAAAATCACCTCACCTGTGCGAAGGGCTGTGAGCGGTGACTCCTCCACATGCCGAGACCAGGGTTGTGTCCCCACATTGACACCCCCCGCCCTCCCTCTCCAAACTCCCAAACCTGCTGTCTCTTGGGGGTTCCAGGCCCTAGGGGGAGAGATCCATAGGGAACCTTAGGAGCTGGAAACTGGTGTTTGAGAAGAGCCTGCCCTGCTCTGGGGAGGTGAGGAGCTTGAGAACTTCGCTGCTCAGCTGCAGAAATTCCAGCCTCTCCCATTTCCTCTCCCCCCTTCTTCCCCCCCTGAAAAAATCCACCCTTGGGGCTAAACTAGCCCAGGTGAGCACGCCAGGCTGCCCAGGATAGCCGTGGAGTGGGGGAGGGGGAGAGCTGCTGGCTGATGTGTTAAACCGTGGCTCCTTTCTAAGCAGAGACGGGTGGCTGGGCTGAGAGCTTGGCTGGGGGAGTGGGTGTGAAGCTGCTGCCTGGCTCCTTCCCCGACTCTGAACGCGAGCTCTGTGAACAGCCAAGAGCTGGCGGGCACGATTTGTATCTCCAGAGGAGAGCGCTGGCAGTGACGCAGGCTGGGTGAAAATGATGCCGTCAGCACAAAATGCACCCAGAGTCTGGCGGCAGCTGGGCTGGAGCCTTCCAGCTCGTGGGGCAGGGGTAGACCACGCTGCCTGCGTTTGGCACTTGAAGACCAAGGCAGGAGGCACATTGGAAATGGCCAAAATTGCTGTTCCCCAGAAGGGCAGCGTTGAACAATGGTGAGAGAACAGCACTGGGTGCGAGGATCCTGGGGCCTTGAGGAGGAGCCGCTTCTCCCTCTGTGCATTGGTTTCCACGCCTGCAGAGTGGGGATGATTACACTTGCCCCCCGCATAGGGGCACTGCCAGGTTGGGTAAAGGCTGGCAAATTTAAGTGCTTTGATGCTGCGCCAGCTCTGAGTGTTCTGGCAGTAAATTGCAGGCTCCAAACTGGTACAGGGAGGGCGAGGAGCATTTCCTGGGGATCGACCCACAATCGAGAATCTGGTCCCCCTTGGGCAGCCCAGTGGCGCCTGGTTCTCGATCTGGAGCTGTGCACACAGCCCTTCTCCCAGGCTGGCTCGGAGACATGCCCGCAGCCTGGGAACAGCCACTGGAATGGGGAGGGGTTGGTTCACCTGACCAGCATCTGATGGGCTGGCCCAGCTTGGACCGCCTCACGCAGAGGGGGCACTGGGAAGGGAGGGGGAGCGTGTCCCCCAGCACACTTCTCACTGTTCCGTCTTTTGCTGCTCCATCTCTCCCTGCTGGAGCCTGGTCACCCCAACAAGCAAAGAGACCCCCAGGCCTCACCCTCCCATGCTGCTCCTGCGCCGGGCTGGCGTCTCCGTGCTGTGCTTGCTCCTATGTTCCTAGGAGGAGATGCAGCCGGATCAGAAGGCTGCAATCCTGGGGAGCGCACTGAGCTGCAGCACAGATGACGCCACCGGGTCCGAGTGCTGCTGTTGCCTGGGTGACGGAGCCGCCTCTTGGCACGGCCAGTTCCTGGGTGCCGCGCTGTGACACAGCATGGGAAGTGGTGTACGGGATGGGGTTGCATCTCGGTGCAGCTGGGTGCCATAGCAGGAAGAAACCACGTCTGGGTGCTGCTGGGTGCCATGCCATGAGGGGGCCCCGTCTGGCCCTGCTGGGTGGTGCATGGGAGCAGGGTGAGCAATGAAGCAGTGTCTGTGCTGGGCGCCGGGCTGTTATGTCACACGCCTGCATCTTGGCTCCAGTCTCTTCCTCCCTGCGGTGCAGCCCCTCCTCACAACCCTTGTCTCAGTTCCCCTTTCCCTTGTATTTTTAGCCCTCAAGAGCAGCTGTCGTCGAGGCTGTGAGGAGCTGCTGCTTGGAGGCTTCATACTGCCCTAAATCTGCCCTATAAATTAATAAAGACTTTTCTATTTTTGTGCGGCCACTGCCCTTTGTTCCCCATCTCGCTGGCTTCCAGAGCATTCGGGAGGCGGAGGGGAGTGTCCTGCAGCAGGCGGCATGAATGGAACGGGGGCGTCTGCATTTCTGGGGCAGTTGGGGTTGTCGTGTCCTGTCCCCTCTGTAGCCTGGGGTTACCCTGCCGTTCCAGGGAAAGACATGTGCACTGAGCTTTGCCCCATTGAGGTCCCCAGAACCCGGGAAGAGGGAATTAGCTTGTATTTAACCTCGGGGTAATTCCACACCCCATTCCCTACGCTGCCCAAGAGTCTCTCTGCTCTCCATGTCAGTCTTGTGTGTGCACCTCGAGCCACGTGGGCTTGTGACACCCAGGCAGAGCTGTCTGAATCCACGTTTCCCCATCCGTCTCCACTTTATTTCCCAACAAAAACCATCTATAAATTCTCAACTCATTTATTAAAAAAAACTCCATTTAATTCAAGCCAAACAACGGAGAAGGGGGTGTTACCGGACTAATGCAGAGACACGGGAGCCAGGACTCCTGGATTCTGTTTCCAGCTTTGCCACCCACTCACTGTGTGACCATGGGCAAGTCTCTTAGCACCCTTCGTTTTACAAAGAGGGAAACTAAGGCTATCTCCCCACGTCCCAGAGCTGCTGTGAGGACTAGGGCTTGTCTACAGAGGGAAAGTGACTGATTTAGATGTAGTAGAATAACTATCCGTGGATTAAGGCCAGAAGAGACCATTATGATCCTCTAGTCTGGCATGTGAAAGGTCAGTGTCATTAACTCTCTAGCTGTAGAGGAATAACTTCCTGCGTGGACGCACTACTCTGGAATAATTTCTCTGCTCGCAGACAGTTCTTCTCCTAGAGCCAGTCAATATTCCCAAGCGCAAAAGCCCGTAGTGAGTATTTGTGACCGTGTTTGGCGAGCCGCCGATGAAGGGGGGCGGGAGGGCAAAGTGTTGTTACAGCACCTGTCTCAATCCTGCCCCGTGGGCATGTGTGTGCCATGATCATAACCTGCGAGGTAGCTGTGTGCATGTAACGCACTAGGGAAAGGAGCCAGGCTTTGGAGTGGTCTTAGCGGGACAGAGGGTGGCACTGCACAGTGTTGTTCTCGCCTGTAACGAGACACCCTGTTGGGATGATTGATGCAATGGGGATGGGGGGGTCCTGTAAAGCTGGGGGGTCCAGTTCGGAGATTAGCTCTGCATGGCACCCGCCCAGCACTCTTCACCCTAGATCTTAAAGGAGCTTGCAGAGTCGTCTGTTTTATAGATGGGGGAAACTGACTCACAGAGGAGAAGTGACGCCTGAGGCTACAGTGAGTGCCCCTCTGCCTTACTTGTCTGGAAGCTTCCTCTTCCCCTCTGATTGCGGTGCTCAGCAGCTGACTTTTGTCTGGCTGCTCCCTGGGTGCTGCTGGTTCTCTTTCTCTGGGCCCGGGCGGGTCCTTCTCCTCATCGCCTTTCTCCAGATAGTGGCATCTTCCTTGATGGTGATGGGTTTGTTGCCCCCTGGCGGCGAAACGTGGCTAGTGGCCATACAGAGGTGCTTTGTTGGCTGTGGGTACTGAAGCTGATGACCTCAGACTCATAGAAATGTACAGCTGGGAGGGATCTTGCTAGGTCATCTAGTCCAGCCCCCTGCGCTGAGGCAGGGCTGAGTGTACCTAGAGCAGCCCTGACAGGTGTTTGTCTAAAGACCAGGCTTTGTCTAGACTCGCAGAGCTGTATTGAGTGCAAGCAAGCCCCAGGGGGACACACACACTCTCTAGCCGGGTTTGTAGGTTGCACCTATCGCTAGGGTATCTGAGTGTGGCAGAGTTCAGAACCCAAAAAGGCCAAGGGTCTAATATTTCTCCCGCCCAGCTGCCACAGAGGGGGTTTTGATATTCTTCTCCCTCCTTCTTCCTGCCACAACCCCGTTATTAGGTGTATTCCAGGAGCCCCATCTTGTTAGGCACTGTATGTAATGAGAGAGAATCCCCGGCCCAAAAAGTTTACAATCTAGACAAGGCCAAGGGCTGGTCTACACTAGGAATTTACCTCAGCATTGCTATACGTCTCTATACGTGTGAAAAATCTGCATCCCGAGCTATAGCGACCTAATTACCACCTCTCAGGGAGCTGGATTACCCCTCCCGTCAGCGTAGGTGTAGTGTCTATGCTGAAATGCTACAGCAATGCAGCTGCAGCATATTAAGTGTCGACGTCCCCAGACAAAGGGTGACGGGGGCAAGAGATGCACAGAAAAGAGTGACTCACCAGTAAGCCAGTGGCAGAGCTGGGTTTAGAACCCACCACCTCTGACTCACGGTCTAGTGCCCTAGCCACTGGACCACACTGCCTCTCTGCCTTCTCCTCTGCCTTCAGTCCTGCTTGTTGCTGTTCCTAGCCGTGGCTGTGTGAATGCCCCAGAGAGTTTTGCACCTGGTTCTAAAGGTTGATCCCTGGGCTTCTCTCCAGGAAGATGGGAGCACAAGCAAATGTTGAGGGTTCTTTTTTTGCTTAAAACTCCTCTGTTTGCACTTGCAAATTAGGCCCAGCCCTCGAGCTCCCGGGCAGGCTGCTTGCCTGCTGCCCCTCTTTGTGGCAAAGTTCCTGGCATGCTGTGGCCAGCTGTGGGAGTTGGCGTGAATCCTGGAGTCGAGCATTTCAAAGCCACTGCCTCTAAGTGCTTCAAAAATATGAAACGGCAAGAGGGGTGTGTGCGCATGTCGTTAATTAGCAGGATTCATATTAAAGTAGATCCTTAAAACTCCAAATTTCTGTGCCCGTTGTAGCCCTGGAATGAGATTTCAGAGAGGGTCTGTCTTCCCTTCCTCCCTGCTCCAGGGCCCTTGGCAGTGTTAAGTCAATACGGCTGCCGCTCGGCACCCACGCTTCGCCCACCCTGACGCTACAGCTCTGAGCGAGAAAGGCTCGTTTGATGCTTTGGCCAATGACATCATGCGTCTCCAGGGGTCAAGACGGCAAGAACAAAGCGAGGATTGTTATGAGTCCCACGCAGCAGGGGACTTATCCCAGCGCGGGGCCTCTCTCAGCCCGATGCAGAGTCAGGACCCCCTGAAGGGCTGCCCGCTCACTCTGACTTAGGGAGAAATCCCACATGGTGAGGAGTCCCCGTCTGGTGCATGCTGGGTAGCGGAGACTTTTGAATCTCCTGGCCCAGTGGCCCCTCTTCCTTAGCTGTGCATTGGCTCGGTGCAGTAGAATACAGCAAGCCAGTGTCCAGCCCAGGAGCTGATTTAGTCTAAGGTGATGCCCCATCTGTTGCTGTCCATGGCATTGTGAACCGCAGTCACCTCATCTCCCAGGCACGAAGCCGCATTTCCATGTGCGTCCCGTTTCAGCCGGGAAGCTCGGTGGCTCCACTCGCTCGAGATGCCAATTGCTCTGCTGTTTGATTGTCAGTAGCACCTGGCGTCCAGGGCCGATGCACCCAGGGCCGATGCACCTGCCGCAGTGGGGAGCTCTCCTCCCAGTTGTCTGGGGGATGAAGCAGATGCTTGCTAGCACCACATTTATTTATAGCAGGTTCTAGCTAGACTGTGCCGGGGACCTCCCCTGGATGAGCGGCAGACATGCTGCAGAGACACTAAGTATAGCCACCGGGGGCAGAGGGACGGGTGTCCTGGGTGGGAAGGGGAGAAGCAGCTGGCAAGCCTGTTGTGCCTTCTGGTCAGGTGGCCTTCAGCCAACGGCAGGACAAGCTTGATCTACCCTCTGGATTCAGAGATGCGAAAGGAGGGCAGGTGCCATTGGATACACACAGGCAGAGGAGGGAAGGGGAGTTCAAGGTGAGGCAGCATACTGGCTCCCTGCGGCTCGGCTCAGCTCCCCATCTGTACAATGTGGGGAATAGAAGTGCCCTCCCTCCCAGGGCTGTGTGAGGGGAAACACGTCAAAGATCCGAGGTGCTCAGATACAGCAGTGATGGGGGGCCAGATAAGCACCTAGCCAGCGGCTGACACCTGAGACACCGGTCTCCCTGGCCCCGTCTCAGGAGATCCCCCGTTATTAGGGGATTTCAGGTTATTGAGGCCGCAGCAGCCCCTCCACACTCGCCACCCACGCAGCTGTGTCTCCAGCTTCAGCCTCAAGCACTAGTGGCTCTGGAGTCTCCCAGGACAAAGAGAGGAGGGCCACCAGGACTAGGTAGTCTGAGGTTAAAAATGAAGCAGCGGAGCTGGGGGACCCCCCCCTCCCCCGCGAGGCTGCCTCTAGGCATCATAAAGAGGACTGGCCCGTGGTTTTGCTTTCCATTTGGGAGCTAGGAGTTGAGGCACCTGGATTCTATTTCCTGTTGTGCGATTGGTCATGCAGAGGATGTCAGTCGGACTAGTGTGTGACTCAGTTTCCCTGTCTGTAAGATGGGGGCGGGGGTAATGGCATTGATCTGTGGTAGCCCAACCCCCTTGCTGGGGTGTTGTGATTGGTTATTGGATCTATGGGGCGCCTCTTTGGTGCAGAGGTGGCAGTCAGTGTGGTGGGGGGAGGCTCAGGAGACTGGGAAGTTCTTGCCTAAGGGAGGTATGCTCTTTGGATTCACCCTCCTCTTCCCAGTAGGCTTTGGGGGAGGGGTTATAGGGAGTTGCCTCCTCCCCTGATGGATCAGCCCCATCCCTCCCGCCCCCCTCCAGTTCCTGCAGCTGTTTCTTCTATTACGAGGAGCGGATTTTTCTCCATCTGTATTTGGCAAGCGCTGGCCTCAGGCTTGCCAGAGCACAGCTGACGTCACTGTCCCCTCGGCCTCCCCCAGCCAGGCTGCAGGGTGCGTTTCTAGCTGAGGTTGAGTCCGAGGGTCGTGTACCCTGGAGCTCTAAGGGCGTGAGGCCTGTAGCATCTCTCACGTGCACAGATCTCTGGGGGTGGGGGAAGGGATCCTGAGTTGGCTGCCCCCCCCCCCCCGACCTGTTTGGTTTCAACCCCTGCACAGTTGACACCCAGCAAGCTGGAGTCTCGGGATGCCGCTGCCTGCTGGGCTTTGCAGCGGCAGTGTCCGTATGGGGGTGTCTGGGAGGGTGAGGGGTCAGGTGGGCGTCCCAGGGCATGGAGTCAGAGTGTAAGAGGCTGGGAGAAGGATCCTTATAGGAACCAATCGGTTTGTGTGACAGTTCCCGCACCTGCTGAGTCTCCCAGAGTTCTGTGTCGAAGGATCCCCATACCCCACCACCACCCTCATACGCACCCCAGTATAATCTCAGCCCACTGCTGTGGTTTCTGAGGGCCACGTGGCCAGAGCACTCGCCCCAGGCCAAATCGCTGGGTCATCCTTGCTCTTGGGGCTTGCGAGGGAAAACCCTCTCTGCTCTGGTCTCTCCTTTCTTCTCTTCCGTAGTGCATCAAGCATCCTCTAAGAGCGCCTGCTGCTTCTCCGCACACACGTGCCTGTGCGCCAGTCTGTGAAAGTGGAGAGGCAGTGGGTGGAGGAAGATACCATTGGACAAAGTGATCTCAGAGCTCAAAGAATTCCAAGTGCCAGCAAGGAGCGATCTCTCTAGCAGGGGTCAGGACTAGATAGACTAGTGTTAACAGTGGTTCAGGCAGGAGGTTGGAAGGAGGTGGCTCTTTCTCCCCATTGTGCTGAGTGGACAATGGTGGGATCAAGGTGTAAGATGGCGGCTGTAGTTCTGGCTGCTACCAGCAAGGGGTAGTCTCTCATTTTACCCATGCAGCAGCTGATGGCTCCCTCCAGCCGGGCAGACGGGAGCTCTGGTCTGCTGGGGGTGAGTGTCTGCCCCGACATGTGAGGGGCCCTGCCAGACCTGTGCGGGTTTGGGACTGGACTGAGCTGATTGTGAGGGAGGGTTCTCCCATGCTGCGGGGGGGGGGGGGGGGGTGCTACTTAGTGATGGGAGGGTAACATTAATGTGGCTGGACTGGGGGCATGAGTTTCCAATCCCCTGTCCAGCCCCACCCCACCTCCAGGCTCCAGCTGCCTGTTTACAAGTGGCTTGCTGCAGCCCCAGGGCAAAGGGAGATCCTAGCTCTAGTCCCCAGATCCAGCCTCAGCCCCTCTCCGTGGGGGTGCGTTACCTCTCCCCTCACTGAGCCCTTCCCCAGGGAGGGGCGCAGTTGCCTCCCTTTGTTCTAATGGCCCATGTGGTACTGTCATTAACATCTCTCCCCCGCACTTCAGCACTAACTGCAGTGCCCTGGGGAGCCCTTTCCAATTACACTGAAATCCTGCACCAATGGAGCCCGGCTCACTTCAGGTTAAGGAGGTTTGAAGAGGGAGGAGGGTGCTGGTGAGCTGAGACGCAGCAAGATTATAGGCCTTGGCTACACTCGCAGATTCACAGCGCTGCCACGGCAGCGCTGTGAAGCGCGAGTGTAGTCGCGCCGCCAGCGCTGCGAGAGCTGTCTCGCAGCGCTGCAAGTACTCCACCTCTCCGAGGGGTGTAGCTTGCAGCGCTGCGAGGGAGCGTGCAGCGCTGCAGGCGCTGATTACACTGGCGCTTTACAGCGCTGCACTCGCTGCGCTCAGGGGGGGTGTTTTTTCACACCCCTGAGCGCAGCAAGTGCAGCGCTGTGAATTGCCAGTGTAGCCAAGGCTATAGTCCCCGATTCCAAGGCCAGAAGGAACCATCTAGTCTGACCTGTACAGCGCGGACCAGAAACCTGCCCCACAATAATCCCTATAGCAGGGTTTTAGCAGAACAGCCAGTCCTGATTTAAAAATTGTCAGGGGTGGAAAATCCACCGTGACCCTTGGTAAATTGTTCCAGTGGTTAATGACTCTCACTGTTAAAAACGTGCACCTTATTTCTAGTCTGAATTTGTCTAGCTTCAGTTTCCAGCCATAGGATGGTGTTAGACCTTTCTCTGCTAGATGGAAGAGCCCTTTGATTAAATATTAGTTCCCATGTAGATACTTAGACTGGAATGAAGTCACCCCTTAACCTCTTTGTTAAGCTAAACAGATTGCGCTCCTTGAGTCTTGCTGCGAGGCAGGTTTTCTATTCCTTTCATCATTCCCGTGGCTCTTCTCTGACCCCCTCTGCCATTTAGCACCATCCTTCTTGAATTGTGGGCACCAGAACCGGACAGAGTATCCCAGCAGCCGTCGCTCCACAGTGCCAAGTCCAGAGGGAAAATAACCTCTCTGTTGCTTCCCGAGATTCTCTGTTTACACATCCCAGGATTGCAGTCGCCCCTTTGGTCACCGCGTCGCACTGGGAGCTCATTTCAGCCGATTATCCACCACGACCCCCAAATTGTAGTCGCTGCTTCCCAGGATAGAGCTCCCCCCCCCCCAAGTGATCCCCCCCGGGAGTAGTTCCAGAGCTCTCCTGCCATGAGGGCATCCACTGCAAATCCAAGGAGTGGAGAGTCAGAGCCACAAAGCCTGGAGCCACGTCGGTTACAGCAGTCGCTCCCTGAACATGTGCGTAGGGCTGGATAGACAGAGCTGCCATCATTTATTAGAATTTATTATTTGTGTTACTGCAGCACCCAGGAGCCCCAGTCATGGACTAGCCCCCTGTTGTGCTAGGCGCTGTACATCACAAAACAAAAAGACAGTCCCTGCCCTATAAAGCTGATAATCATTTCTTTGTGGGAAAACTAGCGTTCCCCACCATCCCCAACTCAACTCACCTAGATCCATAGGTGCCAACTTCCTCTTGACCCAGGGGGTGCTCGACCCCCACCTCCACCGCTGCTTCCTCTGTGCTCTGGGTCCTGCTCCCGGTGGAAGCCCCTTCCCATCCTGCTGGTCAATGGCCAGATGGACGCAGTCAAGCCAGGAGCATGGGCAGATGAGGCTCTGTCAGTCCTTCCGCCCCAGTTCAGCATCCTCCAGGGGCTGCCTCCAAACTGGAAATGGATTATCCCCCAGAGTGTAAACACCACGGGCTGTATCTCAGCTTGCGTACATCACCTTAGCTCCCCGTTTGCAGCAGCTGTGGATCTGGCCCCTCGGCATTAGCCTGAGTCATTAAAGGTTAAAGCAGAGCCGTTGGCATCACCTGAACCGAAAGGAGAAGGCTCAGAAATGTTTGTAAAGTGTCGCTGCCAGGTGTAAAACCATATTTAAGAAACCTAGTGTGCTCTGTCCCCGGCAACGCCGGAGATGGTTTAAACGGAACGAAAGGGTTTAAAACATTTAATGAGCAGTTCATCACTTACGCTGCTTTAGTCTTTGCCCTTGAGTCATTCCAAGCAGACACATCCAGCTGGTCAGTTTCACACTTCCTGGTTCTGTGCACTAGCTGAGTGCTGCAGGGTTTGGGGTGGTGATGATGACTTATTAGCACTGTAGCACCTCGAGGCAGTAATGAGATCGGGGCCCCACCTAGGCTGGGTGCTGTATAGACACCTAGTAAGAGACAGTCCTTGCCTTGATGAGCTTGCAATCTAAATAGACAAGACAAAGGATGGGAGAATGGAGGGTTGATCTCCATCTTTGCAGACCTTGTAAGAATTGAGTAAACGCCTCTGTTTTTATTTTGGTTTGGTTTGTGTCTTGTTAATAATGAAAATATTTCTACTGATCAGTTCTAGCAGGAATCACCGGGGTGGGGCTCGGAGTTCTGGGACTTGCTATGAAAAGTCCTGGACTGGTTCCAAATAGCACTGCTACTTCTGAGGAACCAGTGACAGTTCAAGCTCTGATACCTAGTGAATCCTCCCACCCCCCCACGCCCAATGCTGGAAACATTGAAAATCTGGGATTCTTATCTTTTCAGTGGTACAGCCCTTGCAGTACTGTAAGACGTGAAATCTTAAATGATCTCTGGGTTATCTTCTTGTCTGTTATTTCTCCACCAGTTCAATTCCAGCTTGAATTTGGGAACTGTTATCTAGGGAACAGATAGCACTAGAAACTGGTGTTTTATATCATCTGAAAGCAGCTGGGATTCATAGCTTTCAAATGGTATTAAATTCCAGTCTCCAACTCAAGTGGTCACAAGATACTAGCTGCCAAAATGATGCCAGCTTTGAAGTGGGAGTTGGCGAAGCAAGATGGCAGCCAGAAGGACGTGATTTTAAAAGTAGAATTGTCCCCCTTTGTCACTCCCCAGATCTGCTCTCTGTGTGAACTCAGAATCACCCTTTGCTGACTTGAGTGACGAATGACGTTGGTGCTGAGTGTAGAGCGGACGCAGAGCAGGAGAGGGAGCTGGATTCTATGCTGGCTCCAGAATTCTCTTCTGTTGCAGAATTCTGGATTCTGTTGCATCGGCTGCAACATTGTTCACTAAATGCCAGTTGTAGAATCTGGATCCTTGGCAGCGCATGAGCCTGGAAGATGCCAGCCTGACCCAAGTTGAGTGTGGGGGGCTGGCACTTAGAAGGAACTGAGCTGTTCGGTTAGAGAAACCAACCCTCGAATCACAAAAGGGAATTATCACAGTCGCCCATCAGCATGTAATGAAGCTTTAATAAATTAAGGTAATGCCCAGGTTTCCAGCACTCAGTATCATCCTCTCTCTGTGCTTCAGAGCCCCATCTGGAAAACGAGGATAATGCTTTTCTCCCACTGTGTATCTGTGATGTCTGTTTGCACTGTGAGCTCTTTGAGCAGGGACTGTCTCTTGTGTTATGTTTGTACAGTGCCTCGCACCATTGCATCTGGAGCGGTTAATCAAGCTGCTACCAACATACAAATAAATACATTTAACAATTGTGACCTGTTAGGAATCAGTACATGTGGTTTTAGGGCAGTGAACTTTTCCAGTGGCTGGTCATGAGTTAAAAAGAAATGTGACCTCTGGGGTTTTAGAAAAGCTTTAATAAATATTAATTAGCCAGAGTTTGCTTAGATGAAGATCCCTGGTTAAGGTATGAAAAGTGCCCTGTCCCACTCTTGCTTAGATATCAAACAAACTGTGGTGATTGGTGATTGTGAAAGCCTAGACTGGTGAAACTGAATTCAACCAGACTTTGTGCTTCCTCTTGGGATGGAGAACTGGCCTGGGTGACTGCAGCCCAAAGCATTGAATGGAAAGCCCTGCTACACTCTGTTTTAATACTTATCGGAGCCCATCCTGATCTTTAATGGGTTTGTCCTTGCAACATCCCCGTGGGGAAGGGCCATTGAGGAGATGGGGAACTGACAGATAGGGACTAAGAGATTTTCCCAAGATCACACAAGAAGTCTGTGGCAGAGCAGTGACTTGAACCTAGGTCTCCTAGGCGACTGTTCTAACCACTGGACCATCATTCCCCTCTCTCTTCCACTTGGTGTTGGAATGAATGAGCATCTGACCAGAACAATAGGGTGTTTCAAGTCTTCTGTTCTTTCCTTTTCCCATCCTTTGCTGGCTGGTAGCGGACTCCAGCTGCACCTCCGTAGAGATGTTGCTCTGCAAAGCTTGTGGAATCCCACTTCTCTTCACCAAGGGTGCAGCGACTTACAGGATTCCTCTCTCTGGCTTTCGCCGGGATCTGTTCTTGCCGAGCCTCGGTGCTTCCCAAAGGGGCTGATCTGTAAACAGGAACTCCATTCTGGGCGCTATAAAACAAAGTGTACGTCGGGGGAGAGTCCAGAAGCAGTCACTGCATTTCCAAAGCAAATGTCTCCTTTCTTTTTTTTAAGCCAAATGGCAACCTCACGCAGGCTGGCTTATGGCATCCCTGAATTGGGCAGGAAGGGGGAGTTTGGGACATACAGGACAGAGATGTTAGTATAGGCCTACAGCCCTGGTAAGCAGGCATGGTGAGAAAAGGAGCATAGGAAACCGACCTGATATTTCATGAAGGCAGCACGATCTAGTGGTTAGAGCAGGAGGGACTAGGAGTCAGGGCTCCTGGGTTCTGTTCCTGGCTTTGTGAGGGACGTGGGATCTAGTGGTTAGAGCACCAGCGGGGTGGGAGATGGGATTTGGGAGTCAGGACTCCTGGGTTCTATCCTGCATTGGTCCAATGGATGAGACACTGGTCTGTTGCTTGGGAGACCAGGGCTCTGCCACTGAGCGGTGTGGGCAGGCCACTTACCCTTTCTACCTATCTCTTCCTGTGTGTCCGTACGGTGCCTGGCACCAAGGGGCGCTGATCTCAATCGGGGAGTCCCTAGGTACTGCTGCAACGTGAACAATTGGCAATGGAATGGAAGGAGGTTACCTAACAGGTGTCATCTGTGGCTCTGTGAATTGGTGAACCGGGGGAGTGATCGCTTAGAACAGCACATCCTCTGCAAATGCTGTTGAAAAACAAAACAGGCTGGCAACAAAGTTGCCATGAACCTAAGGTGGTTCTCGGCCCCCCAAGGCTGCCTGTGCCCTCAGTTTCCTTCATTCTAATAGAAGCCCTCCCTATCCCAGGCTGATGACGCTCAACCAGCCTCCTGCCGCTCTGGGTGCCAGATCTGGAGCCAGGGCATGCAGAGAAATGTTCTCCGTTCTGGTCTCCAGTTACACACCTTTTAGTAGCTGCCTATGCCTCTTGCCTGCACAGGTACCTGTGTCAGCTGAGCCCTTAGCTAGTGAATAGCATTAGTGTGTGTGGTACGCGTGCGTGCGAGCAGTTTCCTGATTGGAGCTGCTGACAGTGCATGAGGGGCTGTGCTTGGAGTCCAGCTCTGTTGATTGGCGTGTGATGCGGGCCAGGGGGTGTTGTGACCTAGTGGGTTGGGTAAGGAACTGGGAGGTTCCGAGTTCTGATCCCGACTCTGCCGCTGACTCTGTGCCTCAGTTTCCCCTTGTGAACAATGGGGCTGATACCTCCATGCCTTGCAGGAGCTGTGGGGCATGATTTGATGGCTGGATGATACTTTAATGCTACATACATGATAATCACTCTGCCACCCACACACCCAGGAAGTAATGGAATTGGCAAACAGCATGAAGGCTTGTACTGGGACCTAGATACTGCGCCAACAACCCCCACTCCTTGGACATAACTGAGGTGGGGGGTTGGGGAGAAAGGTCCCCAGAACTGCCCTTCCCTGCTGTAATAACTTTCCCCGAGCAGGAACAGGGAGAAGGGGGCACACACAGCCAGTTTCTTCCCTTTTCCCTTGGAAGGAAGAGCCAGCCTTTTGCTTCTGAAGGATCCAAGCCCACATGGTGGCTGGTTGATGCTTGTTGTATCACAGAGGATTGGCTATGCTTGGTAATTGTAGGGGTGTGTGTGTGTGTGTTCCCTCTGGGGCAGTGGTTCTCAATCTATTTACCATTGTGGGCCGCATCCAATGCTACCTGTATGGCCCTGAGGATGTCACATGGGCCGTAGCTGTGTGCTGATTGGGCCGCAAGTGGGCCGCAGGTTGAGAACCACTGCTCTGGGGGAACCCAGGGATCCGTTACTGCCAGGAAGCAGGAGACGGGGCTGTGGGTACTGTGCTGCACTGGAAACAGTAGAACTAACTGCTGTTTACACCCAGCTACCTGCAAAATTACCTCCCAAGCTGCACCACTGGGGGCAACGTCATTAAAAAGTTCCTCCAGCGGGGTTTTCCCATAGCAGTGACCGTGTTACTTTAAGGGATTGTCTACACTGCATTGTAAACCCGGGCTGAGACTCCGGTTTGAGCCCAAACCCCCTTCCCACTGTCCACACACAAATCTTTCTGACTCGGTCTGCAAGCACTCAGCACTTGGGTCCTAGGACCCGCCTGGGGGGTGGGGGCCAAGCCCTGTCATTTTGCAGTGTGGAGGCAGGTCAAGCTGCAGATCCGAGTCAGAAGGTGGGTGTAGTGCAATACAGACGCGTTAGCATGGCTGCGAGACCTGGGTCCAGCAATTGTAAATGCAGAGTGGATGCTCACGCAGGGACTTGAGTGCCGTGGGTACAATGCAGCGTGCGCATCCTCTCAGTGCACAGACCGGGAATGCCGATCACCGCCATCTGTAGAGGGGAGGGCTATGAATTGGATTGTTGGCTCCTACAGAAGTGCTGAAGTTATGGGCTTGGTGCAGAAATTCCCAGGCAAGGTTCTCTGGCCTGTGCCGTGCAGAAAAGTGAGGGTCGCAGTAATCCCTTTAGCCTTCATAGCTATGGTTCAGTGACTAGGAACCTGTCAGCTGGAGGTGGCAGTTCACGGAGTGTTTGGATGATTTGGAATTTAATTGATGTATCTGGCTTGGTTACATTTTTTTTTTGCTACTTCTGACCTCTTATGAGTGTGTAAGTGGTGTCCCCTTGTGTGTGTGGGGGGGGGTGTCCTTCCCCTTCCTGACCTGCCTTAAAGTGTGTTCTCTAGCCCTCTCCCAGTGCAGGGGCAGGGTACACTTGAATCAGTTAGTTTTGCCCTATTTTGGGGGAGCAATCTCGGGGGGGGGGGGGGGGAGCTGTTCATCTCATTGGCCCAAGAGCTGAATGGGAAGCGGGTTAAACCGAGCTGAGACCCCCTACTGCATATGTTGGTCTTGGCTCCGGCCCCACCCCCAATGGATAGCCAGGGAGGTCGGGGACTGAAACCACGTCCCTTTTTCCCCAGACCTGCAGCAGCTCAAAGTGGATGAAGCCAAAATCCTCACTCAGGTTTGGATCCTCCCCCCACCAGACCGAGTTGCTGCAACAGAGCTGGGCTGAGACAGGCCATGCCACGCCCCTTCCCAGAGCTCCCTCAGGCCAGCGATGGTCTGAAAGCCTGAGCCAGGGGACAGTGCTACTTCCCACAAACTTGCTCCTCCCCTCCCTGGCCTGGCTGAGACCTAGATCGGGGGGAGGGGGGCAGTGAAACGTGCATGATCCCCACCCTGTCTGTCCCCCTGCAGCATGCCAGGGAGTGGGGAGAAACCCCCACCAGGCTGTTTGTGCTCCAGAAAAGGACCCGGTTTGTTTCACAGCTAGCACACGAGGGAGGCCTCTTCCCAGCAGCAGCAGCTCGCTTGGGTGCAAATTGGGCCTCTGCATTTCTGAATGGCGCTCAGCAGCCTCATCCGCCTACCCCAACCACTTCCTGTTTGTTCTGTCAAATCACACTGGTGCCCTGGGGTCCTCACAGCATCGCAGCCGAGCAGCACAGAGACGGGGTGGGGGGAGGGCTTGGTGCTAGTGGCTGGCTTCCAAGACTTCAGCCGCCTGCATGAAGCTACGGCTTCTGCCCTTGCTTCCCCCCAGTGTCACCGCAGTGGGAGAAGCTGGAAAATCCACTCACCTGCTCCCTGGCAGGGAGCAAGGTGCTTTCCTGGCACGTGTGGAGAAGAGGGAGGCAGGGCTTAAGCCACCCATTCCTACAGAACTTAACCAGCCCTTCTTGATCTTTGCCACGGTCAGAATCTGTCCTGATGCAGCCCTGCCCTTCCAGCAAGAGGTAAAAGCGTGTAATGGACATGCCTGGTCAGTTTCAGGTCTGCTGTCCCATCCCTGGGGGAAGCAGTGGAAGAACTGTGTCAGTTTCACTCTGCTGCGGCTCCTAGGTGCAGAGACAGGCCCTAGAGCTGTTCGCACTGGGAAGGACTCATGAAACAAGGGCAGAATAGCGCTCCCCACAGAGCATGCAGGAGGCAGTGTCAGGGTAGGACAGCAGAAAGCTGCTGTGCATACAGCAGTCAGGGCTATGGGTGTGAGATGGCAGGGGGAAGGGAGAGAGTACAAGGTCCTTCCTTCTAATAACCCAGGAGCCGGAGGGTCAGGCCTTTGGATTCATCAGATGCCTGCTAGGCAGAGGCTGATCCAAACAAGGAGCTCCCCATGCAGGGTGTGTAGACACCACCTTCCCGGCAGCTGGAGGGTGGGGACTGGCCTTCTCCGCCAGGGTGTTGCTCTGGAACCTCCCTGGGGACGCTGCTCCCACCTCGCCTCGGGGTAATAGGTGTCTGGCAACATTTTTCGAGCCCTGCTTTGTGTGTTGAAGAATAAGATGGATATTCCTGGGGTGGGCGGGGGCCTCTGGAGCTGCCCGTGGGGCTGGGTGCGTGACAGAGCTCATCATGGTTGTTCTCAACACATCCTCTCTCATTCACTTCTCCAGGTCTCATGGTACCAAGTGACGTGTCCCTCCTGTGAGACTCGATCCCCAGACCCGCCTGAGACGATGTCAGGAATGCAGGTAACAGCCAGAGCCACTTGTGCTTTGGTGGGGGTCGGGGACAGGGAAAGGCCAGAGTTGCTTGTGGCCTGTGTGGGGTGGGAGGAGAGACAGGCGAAGGCTGGAGCCCTGTTTTGGCTGGCGGGGCCCATGTCTGGGGGTCAGGTGCAGGCCACTCCTTTCTGCAGCGCTCACTGGTTTCTGGAAGCCAGTGTAAATCGCTTGGCACCAGTATGCCTGCACACCCCAAGGGCACTAGCACAGTGTGTTCTGTTCTCCCAGCCTCAGGAGCCGAAGGGTTAAATCAGGACTTTTCCCCCTCCCCTTTGTGCCACCCATCCTGGGAATCCGCCATGGCACCTCCCCTGGCCCTGAAGGGGCCCCTGGGAGTTCTCAAGGCAAGCGATGGAGCCAGGGCCAGCCCACAGCTAAGGGTGGCTGCATGTATTAACCAGCCCATAACCCCCACCCCTCCGCTAGCATGTCTTGCACGCTCACCGGGCACAGGATCCCACCTTTCCACCCCCGAGGCCGCATCCGAGGTTTGGCTCTTTCTGGTGGTGGGAGCAGCGTACAGTCAGCGTCTGAGGCCCTGTTTGTCTGTCCCTCTGGCAGGCCGTTTGGCCATCCGGTACGGAATGTATCGCCAAGTATAACTTCCATGGCACCGCCGAGCAGGACCTCCCGTTCAGCAAAGGGGACGTGCTCACCATCGTCGCCGTCACCAAGGTAACCCGCCCCGCCCTTCGCCTCGGGGGTGCTGGCGGTTCGCTGCCCTCCCTGGGGTGACCCCGAAGGCAGCTGGAGGGATTGCATCTCTGCAGCCCATCTTGGAGTGCCCTCATAGCGCTGGTTCTCGGCTTGTGGTCCGGGAAGGAGGGGCGGAATAGCCACCCCCCGTCAGACACCCAGAGGAGAGTGTGGGCTGCTGGACAGAAAGTTTTGGGAACCCAAATAGTAGGAGGTGGGGGTTGGGGGGGGGAGTAAATTTTCCTCTTAGAAAGTGATCCACGGATTGAAAAACTGGGAAACCCCCTTGCTGGCTCTGGGGTCACAGGGGGGCCCACTGCAGAGAGATGCGATGCCACCACTGCCCACTGGGTACGCTCATTATGCAGGAGCCCTGCCTGGATTCTCTCCCACAGGGGAGCAGAAGGGACAGGAAACCCGGCTGCCTTTTTAATTAACGTGATCGTTATTTAAACCTCTCCAAAATGTAAGTTGCTCAGGCGGGTCCCAGGGAGGCAGTCACGTGGGTTTAAAGTGAGACTCTGCCAGGAGCCTCGCCCGTGCACACAGATGCCCTGCGTTTGGTTCAAGAGATGGCCGGGGCGTAGTCTTTAGACCCACTACAGGCAGGGCATGTGGGGGTCTGTGAACTGAGCAGTGACACCCGGAGACGAGGGGTTGGTCTGCAGTTAATGGCAGTCAGGTGGTAAATCTGATGGGGCCTTTTTCATGAGGGAAGGTGGGGCTGACCAGTGCCTGCTGCCCCCCAGCTGGGCTCCTATAGTCAGTGGTGGAGCTATGGCCTGGCCAGCATGTCCCTTGCAGGCAGACGTCAGGTCTACACTAAAAAGTTAGGTCGACCCAGCAACGTCACTCAAGGGTGTGAAAAATCCACGCCCTGAACGACATGATGAAGCCGACCTAACCCCCGGTGCAGGCAGCGCTACATCGAGGGAAGAACTCTTCCATTGGCCTAGCTGCTGCCTCTCAGGGAGGTGGCTTACGTCCCCCTCCGTCGGCTTAGGCTGTGTCTACACTGAAGTGCAGCCATGCTGCTGTCGCGTTTCCCAAGCGCCGAGCTCTAGGCTGGCGGGATGGCAGTCTGGCCGTGAGCTGATCATGCAGTGAGCAGGCAGCGCTGGTCCCAGCGCCCAGGATGGGTGCTTTGTTGCGTAGGCCCAGGCCTTTTCTGGGCTTGTCTCATCAGCTAAACAGGGTTGAGCTGGGTGAGTGCTCGGGTGGGGGACCTCCAGGAAAACCAGAGGTGCTGCAGGCAGTGACGCAGGCATTCAGTCGGAGCGGAGGTGCTTCTCTTCCTGCGTCAGTGGGACACCAGTGCCTTGAAGTGCTCAGAGGTGCTGGGCTATTAACAGTGCCTTGCTACAGATGGGATGAAAAGTTGACGCACTAAACGCTGCAGCTCATTCGAGGTGCCAGAGCATTTCTTTTCTTTCTGTTTTGCAAAAGGACGGGCTTGTTAACCCTGTTGTCTTGATCAGAGTCCAGGCCTGGGGATTACATTCTGCAAATGTAAACGATCCGTTAATTGGACTCTTGTCGTCTTCAGTGCCCAAGCTAAAGCATTGTGTAGCGTTACTGTGAGCTATTAAACAACTGCCTTGTGACACCTCAGAGGTGGCTGCATGCATAATGTCTTTAGGATTCCCCAAGACAAAAGGCGCTGTGTAGATGTAAGTCTCTCTATGGCAGTGCATTGCTCAGTGGGATAGAGGGGGAGAGCATTGTGGGTGGCATAGGCACACAGGCTCGGCTCACTTCTGCTTTCCCTTCCCAGGATCCCAACTGGTACAAAGCCAAAAACAAGGTGGGCCGTGAGGGGATCATCCCTGCCAACTATGTTC
This sequence comes from Emys orbicularis, assembly GCF_028017835.1. Taxonomy (NCBI): domain Eukaryota; kingdom Metazoa; phylum Chordata; order Testudines; family Emydidae; genus Emys; species Emys orbicularis. The sequence goes on from NC_088692.1 coordinate 50,663,941, forward strand.
AGAAGCGGGAAGGAGTGAAAGCCGGAACCAAACTCAGTCTGATGCCGTGAGTATCCAGAGGAAGGGGCAGAACTAGGAACAAGACCCGTCTTCCAATTGCCACCCAGATCCTATGCTGCGTTGTGGTGGCCATGGGCAGCAGGATGATGGATCTGGAGCAAGGCTGGACTGATGATTTGAGTGCTGCCTAACACAGGGCTTGAAAAACTTACTGAAGACCTGCAAGCCGGAGGGCTAAAGCTGCCCTACCAGAGAGAGAGTCAACAAAGAGATGCAACAGCATCAGTTCCTGGGTTCATGGCTTTCCCAGCAGCAGAGGGAAATTGACCTGGTTTCTGTCAGTTTCACGGCTGAGGCTCTGAATAACAGCAGAGAAACTGACCAAAATCTTGTTAACTTTGTTCTGTGGCTCCTTTGGAGAGCTATGAGCATCTACAGAGGCACTGGAGCTATCTGCAGACTAAGGAAGACAAATTGAGCATAGGGTCACATTTAGAAGGGTTTTTTTGCAGCTATAAAGGCTTCCCACCAACCAGAAGAGAGAAGGCACATGGGATTTTTGAGCCCTTATCCCCCTAATGTTCCAAGTATGTGGGGAAAAATGCCCCTGTGATGCTGCCCCTCATGCCTGCTACATCCCATTTTATGGGTCACCAGTCCAGTGGCCTCATCCTAGGCTTGCTTAACCCATAGCTGCCAAATTCAAGTGCAACCTTGTATGGGACTTGCACCTAGCAGTGTTCCTTTGGGTGCATGGGGGCCGTGTGCAGGTGGATTATACTTTCATTCACCAGTAGAGGGTGCTCAGGCCAGTTAGCAAGAGCAATTAATGACTGCTTAAATCCAGAAGATCTGATGCAGTTTAGATGTAGTGGTGACAGTGCCCGCAGCAAATGGCTGTCGCAGACCAGCTCACGCTGGACGCAGCAGGCAGTGTGTGGAACACAGGGCAGAGGAAGTCCTGGGGGGTGGAGTGAGGGACAGTGTCTTGTGTAAGGGGAGGGTCAGCAGTGAAAGCTGAAGCCAGGAGATCTGCACCTGCTCTGGTGACTCCGTTTCTGCACTTCCTGGTGCTTACACCTGTTGGGGCTGTGTCGGTCTCAGCAGTGTGTGTGTGTGTGTGTGTGTTCTGGGGTGTATTTCCTGGTTAACTTGGTTAACCCCTCAGTCACTGGGGCTCTGGACACAGCAGGGCTTGTGTGTGGCCTGGCCGATTGTTACAAGAGGCTCTGGTTGTAAGGGCTGCAGGCGCTGTGGGTGGCCGACACCTCCTGATCGGGAGCGCCTCGCCCAGAGGGAAATGCACATGGGATTGGGACGTCTGTTCGGGGTGTCTGGGTCTCCTGCTCCCAGTGCCCTGCAGACACGTCTCCCAGCCAGAAACACTGACCTCTCCTCCCGTCGGAGAGCTGTGAAGTAAGATCCATGTCCCACAGCTGGGGTCACTTTTCAGCAGCTGGTCCTGCCATCCTAGGCAGTTACGAGTCTCTGAAGATGGAGGAAGCACCCACAGGCCTGGGACGTGTGGGGCTTTAGACAGCACTAGATGAGTGCAGATCAGCAACACCCCGAGCCAGTGCGGCTTACAGTTCTCTAATGGTGTTTTGTCCCCTCGATCTGTGCTCATCTCATGCAGTCTGGGCGCCAGCAGTCTCTCTGCCTCTGGGTGCTCCTCCACGCTGTGCTAGCACCCTAAGGCCTTTGTTGGGCTCCATGCATCTGCTTGCTTCCTTGCCTGGGAGCCTGTGCATGCTCTGGCCCCCGGCAATGCCCTGCACCCTGGCAGGAAACTTGCACTGCCAGCTAGCTAGCTCCCTTTCCTACTCTCTCAAAGGATTTCCTGTGTGCGCCTTGCTTATCATCTCCTGCCTTGTGCCTGGCTTGCTCATTCTGCCTACCTCAGCACCTCCTGTCCTGCAGCGGAGGCTCGGTGTCGGTGGCTGAACTGGTCTGAGGCCTTACAGGAAGATGCACGTTCCTGATCACGTGTGACAGGCACAATCAGTCGTGTTCACACGGGCAGCAGCACCAAGGGTGGGACGTGGCCAAAGTGGATGGGGACAGGGCCATTTCCCTGTGTGCCCAGGAAGCTGTTTCTGTTCTCTAACAGCTGTGCTGTCGCCCTCCTGCATTCCCCTTACAGACCCTCCCCCTTCAGCCCCAGCTCCTCCCCATGGCTTGAGTGACGCTCACACTGGCAATGTCCCCTGAACAATTCCTCCTTGGGCAATGGCTTCTGATTGGGACTGGGACATCAGGAGGGCTGGGGGTCGGAATTGAGGAGCACTGGCAGAGTTGTGGGGGCACCGGGCTGGGATCGCAGGGGGGCTGCAGGGCGGGATTGAGGGGCACTGGCAGAGCTGTGGGGGCACCGGGGTGGATAGCGGGGGGCTGGCAGAGCTGTGGGGGTGCCGGGCTGGGATAGCAGGGGGGCTGCAGGTCGGGATTGAGGGGCATTGGCAGAGCTGTGCATAAGAACCCTTGTCCTCGTTGTGCCCAGGTTTGTGTCCCTCACACGCTGGGGCAGTGAATTTACCCCTTTGCTCTCTCTCCCCCTGCCCCAGCTGGTTCCATGGGAAGATCACGCGGGAGCAGGCGGAGCGGCTGCTGTACCCCCCGGAGACGGGCCTCTTCCTGGTGCGGGAGAGCACCAACTACCCGGGCGACTACACCCTGTGCGTGAGCTGCGAGGGGAAGGTGGAGCATTACCGCATCATCTATTCCTCCAGCAAGCTCAGCATCGACGAGGAGGTCTACTTCGAGAACCTCATGCAGCTGGTGGAGGTGAGCTGTGGGGGAGGGGCTCCCCAAAAGCTCGGCCTGGCCAGGTCTCTCAGCCCTCCATGGTAATGGCCCACAGGCTTGGACTCCCAGCACCTGTTCCATGCAGTCACCATCACAAGCTGCCCGCTTAGCAACGCTGAGTTTGCATAAAGATTTGCTTTCCAAATCCTTTGTTCTCTGGGCACCCTGCTCCGTCCTCCCAGCACATGGTGATCTCTGTCTCATGCACACCCACCACCCCTGTGCTGGCAGGACTCTGCAGAGGGGATCACGGAGACTCAACTCCTCTCTTTCAGCCCTAGAGAGGGCATCTGCCACTCAGGGTGACGGTGTATCAGGAGGGCAGTGGGTCGTGGGGAGGTTCCCGCTGCACCGGCCTTGGAGGCAAACGTAGGCCACCAGTCTCTCCGGCGCTGGGCCAGATATGTCCCATCTGCACTCAAGTAGCTGTGCCCTCCCCTCCCCCTGCCGAGGAGCCCAGCTCCCCTCCCCACCCCCACAGCGCTCGGCGCAGGCTGCGGTTAGCCGGGCTCAGCCTGGCTCTGCCCTGATAATGATTCAGACAAACCTGCTGAGCACTTCCTGCCTCTCAGGGCCACCCCCCCAGCCCGGGCAGGAAGAGGCGCCTCGCTGTGTGATGGAATCCGAAAATCTCGTGCCTCTCTCGGGAACTGAGCACGCTGGGGCAGGGGGCTGGCTCCAAGGGGGTGGGAAGCCCGCCAGAGGGTGGAGTAGCCCAGGGAGATTTGCATTGGTTCCTCTCTTGAGCACGGCTCGGGAGCGTAGGGGGATTCCGGCACATCTCCCAGGGTGATGGGAAACTTCCCGGCATCATGGCTGGGAGGTGGGCAGGGTCCTGGTGCCCTACGCACCCTGATCTTTCACAGCCAGGAACAACTCCATGCCCTCCAGGTCAGGACGGGCGTGGCAGGATCTGAGGTCACCAGAGCTCCATTGGGCTCACACAGGCCAGCGCTCAGCACCGACCAGGGTGGAGGGACATGAGCTGGTTGGGTGCCACCCATCTGTGATCCCCTGTCCAGCTGGTTAGCTCTGGGGTGGGGGCTGGGCTCTGTTGGCATTGGTGCAGAGTGCCCATTGGAACTCCCTGGGGCAGAGATGGCCCTGGGGGGGGAGGGGAGAGGATGTGGCTGTCTCCTGGCTGGAGCAGACCCCGCAGATCAGCCTAGCCTAGGATCCTTGCTGTAGCCAACGCCTGGTGCTGCAAAGGAAGGCGGGCAGCTCTGGGCTGGGTGCACGTGGGGAGCAGGGGGTCGTCTGCCCAGCGTGTGTGTCCCCAATTCACCCTTGTTTCCAGGGCTCAGACAGGAGCCTGCAAGACAAGCTGCTCTGCACACCCTTGTGCTAAGGCCAGCTGGTCTGTTCTTGTCCTCGTGCTACCCCCTGGTGGGCAGACTGTGCCACTGCACCATTTGATCAGCACTCTGGAACTCACGTTTTTTCCTCTGGTATCTCTGCCAATTCCTCCCCCGCCCCCTCCCAGTCCCTGGAAGTGGGATGCCCCGTGTGTGCTGCATGCTGCAAATGCTTGGCCAGGCCACAGAAACCAGCCCAGCTGTTCGGCACAGACCGGCCAGGCTGAAATAGCCTGGGGAAACACCGGTCCGAAATGAGGAGCCATTAGCATGAATGTTGGGGGAAGGGGTGGAATATCTATACTGGGGGGCTGCAGGGCGAGACTGGGGGGCGTTGGCAGAGCTGGAAGGGACTGCGGATCAGGAATGGGGGGGCATGGTCAGGGCAGGGGCTGTGGATCAGGACTGGGGGGCATTTGCAGAGCTGGGGCTGCGGATCAGGACTGGGGGGCGTTGGCAGGACTGGGGGTTGGGACCAGACCGGGGGGGGGGTCTGTCAGTCTGGATTTTAGAGCTAGGAGATGGATCAGGCATTTGCCCCATGGTGCTCTCTGCCAGACCCCCCAGTATCGCTCCTTTGCCTTTGTGAGCACTAAAAATCACTGTGGGGGGAACATCAGACAAACCCTGTGGTAGCAGAGCTGGGTTAAATGGGAGCCTCCCTCAGTGAGCCCCTGCAGCCCGACACTGCTGCCCCTTGCCAGCGGGGAAAGGAACCCAGGTTGTTTCCCTTGGGAAATCAGTCTGCCTGGGCCATCCCATCCTTTACGTAGGAAGGGGAATTGGAGACCTCACTGGTTCATTTGGTCTACCCCCATCTTCCCCATTTTGGACTCTCCCCTGGAGCCGCAGACCTGCCCTGGGGTATCCGCTCCCCTCAGCCCTGCGTGGGGATGGCAGGAGCTGGGCCTCGTGATTAACTGTGCATCAGGTGGGACGAAGGTGTCTGGGATCACACAGCCAGTCGGTGGCATCAGACCCCAGGTGTCCTAAGTGAGGTCTGGCTGGGTGGGGGTCTCACCTCCTGCCTTCTCCTCCCGGCAGCATTACACCACGGACGCCGACGGGCTCTGCACACGCCTCATCAAACCCAAACTCATGGAGGGGACGATAGCAGCTCAGGACGAGTTCTCCAGAAGTGAGTGCATCCCTGAGCGGGGCGCGGCACCGTCAGCAGCCCCCTCCCTGCCCCCCCCCCCCCCCGTCCATCCCAGCTGGTCTGTTTGCCTGCTCACCTCTCCCTTCCCCTTCCAGGCGGCTGGGCCCTCAACATGAAGGACCTGAAGCTTCTGCAGACCATCGGCAAAGGGGAGTTTGGAGGTCAGTCGGGCTCAGGTCTTGTGCTCTGCCGTTGGGGGTGGGGAGGGGAATTGGGGGCTGAGCCCAACCCCTCTCCCTCCCCTAGAGGAAGGATCCAGTCTCATGCCGTTCTAGCTCTGGGCTCCCTCCGGCTCCTTCCCCACTGGCTTCCCCACCCTGAGGGGGTGATGCTCTTGGGGGGCAGCAGGAATCCAGTCGGTGTCCAGCTGCTCCCTGGCTCTAGCTGTAGTGACCCTTTGCCCATTACCGGCACCTCCAGCTGAGGCTCCTGAAGCTCTTCGGGGCCGTAATGAGTTCAGTGTCTTGACCCACCAGTGCAGCAGGCTGGCTTAGCTCTTACACCCACGTCATCCCGAGATCAGAGGCTGGTCTTGTCCCCATGTTACGGGTTGGGGGAGAGTGAGGTGCAGAGGGGGACTTGGCTGAGGTCGCATAGTTGGGATTAGAACTCGGGACTTCTTAATCTGTGCCTGAATCCCAAACTGATTCTCCCCCAGCGAGTAAATCTGCAAGGCCTGGGCTGGGCGGGGGGCAGTCTGGGGGGTTCCCCAGGCAGTGGGGAGGGGGTGCCGATGTTCTTAGGTGCCTTCAGTCCGTGTCTCCTCCTTTCAGATGTGATGCTGGGCGATTACCGTGGCAACAAAGTTGCCGTGAAGTGCATTAAACACGACGCCACCGCGCAGGCCTTTCTGGCGGAGGCCTCAGTGATGACGTGAGTGTCGCGGGGGGCTGGGAGGTCGTGCGTTCCCAGAGGAGAGAGAGAGAAAATGCCCCCCCGGATGGGAAAGCGGGGCAGGGGATAGGGAGAACTCATCCGGTGGTGATGGGAGACAGAAGCGGGGCTGGGGGGCGTGTGGAGAGCAGGCCTAGGGCAGTGGAGTGGGGTGGCTCTGGGGGAAGGAGAGCCCTCTGGTGTGACTGGGGTTTGGGTGGATGGCGTGTGGTGATGGCGCGTAGTAATGGCGAGCCGCCAGGCACCGGCTCTGTGTCTGCAGCGATGTCCCTGGGGGGTGGGCACTGGCTGGAGCCAGCGCAGATTTGCCTGCTGCTGTCTGGCTCTGAGCTAGCGCCCCGTGGCTTTGCAGGCAGCTCCGACACAGCAACCTGGTACAGCTGCTGGGGGTGATCGTGGAGGAGAAGAGTGGTCTCTACATTGTCACTGAATATATGGCAAAGGTGAGGCCCTGCGGCCGGGGGAGCCAGCCGGTCCCTGGGAGCCTGTGGGAGGTCTGGCAGCAGGGATCAAACAGGCTCCATGCTAAATACAACAGCCCCCCTCCCTGGCACCGAGAGCAGAACTCGCCCGCTGAGCGCCGGCACACCCGGCCGCCCCTGCTCCCACCTCCCAATCTGCCCCCATAAGTTTGCCAGTGCACATGGGAAGCAGCGCAGCCAATAGAAAGCTGCCCAGGCTTGGAATCCTCCTTCCCTTTAGCTGCCCCTTCACTCGACCCTGGCACGTGCCCACATCTGCAGCACCCCACCAAACTGCTTCCCATGCGCCCTACGGCAGCCATGGTAATGCCCGAGCGCATCCGTGAGTCGCTGGACGCCCCAGGACGCATCTGTGTCTGGCACTGGGAAAGATGCTTCGGGGACTGCACCTCCTGGTGCATTATGGGTCCTGTGAACGGAGCCAGCAGCCCCCCTGCAGTGGGAGGTTGGGACCCCCTGGAGCGCTGGCTGCAATCGTCTCTTCACAGGCGCTTGAGGAGTGGGGCCTGGTGTTTCTAATGCTTGGGCACAAACAGGAGGCCCCAGCACGGGCACCTACTGGGGGCAGGTTCGGGGTTGGTCCCCACTGAGCATCGCCCCACAGCGGCTTAGACCAGGGGCGATGCTGGGAGGCCCCAGCTTGTGACAGGCACCGTGGGCAATTGCTTGTTTGACACGGCCCCTGCAGTCAGTGCCCCCGGTGCTTTGTGGGGGTTGGTACGTTACTGACCGAGAGAAGAGAGCCATCTGCTCCCCCCAGCACTGCCGAGGAGTCTCCCATCCTCCTCCGGATCCAACCAGGCTCTGCTTCGCTTGGGCAGGGCGCCAGGGGGCTGTCGAGGCAGCCTCAGGGGTTAGCAGGCAGGCTCTGATGGTCCTGTCTCACTCTTGCCAGGGAAGCCTAGTCGATTACCTGCGATCCCGAGGGAGGTCTGTGCTGGGGGGCGACTGCCTGCTGAAGTTCTGCTTGTAAGTACGCAGCTGGGCCTCCATGACCCGGGTTCCAGAGCGCATGGTGGGGTAGCCAGGGGTTCTTACCGACGATCTGCTCACCGCAAGCCCCTGAGCCTCTCGGCATCAGAGCCTCTGTGCTTCTCCTCACACCTCCCCTGCGAGGATCTCAAAGCGCTTTCCAGGTGTTCTGAGCTAAGCCTCCCAGCCCGCCTCCTGTGGGGGGTGATGGGGCAGCTCAGGCAAACAGGAGTTAAGTGACCTGCAGCCACGCGAAGAATCCAGTAGCAGCACCGGGAATCCTGACCAGCCCTCCTGACTCTGCCCTGTGAGGATCTAGCTCTTGTGCGTGAATGGCACTTTCTTGCACAGCAGATCTGCCCCCTGGGCATCCTGGAGTCTGATTTCTGTCCTGCAGTATCCTCCTCCTGGCCCCGCAGAGTCAGTACAGCCCCCTTCTGTCCCATCTCCTCCATCAGCAGGATAGTTCGGGACGTTGCAGTCACGTTCCAGGTCTGCCTTTCCACCGCTAGCCCAGTGCTGCCCAGGGCTTGCTGCTCCTTGGGAGCTGCTCCCCCTCACACCAGCCAGCTGGGTATTTTACAAGCAGCCTGATGAGTTTCTGGTGCTGTAGAGTGACTCACTGGCAGACCCATGGGTGGAGTGGTGGGGCTCACAGCGAACGGGGGGACTGTGCCACGTGGGGACAGTTGATGGGACTCCTAGGTGACAGGTTCAAATCCAGCCAGTGACTTAGTTGTTATGATTGGATGTCTGGTCAGTGGCTTCTGTGAAATGAGTGAGGTGGGTCTCAGGCCAGTTCCTAGAAGGTACCAAACCGCCACGGTCATTGGCATGAACTGGCTTCCTTGGAGGCTGTGGATTGAATGATCAGTGGGGACAAACCTCCCCAAAAGGAGTCCCTCCAGCCTCACCAGCAGGGGTGGGACACCCTCACTCTGTAACTGCTGTGGATAAACAGCCAGCAATCAGCCCCAAGACCCGCTGGGTGCCTAAGCCTGACACGCTCTCCCCCACCCCCCAGAGACGTCTGTGAAGCCATGGAGTACCTGGAAGCCAACAACTTTGTCCACCGGGACCTGGCGGCGAGGAACGTGCTGGTCTCAGAGGACAACATCGCCAAAGTCAGCGACTTTGGGCTGACGAAGGAGGCGTCGTCCACTCAGGACACGGGGAAGCTGCCAGTGAAATGGACGGCACCGGAAGCACTTAGAGAAAAGGTGAGCAGGGGACGGGGCAGGCTCCCCTCCCCAGCGCTGCCCCAGTGATCAAGTGCCCACGGTCCTGTGCTCCGTATATAAGTGGCTAGATTCTGCCTTCCATAGTGACTAGGAGAGCTGGTCACCTGCCTTGCCCAGGGGCTTACTCCTTCTTGGGTGTGCCCGGCTGAGGAGATGTCTTCCCCTTGCAGGGCCAGACAGGCTTGCGCAAGGCAGAACAGTCCTGCCCCACGCAGCTCAGAGGACATGGGGCAGGGGTCCATGGAAGAGCTGTCCCCAGGGCTATGGGAGGAAATATTCCTCCCTTGTTATGGATGCTGCTGCCCAGGGAGGGAGGTGGGGGCTCAGTCTCTTAATCCCCCTCCTCTGTGGATTTGGGGAAACTACTCCAGCATTTGCAGGAGGCCCCAGGCTGCTTGGAGAGCTGCGATGGGGAGATAAAAGCACCGCTGCTGGCTGCAGTAAAGGTGGTTAGCTGAAAGCCAGGGTGGAGCCTGGATTCTCCTCTCCTCCCAGCAGAGGGCACTCTCGCCAGCGTGTGCAGGCAGGCAGTGCAGCACTGAATTAACCGGGGAGGTTTGATGCCCTCCCCGTTTTGGTCGTGGGTCCTCCCTCCCTCCCCCCCGCTCGCCAGCCGCTCCACGTCCCGTGCCATCCCCCTGACCCCTTTGCGGCTGGCTCTCTCCCCTGCAGAAATTCTCCACCAAGTCGGACGTGTGGAGCTTCGGGATCCTTCTCTGGGAAATCTACTCCTTCGGGCGAGTGCCTTATCCGAGAATTGTAAGTGAGGGCAATGCCCCAGGGGGCAGCTGCCAGCTCCCTCCCTCCCTCCGTTCCCCCGGCCCCGCTGCTTGAGCCCGCTTGGGCCTGATCTTGGGGGGGCGGGCGGAGGGGAGGCTCTGGGTTTTTCCACGTGCTGCTCGCCGGAGCAGCCCAGTGTCTGTCCCTCTGGAAGTGCAGGAGTCGAGAGGCCAAGGTATCTATCCCACAAGCATGTTTTCCTGTAGACGAGCTTGACTAGGTGTAGTTCCCCAGCCCCGGGCTGTTACTGGCTGGCCGGGGTGTGTCTGAAGGAGGAGAAAGGGGTTGGCTTGACACGCAGCTTCGGGGAGTTGGTTTCCTAGGCGTGGCCAGCTGGGCTCACCTCTGAGGTCCATCTAGTGCAGTGTCCCATCTCTGCCGCTGCTGCAGAGGAAGGCCTAAGAACCCCCAGGAGGAGATGGACCCCAACTGGCCCCCCACAGAGGTCCATCCGGAGTGCTAGTCATGGTTGCCTTTAGGGCTGAAGCAGGGAGGGTTAATCTCCCTAGGAGCCGAGGGAGAAGCAGACTGATGGGCTGGAAGTGTTAGCCGGAGGAGGACGACTGGCTAAGAGAGTAGATCTGGGGGCTGAGCCGGGAGGGGCCCGCCCCCTCTGTCTGTGCTGGTGAGAGGGGAGCCAGCGGAGAGACTCAAAGGGGGGAGGAGGTGAAAGTGTGTGAACTCCCAGGGCAGGGAACGTGGCCTATGTTCAGCACTAGCACTCGGGGGGCCTCATCCTGGTAGGTAGGGGCCCCCTGGGGCTACCGCAGTCCGACTGAGGGGCCAGGGGCTTAAGGAGCCATCTCTCCAGCCTCCCTCTCCCTCGCAGCCTCTGAAGGATGTCGTTCCCCGCGTGGAGAAGGGGTACAAGATGGACGCCCCCGACGGCTGCCCCCAGGTCGTCTACGAGGTGATGAAAAACTGCTGGACCCTGGACCCCATCATCCGGCCTTCCTTCCACCAACTACGGGAACAGCTAGAGCATATCAAAGGCAACGAGCTCTACCTGTGAGACGGGGGGGGCGGGGCTTCCTCACACCCCCCTTCTCCCTTCAGTCCCGCCCCACCCCCCTGCTCAGGTAGCGGGGGTGGGGGAGGGGTCAGATGGGGGAGGGGAGAAGGACTGAGCGAGCTGCTGGACCTGCTCCACCCATGGAACTGTCCTAGAGAGACATATTGGACTTGTGCATATCCCCACCCTGGGCCTGCCTCCCCCTCCTCGGGTCCCTTAGGCTGGGCCAGCTGGAGATGCGGGAGTGAGATGGATTGATTGAGGCTGCCCCCACCACCTTGTCCCTGTAGAAACCAAACCGGGAAGGGAATCCTAATATTTTAGCGGCATGTTGTTACCCCCACACTCCCTCCCTGCCCCCAACCGCCGATCCTTCCCCACAGAGTTTCTCCTCCTCGATTTCTCCCTGGGATCACATCTCCGTTTCTCCAGCTCACAGGATCGCGACAGCAGGGGCCGGGGCAGGGACGACTGAGGAGGGAAGCCAGAGGGGGAGGGGGGAGAGGATAAATGGGGGGTGTCCTACTGCTGGGGGTATTTCCCGCTCCTCACACGAGTCCTGCGATTGCTTAAAAACTTCTAATTCAGTTGTTTTCTCTGGGGTTTTTTGGGTTATTTTTTATTATTTCAAATGGAAACAGGCCAGCCAAGCGCTGGGGTTTTACTAAAGTACGAATCTCTTATTTTTTAATGTAATTGAAAAAAAAAATTAAAAAAAAGGTTTAAAAAAGAAAGAAACAAATCGACCCACCTGAAGGGAAGGAAAATCCCAAGTCTGCTAACTGACCGGGTGAAATAACTGAGAAACCAAGGGTGATTGTTGAATTGTTTCGCTTTAACTTGTTGCAGTGTTTTGCATGCCGTCTCCAGAGGCCTTTTCCAGTCCTGTCCAGTGCTTTATTCTCATGTAATGCTGCCAACTGTGAGATTAAACTGTAATAAAACCATTCCATACGGATACACACCTCCATGCTTCCCCGGGTGTCTTTCTCTGCCTCCCCACTAGGGGGTGCACCTCAGCCGGAGGCCAGCCTAAGGGAGCAGGGCGCTGCACTGCCAGACGTTGACAGTGAGTCATGATGGGGATGCATCCCACGACTGGTATTTTACCACCCTCGGGACCCAGCCGCCATCTGCATGGCTTGTCCAATCCGTTCCTGTAACGAACACCCAGGTATACGGAAACTTACCTCTTACATAGCCCCTTTCAGCAGCAGATCTCTGTGCTTTGCAAGGCGGGGGGGTTACAGATCGGGAGTGGAGGCACAGCGAGATTGACTTGCCCTTGGTTGCTCAGGGTGTCTGAGACAGGTCTGGCCCTTGAACCCGGTGCTCTAGAGTTCCAATCCGGTACTTTGACCACAAGGCCATTCCTTTGTTAAGCAAAATCCTGTGTGAACAGCTGGGTGTTGCACTGTCCCTGGGAGGTCATCGGCCTCGGATCCGAATGGTCCTGCAAGGGGAAGCAAAATGGCTCCTGAAAGGTCAGACCTACTGACTCGTAATGTAATCTCCAGTGGGGTCTGGAGGGTGTCTGGAAAGGGGGCGATGGCATCGTAGGCAGTGGGGGCCAGGCTGCATGGGGCGGGTTAGCTCTTCAGCGGTGCCATGGATTGCAGAGAGCGCACAGCAATGTAACACTCCACACGTTCAGAGGAGGAACGGGCAAGGTGTATGGAACAGCCCTGAAGCTAACCCCAGTGAATGAGCATTGAAGGAATCTGGCGCAGAGATGGCAAAGGACTCCATTTGAACTGGGAAATGATCAAACTTGCTAGTCAAGATGATAACTGATGGCAATGGCCAGATCAGGCCATTACTTGGGCCATCTAGGAGCAGAGTGGGCAAAGCTGTAGGGGTTTGCGTTAGGAGCCCACCTATTTGGTGGGATGGGCTCTAGCTCTAATACTTCTGTGATGTCTAGTTTTCTTTAGCCGTCTGGGCGGTGTTTCTCTCCCTGTCTCCCAGGTAGGTAACAGCAACACCCCAACTACAGTCAGATAAAAGGCTGTGCCTTGAGCTCCGTTGACAAGGCAAGGCCAGGCCAGTTTCCCTTCTGAGTTATCTATGGTTAGAAGTTTGCGCAAATCTACCCTTGTCTGGCACATCTGGGTGCTGATGATTGTCCACGGAATGGCCATATTGCAGGTATATTGAGGGTACGATTAAGAAGAGGTGTGTGGGGAAGCGTTGCTTTTATTTTTACACCTGGTTAATTGCTTCTCTGCTGCACTCACCCCTTTCTGTGACCCCGGGGCCTGATTCTGGTCTCTCTCCCACCAGGGTAAGTGCTGACTTAATTGACGTTAATCCTGGCATAGGCCAGTGCAACTGAGACGGGAATGAATATTAATACCTTGCTCTCTTCAGCCCTAGAACTCAAAGTATTTTCCCAAGGAGTTCAGTGTCATTAATCCTATTTCACAGCTGGACAAACTGAGCCAGAGACATGCCTGTGTTCTTTGCATTAAAAGTGAGGCTTTCACAAGGGACAACAACTCCATCTCCTTGCACAAGGAGGGTGCAGGATGCCCAAGGTCATAGGCGGAGTTGGGACTAGAACTCTCATTTCTTTGCGGCGCTAGTCCAGTGCACTAGCCACTGAGCCAGGGTAGCTCTTAAGCTCTCACGCCTTGTCTGTGGTATAAAGTTACCAGTCGCTTACAATATGTGAGCAATGGGTGCAACTGCATCAAGGCTGAATGTGGTTTAGCTGCACGTGTGGGCAAGGGGGTAGCTGCAGGGAGCAGCGAAAATGTGTCCGTCTCCAGCTCAGCTGCACCCGTTGCTCACACCAGGTAAATGGACAGACCAGAACAGCTTTGCCATTTTATGACCACCTTGTTCCACCAACTTTCAATGGCTGCAGTGAGATTGAGCCAGATTCTTGTGGGAGTTTGAACCCACCCACCCATATCAGATCTGGCTTTGGACCATAGCTCCATGTGCAAGACAGGGTGGCTGTTTAAAGACCAGTTAAGCTCTCCCGTTTTGCTCAATCCTTTCTAAGGTTGTAGTTCCCCTGTCTCTGCAGGAATTACCTGTGTGTGTCTCCCCGGCCACGTCTCGGCTTGTGGTTTCCCTGCTTCCTTGTGGCGGTGATACAGTGACTAACAGCAGCTACAGCAGGATGGGGAAAGGTTTTCTCGTCCCACCAGTTTTCAAGATTCTGAAATTTGTTCCCATTCTGAATCGGGCGGGGTGGGGGTGCGGGGGAGTCCAGCTCAAAAAGTGTTGCAAATTGATAAATCGGGGGGAGGGGATTCAGATCAGATCAACCAAAATGTTTCCTTTCAATTTCCACCTATTAACTTTTTTTAAACCTTTTTAGTATAAATGGTGAACAAAACTTTTGAAACCAAACACCAAACGTAGCAGTTTTCATAGAATCATAGAATGTCAGGGTTGGAAGGGACCTCAGGAGGTCATCTAGTCCAACCCCCTGCTCAAAGCAGGACCAATCCCCAAATTGGCCGCCCCATTTTCAAACCAATTATTTTCCCTCAAAAAATGTCTGAAGGGGGAGATTTGGCCCCATCACGCCTTTCTCCCAAGCGGGTTCTGTTTTGTATAAATTGACATTTTCTGATGAAAAAATGTTTAGCTGGGAAATTCCTGACCAGGTGTCTCTGCAGCGTTCTGGCTGCCGGCAGCTTGAGGCAGTGGACTGCTAGGTCGTGGGGCTGAGAGGGGATGGAGAAAGCTAACCCTCTAGCCTCTATTTTTGCATCTACCTTATGTCAAGCTCTCCTGTGCCTGAGTCATTTTTTAGCTTGTCTCCTTGCAGCTTTTCATTTGAATTATGTTTTAAATACAAAGTACATTAGTGATCATAAAAGGGACCCAGTTAACCCGCCTGGAAACTGGCATCCTTTATACATAAGACAAACACGGCCTGGGCAGGGATAACATAACACCCTCCTAGTGTATCCTCAGCTATGTTGCAAATTCAGGAGAAATCCAGCGTGATATTCTGGTTTGTGATGTCATGGTGCCCTCTAGTGGCTGATCAACACACAAGATAAGAGATCTGCTACTAGTGCTAGCTAGGGAAGTTCTTTAGCTCAAGGGGTGATGAATAGCACCATAGCCCCTTGCTGAAACCCTGAACCAACCCCATCCCTCCCTCCTATGCACTCTCCCAGTAGCCTCTACTCCATGATCTTCCCCCTCTCCTCTCATTTTCCTGATGCTTCAGGCTGAACTTATAACCAGGGGAAATGCAAAGCTAGGCTGAGGCAGGTCTGTAACTGAAGCTGGGTTCTGAGAGAACAGTGTGTGAGGTCAGGGGATCTTCCCGTGTAGATGCACTGATGGGCTGGGAAATCTGGGCTAAGGCACTGGTTTTGTGTGGCCATGTTGGCTTCAGTTAGAAGCTGCAGGAGAGATGGAGGGGAGCGTTGGGAGCTGCTGGAGTCGGGGGCTCATGAAAAGACGTGGGTCAGCTATGCTTCCGGGAGGCTCTCTGGGCTGAGAAGAAGCAGGGCTGGTGTGGAGGCAGGATTGAGGGCTCAGGGCTGCAGAATTCATGTGCCTGATGGACTGGGGCCCATGTTGGTGGTGGGGGAAGGGGAAACACTACCAGGCATGAGGCTTTGTGGGTGCCTGGAATCAGCTCAGTCCCCTGGCTGAGCAGACATATGCTGCTGGCCCAGTGGTAGTGTGGGGCCTCCAGCGGCCTGCTTGGAGATCAAGCAGGGAACCCTGTTCCCCCCCGGACCCATGGGGAGGGTCCTCTCTGAGCTGAGGTGGATGCCTCCTGGGGTGGGATAATAGCAGCGTACAGATCTGTTTGAGCCAGAGGAATACAAGGCAGGAACAGTTTTAGCCCGTGTTGAAACAATTCTAGCCCAGGTGTTCTCAGGATGCTGGGTCACAGCTGTGCCTGCTGTGACAAAACTATTTTTTTTTTTTTTTTTTTTTTTTTTTAGAAGTTTTCTGCCTTAAAAGGCCATGGTCTGGGTCACCCTTGTCCGCCCTGCAACAGCTCCCATGCTTGGTGAATTTCTGTTTTGAATGTGCCGGTGTCTTTATTTATTTGTATTGTGGTAGCACCTCCGTCATGACAGAACAAACACAGAACAGGTCCCTGCCCCGAAGAGCGAACGCTCCAGGAGGAGACCAGGCAGCAGGTGGAGACAGAAGATGGCAGATCCCAATGAGACACTGTTGGTCAGCATGAGCAGTCGAACGGTCTCAGCACGCCAGCAGCTGTCACATTTTAGTAACGGTGGGTGCTGAGCTGACATTGGCATCTTCATCTGGTTCCAACACTCAGGGGGTTCAGAAGCTCTGGGGCTCTCCTCACAGCTCTTGCTTCAGGGCGCTTGGGGCTGCTGGAGAAGGCCAGCCTGGTTGCTCCATTGCTGGCCGAATTGCCTGTGGTCACAGCAAGCGTGTTCCTACCACAGTCAGTGCTGCTGAGGTCTGTCCCTGGTGAATGTAACCAGTCCCAGCCATTCCCCTGCACCACCTTTGGGAAGCTGGAACCTGCTGCAGTCGTTTCAAAATCCAGCCCTCAGCTTGAGAGAGGGGCAAGGTTCTAGCAGGGGGACAGAATAGAAGAAACAGCCCTGTAGACAGGGGTGGGCTGAGAGAATGGAGGAGGAACCTCCAAGGGATGCTGTGCCCGGAGCTGGGCCGCTTCACTGGGGGATGATCACCTGCCTTTTGGAAGGACATGCAGGGCAGCGAAGAGTAAGGGAGGAATATGAGTATAACCACTGGGTGTCTCTGTGGCTGCATGCTGGGGGAAGGGCTGCCTTCTGCTGCTTATGAGACCAAAGTAATCCCCTTTCACTTAGGTGTCCGTAGGATCCTTGCAGCAAGTGAGCCATGCAGAAGGCCCGTGGGCCTGTCTTGTCCACATGCGCCTCGCTCCCGCCCCAGGCCTAGCAGCTGGCTGTTTTAGATCCCAATTCTGAATCGCTCATGGACGGGGATGAGCCGATTCTCCCTGCTGGAGCAAGAACAGACAGAGCTTGAACTCCATCAGCTGGCCAAGCCAACCCTGCCCTGGCCCTAAGAGGATGCTGAGGGCTCTCCTGCCCTGAGGGATGATGGGGCACTTTCCCGTCCTCTCGGAGCTGGCTGCAGGTAGGGAGCCTGGATCTGTGCACCTGTGATGGGGTCGGCCGTGCTGCACGCCCACCTCTTCCAGGAGCACAGACTGCTCTGAGCCCCTGTGCTGGCAAACACCCTGCTGTCATTTATTTACAGGGTTTTAAACCCTCCACCAATCCAGAGCAGCGTCTCCATGCCTTTACACCCTGTATCTCCAAAGGGGGGCAGGGTGTCTACTCCGAGGACCCCTTTGGCCAGGTTTTCCTAGTCTTCTGGTTCAGTCCGTCTCTTTCCCCCCTTCATGTCATCCCGTGACCTCTTATCCAGCTCATTAGCTCAGTGACTCACTAGCCCCAGTCTCTGGTTAATTTGGCCTGCTCTAATTAGCACTAATAGTGACCTGCCTGCAGGCCCAGCCTCAGCACACTGGCCCCAGCACCCTGTTATCCCGGTAAATGAAGGGTTGCATCTGGCTCATTCGCTCTCCCACAGTGCACTGCGGCACACGCACCTTGCCTTCCCACCCGAGCTCTGCACATCACGGGCCGGGGGGTGAGTAGCTCCTGAGTTCTGGCTCACTGAATGGCCTTGGCCAAGTCATTTAGCCCCAGATCCTCATAGGGATTTAGGCTCCTAATGTCTATTGCTTTCAATGGAAGTTAGGAGCCTGAAGCTCTTTGAGGATTGGGGCTTTCACCTCTCCATGCCTCAGTTTCTCCCTCTAAAGGAGGGCTGAGAATGCTCCCGCCCCAACTACCATCCTGGATGCTGTGAGGATTAGTCCGTTGGTGTCTGCCCAGTTCTTTGAGGATGGGAAGCACTAAGCATGATTGGAGGCAGAACAGGTGCTGGCCTAAGGGCCTGGCCTGCAAGCGAAACAAAGGGCTACCCAGTGCGCTGTGCCTGCCGGCGTTAGTGAGCGGGGCTGCTGGGGGGGCTGCTGTAGCTTTCTAACGCAGCAGAAATGCAGAGGCAGCGTATGCACGTCCCCACGCTCCTTCTGTGTCTGCCACATGCAGGCCCGCGCTTGCTTAGGAGTCAAACAGCCCTGAACTCGCAAGGTTCTTCCCCTTGTTAAACTAGTTTAGTAAATTCCAGGGAGGGGATTCCTGCCTCTTTATCTGTCTCCCTTACTGACAATTGCCTAGTCAAAGTCCAGGCTCCGTCGTGCTCAGCACCTCCCTTCTGGCTGAGTCAGGCTTGGCAGGGAGCCTCGCTCTGTGGGGAGCCAAGGTCTGGGGTGAAGCCCTCCCTGAAGATCCTGCGCATGGCAGCAAAGTGGCAGGGCCGTGCACGTCCCTGGCACTAGGTGAACGAGGCGCTTTGGGGAATTTCTGCGGTGCAACGTAAGAGCAGCGTCTGCCAGCTGGAGGCCAGCAAAGATGTAGGGCAGCAAGAGGAGAGCTGGTGGGGCTGAGGGGAGAGGTGGAGCAGTGATGAAATCAGGTAGAAAGCCAAAACTAATCAAGGAGCGAAATCAGGGACCAGGTGTCAAAAAGAAGAGACGGTGCTGTCAGGTGGCAAAGAAATTCACAGCCCTGCCATACTAGAAACAGCAATCAATGCTGGCTGGATTGCACATAGTGGGCCATGAGCCACAGGGTGAGAGCTGATGGATGGGGCTAAAAAAAGCCATTCTTTCACCCCACCCCTTTTATCCCCCTCTGTGACTCACTGTTGGGACATATTTGCCAGGGAGCGCTAGAGACTCATCTGATCTCTTTTGCAGGGGTAAATCCCACTAATAGCATTGTGTATTATTATTTAGGTGTGCAGCATGGCACTTTATGATCCAGCAGGTGTGACATTCAAATCAATACACGACACATTATTAGTGTTGGCTCTCTGCCATGTGATAGCAGGTGCTGGGCTCTTGCAGCTTGGTTTTCCAGTGGTGGAGACATCAATAAGGCCAAGTTCAGTCTGTGTGTGACTTGCTTTATTTACACCAGTCCCTGAACAGAGGTGGACACAAACAGCGCACAGCCAGCCCCCTCGTTAAGCAAGCTCAGCTCAGCTCAAAGATCAATGTCTGGTTCCTAGGCAGCAACTGTACCCCAAGACTCAACTCTAGTTAGAGAGACTGAGGCAGAGAGCAATCTCCCCCGTGTTTGCAACCGCTCCCCCGGAAGAATGTACATTGTAAAACAAATAGTACCACAGTATTTCCAATGGATAGTCAATGAAAATTAGTTTAGCTGCTGCTCTTTGTACGTATTGAGTGTGGGGAGTTGTGTGCATCTGGGAAGTCAAAGAGGAGGCTGGTGCAGTATCCAAGGCAGGATGTACACAGATGCGTACACATAGACCGAGCAAACCTTGCCCTTCCCCCCAGGCTTGGAAAGCACCGCATGCAATGTGAGGAGCACAATTCTGCTGCATACGTTGGTCATGCTGTTATCGCCTGCCTCTCGGGCCTTCCTTGAGTGGGTCCTGCGGGAGAGTGCTCCCACCTGCCCCTCACTCCTGCCCACCCCACCCCCGCATAACCCAAGCTTGCTGTGTGACCTGCAGCTAGTCCATTTCTGAACTGCACCCAGGAAACAGCTGTACATGCTCATACTCCACACTGTTCATTTCCTAATCCTTGCGTTCCGCCCCGACACCAAGTGGCAGGACCTCTTACCACCAGGAGCGGCGCCAGGGTTTTTGCCGCCCTAGGTGGCAGCGCTCCTCCTCTGAGCGTTCGGCGGCGGGGGTCCTTCCGCTCCGCGTCTTCGGGGCACTTCGGTGGCGGGTCCTGGAGTGAGTGAAGGACCCGCCGCCGAATTTCTGCCGAAGACCCAGAGCGGAAGGACCCCCCACCGCGGAATTTCCACCGAGGACGGCAAAATGCCGCCCCCCAAAACCTGCCGCCCTAGGCAACCACCTAGGGTCGCCTAGTGGAAGCGCTGGCCCTGCTTACCACCCGTGGAGGATGAGGAGCCCCAGTGGACCAGTCTGTATTCCACCCTGGTCCCACAGCCCACCAGGGATATTAGCTGGCAGCTCCTTCACGGAACCGTGAGCAGGGCCCATCCCCCGATTCCCAATAGGTGCGGGGAGCAGGATACTGGAAGCCTAGGTAGGGCATCAGCATGGTGTTGTCAGTGTTGTTGGGGGAGTGGGGGGAGGGTGAGCCTCTTGCATTAATATTTCCTAACATGACAGCATTTAAGATTCCAGCTGGTGGAAAATTCTCCAGTGGAATGGTTTTCCCATCAGAAAATGCCAATTTCCTCAGACTTTAAATGGACTGTGGGAACATGTTGATTTCAAAGATGTTGCTGGAAACCTGCCTGGTTTCCTGCCGGCCTGCCTGGCTCCTCGGCTGCCCGCCTGGCGGGCTGGGAACCCTGGGAGTATATTTCATTTTAGAAACACCAAAACATTCCTGCGGCAAAATACTGCAGAGTTAAAATTCCACCCACGCTCCCCCGCCAAATCCAAGTTTTTGGATTTTCATCCCCATTTGGGACTTTTTTTCAAAATTTGTCACAGACCTGGAAGTCCATTTCGCAGCCAGTTCTACTTAAGCTCTCTGTCCAGTTGGAACAGCTTCCCCAGGGCAGCATTGGGAGCTCTGTCACCTGGGGAAGGACAAAGGACTCCAGACTGTATTGCAGGGATCAATCCTGCATTGACCCTTAGCGGTCCTGTCTATCACTAACTTCCAGGACTCCCGGCTGGTTTCGGTCTCAGATTGCTAAAATAGTGAGCCAGTGCCTCAGCTGATGTAAACCGGTGTGGCTCCCATTCACACCAACTGAGGAGCTGATCCTCTATATGGTCATTTTTATTTTAGCTATCCTAGCATGAAAGCAACTGGGGTTCTCCCCAGCTGAGGGGCCCAGTTGCGAAGCCCCTACTCAATTTCTACCCACTCCTGTTGACTTCAATTGCAACTCCTGCTACAATCAATCACGTGGTAGGACTTGGACTTGGGCCCTAAATGAGTCCATCGTTAATTTCAGAACATTTCCATTGCCTGCACAGGGCCCCCTTTGCACATGGGAGGTTAGACTATCTCCTCCAATTGCCTCCTCGCCCCCAGTGCTTCCCATAGAGGGCAAAGCCACTTGCTGAAGCCCAGGTAATGTAACAGTCATAACAACGCTGCCATGGCGTGTTACCTGGCGACAATCTGGTTGTTATGTGGATAAACCGCTCTGCCTGTGGCCTGGATGTTTATCCACTCTGGAGCCAGCTTATTCTGCCAGGTTGTTATCACTTAATTCTAATCTGGTGGTGAGAGGAAATGACACTTCAAAGTACGTGCTTAATTCTGCAATAAATTTAAATGCAATGGAATAGCTGCTGCTTAGCAAATGAGGCATCTACCTCATATGCCTCTGCTTTTAGGTCCAGTCTCAAAGCCGTGCTTCTCTAGAGCAGTCATTCTCATCCTAGTGGCTGGGACCTGAAAGCAAGTTGGCAGCAGATTTTTGTGTAGTTATGAGACTGTCATGTTCCTGCACTGTAATTTATTTGCTCGCATGGGTATAGCTGTAGGTGACAGCACTACCCTGAAAAGAAAGGGTGATTTCACTCAGAAGACAGGAAACTAAGACTTCACTGGTATTGATGCTCAGCTTCTAAAAAGAACTGCATGACAGTGGACAGTAAGCATTTCTCCAAGTTCTAACGCCTATACATTTTGATTATCAGAATGTATAATACTCTGTGTGACAGCACCACCTGGTGACTTCCAGTAATGTGAGAGAAACTGTGTTTTAGCCCCTGCCTCCACATCCCACTGATTCTAGGCAGATCAGGAATGAAGACCTCGGCTCTTGAGAAGCACCGAGGAATGCAAACTTCTCTCCCAACCCATGAGGCAGAGAGAAACCCCATTGGAATTGCCCAGGTCTCACCAGAAGCCAGGAGAGAGAAGGATGGAGAGAGAATAGTACCTACCTATACCTGACAGGCCCCTAAGGGACTCCATCCATAAGAGCACCAGGATTGGGACTCAAGTGATCTGGGTTCTAATCCCACCTCTACCATAGTTTTCTGTGTGACCTTGGGCAATTGTTTTAATCTCTCCATGCCTCAGTTTCCCATCTGTAAAACAGAAATAACAATTCTTCCTGCCCTCCCAGGGGCGAGCGAGGATAACTATATTCTATCTCGCCTTTTATTACCTGCAAGAAGTGCCCCTTGCTGCTGTGACCGAGCTGAGAGCTGCTGAGCTTTTCCATGGCACTTTCCATCAGTAGATCTCCAAGTGCTTTACAAAGGACGTCAGTATCATTATCCCTGTTTTACAGCTGGGGAAACTGAGGCACCCAGCAGGACAGTGGCAGAGATGGGAACAGAACTGGCATCTCCTGAGTCCCAGTGCTCTATCCACTAGCAAACAAGATTCCCCACTGAGAAACCACATTTCAAGGGGGGGGGGGAGGCAAATCTTTTTCCGTCAGTCGAACTTTCTTGCCTTCAGAGGTGCCCGCTCTGATTTTGCTCCTGTTTATAGTAGGTGGATACAGTAGGTGGTCTGAGCACATTGCAAGACAGTAGCAGGTGCACAATGTTAATCAGGCGACTGAGCTGGCTGTATTTAGAGCCCACAGGAGGTTGAGCCATTCTCACCTAGCTGGGCTTGCTGCTGAGGAATGGGTGGGGAGGGAGGGGTTGGAACCCTTGGGAACGGGGTAGCTGGAGAACACGGACCATGGAGTAGAGAAGACTCCATGGAGCTTTCACAGCTGTCTGCATAAGAGATCTCCATGTGCCCTTTCTTTCCTGCCCACACAAAGAAGAGATCGGTTTTACAGTGGCAAGTGCTGCTATGAACAGAAACTTTTCCATGTGCTCCCTCTGCTCCCTAGGGAGAAGATCCTGAGAAGGCTCAGGTGCCTTTCACTGGTGTTACAAGTCCCAGGTGTCTCCTATTGGGATCCCATTACTAGAGCGCTGCACCCAGTCACATGGCCTGTGCCTCTTCTAAAGGGCAGGTCTTAGAGCTGCTGCCATTGCCTTCTCAGGAGGCAACCACCCTGGAAAGATGGTTGAGCCAGCTGAGAAGAACCTCGGGCCAACTCCTCTGGGAACTGGAGACTCTCTGGAAGTAAAGGATAAAACCCCTCAGCTGCTTGGAGCCAGCATAAAGCCAGAGCACCTCCATTGAACCTGGTGGCATTACCCAAGTGTGATGCCATCATCTGGGTCAGAAGAAGCCTGTCTTTATGGTCTGGGATCAGAGTTTGAGTCCAGGTCCGTTCCAACTCCTAGCCTCTTCCAAGGTAAGGCCACCGTCTTGGAGCTGTGAACCCTTTAGAACTGAGCTACTGCCACTGAGAGGGGAGAATCCAGCCTGCTGAGACCAGACAGAATCCACCCCAGAATCCAGCCCTGCAGGTTTATCTCTGCTGAGGGTTCTTGGCTCAGAACGGTTGACATGGAAGAGGGGTTGACACAGAGGTTTTAGCAGCTCTGCCTGTCTCCTTAAGGGAAGCGGCTTGGGGGCGCCGTGCGTTCTGGAGCCTGTTCTCACACGGAGCTCGGCAGGTTTAAAATAGTTCCATTCCGCCAGGGAGAATTATTCAGTGTTAAACAAATATTCTGTGGCCTAAAGCTCTTACTTCTATCCTTCCTGCTTCGCCAGCAACTCGGAGCAGAGGTCAGCTGTGGAACTGTCAGGGCGAGGGAAATCAGGCCGGATTTTAAGTGTGTTTAGCTTGTGCAAGTGCAGAGCAGTGTTAGGAGACTTGGGCTGGGTTCTGCGCAGGGGAGTTTTAGGGAGAAAGGTGGAGAAGATTCCAACCCGCACAGAGACAACAGAGTTGCTGCAAGGCTGTTACTGCTGCAGAAACCCCCTCTGGGCTCTTACCCCCTGGGGGCAGTGCATGGCTCAGCATCCTGGCCATCCCCGATCCTGCCCTTGCTTCCAGGCCTGGATGGGCTGGGACACAGCAGGACCTTGACTTTGCATTGTGTAGCAGGTGCAGTGGCTCCCATAATCCTGCCTTGCCCAGCTTTGGGTCTGCAGGCAGCGACCCCATGATGGTGGCAGGGTTTGACCCTTAGCAGCCAGGTCTCCAGTCCTGATGGGTCAGGGCTCTTTCCCTGCAGTTAAGCAATGGGACCGAAGTCATGCCACTGCTCCTTATAGTGTATCAACCTGGGACGGCGCCTGGGCACTGCCTGTAGAGACGACGTTTTCTCTGCTGCTGTGCAGCAGCACATCCCCGCGGGAATTACGAGGTGCTAATGAAACCATTTCCAGCCAAACCTGGGGTATGTCCCAGTTGCTCTCCCTGGAGGGAGCAGGCCCAAGCATCCGCCACCGTCCCCCAGGAGCTCGTTGCAGGGCTTGGTGCTTTGATTTGCCCATGTGCTGCAGGAGGAAGCTTCTGGGATCCTGGCTGCAGAGTGAGCTGGGGAGCAGTTCACCTAAGGGCTCGGCTCTCGCTGATAAGGAGAGACAGCAGCTGGCACCCTGGAAAAAGGCAGTCAGCAAGATGGGCAGCTGCAGCGCCCGGTCCCTCACGTGGATCGGGGGCGGGCGGCAGAATGTGTTGGCTTAGCTCAGAGAGACACAAGCAGGGTGGACACCACTCAGAGGCTCAGTCAGGGGTATTGCGGGGTGGAGTAGGGAAATCCACCCCCAACTGGACAGACTCGCTGTGTGGCCACAATAACCTTCCGCCCACAGTATGGGGCAGCAGGGCAGACGCCCACGAGGCTCCTGATCACCCTGGCTAACCCAAGGCTCCTCAGAAAAGAATATGTACGGGGTTCCATCCCCTCCTAGTGCCTGCTGTTGTGATGGGCAGGTCAGGTGTGTGGGGGCGGGACCCCGGGAGGGGGGGGGGGCCTGGATGGCTGTCCAGATCTAAGGCTGCCAGCACTGCTCCTGGGAGTGTTCCTTGGCTTTCAAAGAGCTTTCCTACCCCTATACCCAGGGCCGGCTCCAGGCACCAGCCCAGCAAGCAGGTGCTTGGGGCGGCCAAGGGGAAGGGGCGGCGTGTCGGGCTCTGCGGGGGCGGAGAAAAGGACCTGCCGCCGAAGAAGAAAGTGGAGCGGTGGAGCTGCCGCCAATTGCGATTGCGGCTTTT
This sequence comes from Emys orbicularis, assembly GCF_028017835.1. Lineage (NCBI taxonomy): Eukaryota > Metazoa > Chordata > Testudines > Emydidae > Emys > Emys orbicularis. The sequence continues at coordinate 50,688,743 of NC_088692.1, forward strand.
TTTTTTTTCTTTTCCGCCGCTTGGGGCGGCAAAAACCCTGGAGCCGGCCCTGACTATACCCACTCTCCCAGGAGGCCAGTGGGACATTTCCCTCCACCCCCAGCTCCCCTGAGCCCCATGAGCCTCTGAAATCAGCCCCTTCCTAGGAGAAACCAGAATCTTTTCTAGCCTCCAGAAAGAAATCTGCTAAGGCGCTGCCCAGGTTACAACAACTGAGAATGTGGGCCCCACCCCCTTTCCCTCCCAGCCTTCCTGAGGCCTAAAGGAGTCTAGGCCAGGAGGTTTGGGGTCTGATTTGCTCATGGCATTACTTCCAGCCCCACATAGCTCCTCTCCATCCCCCAAATTCATTCATCGCTCCAGCAGCCCGCAGGTCCATAAGCTGCTTACTTTTAGGGCTTATGAAGATTAAAGTAATTTAGAGTCAAAGCCTCAGGAGTGATGCTTTAAACATTTAAAATGCAAAATATTCAACGGCAGCTTCACCCCTGTGGATAAAAATAAGATGATATTTTCCCTTTCTCCTTTGTGTGTGAGTCTGTCTCTCTCTCAAAATATTTTTACATCTGCCTTTATCCTCGTTAATCATCTCATTTAGCACAGGTAACAGGAAGATATGTCAGCTGGGAGAGAACAAGTCACAGATTTAAGGACAAATATAAATCCTCTACATTTGCTAGCTCCAGTCTCCCTCCCCCGCTGCCCCGTCTTGAACAGTAGGTGCATATGGAGTTGCATGCCTCCCCCAAATACAGATCAGGCCTTCTAGCACCTGATTCCAAATTACCATTGTGCCTAGCCGTGTCCATGGCCTTGGTCTGCTTTGACCTACCTCTGGGCCCCGGTCTCCCACTGCTCTCTTTCAACTCAATCCCTCCCCACAATCTCACCTCTGTCGGCGCAAGAGCTTTCTCCAGCGCAGCCCATGCGGTCTGCCTCTAGCTGCTCCATCAGCCACCACCTCTTGTGTATGGAAAGCTCTGTCTCTCTCTCTTCCTTGCACCTTTTTGTGTGTCTCTTTCCCTTGGTTGCTCTGTAACTATTTATTAGGATGATGCTGCCTGTGTAACACCCTGCTCCAATGGGCCGCCTGTGCCTTTTTGATGGTTACAGCCATTCTCCACCTCCCAGTGGAACCCAGCTGGGGCCTCAGCACTAGAAATAGAGGGTGGGGCAATCTCTCCTCTCAGGCTGGAAGAAGGGAAAGGAAGCAATTTAACAATAGCCGTGGGCTTGGTCCAACGCCCGCTGAATGGAGGGCATGTCTACACTGCAATTAAAGACCCATGGCACAGATGCAGCTGGCCCAAGTCAGCTGATTCAGGCTCAAGTTGCAGGGTTAAAAATTGTGGTGTAGACATTCGGGTTCAGGCTGGAGCCCGGGTTCTGAAATCCTATGGGGTGGGTCTCAGAACCCAGTCTCCAGCCCAAGCCTGAATGTCTACACTGCTATATTTAGCCCCACAGCCCAAGCCCCATGAACCCAAGTCAATTGACCTGGACTCTGAGACCATGGGGTTTTTATGGCAGTGTAGATGTACCCCAGGGCCCCAGTCAAGGGTCAGGACCCCATTGTGCCAGTTGCTGCACACAAACCCTGTGCCAAAGGGCTTACAAGTCTAGGGTCACATCTACATTTAAGTTTTTGCTGGCATAGCTGTTGGTCACACCTCCTATCTGATACAGGTGGACTGGCAACAGCCCTAATATAGCTGCATCTCATTTCATTCTGGGAGCTGCTAAAAGCTATACCGGTTTAGCTAGAACTCTTCTGCTGGTATGCACTGCGTCCTCACTTGGGGGGTTGCCAATTTAGCTCTATCAGAATGGCTCTACTAGCAAACCCATTCTAGTGAAGCCAGGGCCTAAGTCCATGCCACTCCTTTTTCTCTCTGTGACGGGTTCCCCAGGGTGCAACCTGGAACTGGGGTACACTGAGCCCTCTGGCTTACCAACCTGGGCTCTCTCTCACACTGTGATGTTGTGACAAGCTGTAAACCTCCCCAGTTCAGTCTTTGTCCTCCAGATGTGTTTCCAGGAATTGACTTGTGTATGTGTGTGTGGGTGGGGGGGGGGGTGAGGCCAAGTGATGATGTCACTTCCCCTCTTTTATAGCTTCTTCCAGCTTGCTAGAAAAAGCCTTTGCTATGAGGTGGGTCAAGCAGTCAGCATTTTGTATGTGCTGTCTCTGAGAAGTCTCCATTGTATATGGTTCCTGGGATCGTGGTTGTGAGTGTGGACTCCCTTTAATGGACCATCAGCAGCATAAGAACATAAGAACGGCCATACTGGGTCAGACCAAAGGTCCATCCAGCTCAGTGTCCTGTCTTCCGACAGTGGCCAATGCCAGGTGCCCCAGAGGGAATGAACAGAACAGGTAATCATCAAGTGATCCATCCCCTGTTGCCCATTCCCAGCTTCTGGCAAACAGAGGCTAGGGCCACCGTCCCTGCCCATCGTGGCTACTAGCCATTGCTGGACCTATCCTCCATGAACTTATCTTGTTCTTTTTTGATCCCTGTTATAGTCTTGGCCTTCACAACATCCTCTGGCTGCTCCATTGTTGCACCTGAAAGGCTGGTTGTGGGTGTTCCTAACCTTACAATATATTTCAGTAACACACACATAGCAAAACTTCATAACTTCCCATGCAATGATAGCACATACAATCCAACAGCATATTAATGTATAACAGATCAAGACCTTTAGAATGATACCGCACAAGGCACACTTCGTACAAAACACATCAGAATTCTATGATGGGTGAATATGGGGGGGCCAGGGTGCTGCTTGGAGCACAGAGTGCCACACTCTCCTAATGGCACTGACTCATTAAGGTGTTCTGCTCAACAGCCAGAGGTCTCTGCTGCACAAACTGTCAAGCCACGAGTGGGGTCACAATCACAGCTGGTCAAAAATTTTGATCAAAACGACTTTTGGTGACACTGAATTGTTTTGCAAAAAGAACAAGAGTACTTGTGGCACCTTAGAGACTAACAAATTTATTTGAGCATAAGCTTTTGTGGGCTACAGCCCACTTGCAAATTCACGTCAGTTCTGCCTCATTTGTCAGTTAAAAACAACAACAATCTGAAGGAAATAAAATGTTTCGGTTTGGGGGGGGGGTTGGTTCAAAGTGACTTTTTGGGTCAAAATTTCCTTTTAATTTTATTTTAAACATTCAAATAGTTTCCAAATGATCAAACGCGAAATCAAACGTCGACCTGAAGCTTTTTTTTTTCTTCCAAAAATGTTTGTTCCAAACCAACTTTTTCCCCCCCCCCCAAAATTGCCAACAAACTGCAAAATCAGTTATTTGCCCGGCTCTAGGCATGTTAGACCTGCACCTCCACTACCAGACACGTACAGGCCACAGAATAGAAGCTGCAGTGCTAAGCCTGTGAAGTGCCTTCTTCCATAGGCGTCAGGTTTGTATAATTTTTGGTGGTGCCCAAAATGGTGGTGCCCCCCCGCTCACACCCTGTAAGCCGATATAAAATGAAGCTACAACACGTCGGCGCCACAAGATTACAAGGGTCAATTAAAACTTGTAGAGCCCTGGGAGCCACGTTGTTGCTCTCAGTGACATCATGCAAGTCCATGAGACAAGTTCTGCCCTGGCTCACACCCTGTGCTTCCCCCACCGACACTAGCATTACACTGGGGTGACAGCAGAATTGGCTCATTGATGTCAATTCAGTTCTACAGCCCTAAGCAAAAGCAGGATTTGGCCAAGGGACTGCAAATCCATCCGATTCCCAATGGATACTGGAGCAGAAGGGAGCGTTTAGGGGAAGGGGCCTGCAACTCTTTGGGCATCTACTGCTTGAGCCTGACTTATTTAAACATGTCTTTGTTGGATTATTCTGCAGGCAATGTGTTGTGTGTGTTGCACTCGGTGTAGCACTCTGTCTCCCCCTAGTGGTGGCAGAGCCACAGAAAGCCATTGAGGAGCCTGCTACTGCCTCAGCTAACAAGTAGCAGAGCTCATGCAGTTAGCTGCAGAGGTCCTACGTTCAATCTCTCCTGCCAACAACCCACCTAGGAGCATGGCATTGTAAGTGACCTGTCGTGATGCAGCACTGCCCAAGCCACCATAAACAGCTCTAGAAGGTGGAAAGAGAACACCAGGGACTCTGGATCCAAACCCCCTCCTGCTTGCTGGAACTCCAGAGCCCACTCCAAACTGTGCAAGCTGTAGCCAATATACGGGGTATATCACCAATACGCCAGTCACATTAAAAGACCTGCTACCTTGCCCTGATTCCCGACACCTTGCTGCCATCTCTCTCCAGCCGCTCCTCCTCACTGGGTACTTGGCTGTTCCTCCCAGCTCTAGCTCCACCCTCTGCTACGCTCCACTGGGCAGCACCCATCAAGCAGTGGCAATCACCAACCGTCAGGCTGCTGCTCGCTAGGTGTTTGTACAGCTTGGAGCATGACGGCGTCTCAGTCTCGGCTGAAGCATCTAGGCATTACCGTGATGCTCACAGGCACACTCTCAGACTCTGAGCTGGAGGTGAGGGCAGGAACAGAGCAACTGAGGCACCAGGCAGTAGGCTAAGCTACAAGCACAGGCCATGGAGGACTTGCCACCTGTTTAGTGAAGATCCTCCCCCAGCCACCTTTCCAGTAGAGGTCTCCCCCGGCTGCTTCACCTGTCTGGGGTAAAGCCAAGAGGCCATTTACCAGTGAGGCTGAGGGTACATCCTTAATACCCTGCGCCTGTGGGGTGCGTGGAGGAGATGGGGGAGGAGGGAGCTAGTGGGCATGTTGTATAACACTGAGATGCTGACTGTCTAAACCAGCCTGTTACCTTCTTACTGGTTCTGTGTGTCATGAGATTCCTCCTCCCCTCTGAGCTTTCATCTGGGCCAGGCCTAATTGTGTCACTTTCCATCCTGTTGTAGTTTGTGGCATGAATCATCGTGAGCGACAACAGGGTGATGGGTTATTTCTGCCCCCTGTGAGGCCAGGCATTGCAGCAAGCTCTCCGGTCCCCTCCTTGACTGGGAACGGGTCATAAAACCCTCACACCCGCTCTGAGGCTGGGAGGCCAGGTCCATGCTGATGGTCCCCCCCAGGGTAACTGAAACCTCCGCCCTAGTTCCACTGACAGGCTCCAGCTTTCGCTCTTGCAGCGGTGGAAAGGTCCCAGGTTGGTTCGGAGCAGGGGCTGTCACTGTGGGCAATGCTCACTGGCAGGGAGACACAAGGGGCCTCCCTGGAGCTATAGGAAATATTTCATCCCAGCATTATCCTCCCCAAGTATTCCCAGACTCCGCTGCATGTGGACACACCTCTAGATCCGGACTCCTCAACTGACCTGCTTGCATTAATGGGTGTGCACCTGAAGTTCAATGCGCATGTGGGCCCAAATTCACTATTTTCAATGGCTAATTTATTAAATTAGTTTAGTTTTTTGGTCGGTTATGCAGGCATAGACTTTGATCTTAACTAATTTGTTCATTGTGCCCAAATAGTCAACGGTGGTTCCTACAAACCTAAATTTGCTCTCAGACTGTTGCTCACAACTGCAGCTTGAGCATTTGCTCTTTGCAAGGTGCCAATTGGTCACACGGTCTCGTTTCTGCTCCCTGAGTGGGTGATTCCCACATCCACAGATGGCTGGGTGATGCCTTCTGGCTTGAATCCTCATGTAGCTACATATTCACCAAGGAACTGTGACTCTTTTCTCCTTCTGTGAAGGTTCTTGTCAACAAAAGTTCATTCGTATAAATGGTCACAGAAAGCAAATAAATAGAGTTGTGAGAACTGTCAAAGCACAGCCACTTTTGTTTGCTTGAATGGCTGCTCGTGCTGGATTCCCTTAGCTCCAGATGACACCATAGCACGGAGGCAGTTACACACATCTGCAAACACAAATGTAATGCCCAGTATTGTTCAGGTACACACTCCACAGGGCAGGGGCTAGCGCTTTGTAGCATGTTTGTACAGCACCTAGCACAGTGAGAGCCTGACAGGAGCTGCCTAATACAAAAAATGACACCTACATATAATTTTCCTACATACTTAATGTGCACATGTACTTAGCTCTCTGGTCTGTGTACACACTCAGATGCAGTTCCAAGCCACGTCTACACAATGGGTGCTATAATGGCATAACCCCAGTACTGTAGCTATGCAGTGTAGATGCAGACTACAGTGTTGGAAGAGTTTTTTCCCCATCTTTGTTGAAGCACCACTTCCCTGAGCAATGTGCTACTGAGCGCCATAGCTATCTCATCCTAAGCATTAAGTGTAGACCAGATGCTCACAGGTCTCTCTGCCTGTGTGAATTCCATGTGCATACAAACGTGCTTGCATGCAGGAATGTGTATCAGACGGCCCACTGGAGACCCCATCCAACAGCATTCTGTCTCCAGCATGTTTGAGCGCACACAGTTTCTTGCATGTCCCCAGCATGCTGTGGTTACCCCTTTTTTGACCCAGGTGATTAGCTAAAATTTGGGCTCCTGCGGACTGTTTCAGTTAGGAGGAGAAATTGATGATGGCATCAGGGATCTTTGATGCAATCCTGTTTCCATACAAAGAATATACAATGTTCTGGTTCCCTGAACACAGCAGGAGACGTTTCTTTGCTCACCCATTCCAAGCCTCTTTCTATCTAGCACTCAGCCCAAAAGTTCTTTCTCTAGTCTTTTCTCAGGGGCACGTCCCCAGTGCTTGTTCTGCCTGTGTCCTTGGCTTTCTGCTGCTTTCCTCTCACCTGCTCTGCTGTTTCTCCTGCTTTTCTCTCTCTCTCTCTCTCACACACACACAAAATTGGGTGGAGGCTGCTGTTAGTTCAACTATGTGGTTCAATAAAAGAGCTTATTTTTTTCTTATATTTATCAATAATGAAGAGGGGCTGTTGCAACCCCCAATTTCAATGAAGTTTAACCCAGCCCATAACACTGTTTACCCACTCACCTTTCCATCCACACGCACCAGCACGCTTCCTTAAGCAAGTACTGGCAGAGGTACGCTGGCAAATCTCCGGCTCATTTGGATCCATTTAGTTTTCCTTTATTTTGTTTATTCACTATGAGCTAAGGTCATCTGCCTGCCGCTAACGGGTATGGGCTGAATTTGGTGCTGCTCATATGAAATGTATTGGACTTTATTTGCTTGGGCTATGTCTTCACTAGCTATGCTGCAGTAGCACAGCTGTCCTGCATCAGTGTAGCCACTCACTGCAGCCACAGGAGGGGTTCTCCCAGCCTTGTAGCTAATCCACCTCCCTGAGAGGCAGTAGCTAGGTTGATGGAAGAATTTTACCATAGATCTAGCACTGTCTATACCAGGAGTTAAGCCGGCTTAACTACGTCATCCAGCGGGATGGATTTTTCACACCCCTTAGTGAAGACTTAACTTTTTAGTGTAGGCCTGGCCTAGTTTTTCACATGGTTTCTGACCATGCCCCTGTTCTCCCTGAGTGAATTAATCTGTGAGTTTCCAGGAAAGGGTTCCACCTTTTGGCCATCAGCTGTGACATCCACTGAGTCAGTTAAAAAGCCAGTCAAGTAGTTGCCCAGTAAGTTCTTGGGCTTTTGATTAACTCATGATCCAGTGACCTTGGGGGATAAAAAGCAACTGTACCAGGGGAGTGAACCTTTCTTAATAGAAAACGAAAATATTTAAAGTAAGTATTGATGTGGCCATGGAAACAGTGAGACGCAGGCACCATAGTATGGTTAAATAAAGAGGCTGCAACTTTATTACCTAGCGAGGGTCACCAGCCCAAACTATATGACAGGTTGCATAGTTTCATGGAGTTTGAGGCCAGAAGGAATCATTAGATCACCTAGTCTGCCCTCCTGTATATCACAGGCTCTAATTTCCCCGGATATACTCTCATATTAAACCTGTTGCCTAATATATGGCGGCTAGCATATAACTATATATCATAGTAATAATATGCATTATCCACACCATCTGTTAGTGGGCATTAAGCACCAATAACATTAAGCACCAATACTGTAATAGTGACATAGCCTAAACTGGCTTATACCATCTTCCTGTTCACTTAGGCTAAGTATCCCATAACTCCTTGCATTTGCTGAAGTAAGCATTTGGCATAAGCAGATAGGACATTTGTCAAACTCGACATACTTTCGTTCTATGTCTTAGTTAGCATAAGCGAGGGAAGCACCTCCATGAACCAGTACCTTGAATGCTGGTATCCAACCCAAAGATGAGGAAAGAACAGAAGAACAAGTTAGAGAACTGGGGCAAACTGATGGGCTGGATTTAGTGACCAGTAAATAGATGTGTAACTTGTAAAATTGTATAAATGATACCAGCTGAAACGCGTAACGTGAGGAGCACACCATCTGTGTAAGGTGAATGTAACATTGCTGCACTGGATGGCTCCTCGGAGACTGGTATTTTACAGAACCTTTTCCTGTACCATAGTACTAAAGCTGACCACCGTAGCCATCCAGCCTGATCCTCCTCATGCACAGGCTTTAGAATTTCTTCCAGAACCTGCAGCAAGGCACAAATTTTGGAAAGTTATCCACTCTCATTCTAAAGACTCCAGGTCATAGCGAGTCCACCACTTCCTGGGTAAACTGTTCCCTTGCAGCTAGGAAATACTGTCTAATTTCAAGGCTATAGTTATCTAACTTCAACTTCCAGCAAGGATCTTGTTACGTCTTTATCGGCAAGGTTGATCAGCTCTCCACTATCAGATATCCACTCCACATGTAAGCACCTAGATGTGCCATTGCAGATCGCAAAGGGCACAAACGGCCCCAGTGGAGTATAAACCTGAGGGTGATTGTGAAGGCCAAGCCCCATCTATGTCTCAGGTGTGCCAAGGGACCTTGACTAAAAGCCAGATTTCCACCCTGACCCACAACTCCATGCTGGAGCTAGATCTAAGCTATTCGTGAGACACTGAGGCAGACCCCCCTCACCATGCATTGCCATGTTTGGAGCTATGCCCAGTAGCCGTTAGGGAGCAGGGGCTGCAACCTAACCAGTGCAGCTGGCTTGTTGTAGGCTGCCTGATTGGTCTGCTGAGGCTTCCACCAGCTGTTAAGCCCAGCAGCAGCAGCACTTCACTGGCTGCTCAAAGCATCTGCCCATAGCTGTGATGGTGCCTGCTTGTTTCCAGCTCTGCCCCTGCCTTGCCTCTCTCCAGGTAACCCAGTCCTGATTCTCAGCTCTGATTTCTGACTTTTGGCTCCAGCTCTAGGCCTGGGCTACTATCTTTGGCTCTAACCACTAGGCACAACCACCCATCCCAGTAACTGACAGCAGCCCACTGCATCCAACCTGAAAAGTCCCAGTCTTTTTAATCTCTCCTTGTATAGAAGCTGTTCCATCCCCTTAATCATTTGTGTTGTCCTTCTCTGTACCTTTTCCAATTCCAATATATCTTTTTTGAGATATGGTGACCAGAACTGCAGGCAGTATTCAAGGTGTGGGCGTACCATGGATTTATATAGAGGCAATATGCTATTTTGTGTCTTCTTATCTATCCCTTTCCTACTGGTTCCTAACATTCTGTTCGCTTTTTTAACTGCCACTGCACATTGAGCAGATATTTTCAGAGAACGATCCACAATGACTCCAAGATCTCTTTCTTGAGTGGTAACAGCTAATTTAGACCCCATCTTTTTGGATGTATAGTTGGGATTATGTTTACCAATGTGCATTACTTTGAATTTATCAACATTGAATTTCATCTGTCATTCTGTTGTGCAGTCACCCAGTTTTGTGAGATCCCTTTGTAGCGCTTCGCTGTCTGCTTTGGACTTAACTATCTTGAGTAATTTTTTTATCATCTGCAAACTTTTCCACCTCACTGTTTACCCCTTTTTCCAGATCATTTATGAATACGTTGAACAGCACTGGTCCTAGTATAGACCCCTGGGGGACACCACTATTTACCTTTCTCCATTCTGAAAACTGACATTTACTCCTACCCTTTGTTTCCTATCTTTTAACCAGTTACTGAGCCATGAGAGGACCTTCCCTCTTATCTTATGACTGCTTACTTTGCTTAAGATCCTATGGTGAAGGTAGGCTAGAGGAGTGTTTATCTTTCCCTATATGAAATCCCTGTCATTGGAGGTTTAAGAACGGGTTGGACAAACACCCGTCAGGGATGGTCTTGGCCACTTGGCTCTGCCTCAGCACAGGGGCTGGACTTGATGACCTCTCAATGTCCCTTCCAGACCGACATTTCTATTCTTCTACGTGGGATCATCGGGAAGAAAGCGAGAGAGCAATAAGAACCACTCAATCCAGGGGAAAACTTCCCCAGGTGAATCTTCTAGAATTAACCCAGGAAATAGTTAAGAACATGTTTGAACCGATGGAGCAAAGATACGCCTCTAGCATCCAAAAGCAGCTTCTTTTGTATCCATCAATAGCTCCAGACAGACACTAAGCAGCTGGGGATCCAGGAAAAACACACAGAGAGAAAAGGAGTAGATGAATTATTCACCATTGGAATAGTAGAAATTAGCGGTATTAAGTCATCTTGACTCCCTAAGCGGGACTGAGGCCTGACTGCGCTAGGTGCTGTGTATACACAGAGGCAGACTCCAAAGAGCCGACAGTCTAAATAGGGCAGATAGAAGGGAAACGGGTATGCTCACCCAAGGGCACAGGTACCTGGACTTTCAACCTATTTGCCTGACACTGAAGTTAGGCTTATCAACCTGTAATTGCCGGGATCACCTCTGGAGCCTTTTTTAAAAATTGGCATCACATTAGCTGCCCGCCAGTCATCTGGTACAGAAGCTGATTTAAATGATAGGTTACATACCACAGTTAGGAGATCTCTTCGCCCTGGCCCCAGAAGGTGTCTACGCTGCTCCCAGCCCCATCAAAGCCGCATCCTGGCTAGCAAGGTGAGCATTTTAAACATCTCCAGCAATGTCTAACCCAGAGGAAAATCAGTGAGACAGGATCAAATCAAAGCCCCAGATGCCAACACCCCCAAATGTTGAGGTGATTAAAATCTAGATCCAAACTCAAGGTCTTGGAGCCCGTGGCTATTTTATGCTAAAATAAGCCTTCGTTATACTTTTGGCAAAGTAAAGTAAATAACACCTTTTGCACAGAGAGAAAGTGTGAGTCAGTGGCACAGGAACCAAGAGACCTGCATTCTAGGCCCAGCTCTGCCAGTGTCCTGCTATGTAACCTTGGGTGAGTCACTTCCCTTGGAAGCCTGTTCCAGAGCTTGACTACCTTAGAGTTAGGAAGTTTTTCCTAATATCTAACCTAAATCTCCCTTGCTGCACATTAAGCCCTTTACTTCTTGTCCTACTTTTAGTGGCCTTGCAGAACAATTGATCCCCGGCCTCTTTATAACAGCCCATAATCTATTTGAGGACTGTTCTCAGGTCCCCCCTCAGTCTTCTTTTCTCAAGGTTAAACATGGCTGGGTTTTTTAACCTTTCCTCACAGGTTGGGTTTTCTAAACCTTTTATCCTTTTTGCTGGTCTCCTCTTGACTCTCTCTAGTTTGTCCAGTTGTCCTGATTTATAGAGACCAAGTAGGGTCCAGTGAGTGTGTTGCAACTGCTGTTGGCTCCTGGCTTGCCGCTCTCAGCAGAAGAAAGGCTTTCAAGGTGGTGATGGTAAATGAATCCCCAGCTATGCACCTTGGCACCAGGCAGAGAGTTTGTAACTCTGAGATGCTGTCGTTTGAGCTGGAACGTTTTCATTTCCCTGCTGTGAGCAGCTCCAAGGCTTAGCCTATGGTTTTGACACAGCCCTTTAATATGAAGACAGCCTTTATCCCAGCTCATCTATCTACCTGCATTTAAAAGGATCACATCACTGCAGGGTCTAGCTGCCATATAAAAACTTAAGGGTCATGGTCATGTATGTCTGAAGACAGAATCAAGCTCTCCTCCCTTTTTGAAGCTGTGTTCTCAAGTGGGATTCATCACAGAGGTGGGTTTTCCATAAGAAATGTTTTCATAGGTTCAGTGATGTTAAGGCCAGTCGAGACCACTGTGACCCTCTAGTCTGACCTCCTGCATAACACAAACCAGAGAAACTCACCCAATAATTTCTGGGCCTGCTACTCCATCACTGGAGAAAGCCCCTGTTTAAAGGATGAGTCTTAAAAATAGCAAGACTCCTGTTCATACAGCTGTCTGGCTGCTTTTCAATGCATAGCCAAGGGCATGCGCTCTTATCCTCCTCACAGTGCCAGTGATCCAGGATCTGGAGATGATTACACCACGGCTTGTGATGACGCAGCATCAGTTATCACTCAGAGATAGGTGTGAAGTTGAACGGGCTGACTGTGTGTTTCACGTGCACTCACTCAGCGCGTCCCTACGTTTCAGTGTGTTACTTTAAGGGCTAACAGAGGATCTGTGGGAAAGGAAATGTACTTTAGCAGCTACATGGATGGTGAGGCTGGAGGGGAGCAACGTGGCTTCCAGGGGGCTGGAAGGGAGGGCAGTATAGTAGTCCATGCAGGAGATAAGGGACCAATGTGCTGGCTATGTTTTGAATCTCCCTCATCCCGTCCTTTTCAGCATTTCTAAAGTGCCCATCACCATTGAACCTAGGGCCTGAGAATCATGATGAGTCTGTTTGAAGTAGGACCAGACATCTCCGCCCTTCCCTTCTTCTCAGTATAAGCTGTCCTCTGTACCAATGGGCTTCTGGGCTTCTCTTCGGCTCTGTCATTCGGGGAGCCCTACATGTCGTGGTGAGTTTTGCATCAGCTCTTTGAACAATAATGAGCCTGATTCTTATTTGCACCATGGCCCCTTTACACCCCTCTGACAGCGTCTAGGAGCCTTAACATGGGAGGAAATTACAGTGACACTCACTTGAAAGTATCTTCACACTGCCAGAGAGGTGTAAGGGGAGGCCACAAAGATGAGGTGCTGATCCTTCTGTCTGGCAGGCAGGTCCCTGGTTTAGAAAGACCTGCCACAAGCTCGGCCTTGGGCTCCGTCAGCCGTAATATAGCTACCACAGCACAGCATGGAGAGAGAGGATGATATCTTTTATAGCATGGCCTAGCCCATTAAGGAGTCCCTAGGTGAGGACCATCTGGCTGGGAAGCCAGGGGAGGTGGAGGATCTCTAGTGTTAGGCTATCCTTCTCAAGAGATGGGCCACCACGTTGTTGGGGTCCACTAGGCATAGCTACCAGGTAACTCGGGAGAGCGGAAGGCCAAAAGTGCCGATGAAACTCTTTTGCTCTGGGCCTATCTGAACCCCCAAACTCCATCTTGTGAACTCTCACCTACTTCTATGCTAACTGCTTACATGCTCTGTAGCAGGCTGAAGCAGAAATGTATTGGTCAGCGTTTCTAGCAGATGGCTGCAGTTTCACTCACACTAGCAGAAATAATAGAGATAAGGAGCGGGGGAAAGGAGGGGTAGTTAGTTTGCAGGCGTCTAACTCAAGGTCGCAAAGACTGGGAAAGTTTTCTCACAAGCTTATGTAGAGTTTATTGTAACAGTTGTCTGGAAGGGAGGGGTAAGGGGGAACAGCCAGACAAAGAGATGTATGTAAACAGTTTGGAGTATAAAAGGTAAAATTTGTTTGTATTTGTTGCACTGGATTTGAGACATGCTGGTCTCCTAGTGCCATTTCAGAGCTCTGAAATAAACTTGACTTGCTTTCTCCCCTCGGTGTCTTTATTGGTGCCAAGCACACCGGGCGACAGACCATTGTTGTCCCCTCGAGCCCTTTAGGGCGGGCAACAACGTGGTGGATTGGCTTCCCCTCCCTGTGACTTTTGCCTTCAGTCCCAGGTAGCAAGGGACAGTGTAGATGAAAGGCTTGACCAAAAAATCCTGGTGATTCCAAACAGAAATCATTTCAAATCTGTACTGAAATCGCTAGACACCAATGATCTTAGTTATTTTTATATTAGATCCTCTAAAATTACTTGCATGTGCCAGCACCTCGGATCCTGCACCAATACTGCACCTTGAGACAGGCACGGATGATAGCATAAAATCAGGAATGAATTAAATGCATGTGATAAACACCCCCTCGGCCTCCCACCATCTGCCTGGACCTGCATCTGTGTCTCTGCCATCTTTTCTTGGATGTCTTGCCCTTACCTCATCTCTTTCTCTGTCTCTTCCCCACCCCCATTGCTAAGACTCTAGTTCTTACTCTACTTATTTCCTGTCTCAACTATTCCATCCTCCTCTCCAGCCTGCCCATCTCCTATCCTTCCCCATTCCACCCAAAATGCCAGCTTTTTCTTCTCTGCTGCTCTCTTCTTGTATCTTGGTACTGGCTTCCACAGTAAAATTCTTCTCTTCTCTTCCCCTTCCAAGCTCTCCTGGACCCCACTGCTGACACCATCTCTATCCTTATCTCCTCCTACTCCTTAGCTCCCTAACCCGGCTGATCTCCTGCCTGCCCCCTTTGTCTTCTTTATTCACTCCTGAATTTTTGCTTTTTTCTGTGCTGCCCCCATATGCTTGGAACAGCCTGCTGAGTGATGTATGCCGAACTCCCTCCCTTTCCCTCTTTGAAAAAATGACTGAAACCCCATCTGTTCCGTGAGAAATTCCAGCTGTAATGACTGTGTGCAGCTTTCTGTTTCTTCTGTCCTGCTTGTTTCCCCCCTGCTCCTTCCTTTTTTAGATGTGCGAACCCATTGAGGGCACGGAGTCCATTTGCTCCTCTATTATAAAGCGCTGCATTCACTTAAGGTGCTATACCAATCATCACAGGCGTTTCCAGTGGATGTGGATTGGGCTTAAGTATGTCACGGTTGCCAGAGAAAGGAATTTTGTAAATTTCACAGGGCTCCCTCGCAATCTGCCTGCCTAATTATTTTTATTCACTGTTCAGCAGATACTGCTGGCTCTAATTAGGTCCAATCGAAGAGTCAAACTCATTCTGTCACGTCCTCTGTGCCCATGCTGCGAAACCCTCTCAGATCGAGCGTGCGTCTGTGCACTCCCATACCTCCACATGTCCCCACAGCATGTGTGGATATTTTTACCGTGATGTACAGAGACATCCGTATCCCCAGTAGGTCACATTCACCTCTCTCTCTCCTAAGACTCAAAGAAACTAGACAACTATGGAAAGCTCCCCTATGGGGAAACCTCTGTCGTGTGTGTGTGTGTGTGTGTGCGTTCATGTTCCTCTGAGGTCAGGGGCTGCTAGCCGCCACTGGGTATTTAGGGAGCACATGTTCCCCCATGTGCCTGTTTTCATGGCTCGATCCACTGCTGTATGTGTCTGTCCGTGCATGTTTGTGTCACTTGCTGTGCATGCGTATGCCTCGCGTGTGTCATGTCAGTGAGTTCATTCCTGCCCGCTTGGCACTCAGCCTTTGACAGCATGCCCAGTGCCCTGCAAAGAGCCCCCGGGGATGCTGTTTGCAAAGGGTGCAGGTCAGGCAGCCGCATGAAAGCCGAAAAGGCAACTTGGCTGTTTGCAGTGCGGATTACTGTGCATGCTTGTCCTTGCTCAGACAGCTGTTGTAATTAAATGAATTTCTTCACATTGAAAGGGGTAAAACTTTGTCAGCACGGGTCAGCGATGATGCCTCTAGCGACAGTTAGCATTATCTTGGCATCTCCTTTTGTAGCAGGGCGCAGCTCTGGGCCTTCCCGTGTCCAAGGGTATGTGTGTTTCAGGGCGTGGTGGTGATGGGGGAGCCCCAAGAAGGTGGCGTGTCCTGTTTCTTTCTGGTGTCTACGTGACATGGCATCACCGGAGAAGGCATGGAGCTTCCGGAGAATCCTTGTTCCTTTCTTAGCTTTGCCTCGGTAGCTTTGTTCAGAGGAGCCTCGCTGGGGTCCTCTGTGGTGACCTAGAATAAATGTTGGTGTGATCATCCTTCTGGGGGGTATTCCGCAGCCTGGGCTACGTTGAACTTTGAGAAGTCCCAGTGCATTGAAGATGTCAAATTTGCTTTGTGTTCCACCCTGCTCCCCTCACCCTCCACCCAGTCTGTCCATGCTCCAAGGGGGCAAATGTGGGCTTGTATGGATTGCACGGCACACGGGGCCAGCATGGGTGGGACGGCGCAGGCATGGTATTACCAAGCAGACCAACCTGTCTGCAAGTCTGTGAGTTCTCCAGGTCAGGCCGCTCCGCTCTGCGGCCTACTTAGCAGTGTCAGTGAGTGAGATCTGGGAAACCCGGGCACCCACCTGGGTGGGAAGATCACTCCTGTCCTCAGTCCTCACTGCTCACTAATGTACTGGCCCCAGGGGCCAGGTGTTTGCTGTCACTGAAAGGAACTGGGCACTGTGGAACCTTTTCTCACTCCATCAGAGAGGGAAAACATCAGTGGAAAGTGACTCAGCCCTTGCTGACTTTCTCCAGCTCCCCCTCCTCCTTTCCTTTTATTTTAAGCTCTCCGATCAATATTTATATTGTGCCTACATGCAACATGCTCCTTTCCTTGGACCCATTCGTTGGCGTCCCTGCAGCGCACAGAGATTGGTAAATGCCATACAAAGGCTCAGTCTGATTATTCCTATTTTGCTTTCAATACAAAACCAGCTTGTCCTTTTCCACCACTGAGCTCCTCTGTAGCTTCTGCCCATATGTTGTCTGGGTGAGGGAGGAGACTGTTCTCACTGCAAGCTGCCACTTGATCTTATGCCTGTGTAGGGCACAAATTTTTAACTCTTGCCCAGATTCTACCCTATGTTCAGGCTGCTTTGCATTGCATTGAAGCTGGCATGGCTGCCTGGAGGAAGCTCACCCCAGTGCAGGGTGGCACCAGCGCACCAGTTCCTGCCATCAGTGTAGGGGGCACGGCTGGACGAAGGGAGCGTGGCTAATGCTTTCATGAACACTGGTGATGCCTGGTTGTCAGGATGACTGCTTGGGCTGTTGGCAGCTGGCACCAATTAGGGTAGCTCTTAGGCTGCTCTAAATTATGCCAGGGGCTAGCCCGATGCACAGCTGCCCAGGAGCAAGGGAGAACAAAGGTGGCTTTACAGCACTGCGTATTGCTGAGTAACCCCTTTGGGTATGTCTACATTGCAGTGTAAGGTCAGTAGTGGAACTCGAGTTAGCAGACCCTGAGTTTGTTAACATGCGGCTTGAGCATCTACATTCATTTGTAACTCCAGGTTAGGAAGTGTTGAACTCTGGGGCTCCAGTGTCTACACTGCATTACATGGGCCTGAGGCCAGCCACCCACATCCCAGACTTCCTGGCGCCCTCCCAACATGTGGCTCCACTAGCCCTTTCTTTGTAGTGCAGTGTGGGGAAACTTGCCAGTTCAATAAACTTGACCATCCAGAGGACAAAGAAAATCAGCTCATGGGGTTGTGGGACTCCCAGAGTATGAGTCCAGTGAGGCTGCGTCTACACTGCAAAGCAATAGGGCTTGAACCCTGGGTCCCTCCGTAGGGTCCTGGGACCCCATGAGTCCGGGGTTAGCCTGATTTGAGAGTAGACGGAACGGGGGTTAGGCTTGCGCCTGACTTTAAACTCTGGGCTTACATTGCAAAGTAGACATACCCTTAGCCACAGCTGAAGATCTAGGTTCCTATATCACAGTGACTGTCCTGATCATAAGAAAAGTGACTTCTCCAGGCGGAGAGATCTTCTGCTTTTTTTTTTTCAGAGTTGAATTCTCATTCCTTCCCCTCCTCGCCCGCATTGATAACTCCAACACACACCTTTCAAGGACTGAACTCTGCAACCCAGAGTCTTGGAATGTCTAAAAATCTCCCCACAGATTTAAGAGTAAAATGCCCAAAGGAAACAGGGTGGGCATCATCTAAGGACTCTTCCTTTTTCTTCCTCTGGGCACAGAGCAAATGTTTTTGAAGATCACATCAAAAGTCAAGGCCATGTACTTCCTCACCGGACCTACTGCTATATGTATGTTGGACAAACTTCTCCTTCCTCCGGTGCAACTTAATTGATTTCAATGGAGTTGCACTGGAGTAATTGAAAGGAGAATTTGTCCCACTGAGGAGACCATTAACCTGCTGAAAGGAGTTGATGACACTCCCAGGGACCTTACAGAGACTGACTTCTGCAGGGTGTGCCGTGTCTTGGGCTTCAGGTTCAAAATATATATTCTAATGACAGCTTCTCATTAATCAGATCCAGCATCTCAACTCCCAACATTACCCTTCCTTCTGCTGGAAGACTGGAGACAGAGAAGCTAAGGTGCATGAGCTTTGGAAATGAAGATCTATTGACTTATGTCTCTTATCACAGTAGTGCCTGAACACCTCAGAATCAGGAATGAATGAATGACAAAGATCCCTGTAGAGAGATACCTCATCATGACAGGCTTAAGTAATCCCCACAAAGATACCATATAACATGGAAGAACAACCCTTCCATGTTAGAAGAGAAATGAGAGGTCTAGTCCTCTCCAAATCTCTCCTCGGTGTCAAGTGAACGTGAGCTCTCACTGGGGCATGCTCTAGTGCAGGGGATCCTGACTGCTCCTCATGGCCTGGTGGAGCTAGCTCTCCTTAGACACATGTATTGATGCGGAGCTTGTGGAATCCCCTGATGGGAGGTTTTAAAAACAGGGTGGACACGCACCTGTCAGGGATGCTCTGGGTTTACTCAGTCCTGCCTCAGTGCAGGGGGTTGGACTACATGACCCTTTGAAGTCCCTTCCAACCCAACATTTCTATGATTCTCTGTGTTGAAACAGTTCCTGAATGCCAGTGCTTTTAGCAGCAAATGCATGGAAGCAAACGGCTCTGCTCCTAGCCCTGTCTCCTATTCAAATCAGATGTCAAAATGAGGAAAGGATGCTCTTAACTTCTGCCAACTTGTGTTAGGTTGGCTTCCACTGGGTGAGGTTTCCTCCCCCTCTCCTTATAATCCATGAAGATATGTGATATAGCATAAGCTAATATAATGGGTCATGCAAGGATTTACATCTAATTACTACAGGTTAGAGTCCTCGCGGAAGGATGATTCATACTTACTGGAATATATTTAGTGGCTAAGGAACAGCTTGGCTACCCAGAGAAAAGAGAATGTTAAATTGCCCACCATGGAGCAGCCCAGGCCTCACTCCATGGGGGATGTGAGTTCTAGCCCCAGTATCCAGCCGGCCTTCCTTCAGAAGCTGAGAGCCTAGATGTAAGGCTTATGGAAGAAGATGTCTTCACCCCTGGGGGATGGAGGAGCATTGAGCCACACACATAGCCCTTACTGACTGATATGGGGAGAGGAGGACCTTCTTCTTGTCCTCAGATGAAGCTTGTTGCCATGACAATATTCTAGTTCAGGGAGGAGTGTGCTGGCACTCCCAGCCTGGAGACACCCTTAAGGCAGAGCAGACTGAAGTGGAGAACATTCAGCCTGTCAGAAAGATGAGAGGTGAAAGCCTCATATTCCTCTCTCTCTTCCACCTCTCACCTCGATCCTGACTGCTTCTAGGCCTACCTGGCAAACAGGGTAGAAGGGCAGGCAACCAATGTGCGGCATGTGGAAGATCTTTCCGTGGGGCAGGATGCCCCCAAGCCCCATAAAAGTAAATGCCGGGGTGCTGGTTATTGAGCTATGTAACACCTACATCAGTCCAGGCACATTGTCCTAGGATAGGGAGATCGTTGCAGAAGGCTGCAAAGAACCTAAGGCTCATTCTTGCAGCCTGTATTAGTCTTAATTCTGCTTTTTAACCTCTCGCTGTTTCCTTTAGCATTTTCATCAAAAGCTTCATTGCCCACCAGTTGCACTTACTTCTTCTTATGGGTCTCAAGTCCACCTCAGCCCAAATCGTCAAAGGTATTTAGGTGCCTTAATGCCCATTTATTTCAATGGGAGTTAGGCACCTAAATACCTTTAAGGATCTGGGCCCTCCTGCTTTTTTACCTCCTAATCTAAGCAGTGTGGATCAGTTATCACCGAGCTTGGCAGTCAGTGACAATCTGGGGGGGGGGGGTGATGTTGTAGCTCCCCATTTCGTGTTTCTCAACCACGTAAGTTATGTAACCACAATTAAAACATGATGTGGCAAATGCACACCTTGATAAGCAGTAATATGATGCTTTCACTGATGTATCCCATTGCACCTGAGGCCAGTGGTGCTGGAACTAGGGGTGCTGGGGGGGCTGCCACTCCCCCTGGTTTGATGTAGTAATAACAAGCACCAAGTACATGGTTTCCATCAGCAGCACCCCCACTATAAAAGTTGTTCCAGCCCCCCTGCCGGAAGCTCCACAGGGCTGATTCTGTGCCACACCTCAGAGGAGTGGGGAAGGTGACTTCAAGTTGTCTTAGTGACTTCTGGATTCTGAGCCTCCCATCCAACCTCAGTGTAAAATACAGATGCCCCAGGGGCTGCTTTAATTAGCAGCAGCCTTATCTGGGATGCCTCTCGGCTGGGCTGCAGCCTGGAGCAGCCCAGAACTCCTATAGATCCTGCTCTTTTCCCACCTCTAGCCCCACTCCAGCTAGATCACATATGGTGGTAGTGCAGAAGGCTGGGAGAATGGACCAGAGAATAGCCTGGTGGCTAGAACTGTTACCTGGGCTAGTGGGCTCACTTCCTGTTCCACCACAAACATCCTGTGTGACCCCGGGCGAGCCCAACAAAGGTATTTAGGTGCCTATCTCACATAGAGTTCAATGGGCATTAGGTACCTAAATATCTTTGAGGATCTGGGCCTTAGCCCCTCTCTGTCTCAGTTCCCCATCTGTAAAATGGGAACAGCAGTGCCACCTTGCTTTGTGGTGGTGTCATGAGCATCAATTACATTAAAGATTGGGAGGAGCTCAGATACTGTAGTGATGGGGGTCAGGTAAGTAGCAAAGATAGCTAGCAGCATACAGCATCCCCACACAAGGAAAATTCTCCCCTGTGCTGTTAACAGTACTTATATGTATCCAGACGAGTATGGTGGAGCCAGTGGGGGGCAGGATCAGCCCCCAAATATTATTTTCTAATGAAGCCTCATCACAGCCCTGTGACTAAGTTGTATTGTCTGAGCGGTGTGGGCTGTTTGGCTTGAACCACAGAAGTATTTGGAATTAATCTGTGTCTGACCCACATCCCTTGCCAGCTGCGGTTCACTCCAATGTTGTTTGTGTCTGCAAATTGCCCATGGAGGTTTCCTGTGAACTTGTTTGCTCCCTCAGGATAGCCAGTCACCTGGTGTTTCTCCTGCATCCCTGACTGGGGTCAGCCAAGCAGCACAGCTCATCGGAAGCCACTTTCACTTAGTTTCCCAGACAAGGAGGCTACACTTTAGTTGACGCTTCTGATCCAGCTGGGAAAAAAATCAGTCCTGATTTCAAGTCTCTTGCTCTAACTGCTAGACAATGCTCCCTCTCAGCTGGAAGTGAAGAATTCATCTGATGCTTCAAAGCAGAGCTGGGCACTCTACGTGTCCTAGATTTCTAGTTAGTGTGCTGTGGTCTAGAGCAGTGGTTATCAACCGGGGGTCCGGGGCCCACTGCGGGTCATGAGCAGGTTTCAGGGGGTCCACCAAAATAAACCAGAGACTAGGGCCAGTGTTCGGGGCTGAAGCTGAAGCCTGAGCCCCACTGCCCTGGGCTGTAGCCAAAGCTCAAACGACTTAGTTTTGCGCCCCCTCCCCCCCCCCCCGCCGTGACATGGGGCCCCAGGCAATTGCCCTGCTTGCTACCCCATAATGCCAGCCCTGGCTTTTAATCCACTAGATATGCAGAAAAAGCGTTGTTGTGGCACAGGCGGGCTGTGGAGTTTTTATAGGATGTTTGGGGGGGCCTCAGAAAGAAAAAGGTTGAGAACCCCTGGTGTAGAACAGGTGTGGAGACCCTGACTCAGTGATGGAGTCTGACTTGAATTAACAATGATAAAGCGCGGCCAGAAGGAAAGTCCTAGTTTCAAATACCCCTGAACTTGGGGGAAAAGTCATATCTGGGTCCAGACTTCGCAGCTGGTCTCAGCTCTGTGCAAAACAAGAAATGGCAATGGGGCCATATGTGTGATTAAACCCACCTGAAGGTAGACCCAGGCTGCTGCTCTGTTTTGCTACAGCAGAATGAAAAGTTCAGCAGGGTTTATAAACCTTTTCCTAGATATCCTGACTAAGCAAAAGTCCTTCTGTCGGGGATTGATAAAAACCAAGGGCCAGCTCCTCAAACCCGTTAAGTCTGGAGGCTGCTTGAAGTTGAGCCAGGATTCAAAGAGGCCCAGGATTGGGGGATGGGACGATACAGGTGAAGTACCATCAGCTTTGCCTCTCCCCACCCCCACTCCCTCTGATCAAGCACAACTCAGCTGGACCTGAGGTACCAACCCCAAAACTCTAAACTGTTGCTTACTCTGTTATTCTCATTGGTTGCTAGTGCATCATTAAGTAATCAAGAGGGCCCAACAAGTACAGGCATGTTTCTGGACCATGATAATACACTCCACATAGGCATAGTGAACTGAGAGCTGAGTGACTCTTAGGCCTGTAACTCTGGCTTCTGTGCTATGTAATTTGCACATAAGGAAAACAGTCAGACCTGGGCATTACAGCGATGGGTATGACATCACCAGCAGCCAGCCAGAAAGCTCCAAGGGTCTTCATCATTCTAAAGCCATTTCATAACCAGGAGGAATGCCGGATCACTGGGGAAATTAAAAATAAAGTTAAGTGCTGTTTCTGTAAATGTGGTAATGTACATTAGATTGTAAGACCTTCAGATCAGGGGCCGTGTCTGGCTATATGAAGCCCTGATTCTGACTGAGCCCTCTAGGCACTACTGCAAGAGAAAAATCCCCCCCAAAGCCAGTGAAAATGGTTTGCTTAGTGTCTCTGGACAGCTGAGAAGGGCGCCTCCTACTGTAAGAAAAGGGGCCTCATTTTTTCCAAAGTAACTAATGATTTGGGGTGCCCAACTTGAGGTGCCTTAAAGGGACCTGATTTTCAGATAGTGTTGAGCAAACTGAGGCACACAAAATTACTAGTCACAAAATAGGCAGTCATAATAACATAATAACACTGATGACTGATTGGAGTGCCAAACCCTTCTGTCCTTAAATGTACCATTGCCTGATAGTTAATGAATGACCTTCAAATCCCAGATTATTATTCAAGCAAAAAAAAAATCTTGATTTTAACCAGAGAAAGTTTTGCTTGTAGCTATACTGGGGGCATAGGCACGTCCCCTCCCCCTTCATCATGGTCTGTGGAGTCACAGCTGTTCAGTCATTTTAATCTCCAGAGATTGTCTTTAAATTCAGGAATCTAAATGATTTGCCACAAACGGGGATTTCATTATTGAAAATAAAACAATTCTTACATAGTTTTGGGAGAGAAAGAGAGAGCAAAGAATGTATGTTAAACACGATGATGCCAGCTGGCAATTAGGTGCATTTTTTTTTTGGATCATCGTTAGTTGCAAAGCCCCCCAAGTCTGTGATACTGCAGTAGGTAAAAGATTCAATAGGGGGGTCAGAATAAGATTGTTATTCATGAACTCGAAAGGGGAGGAAAGAATTATAGAGTGAAACCAAAGATCTTCCCCCTTATGCGTCCTCCTGATTTAAGCAAGCACTTTAATGAAGCCTTATGCGATTTCCAGGGCTTTTTTACATTTAGTTAAAGCATCGCTCTCTTATATAGGCCTGATCCGAAACTCACTGGAGTCAGTGGAAAGACTCCCATTGACTGCAGCTGAGCGTTTTCCTCCCTGTACCCTTGAAATGACGTTTTGAGGATGGTTTCTTTAACTGTAGCTCTGAGCTCTCTCTCAATTCTCTGAATGCATTTGAAAGGGCTTTCCTTGTAGTTGCTCACTGCAGAGAGAAGGCAGATGGGGACATCAAGGAATAATTTTTTTTAAAGGGGAAAGTCCAGATCAGGAAAAACCCGCGGTCGGGGGGGGGGGGAAAAACAGAGAGGGACTTTCTTTATTCCTGCAAATAACTTGGGCTGTGTCCTTCAATGAACTGACTGGAGCATATGTTATTCTGAATTTGATAGATTTGGGGCAAGGCTCCACTGTCTCTGTCAAATACATTTTTTCACCATTTGACATTGGGATTGTAGTTAAAGTAAAGGAGCCGTTGTACCGCGTTTATGGGTTGGGGTCCATGGGATAACGTGTGGTTTGGGTGATTACATTCATTATGGTGCTGAAGCTGCTGTCTGGAAACCACATTATCTTGGAAGTCACTGATTCATTGTGAAAGTTGCCTGGTCTCCATCGAAGCAGCAGCGACTGCAAGATTTGGCTGGCTTGTTGAGATGGCTCGATTTTTGCAAGGTTTCCCCCCCCCCCCTTCTTTCCAAACAGCAAATCGAAGAGGAGGGTTGAACTCTGGCATTATCTTGCACATGTCACATAGCATTTCCCTCTGTAAATGTCTTCCTCTCACTTTCTAGCAAGCTTCCCCAAGGAAGGCTGAGCTGGGACTCTGCTCCCAGCTGAAGCACTGGGAGCAATCGCTGATGACACACAAGTCTCCCAAGCATCAGTAATCTCCACCACAGCAAAACCCCTGCTCAGGCTCAGGAGAGTTTTTTAATTTATTGGGTTTTAATCTAGAAGATTAAAACAGCGGTTCTCAAACTGTGGATCAGGACCCCAAAGTGGGTCGCTAGTTGTGACCTGTTTTAACGGGGTCGCCAGGGCTGGCGTTAGACTTGTTGGTCCCTGGGGCCAAAGCCGAAGCCTGAGCCCCACTGCCCAGTTCCCCCCGCCCCCGGTTTAGGGTGGCAGGGCTCAGGTGGGATCAGGCTTCGGTCACCCCCTGCCCCGGTCATGTAGTTTTTGTTGTGAGAAGGGGATCACGGTGCAATGAAGTTTGAGAACCCCTGCATTAAAACATTGGAAACTTTCATGACTGCCACTGTTAGCACTATTCTGGAGAGGCAAGCTACTGCCCTCAGCGCCAATACTCACCCTTTAAAGGCGGGGAGGGGGAGATTTTATCGCTCTTACAGTGATTACCAGGCTGGATTTTAATTTTGGCTGATGATTTCTTTTGGCCACTGTTCTCCCATAGGGATGCTGCAGAACGTTCATACATCTCCATCTATTCGCTCTCATTCTCAGTCACGCACACGCTGCAGCCAGGGTGTGAAAAAAGCCTCTCCAATGTTAATTCGCTGTCATCCGCCCCATGTTTTAGCTGCACGGAGCGAAGGTGAGGGTTGTAGGCAGGAGACTGGGGCTGGAGCCATGTGGTCTGCTGGCGTCACACCAGTAAACAAGTTAATCCTCCTTTCCAAAGGGGCGTGGTGGGTGGGGTGGGAGGGGGAGCGAGGGGGCAGAGTAAAGCTCGGGGAGGCTGCAAGTCGAGCTCAGAATAGCTCAGCACCGCTGGGGGCACGTTCGCCTATAGAAGCGGGGGAGCCCTCGCCCCTCTCCGGCACACACGCAACCCCGCTCGGCTGGAGCTGTCCACGCGTCGTGGTGCTGAACCTTGTCCCTGAGCCCCGTCGAGTGCATCCCTGAGTGGCGCTGGCCGCGCGGCTAAGCAAGGCGGAGGCGCTCGGAGCTGTCCATCGGCTCGGGTGCCGACCCGTAAAGCTCCCGGCAGAGCGGAGCCGCTCATCCATGGGAGGCGGAGCGGGGCTGGCCTGAGCCCGGGCGCCGGGAGCCTAGCGGGGGCAGAGCGCTCCAGCCACACCGCCGCTTCTCGTTCAGCCGAGCCGCAACTCCCCCCCGGCCCGCCCCGCTATGGCGTTCATGGTGAAGTCCATGGTGGGCGGCCAGCTGAAGAACCTCACCGGGGGGCTGGGCGGCGAGGAGAAGGGGGGATGGCGAGAAATCCCCGGCCGAAGCCCAGGGCATGACGCGGGAGGAGTATGAAGAATACCAGAAGCAGCTAGTGGAGGAAAAGTAAGTGCGCTGGGCTCCCGGAGCGCGCCTGGGGGGCTTGCGGTGTGTGATGCTCATGCTAGCCCTTCTGGCCACCTCATCTCCCCCGTAGGGCAGATGCCTCGGACCGTGGGAGCCCTTCACCCACCTCCTCTGCTCCCCTGACGGGCTTTCCGTTCGGGACCAGGTGAAAAAAAGCCCGTTAAACTTGTCCACGAGATTCATGACACCCCCCCCCCTCCAAAATATGTCAGAGGCATTCGGACTTTTGCTCAGTGCATCAAGGGGCTCCTGGCCAGCAAATCGGGACTGCCCCACGGGGTAGCTGCCAGACAGGAAGCCCCACCGAAGGGAACGGGAGCATGGGAGACGGGGGGGTGTGGTGGAGAGTGCGGTGTACGGGGGAAATTCCCCAGCGTCTCCGCCCCTAGAGCAGCCCAGACTTTCATTGCCTAACCCGACCAGACCATTCACCTAACTGAGCGACTCCTGTAACCCAGCGAACCGGCGGGCTGCGGCTGAGTTAGGCCAATTGTTCTAGCCCAAAGCCCAGCACACCCCGGGGCAGAGCGTGCGGCTGGGCTGCAACTAACTTCAGCGCCCCGTCAACCCCCGAGTATTCCTGGTTTTAAACTCGCAGCGGAGCCAGCGCAGAAGCTGAGCTGCAGTTTGGGAAAGTGCTGGGGTGGGGGTCGTTGGTTGGTTTACACCCAACTACCAGATGGCCGCCTTGTCTTTGCCTTTTCAAAGCAGGCGCCAGGCGGAAGACGGCATTGCACGAAATACGTTCAAATGGTTGTGGAAGGCGGGGAATTTTAGTGATGCCGTTTTAATGGAACCCATAATCTCTTAATCCGCTTTCGCATCGGCGAGCTGGGTTCGTCTTCTCCTCCTGGGCCACATTTCACTACAGTTATTTTTTATGGCTCTCCCCCAAAGTTTGGTTTGGTGTCTCCGGTTCCTGCTTTATTGGGGTGGAGGGTGGCGAATGTCTGTCCGTGTTGAAGGCGCGAAGCGCTGGGTGTGAACTAGCATGCACAAGGGCGTCACCGCAATCTGGGCCAGATTGCATTCAGGTTTCCTCCGCACACGCAGAGCCTTCAAACCTGACAAAGACAAGCCTGGAGAAAGAGCTTCCCTTACCGCCACCTGCCTAAAAGGGCTTTAATCTGGTCACTGAACTTGTCCAGGCCCGTTTGCTGCACCCCATTTGCATCTCAAACTGGGCTCATGCATTGACTGATTTCTGTGGCAATGAAATTCAGGTGAAAAAGTAATTGACTTGAAGAAACAAATAATCAAGCAGGCTGAAGAGAAGGTTGTATCCATTTCCAGCTGGCTTCTAGCCTCCAGTTGGCTGACCATTAAATAAACTAAAGTTGGGAGGATCCTGAAAGACGGCCCAAAATAGCTGCAGGGGGGGGGGGGGTCATCGACGTATTTGTTCTTGACTGTAAACACTGGAGGGTTTTTTTCACCATGTGTTATGTGCTGATTATATTATGTATAATGCCCAGGCAGGCGTTTGCAATAGAAACTGGCAGTAAACTCGTTCCCCTGATGCTGCTGTATTCCTGTGTGTGGCTGTAGGAGAGAGAGGCTCAGGTGGGGAAAGCCTTTCCTGGATGCCAGTTGGAAAGCAGCCTTTGAGCCCCATCTGGCGAATTAAGACCTGTCCATGTCAGATCAGGACTTCCATTCAGTGCATGCGGGAGCTCAGGGAATGGGCATTAGTGACCTGCATTGGACACCTCCTCACCCGACCCGGCCTAGCGAGCAGAGCGGAAGCAGGCTGACAGCCTTTGTTTTCTAATGTTGTTTCCAGGATGGAAAGGGATGCCCAGTTCACCCAGCGTAAAGCAGAGAGAGCCACGCTCCGGACCCACTTTAGAGACAAGTACCGGCTCCCCAAGGTAAAGAGTGAGGCACGCTCACCTCTGTTGCTTTGTCAGCAGCCCTGCATTCAGGGGAACTCTTTGGATCCCAGCTCATGGCTCCTCAAGGACATTCTTTCCAGCAGCTTGTCTCCGGGCAGGCTACCAGCTAGGCACCAGGATGGGGGTATAGGAGGTATGATTCCTGCCCCACACCACCCCCACGCTCTTGGGGAAGCATGAGCTCAGAGAGGGGATCAGCCCTTGGCCTGGCTGATTGTGTCCTATTTACAGCTAAGTCAGGGTTTGCATTCCTAAGAACCACTCTGCTCTAGTCAGTTTCCCAGGAAGGTAATACTTCCACTGAGGCAAGACTGTGCACTTCTAGTCACATCCTCTCTCACTCAGCGTTCCTCTATCCACAGGCCTTTCTACTGCAACTGATTGCCCTGCTGCTTCCCTAGTCTACCAGCCCAGACCCAGACCCATTTGGGGCACTAACCCATCAGCTAGAAAAATGTCTTTGCTATCACAGACTAGGCACATGTCTGGTGCTCATCACCAGGGTGGATGGAGATGCTAGAAGTGGTGCAGTTTTTTTCTATATCACTTTATATTTAAATGTTATCAGGCATCCAATCTGGGGAAAAACAGAAACTCACAAAAAGGGCCATAACTCAGAGAAACATTGTCTAATTTTAACCAAAATTGGCAGAAAGTTTTGAAATACAATTGATAATGCAACCACTTACTCAAAATAGTACAGGTGATATATTTTATCATTTTCCCATCTTTCCCCCCCCCCCCCCTTTGGTTAAAGCAAAAATCTGTAGTCGCACGACAGTATGAACTTGTTTGTACCATGTTATACATCGAAATATTTGTCATTATTTGTAGAATGGACTAATTTGAGAAACGTTTTTCTGACTTTTTTTTCTGAAGCTGTGCAGATAATAAGACCCCTAACCTTAATTATAAAACATAGTTATCTGCTCAGCTGGAGACATGAGTCTAAAGCACTCATGGTACAACTGTAAGAACATAAGAACGGCCAAACTGGGTCAGACCAAAGGTCCATCTAGTCCAGTATCCTGTCTTCCAACA
Organism: Emys orbicularis; assembly: GCF_028017835.1. Lineage (NCBI taxonomy): Eukaryota > Metazoa > Chordata > Testudines > Emydidae > Emys > Emys orbicularis. The sequence goes on from NC_088692.1 coordinate 50,717,439, forward strand.
GTGGCCAATGCCAGGTGCTTCAGAGGGAATGAACAGAACAGGTAATCATCAAGTGATCCATCTCCTGTCATCCATTTCCAGCTTCTGGCAAACAGAGGTTAGGGACACCATGCCTGCCCATCCCGGCTAATAGCCATTGATGGATCTATCCTCCATGAACTTATCTAATTCTTTTTTGACCCCCGTTATAGTCTTGGTCTTCACAACATCCTCTGGCAAAAAGTTCCACAGGTTGACTGTGCGTTGTGTGAAGAAATACTTCCTTTTGTTTGTTTTAAACCTGCTTCCTATTAATTTCATTTGGTGACCCCTGGCTCTTGAGTTATGAGAAGGAGTAAATAACACTTCCTTATTTACTTTCTCCACACCAGTCATGATTTTATATCAATCATATCCCCCCTTAGTTGTCTCTTTTCCAAACTGAAAAGTCCCGATCTTATTAATCTCTCCTCATACGGAAGCTGTTCCATACCCCTAATATTTTTGTTGCCCTTTTCTGTACCTTTTCCAATTCCAATATATCTTTTTTAAGATGGGGTGACCAGAACTGCACGCAGTATTCAAGTAATTAATATTGTCTTACTACCACTGACTACAATGACAATATCTGTAAACCGCTTATATAACAGTAATGACTCTTAGTAGAAGGGCTTAGAAAGTCTTGTCTGATATATCGTGTGCATAACAAAGTATAACCATGTATGCTTACATAACCCTCCATATAACTATGAGCCACTGAATGGCTAATGCAGCACCCCTTCGAGCAATATTTACTCACAAAAATAGTCCCTGTGATTTGCAGGTAGTTGAAACGTTTCTACTCCCCCTTCGAATCTGTGTCTGATGTGTGCAATACGCTGTTGCTGCACTCGTCCCTGCCACAGCTGCATGCACCAGAGCACACCAAAGCTTCCTTGTGGTCTCACAGTCACACTGCACAAAGGTGAGGGTGGCTTCTGGAGCAGGTGCCAACACCATCATTTTGGGAACAAGCTGTCCCCTGCTATCCATCACCCATCTGTTATTGACAGGGGACACAAAGATACTGAGCTGGTACATGATTCCATATGTGTGACTGATAATTAGCATGTTTCAGGTGCTGCCTGAAGGAGGCCATTGTTGCTGGCAGTTTCTCATTTGTTTTGTCTTTAGCAAACAACGGGTAGCGCCCATTATGCAGAGATGCTTCCTTCTTATCACACTGTAACAAAGATACCATTAAGACAAAGGCTGCTGCCTTTGAAAAAGCAGCAATGGGCTGGACTGCAGTTACCTACCTTCAAATCTTCCTAATATCCTGAGCAAGGGCTACTTGATTTAGCTACTGCTTGTGTCTCTGTTACCTCTCTGGTGAGGTCAGGTCTGTCCATGCCATGAATTCAAAGTAATGGTCCTAATTTAATAAGCCATCAACAGGCAGAGACGGAGCTACCTCCTGGACTGTCAGATCATCTTTGATGTGTGACCATGACTGAGTTTCTGCTCTTTGCCCTCAAAACTGCTCATCCTGTGGCTAATGGGAGCAGGCTTATAAATGACAGCCTGCAGTTAGGTTACTGACACACCACAGCTGGTATTTCACACTTGTTCTTGGGATGGGAAGAAATCATTTTTCTTTTGCACAAGGCTAAGGGGGAAATGAGCAGTGTTCATACAGAACATATCTTACTAGCCTGCCCCTGAGCTGACCAACACAGAGATCCAACGGCCAAGAATCTGAGCACCGTTAGACTGTCCCTTTGGTTCTACAAAGTGGTGCTATTGTGAGCCAGACATGAAATGCCAAATGCTCTATAGGTCATAGGCAGAGTCAGACTGGCTTGGAAATGTATATGCTAGGAGAAGGCTTTAGGTACTATGTGTGGTGGGATACAGCTCCCTTCCTGGCAAATGACCTGTGTTTAATTTTAAAATGCTGTAAAATGCAAATGCAGAGCCAGATTGGTTTGAGACCTGATATGCCAGATGAAGACCCAAAATAGCATCTGGGGTACAGTTTGAGGGGCTGCCCTTTCCCCTGACCTGGCTTTATAATAAGGCAAACTCTCCAGAGAACTCCAGCAGCATTTTAGATGGCGGAACAGACAGCACTGATGCAGCAGGCACTGAAGAAGAGACTGAAGTCCAGGACCTCTATGGTGGCATTTTCAGAAATGCTCCCAGTTCCACGCGCAGGGCCAGGTAGGCAGGCAGAGCTTCAGAGTCTCAATGCGTGGATGAGACGATGGTGTAGAGAGGAGGGGTTCACGTTCATTAGGAACTGGGGAAACTTCTGGGATGGGAGGAGCCTATACAGGAGAGATGGGCTCCACCTAAACCAAAGTGGAACCAGACTGCTGGCACTAAACATTAAAAAGGTTGTAGAGCAGTTTTTAAACTAGGAGATGGGGGAAAGCCGACTGCTGCAGAGGAGCGTGTGGATCGGACACAGACTTCCCTTAGGGGAGAGTCTGATGATAGAGAATCTCCAGGTTATAGTCAGGAGCAGAGGACTGAAAAGTATAATGTAAGGGCCGGATCAGATGATAAACAGCCACATAAAAAAGAATCTGGCACATCAGAAAAAGACAGGCTAATAAACAGGGACAAGTTTTTAAAGTGCTTGTACACAAATGCCAGAAGTCTAAATAATAAGATGGGTGAACTAGAGTGCCTTGTGATAAAGGAGGATATAGATATAATAGGCATCACAGAAACCTGGTGGACTGAGAGCAATCAATGGGACACAATCATTCCGGGGTACAAAATATATCGGAAGGACAGAACAGGCCGTGCAGGGGGAGGAGTGGCACTATATGTTAAAGAAAGTGTAGATTCAAATGAAGTAAAAATCTTAAGCGAATCCACAGGTTCCATAGAGTCTCTATGGATAGAAATTTCATGCTCTAGTAAAAATATAACATTAGGGATCTATTATCGACCACCTGACCAGGACAGTAATAGTGATGATGAAATGCTAAGGGAAATTAGAGAGGCTATCAAAATTAAGAACTCAATAATAGTGGGGGATTTCAATTATCCCCATATTGACTGGGAACATTTCACTTCAGGACGAAATGCAGAGATAAAATTTCTCGATACTTTAAGTGACTGCTTCATGGAGCAGCTAGTACGGGAACCCACAAGGGGAGAGGCGACTCTAGATTTAATCCTGAGTGGAGCGCAGGAGCTGGTCCAAGAGGTAACTATAGCGGGACCGCTTGGAAATAGTGACCATAATACAATAGCATTCAACATCCCTGTGGTGGGAAGAACACCTCAACTGCCCAACACTGTGGCCTTTAATTTCAAAAGGGGGAACTATACAAAAATGAGGGGGTTAGTTAGACAAAAGTTAAAAGGTTCAGTGACTAAAGTGAAATCCCTGCAAGTTGCGTGGGCCCTTTTTAAAGACACCATAATAGAGGCTCAACTTCAATGTATACCCCAAATTAAGAAAAACAGTAAAAGAACTAAAAAAGAGCCACCGTGGCTTAACAACCATGTAAAAGAAGCAGTGAGAGATAAAAAGACTTCCTTTAAAAAGTGGAAGTCAAATCCTAGTGAGGCAAATAGAAAGGAGCACAAACACTGCCAACTTAAGTGCAAGAGTGTAATAAGAAAAGCCAAAGAGGAGTTTGAAGAACGGCTAGCCAAAAACTCCAAAGGTAATAACAAAATGTTTTTTAAGTACATCAGAAGCAGGAAGCCTGCTAAACAACCAGTGGGGCCCCTTGACGATGAAAATACAAAAGGAGCGCTTAAAGATGATAAAGTCATTGCGGAGAAACTAAATGGATTCTTTGCTTCAGTCTTCACGGCTGAGGATGTTAGGGAGATTCCCAAACCTGAGCTGGCTTTTGTAGGTGACAAATCTGAGGAACTGTCACAGATTGAAGTATCACTAGAGGAGGTTTTGGAATTAATTGATAAACTCAACATTAACAAGTCACCGGGACCAGATGGCATTCACCCAAGAGTTCTGAAAGAACTCAAATTTGAAGTTGCGGAACTATTATCTAAGGTTTGTAACCTGTCCTTTAAATCGGCTTCGGTACCCAATGACTGGAAGTTAGCTAATGTAACGCCAATATTTAAAAAGGGCTCTAGGGGTGATCCCGGCAATTACAGACCGGTAAGTCTAACGTCGGTACCGGGCAAATTAGTTGAAACAATAGTAAAGAACAAAATTGTCAGACACATAGAAAAACATAAACTCTTGAGCAATAGTCAACATGGTTTCTGTAAAGGGAAATCGTGTCTTACTAATCTATTAGAGTTCTTTGAAGGGGTCAACAAACATGTGGACAAGGGGGATCCGGTGGACATAGTGTACTTAGATTTCCAGAAAGCCTTTGACAAGGTCCCTCACCAAAGGCTCTTACGTAAATTAAGCTGTCATGGGATAAAAGGGAAGGTCCTTTCATGGATTGAGAACTGGTTAAAGGACAGGGAACAAAGGGTAGGAATTAATGGTAAATTCTCAGAATGGAGAGGGGTAACTAGTGGTGTTCCCCAAGGGTCAGTCCTAGGACCTATCCTATTCAATTTATTCATAAATGATCTGGAGAAAGGGGTAAACAGTGAGGTGGCAAAGTTTGCAGATGATACTAAACTACTCAAGATAGTTAAGACCAAAGCAGATTGTGAAGAACTTCAAAAAGATCTCACAAAACTAAGTGATTGGGCAACAAAATGGCAAATGAAATTTAATGTGGATAAATGTAAAGTAATGCACATTGGAAAAAATAACCCCAACTATACATACAACATGATGGGGGCTAATTTAGCTACAACGAGTCAGGAAAAAGATCTTGGCGTCATCGTGGATAGTTCTCTAAAGATGTCCACGCAGTGTGCAGAGGCGGTCAAAAAAGCAAACAGGATGTTAGGAATCATTAAAAAGGGGATAGAGAATAAGACTGAGAATATATTATTGCCCTTATATAAATCCATGGTTCGCCCACATCTCGAATACTGTGTACAGATGTGGTCTCCTCACCTCAAAAAAGATATTCTAGCACTAGAAAAGGTTCAGAAAAGAGCAACTAAAATGATTAAGGGTTTAGAGAGGGTCCCATATGAGGAAAGATTAAAGAGGCTAGGACTCTTCAGTTTGGAAAAGAGAAGACTAAGGGGGGACATGATAGAGGTATATAAAATCATGAGTGATGTTGAGAAAGTGGATAAGGAAAAGTTATTTACTTATTCCCATAATACAAGAACTAGGGGTCACCAAAAGAAATTAATAGGCAGCAGGTTTAAAACAAATAAAAGGAAGTTCTTCTTCACGCAGCGCACAGTCAACTTGTGGAACTCCTTACCTGAGGAGGTTGTGAAGGCTAGGACTATAACAATGTTTAAAAGGGGACTGGATAAATTCATGGTGGCTAAGTCCATAAATATCTATTAGCCAGGATGGGTAAGAATGGTGTCCCTAGCCTCTGTTCGTCAGAGGATGGAGATGGATGGCAGGAGAGAGATCACTTGATCATTGCCTGTTAGGTTCACTCCCCCTGGGGCACCTGGCATTGGCCACTGTCGGTAGACAGATACTGGGCTAGATGGACCTTTGGTCTGACCCAGTACGGCCTTTCTTATGTTCTTATGTTCTTATGTTAGCAGGCATGCAATGCTGAGCTGGGGCGTGAACTGAGCATGCGTGTCCCCAGAACACAGACCACACCAAGGCACACAAAGCCAGCTCCAAAAAGGGACATAGGAGGTTAAGTCCCAGTTTCAGGCACTGCTACCTCCTGCTAGGCACCAGATGCCTTGCTCATGCCTAAGCCCCAGCACAATTCTCAAACCAGGGGCAATAAGCAGGGCCCTGCATAGCTTCCCTGTGGGGCTCACTCTGGTAGCCATGCTCATAGGCCACCTAACACCATACAAGGTGTGGGGATGCAGGGCCAGCTTTAGGCCGATTCCCCTGATTCCCCAGAATCGGGCCTTGTGCCTAAGAGGGCCCCGCGCCTTAGGCGCCTTTTTAATTTTTTGGTTTTTTTTACGCACCCGGTGGCGGTCCGCTCCGGGTCTTTGGCGGCATTTCAGCGGTGGGGGGGTCCTTCAGTGCCGCGGAAGACCTGGAGCCGAGTGAAAGACCCCCCGCCGCCAAAGTGCCGCCGAAGACCCGGACCGCCGCCGGGTATTCGAATCAGGCCCCGCAGGTCCTAAAGCCAGCCCTGTGGGGGTGGGGGAGTGGAGATAGCCACCCTTAGACTGTAACTCAATGGTTGGGGTACATGCCCTGAATACAGGAGACCCTGGGTCAGTTTAATTCTCTGCTTGGTGTGCAGAAGGGATTTGACTAGAGAGCTGCCCTCGCTCAAGTGAGAGCCCTAATCACTGAACAAAGGGATCTTCTGATGTGGGCTCATCTCTTGTCAAAGCTGTTCCACTTTAATTCCATAATTAACTATTCATTGGGCCACAAAAAGTGTGAAAATCATGCAGTGGGCCAGTGGTCTGGGTACTCACCCAGGCTGTGGGAGACTCTGGGTCAATCCCCTGCTGCTTGATGAGATGGGATTTGAACGGGGCTCTCCTACCTTGCAAGTGACTGTCCTAACAGCTGGGCAATGACATGTTCAGAAGTTGGGCTCCCACAGGTTTTCCTGTTGCAGCTGATTCACTTTAATTAAATATTAAGTGAGCCAAAGCAGCCACAAGTAGCCCTCTGTGCTTAGGGTGCTCTCCTAGCCGGTTGGAGACCCTAGTTCAATTCCTCCAGCTTCCTGATAAGGAAAAGCAATTTGAACAGCGAGCTCCCCCGGGCTTTAATTAAATATCAATTGGGCAAAAACAAGCAAGAGTAGCCCTCTGTAGTGGTTAGGGTACTCAGGTGGGATGCTGAAGACCCTTGTTCAACTCCTCCAGCTGCCTGAGGAGAAACAAGCCATGAGCTCCTTCAGTCTTTCCTATTGAAGCTGGTCCACTTTAATTAAATATTAAAATAGGGCCAAAAGAGGAGCCTGGCATAAGAAGCCCTCTCTAGCCCAGCCATTAGGGCACTCAGCTGGGCTGTTGAAGACCCTGGTTCCATTCTCTTCTGTGCTTGAGGAGAAAGGATGCGAACAGGGGTCTGCCACCTCAACTTCCCCCTTGTATTAAATATGTATTGCGTCACAGAAAACATATAAATCACTCTTGACCCCACGGCTAGGACACCACCATCCCCAGTCAGTAGCTCATCAGACAGCTCCCCAAAAGTCTTTGACTTGGCAGGATTGGTGCACACCATTGGCAGAATCCTCATGATGTCAGTAATAGCTAATGTTGGCTCACAGGAGGCTGGTAGCTCAACCATTGATAGATTTTTCTCCAGCCAAGACAATGTGCTGCTCTTTGGGGTCTTTCTTAGAGTTCCAACCAAGTTGAAGAGGGAAAGTGGAACAGGTGCCAGCTCACACTTCATATCACCCTGGCTACCAACCTCTCTGCACTAGGCAATAACTGTCAGCTTGCAGAATATCTGATGATCAATAGCTGTCTCTTGTGCTATCTGCTGCTTCTTTTGTTCGATTGTCTTGTTGAGATTACCAAATGATTTGAGATTAGACCTTTCTATGGGATCAAAGAGATCTACCTCACCCCTTTGCGGCCTACTGGTTACAAACTGCTTCCTTACTTGTAGGCCATTCTCTCTTCTCATTCACAAACTTTCTGCAATTTCAGGTGGGGCCCCAGTAGACGCTGCAATGTTCACACATGGCTGTCTGTCATCTGGGCTTAAAGGATTTGTCATTCAGTCACAACTTTTCTAATATCTGGGACAGCAGTTTCATCTGTAGCCATGCGCTGTGTGGTAGCTTCTTGGTGGAGCTCTGTTGCTGAAGGCTGCATTCCACACATTTGTTTTGTCATAGCTGTTACAGCTGCCTCAAAATGTGCAGTCAGGTAATACTTGGTCAGAGCCTTATCTTTTGTCAAAGATGCTGATGCTTCTCACAGTCCTTGCTGAGAGATTGCTCGACAGCCATGTCATGCCATATGCTACTGAAGGGTCTGGCAGTCCAGTATACTGCTCCTTGGCTATCAGCTAGGGCATGATATATAGCTGGCTTCTGCTCCTCCAGAAGTCTGGCTTCTGCTACAGTTACACATCCCCACCTAGCATAATTCACGTGGCCACACTACAAATGTCTCAAGTTCCCTAGTCTTGTTATCATCTCTCTTTGCTCCTCTGTAATCCATCAGTAGTTGGGATAAATCTGTTACATAGTTCTCCCAGAACAGAATGGTATCTGAACAGATTGTTCCTTGGGTAACATAAGTGTCCATGAGCTGACTGGGTTCTGTTCATGAAGTCTGCCACAGCATTCTGTACTTCCACTCTGTCTTCTCTGTGTGCTTTCTCCACAGCGTCAAATGCTTCAATGAGTGTTTGAATTTTCCCAAGATGCATCTCTCCTCATCTTCTCACCATTGTTCATGGAATCACTAAGTGCCACCCATTTCAAGCAATTCATTGCCTCATTTATAAGTTTGTGGATTCCAACACCACAGTTATATCCTCTTCCTCTTAGAGTATGGCTGATGGCAGAAGCACCATAGTTGCTGGCTTCCACAAGGATGTCTTCAAACCCACTTTCCTACATCACACTGCCTAGATCACCCATGAAATTCTTTACACGATGCATGCCTCCCACATCAAGGTGGTCATGGTCAAATTCCTTTTGATTCCTCCATTTAATAATCTGTGCTTTGCAGTAGATTGCTTCATCATACACGACATAGGCCCAGTCTTGGCTCAGAGAGTGGAACATCGCCTCACAATATTTCATCATCATGGTATACGCTGCATTAACATCAGTTGCCAATGCAGGAATCATAATCATAAAATATAAAATAGCAGACAGAAAAAACGTCTCAATATCAGTCCATTCTACAAATAATGACAAACATTTTGATGTATTACAGGGTAGAAACGAACTCATACTGTTGTGTGACTACAGACTTTCGCTTTACCCAAAGGCCTAAAAGGACAGGAAAATGCATCAAATATATCACTTGGGGATACATATTTCCCAAATTTTCCAAACCAGTACTAGTTTGAGTATATAGTTGCGCTATCAATTGTATTTAGAAGCTTTCTGCCAATTTTGGTCAAAATTAGACAATGTATCTTCAAGTTATGGCCCTTTTGGTGATTTTTATGATTTTCTTCAGATTGGCTCCCTGATGACATTTAAACATTACGTGATATAGAAAAACAGTACCACTACCAGCAACTCCATCTGCCCTGGTGATGACCACCAGATATGCGCCTAGTGTGACAGCAATGACATTTTTCTAGCTAACAGGTTCCTCTAACTCATTAATCAGACCCCTTTTTAAATCTGGCTGGTGGATTAGATACAATACCAGCTCTGCAGCCTCTTAAAAACCACAGTGCAACACTCTCATGCCTTCCTTACAGCTCTGCGCCGGGAATCCTGTGCTGACGCTCACCTGCTAATGCCTAGCAGCTAGCAATACCACTGCACTATGCAGCCACCTGTCCGGCTGGCCAGAAGACTGCAGTCCCTTTGAGTGGCAATTAGTAATAGCCTTACGTGTACATCTGTTTTTTTTCTGGCAGTCTGTCATGTGAGCCATTCTGCTGTACTGTCAACTCACCTTCTCCTGCTCAAAATCACTTTCTGTCTGCAAAGCCCCATTGTGCAGCCACTCTCACTGATCTCAGTTTCACCAGGGATTTGGCTGCTACCTCAATATAAATAGCAAATCATGAGAAACTCCACTGAAGTCAGTCACTTGAGCCTAGATCCTCAAAGGTATTTAGGCGCCTAACTCCCATTGATTTCATTGACAGTAGAGTAACAATATCTTCCTTCAACCGGCATTGTCTCCCCCCTCCATTTCACCTGCACTTTCTTAGGCTAATTCCTATTGTGGTACGTCTGCTTAGAGCTGTATGAATGATTCACTGGGAACAATTTAATCTACTATAATTCAGCCTCCTTCTTTGTTCATGGAATAACTCAAGCACATCACAGTTTCTTTAAGTGAATTCAACAAAAAAGCGCTTTTTAAAAATTCTCTGACTTGATTGCGAATATTCTAAATTGCCCCGAGTTGATTTTTGAAAGGTCAGATCAGTCCTTTGCTATTGTTTCAGTGTCCCTATTGGATAAGCACACATGCACTTCTTATACGCAGGCCAAAAATCATTTTCTACCAACATTGGTGCCAGGTAAGTGGATTGCTCAGGGGTTTGTTTCTGTAAACACACAAGAGGGGGAAACATGACCAAAGTGAAGGAACACGTATTAATTCACGAGTCTCTCTGTCTCATTCACCCAGCTCTCATTAGCGTCGATATTTTTTTTTCGAATACATAGACAATTTTCTTCCGTGAATCTTTTCCGCAGTAGCTACTGATCCTGTCCAACTGTTGTGCCGACTCTCAAAGGCATCCTGTGGTTCGTCAGTGTATTAATCCTCCCAATTTGATCCTGATTCAGCAGGTGACTTAAGCGCCTGAGTAACGTTAAGCATGTGCTGAAATCCAGCATTACTCAGCAAAACATCGAGGCACATGTTTCAGTCTCTTTGATTTCAGTGGCACTGAAGCACATGCTTAATGCTGAGCAAGTGATTAAGTACAATGCTGAACTGGAGCTTCTATTCTCTTCCACTTCCTACTTGTTCTCTCCTTCCTTATCTCTGTCCCAGAGCCTGATTCTGAACTACTCACTCATGCTCTTCTCTTTGATCGATGTGACCCTGTAGAATGAAACAGATGATAGTCAGATCCAGCTGGCAGGAGGGGACGTGGAGCTCCCAAAGGAGCTGGCCAAGATGATCGAGCAAGATAACGAGGAGGAAGAGGAAAAGGACTCTGTTATCGGACAGCTGACCAGCATCCCGAACCTGGACCTTGATTCCCTGAAGGATAAAGCCCAGGCCACGCTAGAGGACCTGAAACAGTCAGCTGAAAAGTGTTCTGTTATGTGACGCAGCTGGTTCCCTCGACATAACACCCCATTCTTAACCGTATAATGTTGGGGGGGGGGAGGAGGGATGCAGTGGATGGTCTGGGGGAAATGATGGTGTATGAAAATTAACCAGTGGGAACCCCACAGAGTTTATCACCCTTCCCTGTGTGAGTTGGATACCTTTTCTAAACCCATGCTCTGCCTAGATTCCACGAAACAGACTTACGTGTCCTGTTCCTCTCGTGACGTGTATTTTCCAGTGCGAGGCCGGAGTCAGGAGGCAACATTGTCCTCCCCCAGCACCCCTCCTGAGGTCAGATCTAAAACTGCCTGTGCCACTGCTCACATGGGTGACCGAGTTCCTCTGCCCATTTTAATCTTTTAGTGCAGAAGGGAGGGAGGGTTGTGATGAGGGTTGCTGAGCCATGCCTGTGAATGGGAGCAAAAAACCTCTTTAGAGGAGCAGACTGGCATTGCTCCTCTGCCTTCACTCCCATCTTGGTGAAGGAGATTTGGAGCAAACCTCCTGGAGGCGATGACCGGTGTTCCCTTTGCTTTCCAGACACAAGCCGTGACAGGGAAATTTCCCAGATCCACATAACTAAGGCCAAGAAATAATACTACTACTTTGCCCAGATAGCACCTTTCATGCATTGATCTCAAAGCACTTGGCAAAGGAGGGGACAGCTATATCGGTCCCATTTTGGGGGGGGGAACTGAGGCACAGAGCGGTTACGCTACTTGCCCAAGTCAGCGGCAGGTTCAGGAATAGAGCCCAGACTGGTGGGTGCTCAGTCAGCTTAGACCACAGTCGCCCTTCTGTGTAAGAAACGTCACTTACTGGAAACGCGTTCAAATGCTGTGTCACTTCTACAATATGGGGCCTACTACAATTCATGTTCCTTGAAGGAGAGAGGATAATTCAACTCTGTGTAATGAGGGGGAAATCTATCTATACATTGTGATGTAACCATGCCAAGTTTTCGTCTGACTTTCTACCCCTTATATACCCTCCTTATTCTATGGTATTGATATAACTGATGGAATAAATACCAGGAGATCTCTATGCATTTCTTTCTCACCAGTATCTCCATGCTAAAAAGATGGGTGGTCCAGCATGGGCCATTCCCCCCCCCCCGTACAATCAGTGTTCTTTGTGCAGTAGCCAAGGATGGACTCAGTGAACTACCATAGACTGTGATCCCTTTTAAAAAGCATTAAGAACATAAGAACAGCCATACTAGGTCAGACCAAAGGTCCATCTAGCTCAGTATCCTGTCTTCCAACAGTGCCCAATGCCAGGTGCCCCAGAGGGAATGAACAGAACAGGTAATCATCAAGTGATCCATTCCCTGTTGCTCATTCCCAGCCTCATTGAACTCAGTGGACTCAGATCTGTCTGTGGGGTGTGTGTATGTCTGAAGCGCTTTGCCTTTTTCCAACCTTTGCCAAGATTTCTAAAAGATGCCTTCTCCAGGTGAAAGAATGTCTGGGAAAGGGTAACCTGCCCAGGTGGGTAATGCTTAAATCTCCAGGCAACTCTGCCACATCTCATAATGATGATGGTAAGAAACACTTTGCACTTCCAAAGCACTTTCCATCAAAGTACTTTACACATGTGAGCCTCAGCACCCCTGGGAGAGAGGGAAGTATTATTATCCCTGTTTTACAGATAGGGAAATTGAGGCACGGGAATATTTCTTGGATTTTAAGGACATTTGGGACCATTATGATCATTTAGGCTATGTCTACACTACAGAGCCTGTGCCGGCATAGCCCCCCAGTGAAGACGCCGCCTAAACCGGTGTAGGAATACCACCTCCCCAAACGGTAGCTATGTCACCAGAAGTGCTCTTCCATTGGGATAGTTGCATCTGCACTGGGGGTTTTGTCAGCATAGCTAGGTCAGTCGGGGTGTGTTTTTCTCACACCACTGCCTGACAAAGCTGCGCTGATATATAATTTTTAAGTGCAGACCAAGGCCAGTGGTTCTCTTTATGCTGTGGAACCATCCTCCCATCTAGCTAGGACCCTTCTCCCATTTAGCAACATGGGAAGGGCAGACTGGTCACGACCCCCCCCACAAGTCGAGAACCCACGATCTAGCATGAAGCCCGGTCTACATGTAAAATGTAGGCCGACCTAGCAGTGATGCTCAGGAGTATGAAGTGAAGCTTTAGCTCCAACCACAGCAGGTCCTGATCATCTGCAGCAAACATTGGAACAGTACAAAAAATATCTGCACCTCATAGAATCATAGAATATCAGGGTTGGAAGGGACCTCAGGAGGTGATCTAGTCCAACCCCCTGCTCAAAGCAGGACCAATCCCCTCGCCCCATCCAACACAGCCTGGTGGCCAATTGTATTCAGGGTTTCTGAGCCCTCTGAAAGACGCATCAGAGACAGTGCAAGGGAGACAGCACCCATCAAGGATGCCCACACAGTTCACATGCAGCCCAGAAGTCAGATTCACCGCGATCGAGGAAATCTGAAGCCTCTCCAGATAACATCAAAGCTGCCTTCCCATGAGATGTGGGGTGATAACTGGAAAGCGCAGCAGCACAGGACATTTCTTGAGCATGGACCTAATGACCGACTGCTCCTGCCAAAGAAGCCACCACCTTTCCTTTCCTTTGGGAAGCCTGGATCATCTAGGCATAGCTCACTTCATCTAGCCACTGCATTGGAGTGGTCCCTTGTTCTCTGCCCGTGGCACACCATATTTTAGTGTCCTGGGACATAGGCGCTGACTTTTATTTTTCCTCGTGGGTGCTCCACCCTGAGGTCCCACCCCCATTCTGCTCCTTCCCCCGAGGCTCCGCCCTCCTTCCACCTCTTCCTACCCCTGCTCCACCACCTTTCCCAAGGCCCTGCCCTCACTCCACCTCTTCCTGCCTCCACTCCATTCCATCCCCGAGATCCCACCCTTGCTCCATCTCTTCCTGCCCCCACTCTGCTCCTCCCCCTGAGACCCCCCACCTGCCTGCCCCTCGCTGCTCTTCACCCTCCCCCAAGTGCCTCCTGCCAGCTGCCAAACAGCTGATAGGTGGCGCCGCTGAACAGCTGTGGCTGGCTTTTTCCATGAGTGCTTGAGCCCCAGAGCCTATGTCCTGGGAGCTGTAATACTTTGATCTAATTCCGGTTATTGGACGTGGAGTGGAAGTGACTGGATAGTACTGATGGCCTGTGATATGCAGAAAGTTAGATGATGTGACAGTCACGTCTGACTTTAAACTCGTGATCTCCACAAACAATCCACTCTAGTTGGCTTTATCAGACAAGAGGGACACACATCCAGTTTGAGAGCTCTGTTCTCAGAGAGTTCCCCCAAGATACTTAGAACTTCCCTGAGCAAAACTGGCTAGAACTCAACCAGTGAAGAGGTTGCATTTGTCAATGTGGATTTGCCACTACCGCGGCAGCTAGCCTAGTCCAAATTCAAACAACTTGTCCACTGAACTGAAAACTCCTCTCAAGAAACATTCACACTGTTTCTAAGTGGGGAAGCCTGGACTCCTCAATTTATCTGTCCACCATCTGGAGTAACTCCACCGCTTGGACCTTTGTGAACTCTCTAGTGAAGGAAGAGAGCTCTTTGCCTCCAACACAGCCTCAGCACAGAATTTAAAAAACTCTCTGTATCTCAACTGATGCTCACCACGGTACTCTAGCCTCCACCAGGTGAGCTTTTTCTGTCGCAGGTCATCTGAATACCAAATATCTAGAGCAGGGGTCTCAAACACGCGGCCCAGGGGCCGCATGCAGCCCACGGGGTTGTTTTCTGCGGCCCACAAGCTCCTCGCGGCCCCCCCCAGCGTTTACCTAGAGCGGCTCCAGCCCGACGTGCACCGGGGGAAGGGCAGGCTCCCTGCCTGCCCTGCCCCTGCCGCTCCGGGAAGCGGCCGGAACCTGGTGAAGGGGGGGCACAGGGCTCTGTGTGTTGCTCTTGCTTCAGGCAGCATCCCCAGCAGCTCCCATTGGCCGCAGTTCCCCGTTCCCGGCCAATGGGAGCTGCTGGGGGGGGGGGTGCCTGAAGCAACAGCAACACACAGACCCCTGTGCCCCTCCTCCCCCACATTCCAGCCACTTCCCGGAGCGGTGCGGGGACAGGCAGGCAGGGAGCCTGCCCTGCCCCCAGTGCGCGTCGGGCCGGAGCCCACCCCACGAACCCCTCCTGCAGCCCAACCCCCTGCTGTACCCCACACCCCTCCTGCAGCCCAACCCACTGCCCTGAGCCCCCTGCTGCACCCCTCCTGCACCCTGACCCCCTGCTGTACCCTGCACCCCTCCTGCACCCCAACCCCCTGCTGTATCCCGCACCCCTCCTGCAGCCCAACCCACTGCTGTACCCCACACCCCTCCTGCACCCCACACCCCAACTCCCTGCCCTGAGCCCCCACCACACCCCACACCCCTCCTGCCCTCCCTGGGAGCAGGAAGGGGGCAGAATTGGGGTGGGGATTTCAGGGAAGGGGTTGGAATGGGGGCAGGGCCTCATGGAAGGGGTGGAGTGGGGGCGGGGCCAAGGGTGGCGGAGGGAGGTGTCAGTAATGCGGCCCTCGGCCAATGCACTAGTCCTCATGTGGCCCTCGTGGTCATTTGAGTTTGAGACCCCTGATCTAGAGGATCATAATGACCTGTGATAAAGAGGGCCAGCAGATGCAGGGAAATCTCTCACCGGAAATCTGAAATCAGGCTCGGTGAGTGGACCAGCCCTCTGCCCGGGTGGGAATAAGGGTGAACCCCAATTTCCAACTGGAGGAGGGCATGGTCAGACCATAACCAAAGCATAATCATCACACACACCCAGGGCCTCCTGGCGCCCCCACCTACCATCCCAGCCGCAAAGCAAGGCATAGAAATTGATCTATCATCTCACCTTCAGAATGAGGCTGTTTGGAGGAGCAGCATGGATGAAACCGCTAGGGCTGCAGGCCCTTCTTGGCTCATCCTGAGGTGGTACTGAGCAGTGCAAAACCTAGGGCTGTCAGCCTGCCACCGCTCATCAACACTACATTCACTGGAGGGAGGGGAAGGCAGAATAACAACACGAATAAAGTGTCCTTTTGCTGCAGTAAGCACTGGGTTAGACAGTGACAGGTTGTGGGTTCAGCTTTAAGGAATCAAGAGCATATCTGCACTTCGGGCTTAATTAAAGCAGGAACTTTTCTGTTTTAAACCAGGCCATTTATAAGAGCAGTGAGCAGCTTAGGGAGAAGGATCTCGCCCACATCTAGGGTGTCTGTAGAGTCAAAGTCACTCTGCCATGGGCTTCGTCCCCCCTCAGGGCCGTAGAACCAAAGAACATCAAGGCAGCCTGCTGTGTCTTATTGCTTATTCATAACAGGCAGCTTGGCAGATTGGCTATATATAGGTAGGAAGCCGGGCAGTGGTGCGCCTCTCTTTACAGGTCAGTGAAACGTACCCTTGCAGCTAGCCTCCCCGAAGGTGGGGCCTGAAGCTGTCAAGGAAGAAAAGAGAGGGGATTTAACTGGCAGCGAATGATTCTTAAACCAAAAGCTTGGGTAGAGCAGGCTTTGTAGGGCAGGAAGGCAGAATGATTGTACCAAACAGGCATCATTTCCATCTGAACCAGTCCCACAAACAGTTAAAATAGACAGAGGTTGGGAGGACACTAAGAGACCGAACAGCTCCAGAGACAAACTGCTCCTAGAAACCACTTGTTTTATTTAGTCTCTCTTCCGCTTTGTCTTTTTTAGGGTCATTTCTCCAGCTAATTTCAAATCCAGATGCTTTATTAATAAGGGCTCAGTGTTGCCAATGGCTCGGACAGTCCTGAGTCTTCATTCAATTAGAGAAAATTACTGAGCAATTTGGGGAATGTCAGCTTTAGCATCAGAGTGTGTGCACAGCACACTAACACACACAACAACGGGGCAGCCCCTCAGCTAGCGTAAACTGACATGACTTCAACGGAGACCGGCCAACTTACACTCACTGGAAAGCTAGCCCTGTGCGTGTATCTATTTAATCTCCCTTTTCCTTTTCTATTTTATCCTCTCTGTTCAGGTTGGGATTTTTTTACCACTAGCTCTGAAATCTCAGCTCTGCCAAGGCCATGTGATGCTCCTCTGGTTTATTTTAGGAGGCAATATGACCTCCAGTCGTGTGAAAAGAAAGCAGCATGTTATCCTGACTGGAATGAGCATGCGCTAAACATGGGCACCTATAAACTATCACAAGCGCTTGGGAGTCTCTAGGATACTGATCATATTCCCTGCGGTTACTGCATGTCTTCTACATGTCATCCCCACAACAGCAGAAAGTCAGTGCTGCTTCCTGTGCTCTCTGAACATCACTGGCCCATTGCCGTGTCACAGTGTTTCATATGCTGTAAGAGCAGCCAGATGGTGCATTGCAATGCAGCAGCACTTGTGATGGCATCCAAGCCGGGACACACCATAGAACGATGGTAAAAGTAGCACTTTCGGCTAATGGGACAAATGATCTGCTAGTGTAAATTAGCACAGCACCATGAAATCACTGGGGCTGAAGCAGTGTCCACCAGCAGAGAAGCCGGCCCAGCGTCTCTGGGCTTGCTCCATGGGAGCTGGTGGTTCAGCACCTTGGAAAATCAGGCCATTTATTTTGGTGCCTACATATGGAGTTGGGCTCCTCAGTTTAGGAAGCCAAGCTGGAAAACGTTGCCCTTCGCCTCAGCGTTTTCATCTGTGAAACAGGGATAAGAAGATTCACAGCCCCTACCTCAGACAGATGCTGTGGGGAGTAATTAACGGTTGCCAAGTGCTACAGCAGCTGTATGTGTTGTTAATTAAAACCCCGGGCTCCGATACCGCGGTGATGGACGCAGCAGCAGCAGCAGAAATACCTACTAGGCAGACCGCTAAGAATGACCCAGCTAACTTAGCAGAGGGGCATCTGCCCAGTATATGCTAGAGTATGTGTCTGAGCTTGATAAGGCAATAGAAAGCAGTAGCTCTACACTATGGGATGGGGAATTTCTCTGCTGTTAGCAGTAGCTCCTCACCAGCTCTCTCTAGTGCCACTCCATTCTCAGCTGCTACAGTCAGATTGTGTCATCTGGATGTTCTGACTCTATGAATAAGAACCTCTCCTAAGCACTTAGGGTTTCCAAGTCACACAAACATCATGGGAAAGACAGTTCATTCTTAAAATAGCCCTTTCTTAGACAGGTACCACTGCTATTATCCCTATATTCACCCTTATCGACCGATCGCCATATTTGGGGTCAGGAAGGAATTTTCCTCCAGGGTAGATTGGCAGAGGCCCTGGAGGTTTTTCGCCTTCCTCCGCAGCATGGGGCAGGGGTCGCTTGCTGGAGGATTCTCTGCGACTTGAAGTCTTTAAATCATGATTTGGGGACTTCAACAGCTGAGTCAAGGGAGAGAATTATTCCAGGAGTGGGTGGGTCAGATTTTGTGGCCTGCATCATGCGGGAGGTCAGACTAGATGATCATAATGGTCCCTTCTGACCTTAAAGTCTATGAGTCTATGAGTCTATGAGTAAAAGCTGACCCCTCTACGTCAGTGCAATTCCAGTGAAGTCAATGGGGTTACACAGGTTTGACTGCAGGCAGGGACTGTCTTTTTGTTCTATATTTGTACAGTGCCTAGCACAATGGGGGCCTGGGCCGTAACTGGGCTCCTAAGCACTACAGTAATACAACCAACAAATAATAATTTGTTCCTAAATGCATGAGCTTTTCCTAACCTATAGGGTGCAACTTTAGACAGCACAGCTCCTTAAACCAGCCACTGATATTAGTTTCTAGATTGGTTTGAATGTACCTGCACACTGCACAGGCCTTCACAATAACTCTGATCTGCATTGGCTTCAATACTGAGGAGTCTCTCCATAGAGATCCACAAGCTGTTTTTAAAAGGATTCCATTTTCCTGTTTGGTCAATGCCCCCATCTATTCAGGAAACACGAGTTCCACTTGCCAGCATCATCCCGTCCATTTCATTCTGTCGGGCCTTGGGGCTCTCTTGCCAATGCAAAGACAAGTGGCCCCACCCTGCATGAAAGCCCTTTCTTCCTTCACCGGCTCGCAGCTCTAGGCTGGCCCTGGATTTCTTGCCACATGAAAGGACTGGCCATAAAACACAGCCTAATAACTTTAAACAAAGCATTACTGGGGATTAAGCCAGAGAATCAATTTTCCCTCCGCTGTATAAATCCCATATAATTCCCTAACCTTTGGTTCTAGGGTTTTTGTTTTATCATCTCAGTCCTGGGCCCCAACTGCTGCTGCTGCTGTCAGGGAGCAGCATTTCCAGTTGCTCTGCTCTTCTGATCATGTTTTTTTTTCCCAGTGAAGAGGAAACTAAAAGAGCAAATGTAAAGGGCGATAATTGAAAAGAGAGAAGCAACTAAGAATACAGGATTTGCCAGACCGGCTCAACCCATGGATCCATCAAGCCTGCTCTCCTGCTTCTAGCAGTGGCCAATAGCCAATGATTCATATGGAATTAAGATACCGTTTCAATGGCATCTCACACCAGTCAGGTTAAAAAATAGAGCCAGACTGAATGGGGATCAATATTGGAGAACTGTGGTAAAAGAGGAGATTTTATGCATATATGGCGGACATGGCCAGTCATTACAGAGTATCTGTAACCAAATATCACAAATGGTTGGATATTTATTACCAAATGAGCTTTTGGCAAACCTCCTGGAGCTTCCTAATGGAAACGGTCATACAAAAGGAAACGAAGAATTAATCCCTCATCTGCCAGTAGCTTCTCAGCTATTGGTAGCCTCTCATTGGAAAAAGAAAAATAGCCCAACTATTGAGGAATGGTTCAAAAAATACAGGAGGGTGTGATTATGGAAAAATTAACACACCAATTACATACCCAACAAAACCGATAGAGGACAGATAGACACTTAGATATCTGGTTACCTTTTATTCAGTACTCAGATAAAGTACGTTCACCTGCAAGAAAAACCAAAACCAACCCCCCACCCCAGCACACCCTGTCCAATTTTTGATAGACATACTGGCCTGTTAAATATGTATATATAGAGATTTCACTCCATTTAATAAAATCACTAGAAATGACATAGGTGTTATAATGATGCTCACTTGTTAATAAAATAACACCCTGTTCAACAGAAAGATCGGATGATTATATTCCCGGATAATGTCCCTTTAAACAACAGCTCACTAGTGTAACAATTGCTTCATTTCTGATATTTACACGGCAAGAGTTTGTAAACTCGTTACAACTTCCTAAATAAATAGTTTAAAAATAAATAAATATGCAACTCATAATGCACCTGGACAACGGAGTAATGCTCTATTTGGGGACAAAAATAATTCCTGGCCCCCCAAAATCAGGATCTGTTATGTTCTTGGCACATAAACAGAGAAACTAGGTAAAAACATACAATGCTCTTTCTGGAACGTCGGAGCGTACCCCTACTTTATTTCTTGAAATCCAGAACCTTTGCACACAAGCACCAAAAGCTGGGAGATAAAGCAGGCTGGTCCCTAAGGCAGCGAAGCATAGCTCACCCCTCCTTGCTCTTTGCAGACTAACTGCTGACAGACCCAGATCACAAGCTTCCCTACAGAGCCCCCTAGCCTGCAAGCAGGACCAGGAAAACCCTTAAAAACTTAAAGTAATAGTTTTGTAATTTTAACTTAGTTTTCAATACACCACAGTATTCTCGTCCTGGAGCACAGGATCAGATTTAGTTTGTCACATAGGGGTCTTTAGGATGAGACTTTAGAAACCTATCTGACCTGTCTGGATATTAAAGATCACACAACCTTTTTTAATTAGAGTGGAGATGGTGTTGCTCCTCTGTCCCTCCTTTCACCTGGATGCAATGTATTGGTTGCTTGCTGCTCTCCACTCCAGAGATGGCTGCATTTCAGTGCTGCTGCAGCTATACTTTCTAAAGCTCTTTAGGATTATTTAGAATTAAGGGAGATTCTACTATTGCTCGTGCAGCTATGAAATTATCTAACCTCTCCCACCCCTCTTTTTAAACCCAGCTATATTACTTGACCCTCTGGCCTTCTATGGCAGAGTAATCCACAGGCTGAAACACAGGGATGTCAGTGTACTTGCTCTACATTTAGCAGCCGTTTGTGTCACCAAGTGACCCCCTTTGGGGCTAGTAATAAAACCAGCAGTAACAGGTTACAGGAGACGAGAAGATGCAGCTGTCTTAGAAATTCAAATGAGGATAAGGACGGCTAGATCACCTAGTGGGATTGCTAAGGCACACAAAAGAGCCTCTCAAGGCAAGGATAAGGGTATCCACTGTACAGCACAGGGTCCCTGCTTTCTGCAGGGACTCTAGGCTGGATAATCCAGGCGGTCTATTATTCCATCATCAGTAAGTCTGTGATGCTGACCCTGATGTGATCCTGCCTGACAGATGCTGCAGGCAGAAGAGGGGCCCAGCGTGCCTGCCACCTGGGCTGACTCCGCGCTGTCACACCATGGACTGCTCAGTTAGTGCAGAAGGCAATGCTCGCTGCACTGCCAGGACCAACACGTCATTAGCTTCAGTATGCGCAGTGACATTTTGGAAGCTTTTTTTCAGGCCTTGACGCAGGCTGACTGGGATCTGCCCAGACAGGAACCTCTGACTTGACCCCACAGCACAGGCCACGGATTATATTCAATTTAGCAGAGCACAGGATGGGACTGCAGGTTCAGATTACGGATAATTGCAGTGCCAAGAGGATAGTTGCTAAGTACACACCTGCCACTGATGCCCCAAACAACATGCAACTCTTAGCTTAACAAGCCACTGTGAAGGAAAGAAAATGCCCTTAGAGAATGGCCACTGACTGCATCTCTCCTTTAAAACATATCTGGGTTCAGATTTACCCTTCTGTTCCAGATTGTGTCCTCTGCAGAAGATAATGAAAGTATGTTGAAAACAACCCTACAGTAGCCTATCAATTGATCAACCTAATTCTGTTTCAGACGGCTCCCAGGGCAGCTGTCCTGTCTGCGCTAATGATAGACGAGTGGGGGAGAAAGCTAGCATTAGAAAGCTCTTTAAACCTCAAAATGCATTTATCCACTTAGACTTAAGAATGCATCTGCACATCTGTCCAGGAGCCCATTTTCCCTATGCAGATGTGGGTCCAAACAGGAGCATGGCGCTGGCAAGTGAAGTAAATTCTAGCTGGGGTAGCAGAGTGAAAAGACAACAGCTGTATTAGGGAGCATGAATGTGGAAGGGGGGACTGATCCAAAAGCTAGATCCTGATCCAAAAACTAGAGACGTGGCAGCTTTGGCAAAGAATTATCTTACGTTTTCTATTTTAGCTGTAGATCAAAAGTTACATGACAAAAAATGAGTGATTATGAATTCTAAGGAAGGACATGTCCTCTTATAAGGCTGAAGGAGATTAATCCCATTATCATCTGATAACAAGAAGTACAGTGGCATGCCAAATGGAACCTGAACCAGCCAGTTAAATGAAACCAGTCTACCAGCTGGATGGCTCACCCTGGTTTAGCAATGAACTCCTTAAAAATAATAATTACATGCATACGTCAGCCAATTAGAGCTGTATGCGCTAAAAGGAGCTGTACTTTCATAGAACCACTGTTCTCAGAATGGCACAACTGTGTGCTCCATTCAGTGAGAAAGCCCAAATCAATCAAACTAGACAATAAACAACTGCTGCTGTATCACAGCAGGATCTGTCAGGTAAAACAATTGATTCTAATATCTCAAATTTACATCAGCCTTGCAAAACGCTACTCACTCATGCTGTGGGGGCAAGTCAAATATCACTAGCTGTTCCATCGGTAATAGCCTGGGCAAGTGGATTTTGTGCCCAAGCTGGTATATGTTCAAGACTGTTCTGCAAAGACGATTTAGAGACACTGAAAGAGGAGACGGTCACCTCTGGATTTAAAAATAACCATCTCTTTTTGGCTGCTGACATTTATCTTGGGGCAGCAGACGATAACAGTCCTGTGACAAGGTTCAATTCGACTGACAAAATGTCTTAATTCAAATGTAGGTTCAGCAGAATTATTGTTACGCTACACACTGGCTTGGTACCTGATTGGAAGGGGGATCGAGCACACAGGCAGTAACTTGGTGGCGAGCTCTGACGGGTGCCCATGGCTGGTGTCTAGGTATAGAGGGGAAGGGGTTTGAGCAGTGTGCTGTGCAGCCTTGGGCCCATGCACCATGGCCGGGTTGTTCATGCGACACGTTGTTCCTGTTACGATACAGGAAGTGCGAGGATCTGGCAGCCTCCACCTTGCCAGCAACTGACACGGCCTCTTGTCCATTTCCTAAGCATCACTCCAGTCAGTGGCCAGTACTTTGTTGGGGGGGCTGGGGAGGGGCTTGCTGCCCTGATGTCTGCATTGATAAATCAAAATTGGATGCTTTTTCTCAAAGATCTGCACCAAGAATTATTTTGGGGCAGGTCTCTGGCCCGTGTCATACAGAGAGTCAGACTAGATGATCACAATGGATCCCTTCTGACTTTGGAATCTATGCATCTATGAAGCCTAGCATATTAACTGGTCCAAGTCTGAATTAAAGGGAAAAAGATCACCTACCAATAACTGCAGTTCTTCAAGCTGGGTGCCCTCAATGCCACCTCGGGGAGCACAGCAGCGTGGAGCCAGGGCAGGCAGGGATCCTGCCTTAGCCCTGCTGCGCCGCTGACCAGGAGCCGCCTGAGATAAGCACCTCCTGGCCGGAGCCTGCACCCCACATCCTCTCCTGCACCCCAACCCCCTACCCGAGCCCAGAGCCCCCAAACTCCCACCCAGAGCCTGCACCCTGAACCTCCTGCTGCACCCCAACCCCCTGTCCCATCTCTGGCCCCAACCCAGAGCCCACCCCTCTGTCTGGAGCTGCAACCACTCCTGCACCCCAATCCCCCACCCCAGCCCTGAGCCCACTCCCCCACTCCAAACCCAAAATCTAATAGCCCCGGGCCCACAGGAGAGTTAATCCGGCCCTGTCAGCCTGTGCCCGTCTCCTAAGGCCGGCATACAGTGAGCGTCCTGATCTGACAGGAATGTCTCACCCCCGCAAGAAGCATGCTGCTTACAGCTCACCTTGTGTTTGGAACCCACCATCTCGGCCCGACATAAAGGGAGGCAGCGCCAACTGAAAACTGGCGACCCAAACCAGATCGACAGAAGAAGCGACCCAAATTCCAAGCTGGCCAAGGAGCCCAAGGATATCGCTACTGAAGTCACACAACCACATGGGGCAGGCGCCACTTAACAACTATGCTGAGCAAGCGGAAGGAGTGCAGGGAAGATGAGACAATGGCGCAAAACCCTGCAGTGGTGAAACAGGAGCTCAGCCACAGGGAATCTCACCCCGTTACACTTGCACTAAACTTATGCCGGCTGCAGAGAACTTAGGCCGACATTCCAGTGACCAGATGGAACCTTCTCATAAGGTTCCATGTGCACGGTGCCGATGGCGCACACATGTCCCAGGGGTGGGGATCCACAGAAGCTGTTCTGAAGTGTATCTTTGCCCCGTAGCCTGTAGTTAAAAAGTGGGTTCAAAACGCAGCCTAGGAATCTAGCGGTCTCCTTTGCTCGGTAACTTTGACTTTGCTAAGTCTTTCAAATGCTCTCCAGGACTCATGGCACAGACTTATGTATCTGAACACCCAGCCATCTGGTGTGTAGAGAGTTCCCTCTCAGCCATTATACACCTCAGGCACAGAACAATGAATGTGAATGATTGGTTCCAAACACCAGCACTGGCATCACACTGGGTACAACACTATACTGCACTAACCCACATTTTAGCATTTAGAGAGCTCATTGGCATTCAAAACTGCTTATAGTATGAGTGGGTACCACAAAAGTGACCACCACATGATGTTTCAGAGGAAAACAAAATGTCTTCAGCATTAGGGCTGGATTAAGGCAAACAGGGCCCTAAACACATTAATATCTGGGGTTGTGGTGGCTTTACTTTAGCATCATCACATGACCTGAGTTCAGGGCATGAATCTATTGTTCTTAGTGGTTAATCTATCCCGGCTGATAACACATCTAGCCAATTATACATCAAAGAAGGAAATTCCTTCCTGACCCCCATAGTGGCAAGCTGAGGGCTTGATGCATGAGATTGGATCCATCATTGTTTAGCCTAGTTAGGCCCATCTATACTGGGACTTTTTGCACCAGAAAAACAAGTGCAATCCCCCACAATGCAGATGTGCCGCACTGGTGTGAGATGCGACTTGTGCTGCTGCACGATAGAAAAAAAGACACACAGATCCAGACAACTCCTTGACTGTGGACTGAAACGAGGAAAATAAAAAAATGGATAATTAACTAGCAATTATTTATATAACGGTAGTACCCAAAAGGCCCAATCTGCATTCCCTAATGTGCTGGGTGCTGTGCACACAGAGATGAAGAGACTTTCCCATCCTTTGTATAGGAACAAATTTATATTTCTTCTTTGCGTCAATTATATTTTATTTCCAAACATTTCTCCAGTATTGCCTGAAATGTTGCTCTGTCAGCGTTCAGTCAGTGCAGCAGATCCTGAAAAGGCACGGGCCAGATCCTCAGCTGGTGGGAATCAAGGTAGCTCCACTGATGCCAAAAGAGCTGTTCCCACTCCTTCTCCCTCTCCCATGCACTCAAACCAACACGGTATTATCCAGAGATATAAATTGGTGTTGTGCCATCAAAGCCAATTTGGGCCAGTGTACTTCCATTGCATTTAATCCAGCTCCACCCATTTACACCAGCTAAGACTGTCTCCCAGTCTTTCAGTAGTGGTGGATTTAGATTCCACCATCTCAGCTATAATAACCTTTTCGTGCACAATATTGCTAATGCAATTTGTTTCTTCCTCCATTGTGACATGCCACTGCACTCATGCAAGAGTATTATTAGAGAGCAGCTGTTTTAAATTTAAGAGAACAGCTGCTAACAACTTTATTGGTGGGAGGCAAATTATCTCAGGACAGATGTGTGCTTGCAAGTCCTCCTTTCACCTGAATGCCCCTCTCATTTTTCAAGTGCATCTAAGGGTATGTATGTCTACACTATGAAATTAGGTCAATTTTATAGAAGTTGATTTAATTAATTATCCTCTTACAGTTAGTATGGCTACTTCCACCTTTTCATGTTCTCTGTATATATATATTTCTTACTATATGTTCCATTCTATGCATTTGATGAAGTGGGCTGTAGACCATGAAAGCTTATGCTCAAATAAATTTGTTAGTCTCTAAGGTGCCAGAAGTACTCCTGTTCTTTTTGTGATACAAACTAACACGGCTGCTACTCTGAAACCTGATTACATACAGTCAATTCTATATGTCCCCACTAAGCGCATTAAGTCGGCGGCGTGCATCCTCAGTACCGTGGCTAGCATCGACTCACGGAGCGGTGCACTGTGGGCAGCTATCCCACAGTTCCCACAGTCTCCACTGCCCATTGGAATTCTGGGTTAAGCTCCCAATGCCCGATGGGGCAAAAACATTGTCACGGGTGGTTTTGGGTACATGTCATCAGTCTCCCCTCCCTCGCGCCCTCCATGAAAGCAACTGCAGACAATCATTTCACGCCTTTTTTCCTGGGTTACCCGTGCATACGCCATAGCACGGCAAGCATGGAGCCCGCTCAGCTCAGTGCTGCTGTTGTGAGCATTGTAAACACCTCACGCATTATACTGCAGTATGTGCAGAACCAGGCTAAGAGACACCAGCACAAGGATGATTGTGAGGAGGATATGGACACAGACGTTCCTGAAAGCACGGGATGTGGCAATTGGGACATCATGGAGGCAGTGGGGCTGGTTGATACAGTGGAATGCTGATTCTGGACCCGGCAAACAAACACAGACTGGTGGGACCACATAGTGTTGCAGGTATGGGAGGATTCCCAGTGGCTGCAAAACAGGTATGGGATGATTCCCAGTGGCTGCAAAACTTTCGCATGCGTAAGGCCACTTTCCTGGAACTCTGTGAGTTGCTTTCCCCCCGCCCTGAAGCGCAGGAATACCAAGATGAGAGCTGCCCTGACAGTTGAGAAGCGAGTGGCGATAGCCCTGTGGAAGCTTGCAACGCCTGACTGCTACCAGTCAGTCGGGAATCAATTTGGAGTGGGCAAATCTACTGTGGGGATTCAAGTAGCCAATGCAATCACTGACGTTCTGCTATCAAGGGTAGTGACCCTGGGAAATGTGCAGGTCATAGTGGATGGCTTTGCTGCAATGGGGTTCCCTAACTGTGGTGGGGCAATAGACGGAATACATATCCCTATCTTGGCACCAGACCACCTTGCCAACCAGTACGTAAACCGCAAGGGGTACTTCTCAATGGTGCTGCACGCACTGGTGGATCACAAGGGACGTTTCACAGACATCAACGTGTGATAGCCAGGAAAGGTGCATGACGCTCGCATCTTTAGGAACTCCGGGCTGTTTGAACAGCTGCAAGAAGGGACTTACTTCCCAGACCAGAAAATTACTGTGGGGGATGTTGAAATGCCAATAGTTATCCTTGGAGACCCAGCCTACCCCTTGCTCCCATGGCTCATGAAGCCATACACCGGCACCCTGGACAGTAGTAAGGAGCAGTTCAACGATAGGCTGAGCAAGTGCAGAATGGTGGTAGAATGTGCCTTTGGACGTTTAAAAGCTCACTGGTGCTGTTTGCTGACTAGGTTAGACCTCAGCACAACCAATATTCCCATTGTTATTGCTGCTTGCTGTGTGCTCCATAATATCTGTGAGAATAAGGGGGAGACGTTTATGGCAGGGTGGGAGGTTGAGGCAAATCGCCTGGCGGCCGATTTTGAACAGCCAGACACCAGGGCGATTAGAAGAGCAGAGCAAGGCGCACTGCGCATCAGAGAGTCTTTGAAAACCAGTTTCATGACTTGCCAGGCTACCGTGGGAGAGTTGTGTGTGTTTCTCCTTCATGCAAACCCACCCCCATTGTTGATTTTAATTCCATGCAAGCCAACCACCCTCCCCCCTTCGATTACAGCTGGTAAAGGAAACAAAGTCACTATTGTTTTGAAACCATGCATTCTTTTTTTATTAATTTTTTAAAAAGTGAGATAACTGACAAGGTAGCCTGAGTGGGGTGGGGTGGGGTGGGGAGGAGGCAAGGACAAGGCCACATTGCTTATTGTAGCCACACTACAAATCAAAACTGTTTGAATGACAGCCTTCTGTTGCTTGGGCCATCCTCTGGACTGGAGTGGCTGGGTGCCCAGAGCCTCCCCCCGGCGTTCTTGGGCGTCTGGGTGAGGAAGATATGGAACTTGGGGAGGAGAGCAGGCAGTTATACAGTGGATGCAGCGGTGATCTGTGCTATTGGTGGCTTTCCTGCAGCTCCACCAGACACCTGAGCATGTCTGTTTGCTCCCCCATTAGCCTCAGCATCGCATCCTGCCTCTTCTCATCGTGCTCACTTAATGCTTTCCTGGACTCTGCAACTGAATGCCTCCATGTGCCCTATCAGTGCGGGAGGACTGCATGAGCTTGGAAAACATGTCATCGCGAGTGCATTTTTTTTGCCTTCTAATCTGCGATAACCTCAGGGACGGAGATGATAGGGGGAGCATAGAAACATTTGCACCTGTGAGGGGATAAAAAGGGAGAGTAAAATTAAAGATGATACATTTCTGAGAACAAAAGGGAGACTCTTTCACAGTGAATCAAGCAATTCACAGCAGACAGCACATGTGCTTTAGGTACAAGGTCGTATTTTGCCTTTTATATTGAGCGCCTGCCGGTATGGTGACACATCACACACGGCTAGGCAACAGAATTCGGTTTCCGGGCCGCCATGGTAAGCCAAAGGGTATGTGGGATTGGCTTCTAACACCTTCATAACAAGTAGGAATGGTTTCAAACTGCAGTGTCCTCCTTTCCCATAGCAAGCAATGCCGGTTGGGTTTGCCATTTAAAAGGAGGGGCTGTGGTTTTTGGGTGGATGTGCAGCACACACCTCCCCCCACCCCACCGCATGGCTATTCTCAGGGATGATCCCTTTTAGCCAAGTGCAAACAGCCCAGCATGAATGGGGTTCTTTTACTGTTTCCTTACAAAAATTCCCCTATTTCAACCAGGTGACCATGAATTATATCACTCTCCCGAGGCTAACACAGAAAGATATAGACCGAATGTTGCTTGAATGCAACCAAAATCCAGGACCATTCGCTGCCATGCTTTGTGCTGCAATGATTCCAGACTACTTGCTACTGGCTTGGGGTGGTAAAGTGTCCTACCACGGAGGACGAAATAAGGCAGCCCTCCCCAGAAACCTTCTGCAAAGGCTTTCAGAGTACCTCCAGGAGAACTTCATGGAGATGTCCCTGGCGGATTCCCACTCCATCCCCAGACACGTTAACAGATTTTTCCAGTAGCTGTACTGGCCGTGAATGCATCCCAAGTCTTCTGGGCAAATCAAACATTAAACACTATTGCTTTAAAACCCTGTACTGTAGTTACCAATGTGCGCTCACCAGAGGTGCCTTCTCTGCCTTCAGGGTCAGGGATCCCGCCTTGGCTCCAGGGTGATGAAAAGGTCCTGGCTACCTGGGAGAACAGATTCACTGCTTGCCTGCTGCGCATTCTCCTCCTCCTCATCCATAAAATCCTCCTCCCTGTTGTGTGAGATTTCCCCCTTGCAGGTGTCCACAAACAGTGGTGGGGGGTAGTGGTAGGGTCCCCCCCTAGAATGCCATGCAGCTGATCATAGAAGTGACATGTATGGGGCTCTGACCCGGAGCGACCATTTGCCTCCTTTGTCTTTTGGTAGGCTTGCCTGAGCTCCTTAACTTTCATGTAGTACTGCTGTGTGTCCCTGTTGTAGCCTCTGTGCACCATGCCCTGTGCGATTTTGGCATATATATTTGCATTTCTTCTTTTTGATCGGAGTTCTTCCTGCACAGATTCTTCTCCCCATACAGCAATCAGATCCAGTGTCTCCCGTTTGGTCCATGCTGGAGCTTGTTTGCGATTCTGGGAGGACTGCATGGTCACCTGTGCTGCTGAGCTCACCACACTGACCAAACAGGAAATGAAATTCAAAATTTCCCGGGGCTTTTCCTGTGTACCTGGCTAGTGCATTGGAGTAGAAAGTGCTGTCCAGAGCAGTCACATTGGAGCACTCTGGGATAGCTCCTGGAGGCCAATAACGTCGAATTGCGTCTGCACTACCCCAAATTTTAGCATTACTCCCCTCACCGGGGAGGAGTGCAGAAGTCGATTTTAAGAGCCCTTTAGGTCGACGGAACTGGGTTGGTTGTGTAGACACATTCATTATAAAAATCTACCTAACGTGGCTAAATTCGACCTAACCCCGTAGTGTAGACCAGGGCTCAGGTCAACAATACCCATACTGAATCCATGCAAAGAACTATTTGGGGCTGGTTTGTAAAACTGGCTCCTTGAAGTGTAAAGATTCTGTACTAACCCTGCCAAAAATGCATGGGAGTGTGTAACAAAGGCTCAGCTGAGACCAGATTCATAAATGCAGCACATTTCCATCTATTTCAGGCCTTGTCTAGATTGGAGATTTGCCCTGATTTCAGCCATCAGCATAGCTCCACTAATGCAAGCCCCTGGTGTATCCCAGCTGCTGCCATTTGAAAACAACTACCAGCTGCCAGCAAAATGTTCCTTCTTTCACAGGGATGTGAGATTCCCCTTATCATCATCCAAAATTACACTCACCTGAGACCCAGGACATGTAATATTCAGTGACAGATTCCAGATCCAATATCTCATCACTTATCCAGGCTCTTTATACAGTCAGAAAGGTCTGTCTACCATGGTATTTATATGGCCCCCATTACTGTAGTATCTAACGCCTCACAATCTTTAATGTATTTATCCTTGAACACCCCTGTGAAGTATGGCAGTGCTGTTACCCCAATTTACAGATGGGAAATTAAGGCACAGAGTGGCTAAGTGACCGTGGTAGAGCTGGGAGGTGAACCCAGGTTTCCCAAGTCCTAGGCTGGTCCATCCTTCCTTTTGCTTTCAGGGACTTTTAACTGTGGTGCCATAGATCATAAAATATCAGACCTTAACATCCTGCCATCATCATATGTGGAAAAGCAAATTCAGGTAAAAGGTATTACTTAGAATTGAGTCATAGGTTCTAAGGCCAGAAGGGACCATTGTGAATATCTAGTCTGACCTCCTGTATAACACAGGCCAGAGACCTGCCCCAAAATCATTCCTAGAGCAGAGCTTTGAGAAAAAAAATCCAATCTTGATTTAAAAATGGCCAGTGATGGAGAATCCACCCTGACCCTTGCTAATTTGTTCCAATGGTTAATGAGTCTCTCTGTTAAAAAATCATGCCTTATTCCCATTCTCAATTTGTCTAGCTTCAACTTCTAGGCACTGGATCATGTCAATCCTTTCTCTGCTAGACTGAAGAGCCAATTATCAAATATTTATTCCCCAGATAGACACACACACACTGTAAGTCACCCCTTAACCTTTTTTTTTTGTTAAGCTAAATAGATTGAACTCTTTGAGCCTATCACTATAAGGCAGGTTTTCTAATCCTTTAATCTTTCTCGTGGCTCTTCTCTGACCCCTCTCCAATTTTTCAACATCCGTTTTGAACTGTGGGCACCAGAACCGGACTCAGTATTCCAGCCACAATTGCACCAGTGCCAAATATAAAGGTAAAATAACCTCTCTGCGCCTAACTGAAATTCCCGTTTATGCATCCCAGGATCGCATGAGCTCTTTTGGCCATAGCATCACACTGGGAGCTCATGTTCAGCTGAATTTCCACCACGAGCCCCAAGTTGAGGCCTGAATGGTTGGACGCACTGCACTGTCCTGAAGTAATTTTATAGAAGTAAGGATAGAAAAAACAGGACTAGTAGCAGTGCAAATAATTCTTTATGATATTTCTATAATAGTTTTCCTGAAAAATCCATCCAGAATGGATGATGGGTTGGAGCTGTAGAAGTCATGAGTCTGAGATGGTTCCACCACTCACGAGTAAAGTGATCATCCAAATCAGTGCTGATAAAAGCTTCCTAGCACACCTGAAAGTTTGCATGCACTGGGCAGCTACATGTTAGAACACAACCTTGAGGAATCATGGTAATGAACACAACGTTAAACGCGGCTTAGAACTCTGCGATTGTCTACTAGGAATTGTCGGAGAAAAACTGAGTTCTCACTTTTTGTTTGGGTACAGCAAGTCAGAAGCTTTATTCACTCTCACAATTGTGCAGAGGGAGAGAGCCAAGCAGGTCTCTCTCACTGATACCTAATTACAACAAGCATTTATACCTTTCATTACAGAAAATAATGAGGGACAGCTGCATTTTGTTATACATAAGCCATCTTGATATCTTATTTCTTAATTGTTTTGACTCTTGCCAACATACAATATTTCCTATACCTTATCTACACAAGGTCTTCTACACCTTATCTATACAAGGTCACAATAACTTCTCACACAGTACTTTCTCACCCGCCTCACACAATCCTCGCTTCTACAAATCTCGCGTTATCAGGGCTACAGTTAGCCTGACTCTTGCTAACAAACTGTCATGCATTGCAGTTCTTTTCTGACAGTTCTTTTTCTGCTTCCACAACCCCCCCTTTTGTACTTCTAGTACAACAAACATTCTCAAACCTCTATTTGCATCAAGTCCTGGACTTCAGATTCTATATCAGATGTTTCAATGTTAGCGGTTCTGATTGGATGTAATGACAATGCATGATTAGCATGAACATGAAAGGTATTACTATTATTACGTCTTTTACAACAACAATAACATAATCCTAAGCTAACTAATAACAATACAAGCAATAACATTCCCATAGCAATACTATAATGGGGTTGTTGTACAGCCTTAGTCACAAAGCACAATACATCATACTTAGTACATAAAGTGGATACTCTATAAGCTGTCTGAAAGGCATACTTTTCAACTTGATATATGTTTTGAAGCATGTGAATTTGCCCTTGTACTTCAGAGATTTTCTGAATCTCTGGTAACAGTGAAAACAAATTCTGAAATCTATCAGGTACTAAACTAGTCCAATTAAAGGGTATCTGGAACCTAAGGGCTACTTGGAAAGCTCTATCTGCAGGCCAGTAAATAATATGATTGCCTGCAGTGGTAGTGAGATTAAAATGTATGTCTTGTAATGTGGTGTCATTAACATACACACAGCTATCGTTAGCTTGAAAAAGTAAGTGTCCTGTCAGGGTAGTTCCTTGTCCCCTACCCTCCCAGCAAACGTAGTCATAAACAGTGACAACTTCTCCTGGCTCCAGTTTACGGTTACACTGAAGCTGTGGGGGTTCTAATGGCCAAAATGTCCACTGACTTCCTAACCCCATCCAAATGTGAGGTGTAATCCCAGGAGCACTGACTAAAAATCGATTGGGCATATCAGGTGGTCTAATTTCCCAGATGTCTCGGTGAATTATCCAATCCCACATGCATCCTCCCCATGGACCCGGCAGGATACGGTATGTAGGAGCCCACACCCCCTTTACCGGTCCATATGCTTGGAAGGAGCACTGAGAACGTCCGCACTTCCATCCAGAAAGTTTCCAAGTAAGTCTCCATGGCCACAGATCAGATGGTACTCCTGATGTGTCTGTAAGGGCAGTGGGCCAAGCCTGATGTTCTAGATCATTCCGAATGGACATCAGCTGGTCATTCAGGAAATCCTGAGTCTCTGAACATGCTAGATCCCACTGCAATGCCTTCCCAGCCTCAGTGATATTCAGTACCATCTCTCTTAGCAACTTCTGGGTCATAGAACTAAGGGCGGAAATAACATGTAACTCACCAACTCCAGCCTGTACCTGGGTTAGTTGTGCTCCAGAAACAAGGCCAATGGCCTTCTCTAGTTGGCCCAATTTCTCATCATGTTCCTGGTTCTTAAAAATATTCCACACTGCTGCTGCACTATTGGCCCCATCCCACAGGGATCCGGTCAAGTCTCTCTTCTTTCTAGAGGAAATAACCCAAGCCCTCTGTTGTGCTAATCTAATGGCAGCCCCCTGTGAACAATTTGGGTATTTGTCTGATTATTCACTAATTGGGTGACCAAATAACAATAAGGGCCTCTCTCATTTAACACAGTACAAGTTCCAGGAACAACCATCATATCTACTTCACTATAGAACCCATCAATTGCAATTATTAATTCTTGGGGTTCGCTGGTAGTGATATCATGTATTTCTATCTCTACTGATCCATTTGTTTTCCATTCAATTGTTTGCTCATATACATTATCCTGAACTTTAAAGAATAATTTCTCTGAACAAAATTTCAGTAAATCACTAAGATGTGAAAGCCTTGGCCAATGGGTTTCATTGGAATATACAGTACGGTTTGTATCTGGGTAAGTTACAGTGGTGGTGGCAGGGGTCAAGGGACTAGTGGGTGTAGTCCTAGTGGTGGCAAGGCGGTTTTGATATTCATCTTCTGAAAGCCAATTAGGAAGGGCAGTGCATCCTGAAGGTACCTGTCCATAAGCACAAAGTCCTGCCCCTGGAAAGAATCCACCCCACCACTGGACCCCGCATTCCCAGGAACGGTCCCCACAGTTCCCTCCTTGCCAATAAACGATGCTCCGTCTTCTCCACCAGGGCCAGTTCTTAATGTCTTTTGTAGTCAGGAATTCCTGGACTTTGGTGGTTTCAGCAGAGCGAGTGTTTCTTCTTTTCTTCTTCAAAAGCAGTTGTGATTCACCATAGTGCAGGGGAGAGGTTACTAGCACTTCACCCTGTACTGGTGTGATTCCTGTAAAAGAATTCAAAGGCATTGTAGATCTGTCAGTGGACAAAGGAGAGGTTACTAGCACTTCACCTTGTCCTCCTTCCCTGCTGTCCAGGAGGCACAGCAGAGCTAGCAGGAGAAATAGGCTGATCAGCAGCTGGAGAATCCTCTCCAGGTGGAGGGGTCTTTTTGCAGTAAGAAGCATGGTTCCAGGTGGGCAGTCCTTGGCACTTCACAGCGGTGTTGGTGGTTAACAGGACTTGGAAAGGGCCTTTCCAGCATGGAGCCAAAGCAGTCTTTCGTTGATGGACTTTACATAGACTCAGTCTCCTTGTTTCAATGAATGGCAGGGCTGCTAGGGTCTTTGGGTAGCACTTCTTTTATCTGTGAGAAAAGAAACCTAACACATTTCATTAATGCCTGGCAGTGTTTTGCAGATATCATAGTTGTTGGGCACATTCAGGCCCCCCCTTTTCTTGGCTGTCAGCCAAGTCTTAGCTGTGGGTAGTATCCTTGGATGGGGCCAACGTCTTATCTTTGGACTGAGCTTGCTAGCTATTTTTTTCCTCAGTTAACTCATTCT
Source organism: Emys orbicularis (assembly GCF_028017835.1). Taxonomy (NCBI): domain Eukaryota; kingdom Metazoa; phylum Chordata; order Testudines; family Emydidae; genus Emys; species Emys orbicularis. Next base: position 50,752,684 of record NC_088692.1, read on the forward strand.
GTTCTTTTTCCTTCTCCCCTTCTTGGCTTCTTTTAACCTACAAAGGAAACGTCCACTCTTCACTCATACACCTTTTCCCAACAATGAACACATACACATTGCCATTATACAGTACATTAGTCGTCTTATTCAATGTATGCCATGTACACCCTTCCAGTAAAATAACTTTATTACAGAGCTTTGGAGCAACAAACCAGGACAAGCACACCCACTTTTGAGGAGTTCACTCGGTACAACCTCAGGTGTCCAATAGCTTTCCTCCCTCCCCAGCCCTCTGGCTAGAAATCTGAGGTAGCCAGAAGGATCCCATGGGCAATATGGGGAGTGGGTTAACCTTCCATGTCCTTGCTTCCAAAGACTGTTGGTATGCAAATTTTAACAACAATTTTTTCAATTAAAAATCTGGCCAATGAAGTTTCTTTTTCTTACTTAAGCAACTGTATTAGACTTTAGTATATCACATTTTCCTGATTTATCCAAACACTTTTTGTATTCCAAGTTGAATAAAACAAGTATCTGCTTTTTTTGATTTAACCCTTCTATTTAATTTTGAACTAGACTGTCTTATGAAATTATTAAACCCAACAATTCTGGCCACAAGACAAACACCACAAGACAGGACAAAGAACACAAAAATAATTCCTATTGTACCAGTAAATGCATGGTACATTGAATGCTGTTCAGCTGGCATCCGTTTTCTCTGATGATCTGAAAGACAAAAGAACAGAGGTCTACCCCTTCTGGGTAGTCAGTCATTGCTTAAAATATTTCCTTTATATACACATACTCTTGTTGATTTTAGACAAAACAGAGGAATTACCCCATATTTCCTTGTATTTGTTTCATAGGCAGCCCAGGTTTCAGTGGCTTCTACCTTATTAGTTAGAAAATTGCATTAATACAGATGCTTTCTGGCTTGCTTCCAGATCCAAAGCTATCCACAGCTTAAAGATTCTTACTTTAAAAGGGACACAATTAACTTTCCCAGACTTTTGATTGCCTTTTACTTCTAGCTCCTGCTTTCAAACACCCAGTGATCTGAAAAAGACAACACAACCTATACTGGTAGGTTTGCATTTCTTTTACCTCTGCTACAATATACACTGCACATGTTCTGGGGAAAATGCACATCCTCTCCACAATTCAATTTCCACAACACTAGCCACATCCATTTCTACACAAGGTGTAACTGTTTCTTTTGTGCTTACAAAATCTCCATGCACCCCTAGTAAAGTGACAGCTCGACCACACAGAGCCAGGGGCACTGTCCTTCTCTATCTTTTTACCAGATCTTTTATCTGCTATTTTGTTACCCAAAAACAAATTCAAATCTTTTATTCTCCTGGCTTTGACTACCCTGCTGCAGCCACAACCTTTGGTCTTTAGTTAAAACATTTCAAATCTTGTAAAGCATTAAGTCACCTTAAGGATTAAATGCTAAACACCATATTAAACAACACTAGTTTCCTGTGTCTGGCAAAAGTATTTTCGGTTTTTGCAACTTTAAACAATACCAATTCATCTCAAACTTATAAAACACAGATTGTATACAGCAGGAGTGTTCTTCAGCAAATTAGACTAACGTATTCATAGTCGAATAATTCCACTTAAATAACCTCTTGCCTGAATTACTTACAGACATTCCTACCAAGTTTCACTGCTTGATTCCCTCTAGCAACTACAGAGTTAACTTTTCACTCTCTTTTCTTAAATCACTTGCTTGTCTCCCAAAACGACACCCAATCAACTCAGATTTTACCATTCCAATTATTGTCCTGGGGATTTGAAATCCCCATGCTTATAATTACTTACTCCTTTCCTTCCACTATGCCCTCAAAGTTTCCAACCTGTTTTCCAATCTCTCTATCTATTGCCTGCCCGCTTGGGCCCAATCCTGCTTTTCTCGCTGAACCGTCCCTTCCATGGGCACCGGCTTTTTCACTACCAATTTAGATAGGAGGGTGGGCTTCTCAACTAGCCCCCACCCTTCCTGGTCTCTTCTCTTAAACATTCTTACTCACAAGGCTACCCGAGTCCTCCCTCGTGAGGCTTGCCACTTGGGCAAAACGCAGGGCCCATTGGCGTTTAACTATTCAATTTTCTCTTGTGGCAAACACACTGCTGTTACAGCATATGCAAACACAAATGGTTAAATTCTGACAAGTCCCTGAAGGACCGGTACTTGCTTAGCCAGTGCTTCCTTTTCTGCCTGGAAGTCCTGTCTCAAGGCTTGCAACTTGCCCTGGGCATAGGTTTGAGTTGCTGCCTGGTTCATGATCTATGCTCTTAATTGCTCAATTCTAGTTATCAAGTACACAACTCTTCCTATTACTCCAACTTCTCTATTGCCCAGTCCTGCTACGACTGGGGTAGATCCACCTGACACCCTTCCCGGTCAACCGGGGTGGAGAGAGGAATGCTAAATCCCTCTCCGGTTCTCAGACTTACTGCGGCTGAGAGTAGGCACACTTTCATACTCACACACGTATGTCCAGACTGGCCACGTCTGTGTATAACGTTGAGAGAAGGTGCTGTGCAATCTCCAACTTGCTTCCTCTCTTGGGAGGGCAGTTCTTTTACACCCTGAAGTCTCCTGGGGCGTCTTTTCAGTGATTCCAGTCCAGGCCGGCTGCCTGTGGCTTCTTCAGCGTCCCCAAACCACGCCGGCTCCAGGGTCGCAAAGGCAGACTGTTGGATCTCACTGGACAGTTAAGCTTTGCAAATGTAATCTCAGCACTGTAACTTGTATTGCCTTTGGTTTGACTATGTCTATATTTTTTCACAGCCAGCTGGGGCCGAAAGTAGTTTTTCTTTGTACTTAGCCTGGTCTGCATTGATTCTTGACCTTGAACGTAGATTAACTTTCTCTTTATCTCTGGACCAAGCTGAATTTCAAATTAACCCGTTCCTTTCCTCAATAGACAAATTGCTCCCATTGTGTGTCAGAGGCTTTCTTTTTTGGTGATTAAAAACTCCTCTGAGATGTATGATCTTATCTAGATTGAAGGTACCTTCTAGTGGGCATTGTTTAGATGAATTTTCACGCGTGTAATGATTCCAATTCTCTAAATACCTGCAGGTTTTAAGACCATAATGTACGTACATGAAATAAGCTGGGGTACCCTTAGGGGGTGAGAGGGAATCCTTAGACTGTCCCCCACCCATTTTCCAATCACACACACAGGGAGGAGGATGCCCTGTCCGCGCTAGCGGCATATAAACTAAGGATCTCTCCCTACAGGGTACTCACACAGGAGAGACTAACGAGGATAGCCATGACCTCCTACACCTCCCTTCAGCAAAGAGCGTCGGCTAATCTCAGAGAGACGGCGCCGCTTACTCTGTTGCATCCAGTGAGATGGTCCGACTGTCAGTGGCTCACACGGAGAGGAAAAGGGGAGGGAAGATGGGTTCACACACTCCTAGACCCAGGCAGCCTCCTCGCCGGACGATGCCAGGCCGAGTTAGCGTACCGTGGGTCGGATCTCCTAAAAGATCCTCTAGTTACCGGGCTTGCGTTAGAGTAGTTCTGGTCACGAGCCAAAAGACTTCGCAGAGTACTCTGGGCGTCTTCCGGTAACACTCAATTCACACTGGTGTACACACACACACACACACACACACACACACACACACACCAAGGCCTTACTCCAGGTACTATTCCCAAGTACCTCAGGTACTATTCCCAAGTACCTCGATGCATCACTCGAGGCGGTAAAAACCCCTCTTGAGGCGGTAAACAACCCCTCTGTCCGGACTATGAGGCAGTAAAAACCCCTCCTGCTGAGGCGGTAACAACCCCTCAACACAGGTGCAATCCTATGCACCTCGCATATGCATACAGGGGGCGGCAAACAATTCCCCTACGCCGCTCAGCATCTGACCTTGCTGCACAGTCAATAAGTTCGGATGGCGTGAGCCCAACAGGGACAGACGGCCCCACGGACAGTCCTCCTCCGACACCCCAATAGAGATTTCAAAAGGTCTCCTACCTCTATTGTGGCGCCATGGGGTTTGAAGGGGAACGATCCGTAGTAACTGCCGGTGCCTCTGAGGGCGTTGCCATCCCGGACGAGCCCCCAAATTGTCGGAGAAAAACTGAGTTCTCACTTTTTGTTTGGGTACAGCAAGTCAGAAGCTTTATTCACTCTCACAATTGTGCAGAGGGAGAGAGCCAAGCAGGTCTCTCTCACTGATACCTAATTACAACAAGCATTTATACCTTTCATTACAGAAAATAATGAGGGACAGCTGCATTTTGTTATACATAAGCCATCTTGATATCTTATTTCTTAATTGTTTTGACTCTTGCCAACATACAATATTTCCTATACCTTATCTACACAAGGTCTTCTACACCTTATCTATACAAGGTCACAATAACTTCTCACACAGTACTTTCTCACCCGCCTCACACAATCCTCGCTTCTACAAATCTCGCGTTATCAGGGCTACAGTTAGCCTGACTCTTGCTAACAAACTGTCATGCATTGCAGTTCTTTTCTGACAGTTCTTTTTCTGCTTCCACAGAATAAAGACATGGCATGTGTTAACACCAGGTAAAAATCACGTTACCACCAGCTAAAACCCTAGTGTAGTTTTAACACGTGTTAGCTGATTGAGGTAAACCCTAGGCTGATGTAAACTTGGCCTTGTCTTCACCAGAATTGCAACCCATTAGGTAACAGGTTAGAATCACACCTTAGCATGACATGGCCTCAGTGTAGACAAGAATGGTCATAGTTAACGTCTTCTCAGCTTGTTAAAGATTAACCACAACCTGTTACCACAATGTTAAGCACAACAGTCTGGGTCTACACCATGTGCTAATTTGTGTCGAATGTGTTACCATGACTCCACGAGGCCGTGTTCTAACACAATGGAATTTTCCGGTGCAGACAAGCTCTCAGGGTGCAATACGTGCGTCAAAGGAAATGCAACCCAGTCTGCACTGTAGTGGCTTGGCAGCATCTCAGACAGAGTCCTTGGGACCCAAGCTGAGAGCGCTCAGCACCTCCCAGGATCAGACCTTTTGTCCTTCCAGATTCTTTAGTTTAATGTATGGGGGGTGGGGGCGGATGGAGGTTGTTTCTGGAATCCATCTTCATTCCTCTCTCCTCCCTGGGACACTCCCCAAGGGAAATCAGGAAGGCTTCTTTGTGTTATTGTGCAGCTGGCAAGAATCCTGGGGGCTGCTGCTGCCCCCGCCCCCTGCCTCCTGAAAGCCCAGAGGGTGGGGAAATCAGGTTCGTTTCCATTTCAATGGCTGGGTGGAATGGAGTGAACTGCACTTCTTTGCAGGCTCTCAAGTGCGCTTTGTCAAGGCAATGGCAGTAAAACAGAGGCCATCTGAAAAAGGCCCCTATTGACAGGCTGCAAGGCGTGAACAATCTTCTCTGCCATAAAGGCACCAGCTCGCTGCATGGCCCACGGGAGACAAAGGGAATGAACCAGCCCAGAAAATGCTATTCACTCCTTTTACTTGCAGTGATTAAAACCCATATCCAACCCTGTCTCCCCTCCTCCCCCGCTAAACTCCTGACCACTGCCACCCCTTACACACCAGCCCTGCAAACTCTCCGAGCAACAGACACGCTCACACTCTGTTCCCACATCCATAGCAATCCCCCAGACCACCACGGACCTCTCCATGCCCAGAGTCACTTTCACACCTCTGTGTCTCTATCCCTCCCCACAAGCCCAGCCCTACTGCCCTCCCCATTCAGGTCCCTGGCAAGGCTGGCCAGGGACATTTCCCCAAACCGGGCATAAAAATCAATTGGCCTGCAGGTAAGACCACTTGTGCATAGCAGTGTAACCCACTGAGAGCTGACTAGTGCCCACCCTCTGCTAGTCAGTGCTCAATTTACAGTCACCACCAGCACTGCCCCAGCCACACACACTCCGAGCCTGGCTCACCACTGCCCTGTGGCTTGCACTTACCCTAGTGCAAAAGGCTGCCTCTGCCTGGCATTCTGATTGGGCAGCATTTTGCACAGGCCTAAATGGCTGTGCAAGGCGCAGAGCAAGGGAGGAATTGGGCCCTCCCAGTCCACTCTTCTGCCTCCTCCACACCGAGACAGGCAGCAACCATCCAAGTTAGCCTCTGCCAGCCTCTCCACTCCAGAGGCTCCACCTTTGCTCTTCTTCTGGCCTCTGGTCCAGCCTCACAGCAAATCCCCCTCTGCCTAACCCACACCAACCTCTGCCACCGGCACTGTGCAAAGAGGCCCTGAGCTGATGTTGGCTGCAGAAAGATTAGCCAGATGAGCAGAAGAGATCCATCTGAGGCATGACAAGAATGGCTGTGTGATTACTAGGATGGGGAGGAGAGGGGGGGGGAAGAGGAAGGTGTGAGTGAGCCCGTTTCTGCAGAGACTAGCAGGAACCTCTTCCTACCCCATTTTGGGAAAGCCCGGAGACCACACTGGCAGCTGTAGGAACTGGAAGGCTGGGAGAGCAGAGGGGAAGGGGGCGGAGAGAGGGAGGGGGCTCTGGGAAGGGGCTGCAACAGGAGGGGAAAGGGAACAATGGGTCTGCAACTGCCTGGAAGATGAATGGAAAAGATTTCTCCCGTCACTGGTGTGTGTGGGTCCCCCCGCCCCTCACCCAGAGGGATGGTAGAAGCGCAGCGCCTGCACTTTGCACCGGGGATCTGACCGCGGAGTGCACCGGGACCAGGGGAAACGTGCACCCGGGGGCCTGACTGCACTGCAAAGTGGGGGCGTGCAACCGGGCATCTGACTGCACCGTGCACCGGATAGCGGGGCAAGCAACCAGGCACCTGACTGCACAGGTCAGCGGAGCGTGCACCGGGCATCTGACTACAGCGGTCACCGGGGCGTGCAACCGGGCACCTGACTGCACCGTGCACCGGACAGCGGGCCGCGAAAACGGGGGCCGGACTGCGCCAGCCCAACTTGTGACTGGGATCCGACGGCCACTTGCCCTAGGACGGGGGAGCCCGCCACCGGCACCAGCACTGGGCCCTTCGAGTCACCTGGGGACGGCCCGCTCGGACTGCAGTCGAGCGGTGCCGGGCGGAGCAGGCGGCCGCTGTTGCCTGGCCCCGGGGTAGGAGCGCAGGCTGGAGGCGGAGCCGGGCGCTGGAGCGCATGGAGCCTGGGGCGCCGCTCGCTCCATGTGGCTGTTCCTGCCGCTGCTGCTGTGCTGGGGCCGCGCTGGCGGCGGCGCCCCGGGGGAGCCCTGCTGGGAAGCGCTGCTGCGCTGCCAGGACGAGCCGGACTGTGGCTCCGCCTACAGCCAGTCGCAGGCGGCCTGCGAGCCGGTGCTGGCCGGGGCCGGAGGAGGGGAGCCCCCCGGCGGCTGCCCCAGCCACTGCATCGGGGCGCTGGTGCGGCTGAACGGCAGCCGGAGCGGCCCGGCCCTGGAGCGCTGCGAGTGCGGGCAGGACGCGCGCTGCCGCCGGCTGAAGGCGGCCATCGAGCCCTGCCTGCCCCGGCCCTCCCGCAGCGGCCTGGGCTGCACGGCCGCCCGCTTCCGCTGTCAGCAGGAGCCCGCCTGCCGGGAGCCGCTGGACACCTACTTGGCCCGCTGCGGGCAGCTCTTCAACGGGCGGCGCTGCACGGCCGCCTGCCGGGCCGCCATGGGGCAGCTGCTGGCCGCGCCGGGGGGCCCCGCGCTGGAGCGCTGCGTTTGCGACGGGCCCGAGCGCCCCTTCTGCCAGGTGCTCAAGGCCAACATGGGCCGCCTGTGCTCCGGGCCGCCCGCCGAGCCGGGCCCGGACGAGGACTACCGGGACGAGGAGCGGCTTCTGCGGGAAGAGGACGAGGGGCCGGGCGCGGGAGGCGCCTGGGTGCGCTCCGGGGGCCGCTCTCGGGACGCGCCGGCCTGGCGCGCCCTGGCACTGGGGGCCCTGCCGCTGGGGCTCCGGCTCCTCTCCTGGCCCTAGGCCGGGCTGCTCGGAGCCTGGCCCGGGGCTGACTCAGGGGGGTCGGAGCGAGGAGGGGGCCCCTAGCGTTGGAGGTGGCTGCCGTGAGCTGGAGCAGGGGTCCCGGCTGACACTCAGGGTCGCTAGCCACCCGGAAGGCCCCGTTTAGAGGCGCCTTGCCCGGCACTGGGACTCCGGGCTGCTTGTCCAGCATTTCTCCACGGGCTGAGGTTCCCATAGGGGTAGCGGTGGCTGGAGGGGCCGAGATGCCTTTTCCTTGGACCCCGGAAACATCATTTTCTCTTTCACCGGAGGAGAGATGCGGCAGGTGACTAGAGCCTACCAGGGGAGCCCAGCCAGGGACTGAGTCTGTTCTCTATATACTGATCACCCTAAATTCTCAGCTCCAGGGGAAGAGCTAGTTTGAGGGGCACTAGAGGGATCAGAAAATGCTGTAATCCCCATTCTTGCTCTTGTGTGTGGTTCATACCTGTGGACATAGGTATTCACCCAGAGGGGAGCTCTCCATTCCAAACACTAGGGCTAACAGAAGCCAGGAAATCTTCAAACATCTGGTTACAAAGCATTGAATTGAGGATGGCCCCACACTGCCCCAGCTGTTCAGGGCTCATGAGTCAGGCTCCAAGAAATTGAGACTGGCTAGAAAAAATTGTGAGATTTAAAAAATTAGGAGTTATTTTTCTTTGCCTTTGGGTTTTGAGCCTTTTGAGGGTCGTGTTTTTACACCCAGCCACAAGGGCAAGACATTTCCTTCATTAAAGAAATGAAAGTTTGGAGTCTTATGTGATGACAGATTTAAGTACAGCGCAAGACTTGCAATAGTTTTGCAATGAGTTGGCAATACTGTGTTGGGAAGAGAGGGTCTTGTCTAATGATTAGAGCAGAAGATGAGGAATCTGGATGCTTGGATTCTATTTCTAGCATTTCACTGGGTGAATTTAAGCAAAATTACATAAATTGCACACCAAGATTGAGAGTGGCTTTCAAAGCACATGGCAGCAAAACAGAGTTAGCAGAGGCACATTTTCCAGACACAGGTTTGCAGTGTCCATAAGGCCTGGCCCTCTCTCTCTGCCTTAGTTTACCCCATCTGTGAAATGGGTTTAATAATAATAATTCCTATCTCACAGAAGTATTGGCAGAATGAACCAAAATAATTGACACAGTCCTGGCTGGGATGATTTAGTTGAGATTGGTCCTGCTTTGAGCAGGAGGTAGGACTAGATGACCTCCTGAGGTCCCTTCCAACCCTCATCTTCTATGATTCTAATTACCTGGTTGATTCCCACTAGCAGTCTATGGCAAACCTGCTCTCACAACCTCCTAGTTGCTGGGACCTACAGGGCAGGGCATGAAGGGAGCTGAAAGCCCATCAGTGGTGAGCAGCCCCTGACCCCTGTTTGGCCATCACAGACCTAGGGAAATAGGGGAAAGAGGAATCCAATAGCCCAGGGTGAATGTGTGCGCTCTTTTGCCATCCAAGCTGAGCACTTCACTTCTTATTCCCTCCTGCTCCCCATAGTCCATAGCCAGGAAACTTATCGGTATAAATTAATTTTAGCAGAATTTTTATAACCCTGACAATAACTGTACAGTGATCACGCCAAGGCCTGCAGGTCTATATAGTAAACCTAGTCTCTGGTACCGTACACCCCCACTGGGATTCTACTGCAAAGAGCTTTCTCTCTGTAGCATGCTTCTTCCTTGTAGGCCTGAGCTTTCCAATGACTTCAGATTGTACAAGTGATACTCTCCTGTGGCTCACATCCTGATGTGCCAGAACAGGGACATCCAGACATGCAGACCACTCCCCCAAGTATGCTGGGAAGTCTTAGGGTTACACCTAACATCTGTATAAGCTCACAATTTGTTTTAACTAAAAACCAAATGCACTGAGTCTCAGAGCCTGGGTCAGTTGACTGAGGATTGCAGGGCTCGGCTGTGGGGCTAAAAATAGCAGTGTAGACCTTTGGGCTTGGGGTGGAGCCCATGCTCTGAGACCTACCTGCGCTCACAGGCTCTTAGAGCCCAAATGTCTACACTGCAATCTTCAGTCCCACAGCCCAAGCCCTGGGAGCCCAAGACAGCTGACCCAGCCAGCTGGTGGGTCTTTTAGTGCAGTGTAGACGTATCCATAGACTCTAGAGCATGCCATAGTGTTGAGCTGGTCCAAGGGTCACCCTCTGATTACTCATGTTTTGGAGCTACTTAAAAAAAACATTTGCCCTCTCTTCTAGGTGCTCCATTGCTTTTAATGCATGCAAAGCCGCAGATCCTCAACTGCAACCAGACTTTGGCTAACCATTGTGAATATGTATATTGCTTGGAACTTCTTTTCCTGCACACATATTTTGTACAGAAAGTAGGGGGCTAACCTGAGGTTATTTAAATTGTAAAATAAGCATAACCCTGTCACTGTAAAATCTTTACTTTTTTCTAATTCATCATTAGAACATGTATTTTTGGTACAATTTCGATAAAAGTTTTTGACAAAGTTACATTATTGGCTTGGGTATCTTGAATCTTCTTAGAATTCTTCTGGAGCTGTGGGAGCGGGGAGTGGACACAGATTAATTGCAGGTGCCCAAGACTGGCTTTTTTTTAAGGGGTTCCCCCAGCAAAGTTATTCTTGGAGGCTGACAGCAAATGTGGGCTGGTGGGTTCACTGTTCCCTCCCCAGCTCACAGAGCAGGGGCTGGGTCAGTACTGGGAACAGGGGCTGCAAGGTTCATTAATCAGACCCTGTGTGAACAGAGACGCTCGTCACCTACAAACTGTAATATCTGGTCTGTGTCCAGCTGAATAAATGATGGTTCTGTGTCTGAGCCGGCCACTGAAGAAAGGAACTGGGGACTGGAGTATTTGGAAAATTATTTAATAAAGCCAACAATAAATTACATTTTCTTTAAACGCTGCAGACTTTGAGAAAAGCTCTGAGCAGTGTTGGGCCCATTCACACAGTGCTGCCTCCTGCCAAGCAACTACTGCAATTTACATTTCCCTCCCCTACATTTAAAACAAACAGTGCACAGAGCCAGAGGAGCTGCCTGTGGCTCTGAGGAGCTCACTCATCGACCCAGCCTTCTACAAGCAGAACAGAAAGAAAAATCATAATCAAAAATAAGAGCTGAGGTGAGGGTCAGTTCAGTCCAAAATAACGTTGGGGGTTTCAGGGTTAAGTGATGTCTATAAGTAAAGATTGTCACAGGGAGGAAAGGATCAGTCAGGATTGTGGCTCAAAGCAGCTCCAAACAGAAAGACCCAATAAACCCAATGCTAGGGAGGAACTGGTGGTTAGCAATTCAGCACCCAGTTATATGGGCATAGGAATAAGGCCAAAGCCTGATCCCAATCAGAATTTTGTCATGACCTCCAGTGGGATGAATTTGGCCCAGGGGCCTGCAGCATTTCAGAGGAGTGCAGGAGGGGGGCAAAGTTGTCAGCATATAGAACATTATATGTGATTAGATTGTATCCTGCAAAGTGTGTGTGTGTGGGGAATGGAACAGAGAGACCTATGAAAAGTTGGGGCGGAGGGGCAAATCAAGGTCTGGGAGGGGTAACTGCCCCCTTTGCCCCATAGCAAATGACTCCCCTTGTCTGGGATAGTCCAGATAGTCAGAAGTAGACAGAAATAAAGGGCATGAAAATTAGTCAGGCTAAATTCAAGCTGGCGTATTTGGCTTCAGACAATAAAGTGCACAGAGGTAGGACCAATGCTCTTAGGGTTGATATGAATCCTTCTGGTCCCCTAGCTTGCTTAATCTCTCCCCAGCCATTTCAGGACAGTGTTGCTACAGCCTGAGAGAATGCTGGTTAGGGACACAGTATTACAGAAAGAGATTGGGGAGGGCACACGATGCACACGGTGAAATTCTGCTCCAAAACGGAACGACTGGACTGATTGAGAGATCTGATGTAGGAGCAGGGAGCTGACTGATCCATTGATGAAGGTACATCTGCAGTACTCGAGTCAGCACTAGAGCTGGGCAAATAGATTTTTTTGGTTCACTGGGAAGTCTGGAAGGTCAACAAAAGAAATTGTTTTGGGGCAAATGAGATTTTGTTTTGACAAAATCAAACCATTCTATTTTGATTTTGACCACGTTCTAATAAAATTAAGAGACAGTTTAGAACTAAAAGCAGTTTCAAACCCATCCCCCCATTTTTTTTAAAAAGACCAAAACAATTCAACAGAATCACCATGAATTCGTAAAACAATTCAGCGTTGCCGAAATTGCATTTTTAACTGGAAAAAATATAAGTTTCTTCGCCCAGCTCTAGTCACGCCCGACCTGGAGTGCTGCACACGTCAGTGCTCTATACGGCATGGCACATCAGCCTCCACTCAGAGCTCCATTGCTCACATAAGCATCCAGATCATGGATCTGACCCCAGCCCTCAGGAGCAAACTTGCACCTACTCGACTGCAGTTTTAGCTGTTCGGCTTTCCCACACCGTTGAGCATTTTCTAAGCAACTGGCTGGATTTCCAATCCAGTCAGTCTTAAAAACAAGCTACTACAGACACGTCTGTTTAACAGTCAGCTTAGGATCCAATTAAAAAAATAGAGCCCTGAATAATTAAAACACAATTGGTAAAAGCGCAACCAAATAGATCCCAGTCATTGGGAGATGCTCTGGTGTGGCTTTTACCAAGATTAAAGGTGCATAGTAGATAATACTTAGACTATGGGCCTGGTCCATTGATTTGGATCAGGCCCTTCTAAGTGCTTTTCTTCCATAGATCCCCAGGGCCTGATCCTGCAAGGTGCTGAGTGTTCTCAGCTCTCGCTGATTTCAGGAAAGATACCAAGACTCTCACAAGAGGTGCTCAGCCCCTTGGGGCCCCAGGGAGGTGAGCTATATTTGTACATCCCCCCCCCCCCTTCTCTTCCCTCAGGTTGTGGACAGAGAGCCAAGCGCTGGCTGCACATCACCGGCCAATCAGGAGACAGGATTTTTTTTAAAAAGGTGTCCTAGACGAGGATTTGCGAGGAGAAAGGAACATGTATGGCCCAAAGGAAAGATGAGCACATGGTCTGCAGGGGATGATGAGTTTACAGAGGGGGACAGGGGAGGAATCTGCAGGAGTTAAAATTAAGAAAACAATATTTATCCCACTTTTTAAATAGTGAAGGAGATTCGAGGGTGGAATAGGCTGTCTGCCACAGTCACGGAGCCCCTGACTGGAGGGATCGAAGCGTGCGACTGGGGATTAGGCAGAAATACATTCATACCATCCTGCAGCCAGGGGGACTCAGACTCAGACCCTTTCCTCAGATCCCCCACAGCCCCTTCCCAGCCCCTCTATCCACGACTCTCTTGTGGAGAGGCAGTGAGTGTGGAAGGAGCAGCCATAGGGAGCAAATCCTTAAGGAAGGTAGCGCTAAAGCCCCCTGCCTTCTGTTATCACGTCCCTCACCGGATCCCTAAAGGCCAGTAGTCTACAGCAACACATACAAATGCCCTGTTTGTATGATCAGCCCTTTAAGCTCTAAATCTTGCCATTATCCCCTAGCTCCCCAGGCAGGGGTCAGTAATGGAGCTAGGGTTGTTCCTTGACATTAAATACTAAAAGCTCTTTTTTAATTCTCTCTTTGCTTAACATGTGATGACAGCACATACCCATTTTTTACAATGATTTGTACATATATACTGTGTATATACATACGTAAAATCATCAGACAGTGCATATAAGTGAAACCCTCTAGATAAACTCGTGTTCTGTAACTAACGTGACAGCATGTATATAAACCATCCATGTGTCTGTTAATACACGTACACAAACCGCTATGCATGCACATGATTCCTGGATGGGAAGTCAGATGAGGAGGCTGGTGCTGAGGAGGTCTGTCAGTATCTGTTGCCTTGGGTGCTGTACTGATCCCTCAGGGGTCCATGCTCACCTGGCTGTTACTGCAGAGTACAGGCTGTGACACAGGAAACAAAGGAGGGTGGGGGGAGAATGGAAGATTATTTGCTTAGCTTGTGAATGCTTCAAGTGCAGGCACTGGGGTGTCACATTGGGGCCATGATTGCTACCATGGAACAACAAAATAATAAATGACATGGCTGAGACATCAGACTGAATATTTGTTCACTCCTGGCCTGCTGGACTCCATGACAATTATTAATTATGTTTATCATGGTACTGCCTACAGACCAACCGAGATTGGGGCCCCATTGTGAAGACAATGTACAGACAGTGCTTCTCTGAATTACAGAATTCAAAACTTTCTACAGGTTGTATGGATCTGGATTTTTAGCGAGGCACCAGAAAACACAGGCAAGCAAGGAGGTTTTAAAACCAAACAACGTCAGGGCCTTTCTATGTTATTTCCCAGTCTTGCTGATCATGGAAAGATCTATCTGCAATCAGAAGCCATTGCCTTTAAAACTTAACCTCCAGCCCAACTACTTCAGGAAGAACGATTCTCAGAGCTACTCTTAAGCCTAGCTGTGCTCCCTGCTAATGTGGGGAAGGGAGCAGGAACTGGGATGGGAGAAACTGGACAGAGTGACATGCTGCATCCTTCTCCTCCTTTCCATTTTGTAGGGATAGGGGTTCACAGTCAGGAAGGCAGTGGGAGATAAGGACCAGGGAAAGCCATCCCACCACAAGGTTTAGCAGCATCCAAATTAAAGTAAACCCAAGTGCAAGCCACGCTGGTGCTGAGTCTGACCTGAAAGGGCCCACTGATTAAGGACCTTTGGAATGAACTAACGTTGATGTTTCTTCATCCAGCATTGAACGGTGCAGGCTGCTAAACCGACAGGAAGAGCGACTCCGCTGCAAGACTGTCAGGAGCTCAAAGGTTATTGCTTGTGCAATGCAATTCACCGCTTTCCATAAAGACGCAGCTAATTTCTATCCTGGCCCCACTCACCTCATTTCAGAATCCGAAGGGCCTGGTCCAATGAGCGTCTGCGCTCTGGCTTCAGCGGGTGTTGGATCAGACCCCAGATCTTCTAGGGCAGAAGGGAGAGCATGGCCAGGGTCACAGCTGCCCTCAATGACATGCTCACAGCCTGGCCAATAGCCGCCTTAACTCAGCTCCTCTCTGGGCACCAGGGGGATTTGTGAGCAAAGGAAGCTGCAGCCCCACAGCAAGCAGATCTTTGCAGAGATAGCTGGCTTGTTGCTCTCTGACAGCACAGCTTCTGCCATTTGCTCTTCCTTCTGCCCTAGGAAATCCGGGGTCTGATCCAACAACACCTACTGAAGCCAGAGCAAAGGCTCATTTGCTTCAATGGCCACTGGATCAGGCCTTTAGTATCCTGAAATGGGGTGGAATGTAAATGCAGTGAGCTGGGTTTGGATTGCCACACCCCCTCAATGGGAACAATCCCAGGAAACTCTGGAAGATCGACCCACAAGAGTTGGGTTAAATCCAAATCATATGGGGCTTTTCCACTGATCTCACTGGGCTTTAGATCAGGTCAACTGCGCTGTTCCTTTTTTTAAAAGGACATCAACTTTAAAAAACATCACTTCTGTTGGAAATTGGTTTACTTGCAATTGTAAGTAAGGTTTTGGAGTGACAGCTACATTCTAACAAGGCTTGGTGGAATTCAATTTTAGTTTTTGATCATTTCGATAGATGTTTATTTTAAAGGATTTTTAAAGATATTTTTATCTATTTTTAAATGTTCTCACTTGTGCAAAATTACAGGTTTTCATTTTTTATTTTTTTTTAAACTTTTATCAATTTAAATTGTCCACGTTTTGGGAAATGACAGGGGGGAGGGGAGAGTCAGACAGTAATTACTGAAGGACAGGAGATGTTGAGATGCAAAAAGTTAACGATTTAGAACTGTGAAAACACAAATTGTCAACATCACATTCAAATATACAAAGTAAATATCCTGGAGTCAAACTAACAATTTCTCAAGCAGCATTTTTTATTTACTTTGCCTATCTATACATGTTGATTATGATGGATGGAAATATTGTTTTGGTTTGTGTGTGTATGGTAAAATCGATGTATTTCAACATTTACCAATAAAATCTAACCCTTCCAAGACTACTTCTTATAAGAGAGATTAGAGAGAAATATCATTCTCTGTTTTTGTCTTCGCTTTGCATATTGTGAATAGTCAATTTCACTCTTTAACCTGTTTGGTCAGACAGATTCCTCTGTTTATGTGGGTCTCACACAGCAAAGGGAGGGGGAAAAACAACAACTTAAATTGGGCTGTATGATTATTAACCAATCACAAAATCTGGCCGTGGGGACTAGGGGCAGGACCTGAAACCACTAAGTCACTTGAAAAAAAACAAAAAAACCAGACAAGATTTCAAGCTGACAGTGCTCCTGTAGGAAGTGAATATTTAAGGGTGATGAAAGGAAACAGAACACCAGCCCTGAAGTCCTCTGTTTATCTATAGAGCAGGTACATCACATGCAGTGTAAGCTTCCAACACCCTGTTCCAAAGGGATTCCTGTAGGAGTGACTGGATCATTCGGGTTTCTTAAACCATTCGATTCTTAAGGCTGCCAACGAGGCTGCTGGAGCCAATCGCGAAGGCAGACTCCTGTCATACGGAGACCTATCTGTTAAGAACAGGACTGGAACCAACTTACTTCAGGATATGTAACCAGCTACCCATCAGGTGGAAAATGCTTTTGATCACTTCACCACTGGGCTGAAGATCAAGTGATCTTGAGCTTTAGTGATCAGGAGGGCAGGGAAAGACTCCGGATCTTCTTACCAAGCCTGGGCTCCCTGGTTCTTTGCTTTTAACTCTCCGCACTGCATGTAAAGACATGCAGATCCATCCACACTGATGAGACTAGGCAGTAGAAGACACTCCTATAGTACAGCATCATTTTCCCGCTGCCGAGCGGCACCGTCCTGAGTTTGCTAAGCAGGTGCACCCAGGGGGCAGAGAGCTCTTGTGCACAGATTACCCCAGATAGAAAGGTGGACGGTCACTTGGAGTCAGTATGCCTGACACACACGACTATCCCCACAGCTGCTGCAAGAGCAGCAGAGCAGAGCAGGAACGCCGGAATCCCATGGCTACCCCATTTGACTCCGCTCAAGAGCTTACTGTGGGGAAGATGTAGGATTAAAATCATCATCATCATAAAATGCACCCTCCAGGCAGGATTTTTATGTCAAATGTGGTGAGCTGAGCCCTTCATTTCCTACCCATCCTAACCTTATAATGTACAAATCAAATCCCCACTCCCCATCTGCTCCCGTATGAGGAGAGCTGGCAGTACAGGGCCTGCAGCCGAAAAACTACTCTGCTCGCAAGCTCCATTAGCCCCTGACCTCCTTCCTCCATCAGCATGTCAGTAAGGAAAGATGGAAGGAGAAAGGGACAGAAGTAGAGGGAGAGGGGAAAATGCACTTCCCTCCCTCCATTCAGTGTTAAATCCACACGCCCCCACTTCTAGGTGCTGATCAATGGCCTGTTCACATGGGGATTGAGAGACAGGGGCTGCGGGGGGTGCTCAGAAAGGCTACAGCCCCATTTGGAAGCCCAGCCTCCCATTTTGCAGGTGCAAATAATTGTGGGTGCAAACACATGGGAGCCACAAACATCGTCACATGAGCATCTCCAGAGTCACTAGTGGTTTTGGGTGCCAGACTCGATGCACTTGAAAGGGATCAAATTTTCAGAGATGCTTAGCACTTCCAAAAAATCCCTTTAAAGGGGTCTCAAGTCTGACACCCACCAAAATGTCACTAGTCCCTCTGAAAATCCTGGCCTTCACTCATGTCTTCAGATCGGGTAACAGACATCTAAGAGACCTCCACTGAGAGTCAAGCCCCTGTTCGGGTGGGCAAGATGCCACTTTCCTCACTGCACATACTGTAAGGACAACAGCTGGGTCCTGTCATTTATATAGCACCTTTCCTTGGCCAAGGAACCCAGAGCACTTCACAGACCATATATATACAATTTACCATTAAATGCAGCCACCTCTGGGGTGGACAGCAGCAACCAACTAGCACTAGCACATTGCACAGTAGCTGGGAGGGGACATTTTGGCAAGACAATGTCATTTGTTGTAAACAGGAGGCCAAGAATTCATCCTGTGTCATTAAAATATACAGAGACTCAGGCTGGCAGGCACAGACAGGGCCTGGAAAATGGACAAAAAGCAAGTAGCATGAGTGTGTGACACTAGTGAAGTCAAAGCACATTAGGGCTTGCACTTTCTTCCTCCTACAGGGGTCAGGCTGGGAAAATAAGCGCTGGCACCCTCCCAAGCTCTGCCCGCTGGTCACTGAAAGAAGATGCCACTTGCAGCAAATTGTGCAGGTCTTCCCTCTCTCTCAGCTGCTTTGATCAGTGGTGTAATAGTTAACAACATGGACACATAAGCCAACATTAGGTTTCAGAGTCAACATCCCCACAGAATTGAATGGGAGCATTCACACTTCTCAGAGCTATTGTTTCAGGCTGCCTGAAGACTCAGGCATACATCGCTACCCCTGTTTACACACAGTTCACATGGTGAAGGTTTATACCCATAAGGAGTAGAGACTATTTTTCAGCTCATTAAGCCACCAAGAGCTGGCCGAGCAATGGGAGTCCGGGGAGCATGGATCCCTGTTTTCATGTTAGAGTTAGCAGGGTCACAGACTGGAGCAGGGGGAAGCAGCCTACGACCTCAGGCCTTGGCAGAGAACTGAGGAGAGAACTGACCTGTCTGAGCCTGGATCCCATCACCCAGCTGGGATCTTAGACCTGGGGTGAGGGGTGGGGATGGGGTATTTAAAAGATTTCAGTTCACCTCTATCAAAAATATAAATAATTTAAAAAGAGTGCGGACAAGTATCTGCACAGAGCCCGGCTCCCAACATGGGAGCATGAGGTGAGAACCAACTAAACATTAAAGGGTTAAATCCTCTTGACACCCAGCCAGGCTTCCCGGACTACTCCTGGGCTGGAGCAGAACTCTCCCTCTGCCGTGCCAGGCTGTCACGCATCTCACACGCCCACGGCCCCCCTCTTCCCCGCAGCCTGGGGTGCAGCAGGGGAGAAAGGAGCTCGGGGGGCACCAGGTTTGCTGGCCATGTGACTGCGCAGAGCAGGGAGGAGAATCTGTGGGAAGGGGCTCCGGGGTAAATGGGGGGAGAGCGAGTCTCCTCCTGGCTCTCCACACTGCATCCTGGCAGGGAGAACACAGCTCTGATTTTCCAGCTCAGCAGATCACACAGATTTGCTGGACTCCAAGTGCTGAAAAATCTGGATGACGGGTCAGATCAGCCAGTGCAGAGGTACTTGTAGGGACAGCACCCTGCTCCCCCCATCCCAGTCCCAACACATCACCTGGGCATGCAGGAGCCCTGAGCCATCCATGTCCCTTAGCTTCTGCCACTGCCCTGTTGGATCTGGTCCATGCCCAGTGGCCAGTGCAGGCAGGGTCCCTTCCTTATAGCACATTCTCTGGAGCATTGTCCTTTCCAATGGGCCCCTCCCATGGAGACACAGAGCCAAGCGCCTCATGTCCATTTCAGTTCAAAGGGCTGCCTCTGGGGGCCCCTCTGAACACCTGCCTGCCCCCCTCCGCCCATCCCCTGTGCCTGACAGGACAAAGGGAGAGGGCATCCCCCTGTGATCTGTCAAGCGTAGGAGAGGGACGCAGGACAGACAGACCCCTGCCCCTCCTTATGGCTCCAGATCTGTTCAAGAAGAAATAAAAGGATCCCCACAGCAGCCTCCTGCCCCCACGGGAAGCTAACAGCCTCTGGGGCAGAGAAATGGTCCCACACAGCAGTTTATTCCAATTAAGCAGCCAAGCACAAAGGGGATGGGGATTAGCAGCTACCTGTGGATTCTCCCAAGCTGCAGAGAGATGACACAAAGGCCTGCTTCTACCCCACTCAAACGGGGAGGGGACGATCACTCCACCTTCCCCATCAAACCGTTCCAAATTCAGAGGGGGACAAGCACCAAGACCTTCCCTACCCCATCCCCACGCATAGGGATGCCCGCCCTACCCCACTGAACAGAGGGGAGAGCCACAGCCCCTTCCCCACCTCTGATCCCAGGCAGCCAGGAGCGGAGAGACACCTAGGATTCAGCCTCTTCTCCATTCCTGGCTCTGGGTATTGCCGCTTCTCCTGATTCCAACGTAACGATCCCAGGGTGGGATTTTGAAAAGCGACACGGCGAGTCAGGAGCCTGGAGGGGCGGGGTTGGCCGGGCGCTAGCTCTTAACTCACTATGGGGGCTACTGAAAAATCTGGCCACTCTTCGCCGCCTGGGCTGGTTGTACAGCAGCACGAGGGAGGCGTGGCATTTTAGAGCCAGGTACAGACAACCGGTCTCTCTCCCACAGAGCGTACAGTCTCGTTTAGATGGAACAGCCTGGGAGGAGACGTCGGAAGGGGCACGGGAACGGTCAGGGGACGTGCCAATTGCTACATGTGCATCTCGCATGCCAGGCGAGATGGATAAAGGGAGAGGAATGGCTTAAGCAGCATTAAGACATTTGGATTTTTGTGCATGACATATGAACAGGGACAGTCGGGCGAGGGGCTGAGAGGGGTGGGCAGCGCTGAAGCTGTGTCTGGAGGCTGCAGAGAGCCCAGGCTGAATCCAGGCTATTCCTGGCCTAGTGGGTGGTGCACGAGGACGTGTGGCGCCACTAGGGGTCGAAGGAGATCTCAGGGACAGCAAGCCGAGGATCTGGCCAGGCAGCAGGTGGGAGTAGGGGGCAGCAGGATCAAACAGGCAGTGGGCAGGATGAACACACATGGGGATAGGGCCCAGAGCAGGCACTATGGGAGTGGCAGATGCAGGGCTGAACGGGGGAGCAGAGGCATATTTGGAAGTTGTTAGCAAGGAGATGGCAATTGGTGGCGTGAGAGCGGATGGGGGTGCCCAGGGACGGAGCATGGCGGGAGCAGGAGAGGACTGAGGATGGAGCCTGACAGGACACTGATGGACAGCAGGACATGGGGCCACAGAGAGAGACACTGAAGGAGCATCTGGACAGGCCCACAGAACCGGCCAGGAGCAGGTCACTGGCTGTCTCAGTGAGAGCTGGGCCAGCAGGGGCGGAAGCTGGACTGCAGAGGATGCAGGAGAGAGCTGGGAGGGGGTCAGGAGCAGGCAGCAGGTTTGAGAAGGGGACAAGGAGGAGGAGAGCGGGTAGTAGCTGGAGAGGCAGGAGGGGCTGTGGGAGGACTTTAAGGAACCGTTCAGAAGTAGAAGGGAGACGGGAGAGAGGTGAAGACGGCGGGCGGGTGTGGGTCAGTAGCAGGAATAAGTGCAGCCGAGGCGAGACAGCCAGGAGGTGGCAGTGGGGTGAGAGGAGCCAAAGTCAAATGCTGAGCAGAGGGATCAGGAGTCTGGGAGGTGCAGAGGGGCTTAGCCAGGGAGATGGCAGAGGACAGTCACACGTGCCCTGCACGTTCTCCACAGAGGCTCCACGGGGTGGGAGGCGGAACGGAGGGAAGGGACAGGAAGGGAGACCCCACGGGAGGGGGTAGCGGGGCAGACAGAGCAGTGAGAAGCCAGCGGAGCTGAAGGAGACACAGCCAGGTGGAGAAGGGAGGGCAGCTGGCGTGGAGCTGAGCGCCGCGGAGGGACTGGAAGCGTTGCATGGGGGGGGGGGGGGACAATGCTAATGGGAGGCGGTGGGGGGAGCTGGCAGTGGGGACTGGCAGTAGGGAACAGCGAGGGGGAGAGGCCAGTGCTGTGTAAGGCACAATCACACTCACAGCTCCGGACAGACTCCGACAGCATCTCCTTGCCCATGGATTGCGCGTCCCTCATCTGGAACACAGAGGGGAGTTCTCATCACACTGCGGCCACGGGCCGATTGCTGTCTAATCCCCAGACACCCAATTTACCGCCCCCACCTTCCCACACCTGGCAAGTGCCCCAACACCCCCACCCCCATCCCACCCAGGCAATTCTCTTATGTTCCTAAGTATCCATTTACACCCCAGCCCCCACCCCACGCATGAATCCTCCCCAATTCACCCCCCAGCCCTGCTGTACCTTGATCTGCTCTTTCAGGTACTCAGCCCGGCCCATCAGAGTCTGAATCTGCCGGCAAGACACAAACAATCACTCGTCCGGCTCCGTGACCAGGAGTCACAGCTGAGCATGAGCCGGCAGCTAAATGATGCCAGCTCAGGAAGTGGGGAAAGGCTGGCCTGGCAGCTTAGCGGCAGGGAGCCTGGTTTGGTTCCCTGGGAGAAGGCAACATGGTTAGCCTCAGGAGAGAGCTGGGTCTGACCTTCCTCAGCCCGAAGGGTCAACTGGGGAGGAATTGGGGAGTGGGGGAAGGACAGCTGGGATCTAGGCGACTCTACCAGTGGCTTCGAGGACCACCATGGGAGTGCAGCTGGGAGGTGAAGAGTCAGTGTTAAGGAGGCTGATTTGGACTAATCGAGCTTGTTTAGTCCAAGGGAGGCAGCACTGTCTAGTGGGTAGGGCACCAGCCTGGCACATGGGGGCCTGGGTTCTGTTCCCAGCTCAGCTGCAGACTAACTACATGATTTCCTCCCGCCTCAGTTTCCGCATTCATAAAATGGGACGGAACGTGCTCTAGAACAGGTGCTAAGTACTATTATAATCCAGTCCAGAGCATTGCTTTTTATCTGAAGACAACAACAAAAAATCGTCCCACAACCCACCATATCCCACAGTCCTTTGCAGCTGCCAAGGTTTGTGGGCTTGGGGTCCCAGGAGGAAACCAGGGAAGGTGACGGAGGGCTGCTGTGCTGTGGGGCTGTTCCTCCTTCTCTCCACCACTCCAAGAGGCGGAGGCGAGATGGAGCCTATGCGGCTGTTCTAGAACTGAGTAGCAGGTAGGACAGGCAGCAGCCCCAAGTCAGTTCTTCCTTCCATCTCCTGCCCAGGTTCCTGCTAAATCTTCCTGAGCCAGGATATTGCTGCTTTCTCACCTATTTATCCTCAGAGCTCATGTTTTCTAGACCGTTAATCATTTTTGTTGCTCTTCTCTGGACTTTCTCCAATTTGTTCACATCTTTCCTGAAGTGTGGGGCCCAGAATAGGATACAGTCCTATGATCCACTGAGCTCCCCCTGCAAACCCATCCCTGGCTTACACCCCACCAGCTGAAAGCCCAATCTAGCCTGTTCCCAGGGAGGTCAGAGCAGGATTGTCCCTGACCCAGAACTTGGTCTGGAGTAATGAAACTTCTGCCACTCCCCTTGGCAGAGATCTTGCCACTGGCAAAGGGCTCTCAGTATCCAGCCGTGGGTCATCCCCTCAGCCCTAGCAGGAAGGAATGGAGGCAAATGCTAAAACCAAGGGAGCCTGTAACTGAAATCCCCATTGGGCTGCTCCTCCGGGAGAGCAGGTGAAGGGAACGACCCCATTCCATACCTCAGAGTGAAGCAGCTCCCGTCTCCTGCCCACAGGCTCTGCTGGAAAGAGAGCAGGCAGCGTTAGCCTCCAGCGCTGCACAGAATAGCAGCATGTACAGTCTCTGTTGCTAAGCAAGATTCCAGCAGCGCCAGCTGGAATCCCACTGCAGGCTGTAACTCACCAGCTAACATAAGCAGCAGCTCCCCCAGACTCTGCTGGTAGAGATCAAGTGTGTCAGAGTCATCCTTGCCCTCCTCCTCCTGGAACAGAGACCCCAGGAGGTAACAGACAAGCTCCCAGACACTGCATAACATCAGTGAGGAGAGGCAGGAGAGAAAGCGCATACAATGACGGTACCAAGCTCTTATCTAGCACTGTTCAGCAGTAGACCTCAAAGTACTTTACAAAGGGAGGGCTGGATCATTATTCCCATTTCACAGATGGGGAAACTGAGGCACAAGGCGATGCTGTAGCTTGCCCAAGGTCATCCAGCCTGTCTCCTGAGTCCTGGAGAGAGAAATCCTCAAACAGACAGAGATATGAGCACAGGCCATTCACTTCTGTGAGCATGTGTAAAGGATGATGCCTGTAATATTACATGGCTATTATGTGTCTGTTTGTTTTATGATTACAAAGGGTTAATTCAGGCATTAGTTTGCCCCCTAGGCAGGAAAGCAGACAGACATGTGTGATAGCCCTCCATTCCCTGACACTTAAAGGGACAATGCAGTTATCAGTCCCTTTGAAGTTTGCCTCTGACCATGCTGAGTTCAACAGTCTCTGGACTGGTAAAGGGGAGAGGGAAATCCTGATGGGAAACGGAAACAAAGAAACTTGGAGTGGATAAAAACTGAGCCCCTGGAGCATAGGGGGAGACAGAGGGCTATGAGGAAGCAGATTGAACCCCAGTCTGAGAAATGGGGGTGTCTGGAGAAGCTAGGCCTACCTAAGCCTTAGCTAAGACAGATATGCACATAAACGGTTCCTTGTCCTTTCTCTTGGTACCCGGGTCTTCGGCGGCGGGACCTTCAGTGCCACCGAAGACCGGGAGCGCCGCCGGGTGAGTAAAAGCGCCGCAGCGGGTGGCACCTTTTTTTTTTTTTTTTATTGCTCCCCCTGTTCCTTCCACCTGGCTACGCCACTGACACCCACCTCTCTGCTACTCAAGCTAAAGGAAAGCTTCTCTAACTGTAAGGACCAGGCTGCCACAGATGCTTGGGAGGCCACTAGAGGGAGACATTGCTTTCACACACATCTCCCATCCAATGGGAGCTCTGGGGTAGAATAACTAACTGGGTGGTCTCAGCTCTCGTTCTCGCTCCAGTCCAGAAAAATAAGACACAAATCAGTCTGTGCTGCAAGATTAAGTTCAGAGAGGCTCAGATGGCTGTCACCTGGAGTGCACCAATCATGGAAGCTGCACTTCTGTTTCTGCCCCCTCCCAAATTTAGCTGGTTTGATATTTTGCAAAGGGCTCTCTGAGGTCAACGCCAAGTGTTGCTGCGTTAAGGGTGGAGCGTAAGGTCTGTTGAGTGGCAACTGATTCCCCCACCTGCCATATAACCAACCAGCAATTCTGGGGGAGGGACCAATGGATGCCTTTTAAAGTGTAGCTTATACAATATTTGATATGAAACAATAGCTGCAGCAAGACAATGGGCTGAAAGAGGGTCTGCAGGCAAGACAGCAGTTTGTGGCTCTCAAAGCTGATCAGTTTTCCCAAAGCATGGAATACATGGGAGGGAAGTCGCCTTTTGGCTGGACATTGTTGTGAACCCTACAAGAGGAAGCGATGTAGTGGGTGATGTCACAGGAAGGGAATTTTCCCTATTGGCTGGAGGACTGGGTATTAGAACTCTTGGGTTCTTTTCCTGACTCTGCCACTTATTCACTAGGTCACACTGGGCGATTTCTTTCACCACCCTGTGCCTTAGTTTCTCCATCTGTAAAATGGGGATAGTGATATGGCTGCTTTGTAAAGTGCTGCATACATTATTATTACTCAAATGCTTAAAGAACCCACCTATGCCCCTCACTGATTTGGGATCCCAGTTCTCACTAATTCCTTCCAAGCAGTGATCTTCTTGCCCAAGCTGGTTCCTAGCTTTGCCCCTATCCGTGTAGAGGTCTTAACTCTGTCTCTAGCCTCCTCCGCTGCCAGTGTATCAGGTGACTAAGGAGGGACAGCAATGATCCTGGCACTCTGCTGCTATCCAGAGCAACAATCCCTGTCCCTTAAGCCTGGGACTTACCTTAGTGATGGCTGCAGATGCCACCTCCAGCGCGGCATACAGGCGGGGCTTGTCCCTGGACATCTCTGTAACGAGAAGTTCCAAGAAAGGGTGAGGCCTCAGAGCAGCACGGGTAGAGGGAATACCCCGCTAGGGGAGGGAAGCTAGGATTCACTACTGCAAGGCGAGGGGGAACTGAGCAGCACTCTCTCCTATGTGCTACAAGCATCCCTGCAAGCCCCGCTCTCCCAGGTGGAGTCAGCATTCTCTCCCCCTTTTAAGCCCCACCCCATGCACTCTGGTCACATGGTACAGCCTAGATGGGATTCCCCCCAGTCAAGCCATCTTGGGCCCATTCCTAGGGGTGGAAGGGAGGTTTTGCCCATCCAGGGCATTACCTTTGAGGATGTCCCTGGCGGGGTTGCCCTGCTGCAGGAGGGTCTTGTTGTTGGATGTCACCAGCGTCTTTAGTTCCTCCGCTCGCGAGATGTACTGACCCACCTGAGGAAAGCAGAAGCAGCAGCAAGCCTTAGAGGTGCCCTGGCATGTTATCCCCCCCAGGCTGGCTCCAAGGGCACAGCACCGATAGCTGGTTCTCACAGGAGGGTTGTGTGGAGGAGAATGGAGGCAGCAGGAGACCCCCATACACAGGATCCCACATGGGGCGCCAGATGTACCCGCACATAGTGCTGGGCCCACTGTTCTGTTGGCCAACCCTCCCTTCTCATCCTCACATAACTCCCAGCCCAGCCCACCCTCCCCATCCATCCCTGGATGTTCCCTCTCACCTTCATGCCAGTTCCCAACCATCTCCAGCCTGAGCTCCCATCAGACCTACCTCCCCTGCCAGCCTCACCCATCCAACCTGGAAAGATCTATGTAGCTAAGGAAATGATCCAGCCCTCATCACCGCAGTATCTGAGCAGCTCACAGTCTTTGGTGTATTTATCCTCACACCCACCTGGGAGGTAGGGCAGCGCTGTTATCCCCACTGTGCAGCGGGGGAAACTGAGGCAAAGAGAGGCTAAGTGACTTGCCCAAGGTCACACAGAGTCTGGCTGAACAGGGACTTGAACCCTGGTCTCCCAAGTCTCCGGTTAGCACTCTAACCTCTGGATGGACCAATCTTGCTCTAGTATAGTCTGTCACTGACCTTTGACCGGATCGCTTCCTTCCTGCGAACATCAGTTTCATCTGCAGAAGATAAGATGGGGGAGGAGTTCACACTGACAGCTCCAACCCCCAGCCCAGGGAGTCAGTCTCCCCCCTAGATCTAATGACCCTCAGAACATGACCCCCAACCCCCACCCCACGCAGAACACTTGTGGGTCAGGAAGCCCAGCCAACACCTTGGCCTTTTCTGACCTGCACGGAGCTCCTTTACTTAAGGTGGTTTCCAGGCCTGGGGTGAGTGTGAGGGGGGGGAGGAAGGGGGAGAAGGAGACCCACACACTAATCAGCCCCATCTGCTTCCAGCTCTCTCCCAGCCCCCGAATAAGAGTTGCAGCAATCCTCAAATTCCCACTCTTCCCCTGAGAGACCATTCCCAGACCGGCGGGATGGGGCGGTGATAAAGGCCCCAGAGAAGAAGGGATTCAGGTGGGGGATCACTTTACAGTGAAGCTTCTTGCACTGGTGACATCATGCAACAGGTGAGCCCTTGTTGCCAGCAACTGCTGTTGGCAGTGTCCCCGTGGGGCCCGGTACCGTTCCCACCAGCCATGTGGAACAAGAGGCAGATGGGGGAGAAACAGGTTTAGTCACTCACAGTGCAGGGCAGGGACAAAAAACTCCAGGGCCTTGCAGTAGAGAGAGAGGGCGGCCGAGGGGTCTCCCTGCTGATCCTTCTTTACAGCTTCCACTACCAGGGCGGTCTGACACAGAGAAGAGGGCAGGGGAGGGGGTTAGAGAGTTGGACAAGGCTAGAATCTGTACTGCACCAGCAGAGAGATCAGGCTCAGATCTGGTATACACCAGGTCTACTGCACTGCGACCTCCTCTCACAGCAGTGCCCCGGGTCAGTGCCTGGCAGATCCACAGGGGGCTCCCCTCAGAGCAGTGCCCCGAGTGATCTCTCAGCGTCAGTCAGACTCACCGCTTTGCGTAGGCTCTCTGCGCTGGGCATGTGCTCCATATCCACGAAGGGGTGGGCGAAGAACTCCTCGAAAGAGATGCGCTGCAGCGGGTCCCTTTCCAGGAGGCGCTGCAAGAGATCCCGGCACTCCTGGGAAAGCCGGGGCCGGCTCGGCAGCTGGGGGACAGAGGGATACAACAGGCAGCTACACACGGCGACTTTGAATGGCTGAGGCCTGGACAGCTTGAAAGAGCCAGGGTCACACCTGCAGATACTATTGCCCTTGTACGGGGGCCCAATGGGGACAGGAGGCCCCCTAGGAGATCTCCCAGCCAGTCCTCCGCTGCCCCCTCCACCGATCCCTTCTCACACCTGGACACGGTTCTCCAAGGTTACCAGTGTCTCCATCATCAGAGAGAGGGAACAGATCGGGGCATGACAACCTTGCAGTGGTGCCTGACACAGACACTGGATCCCCAAAGCCCAGGCCTGCGGATGGCCCTCCCCTTGCTCCGGGCAGGGCCTGTGGAGCCATCAACAAAGTGCGCTCCTTCCCCGCAACCCCAGGGCTCAGCAGGCTGTGCTGCCCCCCTGCCAGGCCTCGCTCACCCACCACCTCCTGTCTCAGGCATGTTCTTGCCTTCCACTGATTACAGGCCTGCCAGTGGACGGCAGAGGCACAACAGGTGGGGCAGGTGGTCTAGCAGCAAAAGGGATGGGGGGAAGTATCTGAAATCATCATCACCCCCTCATTAAAGAGAACCTCTCAGGTAGCGCTGCCACGTGCTGTTAAGACAGCTCTGGGGTGGAACACAGCTGGAGTCTGCACTGCAGCGACGCGATTCCTGCCTAGAAGGCCAGCCAAGCACTTCATGATCCCTTCAGATGAAGGTGAGACGATATCGTCTCCATGCTGACGTGGCTGGTTACCATGACCACAACCACATCCAATGCTTGTGGGATTCATTTACCTCCCCGTGGGACTCTGCTCTGCCTGTAACAGATTTGCTGTCTCTGATAAAGCCCTTGGGTTGCCCTCCAGCAGAGCCAGTCATGTCTTTTTACCCATCAGGGTCACAGGTGGAGGATGGGAGTTAGTCTGTTTTTTATACAGGCGATCACTTTGAGCAGCAATGAAGGGGTAGGCAGGGCTGGGGCATGCAGCTTGCTCAAACTCCAAGACAGAGGTGAACACGGGGCAGTCTGACTGAGACAACAGGCTGAGAGATCTCTGTCTGAAAGGGACACTCAGCTTTGCCAACGCTCACAACATCTGGTGTTTTCGTAAAGCCCCAGAACCTGGAGCCGGACAATCATATGAGAATCTCAGCTTTCATTTTTTTTTTTTTTTTTTAAATTAAAAAAATCCAGCCCTTTGATGGTGGGGGAAAAAAGCTTGAAAACCCAGTCCCTTCAAGTCACCAAAGCCAGGGGAGAAACATTTATTATTGTTAAAAATCTCGTGATTTTCAAGCCAATCTCACAATTTCTCAGGGTCTTGACCGGTGATTTCTGAACCCTGCGGGCTGGTGAAACTGGATGTTGTCAAGCCAAATATTTGCAGTTTGTTCCAATTGCCTTATCTGGGTTACACCCAAGATTATTCAGAGGATTTTGACACTTCCCACTTGCACTAGTGCTGCCTTCGACCTTTCCCTCTGCTAGGCCAATGCAAGGAGATAAATTGCTTCCACTTTTGTTTGGAGGCAGCTTCATTTTTGTTCCTAGTCAGTTTCACTTTCAGGCACCATGCAGCTGACCTTGCAGACTCCCCAAGGGAATGACTGCTGGTTTTTAAAACCCTCTTTCCCCTGGAATGATATTTTTTATTTAACTTAATAGAAATATTTCTACTGCTCTGAGGTTTGGTAGAAAGTTTTCAGGGGGAGGGGGGAGGTTTAAACACAAAATCTACACTTTGGACCAAATTTGACCCAACAATATCTCTTTCCAGCCACTGCCCTCCCTGGATCAATTGTTTCTGTGGTTTTCCAATGTGTCTGGGACTTTCCTCATCTCCCTCTCCATCCAGTGTCTAAAGGGGGAAAACAATAGACACTGGACTTATGTAACTTGTTTGCTCTACTCCTTCACCTGCCCCCTCCTTCCACCCTGAAGTCCTCTCTCTCTGTCTCAGGACTGGAATGCAGGCCAAGGTCTCTAGAGCCACAATGCTCCATGGAGCAGCAAGCTACAGAGAAAATCCAGATCAGCAAGGATTGTCTAGCCCCTGGGTGGACACATACTCCTGCTGCCCGCGCAGGCTCCTCGGTGAAAGCAGAGTTGCTTTTGCCTGCACTGAGTGATCGCTTCTCGGCTCCTTAGAGCTTAGATCAAGCGTAAGTAGTCTCTCGGCCTATTAAAGGCTATGATCAAGTATCATGATGTGTTTGGTCTTTTGGCCCCGAGATGAAAGCCTGGTCTGTGTCTCTTGGACCGTGACGTACAAACATTATCTACTAAGTTATATCTGTTCTTATCAGTATAATATCTGACTGAGTCAGATACATTAGAATAGTCACTGCTGCAGAGTGCTTCCTGTTTGCTAGTTCTACCTACACAAGCTCAGACATCACCCACCCCCGAGACACCCTGGCTGGCCCAGTGTTACCTCGATCACCCGGTTGCTGCGGATTTTCTCCTCCAGCTCGGCAAATGATTTGGAGAAAAAAGGCGGCCTCCCAAACAGCGCCTCTGGGGAGGTGGAAAGAAACACCGTGGGTTAGTCCTTTCGGTACAGAATGAGGAGGAGCGGCTGCTGCCTTATTCAGAGAGACAGAGCAAACATACAGCTCAGACTTGGGGTCATCTGATGAAGGGAGATGGGAATCACTATAAGTTCTGAAGATACTTATCTCATAGAACTGGAAGGGACCTTGAAAGGTCATTGAGTCCAGTCCCCTGCCTTCACTAGCAGGACCAATTTTTGCCCCAGATCCCTAAATGGCCCCCTCAAGGATTGAACTCACAACCCTGGGTTTAGCAGGCCAATGCTCAAACCACTGAGCTATCCCTCCCCCTAAGGCTGTTTCTGATGGTAAAACTTGAAGGAGATCTCACAACAACCTTGGGATTAAGGGCGGTTTTATGGCTCAGGCACTGGACTGGGTCTCAAGAGACCCGATTTAGTTCCTGGTTCTACCACAGACTCCCTCCTGTGTGACTTGGGCAAGTTATTTAGGCCTAGATCCTCAAAGGTATTTAGGTTCTTAACTTCTAGAGCCCTGCGTTGATACAAAATTTGTATCCACATCTGATTCGCCCTCCACAAACATGGTCTGTGGATATACAGTGGAGATCCGCAGATTTGCAGGGCTCTACTAACTTCCATTGAAATCAAAGAAAACCTTTGAGGATCTGAGCCTTTGTCTCTTTGCGTCTCAGTTCCCCATCTGTAGTACGGAAGTAATAGCACTTCCCTATCTCCTAGGGGCAAAATTCATCAGTGTTTGTGCAACAAACGCACACCATAGAAACAGCTACACAGAGAATGGGAAGACCCCAGATCAAGTACTAGATTCTGTTTCAGTGAAATTTTCAAGGGATCCAGACTTTGGGGAGATTATCCAGACTGAAACTTCCGATCTCCTGGGGTTTGCCTAGCACTGGGTACTGGGTATGTAATGGCAATACTAGTAGATCCATGGCTCCAGCAGGTCCTGCTGTAACATACAGGCAGCTAGAAGGCAAAGGCTGAAGAATCTCACCTATGCAAACAGAGACTGACCCCTTCACCCACCAGCCCAGAGGCAGGGGGACCTACCGTAAAGAATGACCCCCACGGACCACAGGTCCACACGGGCGTCATACTGCCGTTGGCACACCATCTCGGGGGCCATGTAGAGCGGGGATCCCCTGAGCACGTGCTTCTCGTCCCACGGAGACATGTACTGCGCAAAGCCAAAATCTGCGGAGAGCAGAAAGAACTGGAAGGGGGACGGCCAAGGAGACGTAACAGACCACATTAGAACAAGCTCACTAGGGGCAGGATGGACGGCTCAGGGGACTGGTAATGGGATATGGAGCCTTTCACCCAGTTCAAATCCAGCCCAGGTGCAGAGTGGCTCAAAGTTATTACCACCCAATGGGCTGGGTGGAACGAGTTGGCAGGTCTCAGTCCAGCTACGCAGGACAGTAACCACGGGGCGCTTTGCTGGCAAAGAATCCAAGGGCCGAATGGAAGCCAGAGACTGAACTCCCCTCAGCACGTGGGCAGGGGACGATGTGTGAGGAAGCCAGCACGCTGCCACCCATGCTCGGTGGAGAGTGGACATGGCAGAACCCGCAAAGGGGTTTTCCCTTTACTGGAGGGGGAAGCCGAGGGCTCTGGCCCATTCCCCGTGGAGATCCAGAGACCTCCCTTCCCCTTAAATCCACCCACCTCCACCCTCCAGGCTCCCCATTACAGCCATCAGCTAAGAGGGTGCCAGACTACAAAGCTTGTCAAGGCCACTCCTCAGCTGGAAGAGTGACCCGAGGCATCTCCCTTTTCCCCGCTCCTGCCTGCAATTCCAGGGAGCGAGGCCTGAGACTGTGACACAAACCCAGCCGCCCCCCCAGGCTCCTGCCCCACCCAGCTGACCTGCCAGTTTGAGATGAGGATTCTCCACAGAGCTGAGGAGAATGTTCTGAGGCTTCAAGTCCAGGTGGGAGATATTCCTGTCATGAAGGAACTTCAGGGCACATGCTGGCAGGACAAACAGACCCAGTGTGAGATGGGAGGGACATCAGAGCATCATCTCCACCCCAATCTGCGGCCCACCCCCCACCTCCAAGACTCCACTTCCTTCAATGGCTCCACGCGACCAGTCACTTCCATTCCTTCTTACCCCGCTTTCCCTCCCCACCCTGATCCAAATGCTCCCTGCTTCCCCATTGCATTAGGGACCCCAGGGCATTTGTCACAAGAGCAGAGGCGTTCACTCCAGTGTCCTGCCCAAATTCCAGCTCAGGGCAACTCTAGTCAGTTTCAAAAAGCTGCTGCACCTGGGAAGCAGTGAAAGTATCATGCAATTACCCCCCCAAGGAGGAGAGTTCTGCAGCCAAGGACTGGTGGGAGAGGTGGGGTCAGGGGTCCCCTCACCCATTTGCTGCAGAAAGAGCCGTGCCACCTTCTCCGGGAGTATCTTCCGCGTCCGGATGAAATGGGACAGGTCCCCCCCCGCGCAGAACTCCATGATGAGGTAAATGTTGTCACTGTCCCACTGCAAGACACACGCAGAGTCCGTCACGCTGACGGGTGCTGGGTTATCTTGTATCCAAACGTGACAATAGGGATGGGGAGTGGGAAAAACCAACCTGTAACTCCTAGGTGGGGGCACCAGGCATTAGCCTGTCTGACTCCTGCTTCTCCCGGGCTGCAGGCAGGGGGCCTGGCTTCATACACACTTACACCCCAGGGAAGCCAGTGGGGTTGCACTGGGCTTGTGTATGTGGCCCAACCACAAACATTGCCCAGGTGCCTCCCACCAACCAGTCCTTGGAAGCGGCAGGGCAGTTGGCTCAGGAGGCCCCTTGCTCCAACACTTCAGTCCCAAGGTGCCAACTTCCCCAGTTCCCAGGGGGTGCTCGGCCCCCACTCCGCCCCAGGCCCCGCCCCCACTCCCTCCCTTCCCCCGAGCTCCCACCCTGCTTCTTCCCGCCGCCATTCCGCCCCTTCCTGCCCCACCCCGTTCTGCTCCTCTCCCTCCCCCGCGCCTCCTGATCAGCTGATCACAGCAGGTGGGAGGCGCTGGGAGGGAGGGGAAAGAACTGATCCATGGGGCTGCCGGTGGGTGCTGAGCTCCCACTATTTCTTTTCCGTGGGTGCTCAAGCCCCAGAGCACCCGCAGAGTCGGCGCCTATGCTTCAGTCACACATCCCCCTATTAAGCCCCTAAGCTGGCCCTCCGAGTCCTCAAGTCTGGAGAGACCCGCTAGCCAGCCCTCGGCAACCCCCGCATCTCCTACGAAGCCCCAGTCAGCCCTGGCACTGCTGCTCTTCACCTGGAAGTCCTTCAGCTCCACGATGTGTGGGTGGCGGATGGTCTTCAGGATCTCGATCTCTGTCAGCAAGTTCTCCACCGACGCCCGGTTCAGGCTCCTCTTGTTCACGCACTTGATGGCCACCACTTCCCGGGCATTCTTCTGGAAAGGGAATGAAAACCATGCAGGCTTCCTGCATGACCTTGGGCAAGTCACTGAGGGTCTGTCTACACCACATTGTAAACCCGGGTCTGTAGGACACGGGCCTGTGGACTCATTGTTTTCAAGCCCATGCTTGAGTGTCCACACTGCACTGTAAACCTGCGTTTACAATTGCTGGACCCGGGTCTCACAGCCGTGCTAACACATCCGCCATACTGCACTACGCAGACCTTCTGACTCAGGTGTGCGGCTTGAGCTGCGCCCACACTGCAAAATGACAGGGCGTGGGCCCGAATCACAGTGGGACTTGGGCTCTGACCCACCCCCCCAGCAGGGGGTTGGACCCAGATCCTGATTGCTTGCTGACTTGAGTCAGACTGATTTGTGTGTGGATGGAAGCGGGGCTTGGGCTCAGACTGAGGCAGCGCCTGGCTTAGCGTGCAGTGGACATAACCTTAGCGTCTCTGTGCCTCAATGTCCCTGTCTGAACAATGGGGATAATAGCACTGCCCAACCCCACAGGGGTGTGTGAGAATAAATACATTAGCGAGCATGAGGTGCACAGGTACTGTGGGAATGGGGCCATGTAGTACCTCAGCGATTCAATCCCACATCAGTCATCCATACCTCCTGAGTCAATCATACCACATGGCACCTGCATAACCCAGAGGAGCCCCGGCTCAGCCGCCCCTCAGCAACCACCGACAGTGCAGTGCTGGGGGGGAAGGGGGGATGATGGAGAAGAGGCAGGATTCAAGGCACTGTCTGGTTTAGAAATACAGCCTCCAAGAATGGGGCAAGATGGGGCTCTTGACCAGGAAACCTCATGAGGAAGGAGAGCCCCTGTCCCCACGGAAATGACAGTAGGGGGCAGCAAAATGGAAACACCTCCCCATAGGGTGTGTGAGTCACGCCAGGCAGGCAGGCATTCCTCTAAGGGGAATCATTATCCATAACACTCTGTCCCTCTATAGCCCCTTCCCCACGAAGCTCTCACAGGGCATCGCAGACAATAACGATACACACGGCCTCCCTTGGAGAGTATCATCATCTGCTTTTCCCAAATGGGGAAACTGAGGCACAGGGCAAGGCTTTGCCCAAAGTCACCCAGAAGAGTCAGGGACTGAAGGAGCAGCCCTGCTCTAGCTAGCTCCCTGCGCTCCCTGCCAGGGTGAAAGTGCTTTAGCTCCGTGCCAGGGAATGGGTTTGTACTGCCAGCCCAGCTGTCAGGGGCTGGGGAGACAGTTCTGGTCAGAGCCCGACTCCTTGGTGAGGCCCCCATGGCAGAGCCAGAGAGGCTCCCTTGGGAGACACGGCCTCTTAGCGGGGGCTATTTAAAGCATGCTCCCACTCGTGCTCTTCCTCCCTCCACCCCCCAAGATCCCCCTCTGACTGTGCCCATCTCCCAGCCCATCTGGCTGTGCCCAGCAGCCCCATTACCTTCCTGTAGGCTTTGTAAACAGTAGCATAGGTGCCACTGCCCAGCCTCTCGGTCAGGATGAACTCATCCAGGTGTGGCGGTGCCCAGCCAGCCCCTGCCATCCCGCCCGCCCCATGCACAGGCCCCGGAGGCAGGGCCCCAGCCCCTCCTGGAGCACAGAGCCCCTGCACACCGAGCTGGAGCTGATCCCCTCCCAGGGAGGGACATGCAGAAGCAGGCAGCTCACTTCCTGGTTCTCTTAAAGGGACCTGACAGCACAGAACAGAGACAGGCTCCCAGGGAGCCCTCTGCCCTGCTCCCAGCGGCAGCTGCAGCGACTGCAAGGGGACATGACAGCCCTTAGCAATAGGGTCCTGCAGCATTCTCTGGAGAGGGCCTGACATTTCACAGCTGGCTGGCAGTGATGACTAGCCACCCCCGCAGCAATCACAAACCCGGAATCTGGCCTGGGACAGCTTGCAGGATCAGGACCTAGGGGCCCAGTTTTGCACATGGGCCCCTTTACTCATGCGTTGAAGTCAATGGGACAATTTATGTAATCTGCATCAATGTTTGCAGGGTTGGGGAATAACTGACAAGGGGGCAGGAGTGAAACTGACTAGACAAAGGGCTGGCACATGCACAATGTAAACTGGAAAAGAGGGAAATCTCCATATCATCTCTTGCAGTTGCAATGAATTTAGGTGTTATTTGTAACTGCAGCAAATAAAACATTCTCATTTTGCCTTGGCAGTTAAATGGACTGACATATTCAAAGACCTGAGCTTTACGTATTTAAATATGTTAGCTAGGGTGACCAGATGTCCCGCTTTTATAGGGACAGTCCCAATTTTTGGGTCTTTTTCTTATATAGGCTCCTATTCCCCCCCCCACACACACACAATGTCCGGATTTTTCACATTTGCTGTCTGGTCACCCTAATGTTAGATGCCAACCTGGCAACCTACCTACACTGTTAAACTTTGAAAAATCCATTTTTTAAAATCATGCCCCATTTCTATATATATAGTGTCCTGTAAACACCACCCCATCACCCTCTTATTAAAGCCCCCCCCCCCAAACCCTGGACCTAAAACAAACAAGTGTCCTTAGACTAGAGTGAGAGGAAATTGTGTCTGTGAGAGTGCATTGGGAGCAGGCAGAGAAGGGTTGTTAGGAGACGAGGGATTCTGCTGAAATATTTTTGAAATATTAAGTAACCACTGTTTTCCCCACTGTTGCTTTACAGCTTGCCCACCTCTCATCTCCACCACTAACTCAGTGCAAAGCACCAGTGCTAGCGACCTGACGAGAAAGTGGTAAGATTAGTCATAACCAACTCATTTAAAAGCCAGGAAGTGTCACCTCATTAGAGTGGGATTAGTGCTGGACCCAAGACATAGTGCTGCAATCAGGGGCCGCTCTATGTTTTTTGCCACCCCAAGCATGGCAGTCAGGCAGCCTTCAGCGGCATGCCTGTGGGCGGTCCGCGGTCACGCAGATTCGGCGGCGTTTCTGCTGGTGATCTGCCCGGTCCCGCAGCTTCGGTGTACCTGCCGGCGAAACCGCAGGACCGGCGGACCTCCCGCAGGCACGCCACTGAAGGCCGCCTGACTGCCGCCCTCACAGCGACCAGCAGGCCGCCCCCCACGGCTTGCCGCCCCAGGCACGCGCTTGCTGCGCTGGTGCCTGGAGCCGCCCCTCGCTGCAATGAAACAGGAGGGGCATGAAAGCAATGAGAGCTGGTTACGTTCGTACCCTTGGCAAGGATGGCACGCAATGCATTGAGCCACGGTATTTGCTCCTTTCTCTCAGCACCCCACCTGTGCATCTGTGCTCTCCGCCTTTCCTTCAAAAAGGTGCCGTCTTCTCTACTCAGTCCTGTTGGGTGGGTAGCACCTTCCAATCTTACACACACATCATAGACCAGTGGTTCTTAACCTGGGGTGCACCCCCCCCCGGGGGGGTGCGAGACATGCCAGATTTGTTTAGAAGGTAAATCATTGAAAACACAAATTAAGCACAGGCACGCAAGTACAACTACTTTGTTTAATCAAACCTATGTATTTATTAACATTATACATTTTTTAACAATTACTGTAGTATACAAACAAAAAAATATATCTAGGTTTAAGGGGTGCAAGAACATATTTTGAGAACCAAAGGGATGCAGGCTGCAGTAAAGGTTAAGAACCACTGCCATAGAGCTACTGCAGAGACTGGCCCTAAGGGTCGTGGAGCATCCACTGCTCACAACTGAGCAGACACAGAACAAGCTTGAGCCCCACTCTTTGGGAGAGGGATCCCAGGACAAGGCACCCATGCCCCTGTAAGAAACAATACCCCAAGCTGCCTAACCTCTCCCCCCCTTACTCCCTCTTGAAGGCATGAGGACTGCAGCATGAGAGGGTTGGCCCCCTCCCCCGCAGCACTGAAGATGGAGAGACTAATTTAAGTTTTCCTCACATCTCCTAGTAAAGTTAACTTTTCATAGGCTCGTTAGACACAGACTAATAGTACCAAGAACACTAAGTTCATCTGCCATGTTGCTAGGTGACTGTTAAAGCAGTTTTTAGAAGTAAGCAGAAGATGTATTTAAAGATGAGCAGATTACGCTCCCATCAAATGCTCTGTGGCAACCTCTTTTAGCTTAAGTAGTTGAATCCTCTATGTGGGGTCAGTAGGAGGAGGATCCAGTTCCATCCTCTCCTTTTAAATTTAGGGTCAGGTTAACTAGCATAGATTTAATCTCCCATCTCTTCTCTTTTACCGATTCCTCAGCTAGGAGGAAGATGGTGGGTAGAAGTTTGGGAGGTCAAGGCCACGGTATCCATAGGGGCAACACCAGATCATCACTCACAATGCCACGGTTAGATGGAAGAGAGCTCTCGCTCTCTTATACCAGGCCCTGATTCTTCATCTCTATGCGTCTTGTACAGCCCTTTCCACCCATGCAAAATGGACATTACATGCCATCATATCGATTTGGCAGCACTTTGCATTTACTTTGGGCAGGTGTCAAGGAACGTCCAGGGAGCCAGGCCCTGGAGCATAGGACTGTAGAGCAGCGACTCCCAAACTTTATTGCTTGACGTACCATAAAGTATCATTGCGAAGTGAATGGATGGAACATGGAGCTCACATAGTACAGTTGGCGAAGCCCTGCTCTAGAGAGCTTTGGCCATTGTGGCAGAACCAGCACTACACCTACTCAGTGCAGCAGCATATTTCTTCAGGAGCAGAGCTGCTAGAGCTGTTTGCATCGGAACTGTTTTTGTCCATGCCAGTTTGATTAAACTGAAATTGTTCACAAATTTGTATCAATCGACAATATTTTGTTCAGGAAAAGAACCCAAAGTTTCAAAATTGTCAAAATGTCCCATGTTGGTGTTTCAGAACAAAAAGTTTTGAGTCAAAAAAAAAATTAATTAAAAAGATCAAAATCAAAACCAAAAAAATTGGATTGACCCAAAATGAAGATTTTGCACTTTCTATTGGGATGAAAAAAATTGCAAGCCTCAACATTTTTTGTGGGATGGAAAATATCACTCCAGCCACCATCCTACCCACTTATACCTTTCGCTCCTACATTGAGGGCAGCCTTGTGCATCCGAGGTGGTTAATGTGGCAGAAATGTTATGCAGCGAACCCAAGTCACCATCAGAGCCACGTTTTGGCCATCATTAATTAGGCCAGAATTGCTTGAAGCGTGGGGCGTCAGATCAGAGGCTCAGGAGATGCCATGCGGTGAAGCTGAAGTGAAGGGGGCACAATCGGGGCTTGTCTACATGTGGAAGTTTACTGAAATAGCTATTCTGGAATTATTTTGGTATAAGCCCTGTGTGAACACTGACTGGAGTTTTCCCTGAGACTTGTTAAGACAGGAATTAACTCACGGAAGTCCTGGGGCTTGTGCAACACAGGTCAGGCTAGATGACAATGGTCCCTTTTTGGTTGTAATCTATGAATACCAAAACTAGAGGGTTCATGCTACGAATAACTACTCCAGATAATTTATATTACCGTAGCACCTAGCAGCCCTACTCACAGACCAGAAACCCCTTGTGCTAGGGGCTGTATACATACAGAACATTCATTCTGGAGTAGTTATTCTGATAATTTTCCAAGTGTAGACAAGCCCTTGGTTTTATTGTCCTGACAGTGGACTTGGCTTCCCTAAACATGGTAAACTCCGAAGCAGAGGCAGTCTCAAGATTGCACATGTGGACAGAGTGGGAGGAGGGCTTCATTCGCAATGGATCCCGGACACTACTGTGCTCTCTGCAAGCCGGCTCAGTGAAAATAACATTTCCACTTCAATTCTCACCACCTGACCAGTGTGCCAAAGAGCTGCACACCCAAAATGCACAGCACTGACAGCAACATGCTTCAGATGAATCTTCATATGGCTCTCCTCTGAGCTAGCCTTGGACTTCTGTGGCTAACGTATGGAATGGACGTGTGCAATCACTACTAGTTGAAACATAAGAACAGCCATATTGGGTCAGACCAAAGATCCATCTAGCCCAGTATCCCGTCTTCCGACAGTGGCCAATGGCAGGAGCCCCAGAGGGAATGAACAGAACAGGTATCATCAAGTGATTCATCCCATCGCCCATTCCCAGCTTCTGTCAGAGGCTAGGGACACCATCCCTGCCCATCCTGGCTAATAGCCATTGATGGACCTATCCTCCATGAACGTATCTAGTTCTTTTTTGAACCGTTATAGTCTTGGCCTTCACAACATCCTCTGGCAGAGTTCCACAGGTTGACTGTGCGTTGTGTGAAGAAATACTTCCTTTTGTTTGTTTTAAACCTGCTGCCTATTAAGTTCATTTGGTGACCCCTAGTTCTTGTGTTATGAGTAAATAACACTTCCTTATTTACTTTCTCCATACCAGTCATGATGTTATAGACCTCTATCATATCCCTCTTAGTTGTCTCTTTTCCAGGTTGAAAAGTCCCAGTCTTATTAATCTCTCCTCATAGGGGAACCATTCCAAACCAGCAGAGATACCCAGAAAGGTTGGGGGGTTAGGTTTATTTTGTTTTTTATTTAAGCACAAAAGTGACTTGACATATACATTTTTACACAAAAAAATTAAAAGGGGAAATACATCAGAAAGGGGGGATTTTAAAGTCTAATTTTTCCATCATCATGTACATTCAAAAGAGTGAGAGGCTAGAGGAAACCTCACCAGGTGCACTGGATCAGCTCAAACAGACCTGGTCTGCCATTACGCTGGAAGGGGGGTGGTTAACGACGACCCAGTCACTTTTTCCATATAACACACACCGTGGAAACTAACCCCTCCCTTTGTTGACATGAAGGTATCGAGCACTTTGCTCCTCCCAGTTTTTCCCCTGCCCTTCATCTTCCTCAGAGCCCACAAACTAAACAGACTTGGCCCATATCTAATAGGGATTAATTAACTATGTTTTGATTGGTTAACCAGATCAAATATGGATGTAAGTAAACCCCCAAGGGTCCCAATTCCACAGTAGACTCCCCCCCCTCTGCCCCAACTCCACTCAATCCATCTGCAGAAAGGGCAAAATTCTCAACAGACCGGGTGTCACGGGCACCAATGACAGCGACAGAAGGGAGCAAACATCTCAGGGTGCTGGAGGCTGGCGTTTTTCTCCTTTCTAGACCGACTGAATAATTACTTTGAACACACTTCAGACTAGGAGCTGCCAGATGCACTCAGCAAGCCCTGAAGAGTTTCTGTAGCCTCTAAAGAGAGCGGCATCAAGGCTGAGTCTGGGGAGGAGTTTCCGCATTGCATAGCCACACCAATGCTGCCATCATCAATTATAAGCAATTTGCAAATAATCCCACCATTATTTTCAGGGCGTTTTCCCCATCCTTCCCAGAGATCCTGGATTTCTTCAGTGTACAGGAGCGCTCCTGCTTTCCCCCTCCTAATCCCTTTTCAGCCTGCTGGTGAAGTGACCCTCCCCCCACTTTTTCCTGTTAGAAAAGGGGCTTGTGAGACCAGGATACTAAAGATTCAACACCCAACAAGAGGGGGGAGAGAAAGCAGCTGGTGAAGAGCGGGTACTTTTTTCACTGCGAAAGTCACAAATCTAAAGAAAGTGCAGACCCCCCCTCCCCCAAAAGGCTCTCAGGAGTGCCCCTCAGGAACTTACCAGTTGCTCAAGGTCAAACACAGCAAACTCTGTCACCAAAAACCAGACAAATGGACTCAAAATCCAGCCACTCACGATCCCCAGCAAAACAGATGTGTGATCTTAAGTGAGGCAGAGTAGGGGGGTGGTTATCTCCTGAGCAGAGGCATGCAGTCCAGATAAGGTGGCAGGTGCTTTCAGCAACACCCCCGAGAGGGCTTTGTGCAGGCACTGCTTTCAAAAAGGAACATGCTGCAACCAAGACTCCTCTCTCTTGAGAAACCTATGAATTCCCCCTGGAGAAAGTCCACGCGCCCCCTGGAATCACAAAGCTCCGTAGGACAATCCTCTCAAATGTGGAGAGCAAGCTGGCAGGGAAGAGGAAGGGCCAGCTGCAGGCATATGTAGTGTTCTGAACCCGGCACCCCACTCACCAGGGGCTGAGCAAGCTGTATAAAGTCTAGAGCACTTCCTCTCAAAACTGGTTTGCT
This sequence comes from Emys orbicularis, assembly GCF_028017835.1. Taxonomy (NCBI): domain Eukaryota; kingdom Metazoa; phylum Chordata; order Testudines; family Emydidae; genus Emys; species Emys orbicularis. Next base: position 50,794,384 of record NC_088692.1, read on the forward strand.
GGCCCAATCTCCCCCCCTCCCCCCCCCCCCCCGCATCCTAAACCCCATGGGACACATAACCAACTCTGCGGAGTCCCCCATGAAGCCGCTGGTCTCTCAAATGCTGCTACAGTGGCTGGTGAGGTACAGAGATTATCCCCCCCCCCACACACAAGATTTAAGGCTATGGTGAAGGCTGCACTCCATTAATTAACCCTCCATGCAGCTCTTGGGGGCTACAGGAATAAGATTCCATAATACAATCTTGGGTAGGACCCTCACCCCAGGGTGAGAAAAAACAAGCGGGAGGGAGATTTGCACCATGATGGGATGGCAAAGAGCAGTTTCCCAACAGCCCCCTTTATGCCACATGTTAACCAGACCCCATGGGAGCCAGGCAGTAAGAGGTCAAGAACTAATTAGCATAAATGTTGCAAACAAAGGGCAGCTTCCGCCCTTATTATTAACACCCACCTCATGTAAGTTACAAAATAAATCCTTCAGAGCAAAGCCCAGTGGAAGAGTTGCTAAAAAGTGACGAGATTCCTCTCTCTATCACAGGAGCACGGGCAAGCAGGAGAGGTAGTAAAAGAAACGTCAAACCTGTCCTGGATAAGGAGAGCTATATTTGATTAAAGAGAATATTTCCCTACCTAGCCCCCCCGCCCAAAGCAAGGAAAGAAGAACTAGTCGCCAGAAATGCAGACGAGCTGAAGCTACGGAGACCTCTTCTCATCTCCGCAGCCGGCGTCGTGGAGTTAGCATGGTGCCGTGGAAAGTGCATCTTAAGATCAGGTTGTGATGAAAAAGGAAGGGGAAGGGGGCACGGTGGTGGCGCCCATGGGAAGGGCTAGTTTCCCCGGAAAGCGCCCTGTGCAGCTGAAGAAGCGGCCCCGGCAGCTGCGTTCTGGAAGTTCCTGTTGGTGAGGATGCCTTGGGAGAACTCTTCCTGGGCCCTTTGGAAACTGGCTCCTGTCCGGCGATACAAAGAGTGCACCTGAGAAAGGAGAGAGAATCAGTCAGCCAAAGGACTCTCCCTTTCGCCCCAACACCACCTCTCTATGGGATTCTCCAGGACCTCCGGCCAGCACACAGGAAGCTAGCAAATCCCTCTCCCCCTAGTTCCATAGCTAGCTAGCCTCGCAGGCATGAAGGGATGCCACCAGCAAAAAAAGGGGCTGGCAGCCAAATCACATCCAGCACGAGCTGTGGAAGATTGAGGAGGAGGAGATCCTCACACATTACAAGTTAGAGCACTCAACTCAGCGGAGGATGAATAACCAGGGACCTCCATGCAACTGAAGAATGGCGTGTAAGCCTGACCCCTGAACACTGTGTCACACAAGAGACCTGGGTATGCTGGTACTTGGTGTCACAGAGGCAGACATCTCAGGAGTCATTTAGAACTCAAGGAGGAGGAGATTACGGAATTCACTCGCCCCCCCCCCGCCCCCCACCTCCAAGATGCCCCAGTTGCCTTTGATATCTGGCAAACTTTCATCCAGACACTGCAGGAGGAAGGCAGGTGGGGCATGTTTGGAACAAAGTTGGGACAGCAGGAGGTAGATGTGTTTCCCGGACAGCAGGCTGTAGAGGGTGGGAAACTGGTTCGTGGCTGCAGGGGGCAGACCATGGTATAGTTTAAATGGGCACCATGTGGTGGTGATGGTTTTGAAGTATTTGGCAGAAGAATGTAAGAATTACTTTCCCAGGTCAGCCCAGTGTCCCATCTCCAAAACTGGCCAAGACCAAATGCTTCAGGGGAAGGTCCAAGAAGCTTCATGATGGGTAATTATGGAATAATGTGCCCATAACTGATGGGCTAGGAAGAAGCTAACAAGTGGCGCATTCCCCGAAGCGGGAAGATTCACAGCCCTTATATATTTTAGCCTATCTAGTGTAACTGTGGCTGTTCTCACGATCCATGTAAGCGTTTGATCTTTTCTGAAATTCTACTTAGCTCTTGGCCCCATTGAGATCTTGGGACAGTGAACAGGTCAATTATGCACTGGATAAAAGTGTGATCAGAGAGAGATGAGATTTCTGTTCTCTAGCCCATTCATTGTTTTGTCTACCTCTACCACATCCCCTCTTTAGACTAACCAGTCCCTATCTTTTCACTGACTCTTGGTATGGAAGTCTCTTGCATAGCTGTAATCTTTTCCACCCCCTGCTGTACCGAGCCAGGCACAGTACTGCAGGCCAGACTGGACCATTTACCTCATTCACAGAGTGGCAGGATCCTACCGATGTTCTTTTCTTTCCTATGCTTTATGCATCAGGGCATCGTTTGCTTTTTTGACCGAGTACAGGCCTTCAGTGACCCATCCCCAATGAAGCCCAAGCTTTCCCAAGTGGTTACAATTAATCTAGAACCCAACAATGTCTAAGACCAGTTCATGCGATTCCTGGCAGTTTCACTTCCCTGCATTTGTCAGTGCTGAATTTCATCTGCCCTCATGGTACCCAGTCTCCTACTGTGTCTGGGTCCCTTTGGACTTCCTGACAATCTGTTCTAGTCTCAATTCACCTAAATGGCATCTGCAAATCTTGCCACCTCACTGCTTTCCCTGCTTTTCTAGATATTAAATGCTGGTCTTGTGGGGGCCTCCCCTCCCTGGTAACCTTTTGCCGTATAGAAAACAGACCACCTATTCCGTTTTCAGTCTCTTATCTAGTTTCCCATCCACATGATTACTTATGTTTCCATCACAGCTTCTTGCGAGGGACTTTGTACAAATCCAGGAGGAGGAACAGGAAAACATGCTTTCCAAAAGCTCTTGACAAACTTGCTACTTTCATCCTTCCTTCGATACTAAGCTGGTTACGAACCACAAAACTCTAGAAGAGACTATGATTCAATACCTGGAAATACTTTGCTACTGGTGGTGAACTGCCCTAGGATGCAGGATCTAAGTTGGAGCTGCTCTTGTCTTTCAGTAACTTACCCGCTTTAGGAGGAAGAGTGAGAGGACAGCACACAGCGTGAAGAATGCGGCCACCACCATCATGATTATGGCCACAGCCCAGTTTTTTCGTGTCTCGTCCAGAGCTGCAATCCAACCACTGTAAGAAAGAGGGCTCATCACATGAAGAGTATCAGGTATACACAGGGACACGAGAATAGACAAGACTCTGGGAGAGCCCTAGGTTACTCGGGTTATTTGATGACAAGAGGACTGAGGGACCATAGAGGACATGCAGCCAAGTGGAGCTGCTGCAGGAATATCAGACCACAGGAAAAGTTCCTTACTGAATTTAGTCTCATGCAGGAAGTTACCCATTCTAGATGCTAGACTAGCTTTGAAAAGGATCACTGAGGTGCCTTCCCATTCCCTTGTGCAGTTCCCTTCTCACAGTGCAGTATGGGTATGTCTATACAGCAATGTAAGCCTAGGGTTAGTGGGACTCGAGTCAGCTGACCTGTATCAGGGAACCATGGGCTTCGGTGTCTACACTGCATTTTCACCCTAGGTTAAGGATTTTCAGACCCATGCTCAAACCTAGGGCTCTGGCATCCACACTGCAGTGCACGGACCCAAGTCAAAGTAACCCTACCCCAGGGTGCCTAGCCCCCACCCCCTATGTCGACATTCTAGCCCTAGAAAGGTGGTGCATTGTGGGAACTCTACTGCCCACCCTGTTTCCTAATTGTGGTGTTGCTATTGATGGGACTCAGTTGCCCATAAGGAGCACAAGTACATCAGCTCATAATTCGCTCCTCTCAATAGAATGACTGCAGTGTGAGAAGGCTTTATACTGAACTACCATCGAATCTGAGAAGTGGGCTCTAGGCTGAGTCACAGTGGCGGAAAAATCCCCAGGTGCCACTGTTCTGAGGATAATTAGGACATCAGGTTCCAGGGCTGTCAAACTATTAAACTGAAACTTTGCAATTCTTAACTTTTAAAATGGGCTGTTCAATGAAGGGTGTCTTTGGCTGGTTGGTTTTATTTGTTTTGAAGTTTGACATAAAACGTAGGTTTCAGAGGAAAAACATGCCCCCCCCCCCCCCCCCCCCCGCTGCTGCTGGCTGCGGAGCAGTGAAGTGCATCCCTAGGGCTTGGAGTGCAGTGTGCTCCAGCAGCCCTGGGGATCCCTTATCCCTGCCCCAACCATGCCCCAGGAGGCAAGGATAAGGGTTCCCTTGGGGGGAAATTTGGGGGCTGGCTCCCACTCACTGCATTCACAGTGAATGCATCCCAGGCATGGCGGGGGGGCCTGGGAGCAAGGGACAGAGCGCAGTGGGACCAAGCAGCTGCCTGCACAGAGGGGAGCGGCAGAGCTCCCGGCTCAGCATGGCTGGGGGGCGGGGGGGGGGGGGATGACCCCCAACATCCTGGCAGCTGGGAGCTGCCACCCACTTGTCAGCTTTGCTCCCTGCTCCTGGCAATGTCCATGCACCAGCGAGGAGCCATATCAGGATCAGAGAGCACTCTCAGCTAGGCAGTAATGGCGCTTCTGGCTGCTGCGCTGGCTGCCTGCACTGCCACTCCTCTGTCGCTGGGAACTCTGGGATATGTCTGGAGAACTTCTGGGACCCAAGTCAAGACGGGGCTGCGTGCGCACAGGAAAGCAATAGGGCTCAGACCCTAGGTCCCAGCTTAACATGGGCTCGGACCCTCCAGCCCTTCAGGGTCCTGGGACCTTAGGTCCAAGCCCTAAATTAGCACAATTGGTGTGTGGACGCAAGGGGGGTTAGGCTTGAGCTCGGGTTTACACTGCTGTGTAGACATACCCTAAAAGTAAACCCAGTGTGGAACACACACACACAAATGGTTGCTAGCTGGAGAGGAATGGGAAAAAGCACCATGGACTTGGGAAAGGAGGAGAATCACAGGGCCACGGTCACAGAAACGTACAAAATCCAACTCCAGAGAGTAAACATTATGCGACTTGAGGCCCAGAATGCAGCTGGGGCACTTGTTTCTAGCAATTCTGACTCACTCATTTTCAGAAGCAGTCTCTTTGACACCTGCACAGAGCATTATGCTAACCTGGCCTGCCTCAGATATCCTCTGCATATGGTTAGAGCCCCCACACTAGTCTGGCTCTGCTGTCATGCATGAATCAAAGCACTTGGGACCTTCAAAAACACCTGAAACACCTTCATGGATAAAGCATTCTTGTAAACTTCTACTCGCCAGCTTATCATCATGGGAAAGAACAAGCAAGTAGATTTCTAGCCTGGGCCAGTATTTTCATGAGAGTCTTGCAAGGCTGGGGAAATATTTGTGAGAAGTGGAAGAAACAAAGAAAATAGGATGAAGGAGCACAGCGCAAGAGCTGGATAAAAAGCTCCTTAGTAGATGCCAGTTCCTGAGATTAATCCCTAGAGTTCCTTACGGCCATATCCCTGATAAAGTGCAAAGGGCTAGGACTACCAAGACACCTAGCTAGAATCCAGAGTTATCTATTTGGACAAAGGTCCTCCTCTCAACATTAGAAAAGGGCATTTAATTTTAACTGCTAAATAAACTAGATCATCTTTTGCCAAAGGAGACTGAAGTGATTCGCGAGAAAGAAATATCTGATGTGTTTCATTAGCTGTGTATTTTCCACTGTGTTTAACTAGCTAAACACAAATCACACTATTTAGCCACTGATGAAAATACTGTCTGCTTGGGAGCAACTTTCTCTACAGATCAATATGTTCTTGGGAACCAGAGTGCTTGCCCAAGTCAGACTAAAAATGGAGCTCCGACTGACTCAAAAGGCAGCAACAGGGTCAAAGAACCAGGAGAGGGAGGGATGAGACTTTGCCCAGGAGCCATTCTCCAGGCTGTGGGCAAAATCAGACTGTGGTTTCACTGCAGTTGTCACCTGAAGGTGCCCCCACAACTAAACTCCCAGCTCTGACCTTTTCACTATTCTTCACATGGATAATGCGAAGAATACTGTGTGTGTGTGGGGGGGAGGGGGGGGGAAAGAAAGCTGGAATAAAAAATAACCCACTTCTGTCTCAGCTGAATTTGCAGCCAACACACTAAGAATCATAGAATATCAGGGTCGGAAGGGACCTCAGGAGGTCATCTAGTCCAACCCCCTGCTCAAAGCAGGACCAATACCCAACTAAATCATCCCAGCCAGGGCTTTGTCAAGCCTGACCTTAAAAACCTTTAAGGAAGGAGATTCCACCACCTCCCTAGGTAACCCATTCCAGTGTTTCACCACTCTCCTAGTGAAAAAGTTTTTCCTAATATCCAACCTAAACCTCCCCCGCTGCAACTTGAGACCATTACTCCTTGTTCTGTACTCTGCTACCACTGAGAACAGTCTAGATCCATCCTCTTTGGAACCCCCTTTCAGGTAGTTGAAAGCAGCTATCAAATCCCCCCTCATTCTTCTCTTCTGCAGACTAGACAAACCTAGGGTCCCCCCCCCAATCATTTTTATTGCCCTCCACTGGACTCTTTCCAATTTTTCCACATCCTTCTTGTAGTGTGGGGCCCCAAAACTGGACACAGTACCCCAGATGAGGCCTCACCAATGTTGAATAGAGGGGAATGATCACGTCCCTCGATCTGCTGGCAATGCCCCATCTTATACAGCCCAAAATGCCATTAGCCTTCTTGGCAACAAGGGCACACTGTCGACTCATATCCAGCTTGTCATCCATTGTAACCCCTAGGTCCTTTTCTGCAGAACTGCTGCCTAGCCATTCGGTCCCTAGTCTGTAGCAGTGCATGGGATTCTTCCATCCTAAGTGCAGGACTCTGCACTTGTCCTTGTTGAACCTCATCAGATTTCTTTTGGCCCAGTCTTCTAATTTGTCTAGGTCCCTCTGTATCCTATCCCTACCCTCCAGCAGATCTACCACTCCTCCCAGCTTAGTGTCATCTGCAAATTTGCTGAGGGTGCAGTCCACGCCATCCTCCAGATCATTAATGAAAATACTGAACAAAACCAGCCCCAGGACCGACCCTTGGGGCACTCCGCTTGATACCGGCTGCCAACTAGACATGGAGCCATTGATCACTACCCGTTGAGCCTGATGATCTATCCACCTTATAGTCCATTCATCCAGCCCATACTTTTTTAACTTGCCGGCAAGAATACTGTGGGAGACCGTATCAAATGCTTTGCTAAAGTCAAGGAATAACATGTCCACTGCTTTCCCCTCATCCACAGAGCCAGTTATCTCGTCATAGAAGGCAATTAGGTTAGTCAGGCATGACTTGCCCTTGGTGAATCCATGCTGACTGTTCCTGATCACTTTCCTCTCCTCTAAGTGCTTCAGAATTGATTCCTCGAGGACCTGCTCCATGATTTTTACAGGGACTGAGGTGAGACTGACTGGCCTGTAGTTCCCCGGATCCTCCTCCTTCCCTTTTTTAAAGATGAGCACTACATTAGCCCGTCTCTCATTTTACAGGGGATCAGAACTGCGAACAGATGGATTCTGGTACCCAGTCTTTAGATTATTAGCACATACTGATCTGTAGAACATCGCCTCCACCAGAGCAGGCTACGTGGCTTTTTAGAGAGTAGCCAGACAAGGTCTTCATTGAAGATGTGGCACCAAATAGGCATAGAAAGACATTTAGAAATAAAGAGAACAGGAGACAGCACAGTAAGGAGTGGTTGGAAACTGTCAGGCAATATCAGCAGAGGAGATGCATGCCTTTGACTTGACTAAAATAGGGAGTGTGGTGGAGAAAGGCACCCTGCTGAACTCTGCAGAAGCCGTGCACCAAGAAAGAAATGGAAGAGAACAGACAGCTTTAAGAACAAAAAGCACAAAACAGAAACTCTTCAGACAATTGCAGTCTTGTTGAGAAGGTGCCAGTTCAGGGCTGCATTGCACACGCAGTAAGCCATGCTTACCTGTCCCCCCAGCCAGGAATGCCGACTGCCTGGACGATGTAGATTGCAATTTGGCAGAAAAAGATGAAGAAGAACACAAAGAAGCTGAAGGAGCTGTCAGACCTGCAAGGTGAGAGATGGGGTGAGTGAAACCCAGGACAGACGCATGATACAAATCACAAAAGCATTTTGTAAATAAACGGGTAACAACTGCAACGAACCCTTCTCCAGCTGAAGATTGCATGAGGGGTAGGGATTGTGGCACCAAGAGGAAGCCATGCAGCAAGAGAATTATCAACCACAGTGGCTGCAATATGCACTCACTCATTCCGTATGGTATGTATGATGGTAAAGCCCACTTCCTCAATACTTGTTATATAACCAGTCTGCTTTACTGGGCTACTACTGTCAAGAATTTTCTGAACATGAATAGTAACTAGGACCAAATAATCAGCTGGGGTTTGGACACTGGATCTATGTTAATGTCTCATTGACAGGGATTTCCCAGTTATGTTAGGTTTCTACTGTATCTAATATGGTACATTTAGCCGCAGTCAGATGATCTTTCACTACATCCATCTCGATAGGTTGTAGATTTTAAAGTGAGAAGGGACCATTAAGATTATCCAGTCTAAGCTCATCAGAGTGAGTAAAAGAAGATCAATTTCTCTTCCACACCACCAGCACATACCCGCAACATCCAGTCTGTAAGGGAGGTTTTGGTCTATCTAATGTACTGAAGACTTGAAAAATCCCCCAGGCAAACACATGATGATCAGATTAAACAGCACTTCCTCCCAGTAACGGCTGTATCCCTGTTAAACTGAAAAATGGTACTTGCCTGAAAGCCTTGTAGATGGGTCGATACCAACAGAGGAAAGCACAAGGGGTGAACAAAATAAACCACAGAATTGAGAGACCAAAGTCTACTCCTCTCTGTGGGCTGTCGGTGAACCATGCCAGGCAAGCAAGCAGGTTTAGAAGCAGGGTAACTGAGTGAACTGTTCAGGATGGGAGAAAGAAAGGAAACAGATTAGCAATCTCTCGGAAAATCCACAAAGTGCCAAAGCATCACTGCCCTCTCATGGACCACAATGCACAACAGTGTCTATAGAAACTAGGTAGCACGTGAGCCATAGTTTCAGCATTTCCCTTCCCTGTTGAGGGCCGTCTGCATGGAAAGGTGGATCTTACTGTAAGGGTCCCATCTGATACTGCTCCTTATTGCTCCAGCCTAAAGTCTTAATTCTTCTTAACTGGCTGCTGGGGATGTGGTTACAACATCCCACATGATTACTACTTTAGGTGGACAGGCTGATAAACACCAAGAGGGGAGCATAGCTTGGGTTACCTGATGCATTATAGTTAAACACATCCACCATCCTTTCAGATTCATAGATTTTATAGTCCAGAAGGGACCATTATGATTATGTAGTCCTACATAACACAGGCCATAGAATTTCATCTAGAAATACCTGCATTAAGCCCAATAACTTGGGGTTAAACTAGAGTCTTTTTTAGATCGGTCTTTAAAAAACAGAGGACCAGGATTTTACAGCCACAACACTATTTCCCCAACTGTGCCAGTTATAGGTGCTTACTCACACATCCACAAGTAATACAGCATCTTGCATATTCGCTGGTAATCAGCTGGGATGTCTGCAGAGAAGTCCTGATAGAAACACGGCTTGATTGGACACTTCTTGGGAAAGGGTGGCCAATTGTTCTGTCTCGCTATAAAAGGAAACAAGGAGAGATCCCTCAAGAGAGTTCCCTGGTTCGACAGACTCACTAAAGCACGATAATTCACAAGCAAGCAGACTAATAGTCAGTATATATTAAGACTGGACCCTTGGAAGATGATGTAGCAACCAGACCATGGCAAGAAATTTCATTTGAATAGTCAGCCTTAGAAGTGAACCTGCATCAGTGGCTTCACTCATGGATGTATAAGCACTGCTAGGAACCAGTGAAATGGGCCAGGTGTTGTTTTAGAGGTCTCTGATACAATGGGGGTTCGGCCGAGACTGTGGAACAAACCCCCGCAGGGACAAAGGACCATCACAAACCTCACCATCTTCCGCTCCAAGTGCGGAGCACACTTCTTGGAACTGCCTTCCACACACACAGCAGGGAGTACACACAAACCCCCCTACCAGAATCTAAACACTACGATACACTACACACACAATTCTCATCCTTAGCCACACGTGACAGAGGTCACCCACTTTGCTTAGTGTGCTACTGGAAGGTACTCAGGTGAGACTATATCAAATTACATTAAAAAAACTCCAATAAAAGAACATTAAGGCTGCAAAGTCAAACATCCGAGTTAGGAATTGTCAGAATTAAGGTTACCTGTGCAACCTTAATTTGGCATTCTTGTGTGTATGCATTACAATAGTCTTTAATTACATGATCACATACTATTTTCCCCCCTGCCTTGTTCAGTGAATGGGTATTCAATATTACTTTGTATTGTCCTCATTCAATGTGTGGCTGTCACATTAATTTATCTGCACAACACCCCTGTGAGAAAAGGTGGTGGCATTATTTCCATTTTACAGTTTGGAAAATGAGGCAGAGAGATTAAGGCCAAAGTTGTCAAAAGTGTCCAATAATTTAAGGCGCCTAATGTGAGACACCTAGGGCCTGATTTCCCAGAGTACTTAGCATTAGGGCCGTCACGCGATTAAAAAGATTAATCGCAATGTTAAACAATAACAGAATATCATTTATTTAAATATTTTTGGATGTTTTCTACATTTTCAAATACATTGATTTCAATTACAACACAGAATACAAAGTGTACAGTGGTCACTTTATATTTTATTTTTAATTACAAATATTTGCACTGTAAAAAAAGTATTTCAATTCACCTAATATAAGTACTGTAGTGCAATCTCTTTATCATGAAAGTTGAACTTACAAATGTAGAATTATGTACAAAAAATAACTACATTAAAAAAATAAAACAATGTAAAACTTTAGAACCTACAAGTCCACTCAGTCCTACTTCAGCCAATCGCTCAGACAAACTAGTTTGGTTTCATTTGCAGGAGATAATGCTGCTCACGTCTTGTTTACAAGGTCACCTGAAAGTGAGAACAAGTGTTCGCATGGCACTGTTGTAGCCGGCATTGCAAGATATTTATGTGCCAGATGCGCTAAAGATTCATATGTCCTTCCATGCTTCAACCATCTTTCCAGAATATGTGTGTCCCTGCGGATGATGGGTTCTGCTCGATAACAATCCAAAGCAGAGCAGACCGATGCATGTTCATTTTCATCATCATGAGTCAGATGCCACCAGCAGAAGGCTGATTTTCTTTTTTGGTGCTTCGAGTTCTGTAGTTTCCACATCGGAGTGTTGCGCTTTTAAGACATCTGAAAGCATGCTCCACACCGCATCCCTCTCAGATTTTGGAAGGCACTTCAGATTCTTAAACCTTGGGTTAAGTGCTGTATCTATCCTTAGAAATCTCACATTGGTACCTTCTTCGTGTTTTGTCAAATCAGCTGTGAAAGCGTTCTTAAAATGAACACGTGCTGGGTCATCATCTGAGACTGCTATAACATGAAATATATGGCAGAATGTAGGTAAAACAGAACAGGAGACGTACAATTCTCCCCCAAGGAGTTCAGTCACAAATTTAATTAACACATTTTTTTTTTTAAACGAGCATCATCAGCATGAAAGCATGTCTTCTGAAACGGTGGCCAAAGCATGAAGGGAGATACGAATGTTTAGTATATCTGGCACGTAAATACCTTGCAACGCCGGTTACAAAAGTGCCATGCGAACACCTGTTCTCACTTTCAGGTGACATTGTAAATAACAAGTGGGCAGCATTATCTCCCATAAATGTAAACAAACTTGTTTGTCTTAGCAATTGGCTGAACAAGAAGTAGGACTCAGTGGTCTTGTAGGCTCTAAAGTTTTACATAACTGCACTCAAAAACAAAACAATGTAACAAACGAACAAAAAATCTACATTTGAAAGTTACACTTTCACAACAAAGATTGCACTACAGTACTCGTATGAGGTGAATTGAAAAATACTATTTCTTATCATTTTTACAGTGCAAATATTTGTAATAAAAAATAATATAAAGTAAGCACTGTACACTTTGTATTCTGTTCCAGGTTTCTTCTTCAGGGTTTTTTTTTTTTGGCCAAAACTATTCACCGAATTTGCAAATAGTTTCGGTGCCCCAAAAAATGCATTTTTCAAGGAATTTACTGCTCACCACAAAAATTTCATTCCAGCTGGTTTCAGTTGCAGTGGTGTGCTCTCAGCACTTCTGTAAATCTGGCTCTAGGTGTCTCATGTTGTGCATCCAGAAAGTTGAGGAACACACAATTAGTGGGCAACTGTGAAAAGCTTGTTTTAAGTGACTTGACTAGCATCACACAGAAAATCTGTGGCAGAGGCAGGGATAGAATATCACCATGGAGAAATGGATTGTATTTCCTTATCAATAGGACCACCTCTCTTCTCCTGCAATCCTCTGCCTCATTCACTATATGTACACAGTGTAGTTGTAGTCGTGTTGGTCCCAGGATACGAGAGAGACAAGGGGGGTGAGGTAATATCTTTTACTGGACCAACTTCTGTTGGTGAGAGAGAGAGAGCTATGTAGCTCAAAAGCTTGTCTATCTCACCAACAGAAGTTGGTCCAATAAAAGATATTACCTCACCCACCTTGCCTCTCTCATTCACTACACACGTTCCAACCTCTACAACAAATAAGGCAAGTGTCCCACAGACAACAGTCTCCTTCATTACACACAACCCTGCTGCATTCCCAGGGCACCATCCATCCTATACAGTGAAAGGGGCAGAGGTCCCATAGAAAAACTAGTATGTGATTATGTAATTAAAGACTATCAGTGGGTATGCACAAGGGGGCTGAAATACAGTTACACAGGCAACCTTAATTCTGCCATTTCCTAACCTGAGTGCTTGACTCTGCATTTAAAAAAAATTGTTAAAAGATTAAGGCTACAATCTCCTAATTTTTAAAAAACCTGAAAAAAATCCCATTATGCGGAACCATACTGACCACCAGCTTGAGTCATCAACAGGCTTCAAACCTTTAGATCTGCAGAAGGGACCTCTACCACTTGAGCTAACAGTGTAACTGGAAGTAGTAGCAGGCTGTTATCCTCTGTGCGGACCAGCTACTAGAAGGGAATGAGACAGAGACTTTGCCAGTGAGTTCTGCAGTTCTTTGCTGACAGCAGAGGAACAGAAACTCAGGGCTCCTGGATGTGAAGTCTAGTGGTTATAGACCCTTCTTTCCTTGTGCCCTCTGGCTGCCTTCCTCCTATGCCCTCTCTCTCTCTGGGATGCAGTATGCTCAGTACAGACTCTTTGGAGAATTTTGCTGCCAAACTAACAAGGCTCTATTGAACATGTGCCAACAGTTTTTTCAGAGGCTCAAAATTGGCCAAATTTTAGTGAACTTTAACTATCCTGCTAAAGCATGGAGCAACAGAGCTTCCTAACAAGACAGTTTCAATAATATTTTAACATGGGTAAAACAAGGAATTTTTCCTGAACCTCATTCTCAGAAATCACTGAATCATTTTAGCTAAAACTTTCCAAAAAAATTTAGCCTGAGGCACACACCCAGCACGGACAATTTTAGCCTGAACAGTAAAAGTTTGGCAAAGTTATAAGCAACTGAAAACAGGAACTTATAATGCAAAGTGTCAGGCAACCTTAACTATGGATGGTACCACAAACTCCACCTATAATAAAACAGCCACTTATAGGTGAGTGCCTGAGAACATCAGCATGTGTATGAGACAAATGGGTAAGAGGTATCACGTGGTCTAACGGAGATAGGTAGCAGTACCCCCCCCCCCCCCCACACACACACACACCATTATAGGAAAAATGAAGCACAAAGTCCAATTGGATCAAGGTTACACACAGCTGGTCTCCTGAATCCCAGCCTTTAGCTTTTATCACTCTCCCCCTTGTGGGATGCCTCAGAATTGCATTAAAACAGTGTGTGCAAGTTTCCATTGCTGTGACACTTAGACATTTCTCATGCAAACTCAGCCCCAGCACAATATAATGGGGTCTGACACCCTGCAGAATGCACAGGACGGGGAACTCTTGTACACTCGGGCTTAGACAGGTGTGACGCACAGAAAGGATTCTTAGACAGGGAAAGAAACACTACTCACGGTTAAAGGCTGCTGCATTATTCTGCAACTCTCGCTCCTTCCTCTCCAGCTCCGCTGCTTTCCTCTCCAGCTCCTCCTGCTGCTGAAGGAGTCCAGCCTGGGCTGCTGAGGCTACAGCCTGCATGGAGAGTCACCGAAAAGCAATCAGAACCAAAGAGCCATTCAGTGGGGAGAGGGTCCCTTCCTAAGGGAAGAGGGGATGCACACACACTAATGAGCATTCCAGCAACATTCAGAAGGCTGAGGACATCTGAGAAGCAGAACATTCATGGTTGGTCTGAGATCTCCTTCAGCTTTCTGCCTGCATCGTGGTAGGATGTTAGTAATAGATTTCTACAGAATCCACCAGCAGTTCCCTTCTCACTGCCCAACTCTTCTGTGAGGGTGACTCTGACAAAGTGGGAATCTTCTGGAATATTTTTATGAAGCCTGTGTGTGCCTCAGTTTCCCTCTCTACTTTGCATGGCTACCCAATGGGGGGGGAAAGGGTTAACAATACTGCTGGAACTGCATAGGGGAGACAGGTGTATGTGTCACCTCGCTTCTCTGGGAGGAATGGAGTTGGTAAGGAACTATTTGAAATTGACTCAGATTAACAAGGGGTCCAGAGAGACAGTTCAAGCTTCAATGACTCATGCATAGCCCTGCCCGAAGAACAAAGACTGGGAGGTGACCAGCAAGGAATACAGCGTGGGCTTCTGGTTCTGGCTGCTCTCCTGGGACTGACTATGGAGGTCAGGGAGAGAGAGAGAGAGAGAGAGAGCCTGAAATGGAGCTCACTACAGCTTGGTTGTGAATTGGGCTGGCTTGGCCAGAACGGTTTCAGCTTTAACCTTCATTTCTCTATGCTAACCTAGGGACTTCCAGTGCCGTGTTCCAGCTGACTGAAAAATCCTACTCTGTTCTGAAAATGCTGCTTGGGTGTCACTGCAAATACTGGCTTGGGCAAATACTGCATTAGTCCCTGAAGAGTGGACAAGTCTCTACGCGGTCTACTTCAGTTGGACTCGCTGGGCAGAGCTCATGGTGTGAAACAGGAGGGCTGGAGCCTAGACACTCAGTCTAGGAGATGGCGAGGCTGCATGACCAAGCCTCAAGGAAGGAGTGGGATCCCTTGGGGTTCTGCCACGCTAAAGGGGCTCCTCCAAGAGACAGTTTAAAAGCTGGGCACAGAACAGATCCTGTGGCTCTGAGACTCCACAGCTTCTCTGGCAAATTATTCTACTTTTCCTCTTCGTTTGAGGCCATTACTTTTTGCTGTCCTCACATTAACTACTGAAAATCCCAGCATGCCCAGAGGCTTGTGTGTTAATACCTTGGCAGGTGCTTCTGGGCCAATATCCTTTTGTTGCTCTAGTTTAGCTGTTATGCTTTCTTCCTGGGTCTCCTAGAGGCTTTCAGCTCTAGGTTTTGGGTTTAAATTCAGCCCAGACCAGCTATGACTGAATCACTTCCCCCTGAAATCCATTCTGTGGTCTCTGAAATGTGTTGCTGGTCAACGAGGGACTGAAGGGAGACAAACACCCACACCATGACCCCCTTCCCCAGTTGACACTCAGCAGAGAGGGCAAAGGCTGAATGAACCATGAAGACAGTCTCCCCCTTAAAAGGGCATATTGGTGGGGAAAGCTTGCACTGCTGCCCCGCCCCCCCGGCCATGGATAACTAGAGGGCTTCAGAGCTGCTAATCTGGGACCTTTCACCAGCACTAAGATAATTTAAACAAAACAAACAAGATAAAAACTCCCTCTCCCCAAGAGTCTCTCTCATTACCCGTTTTGGATCCTTTCCAAATTAGCACCAATTTGTTTCAAGAGCCAGGAGCCCAAGTCTGCTCAGGGGGTGAGGGGTAAAGGCAAAGCTAAGAGGTCCTTACAATGAAGGGGAATAGAGAGTGGGCTCCTGGGGTTTACGGAGTATGGCGATAACACTCAGAGTCTAAAGAGAGGGAACCTCCCAACCTGGGACAGGAGATTTTGGAGGTCCAAGAAAAAGGCAGTGAAGCCCCCTCTCTTCTCTGTACTTTGCCTACCTTCCCCTGGATCTCTTTTACCTTGTTGCTATTCTGAGAACTGAAATCTTCTAGCAGCCTCTGTCTCTCTGAATTCTTGCTCGCTGAGATGAACCTGGGCGGCTGGTACTTGCTGGCCTGTCTAAGCAGCAGCTGCAACACACAACTGCACTGTGTCCACACTCACAGAGCAGAGTGTGGCTGTTCACTCCCTGAAACTAAGCTAACACCGTTAACAAGTTATAGGTGGCACTGTGCGAGAAGGCCAAGCAGAATGGGACAAAAAACAGAGTCAGGTTCAGTAGCAGAGGGAAAGACATGGGGGCTTTACATTGTCTACTTCTCTGAATTATTTACAAGGCTATTAAATATTCCCCATTGCAATGCCAATCAATGTAATAAATACAAATGAGGGCAGAGTTGGTCAGCTGCAGCCTCCCATACCCCACCCAAATGAATCCAATCCCTATAGAAAAGTCTTGTTGATGGCCTGTAAGATGCATAGAGGCTCATTTGTATTCCAACAGTTCTGCTTAGCGGAAGCCACGGTGTGAGCTCTCCAGACATTCAGCAGAAAGGTGGTGGCTGGGTATACTACCTGTGGAGTGGGTTCCACAGATGGCTGTAGGACAGCGGGTTGCGAAGGGCCAGCAGGCTGCGTTGCTGGAACTGTCTGAGCTCCATTTGTCTAGACAAAGAGAGTGACACAGCAAATGAGCATTACACACATTGCTTCAATTAGCTCTGGGAACCGCTGAACACCAAGTGCCTTCAAGTAGGTGTGTGCCAAATTGGAAGGCAGGCCTGGAGTCCCAGGAACACCAGGCACCATCCTGCATAAGCATCTTTATTTTTTGTTTCTGAACCATCTGTCAGAACCTCTTTCAAAAGTTTACAACTGAACATTGACTTAATGCAGCTTTGAAACTTTACTATGCAGAAGAAAAATGTTGCTTTCCCCCCCCCCCCCCCTTTTTTTTTTTTTAAGTAGTTTACTTTTACCACTGTACTGTATTTGCTTTTTTGTCTCTGCTGCTCCCCGATTGCGTACTTCCGGTTCCAAATGAGGTGTGTGGTTCACTGGTCAGTTCGTAACTCTGGTGTTCATAACTCTGAGGTTTTACTGTATGGAGACTGATGCCTCCCAAGTATTATGGGTAACATCACATGCCAGAGAAGAGACCAATGGCGCTTTGATCTACTGTTTAAATAGTGATTATTGGTTTTCTCCAGCGTCCCTGCTTGCTACTCCATACCTGTACCCACAACAGTACTGGAGCTGGTCACTGCTGCTCCGAACCACCCAGCTGGCACTGATATCACAGCAGTAATCCCTCTCCCAACAGAGAAACTGATCTTGACTCTTATGTCTAGGGCCCTACCAAATTCATGGCTGTGAAAAATGCGTCACGGACTGTGAAATCTGATCTCCCTGTGAAATCTGGCTAGTGTAGAGGAGGGGCCGGGCTGGGGGCTCTTACCATGCTCTGGATACTAGTCCCGGCCAGGCTGGGGAAGGATGGGACTTCCTCTTCCCCTATAGGGGTCGCTCCCAGGGCCAGGTCAGACCTATCTCCGGGAACCTCCCCCAGCTGCAGGTAGCTCTGCAGCTGCTGGCTAGGAGCCCAGCTCTGAAGGCAGAGCCGCCGCCAGCAGCAGTGCAGAAGTAAGGGTGGCAATACCGCGAGCCCCCTACAATAGTCTTGCAACGCCCTCTATGGCCCCCTTTTGGGTCAGGATCCCCACAGGTACAACACTGTGAAGTTTCAGACTTAAATATCTGAAACCGTGACATTTACAATTTTAAAAATCCCATGACCATGAAATTGACCAAAATGGACTGCGAATTTGGTATGGCCCTAATTACGTCCCTTGGCATGAGACTTGTTCTGTTTCACACTTTGGGATTGCTTTGGCCGTGAGAATTCCTGCAGGCAGATCACCAGTGCTCTGCTCTTGGGGGTCTCATGAGAAGTGTATTGTGCATGTAACACGGTCACTGTCCAGTAGGGACAGATCTATGAATGCCTCATTCATCTTATAGTCCCCTCTATCAAGGGACCCAGGTGCCTGATACAACAGGTATGTAGATATTTTGTGCAATCACATGAGACACATACAAGCCGGGAGTTCTCGGAGAAGGGATTGAATTCATCCAAGCCGCCTTGGTTAGCATGTGTCAGCTGTGTCACTGAGGGATCCTGAAAGAGAAAGGGGAAAGGCGCTTAAGACAAAGGTAGGAGTTAAAGGGGAAAAAAGGCACAGCCTCTAAACAACCAGTTCCACATGTTCCTTACATTTGTCAAGTTAAACAAAACCAGTGACTGATTAGAGCTTCCGAAAACAATACCACGTGGCAAACACTTAGTGCTTTTTACCTAGTTTACAGATAGTGAAATTGAGGCAGAGAGAGATTAATTTGCCTGAGATCAGTCTTCAGCACAGTTGCAACTAGGATCCAGATTTCCTCTCATCCCTGAACTTTACCCACTAGATAACAGCTACCCTGAAGCCTTTTGTAAAGCTGAAGAAACTGGTAGTCCATGCTGAGATGACGCTGCAGTCTGCCTTCGCATAAGGCTCCAGTGCCCTCAGGATGACAGAGTCTCAATCAAGTGCAGCAGAGTGCAGCTGAACAGGTTTTCAGGTAGAAAGGTATGCTAGGTGACAGACATCAGCTACCACAAACTGCTTTCATGCAGCCCTCTTCTGGACTACCGAACTATCTCCCAAAGCAGCCATTCTGACAAGGCAAAAAAGCTATGAAGAGTGAGGCTACGATTTCAGGTTAACTGAACACACTATCATACTCGTAGGTTCAAACCCAGATTTCAGTTGGAGAGTCAGTTTCTCCTTCCTCCACTCAGTACCAGTCTCCTTTTGGTCCCTTCTCGTAACCTTACTGCTATGCAAAACCTCCCTGTATCTCTTCTGAAGACAACTTTCTTCCTCCCGCTGTTGCACATTATTTAACCCAAGTCTCGTGTGATGCAGTTTGTATGAAAGCAGGTATATAAAGCAAGGCTGTGCTTTGCTAAAGGTTCTCCCTTTAATAGCCAGACACTGACTGCTGCTGACCTTGAAGCATTCTTTCTCCCAAAGGTAGAATGAGGTACAGTTGCTTCTCTGTAGAAGCCTTGCTCACAAACGGAACAGCCATGTAATTTTATCTCTGGAGTTCTGCTTAAGGAAGGTGCTTTCTCCTCTCCAGAAACCAACCTATCAGCACAAGCCATTTTATTTTTGTTGTTATGGGGCAAAAAGTAATTGCTAGGCTGGGCAGGGGAGGAGGAAGAGCGGATTCAGATATGTAAAGGTTGGTCAAGTTTCCTGTTGGGTAAGCTCCATAACGTCAGAGCTGTAAACCCTGGGAAAGCCAGTTGACTTGTCTCAAACATACTGTAGA
Source organism: Emys orbicularis (assembly GCF_028017835.1). Classification (NCBI taxonomy): domain Eukaryota; kingdom Metazoa; phylum Chordata; order Testudines; family Emydidae; genus Emys; species Emys orbicularis. The sequence goes on from NC_088692.1 coordinate 50,813,788, forward strand.
TAGGTCTCTTGCCTTCCAGTACAGCTTTCTGATCAAATGTGTATAAAAAGCTCCGTTTAATGAGTAACTTTAGACATCCCTAGAGATTAGACACTCCCTGCCTAACTGGTTACACAAGTTTATGAATCACTCCAGGATGAAGTCTCAGAAACAGGCACAGGTTCTTAGATGCTGAATTGCATTCACCAGGCAGAATAGGGTTGCAGAAACATTCCAGGGAATCTATATATGTCAGCAATTCTGCAGGCAGGGGATTCTCAGAACAAAGGGTGCATGTTCTAGTCATGATCCCTAGGGTGAAGCACATGTGGAAGAAAAGCACCAGTTTAACCAAGTGTGCTGACAATCCACCTTCACTGGATTTAACCACAAATGCCCTGGAGAGCTGGAGGGGTTGGGGGAAGGAAGGAGCCGAAGCCATCAATTTCTGCAGCGTTTAGCCTTTTTTAAAATCAAAGTTTCAATTCCTATTCCTTTGTAATCCTAAGAAGACCTTCCACATGTGAACTCTGACAGAGCTGTCTTCCTGAGTGCACGGACAGGTAGTCCTACCCTCTCTGCGTCTGTTCATGGCTTTCCCAAGTAGCAAAGTGAAGCTAACAAGAATCTGGTCAGCTTCTACCAGGAGAAGGAAAAAGAAAGGTTTCTGACTTGTCTTTCCTTTCCAGACGACATGGATTCTTGTCTAGACTAGGACTTAGGTGTAACATGAGGATGTGTTAGCTCCCCCCACACTTTAACTTGACCAGTTTTACACACCTTGAAGGCAGTATGCCTTGTCTACACTAGACTTTTAAAACATGTTAGTTAGCACATGGTAGCTGCCATGTTCTAACAGCTAACACAAACTAACTATAAGGTCCAACAGATGGCTACCACATCAGGAACAAAGTTTTTAGGAGCATGGGAAGGTAAGACTGTTCAAAGAACCTGAGCTATCCAGCTGGAAAAAACTTCCTATACCTCAGAATCCCTATCTGGGCAGTAAAAAGTGTTGGGTTTCCTGTAACCCACCCAAGGCTGGAGGGGCTGCAGTGCTGCAAAGAGAACTGAGCTGCCTCAGCATAGATTCGGAGTTGCAGTGTAGGGATATTAAAGAGGGTACTAACAGTGATTCCCCCAAGTGACAGTGACCCCCTCATAATTTGTCCCCCACACTTTAAAATCCAACAGTTTCACCGAGTACAAAAATCTCTTGGGTCTTCTGTTAAAACTTGTAAGCTACTGTCTGTAAAAACCATTGATTGTATCTATCCTGTGAAAGATACTTTACTACTATGTAAAACTTACAAACAAGTTAACTGACTTTGTTCTTAAAGTAATTGATACAATGTGGGTACGTCTACACTTACCGGAGGGTCCGGCGGCAGGCAATCGATGTTCCGGGATAGATTTATCACGTCTAAACCAGACGCGATAAATCGATCCCAGAAGTGCTCGCCGTCGACGCCGGTACTCCAGGTCAGCGAGAGGAGTACGCGGCATCGACGGGGGAGCCTGCCTGCCGTGTCTGGACCCGCGGTAAGTTCGGACTAAGGTACTTCGAATTCAGCTACGTTAATAACGTAGCTGAATTTGCGTACCTTAGTCCGAAGTGGGGGCTTAGTGGGGACCAGGCCTATAAGCTGTTAAGTGACTTTCACTTCATTCAACGGCTCCTAGGACAGACCCCCCCACCCTCTGTGATTAAAGGGCCGGGAGTCTCAAATGAATTAGCACACACTCTGAAAGTGGTGGAGACAGTAAATTAAAATATGGTTAAGGTATGGAATGTATGCTGATGAATGCTTGATATACATGGATGGTTAGGGAGGTGCCAGCCTAGAAAGAAAGTATCCATCGGCCGAAGAATGTGTCAAGTGGATGACCAGAAAACCCCCGGAGGGTAAACTGGGATCCACCCCATCACCTGGAAGGATGAGAAACACAAACTTCGGACAATGTGGAGCCACCAGGAATGTGCCACTTTGGACAGGAATGTGTGCCATCTGCTGATTGAGTCAGCAACAGCAGGATGAAACAGCTCCCATAAACTAACATAGGAATTAATTCCTATAAAAATGGACTCTAAAGACTGATGACTTTGAGTCTCTCTGGTTCTGCTGCCAGCCTCCAGGAGCATCAGATGCATCTGACACAGACTCGGCTCCATCCTCATGACCAAGCTACCTGGCCAGTAACTTGGCATAAGCAACTTCTAGGCTGGTAACTATAACACCTATACAAAACTTGAATGAATGATTGTGTGAATAAATCTATCTATCTATCTATCTATATATGTGTGTGTATAAAGAATAAGTAGTAATAGGAATAAGTAGTCAAACAACATTGTTTACTTTTATCTTTTGCTTTATCATTATATTTACAATAAATGTGGCATCTTTGCCTTATCCCTCTTAATAAGATCCTGCTGGTTTTTATTCTATTGGTATAACAGCAGTAAAAAGCTACAATTTTGATCACTTGCTGCTGCAAAATAGTTTGAGTCGACTTTGAGAGAGAGAGAGAGAGATGACTTTTAATATTATTTTATAGCCTTTAAAAAGTGCACACTTAGTTGTGGTTCCCAGGGCCAGGCAGTTTAATTTGCAGATCAGAGTTGTTTAACAACTATAGATGTGAAGACTTGGCTGATCTAAAATAAACTGCAATGTGTTTGGGTTTTAGGGGGAAAAAGCTCTCAGGCAGAGGATACTACTGAGGGCTCTGGCTCCTATAAGCCTAAAGCACATGGCAGAGTGGAGCATTGTGAAAACCTGTTAAAAGTATGAGATATTTACACCAGGGGTTCCCAAACTGGGGTATCTGAGTTTGATGTTCCATCAATTCACCTGACAATTATTTAAGGTGGTATGTGAACCAATAAAGTTTGGGAGCTGCTGATTTAGCAAACACTTTCTAGAAGTCATTGTAAGCGATCCCTAGGTTTCACATCCGAAAGATGAAATTCTTGGTAGTTCCCAGAAAGTACAAGAAGAATTTGATAATGTCAGTCTGTTGAAGCGAGAGTAAGAGCTTTTCATTCCCCACATGCTGCTCACGTGAAACGCATGGAAGCAAATGGTGTCACTTTGTTCACAAGAAGCATATTACTAGATTGCTCTGCGAGATGCATGGAGGAGACTCAGATTTACTTGTTTAGCTTTCCATATATAGTCAATAAAAAAGGATTTTAGTTATTTACATTACGCTGCAGTTTGCAAGCCCCAAATGGCCTTGATCTTGGACCAAACTCTACTAACACAGATTAAAAAGCTTTTAGAGACTCAGTTGCAAAGACTGTGTATTTGTTTTAAAGGCAAGCCTCACAAATACATACAAAAAGCTAGTTTTATTACTGTGCTAGCTGATGGATCCAAAAACTTCTGTGGCTGAGCAAGAATTAGAGTACATCAGGTTTGTGCAGGACAGGAAACTTGTACTCTCTTCTGGTAAGACCTGGAATCTGGGTCAGCTGATTTATTACCTTTGTGATTCTGACAGCTTTAGGAGTTGTGGAGATCAAGGCGGAAGAGCTCACATCTCAACTGGCTGGCTTGAATGTAGAGGTGTTCATGTAGACCAGGGGTCGGCAACCTTTCAGAAGTGGTGTGCCGAGTCTTTATTTATTCACTCTAATTTAAGGTTTCGCGTGCCAGTAATACATTTTAACGTTTTTAGAAGGTCTCTTTCTAGAAGTCTATAATATATAACTAAACTATTGTTGTATGTAAAGTAAATAAGGTTTTTAAAATGTTTAAGAAGCTTCATTTAAAATTAAATTAAGATGCAGAGCCCCCCGGACCGGTGGCCAGGACCCGGGCAGTGTGAGTGCCACTGAAAATCAGCTCGCGTGCCATAGATTGCCTACCCCTGATGTAGACAGTGCGTAAGCTCAAGTAAAGGCAAAAGCCTCCTCATGCTGTTATTGACCGTGGCATCAGTCACAATCTTGCACTTGCTATTCTGTATCTCAAAAGATTATCCCACCCTCTTAAGAAATTTGAATTTATTTTGACTATAATTTTAAATGTTATTTTTTAGGTCCCGAAGGATGCTGGAGACTTCAAGCTCTTATCTACACCTTTGAGGCAAACATGCGCTACGCTGGCGCTATCTGCCATGTATACTGGGTTGCCGGGGCAATTAGCAAAAGTCATTTGGCTGTCATTTATGTGGAATATACCACAGAAACAGAGTCAGATTTCAGGAGATCAAATCAGGCACATCTGTGAGTGTACAGTGCACTTCACGACTGACCTTCTCAGTACTATGAATTAAATCTCCCACTTATCAAGGAAAAGATACCTTGTTGTTTGAGGGTTTGCAAGAGCTAGGAAGTGCTTTGCAGAAACCAGAGCAATAGACAGTCCTGAACCTGACTCCTGAGGCCCAAAATGTATCCTTTGGCATGACAAACCCAAAGGGTAAGTACACTGCTGGGGCTTCAGGGGCAAAGCTGCAGAAAATTCGGGACTACGTGTCCAAAGCTACTATCGGGCAACCACCACCATCATATACCTGGTTTCAATTATTTGAATCCACATACTGGCTAAGGGATTAAAAGTATGATAAAGAATTGGCCCATTAACGCAATATGTGAATTGTCAAAATGCCAAACTGGACTAGTGCTATTCTGCATAACCATGATCTAGATTTCAAATCAGATGGACAACATCTATAGCTATTTGCACTGTTGTGGTAGCAGTGTTGGCCCCAGGACATTAGACAAATAAGGTGGGTGAGGTAATAACTTCCGCTGGACCAACTTCTATTGGTGAAAGAGAGAAGCTTTCAAGTTACACAGATCTCTCTTCAGATCTGCGCTCTGTGTAAGAACTCTGGGTAGCTCCAAAGCTTGTCTCTTTCACCAACAGAAGCTGATGCAATAAAAGATATTACCTCACCCACCTTGTCTCTCTAATGTCTATAGAGTTATTTAGCCATTAGAGTTTTTACTTGAAATTGAAATAAATTACATAGGCTCTCTTCTGAGTCCATCAGATGGCTGGTGGCAGTGGCATTTTCATCTATATTAAAGCAACACAAAACTGAACATAAACTCAAGTGAGAATCACTCACTTTAGAAAACAGAGAACATGAATGAGAAACCCTGACCCAACAGTCCAAAATAGAACATGCAGAATGCAAAGAAATGTCCTTAGACAACTACAGCAACAACTGTGAAGATATCTGTACCCTTGCTTTAAATCTGTAATAGGAAATCAGGTTGGATGAGGGCTGGGGAAAGTTGTAGGCAGAAGTTACAGACAAGCTTAAGTGATAATGCTATTTTTCTAATTTCAATAAAGCTCTTTGTTCAGTGTTAGAAAAAAGTGACTTAATTCTTTGCTACAGTCACACTACAATATTTTGTTTTAGTTTACTTAATGATACCAGACTTAAAATTAGGATGAGCACATTTTCTTGTCAGACAACCAAATGTGAAGCCTCAGCCGCCCGTGGACAAGTGATCAGAAATCTTTTTCCCCAGCTTGCTCACTACATTAGACACAGCATGCCCAGAAAAGTTTATATTATACTAGTCACATGAGACAGAACCCCCACCCCCACCCCCAAGAAGCCTCACAGTGGATGAATAAGAACCCCACTGGAAAAAAACAGACAATTTAAGCTAATTTTGACTGCAGGGAAAGAAGGAATGTAAGAAACAAGTTATTCATCAGGAATGGAAAGCATTCCTTTGGCAGACACCCAGCACACATACACACCTCTGACTTCCTCTCTCACCTGCTTTACGTGGATTACTAAAAAAAAAGTAGAAGACTGCCATCCTAGAGTCACCTGGCTCTAGATTATATCTATCTTATTGTTTGAACAATGGGCTAAACTCAAGCACAGCCCGGTCTGGTCAATGATTCTGTGGCAGCATGATGATGCACAAACCAACAGAGTATTTACGTGCCCCCAGTATGCAAATGGACAATATCCATATTTCCAAGCCACTAAATTTGCCCAATAAAGGTGATAAAAAAAAATCACAAGCCACTTCTAGTTCTCAAACACACCCCAGCAAATATTTCTGTTTTCACTTGGGTATGCACAAGATTATTTCTGCTTCCTACTCCCCTTGGCTTTATAATTAAATCAAAATCTTTTGTTATTAAGATTTTAATTACTGCTGGCTCACCAGATTTCAATACCATAAAAGCTGTACATAAAATAAGAGGATATGCACCAAGATACAGCTTCCTGTTATGCCTTGATACTTTTCTGTCATGTAATAAAGGTAAAGAACTTTTTTTAGATTTCTGAAATGTGAAGTGTTAACATCCATCTTCACATCTACAGCCATATTACTCAGGGTCAACAGACTGTTTTTGGAGCCCCCACCAACTCCCTAGGTAAATAAATGCAGGTTGTAAGACAGCGCACACAGACATCAACTCAGCATAGAAAGAATCCAGGCAACAAGAGTGTGCAGGATCCCAAAGCACCTCAGAAAGAAGTCCTTTCTCTTAGGCTGTCAAGGCTAAACCTCTGTTAGAGTATGCATTTAATTCTGTATGCTGAGCAGTATTGCCAGAGGAGAAGGACCCCTCTAGAGCATATGGACATAACATTGCACAAGTCAACACAGAATGTGAAACAAACCAACAGTTGTTATGCCACAGTACAGCAATGCAACTATGAGAGGAATATTTAACACATCTACAACTCTGTCCTGACACTTGCAATACAGTGTTGCTAGAGCTTCCTGTACCACAGTAACTGACACCATGTCATGTACATCCAGAGAGATTTTAATGTCTCATTCACTCGTTAGAATAAGTTCTGCAGAAAGAAAGTGTGCGCTCTTTGAACCAAGAGCATGGTATGCACATTTACCACAAGAATATGCACGTAGATCAGGCAATGCTGGTACACTATGAGCCTCGATACTACGTCCTAATACTGTCCCACGACCGACTCCCATTCACTTACACACACACATTCAATGGGCCTGATTCTCCTCTCACTCACACTGCTGTGTACGCTCCAACGTAGAACTGGTTACAGTAAGTGGAGAATGTGGCACAAGGTATCCACGACTCAGCTTGGCCAGTTACAAACCTTATTTTCACCATATGGTGGGTGACTGCCAGCATAACTGAATGGGAGACAGCAGGCACTGGCTGATACAGCCAACATATTAACTTAATAAGTGGAAATAGCTGCTCAAAAAGATTGGGAACCACTAGCCCTTGAAATACAAAGAGACAGTGATCATTCCTAAAAGGGGCCACAGGACACAGCTGCACTTGAAATACAGTGTCTGTTCTTAATAAAGACTATTTCCCAAGATAAGCTTCAAGAAGGTAAAAGAGGAAGGACAATCTTGTGTTTAATACATGGGACCTGAGTTCAGTTCTTCCCACAGACTTCCTGCATAACCCTGGGCAAGTTGCTTAACTCTCTGTAAAACAGGAGTGATATTACTACTTTTCTCCCACACATTGTCTGTCTGGTCTATTTAGATTGTAAGCTCTTTGGAACAGAGAACATCTCTTACGTGTATGTAATACCAGAAAGCACAATGGAGGCTCTCCTCTCAGCAGGGGCCGTAATACAAATAATGCGTTATCAGATTAATTTAGATCAGTGGTTCTCAAACGTTTTGCCTAGCTGTACTTGTGTATGACAACTAAGGCCTAATCCTGCCATGGTTGCAACACCCAGAAAAGCCAATAGGAGCTGCACCTGGAACCACTAGCAAAAGCAGGAGCCCGTCACTGTCCCAGCCAGTGCCTACTTCTCCCAACCCACCGGGCATGCCCTAACCCAGGACTGCGACTTGGAGCAGTGTCCTGCTGGGTTAGGGCTGCAAGAAGGGGGGCTCTGAGTTGCATGGCAGGTGAGGTGCATGGCACTGCTGGGCGGGTGAACTAGGCCCCGTAGACTGTACAGACCGGAGACGGGAGCGCACAAACAGTACGCACCAGGCAGATTGTGGCGCTAGGGGAGGGTGGAGCACGGGCCAAGGGGCTCCCAAGGGTGGAGTGGGAGGAATGGAGTCTGGAGAGCAGATGGGGCAGACCCGGGGCACTGGGGGGGGGGGGGGAGGGCAGAGCAGCTTTGTGCCCCCACCCCCGACTTATTGCTGGGCCCCGCCACCCCCGATACGCGTCGCAGACGTGGGGCTCCCAACGGGCTGGCACAGCCCCACAGGATCGGGCCTCCCCTACGCCCCCATCAGTCCTGCCCTCTCGCTCCTGATTGGGCGGCGCGGGTCAAAGCGGCCCCACCATTGGCAGGCGGCCCCTCACTCAGCGCCACGTCCCGGCTGTGGGGCAGGGGACGGGGAGCCGCGCGGCCCGGACGCGCTCTCCTACCTGGAAGGGGTTCACGTCCACCGGGTCGGCGAACGGATTGGTGTCGTAGACCGACATGGCAGGGTCCGACTCCGTGCCTGCGCCGCCCTCCCCGCTTGCTCGCTTCCTCCTCCCTGGGAACGGGACACTTCCGGGAGCGAGACTGCGCGTGCGCCCGGCTCACAGTCCGGGAGGGGCGTCTAGTTTCTGTCACGTGACAAACAGAGTTTGTGACCTCACGGGCTGGATGAATCGCGACGCATACGCCGCGAGGAGGAACAGACGCGACTAGGCTCGCGCTCGCGGGCGGGGCCAGTTTTAACGTCTGTCTGACGCCGCGCCGCAGTGTGCGCGTGCGGGTGCCCCCAGTGCCTGAGGGAGGGCGGGTTACGCGCGTGGGGGACGCCCGAGGGGGGAGTGGGAGTGGGAGGAATGGCGTCTGGAGAGCAGATGGGGCAGACCCGGGGCACGGGGGGGGAGGGCAGAGCAACTTTGTGCCCTCCCCCGCCTTATTGCTGGGCCCCGCCTCCCCCGATACGCGGGCCTGGCGTTAAATGAGAGGCGGGTGTGGTAGGGCGGGAGGTTGTTATGGGAAGGGGGCGGTACGCCTGGGTGGTTCTGTACACCTGGGGAAAGAGGTTGCACACGTGGGGCTGCACATACAATAGGTTACCAATAGTGGGGAAAGGGTTGGGCAGGTCGGGGATTGCACACATGGGGCGGGTTGATATGGTGCGAAAGGGGGCTGCGCCCACTGGGGGGTTGCATATCCTCCGGTGGAGCGGACTGTGCACAAAGGGGTTTGCACACAGACTTGCATCTGAAGAAGTGAGGTTCTTACCCACGAAAGCTTATGCTCCCAATACTTCTGTTAGTCTTAAAGGTGCCACAGGACCCTCTGTTGCTTTTTACAGACTCCACAGAGTGGGGAAAGGGCTGCACACGTATTGGGGGGGGGGGGGTATACACGTGCTGGTGTATACAGTGGGGAAAGGGACTGCACACGAGGGGATTGCACATGTGCACACGGGGGGTCGCACACATGCTGGTGTATATAGGGGGGCTGTGCACACGGGGTTGCATACATGGGGGTGTATAGTGAGGAAGGGGATTGCATATGTGGGGAGAGGGGTTGTGCACAGAGGGGGCTGCACACGGGGGAGGGGTATAGTAAGGAAGGGGATTGCATACGTGGGGAGCGGGGCTGCGCATACAGGGGGTTGCCCCATGCTAGGGCAGGACGTATCTGTGGGAAGGGTTGCCCCCGTAGGAGCCCGCATGCACAGAGCAGTCTGTTCCCAGGTACTTCAAGCGGACCCTGCCCAGACTGGGTGAACAATGGATCCTGGCGCCACGCCTCCAACTCGAACCCTGACGAGGGGCCGCGTGGGCCGACGACACCGGGCTCCACCCCATCCTCCTCCTGGCGCTGCTGGGCTTCAGGCAGGGAACTACCTCTCCCAGCGTGCCCGGGCCGGGAGGGGGCGTGCCCGCCGCTCTATCCCGGATCTCCCCTCGCTCGGCTGGCGGGGCGGTGCAGGCTGGGGAAGCGGGCACCAGGCGGAGCCATGGCGGAGCTGAGAGGTGAGCGGCGGCCGGGGCCGAGCCGGCTCCGGCGGTGATGCCGGGCGGGTGGGTCCCATGGCATTGGGGAAGGGGCTGCAGGGGGAGCTGGGCTAGAACCTGCCCCAGCTGCTCAGACTCTCCCCGCCACGGGGATGCGCCTTCCTCGCGGCAGCGGGCGGCTCCCCGCAGAACGAGGCACATGGCACCTCCTACGCCGGCAGGGAATCCGCCAGCACAGGCACAGCCAGGCTCCTAGGCCAGGCGTCCCTGGGGCTGGGGCAGGACCGCCCTGGGTTCTATTCCTGGGTCTCGCATGCAAGGTTTATTGATGAGGGAAGGGCTGAGAGGCAGGACTCCTGGATTCTCTTGGTGAGTGGGAAGGGAAGGTAGAAGGCCTCCTGGGTTCTATTCCTGTCTCTGGAATGGGAGTGGGGTCTGTTGGTTTGTGGGGAGGGGCTGGGGGTCTGGACTCTTGGGTTCTATTCCTGAGTGCTGCTGATTTCCACATGTGGTGTTGGTCCAGCATCTCCTCTGTACTTCTGTTTGTGTATGGAAAATGGGTATAATGATCCTTTCCCACACCTCTGCCAGCCACAAAACTGCCAAGCGAGAGACAAACTGTAGCTTGCTGGTTCAGGCACCCCACTGGAAGGTGGGAGGTCCTGGGTTCAGGCCCCCTGCTCCAATCACTCTTTAATTATTTATCCACAGTGGAACAGCTTGAACAGGAGAGACTGAGGGAGCCCCACAATATATATATATATGGGGTATATCAGAATATCCCATAGCTCAGTGCTCATAACTCCGACAGGTGGGAGATGCCTGTTCGCATCATTTCTTGTCAGCATCTCCCATTGATAGTTGTAGGCGGCCTCTCGCCTAGCATGTCGGCTTTTGTGGATCGCATTCTAAGGCGCCTACCTCCACTCGTTGTATAGGAGCCTAGTGGCCCAACAGCTTTGTGGATCACAGTGTCGTTCCTGCGATTTTCTAGGTGCCATGACGATCAGCGTGTCTAAGTTCCTTTGTCGCTCCCACCCTCTTTGTCTATCCAGGCTCTCATGTGGTCCCCATCGTTGTAGCATATGAGGGTTAAAGAAGTGTGTGTTTGTTTGTTTTTTTGACGAAAGCTTAAATTCTGCAGGAATCAATGGCTTTGCTTACTCCACCCTCCTCTTCCTTGTCCCTTTCCACTTGTTAGGGAAAGTTTCCTGCTTAGCACTGGCAAGTAGAGTTTTCAAGGCCTACCAGGGATGCCATGCCCTGCATGAGCACTTGATGAGAATGCAGGTTCAGCCAAGCCTGCAAAGTCTGCTTAGGACCCTGAAGATTAAAGATTCTGCCATCAGCAACATGGTGCTTGAGGTGGAGTGGAAGCCAGCTCACTTTCCCATAACTGTATGGGCTGTGCAAATGACAGTAAACACACATTTTTGTCTGGCTCAGCAGGCGTGACTCAAAGACGAGCAGGGGGCAGATCTGGGGTGTGAGGATGCCGTATTTACCCAGTCACACTTTAAACCACATTGGGGAGGAGGTTTGGCCAGTTTTGGAGCTGGAGGCTCTTGGAGTAGTTGAATGTCTTACGCTGGAGCACAGATTTTTCACCGTCATTTGTTGCTCTAAACTGAAATTGTCTTGTAGTGAAACATACTAGACTTTAGGTAGTGGACGTGTGGAACTGGACTGTGTGGTGCAAGACCAGAGCATGTAGGTTTGGACTGGAGGGTATTGAGGTAAAATCATGAATGGTGTGGAGAAAATGAATAGGGAAGTGTTATTTACCCCTTCATTTACCACGAACCAGAGGTCATCCAGTAAAATTAATAGGCAGTAGGTTTAAAACAAACAGAAGGAAACTTCTTCACACAACACACAGTCACCTTGTAGAACTCGTTGCCAAGGCATGTTATGAAGGCCAAAAGTATAACTGGGTTCAAAAAAGAATTAGATAAGTTTATGGAGGATTGGTCCACCAATAGCTATTAGCCAAGATGGGCAGGGATGCAATCCCATGCTCTGGCATCCCTAAACCTCTGATTGCTGGTACTGGATGACAGTGGGTGGATTGCTCTATAACTGTTCTGTTCATTCATTCCCTCTGAAGCATCTGCTACTGGCCACTCTTGGAAGACAGGATACTGGGCTAGATGGATCAGTACGGCCGTTCTTATGATCTGACTTGGAGGAGCTGTAGAACCATGCCATTAGCATGTGCTCGATGCTGTGCAAAATGCATCACTGCTCCAAGAATCGTGTGCTCTAAATTAGAGATGCAGGAGCGTTCAGACATATGGCAATGGTCTCTCCCGGGCCCCTAGGGGCTACTGTAATACAACTAATCCTGATAATCCATCATTTTCTCTGGTGGATGTTGTTTAAAAGTCTTAATGGAAGAAGTGAGTTTTCAGGAGGGGAAAGTGGTTGGGTGTATGGGAGAGGAAGACTGTTTTGAGTGTGAGGAACTGCATGGGAGGAAGCATGAGGATGAGCATGGGAAAAGGACACAGAGGGCAGTTAGGGGTCAGGATAAGTTGTGCAGAGACCTAGAGATGATGAGCTTGAATTTGATGGAGGCGCTGAAAGAGGAATGGGGATGGGGATGGGATGGTGCATTGATCTGAGCAGCAGCATTTTGGAGGGGGCAGCTTCCCAGAGGGGAGAAGGTTGCAGCAGTGGAGGCAAGAGGGGGGGGTGTCAAAGTATGGACAGGAATTTTAGCAGGGGTGGCCGGGAGTTGGCAATGTCAGGCCATTTTGTGAGCTGGTGATTTTTGCCTGTTGTGTCCTTGGATAACCCTTTGTTTTTGTGTGTTTGCTTAGTGTTTCCCCTTTCCTGCGTTGTGCAGAAATATGCCTGGGGGAAGATCGGCCTGGACAGCGAAGTGGCCAAGCTGCTGGCTAGCAGTGATCCACTGGCACAGATCGATCCAGACAAGCCATATGCTGAGGTAAGCCCCCAGCTCCCTCCCTCTGCCAGTCTTCTGTGGCGCAGGTTTTGCTGAGATCCCAGAGTCAGCCACTTTCCCTCTCCTATCTCCACCCTCATGACTGAGGCCAAAAGTTGGCTTCTTCCTTTGGAACATTGCAGCTATTGCGCATGAATAGCATCTACAGTGGCAGTGGCAAGTATGCTCTTGATCCTCATGCTTCAGGGCATAAGCAGATCACCAGCTGGGGTCAGGCAGGAATTTGAATCCCTTTTCCTTGCTCTTCACTGCAGTGCAATGCTGACAGAATCTGCGAAGGGGTGGGTGGGGATGGGGGGACTTTGGCTTCGTTTGAAGCATTGCATAGCTGGATTGAGCACCACTATGGCAATTCTTGTGTTTCAAAAGGTACTGAGGAGAAGATCAAGATCAAGCCTGGCAGATCAGACCTCTGTATACTTTGACCTAGCTGGGAGATGAGGAAATAATTATAGGTGGGTGGATGGGAGAGATGCGCTTAGAAGCTAAGGGGGATGCTGATATTCAATCTGAACCGTAGCAGGAAGCGAGAGCTGAGAACTCAAGTACAGACAACCCTACCTCCTTTCCCCCTCTCCTTGAACCTGCCTATTTGGCCTGTCTTCTAAGCCTGTCGAGAGCCATGCTGGAGATGCTAATGGCTTTGTCCTGTCCCCTTTTTTCCACCCCACAAATGCCTGTTCCAGCTCTGGATGGGAACCCACCCTAGAGGCGACGCTGTTATTCTGGATAATCGAATTCCCCAGAAGACCTTAGGACAGTGGATAGCAGATAATCCTGGATGCCTGGGATCCAAGGTCAAGGAGACCTTCCAGGGCCAGTTGCCTTTCCTATTCAAAGTGCTGTCGGTTAACACAGCCCTGTCCATCCAGGCCCATCCCAACAAGGTAAGAAGCTGTTCTGAACCCCCTCTGAGTGCACTGCTGGGTCCTTGCAGGCAGCCTCTCTGCAGATGTCACTGATGTAAGCTGTGCTGCTGAGTTGGGCCTGCTCTCGTGGCATGACACTCAGGAGTGCACCACATTCATGGTCCCCTACCCACTGAGTTCTGGAATGGTTGCAGATGCTGCCAGCACCTGGCTGTTGCACTCCATGCCCAGAGGCTGCTAAGTACCTGACAGAGCATAGCTAAAGACAGACCTTGCTCCAAAGCCAGTGCAGATACAAAAACAAAACCCCCTTCAACTTGCACTCATCCAACCCCACTGGGACAAGACGCACCTTGTGTCTCACCCAGATGGGTGCCACAAACGTGCTGTGGTGGCTGGAGGGGAAGAACACGGCACGGCCTCTAGGTCTTGAGAAGGGGCCCTGCCGTATTGCCGTCAGATCATATTGTATTTTGACCCCATTGATTTCAATGGCTGTGACAGAGCATGGAGCACATGGCAGAGTAGCTCTATGTTAGGAACAGGTCATTCAGTAAAACGCTTTCACTGCTTTTCCCGAGTTGCCTCCCTCAGTATAGGGACACGCACAGCACTATGCACAGAAATAAAAATAATGGGAACATTATTGTCCTCTGCCCCGGCTAGAGTCTACACAACAGGCTGCAGTTGAAATAGTGCCCATTCGGGTGTAATGTGAGGCCTAGGTGTCTACTTCAGCATCAGTCTTTGAGCTTTTGCCTGTTACAACCGGCCCAGTGAGGCCACCTGAGCATCTAGTGCCAGTCTGGCATGTAGAGCAGTAAGCCTGATCTGGCTCTGGCAGTGCTCCTATGTACGCTGCTGCTGTGTACGACTATGAATTGTAATAGCTTAATGCAGATCAGCCAGTGGATGTTGTGTACAAGGGGCTTTAAACATAAGGCAGCAGTTCTGTTGATCATAAACTTTGGTTAAGCTCTTTGTACAAAACCTAAATGTTGGGCTTGAATCAGCCACTGGGTGTCATGGCCAGATCTGATTGCTCGGTTGAGGAGCTGTTTTATTGCTCCGTAACAAGAAGAGGGCATTAGGGCAATAAAACGTTCCTTTCTGCATCATAAGGCTCAGCCCTCAGCCCTGAGATGTTTGTTCTCCACCCGTTTCCTGGGGAGAAAATAACTCTGACTGAAGCATAGGAGAACTACTACGCTCGTCTTGGGCAGAGTATGGGCCTGGAGCTCTCACTGAGGGGTGTTAAGTGCTCTGATCTCAGCAACTGGTTCCCATCTGATACCAAAAAGCAGCTTTAAATTAGAAACACAGAAATAATCATTTGACAGGAAGCCCTCGGCTCAGCAGCAAGTGCCACTGCCTACTGCTGAGACCCCTCTGTTCAGCCTGGTGAGATGTGCACAGTGGAATAAACCCAGGGGACATAAGCCCAGCCCTTGCTAGCATGTGCTTGTATCCCAGATCTCCTTGGCGCTGCAGTGTTGCTATGTCTGCTGGCTGCACTTGCATTTCCTCAGCATCCTGTGTTTTTAAATGTGCAGTCGCTGTGCTGAAGTGTCCTGGTGGGGGCCGCAGCAGTGGGCAGAGAAGGGAGGTAGATGGGGGGGATGTTTAGCTAGTTGGGCATTCAGGCTGAAGCCTGGCACGTAGCTTGCCGTAGCCCCTCTGGGAAGCCAGGAGGATGGTGCAGTGAGGGAGCCCAGGGAGTGAGAATTCTGACAGGGGTGAGTCACTCTGACCCCCTAGGCAGGACTGACTTTCCTCATTGAATCCATTTGCTGGCATACCCACAGCTGGGTGGGATCTCTTCCCCAGGATGCAGCCTCCCAGCGCGTGAGCTGGCGCCGAGGGACCTGGCTGTTGAGGGGGCATTGCCCGGACTCTAACTCTTTTTGTCCTTGTCTCCCCTCTCTAGGAGCTGGCGGGGAAGCTTCACGCCCAGTTTCCCGAGCACTATCCAGATGCCAATCACAAGCCAGAGATGGCCATTGCGCTGACCCCCTTCCAGGGCATGTGCGGCTTCCGGCCCGTGGAGGAAATTGTGGCTTTTCTCCAGAGTAAGCACCAGGTGGCGCTGCTGGCTGGGGATGTGCTGGGCAGGGCAGGAGAGGGGGGATAAAGAGATCCCAAGCTTGGGGCTGCCGGCTTGAGTGACAACATCCGAGTTGGAGGAAAGAGGAAGGGTCAGATGCTATGGGGCCGGGGGGGGAGGGCTGAGCACTTGTAAGGGTTAATAAGATCCCCTTCAGTGTATCCCTGCAGCTGGGCTGAGCATATCCTCCTCCAGCCCCGGCGGTGTCACTCCAAGCAGAGCCCTGCAGGCAGGAGAAATGCCAACGCATAAGGCCTGGTGCAGTGGTCCCAGAAGCCGAGCTCCGGGCTGCGAGGAGCCCCAGGCTTGCACTCCCCTCTCGCTGGGCCTGCCTGCAGGGGGCTGATCACTCTGACTGACCAGCCGCGATTATGGGGGCTGCTCCATTGCTGAGCCCCTCGCCCCCAGGGGAAGCTGCCCTCTGCCGGATGTAATGAGCAGCTCATTTGCTGCCCTAGCTTCGTAATGCAGATCAGCACCTGGGAAAGGCTCAGCGGAGCAGCTCGGAGACACTAAGCCAGACAAGACCTGGGGCTAGCACCTCTGTGTTGGCAGTTACTTTATCCCTTCTCCAGGCTTTTCAAACACAGGTGCCTAAAACAGAGACTGAAATGCCTAAGTTTGCACCAGAGTGCAAAGCTGGGCCCAGGGAATGCAGTGATGGGGCAGGGGCTCCTGGCTTCTATGGCCTGCTCTGCTGCTGCCATGCTCTGTGACCATAAGCCAAATGCTTTGTAGAAGGGGGAGTGGTGTTAGCAGCCCATCCCTGGGGGGTAGCTGAGTGGGTGGGTTTGCCCTGCTATCCTACCCCAGCCCAGGCTCCTGACAGGCATCTGCTCTTTGCAGAGGTCCCCGAGTTCCGGGCGCTGATTGGCAACGTGGCAGCGGAGCAGCTGGAGCGCAGTGTGTGCAATGACCCTCGAGGCGTGTCTGCCGCGCTGCGGGTCTGCTTCACCAGGATGATGAAGAGCGAAAAGAAGGTCTTTGTGGACCAGCTAAACATGCTGGTGAAGAGGATTTCCCAGGAAGGTTTGTTCTGCATCTGTCTGCGACGTGGAGAGCCCTGCGTTCCCGGGGCGGTCGGGGATGTGGCTGTCTCCTCTTCCTGTCGGTCCAGGAGAAGGAATGTCCCTTGGAGCCGGGACAGCTCAGAGGCTGCCTGCATGGATCCTTGCCCCACGCTGGCCCTGGCAGTGCCTGGATTAGTGAAGGGGATGGAGCTGCCATGGATCTTTGGGAGCAAGCAGGCATCTTGGAATGGGTTAGAGGGGGCAGCATCTTTGTAGCCACTGACCGGCTCTCACTTGTCAGGGCTTTTAACACCACCCTGCTAGGTGGGACCAGCTGCCCCAGCTGGGTGGGTGATGGTATTGGATGTAATGACTGGGTTCCCTAGGGGGATGCTCCAGGTGGAGCGGGCGTGACACATGGGACAGAGTGCACATTTCACTGCTAGCTCCTCCCCAGCTCCATCCTCCCACAGTGCAGTCACCTAACCTCGCTCCAGAATAACCGAGGGCTGTGCCCTTTGCTTGCTGCTGATTGGTCTCGTGGGTGCTAGCTGAGGCTGTTACATTGTCAGTCGCCTCCCTGCAGGAACAGCACCTGGCACCATCTCCCCCTGCCGTTCCAGTCAAGGCAGAGCGCCTTGGGGAAAGTCTGTTCGCCATCAGAGGCACGAAACATCCCCTGAAGTGCACACAACCTCCAGCTCTACACTGCTCTGTTCATGTAGGAGAGAGTAGCTGTCTGCTGCTTGGACAGTGATAGTCTGTGAAATGGGGAGTTGCTACAGAATGTGCCTGTCCTGTAGTGCTCCCTGCTGGCCAAATGTGGCCCTGCTGGCATTCCCTGCCTCAGTTTCCCCTCAGCAGGGTTTCCTGTCTGTTCTGGAGATTCATGGATTAATCCTCTGGCTGGGTCACTCTGAGTTCAATCCCCTTCTGGGGTAACAAAAGTCCAAACAAAGTTCTTTCACCTCACTTGGGCTCCTCTTCAGCCCGCCTTCTGGGCTCCCTTTATCCCTGAGTTGAGAGACCCAAAGTGCTGACTCCCGGGCTACTTCCCTGGTGTCCTTCCAGCCCTATGTCAGGACTTGCTCCCTAGAGTTCCTTCACCAAACTAAATTCTCTGCCCCTTTGTGAGGCCCAGGTGCTTATCACGCTGCCACCTGACCCCCAGTAGTCCTGAGAGGGCGGATCAGCTGAGCGCACCGTGGGAGGTGTGGTCCCTGACTGCTTGGGGGCATTAAAGATCCTAAGTCACTTGTGAGAAGCATGTGTAGCCCTGGCGTCCTGGCTGCTATCTGTCTTGGATAACTAGGCTCCGCCCTGTGATTTTTAGCTGGGTCTGACACCTCTTCACTGCCTGCCCTGGGAAGCTTTGCTGGCGTTCGCACGCCTGAAGTGGCTGCAGTTCAGCCCCTCCCCCGTATTTGAACAGGGGCCATGTAAGTTGCCCTGGAGCGATACCGCCAGGAAAGGCCTCTGTGAGTTCAGCACTGAATACGAGTAACGTTATGGCCTGGGGACAAAGCCAGAGCTTCAGATCCCCGCCCTGTATATAATTTACCCAGTAAAAATAAACTGAGTGGAGCAGCCAGGTGGGCCTGGAGGGCGCATGTGTATTTATACCAAAGAGTAACAAGCGTGGAGAGGATTTTGCCTCCTGCCCTCCCTGCTCCAGCAGGGCAAAGCTCTGAGCACTCTTGGCTGGAGCTCGTTATATCCCAGCATGGTCTTTCCCGTCAAGGCTGATCTGCTCCTCGAACCAACCCAGCGAGTGTTCGCCCAACAAGTGGTAGGAGAGGAGCGTCTGTCTTTCTGGCATGGCCCACGACCGTGAGTGAGGGCAGACTGTCAAGAAGCAGGGCACAAATCCTGAATTAGCTGTGAGTTCTATACTTAGATTTCACCAACCACCTAACAAGTGTGAACTCGTAAAGCCCTAAAACAGCTTTAACATGGAGTCTCAGACAGTCCCCTGGGGCACTCCGGTTTATCTTGCAAGCCTGCCTTATGCCAAAATTCCCAACAATATTCAGGTTACTCCCAGTCCTAAAGGACCAGTCACTTATCCCAGGTCAATTGTACCTTAGATCTCTTACCAGAGGCAATGCTTGTAGCCATCCTGTGATAAACTAACCAAAGATTTATTAAATAGGAAAAAGAAATGAGTTATTGACAAGATTAAAGCAGGTAAACATACACACACAGATGAATTACAGTTTTAGATTTCAAATGGTAACAGATGCGTGCTGTAATATGCAAGCTCTATATGTCCTTTAGGGCTAACCCAAGCTGAGCATAGCTTGCTTATGCTTAGAAATATTGCCCTCTGAATTCCAGGCAGCATAGTGATAATTTCTCCTTGGCAGGGATTTTTATGCTCTTCCCCCAGTTTTGAAGCTGTGATGGGCTGAGGGCTTGTAAACATCCCCTCTTCACGGGCGTGGGGGGAGCAATCAACAAAATCTTTTGTCGCCTGATGTTGCACAAAAAGAACAGGAGTACTTGTGGCACCTTAGCGACTAACAAATTTATTAGAGCATAAGCTTTCGTGGGCTACAGCCCACTTCTTCGGATGCATATAGCGTGAAACATATATTGAGGAGATATATATACACACATACAGAGAGCATGAACAGGTGGGAGTTGTCTTACCAACTCTGAGAGGCCAATTAAGTAAGAGAAAAAAACTTTTGAAGTGATAATCAAGATAGCTCAGTACAGACAGTTTGATAAGAAGTGTGAGAATACTTACAAGGGGAGATAGATTCAATGTTTGTAATGGCTCAGCCATTCCCAGTCCTTATTCAATCCTGAGTTGATTGTATCTAGTTTGCATATCAATTCCAGCTCAGCAGTCTCTCGTTGGAGTCTGTTTTTGAAGTTTTTCTGTTGTAAGATAGCCACCCGCAGGTCTGTCATTGAATGGCCAGACAGGTTAAAGTGTTCTCCCACTGGTTTTTGAGTATTATGATTCCTGATGTCAGATTTGTGTCCATTTATTCTTTTGCATAGAGACTGTACGGTTTGGCCAATGTACATGGCAGAGGGGCATTGCTGGCACATGATGGCATATATCACATTGGTAGATGTGCAGGTGAACGAGCCCCTGATGGTATGGCTGATGTGATTAGGCCCTATGATGTCGTCACTTGAATAGATATGTGGACAGAGTTGGCATCGGGCTTTGTTACAAGGATAGGTTCCCGGGTCAGTGTTTTTGTTCAGTGATGTGTGGTTGCTGGTGAGTATTTGCTTTAGGTTCGGGGGTTGTCTGTAAGCAAGGACAGGTCTGTCTCCCAAGATCTGTGAGAGTAAAGGATCATCTTTCAGGATAGGTTGTAGATCTCTGGTGATGCGCTGGAGAGGTTTTAGTTGGGGGCTGAAGGTGACAGCTAGTGGTGTTCTGTTATTTTCTTTGTTGGGCCTGTCTTGTAGGAGGTGACTTCTGGGTACTCGTCTGGCTCTGTCAATCTGTTTTTTCACTTCAGCAGGTGGGTATTGTAGTTTTAAGAATGCTTGATAGAGATCTTGTAGGTGCTTGTCTCTATCTGAGGGATTGGAGCAAATGCGGTTATATCTTAGAGCTTGGCTGTAGACAATGGATCGTGTGGTGTGTCCTGGATGGAAGCTGGAGGCATGTAGGTAAGTGTAGCGGTCAGTAGGTTTCCGGTATAGGATGGTATTTATGTGACCATCGCTTATTAGCACAGTAGTGTCCAGGAAATGGACCGCTTGTGTGGATTGATCTAGGCTGAGGTTGATGGTGGGATGGAAATTATTGAAATCATGATGAAATTCCTCAAGGGCTTCTTTTCCATGGGTCCAGATGATGAAGATGTCATCAATGTAGCGCAAGTAGAGTAGTGGCGTTAGGGGACGAGAGCTAAGGAAGCGCTGTTCTAAGTCAGCCATAAAAATGTTGGCATACTGTGGGGCCATGCGGGTACCCATAGCAGTGCCGCTGACTTGAAGGCATATATTGTCCCCAAATGTGAAATAGTTGTGGGTGAGGACAAAGTCACAAAGTTCAGCCACCAGGTTAGCTGTGACATTATTGGGGATACTGTTCCTGATAGCTTGTAGTCCATCTTTGTGTGGAATATTGGTGTAGAGGGCTTCTACGTCGGCCATACCATCAGGGGCTCGTTCACCTGCACATCTACCAATGTGATATATGCCATCATGTGCCAGCAATGCCCCTCTGCCATGTACATTGGCCAAACCGTACAGTCTCTATGCAAAAGAATAAATGGACACAAATCTGACATCAGGAATCATAATACTCAAAAACCAGTGGGAGAACACTTTAACCTGTCTGGCCATTCAATGACAGACCTGCGGGTGGCTATCTTACAACAGAAAAACTTCAAAAACAGACTCCAACGAGAGACTGCTGAGCTGGAATTGATATGCAAACTAGATACAATCAACTCAGGATTGAATAAGGACTGGGAATGGCTGAGCCATTACAAACATTGAATCTATCTCCCCTTGTAAGTATTCTCACACTTCTTATCAAACTGTCTGTACTGAGCTATCTTGATTATCACTTCAAAAGTTTTTTTTCTCTTACTTAATTGGCCTCTCAGAGTTGGTAAGACAACTCCCACCTGTTCATGCTCTCTGTATGTGTGTATATATATCTCCTCAATATATGTTTCACGCTATATGCATCCGAAGAAGTGGGCTGTAGCCCACGAAAGCTTATGATCTAATAAATTTGTTAGTCTCTAAGGTGCCACAAGTACTCCTGTTCTTTTTGCGGATACAGACTAACACGGCTGCTACTCTGAAACCTGATGTTGCACAGTGGCTTATCTGGTGTCTAGAGGCCAGGTTGGGGAGAGATGACACCTCTTGTGGTAAACTAGCACTTCACACTTGGTGATGCATCTCTCCTGACTGGGTTTTTTTACACTTACTTACCCATTACCTTATACCGGGGGGTACAGATACTACAAGTAGGATTAATGCAGGCAGCAGCCTACAAGCATTCCATACAATCTAAACCAGGGGTCCCCAATGCGGTGCCCGCGGGCGCCATGGTGCCCGCCGGGGCATCTAAGTGCGCCTGCGTACTGGCCGGCGGACAAGCATCTGCCGAAATGCCACTGACAAACGGCATTTCGGCGGCGACACCTGTGGATGACACTGCTTCTCAGCAAGCGGCGTCGCCACCAAAATGCTGCCGAAAATCGGCGGCATTTCAGCGGCGACGCCTATTGACGTTGCCGCTTGTCAGCGGCATTTCGGCGGATGCTCGTCCGCCGCCACGGTCCTCTGTGGCTCGTCGTCTGGTGCCCGCCAGACGAAAAAGGTTGGGGACCACTAATCTAAACACTAACCTCATTCTTAGACTCTAGGATCTGTTTTAACTATTGTAACCCACAGGGGAGCCAGACTGGCTTCCAGCTCTGCATTTGTCAGTGTGCAATGAAGCCTGGGCCTTGGCATGAGTTGGCCCCCAAGCTTATGCCAGATCTTCAGCAGTCTCTCTTTCCTCGGGTTCCTGGGGCTCTGTCGGGGACGCTCCCAGAGCAGAAATACAAAGGAGCCCTTTTATTCCAATGGAGGGGAAGCGTGAGCCAAGCCAAAGAGGCCTCCTTTCTAATGAAGGAGTTTCAGGTCAAGTAAGGCTGCCCCAGGCTCTGCTCCAGCAGGAGCGGGGGAGAAGGAGGATCAGTTCCAAAAGGATACCCCCTCCCCCACCCCTCAAACGGCCATTCTTGGGTGGGGGAGAATGCCCCTTCTGACCTGCTCCCCACTGGAAGAGGAGGGAGGGGCTGAAGTAGAAAATGGGGGGTGGGATATGGAGATGAGTATCTGTCCCTGGAAGCCCCCCTTCCTCCTCTCCTTCCCTGGGAGGACTGGGACATGGAAAGGATGGATCTGCTGGATGCTGGGGAGAGTGCCTGGGGAGAGCTGGGTGTAAGACAGGGAGAGGAGTGGCGGTGGCATGTGTGTGGAATGGGCAGGTGGGCAGAGGGTTTTGGAAGTGGAAAGAAGGGGTGGGTCCAGGTGTGTGGTGATGTATCGTAGCTGGCAGGGTTTGTGTCTGGGGGGGTGGGGAGTAAGCATTTCTGCTATCCAGGAGATGCCCTTGTGGGAGAGAACAGGCCACTGGCAGTCTCTCTCGACTGCGATCGATTGTTGGGTTTAGTGAGACAGGGTGGAGTGGGTGGCCTGTGATGTACCGGAGGTCAGGCTAGGTGATCAGTTCCTTCTGGCCTTGTACTCTGATTGTATGATCCTGCTGTCCCAGGCAGTGGCATGGGAAAAACCAGCCAGCCCACCTATCCCTCCCCTAGAGCAGAGCCTGGGGACATTAGACCCTGTGTCTCTGGAAGTGGATGGATCTGGGTGAGGCTCGTGTGGCTAATGAGGTCTGACTCCTAACCACACCCAGGCAGGTTGGATCCCTCGTTGGCCACCTGTCCTCACTCGTCCCATCTCTGGGGATCTAGAGGGACTCGGATGTGCAGCTGGACCTGCCTAGGCCTGCTCTGGCCTCCTGATGAGGAGGGTTTGGGGGAACCCCAAAGCTGCTGGCAGCACTGGGCGCCCCCCACTGGAGGGCTGTAAGCAAAGCAGTGGCTCTCGCCAAAGGGACTAAGTTGTGGGGCTGGTGCTAACCTGGCTTTGCTCTTGTCCCCCACAGTTGCTGCGGGGAAGGACACCTCGGGGAGCAGCGGGAAGCTGCTGCTGCAGCTGCACTCGCAGTTCCCGGGAGACATCGGCTGCTTTGCCATTTACTTCCTGAACCTGGTGATGCTGCAGCCAGGAGAGTCCATGTTCCTGGGAGCCAACGAGCCTCATGCCTACCTCTATGGAGGTGAGATTGAGTGGTGGCTGGGCAGGTGGGGCGGCTGCTGTGTTCCTGTGCTAAGCCAATGCTATTGAGATGGTTCCGAATAATAGCATTTGTGGTTCTACTAATTGGTGGATATTGACTCCTGTAATGGGATGGGCACTTTGTAACCCTGGCTACGGTAAGACTGCCACTTCCAATCATCATGATCCATGACTTATGTTGATCTCCAGGTTACATCTTATCTCAAGCACCCTGCCTTGGCCATTGTGGGACCTGGGATACCAAACTAGGTGGCTCGTTGGCCTTTTCGAGCATGGTCACCACTAAGTGTCTCCATGGAGGATGGAGTGAAAGGCTGCCGCTTGGATCGTGCTTTCTTGGATCGATGCATTGTGGAGGGAGGTGTTTCAGGCTTAAGATTGCCACCTACTCCCTTACCCCGTAGGTTCCCAGCCTGGTGTTGACAGCAGCTGTTTGTGGGGAGGAAGTGTTAGCCGTGTTAGTCTGTATCAGCAAAAACAACGAGGAGTCCTTGTGGCACCTTAGAGACTAACAAATTTATTTGGGAATAAGCTTTCGTGGGCTAGAACCCACTTCATCAGATGCATGGAGTGAAAAATACAGGAGCAGGTATAAATACATGAAAGGATGGGGGTTGTTTTACCAAGTGTGAGGTCAGTCTAATGAGATAAAGCAATTAACAGTAGGATACCAAGGGAGGAAAAATAACTTTTGAAGTGGTAAGAGAGTGGCCCATTACAGACAGTTGACTAGAAGGTGTGAGTAACAGTAGGGAGAAATTAGTATTGGGGAAATTAAGTTTAGGTTTTGTAATGACCCAACCACTCCCAGTCTTTATTCAGGCCTAATGTGATGGTGTCCAGTTTGCAAATTCATTCCAGTTCTGCAGCTTCCCATTGGAGTCTGTTTTTGAAGTTGTTTTTTGAAGAATTGCCACTTTTAGGTCTGTTATTGAGTGACCAGAGAGATTGAAGTGTTCTCCTACTGGTTTTTGAATGTTATGATTCCTGATGTCAGATTTGTGTGAATAGATATGTGGACAGAGTTGGCACCGGGGTTTGTAGCGGGGTTTGGTTCCTGGGTTGGTGTTTTTGTTGTGTGGTGTGTAGTTGCTGACCAGTCCTCGCCCACAGACAGCCCCCCCAACCTGAAGCAAATACTCACCAGCAACTACACACCACACAACAAAAACACCAACCCAGGAACCAAATCCTGCTACAAACCCCGGTGCCAACTCTGTCCACATATCTATTCAAGGGACACCATCATAGGACCTAACCACATCAGCCACACCATCCTGGGCTCGTTCACCTGCACATCTACCAATGTGATATATGCCATCATGTGCCAGCGATTCCCCTCTGCCATGTACATTGGCCAAACCGTACAGTCTCTATGCAAAAGAATAAATGGACACAAATCTGACATCAGGAATCATAACATTGAAAACCAGTAGGAGAACACTTCAATCTCTCTGGTCACTCAATAACAGACCTAAAAGTGGCAATTCTTCAACAAAAAAACTTCAAAAACAGATTCCAATGTGAAGCTGCAGAACTGGAATTAATTTGCAAACTGGATACCATCAGATTAGGCCTGAAGAAAGACTGGGAGTGGTTGGGTCATTACAAAACCTAAACTTAATTTCCCCAATACTAATTTCCCCCTACTGTTACTCACACCTTCTTGTCAACTGTCTGTAATGGGCAAGACTCTTACAACTTCAAAAGTTAGTTTTCCTCCTTTGGTATCCTGCTGTTAATTGATTTATCTCGTTAGACTGACCTCACACTCGGTAAAGCAATCCCCATCCTTTCATGTATTTATACCTGCTTCTGTATTTTTCACTTCATGCATCTGATGAAGTGGGTTCTAGCCCATGAAAGCTTATGCCCAATAAATTTGTTAGTCTCTAAGGTGCCACAAGGACTCTTCATTGTTTTTTCTCTTACTCAATGTCTCTGACATGATGGGATGGCATGTTTCCCTGAGCCAGGCATCCCTAGTCTTTCCCGCAGTGAAGGGACGGAGGCTTTTCCTCCTGCCTGAAGCCTGCTGGAGCTGAGTTTAGACACCTGGCTTCCCAGGAGATGCTCTCTGATCGGGAGGGTCCCACCTTTTGCACTGACACTGAGCTCCTTGCTCCCCAGACTGCATCGAGTGCATGGCATGCTCCGACAACACTGTGCGAGCCGGCCTGACGCCCAAATTCATTGACGTGCTCACCCTGTGTGAAATGCTGAACTACACCCCAGCACCCAGCAGCTCCAAGGTCTTTGCCCCCACGCAGAGCCGCTTGGATCCCTGTGTCTACCTCTACGACCCGCCTGTGCCAGACTTCACTGTCCTGAAAATAGAGGTGAGTGGGGACCCTGGATCAGCAAATGAACGGGGGGGAGGGGAGCCTAGTAGCAGCATCAGACCTCTCCTCCGACGGGAGCAAACAGGGACAGCATCCTTGCCTTTGGATCTCTCTAGCAACTTCTCCATTCCTGTCAACGAGCAGCGGTAATTGGCTTTGCAAAGAGCTAGAGCTAAACCTAAGCCTCCCTTGCCAAAGGCCATGTCACTGTGATGTGGGGTGGGAGGGAAGAGACTTCCCTGTCAAGGAGGGGAAAAGAGCACATACGTCAGTTGGGCTGCCCATTAACATCCGACTCTTATCCCCTTCCCTCCAATGCTGTGACCTGAGATGAGATCACTGCATCCCCTCCCCAGCCTATTGGGGTTTCCCCATTCTCTCCCACCACCTGTACTAGAGGTAGCATCACGGGGTCAGCTGAACCTGGGACAAGCCACACCGTGACTTTGAGACCATAAGGC
This sequence comes from Emys orbicularis, assembly GCF_028017835.1. Taxonomy (NCBI): domain Eukaryota; kingdom Metazoa; phylum Chordata; order Testudines; family Emydidae; genus Emys; species Emys orbicularis. Next base: position 50,840,251 of record NC_088692.1, read on the forward strand.
AATGGGATTAGGGGAGCAATGATACTCAGACCTCAGTGGTTCAGGACCCACATTAGCGACCAACATTACCCAAAAGAGCCATAGTAGTAGCTGGCTATAATACTCTATAGTCCTATTTAAACAGTATGATGGGAAATATTTAGGTTTTTTTATAAATATTATTCTCACAGCAAATAAGTTAATAATTTAGTGCAAGTTGATAACTTAATTGGTTAATAACATAGTAAAAGCATCCTGATTGGTTAATATCTTAGACTGGCTAATAATTAAATCAGTGTTTTAATATCAGGCCCTGCAAAGAGCCCCAGGAGACATGTGAAAGCCACTTGTGGCTCCCGAGTATTACTGGACTCAGCTAGCTGGCTCTGGGACAGGTGACGGAGTGTGTCTGCCCAGCCTGCCCCCTGAAGCCAGAGTGTCCCATGTCCTCCAGTGAGCTTTGCCTCTGGATCCTGCTCCGTTTCCCCCTCCCCCGTCCTGCTGCTGCAGCTGGTGTTGGCAAGTTTTGCTTTGCTTTGAATGCAGAGCTGGGGGAGAAATGCCCACCTCTTTCCTGGGTCACATGTTATCAGCTCTTCTGCCCGGGCCTGAAAGCTGCAGCCAGAGGGGGAAGCCAAGCCCCAGTCTGAGCAGCGCTAGGATGTGCTAAACAAAGCAAGCATCTCTCTTTGCTCAGTGCTCGGCATGGTGTAGGAGCTAGAATGCCACGCAGAGCTGAGACCTGGGGGTGTTTAGCTAGGCCTCGTGCTCGCAGTTGAGGGAAGTGATGATAGGCAGCACTGCTGTTGGTTTTCCCCTCTTCCTGCTGTGTTCTACCATTCACTTGTCTCCCTCCCTCTCCTGGTGCTGTCTCAGCTGCACAGGCATCGCTGCACCATCGTTGGCTGCTCACCTCTCAACAGGGTGGTGGTGAAGGAGCTAGAGACTGACTCCAACATCTGGAGCTTGGCTACTGTGAGCAGAGGCAGGCTCCAGAGTTAAGACACCGTGCCATGGGTCGTCTGAGATACAAGTACAACTGCCTCCTGCGTCCTTGAGGAGGCAGAAACTTGCATAGGAATTTGAGCCAGACTTTGTTTCCATGGCGAATGTGTTTCCATTGCAGATTCCCTCCTCTATTAAGCTGTACCTCATCTCAGCCATCGACTCTGCCAGTATCCTGCTGGTGATCCAAGGCACGGCCGTGGGCACCTCCACCGCTGCCATTTCTGAAATGACCCTGCGCCGGGGCTCAGTGCTCTTCATCTCTGCCAACGAGAGCGTCTCCCTGCACCTGTCCTCCCTGGATGGAATGCTGCTCTTCCGAGCCTGCTGCCTCCTCTAGTCTGGGACACTTGGCACCTACCCTGCTGTGACTCCACTTAGAATAGATAGAAACTGGCCTGCGCAAACTAGACTTGCGCATGATGGGTTAGCTTGAAACTTGCCCACAAACCACTGTGTCCAAACCTAAAGCAGCAGGGTCCCAATCTGTAGAAACAGCAACTCCAACTCCCATCCCCTGACTTGCATCTCTTCAGCTCCCAGCATTAAATGAAGTGCTGGGAGGAAGAGTCCATTACCTTCCCCCCTCCCATTATGTAACACTGTAGAGGGAGCTGCTCTCATGTCTGCTCCAAGTGGATATGGAGAGTAATAGGTGAGTTTCCCTAACATAGTGCATCCTGTAGTGCCAGCAGAGCATTACCTGCACTGTGACATCTGTTCCTTTGGGTCTCAAGTGGGCCATGGAGTTGTAGCTGGAAGGGGGGGCGGGGGGACGTGGTTGGGATTTGTATGGTGGTAAGATGCATGTATACTATTAAGATAGGAGTCCCTTTCGGAGCTACCACAACTGGAAAGTACAGTACTGCAAGGGAACGCTGGTGAGTTCCTGCTCAAGGGATGCTGTGCCAACCTGTCCGGGGGGAAGCTATAGAATAAGATTGTTCAGTTGTTGCAGGAAACTCTCAGTGCTTTTTCTCCTAGCTCGTCAATTTCCATCCCTAGTGATGCAGTTTCAAGCCCCGTGATCCACTGTTCGCAGTGGAACCCTTACTCTATTAGCTGGGAGTAGGATATTCCCCAGCCATAAGCAGATCCCTGTGCTGTGCAGGGGAGAGATGCTCAAATGAACTCGGTTGAAAGGTTCCATCTCAAGTGGCCTTGATCATCTTGCTGTCCCTTACGGACACATTGTATTTGAAATAGGTGCTGGGTATAATGGAGAACTCATGTGGCTCTCACCCCAATCTGTCCAAAGCAGTTCCTGCAGCAGCTAGGCTGACAATTGGGATTGAATCTGTGGCTTGTCAAAGTTTCCTCTGTGCCTGCCACATGCTAGCATTGACTCATTGTCATGAACAGCAAGTGGAGGTGGAGAGTCAGGGGTGGAGTAAGGCTGATAGAGAGCCTGAAGTGACCAAATGTGTTTTTGGCAATTAAAGGGAAAAGGGGGGGGGGGTGCAATCCTGAGCTGTACTGGATCAGCCAGACTCTCCATTCGTGCCTTCCTCCACCACTGACAACAGAATTGCCTTGGGCTTAAACTTCCTATCTTCAGAACAACAAAAGGAGAGGGGGCTGTGAGACTCCTCCCCTCCAAATTCTGCCACAGCAAGGCAAATTCCTTAAAGCAAGACAGCAGAGGGGGTGAACTGCACTTTTAAGATGAGAAAGGGCCTATCCTGCTCTGAAGCAGGCATCTCAGAGACTAGGTGGATGCAGAGGCTGTGGTGGCTAGGAATTAGAGCAGTGGTCAGCATCGGAGCTCCTGAGTTTTATTCCTGCTTCTGCCTCCCTGTAGGATTGTCAGCAAGTCACTTAACTTCTGTACCTCCAGTCCCTGCCCTGCACACTGAGAATAACTGATCTACCTCACAGGGGAGTTGAGGCTGCATGGATGAATGTTTGAAGTGCTTGGAGCTCCTTGGCTGAAATGTGCTATATGAGTAAAGTATTATCCTTGCCCTTCATTGGGTCACAGGGAAACAGTCTTCACTGTCCCCCTCTTCTCAGCCAGACTAATCCCCCCTAGCTCCACTGCACTGGAATGGTGTTTAGATTGCTGAAGGGGGAAGCTAGAAGGGTGGTTAGTTCAATTTGCTGGACCCAACCGGTTGCTCTTGTTAGATTTCATTCTGTTGGTTAGCCATGACTCCCTTGTTCACAGGTTAGTGCTATCCGTTATACAGGGCCAGGCTTTCTACAGCCCCTTACTCTGTCCTAGCAAGACTGACACTACCTAAGCCTGGTGCTATTTCAGTGTGCCTACAGCTATAGATATTGACTGTGTCTCATAGTCTAACAGGAGAGGTCATCCCTACAGAGGCAGTTGTTTGCTATGGCATGGCTGGCTTAAGCTTGCAGGTGGCAGTTGCTGGCATAAGCTTGCAGGTGGCAGTTGCTGGCATTTTTGGTGGGAAGCAACCTGGTTGCATCATTCCACAAGAGAAGAGATGTGCACCCACTCTTGGTGCTAATGCTAACTTAGGCTTGATTTGTTCACATCTTAATGGCAGTCCTAATGTGTAGCCCTTGAACTGTCTTTGCCCCCAGGGTGGTGACTAGGTCAGGCAGCGGCACAGTGACATCAGTATTAAAGAATTCACTTTAGTTTTCCAACCCCAGAATGATCTGCTGGGAACACACAGGCTGCAGCAGCCAGGCTCGTGGGGTGATAAACTTGTACTGGTGGAGTTAATCCTTGTTCTTTCACCTGCCTGTTGCTCATTTCAATCTTTTAACCATGGGGGCTCTGTCCCTCTTCAGTTCCTTGTTTGGGGGGGGGGGGAGATAAGGGGATCTATCACTGAACCTAGATTAATCTGATAAGTACTTCCTCAGGACCCAGTCAGAATTACACAGCATCAAACTCTGCTCCAGTGGAATAATCCCCCCCTTTGTTTGGCTTTAAAGAAAAACTTCTATTTTGATGTAATATTTTAGGCAATTCCTCTGTTGAGAGGGGAACACAGTGTTTGTTGTACAATGAAGCTGAGCTCTTAATTAACTGGATTCATTCTGGAGCCCCAAGGGTTCAATAGGCTCTGCAGGGGTGGGGAAGGAAAGCTGCAGCAAGCACTGAACCCAAGGAGTAGCTAGCCTTAGGCATATAACCTGTATTTATGAACTAGTGATGAGTGAGACTTTTCTTCCAACACACCTGGCTGTGCTGGTTTGACTTGTGCACCATGTGCTGCTCTACCAAGAGCTATAAATCCATTTAGCAGGGTGGCATGGGTGGGGCAGCAGTGACAAAGAACCTTGCAGCATGGTATGTCAACAGCTAGGGTATATTCATGGACTGGAATGTTGTAACAAAGAGGAATAAATAAAGAGTCACTGCAGAAGACAAGCTCTGGGCACTGTCTGCACTTTATTTCAAAATGGGTATTAAGAAGATACCCAGAATGGGCCTGTGACCCCTGGGAGGAGGAGGGTATTCTCTCACCCAGGATCAAAGCTCTGAGCAGTCCCCCACCCACTCCTTGCTTGTAGTACTTCATGCCAGTCATAAATAGCTTCCAAGAGACCGAAGCCTGGCTGAATTCTGCCCAGTTATCTATTAAAAGTCAATCAGGAACTCTTTCAGTTGCACCAAGAACTGAATGCGATTGCTCCCCCCTACAGTAAAACACACTGCTTGTGTAACACAAGATCAAGTTTATTATAAACAAACACTTCCCTTGACCAGGAATATATAAAACTTTGTCATAGTTCTCTGTAGCAATACTTAAAACATTAGATTTCTTTAGAAGCTGGTTGTCCTCTGCATATCACAGCGAGACTGATTTAAGGCAGCTTTTTAACTTCATGTCAGATAGAGCCCCCCTTGTCTTCTGTCCTTGCCCCAAACACATAATGATCTGCTCACTACTTAACCTAGAGGTTCTGGACTAAAGACTACTTCATAGCCACAACTCTCTTGTATTGTCTTGGTAGTTGAACAAGCACCATTAAAGAACGTTAGACTAGAACAGAGATTAACTTTGAGCTAAAACAGCTCCCTGGAATTGACTGGGAGAGTATTTTCCACATCAAAAGGATCTGTAATTCAGGCCCTGAGATTTAGCAGGAAAGGGCACAGCATCATATTCCAACTCCCTGTTTTAACAAGTGAAAGGCAAGTAGGAAGTTAAGCACAGAACCAAACAGCCAAACCTTTCAGGCCACTACTAATGTGAGTGCACCTGTGCTGATGGGGAAGTAAACCCTCCATAACCTCTTCACTGCTGTCAATCAAACATGGACTTGGTTGCAACATATAGCCCTAAGTAAGGCAGCACACTTGGTGTGGCCCACAGCTTTAGAGGTGCCATGAAATCCAAGCTCATTTATTCAACTGCTGGGATCAGGAAAGTGCCACTGAAAGCAGCCAGAGTCAGCCAACTTCTAGGCCCAGCCCGTACAGGTACTTACAGAACAACCCTCTCCTCAAAGAGAAGATGTAAACAGAATGGGCTCAAGTGCACTGGTCTGGGACCATCCAGCTGAGAAAAGGTCACAAGGGGAGGGAACTCAAGACACTTCATATATAAATTTAATCCGCTTCAGCCAGCAGAGACAGGAGCCTCAACAACAGTTGGTGACATGTGCCATCCAAGATTTTAGCATCAAGACATCCTGTCCTTGAGGCCTCTATTACATCCAGGAGTCATTCTGGCACCCAAGCCAGCATCCCCTCTAGGCTGCAGCATTAGTGTCAGACTATGCTCAGTCCCCAAGATCTACATAATGACCAAAAGGCAACAGTAACGTGGAAATTGCTCCCTCCTCTGGCCATGACTGCTCAATCACTGCACACAGCTGAATACTAATGAAGACACAGTATAAAGGACAGGGCTAGGACAGCGGTGGTACAGAGACTACACTCCAGAGCTCAAAGCCTCACTGCCAGTCAATGAACATCTGACTAGCAGAAAAAAATAAATAACATTTAAATATAAACCAAACAGCCCTTCAAGTGCTTCCATAGCATCATAATCTCTACATAAAACAATCCACTACAAAGAATTACTGTTCGTGTGCACAGTAAGCCAATGGCAGGGAAATCACAGTTTTGGTTGCTATTCCTGTTCTGGAGGGCAAAGAATTAATAATGGAATTGAAACTAACTAATGCTGAGCATCGTGGGAGGAGGCTCAGAATCCTCAAGCTACTTTGATGCAGGTTGGTTTTTTAAAAGAATTAAATTTCGTTAATTTTTAGGATAAAGACCAAATCCATCTTTATGAATTTTGTCCTTTTAGAGGAAGTCAGTTCATTGTATCATAATGCTCTAGGAGATCATATCAGCACAATGGATATATTTCAGGACTGTTTCAACAGCCCACCATATTTGGGATTGGCTCACAAAAAAAAAAAAAAAAAAAAAAAAAAAAAGCATGAAGGGAAGCAATCCTGACTGTATGCCGCGATGCGGAGATTCATAGTTGACAGGATGAGTAAGAACAGCACAAGACTGTCCTGATTTTGTATTTTTGTAACTAAAAGGTTATCAGCCAAATTCACACTAAAACGTCTCACTCCTAAATTCAGACCTTCCATGGCAGAGTAAACCCAGAGTAAAACTACTATGACCTAGTCAGAAGCCCCTAAAACCCACTAATAAACAGAAATTGACACATCCTACAAGAGATGTTAGCGGTGTTTCTATATAATACGGTGTGCCACTGGTCCAGTCAGACAACTAGAAACCAGTCACCTGATTAATCACATCAGATGCATGGAATGTAGAGTGCTCTCAGTAGGCAACATGGCAATCTTTAGCAGACAGCCTCTCAAATAAAGCAGCTCAAGATCCTGCCCACACCTGCCATGACCCAGTCACTTCACGGTGCCTGCCTTGGTACTCAAAATGAGCAGCAAGCTTTGGTTTTGATCACTATGTATAGATTTAGTTCAAAGCAAACCCAGAGCAATTATAGATGCCATTACATCCATTAATCTAACTAGACACTTATTAGGCAGCCCTCCTCCTCCACTAACCTCTGCTGTTTCCCAGAGGAATTCCATCTCAGCTGGCCTACCTCAACCTCTCTGTCCCAGAGGGGGCCCCGCCGACTTCAAGCCAGGACTAGTGAATACACCAAAGAAAATAAATAAATAAATGCAGACAGTTTGTTAGGTCACCTCTACAGAAGTGGGGATTAAAGACCAGGGCCTGAAGTTGCTTACGAGATACACTCAGAAACTGTAGTGCTGTGGCAGTAATGTTACCATCCAGGATCTCACAGCAGCTCTAATCACCTTGAAAGCCCCTGGACAAAGGTTTTTTGTTGTTGTGGTGGTTGTTTTTTTTTTTTTTAAATAAAAGGACAGTCAATGCTTTAGTTATATAATAAAAACAACCAGTTAATGAGATGAACCCCAAAGAATGAAAGCAAATCATCTGAAATCCCACCGGATTAACAAAACGTGTGAGCAAACTGGATCAGAGTATTCAAGAGCCTTTCAAGTAGCTTGTTTCAACATGGGGGAAATAAAAGTTCCTTCCTTCTCCGCTTACCTGCTAGATCCTGAGTTCAGAGTCTATAAGGACATGGCAACCACCCAAGGCAGCACCAGATCCCGAACCCCAGCCCTGGCAGATGAGGAAAAGGAATGACTGTTTGCAGACATTCAAGTGCCTTCATTTGCATTTCTCCAGCTTGTTAGGTTACTGACTTGAGACCTTTGCTGTTCCCCTTTACAAACAGCTTTGGAGTTCTCCTTTAAGAGTGAGAGTACCCACATGTTCTCTCTTCTCCCTCTTCCCCCAGCCAGCATAAAGCATCTTTCCACACTCCAACACTGCATGAGGTGACCAGTTGCATCCAGGCAACCTGAATAGGTACACATAATATCTATATATTATATCACTGTATGTAACAAAAAGTAGCTTTGGGATAATCAACTGTTGCTGCTCAACTTGAGCAGGTGCCAATAATTGCAGCAGTGGCAGCGTCCAGTTCTTCAGTCACTGAGCCCATTTCAGTTTCTGCCAATGTTCAGTGCTGAATGTAGTTGCTTTATCAGGCATGCTAATGTCCTAAGAAACAAGGTAGAAAGTGCTGGCCCTTGACTTGTAGTTGCAGCCCCGGTTGAGCAGTGCCTACTGGATTGTGCAGGAGAGAGACTCCCCGAAGCAACAGGGACAAGGTGACGAGGCAACAGGTTTTGGGGGAATGAGATCTAGGTCCTCATCGTCCGGGATCTCATCTAGGTGGTACCCGTCCTGCAGAAGCTGACGGCTCAGATCCTGGTTCACCTGCTGAGTGGGCGACAGAAGAGATAAGAACTCCTGAAGCATGTCAGTCAGTTGGGAACACTGAAGCCCTCCACTGCTCCAGCTCCAACGAAAAGATGTTCCCTGTACTATCTGATGTCTATCATACCCTCTCGTGGTTGGGGTTGTAGTTTGCAAGTTAATTTCACTTGCATTCTTATTACACGCACACCCCCTCAGGAGCCAAGCAATCAAGGTGGGCTGGTTAGAGGGGTGAGAGGAGGAGAGGGTTGATTTAAACTGAAAGGAACTTTTAAAACTAAGATCAAGTCTTAGCAAAAAAATACTGATTTAAACTCAAAGAGTCCCAAGTTTCCTGCATTGCTCCTGATCCCCAGCTCCCAGCCAGCAGCTTCTCACAGAGGAAGCAACACCAGCTGAGCAGAGAAAGTGCACAATGGAGGAAAGAGCTTTAACTCTTGGACTGTAGACACTGATGAACACTACACAGATCAGTGTTCGGGTTGCTGCTCAAAGTCCTTTACAAAGCTAAGCTTGGGACAAACTGCTTCAGGGTCTGGAAAGAGACAGGGTTTACATACCTGAATAGGAAATGGATAGGAATTTTTAGCAGTATCAAATAAAACTGTGGTTGATTTGTTTTGGGGTTGGGGGAGGAGAATTAAGTATCCCCTTGCAGTTTTTGGCACCAGAACAGCATTATGCTATGGCAGGAGAATCGGAAATTTGAAACTGACCAGTCTAGTTAACTGTCCAAGCTCAGCAAAGTCCACAAACAGCTTTAGAGGAGTAAAGTAAATTACATTCCACATACTGAACTCTTTGCCATCAAGTACATGGCAACTGGACAAAGGGGCTCGTTAGGGGTGGGGCAGAATGAGAATGGATCCATGTGAATCATACGGGGGGGGGTGAGAAATAATAAAACAAAACACTCTGGACTTGCCTCTGCAGAGGAGTAACCGGAGGAACATCTTGATTCCAGCTCCCCATCACTAAGAGAAGAATGCAACAGTCAGGTAAGCAAGAGAATGTGTGAAGCGCATCAACTGCTGCATCAGCTCTCAGTCAGTGGGGTGTATACGACCTCCTCCCCCTCCCAGCAAGCAGATAAGGGGATCTTTGAAGTGAAGGAGTGGAGAATGGCTCTTTACATTTGCACTGCTAATGAGTGTTTCAGCAGGGACCTCAGTATCAGCACAGTCCTGCTGAAACACTCATTAGCAGTGCAAATGTAAAGAGGGTCCTGCATCACCCTCTCCAACAGGTGCCCACATGAGCCTAGATTACAGGTCAGCAATGCATCAGTCTCACAAAGATGGGAATAGAATTTGCAACTCGGGTTGTTAACATGTCCAACTCCCTCAGGGTTGTACTGCTGGAGGCAAGCTGATTGGTCACAAAGGTGGCAAGTCAGCCACTTCCCTTTACTTTACAGCCCCAGGTCAGCTCCCTTAATGTAAGTGGACTTCTCTCCCTTCAAAAAGGAATCTCCATATAAATAGAGGCTGGCATAGCTTAGTCAGTTAGTAACTTGTGTCTTGAACAAAGTGTTGCTATGCAGGGGCTCAGATCCACCAAGCAGGCATCACTCAGTACCCGAGTACACCTACCTCAAAGCACCAAGCCACTGACACACACAAAGCTCTCACCTGTCTGAATCAAGGGACACCAGGTTCTCATCCGCTGTCTGGCTGAGAGCAGCATAGCCCTTGTTAAACTTCACTGACCTGGAGAGAGGTGCACAAATGAGCCTGCAATAGACATCTAGATGGGGAAGTGTGATCACAGATCTGACCATCTGCCAGGCTAAGAACACAGCATAGGAGGTACGGCAGTGGACACTAGAGATGTCCTCTCACTTTACTGCCTAGGTCAGGGGTAGTCAATAGGTGGATCAAATCTGGACCACCCAATGCTTTTGAGCAGACCCCGAAATCTTTTTATTTACTTATTATCATTATTATTATTTATTATTTTCTCTGGAGTCTGGACCTTGACCAAGAAATTTGGACCTTGACAAAAAGTAATTGACTAACCCTGGCCTAAGTATTGCTAATCTCGACTCTCTCAGCCACTATGGGCCATAGCAGCTGGAAATTAACTCCACCTCCAACTCCAGGTGCTGCAATAAATTTAGCTGCTTAATTCCTCAAAGCCAGTCTATCCCCCGGACTGAGAGGAGAAATACGTATCTTGTTGAAAGGATTTAATGTTTGTGAATGTGCTGGATTGACAGCTCTAGGGCAGCATTTCCCAACTGTTGGCAACTCCTCATTCAAAGTCAACAATTTTCATGGCCTGCTTTTTTACTCTTCCTTTTACAATACATGTGTCAATGCTAACAATTATAAGCCTATATAATTTGTGTGTTGTGTTTTAAGAGGCTAACAGGAAGGATAAGGGTGTGCAGGGAGTGGGGGAAGTGACATTTTCTTTGCTTAAGATTGTAATCAAGTTTTCAATACTTTGTGACCCCTCTGATTGGTTGTTGTGATCCTATGGGGGTTGCAACCCACCAGTTGAGTTGTTCTAGAGAGTCCTCTGTTTAGCCACAGAACAGTTACACCATAGGCAGCAGCATCACAAGCTTCCTTATGCTGCCCCTTGCCAATGAGCCTCATGCCTGACCAGGAGGGACCACCTCTAGGAACATTAAGGCAGTTCAGGCAGTCATTTGCCTCTTAGCTGAGGCTGTCAACAAGGGGGTGGGGAGAGGAAGGGATGGGGCAGCACACAATTAATGTGAATGGTGATCACTGGTTTGTGATGTGAACACACACTGGGAACTGACCGGAGACACTAAACTCATTTCACATATAATGCTGACCTATCAGTCATTACACACCTGAGCTGAATTAGAACGAGTGACCTAGAGGTCAAAGGCCCCATATCCTGCTCCTAATCCTCTGAGCTATCCAGTCTCTCAAATATGAATTTTAAAATACAGCTTGTCAACAGTGAAAAGAAATGGGCTCAAACCTCTTTGCTGCTGACTTTGGTTGCTGTTGAACGGTTGCCCCCAGGATACCTTTCCTCCGCAGCACTGCCTTTGCCATTTCTCGATGCTTCTCTGAAACCCAGACAAGGATACTTACAACCCTGAACCCAACTGACCTGTACTCCTGGGGCAAGTTGTCATAAGTCATCGCTAACAAGAGCGCAGCTGCTTTACAATGCCTTTCACATGCAGTATATGGTACAGAAACAATTCCAACATGTCAGTTCTTATCACTTTGATTGAAAGAGGCAGTTGATTTTGTTATCCATGTGGTCAGACGCACACTGCGGTGTCTTCCATTTGTTTAATTTAAAAGCCCCCTTTCCCCTGCCAGTCACATATGCTTTGGTGCCGAACAATATTAAACACATGACTTGCTGACTAATGCCAACATTAGACGTATCAACTGCCATTAATCTACATGTTGCCCTCAAAAATACCCCCCACCTCTACAAAAGCCTGGGGAAACAGATTTGCCTTCAGGGCTTAATATAAAGCCTGAGAAAACATCAGACCGGGGTGGGTGAGTGGTGGTGAAGCAAGTTCCAGAGTCAAGAGCCCTCCACCAAGCATTCCCCATCTCCAGTCCCCACATGTTCAAATCTAGGGATGTCAGCAAAAGCACCTCAGCTGACTGGGCAGTAGACAGGCTCAGCTAGCCAGGACCCAACCTGTGTAAGGTTTTGGCAATCAAAGACAATACCTTGAATTGCAGCCAAAAAAGCAAGCAAGGAGAAGAGTCTGGAGAATTAGCGCAATGAGCTCCCTGCAACTCAAGCTGCCGAGCAATCAGACATTTACATTCTCCACCATCTAGAACTCCTCAGTGCACATGGCAGTTACCTAGCTTGGAAGATACAAAGGACAACCGTAGCAAGATCCACATCAGAGAAATGGTGGCAGTCACTTAGCCAGATGAACACGAAAGGCACTTTTGGCCACAGATGTTTCTGAATTTTTAGATAGCAATTGGGTCCAAAGCCCCCAGATTTGAAAGCCTTACGGACAAATGGTGGATGAAACTATCAGTCATGGGGCCTAGGCAATCACCGTAAGAGTTTCAAAATGCTTCCCCTATATTAAGGGCAGTCAGCTTTGATTTTAGTTTATGTGGAAGTCTTGAGCTATTCTGTCCCATTCAAATTATGACCCCTTCCTTAGTAATCCAATGGCAATATTCTATAGGCAGTCACGACAGAATTATGCAATACTACTTGCCTAGAGCAATCCAAGTTGATCATGATAAAAGATAGAAGTTTTTGTTTGTTTGTTTGTTTTTTTAGTACAAATGGTTTAATTTGACCAAAACTTCTGGCACTAAACAGATCTAGTTGACCAGTTATTCTAATTAAAGGGAAAGATCTAGGCTTTAACTTCTGATTTAAGGAGAACATTCCTTAGATGGAAAAAATTATTACCAAGCAGTGCAATGCATAACTTGACTCCCTCAGTGCAAGGTTTACAATGCGAGGGACCCATCAGTCTCTGCAGTGGGCTACTCATGTGCTTCTCTTTTAAGCAATATTTTGAGCTGGCATTGGGATTGGGAAAGAACCAGACTGAAAGGCCTGGAGACAGAAGGCTTTATTCACAAAACAGGCATGGGACAGGCAGTGCTAGCTTCTGCCATGCAGTCCACCAATGGACTGTCACCCGTCCCTAGCACAACCACCTCCAAGGGAGGCAGGCTCCATGACCCATTCAGTCCCTGGCCTCTCTGCTGAAACTGTCAATAACCATAGCAACTGCAGTGATAGAAAACCACAAAATGTTTACTAAACCTGGATTAATTTTCAGTTCAACTCATTTCACACAGACGGTATAATTTACAGTCACTACTGACCTGGGCTGAGTTGAACCATTAACCTGGAGGTGAAATGTTCCATTACCCTCCCCTGACCCTCAGATGGGAACTTGCTAGGGAGATGGGGACTCTGTGGCAGCCCAGGCCATTACTTACGCAGTTTGGCATGAATGGACGAAGCTTTGGTCATGATGTATGGGCCCCTTTTTTCCACTGCATCACTCTCCCTGTTTGTCCTCTTGTTCTCCATCTGGGCCTGCTGGAGAGAAAACAAGCAAGAGCAGAGCAGGTCAGCCAGCATCACTAAGATACAAGGACAGACAGATGCTGTTCAAGGTGTCTGCAGTTACTTTCAGTATTTCTAGGGAACCCATCACTGTAATAACATACTCTATGACAACAGCAACCTCTCGCCACAGCAATTCAAGAGAGCTGAAAGGGGGAAACCTTACTCTCTTCCAGGCCCTGTGCCTGCTGTGAAACTGGAAAGATGGCAGAAGTGTGGGAACAGAGAGAAAGATGGTCCATCAATAAATGAGATTTTTGAGAGGGGACTGGAGATGTTAAATAAAGACAACTCATATGGCTGTGATAATAAGCTTCCTTGTAAATCTGTCTTCAACAAAAAATATGGAAAAAGGGTTTTCACAATTGCACTGTAGCCAACCCAACCATTCAAAAATCATGAGATTTTTTAAATCTCATGATTTTTAAAGCCAATTTGGGGTTTGGGGTTTTTTAGTCTTTTCAAGCTTATCCCCACCCGGATAAGAAAGCTAAACTTGTAGATCATTTAAAAAGCAAAAGTGAGAGTCTCATGTAATCATACGACTCCAAGACCAGGGCCTTAAGGAAAAATGCCAAATATTGTGAGATTTGTGACAAAAATCGTAAGAGTTCGCAACAAAAAGAAAACTTTGCAAAAATAACTTAATAAAAAGCAAGAAGAGAAACACTTGGAAAATGTGACACTTATAAATCAGCCAATCCAGATGATACATATCCTAGCATATTAAAGGACCCAGTAGGGCCATTCTTATGAACTGACTAATGCAGGGGTTCTCAACCTTTTTCTCTTTGAGGCTCCCCTCTACATGCTATAAAAACTCCAGGGCCCAGTGCGGGCAGAGGGGCCTCGGGGCAGGGGCCTTGGGCATAGGCATAGTTTGACTTCTATTTTGGGTGAGCAGGGGCCAGCGGGGTTCAAGCCACCTCCACATGGCAGGGTCCAGGGAGGCAGCACCACCTCCACCCCCTGACTCACCTCAGCAGGCCACCCAGCCTGTCTGGGTTGGGGGGGGGGCACACAACCCTAAAATTACAACTCAAAAGTGGGGGGCTTAGCTCAAAAAGTTTGAAAACAGCTTAGGGTGCAGGAAGGGGTAGCTAGGGGCTGTGTGCAGACAAAGGGTAGCTCAAGGTGCAGGGAGGGGGTAGCTGGGGCTATGTGAACACAGAGGGTGGCTGTGGGTGCAGGGAGGCGGGTGGCTAGGGGCTGTGTGCAGGCAGAAAGGTAGCTCAGGGTGCAGGGAGGGGGGTGGCTAGGGGCTGTGTGCAGGCAGGGTGCAGGGAGTGTGTAGGTCAGGGTGTACAGAGAGGGGTCTTAGGGGCTATATACTGGGAGGACTCCCTGGCAGTCCCTGTTCTCGGAAGGGTCTGCCAGCCACAGAGTCAGGTCTCCCCATCCAGTGAACTCTTACTGGTTGCCTCTGTGGGAGCAAAGGGGGCTGGAAGCTGAGGAGCAGCTTCAACGCAGGGCACCAGCAGGAGAGGAGGGAACGCTGCCACTGCCTGCTCCATGGCATCAGCCAAAGCAGCAGCTGCCCCCCACTGCCTGGCTTTGGCTTCCCACCTCTGACCTGACCAGGGGGCAAGGAGAGTAGATGGTGGGGAGCTGCCTCCAGGACTGCCATGCTCTTGCGCTGCAGTTCTTTTTTGGGGGGAAATGCCCTCCATGTCCCCAACTCTGCCCATGGGCTCAGGGCTTTTGTCCCACAGGGAGCACCTCCCAGCTTCAGCCCCCCGGGGGGTGCTGGGAATCGGGGCTTCAGCCCTACAGCTCCCAGCTTCAGCCCCGCGGGGGGCACCAGAAATCAGAACTTCAGCCCCTCAGGGGGCACCAGGAATCGGGGCTTCAGCTCTGCACCTCCCAGCTTCAGCCCTGCGGGGGGCGCTGTGAATCGGGGCATTAGCTCTACGCCTCCCAGCTTCATCCTGCAGAGGATGCCAGTAATTGGGGCTTCAGCCCACGGGGGACGCCAGTAATCGGGGCTTCAGCCCCACGCCTTCCAGGTTCAGACCCGCAGGGGCGCCAGGAGTCGGGGCTTCAGCCTGGGGCCCCACAGCCCCTTGAAAGGGCTCACAGTTCCCAGGTTGAGAACCGCTGGACTAATGAATAAATACATACAGTAACTATGAATTTTGGCAGGGAGATAACACTAATTCTTGATGTAACTGTGGTTTTTGATGCTAGCTCTGCAAACACACATGTGAATATCTTTATGCATGTGAACAGGCTTGGGAGAAACTGATTTTTTAAAATAAATTTTGATGGATAATATTGATAGTTATTTTAAAGCATTCCCCCTCCCCCAATTTTCCATCTGTTTAAATTTTCACCATTGTTGGAAATTATTGGGGGAGGTCACACAATTATTATTTAATGACAGTAGAGAATGAGATAAAAAAATTAAAGCTTTATAACAAAAAACATACAACACAAATATTCTTAAACCAAGCTCTTGTTCTCGAGCAGTGTTTTCTCTACTTTGCCTATGGGTAAGTTTCGTTATTATTGATTGAAGTATTTGTAAGTGAATTTGACGTTTACGGACAAAAGTCTAATCTCTCTAGGCCTACGCAGACACAGAGCCCCGCTGAGCTAATGGCACTAGTGGTAGCACAAATAAGGCCCTGCAAAGAGCCAGTATCTCCAGTAGCGCCCCAGCCAAGCAGCAGCCACGTTAGATCGGGAGGATCCGAATACCCCGGAGCGGGGGGCAGACACCCCCCACGCGGGGACTCGGCGGGATCAGACGCGCTGGCCGAGCCGAGCGGACCCCGCTCCCAAGGGGAGACGCGAACCCGTGACGCCCACGAGTGACCCGCGCGGCTGCCTGTGCGCGGCCCCGGCTCTGCTCGCAGCCGCGGCGCCTCAGGAAAGCGGGGCCACCGGGGAGGGGCCGCCCCGTGGGGTCGGTAAGGGCGGTGGCAGCGGAGCCCCCCGGGCGGACACTCCCCTCAGCCCCCACCAGGGCCGCGGCTCCTCACCGTCCCGGCGCTGGATCCGGGCTGGGTCCCGGGAGGCCGGCTCGCGCCACCACCGCCGCCATCCCCCGTCGCCATGGTGGTCGCTGGCGGAGCCCCACCCCGTCATTTGCATACTCGCGGGTCATGAATAATTAACCAGCCGCCGTCTCACCTGATCGTCCTTGACGCACAGAACCGAAAGCGAGGCGGCCCATTCGCTTGCACGGCGGAGTCCCGCCCCCGCCCCCTCAAACCAATGTCTATTGGCTGCTGTGGGACAAACAAGCCAATCCCAGATGACCAATGTCTTTCACCCGGAAATAGAGAGGCAACGTCCTCATCACCCCTTCTGGAAAGCCGGGGGCGGGGAAAGAATACCAGACTATCTTCCTGGTGCTGCTGTCTCTGGGGTGTCCCCCATGCCTTTCCCGGGCTGAGACATGTGCGTTCCTCCTACGAGGCAGCAGGTGGCGCTGCAGGCCCTGCCTGTGGCTGGCTCCTCCCCACCCCTGCCTCGGGGCTGCACGTGGGGGAGGTGAGAAGGGGCGGGGCAGTTCGCACACGGGGGCGCTAGAGGCTGGTTCCTGGCTGCTGCTTGGGGAGCACCTAACGCAGCCAGGGACTGTTGAGGGCGGGACCTGTGTGTGTGTGTGGGGGGGGGGTGTCATTCTGCACGAGGAGCTGCCTGACCCCTTGCT
Source organism: Emys orbicularis (assembly GCF_028017835.1). Lineage (NCBI taxonomy): Eukaryota > Metazoa > Chordata > Testudines > Emydidae > Emys > Emys orbicularis. Next base: position 50,857,212 of record NC_088692.1, read on the forward strand.
GTGTAGGGGGGATTAACAGGGCGTCAGGGTTCAAGTGGTGTAGGCACCGCAGAGAGGGACCAGCAGACGGTGAACTGCCAGGCTCCTTGTCTCTCATCTTTTCCTGTCCTGTGCTGCTCTTCACTGCTTATCCTTCTGCCAGTGAGGGCAGGTTGGGACTTGAATTTCTAATGTAAACAACATGCAGAAAAGGTTCTTCTCTATACATGATAAAGTAGCACCAAAAAAGAGGGGAGGGGTCCTTTTATGGTTTCAGATCCCCATTACACTGCTCCATCCATCTCTACTGGGACCACACTCTCCTGGGAATAGATACAATTCATCCTCCTTTTTTTGCTCATTTCTAGCCTTGTCTCAGAACCCCTCAACACTTACATAGAGTAGAAGGCACTGTATCCATTCTGCCCTGGTCTTAGCATAGTACAAATGCTGAACTAGGTTGCCTGCTGTCCTGCAGAAATGGGCTTCTTTAAGGAATATAGAAATATATTATGATTCCTGCTGGCTGCCCAAGTTTCCAGAAAGGTGGGGGAAGGAGAGAGGATGGTTGGTTGACTAGAGAAGAGCAGAGCTGCCGAAAGCCTACTGAAAGCTCAGGGTAGCATAGAAAACAAACCATCATGCCCAAAAGGATTGTTATTGGATAGCAATATTACATAAATATTTACACAGAAGGCAATTAAGGTGCAGCTACTTAAGGAAGCAACAGATGCTTCCACCCATGAATGTATCATAAAAAGTTTGAGCTGTATTTGAAGAAAGAGACATGATAGACTAAACAGGCTGGATAAAGATGTCAAGGGACCATGTGACCTCATTTGTCTTCTCTAGGAAACCTTCTGGTTAAACAGGATTGTGAGAAGTTGTTAGCTGACAATGCTGATTTTGACCATAGAGGGTCTCCCCATATCCTTCATGTCATGCTGGTAGTTCATTAGATTTCTGCAGTAATGAAAGGAAACGGTAATATAAGCATTTTCATATTTTCTTTCCTATGAAAACTGCCATAAACAGACTGAAATGCATTTGTGTCTGGCCGATAAACGGGTGGATCTTTATTTAACTAGCCCATGGCTCTGTTTCACAAAAAGTGGTGTTGAATGTTCGGATTATCCAGGGGGCTTTGGATGGTTAAGCTTCATAGCAGCAAGCAGATTTACCCATGGTGCAATTTCCGAAGTGAATGCTAACAGAAGTTACATGCTCCTATAACCTCAGTCCCAGCTATGATACATTTTAAATTAACCTACCAAGATGGACAATCCACAGTGCAGACAATTTTAATCTTAATCCTTTGAGGAAGGCTGGGGATCAGGCGATTTGAAAGAGGGTTGCTAAATTGAAGGGAAGTCAATAGAAGCAACATACAAACCATTGTATGCCTGATCGATCCTGAGACAGGCTAGGGTAGGATCTGTTTGTATATTATTACTTTTTATTTTTTTAACATCCTCTGCAACAAATGCTTTCCAAGAACATAAATTACATCTTATTCTTAGCCCTGTTACTGTGTATCCCATTCCTCCCAGGCTCCACAATTTCTGACTTACAAAGCATTAATAAATGCCACACTTGTAAAACTGTGTCTCACACATAAGGATTTAATCTCTCTGAGAATCTGTGTGTTACAGACAGAACTTCTAGATCCCATTAGCTGGACTGACAGGAGAGTGTTTGAAATAGATCCTATACATACTTAATCCCTTATCTCACTGCAAGACAGGCCAGGGAGCTTGTGCCATGGTTATAGTCTCAGCTTTTAAAAGACACTCAACACTGAACAGTTGTGGTCTTGAGGGGTCTGGGGCACATATTTTCTGATTTTCAGCTTGGTCACTTCCCAAATAACAGGCTAGTCTCTTTCTCTTAGCCCACCTTCCACTTGCTTTTTTGCAACCTTCTGTGGAAAAGAAAATAAAGGGTTCCTTACCCTACAGTAACTAGTTCTTTGAGTCAGTGTAGATCCTAGTGTAGGATGGGATGCACACGAGATCAGATTTTTTTAATAAACCTTGCTTGTCAGGGCTGTGCATGTCCATTGTGCCCCCTTGTGGCTGAAGAGTAAAGTGGTCATGACCTTTCCCATGTTCCCTCACCATTCAAAGACCACGGCAGGTAAGGACTCCAAGGATGGGGGCAGGTCATGGGATCCACACTGACCATCTTGAACTAGTTACCATGGGGTAAGTAACTGTTCTCTCTTAGAGCTTGTGTCAGTGTGGATCCTAGTGTAGGTAACTGACAAGCAGTATCCCCTCAGGGTGGTGGGAATGAGGAGTTCCAGCTGCATCAGTTTAACACTGATTGTAGTATTGGTCTCCCAAACTTGGCATCTGACATAGCCACTAATTTAAAGGTACAGCACTTGGCGTAGGTCAGCAGGTTACTCTACATCATCGCTGATCAGATCTCCCATACTGGTGCTTTTCTGGAGCAGGTGGAGGATGTCGTTTATGACCCGGTGGAGTAACCCTTGATGTTCTGTAGGAGAGGTGCATCAGCCAGCTGGTAAGCACAGTGAGATACATTTGTGACATGTCATTCCATATTATTTATGAAAATATGCTTATGATATGAATGACATAACAGATATACTTTATGCAAGATGGCTCATGTGAGATATCATTGGAAAGGTTATGATTTACTGAATGTGATTAACCAATTTGTATGCCTGTATCATTTCTGTATCTGAAGTTAGGAATATTGACTATGTATCTATTTCAACTATGCTACTTTGGGTGATGCCCACTGCCAACACTTCTGGTACAACAATGGAAAAGCCAGCCAGGGCAGATGGCCCATCAACAAGGACAGTCGACTGTATAAGAGGTTAGTCTTCCTGTGAATTTGTGGGTCAACCTGTGAAGAATGGCTACAAGGGCCCTACAGAGTCAGGTGATCTTGTCATCTGATACCAAAACATTACCTGGGACTTCTTGTAACTTTCTAGTGTAAGGGAAGGGGGGTCAAACTAGGAAACAAAGGACTCCTGCCTAATGCAAATCCTATTTAAGGGAGGGGAGTGAGGTAATCCTGGTCTTGAGTTCTCCCCTACTACCCCACCCAAGATGACTGCTGGAAACAACGAAGATTGAACGGGGAAAAGACCTGGACCCAGGCTGGAAGCTAGGGTGACCAGACGTCCCGATTTTATCGGGACTGTCCCGATATTTGCTTCTTTGTCCCGCGTTCCGACCAATGTTTGGTCGGGACACTGGACAAAAAAGAAATTTTGCCCTCCGCTCTGGCGCTCGCGCCCCCCTCGCCCCGGCTCCGCCCCGTCCTTCCCCCATTGGCTCCCTCCCCAAATCCCTGCCCTGGCCCCGCCTCTTCCCCAACCACGCAGCATTCCTCCTCCCTCCCAGGCTTGCAGCATGGCGGCGCAAGCCTGGAGGGAGGGGGTGGCGGCGGTGCCTGGATCCTGGAGCTGGTGAGTCAGCTACGGCCCGCGGACACTGGGCGGGCAAAGGGGGGCTGGCAAGGGAGGGAGACGGGAGGCTCAGCTGTGAACCCCCCCGCCGCGCCAGCGGGCTTCTGCCCGGGCTGCTGCACCCGGGGCTGGGAGCGCAGCCTGGAGGCTGCTCCAGCCCTGCAGCCCGCGGGGCAGCGCGGTGGGTCCGGTCGGGGGCAGCGCGGAGCGGGCAGGGGCCAGGTGGGCGGCGCGGGGGCCGAATCCCTGCTGCTGCCAGGGAGCCCCGCGCCTCTCCCTCCCGCTCGCGGCTGTGGCTCCTTCCCGGCAGGACGCGTCCCCCGGCCTGCCCCACGCACATGCGGCGTGCGTCCAGCTGCTCCTTCCCGGCGGGAGGGAGACTAGGTGCGGGGGACGCGCGCCGCATGTGGCCGGGGCAGCAGGAGGCGCGTCCCGCCGGGAAGGAGCCACAGCCGCGAGCGGGAGGGAGAGGCGCGGGGCTCCCTGGCAGCAGCGGGGATTCGGCCCCTGCCGCCCACCCGGCTCCTGCCCGCTCCGCGCTGCCCCCGCCCAGACCCACCGCACCCCGCATATGCCCGTGGCGGGCCGGGAGGCTCCGCGCGGAGGGCAGCGCGCGGGGCCTGCTAACGCCCCAGGCCCCTTTAAAACTCTTTTTTTTTTTTGCTCCGCCCCCCCTTTTTTTTGCTCCGCCCCTGTCCCGATATTTTATACTACTAATCTGGTCACCCTACTGGAAGGGCATCTGGCCTGTGAAGATGATTATTAGAACCACATTTAGGGTGAGAACACACATGTAACCAGTTTCTTTAGTGTATTAAGCTTAGTAATCTACCTTGTTCTGTCTGCTACCTCCTTAACTACTTAAAATACACCTGAACGGCTTGGTCCTGACAATATAATAAAGCAAAATCCTGACTACATATAGCGCGTGTAATTTCTTTTCACCCAGGACTGAGTGTGGATTTGGGAAGAAAACAGTAGGTTGACTGCTGTATATGAAAATCTGAGACCAATTTAGGAATGAACTTTGGGTAATATCTTTGCAGCATCTTGTCCCTATGGAATGTCACATGGGGGTTTAGCCATAAGAGCCTGCAGCTTACTCACCTCCTGGCTGAAGTGACAGCTACCAGAACAGATTGTAGAGTGAGGTGGGGTAAGGGACATTCTGAGAGAAGTTAGAACAGAAGATCCGTGAGCCTCAGAAGGTCCCAGGTGCGTGTGTAATAGCCATCTGAAAAACTTCCCATGGAGAAAGAGATGATCAAACAACTGTACAGGCAGATGGCAAGCTAAAACAGCTGCGGGCTGGACATGAATAGTGTTGAATGAAGGGCCGGCCTGTTTTAAGTGTAGTAAGTAGTTGAGGATCTTTAGTATCAAGACCTGGGCTGGGTCCAAACCACATTGGGCTGTCAATATCGAGAATCTCTTCTATTTAGATGAATACATTCTCCTGGTAGATGTTTTTCTGCTCTGTGTCAGGATTTCCTGGCTCTGTAGGGAGCAGTTCCTGTCCGTAGTACTTAACCACCCTGCAGCCATGCCATGAGGTGCTGTAACTTTGGTCTGGATACAGCATGTGGCTATGGTTCTGTGAGATCAGGTCTCGGTGGTCTGGGAGCTGCATTAGAGGTTGAATGGACATATATTGCACATCTGTCAGCCCAAACTGTCTCAGCCAGTATGGACCTATAAGAATGATTGTGGCTTTCCCTCTTGATCTTGAAGTGTACCCTGGGAATCAATGGAAAGGCATAAACAGGCTTCTGCTCCACTGCAGGAGGAAGGCATCTAGTAGCAACCCTGGACCCAGACCTCCTCTGGAGCAAAAGTTGTGAGACTTGGCATTGTCTTTGTGCACAGAAGTCTATTACAGGGAATCAGCAACAATGGAATATCAGTCCTGTGATGAAGCTATGCAAGGTTCATTTGTGATTGGTCAGAAATCGCCTACTCAGGAAGTCTGCTAAGCTGTTGCTGACCCTCAGGAGACGAAAGGTCATCAGGGTTGCCCCATTCTGATGGGTCCAAGTCCAGAATGTAATGATCTCCAGGCAGAAGGGTGAGAAGTGGGCACCCCCCACCCCCATTTGTTCAGGCAGAGTATAGCTGTCATATTGTCTGTGAAGATTTGGACTACTCAGTTCTAGAGGACAAGTAGGAACATCATACAGGACAGTCGGATGTCTCTGAGCTCCAGGATGTTCATGTGTAACCCCATGTCATCCAGGGAACAACTTCCTTGAATTTGCAGGTGGTCCAAATGAGCTCCCCAACTTGTCCCTGAGGTATCCATGATCAGTGACCTTTTCCATGCACTTGTAGGATCCGACCACACCAGTTCTGCAATGACTTAATGTGGCACTGAAACCTTCCTATTTGATGTCTCACTGGAAAATAGACCACCCTGAGCCAGAGCTGAAAGGGTCACAGGTGAAGTCTGATGGAATATTTCCTAGAGTATCATCATTTCCATGATGGGTACTCTGGCTGATTGGTTACTGGTATGTTCACATTTCCCAACAATAAAGAGCTTTTCATTATTCTCTCAAAAACAGAAATGATTGAACTCAGTGACTTGTATTTCAGGTATGTTACTTCAAGCTAGTCCCATTACAAGCCTTCTACAGTTCATACTATTTTTTACAGAGAAAAGAAAAATCTCTGGCTTTCCTCCCAGCCAGTTGCAGGAGCATACGTAATGTGACTTCTCTCTTTAGGACTTTATAGATATAGTAAAAGGTATAGATAAGTAAGCATGATTGGTTACTGGCATAGAAGACAGTGGAGGTCATTTGCTTGGACAGAGCAATTTGAGAGAGCTAAGACAGGGGATGGATGTAGTCCTAGCTTTTTCTTAACCCAATAAGATCGTCTTGTCATTAAGGTAGTATTCCCACTCTGAAGGATTGTTTGTCTTTAAATGCTTTTGATGTGATTGACTCAGATAGAACTGGCCCTTCAATGGGACCTCAAGTGGCCAGCCACATGAACTCTGCCAACCCAGGAACTCAATCTTAGGGCTTGGCTACACTTGGGACTTCACAGCGCTGCCACGGCAGCGCTGTGAAGCGCGAGTGTAGTCGCGGCGCCAGCGCTGCGAGAGAGCTCTCGCAGCGCTGTATGTACTCCACCTCTCCGAGGGGAATAGCTTGCAGCGCTGCGAGCGAGCGTGCAGCGCTGCAGGCACTGATTACACTGGCGCTTTACAGCGCTGTACTCGCTGCGCTCTGGGGGATGTTTTTTCACACCCCTGAGCGCAGCAAGTTGCAGCGCTGTACAGCGCCAGTGTAGCCAAAGCCCAGGTAAAGCTAGCTTATAACCATTCAAGCTGTTAGCAGTAAAGCTGGTCACACACATCTCTGGTTATTCATTCTTCAGGACTCAGAACAGAAATGTGGTTTGGTGCTTTAAAAAAAGACATCTGAATTTAATGCTCATAAGAAATGAGACAATATCATCTAGTGACAGACAGGATGAGTATGATGTTTCAGACAGCATGACAGTTTTAGGCTCTTCCTAGATGAGGCTACAGCCAATAGTGGCAAGTTTTATTGTGAACAAACTTTCATTAGAGAGCCCCCTGAAATTATCAAAAATGATTTTTCATCATGATGTCATCTGAACTGCTTCTAGCAGTGGAAACGTGTGTATTAAGCTTATTTCCCCTCCCCTGCCCCCCATACTAATAATTCCAAAAAGGTGGAGTTGGAGGTCAATAGTGAGAATAGAAAGAGGTACTAGTAAGAAACTTGAGACCCCAGGAATGTCAAAGGGAGGATTAATTTTCATTGTCTTCCTTTATGAGTCCCGTTCCTTTTACAGTTAAGAGCCTTAATGGGGGGGTTAGATTTGCCATTCACAGAAAGCAGCCACCCCTACTCTCCCAAAGACACTGAGCACTGACTTCATTGGACAAGGCTTATGCATACAGAGCAGGGGTGGGCAAACTATGGCCCGCGGGCTGGATCCAGCCCATGGGATTTGCCCCCTGTGGTGCCGCAGGCCCCGCGCCGCTCTCAGAAGTAGCCAGCAGCACTTCTCTGTGGCCCCCAGGCAGGGGGGCAGAGGGCTCCATGCGTTGCCCTTGCCTCCAGACACCACCCCCCACAGCTCCCATTGGCCAGGAATGGGGAACTGCGGACAATAGGAGCTTCAGGGGAGGTACCTGGAGGCATGGCAAGGGTAGTGCATGCAGAACCCTCCGCCCTCCCTCCCACAGCGCTTCCTGAAGCAGCGCGGCATGGGGCCAGGGAAGGCATACAGGGCGCCTGCCCTGGCCCCAGTACGCACCGCTGCCACCCCAGAGCCGCTTTAGGTAAGCGGCACTGGGCCGGAGCCCGAACCCCACCCCCTAACTCCCTGCCCTAAGCCCCCTGCCTGCACCTTGCATCCATCCTGCACCCAGACTCCCTGCTGAACCCCACCTACACCCCACCCTAAGCCCCCTGCCTGCACCTCACACCCATCCTGCACCCCGACTCCCTGCCCTGAGCCCCCTCGTACACTCCAATTCCCTCCTCTGCCCCAATCCTTTGCCCTGAGCCCCTTCCTGCACCCCCTTCCACACCCCGCACTCCAATCCCCTGCCCTGCATACAATTTCCCCACCCAGATGTGGCCCTCGGCCCAAAAAGTTTGCCCAACCGGATACCGAGCCTTTGAAAGCAAGGGGGCAGACTTTCAAAGGCACAAATAACCATTAAGTAATTGTCAGTTGTGCCTGTGAAAAATCACCCCAAAGGTCCCTTACCTGAAGGCCTTACACTCCAAACAGTGTACAAAGACTTGGATATAATGAAAAGCAAGGCACCCAAGCTGAGAAATCTAGGTGTTTTGTTAGAAAAATCTGAACAGATTGTGGCACTGACATTGATTAATTAGCACTTCATTAGTGACTGGTATGGGCTTGGTTTGATAAACTAAACTTCTTTGCAAAGTTCTCTGGGCTTGTCTTCACTGAAGCGCTAGAGTGGTGCAGCGGTCTCCCTTTGTGTTTCAGTTTGGAAGAAGGGGCTATTTCTCCATCTACACATCCAAGAGTGTCTGAGCAGGCACCTCACCTACTGCTATACATCTTCAGACCGCTACTATTGCTGTTGGCTCTCTTCAGGAAGCTTCTGCTGCCCTCTTGACATACAGCAATTCAGCAGAGGATGGACTTCCAGGTGAAAAGTGGACAGTGACCTCCTGAGTCTTATTTTTAAATGGTGACCAAGACAGATAGTGACTACGATACCATTTTTCTACAGTGAGAGGGTCAGAGTCCAAAATAAACCCATCTGATCAAATCTGTAGTTTTTTTTTGTTTTTTTTTTTAAACATGTTTGGTTCGTTCCCTCATGAAGATTTCCCTCTGGACGCAAGTCTTCTGGCAAAGACTACACTGATTTGGTCAAGTAGTTCAAGTGTACGTGAAATGCTTTGAACAAGCCTACACTTTGGTTAGCCTAGTCTTGTTCATTGTCTTTTTTAGCTGTAAAAGCCTGGGCTCAAAAGATGATTCATGAAAGGATAAATTCCTTCTAGTAATATCTTCAGGTTACTTTTTCAGTTCTTTGCTATAGCTTTGTGGACCTCCAAATACAGAGGAAATACCTTCTCAGCTGTAACAACTGCTCTTCTCGCCTACACTCCTGAAGTCAGTGTTATCTCAGCACTGTTTGAAAAGAAAAACTGTTTGAACTGGCGTGGCTCATTCCAAGAGCCCAGCAATAAATATAAGGTGTGGTATTAAATATTCTTGCTGTTTAGTTTCCCTTATCAGTCTGTTTTTGCTACCCAACTCTAATCTGGCTAGGATTGCCTGTAAGCAGCTGTTGGCTACAGTTACTCACTCCTTCATGTGGAAGGGGCTAGCACGCCTGTGCAGGGGCAGAGAGAGTATGATTGAGGAAGTGATCGTATTATACAGAGGCAGATGCCCCAATCTCCACAGTGAACAGTTCTAGAATGTATGCACACTCCTTTTTCATATTAGACACCTTTTGCTGTTTGGACTGTACTCCAAGTCAGATTCAAGATGCACATGTCATTGCTTCAGGCCCTCTGAAAGATTCCATGCTTGGCAAAGCAGCAGGCGAGGTCATCAGGGAAGAGTTTCATATTGATTGTTTTTTGAGAAATGGGGAGGGAAAGGGAAATAAAGATACCTGTTTTTCCTCTCATTAGGAAAGTGGCACTATCTGTATTGCCATATCACTTCAAAGTCCTGGTCAGGATCGGGACTTCTACTTTGTACAACACCTAGCAAATGCAAAGATGGGATTCCTGCCCTGAAGAGCTTACAATTAGCATTTTATGTTAAAAAATAAAACTCAGCAGGTTAAAATTGATGTCCCTAAAAACACTTAATGCCATGTATGTCCTCTATGGGAGAAAAGAGGCCCTGATTTACTGAAGTTCAAGCATTAGTGTGTAAGCATAAGTCACACACAACAGACTTGGGTCAGCCAGTGGTCAAGAAAGCACACAACTGATTGCTTAAATTACATCCCATTCCGGGGTACAGTGAAACCAAGCAAAAGCTTCCCATGCCTCATTGCATTAATCTACATTGCTAGGTAGTGCAGAGAGGCCAACTGACAATACTTTTATCTTTAGAATTCTAGTAAACTTCACATGTTGTGAATATAACATCCCATCTAGGAACTCTGCAGCTGGCCTTGGAAACCAGCACTGTTGCTGGATGGATTCAGGGTGGATTATACAGTTAATAGCAAGCTGGCTCTATCCAAAGTGTATTTTTGCTACTCTGCTCTTGGGAAATTTCATTTTTTAGTTTTCCTCTCCAATATCACCACAGAGGCAACAAGGACCAAGCTCAGTTCAAACCCATTTCTCCTTTATTAGTTCCAACTTCACATTACATACATTGGGACTCAATAAAGAAAGAAGTTATTTCAAATAAGGTAATATTTTAACATCTGTGTTTCCAGGCGACTGTGTACAATCAGGGAGCATGTGCAGCCCATCTGGAAGAGAACAGATAAGGGATTAGTTTAAAAAAATTTCTTTAAGCAGGCCAATACTTCCACACCATTTTAGGTGGTCTCAGATCATATGGTGTTCTTCCCATCTCTCAATCAACACATTGCCAGGTTTAACAAACAGTCTAATTCTTCAGGCCCAGAAGAGCAGTACCAGCACCAGTGACCCAGCATTACCACTCCACCCGAGGAGGGCGGGGGGAAATGTTAGAAACTCAGTTTTTACCCCTTTAAACAGGCCAATTTGTTGAAGTTTTTAAAATGAGTGAAAATGCAAAGTTTGAGATGCTTTAAGGTTACATATATCTAATCTTAAAAACTCAGCCATCTTCTGTATAACCCATTATTTTCTGAGAGTGAAGCCCATTTCTAATAAATTGATATGCATCAGTTGCATCATCACTGAAAGTCGTGTTATGCTTCACTCTGGTCTACATAATAATCAACATTTACATTCAGTGGCTGGAGCTTATTTGCTATTGTGATAGATACCCATTGGCCAACTGACAGCCTTTTGGTACCAAGCGGTCAGCCAGTGATGCAGCAACATAAGCATTAGCTAATGTTAGACAATGGTAAACTTATTACTTTAAAACAGGATGTAGATTCCCATTCAAGTTATATTTGAATTTGAGGACAGATACCAGCTTTCAAGCTTAACCCTAAAAACAGATCCATCACCTTTGAAGCACTGAAAATACCTCCCCCAAGCACCATTAAAGAACGTTAGACTAGAACAGAGATTAACTTTTAGCTAAAACAGCTCCTTGAAACTGCGCTTGAAACTACTGAAGCCAACAGGAGTTTTGCCTACAGAGCACTTAAGCCCTAGCTACACTATGAAATTGACCTGTCCACTGTGTTGCAAGCAAAGGGTCCCCCAAGCCAGTGCTCTGCTTTTTGAACAGCTGAAGGGGACAGTGCTATTTTCAGCACTGGGTGGAGCCGGATCACACTTTGTAGAAGGGATAAATCTTCTGCACCTTTCACATCAGCAGCTTCAGTACTGCGGACAGTTGTTGCCAGCAATGGGACCACTTCCCAACATAGGGAAGCACTAATGTCCTGTTCTATCTTCTGTTTAAAAGGGTTAGACAGACTGAGATGTTAAAGTAAAGATTAGCATAATTTCATCTGGGATGATCCTTCCATAGGGAGGGAAAGAGCTTCTTGCAAAGACTGCTGGGAAGCAAAAGTCTTATATACTTCTGAGCAAGTATGGTAACAGCTTATTGTCAATGCAACAGACTCAAAGCTGCAACACTGAAAAGAAATGAGGATTCTTTAAAGACCAGTAATTGTGTCAATCAAGCAAACATCTAGAACACTGAATATTGCCTCTTCCCCTCACCGCCCGCCCTCCAAGCAGCAGAAACACATTGTTAGATTTTAGTAGTACTACAGCTAGGTGATCAAAATTATCAACACATGAAAATGTTTCTCTCCACATATCTTCTGTCTTCTTGCTGTATTTGGACAAATGCATTTGATAGGCCCTCTTTTACTTTTATTAAAGGCACCATCTAAAGTTTTCCATTTAGGAATGGAGTCTAGGATCCTTGGATTTAAAAAAGACATCTGTCTCAATGTTAACCTCCTTTCATTTTTAGGATGCATTAGAGACTCTAGGGGAAATATTTCAGTAATTGAATGTTACAATAATTTCTGTTACAAAAGCCTCTCTCCACTTATTAAACCATGCTCAGATTAGTCTACCACACCAGTCTCACCCACAGCCCCTTTGATTTCTTTTCACAGAACACATTACAATTAGGAATTGGACTTTAGACACCCTCATTCTGTATATATAACTAAAAAGAGAACTCTGAACTTTTCACTGAGCATAACCTTACTGTAAACACTACTGAATTGTTTTCCATTGCCAGGTAGTGCAAGTCCCAAAAGTCTTACCCATGAAACATGCATTCCACCACCCTTCTCTTTAGGGGTTCCTTATATCCAAGGAAGACTGCTATATACCCTTAAAAGGAGTTTTAGGCTGCGTAGTCCCATCTCAGGGTTCTAGGAAGATACGGTCCCCCTTACCAATTATGTTTATGCTTTGTCCAGGCCCAGTTCCTCTGGAGTGGAGATTCCCAATTCATTCAAAGTTGGTCTAAGTTCCTGGATAACATAAGGGTAGATTTCCTTGTGAGGGCCTGCCTTGTCCTAATCAGAAGAGGAAAAAATTAATTCAATAGCAAAGAGATGGCAAAGAAAAATCAATATTGCACTGTATGCCAGACTATGTCTGCCTGTGTCTGAGAATCATGTACTCACAACAGGATCTACAGCTTGATCCACTTATTGCTAGTGATAAAATAGTTTATCCCCAATAAGATGGAAAGGTAACATTGTAGCACTGCTTAAGAACAAAAAATCAGATGAACCTTCCATAGAATATCTACACTGAAGTCCGCTAATCACAGCCTGTACTTATTTGGCTGGAGTCAAGTACAAAGAGGTAGTAGCTAAATTCATTCATTTACTGCAGTGTTTTTCAAGTGTTCATAATGTGGACTTCTTCCAACCTAACCACAGTTATGTGGACTACCCTCCCCCATTCACTATCATGCAGGCCACCTCATTGCCTATTAACAAACCACAGCAGTTGCTTACATGGAAAATAAATGGGTGGTGTGAGATTTTGTCCTGCACAGAACTCCCACTAACTCCAATGGAAGCAGAGTTAGGACAAAGCTGAGTGTTTCAGAAACCCCCCTCCCAGACTATCTGTAATGAAACATACAAACTGAAAACAGGGAAAAACAGCACTAGGTGAACAGCTGGCTCTCCACACATCTCTAGATGCTCTGCAGACCAGTTTGAGGGCTGCCTGTTGATTGCTTTGGCAAAAAAGAGCAAGAGATACACGAATATCTAAACAAGTCCAAAGAAAGGGTCGGTTTATAAAACATAAAATGTTAGTTTCATGTCTCTTTCAGGGGTTAAGGAGAAGTCACCCCCACAAAAGCCTTTCAAACAGGGTTTTAGGGGAGAAGAGAAGTTTGGGAGGGGGGTTATAAACCAATCTGAGCCCTTACATTTCCCCGAAAGGAAATATTTTCAAGAATCATCTCAGTGGCCAGTCATTCTGGCATAGAAGGAAGAGGAGGAGAGCAAAAAAAGACAGGGTGCAGAGAAAAGAGAGACGATAAGTTTAGCATGTGGTCATCTTTGTTAAATTCCCTGAAAAAATGCTACAGTTGTACAGAGCTGTTTGACTTTCACAGCCATGCTATTTATATTCATATTTATGTTTTAGATGATTTGGTGATAGGCGAGGTCTCAGTTTGGTCTCCCTTAAAAGATATGTCCAGTATAGACACTTCTGAAAGTCAGGCCCCATTAGCACACGATTCCCCTACAAGTTTGCCTGGTGAAGAAAAGGGGACGACATGTTCCTTTTCTCATATTCTACAGTGTGGGCGGCAGAGGCTCACCTCTTTATTCTGTTCTCCTCTAAAGAGGAGGGTCAATAGAGGGGAAGGAAGAAGTACAGCTGTATCTAGTGCATTTACACCTTGATCCTATATAGGAAGGATTTTCTGTTGGTACTTAAACAACAACAAATTAAAACTGATTTTGACCATGCAATCTTAGTCAAACTACTAGTTCCAGTACCATCAGGAAACTGGGGGTTTCCCCTGCTTAGGTGGGTGAAAATACAACATGAGAAGCTAGGAGACTCATCTCCATTTTAAAACCCTTTCAGCAGCATGAAAGCACAAGCAGCAGCATTTCCAACATACCCCAAGTCACCACTATACGGACCTTTACAACTTCTAGGATGCGGACCGCAGTAGCAAAGTCATTTAACCGTCTACATGCTCTCAAAGCAGCATCGATGATTTTTGGTTCTGGCACCAGATCGTAGCCCACCAATGTGTTCATGCCTGTCAGAAGAAGATAAGAATGACAGCCTGAGGAAACCCCCATTATTTAATAGGTAAAAGGAGGGTTAGAACCTGTTGCGAGAGAGTTTTTCAAAGTTCAGCCTAGGGGTCTCCCTCGTCGTCCACTTTCCTTCCATCTCCATGATATTTTTAACATGATTATCATGGTGATAAACAAGCACCATCAAAATCAATTTCAATCTTATCTCTCCCACATTCCAGAACTATTTCCCCCATCTGTTCCTTTCACTCTTTTCTTGCCATTGCAGTATGATGCTAGTCATGTGATCTCATTATTTACAAAAGCTTTAACAAAAAAGATCAGGCAGCCCCTGGGCCAGCAGCAGCAGTTTGGGTGTGTGGGAGGGGGCTCAGGGCTAGGGAGTTGGGGAGGGTGTTGGGGAGAGCGGGGGTGCTTACCTTGGGGTAGTGGGCTCCCCGGCTCCTACCGGCATGGCCTCCCTGCAGCTCCTAGGCAGTGGAGGGAAGTCTCCGCACCACGCACTGCCCGCAGGCGCCATCCCCGCAGCTCCCATTGGCTGCGGTTCCCAGCCAATGGGAGCTGCGGCAGCCAGTGCTTGTTGCAGGAGCAGCGGAGCCCCTGCCCTGACCCCTGCCTCCGCTGCCTAGGAGCTGCAGGGACGCAGAGACAGTAGGAAGGCCCTGCCAGCCACAACCTCCCCTCCCCCCCAAGCACCCGCACACACCCCGACCGTGTTTCCCCCCCCCGCCCCCCCAAGAGCACCCACAGCCGCCCGCCCGCCCAAGTTTTAGTCAGGGCAGGTATTTTTAGTAAAAGTTATGGACAGGTGACGGGCCCGTGACTTTTTGTTCACAGCCCTGCGACTTTTACTAAACATATCCGTGACTAAAACGTAGCCTTAGCTATAAGAAGTGAACTCCAGGTCTACTACATCAGTGTTTTTCAAAGTTTGGGTCGTGACCCAGTGTTAGGTTGCGGCACGTAAGGCACTGGGTCGCCTTGCTCAGCACCCAGGGACCCTAGCGGCTCTGGTGAACACTGCCGAGTGGGATGTTAAAAGTCCCGTCGGCGGGGCTGCCCAGCTAAGGCGGGCTAGTGCCTACCTGTTCCAACTCTGCGCTGCGCTGCGCCCCAGAAGCGGCCAGCAGCGGGTCCGGCTTCTAGGCAGCAGAGCCACAGGGCTCCACTCGCTGCCCCCGCCTCGTGCACCGGCTCTGCACTCCCATTGGCCAGGACCTGGGAGGCGGTGCCTGTGGGTGAGAGCTGCGCGGAGTTGCTTGCGTGCCTCTGCCTAGGAGCCAGACCTGCTGCTGGCCACTTCTGGGGCGCAGCGTGATCCGCGGTGCCAGGACAGGCAGGAAGCCTGTCTCTTGCACCCCAGCTGCGCCGCTGATCGGGAGCCACCAGAAGTAAGTCCGTGCCCCAACCCCTTCCTGCACCCCAATCCCCTCATCCTCGGCGCCATCCCAGAGCCTGCACCCCCAGCCCAGATCCCTGACCCCCTCCCACACCCCAACCCCAGCCCAGAGCCCCCCCACACCCTGAACCCCTCATTCCCAGCCCCACCCCACAGCCCTCACCCCAACCCTCTGTCCCAGCCCTGAGCCCCTCCCACACCCCAAACCCCTCATCCCCAGCTCCATTGGGTCACGGGCATCAACAATTTTCTTCAACTGGGTCCCCAGAAAAAAAGTTTGAAAGCCACTGTACTACATCACTGACCATCTTAACAGTGCTGATACAAAGCAATCACAATGAAGCAGCAAGTCACACGGATTGAACTTGGACTACACAAGTAACCCCACTCCCTAATCTCAGGAGTCTACCTTCTAGAAAAGGCAAGACCCCATCACCCTATGCCCTTGGTTAGCACTGAGTAAGTTAAGAAGACTACACTGGAGGTTCCTGGGTTCTTTTAACTCCTTCACAAATGTCTAATATTACAGAGTAAGTGTAGTAGTTTATGTCATTCAAGGTAGTTTAGAAAACATACACAGATCGTACAGTTCAGTATTATGGAAGTGAATTTTAGGAGAATTTCTGAGCTCTCTGCCTATAGCACAGTACATCTGCCCTGCTATAGCATAAGCTTTTACTTTCTGACATAGCTGTAACGTTCAGTAGTCATAATATTTCAAAGCAGTTTAGGTTTCCCCATATTACCATAGCCATGAGTATTTCAATATCAGACATTCCTTCCTTCCCTTTTAACACACCTTTCCTTAGCTCCCAGGCATCAATATCTGGTTTGTTGAAGTATGTCACCCAGCGAGCATCAAATTCTTCATCTGACTCTTGTGTCCCATGAGAGTAGCAACGAGCAGGCAACACAGCTGTGTGAGGAAGGAATAGGAAAGAGTTGAAGTGAAAACAGAAGAAATTTAGTTCAAAAACGTAGGCCAAGAGACTGCAGCTATGACGTCGTCATGTCTACACAGCAACTAGATACCCACAGCTAGCCCACGCAAGCTGACTTGAGCTCGCAGGGCTGTGTCAATGCTGTGTAGACTTCTGGGCTTGGGCTTTAAGACTCTGCGGGGTGGGAAGATCTCAGAGTTTGGGCTCCAGTCTACACAACAACGGAACAGCCCCGCAGCCTGAGTCAACTGGCATGGGTCAGCCGTGGGTTTTTCTTTGCTGTGTAGACATAACTTTAGTCAGGATGCAGCAAGTACATAATAGATCTGAGTCACTAATTCAGTACATTTAAAGTCCCAGTGATGTGCTCTGTGGTAAGATGGTCCAAGTAAAGGCCTTTCAAGCAAGTGTTTGCTCTCCCTTTGAAAGAGCAAATCTACAAAATGTTTACAAACTGGATTCAAAAATGTAGTTACCAGCTCTCAAAAAAGCACTAGTTTATGCTTAATAAAAGAGATCACCTTGACATTGTTAGAATCTGTTGAACAATTAATTTTTAAAAAGGCTTCCAGGTCCCCAAATAGAAAAAGAAAAACCACTGCAGTACTTTTGCTCTGCAGCAAAGGAGTAAACCAGCCAAAAATGGAAGTCAGCGTTAAGGAAGCTCTATTTACAGTATCTAGTTGGCAACACTGTCATCATTTATGACTTCACAAGGATATTTGCCAGCTAACACTATGTCAATTTTTGCTCCAAATGAAATGGTGGGAAAGAAGAAAGTGAACTCCACTGTTCCTGCCTCCTAAGGGCTTGTCTACATGTGGAAATTGACCAGAATAGCTATTCCACAATAGCTCCTTATGTAGACACTTACTTCAGAATAAGAGCATTCACCCAGGGAGTTGTTGCAGAATAGCTATTGTGTTTCAAGTTTACACCCTACTTTATTGTGGAATGATTTCCCCATGTAAGCCCTACAATTGCTAAATAGTTGGTTTTGTAATCTAAGGGAGGAAATGTTTTCTAGTTTCTAAATCCTATTTCTAACAGTAAGGGCAGGTCTTCACTACGGGGGTGGGGGGGGGTCGATTTAAGATACGCAAATTCAACTACGCGAATAGCGTAGCTGAATTCGACGTATCACAGCCGACTTACCCTGCTGTAAGGACGGTGGCAAAATCGACCTCCGCGGCTTCCCGTCGACGGCGCTTACTCCCACCTCCGCTGGTGGAGTAAGAGCATCGATTCGGGGATCGATTGTCGCGTCCCAACGAGACGCGATAATTCGACCCCCGAGAGGTCGATTTCTACCCGCCGATTCAGGCGGGTAGTGTAGACCTAGCCTAAGAAACACTGAGGGGGTAGGACAATTGGATGACTCAGAGGGAGAAGTAGCAGGATACACACAAGTCTGGGTAACCAGGTTCAATAGTGGATGAAAGCTAACTTTCAATTAATAGCTGTTCAGTGGCCTGTGTAAAGTGACTTGGTGGCATTTGTATAGTGCCTTTGTGTACAAATGTCCAGTCCCCAAAAAACACCTATGCTGTCTCCAGGGGCATCCTGGAGGCAGAACTACTCTTACCCCAAGAATAGAATAGTGAAGCCTTGTGGGGGAAATCTACATTATCACTACTACAGCTATTCAATGAGTCAGCACAGAACTTCAATCTTCGGGGTTGTCATCCAGCACTAAGTTTCCATTGAAACTTGAGTATCTGACAGTTTCTTAAAAACATTCATTTAAATTTAATAAAAGTGGGCTGGTTTCTAAGATGAATTCAATTAACATGGTTGTAATCTAGTTTCCTCCCCTAATACTGTTCTTTATCACAAGGGGTTTTCTGAACACTAAACAAGGGATGAACAAGTAGCCTTTGCCAACAGCAACTAACAGCTATGGGACTAGCTGCTGCGCAAACAGGCAGTTAGATCCGTACTCTCAAGAGTAAGTGCTTCCCCAGCTGCTCCACCCACAGAAGTTAAAGATGACTAGGACCCATCAATTTCACTCTATGATTGGTACTGTTGAAAGAGTAATTGCACTCAGGAGCATGGTACTAATTGCCAAGCTAGCCTATCCTAAAGACAAGAGTCTAGGAGAAAAGGGAAAGAAGTTAAGACTCGTTCCTTTCTAACTTAGATGCAACACATTATTTTGTTCATATTGACCAAAGTTTTATTAGGATCTCTGGGGCGGGGGCATGTCTTATTCTATGTTTTGTAAAGTGCTATCTGCATCTACAGCACTATATAAATGTTTAATGTGTTAAAGACTTCTGTGCTATACTTTGGTTTGTTCATGCTAACCATTTTTTTCCTAGCTTGAAGTGACACTAGGAAATTTACCATTAAGCATGAAGCAAATATAATTTTCCTAAAAACACAATGTGGACTTAAGACAATGGATCCTAATTACAAAAAAAAAATTGCAAAATACAAAGGAATGTTCTCCTAAACATCATTCTCTCCAATACATAGTCAGACTAAAGTTATGTTTAACAGAATGACCTAAGTGCAACAGATTCTTGCCAGACATTGATTCAGTACATCATTTGAACAAAGCTTTCACAATGTATTCAATGTTCCCCAAAACGTAACAGATTATTGCATCATTCAAAATGTAGATTATGAATTACTGATTTAGAAATCAAAGAGTTCTCTTAAAAAGATGCATATCTCTCCACAGTATTACAATGCCTTCCTAATAGAATGGACAATGAACACTCTCAGGTATACCACTCAATTGTAGCTAATTGGAAGTCAATTGAAACTCATTAAATTTGTCTAGAATGACTGACAACCCTTCATCTTCCAGGTATACAAGTATTCCAGGGATCTGGGAGAAAAGAAGAGTATTCTGAACTACTTCGTAATAATCAGACCTTCAATTGACATATTCTTGATTTTTAATGCTTTAAATGTAGTACACCTCTAGAATGATGGCTACTTAAGTTAAAAGGATGCTGTCAACTTAATCATATTTCAAACAATGTTCCTTGTGTGTGGGCGTACTAAATTGAAGATTAAAAGCGTAAATTTAAAAAAACCAATTTCCTTTTCCTCTCCCCCCTTCTCTCCCCCAAAATCTCAAGTTGGAAAATGGAAGTATTGGGGAGAGTTTTCTCAGGCATCAACCCAAGACTGTGGAATGAGCTCTCAGAGGAACTAAGGACCATCACAAGAGCGGCCATAGGGTCAGACTAAAGGTCCATTTAGCCCAGTATCTTCCAACAGTCGCCAATGCCAGGTGCCCCAGGGGGAATGAACAGAACATGAAATCATCAAGTGATCTATGCCCTGTCATCCATTCCCAGCTTCTGGCTAGGGACACCATCACAATCTTCACCACCTTCCACTATAAGCAAAAGGCACATTTCTTTGACTTTGCTTTTTCTGACATATATAGCAACATATGTATTATAAAAAATTCCAACATATGATAGTCTACTACACACACTTCTCCAAGGGAAAATATGACAGTACAAATACAACAAACAGCCATATAGCTTAATACATTACTAGAAGTTGCTCAAGTATTACGGTGATGAGCCTGGTATTACAACCTATATAGAAGTCAGTTAAGTCATTTTCACTTTCAGATTCTTACTGCCTGTGTTTTGAGTTGCAATTACTGAAGATTAAACTAAGTTTTTAAAGAAGTGTCATGAAAATATGTCCATTGGTTTTAGTTTTTATAACTGCATGTTTACAAAATTATATGTTACGGGCCAACTAAGTTAATAACATCCTTTTAGAAATAGATACTTGTGCACTTGAATATTAAGAGCCAGGAGCTAGAACTCAAAGCTTCCAGGATATATTCCTAACTCTACTGCTGACTTGCTTCGTGACCTTGGGCAAGTTACAGCCTCCAAACACCTTGTCTACTCATAGGTAAAAGTGGATAATACTTACCACCTGCCTTTTATAGGAGATATTCCAAAATTGACATTTATAAAATATTTAGATCCAGCTGGAATGTGATATAAATACTAAAATAATACTGTGATGAAGAGCTGTCAACATACCCACATTTAGAAGGGGGGACGGCCTCAAATTCACTGTTACCCCTCACTATCCAACATACTCATCTCTATTTGGTGGTCAAGCCAGACTTGCACTCAGCTGATCTCCAGAGGAAGATGGGGACACAACAAAAGCAAAAGTAAAACATTGGTAGAAGAAAGACAAGGTCAGAAGAGTGCTGGGGGAGGGGGGAGAGGAAGTGGAGGTGTGTATATATAAAAAAGGACCATTTAAAGAGATTAATTTAAAAAGATAAGTTTGAGTGAAGACATGCCCAGCAACAGAAAACAGGACATTGTACATCACACTCAAGTGTGCTAGGCATTTCACACAAAAGAGAGAGACAGGTCTCTGTGCCAGGGAACTTACAATCTAGTGATGCACTTGAGAAAGTTATACAGGAATGAAGCACACACCAGAAAGTGGGAGGAGGGAAATACAAGTTTACAGATACTCTTATACCATTACTCAGTTTAGACAAATGCATCTTGGAGGCATAATTTTTTTTAAAGCATGAAACATTTTTGTGGAGGTGATGCTGCAAAAGTGGGTCTTGGGAGTGATTTGAATGAGATAAGGATGGAGACTTGGAAACATGAAAGGACATTCCAAGCACATAGGGTAGCAGAGAGGGCAGCACACAGACTTTTGTGAAAGGCTGTAAGAAGGTTAGCATTGATGGAATACAAAAGACGAGGAACCAGAAGAGGTGTACGAGAAGGGAGACAAGGGGCTTGTTTGTATTTAAGATACTACAGTGGCACAGCTGCGTCTCAGCAGCACTTGCATAGACACTACCTATCCCAATGGGAGGGATTCTCCTGTCTGCATAGGTAATCCACCTCCTCAAGAGGCAGCAGCTAGATAGATGGAAGAATTCTGCCATTGACCTAGTGCTTTCTACATAGGGACTTAGGTTGTTTTAACTACACTACTTGGAGGGGAGGGGATTTTTCACACCCCTGACCTACATAGTTATGCCAACCTAATTTTCTAGTGTAGACCAGGCCTAGGTCAGAGATTTAAACATAGGCACTTGAAAGCAATCAGAGAAAGCTTAACCTTGATGAGCAATTCAACAGAGTGAACATCAAGATACAGAATTGAAGACCAGGAAGAAAAGGAGGAAGATACAGCAACAAATTTTACAGCAACAAATTTTACATAAGCATTCTTTTCAAACTTATGATTTAATGGTAGCCTGGCTGCTTGTAGGAAACCACTTGAACACTTCAGAATATAAACAGGGATGCAGCAATATCAACTTCCTCAGTCCACCTTCATTTTCTTTTTGAAAAAGCAAAGATACAATCTATCCCAGGAATGACTCCTGATTTAAGTTTACTGTAGACACAGATTTGAGTTTGCAAGTGGTACATTTTTGAAACCAATAGCCTTAGAGGCCTAGTAATAATTTCAGACAAGAGCACGATATGCTCTTTCTACAGCAGTGGCTCTCAACCTTTCCAGATTACTGTACCCCTTTCAGGAGTCTGATTTGTCCTGTGTATCACCAAGTTTCACCTCACTTAAAAAAAACAAATTTACTTACAAAATCAGACATAGAAATACAAAAATGCCACAGCACACTATTACTGAAAAATTGCTTACTTTTTCATTTTTTACCATATTATAAATCAATTGAAATATAAATATTATACTTACATTTCAGTATATAGTACAGAGGTCAGCAACCTTTCAGAAGTGGTGTGCCGAGTCTTCATTTATTCACTCTGATTTAAGGTTTCGCGTGCCAGAAATACATTTTAAGGTCTCTTTCTATAAGTCTATAATATATAACTAAACTATTGTTGTATGTAAAGTAACTAAGGTTTTTAAAATGTTTAAGAAGCTTCATTTAAAATATGCAGAGGCCCCTGGACCGGTGGCCAGGACCCGGGCAATGTGAGTGCCACTGAAAATCAGCTTGCGTGCCGCCTTTGGCACACGTGCCATAGGTTGCCTACCTCTGGTATAGTACATAGATCCATATAAACAAGTCATTGTATGAAATTTTCGTTTGTACTGACTTTGCTAGTGCATTTTTCGTAGCCTGTTGTAAAACTAGGCAAATATCTAGATGAGTTGATGTACCCCCTGCAAGACCTCTGTGAACCCCTGGTTGAGAACCACTGCTATACAGACATTCTGTCACTGTCCTACTAATCTGAGGATTAGTAAACCTTAACACTTGTACTCAAGATTTGTTTTCCCTTTGGTTGCAAGGCATGTGAGATTAACCAGAACATATATTTTTCATAACGCTGGGAGAACAAGGAGAGCCTACTAGGCTGGTTTACACAAATCAAGATTTACATGCCACAGACAGGTTAGCTTTGTTATAGAAAGGCCCATATCGTGGCTGCAAGTGGTGCCAACTATCTTCAAATCAGAGTCACTGCAGAAATGCTAGACAGCGAGTGGAGAGACACAAGCATGAAAGAGGAAGCGAAACGGGCAACAGAGACAGAGGTAGCGGCATTGCGAAATAGGCCAGCTGGGCTGGCCCCAACTAACCTAGCCCCCTTTACTGCCCTTCCCTAAGGAGAGACCTGCTCCCCATCAGGGAGGTGGGGGCTAGAATCAGGGCCGACACTACCTCCTCTCCCTTGCAGGGAGGCTAGCACAGGTGCCCGTGCAGGCTTCACCTCCCTCTCCCCTTCAGCCAGCTCAATGTCACCTTCCCGTGGCGGCCACGGATTCAGCCATCCCCAGCGCTCCTTGGCGGGCGCGGCTCCCGCTTCGGCACGCGGGGGACCCCGGCGCAGGCACCGGAGGCTCGACCTGAAGGCGATAACCTTGACGGGGCAGGGCGGTGTCCTAGCCCGGGCCCCCCGCCCACCTCATGCCACGGGGCGGCGCGAGGGCTTCGGCCGAGCCGCGGGGGGGACGAGGCTACCACAGCCGCGGCGGGGGAAGGGGGGGTCGGAGTGCGACGGAGGAAGGGGGGGTCGGGAGTGCGGGGGTGGGGTGCGGGCGGCGCACACTAGGCCGCAGGTGCAGCCAGTCCTCGAGTGACACCGCAGGTCACCGCAAGGACACGGCGCTGCCGGGCCGGCGCAGCCCCCCGGGGCCCCGCCGCTGGGCGCTCCCGGAACTGGGCGCCCCCGCAGCCCCGCCCGGGACCGCGGAGCCGAGGGGGGCCGGGGCGGGGAGGGGGCGCCAGCGCGGCCGGGCTCCAGCGTCCCGGGGCCAGCGCCGAGAAGCGGGAACAAGGCGCCGCTCGCTCGCTCGCTCATTCACTCACCTGCAGCGGCGGGCCGCTGTCGGGCCCGCCGGGCCAGGCCACGGAGGCCAGCGGCGGTGCAGCGACGAAGGAGCAGGGCAGCTCCCAACATAGCGGCGCGGGCTGGGTAGCGGGACGGGACAACCGGGGCGCGAGGCTTCCTCTCGCCGGCCGCGCTCAGAGGCCACCACCACGCGCCTGGACCGAGGGTAAGGGGAGGGGCAGCGGCTACGGCGTCGCCGGGGGGACAAACCGCCCCCGCCACGTGACAGCGGGGAGCCGCAAGGGGGCGGGGCCTTGCGGGGGGGAGGAGGGGCGCGGGCGGCCATTTTGAAGGGAGGCCGGCGGGGAGCGATGGCTGCTGATAGCAGAGGGACGGGGGGGTGAGTAGGACAGGCTGCTCCCCTCCCCTTGCCCCCCAATCCTGCCTCAGAATGGGGCAGATCGGAACAGGAGGGGGACTTGAAGTTGCTCCCCCAGGCCAGGTGGGGGGCGCTGCTCCCCTAAGCCAAGAAAAGGGGGGATCTGGGCTTCTCCCTTGGACTGCGTCCACCCCAGGAAGGGCCTGTTCCTGCCACGTGGGGGCTAGCAGGTGGTAACTAAGGCCACAAAGGTATTTAGGCTCCTAACTCCCATTGAGTTCAGTGGGAGGTAGGTGTGATGGTTTGAACCCCCCTTCTGGGATGCACATGATGTACTGGGATTTAATGGAACCTGCCTGCTCCACTAGCCTGGGCTCCCTCTCTTGCTGCATTAGGCTCTCTGGCCTCTGGTAGCACACATGCACAGGTAGGGTCACACCAGCTGTAGAATCACACAGAGTCTACAAACAGCTCTCTATGAGAAGACTCAGCTAGGAAATCGCCCAACACTCAAGTGCAGCTCTTCTCTGGAGAGTACACCCAAGATAATATCATCTTGTACTGTTTTGAAAGCTCTGCACAGTGCAAGCTCATAAAAATTCACCCTCTCCCTAAATGTGGAAAGAGATACGCACAACTTCTCCTCCCCCCACCCCCCGTTATAAATTGCACAAACTGGGTTTAATAATAAAAACAAGTTTATTAACTATAAAAGGTAGATTTTAAATGATTATAAGGGATAGCAAACAGAACAAAGCAGATTACCAAGCAAATAAAACAAAACACACATACTAAGCTTAAGATCTTAAAGAGACTGGTTTCAAGAAATTGGCAAGTTGTAAAGTTTCTGTAGCTTAGAGTTCTAGGTATTTCTCTTTACAGACTAGACTCCTGTGTTGTCTACACTCCCACTTTACAGCGCTGCAACTTTCTCACTGAAAAACACCCCCCTGAGCACTGCAAGTTTCAGCGCTGTAAAGTAGCAGTGTAGACATTGCATCAGCACTGGGAGCTGCATTCCCAGTGCTGGGAGCTACTCCCCTCGTAGGGGTGGTTTTTTTACAGCGTGCTGGTGCCATGACTGCACAGCCATAGCGCTTTAACATTGCTAGTGAAGACATACCCTTAGTCTGGACTCAGCCCTTGCTTCTCCCACAGTTCAGTTCCTTTGTCCCTTCAGGTACTGTCAGCAGTCTTTCTTCTTGGGCAGGAAGACAATGGAGAAGAGTCCTGTTTGCCTTCTTCCCCAGCCTTAAATAAGATGTACATAAGGTGGGGATCTTTTGTTCCCCAGTCTTGACCTCCCCTTCCTTTTAGTGGAAAATTACTAGAAGTCCACGATAGTGTTTAGTACCAGGTGACAGGACCACCTGACATAGTAGTGTCACAGCTAAGTCCAGGACACCTCTCAGGAAGGAAAGAGATTTATTATTTCTTCCTAATGGCCCATCAAAGCTGATGACCTGTTGTCTGGTGGGTGTCTCCCAAATACACACACAGTTGTAATTGTTACATAGTCAATATTCCTAACTTTAGATACAGAAATGATACATGCATACAGATTTGATAATCACATTCAGTAAATTATAACCTTTCCAATGATATCTGACATGAGCCATCTTGCATAAAATATATCTTAATTATGCCAAGGCCTCCACCTCAAACCACTGATAATTGAAGTCTCTGATTCTGTAAAGATTTATGCATATGCGTGACTTTAAGATTGTGAGATCTTGGTGGCACTGCTCATGTGCTTTGTGTATGTGTAAGTCTTTGCAGGATCAGGGCCAAAACAGACACCCTGCAGAAAGCAAAATGGGAACAGAAACAATGAGAGTGAACAGGGAGGTTATGTGCACATCTTGCTAATTTCATGATTTTTGTATGGTTTTTTTGGTAATATCAAACTATTCAGGTTTGCATACTGCACTCATCATCCTGGTGTCTGATTCCCTTGCAGAGGTGATGTACTACATACTTGCTGGAGTAATAAAGAGGATTTGGTTCCCACATGTTTGTATGAATAGTATTAATTTTGAAACTGTTTCTTCTGAAAATAGATTGGGTGAAAATAGGGTTAAAATGGAAGTAGAATTGTAACCTCAAATACAGCAAAAGTGCTAACATACACTAGGAGACAGGATGGCCGATGGAATTGCTAAACTGAGATGGAGCTTTTCACCTCGAGGTCACCATTTTGAAGCCACCTTGCATGTTGTGACAGAAAACGGTTACCACTTGGTTTATATCTTTCAGGGAAACCACTTGACAGCTTTACTTCACTTCCTAGCAGGCAGGTGTCCAAGCCACAAGAACAAAATTGTTATGAACAATAATTGGCCTCTGTCAGCAGTCTGCAGATCTCCAGGGTTCAGCAGTGATTGAAAATGAGCTATCCTCGCCCCCAGTATGGCCCTTCTAGGTCAGAGTTAAAGCATGTTGGTGGGGAAAGGTTGCACTGCCGCTGTTCTTTAGATAGAGGATTTCAATTTCCAAAGCTATCAGTTTCAGCCCAGATTCTCATAACCTATGGAAAAAGAAAGAAACCACCCATCTGATATTGACCACTATGGGAGACAGGATATTGGAGTAGGTGGGATCACTGATCTGATTCAGAATAGCTATTCTTACCTTTGCAAGGATAGAGTTGGGCTTTTTAAAAAACAGATCTTTGGATGGTGTGAGTATAAGGCTCAGAGTAGCTCCATTAAACTCAACAGAATTACAATACAACCTCAGAGTTACAAACAGCAGTTACAAAGTAACCAGTCAACCACACACCTCATTTGGAACCGGAAGTACACAATCAGACAGCAGCAGAGACAAAAAGAAGCTAATACAGCACAGCACTGTGTTAAATGTAAACTACTAAAAAAAAGGGGGAAAGTTTTAAAAAAAAGATTTGACATGGTAAAGAAACTACTTCTGTGCTTGTTTCATTTAAATTAAGATGGTTAAAAGCAGCTGTCAAGGTTTCTTCCCCACTCTGAACTCTAGGGTACAGATGTGGGGACCTGCATGAGAACCTCTAAGCTTAACTACCAGCTTAGATCTGGTTTTGCTGCCACCACCCAAATTATTTATGAGTTATTTGGGAAACTCTGTCTACCTCCCCCCCAGAATATCTCCCTCCCAAGTACTATAACCCTTCCCTGGGTAGCCTTCAGAGACTTCTCCACCAATTTCATATGATCCAATGGAGAAGGTTACTTGGTCCCTTTCTCGTAGTGGGAGAACGATGTCACTCTGGCTCACGTCTCCTGGTACTCGGTGGCTGGTGATGTGCTCGATGTAGATGTCCCTGGACCATCGGATGGTGTCTGAGACCATGAGGCGCCGCATGAGCCGTGCGTAGCGTCGACCGATCCCGCAGGTCCGCAGCACACGCTCGTTGCAGGGGTCCCAGGCGCCCAGGGCTCCAACAATCAGGGCGTCCATCTGCACCTCGTAGCCCTTCGCTCTCAGAGTGTCAGCCAGGGGGGCGTACTTTTCCAGCTTATGAGCTCGGGCTTCGCGAAATGCCAGGGTCCTGTTCTCAAAGGAGACCATGCCGTCGACGAGGATGATCTTTTTCTGGGCCTCGTTGGTGACGACCACGTCAGGTCGTAGCTGGCTGTTGGAATCGGGGATGGTGCAGTTCATGGAGATCTCCCCCAGGCGTGGCGCGATGGCTTTCACCAGGCGGTTCTGGATGGCGTTGTGGCACAGCTGCCAGGCTCTGGAGTGGGGTTTGCAGCTGCACAGGACGTGGGGCAGGGTCTCGTTGGAGTAGCTGCACTTCCTGCAACACTTGTCTCGGTTCCCGTGGCGGATGGCTCCGTTGAGCGGGATGCAGTTGAGCCGGGCACAGTGGATGAACCGCCAGTCGGCGAAACGGGTGAAGCCGCCCCAGGCGAGGAAGTGGTTGCTGGCGTCCCACTTGCTGGTCAACTCAAAGGCTTTACCCTGGTCCGGTTTACACTTCAGGGTTTCCACGTACAGCGAGTGGATGGCGACCTTCAGAGTCCTCTTCAGCAAGCCCCGGCGCTCGGGGTGATGATGGTGGTGTCGTCGGACCTGATCTGCGGCACCTGGACTCCCAGCTCCTGGCGCTCCTCGCACCACTCCCAGCGGCAGCCGATGCGCTTCCCTAGGCGACGCGTGGCGTTGCGAGTGCAGGACCACAGTGAAGCGATGTCGCGCCCGTCCCATCCAAATTCCCCATCCAGGGAGCCGCTCAGGAAGGTGGCGATGTCTTGATTGGAGGGGGCTCTGCCGATCCGCTTCTCTGTTGCATCATACAGGGCGTTCGCCGCGATGTTCCTTACCATGGCATTGGGACATGTCAGCAGGCGGAAGGCGTGGGTGATCACCGCGACGTCGCACAGGTCACCCATGCGGGGGATGTTGGCGCCGCCGTGCCTGTGGGCGATGTAGACCAGCTCGTTGCTGGCTCTCTGGGGAAGGAACAGCCACTTCTTCACCAGCTTCCGGATGATCTTGTCTGCCTTGTGTAGGGGCACCTTCGCCAGGGCGGATCCCCCTTAGGGTGAACGAGATGCGTGGGATCAGGAAGGTGTTCAGGGCGTTTATCTTCTGCCACGGTGCCAGCAGGGAGGCATCAATCTTGGCGGCGACATGCAAGATCTCCTGGATGGTGTCCTCGGGTGTCTGCCAGACACAGAAACCTGTTGGCGTGCCCAGGTGCTGGTATGCCTGCCCCTCTGCCAGGGGGATGACGGGCTCACCCTGGATCTGGAACCCCGTTGCCTGCACCGAGTCCCTTTTGCCTCCGTCAATGTGCAGAGTTGCGCACTTCTTCGCATTGAAGCGGAGCCCCATCCAGTCAGTAGCTCGGCTGGTGGCGTCTAGCATACCTTGGAGGCTCTCTGGGTCGTCTGCGGTAGGACCAGATCGTCCGCGTAGGCCAGAATGCTGATTTTCTTGCCATGCAGGTCGAAGCCGGTCGGGCCGCTGGAGATGGCTCGGATGAGCGGTTCCATGGCCAGGTTGAAGATGATGGGGCTAAGGGGGCATCCTTGTTTCACGCCGCGGCGGATGGGGATGGCGTCCGTCTCTCCGTCCGTGGCGCGGATGGTGGTGGTGCAGTCCTTGTAGAGGTCCCAGAGGATCTGGATGAAGGTTTCTGGCATCCCGAACTCTCCCAGGGTGGCAAAGATGTGATGGTGGGGTATGGACCCAAAGGCGTTGGTCAGGTCAAGCCATGCTATGGCGCACTGTCTCTTGGACCTCCTGGCCTAACTGCCCCTATACACTGCTCTGCATAAACACAGGGGGTCTGCCTTGCACAGAGCAGTTTGCAGGATCAAGGTGCTAACTGTTATTATTAGCAGTAGCTTCAAGTGTTAAGGTGACCATAATACATGACCTTGTGCAGTAGGGTGACCAGATAACAAGTGTGAAAAATCGGCACGGGGGTGGGAGGGTGGGTAATAGGTGCATAAGACAAAGCCCCGAATATCGGCACTGTTCCTGTAAAATCAGGACATCTGGTCACCCTACTGTGCAGCCAGATGCCTGCAGGCTATTTTTAAATGCTTTTTATTTTTGGTTATAGTATTTAAAAACAAACAAACAATTTCCTAATGCAGGGAATCCTTGGTACGGAGCCAATATAGTAAAGGATTTGAAATCCCCAGGCTCCAGTCTTGGAAACTGCCTGCATATAAAATTAATTAAAAATCAGTTAAAACATTAAACAAGTATTGAGGAGAAATGATTTAGAGGATGTTTTCTTTCTTGTTTTCCTGCTTGCCAGGAGCTTGCCAGATATAAGACAAGATCCTTAACGTAGGCATTCAGCGTCTGTTGTGGTGAACACAGGACAGATGGCTAGACAGATCTTTGGAATCTGGGTTTGGCAATCTGAGAGATCTTGACACAGCAGGGAGAGCGAGAAAACAAAGGCCCAATGCTGCTATCAGATATTTGGACACAAGTCCCATTGATTTCAGTATTTGTGCCCATGTATCTGAGGGCAGAATTAGGCCCCAAGAGCCTATCCAAAACCAGTGGGGAAATGGGCAGAAGAGTCTCTATGGGGGTCGGAGAAAGTAGAGCAAGATGTATAGGAAGGGCCTGATTTTTTTTTAAATCTGAGATTCTGGTTGATCTGGGTCCTGTTTAATCATAGACCATGCTGCCCTCTCCTCCAAACATCTCCAAATAATTTGGCGTGGCTGAGAATCCCTGTTTGGGAAAGACTTAAGCAGGGCTAGACTTATGGAGGCACAACTGTGCATTAGTGGCACTGCCTCTCCAAGCCATATGGCAAAATGAAGTGTCATGTCTAAGATGGCAAGGAATAAGCATAAGCCAAATAGCTTGCGCAGTGCCAGAGAATGTCTAAGTGCTCAGCCTGGATGGGCTTGGGCCTCCTTCTCCCAGAATCAATAGCCACTGGGAGCAGGTTCAGAGATGTGGAACTGATGGCTCTTGGGGTCCTCTGTCTGCTGTGAGCATTCCTAGTGGGAGAGCTCCACAACAAGTTGTTTATACTCACAGGTGATGAGCATAGCCCATAGAAGGGCCCGAGATTTCCCCCACCTCAGCCCCCATTGGTCCATGTGCCGATACAAGGGCACTGCGGTGGGCAGAGGGAGATAGCAGTTATGGGAGGACACCTTAGCACTTCCCCAGGTCGGTGCAACTTCACCTTCTTCCAGAACGTGCTCGTCACTTGCAAGCATTGCCATGCCAGGGCTGGTGCTGGACAGAGGCTGCTACCTTGCATCAACAGCGAGCTCTGCAGGCAGGAGGACTCCGAGGTTGTTAGGCTGAGGCATGCGCTCGAAGAGAAGTGCAAGTGTCTCTGGGACCATGAGAGCATCACATGAGGCTGAGAAAAGGAAGCATTCTTCAGTACTGGGAGAGAGCACAAGAAACTGTGAGCGCAGCTAGGAAAGGTAATTGATTGATCTGAGCCAGCGGGCTCAGGGTAGGGGGGAAGGAGCTGATTGAACTGGAGGAGTTTGCAGGCAGAGGGACTGGTATCCCTGTCCTGCCGTAATTCTCACACAGCCTCTACAAATATATAAGACCAGCTCTAAAATGTCAAAGGGAACCTGAGATGCACTGGCAGAGCTGGGGTGAGGAGTGTGCTCAGCAACAGTCCTGCAGATTGCTCCTTGCTCTTACCAGTGCTAATCACCGCATTGTGAAAGCCTGAGCAGTAGCAGGTAGGGGTGGGGTTGTTTATCTGGCGATGATCTCTCCTCTAGCTTCTGTCTTGTGATTTCACAGGCCTACACCTCACCTGTTGTTTTTTCTTCTTGGATGCTTGTCATTGTTACACCAATCCACTCCTTTTTTGCACCGTGTTTTCCTTCTTTCCCTCTCTCCCCCTTCACTTCTCCTTGAGTATCTGGACTGAATTTTACTCAGCTTGTCTTCCCAAGTGCCCCAACTTTGCCGACAGACTCCACTCGTCCAGTGGAAAAGCATCCGTCATTTCTCTCGTTGGTGTCAGAACAGCACCATCCAGCACAAATTAAACCCATCAATCAGTTCAGCTCGATCTTCCCAGTAGTTCAACAGAGAGTAATGAATAGCAGGGAGGGGTTTGGGGATCCTAGAGTTTCTGTCACTTTCCGGGGAGGAAGAATGAGGATTTTGTATAATTAGTTGTAGTGGGAAATGGTGGGCAGGTGGCTTATTATATGGTAATGAACTGACCTTTATCAATGGAACCAGAACTGCTCAGACATCTGTGTATCATAGGCCCTGTACTGCTAACACCTAAGTGGGTTTCTCCTTTTGCTCAAGTAGAAGGGTCTGTGATTTCAGAGCAGGAAGGTCTCAGCACTAATTTCCACTGCTTCTGTATACCTCTGAATGGTCGTGATGTTCAGCATAGCGATAGCCATGAGGTTACTATATGGCCATGAATATGTTCCAGTATACTGATATATCTCTCAAGCATGTTGCTTTGTGAGTGATATAGAAGAAGCTAGGTTGGACCCTGAGGCAGAAATCTTTCACCCAAATTCAAAACACTCAAGTTAGCACTGGAGCTGACATTAATAGCTCATTAAGAATTGTAATCTTTCTTTATTTCTTTAAACACGTATGGGGCTGACTCATTTACATTTATGCCCCTTTACACCACTCTGGCAATGGAAAGTGGCCTTAGACTGGATATAAATTATTATTAAGAACCAACACCCTCCTGCTCTGAAATTGCAGACCCCTTTCCCTTGAGCGAAAGGAGAATCTCCATTGGGTGTAAGCAACACAGGGTCTATGACACACAGTAGAGCAGTTTTGGTTTCCTCCAATAAAGGTCAGTGATGCGCATGCGCGTGCCAGTACTTTAAGTCCCATGGCATTGCCAGAGTGGTGTAAATGAGAATCAGGCCCTTATGTGCCTAATGGTTAAGATCGGGGATTGAGAGTCAAGAACAACAGGGTTCTGTCCCCAGCTCTCCCACAGACTTATTGTTCATCTTCAGTAAATCATATGACCTCGTTTTACAGATGGACAAATGGTTGCACAGAGAGGTTGATGCTTCCCTCCTTTGTCATTTTCAGAGCCTCTTGCAAAGCACTAGTTTAGTGCTTGTGATTATGTCTCCCTCTAGTGGCTGAACCCCGAGATTCCACAACCTGCTACTTGCTTGCAAACCAGGGAACTTCTTTCGCAGAAGTGAGAGCAGCTTGTGCTTTTATTGCAGAAGTTCCAGGATTCAATCCTCACTGGCAACCGTGTCTTTTCATGTAAGTGGCCACAATTTATTCCGCTTGCATGCATGGTGCTATGGAAGTGCCAAGTATCACTAGTATCATTATGTTTGGAGTTAATCTGCTGAACTCCAACAGGGCTGGCTCAAGCAGGTGCTGAATTTTTGTCTGAACTGTTTGCCAAGAACTAACTGAAAATCGTTCTTCTAGGAGCTCAAGGAGGACAAGCTGGTGGGATGATTTAGCAGCTCAGTTCATGCTGCTGCATGTCGCAGAGCAGATAAAACTTCAGGATTCTTGCTCATGGAGCTAGAACTCTCACTATGGCAAGGTGTGAGTAGCAAGAATCTGCAAAGCAAGGGGCTTGGTGTAACAAAGGGGAATTAGAAAGTAACTACTCTGAAGTCAGTGGAGCTTCAGCTGTGTGAAATTGGTGTGAGAGGAGAGTTAGGCCCCAAGTGTCTCCTGCTAGCTGATCCATGGAATAGCACTGGTGTCGTCCTTAGAAATGTTGCCCTCCAGTCTGGAGTGGGAGCCCCGAATCGGTGATGGCCGAAGAGAGTTACAATAGAGGGGGAGAAGTGGTGGTGGTGGTGGTTCACTAAAATGGAACCGGCTGCGAATACAGAGAGACATCTCCTTTCTATAGCTGAGGTATGTCCCATAACTGACAAAAGAACAACCCCAAATGCCTGTCTCCCAGGAACGGGTGGCACTGAGTGCTCTCCTACAAGGAACGCCAAGAGAGGAACTGATGAGGTTAGAATCCCTCTGCAGAGCTATGAGAATTTGGACCAAACTCAATGAGGAAGGAATAGAAACTTTACAGTGTAGCCCTGGATGGGTGTTGCTGGGTTCAAGGTCCACTCTGTCTCCTGCAATGAATGCAGAGTGATATTGGTCAGAGGATCAAAGCCAAGCCACTTCTGATTTTATGATTGCTGCAGAATATGCCCCAGCCAAGATGATACACAGTCAAAAGGAAAGCAGGGGCAGAGCCTGGCTCGTGGGATTGGAAATGGACTGAAGAGCCTTTGAACTCTAGGTTACCAAACTCAGCGTGGAAGTAACCAAAAATCTTTCCTAGCTGGCCACTGTCTGTGTGAAAGGAGGTGGTGGTGTCACTTCTGTTCCCAATGGATGAGTGTCCATATCACAAAAGCCATTATCCCTATTGCAGAGTACATGCACACGTTAGCAGACGTAAGAACATCGGAACTACTATCCTGCATCAGACCAATGGACCAGTTAGTGCTGGATAATGCCAGTTGTTTCAGAGGAAGGTGTAAACCCCTGCAGTACACATCACTATAAACCTCTATAATCATTCCACCATGGGAGAAATTGCTTCCCGAGCCCTTCTGCTGATGCCCTGAAGCAGGAGGTTTAACTATTGTCCCAGCTCATATAGCTACAGCTGCTGTTTGCTCTCAGCAGAGACGCTAAAGATTGAATGGGTTGTGGACACTGGACTGAGCTCTCAGTCCCCGTGGATGCTCCCTCCAGGTCAGGATGCACAGTGGGGAAGGTTGGCCTGTTACTGCCCCTTCTGTACCTGGACTGTGGACTGAGGATTTCAGTCACCAGGGCTGAAAATCCAGCATCTAAAGCCATTGATGTATAAAGAGACAGGAGAGCAGCAATCCAGCAACTGAAGTGATATTAGACTCTTATTCAAACTGGAAATAAGGCACAACTTTTTAACAGGGAGGGGAACAGACTGCCAGTGGGAATGGTGGGTTCTCCAGCTCTTGATGTCTCCAACCAGAGTGGATGCCTTGTTGGAAGATCTGCTTTAGCCAAACCCAAGTTCCTAGGCTCAGTACAGGAGTAGCTAGACGAAATGTAATGATCTGTGCTATACAGGAGGTCAGACTAGTTTGATCTAATGGTCCCTTCAGGCTTTAAACGCTATAAAGCTATGAAATCATATGAGGGATTACTTCAACTCCACCTGCAAAGAATCATCTCCAGTCTGCATTATTGGCCTGAGCCCCAACAAACTCATTACATCCACAGCTGCTTTTCAGTTGCAAAGCATTCTGTCCCATCTAGGCTGGGCATGTTCATCCCTGTGTCCTGGTCTATTTCCCCACCCCTCATCCCAACTCCTGTTCCTCCCCACAGCCTGGAATATGACAAAAGGACCAAGAGAAGAGCAAAAAATAACAATCAGAAATTAATATTCAATTACACAGGCGTCAGATAAGTGAAATGAATCAATCTGTGCCACAGGCAGATAAGCGACTGCCTCTGGCCCTGAGAAGCAGCTGTCTGCTAAGAGATAAGGAGGTCAACCTAAAACAAAACAATTTCCTGCATCCTCCCTCTAGCACATCCCCTCGTCTCCCTCGCTCCCTGTTTCTCTTCCTTTTCCTTCCACAGTCATTTCATCTCCTCCATTACAGCAGCCGAGATTCAAAGCGAGCCCTGCAGAACCAGAGCGAGACAAAGGGAGAGCTGAAAAGAAAAGGTTTCCTTCCTTCTGTGCAATGTGACTGTTGCCTCTGTGTACCCCCTTCCAGATCTCTGACATCTTTTCCTAGCAGCAGCTGCGCTGCAGAACATAGCTGGACTGGAAGCCAGGGGAGAGGCAGAGAGAGAACGGAGAGATACAGAGACAGCGAGGCAGAGCTGAAGGGATTTCTCTCTTGCTGCAGGCTCAGGGCTTACAGAGAGAGTTAATACATTTGGCTGCCTGCAGACACTGATAGGAAAAAGCCATTCAGGGCTGGCAGCAGAGGGGAGAGGATGGGGGTGAAAAGACTGAAAGCTTGCGGCATCTTTGACTCCCTTTTGTATTCAGCCCTTGTGAGCTGCCCTGTAATCTTGCAAGACAGAGATCGGTGGCTACTGTAACTGCAGCAAGCGCGAGAGTGCTGATGGAGGAGTGAGCAGAGGTTCATCCCCCCAATCTCTGTACATCAGGCTGAAAAACAGCAACCGAGAGCTGTCTGAACAGCTAAGTCTCAGTCGTGGCCGACATCGCCTGTGCATCACAATGAGCCAAGGCGGAAAACAAACCCAATATCCATTGACGCCTCTGAGGGCCTCTCCTTGTTCTAATATGTTTGGCAGAGAGCGTGTGGCTGAATCCAAGAGCAGCAAATGCATTTTCTCTCCACCGTACCGTGCTCCTTCATCATCTATCCATCCATCACCGGTTATTAGGACTGGCCTGCCGCGTCAGCTCCAATAGGCCCTGTTCCGGACGAGAGACCAATTGAAGGCTTATTTAAATATTTCCTGACAGCTGCCTTTTGGGTGAGACTGCAAAGCCTAAGTCCTGCTCCTATGCAGCTCTGAAAGGGCACATATTGCAAGGGTAGGGCTCGCCGCCCCAGTGTCCTGGCCGAGTTCCAACTCGGTTCATTGCACTGTGCCAGTCCCCCGTTCCTCTGCTGGGTCAGCTGGATGCAGGGGCCAAGCTTTCAGAAGTGGCTAGTGCTTTGGGTTGTGGGGCTTCCAACCAGAGACACTTTAAAGGGGCCTAGTTTCAGAAGGTGCTGAGCACCCACCCTCTGAATATCAGGCCCTTGTAAGGCGCCTCAAGCTGGGCCCCCCAATATTGAGGTACCCACAGTCACTAAAGTCTTGGCCACTATTCTGAGGGCTGGTTTCAGTCAGCCTCAGGTCCTCTGCAAAGCTGTTAAATTGAGCCCCCACTGCTGCCACGCCCAAGATTCAGTGGATGACCTTCCCCACTCCACACACCTCCCCATCACTGCTCCTCTGGCTTGCCAGCTAGGGGGAAATTCAGTGCCAGGTGGGGGACGGGAAGGCCAGTAGGGAATGTGTCCACAACTGGTGCAAGTAAGGGCAGCTAGGAGCACAGCAAATTGAGGCCTTCTGTCCAGACACCCCAGTTTCCCCAAGCAGAGCTCTTGGGCAACTTGTGCGCCACACCATGTGCCAGTTGGCCAAGAGCACTGACTATTAAACCACTAGTATTTCAACATGGTCTACGTAGGACTCAGGAAATCCCGTGCCCCACCACAGACTGCATGTGACTTGAGCAAGTTACTTAGTCCCAGAACCACAAAGCTATTTAGGCTCCAAACTTCCACTGATTCCTAAGTCTCTTAGGCCCAGATCCTCAAAGCTCCTCAACTTCCATTGATTTCAGTGTATGCAGTGTAGTTGTAGTCAGTCCTTCTGATCTAAAGAAGAGCTCTGTGTGTCTCAGAAGCTTGTCTCTCTCACCAACAGAAGTTGGTCCAATAAAAGATAATACCTCCCCCACCTTGCCCTCCTTTGGTTTCAATGACTAAATACCTTTGTGGATCTGTGCCTCAATTCCTCAGTTGTAAAATGGGGAACAGCTCTTCCGTGCCTCTCAGGGGCGTTGTGAGGATGAATACATTAAAGCTTGGGAGGTGCTCAGATACTAGGGTCATGGGGCCCCTGTGAGTGCCTAAAGTAGGATCAGGGCCCCTCTACATCATGGCAGGGAAGTGTCTCTGTGATCTGAGCTCCTGCCGTGGCTGCTGGTTTGACAGCTCTCTTTGCCTTCTTCCCTTCCTCTCCTAAGCTTTTTTGTAGTGCTGCTGCAGCTGTCGCGTTACTGAGTGTTGTTGCTGTGTTTCAGCTCCAGAGGTACGTGCATCAGTTTGTTATGCTCTTTGGGATGCTGTGTAAGTGTAGGACCACGAGCGGAGGCTGACTGGTTAGAGGATTGTTTATTGGGGACTTGGAGCTGCTGGCTCAAAGCCAGACCAGGTGGGAGGCGATCAAAAGTCGTTACCATCTGATGCCTTTTTGATGTGAAATGAGATTGATGGTTCCAGTCCAGTTGCTCATGGGCAGGTACACAGTGCTAGTCTCTCCAGTGAATGGGCTCGGGAGAATGAACTCCCTCTCCAGAGTAGGGTGGAAGTACATGGGTGGGGCAGTGTGGGGGAAGCTAGCACTCCTGGGATCCACGCTGTACCCCAGTCTCTAGGGCTGTTGATCCAGCATCGGTTGCCAGCACTAAATCGACTCCAGACAGAAAAAAAAATAGTGATTCCTAAATTATTTGCATGGATTTATGACTTCATGCCTCTTTTAAAGGCTCTTCCCCACACGGTGGCATTGGGAACATGAACAGTAACGCTTGCTCGCCAGGGTTAGAAAGAACACATCCCCGACTCTTCAGAGGGCAGATCCCCGAGTCTTCACGAGAGCCTGATCTGAAAGGCCCAGGCTCAAAAGCACAGCTAGCTCGTTTTAAGCTTTTTTTCCCTTTGAGATTGCATCAAGGTCCATGCATGGTTTTCTGTTGCCTTCAGTGAGAGCAAAACCAGGCCCTTACTCCTCATGGCTGTCATAATCATTCCAGATGATTTTTCCATTTCCCTGAAGAGAATGCAGTGCTTGGATCTCTTTGAGTTCACCCACTGCCAGCAGTTGGACAATTTCAAGACGTGCCAGCACTGAACATGGGTCAGCCTGGGATTCAGAAAGATCGGATATTTAATCTAGGGCACGGCTATCCCCTAGTGGCAAGCTGGAAAAGTGACGTCTCCCTGCTGCTTTAAACCAGGAAATGATATAGAGAGGGTGCAGACTGAATGGCTAAGAGTTATTTACCCCTTACACGTATATATATATATATTTCCTGTCCCTCACGTGACTGCAGATGATCTTGGACATACAGGGCAGTCTGGATTATTGAAAAGAGAGGCAGATGGCTATGTAAAAAAGAATTTTTTAGTTTACCATTAGTGACTGTAGCTTTTAGAATATGGGGTGGGTGGAGGCTGAATGCCTGGGTGGATATGATCTCCTCCTTGTCTGTTAGAACCTGGATGTTATGCCATAAATCATCAGAATCAGATTTTCTCTAGGTCTACAAGAATTTCTCAGACTTGACCATGATGCACAGAGAACACTAGATAGGCAATTCTTTTAGATAGAAATAAGGCCCGGCTTGACAAAGCCCTGGCTGGGATGATTTAATTGGTGTTGGTCCTGCTTTGAGCAGGGGGTTGGACTAGATCAGGGCCGGCTCCAGGCACCAGCTTAACAAGCAGGTGCTTGGGGCGGCCAAGGGAGAGGGGCGGCACCTGCGGCAATTCGGGGGCGGCAGGTCCCTCACTCCCTCTAGGAGCGAAGGACCTGCCGCTGAACTGCCGCCGCCAATCGCGGCTTTTTTTTTTTTTTTTTCCCAATTGCCGCTGCTGGTCGCGATCGCGGCTTTTTTTTTTTTTTTTGCTTGGGGCGGCAGAAATGCTGGAGCCGGCCCTGGACTAGATGACCTCCTGAGGTCTCTTCCAACCCTGATATTCTATGATAAAGAGAATTAATGATCTCTGTACAGTCAGAGATGAGATGACCACTGTTTTTTTCTTTGTTGGAGAGTGGCTAGAATTTTATTAATTTGAGTTTATCGAGATAGTGGGAAAATTCTGAAAAGCACATAAGTGACTTGGGAGCCTAAAGCTCTTTGATTTTTTCAATGGTACATGGGCTCCTAAATCCCTAATGTACATCTGAAAATTTTGCTCAATGACAATAATGTTATTTATCAAGCCTCCTGCCAAAGGGTTGGCTGGTGTATATTAATTATTACTTTAATTTGTATTACAGTAGCACCCACAGGGCTCAAGTGAGATAATGGTCCCATTGTGCTAGGCACTGTACAAATGCATGAGAGAGTCAGTGACCCAAAGAGTTTACAATGCAATTAAATGCCCATTGAAATAAATAGACTCTTCCTATTGACTTCTGTTTTAATTGAATCTGGCCCTAAACAGACAAGACAATAAAGCGATTTTAAAATACAATTAAACACGGAGTACAAACAGAGATGTGACTGGCACAGGGCAAAAAGGGGAGGAGCCAAGTGTAGGCGATTATCCCTGTAGGGGGGCACCAGATGGGGCTCAGAGGTGGTTTGCACACTGCCTTTCAGAGGCACATGCTCCTGAGTAGCTCTGCAACTGGGTCTGATCAGACAAGAACCCCTCAGTACCATCACTCTGAGAGTCTGAACTGAGTTTTGATTAGTGGGCCCCCCACCTACTCTAGTTTCTAGCTGGGTGGAGGCCACGTGAGAAAGCCTCTTCCCATGAGATCCCCAGGAAGGAGAGTTTTGAGAGGCTTGGGCTGAACATTCAACCAGTTGAGCACATACCAAAGCACTTATCCTCATGAGCTACACCTAGCCTGAGCGATGCTGTGGCTTTGGCCCTCTTTCCCCGCCAGGCCCTGACAGCTGATGTCCCAGCTGCCACTGCTTTCCCTGTCCTGAGGGAGAGATTCGAGGTCCACCAATGAAACGTAAAGCAAAAGCTGCTGGAGCGGCAGTTCCAGCCGACAAGCTGAACAGGGAGGGAAAGCGGGAGGCAGTCTGGCATCTGAGAGATTGCTTTTTTTAACTCTGAAGAGAAATTGGCCAAGCAGCACATGTGCCCTGAAGCGGTTTTGCTGCTTCAAGCTCATTTGCGGATGAAGGTTCCATTCTTTCAATCATCCATCTCCTGTTCCATACAAGTCCTGGTTTCCCTGGAAGTTTTGGTTCTGATGAGTACCTCAAGCCCCCTCGTTTCTTCTTTTCCAATTGGCACCTTGGCTTTTTACTGTCAAAAACTGCGGGTTTTGAGCCTCTTCCCGGCCTCGTTTCAGAGTGGGGGGAGCAATTGGAAAAGTTGGGGCACTTATCTGCCTTACTGGGGAGCAAGAGCAGCCTGGAATTGGAACAGGAAGTTGATTCATTTCTGTATCGCCTGCACCTCTCCCTCTGAGTGATCCTGCCATACCCAGAGAGGAATTGTGTCCTACTGAACTCATACACCTACCTGCTCTGCACCATCTCTGACCCTGGACTGCCCAACAATGAATTGAGTCCTACTGCATCCTCTCTCTAACCTTGCCTGCCAAATAAATGTTCATGCCCTATTGCACTTTGGCACCAGCCTGGCACTGCTGTACCTCAGTATTTCTGGTCTGATGCCGCAGAGTTAGGTTCCACCTGGGCACTTGGCAAGATGTAAGAGCAGCTCGCAGGAGACATCTGAATTTGATACCATCTCCTTTGCTCTGAACCCCAGTGAAGAACGAGAGGCCGAGCAGCTCAGTAATACAGAACAAGTGACAGTTTGATTTGTTCTGATGTTAGTGAGAAGCTTCTTGGACTGCGTAACAACACGTCCAGCAGCTCTCCAAACAGGCAGCATCCATACAAGCCTGGCATTAGGAGCTCCTGCGTTCTAATCCTGCCTCTGTCACTAACTCAATGTATAGCCTTGGCCACCTCACTTAATAGCTTTGTGCCTCAGTTTCCCATTTGTTAAATGGAATAATTATCCATATGTTCCTCATTGGTAGGGTCTGGATCCCCCTCAAAGTATAATGTGATTGGGACCCAGGCTTGGAAGAGGGAAGGATGGAAAGAGTTACATTGCTCTCTGATCACAATCTAATTTAAAGTTGCAGTAGCGCTATCTTCTTTAGAGTTAGCCAATGACCTATGAGGGAGGGAGGGAGGATCAGTGACTTGCCTGAAGTCACCCAGGAAATTTGTGTCTGAGTCAGGAACTGAACTACATCTCCTGAGTCCAGGGCCTTAACCACAAGAGCGTCCTGCCTTATTCAATGGGATGCTGAGATGGTATTTACCTCGCACTGATCAACACACTGAGGGCCAGATCCTCAGCTGATGTAAATTGGCGCTGCTCTGCTGAAGTCAGTGGAGCTATGCTGATTTACACCAGCTGAGGATCTGGCCCTGAAAGTTCCAAAAGAAATAGCTGCCCCTGAACAGGTCTGAGCATATGTCCTGATGCTCCTGTGCTATGCATCGTGCAGAGAGGTGTCGCCTGTTAGGGATTATTCACATTCATTATTACCTGGCAGAGACAACAGTCAGGTACTGGAGCAGAGGGCGCCATGTGTTTGGTTAGAAATGCCCTAAGTTTTGGCTGCCTGCCGGTAAGAGATACCTCATGTTACACACAGACGCCTTAAGCAAACACAGAACACTCCACATACACACCCCACATGACAAACTCACAAAACGAACACACAGACAGGAATGAAAAATCATGAACCCCAAGCAAAGGGAAACACTCAACATTTAAAATACACAAGACCAGATTTTCCCTTTACAATAAAAATGTGAGCGGGGCAAAAGAGGAGCAAAGCTAGAAAAGAGTAAATTGCATCCTGTCATCCCACTAAGAATTTCAAATAGGGCAAGGCAGATGTTTCATAGAAGGAAAAGGCGACGTTTATTCAAATGCAGTAAAAGCAGCCTCATTTATGACTCCTGGAGACTCAGCATGCAGCTGTTTGCCTATAACATAGCAATCATCTCAAACGGGAGATCCCTCTTGCTATGTCAAGGGAGCGGGCCTGGGAGCCAGCAGGAGCATTCACACAGGCAATATGAGAGTGGGACTGTGGTGCTGAATCCTGGCAGAGAGGATAACTTGTGAGAAAGGCCAGTCTGAAGGGGATAAGAAGAGCGTGTGCTGTCACTCTGTACAGTAAGGGCCTGATATTTGGACGTGCTGAGCAGCCACATCTCAAATGGAAGTTGCTGAGGATATTTGTCCCCTCTGAAAATCAAGCCCTACGTGTAGAGAGAGTGCTGCATGCTTTATCTAATAGCGCTTCCCATCTCAATCCGGCCATAATCACACATACCTATTAGCTCCAGAACAGCGGTCTCACAGATGCTGAAGTTGGAAAACAGTGGATTGTTTTGTACAATCAGTAACGTCTGCCACAGAGTTAAGCTAACAAGGCTTATCTCCATCACGAGCACCCAGCCCGTTCAAAGTCAGTCAGCTGGAAACCAGAGCTCCTCCATTCAATAACGTTAACCTGAACACCAAAGAGCTTACGACCTAATGCGGAGGGGTTCAAGCAGGACCATATTGCCAACAGATGTTAAGCTTCATGGGGCAGAGGCTGTTTCTTCCTATGTGTTGAACAATGTCTAGCACAACAGGGTCTTGATCCGGATTAGAAATAAGTCAATATATATTATCAATATGACATGCATATCACTAGAATGGACTATTTTCAATTTGCCATCAGCCTATTCAG
The DNA here is from genome assembly GCF_028017835.1 of Emys orbicularis. Lineage (NCBI taxonomy): Eukaryota > Metazoa > Chordata > Testudines > Emydidae > Emys > Emys orbicularis. The sequence continues at coordinate 50,900,201 of NC_088692.1, forward strand.
CAAATACATTGTCCCCCAAGGAGCAATAACCTCTCATTAGCGGCAGTATTAGATACAAAGAGGAACAAAAGGAGAAATTTATATCCGTTCTAGGCAAATAAAGGGAACATGTCGAGTACGGGATGTAGCCCTGGCTACACCTCCTGTTGGGAAAGCCACACACACTTTTCCATACCAAAAGTGAACTAGCCACTTGTAACTTTTGGTGTAACTTGCACCAATGGAATTCACAACACAGCCAGACAACACATGGAAATGTGCCACACCACATACCCACAAGTGCATACAGAGCACAGAGTCAAGCAAGGCCAGGTCTACACTGGAACCTTTTGCTGGTATTGCATCAGTTAGGGATGGGTTTTTTTTAATGACATTTCAATACTTGCAAAAGCCCTAGTATAGATGCAGTTATACCGGCTAAAAAGTGCTTTTGCTGCTATAGTTTATTTCGCTTGCCAAACCAGGATAAGCTATGCTGGCAAAAGCATTTTTTGCCAGTATACGTTGCATCTACACTACATGGTTCTGCAAAATAGCTATATGGGCAAATCGTCTCTAGTGCAGACTTGGACTGAGACATGTGGGAAGCACCATAGAGGGTCTGGTGCTGCTGGAGCAGAGATTGTGTGGTGTGGCTGGTGGTGGCCATCTCACCCCATATCCCAGAGACAGCAGGACCAGTGAGGGGAGAGAAAGCTTTGGTATTGGGGACTGTGCCTTTAAGGGATGAGCTTCCTAGACAGAAACACCTGAGGTCACTTTCCCTCCATGAAAAACCTCTTTCAACCCAAATTGAGAGATCAAGCCCCCTCAACAGGAAAGACTCTCCTCTATTTTCAAGCCCCATCCGTACTTTAAGACTGTCATAGTAGTATGATGGATAAAGATGACCAGAAAAAAAAATAGTTTTTTTTTTTAATTTCCTTTTTTTTTCACCTCAGAAATATCAGGAATGTCAAGCCCCCTCTTCCTTAGTTTTGTGGGAGGACTTCTTGGGAGATTCACATGTGCTTACAAGCACTCAGCAGCTTAGCTTAGTGGTTCTCAACCAGAGGTACGTGTACCACTCGGGCTAAGCAGGGTCTTCCAGGAAGTACATGAACTCATCTAGATATTTGCCTAGTTTTACAACAGGCTACAGAAGAAGTACTAGTTAAGTCAGTTCAAACTAAAATGTCATACAGACAATGACTTGTTTATACTGCTCTACATATTATACACTGAAATGTAAGTACATTTATATTCCAGTTGATTTATTTTATAATTATATGGTAAAAGTTAGAAAGTAAGCAATTTTTCAGTGATAAGGTGCTATGATACTTTTGTATTTTTATTTATGATTTTGTAAGCAAGTAGTTTGTAAGTGATGTGAAACTTGGGGGTATGCAAGACAAATCAGACTCCAGTAATCCGGAAAGGCTGAGAGCCACTGGCTTAGTTGAAGGTGTTAACAAAGATGTACTTTCGCCAAAGTGTTCATTGGGCATTGAAATTAGATTAATAAAACAGAACAGTCTGACGAAAAATCTTTCCCCTCCCAATTGCTCAGTCTCCTGTGATGTCATACTTTCACTAATTCTTCAGCAACTTCCAAGGTAGATAAGACCTGATTTTATAAAGTAAAAACAGATTTGATTTTTTTTTTTGTGTGTGAAAAATCTTTCAGAACTTCTAATCAAAAAGACAGAAGCCCAATCTTTGTTTCTTTTACAGGTTAAATTTAAGACGTGAAAGGGACAGGACTGGATCACCCAGTGGGTTTACTAACTCTCTAACAAGCTCAGATGTCACAGTGATGATCGTTGGACAGATAGATGGGTTAGATGTGCTCGCTCACCTATCTAAGACAGAACCAGAGAGCTCTCCTCAGTTTTCCAGGCTATAAGATCATTTCCCCCCAGTTCGGAGGCTGAGCCATACTGCTGTCAGGAATTATTTGTGTTTATGACAATAATGGGCCCAGTGCTGCTCTCATTTATAACAGCATAAATCAGGAGTGAGCCCACGGCAGCCAATAGAATTACACAGGTGTAAAGTCAGTGTGAGAGCAGAATCAGCTCCAGGGTAGTTATTATGAATAAGAACAAAGGGCAAAGTTCTCTGCTGGTATAAATGGGTAAAACTCCATTGAAGTCAGGGGAGCTGCAACCATTAACAACAGCAGAGAACTTGGACCAAGATTTTGATGAGAGACTCTCATAGGCTCGGTTCTCTTCTCACACTGGTGTAAATAGTTTCTCTGGAAAAGTGTAAAAAACACAGAGCAGAATCAGACCCTTTATAATCATTGGTATTACTGTACGAGAGGCCCTGACCGAGACTCCATTGCAGTAGGTGCCATACAAACACATAGCAAAAGACAGACAAAGGGTGGGAGGGGAAAATGAGGCACAGACAGGAGAAGTGACTTGCCCAAGGTCACACAGGTGAGTGGCAGAGCCAGCAACAGCACCCAGGTCTCCAGAGCCTTAGCCTAGGGCCCCAGCCATTACATCACACTGCTTGGCTCAACTACAATTCCATCACATACAATCATAGCATTCGCCCACATTGGATCAGTGGGAGGGTTTGAACCATAGACCTTCAGATCAGCCCTGTATTACTTAAGCCATCTTCCTTTCCTTCTTGCTCAAGGTGGAATCAGTACCTTTCTTGAACAGCTGAAAGATCTTCACAACGTAAAAATCATGATAATACGTAGCCCTTGTATACTAGCTTTTGTGTGAGGTTCCCAAGAAAGGAATGCAGAGGATAGCCCGGCTTCAGCTACTTCAGAGCAGAGTCCAAAACCACAGAGCACAAAATAAAACAATTACTGAAAAATACACACTAGAGAGGAAGAAGACACAGTGGTTTCAGATGCATCATTGCCCTGTGGCTCACAGCTTATGGAAAATGGAGAGCTTGGTACTCAATAAATGGTGAGAGGAGAAAACAACCCATCTGCTTGTTTGTGTGTTTTATTCAAAATGAATCACAGAGCCATGAGTTGCTGAGCCCTCCATTAATAACCCTGACAGCTCCTCTCCGTCTGTAATTGAAGCAGCTCCGATAATAAAGGTGTTACTCCAACAAGCTTCAAGCAAACCATCTTTCCTGATGTCTCATGGTGGATCTGACAACCCCCAGAAACTGTGCATGGAGGAGTCGTGACTAGCTGCTTTTGTATTCCCTACAACACCCACTGCGGATGGTTTGATTCTTTCCTGTAGCGTTAGGTGCAGATCCTCCATATAGTCCCACCTACAAAGCCCCCGACGCTGGACTCTGAAGAACATTCCCTCCCTGGGCAGGAATTGTCTCCACATCCATGTTTTCCTGTGCTTCCTCACACTGCGCCTCACCTTCCCCAGCTTGGGAGCCGTTTAGTCTCTAGATCTGCCCAATGTTAGGTGTCCACAATGCTCTACCAATGGACTCCACCCCGGATATGGAAGGACCACATCTCCTGATGTTAGGGACCAATCTTGCAAGGTACCAAATGCCCTCAACTACTGTTCACTTCCCAGGGTCAGGGAAGACCTGAGTTACACGTTTATTCATTACATGTCTTTAGCCACAGTGCTCCAGAAATGGACCCAAAGCCTATTACGGAGAAACACCCCCTCAGCTCGAGTGAGAGAAGAGTCTGGTCTTCATATTAAGTCCCCGCAATTTCAGTTTCCTGTCTGGGCCACTACCTGGGACAACCTGCACATCTCAGTTGTGAGCTTTGTCACCAATTAGTCAGAGCACTGAGACTCAAACAAGTCATTCCACTTGTGGTTAGAAACAGACCAGTTACACCGATTTCCTTTCCTGAGGGTTTCCTTTGTCCCACTGACAAGAGCAATGGGTCTGTTAGACACACATTCTCAATCATCTGGGACACATGAGCTCCCCAAGCCTGGAGTTCCTGTCTATGGATTGAGACACACCCTGTAGCTAAAGAAGAAACTGCTGCGTTCCACAGCAGCCGGACACTTATAAGCAATCACACTCAGAATCAACTAATGCTTCCCTACCTCCATCCTCTGTACTCCCGACAGGAATATAAACATCCACTGAAGGAACAGAGTGGGCCTTGTGTTATGACCAGTGTCTGATAAACACCATCTCAGTGTCACGGGAAGAGAGAATTGCTCACTTTACACACACATGGGAGGAGAAAGAAGCAGAACACTTTAGCAGAGGCAGGAACTCTCAGGGCTGGGTTGATTGCAGCCTTTCCAGCAAGAGGGTATTATTTAGCGTGGAAGAGCTGGGCCGGGGAGGGGGAGGGGAAGAGATTGAGGAACGGTTTTAAAACCTCTCAAAATTCCTGCACACACAAAAGCACAGGTGCAGCATCAGGAGATCCCAGCCTAGGTGAGGGAAGAAAAAGTTTTGGCACTGTGGATTTTCCTGGATCTTGAGCATTACATACCCAATTCGAATGAGCAGTTATTGAAACGGAGAAGCCTTTGAGGGAGATTGCACGCTGTGCTACTGACAGTCAGTTAGAGCCTCAGAGCTCCCCCAGATCAAATTGCACCTTTGTGGCCTGTAGGGATATTAGATTAAAATTATTACATGTCCATTTCTCTGGAGAGGGATCAGGAAATGGATGTTCAGATGGATACACACACACAGCCTGAGGTCAGCAGCCCCAACAGGACCCTTCTCTCACCTCAGCATCAGCTAATATGATCATTGGGCTTTAACCCTTTCCAGCACTGCCACACCCTGCAGCATACTCTGTCAGACCCTGCCCTCTCGTGCCTTTCAGTTTGCAAGTTTCTCTGGGCAGGGAAGCTGTTCTTTACCTGGCACCCATGACCGTATGCAAAGCCTCGTGTCCACCCAATTATATGACAACCACCCCCATTCTTCCACATGCAAATGAGCTGCTCCTGGTGCGTTACTGCCCCCTCCACTGGACTGATCTCTCTAATCACGTTTTTTTCTAATTAGCCAGCTCCCTGCAGCTTGAGAACAGGGCTGATCAGTGCCCTCAGCCCTAAGAGCAGTAAAGGTTGAGGGGATGGGGAAGTGGAGGGGAGCAGCAGTGTCTACGAATCAGAGTCTTAGTGGGGAAAGCTACGCAACATGCGAGATCACCAGGACTCATGACCAAGCAAGGCACTGGCTTCATTGTCCCTTTATTGATTACAAAGCATCTAAAAATCTAGAGTGTCTTCAATATATAATCTCCTTTCTATGTACACTATGTATGGCTTAGGTTATTTCTCTGCGGGGTGGGGGTGAGTCAGTGATGATAGTCCAGCATGTAGTCCATAGTCCCCAAGCCCTTTTGACTCTCTGGTACCTGTACCTGCATTTTCTTGTTAGCCAGCTCCCCGTGCGGACGTGCCAAAGGTCTCTTCACCCCTTGTGGGGGTGAAATGAATCTATCTTCCTCTATTCCCCCATCTTCAGCCCACAGCCCATCCCTGGGCTCCGGGGGTTGGTAGCCCATCTCATTGGGATCCAGGGGGTCCTTGGACAATAGGATACAGATGGAGGGCACATTCTTATGGACGGTCAGGTTCTCCACTTGGCCATCAGGCTGAGGGTCCTTGTTCTCCCAGACCTCCAGCAGGGTCTTGTAACGCACCTTGGTGACCTGGTGGAGGCCCCCCAGCTTCCTCTTCATGATCTCCACACAGGTGATAGTCTTGGTGACTGCCCGACCACAGCCACTGAAGACTATCTGCCGGGTGCCCTTCAGCTCCATCCTGGCCATAGCAAAGCCCATCAAATTCCTGATCTTGCTGCCCTCCTTCACTTTCATCTCCACCACGCCAGGGGGCAGGTCAGGGAAGGGCAGTGGGCTATCCTGCTCCGATGTCTTGACCTTCCTGAAGTTCTCCATCCTGGACTGGGCTATGGGGGGCATGGGTGTGGATTCCACCCCTTTGGCAGCCATTGCTTGTCCTTCCTGGAGGGAAAATGAGTCAGATCAGATGTCTAAATGCCAGCATCCATCCCAGAGACTATCCTTGGCTCCAAACTCCTTTGCTCCAGGTCAGCAGAAAAAGGGGGCAAATTTAGTGCTGCTCTTCCATGATTCTGCCTCTTCTAACTGGCTACTCAGCGCTCTCCCTCCCCAGGTGAAGGACTTTCTGTCAAGCCCAGATAGTCCCCTCCTGGCTGTGCCGGAGAATCAGTCCCCAGAAGAAATGGAGCTGCAGAATTCTCCCCGGGTGGGAATTCCTGCCGGTGCCTCCTCTGCTCCCACTGCAGCACTCGCTTCTGCTGCTCTTTGCTTCATTCTGGACTTCAGCAGCCCCCAGAGCTGTTTTGTGTAATTAGCAGATCCTCCCCCTCCTCCCCCACTCTCTCCTCCTCCCTCTCCCCACACTCCTGATCAGCCTCCCAGTCCAGCCCGGAGCCCTCTGCTTCATCCCCCAGCTGCACTTCCCTCAGTCTCTGGCAAAAGGAGAGTCTGACTTTTCCCCAGTCCAGGAGCAGCTTGGGGAGGGAGAGGGAAAGCTACTCTTTCTCTTCATGATGCTTCCGGAGTCCTGCCCCCTTAAAGAGAAACTGGCCCCTTCTCATGGGCGATTTCTCCAGCTCAAGGACATTAACTGCTAACTGCAAATGTCAGCAAAGTACAGGCAGCTGCTGCTGCTCGTGCCTCTCCCTGCCTGGCTGGATCAGCTCCCACACCATGCATCCCCACAAGGGACACAGATCTCAGTGGCCCTTCCTTAAAATGTCCTGGTGACTGAGTTTTCCATTGACTTCTCAGATTCTCCATTGAAATGGGGTCGCCCTCAGCCAGTCCTTTTTAATGACCCATCCTGACTCAGACAACCAGGTGGCGTTCATAACTATGCCTCTTACCATGCCCTGAGAGCAAACAGTTCTTTTGCACCCACAGGGTAACAATGCAGCATATGGGGAAACTGAGGTACAACCAGGATTCAAAAAAATATTACAGGAAATTTCCAGTTCGTCACTGGGAGTCTCCTGTGAGGGGTGCAGGGAGCCCCGTCCCTCAATTCCTGACCCCAGGTCAATGGGGAATCTCTTGAGAGATGTCCAGGAAGCCCCGTCCGTTCCTCAGACCCTGCCCACGGATCAGCATAGGACATTTCATCCCCATGTAGGTCATAAGGCTTTTAGCACGATTCACTCTCCCTCTTCAGTCGCCAGAGCAGAGTATTCGGGGATAACTCAGCCCAGACCTCCTAGTCTCATTTATCCCTTTCCTAGAAACCTGGGGACGAATGCTAGGACTGAGCTGGGCCCTGGCTAGAGCAACGTGGAGAGAAGATGAGCGAACATGGAAACAGTTCTCCTGCCATCGAGGGGAGTCTGAAAGGGGCTAGAGGGATGGGGTACCGAACAGGGCCGGCTTTAGACACTGCGGGGCCCGATTCGAAAGAGCTGCCCCCGAAGACAGCAGCAGGACTTTGGCGGCAGCTCAATTGGCTGCCGGTGCCTTCGGCAGCACAGCGGCAGAAGGTCCTTAGGGACGTTGCGGGACCCTCTTAGGGGCGCGGGGCCCGATTTGGGGGAATCGGGTGAATCGCCCTAAAGCCGGCCCTGGTACCGAGGATACAGAGTTAGAGCAGTGAGTGAATGCCCATAGTGCCCTGGAGTCCTGCTGAGGTCCAATGCTGCAGTCAAATGAACTCTGGTCTGACTGAACATGGAGTTCCAACCATGCCCCTCTAGGAGGAGATAGACTGGAATATTCTGTTGTGGGTGGGTCAGCTTTTGTGGCCTGCATCATGCGGGAGGTCAGACTAGATGACCATATTGATCCCTTCTGACCTTAAAGTCTATGAGTCTATGAGTCTATGAGACTCATAGACTCTAAGGTCAGAAGGGACCATTATGATCATCTAGTCTGACCTCCTGCACAATGCAGGCCACAGAATCTCACCCACCCACTCCTGTAACAAACCCCTAACCTATGTCTGAGTTATTGAAGTCCTCAAATCATGGTTTAAAGACCTCAAGGTGCAGAGATAGGTCAGGATAAATGTCCCATTGGTGATTCAGAGCAGCATGGTGCACGAACACAGGGACTGAATCCTCTGCTCACTCCAGGAGATGTGTGGCCCATCCCTGCCTAGGGTCTCTTGGGAGGAAGTGAGCTCAGGTGAGCGGGCTGCCTAGGTCAGTGTCTGAGTCCAGCAGTGGGGCAGTGTGTACGAGCCCTGAAATAAATGAGCTTGAGGACCATATTACCCTCGATCTCTTTCCAGGAGGGAATGGCCCCTCTGTGCCAGGGCCCACTTTCCCTTTAACAGTAATGCTTTCCCACTGAGTAGCGATGAGGGATGGGGAGCCTGCCATTTGGTGATGTCCTCATTCCGCTGCCTAACAGAGGGAGTGAATGAATGCAATAAAAGAGACATCAAGGAGGAGGAAAAGCAGCCTCGCCGGGAAGGCAAGGATCAATATCCAGTGGGAGGTGGCATGAGGCTCCCAGCGCTCTGCAAGCAGAATTTGCATTGCTGCGCCCACTGGCACCCACATGCATGGGCGGTGGGTAAACCCCTGGCTTGAGGAGGCCCCACCCCTTCTGTGCCCACCAGATCTGAGCCCCCACTGTGGCCCCTGGCCCCTGCTCCAGGCTAGCGCCCCCAATCCCTCCTGGCCCCGGAGCGCCGGGCAGCGTGGCCCCAGCCTCCCTGGGCTGCACCGCCCGGCCCAACTCCCGGCCAGCATGCCTCAGTCGCCCTGGGCCGCGCCACCTGGCCTGACCCCCGGTGGGACCCCCGGCCCCTGAAGGCGCCCCCCCGGGCCGAGCTGCCAGACCCAGCCTCAGCACCAGGGCCGGCTCCAGGTTTTTTGCCACCCCAAGCAAAACAAAAAACAAAAACAAACAAACCGGAGTGCCGCCCCTTGAAAAGAGCTGCCCCAAGCACATGCTTGGAATGCTGGTGCCTAGAGCCGGCCCTGCTCAGCACTGGGATGGCGGCATGGCCAGAGCGGCCCCAGCCCCAGCGCTGGGCAGGCGGAACAGCCGGAGCACTCCCAGCCCCAGCGCTGGGCAGGCATAAGTTAGAGAAGTTATGAGGTTGCTCTAACTTACATCTGAGGGATGGGGGGGGGGACAACCCAGCCTGCTCTGGCACTATGGAGAGCACAAAGGTAGCTTTTGCCTACTTCCCTCTATCCCTGTGCTAAATGCAAGAGAGAACGGAGCTCCAGTCTTTGCTGACGGTGACAGAGGAGCCCAGATCTGCCTGGAAGTCACCAGGGTATTCCCCTCCTCCTGACCATGTGGTATGGAAGGGGAGGGACAATCCCCAAGGTGAATCTTCCCTGCCCTTTAGAGGAGAGAGGGAAAGCCTCTGGCGGGGAGAGCTCAGACACATGGGTCCTCAGGAGAGAGAAGGAGGAAAGAGCCCCCATGGACTGCTAGTTCCTCTGCCCAAACATGGGGGAGGAGAGCAGCGAGATCCCTGGCCCACTGGCTCCTTTCCCAACACTTCACAACAGAAAGGAGTGAAGATCCAGCAGGTGATCCCTGCTGACTCCCAGGGGATGTGGGATGTGACCTGGAAGGTCAGTGCCAGGGATGAGGCAGGCAGTTATTTGGGATCATGTGCATTAAGGGTTCTGATTGTCTCCCCAAGCAACAGGGCCCACGAATACCAGTGCCACCCTTGCCATGGGTACCCTACATGAAGAGTAAGGGCCTGATCCAGTGAGGGGCTGAGCTCTCATTGGAGCCAAGCAAGAAACAAGATGTAAACGAGCTCTCAAATAAATCACAATTATCTCCCTTTGCGAGCAGCACAAGTGGGCCTGGGCACCCAATTAAGCAAGTAATTACCCTGTCTGTGCAGCCAGGTGCTTAGCTAGCCAGCTATGCCTCAGGACCTCCCAGCTGTCTCACTGTGCTCAGCCAAGGGCAGGCAGGCTCACCTCTATGCTGTGATTAACCCACCCCCGCCCCAGTGATGGAGGCTGCATGGCATGTGAGTGTCCCATGGCAAAGCCATTGGGTCATTTCCTATTCAAACACACGTGCAGCACCAATTCGTTTGCTATTAGGAAATCCAGCCCACTGCCGGGGCTCAGTAAAGGGCCATCCTAAACCACCAAGTGGCACTGACTGCCTAGAAGGTAGGAGGCGATTCCCCTGCAGTTTACACCAGCTGATGTCACCTCTTAGCGGTCTGTGTGCAAAATCTCATGGACAGGTGCCCCCAGCACAGATCTAATGCTAAGGGACAAATATTCAGCTGGTTTCCTTACCTAGCCCAGCAATCTTTGCAAACACTTAGCCATGGATTTGCAAAGAAGCCATGGGAGTTCAGTTCCGAACTTCCATGGAATTTGAGTGGGAATTATGGGCCTAACTCCGGTAGGTTTTTTTTGAAAGTCCCAGCTGTAGATTTTGCATGCACACTGGGTGACTAATTGCCTTGCTGTATGGGCACATGGATGAGAGCACATGTTAGTCTCTCAGCAGGAACTCCAAGACCTGAACAGGCAATGGGGACTGGATTCCCCTCAGACCCTGTTCCAGCCTCTCCAGATCTGTGCAGAAGCATGCACTGATGCTGCCTGTGCTGTACCATGCCATGGCTAAAGAGAGACTTCAGCCTCCAAAGCTGGCACCTTTCCCCACACTAAATTCACTTCCACCTATGGAATAATCCCTAATGCATGTGCAGCCCTCTCCACTGCATCGCAGAGCTGAGACGCAGAGTTGTGAGTTGGAAAGACATCCTGAGTATTGACTTGCACTTGAGTTTGCTCTGCCTCTCGAGACCCATGGATTATTTTCATCTGGACTAAAAATCTACCTGATCTCATATCAGCAGGAGCCTGGATGAAACCCAGCTGTGCAGGTACAAGTGGTGTTCAGATCCAATCCACCCCAAAGACCAGTCCACATTCAGTGAGTGTCTGGGAAACCTGGACTGACAGTGTTCTTCAAACGAGATTCTGGCAGTTGAGTCTTTGACCTGTTATAATATTATGGCCAAAGCCTGGAACCTGTGCCTGAGGACATGGGCTTCCCACAGTGCTGCAGGGGGAGGGAATTTTCCCCCACAAGAGTGTGGAGTGGGAACAGAATTGCTTGGTGGCTGCTCTCCGTGGAGGTGGGAGAAGTGAGGGGCACCTTCCCAGTGAGGCTGTGTGATCTGGAGGACAGTGCACTGGTGTGGGAATCAGAGAGCTGAACTCCACTTTCCTACTGACCTGTTGTATGACTGTGGCTAATTCTCTGTCTCTCTAATTCCCCATCTGTAAAATGGAGTTAATGATACCTAGTAAATGGCTTTGAGATCTACAGGTGACATGTGCTAGCGAAGAGATGGCTGGTGGATCGGTACAGTTGTAGATGCACCACAGCCTGTCGTGTTCTCTCCTGCCCAGTGAGCTCCATCCTGCCGAGTAGAATTGGGCTACTCCCATTGTCTTAAAGATTGGCCCTTAATGATGTTATTTGTGTAAAGGTAGCACCTAGGCACCCCAGCTGAGATCAGAGCCCCATTGTGCTATGGGCTGCATATATACCCAGTATATGCATCTCAGTCTAAGTAGGCAAGACAGATAGAGGACAAATTGTCCCCATTGTACAGGTGGGGAATTGAGGCACAGAGAGACTAATTGACTTGGCCAAGGTCACGCAGGCAGTATGTAGCAGAGTTGAGAACGGAACCAGATCTCCTATGTCCCTGTCCAATGCCACGCTGTAGTGATCATGCACAGTAGCTACTTTTAAAACATGAATTCCTCATTCATATGATGAAAAACAATGTTGTTTTTCTCCCTTATGTCTGATGAATGTTTGTGAAATTCTCAAGTAAGGCACAGAGCGGCTCTGCTCCTTTCTCAGTCAGGCTGGGATGAATTAAGCTTCTCACACAAATTGCTTCTTTTAAAAAGATGCATCTTCAGGCTAAAAGCCTAGGAAAACAAATGGGAAGGAATTTGGCAACTGTTCATGGAATGTATTGACACAGAATAAAGGGCCGGGAAGGCAGAGGCAGCTCTCATTAACTCAATGCATAAACTTTATGGCAGGCACAGAAGATGACAGATCTTGATAAGACATTAAACAGCTCCAGAAATGCATATTGCTTCAGCACAATGCTGTGCATCTCTCAAGAGTCTTGAGAATCAAGCTGTGCCCTGGTTGATACACGATCAGGAGCAGAGAGACTGCCTGCTGTAGAGATTTTCTCATGGGTTTATATGTGCTGAAGTCAAGGGGGCTCTACTCATTTACCCTAGCTGAGGATCTGGCCCCACATATGTATTGGGACCAGATTATCTCTCTCTACCCATCCCACCGTTCCTGCACTTGAGCTGGGAACAATGGCAATTCATGGTGCTTGGGGGGAGGGCTGGACCGATACAAATAATAAACCCAACCCTTCTGAATCAGCCAGCGGAACTGGCTGAGTGCAGAGGGGAGTAGATGTTACCCCTTCTCCAAAGGTGGCGTAGCATGCATGTTCTCCCTGAGTTCTGAATGGCATCATGCACAATGCCTCAGAGTGGCATAGGGCTATCCAGTCCATGCCATATGGACCAGATCCCAAGGGATGCTATATGCTGACTCCCCACTTTTGAAATCAATGGCAGTAGTGGGTGCTCAGCATTTGTCTCCAAATTCATATTTATGCCTGCTAATGCCTGACATGATGCTAAGCAAAGCAGCCAGTCAAGGGCTTGATGGTCCAGTGCAAAATTCTGTACTTTTTCTCCAGTGGTTGGATGCATCCTGAAATCTCAGCATGTTTCTATGGAGCCTGCCTCCACAGTGCTGCACTGATTGGGTATTTAAATCCAAGGCAGCATTTATTGTCTAATTGCCGCTTAACAAACTCTGCTTATTACAGCCTCCTAAATGGGGAAGATGAGGTGCAATCATGTTAAACAGTTTACGCATCACTAAAATTGATTGGTCGGGAGCTCCCCCCAAGGCAAGGGATGTCAGGGGGTGTTAATGACAGGGTCCTACTTCCTCTCTCTCTCTCTCTCTCTGTGCAGTGCTTAAAATGTAAATGAATTTCATTATTAGCAACTCCATCACTAATTACCATCCAAAGCCATTCATTACCCTGTCAGCTTATTTGTTGGAGGACAACAGAGTGGATCGTTTAGCCCATGTGAAGGAATAGCTGAAATTAGCTCATGCATAAAGAACAGAGAGTGGGAGATGGGATGCAGATGAGTTGGAGAAGAGGATGGGGGCTGCGGGTGGATGGGGAGGAGACAGGGAAAGACAGACTGACATTGGAGGGAAGAAAATCAGAGACAGATTAATTAGAAATACATTGGAAAAAGAGAGGTGAGATGAAAGGAGAGAGAATGGAGAAAGAGTAATAAATAATGGAGAAGTATGAGAGAGTGAGTGAATAAGAGAAGGTTGGAGGAAACAATGAGGCAGAGTAATTAAAAACAATAATACTTTGATCTGTCTGTCATAGGTTTTTCCCTAGTGCCCATCACTTGTTCCCCCAATGATCGACAACTGACTCTTCAAATCTTTTGTACCGTTTATTTTTAAATATTCTCTAATAAAAATTTAAATCTAAGCACCTTTTCTCCCCATGAAGATCTCAAAGCACCTTCTGAACTCCCGTTACTTATCATCAGGGCCGGCTCCAGGCACCAGGCACCCAAGCACATGCTTGGGGCGGCACCTGGTAAGGGGCGGCGGGGGGAGCGCGGCGCGGCCTTCCGCGAGGGCGCTCCGGCGGCGTGGCGCTCGGCGGGAGGGCGGCGCTCGGCAGGGGGTTCCGGTGGGAGGCGGGGGCGGGCTCCGGCGGCGCGGCGCTCGGCGGTGGGGGGGGGGGGCAGCGTGGGGCTCGGGGGTTCCGGCGGCGCTCGGCACGGGGGGCGTGCTCCGGCGCGTGGCGCTCGGCGGGGGGGGGCGGCGCGGGCGCGGCACTGGAGGGGGGTTCCGGCGGCGCTCGGCAGGGGGCGGGGGCGGGCTCCGGCGGTGCGGCGGTCGGCGGGGGGGGCGGCGCGGGGCTCGGCGCTCTTGGGGGGTTCCGGCGGCGCTCGGTGCGGGGGGGGGCCTCCGGCGCGCGGCGCTCGGCTGGGGGGGCGGCGCGGCGCGGCGCTCGGCGGGGGGCGGCGCTTTTTCTTGCTGATTGGGGCAGCAAAAAAGCTAGAGCCGGCCCTGCTTATCATTACTGTTGAGTGGAGGTACTCAGCTCCACGCAGGGCATGGAAGAGCTTACCACTGAATAGAGAAGCAACAGACAACCATGCAGATACAGAAAGGTCTGGCTGAGCAGAAGGCAGATTCATTGCATAGCAAGGCAGTGGGATTTTTTAATACAGATACGTAACATGACTCCCTGGGTAGTGGATTGACACTGATACTTCTTCCATGAAGCCTATGTTCAGAGGGGAGACTTGAAAGAGGGGAAGGAAGGATGCTGCAACACCAGGAGCCATGTTCTCCTGCCACAGGAGATAAGTGACTGTCTGTGGGAGATCAGAGCCCATTAGTGGGAGGGAATTCCAACTGAAAAGGGCAGCGTGGAAGAAGGCACAGAGAAGGGAGAGGGACAGGAATGCAAAGGGGATGATTAGGTGAGAGATGTGGGCAGAGCAGGCAGGGGATTAGCAGGGGTGGGGAATTGAGATGTAGGTCACAGCCCAGTAGTATAGAACCTTGAAGGTGGTGAGGATCAGGAGCTTGAATTTGGTGTGGGCTGTGAGAGGGAGCTAGCAAAGGGGATCAAAGAGGGAGATGTAATGGGTGAGGGAGATGGTTTCCATACACCATCATAGTGGGGGGACTGGAGGGGAGGGTAGTGGGATTCAGGCAGGCTGCAGTAGTGATGTCAAGAGCTGACCAAGGGGAATCAGCTGTGTCAAAGATGAGGGGAAAAATAAGGAGGATGAGAGTGGAAAAGAGGCTAAGTCCAGAGCTGGTGGTTGGGGAGCAACCTTGGGAAGGGCAGTGTCAGTGAGGAAAGGAAGCCAATGGCAGGGGATCAGAGGCAAAATAAGAGAGACAATGGAGACAGTGAGAGCAGAGGCACATTCTAGAAGTCTGGAGGAAGGAAGGAAGAAGATGGGCCAGTAACTGGAGGGGCGGTTAGGGCTAAGGGGAAGTTTTTGAGGCTAAGGGGAGCCATAGTCTGTTGATGACTGAGGGCAAGGAACACTAGGTGAGGGAGGGAGCAGGGCCATCAGGGCCCACGAGATGTGGTCAAGGGGGCAGGGTGAAAGAAGGAGAGGCCCCTCAGAGTGGAGATTTGAGCACAGGAAGAGGGGGTGCTGGGTGGGAGAGAGTGAAAGTTCCTGATAATGGTGCTGATTTCCACTTCAAAACTGGTGATATTCTTGGGGAGAGGAGGATTTGCTGAGAGAGTCAAAGGTGGAGAAGAGATATTCAGAAATGTAGGCACAGGAATCAATTTGGAGGAGAAGCAGAGCTGCGTAGTGCAGAAGATGGATGAAGAGAATGAGGTGGGGATGGTGGAAGTTGAGGTGGTGCCTGGATTTTCTCCAGAGTCTCAGCATTTCAGGAACAGGAGCAGAGGAAGCAGAGTGATAAAACAGGGCTAGGGATTATTGGGATGGCCAGAATGGAGCAACCCGGGAAAGGAGACAAGCCTGGACAAGAGGCTGGAGTTGACGGTGGAAGCAAAGGAGTGGAGGGACGTTACAGAGGGAGCTCTGTCAGGGATATAAATGGGTAGGAGGGGCGAGAAGGATTGTGGGCTCGGACCAGGGCAGGTGGGAGTGAATTTGGTAAACGAGTTGAGGTGGTGATTACAGGAAGGGAACTCTGTGAGAGAGGGATGAGAAAGAATGGGAGAGCGAGAACGACCAGAGAAGTGAGTGGTGCCATCAAATCTAGAGCTGTACCACAAATGAGGAGGTCAGGGAAGGGAAGTGAGAGGCAGCAGAGCAGCGGGACGAAGTCATTGAGGATGAGGATGTGGGACTTGGGTGAACGAAAGGGTAAAGGAGCTGAGGATGCAGTTGAAGCTGGACAAGGAATAAAGGGGACAGTCGATAAAACCCATTAAGTAAATCTCATGATACCTTGGTGAAGGGGCATCTCGTGGTGACTCCCCCACCCATAGCCAGGAAGGCAGCAGTTGCTTGACAGCACTCAGCACCACGAGGTAAGAGCTTCAGAAGAGGAAGTGTATCCAGATGAAACTGTGGAATGCGAGCTCCTTAGAAAGCATTTGCTCAGGGCACTGAGGCTAACATCTCTACAACACACACACATATATAATATATATAATAACTATACGTAAGCCTATACTCTTACAAACAGTGCCATGCCCTGCCTCATGATGACAAGAGGTCAGAACCTTGGGGAGTACGTCCAAGCCAAGCCTGCCTGACAAAGTACCCCTTGACACCACATTGGTTCATTGGCTCAGAGGAGAGAGTGCCACCTGCTGATTCACTAACACCATTCCCTGCAGCCCCTGAATGCTCCTTATGCTCTGTCATCCAAATACTGATCTGGCCCAATTCTGCTTAGTCTCTGAGCACTGACAGTCCCACACAAGATGGCATGGCTTGGAAAACACACTGGTTAAAATAAGGAGGACCAGGAAGAGAGAGGGGACAGGGAAGAGGAACCATATTAATAACGGAGAGCTGGAGTGGGGAGAAAGTAAGGAGTGCAGAGTAACCTGAGATTTTGTCTGCCACATGCAGTCTATTTTCTTTCATCCGAGGTGACCTTGTTCTGGAGTAATTCGGAAAGTCAAAGCATACGATACAACAAGGTCACTCTCTCTGCCTCTCTCAATCTCTGTGTCACATCATCCCTTCTCGGGTCTCAGCCAGTCATCACATTGCAGTCTGGGCATGGGTTATCAAGCTGAACCATATGAGGCTTGATTCCTGCTGCATGAGCCACATGCTCCTTGTGTGAGGACATATGCCACATCCGATCCTGTTCGGTTGTATCTGTAATGTTCTGGGGAAATCTACTTCACAATCCTAACCAGGATTTTGTGCCACTATCTATGAAACCAGGCCCCCCAAAATCCAAGCCAGGTCTTATACTGAGAGTTCAATGCGACAGGGAACAGGACTTTGAGAGTTTTGTCAGTGCTGGGTGGGTCCCCATGCAGGGTGGGCAAGATCAATAAAGCTGGTGGTTGTGTAGCTCAAAATAAGCCTCAGCGCTTTGATTCAAGGTGCTCTTAGTATTTCTCATGACATGCACTTCAGCTATAATTTCAAAGTATATAGAATCATGTCATTCACATGGACTCGGAAGAGACTTTCTTTGGTCCTATGACGTTTGTAATCAAATCTCATTCTCCAGAGCATCAGCTGATCAGAGGTCAGGAATGAATCCTTCCACCCATTTATAGTGCCACACAACTTGCTAGATGCATTACTAGGGACATTTTGCCTTACTCAGAATCATCAGGCTTCGGACAGTGCTGGGAACAGGATGCTGCAATGGATGGACATTGGTGTGATCCAGTGTGGTAAACCTTATGGGGCTGATCCTGAAAGGTGCACAGTGCCTCGTGAGGTGCTAAATAAGTGTCCTTGACTCCTATTGACTCCAGCAGGAATTGACAACATGCTGATTTTTTCAAGTGGCACTCAGCACTTTGCCGGATCAGCCCTGTGCTCCTAAATGCATCTGCCCTGCTAGCAACAGAGAGGTGATGCTCAAGTGGCTGAATATTTGATAGTCCCATGTGTGGCAGCGATCCAGTGTTTAGAGGTATCAGGGCTTGTCCAGACTAGTTGGAGTCCTCATCTGCTGGGAAGCACTTCAAGGCGAGTAAATAAACGTATGTGTTCTTCTCTCTGAGGAAAGAAACTCCATGTGATAATAATACACTCGTTAATCTTGCATGAAATTAAACTGCTTAATGCATGCAGAGGATATGAGCAGCGAAAGGGTTGTTAGGAAACCATCTGAGACAAGGGAGTTGCCTCTGGGACCATACTGCTGTGGGGGCTCAGGAGCATTTCATTTCCAATTGGCTGCTATAAACCCAGGAAAAGAATCAATTTGTTTCAGGTTCAGTTAAAACAGCTGCTTCACTGACCTTGCTCTTCTGATCCCCTCTGGAAAAGCTATGGGGAGGCAGAAGGGATGAGAATACAGGGGCTCTCATTCAATCATCTTCAAAATGGAAATGCCTAAGGAATGCCCTTCCCTGGTGCTTTACAATCAGTCTTCTTCACCCCCTTCCATTTCACACGGCATAATGGATACAGTCAATGCAGGAGGGGACACAGAGTGGCCATGGGGTCCCCAGGCAACAAATCCATCCAGAAGGGTTCAAGAGATTTTGGAAGAGTCCCCTTCACCCTGCTAATAAAAAGAAAATTTAAACAGAGATGCCAGCAATTCAAAGCTACTAACACACAGGCATCTAGGGCTCCATTCTGTAATCAGCAACACTAATGGCAATCTTGCTGTAATGACTGCTTCATCAGCGATAAGTGATGCTACAAGCAGGCCTAGGTATAGGAAAGAGTTCTTTATTAACTTGTGTGCTGAGTCTCAGAGTCTCTTTCAACCTGCAGAGTTGGCCTTAGGATAATTCTCAGTCCTTGGGCTCTCCAGCAAGCTTGACATCTCAACAGACTCATGTTCGGTACTTTCTGACTCTCCATTGAATCTGTTGGCTCGTAGATGCCTCCTATGGGTTCATCAGAGCACCAAAAAGCGGTGCCCCCCATTTTTTTTTACAGCGTTCCTACGCCCCCTCCCCAAGCGCGCGGTCGCCGCTCCACTTCTCTCACCTCAGCTGAGATGCCCCAGCTCCCCGGGCTGGGGGGGGGTGGGGAGCTGCCACGGGGGTGCCTCAGGGCGGGCGGGGGAGCTGCCGCAGGGCTCCCCACCCCAGCTCACCTCTGCTACGCCCCCTCCCGGAGCACGTCGTCACTTCTCCACTTCTCCCACCTCCCAGGCTTGCGGTGCCAATCAGCTGTTTGGCGCCGCAAGCCTGGGAGGGGAGGAGAATTAGACCGGGGCGGCGTGCTCGGGGAGGAGGCAGAGCAGAGGTGAACTGGGGTGGGGAGCTGCCGCACGGCTCCCCGGGGGGGGGAGCTGCCACGTGGGGGGGTGCCTCAGGATGGGGGGGGGGCAGGGAGCTGCCGCAGGGCTGGGGGGGGGGGCGCAAGGTGGAAGTTTCGCCTAGGGCACGAAACTTCCTTGCAGCGGCCCTGGATGCAGCAGGCAGGCAGAGCTGTAGGAAAGCGATCTTGTGCTCCCTATCTGTCTGTCTATCTCCACCTGTTGTCTCTTAGATTGTAAGCTCTTTGGGACAGGAGCCTTTTTTTGTTCTGTATTTGTACACAACCTAGCAGAATGTGGTCCTGGGCCATGACTGTGGCTCCTAGGCCCTACTGCATTACAAACAAAACAATAATACTTAATAAATAATGAATAATTAACAAGCATGTTGAGACACAGTTTGAGGTAGCAGCCTTGCTCTGGTTTGCATTCCTCAGCCCCCGGTGTTATGCCAAACCAGGACCCTACTGAGATTTCACCCTCCTTCTTCAGTTCGACTCATCATACTGTAATGTCTGCGACCTTCCCATCTGATCCTCCCTGCCTCTCCCCCTCACTTTTAAAGTAATCTTTCCTCTCCCCTTCTCCTGCTGTAATCACTGAGAGTTAAGCACATGTTTAAAGTCAAGTATGTGCTTAAGTGCTTTGCTGAATGACGGCCATGGAAAGTCCACTAGCCCATACTGATTTATACTACATTTGAAATATAAATTAATAATTGTTAATTATAAGCCACATAAAACAACTCAAGACTTCCTAATTCTCAGCCCCATTCACTAGATTACCCCTCTCGCTGCTCAATGATGAATACAGAACTAATAATTCTGGAGGGATTTTCAAAGGCACCAATGGGAGTTAGGCACCCAATTGCCATTGACTTTCAGTGGCATTTAGACCCCTAACTGCCTTTTGGTCTTCCTCCATTTTGAGTTTCTTTAATATCTTTCATCTGAAGATCTCAAAGCACTTCACAGAGAGTAATAAATTAAGGCTTATGACCCTCCTGTGAGGTAGTCCCAATTTTTATATTGCAGGTTGGGAAACTGAGGCACGCAGAAAGAGGAAGTAGCTTGGCCAAGTCCATGGCAAAGCCAGGAGTAGAACCAGTCCTCTACAATGTTTCTGCCTAAAGCACCCTGGAATCTTCACCAATAATTCTGACATGCACGGTTCACTACATTTGTATTTGTATAGCCCTTTTAAACGGGTCCTTGATTCCTAGTAGTCCGGTAATTGCAAGTAATACCACTGAGCATGACTGCTCATTGTGCAATGGAAGCAGGTTACTTCAGTTGTATGGGCTTATGTTTCAATTAGCCAGTTGATCTATGCCAGGCCATCTCCAGCATGAACGGAAAATAGCAGAGCTCAAGATAATCCTTATTTAGAGAGTATGTGTGTGACAGAGAGAATGAAAGAGAGAGAGAGAGGGCAATTCTTCTTTACACTATCCCCTTTACGCTACTCCCACAGTGTAAAAGGGCTTGACAGTAGAGCTGCTCAGAACATTTTATCAAAACCGTTTTCCATCGGAAAATGCCGTGTAGTAAAAATCGACATTTTTCACAAAATTGTATCAATTTGGGCAAAAATATTTTTAAAAAATTGAAAAAAAGTTTTGAAAATGCTGAAATGGTCTTTTTGACATTTTAGGAATGAAGTTTCAATTTTTCATTTCAAAACAACTTTTCATTTCAAAAAGTATTTTATAATAAAATAAGTAAAAAGGGTTGAAACTGCAACGAAACATTTCAAATTCACGGAAGAGAAACATTTTGATTGGCCCAAAACTAATTTTTTTCAGATTTTTGTTTCACAAAATAATTCAAAATTTTACCTTTTCATCCTGAATTAGGAGGAATGTTTTTTGAATTCTCAATTTTTTTAGCAGGACTGAAAAATCCATTTTTCAACCAGCTCTACTTTACTGTAAATCTAACTTATATTTATATTTTTAGAAATCGTTTTTATACAGTCGATTGCGTGTGTCCCCACACAAAATGCTCTAAGTGCATTAAGTCGGCAGACTGCGTCCACAGTACCGAGGCTAGCATCGACTTCCAGAGCGTTGCACTGTGAGTAGCTGTGAGTAGCTATCCCACAGTTTCCGCAGTCTCCGCCGCCCATTGGAATTCTGGGTTGAGATCCCAATGCCTGATGGGGCTAACAGTGGGGAACATTTCTGTTCAGCCACAGGCAAACAGCCCAGCAGGAACGGGCACCTCTGAATGCCTGCTTAATAAAACCACCCTATTTCAACCAGGTGACCATGAATGATATCACTCTCCTGAGGATAACACATAAAGAACGGATGTTGTTTGAATGCCAGCAAACACCGGAACCATACACTGCAATGCTTTGTTCTGCAATGATTCCCGACTACGTGCTACTGGCCTGGCGTGGTAAAGTGTCCTACCATGGAGGACGGAATAAGGCTGCCCTCCCCAGAAACCTTTTGCAAAGGCTTTGGGAGTACATCCAGAGAGCTTTATGGAGATGTCCCTGGAGGATTTCCTCTCCATCCCCAGACACGTTAACAGACTTTTCCAGTAGCTGTACTGGCCGTGAATGCCAGGGCAAATTAATCAATAAACACGCTTGTTTTTTAACCATGTATAATATTTACAAAGGTACACTCACCAGAGGTCTCTTCTCCACCTTCAGGGTCCGGGAGCTCGCCTTGGGTGGGTTCGGGGGGTTCTGGCTCCAGGTCCACGGTGAGAAACAGATCCTGGCTGTTGGGGAAACCGTTTTCTCCGCTTCCTTGCTGTGAGCTATCTTCAACCTCCTCCTCATCATCTTCCTCGTCCCCAAAACCCGCTTCCGTGTTGCGTTCTACTCCATTGACAGAGTCAAAGCACAGGGTTGGGGTAGTGGTGGCTGCACCCCCTAGAATGGCATGCAGCTCATCATAGAAGCGGCATGTTTGGGGCTGTGACCCGGAGTGGCCGTTTGCCTCTCTAGTTTTTTGGTAGGCTTGCCTGAGCTCCTTAATTTTCATGCGGCACTGCTGCGAGACCCTGTTATAGCCTCTGTCCTTCATGCCCTTGGAGATTTTTTCAAATGTTTTGGCATTTTGTTTACTGGAACCGAGTTCAGCTAGCACGGATTCGTCTCCCCATACAGCGATCAGATCCTGTACCTCCCGTTCGGTCCATGCTGGAGCTCTTTTGCAATTCTGGGACTCCATGGTCACCTCTGCTGATGAGCTCTGCATGGTCACCTGTGCTGATCAGCTCGCCACGCTGGCCAAACAGGAAATGAAATTCAAAAGTTCGCGGGACTTTTCCTGTCTACCTGGCCAGTGCATCTGAGTTGAGAGCGCTGTCCAGAGTGGTCACAATGGAGCACTCTGGGATAGCTCCCGGAGGCCAATACCGTCGAATTGTGTCCACACTACCCCAAATTCGACCCGGCAAGGCCGATTTCTGCGCTAATCCCCTCATCGGGGGTGGAGTAAAGAAATCGATTTTAAGAGCCCTTTTAAAAAAAAGGACTTTGTCGTGTGGACGGGTGCAGGGTTAAATCGAGGTAACGCTGCTAAATTCGACCTAAAATCGTAGTGTAGACCAGGCCTCAGTGAAGAACACAACCCCAAGGGAACTACATGAGTAAAAGCCAGGGGTCTGATTCTTCGTTGCCCTGCACCTTATATACTTATTTATCCCAGTGCAAAGTGGACATGAAAAGTTACCATTCTGATGAGGTGGCATTTTCCACCCAGTTTGTCCAGGTGTTTAAATTCTGTTTATTTTCAGTTTAGCGCCAAATACACATTTTCCCCCATTGAGCAAGCATTTTTGTAGGTAGAAAGACAAATATTTTGCTTTGGCATTCTGCTATTTCCACTGCTACTGGGGACAAACCCCACACAATAGTCAGGAACAGTGTGTGCATAGCCAGTTTATAAGGTACACTGTATTAGATGGAAGAGGTACATGAGGCTATGAATTGTGGAGCCCCAAACCATAAGTATAAAAATCAGTGATTAACTAGTAACAATTTTAGGAAAAATGCTTATGAAATTCTTCTTCTTCTTTTTGCAGCTTGCATTTTGAATCCCACTGGCATTGTGGGGAAGGGGGTGGGGAGTACGAGGCAAATTGCTTGAGTTCCACCCTGAATGGCAGCATATAAAAATCCTGGCTTGTATAAATAAGTTAATAGGCTCATAAGCCAGAAATTCCTCCCATCCATATATTAATAACAATAAACATGGCAGCAGAAACTTACCAGGATCTGGCTCCTGCTCTGGTGCTTGTTCTGATGCCGGTTCCTCAGCAGGCTGCACCCCATGGCCATCCCCAAATAGGTCCTCCAAGTACAGACTCAGGATGTGCGGTAGCTGCTCTAGTGGCATAACCTCTTCGGTTGCTGGCCTCTGTAGTAAGAGGAGGCCCTGAGACATAAACCCTTGTATCAGAGGCCTGGTATGAGGCCTAAGGCCTGAACTAAAGTAATGGTCAAGACTTTGCTAACATAAAGCAAAGTTAAGCTGTGAGCCAGAGGCAGGCCCTGCTCACAGAAGCTGGCAAGGAAAGGGCTGATGCTGCAAAAAGAGACATACCTAAAAGGTACTGGACACCTAGGGTTACCATATTTCCACAATCAAAAAAGAGGACACTGGGGGGGGAAGCCCCACCCTAGCCCCGCCCCCGCCACTCCCTCCCACTTCCCAACCCCTGACTGCCCCCCTCAGAACCCCAACCCCCCCTGCTTCTTGTCCCCTGACTGCCCCCTGCTGAGAACCCCCCACCCTAACTGCCCCCCCTAGGACCCTACCTGTCCCCTGACTGCCCCGACCCTTATCCACTCGCATGGGTGGCAGGGTTGTAGAAATTTTGGTGGTGTCCAGAACCCACCCCCCCACCTGCCTAAGGCTCTGGGAGGGGGGTTGGGTGGGGGGAGGAGGTCTGGGGTGCAGGTCCTGGCCTGGGGATTAGGGTACAGGAGGGGTGCAGGGTGCAGGTTCTGGGATAGAGTTTGGGTGCTGGATGCAGGCTCCGGGCTGGGGCAGGGGGTGGGTGTGCAGGAGGGGGTGAGGGGTGCAGGCTTGGGGATGGAGTTTGGGGGTGGGAGGCGGTGCAAAGGGAGGGGGTGCAGGCTTTGGGAGGGAATTTGAGGGCAGGAGGGGGTGTGTGGGAAGGGGAGGGGGTTTGGGAGGGAGTTTGGGGATAGGAGGGGATGCAGAGGTGAGGGCTGTGGGTCTGAGGATGAGGGGTTCATGATGCAGGAGGGGTCTCAGGGATGGAGCAGAGGATTAGGGTGTGGGGGGATGAGGGCTGGGGCTGAGGGGTTTGGGGCGTTGGAGAGGCTCAGGGCTAGGGTGGAAGGGCAGGGTAAGGGCAGCCTGTCTTCCCATTAGTGGATGGGGGCACTAGGACCTGGGGTCAGCAGACAGCAGTTGCTGCTGGCTCTGGCAGTACAAGCAGACAAGGGAGAGGCAGGCAGGGGGGCGGCCCACGGGGGGCGGGGCGCGAGGAGGGGGGGTGGCAGGTGGAGGCCGGGGACCCATCCAACACTCCCCCGCTCCCTGACTGCCCCCCCCCCCGGACTCCCCTTACCATTCTGGCTCCACGTGTTTGCAAAACACGCTGCCGGGTGGGTTGGTTTGGGTGTTACACAGGGCTGCAGACAGAGGGAGGGGGGAGCAGGGGAGGGTTCTGGCTGCTGGAGGCCAATGGGAGTGGGTCAATCGGCCCAGCCGCCCAATCAGCAGCCGCACTCTGCATGGAAGGGAGGGAGGGAGGCGAGGGAGAAAAAAACCCCGGACATTTTAACCTTGTTACCAATTCCTCCCGGACGGCTATGTAGAGACGCAAATGACAGGGCCAAAAGGGTAATATGATGGATAGAGTTGTTTTGTTCAAACCAACATGTACAAGGTGAAAGGCGGCATCTTACTACGTAAAGGGGTTGTACCTTGCTGTGTAGAGGGGTTGCACCTCAATACGTCAGGAGTGATGTGTAACTTGTTTATACTTGTGTATAAGAATGCAGCCCTGAGTGGATATCTTTGTCCGGCCTAGGGGGCAGTGGAAAGTCCCGCCACTAACTGAGCTGAGTCCATTGTCAAGGGAGCACATATGTACTGGCTAGCCGCACCTTAGCAGCACCTTGGACTTTGTTTGCCCGGGAGCTGGAGACTGTATCTCTAAAGGCAGGAGCAGCTGTACAGCCAGTGATGGGAGGATCCCTTCCTTTGTGGAAGCCTGTCACATCCAGCCCAACCTCTCGGGGTATGTCTAAACAGCACACTAACCCTGGGATCTGACTCAGGTTTAAGCCTAAACCTCCCTTCTGTCCAGACAGAAATTAGTTTGACTTAGGCCAGTAGCTCCTGTACTCAGGACCACAGACCCTGCTAGGGGTAGGTCAAAGCCCAAGTCTCTCTGTAACATGAGTCAAAGCCCAGGCATTTTGCAGTGTGGTCACGGCTCAAGCCCAGATCTCCAAAATCAGATGTGAAGAGTCTGCCAGAAGTCTCCCACAAGCCCCTGGGGCTGTGCTTCCCAGTCCTTGAATTCCAAAACTTGCCACTCACTTCCCAGGAACCAGAAGCAACCTCCTGGTTCAAATGTAGCTGCTCAGCATTTAACCCTTCATTTCCATGTGGGCTGCTCAACTGGAAACACAATCAATGCTGACATGTATTAGCCATGGGCAGCAGTACGATGATGTTCTAACTGGCCAAAGAAACACAGCCAAATTCTGGTTAATCTCTGGTGCAAGGCAAGCAACACATATGACGTTAGCAACAGTTCGAGAAATGATCATGTCTACAAAACTATATCCAAGAAGCTGGCAGCATTGGGGATTGGCTGGATAACAAAACAACACAGATAATGCATCAAGCAGCTGAAGACAGAGTACCACAAAGTCAAGGATGCCAACAGCACCACTGAGAACTCTCCATATTCATGTCTCTTTTATGAGAAATACAATTGGTTACTTGGAACTGTAGCGGGCACTGAACTCACAGTGGTGCATAAGAGTCTCCTGAGCAGGGATGGCGACCTTATTAACACTCTCCTCCCCCCATCACAGGCACCACTGGAAGAGAGACAGCCACTAGATGAAGGGCAAGAAGTGACTTTGGATTGAGGCTGTTGTCAGATGCTCCCGGTGTGGTGCTTTGCTTTGTTCAATGTTGATATTAATTGGCTGCGTGCGTGTGTTCCCTCTGTGTGCTGCCCCAGCTCTGCGCAGATCGCTGACACAGCAGATCCCAAAAGAACCCCCAATGACCACAGACTCTAGTAAGGTACGAAGGCACGTCGGCCAGGTTTATTGCCTTTAGAGATACACAGTCTCCAGCTCCCGGGCAAACAAAGTCCAAGGTGCTGCTAAGGTGCGGCTAGCCACTGCTGATGCTACAGCTCCCACATCGTGGGAAACAATGATTTGTGGATCTGTGTAAGGGTGGATCCACCATTTCTTTTCTGATCCACCTTCTGTGTCTCCCTACCCCGTATCCTACTGCATGACAGCACAGAGAGAACCCAGGGGATGCTGCACAGCCTGTGCAGGATCTCCAAATCCTGCCTCTCACCCCAGTGTTATGTTTCCATTGGGCATATGGAAAGGAG
The DNA here is from genome assembly GCF_028017835.1 of Emys orbicularis. Classification (NCBI taxonomy): domain Eukaryota; kingdom Metazoa; phylum Chordata; order Testudines; family Emydidae; genus Emys; species Emys orbicularis. The sequence goes on from NC_088692.1 coordinate 50,926,727, forward strand.
TGGAATTGACCCCTTTATTAATCACTGCAAATATTACAAACTGATGGGAAAGTACCCAACGGGACAAAGAGCATTTCTAGAATTAGGGAAGCTGCCAGAGTTACAATGGGTAAGCCCCCTGTATCAAGTTGCGGGTCCCAGATAGAGAGGGGGCACCCCCCTACACCATGCTGTGGTTACATACAGAGCAGCACTGGGGATAACCCAGGCTACAGCTTAAGACCCTACACTGATGGAAAGAGAGAGCGCTCAAGCACTTCCTTTTTACTATCCATCACTTTGCCTATATGCCAGACATCATCAGTCTACCTATCCTGAAAGATGATCCCTCACTCTCACAGATCTTGGGAAACAGACCTGTCCTCGCTTACAGAAACCCCCCCAACCTGAAGCAAATACTCACCAGCAACCACACATCACTGAACAAAAACACTGACCCAGGAACCTATCCTTGCCACAAAGCCCGATGCCAACTCTGTCCACATATCTATTCAAGTGACATCATCATAGGACCTAATCACATCAGCCATACCATCAGGGGCTCGTTCACATGCACATCTACCAATGTGATATATGCCATCATGTGCCAGCAATGCCCCTCTGCCATGTACATTGGCCAAACCGGACAGTCTCTACGCAAAAGAATTAATGGACACAAATCTGACATCAGGAATCATAACACTCAAAAACCAGTAGAAGAACACTTTAACCTGTCTGGTCATTCAATGACAGACCTGCGGGTGGCTATTTTACAACAGAAAAGCTTCAAAAACAGACTCCAATGAGAGACTGCTAAGCTGGAATTGATATGCAAACTAGATACAATCAATTTAGGATTGAATAAGGACTGGGAATGGCTGAGCCATTACAAACATTGAATCTATCTCCCCTTGTAAGTATTCTCACACTTCTTATCAAACTGTCTGTACTGGGCTATCTTGATTATCACTTCAAAAGTGTTTTTTTTCTCTTATTTAATTGGCCTCTCAGAGTTGGTAAGACAACTCCCACCTGTTCATGCTCTCTGTATGTGTGTATATATATCTCCTCAATATATGTTCCATTCTATATGCATCCGAAGAAGTGGGCTGTAGCCCACGAAAGCTTATGCTCTAATAAATTTGTTAGTCTCTAAGGTGCCACAAGTACTCCTGTTCTTTTTGCGGATACAGACTAACACGGCTGCTACTCTGAAATCAGTCTACAATATATTTCTTCTAGACTAAGGATCCCACCAACATATTGATCTGTCAGTGTGGATTCCATATTGTCAGCCTTTGATCAGACCCATGCCTTTGCTTTTCTGAGAGGGGATAGCATTTTAACAACTTTTCCAACACCCTGGTGGGCAACTTTTCCTTTGTGTGTGTGTGTATGTGTGTGTGTGTTCTCCTGACCTGATCCTCCTTGCTTATTACTAGGGTGTGACAGGGTTCACTCACCTTGAGAGGTGCCTTCTTGTGGCCGCCTCTGGGGATTAGCTCCACTCAGGTCTGATGCCCCCTTCCTCGCACCATGATCCCTCTCTCTCCAGGACTCAGGGTGCTCCTTCTTCATGACTCAGTCCTCTGGCCAGGTCACTATAGTCCTCCCTTCCAAAGTAACTAGACCAGCTGTCTGGCTGGCATCTCCAGTGCTCCTGGGCCACTTCCCAGTGGCTGGTATGGGAACCCAGGTCCACCCTCTACTCTGGGTTGCCTATACAAGCAGCTAATGTCTGCACAGACCTATCCCTTACTGCTGTTTCCCTGGGCTTCTACCTACCTAGCCTTCTCAGGATTCCTTTCCCCACAATTTCTCTGGGGTTGACCCTTCTTCTAGGGCTAGAACCCCGGGCTCATTCTCCCTCCTGGGTTTTCACCTCCCTCTCCTCTCGCTCCCAGAGAGTGACTGCAGACTCTCTCCCTGCAGACTCTTTCTATGCAAACTTCCTGGCTTTACAATCCAGCCTATTCCAGCCCATCAGACCTCTTATTCAGTTAAATCTGGTTCTCCCTCCAAGTGCAGCCAGGTACCCTAATTGGTCCCACAGGCCCACATTAACCCTTTCAGGCCCTGTGTGGGGTACACACCTTATCACATGTCTACATGCGTCTGACGAAGTGGGTATTCACCCACGAAAGCTTATGCTCCAATACGTCTGTTAGTCTATAATGTGCCATAGGACTCTTTGTCACCTTATCACATAGGGCTTCTGTTTTGAGAGGTTTATTAATTTAATTGTTCAGGATTTATTTTGAACATTTTAAAAATTCTATATAGATGTCCAAAAATTGGGGGTTTAGGGGGCTTTCTCTTTGTATATACATGTAGTACTGTTTCAAACAGCACTGCATTAAAGCAAACTAGGGAACCTTTACTGTGCACAAGGAGGGTCTACACAGACCAATTAATGCGCAACACATTAGTGCAGTTTAGAAATCACCCCCCCATAATGCTCATTACTGCTCCATGTAAACAAGCCCTTAGGTACAAAGCAGGGAGCAGGGACATTACCTACGTAAACAAACTGCACTGGAAAGAGGTGACATTAACATGAATTGACTAAACATTTCTGGTGTTTATTGGATAAACACTGATTTCATTTTTCTGTATCTGGTGGGGGGTTAATTGGTGTTTGTTGGTTAAAACCTACAGTCAGAAGCCCTACTTATTATATATAGGCTTGGTAGGATTCTATATTATATTGTCCTTAAAAGTAAAATTCTCCATACACACAGAAATAAACTAAATAAAACATCCATCAATTGTAATCAAACAGGGCAAGGACACTGTGGGGATGGGAGTGGTCTCTGCTCTGCCCGGTTAGTGTGGCCTTCCCCTCACTTAGTACCCATAGGGATCTGGTATTCCAGGGCCCCTCTGATGTGTAGGGAGCCCCCTGCAGCCTCACTGTGAAACTGAAAATTTAAATAGATAAATATTTTTTAAAATGCTTAAAAATTAACATTGATATTATCCATTAAAATTACAAAAAAATAAAAATGTAATTCTGCCAAGCCTAATTATATACTAATACTAATAATAATTTACAGTAGTACCTCTTATCTGCTGGGAGCTTTCTAAACACTCAGGAAGGAAAGTGAGTCTTTAAAAGGTGATTACGTGCGAACAGGGTACTGCCTTGAGGGTGAACTTGTGGGGAAGTTGAACTGTGCTTGGGGGACATATGGAGGAAGATGCAGAAGTAACTATGAGAAGCTGATAAATAGGCAGGCAAGGCTGAGGCACTGGCAAGCAGAAGTGGTGAGGGCCAACTCTAAGGCCAGGTCTACACTACAGACCTTTATCGGTATATGTCACCCAGGGGTGTGAATAGTCCATACCCCTGAGCAACATAGTTATACTGACTTAACCCCTTGTGTAGACAGCTCAATGTCAATGGGAGAGCTTTTCCCACTGACATAGCTACCGCCTCTCGGGGAGGTGGATTAACTACGCCGATGGGAGAAGCTCTCCTGTCGGCATAGTAGCATCTTCACTAAAGCGCTACAGTGGTGCAGCTGCAGCGCTGTATGTGTAGACAAGTCCTTAGGCCATGTCTACACTAGAGAGCTTATAGCAGCACAGCTGCACCAATGCAGCTGCACCACTGTAAGATTGCTTGTGTAGCCGGTCTATGCCGATGGGAGAGAACTCTCCTGTTGGCATAATAAAACCACCCCTCTGAGCAGTGGTAGCTATGACTGCGGGAGAAGCTCATCAGTTCTTCTGTCGGTGTAACTTGTGTCACTCAGGGGTATGTTTTTTCACATCCCTGAGCAACATAAGTTATACCGACAAAAGTGGTAATGTAGACATGGCCTTAGAGATTTGTCAATAGTGATGGCAGGAAAAGGAAAGGATGGATCTTGAAGATGCTAAGAAGGAAGAAGTGGCAGGATTGGGATATGGTCTGGCTGTGTGGGACAAGATAAAGCGGGGGAGTCAAAAACAACTCCAAGATTGAGTGTTTGAGTGATGGAGTGAATGATGGTGATGTCAACAGAGGAAGAGAAGGGGAAAAGAGGAGAAGGTTTGGGAGAGAAGAAAAAGAGTTCCATTTTAGCCATGTTCAATTTAAGATGATGACAAAGCATCCAAGAGGCACATAGGAATGGATGGAAGGAGACAGTTTAGTGGTGGAATGCAAGATTTTCAAATCATCAACATAGAGACGATTTTTAATATCACTCTGCTGTGAAGTGCTGGATTGAAAACCCACGACAAGCTCTATGCACCACTAGCAGCATCAAGGCAAGCTTCACATGTGGCCATATCAATGTATCTCAACTTCCAACAGAGGCCAGTTTCAATGCATATTAACAAGGCAATATGAAAGACGCATGCACTGCTGCTGCCCACAATGTAACAGAGCTGAAGTTTTCAAGGCTGCCAGTTCAGTGCCAGAACTAAATTCACTCGAGATAGATAAGGAAAGGAATTTACCTAAAATGGAAGGGAACATCATTTCTTGGCCCAGCTGTTGTGAGCTAATGTCCATCTGCTTTCAGAACATCTTTTTCTGTAAAACCCGTCAACAGATGGAAATTTGGGGGAAATAGCTTTGCAGAAATGGCTATATTAAAACTCTAGATGGAGGACCTGAGAAAAGATCAGTGTATCAGGCAGAAACAGATGGACAGATGGATGGAAGTGGGGAGAGAGAGGGATGGAGGCAGAGAGACAGGTAGAAAAAGAATAACTAGCAGAGAAAGACAGAGATAAAAACACAGAGACAGGAAATGAAGAAGAGAGGGGGAAGGAGCTGTTTCCTAGGTATGTGAACTAACAAATGGATCTTTAAGATGATACTCTGTGTAATCAGGTAAAATCAACAGATGAGTTTGGTATACACTTATGATGGTTAACTCCCTTCCAGAAGATGGAAACATCCAGTCATTTGTGTATGCCACAAGGCCTTACTCTATTGTGTGAGTCTTGTATCACTGTGTTTCATTTTACCAGGATGTCAAAGAATGTGAGGATCTTTCATGTTTGCAAATGCTTTTCATTTTCAACAGAGTATATATAGATACTCTAACTTGTATTCACAGGAGAGAACATTGAGTATGGTGTGCAGAAAGTGTCAGAGCACCCTCTTGAGGTCTGAGTAAGACATTACATTAACTAGAGAGAGAAAAGTGAGTGATGTAATATCTTTTATTGGACCAACTTCTGTTGTTTCTCTCACCACCAGAAGTTGGTCCAATAAAAGATATTACCTCACCCACCTTGTCTCTCTAATATCCTGGGACCAAAATGGCAATAACACTTCATAATGGATTAACTAGTCAGTAAGCTAGAGTCCTCATGCAAGGTATCATGGTTTTCAATAGATGATTTAAAATAATATATTCTTGGGTTTTTAAAAAAATGTTTCTGTCTCTCTTTAATTTTTCTGCATGTGGGACCTGATTCAAAATGATTAGACTTCCATTGACTTTAATGGGCATTGGACCAGACCTTTAGAACTTGAGTTGTTAAAGCTAAAGGCAGTGTGTCTAGTGGTTAGATGACTGGGTCCTCTGCTTTGCCACTGAGTCACTATGTGACTTTGGGCAGTTCAGTTATCCTCTCTGTTCCTCAGCTTCCCCATCTGTGAAATGAAAATAATGATCCTTTACCCACCTTCACTAAAAATAATGATTTTTGTCCCAGGTTGGGATCCTTGGATGAAAGGAACTATGAAAATACAATATATTAATTAATTAATGTTTTCTCAAACTGTGAATTGCAACCAGACTGGTTATTGATTTTCCCATATTGTTAAATGGGAGGGGCTCTCAGGGCGTTCCCAATAGGAAAAGGGGGCTGTGGTATCGCAAAGGATGAGATGCATTGAAGTTAATTAACATCAAACAACAATATTAATAGTTATTATTATTTAGTGCTGTTTCCGTATTATCATTGACTGACATTTATGGGGAGCATTAAAACAGACATTTTGCTACATTACACCCTTCCTTGTCTCTGTCTACAATATTTTGAGAGGTGGATCCATCTGTCTCTCTCCTGATTATATTCTGGTCTTGGCAGACATACATTTCTGACTCTCTTGAGCAGTTACTTTTGATCTACTGAAAAACACTGTGTTTCTTTAGTGAACAGGGCTGGAGGCTGAAGGTCTCTGTTTAGATTGTCAGCTCTTTGAGGCAGGGAGCATCTTTTTTGTTCTATGTTCATACAGCATCCGGCACAATAGGATCCTAGTCCGTAACTGGGGCTTCTATGTGATGCCTCAATACAAATAATAAATAATAATAATACACCTCTATCCCGTGTGATAGACCCAGACCAGTGAGGTATAGGAGTCTGGTAGAGGGCAAATATACTGGTCACTGGATGAGTAGTTTTCTGTTCCCTGAGTGACCAGAGCAGGGGCTGCACTAGAGTAATCAGGAACCTGCTAGAACCAGTTAAGGCAGGCAGGCTAATTAGGACACCTGGAGCCAATTAAGAAGAAGCTGCTAGAATCAATTAAGGCAGGCTAATCAGGGCACCTGGGTTTTAAAAGGAGCTCACTTCAGTTTGTGGTGCGAGTGTGAGGAGCTGGGAGCAAGAGGCGCAAGGAGCTGAGAGTGAGAGGGTGAGGGTGTGCTGCTGGAGGACTGAGGAGCACAAGCGTTATCAGACACCAGGAGGAAGGTCCTGTGCTAAGAATAAGGAAGGTGTTTGGAGGAGGCCATGGGGAAGTAGCCCAGGGAGTTGTAGCTGTCATGCAGCTGTTACAGGAGGCACTATAGACAGCTGCAGTCCACAGGGCCCTGGGCTGGAACCCGGAGTAGAGGGCGGGCCCGGGTTTCCCCCAAACCTCCCAATTGACCTGGACTGTGGGTTCTTCCAGAGGGGAAGGTCTCTGGGCTGTTCCCCAACCCACATGGTGAATCTCTGAGGCAAGAAAATCCGCCAATAAGCACAGGATCCACCAAGATAGAGGAGGAACTTTGTCACACCCGATATAATGCGACCCGATATAACACGAATTCGGATATAACGCAGTAAAGCAGTGCTCCGGGGCGGGGGGGTGGGAGGTGGGGCTGCGCACTCTGGCGGATCAAAGCAAGTTTGATATAACACGGTTTCACCTATAACACGGTAAGATTTTTTGGCTCCCGAGGACAACGTTATATCGGGGTAGAGGTGTATGTACAGAATGGCTATACCATTGTTAGTGTCAGTGCAAGCTTCCTCCCTCCATTCATGTATGCACATACCCCTGAAGGGTTCATCTCCAGGGCTGAAAGGAGAGCTCAGCCGCCATGCCCCAAAGAATCCTTGGCTGCATTGCTGAGACTGCAAAAATGGACCCCAATCTGTACCAGTTGTGCTGGTGGTTTTGTGATGTGCCTACTTGTCCACTAGGAACTATGATGAGACCGCCAAACTAAAGTCACATTACAGAGCCTGTATTACTGAGGAGCTTTCACATATGACCTGCTGTGTGGGCATGGTTTGCCCTTTTGAGGCCATCTTGTAGCTGTTGCCCAAGAATCCCAGCACTTTTGGGAGACACAGTCAGTAGTGCACAAGCTGTCTGTCCTTTCTTTTCCATCTCTGCTAATAAAACCCTGGGCTTCTTTTGCATCAACCACTGCAATCTTCTTCCTGGTCTCTCTGCATTTCACCTCTCCCAACTCCAATCAATCCAAAACACTGATGCTAAAGTTATCATTTTTCCTGCAGCTTCAATCAAGGCAAACTCTTCTCCCCTCCCCCTCAAATCCCTTCATCGGCTTTCCACTCTTTTTTCTGCATCACATTCAAGTTCCTCCTCCTCACCATCAAGTCTGCAAAACTTGACTCCTATCTTGACTCACGAGTCTGTGGCCTGTTTGTATGATTAGATGATTTGGTAGCACTCATACCACAGACATTGGTGTATAATAAACACTAGATAGATTAGACAGATACATCTCTATTCTAATGCCATGCTATATCCCATTTATTTCTGAATTCCCCTTTATGCTCTTTGCATCCTCTCCAGCTCCTAGTTCATACCTCTGGAATGATCATAATTTGGCCCTAAGCATTTAAGAAAAATATACAGCACAAGATTAAAGGCACCAAAAGTAGGTAGACTACTGCAGTTAATCCTGACCCTGGTTTGCAGTATCATTCATGTCTATTACAACATACTTTTAAATTGTATTGATAGAATTCAAACTTTTACTTGGCTGCCCAAGTATCTTGAATCCCAGATTTGAACAGAGAGGAATCAATAACTGAAAAGATTCCTTCTAAATCTAGTTAAACAAGCTGTGAGAGCTAAGCAACTTGAAATTCAACAGAAGGAAAGCTCATGGGAAACTGATTGGGATTTTTCTTGAGATGAACAAGGTGCTTTCTTCCCAGACTCAGACCTAGTTATTCTGCGGAGGATGCTGCCCAGATGTAAAGCTGTCACTGGGATAAGCATTTTAATGATTTCTTGTTGCCTTATTTTGTGTAGTTTGAAAATATTTCCACCATGAATTTCATTTATTTTGCTTTTGAGAACTTGACCTGTTAAAAGGACAAATATGAGCCAAATCCTCCTCTCAAGCTCATCACTCATCAACCCTGTAATAGACCAAATAGTTCCAAAAAGACACAAGTGAAATTCTATCTCCACCGAAGTCAGTGGTAAAAATCCCATTGATTTCAATAGGCAGGATTTCATCCAGTGATGACTGCTATACTCCCTATCCTACAATTATCAGAACACAAAAGCAGAGCCTCCAGAACTCTCAGAAGCAGGGCAGTCCACCAAACTATTCCTGCCCTTTCATTCTGTAGGGGTTGTTATCTGCAATGCAAAATCTCATATATTACATCAGTGAATCAGGTTCTGGTCTCACTGAAAATTAACCCAAGTTAGAAGCCTGATGAAATATTCATATCTAATTAGGAAGATGGCCACATTTCTGGATAGATGGATAGATGCCATCAAGGAGGTTTTTCCCCATCTAGAAGCAATTTGGGATTTACATGCTCATAGAGGCAGGTGTATCCATTCTGTTTTTTATTGCACATTCTTTATCCTCTATGTGATCTCTTAATTCCAGCATACATTCATCTTGTCTTCTAATTTGGCAACAGATCCCAGTTGTCTCCTTTGGTTCTTAGATGGAGTGGTAATCCTGCAAATGCACAAACAGCTCCATCGATTTCCACCTGTGACTTACTCAATAGCAACTAACTGTTACCAGATTTGCCCATTACTTTGGGGTATGCTCATTTATTCGGGTTACTGCTGGCAAACTAAAGGCACAGCACACGGTCCCATCAGCCACTCTGAGACCTGGCAAACTTGTACCAGCATTGGGCTGCTTAGAATATTGCTTTTTGCTGCCTCTTTAATCACAGGATCACAGCAGTGTTGCAAAATATGCAGTCTTGCCCAGCTCAGCCAGACTCTTACTAAACAGAAGGCAAAAGGAGAGGGAAAGGAAAGAGGAGAAATAGGAGGGAAGGAAAATGACACACAAAGGTGGGGGCGGTGGTGACAGCAGGAACCAAAGTCTTACATCCCAGGTGGTGTTTGGGATTTGGCTGGAGCCAGTGGAGGTGGCCGTGTCATCTGAATCCCTCTCTCTCAGGCCTGGTCTGGACAGGACATTTCTCAGCATCAGGATCAGGATCATGAAGGCCCAACAGCGTTACGGTGGATCCTGAGGTCCCGAGGAGATGGTGGATGTGGCAGCCATGCGGTGAAGTTCATTTCTTCCTGTCCACCCATCTCCCAGTCAGAGCACTTCATTCTCCCTGAAGGTCTTTTTTCTAACGGACCCCAAAGGGAGCGATGGGTGGAATAGTCCTTCCCCTTATTATTTTGTCTACCAATTAGACCTCATTTCCGACACACCAGTTTTGGTCCCTTGATTTCCAGCCCCACAGTTCTCTTGTTGACCAGGCATGATCTTAACACTGTCCTTGAGTTACTAGTTGGCCTTTCCCTTTGGGCTCATTCAGTCTGTCTCCCTTTCCTCAACATTCCCTGTTATGAGTTATTGGAACATTTGATCAACTTTTTATCCACTTACCCAAAGTTAAGCTTACAATCGGGTTAGGCGTACGAGGCCCAAATTATTACAACAGGCTCCACTAACCCGGCTGGATCATAACGTGGTGGCTTGTCTTGCTCTCTCCTCCCCTTGAGCCATTTCTTTATCCCTTCTTCTCCCTATGATTTTTATTCCCCCTTCATCTTCTCCTTCTCTCTCTCTCTCATTCTTTTCTATTCTCTTCCTCTGCACCTCCTCCAAACCCTTTCCCTAGGGCCTGTGGGCTCTCCCCTGCCCCCCCCCCCCCCGCCTCTTTCTTTCCTTCTGTCCCTTTTTGGCTCTTCCCCCCCCAACCCACTTGCTCCCCATTCCCCATGGGTGTCTTTCCCTAGTGCCTGTCTCTGCTCCCTGCCTCCTCTCCCTGCTTTTTCCTACCCATATAGGTACACACCCATGTACTTTCTCTCTCTGTATCCACACACTCACACAGAGTGACTGAGGAAGAGTCTAATTTAGAATGAATCAAAGCTCTTGACTCTCTTAAGGAAAAGCTGCCAAACTATAGGATGGTCCCTGGCTCCGGCTTTCTGATCATCTCAATGTTCCTTTGTAACAAGAATATCTTGTCCCCCCAACCCCAGGCAGTATTGTCAGGGGCATCTGCTCTTCCAATGTACCACCGAGGAGCAGTTTAGTGGCCATGAGAGATGCAAAGGCAGTCTAGAATTGTTCAGTGGACGCATATTTTCACTGGGCATTCCAGGGACTCAGTCAAAGGGGTGGGAAGCAATATGGCTGCTGCTAGGTCTCTGATCCATGTGTGAGGAAAGTTCCTCTTTCTCTACAGTCTCTCCAACAAGCATTACCAAGTGTTCATCATTCAAAGTGCTTTAGCAAGGTGGGTGAGGAGTATTATCTCCATTTTACAGATGGGGAAACTGAGGCACGGAGAGGGGGAGGTCAATGTTCTCAAAAACAGCTACTGATTTTTGGGTGCCTTCATTTCTTGTGCCCAACTGGGGACACCTGGGGGCTGATTTTCAGTGGGGCTGTGGAGCCAGTGTTCCCATTGCCTTCAACTGAATTTGGGGATAGAGCTGGTCTGGAGGTAAAAGACCTCTGCATGGAGAGCCCTGGCCTTCTGCGGTGCTCTGGGGATGTGCAGGGCTTGAGGGTGGGCCTTGTGGCTTTGTTCCCTCTTCGCCCCCTACCAGGATGATGTGGAGGTATCTCAGCTAGGGTCTCCTCATGGAGATTTCCTTCCCCAGAGCCTTCTACCATGGCTTTGACCATGGGGGTGGGATGACTTAGCCGCAGAATCCCAAGAAACTGCATCCTGAAAACAATTCGGGTCAGATCAAAACCCTCATTGGACAAAGGATCACGGTGCAGTATGAGTGAATGGAGAGAACAAGCAACGGCGGTGTGGAACTTTCTGTACTCTGCTACTTTCTGGAAGCCAAATTCTGCAACATGGGAAATTCACAGGGCCCAAATTCTTCTCTTACAGAGATGTATCTTTAAATGACTGCCTTTGTCTGATTTCTAGCTCCATAATAGCCCATGCTTATTAAACTCTTAGGGAACAACGTGAATGCCTATTGAGCACATTTGCAGAAGTGGAGATAGAGAGTGTATATTTTAATGCATTCTTGAGTTCAAGCTTCTCTGGCTGCTCACACTTCTGGGAATGATTTCAGCAACTGTTCTGATCATCAAACAAGTTGTCACAACGAAGGCCCCGATGTTACAAGCTGATCATTGTGGGTGGCTCACTGCACCTAGGATGAAGCTCACCGAAGACTCTGCGGGCGTCCACCTACACGGAGCTGCTAGCAGGGTTTGAGCCTGAGAGTGTGTGAAATGGGGTCCCCTGTCTACCTAGGATTCATTTACAATGCAGCTGATGTAACAGTGACAACATAGTGGTGTGAGTAAAAATATTTGAAGGTGTAAAATTGCCATGCAATGGGGTCAAACTCAGTAGAAGTCCCAGTGCTATCACTAATTAAAATGGATTAATCATCTCTCTTGCGTGCAGTGATGACTATAAAGTAGCACATTAAAGGGAGATGTTTGTAAATGCTGAGATGAAAAAGCCGTATTCTTTCAAAGGTCCCAGTTTTACAATGAGATGAGTGTGGGTGGACCCCTGCGGCTGTACGGAGCTCAAACAAGTTTGGGGGCCAAAGCCACTGATCCACATGGAAGGACTTTTGTGCATGTGCAGAGCCCCAGTGAAGTCAATTAGACTATTCACATGAGCAAACTCATGCGGAAGTGACACAATCCCGCAAACGGGTCCACTTTGGTGGATCCCTGCATGCGTGTGGCAGACTCTCCTTGGCTTCCATGGAGCTCCTTGCAGGTGTAAGGACTCAAGTGCGCAGGGCAGCTTGTGAAATCCTGGCCAGTGTTTGCAGGGACAGGGCCTGATTTAAAACAAGATGCAACAAGTGAGTGTGACAAACACTAGGAGGAAAGGACCTGTGAAATGAGAGTGACAGGAACAAGTTCAGCCTGGTCCATGGGCTAGTTGTGTGTGGTTGGTTTGTGGGTGTTTTTTATGACATACATTACCCTGCATGGTTCTGTTTGGGACTGGTGTGTGTGTGTTTCTCATCTGTATGTGTGTGTGTGTTTTATAACATATATTACCCTACGTGGTTCTGTTTGGGAGTGTGTGTGTGTGTGTGTTTTTTCTCATATCTTTGCCTGTTTGTAGTCTGTCTTAGGTACTCCTGTGGCCCCATTACTGTAGGAGCTGAGCACCTCCCAATCTTTAAGGTCTTTATCCTCACACCACCACTGGGAGGCAGGGCAGGGCTGTAACCCCCACTGCAGGGGTGGGGAACTGAGGCACAGAGAAGGTAGGACTTCGGTGGGATTTAGGTGCCTAAACCCATGAGGATCTGGGCCCAAGTGACTGGCCCACCCTGGCACTGGGAGCCTGCGGCACAGCTGGGTCTGGTTCCCACGGCAATCCCGGGGCTGATCCAATGGCTGTTCACAGCCGGGCCCGGGGCCCTTCCCCAGAGCGGTGCGAGGGACCCCGCCGGGGTGCATGCCCCGCTCTCTCCCCGCAGCGGCCGCATGGGGGCAGCAGGGGGGAGTCCGGGCCAGGAATCTGGGATTGCCCGTTGCTAGGCGACAGGGCGAGGCGGGACCCAGGCCCCGCCCCCGGGGCGCTCACTCCCCACCGTACCCGCACATGCGCAGTAGCCCACAGGTACAGGCTTCCCCTGTTGCCGGACTCCAGAGCTGTGGCTCGGCCCGTGTCCGCGCTGCTCCGCGGGGCCATGGCCGGGTCCCAGGTGCTGAAGCGGCGGCGCACCGCGCTGGAGCGGGCCGAGAAGTTCCTCTCCGAGCCCCGCTTCCCCGACTGCAACCTCCGGGGCAGGTGGGAGCCGGACCGGTCCGCCGCGGGTTCCGCCCCCTCCGGCCGGGAAACAGCGGCCCGCGGGCGTCCCCCGGGCCGGGCCTGCGCTCCCGCTCGGGGCGGGGTCCGGCCGCCCCCAGCCCCTGCGGCGGGGCTTGCCCCCTTCCCCCACTCAGCGCCCTCACTTCCAGCGCCCCTCCCCCCGGTGCCTGGAGCGGCCCGGCCCGGCGTGCCAGGACCGAGGTGGGCGCGGGGCTGGCTCGGGACGCTGGGGGGGAGGGGGCGCTAGCTGCAGAGCGAGCCCTGCTGGCCAGCGGGGGACCCGAGCCGCCACCGGCCCCTGGTTCCTGCTGGCCCGGCTATGAGCACGGGCCGGGATCGGACGGGTCTGGATGTGGAAAGCGACGTGGCTTCTCCCCCGGGAAACCCGCTGCTCGGGCTGTGGGTCTGCCTGAGAGTCGCAGTGACTCCAGCCGTGCCCCGGGGAGGGGGGCGATCGGGTGGGGTGTTCCCACCTGCTACAGCCCGGGTGTCGCTGCTCTGAAAGCTTGGAGCAGGCGGGGGAGAAGGGACACTTGCAAAATCCTTTTTGTGCGTTTAAAGGCTTTAAAAATCAAAGGCTCTGCTGCTTTTTCTTTCCCCTTTGCTGTTTCACTCTCCAGTTAGGCTGGTCAGTTTCAGTTTTGCTGCTTCCTTCTCTCCGGTTCTGACCAGCCTTTTGGGTTTCTCACAGTGTAGGACGGAGGTTCTTCTTTTCACCCTGTGGAGCAGCCCATAACAGAGATACTCTCACAGACCCATCTGCGTTACCAGCACCACAATCTTCCTGTTATTTAGCTCTCAAATATTTAAACAAAAAGACTTTTTTCATAGACCCTACCATGACTGCATCTGTTCCTGGCAGCTGTCACGTAAATCCTTGCTCCTAAGGCTTCGTCTTCACTACCCGCCTGAATCGGCGGGTAGAAATCGATCTCTTGGGGATCGAATTATCGCGTCTCGTCGGGACGCGACAACCGATCCCCGAATCGATGCTTGTACTCCACCAGCGCAGGTAGAAGTAAGCGCCGTCGACGGGGGAGCCGCGGCGGTCAATTTGCCGCCGTCCTCACAGTGGGGTAAGTCGGCTTGGTTACGTCGAATTCAGCTACGCTGTTCGCGTAGCTGAATTTGCGTATCTTAAATCGATTCCTCCCCCCTTCCCCAGTGAAGACGTAGACTATAACTGGCTCTGCTCAGGAGGACCCCAGCGTCGAGGCTGAACCTCATTGAAATTAATGGGGCTTCTGCGTAGACGCACAGCCCGTCCACTTAAAATAAATTGCAGGATTGGGGCCTGAATCTATGCATGCACAGGAAGCTAGATGTGAGATCAACAGGATTGCCACATGTGTGTGTCCCCCTCCAATCCTGCCATGGGGCTCAAAGGAGTCAGTCTGCGTTGGGTGGGAGAAAGTGGGAACCAACCAGCCTCAGAGCGATACAGTAACCCCTCGCTTAATGTTGTAGTTATGTTCCTGAAAAATGCGACTTTAAGCGAAATGATGTTAAGCGAATCCAATTTCCCCATAAGAATTAATGTAAATAGAGGGGATGAGGTTCCAGGGAAATTTTTTTCACCAGACAAAAAACTATAGGCTGTATTATATAGCTATACACACAGTATACGTTTTAAACAAACAATTTAATACTGTTCACAGCTATGATGATTGTGAAGCTTGGTTGAGGTGGTGAAGTTAGAGGGTGGAAGAGGGAGGGATATTTCCCAGGGAATGCCTTGCTGCTAAATGATGAACTAGCACTCGGCTGAGCCTTCAAGGGTTAACACGTTGTTAATGTAACCTCTCACACGAGAGAGGGGAGACAGCATAGCAGACAGAGACAGACACACACCTTGTGTGTGGGGGAGAGAGAGAGAGAGAGATGCACACTGCCCCTTTAAATAAGCTGACCCACTCTTAAGTGCATTGTCTTTTTAAGTGGATCAGGAAGTTGAGACAGCAGCTGCTGCCCCAAGCTCTCTCTGTCTCCCTGCTCTATATGGAGAAGGGGTAAGCGGGGTGCAGGAGCAGGGGGGAGGGGGACACCCTGATATTAGCCCCCCTTCCTCCCCTGCCCAGCAAGGAGGAGTCTCTGGGAGCAGCTCCAAGGCAGAGGGCAGGAGCAGCACATGGCAGTGGGGGGAAGGACAGCTGAACTGCCAGGAATTGATACTCTGCTGGGTGGCTGCAGCACAGGGAACTTAGGGGAGCGGGGAGCTGATAGCGGGGCTGCCGGTCCACCCTGGTTCCAAGCCCCTACAAGCTAGCTGCAACGGGCTGCTCTTCCTGCAAGCAGTGGACAAAGCAGGCGGCTGCCAAAGGACGTTAGAAGGGAGCATTGCACAACTTTAAATGAGCATGTTCCGTAATTGATCAGCAAGGTAACAACGAAACAACGTTTACCGGGCTGACTTTAAGTGAGGAGTTACTGTATCTATATTTGAATAGAAAGTCCCTACATAAAGCCATAGGCACCGTAACAATTAATTATGCTTACAATAACCCAGTGAGACCACCCAGCATCATTAAACAATCATATTCACAGAACAGATTTAAGTCAGCCAGCCAATAAATCCAAAGCAGCAGAAAAACTACTTTCACCCTTCTCTTTGACTTCTCTAGGAGAAAAGCCACTAGCTTTCCCCCAGACAGTGTCAAATCAATGGCTTTTGCAGCATGCCCAGACGGTCGAGTTTTGGCTATAAGGGATCCTGTGGTATGTACAGGAGAGAATGTTCACCAAGGAAAAGAGACAATGGATGTAGGGAATCGGAGATTCCTTGTCAGAGAAACATGTGATAATATAAATTTGGGTGTCTGCTCTGATGGCTCAGAGAAAAGATCCATCAGTCTTCTGCTTCTTTCCTTCACCTAAGGTTTTGAATGATACTTGGGTCTCCTTCCCTTCCCGGTCTGAGGATTCTACCTTCGTTAGCTCCAAGAGGACACAATACGAAGAACACATCTACAGATGTGAGGACGAGCGTTTTGAGGTAGAATTCTTCCAAAATCATTTCTTGGAAAGCCTGGGATTCTATGAACTGGTTAGCTATATGGTATAATACTGCTTAAATACTGATGCCCGGACTTTTTTTCTTGGTTATAGGATCATAGAGTCATAAAAATGTAGGGCTGGAAATGACCTCAAGAAGTCATCAAGTCTAGCCCCCTGCACTGAGTTGGACCAAGTAAACCTAGACCATCCCTGACAAAAGTTTGTCCAACCTGTTCTTAAAAACCTCCAATGATGGGGAGTTCACAGTCTTCCTTGGAAGCCTATTCCAGTGCTTAACTACCCTTAGAGTTAGAAAGTTTTCCTAATATCTAACCTAAATCTCCTTTGCTGCAGATTAAGCCCATTACTACTTGTCCTGCCTTTGGTGGACATGGTTATGCTTCTACCTAAGGACTGTTCAACCTCTGTGAATACAAGAATCAAAATCCAAGTAACTGCTTCTGATCACCAACTCCTTCCCCTCCAACCCATTGACTTTATCGTGGTCGGTAGCTTTGGCACAGCTTTCTTTCTCTTCTCTTTAGGTCATTCCAAATGAAACTGTTCAATGGCAGATGCATAATTGATGCTTCCTTTTATTAGTACATAGAGGCTGAAATATATTTCTGTGTTAAAAATCTGAAAAATGACATTCACAGAGAGTTAAATGATTGACACTCCAAATGGAACTCAGCACAGCAATTATTTGCCTATGCTAAGATTTATCGCTTCCTTTTGTAGTAATGCTGTCAATTGTGTACCTCCCACCCATGGAAAATCTTATTTCCTGAAGGAAGCATTTTAGTAGCCTGTAACTTCTTGTGAAAAGAGGCAATACAGTATAGGAAGCAGATGAAATATAGGTAGATTAGAACAACCAAATGTGGAAATATTAAACCATTTCTCAAGTGCCTCCTGTTTTACGTGCACAGCATTACAGTAGTATTAAGTTCTTGTTTTGGTTCACTTAAATGTTAGGGTAAGTCGACACTTAAAACACTGCAGCTGTGCTGTGTCTCCTCTAATACTCTTAATATTATTTTTTAGTATACAGACTGACTAACAGTTGCTACTCTGAAAACTATTTTTAATGGAACCAAGCATTTTAGCTGACTCAGGTCGGATTGGGAGGGAAGTGTCCATCAGACCAGTGCTTAAGTGACGAAACTCCTATGCCAACGGGAGAGCTTCTCCCATCAGCTTAGTTAATCCACCTCCCCAAGACGTGATAGCTGTGTCGATGGGAGAAGCTCTCCCGTTGACATGACGCTGTCTACGTGGGGGATTAGGTCGATGTAACTGCGTTGCTCAGTGTGGATTTTTCACACCCCTGGGCAACATAGTTACACCAATATAGGTCTGTAGTGTAGACCCGACCTTTATTTCCACAAATTAATATTGTACTATGGCTAACACATCTTCCCTTTCAGCTGGATGTTGTCTTGGAGACCAACCTGGCAACAATCAGAGTCTTAGAGGCAATCCAAAGAAACTCTCCCGCTTGTCTGCTGAGGAGCAAGCCAAATTCCGGCTGGACAACACTCTGGGTGGCACGTTGGAGGTGATCCACCGCAAGGCGCTGCAGAGGATATATGCTGACAAAGCGGCCGACATCATAGACGGGCTGAGGAAAAACCCATCTGTTGCAGTTCCTATTGTGCTGAAAAGGTACTTCCCAGGTTTCGGCATTATTACTTGTGTTTGGGTAAAACTCATCGTACGCTAGGCACTATTCAAACGTATAATACACACAGAGGCTCCAGTTGAGGAAAGCATACAGTCTGAGAAATGCAGATGCTTTTTATGTTCTAATAAGTTGTTGCGTTTCATAGTACCCAGCTACTCTTGTGTCTAGTAAAGCCAAAACATCACTGGCCCTGCTGGCAGGGTATGGATTTTTTATTTTTCCTACCCAAGATAGGGCAGTCTTGAGTTCAAAAATCAAGCTGGGGTGGGGTTCTGTATTGTCAGTTTTGGACACAACTGAGTTTGATCCCATTATAAATCCCATCTGTGAAAGTGAACAAGGCTTTGACGTGTAGAGTCTGTATTGGATTCAGGTTCCAACTCAAAAATGACGATGTTCTACTGCCAGCCTCCTGATCAGAAAAAGGAAGTGAGTGCACAATATTGAGGGGGGGCCAGAGACCGCTGTCTTGAATAATAGTTATAACGGGCAATTTCAATTCCCCACATGTAAAATATCAACCTCTGGAGAAGGTGAGGAGAAGGAGTTTTTCAATATTTTAAATGATTGCTTCTTGTAATAGCTAGTCTGTAGCTACACAAGAGGAGAGGTTATTGATTTAGCCCTGAATAACACTTAGATGCTGAATCAAGAAATAACTATGGTCAAACCATTGAGTGGTAGCGATCACAATATATAACAGTCCAGCATCCTTGGTGGAAGGGATTATACCAAAAATTAGTACTGTGATATGAGACGTAGGAAAGTGGAAGCTAAGTCAAAAGTTGGACAATTTTACAATCTTTAAAGCATAGGTTCCTGATCTATAGACTACAGGTCGTCAGTGTGGTCTTGAATAGAAAGAGAGGTGGTTGACAGAATCTTCTTATACAGCCTCAATCTCTGCTATGAATTGAAGCAAATATGCCATTACTGTATATTGAAAAAACTAACAAATCCCCCACCCAGCTGGAATTCTGTGTTGTGGTCACCCTATCTCAAGGAGGACATCTCAGTAATAAAGGACTCAGAAATGAGCATGGGGGGGAAGATGAGGCATGGGAAGACTGTGAGAAGTGATTGATGGTAATGAGACTGTTTAGGTTTGAGAGATAGTGGTATCAGAGGCGTTTTTACAGAGGTATACAAAATCTGATTGCTGCTATTTACCTTTTCATATACGGACAAGGGGATATGAAAATGTGAAAATGAAAGGCAGGAAATGTAAAATTGATGAAAGGAAGTACTCTTCTCTAGTACCATCTGTGTAGGACTTTTTCTCTTGTGTCTTAGAACCTTAGCACTTTCCGAACTTCCCTAGCTCTTCCTTTTTTTACCCTTAAGGGCAGCCATGGTAGAGTGGAGTAAGAGCCAAGCCCCCTAGTGGTCACCACGTGTCACTCTTGAGTTTAAGTGCTGTCTTCCACCCAGTTCCTTGTTGAGCATGGTCAGTGAGCTGTAAAGAGAAGGTGGAAATTGAACTACAGTATTCAAAGAATGTGCGGAATGTGCCCCTACTAAACTGGCTGAAGGGGATAGTCCATAAATGAATGGAAACTAACCTTTGTGTTCTTTATAGCTTCTCTGTCCTCCTGGCTGGTTCTGGATTTACACAGCAAGAGGCTACAACAGCATTTTGATGGAACCGTGTCATCATACTTTTCCACTTTCCCGATACATCTCTAACAATGTAGAACAAAGGATAATTAGAAATGAAAGTAATTCCCTTTAGCATTGTAGTTGCGGATTGTCAGATCTTTTTTATGGTGGCTCCCTAATGTTCCCGTCAGAATTGGGGCCCCGTTATACAAATGCAGAAAGAGAACTCATGTCCGGAAGGACTTGCTTTTATGTTGCATCATGTTGAGGATGTCTGCAGTCTCCAGCAGGTTCTCTATTGAGGCAGGGCATAATGTGAGAACTAGACGTAAAGAAACGAGAGATGAAAGGAGAGGGGTAAGACTGTGAGGAGGTGCTCTTAGACACCAGGGTATGGACGTGGTATGAAAACTAGATTAGAGGAGGGATATAGGTTTGCGAAGGGACTGCCAAGTAAGAGGTACTTCTGGGATCTGTGTGCTTCTAGACTCCTGGAACGTTCAGCAATTATATCTCTGCAAAGTTCCTATGTCTCATCAAAAGTATGTAGGCTGCCTAGATGTAAATTGTGATTCCTTAATCCTCAGTGAAGAGAGAGAGCTGGTTTTTCCATTATGTCAAGATGTGAGAGGTCAAGGGTTGTCTGATTCCCAACTTGTGGTGTTTTTCCTTTAAACATGATCAAGTTGGATACAGTGCACTCTTTGTGAAGTGACAAAATGGACTTCTTTCTTCTAGGCTAGGTATAAGCTGGCTGAGAGGTTCAGAGTTTTGTGTATGCCTGTGTTGCATGGGGTGAAAAGAATATCTAGTTACAGGACCATAACAAGTATCAGAGAAGTTTGGGAGCTCTGAAATGTCTGGCAAGTGGTTAAATCCATGTATTAAATAAATGATGGGATGTCACAGATACCAGGGACTCTTTGGGGCAGCTGGTTACAACAGTTGAGATTTCTGTTATTTGTAACTTCTCACAAAGCAGAATTCTGGGATATTGACAATGAACCCAGACCCAGTCCTGGGACGCTGTAGGAGGTATACAGGAAAAAAAAAAGTTTGGTTTATGTTCTGTTGCATGCCCTCATCATCACCCTGGTTAGTGGGGTATAGCCATGCATTTGTGGCCTATTTAACCTTCTGTAAAATAACATAGCCACAAAACCAATCTAAAGATTCATGGCCATTCCTGGAGAATTTTGCTATGCACGTTGTACCTCATTTGAAGTCCTTCTGAAACTTTCTGCTGTTTCAGTGGGCGATGGGCACTGAGCAGAAGCCTTACTGCCTCCAGCTTGTCTGGTCTAGGTTTTTATCCTACACCCATCAATGTGGTATCTTAGCATCTCTTAGCTTCTGTTTTGTTTTTTGTTGCTGCTAAGGTTAAAGATGAAAGAGGAAGAGTGGCGAGAAGCCCAGAGAGGATTCAACAAGGTCTGGAGGGAGCAGAATGAGAAACATTACCTGAAATCCCTGGATCACCAGGGCATCAGCTTCAAACAGAATGACACCAAGGCCCTGTATGCAATATGTGTAGGCCCTTGACACCAGAACTTGGGTTGTTGTGATGGATAATGTGAACTCTGTCCCTTTCCCCATAGGGTTTGGGGTTGTAATGAATGAGGAAATCCAGTTCACTGCCAGTGCTTTTTACAAGGGTCTTAAAGACGTGGTAAGTTGCATATGTGAGACTCACCCATGCTCTGTGTATTTGCTCTTCCTCCCTCAGAGGCAAGAGCAGGCATCAGAAGATAATGCTGGAGTACCCATAGGCCCACACCTGTCACTAGCCTATGAGGACAGGCAAATCCTGGAGGATGCTGCTTCTCTTTATCATCCACCACGTGAAACAGCAGACCGGAATTTAGAAAGAGGACAAGTACAAAATCAAACAGATCATGTACCACTTCATTCCGGACTTGCTGTTTGCTGGGCGGTGCGAGCTCTCAGACGTGGAGGAGGAAATGGATGTGGATGAAGCCACTGGGGCTGCGAAAAAGCACAACGGAGTTGGGGGCAGCCTCCCTAAAGCCAAGCTGCTGTTCAGCAACACAGCGGCCCAGAAGCTACCGGGGAGAGGGGCGGAGGGGGGACGAAGTGTACAACCTCTTCTATGTCAACAACAACTGGTACATCTTCATGCGGCTTCACCAAATCCTATGCTTGCTGCTGCTGAGGATTTGCACCCAGGCTGAGCGGCAAATCGAAGAGGAGAACCGGGAAAGGGAATGGGAGCGGGAAGTGCTAGACATAAAATGAGACAAGAATGACAGCCCAGTGTGTGGATCTGGTACTTGATCTGTTTCCTGGTGTCTTGAGGAATCTGTGTTCCTCCCTCTCACTTGCCTTTAGGTCTTGTCTCTGTAAAATCCGGTACCTGCATTTTGGTAGTTTCCAAAATGTGAAATATAAGGATGTTGGTGGGCACTGAATGTAGCACAGCATGTTATCAAGGAGGAGATCTCTAGACCTGACCCTGGGACTTGGAACATCCTACTTCATGGGGCTGTGGGCGAGAGGCGTGGTATTTTGTATTGCTTTAACACTCCTTGCCAGCTGAATTTCTTAATTTTGGATTGTGCTATTTTTCTACCTCATGAATTTACAAGTTGGATAAAAATCTTCTCTTGCCCCAAGCTTGTTATAAACTATCTCAGTGGAGGAGTCAGCCCCTGGCAATTGACAAAGCAGTCAGTTTTGGCTCTGGTATTAAAAAGTGTGTGTCCTTTTAAACTGGTGTTCAAATGATTTACCGACTAAAGAAAGCAGGGCAGGCCAAACCCAAGTAAGTCCAGGCAGTCCTATGTAGACCAGTAAAGAGCCTCCTTGATCTTCCATTTTCTGTTACAATATTCGTGTAATCTGAGTGGTCTCAGGAAATATATATATTTAGAATTCTCCAAGGGCTGGTTTCCTTAGTGGTGATAATGCTACAGTACTAAACTGCCTATGGCTGCCTGTTTCCTGCCAGCTAAAACCAGAGTAAAGTAGCTAATTTGGATTAAAGCAAAGGAGGAAGTGTGGACAGTCTTTGTTGGCCTTGAGGGATGCAGAGGTGTTTGAACCTATAACAATTAAAAACAAACAGAAAACACAGAGAACTTTTCAAATTCCCTTTAAAATGGCATTGTTCCTTAACCAGTATTTTTAAAAACTTTATTTTCATCTTCCCTTGATGCCTATACCGCAGTGATGAGTGTTAGTTCAAAACTGGGTGTATCCTGAATGGCTTTTTTCATTTTCTTCCCCTTTTTACTGTGTTTCTGCTACAGCCCACAAAACCTTTTAGAAGCTACATTGGCACATTCAGCTTGGAAAGGCGGTAACTGTCTGTGTAGCTTGCTCTGGATAAGGTGCTGGAGAAACAGGAGATCTGGGTTCTAGTCTGAGCTCTGCTACTTAGTTACTATGTGACCTCAGGCAAGTTGCTTCCCCCAACCCCCTTGGTCTCTGTTTTACATTCTTCAAGGCGGGGACTAGTTGGTTGTGTGTCTGAATGGTGGCAAGCACAGAGGGGTCGCAGATATAGTTTGGGACCTCTGGGTGCTAGTGAAATACAAGTTAATAATAATGTGCAATGGGTATATTTCATAAGAGCCTTAGGACATATCTGCGTTCATATCTTTTTGGTGAGGTCTCTGCTTTAATGGTGTGCATAATGTTGTTTTGGTAGCAAGAACCTCTTTAGTTCTCTTTAGTTCTGAGAATTTTACCACCTCTGCCCTCCTCCGTGAGGCCTCTGACGGGTTACAGACCTGGCATTAATTTGAAAAGCTCTCATTTAAAGTCTTACAATGTTGTTCCTCATTTTATTGACCATTCTGGTAATTCATCAATTTGTCTGAGACCTTCAACATGTGGCCCTTTTGCTCCCAGAACTCATAGTGGGCCTGTAGGAACTGCCTTTGAGGGGTGTTACAATGTAGTTCATGTTGCACCTTCTCTTCCTCTAGTGGATATTGATGTGGAGGATTACTACCCAGCTTTCAGAGGGGTAGCCGTGTTAGTCTGTATCAGTAAAAACAACGAGGAGTCCTTGTGGCACCTTAGAGACTAACAAATTTATTTGGGCATAAGCTTTTGTGGGCTATAACCCACTTCATCAGATGCACGGAATGGAAAATACAGTAAGCAGGTATAAATATACAGCACATGAAAAGATGGGAGTTGCCTTACCAAGAGCAGACTGTCCTCCACTATCCAAGAGATGCCTAGTATCAGATGGGACCACGTTTGAAGTGTTCTCTTGCTCTTAGAAAACCTGAAGCATTTGTAAACACAAGAACCAAAACTGTAAGGACTCTTGGAAAAGGTTCTGTATTTCTTTTGAATAACAACTTCCTTCTGGATTTCACACACGCTGGCTGGCTCTTGAAGCTGGTATATTTGTGGCTTTCAGCTGCTTGTTGTCACTTGAACTCTGTAAGCCCAAGTGTCAACTCTCACATGCTGGCTACCTCGATGATCCAATTTCTATGGAGAATTGTTAAGCACAAATTAGAGTATAAAGACAGGGCTAAAAACAAGTTCTTAATTTCAGTTTTGACAGGAAATCGGCAGTCAACCGGCTCTTTATTTTAATTTGAGAATATAATTAATAATTAGAATTTGATTTAATTATTTTTAATTTCCCCTCCAACTAATCAACCTTTGGATTTGGTGTAGCGATTCCATGGCAAGAGAACTGCCTAACAAGCCCTTCCCGCGTACCTCGATGGTCTAAATCTTTGCCAGCTGTCAGGCATTTCCTTCATAATGCTCACTTAAAGGTTATTAATCCGTAGTTACTTTGTATGTGTAACTGTACTTTGCCAGCATCATTATTTATTTTAAAGGACACAATGTTTTCCAATGGGTGTAGTAGTAATTCACAATAGAAGAGGCTACTATGTTCATAACCTAAATAATTGTTTTTTAGTTTTAATACTTAGATGGCTAGAATTTTTTGTTGTTGTGGTTTGACGAGACAGAGGTTTGAAGCAGGAATTTTTAAGGGTATGTTCATTTCTAATCTGCATTGATGGACATATTCTTTAGCTGGTTCTGAGACTTGCATGGTGCATAGTGGAGAAGAACTGGAAATCTGACCAATTCTGCCACAGCGTATATGTATGCAGGGGAGATAAAATAGTTTCTCTCTCATCAATTATAGCGTTTGACATAAGTGTTTGCATGCAAACATGTAAGTCTAGAAGTGCAGGCAAATGATGAAGGCTCAGCCTGGCTTGTTTTGATTAATGTCAAACTCTGCTTGTTGCCACATGGGGAAGTTTATTTTGGAGATTTTCTTAGTGTTCTATTTTGTCTACGGCCTGACAGCAGAAGGCAGGTTGTCCATAGTGCACACTAGTGCAAAGCCCTCTGACTGACTTGGGTTGGGGAAAGGGGGCTACTGCAGTATACAGTGCACCAAGTCCAGAGGCATTTAAAACCACTTCACTAACTCCTCTTCTCTGTGTCCTTCCTGCTCCCAGCTTCAGCACACAGTGAGCGAGGAGATCTGCATGCATGTGACAGAGCTTTACCTGTCGGAGAATAGCAACGGAGCTACCGGAATCCTGCTGTCGTCACAGTCATCTCGGGCCCTTGTGGAGGCCACGTACCAGTGCAAAGCCGAGCAGCCCATGTCAGACGAGAACTGTTTCAAGGTAAAAACCATATCTGCCTGCAGTGACGCTTGGAGGAGGACTCCTGGAGGAGCTTGCTGAGAGAGGAGGGGAAGAACGAAGGCTCGCTGAGAAAGGAGAATGGGTTCAGCTTTTCATTTTACGTAACTATCCAAATATCCCAAGGACCTCTGGACACCTGTGTGCTCCGCAGCTGTCATAGAGCTTGACAGGGCGACCTGATTGTGCATTCTAGCCTTGTGGAGCTGCCGAGTACCTGCTCTGTGACTGTCGGTCTTAATACAGCCCTTGGCGGGGCTTGCCTCAATCCAGACAGGAACTGTAGAACGAACAGAAAAAACAGATAAATATTTCTATAAAGAGTTCCTCGGAAATGGGACATTTGCAAGGAAGATGGAAAAATACGTATCCTGAAGTAAAGCTGGGATTTGTCCCTGTATTTCCCAGTGTCCCAAAGCCAGAGTAATACTGTATTGAGTGATTGCTGTCACTAGGCTTTTAATCTCCCTCCCTCCCGTGGGGTGGGTCACTGACGCTTTCCACCTTTTTCTCCATCTCATCCATTGTAGACTGTAACGGTCTCTTACTAATATTTGTCACCTATGCGTTAAATAAACCTGACTCACAGTTCAAATCAAATTCATACTTCTTGTCACTGTGAAATCAGAAGTGGCCGGGCCCATCTTGAACTAGTGAAATTCATTGATAATGGCTTTGATAGTTATAGGGCGTCTCTGTGTTCCCGCTGAGAGTCTCAAAATAAGCAGGGAAGCAAAGAATTGAAACTGCACAAATTGATCAGAAAACAGCATGCTGCTAAAAGGGGTCCAGCTCCTTGCTTTGCCTTTATAAACATCCCAATTTCGAGCAAACTCTGTGGGTAACAGAGAGATTTTGTCTGATCGTTAATAAAATACCAACCGTTCACTGCAGCAATTCATGCTTTTTTCTTCCACCTCTCTTTAAGTATGTCATGGTTCTCTATCCAGGAATTCTCTTCTGCCCATATATGTAGAATAATTTCTTTATCCTTTTACCCTCTGTTAGATTAGCTCCTTAGTGATCTAGAACTTTCCACTCATTGTCAAAACTCCTTCTGTGTTCAGATTGTGTAACTGGGGCTAGTATCCCCCCGTTGTTCCCAGCAAAGTGGAAGGCACAGTATTCTGCTGGAGAGTTGCATAAAGTTTATTGGATTTATTTTTCTGAATAATTGGTTACTAAGTCCCCTTCCGCATTCTGCTTTGTAGCTGATGTTCATTCAGAGCAGAGGCCAGGTCCAATTAACTATCGAGCTGCTGGACACCGAAGAGGAGAACTCGGATGACTCCGTAGAGGCAGAGGTAAGAGCCGATTGTCCTTGGAGTTCAGCTGCAGCTATTAAGCATGTAAAGTTTAAATGGGGGTATAACTGGATGAAGATGGCAGAGCTGTCAGTGTTTCAGATGCTATAGTTTATGACCTGCTTCTAGTCCTACAGGACACATTGATTATGTGACACAGTGCACTCAGTGAATTGGGTTGAACAAGCCTTGTTGGCATCTCTTATTAACAATTTAAAAAACCAGACAGTGCAGGTGCATATAGGGGGGGGGATAACTCAGTGGTTTGAGCATTGGCTTGCTAAACCCAGGGTTGTGAGTTCAATCCTTGAGGGGGCCACTTAAGGATCTGGGGCAACAATCAGTACTTGGTCCTGCTAGTGAAGGCAGGGGGCTGGACTCGATGACCTTTCAGGGTCCCTTCCAGTTCTATGATATAGGTATATCCATCCATGGGGGGAGAGTGAGTGGGACCTGTGTGAAATATATGGAGTCTCCAAAGATTGCTTTTCTTTCATCCACTTCCAACCAAACCCCTTCAGAGTTGGGTTTGAATTGTTTGATTTGGCAGATGTTGGTTAACCCCTTGTGTTCTGTGTCCAATTTCAGCGTTGGTCAGACTACGTAGAACGGTACGTCAGCTCTGATTCTACCTCTCCCGAACTTCGGGAACACCTGTCCCAGAAGCCGGTTTTCCTGCCAAGGTGAGTGAACAAGCTGTGGCTGTGAAAAGTGACCCACAGACCACAAGTACCCATGTCAGCAGAGGGAGAAAATCTTACTCTGTCACAGTGTTGGCTATTGCAGTCTCTTGTTTGTTTTTAGTACTCTGCCACTTTAGAAGACATTAACCTGGGAGTAGCATATAGAGACACAGTGCTGCTGTTTATTCCAAGAGCCCACCCTGGGCTCCTGCTCTCCAGTGACTAAGGCCTGGTCTACACTAGGAGGTTATGTCGAATTTAGCAGCGTTAAATCGAATTAACCCTGCACCCATCCACACAACAAAGCTATTTAGTTCGACATAGAGGTCTCTTAAATTCGATTTCTGTACTCCTCCCCAATGAGGGGAGTAGCGCGAAATTCGACATGGCCATGTCGAATTAGGGTAGGTGTGGATGGAAATCGACGCTAATAGCTCCGGGAGCTATCCCACAGTGCACCACTCTGTTGACGCTCTGGACAGCAGTCCGAGCTCGGATGCTCTGACCAGCCACACAGGAAAAGCGCCGGGAAAATTTGAATTCCTTTTCCTGTCTGGGCAGTTTGAATCTCATTTCCTGTTTGGACATCGTGGCGAGCTCAGCAGCACTGGCAACGATGCAGAGCTCTCCAGCCGAGATGGCCTTGCAATCCCAGAATAGAAAGAGGGCCCCAGCATGGACTGATCGGGAAGTCTTGGATCTCATCGCTGTGTGGGGCGATGAGTCCGTGCTTTCCGAGCTGCGCTCCAAAAGAAGGAATGCAAAGATCTACGAGAAGATCTCTAAAGCCATGGCAGAGAGAGGATACAGCCGGGATGCAACGCAGTGCCACGTGAAAATCAAGGAGCTGAGACAAGGCTACCAAAAAACCAAAGAGGCAAACGGACGCTCCGGATCCCAGCCCCACACATCCCGTTTCTACGAGGCACTGCATTCCATCCTAGGTGCGGCCGCCACCACTACCCCACCACTGACCGTGGACTCTGAGGATGGGATATTGTCCGCGGCCGGTTCCTCGTCGGAAATGTTAGCGGACGGGGAAGATGAGGAAGGAGATGAGGAGGACGAGGCAGTCGACAGCGCTTGCACCGCTGATTTCCCCGACAGCCAGGAGCTCTTCATCACCCTTACCGAGATCCCCTACCAACCGTCCCCATCCGTTACCCCGGACACAGAATCAGGGGAAGGATCAAGCAGTAAGTGCTTTAAACATCTAAACATTTATTTTTAACAGAACTGGAATATTTATAATATTAACAATGGGTTTTTCATGATTTCTTTGCCTTAGGCGCTTAACTATTTAGTCCCAACTATTTAAAAAAAATCTAACAATGTCTGGATTTTCATGATTCTGCTGCCCAAGACGCTCCACTCTGTAGTCCCTGCCAGTACAGCTACACCAAAATCCGGTCTATATGTCCGGGGATTGACACGAAATCCTCATGGGAGATCTCAACGTAGCTCTCCTGGAGGTAATGTTCAAGCCTGTGCATCAGGTTCCTTGGCAGGGCGATCTTATTAGGTCCACCATGGTACGACACGTTTCCACGCCAGGACTCTATCAAGTACTCTGGGATCATTGCACGGCAGAGCATGGCGGCATACAGCCCTGGTTTTTGCATGCTTTCCCTAAGCATCCGTTCCCTGTCGCTCTCCGAGATCCTCATCAGGGTGATGTCGCTCATGACGCCCTGCTTTGAATTAGGGAGGTGAATGTTAGTATTGGGACTGCTTTACAGCCACGCGGTGGAGGCGGGAGAGGGGCAGCATACAGGGATCTTTCCCTGGGACAGCCGCGAGGGGGTGGGACAGGGGCAGAGCTCATGCTTCCCTGATTGCTGCCAGCAGAGACTGGCATTGCTTTCAATGCGAAAGGAGCCCAGTGCTACTATTAAAGTTTTAAGCAGCCACAAGTCTACGGCTTACCATGTTTGCCTGCTACACAAGTTCAGGTGTCCTGCCCCGCTTCTCAGATCGCCACTGCAAGACCCCAGGCAATGAAGGCGAGGGCCGAAAATTCGACCTTGTCCTGAGTGCGCATGTGAGAGGTGCAGTGCATGGTCTTGTTCACAGAGAAAGACTATGTTCTTTGTTCACAACTTCATTTATCTGTCTCAGGAATTCACTCCCTTTTTCCCATTCCCACAGACACATCTGCGACTGTCTCCCAACCCAGCCTGGCATCACACTCCCAGAGGCTAGCGCAGATTAGGCGGAGGAAGAAGAAGACGCGTGAGGACATGTTCTCAGAACTAATGGACTGCTCCAGAGCCCAGGCAGCCCAGCAGACACAGTGGAGGGAGAACTTGTCCCAAATGCACCGAGCAATCATGGAACGGGAGGAGAGGTGGCGTCAGGAAGACCATCAGGCGACTCAAACGCTGCTTGGACTAATGAGGGAGCAAACGTACACGCTCCGGCGCCTTGTGGATGTTCTGCAAGACCGGAGGCAGGAGGACAGAGCCCCGCTGCAGTCTATCTCTAACCGCCCTCCCCCGCCACCAAGTCCCACACCCCCCTCACCCAAAGTCCAAAGAAGGAGGGGCGGCAAGGGCCGTTAAAACTTTCAGTCAACCCCTGCAGACTGCTCTAGCACTAGAAGGCTCTCATTCCCCAAAATTTGAAAAGTCCTTTCCTAGCCACCTCACACAAGCCCCCGTACAAGTTTCACCCCCCCCCCATTTCATGTGTGGTTCATAATAAAATATTCGTTTCTGTTAATTACTGTTTCCATGATTTTCTTTTGGAGGAGACTCTGTCTGAAGGGGGGGAAGGTGCTTGGTAATTGGACAGGACAGTCACCTTTAGCAAGGTACAGAGGCGGGGGCAGGTCCAGCATCAGGACACATACACAGTGCAGTCACCAGTTACCCTGGTCAGTCTGGGAGGTGGTTTTCATGTTCTGGGGGAGGGTGTGATCTGTGACTTTGTGGCGGGGGAGGGCAGTTACAGATCTTATGCCGCGGTCCTTATCCTGGTTCACAGAGCCACGCAGCAGGGGATCTGTAACCCTCCTCCCCCTGCCAGAAAGTCACATAGCCGACACATACATGCAGTCCCGCCCAGGAGTGCTGGCAGGCTCCGTTGAAACAACCAGTCCACCACTGCGGAGCCTGTCATTCCTGGAGTTTAGAAGCATCATTTGCATCAGAACACTAAACCCGCCCCCTGCCACAGTCTGCGTCCCCGGTTTAAAACATTCCCGCGAAAACAGTAATAAAGACAACGGTGTTCATTAACAAAACAGAACAGATTTTATTTTTTGGGAAGGTGGTGAAGGGGGTATGTAACTTGGAAGGATAGTCAACATTAACTGGGTAAAGAAACGGGGGCAGGTTCAGCTTCTGTGTCCACAAACTTAACAGTCACTGGTTACCCTGCTCAGTCTGGAACCTAGCTTTCAAAGCCTCCCGGATGCACAGCGCGTCCCGCTGGGATCTTCTAATCGCCCGGCTGTCTGGCTGGGCGTAATCAGCAGCCAGGCTATTTGCCTCAACCTCCCACCCCGCCATAAAGGTCTCCCCCTTGCTCTCACACAGATTGTGGAGCACACAGCAAGCTGCTATAACAATGGGGATATTGGTTTCGCTGAGATCAGAGCGAGTCAGTAAGCTTCTCCACCTCCCCTTGAGACGGCCAAAAGCACACTCCACCACCATTCTGCACTTGCTCAGACGGTAGTTGAACAGTTCTTTTTCTGAGTCCAGGGCGCCAGTATAGGGCTTCATGAGCCAGGGCATTAGCGGGTATGCAGGGTCCCCGAGGATCACTGTAGGCATCTCCACATCCCCAAGAGTTATTTTGTGGTCCGGGAAGTAAATACCTTCCTGCAGCCGTCTAAACAGACCAGAGTTCCTGAACACGCGAGCGTCATGAACCTTGCCCGGCCATCCGACGTTGATGTTGGTAAAACGTCCCCTGTGGTCCACCAGTGCTTGCAGCACCATTGAAAAGTAGCCCTTTCTGTTAATGTACTGGCTGGCCTGGTGGTCCGGTCCCAGGATAGGGATGTGAGTCCCATCTATAGCCCCACCGCAGTTTGGGAATCCCATCGCGGCGAAGCCATCTATGATGACCTCCACGTTTCCCAGGGTCACTACCTTTGAGAGCAGTACCTTGACGATTGCCTTGGCTACTTGCATGACAACAACCCCCACGGTAGATTTGCCCACACCAAAGTGGTTCGCGACTGACCGGTAGCTGTCCGGCGTTGCAAGCTTCCAGAGGGCTATGGCCACTCGCTTCTGGACAGTCAGGGCTGCTCGCATCCGGGTGTCCTTGCGCTTCAGGGCAGGGGACAGCAACTCACAAAGTTCGAGGAAAGTCCCCTTCCGCATGCGAAAGTTTCGCAGCCACTGGGATTCATCCCAGACCTGAAGCACTATGCGGTCCCACCAGTCCGTGCTTGTTTCCAGGGCCCAGAATCGCCGTTCCACAATATCCACAAGACCCATTGCCACCGTGATGTCCTGGGCGCTGGGTCTCGTGGTTTCTGACAGCTCTGTGCTACTCTCCGACTTCAGGCCCTCACGGCGGTGCCGTAGCCTCCTCTCCTGATTTCTCTACATCTGCCTCAGGGAAAGGTGTATGATAAGCTGCGAGGCGTTGAGAACGGCCACAACTGCAGCGATGGTCGCAGCGGGATCCATGCTCGCAGTGCTGTGGCGTCCGCGCTGTCACTGATCAGAAATGTGCGCGAACTGATTTCCCGCCGGCGCTTTCAGGGAGGGAGGGAGGGCGGTAGTGACGGACGGATGACGACAGTTACCCAAAAGCACCCTCGACACATTTTTTTACCCAGAAGGCATTGGGGGCTCGACCCAGAATTCCAATGGGCAGCGGGGACTGCGGGAACTGTGGGATAGCTGCCCACAGTGCACCGCTTCCAATGTCGACGCTTGCCCCGTTAGTGTGGACTCACAAAGTCGAATTACTGTCCTTAGTGTGGACACACACGTTCGACTTTGTAATATCGATTCCACATATTCGATTTAAGTGAAATCAAACTACTCTCGTAGTGTAGACATACCCTTAGAAGATTATAATAAGACATTTAAATAACAAATAAATATGCTGAATCCATGACCCTCTCTTAAAAAACAACAACAACAAAACCCCCTTTGAATTAAAGGCTTCATTTCTATATAAAGAAAGAGTCAGGGAAAACATCTAACTTTTGAGGTCAAGTTTCAAAAATATGGTACAGTTGGTTAGCGTAGGTAATTTAGGAGATTGTCTTCTTTTCAAGAGACATAAGCGAGACTAGAAATTTAAGCCCCAGTTACTTTCACTTAGGCATATTTGAAAATTTTCCCAGACCAACCTGAAATAATCAGTTTAATTCACTGACTACAGTTAATCCCTCTATTTAATAAATTATTTAATTGTCAATGTGAAGCATCTTTTGATAAGAGAAGTTTGTGTCTAAAACATTTAAGGTTGTCTTGTCTAATACAAATACATTTTATATACTGTTTTGGTTGTTTAAATTCCAGTTACCATTCTAATGCAGGTTGACACAAAACATGAGCAAAAAGTTAATTATCTAGTAAATAAGCAATATATCGTTCACCATTTTCTAACATACTAAAAGTGCTTGGTTAATAAGAATCTGAAAATATAGTTATGGTGTACACTTCTAGGTAGCAAACAGATGTACCAAATCTACTGTAAAGTGTCTAGTTGTAAGTCAAGGTGTTTTAATTGGTATATCAACTAATGAGTGCATCTTTCTTTAGAAAACAGCTGAAATACAAATGCTGATTTAAATCAGTCCACCCTGGAAATGTCACAATGCATATTTTCCCAGGACTCAGAAGTTCAGGTTCTAACAGAATAGCACAGCTATGGGAATATGTGTAGTAGTTACTGGGACTGACTACTGTAATTAAGTCAGTGTTAAACTTAACTAACCCTTTATTAAATTACTCATAACTTTACTCAGATTCCTTTTTGGTTTGAAATTTCTTAGGCTCTGTTTCGGTCCAAAAATAACTTTATTTTAGTGGGGGTGCCGTGTGCATGCGCGCATGTGCTGTGAGAGGTTGGGAACAAATATATCCGTCTCAGCACTCCCCTCTTCTATTCCAGCTGGAATTCTTGCACGCACGTGAGACTGTTTCTGTATTGTTTATTATAAACCCCTGCATTGAAGGCTGAACACAGTCTTGCATCACCTGACACTGCCATTAATCAGGGAAAAGATATGAGAAGCTTAGCATTATTGCAGCGTTAGGGTTCTAATCAAGCAGTCAAGTCAGGAACTTCTGGAAATTACTTCTGTTGAGTGTTTAATTCTGCTCTGGTGCACATGTATGTTTTGTGTGTCCCTGTTTTGATCATTAGCAGAGTGTTGAATCCATTTCATACAATATACAGGATATACACTGTGGCAGAGTTAACATTCTAGTTCAGAGTTCAACAAACATTTGATGATTTTTGAATTTGATGACTTCTGAGCACTTGATTTCACGGACTTAATTTTCATTAACACTAGGCTTTGGGGGATTTCCAGTTGGGGAATAAGGATGGCTGTGCCTGCTTGTTCATACACTGCCTCCAAATTACTGACGCTTTCCCTTGATCAGTCGGCAAGGGTCAGTGTTTGTATTGCCAGTTCCCCAGCAGAGCTAAACATCTCAAATCTGTTGGCCTAGGGAAGTGGATTTGTTTTCGCTTTTTAAGTGTTTCGTGATCTTTTGTCTCTCCCATTTCTGTAGTCCCATGAAAGAGTGAGCAAGCGGCTGCACCAGCGATTCCAAGCCTGGGTGGACAAATGGACCAAGGAGCATGTGACCCGTGAAATGGCAGCTGAGACAAACAAGTGGCTAATGGGAGAAGGGTTGGAGGGTTTGGTGCCCTGTACCACTACCTGTGATACAGAGACCCTGCACTTTGTGAGCATTAACAAGTGCCGTGTCAAATACGGCACAATATTCAAGACACCGTAAAGTCCCTGAGTGAGGGAAGATCACGTGGTGTGTGTATGTGTGTGCGTATCAAGGAAACGAGGAAGATGCCTAAGTTATTTACTTATTCCCATAATACAAGAACTAGGGGTCACCAAATGAAATTAATAGGCAGCAGGTTTAAAACAAATAAAAGGAAGTTCTTCACGCAGCGCACAGTCAACTTGTGGAACTCCTTACCTGAGGAGGTTGTGAAGGCTAGGACTATAACAATGTTTAAAAGGGGACTGGATAAATTCATGGTGGCTAAGTCCATAAATGGCTATTAGCCAGGATGGGTAAGAATGGTGTCCCTAGCCTCTGTTCGTCAGAGGATGGAGATGGATGGCAGGAGAGAGATCACTTGATCATTGCCTGTTAGGTTCACTCCCTCTGGGGCACCTGGCATTGGCCACTGTCGGTAGACAGATACTGGGCTAGATGGACCTTTGGTCTGACCCAGTACGGCCTTTCTTATGTTCTTATGTTCTTATGTTCCCCTCACTGTGTATCTCCGTAACATGGCCAGTTGACTAGTGCGAAGCTGGTACAGCCTGTCACCAGCGGGATTCGGTTTAGGAAAACGGATCTCTACAACCCTAAGCGGGAACTGTTGCCAACAGGCCTCTGACTTCAGCGTGCACTGTGGAGGGAAGGACCCTTTTCAGAACTGAGTGATCCTAGAGAAATGCAGCTAGCTCATATGCACCAGCACTTTTGAGACTAACTCCTCAATGGCCTGAACTTCAAGGGAAGAGAACTGGATGTTGCATACATCCTGACCGGAGTGGTGCATTTAAAGTTATATGCTCAGATATGTCGTGAAACCCAGAGGTGCCTATCACAACTGGATTCTCCTCTGTTAGACTGCTGCAGGTTTGCCAGGATCTCACCCGGGGTCACCCAGCTCTGCAGTCCGGCTGTCGAGAACAGCATCTCCTGGATCTGACCCTCGACTCCTCCCTCCTTCACCCTGCTGGACTCCTGATTCAACCAGCTCAGATTGGTCTGTCCTTTCTAGTGCCTGCGGGATTGTTTTGTACCTACTTCTTTACTAGTCTCTCCTAGTGCCATGCACCAGCTTTTCACACACATACGCACACACAGCAGAAACAACACAATTTTAACATGTTCCCCTTCCTTTTTTGTAAATAAATGTATATATTGTCAATTTTTTTCCTTTTTTTATTAAAGGAAGTATGCTTGATATGCTAGCATAACTGTACCAGCTTCTTGTGTACCATAGTACCAGGTGGCTTGAGAGTTAGTACCAACAAACAGACCTATGGAGACATTTATTACACTTTTTACCAAAGGGAGTTATCGTTGTAGTGCTTTTGTGTGGAAACTGTTCTCTCCTTTCTTTTGTAAATAAAAATACATCTTGGTTCTTATTGAGGAAGACACTCGCTCACCCACGGCCCTGCTCCTGTTCTGAAAGGCACCATGCAGCATGCAGTTTGCAGTGCGGAGAGGGGACATTTGACCATTTTATTATTGGCATCGTAATCTGAAGTGTTGCTGAGCTACCTAGCTGGGGTTGATTGTGCTTATGTATTTTCCCTCTCAGTATTGGAGAAAACATCCTAAGTACCAAACCAGTATTTCATTAGAGCTGCTTTGTGTATGTATCTATGTCTAGGTCTGTGTCTGTGTGAGAGAGAGAACGGCAAGGCGGATCGGCTGTGTGATGCATTTCACTAGTGAAATCCACAAATGGGATATATATATTTTTTAAGCATAGAAGTTTAGTGCTGGCAGATATTTAAGCATTGGAAGATTTTGGTTTTCAGACAAGTTGGCATGGACTTCGTAAGCCACGACAGACCCAACTGCAATGTCTCTCCTCCTCAAAGGAGGCATCCTTTCCTTGCACAAAACAATGCTGCCAGTTGTGCCCGAACAGCTTCCGTTGTCCCAGCTGGAGAGCTGTGAATGCAGCTTTGCTGCTTTTCAAAGTCCACTTTTGAAATCTGTCCCAGAGATTTCAAGACAACTGGTTGTCCCCTCAGAACTGAGCTCTCTTACCTTCCCCGGCAGAGAGATGGAGAAATTGGGGAGAGAGGGTCGGGGGAGGGCAATCGCTCCAGACTTTGTGCAGCCTGGGAGAGCAGAGTGGTGAAAATGCATGGCCTATAAGGGTCACTAGTCATTGGCAGCCAATGTACAGAGAGTAATTCCAGCCATTGTGATGAATGGGAGCCTCCTATGGAGAGAGGAAAAGAGAGTAAAGAGCCCACAGGGGAGTTTTCAGAGTTTGCCAGCAATAAGTTACCTGTCCCGTTTCTCCTCCTTTTGCTGTGTTCAGACAGGAAGGGGGTTTTATTGTGTCCTCTTCCATTTCAAAGGTTTTACACACGCTCCCCTGTGCCTCACCCCACCCTCAGGTGTTTCTTTTTAATGTATGTTAAAGCTGATCTGGAAGTGGAAGTCAGGATGATTTAGACTTTACCAGCTTGGAAGTAACAGCTGCTGCTGCTTTGTGGGTGTTTTGTCCAAGAGTCTGTGCCTGCATGTTATTTGAGCGGAATGGGGTTAACATGGCGGGATTCCTGCTGTTCAAGGTACCCAGGAAAAAACCCCAATAAAACACAAGGAGATCTCCTCCTGCAGCAGGGTTTTCACCTACAGCTTTCATCCCTCCCGATGTCTGACTTCTGAGCTCCAAGCTCTGATCCCAGCCTGTACAATAGCAAGATTTCTTTTTACTTTAAATTGCTTTTTGTATTCTGTAATGTGATCCTTGGCCACCTATCCATGTGATGATTTCTATACAAATGTTGTAAACTTGACTGTAGTGCAGTATTTCCATTAAAATATCAGGGCTAATCATTGTGTACAGATTTTTCTTCCTTCTTGATCATACACAATGAGATTTTGACACACACTCTCCTGAGGGAAGGGAGGAAGATGCATCTGATGGAATCACTCCTTTAATAAAAACAGAAGTAGAGGTGGTGGGAGAAGATAGTAGTAGACCTGAAAGTTTGATCTCTGTTTAGGACACTCACAAATGACCAATGTTTGACTTACCCTAGCAGATAAATGTAAGGGTATCGCCTCTGGATTCCAGATACTAATTTGTAAGCAATTCCCAGTTCCTGTTCAGAGGTTATAAACTCTTTTTATTTTGTAGCAGTTGCAACATTTTGTGGTGGTCGAGAGCTAATAATTAGCCACCTCTTCCGCTGGAGTTGGGAGGTCATCCCAGCTGCTATAGATCAGAACAAATAAGGAAGTTATCAGCCCTGTAAATTTCAGTTCCGCTAAAGCTGCTGGGGGAAGAGGTTGCCCCCCTCCCCCCAAATCCCTTGAGTCATTCTGGGAAATGGGGTAATACAATTTACCAGCCAGTAGAAATGTCAAAAAAAAATCTATCCCTCCGTCTTGTTAGCAGCAGGGCTGTTAAATAATAAATCAATCCTTTTTGGTTCCTTAACAAATTAACAGTTCTCTTTAGCCTGATTCTTTTTTGATTTAGAGCTGTCTTCAGCACTCCCTTTGCCTACATCCAGTGCTTCGAGATTGAGGTCTATCACATACACAGTCATGGTGTTTAGGGCCACTAAACACCTAGCCCCCTTGACGTGAACGTTGCATTTTTTTAGCCTAAATGGAAACATTGCACTTTATATGGCTCAGTATTTTGTGGAAGAGTTTAATAGTTTTTCCTCCCTGCTTTCTGTCTCTTCCCGTTGGGTGAGGAAGCCCCATGGGGTAATTGTGTTGTATAAATACTGTACACAGGTAAAACTACCAGAAAAGCTCAACCAGCTGTCATTGGGTATCCAAAGCCATAAGCTAAGGAGCACTGAATACAGACTGTAAGTCTATTAATAACGAATAGGGGGACCCGAGAGATGCAAATAATGGCAATGTCTGAAGGTGCTCTAAGTTACTGGATAGCCTGTCTGGTTTTCAACAGTGCTTTGAGCCTCCCTTTGAAGTCATCCCTTTTGGACTCTGAATTTAGGGATGCCAGCAAGGGTCATAGAGCACAATGATCCCTTCTGGCCTTAGAATCTTGTCTGACTGCCTGTATAACCCAGAACTTCCCCCAAAACATTCCTTTGGCACTGCAGCTTTAAAAAAAAAAAAAAAAATCCCCCAAAGATGCATGTGGAAGTGCAGCCCACTGCCCCACATGCATGTCTGTAAAGCTGGGCCGTTGGAGTACTTTCAAGGGAGCCAAAAGATCTGGTGAGTGCTGTCTTGACTCAGTGATGCTGCCAAGCGTGTTTGTGTGGCCAGACCAGGAGCACTGCAGCGTGTGCAGCTTCCTTCGCTAGTGGTTGGTGACAGGTCAGCAAAGGTTTGTGACTTCAGGGTAGCCATTCTGTGTCTCCAGGCAGTTTCTTGCTTGTCTCTGTAAGGGCTGCCACATCTTACTGAAGGCTGAAAATCTGAGGAAGCATTTGCCTCTCTGGTGCTTAAAGCTGCAGCGCTGTCAAAGGTTCTAAAGAATCTGTTGTTCCTTCCCCTCCCAGGCAAAACCAGATTTCTGTATCTAGGTCAAGCAAAACAGCTGCTCGTAAACCACCGTGTTTGCCTTTGCACTCTGTGATGTCTCTGGCATGCTGGATTAGTGACATGGTACTTGAGGCAATTAATCCTGGCATTGTCTGGTAATCAGAGGAGTTTCACCAAGGGGTGCTTTAAAACTTCTCACTCTCAGCTTCCAGGAATTTGATGTTTCGGCCCGTAAGTGGTCCCGTCTTTGACACACATGGGGACTTTTCCCAGTTGGGTGGTAGAGAATCTGTTGGAAGTACATGTTTCCAAGGCAGCTGTAGCACCTCTCTCCTAAGCTGCTTTCTGGAAGGTGTCCCAAATGAAACCTAGTCTCTTTGGATTCCCCTAGGAAGTGGCTTTGTAGTAGAAGCAGTCTATTGGTCTTCCAGGAGCATGTTTATAAAACATCACCTCCACGACTGCAACCCCACCCTCGTATCTTCACATCCAACCAGCAGAACTTGCATGGAGGGGGGAGTTGGCTTTGTATTGTCCAAGCATTATTAAAAGTCTGCCTTGTGTGCATTTACCCTATTTTGGACCCGGATGGTGCAGATACTGTATTCTCATTCTAGATCAGTGGTTCCCAAACTTTAACAACCTGTGAACCTGTCAAGGCTCCTTCCCCACTCTGAACTTTAGGGTACAGATGTGGGGATCTGCATGAAAACTTCTAAGCTTAACTACCAGCTTAGATCTGGTCCGCTGCCACCACTCCCAATGGGCTAACTCCCTTCCCTGGGTAGCCTTGAGAGACTCTTCCACCAACTCCCTGGTGAACACAGATCCAACCCCTTGGACCTTAAAACAAGGAGAAATTAACCATCCCCCCTCCTTTCTCCCACCAACTCCTGGTGGATCCAGATCCAATCCCCTTGGATCTAAAAACAAGGAAAAACCAATCAGGTTATTAAAAAAGGCTTTTAATTAAAGAAAAAGGTCTAAATCATCTCTGTAAAATCAGGATGGAAAATAACTTTACAGGGTAATCAAACTTAAAGAGCCCAGAGGAACCCCCTCTAGCCTTAGGTTCAAAGTTACAGCAAACAGAGGTAAACACCTTAGCAAAAGGTACATTTACTAGTTGAGAAAACAAAGATAAAACTAACACGCCTTGCCTGGCTGTACTTACAAGTTTGAAATATGAGAGACTTGTTCAGAAAGATTTGGAGAGCATGGATTGATGTCTGGTCCCTCTTAGTCCCAAGAGCGAACTCCCCCCAAAAACAAAGAGCACAAACAAAAGCCTTCCCCCCACCAAGATTTGAAAGTATCTTGTCCCCTTATTGATCCTTTGGGTCAGGTGTCAGCCAGGTTACATGAGCTTCTTAACCCTTTACAGGTAAAAGGATTTTGGAGCCTCTGGCCAGGAGGGATTTTATAGTATTGTACACAGGAGGGCTGTTACCCTTCCCTTTATAGTTATGACAGAACCCCTTTCACTAAAATGTCAAGTCTCGCGAACCCCCTCCTCAAAATGAATATTTCCAGGGATTTTCTCCTTTACCTGAGTATAAATTATAAAAACAGTAATCTTGGAAATATAAAATTTGTTTTGATGACAAGCTTATTACACACTTCATTATTAATTATTATTTATCATTACAGTATTTTTATTACATTATGAAAACGGCAACACTCTTCCAAGATCTTACTTTCGTAGCTTGTATCACTTTGAATAAGCCTGTTATAAGACAAGGCTCCTACGTTTCATGCTGTTTCACCTCTGATACTCCTTGATGAAGGTATTTAAGAAGTCAACTTAGAGTTCCTCCTACACAAGCATTCAGGTCTTGAGCAGGCCACACAAACAACGCACGTTACAACAAAGCTTAAACTTGTTCTTCCTAATAATTTTAAAAACAATATTAGCTGCCTATTTAATTTTAAAAACAGGAAAAAATATCCACCTCCCTTTGCATTTCTTATAAGGAGTTTTGAAGTTTAAATCTTAGTGTGATAGATATGCTTGCTTTGATCTGCTTAGCTCTTGGAAGTCCAGGGGCTCCGGGCTGCTGGCCCTGTGCTGCCCGGGGTCCCTAGGGACAGCTCTGTCCGCCATTAGGGAATTTTTTCCCCGCGGACAACCTGTAACATTTCGCGAACCCCAGTTTGGGAACCACTGTACTAGATTAATTCATCAACACTGCTGCTGTACGTTTGATGTGCAGCGTGTAGTCTGCTGAAGAGCAGATTCGATACGAGCTGTGGCTTCACTCTTCTCTTCCCTGAGCTCTCCTACTGAGAGGTGAACAAGAGAAGTTTGTTCTTGCTTTGAGTCCAATAGCTTGGTGCATTGTTCAAGGATCTCCTATATAAAGATGCTACTTATCATCTGTCTACATCTTTATAAGGCCCCCATCAGTGCAGTATTTGAGTGCCTGTTTCCGCCCAAGTTGCATAACCTCTCTGCCTGTTTACACAACAAGGACATCTATCACTGTCTTTAATGTTGAGAAGGTAAGAGTTTGATTTCAGGTTTTGGATGAGGACAAAATGGAGACTTGATTACATGCCAGGCGTCTGCTCGTGGAGGTGAGGCTGAACATGATGATGATGTTTTTTGGATTTGCAGCGTTCGCCTCTGCAGCAGGTTGCCCAGCTCTACTGTCCAAGAGAGGAAGCTCATCCTGGGCTCATGTAATTTTGATCCCGCCCCCTCTTGATAGGGCTGCCTGCCAGAGGTGAATTCTCACTGAGCGATACCCTCCGGGCAGCCTGCATGTAACTCAGAGGTTCTGGGGAAGATTTGTTGAGGGGCCAGAGAAGGCCAAGCCTGACTGCTGCTGCTTGGCAGGCCACTAGCCTTTTCTCCTGAGCCTTGGTTCCCGGAGGGTATACATGGCAGCCCTCTGTGCCCTTGGCCACTAATCTCTTGTTTTTCTGTTAGGCTCCATCCAGAGATAACGGATTGCAGAGGGCAAACTCAAGAGAGGTTCTGGACTCCTGGGACCTGAATCTTAATGTTTCTCCACCATAGGCAGGTCGGGGAAATACCCTTGTCTCCAGGGTTCCCTATTTAGTTCCCCAATAAGTCACTGGTGATCAGTGTGTGTCCCTAATAGCCCAATTCAGGAGCTGGAGCTTCCATCCTCTTCCCCTCGGTGGAGGAGGAGAAGATGGAAAAGTCCTAGACATACAAAAAGGGCGCCCTAGAGGTGAGTGAGTCTGACCACCCGTTCATTCTGTATGGTGCAAACTGAGCTCGAAAGCCTTGCTTGGTTGGCAGGTGTATGAGTGAGGCCTGTGGAGCCAAATAAAAGGCTCCTGCCCTAGAGATCAGAGCTCGGGTAGATCTTGGTGAGAAAGAGACCCCTCCCTTCTGGAACTCTGCAAGGCAGTAACCTGGGTATCCTCCTGCTTTCTCACAGGTCTCTGCAAGTGCTCTCTTGCCTATATGGGGACATCTACTGGCAGCCTGCCCATTACTCCTGCAGTGGCTCCCTCTGCTGGACTGTTTCAGCATTGCATCCTGACCCAAGTTTGGTCTGAGCATCTTCAGTGAGTATGTGCCCATCTAGGCTACGTCAGCTGCTGTTTTACACCCCACCTTCCATAGGCTTCCCTCATCCACACAGCAGCGTGGTCCAGCCCATATGATCAGCCTGCCTGTGTGAGCAGAGCATCTAAGTAGCTAGACCTGCAGGAAGAACTATGCCTGAATTTCTCTCCGCCTGAATCTTTGTTTGCAAAGAAGGAAATGGATAACAAAACATGAGTTTGCAACATGCACTTATCTTTAAAAAGCAGCCAACTGCATTGGTTGTAAATAGGGAGGGTGTCAGGAAATGTGGGGAGAGGAGTTTACTGTGGGTGTGCAAGTCTCTGTCTGGGGAGTGAACATGAGATCTTGGGTAACATCCCTATGCAGTCATGAGCATGCAGCTACCCCCAGACTTAGGAGTACCCTCACTTATGAAAGGCAGTTATACCCTTGTGTGTTGTTTAATACAGTTGACCTGTAATGACGGTGCAACAGAATATATACGCCTGATTCTGTAGGATGTTTCCTTCCCCTTCGCTAGGCTCGAGTATGGAGCAGCAATTGCTGTGAGGATAGACCCTGCAGCGAGGCCCTGAGAACCCAACACCCATCCCGCAGCTGCTGGTCCCAATAATCTTGGGGACTGACTGTCCACCCAGCTCCTTCCCCTCCTCTGCCCGGATGGATTGGGGGTGGGGGGCACCTTGAAAGACAGAAATACAAGCGGTGGCTGGTGCCCTGCATGCTGTTAAATAACCAGGCCCGCCTGCCTCCCCTAGGATACATGATGGACAATTGAAGCCAGAGAAGAGCAGGAGGCTTGGACCACCTGCCCTGCTGTAAGTCACGGCTGAGGGGTATTGCTGTGCTGGGAGGAGGGGTGGAGGGAAATCTGGGCAGGGGGCAGCAGCCACATCGCACGGTGGCTGGGAGCCAGAACCCAGTTAGAGTGACCTGCAGAGCGTAGGAGCAGGGAGAAACCCCAGAACCGAGGGCTATCTTCTCCCCGGCCATAGTTTGAAACTCCCTGCCCCATGGGGTGTTCCCATCCTGGCCCAGGCAGGAGCCATGGCTGGCCAGCAGGGTCTGGGAGTCAGAAGTGAGTCATTCCTGGCAGGCAGGAGGCAGTGGCAAGCAGACAGGGGGTGGACTCCACAAGAGGGAGGAAAACACCCTCCCATGGGAGACCCGGCTGCTGGAGGAGATTTCCCCCACCACTCCCTCACCAGCTGCAGTACCGCCGGCAGGGACTCTGAGTAGCCCCAGCCAAGGGCAAGGCTGGGGGTTGCTCCGAGCCTCATTTGGTGCTAACTCTGCAGAACCCAGCCAGGCGAGAACATTCTTTGAGGATGTAAGTACCAAGCAGGGCAGGCCCCATGGCACTATAGGGCTCCCCACAGGGGGAGATGCTCAGGACCTGCCCTCACGAGGAGGGGGCTCAGTGTCCGATGCAGGCACATTCCTGGATTTGTGGGGCAGCTCAGCTCCTCTGCTAGGGGAGGCAGGGATACAATCATTCTTGGGCCCTGGGCCCACAATTGTTCAGCAGCCCTGGGGCCCAGCAGGAAGGAGAGGAGTTTGCAGAGAATTGTCCTGTCATTTGAACTAGTAGAAACCTCTCCGGGCTCTGCAGTTGCCAGGCTGATTCCCAAAGCATGTGAGGGCCTGAGCCTGTCCCCCCTAACCACCCTGCGCCCCCTGTCTGCAGGAGAACAGCGGCCTGAGGCGGGCCTCCATGGAGCTCTCTGGCCACCTCAGCAAATTTGTTTCCAAGAAGTCATCCCTCTTTGGGGCTGAGGTGGAGAAGAGCATGGGGACGCTGCTCATCCACCTACAGGACGGGGACCCCCAGGTGGCCCAGGTGAGTGCAACTGAGGGATCATAGGGGCAGGGGTGGCTGGGGGCATTCTAAGAACATGGCAAGGGTGGTACAAACTCCCCCCTCCAAGCCCTAGATCTCCTCAGTGCTGCCCTATTGCACCCAGGACCCCCCACTAATCCAGCCCTCCCCCACCCCACACAGAGCTCTGCCAGCCCTCA
This sequence comes from Emys orbicularis, assembly GCF_028017835.1. Taxonomy (NCBI): domain Eukaryota; kingdom Metazoa; phylum Chordata; order Testudines; family Emydidae; genus Emys; species Emys orbicularis. The sequence goes on from NC_088692.1 coordinate 50,971,026, forward strand.
GAGTGTAGCTGTGGGGTAGATCTGTGGGGTTTCCTTCTCCTCCTCCATTCCCCACAGGCACCTCCAGCCTCCCTGCCCAGCCAGCCTCTCCGCGGCTATGGCTCCATTTTACAGCCTGCCCTGTTTAGTGGCGAGGCCCAGGTCTATCTCTGGCCCCTAGCAAGTGACCTAACCCAAGCAGGGCCTCAGGGAAGGGCAGGTCGCTGAGGCTGACTGGGTCTCCATTGCTGCTGCCCTGCCCTCACTTGTGTGCTAGCTCCTGTCTGGGAATGACCAGCCTCCTGCAGCAATCACCCCGCCCCAGTGGAGTAGCAGCCCCCAATAGTGCCTGGGATTGAGGGGAAGCCAAGTAAGTTGGTCACCGGGCAGTGCTTTTAACCGCCCAACAGGGACCCACAAGGAATAGCCCCTTCCCTGCTCCAGGAGTGTCCCTCCCCGGCCCCAGCACTCGGGCCTGGCTCCCCTCAACCCAGCCAAGCTGGAGATGGGGACTGTGGGGGCCTGGGGAACAACCGTCAGGCCAGAGGGGGTTCTGCAAAGAGGTGGTTCCTTGCTGCTCCGGCACAGCGGAGTCTCCCCAAGCCACACAGAGCCTGCAAGTTGGCAGCCTGTTGCACTCAGGGACTCACCCAGCTCCCTTCTCGCCCTCTCCGGCAGGCGTGCAGGGTGGCATTGCTGCACTGCGCACCCTTCCTCAGCTACCAGCCCCTGCGCACACTTGTGCGGAGCCAGCTAGCCGAAGGGGCGGCCCCCGCCATCCCCGCCTTCCTGAGCGAAGCCTGCAGGACCCTGGTGAGTGAGCTCTGGGGTGTGGGCCCTGCAGGACTGGGGGGTGGGAGGACCTAAGCACACAGGGAGCTTCCCTGCTCCAGGGAGCCCCCTCACTGACTCAGCCCCATCCCCTGCCCTTGAGGGTGGCTCCCCTACAAGTCATCTCTGTCCCATGGGAGGAGTCAAGGGGGAGAGGGCTCTGACAGCCAGGGGTTCCTCACCTCCCTAGCAGGCAGCTCCCCTCAGCCTGGGGAGGGTGTGTGGCTTGGGACTAACTGGGTTCTTGGCTTCCCAGCTCCAGGACTGCCCAGGGAGGCTGAGCAAGAAGGCTGCCCTGAGAGCAGCAGCTGCCCAGCAGCTGATAGGTAAGAAAAGAGCTGGAGCTCTACTTCCTATTATCCCCCCCTGCCCCATGAGTCCGGGGCCCAGTGCCACATGCACACTGCCAACAGGGGGGAGGGGCTGGCCTCCTCTGCCCACACACAAACACACCCAACTCCCCTGCCACTGGTCTGGAGGTATATATTGTCATCAAATTTGAAATAGTTGTGTGTGAGGATAAAGTCACAGAGCTCAGCAACCAGTTGCGCTGTGGCATCATCAGGTATAATGTTCCTGACAGCTTGTATTCCATCTGTGTGTGGGATGTTTGTATAGAGAGCCTCTACATCCATGGTGGCTAGGATGGTGTTTTCTGGAAGGTCACCAATGCATTGTAGTTTTCTCAGGAAATCCGTGGTGTCACGGAGATAGCTGGGAGTGCTGGTGGCGTAGGGTCTGAGTAGGGAGTCCACATATCCAGACAGTCCTTCAGTGAGGGTGCCAATGCCCGAGATGATGGGGCGTCCAGGATTTCCGGGTTTGTGGATCTTGGGTAGTAGACAGAATAACCCCGGTTGGGGCTCTAAGGGTATGTTGATTTGTTCCTGTGTAGGTGTAGGAAGTGTCCTGAGTAGATGGTGCAGTTTCTTCTTAGTGTATTCCTCAGTGGGATCTGAGGGAAGTGGCCTGTAGAATTTGGTATTGGAGAGTTGTCTGGCAGCCTCCTTTTGGTAGTCAGACCTGTTCATGATGACAACAGCACCTCCTTTATCAGCCTCTTTGATGATGATGTCAGGGTGGTTTCTTAGGCTGTGGATGGCATTGCGTTCTGCACGACTTAGGTTATGAGGCAAGCGATGTTGTTTTTCCACAATTTCTGCCTGTGCACGTCAGCGGAAGCATTCTATGTATAGGTCCAGACTGTCGTTTCGACCCTCAGGAGGAGTCCATGTGGAGTTCTTCTTCTTGTGCTGTTGGTGGGAGGGTATCTGTGTATCAGTGTGCTGTTCAGTGTTATCTTGAAAGTATTCTTTGAGTCGGAGACGGCGCAAGTAGACTTCCAGATCGCCGCAGAACTGTATCATGTTTGTGGGGGTGGCAGGGCAGAAAGAGAGTCCCCGAGATAGGACAGACTCTTCTGCCGGGCTGAGTGTGTAGTTGGAAGGGATATAGACAAACACTAAAAAACACTTTAAGGAGATCAGAAGCCTGTGAAAGAACGGGTGGCTTCAAGAGAGCAATTAAAGATGACAAGGACATTGCTGAGAAGCTAATATTTGTGTGTGTGTGTCTTCTTCCTTTATCACACAGGTTGTTGGAGAGAGATCTGTCCCAGACCGGTTCTCTTCTAGTAATAGAGGTACCATCGGGGCTTGAGATAGCAGCAGAGGCGGTCCAAGCTGATAATTTACAAAGTAACTCCCCCAAACACTTCTTCGAGCTGGACTTCATCCTGCGCTTAGTAGTATAAGGGCCCTACCGTCAAACAAACCCCAACCCCACCCCATGACCCCTTAAACTCCACCCCTTGACCCCTTAAACCCTGCTCACCTGTCACCGGAAGTCCCGCCCCATGGGGGTATTACTTCTGGGGTCAAGGTGGTGGCCACCTTGACTGGAAGCAAGGTGTGTCATGTGACCCCTCTAGGAGCTCCTCCCACTGCCCTCTACCAATCAGGATGAGCTTTGCTCCCATAGGACCGCCCGGAGAGGAGATTTGACCAATCAGGGGGAGTACCAGGGCAGGGTGACCCATCCAGAAGTGGGTCATATGACCCTTCTAACAACTCCTTCCACCTCCCTCTACCAATCAGGATGGGTTTCAGCTGTTGGGGACCACCCCTGAGAGGAGATTTGACCAATGGTGAGGAATTCTGGGGCGGGTGACCCGTCCGGAAGTGTTTCGTGTGACCCCTCTAAGAACTCCTCCCATCACCCTCTATCAGTCGCGACGGGGTTTCGGCTGCATAGGACCGCCCCGAGAGCAGATTTGACCAAAACAGGGCAGGTTCTGGGACGGGGTGAACCGCCCAGAAGAGGGTCGTGTGACCCCTCTAAGAACTCCTCCCAGCGCCCTCTGCCAATCAGAGCGCAGCACCATCACCCCATAAGTCCCAGCGCCGGGCAGAAGAGTCCATCTTTTACCAAGAACGCATGTTTTAGAAATCGTGGAAATATGGACTCCTTCACCACCCCGATGAGAACTTTGGACTTTGTTTTAGCCCCAAGGGTCTTCGACCATCCACGGAGAAAGCGCTACATCAGAGACAGTTCCGAGGGGAGCCCTTTGGCCCAGCCATTGATGGACACGCCGGAACCCAAATGCTGATACAAATTGTTGAAGAGGACTCCAAGGATGACGGCTATGAGAAGTTTAGGAGGAGGCTTGGCATGGAACTAACTGAGCCAGTGCCACGTCGTGAGCGTAAAAAAGTCATGCGGACTATTTATGTATAAGGGCCCTACTGTCATGCGTTACTGTTTATGCTGTCCTTAAACACTGCCTTAGGGAAAAGCTTTTAGAAGATTGTGAGGGCTGTGTCATAGATGCACCAGCCCAATGGCACCATGGCTGTGTGACTTGGACTTCAGTGGATATAAAGTGCAAGCTCCGGGGCCTGTGTGCTGAGCTGTGTTTGGAAAGTTTATTAAACATTGTTGTTGCCGTAGGTTATGCTATGCAATGTCTGTGCCTGACCCAAGAACATTTAGCGCAAGGGGTGACCTTGTGAAATGCTGTTCAATTCAGTGGAGACCCTGACGGTGTTTTAAAGAAAACGACCAAACTGGAAGATGCCTGCTTACAGCGTTATATTGACCGTCTAGTCCGCACAAAAAGTTACAGAACCCTGCTTAAGAAAAAGACTATTTGTAAGAAATCTAAAGGGATTAAGTTAGAGAATGGTGAGGGGGCAAACATGCGATATAAAACTTGGTAGCTGTAAATTTAAAAAACAACAACAACATTGAAAAGGGCTTTGTGACTATCTGTGTTTCTGTTAGAAGGTCTCTGGCCCTTAAGTGAGCTAAAAGTTTTAATGAAGCATCTTAGTTTGTTTTCAAGAAGCTGTATGTCTTTTAAATAAAAAATAAATTGTTTGTGAGAACGTAGCTCTTGTGTTTTTGTGTAAAAGAGAACCATTTACCGCAAAAAGTTGAAATGTATGTTGTGGGTCGTCAACCTTTCAGAAGTGGTGTGCCGAGTCTTCATTTATTCACTCTAATTTAAGGTTTCGCGTGCCAGTCATACAAACCTCAGGAATTCGCAGATGCTATTGGACAGTTTAAATAGGACCCCAGGAGTTGGTAGAATGTTATGGGTCATTCGTTCTAGAAAACACCTCCACCCCAAACTTGATGCATGAAAGAAACATGTTTAAAAAAAAAAAACAAGCCCCAAGACGTTCATTGATCTCTGCAAAGGGACCCCACTTGGAAATGTTTAATACTGTAAGAAGGCCCTACAGAAAAATGTATTTTAACTAAAAGGAAAAAAATAAAGCCCAGTTGTGCAGACAACTTGGTTCCCCCACCCCAGATGGCAAAAGGGAATGCTAGGGGAGGGGTGCCTAAAGTCCTTAAGTATCTATTATTTCAGAGCTGTGGTGATTAAATTAACCTGCTAACTACTATTTTGAAGTCTGTTTGAAACAAAGAGTTAGATCAGGGGTCTGAAACTCAAATGACCACGAGGGCCACATGAGGACTAGTACATTGGCCTGAGGGCCGCATTACTGACACCTCCCCCCCACTGCCCTCGGCCCCGCCCCCACTCCACCCCTTCCATGAGGCCCCGCCCCCATTCCAACCCCTTCCCCGAAATCCCCACCCCAACTCTGCCCCCTTCCTGTTCCCAGGGGGTGCAGGAGGGGTGTGGGGTGTGGCGGGGGCTCAGGGCAGGGGGTTCGGCTGCAGGAGAGGTTCGGGGGGGTGGGCTCCAGCCCGACGCGCACCGGGGGCAGGGCAGGCTCCCTGCCTGCCTGTCCCCACGCCGCTCCGGGAAGTGGCCGGAACTTGGGGGAGGAGGGGCACAGGGGTCTGTGTGTTGCTGTTGCTTCAGGCACCACCCCCAGCAGCTCCCATTGGCCGGGAATGGGGAACCGCGGCCAATGGGAGCTGCTGGGGGCGCTGCCTGAAGCAAGAGCAACACACAGACCCCTGTGCCCCCCTTCCCCACGTTCCGGCCGCTTCCCAGAGCGGCGCAGGGGCAGGACAGGCAGGGAGCCTGCCCTGCCCCCGGTACACGTCGGGCTGGAGCCGCTCTAGGTAAATGCTGGGGGGCGCGGGGGGGCCACAAGGAGCTTGCGGGCTGCACAAAACAACCCCGCAGGCCGCATGTGACCCCCAGGCCGGGTGTTTGAGACCGCCTAAGTTAGATGGTATTAAAACCTCAGGTATCAACAGAAACTCTCTTGAATTGCTGCTGGACTGCAAGAGGAGGAGCTTTGCTCCCTGTTTTTAACTCTGAAAATATATATTCTGTAATGCCACTCTTTGGCCATGCTGTCTTAGTAAATAATGGTGCCTGTCTTTATTGCAGTGTGATCTGTTTAGCATGGAACCAGTAACTTTAAGCAGCATTTCACAACTAGGCCAAGGTAAAAAAAACATTTTTCACTATAGTTGTGCTTAATAATGTTAAATTAAAAAAAACCAAAAAACTTCAGGTATTACACAGGTTGTATAGGGATTAGGGGGTAATACTAACTAACATTTTTGCTTGTTCTTTAACCTGAAGGCCCAAACAAACATGGGGGGGGGAAACAGAACAACCATGTGCCTTTTAAATGCATGTGGGTTTATTAAAAAGTATTTGGTTGCAAACTTGGTTTGGTGTGTTTATAAAGCTGCTGGGTTTTTGTGTGTGTGTTTGTGTTTGTATGTGTATGTGTGTGAGATAGGGGTCTGTGCAAGACATAGGTGTGACGGGTTGGATCACAGAAACCCCCTGGGAGCTGCCACCTGATGTGCCCAGACTACTTCTAGCCCTGCTTTCCCTGCCAGCTCAGGACTCCAGCACCCTGTCTTGCTGAGCCAGATGCTCCCGTCTGCTCCAACAAAGTTCCAGGGTCTGAATTACTTGCCCCAAAGCTGCAGGTTTACCTGAAAGCAGCTAAGAGAAGTGTTCCTGTCTTTAACACTCAGATGCCCAACTCCCAATGGGATCTAAACCCAAATAAATCCGTTTTACCCTGTATAAAGTGTGACAGACCCAGACCAGTGGGGTACAGGAGTCTGGTAGAGGGCAAATATACTGGTCACTGGATGAGTAGTTTTCTGTTCCCTGAGTGACCAGAGCAGGGGCTGCACTAGAGTAATCAGGAACCTGCTAGAACCAGTTAAGGCAGGCAGGCTAATTAGGACACCTGGAGCCAATTAAGAAGAAGCTTCTAGACTCAATTAAGGCAGGCTAATCAGGGCACCTGGGTTTTAAAAAGGAGCTCACTTCAGTTGTGGTGGGAGTGTGAGGAGCTGGGAGCAAGAGGCGCAAGGAGCTGAGAGGGAGAGGGTGTGGGAGTGCTGCTGGAGGACTGAGGAGCACAAGCGTTATCAGACACCAGGAGAAAGGTCCTGTGGTGAGAATAAGGAAGGTGTTTGGAGGAGGCCGTGGGGAAGTAGCCCAGGGAGTTGTAGCTGTCATGCAGCTGTTACAGGAGGCGCTATAGACAGCTGCAGTCCACAGGGCCCTGGGCTGGAACCCGGAGTAGAGGGCGGGCCCGGGTTCTCCCCGAACCTCCCAATTGACCTGGACTGTGGGTTCTCCCAGAGGGGAAAGTCTCTGGGTGTTCCCCAATCCACATGGTGAATCTCTGAGGCAAGAAAATCCGCCAATAAGCGCAGGACCCACCAAGATAGAGGAGGAACTTTGTCACAAAAGCTTATACAGGGTAAACTCATAAATTGTTTGCTCTCTATAACACTGATAGAGAGAGATGCACAGTTGTTTGCTTCCCCAGGTATTAAGATATACTCTGAGTTAATTAATAAGTAAAAAGTGATTTTATTAAATACAGAAAGTAGGATTTAAGTGGTTCCAAGTAGCAACAGACAGAACAAAGTAAGTCCCCAAGCAAAATAAAATAAAATGCGCAAATCTATGTCTAAACGAACTGAATAGAGATAAGATCCTCACCAGGTCCAGAATGCTCCCTTTGACAAACTAATCTCCTTTTAGCCTGGGTCCAGCAATCACTCACACCCCTTGCACATTGTCCTTTGTTCCAGTTTCTTTCAAGTATCCTGGGGGGTGGAGAGGCTCTCTCTTTAGCCAGCTGAAGACAAAATGGAGGGGTCTCCCAGGGGTTTAAATAGACTTTCTCTTGTGGGTGGAGACCCCCTCCTCACTCCTATGCAAAGTCCAGCTCCAAGATGGAGTTTTGGAGTCACCTGGGCAAGTCACATGTCCATGCATGACTCAGGTTTTACAGGTAGCATCCATTGTTTACATGCTACCTTGAACATCCTCAAGTAGACTTCTTATGTGGATTGGAGCATTCCAAAATCCATTGTCCTTTAAGTGTTTCTTGATTAGGTACTTAATTTCAACATTCCTTTCTCCAGGAACTGACCAAATGCTCTACTAAGGTTATTTAGAAATCAAGCCAGTACACAGCCAACATTCATAACTTTGAATACAAAAATGATACATGCATACAAATAGGGTTAATACATTCAGTTTTAAAACGGGTTGTTTGTTTATAGGGGTTTGAAGCATTTGGGGATAATACTAACTAACATTTTTGCTTGTTCTTTAACCTGAAGGCCCAAACACACATTTGGGGGGGTGGGGGGACGGGGGACAGAACATCCATGTGCCTTTTAAATGCATGTGCGTTTATTGAAAAGTATTTGGTTGCAAACTGTGGGTGCTTTAAACTGGTGGTATGTGTGTTTCAAACTAACAAGGGTTTCTGTGCAAAATGTGTTTTAAAATGGATTTTAAAAGCAGTTTGGTTTTTATTCTGCAAAATGAGATGTATTTTTAAAAAAATGTTTGTGGGTTGTTGTTTTTTTAAGTGGTAGAAATAAACTCAAAACCTGCGTTTGCTGTACAGCCTGAAATGGATTATTTTGTTTTAAAGCTATGACTTTTTAAATAGAAAAACACCCTAATGAATATTTTATTTTTTTAAGTTTATAAGACGGTTTCATGTGTTTTATAATAATGTTGTTTGCTCCAAAGTACGGTCAAAACATGAGAGATGCTTAGACCAGAGGGTAAACAAGCTCAAAAGAAAAAGGAAAGAGACAGCTGAAAAAGAAAATTCACCAGCATCAGTGACGGATGGATGGATGAAGCCCAGTAAAATATATTTTGCTTATTGGTTTGGTTGTTTTATGAGGTTTTGTATTTTAAGTAAATACATAGGTGTGGGTGAGAAAGATGGTAAAGTTCCGTTTTGTAAAATTGCCCCTCCCCCCATAGTGATACCAGTCAGTTCTGTGTTCTTGGGGAACCAGGGTGCAGTATCCAGCCTGACTCATGAAAGACACCCCTCCCCCCCACCAACCACCAGCCTTTACTTAAACCAAAACCCATCAGAGGAAAAAACTTGCAGAGAGCAGTGAAGGGCACATAGGAGACACACCTAGACCCCTCCTGACAAGGGTGATGAGATTAAGACATCTCCATTAGCATACAGAATGGAGAACAGAGACAACTCTCCTAGCCTCATCTGCATGAAAGATGGGACAGGGAGACATCTCAATTTGCATACAGAATGGAGAACAGAGAACCGCACTGAACTCTGGGACCAGAAAAAGCAGGAAAGCATTGCATCATGGGAATCTCTGCTCCAGATGTTAAAGAACCTATGCCTGCCCACACCCAGCTCAGCAGTTATCAGACCAATTCTAGGAAGGAATATTTGATTGATCTCCAAAATACTGAAGCAGCCTAGTTGCATTGTGAGCTCCCTGGAAGAGAACATCACCCATAGCCAAGAGTGATCAGCTCCTATTGTCTAGCCCAGGGGTCGTCAACCTTTCAGAAGTGGTGTGCCGAGTCTTCATTTATTCACTCTAATTTAAGGTTTCGCGTGCCAGTCATACATTTTAATTTTTTTAGAAGGTCTCTTTCTATAAGTCTATATTATAGAACTAAACTATTGTTGTATGTAAAGTAAATAAGGTTTTTAAAATGCTTAAGAAGCTTCATTTAAAATTAAATGAAAATGCAGAGCCCCCCGGACCGGTGGCCAGGACCCGGGCACTGTGAGTGCCACTGAAAATCAGCTCATGTGCCGCCTTTGGCATACATGCCATAGGTTGCCTACCCCTGGTCTAGCCTAAAAAAACCCCTTGAGTCATCAGTTTACCTAGAAACAAATCTAGTGTTCTTCCTTGAACCATTGTATTTTCTCTACAAAAATCCCTACTCACCCTCCAGTAAGGGTTCTGATGCATAGACCCAAGGTCTGCATCAGTTCCACTGGGACTCCATCTCCTGACTGATCGTGCTGGGGGCTCTGCCTGTCTCCTGCCCTCAGGACCCTGAACTACCACCATCCCCTGGGAACCCTGACCAGTTCAAGCTTCAGGGAGTGGTGAGATCCCCTTCTCTCTCTCTCTCTCTCTGTTTTCCTCTCTACCTTAGGTATTAACCTTTAATTATGTATGTTATGTTGGTTTAGCTCTCCTTGTGTAGTGATCACTATTATTCAATAAATAACTTGTCTTCTTTTACCTAAGCTAAAGATCCCGGCAGCGCCCAAAATACTGTGGGGTTTGCTCATCAAGTAGGTTACTGCCAGTACAATTGTGATGTGAGAGTGGGGATAGGGATGTGCTGAATCTGGGACACATAAGGGTAACAGTTTGAAAGTGCTGCTTGACCCAGTCCATGGAGCCCAGGGGCATATAAGGAGAGGCAGCTTGGAAGTGCTGCTTCATCCAGCCCTAGATTCTCTCCATCCAACTCCATTTCTTCGTGTTGTCCGGCTGTGTCTTTGTAAAACAGGTCGGCGGAAAATTGTGTGGCGAGAGTGTAATAAAAGGGTTTCACTTAAAAGAATAATGGAGTATGCAGAAAAAATATACCTGGTGCCCAGCCGCCAATTGGAGCAAATAAGGGCTCCCCCTCCAGCAGAGGAAAATATCAGAATGATCTGTGTAAAAAATATAGTTTTTTTGTTTTGTTTTTTAAAAGAACAAAAACCCCACCAAATATCAGTTGTCTTTAAACCCCTCACCTGGAGTGCTTTATTGGGTAACATGGCTATGAAAATCATTGCAAGATACACATATCTGGGCTTGTTGAAACATGTTTTGAGCAAGGCTAGGCATGCCCAAGAATTTAAATTTATTTTTTACAAAATTCATCACCGTCGGTCGTTTTGCACTAAGTCGTTAGAATACAATTTTAAAATCCGGTCAAAAGATAAACCTTTGCTACGATGATGTAAGAAAAACACGCAGTGATCGCCGCAGGCGACGGAGTGGGGCCTTGTAATTGTCTATTGTGAAACACAATGTCTGTGGCATTTTTGTTTAAAAATTTCATAATGCTTTTAGGAAACAACACACTGTTCGGGGGATGCCCATATGAGTCAAAAAACGCTCCACGGTTACGCTCCGCCAGATACAAGGCGAGCCAGTGTTGACCCGGTTGGTTGTGTGGATGCGTGTTGACCACCAAACCTAGGGGTCTCTGAGACAGCTTGCCTCCAGGGAGCCAGTCGCAAGGGAACACATCTAAGAAATTCTTTTTCGTGTAAGGGTCCGTTGATAAGACACGTGAGAGCAGCACAGTGTCCATGTTCACATGTAGTCAAACAGAACGTTTCTCCTCTGATTTATCTCTATGACATTGTCAAAAACCCCAAACACGATCATATTGACGGTGACCCTTAAAGCCTTCCCAAAACGTATTTCTGCTCTCAGGTTCTCGGTTTTAATCAGGGAATAGTGATTGGCGCATTCCTGGTTGGGAGACAGGTCAAAGGCAAACAAGGTGTAACCCTGTGCAAACTCCTCACGGTCGATTAACAGAGAACGATCTTTCATGTGATTACCAGCCATGTGTACCAGATTCATGCAGGGCCGGCTCCAGGCACCAGCCCTCCAAGCATGTGCTTGGGGCGGCACCTGGAGGGGCGCGGCGCTCACCTGGGGAGAGCGGGGCTGCGGCAGGCTCGCCGCCCTCCCCCGGTGCTCCGGCCGGCCGCGGAGAGTGGGGCCGCGGCCGGGCTCTCTGCCCTCCTCCCGGCGCTCCGGTCGGCCGGGGAGAGTGGGGCCGCGGCCGGGGTCGTCGCCCTCCCCCCGGAGCTCCGGCCGGCAGGGAAGAGCGGGGCTACCCTCCCCCGGCGCTCCGGCCGGTCGGGGAGAGCGGGGCCGCCCTCCCCCGGCGCTCCGGCCGGTCGGGGAGAGCGGGGCCGCGGCCGGGCTCTCCGACCTCCCCCCCGGCGATCCAGCCGGCAGGGAAGAGTGGGGCCGCCCTCCCCCGGCGCTCCGGCCGGTCGGGGAGAGCGGGGCCCCGGCCGGGCTCTCCGACCTCCCCCCGGCGCTCCGGCCGGCAGGGAAGAGCGGGGCCGCCCTCCCCCGGCGCTCCGGCCGGTCGGGGAGAGTGGGGCCGCGGCCGGGCTCTCTGCCCTCATCCCGGTGCTCCGGCCAGCCGGGGAGAGTGGGGCCGCGGCCGGGGTCGCCGCCCTCCCCCCAGAGCTCCGGCCGGCAGGGAAGAGCGGGGCTACCCTCCCCCGGCGCTCCGGCCGGCAGGGAAGAGCGGGGCTACCCTCCCCCGGCGCTCCGGCCGGTCGGGGAGAGCGGGGCCCCGGCCGGGCTCTCTGCCCTCCCCCCGGTGTTCCGGCTGCTGGGGAGAGTGGGGCCGCCCTCCCCCGGCGCTCTGGCTGGTCGGGGAGAGCGTTGCCCCGGCCGGGCTCTCCGCCCTCCTCCCGGCGCTCTGGCCGGCCGGGGAGAGTGGGGCAGCGGCCGGGGTCGCTGCCCTCCCCCCAGCGCTCCGGCCGGCAGGGAAGAGCGGCGCCGCCCTCCCCCGGCGCTCCGGCCGGTCGGGGAGAGCGGGGCCCCGGCCGGGGTCTCCGCCCTCCTCCCGGCGCTCCGGACGACCGGGGAGAGTGGGGCCGCGGCCGGGCTCACCGCCCTTCCCCCCGGCGCTCCGGCCGGCAGGGAAGAGCGGGGCCTCCCTCCCCCGGCGCTCCGGCCGGTCGGGGAGAGCGGGGCCCCGGCCGGGCTCTCCGCCCTCCTCCCGGCGCTCCGGACGGACGGGTAGAGTGGGGCCGCGGCCGGGCTCGCCGCCCTTCCCCCCGGCGCTCCGGCCGGCAGGGAAGAGCGGGGCCTCCCTCCCCCGGCGCTCCGGCCGGTCGGGGAGAGCGGGGCCCCGGCCGGGCTCTCTGCCCTTCTCCCGGCACTCCGGCCGGTCGGGGAGAGCGGGGCTGCGGCCGGACTCGGTGCCCTCCCCTGCTGCGCTCCCCACGGGGGGGCGGCAAAAAAGCCAGAGCCGGCCCTGGATTCATGTAGTCTCTTACGCAGTGTCCTGCCTTGAAGTCTGGTTCCAGAGGCTTGGTTGGTATCTGTTCACCATCCACATACAAAGCCACAAAATTAATATCATAATGTTTAAAATGAAAGGGATTTTTAGCGTAACTTCCACTAAAGGCATCATTACCCACAAACCCTAGGACAAGCATATTGGGTAACTGTCCCAAGAACAGGTTCTCCTGGTTACTGACCCTGCTGCTCGCGGGGATGCTGAACACTTTCATTCCCACACGGTCCACAGGATATTTAGCATTAGCGGTAAGCAGGGCCTCCGCGTGCCCCAGATGGATACTCGGGGCCACCTGTACTTTCTTCCCAAAAAGGGACGCTGATACAATGCGCAGTTTAAAGCATTCAGCCGCACTGCCCATTAAACAGAAAGCGTCTTTACTGCGCGTCAGTTTAATTTTCACATCTACTCTGTTCAACAAAAGTTTTTCTTGGAAAAACAGGTCGCTGTGTAGATGACCCAGCAGCTCTACCGTTCTGCTCTGGGCCGTCAGCTTTGCACGCCTCACAAACCCTAGATTCCCGCCATCCAACTCCATTTCTTCATGTTGTCCAGCAGCGTCTTTGTAAAACAGGCCGGTGGAAAATTGCGTGGCGAGGGTGTCGTCGCTGAAATTGAGCACCGATTCTATAAAGGCCCTGTAAGGGTAACAGTTGTTGCTTTGGCTTACGAGGCGGTCTCCCAGCGTGACATCGAACTGACTGAAAATAGAGGCCATGGGGTAATTCACCAGGCCCACCACGGCGTCCTTGGCAAGTTCAGTTCCGTCTCCTTTTATAATCTTGCAACACAGGTACAGCAGCGTGTTGTTTAAATCCATATAATCTATGCCATTCCCTGCTATAAAAAAGTCAATGGGGGCAGACTCCGTAAACAGCCCATAGAGGCAGCACCTCGATGTAGATGCTTTTCTCGATGCTGGTCTGCGCAGGGGCTATTTGGAACAAGTCTAGTTCGGATTTGGTGCACTCTTCAGACCCGCAGTGAACAAAAGCCATGTTGATTAAAATATGTCTCTTTTACCAGGCAGAGAGCGTCTCCTCTTTCACCCAGGCTTCCTCTTGGACCTTCGCTTATGGCCAGCCCTGCATGTCAAAGCCCTTCTTTTAAAGGGTTTCGGGGGACCTGTGCGTTGCGGGTATGATGCATTTCTCTTTCTCTTCCTCCTTTTAATGTACATCAGCCCCGATCCTGCCTGTGAAACTGTATTCCCCACCTTCTCCAGAACAGCACGGGAGACATGACCTACCACGTCTTTAGCTATGTTCTGAGCGGCGGTTTTTACGTGGAGTTTAATAATCTCTAGCCCCCTCCTCAAAAGCAGTAGGGCTTTTCGAAAGAGGCTACGAAATATTCCACCCACACCAGCTCCATACATCACGGGGGCCCCAGGATATCCAGGAAGGGCATATCCAGCCTGGACTTTGTAATACTTCCTGTAGATGGTGGGGTGGCCGTAATTTTTTAGGATCGCCATAATAGTGTTTTGCTTTTTAGAAACCTCGCTCGCTCCGCGGACGCAGATGCAGCTTGCCGATCACCTTGCCGAAGCGAAATGAGACGCGTCTGTTCTGATCTGTCTTTATTTCAATGGTGATGGTATCGATGTGGTGTTTACTGACAGGGACGTAATGAGGTTTATCGTAGGTGATGGTAACAAACTCGTTGTTCCTTCCTCGGACAGGGACGCAGCGTAACAGGGGAACAGAAAAGTCCCCCACAAACTGGTGTTCTATGATATCCGTGTTCAGATACAAGGAGTTAAAACCCCCTGTGATGTTTGCTGAGAAGGGGAATTTTTGGATGCTGCGCTTGGGGCCCAAACCCAGAATGTTAGCTAGCTCCCCACCGGCAGAAAACATATATGTAAAATCGGCAGATTTAAATCTCACTTTTCTACCCACAGGGTCGTAGTTCATGACCACCTCAGGGGGTCCGGGATGACGAGCCACGGTGCTGTGCGTATGATCCAGTAATTTGGGTGTGGTCGAGTAATAACCTCATTGTAGGATGAAATTCCACGTCATATCTCCAAAGGTGATTTCGAAAGGGGTGTCTTTGTTGATAGTATTCCAGCTGTGCGGGTACTGTATTTCCACTAACCCCACCTCCCAGGCACCCGGGGGATCCAAGGGCTTAATTAGCCGTATTGTAAAGTTCGAGCTGGTGTTTTGGGGAAAAACTGCAGAGCTGGCATTGCTGGGCAAAGTAATGTAAAACCCGCCATCGCTCATTTCTCTCTCTCTCTGTCTTTGCAGGAGGAATCGTTTTTGTTCGTGTCTAAATGTCACAGAGTTGAGAAGCTTCCACCCAGCTGTTAAACTTATCGGGCCACCCCAACCATTTCACCAGTAGCTGCTTTTTTCTCTCTTTTCCTTTCTCCGCTAGAACTTTTTCAATCCTGTAAATCCTGTCTCGTTTGGGGTTCACTTTTTGTAATTCTTCAGGGTAAAAAGATCCAGTAACTGTCTCACCCTCGTAATCTTTTAATCGGTATACAGGTCTCTGGCCCCTGGTTACAGCTTCATGCATTATGAATATCTCATCGGTAAACGTCTGTTCATAACCTTTTTCAAAAGCTCCTTTGGTTTTAGATAGTCTTACGTGGTCACCTTTTCTAAAAGGGGCAACAACCGGTTTTATTTTAAAACCATCTCCGTAAACCGTTTTCCATACCTTCAGAGAATTTGAAGGATTAACATCAGCGGGTCTGGTATGTATAGTTCTGTGAAAGCTCTGGTTGTAACTCTTTATAAAATCAGGTAACACGTCAATGTAGCGAAAAGTGTAATGGGCTGTAAAATATCTCCACATCCTAGTTTTTAAAGTTCTGTTAAATCGCTCCACAACCGGTGCTTTGACTTCATTATTAGTAACAAAATGGTGAACTCCATGCCACTTTAACAATCTGCTTAAAGGTTTGTTTAAAAATTCTTTCCCCCGATCGCTTTGTAATTTTTGAGGCACGCGACCTGCGCTGAAAATAGCTTTAAAGGCCTTGGATACCTCACCACTCGTCTTGTCTTTTAGGCCTAAGGCCCAGGCATATTTGGATAGAATGTCTATCACTGTTAACATGTACTTAAAACCGCTGTTGTGTTTAGAGAACCGGTGCATATCCACCAAATCTGCCTGCCATTGCGCATTCACATCTGAAACAATGGTCTTGTTTCTTTTAAAACGTATTCGAGCCGGTTTGTGTAAAGTGTAAGCATCCTGGTTTCAAAGCCAAGCACTTACCTGTCTTCTATTTAAAGTTTTACTATGCCTTTTGATCACTTGAAAAAGAGGGTTCACCCCGCCGAAGCTCCCAACTTCCCCGGGGGTGTAATATATTTTCTTTAACAGAGCCGTGTGTGTAGACATGACTGTTACTGGTACCGTCTTTTACTAACACAAGTATGGAGGGGGACACATTCATATTGACACATTTAAATAAGTTTTATTAATGGCCTGGTTTAACACAACCTTTTACAGCCGCCTGTAAAAATGGACGCCATAACCCCTACCACAAGGGAGTCTGAGCTGGTTCATTCTTCCAATGTGTAAGTTCTCAAAGGCATCTAGAAAGGCATCGTCGAGCTGTTGAGAGATTTTTCAGAAAAGAAACAGTGTAAGCACCCCCACTGCTTGTTTTTAGATTTACGTAATCCTGGGTCGGTTCCTAACCCCATTACACCCCATCCTTAACCATCACTTCTTAATCATTCCTTTACCTGAGCGAAGTCTTTTCCGTTCACCTGTTCCGCCGGTGACTCCTCCAAGCCATGATCACCTTCCACCTCTAGGGGGGTGGACAATGAGAGGCCATCACACTCATCATGGTGCCTCACGAAGGTTTGGGTTTCGGGTCGGGTTCCTGCGTATCCATCAACGGTTGAGTCAAAGGGCCCCCGTCGGAACTGTTGCTGATGTAGCGTTTTCTCCACACAAGTCCAAAGGTGCTCGGGGGTAAAACTAAGTCTGAAGTTCTCACGGGGGTGGTGGAGGAGTCCATGTTTCCACGATTTCTAAAACACGCGTTCTTGGTAAAAGATGGCCTCTTCTGCCTGGCGCTGGGAGTTATGGGGTGATGGTGCTGCGCTCTGATTGGCAGAGGGCACTGGGAGGAGTTCTTAGAGGGGTCACACGACCCTCTTCTGGGCAGTTCACCCTGTCCCAGAACCTGCCCTATTTTGGTCACATATGCTCTCGGGGCGGTCCTATGCAGCCGAAACCCATCGCGATTGGTAGAGGGTGATGGGAGGAGTTCTTAGAGGGGTCACACGAACCACTCCTGGACGGGCCACCCTGCCCCCAAATTCCTCCCCGTTGGTCAAATCTCCTCTCGGGGTGGGCCACAACGGCTGAAACCCCTCCTGGTTGGTAGACGGAGGTGGGAGGAGTTGTTAGAGGGATCACATGACCCACTTCTGGACAGGTCACCCCGCCCCGGAACTCTCCCTGATTGGTCAAATCTCCTCTCGGGGCAGAGCTATGGGGGAGAAACCCATCCTGATTGGTAGAGGGCAGTTGGAGGAGCTCTTAGAGGGGTCACATGACACACCTTGCATCCAGTCATGTGGCCGCCTTGACCGTGGAAGTACTACCCCCATGGGGCAGGACTTCTGTGACAGATGGGCAGGTTTTAAGGGGTCAAGGGGTGGTATTAGGGTTTGACTGACGATAGGGCCCTTCCTCCTGATTGGTAGAGGGAGGTGGAAGGAGTTGTTAGAGGGATCACATGACCCACTTCTGGACAGGTCATCCCGCCCCGGAACTCTCCCTGATTGGTCAAATCTCCTCTCGGGGCAGAGCTATGGGGGAGAAACCCATCCTGATTGGTAGAGGGCAGTTGGAGGAGCTCTTAGAGGGGTCACATGACACACCTTGCATCCAGTCATGTGGCCGCCTTGACCGTGGAAGTACTACCCCCATGGGGCAGGACTTCTGTGACAGATGGGCAGGTTTTAAGGGGTCAAGGGGTGGGGTTAGGGTTTGACTGATGATAGGGCCCTTCCTCCTGATTGGTAGAGGGAGGTGGAAGGAGTTGTTAGAGGGGTTACATGACCCACTTCCGGACAGGTCAACCCGCCCTGGAACGCCCCCTGATTGGTTAAATCTCCTCTCGGGGCGGTCCTACGAAACCCGTCCAGCTCGAAGAAGTGTGTGTGTGGGGGTTACTTTGTAAATTATCAGCTTGGTCCAGGCCCGCCTCTGCTGCTATCTCAAGCCCTGATGGTACCTCTAGTACTAGAAGAGAACCGGTCTGGGACAGATCTCTCTCCAACAACCTGTGTGATAAAGGCAGAAGATGCACACACAAAAATATTAGCTTCTCAGCAATGTCCTTGTCGTCTTTAATTGCTCTCTTGAATCCACCCCTTCTTTCACAGGCTTCTGATCTCCTTAAAGTGTTTTTTTAGGGTTTGTCTATAGCCCTTCAGTTATTTGCTCTTCACAAGCCATCTTAGCACTTCTACTTTCCCGCTTACATGCTACCTGCTGTAATTTAGGCTTCTGTTTACTCCCCATCCTGCATCTTTTAAAGAACTTGTTCAGCTCAAATAAACTCTTGGCTCTTGCTATTATTAGTGGCCTTGCTGGTTAGGAGCTCGCTTCACTACAAAGCCAATGTAAAGAGCTCAAACTCCCTCTCCCTAAGCAAGAGCTGCCCCCCGCAGTTTGTCCTCGGAGGGGGAGGGGCAGGAGAGTCGCTTTTTAAAGGGAGTTTTCTGACAGCCAGGGTCACATGTTGGGCGAGCCCAGGCCCTGCAGCCGGAGTGAAGGAAATTCTGGCTGCTGCAGCCTTATTCCACTCTTGCTCTGTGGATTGGGGCTGTGAGAAGTGACGCTGGGTCTGCTTGCGGCCTGCAGTTCAGCCTGCGACTCTACGCCACCCCCTGCCCAGCCTTCTTGGGCTGACTGCAGCCTCTCCAGGTATTTAAGTACCAGGCCTAGGCTAGCCTGCTCAGCACCTGGCTGGCTTCTGCCTAGTGAGCAGCTGGCAGGGTCAGCCTCTGACAGAACGAATGCCCGTGATGCGGGGAAGGGGTTGGACTGCACACTCCAGCCCTGGGATGTGTTTCCTCAGCACCTGGCTCTGTTTCCTCAGCTCTGGTGCAGCCCTTTGGGGCATGATCAGCTGTTGAAGACAGGGAGGCTCAGAGCTAGAATTTCGTATCCCCATTGTGACGTTGTGCAGTCTACATGGTTTTATAAAAACATGATAATAAGTGAATATAATGTAACTGGGATAGTTTTATAAAAAATTTGATAATAAGTGACTATAATGCAAATGGGATATGCTTTGTGCAAAAGGTCTCTTGTAAGGTATCATTACAAAGCTCATAATCTACTGAGTGTGATCATCCTATTTGTAGAAATGTACCACTCTTGTATCTAAAACTAGAAATATAAAATGTAACTCTGAGGGCCTATTGTAATTATGTAAAGTGTGGGCCATTAATGATGGTTTGGAATCTTGATGACTCCCATTGTCTGCAGATGGCTGTTTACCTGTGAGTCTCCCTGTATATGTGTGTGCTGGCAAGTGAGTAATGAAGTCTTGCAGTGACATGTGATCATGTCACCTGAACTGGAATCCATCTTTAACCTGGTGCTTTTCCAGTGAGGGGAGGGGGTGGGAACCCAGAGGAACAAAGGGTTCCCGCCTTATGCAAAAGATATATAAAGGGGTGGAAGAGAACTGAGAAGGAGAGAGGAGCCATCATGGAGAATCCCCTAGATAACACCTGAGCTGGAACAAAAGCTGTACCAGGGGAAAGAATTGTGCCCAGGCCTGGAAGGTGTCCAGTCTGAGAAAAACTTACTGAAGCATCTCTGAGGGTGAGATTATCTGTATTTAGTTTGATTAGGCATAGATTTGCGCATTTTATTTTATTTTGCTTGTGACTTACTTTGTTCTGTCTGTTACTACTTTGAACCACTTAAATCCTACTGTCTGTATTTAATAAAATCACTTTTTATTTAGTAATTTACTCAGAGTATGTATTAATACCTGGGGAAGCAAACAACTGTGCATACCTCTCTATCAGTGTTATAGAGGGCGAACAATTTATGAGTTTGCCCTGCATAAACTTTATGCAGGGTAAAACGGATTTATCTGGGTTTAAACCCCATTGGGAGTTGGGCATCTGAGTGCTAAAGACAAGCACACTCCTGTGAGCTGGTTTCGGGTAAACTTGCAGCTTTGGGACTAGTGATCCAGACCCTGAGTCTTTGTTAGAGCAGACTGGAGTGTCTGGCTCAGCAAGACAGGGTGCTGGAATCCTGAGCTGGCAGGGAAAACAGAAGCAGGGGTAGTCTTTGCACATTAGGTGGCAGCTCCCAAGGGGGTTTCTGTGATCCAACCTGTCACAGTCCCTTGAGACCACCACTCGATGAGCTGGGATACCACAGAGAACACCCTCCTGCCAGAACAGGCACCCCTCCTCTCCTGTCTTGCTAGGTTAGACACTCCAGTCAGCTTCAGCACAGACAGAGGTTGGGCCACACCCATCTGCAGTTCACTGAAACTGAGATGTACTCAGCTCAGGGGCTTCTTAGTTAACAGAGACATTTCCAGCGCCCATTGTTCAGTCTTTCTGGGCAATTTGCAACTTGTGTAGTTTTAGCTTCTTTTGATCTTCATTCTTACTTATTTTGCTTCCTTTTCTGTCCCTAATTTCCTTTCCCGAAATAAGCAAACAGAAAATAACAAACCAGTAACCACTTTGTCTGTTCTCCAGCCACCACACTTAAAACTCACTTAAAATCACTACCAGTATCTCAAAGCAATCAGCTGTGCACAGATCCTGCTTGACTACGCCACGGTGACAGGTTGGATCACAGAAACCCCCTTGGGAGCTGCCACCTAATGTGCAAAGACTACCCCTGCTTCTGTTTTCCCTGCCAGCTCAGGATTCCAGCACCCTGTCTTGCTGAGCCAGACACTCCAGTCTGCTCTAACAAAGACTCAGGGTCTGGATCACTAGTCCCAAAGCTGCAAGTTTACCCGAAACCAGCTCACAGGAGTGTGCTTGTCTTTAGCACTCAGATGCCCAACTCCCAATGGGGTTTAAACCCAGATAAATCCGTTTTACCCTGCATAAAGTTTATGCAGGGCAAACTCATAAATTGTTCGCCCTCTATAACACTGATAGAGAGGTATGCACAGTTGTTTGCTTCCCCAGGTATTAATACATACTCTGAGTAAATTACTAAATAAAAAGTGATTTTATTAAATACAGACAGTAGGATTTAAGTGGTTCAAAGTAGTAACAGACAGAACAAAGTAAGTCACAAGCAAAATAAAATAAAATGCGCAAATCTATGCCTAATCAAACTAAATACAGATAATCTCACCCTCAGAGATGCTTCAGTAAGTTTTTCTCAGACTGGACACCTTCCAGGCCTGGGCACAATTCTTTCCCCTGGTACAGCTTTTGTTCCAGCTCAGGTGTTATCTAGGGAATTCTCCATGATGGCTCCTCTCTCCTTCTCAGTTCTCTTCCACCCCTTTATATATCTTTTGCATAAGGCGGGAACCCTTTGTTCCTCTGGGTTCCCACCCCCTCCCCTCACTGGAAAAGCACCAGGTTAAAGATGGATTCCAGTTCAGGTGACATGATCACATGTCACTGCAAGACTTCATTACTCACTTGCCAGCACACACATATACAGGGAGACTCACAGGTAAACAGCCATCTGCAGACAATGGGAGTCATCAAGATTCCAAACCATCATTAATGGCCCACACTTTACATAATTACAATAGGCCCTCAGAGTTACATTTTATATTTCTAGTTTTAGATACAAGAGTGGTACATTTCTACAAATAGGATGATCACACTCAGTAGATTATGAGCTTTGTAATGATACCTTACAAGAGACCTTTTGCACAAAGCATATCCCATTTGCATTATAGTCACTTATTATCAAATTTTTTATAAAACTATCCCAGTTACATTATATTCACTTATTATCATGTTTTTATAAAACCATGTAGACTGCACAACGTCACACCCATAAGCATAGCTGGGGCGGGGTGGGGGGTTGGGGTGGGGTCAGCTGCTCCGTGCGTGCAGGGGCTCTTGGAGCTGCCACTTGCAGGGGGCAGGCAGCAATCCAGGCTGGGTTCTGCAGAGTTAGCACCAAATGAGGCTCGGAGCAACCCCCGGCCTCGCCCTTGGCTGGGGCTGCTCAGAGTCCCTGCCCGCGGCACCGCAGCTGGTGAGGGATTAGGGGAAAAAGTCTCCTCCAGCAGCCGGGTCTCCCATAGGAGGTGGTTTCCCTCCCTCTTGTGGAGTCCACCCCCTCTCTGCTTGCCACTGCCCCCTGCCTGCCAGGAACGACTCACTTCTGACTCCCAGATCCTGCTGACCAGCCATGGCTCCTGCCTGGGCCAGGATGGGAACACCCCACAGGGCAGGGAGTTTCAAACTATAGCCAGGGAGAAGATACCCCAGAACCAGCCCCGAGGGTTTTCTCCCTGCTCCTACGCTCTGCAGGTCACTCTAACTGGGTTCTGGCTCCCAGCCACCGTGCGATGTGGCTGCTGCCCCCTGCCCCTAGAACCCTGCCCCGATTTCCCCCCGCCCCTCCTCCCAGCACAGCAATACCCCTCAGCCGTGACTCACAGCAGGGTGGGTGGTCCAAGCCTCCTGCTCTTCTCTGGCTTCAATTGCCCATCATGTATCCTAGGGGAGGCAGGCGGGCCTGGTTATTTAACAGCATGCAGGGCACCAGCCACCGCTTGTATTTCTGTCTTTCAAGGTGCCCCCCACCCCCAATCCATCCGGGCAGAGGAGGGGAAGGAGCTGGGTGGAGAGTCAGTCCCCAAGATTATTGGGATCATTTTGCCTTTGGCCTCGTGCCCCACAAAGGCCAGGAGAGGTGTTGTGCACACAAGCCCCACTGGGAGTTGGCGTGAAGCACAGTGTGGCAGAGCTGCTGCCCTGGCTCTTTGCCTGCATGGCTGGTGGTAGCTGGGGTGGGCAGGGCTGGGGCTTCCTGTCAATCTCTGCCCTCCCTGTACAGGCTGCAGGGGGACCTGGCTGGGGCCAGTGCCTCGTGCGGGGTGGGGTGGGGTGGGGGGGAACCAGGGTGAGACCTTTGGGAGGCAGAATCTCTCCCTCGGGCCTGCTCCTGCTGCAGGTGCTGGGCTTGCCCAGGGCCAGGACAGAGGAGACCCTCTGGCCGCAGAGCCCTCCCGCATCTGGCTGAAAGGAGTCTTGGTTCCCCCTTTGTCCCAGGGAGATGGGAAGAAGCGGGTGGGGGGGGAGTTGGGTGTGTTTGTGTGTGGGCAGAGGAGGCCAGCCCCTCCCCCCTGTTGGCAGTGTGCATGTGGCACTGGGCCCCGGACTCATGGGGCAGGGAGGGATAATAGGAAGTAGAGCTCCAGCTCTTTTCTTACCTATCAGCTGCTGGGCAGCTGCTGCTCTCAGGGCAGCCTTCTTGCTCAGCCTCCCTGGGCAGTCCTGGAGCTGGGAAGCCAAGAACCCAGTTAGTCCCAAGCCACACACCCTCCCCAGGCTGAGGGGAGCTGCCTGCTAGGGAGGTGAGGAACCCCTGGCTGTCAGAGCCCTCTCCCCCTTGACTCCTCCCATGGGACAGAGATGACTTGTAGGGGAGCCACCCTCAAGGGCAGGGGATGGGGCTGAGTCAGTGAGGGGGCTCCCTGGAGCAGGGAAGCTCCCTGTGTGCTTAGGTCCTCCCACCCCCCAGTCCTGCAGGGCCCACACTCCAGAGCTCACTCACCAGGGTCCTGCAGGCTTCGCTCAGGAAGGCGGGGATGGCGGGAGCCGCCCCCTCGGCTAGCTGGCTCTGCACGAGCGTGCGCAGGGGCTGGTAACTGAGGAAGGGTGCGCAGTGCAGCAATGCCACCCTGCACGCCTGCCGGAGAGGACGAGAAGGGACCTGGGTGAGTCCCTGAGCACAACGGGCTGCCAACTCGCAGGCTCTGCGTGGCTTGGAGAGACTCCGCTGTGCCGGAGCAGCAAGGAGCCACCTCTTTGCAGAACCTCCTCTGGCCTGACGGTTGTTCCCCAGGCCCCCACAGCCCCCATCTCCAGCTTGGCTGGGTTGAGGGGTTGAGGGGAGCCAGGCCCGAGTGCTGGGGCCGGGGAGGGACACTCCTGGAACAGGGAAGGGGCCATTCCCTGTGGGTCCCCGGTGGGCGGTTAACAGCACTGCCCGGTGACCAACGTATTTGGCCTCCCCTCAATCCCAGGCACTATTGGGGGCTGCTACTCGGCTGGGGCGCGGGTGGTGGTGGGATTTCTGCAGGAGGCTGGTCATTCCCAGACAGGAGCTAGCACACAAGTGAGGGCAGGGCAGCAGCAATGGAGACCCAATCGGCCTCAGCGACCTGCCCTTCCCTGTGGCCCTGCTTGGGTTAGGTCACTTGCTAGGGGCCAGAGATAGACCTGGACCTGGCCACTAAATAGGGCAGGCTGTAAAATGGAGCCACAGCCGCGGAGAGGCTGGCTGGGCAGGGAGGCTGGAGGTGCCTGTGGGGAATGGAGGAGGAGAAGGAAACCCCACAGATCTACCCCACAGCTACACTCTGAGGGCTGGCAGAGCTCTGTGTGGGGTGGGGGAGGGCTGGATTAGTGGGGGGTCCTGGGTGCCACAGGGCAGCACTGAGGAGATCTGGGGCTTGGAGGGGGGAGTTTGCACCACCCTTGCCATGCTGTTAGAATGCCCCCAGCCACCCCTGCCCCTATGAGCCCTCAGCTGCACTCACCTGGGCCACCTGGGGGTCCCCGTCCTGTAGGTGGATGAGCAGCGTCCCCATGCTCTTCTCCACCTCAGCCCCAAAGAGGGATGACTTCTTGGAAACAAATTTGCTGAGGTGGCCAAAGAGCTCCATGGAGGCCCGCCTCAGGTCGCTGTTCTCCTGCAGACAGGGGGCGCAGGGTGGTTAGAGGGGACAGGCTCAGGCCCTCACATGCTTTGGGAATCAGCCTGGCAGCTGCGGAGCCCGGAGAGGTTTCAGCTAGTTCAAATGACAGGACAATTCTCTGCAAACTCCCCTCCTTCCTGCTGGGCCCCAGGGCTGCTGAACAATTGTGGGCCCAGGGCCCAAGAATGATTGTATCCCTGCCTTCCCTAGCAGAGGAGCTGAGCTGCCCCACAAATCCAGGAATGTGCCTGCATCGGACACTGAGCCCCCTCCACGTGAGGGCAGGTCCTGAGCATCTCCCCCTGTGGGGTGCCCTATAGTGCCATGGGGCCTGCCCTGCTTGGTACTTACATCCTCAAAGAACGTTCTCGCCTGCAGGGCCAGCGGGACGGCGACGTGAGCCTTCAGAGGCGCCTTGGGGTCCCGCAGCATCCAGCAGAGCCCTTCCATGGCTTCCAGAATGGTGCGGGGGTCGCAGCATTCGCACACGGCGCGGACAAAGCTCTCCAGGATCTGGTCTCGCTTTTTCCTGACCTGCAGAGAAGGGGTTGGACGCCGCTCGGTGAGCAATGCTCTGTCAGCCTGAGTGTAACCAGAGTCCGGGCAAGTCAGCCTACAGCCTAGTCTGCTCCATAGGAGCTACAGGCTGGGGAGAAGGGGAACCAGGCGCTTCCTACCCAGCCCTCTCTGCCTAGTCTCCTGCCATTCCAGACCCACCTTGTCCGGGAACTCGGTCACTGCGTTCCTGAGGCCGTGCAGCGCTCTGCCTCGAACGTGGATGTTGCTGTCCTCTGTCCGCTGCAGCATGGCCTTCACAACCTGCTTCCGCATCGCCTTGGGCTCATTCTCCATCAGCAGGGGGCTGCCGAGGAACTAAAGGGACCGAAAGGAGCTGTCAGAGAGGGCTGGGCGAGGCCAGTGGGTCCTAGCCCGGCAGGAGCAAGGGGAAGGGAGTATGATCAGGGGCCAGGAGGTGACATAGATCCGTACCGACTGCTGTTCACGAGGGGCTGGCTTCAGCTGAGCTTAACAGAAGTGACATATGCAGGGCAGAGCGCTCCCTCTGCTTCCAGTGGGGTGCTCCCAAATCCCACCACAGAGCCCCCAGCAGAGGGATTAATTTACAAGCAATACACCACCAGGACCATCTCTCATTGGCTGACCAGCTATTGGCCCCCTGTTCCATCAGCTTCTGGGCCTGGCTAACCCTCCCCCCGGTCTTCCAGGCTCACCTCTGCGAACAGGGCGGTGCAGGCCATGCGTTCGCCCTCCTGGCTGGCCTGGAGGCTGGGAAGGAGAAGCTTTGGGATGCTCTTCAGGGCCAGGTTTGGGTGGGTCACTATGGCCCTGGGAGAGAACAAGAGTTTGTGTTGACGTGTGCATGACAACCCTGCACATGCCGGAATCCGGCCCGGTCCCGGCCACCCCCTCCCATCTCTGCCCCACTGGGCTCCAGAGCGAGAACATGACTCCTCCAGCCTCTGTCCTCACCTGCTAAGGAGAGTGAACCCCTCGGGCTGGGCCTCCTCCAGCAGCTGCCAGCCTCGCTCCTGGTCCATTAGTTCCACAGCTGGCTGACTGCCCCTGAGGCGCAGCACCCGCGCCAGGGCCTGCACGGCCATGCTGGGAAGAGAAGGAGGCAGGAGATGGTGATGCGGGGATTCCTGCTCTCTGGGCGGGGTGGGGGGGGGCAGGACTCCCTTGCTGCAGTACTGAAGGGATCAGGGTGAGCCTAGAAGCTGCCCCACTTCTGCCTTTGGTTCTCCCCCCGCAACTGTGGGGGCAGGGGGGAGTGTCTGCAGATGTGACCTTCGCTCTCCTCCAAAGATGTGAAAATTGCCCCCCCCCATCCCGCCCAGGAAACTGACCCTGGGGAGAAAAGTACATGCAGTGCCACCCTGAATGCCCTGCTGCCCTGAGCCCTGCCCCCCAGGGCCCACTGCAGAAAAGGGGTGAAGTGGCTCAGTGACAGGCCGGGCCAAAGCCTTCAAAGTAGACAGTAAATAGAGACAGCAGCCAGCTCTGCCCTGCTCCCCAGCTCTGCTCCCCCTCCCCCCGCCCCCGGCTCAGCTCCCTCATCACCCTGCTGAGCTGCCCACTCTGAGGAGCTCTCCGGCTCCCTGAGTATCCGGGGGCAGTTCTGCCCGCTCCTAAGCACGAGAAGCCTGGCTGATCTGAACCCTCGGTCCCCCGAAGGTGTCGGGGGTCCCTGGACAACGAAGGTCCAAGCAGGAAGCTTCCCCCTCCTAGGGGCTAGCCCAGACACTGCGTGGGTGCTGGGATCCATCGGCCCCACACATTACCTGCGTGGACTGGTGTCACTGGGCAAGTCCTGCTGGGCTCCCGAGAGGTGCCGTGCCGGGGGGCAGGCGATGGCGAGGAAGCAAGAGGCGAACAGGTCGTCCTCGCGTCCCTCCAGCGTGTCCGCTTGCCCCAAGGCCCCGATCAGCTCCCACAGGCCGCATGTGGTCTGGAAGGGAAAAGATACAGTCAGAAGACCGTGGCCGTGCGCAGAATGCAGCCGGGAAAGAGGGCTGAATGCCAGCGATGGGAACTTACCGCCGGGGGCAGCCGGGCTGGCTGGGGGCAGCTCCTGTCCTGGGTCTGTCCAGGGTTAGCCCGGCCCTTCTCCGGGCTGTCGTAAAGCAGGATGTGCAGTACCTCCCTGGTCAGCATGGGGTCTGCACCTAGGAATCTCCAGATGGCCTTGATGTGGCTGTGACGGACAGAGGGATGGCAGGTAAGGAATTCACACAGAGGACGGGCCCAGTTGGTACACACCGGGGATGATGCCCTCCGAGGGGTGACGGGCCAGAAGCAGCAGGTTGAGCCTGCTGGTGGCTGACCTCAACGCCCTTCAGGCACTGTCCAGTCCTAAGGGGTTCATACCTTCCTGCCTGGGCACTGCCAGGGGGCGCTGTGTCACAGAAAGGGATGGGTGGATGTGGCCAGACTCACTTCTCCCAGCTCGGGGGCCCCCTCCCTCCCTTGCTGCCTTCTCCTGATGGGAACCAGAGGGGCTGGGGTTAGAGCCCCCATGGGGGAAAGCAGTGACTCTGGGCTCAGGGGTGGGGGCTGGTGTGAGGAGGTGCCCACCCTTGGGAGGGGCTAGGGCTAGGTGCTGGGCTGGATCTCCTGAACTGGGGGCGGGGGGGGCACAGAGTGGGAGCTGCGGCCAAGGAGAGCAGGAGCTCCTTCCCCATGGGGCAGAGAGTGGGGGGTTCAGGAGGAACAAGGCTCCAGTTCTGGCCACGCCATGGCTCTGGGGTGGGGGGTTTGGAGAAGGCTGTAAAATGGGCTCTGTGCTTGTCGGCTCTGGGCAGGATGCAGGGAAGGCGCTGCTGGCCCAGGGGAACCTGGCAGGCTGGTGAATCGGAGAAGACCAGCCTCTAGGGGTGGGATGAGACGTCTAAAAGCGTGCGGTGATGGGGAAGATACCAGGCTGGGATTCCAGGGGGAGAGGGCATTTCCCAGCTGGGGGGAGGGGGTGCCCCTGCGGGGACATGCTCAGTGTAGGGGCGTCTGTGGGGGCAATGCAGTTAGGTTGGCCCCTCTCCTGCCTCAGCCTGGAGGGATGCCCTGCCGGGAGCGGGGGGCCATGCTGACAGAGGGGGTGACCCTGCTCACATGGGGTCTCTCCTGGTCTGTGTAGTGATGGGGGGTGGGGGGGCTGGAAGACTGTTCTGGCCTCCAGCCAGCCAAGCCATTGCACAGCCGAACCTGGATGGGGTGGACTGGTTAGCAGTGCACAGAACGAAGTGGGGGAGGGTGACAGCTGTGTTAGGAATAGCTCAGCTCGGGGAGCCCTGAGCCGGGGGTCCCAGAGCACACGGAGCCCTCCAAGGGACAGGGAGGCTAATGGTGACAGCATGCTGGGGCAGGGCTGTTCCCTGGGGGCCTGTGTGCAAGGGGAGGGGCTGTGCTGCATGTAACCGTGGTGCTGTGGAGTGACCCCATTAAGGGGGGGCTCGGAGGCCGGAGGGGGGTGTTCTATCCTTTCCCTGGGGCCGGCGCTCACCGTTTGTAAGGCCAGGGCATCTTCAGGAGGATGCTGACCGCGGTCTTGGTGTGTTGTCTGGCCAGTAGGTGGAGAATGTCTCTCGTCCCATCACTCAGCCGCCCCCCCCGGGGTGGGCTCAGTGTGTAGGAAAGAGCCGCCTGGAGATCCTGCACCTGCGGAGGCAAAGCAGGGGCTGAGACCCTACCCCCGCTGTGGGTGGGTGGCAGGCAAGGGCCAGGAGGAACTGGGCAGGCTCAGAAACAAGGCAGCGGTCACATGGCCCGGCGGAGGCCATGGATAAACTCTCCTAGCGAGTGACTGAGCCGAGGGGGGTTCTGGGTTCGGTACCTTGAAAACCCCACCCGTGATCCAGCACCGTAGAACTAAGGGTCCCAATCCCGCTGCCCAGTGACACCCCACTCCCCGGATATCCTGGCTGTACCTCCCCTTCAGCACCAGAGTGGGATCTAAGCGTCTGGGATGCATTTCCATCCTGTACGTCAATCCATGCCCACTGGGCAAAGAGTCAGTGGACATGGGGGACCCCACCGCAGGCTCTGTTCCTCCAGCTGGGGGATGGGTCTGGAGATAGGGCACATTTCCCAGGGAGTGAGCTGGGCAAGCCAGACTCCTGGGATCAAAGCCTGAAAACCATTACAGGGCCGTGCCCAGCGGCCCCCTTGCAGACAGGGCAAGGATGGGTCCCATTGATCAATGATGGTGAGAAGGGATGTCTCCCCTCCACATCCTCCCTCGTGCCCCAGGAATTCTAGGCACAGGGCAAGATGGAGCTGCCCGAGATGTCAGCATGGTGCCTCCAATGCCCAGCCATTACTTGGCTCTGCAGCTCTGATTCTTGCTCTCCAAGCACCGCCTCCATGACGCCCGCCAGCTGGTCTGCACACTCCTCCTTCTCCAGCAGGCCCACCAGCAGGGTGAAGCTGAAGGGCATGAGGTCACTCGACTGCAGGTGCTTCGCGATGAGCTGCAGGGAAAGGCACAGGCCGAGTGTGAGCAGCGAGCCCCGGCCTGGGGAGGTGGGTTTGCTCTTCGGGGAACGGGGACAGAGGCACTGGCAGCCTGTGCCCAGGGCTATGTGAGTGGGCACTGGAGCCCATACCCAGGAATTTCCATCTGCCGGCTCCTCATCGAGGGAAGGAGACAATAACCCCCCTTTCCCATGTGTGTGTCTGTCTCTCCAGCCACAGTCTTTTACTCACCATAGCAACATGGACAGGGTTCTCTCTGCAGCTGGCATCCTTCTGCGTCTTGCTCAGCACGCTCACCACCGCCCCTGTCTTGGTGTACACGACAGCTGCACAAGAAACCAGCAGTGCTCAGGCAGAGCTCTCGGGGCCGGATTCTTCCCCCTCCCCTTCGAGCCAGATCAGAGGTGCCAAAGAGCCAGACTCCGGCCGCAGCTGGGAACGACCAGCTAGGGTGAGCTCTCAGCTGGCTTCTGGGCCAACTGCCCACCCTTCACCCTGATGTAGAAGGTGTGTTGGGGCTGGGGTGGGATCAGGGGAGGTCCCAGATGGTCCCAGGCACCTGGTGAAGGGCAGATGCCAGGTCAGCCCGGTAGGTACCAACCCACTTCTGCTCTGTGTCCCTCTGGTCAGGGCTGCGATGAAGGCGCCATGTTCTCTCTGCAGCCCTGCTCGCTAGGTAACGGCCGGGGCTGTGAAGGCTGAGAAGTGGCGACTGCTTCCGCTCTATCTTACCTTTGCAAGGCGTGAAGAGCCAGTAGAGAGCCTGAGATGCCCAGTATCTGGTGGCCTCCTGAGCATCGAAGGCCTGGCTTGTCAGCAGCCCGGCCATGTAGCCCTGCTCTGCCATGGGTTTCAGGTCCTAATGGGCCACCAAACAGAAATTGAGGACATAGGTCGGGACGAGCCCAGCTCTGTCTGTATTCCCCCCCCCCCCCCGCTTCCCGTGAGTGCTGGGGGGGGGGGGGGCGGGGGGCAGCAGGGTCTGCGCTGCTCACCTCGGTGATGGCTTTGAAGCGGTAGAACATGAAGAGCCGGGCGCTGGCTCTCACAGCTCGGCTCCTCTCCTGGGCCCGGGGAGAGCAGATCCACGGCTGCAAGTGCTGGGGAGCAGGGAGAAAGTCGTGTGAGCGGCAGCAATGCCGGGGCGACCTCCAGAACCTGCTTCCCGCCCCAGCAGGGAGAGGACATGGAGCATTTAACCTCTTCTCCTCCACTTCCGGACACTGGAACTCAGCGCTCCTCTCCTGTCTGGGAGGGGTTGGCACAGGTCTGAGGGTCTTGGGCTCAGCGCTTTGAGGATTCTCCCCATTGATCCTGTAGGGTCTCAGGGCTGTTTCCTTCAGGGGAACAGGGGCTCCAGGCCAAATGTAGGAGGCCAAAGTGACACCCCTGGGGCAGGACTAGGATTGTCTTGCTGGATCCCAGGGTTGGGTGTATGCCCCATGGGGACTGGCTAGTTCACAGCAGCTGGGAGGCCTGCTCAGCCCCCTCGGGATCAACTGGAGCCTTCCCTCTTGTGGTTCGGGTAGAACCTGACCAGCCGGCCCATCCCCAGATGGCCAGTGCGAATGGGCCCCTCCCCCCTCCCTATCATACCAGAAAGAGATGCAGTAGCGTGGTGGGGGTCAGGTGCTGCTCCAGGAATGTCTGCAGCACAAGATCCAGGCCCTCCCAGGGCAGTTCTTGGAGAGACTGGAGCAGAGAGAAGCAGGGAAGTAAATCGCAAGGGAGGTGGGGTGCACGAGGCAGGGGGACGAGTGGATCCCCCGGTCTGGAGCCAGGTGCTGTTGGTATTCGGGGTCCCTTTACCCAGGTGATATTGATCCCCCTGCACATAGACATGGGTCTCACCTGGACCATGGGCTGCCCTACCCCAAAGAATCCTTCCTCCCACCTGGGCTCCCCAACACATGTACTGAGCTGGGCTCTGGAGGGAAGGCCTCCTTCCTCCCGCTCTGGAGGGGCCCCAGCTGCCCCCCAACACCCCGCTGGCTCCCCAAGGGCTGAGCTGTTCATCCCGCTCCAGCCAATCTCTGTTTCTGTGGCAGGGAGAGTCCTGGCCTGGCCGTGTGGCTGTCCCGAATCCATGCTTTGCTCCCTCTGCACCAAATGCTATTTAACGCTCTGGGCCAGAGCCTCAGCTGGTGTAAACGGGGGGTAGCTTCTAGCTCTCTGTGCCAAGAATCCAGGGTAATTCTGTACAGTCTCACAGACACTCACCTCTACAGCTGTTCTCCCTGCCAACCCCACTGCAGAGTTAACTGCGTAGCCACTTGTCACCAGCCCTTTGGAAAATAAACCGAGGGGCTGGATTCGGCTGGACACGCAGCTCTCTGCATCGGGCCAGGGTCCAGCTACTCAGCCAGGGGGGTGGCTGAGTTTCCCAGCCAAGGAGGCAGGTGGAAGTTGCAGCTTTGTCCATGCCTCACTAACCTCTGCCTGGATAGCGGAGCTTTTTGCCACCTCAGTCCCTCTCAGCTTCGCCAGGGCTGGGCGCTGAATCATGGCACTGGTGATACAAGTGCTGATGGTCTCAGCCTCCTGTTCCTTAGACAGGCGAGGCTCAAATTTCCTGATTGGAAGGAACGGAGCAGACGGGGCCATTAGAACGGAGACAGGTCCTGGCATGAGTCAGGTTGAGTTTGATGGCACGAGGGACAGCTCCCTCCCTTAGCAGCAGAGCTCCAGGGGACATCTCCAGCAGAGCCACCGCCTAGGGAATGGTCCTGTCTGGAGATGCCTATGCCCCCTGGGCCCGGCAGGGGCTCTGCTGGGGAAGCTGCTCTCCGGGGCTGATCCTGGGCCCTGCTCTGAGGCTGCACCCATTCATAGCACTTCATGCTGACGGGAGGGGCTCCCTCTTACCAGGCAATACGCAGAGATGGGGGCTGGATAAAGTGACCCGGAGGCCGAGGAGGGTATGGCCCGTTAGTGAGCCACCAGGGAGAAACATCCTCCGGTTCTTATTGCAGCTCGTCCCTCCCCCACTTCCTCTCCCTCCATCTGCCCCTCCCCGGCTGCTGGGCTCCGCAGCTGAGTCAGGCCCCATGGACGTACCCTATGTATGAGATGGCCAGCAGGGCATGCTGGTGATCGGGGCTCTGCAGCCGGGCCCGGTCCTTGACTCTGAGCATCTCCTGCAGCACAAAGCAGAGAGTCAGAGGCAAAAGAATTTGGGGGAGCCCGGTTGCTCAGCAAGACGTGGAATCTCCAAACGCTGTTTGACGCCCCCACCGACCCTCAGCCCCAGCGTGCAGTGCACTGGGGCACGGAGCTGGGAAGATGGCCTGGGAGCGGCCATGTGGCCAGAATGGAGGAGACATTCACCAGAGCCCCTATTTCGCCATTCCTGACGGCACATCCGGAAACTTCAGCATCTGCCACGGAGCAGGGAAGGGGGATCTGGGCAGAGGCGATTTTGTGACGGGGAGCATTAGAGTCCTGAACAGCTGAGGTCAAATATTTTCCTGCAAACCAAGGGAGGGCTGCGCCTGTTAACGCCTCAGGATCATGTCCCGGAGTGAAAACCCTTGGAGTTAATCCCCAGGGCGCTTGCTGGGTGCCGGGCAGATCCCTCAGAAGTGGGATGGGGAATGGTCCCAGGTGTAAGCAGCATGAATCCGCTAATGGAAAATAGTGTCATTTCATTCCTTGGGCTGCAATCGCACCAGAAGAATCCGGCATCAGCACTGGGTTTGCAGTGCACAATGTAGAGCCCTGGGCACCGGGTCGCAAACCCAGCACATGGCCTTCAAACGCCAGAGACTGGGGCATGTGCATCTGCCCTCGGGACCCCCCCAGGACCCCAGCGTGCTCACTCACCAGCAGGGGGGACAGCACGGTGTATGTGTCCTGGCTCACCAAGGGAATCCTGCTCACTTGCGTGACAGCTTCACCCACCCGTGCGAGGCTTCTCAGAAAAGCAGATCTCACCAGTGGGTCCTGGGCTCACAGGCAGGAGGGGGAGAGAACAATGAGGAAACAGCCACAGGCAATAGAGAGCTGAGACACAAGGCTACAGGGCGAGTCTCTACAAGGGAGCTGCTGTCCTAGGCGGGATTGCCCTCACGCCCTAAGGGAAAGGACCTGGTTTGCCGAGTGGAACATCTTTGCATTCCCTAGGGCTGTGGGTCTCCAACTATTTTTACTGATGACCCCTTTCACACAGCAAGCCTCTGGGTGTGACCCCCCTAATAAATTAAACACCCTCTCTAATGTATTTAACACCATTATAAGTGCTGGAGGCAAGCGGGGTTTGGGGTGGAGGTTGACAACTCGCGACACCCCATGTAATGACCTCGTGACCCCCGGAGGGGTCCCGACCCCCAGTTTGAGAACCCCTGGCCTAGGGGAATATCTCTGGAGATGAATGCAAGGAACGGGCTGATTCCCAGAGGTGCTGAGCACTTGCAGTTCCCAGAGCTGTCAGTGGGCCCTGGGGCTGCTCAGCTCCCCTGACAATCAGGTCGTAATTGTCTGATCTGGGACAGGAATCTGCTGCTCTCTGCAGTTGGCTGGGCTCTCCCTACCAAGGCATCCGTTCTCCAAGGAGAACATTCAGTTAAACCAAAGTAGCATCCCCTCTCCTTTTCGCTGGGACGCGCATATGGGCATCGTAACCAGGGTAGGACTGAACGTCGGCCTCAAACCTCCGATGGCAAGAAAACAACCTAGAGTTATCTCAAAAATCCCCCTTCAGCACCAGAGCCTGTCAACCGGGCTAGGGGCCTGAATCCCTCCGTGCGCCTTTTGTGCCCAGCTACACCATCGACTGCAGTGTGTGGGGAAACAGGCCCTAAATCTTTATCTTCTGATCCCTGAGTGCAGCACAAGCCTAGAGGTACCAAACAGGGTACAGTCGTCTCTGGGACAATAGCACCAAGTGATGCTCAGTTACACTCTAACAAGGCCCAGATAGGAGTCCTTCCATTAGCTTCCATGGGCCTGGAATCAGAGAAGCTAATTGAGATGGGGCAGTCACAGAGAGTGGTGCTGTTCCCATGTCTCCTGTCCCTCCTGGGGCAAAGGGCCAGCCCTCTGAGCTGAGTTTATGCAAAGACATAGCTCTGTGCTGCTGTGCATAGTCCGGGTAGGTGCTGTGTGGGCGGTCAGGGGAGGGCTCTGACTTACGTGTGGGCTCAGAAAATAGTGGTGTCGCATGGGAGCCAGGATATTGAAGCCTATGGTCTCTAGGATGAGATCCGTGGGGTGTGAGTGGACCACGTGCCCATAGGTGAGGAGCAGGAGGCTTCTCAGCTGCTCGATGGAAGCTGGCTCCTGAGAATTGCAAAGGAAAGAGTAAGGAGAAGGGATGGCCTCCAGCTGCTCCTAACTTACAAATGGGGCCAGGGGAGGATTTTTCATCCAGCCGGCTTAGCCACCAAAGGCTACTCTGCTGAGCTGAATTGCCTGGACTCCGAGGCCCTTCCCAGCTCCCCAGGACTGGGTGGTTGAGGTGACCCGGCAGCCGAAGGGGACGCACTAGCAGCTGCTTTAATTCAGCCTAGCTCCAGAGATGTCACTGGGACTACAGTGGATTGCACTGGCCCAGAGCGTTACTGGGAAGGTGGTGGTGGTGGTGGTGCGGGGAGAGGGGGGACGCAGGTTAATGTCAGACATGCCAGCCCTGGTGAGTCTGCCAGGAAGGTCTGTGAAATAGCCCAGTTCAGGGGAAGACCAAGGGTCTGTTCTGCTGAGAAATGTGTCAGCTGGAGTTGATGGCATGGCAGTGTCTTTTGGGCCCTCTCTGAGCCTTGTTTATGGGGCTGCGTGGAGCATGTCTGAGCTCCCCAGGAGATACCCTGGAGAGCTTAGACAACAGGACCCACCTTCCCCCCTGGATCCACCCCATTGTGCTGAGATTGCAACTCCACAGAGGAGTAAGGAAAGGGCTCCCTCCACGGAGGCTGAGCCACTGCTTGGAAATTCAGCTCTTCACTGAACAGGCTTCTGGGAAGCAGGGTCCTCCCTGGCAGGTCCCTTTACCTGCAAAGGCTGGTGAAGGGATGGATGAAAGAGCAGAGATGCTAGGTGGGACCGTACCTCCAGAGAGCCACCGGCAGAAGGCTGGAGCTGCACCCTGCTGACAAACTCTTCCCAGTGCTCCAGGATGGCGAAAACCTCATATAGCTGTTGCCTGGCACACAGCCCAAGCGCTTGGGCGAATCCCTGAGAGACAGAAAGATGGAGGTTGGGAATGCTGAGCAACAAGCCAAGGGGCCAGGATGGGCTCTCCAAGTCATTGCCATGGGCATGGGTATAAGGAAGATCTTTTCAATCCACTGGACCTTGTCCAAGGCAGAACATACACATGTAGCATCAGGGGATTGACAAAGAATGAGGGATCACTTGACAGTGGAGGAGCAAAGACCTCACCTCTCTTTCCTCTTCTTCTCGGAAATCGACCATCTCCACCAGAAGCCATAGCTGGGGCTTGATGCTCTCTGCTGGAAAAAACATCAGCACGGTGCCCCAGCACTTGTAGAGAAAGCTCTGCGAAAGAGACACCATCATGCTGGATGCATTGGGCACAGCCTGGCATGCACAGAGCCCACTGGGTATAGTTGTCTGCTTCACTGACCCCAAGCTGCCCCTGGTTAGCGACTGCTGTTCTGAACTAGGCACTGAACCCCAATTCCTTCCAGGACACTGACCTTGTCACCGGGCCGCTTATCACCGTGGGCCAGCTGGCGCCTGATACTAGTGATGAAACAGCCCAGCCAGGTGTGGTCCGAGATAAAGAAGAGAAGGTCTTCCAGGAACTGCCAGGGAAAGAAGAGCCAGTTAGAACCGAGAGGGGCCAAGAAACTGGTCCTCTCAATAGCTCCAGCCAGGAACCCACCACAGCTGGGAGGGGAGGGGAAGAGGGAGCGTGCACTGTCACCCCCCACGTCTCTCCTAATGCTTCTGAATCCTTGTGAGCTGCCCCTAGTGCTTCTCCAATTGCATCTGCTGGACCCAGCCGCTTCCTCTGTCCCACAATGTAGTGCTGCTGAGGGGCCTCTTAATCCTCCCTCAGCGTGGAGGGGGCTGGACTAGATGACCTCTTGAGTTCCTTTCCAGCCCTCCATTTCTCTGATCCTTACCTGCAGCAGCTGCTGCTCCCACTCCCTCTGGCAGAAGCAGGTCTTGTGATCTGGAAGAGATGGGCAGGTCAGTTTCCTTTGTGTTTAGACCCTTCTACTGAGGAGCAGCCTTCAACTTGGCTCTTGTTTGGCAGGGGGTGGGGAGGAGCTGCCGACTCACGGGCCCCGAGGGGACCCATGGCTCTTTGAAAATTGCTGATGGACAACAATGCTCCTCAGACCCAAACCCCTTGATGTGAAATACCCAGGAGTTCTGCTTGCCAAGATCCTTCCCCAGGGTGTGAGATGTCGAATGAAGGTTAGATACGGTCCTGGAAAGGATCCTTCCTGTCTAGGCATGGGGGACTGGGCTAGATGAACCAAGGGATATGATCCTGACGTGATCCTCTCTGATTCCAAGGTCACAGCATCATATTATACTGGATTCAGAGGGAGGCCCTGGCCTCTCCCTCTCTGAGCCCAGCATCACGGTGTCCCCTCCCTTTGCTCCTGCAAGGGGAGACACTCCCTCCTCACCTTCCACATAGAGGAGCATTTCCGTCTTGTAGCTATTCCAGAACCAGCCCGACCCGGCCTGGAACATGCTCATGAGCTGGAAGAGGAGGAACATGGCTGCCCTTCTGACCTGCACCGTCATAAACGAAGACGCACCGAGCACCTGGCGGACAAAGAGGCAGAGGTGGCTGTACCCCTCCCTTGCGAGGCAGTGTGAGAAGGGAGCTCCCTACAGGTGCAGGGGGAGAGCTCAGTGATGGAGGGAAGGAGACAGCAGGGAGGTGGAGCTGACAACCAGGACAGGATTGAGATGGATATTTCAGTTGATCTTGGACACTCCATGGACCAGCTATTGGCTCCTTCCATCCTCTCACTCCTGGGCTGGCTCTAGCTCAGATGAAGGGAGACAGGATTATCCAGAGGCCGTCAGGCAGCTGCTGGGTCAGATCCTTGGCCTAGGTTAGAGCAGCACAAGGGGAGCTTGAAGCAGCCCGAAAGAGGCAGCTGGGCCATAAAGGGAATCCCCAGCTGCCCCTTGGTAAGGGAGGATGCTGGAGGCCAGGGGGCAGAAGGGGGCCGGCACAACAGTCCCTAAGGGCTCATTCCAGCTGCCTTCTATTGGAGCCGTCCGAGGGCTGCACTAACTGGTGCTGGGGGACCTGGTCCAGCCCCAGGATCGGGGAGCCAGGAAGGTGGCTGGCTCAGAGAGCTCGCTGGTTCTGTTAGATGCCGAGAGGCGCTGGGTCGATGTGCAATGAACGCGAGGAATGTGACGAGCCAGCTCCTCTGGGGGCTGCGGGGAGAAGAGCCACCACACACTGCATGCCAGCTCCAGGAGCGGCCCCTTCCCACTGAGCATAAGGAACCTCCTGGCGGCGGGTTACTCACCAGCAGCCGAGCCAGCAGCTCCTGGGGTAGAGTGGACTTGGGGCTTGACCGACACCCTGTGAACAGAAAGGGGGGGCATCCCATCAGGCTCTGGAGGGATCTTTTGCATTCATCTCTGAGCTCTACCTGTGCCCTTGACGGCTGGCTGTGTCCTTGCAGTGAGCCGGAACCAGAGCCAAGAGCTGATCCCCACCCTCACCTGGGGGCAGACGCCTCTCGCTACAGAAGGACTAAGAGCGGGTGGATAAAATACTGGGACTCACCTCTGTTCGCCTTGCCACACCTCCTGGCCAAGGGCAGCCTGCCTTCCTCCTGCATCCTCTTTACCACCTCGACCGAGGTCTGCAGGAGGAGAGGCAGGGCTGGCCCATGGGCTGCTGGGCTCAGTTCAAGGAGCAGCCCAGGCCATAAAACCTGCAGAGCAGAGAAAAGCCATCTCAGTACGGAAATAGCCTCTTCCTGCACCAGCTCTCTCTTTCCTACACTAGACAGGACCCCTGGCCTCGCCACCGCCAGCCAGACCTCTCTACCCAGCCTGAACCATGCAGCGATCCCCACCCCCTCCCCCTTCACACCTATCAGTGTCTGCCTCCAGCACCAAATCAAGTGACACATGACTGACCCCCCACCTTTTGTTGAGTGTAGCATCATCATTGACAGCACAGTATTTCCTAACTCCAGTCCCACTGGGAAAGGCTGTGTTCTCACGGCAGGAACGCAATACACCAGCTTGATAAATAAAGAGGAGACTAGGAAACCCAATACTATCAAGTGAAACCATGACAGGCGCTCAGGGAGGTTTGAGCTCTGACCTTCACATCCCCACACAGACCTGCGCCACTTGAAGCACAGACGCAATTGCTGTCTGCTGTGTGGACAAGAGGGGGACTTCACACACACTGTGCCAGAGGGTTACACAACTCTTTGCTAGACAGTATAGAACAGTGGAGATCAGGAATCCCCGGGGGTCTATCCCCACTTGTAGTAACTAAAGCACGTATATTGGGCATGCTCAATCTGAAAGACAGTGTAGCTGAGTGCACAATACTTGGGTCTGCCTTATTAGAAATGTGGCTTCTAGTCTCAGCTCTGCCTGAAGTTACCGTGCGCAACCTCGCTGTTAATTTGTTCAGTGTGGGAAGGGGGCTGGCTAATACTTGACTGCTTAGGCTTGCGTTCTGACGCCTGGGTCAGTAATCAGGTCTGTGCAGTGTGTGGAAACCTAAGCAATAGTCAGCAGAGATGAGATTTGGATGTAGTGTCTCCCAGCTCAGTGGACTCTCCCGTAGGCACCAGGGTAGTGTGGGTGAGAGGCAGGAACTCCTGGGCTAGGGTTGGCTTTTGCAAAACAAGAATGTGATGGGCTGTATAGACCCCACCCTGTAACAGCCAGGGAAAAGTTAACAGAAGGACCAATGAAGAGGGACTGAGCTATGGAAGCTGCAGAACCAGCATGACTGACCACAGGGGATACTCGAGCAGAAGAGCCCCTATGACACCAAACGCTGGCGTGCAGGGGCACTCAGCCGGTGAGTGTTCCCTGTTCCAAAGACCCAGGTCTGGCTCGGATCCGGGGTCCATTTTACCCAACCCCATGATGTTCTGGAGCGGGGAGGCTCAGATAAATAAGTCTGGTTGGGGGCTGTCTCATCGAAAAGCTCAGACCCAGAGAGGCCTGTGTCCAATGGAGAGGGGCAGGGTCACTTACATTGGCCATTCTGGGGGAGTCAGCCAGGGACTGCAGGGTGCTGGAGCAGAGCTGGCGGACCTCGAGCTCCATGGTGCGCCTCCCGTCTGCTTCCTCCTGAGGGTGAGAAGTAAGGGAGACACCAGGGAGATTTAGATTCGGTGGAGACCTCCGTGGCACGGTAACTCTAGTGGGCATGGCAGGGGGTGAAAATGGGGCTTGAAGAGAAAAGGCGCAACCCTGGCTGTGACTGTGCCATAAGCAGCCCAGGGTCTGTGTGGAGCCAGTTCTAGGCTCCACCCCTCTGCCTGGTGAAAACCAGATCCATCATGGCTTAGTCTCCTAAGGTGGATGATCACAGTGAGGCGAGAGAAGGAGGAAGCCAGGGGTCCTGCCCTCCCTGCGCGAGGGACAGAGCCCGGATGGCAGCTGGGAGAGGGATCAGAGAGAATGGGCTGGGAGGAAAAAACACTGTCTTCTATTTGTCAGCATCTTCCATCAGTAGACGGAGGGTGCCGTCCCCAGTTCCATCTGCTTCCCAAGTCCTATTTGCTGCCCATCGCCTGCCCCTCCCCATCTGCAGCTGCCCCCCTTCCCTATCCCTTGACCCCATGTTCTGCCCTGTTCACGGACTCCCGTCACTAAGGTCTCTGCGGATTCTTACCGTGCTGTCGAGGGTCAGGGTGCACTGACGCACCAAGAAGTCAATGAAGGGTCTTGAGGCAGATTTCTCCAAGAGCCCATGCGCCCCCATTGTCCTTATAAAATAAGCAAGGGCTTCTCTGACCTGCCAGACCCAGACAGAAACAGAAATGATTTGCACACAGTGTGGAGGGACCTTGTCCCCTCCCAGTCCAGGCTGGGATCCTTTCTCAGCGGGGGGTTTGGTGAAATACTGCTAGGCAGCCCATAGATGACAACGCAGCCGGAGCCCTGCAGGGATTCTCTCCCCCACCTTCTGCCCTACACTATGGAGCACTGATGGGTCATGTGTTTCGATGCACAGGGTCCCGGCAGGCTCTGCACTGGCAGGCAGACATTCACTAGCTTTGGCCGCGTTGGCCATGGTTCCAGACTCACCCGTATGCTTGTGCTCTGCAGGATTGGCCCCAGGGCTATGAACAGCTTCTCGGTATTGTGCGTCATTTCGGAAACTGTAAGAGACACAGACACACGGCTCGGCAGGGCTGATGTTAAACCGGGGTGTGCAGGGACCTGAGATCTCAGGAACCTTAGAGCAATCTCAATGTCCCTACATGACCCTCCAGGCAGGTTACCCCCATGGGTAACCAGCTGCATCTGCCCACGCTTGCAGTTCCAGCAGTGACTGTCCTCTCTCATTGCCGCAGCATCGGCTGAGGGGCTGCAGGACTTGGATTATCTACTGCAGACAGGTATAAATGACCCCAATGAGGCCCAGTGCTAAGCGCTGCTAATTGCACAAGAGGCCATAAGACATCAAAAGACGAGGCCTCGCTGTGGGGTCACTTACCGTTGGATCGGACTATCCGGTCCAGAATGAAGAGACTGGCACAGGTCTCCTCTTCCTCGTCCTTGTTCAGCCTCCTGAACAGGAACACAAGCAGCTCCACCAGGAACAAGCGAGCTGCAGGAAGAGGAGTGAATCAGAATGGGGTGGGTGAATCATAAAGGGGAAGGGAATATAGTTCTATGCCTGGGCTCTGAAATTCTGCAGGCTCTGAGAAATCTCCTTCTCTGGGAAAGGTGAATGGGTCCATTCTTACCCAGATGGACCAGAGAGTCCAGGGCCTCTCTCCGCTCCTCCAGGTGCTCTCTGGGGAGATGACACACCTAAGGGAAGAAAGCAACACCAGCAAAGGCAAACTAGATCAAGTGTCTCTCAGGCCAAGCCCTCGGATGGCAGAGTGAAGGGGTGAGGGTGGAGAGGCAGATTCTAATTCCCATCTAAAGAACAGGCCAGCAAGCTGGATCAGTCTATGAGTGACGCCGAGGCTTCGGGGGCCATGGCTCATGTAGAAGCAGAGTTTGACGGGTCAGGAACCGAAGATGTGGAGTGTTGGAACAAGGTGCGGGATGCTGATGTTCCCGGTCAAAGGGGGTGGGGTGAGTGGGAGGAAAAGAAACCAAAGGAGAGTTCTCCAGGATCCATCCCCCAATGGGAACAGGATGAGGCAGGGCCAGCTCTTCCCACAGCCTACCCAGTTTAAGCCAACAGGCCCCGGGATTTTGCCTGAGTGATCCCAGCATCTCTTACCATGGAGTGGAGTGCTGGGAAGAGGGTGCCAATGTCCTTCCTCAGGGCAGCCTCATCCATGTCCCTCACGCAAGCAAGGCCCTGTGCAAGAGAAGAGACGCAGGACATGGCGATGACGTGTCAGGCAGACAAGCCCCAATGTGTAGAGTCTCCATCAGCAGCTGGGTTACCACAACCCAGACTTGGAAGGAATAAAGTTATGGCCCTGGTGGAGAGCAGCTTCCAGCTGGTGCCGGACTCTCCCTTCTCTGGGAGGGGCATTTGACCCCTTGGTTTGCACTAGCCTAGTATCACTTATGGTTGGTTCAACAGGATAGTTGTACCTGGCGCCAGCTGGGGTGGTGTGTGCTGAGAGGATGGCAGGGATGGCGGGGCCCGGTTTGGAAGAGCGGGGCCTGCCCTGATTACTTATCACTACTGATGTTATGGCAGCGCCCAGAGGCTCCAGTCAGGATCAGACCCTGTTGCACTGGGTGCAGCACAACGCAGCCAGAGACAATGTCTGTCCTGAAGGGCTGACAGTCTAGAGACCCACGCAGACAGGTCAGGGATGGGGAGACAGCATCCAAGGGCTCCTCCCTGCCCCCGTGCTGGGCTGAGGAAACCACGCGGGAGCTTGGAAGGGAGAGCTTAATGTCCCTTCATGCGGCCTTACCAGGGGCCAAGGATCTGGCCCATTGTCTCTGCCTGCTCACCTCCTACAATGGTCACTTCCAGAGTGTACCAGGGATGTATACTCCTGCTTTCTGGCCTTGGGCCAGCCACTTCCCCTCCCGGAGCCTTGCTCTCCGCAGGTATAGGCTGGGCTAACAGCTAACCCTGCCCCGGGTCCAGGGAGAGCTGAGTGCGCGGGACACTCTGGGGAGAGGTGAAGCTCAGGATTATTTCTCTCCCTGGTTCCCTAATGCAGCCCATTGCTGACCAGCCAGCAAAGAAGAAAGAAAGCAGAGCCAGGTGCTGGGAATGGAGTTGCCTCTCTCCTCCTGTCTGCAACACCTGCCCTGGCAAGGGGGGAGGTCAGAGCATGTTCTCTAGGGCCAGAGAATGGCAGTGAATCTGGGAGCAAGAGATGAGGAAAGGGGGTCAGAGCCTTAGAGGGTCAGTGTGTCGTGGGAAAGGCAGTAGGGGGCGGGAGTCCAGGCTAAGTTGGTGATGGAGGGAACCTTGTACCATCTGTGCCATGGGCACTTCCCCAGTGTGCTGTGGATTTCCCGCTCTCTCCTCACTCACTGTGGTCTTCCTTGGCATTTCCTCCTCCTTGCTGATTGGGGCGAGCTGTCCCCTGGGTGACGAATAGGCCTTTCGCTTGGTGCCTAAAATGAACAGAAGGAAACTAAGGTTGCTCTTAAGCAAAGTAAGCAGTCATGGGATTAGAGGGAAGGTCCTCTCATGGACTGTAGCTGGTTAAAAGACAGGGTAAGAATATATTTTCAGTTTTCACAATGAGGTAAATAGTGGGGTCCCCAAAGATCTGTACTGGGGCCTTTGCTGTTCAGGGGTAAAATGGTGAGGTGGCAAAATCTGTGGATGATACAAAATTACTCACCATAGTTAAGTCCCAGGTAGACTGCAAAGAGTTACAAAGAGATCTCACTAAACTGGGTGACTGGGCAACAAAATGGCGGATGAAATTCAGTGTCGATGAGTGCAAAGTAATGCACATTGGAAAACATAATCCCACATACAAAATGACGGGGTCTAAATTAGCTGTTACCACTCAAGAACGAGATCTTGGAGTCATTGTGGATAGCTCTCCGTAAACATCCACTCAATGTGCAGCGGCAGTCAAAAGAGCTAACAGAATGTTGGGAATCATTAGGAAAGGGATAGATAATAAGACCGATAATATCATAAAATGACTAGGGAAGTGTTATTTACCCCTTGACAGAACACATGAACCAGGGGTCAGCCAATGAAATTAATAGGCAGTGGATTTAAAACAAACAAAGGGAAGTATTTCTTCACACAATGCACAATCAACCTGTGAAACTCATTGCCAGGGGATGTTGTGAAGGCCAAAAGTATAATTGGATTTAAAAAGAACTAGATAAATTCAAGGAGGATAGGTCCATTAATGGCTATTAGCCAAGATGGTCAGGGATGCAATCCCATGCTCTGGGTGTCCCTAAACCTCTGATGGCCAGAAGTTGGAACTGGATGACAGGGGATGATGGATCCCTTGATAATTGCTCTGTTCTGTTCATTCCTCTGAAGCACCTGGCATTGGCCACTGTCAGAAGACAGGGTACCGGGCTAGATGGACCATTGGTCTGACCCAGCATGGCCATTCTTATATTCTTATGAAGAGCCACTGGGGAGCTGAGCTGGTAGAGGGAGCTGCCTGGTGGGTCAGTTCCCCCTTTACTGGCACCCAGGCTGCCCGGTGATGATTCCAGTGCTGCCCTGTGGCAGCAGGGCTTTAGCCCAGCGTGGGATGGCACGGAGGCTGGCGTGTAAGGTGGAGCAGAGGGCAGTGGCTTATGTGCATGTGCAGAGCAGGGCACAGAGCCTGGGTGGAGTCTCTTCTTGCCCTCCCAGCACTGGGGTTTGGCTGTCACTGTGGCTGCTTTCCCCGCTTTATTCCTGGCACTCAATACTGGGCATGGGCCTACCTGGATCAGGAGGCTCAGCACAGAAAGTGCTGCAGTGGCTGCCCGTTCCTGCAGCCAGGGTTTGTGGCGCCGGGTCTTGTTTTTGGGCCGC
This sequence comes from Emys orbicularis, assembly GCF_028017835.1. NCBI lineage: Eukaryota > Metazoa > Chordata > Testudines > Emydidae > Emys > Emys orbicularis. The sequence goes on from NC_088692.1 coordinate 51,015,591, forward strand.
CTTCTGCTCCTCTGTGTCTGTGGATACAGGCAGACGGTGGGTTAATTTCCCGCAATCATGGTCACTAATAGAATGCCCTGGGGGCGACAGGGACATACAACTGTGTGGGAACTGTCTGCACCTTATGGAACCCCTGGCGAGGGATTTCCACCAATCACTGCCCAGACAGTGTCATGTTACTTAACACTGAGTTCGGGCATTTCCTCTTCCAGTCCCTTTACAAACATTACCCACACCTTCCAGACCCCAGTGAAGATTGTCAGTCTTGTTAGCCCCATTATGAAGCTAGGAAAACGGAGGCACTGAATGATCCCGTGTGCACTGGGATGGAACTTCCTGATGGGACAGAAATAGACATGTGGTGATTTGTCACAGCGAAAGGCTGTTGACTCCTACCTGGGACAGAAGAGTCAGTGGGGCCTGGCTGGCTGGAGTCCAGATTTGTCCTGTCCGTTCGGAAAGGTGTCCATCCTGTAATTCAGAAGGGCAGTGGTGGGGTGAGGTGTCATGTGACTGATTCTATGTAAGGGCAATAGGAATCAGAGAGGAACTGGGGTAAATCTGTATCGTGGGGGACGCTTCTGGGCAGAATTCCTACTCACCAATAGTCTGAGTCAGTCTTTGGCAGAGACGGTCCAAAAACCCCATATTGACTCCTAAGACAAGAACCAATGTAAACAGATCACAGGAGTTTCTCTTCTACTGCACAGACCTCAGAACATTCACACCTCACTCTTGGGAGGCCAAGCTAGTGCTCTGGTGCCCGGTGCTCTGCATTGCCATGTGGAATGAGACCCAGGCTCAATTCTCTGGGCTGGTCTGCGGCTCCCAAGATGGCTGGAATTGCTCCAGGTCGGGGGGGAACCTCCATTTACATGGGGAGGCTCTCTGCTTGACTAGGGGCTTTGAAGGGGATTCCATTGGGTCCCCCTCAGCCAGAAGGACGTAACTCATGAGATGGAGAACCCCAAGGAGACAGAGACATTGCAAGGCTCGGATGGAGGTAGATGTACAGAGCTGCAGCACTGAAATGTGGGATCCCCCTTCCTTGGGGATAAAATCTTTGTGGTACCTCTCCTCTTCCTTGGGATTCAGCAAGGCGGCTCTATCACCTAGAGCATTTGGTTCCATGAGGTATTTGAGTTTATGAGGTATGTTCTGACCAAGAAGTTACCTATTCTGGCCCACCTCACTGCACAGCCACCAAAGCAGCAGTGCTTGAGACAGAATCTGATCATGACTCACAAAGCCATTTGTAATATACATATGAAAAACGTGGGCATCTCAGTCATGAAAAATGCATTGGTGTCTGTTTCCAGGAATGGAATGTGTGTGCTCAGTAGCACCCACAGTTCCAACCACAGCCATGGTTGCTTGACACACAGTCAGCCAGTTACAGATCACAATGATCGTTTGCACAAGCAGTCACTGCAACTGCTTAGCTAATTGCTGCAACCGTGCACACGAGTTAATACGCAGTTTTTCATAGATTCATGGACTCTAGGACTGGAAGGGACCTCGAGAGGTCATCGAGTCCAGTCCCCTGCCCTCATGGCAGGACCAAATACTGTCTAGACCATCCCTGATAGACATTTATCTAACCTACTTTTAAATATCTCCAGAGCTGGAGATTCCACAACCTCCCTAGGCAATTATTCCAGTGTTTAACCACCCTGACAGTTAGGAACTTTTTCCTAATGTCCAACCTAAACCTCCCTTGCTGCAGTTTAAGCCCATTACTTCTTGTTCTATCCTTAGAGGCTAAGATGAACAAGTTTTCTCCCACCTCCTTATGACACCCTTTTAGATACCTGAAGACTGCTATCATGTCCCCTCTCAGTCTTCTCTTTTCCAAACTAAACAAACCCAATTCTTTCAGCCTTCCTTCATAGGTCATGTTCTCTAGGCCTTTAATCATTCTTGTTGCTCTTCTCTGGACCCTCTCCAATTTCTCCACATCTTTCTTGAAATGCGGTGCCCAGAACTGGACACAATACTCCAATTGAGGCCTAACCAGCGCAGAGTAGAGCGGAAGAATGACTTCTCGTGTCTTGCTCACAACACACCTATTAATGCATCCCAGAATCATGTTTGCTTTTTTTGCAACAGCATCACATTGTTGACTCATATTTAGCTTGTGGTCCACTATAACCCCTAGATCCCTTTCTGCCATACTCCTTCCTAGACAGTCTCTTCCCATTCTGTATGTATGAAACTGATTGTTCCTTCCTAAGTGAAGTACTTTGCATTTGTCTTTATTAAACTTCATCCTGTTTACCTCAGACCATTTCTCCAACTTGTCCAGATCATTTTGAATTTTGACCCTATCCTCCAAAGCAGTTGCAATCCCTCCCAGTTTGGTATCATCTGCAAATGTAATAAGCGTACTTTCTATGCCAATATCTAAGTCGTTGATGAAGATATTGAACAGAGCCGGTCCCAAAACAGACCCCTGCGGAACCCCACTCGTTATACCTTTCCAGCAGGATTGGGAATCATTAATAACTACCCTCTGAGTACGGTTATCCAGCCAGTTATACACCCACCTTATAGTAGCCCCATCTAAGTTATATTTGCCTAGTTTATCGATAAGAATATCATGCGAGACCGTATCAAATGCCTTACTAAAGTCTAGGTATACTACATCCACCGCTTCTCCCTTATTCACAAGACTCGTCATCCTATCAAAGAAAGCTATCAGATTGCTTTGAAATGATTTGTTCTTTATAAATCCATGCTGGCTATTCCCTATCACCTTACCACCTTCCAAGTGTTTGCAGATGATTTCCTTAATTACTTGCTCCATTATTTTCCCTGGCACAGGGATACCTCAGTGGTTTGAGCATTGGCCTGCTAAACCCACGGTTGTGAGTTTAATCCTGGAGGGGGCCATTTAGGGAACTAGAGTTTAAAAAAAAAAAACTGTCTGGGGAGTTGTCCCCCTTTGAGCAGGGGGTTGGACTAGATGATCTCCTGAGGTCCCTTCCAACCCTGATATTCTATGACTCCACAGAAGTTAAACTAACTGGTCTGTAGTTTCCTGGGTTGTTTTTATTTCCCTTTTTGTAGATGGGCACTATGTTTGCCCTTTTCCAGTCTTCTGGAATCTCTCCTGTCTCCCATGATTTTCCAAAGATAATAGCTAGAGGCTCAGATACCTCCGCTGTTAGCTCCTTGAGTGTTCTAGGATGCATTTCATCAGGCCCTGGTGACTTGCAGGCATCTAACTTTTCTAAGAGATTTTTAACTTGTTCTTTTTTTATTTTATCTTCTAAATCTACCCCCTTCCCATTAGCATTCACTATGTTAGGCATTCCTTCAGACTTCTCGGTGAAGACCGAAACAAAGAAGTCATTAAGCATCTCTGCCATTTCCAAGTTTCCTGTTACTGTTTCTCCCTCCTCACTGAGCAGTGGGCCTCCCCTGTCTTTGGTCTTCCTCTTGCTTCTAATATATTGATAAAAAGTCTTCTTGTTTCCCTTTATTCCCGTAGCTAGTTTGAGGTCATTTTGTGCCTTTGCCTTTCTAATCTTGCCCCTACATTCCTGTGTTGTTTGCCTATATTCATCCTTTGTACTTTGTCCTAGCTTCCATTTTTGATATGACTCCTTTTTATTTTTTAGATCATGCAAGATCTCGTGGTTAAGCCAAGGTGGTCTTTTGCCACATTTTCTATCTTTCCTACCCAGCGGAATAGCTTGCTTTTGGGCCCTTAATAGTGTCCCTTTGAAAAACTGCCAACTCTCCTCGGTCATTTTTCCCCTCAGTCTTGATTCTCATGGGACCTTACCTATCAGCTCTCTGAGCTTACCAAAATCCGCCTTCCTGAAATCCATTGTCTCTATTTTGCTGTAGTCCCTTCTACCCTTCCTTTGAATTGTGAACTCTATGATTTCATGATCACTTTCACCCAAGCTACCTTCCACTTTCAAATTCTCAACGAGTTCCTCCCTATTTGTTAAAATCAAATCTAGAACAGCTTCCCCCCTGGTAGCTTTTTCAACCTTCCAAAATAAAAAGTTGACTGCAATGCAGTCCAAGAACTTATTAGATAGTCTGTGCCCCGCTGTGTTAATTTCCCAGCATATATCTGGATAGTTGAAGTCCCCCATCACCACCAGATCTTGGGCTTTGGATGATTTTGTTAGTTGTTTAAAAAAAGCCACATCCACCTCTTCCACCTGGTTAGGTGGCCGGTAGTAGACCCCTAGGATGACATCACCCTTGTTTTTTACCCCTTTTAGCCTAACCCAGAGACTCTCAACACTTCCATCTCCTATGTCCGTCTCCACCTCAGTCCAAGTGTGTACATTTTTAATATACAAGGCAACACCTCCTCCCTTTCCCCCCATCTATCCTTCCTGAGCTAGCTGTACCCATCCATACCAACATTCCAATCATGTGTATTATCCCACCAAGTTTCGGTGATGCCAACAATGTCATAGTTGTATTTCTTTATTAGCACTTCCAGTTCTTCCTGCTTGTTAGCCATACTTCTCGCATTTGTATATAGGCATCTAACATACTGATTTGATCTTACCTCCCAGTTTTGCCCTGACCCTCCTTTCTCTCTGCCATTATAGCCCACGCTCCCTCCTATTTCCGACCCATCTCCCAGGTCTCCATGTTCTCCACTTACCTGTGGGCTTTGCTCACCTGTCCCCGTCAAAGCTAGTTTAAAGTTGTGGACATCCTTCTGAATTTTGAGGCTAATGAGACGTTTATTCTCATAATAACTGTTGTGATTCTCTAATATAGCACCCTGCGTTAATATACCACTGTTCACCCTGAAGGATCCCACGGGACTTATACTGTTTGCACAAGCTAGAACTAAACATTATGTTAGTTTATGTGTCATTATATAATGCCTGCATCTGTAATTTTCACTCTGTGCATCTGAAGAAGTGTTTTTACCCACGAAAGCTTATGCCTAAATAAATCTGTTAGTCTTTACGGTGTCACCGGACTCCTTGTTGTTTTTGTGGATACAGACTAACATAGCTGCCCCCGATACTAAACATTATGTTGATTCTGTAAAAGACAGTGCAGATGAACAGCAACTTTGGCCTTGGAAAGGAATTCTGGCTGTGTATCACGCCGCTTTCTGCCTACCTGGACCAGGAGACTCTGTGACAGGTGGGTTGCCATCTCTGGCTGACACTGCAGTCTCTTGCACTGCTGTGTCTGTCAATAGAAGAGAAGGGTTAAATTTCTCCATTAAAGGTCTCTGGTTGAACCGCCAGGGGAATGATGTGAATGATAGTGCTGAGGGGAAGGGAGTTTTGTGTACCCAAAGCAGCAGGTTCCAGTCCTCTTGTGACACTTCAATGAACCTGATTTCACTGAGTAACAAATACAGTCACACCTGGGTCACCAAAGAACTTTCTCAGTTACAGAGAACACCTGTGTGACCCAGAAAGGAGCGATTCTCTAAACAGAGGCAAAGCCACCCCAGCTCTCCTTCTCACTGTCACAGGTTGGGGCCAACAATCACAGCCCCCGACTCTCACACAGTGCGCAATGGGGTCTCAGCAGTGCAGGGGGTGGGGACTAGTTTGCAGCAAACACAGCTTGGAGGATTTAGAAATCTAGCGCGTGCAGTGCCTGGGGAGGGAGAACCGCAGGGAGATGGAGACTCCAAGAGCCCTCCTCATTCAGGCAGTGCAGACCACAAGGCCTCTGGAAAAGTCGAATGCCAGGCACAAGCAGAACCTCAGTAATGGGAAGGAGGGGGCCGACTCACTGGAGGGAGTTGGCAAAGGGCAGGTATAGCCTATAGGTAGCGCCCTACCAAATTTACGGTCCATTCTGATCAATTTCATGGCCATAGGATTTGAAACTCAATTTCAGGTTTTCAGATGTTCACATCTGAAATGTCACAATGTTGTAGTGGGGGTTCTGCCCCAAAAGGGAGTTGCGGAGGAGTCGCAAAACTGTTGTAGCGGGCTTGTGGGATTGCCACCCTCACTTCTGCGCTGCCTTCCGAGCAACCGGGGTATGTACCCGGAGGGGGGTCTGATCTCCCCCGCGAGGGCGGCTGTGCAGGGGAAGTGCCAGTTCCGTCCCTCCCCAGCCCAGAGGGGACTAGCAGCTGGAGCCAGGGGCATGGTAGTAGCCTGCCCTTCCCCAACCCTCCAATAGCTAGATTTCATGGGGGAGGTCTGATTTCATGGTCCATGACTTTTTCATGGCTGTGAATTTGGCCTACCTATGGGATGATTTAGGTTAAGAAATAAGTAGAAAATAGGTCTGGGGCCTAAATTAGCTTAAGTGTAGAAGAGTTTAGAAAACTGAAGTTGTTAGTGTGAGGAAAGTTAGCCATAAGTTGGAGATCCTGTTATGGGAAAGTAAGAGTTAGCAAGGACATGGCCCGGGGTTATGCTACTGTTAGGTTTTGGTTATAACTGGCTTAAGCAGGGCTTTTAATGAGTGTTTTTGAGAATTGTGACTGTTTTATTAAAATGTTATCTATACTAATAGCATGGGAAGGATATTGGTGCAGATGTTAATGTAAACCACGTGTAATGTAAAGAGTCAATAAGGAGGCGATGGAAATATAATTAGTGTAAGGGGCAGTTGCACGTTCAATAGTATGAGAATGGCTTCTACTGGGAGTTGTTTTGTTAATTCGGTGAGCGCTCCAATTAACGCCCCAAGGGTACCGTTATGTCCCAGGGTTCTAAGGCTGTACTTCACGCTGTTGTCAGTGGACTGATCCCGCATTGATCCACAATACAACAGTTAGTGTTGACAGTGTAGGTGGTAATTACGCACCTGTTTGCTTAACTAATCGTTTTATTTTTGAATGAAGTTTGGTTTTATCATTCATAGTGTCGCCTAAATACATTTTCTGTAACTGACCTAGTGGCTTGAACCTGGGTTTTGTTGCAGCCTTATCTGTAACAACTTACTATGAATTGGAAACATTTCAACATGAAGGTTCCAGAAGGTTACGCAGGAAAAGGGGTGAATCTGAGGAGTCGGTACCCCTGTTTCCTACTTACCTGAAGCAGGCCCAGACAGGGAAGGGCTGCAACACTCAGTTGCTGCTGTATCCTCCTTCCCCTGGTCTGTGGCTGTGGATAAGTGCAAAGGGGTGGGGGTCATTTCCTCCTTTCCTGGTCACTGATAGAAATCCCAGGGGGGTGAGGTAGACAATACATATGTGTGGGGAACTAATCACACTGCAGGGCACCTCTGGAGAGGGACTTCCACCAGTCACAGCCAAGAGCATTTATATTGCACACCCATTGCCAAGGCATTTGACAAACACCTCACCCCACAGGTAGGGAGCTGAGATAACATGGGCAGGGGCAATAGGGGCCAGGGGGAAATTTGGGGAGAATCTGCCCCAAATTCTTCCCTAACCAGCAGGATTCCATTAGAGATTTTAGCCCAAGAGGCCAGGACTTCCCCAGCTCTGCTTGTCCCCGCTTCTCTAGTTAATAACAGATCTCCCTCAGGAGACAAGGAGAGTGCAGACAAGGCCGGGATGGCAGTGCTGCATTGGGATCCCACCAGAGAATTCCCTGCCAGTCCAGAAGGGCTAGAAATGTCTGGGGGTTTAAATAAAACTAAAATGCTGCAAGGAACCTTGGAGAAAACAAACCTCCTCCATCAGGAGACCCTGACTCCCCAAGCACATGGAGATTCCCTGCAGATTCCCAGTGGTCCCCTGCAGGTAGCTCTGGACAGGACAGCAATGGGGGGAGAGGAGGGTCCATTTCTGGGGAGAATTCCTACTCACCTCCAGACCGGCGCAGCAGTCGGCGGAGGTGGCCGTAAAGATCCATATCGGCTCCTAAGACAAGAACCAACATGAATGAGTCCCTGGGGCTTCCTTCCCATGACACAGACCCCACCATACTCACACATGGTTCTAGGTGGGCCAAGGGGACCCAGGCGTAGTTCTTTTGCTGCCTGCCTGGCTGGAGACAAGACTGCTATGAGGTGGTGAGACCTCAATATTGATGTAAAATTTTATTAATATCATTATTATCACTTCTTTTTATAATGTTAGGTCATTACAAACATGTTTGTGCCTTTACTGAACATTCAAACATAGCTATAAGTATATTGTCACCAGGAGGCTTGAAAATAGAACAGTAGCCCAGTTTTAGTTAGCTAGGTTATAAAATGTTCACGCTAATCAAAGAAATTGCAGAAGTCTTCAGCTTTCTGTCATCCAGAAACATGCAAATGTCCGGAAAATAACATCTCCTTGACCACAAAACTGTTTATGTCCCCCAAGAGTGTCTGTACAAACTTTAAAAGGCAGCTGTGCTCATTTTAATCTGCTTTAACTTTTATACTAGTTTCTTTCTGTGCTATGTTTAAAATATGTGTTGATTATTGGCATTTCTGTTTTGCACAAAATATTTAAGAGAAGTTTAATTGCTATAACAAACCGCTTGTAACTCTAAGGAACTTGGGTCAAGAGTCAAACCAACCAAAAGAGTGTTTTATCTACACCAGAACACTTCTGTCTTCTATAAGCTGCCAGTTTATTATAGATCTAATCCTTTATCTCAATAAAACAAATGTTATAAAGAGAAATGTTTTAGGAAAGATCTGGCCCTGTAGGAGAAGGTGAGGATGTTATTTATGTTGGATATTCCAAAATGAATGTAGGGATGTGTTAGAACAATAAATCTAGGCTGTAAAGTGGGCTCTACCAGCCCCTCTTTGCAAGAAAACCCTCTGCTTGTGTCCTTAAAACTTTAGAGAAGAATGCGTGTAGTTGAGAAAAAGTTTTGTAGAAAACCTTAGTTGATTTCTAAAATATTGAAATGGCAAACTGTTTTGGAGGGCATATTTGCATATTTGCAAAGTATTTTAACTGAATGCAAAGTATTCAATGCAAATGTGGTTTTCTAATATCATTACTACGTGTGGTAAAATGCATTATGTACTAACATGAAATCTAATGACCTTGCTCAGCTGATTACCAATATAAGAAGACATTTAAGTCTAGACTATTTATTATATTAATGGGGAAGTAATTAGTTACTGGCAGAGCTCTAGCCACTCCTTCCCCCAACTCAGAAAGATAAGAAGAATCATCATCAACAATTGTTCTAGAGAATCAACAACTTCTTCAATCGTATTTAAGCTAAAGACTCGTTAAGAATGATTTAATTTTAAAAGACTGCTTCGAGAACTAAAAACCTGTACATAAACCACAGGTTTGGACTTTTTAAAAACAGAATTTCATTTCCTGTTGAACCCTAATGAAACTGAAGAAATATCTCAGAAAATGAACTGAATAAGTTAAGAGTTAAAAGACTAAATTTGAAGATGTTCTGAGAATCTCTCCAACAAAAACAAAGGAAATATAACTGTCAAGAAAGAGGTACAACCCTAACACATATACACATTAACAAACTACCTGTCCATAAGATGAAGAGGCTCCATGAATGTAGGGAGCCAATGAAAGGGTGAGAGAGGTGTGTTTTTCTAAAATTGCACGGAAATAGGGAAGAGACGAGTATAAAAACTCTAAGTGAGCACCCTGCACACGCTCTGCTACCCTGCTCAAACTCAACTCATCCTCTCCCTCTCTACAAGCAAGCTGACACAGACAGAAGAGAGAAGACTCGGGAAGAAACCAGCCCAAGGAAACCTCCCCAAAACTTCAGCATGTGTTGGTAAGAGAAGTTAACTAAAACCCTGCCAAGGGATTAGAGTTATAAACTCTTGCAACAGTTTTGTTGTGATATGGAAATGCTGTTGTAATTTAAGATGTTAACAGTTTCTCCTGTTAACCACTAAATGCTTAGACCATGCATTTGGGAAAGAGACAAGGGCTAATCATTGGGAAACGGAGAAATAGTGGGATTTAACTGAATTTAAGATTCTAAATATTTTGTTAATTGGCCAGTCTCAAGACAGCTCCTTAAATGGTTTCTTCTAACTAAGTAATTTTACTACTTTCTTCTATTTCAGAGGATTGAGTTAAAATTGCTTACTTTGCCCATCTATATAAACAGTCTAGTTATTAATAGGATCCGCCTGCTCTTAAAATTATGTTGCCCATCCATAAACAGTCTTAGTATCTATGACTCACAATAATTTTGGGAAAGAAGACCTTGGTTTCAATTTACCAAAAGAAAAGTGCCCCATCAAAGGCAAGCCTGCTCACAAAGGTGTAATCTGTTAAAAGCTCTCCAGAGAGAAGCATACAGATGAGACTAGACAGAAATCAGCCTTTTATCATTTGTGTTCTGTCTTTTGTTGTTTTGTTTAGTGTTTTCTTTTCTTTAAATAGCCATGATTAATAACAGTGATTATTTTGCTTGGCTTTAATCACGGTGTCCCCTAAGGTATGTAAAAGAGCCCCTGTGACTAAACTAGTGGAGTCACACCCTGAATAGTCAGAAAAAGAGAGAGTAAGAACTAGCCTAGCATTTCTTGTTTCTCTAAACTAAATATTTGTACTAAGTTTTGGGATAAAATTACTTGACATCCAACACAATTTAAAATGACCCCTTTCCACCCCACACCGAGTTCACGGCAGTATGGACTGGTTTAAATCAGAGCAAGTCAAATCAATGATTTTCATTGTGATTTAAATCAGCAAGCACAGGAAATCTTGATTTAAATCAGTGATTTTAAACTTGTTTTCCATTTTTGCTTTTTAGATATTTACCTAAAGAAAGGCTGATTCTCAGAGCTTGGTATAATTTCGTACTTCTTTTTCCTAACCCTGAGGGTACACTAGGAAAGGTCCCTCACCCCTGTGCTGGGATGGTCGAGCCACAGAAGAATTTTGATGTCTCACATATAATCGCAGATGACAGTGAGGATGTGGATTCCTCCACGAGTTCTGTGTAAACAGATGCTATGCGCTCCAAAAAACACTCCCAACTGTCTGAAAAGCAGAGCCCAGACAGCCGTGTGCTCCCTCCTCCAGCTCCCAGAGCACACTGAGCCACAGGCTGCCTGCCCCCTTTGTGACACAGGGCCACTGCTGACATCACAGAGGCAAGGTGGGCTGGGGCTGTCTGGCTAGGGCCCTTGGGGTTTGCATCCCCCAGATTGGATTAAGGGAGGATTGCTCTTGGCTTTTGTTGGGAATTTTAATCCAAGGGAGCCCCGGGGCCTCCCCACAAACCCTGTCTGTATAATGTGTCATGAGAAAAGGAGATTCGACCACAAGGTGCAAAATCATTCTGTGTCAGTCCACTCCAGTATCTTGCCTCTTGCAGCAGCAAAGGGGAAGGTGAAATGCCCACAATGCACCTGGCCAGCTTTGCTATTCTCTGACATATGGGTAAAAAATTCCTTCCTCACCCCTCAGTGACCATGGAATCCCTGAAGCATGAGATTGGACTGGCCGTCTGTCTCAGCGTGAGGCGCTCCAATTGTTAGTCCAGCCACAGCTGCATCGGTGCCCTGGGCCGAGAGAATAAAAGGGCTGAGAAGATTCTTTCCTAAGGATACACACAGACACTAAATCCCATTCCTAAAGTCTGCAATAAAAGGCAGTCAGAGCGCAGGACCCGTGGGTATTTATTGAGTCCCAACAGCATGCTGGGGGCTGTACAACACAGGGGAGGGCACAGGCCTGACCCCAAAGAGCAGCGAATCTCTTGCTTGGTTTATTTGATTTCCCATTCTCCTGAGCAGGATCTTGTTTACGCAGGAACTTGAAGGAAGAGAGGGAAGTTTGGGGCAGGAGAAAGGGAGAATAATGTTAGCCTGAGGAGCAGCGTGGCAGGGGGTTGGCAAGGGAGAGCCAGGGAAGGACACAAAGGGAATGGCTGGGAGAGTGGCGGGGGAATGAGCCCGGAGAGCTAGGTGGGGAAGAAGTTTGCAAAGACTCAACAAGGAGCTGCACTCGGGTGCTGAATGGAGCTGAGCGAATCAGTGACTTTTCAGTTTGGGGGCCAGTTGGAGAAATACAAAAAAAATAAATGTTGGTTCGGTTTGGCCTGAAACAAAATTGTTTTGGTTTTTCGTTTCAGGTTGTTTGTGGGTGTTTTTCAACCCTCCCCCCACTTTTTTTAAAGTTGCCTCAATTTCAAAATGAAAAGTGACAACATTTTGCTGTGGAATGGTCCAAACAGACTGGTTTGACTTTTAAAACAAAACATTCCCTTTTTGTGTGTGGCTGAAAGGATTTGCTGAATTCGCACCCGGTTTGGGTGGCCCTGAGAGATGCATTTTTGGGGAATTTGCTAGCTCTAGCGTAGGACCTGCGAGGGAGCCAGGGGAGGGATCAGAATGGGCTGGTCTGACGGGTGAGATGATTTTACAGCGGGCTCTGAAGGGGAATGAGAGGAGATGTGGGGGGAGGGCAGAATTAATGGGATGGGTGATCAAGGCCTGGAGCAGGTGGGCTGGAGAGGATGAGGGGGATTGTAGAGACATGGTAAAGGAAGGTAGGGTTACCATATTTCAGCAAGCAAAAAAGAGGACGTGAGGAGCCCCGCCCTAGCCCCGCCCCTGTCCTGCCCTAGCCCCGCCCCATCCTGCCCTAGCCCCGCCCCTGCCCTTCCCACTTCCCCACCTCAGAACCCCCAACCCTCCCCCCGCTCCTTGTCCCCTGACTGCCCCCTCCTGGGACCCCTGCCCCTAACTGCCCCCCAGGACTCCACCCCCTACCTAAGCCTCCCTGCCTCTTGTCCCCTGACTGCCCCAACCCTTATCCACACCCCAACCCCCAGACAGACCCCTGGGACTCCCACGTCCCATCCAACCACTCCCCACTCCCTGACAGCCCCCCCAGAACTCCCGACCCATCTAAACCCCTCTGCTCCCTGTCCCCTGACTGCTCCGATCCCTCTCCCCACCCCTGCCACCTGACAGCCCCCCCCCCCAGAACTCCCAAACACCCCCCTCCCCGCTCCTTGTCCCCTGACTGCCCCCTCCTGGGACCCCTGCTCCTAACTGCCCTCCAGAACCCCACCCCCTACCTAAGCCTCTCTGTTCCTTGTCCCCTAACTGCCCCCTCCTAAGACCTCCCCCAAATGCCTCCCAGCACCCTACCCCCTACCTGTACCCTGACTGCCCAAAACCTTATCCACACCCCCACACCCAGAAAGCCCCCCCCCGTCTCTTGACTGCCCCCTCCAGAACCTCCCTGCCCCTTCTCCGACCCCTTGGCCCCCTTGTTGTTGGCCTTCGCCTAAAGTCTCTGTGAGCTTGCTCAGGAACGGCCTTTGCCGTTCGTCCCGGCACTCTGGGGAGCAGGGGAGGAGGAGCGGGGGAGGAGCTCCAGACAGAGCCGGCTTTAGCAAGAGCGGGGCCCGATTCCTGGGGGCGTGGCTTGCCGCAAGCCCCGCCCCCAGGAATCGGGCTGCGCTCCGGCCGGAGCTCCAGCCGGGGTCGTGGGGCTTGGGTCTGGCCCGGAGCCGCTCAGCCGGGGCCAGGCTGGAGCTGAGCCGGGGGGCCGGGCCCGAGCCGAACCGGACCCGAGCCGAGCCGGAGGGCCGGACACGGGCCGGGGGGCCGGGCCTGAGCCGAGGGGCCGGGCCTGAGCCGGGCCCGAGCCGAGTTGCGGGGCCTGGGCCGGACCCGAGCCGAGCCGCGGGGGCCGGGACGGAGCCGAGCCAAGCTGCGGGGCCTGGGCCGGGCCCGAACCGAGCCGGGGGGCTGGGACGGGCCCGTGACGGGCCCGACCCGAGCCACGCCATGCCTTGGGGGCCGGGCCCGAGCTGAGCCTTGGGGGCCGGGCCCGGCCCGAGCTGTGGGGCCTGGGCCGGACCCGAGCCGAGCCGCGGGGGCCGGGACGGACCCGAACCGAGCCGCGGGGGCCGGGACGGGCCCGAGCCGCGCCAAGCCTTGGGGGCCGGGCCCGAGCTGAGCCTTGGGGGCCGGGCCCGGCCCGAGCCGAGGGAGCCGGGGCGGAGCCGAGCCGAGCTGCGGGGCCTGGGCCGGACCCGAGCCGAGCCGCGGGGGCCAGAGCTGCTGGAGCCGGAGGTGCTCGGCTGGGGCCGGACTGGGCCGCGCCACGCCTCCCCGGAGCGCTTCTCACGTCCCCCTCCCACACCCCTGACTCAGCTTACCAGGTGCTGCCTGCCCGCCCCTGCTTCTTTGTGGCTTGCCGCAAGCCCCGCCCCCAGGAATCGGGCTGCGCTCCGGCCGGAGCTCCAGCCGGGGTCATGGGGCTTGGGTCTGGCCCGGAGCCGCTCAGCCGGGGCCGGGCTGGAGCTGAGCCGGGGGGCCGGGCCCGAGCCGAACCGGACCCGAGCCGAGCCGGGGGGCCGGACACGGGCCGGTGGGCCGGGCCTGAGCCGAGGGGCCGGGCCTGAGCCGAGCCGCGGGGGCCGGGACGGAGCCGAGCCGAGCTGCGGGGCCTGGGCCGGGCCCGAACCAAGCTGGGGGGCTGGGACGGGCCCGGGACGGGCCCGGGACGGGCCCGACCTGAGCCACGCCAAGCCTTGGGGGCCGGGCCCGAGCTGAGCCTTGGGGGCCGGGCCCGGCCCGAGCTGTGGGGCCTGGGCCGGACCCGAGCCGAGCCGCGGGGGCCGGGACGGGCCCGAACCGAGCCGCGGGGGCTGAGACGGGCCCGAGCTGCGCCAAGCCTTGGGGGCCGGGCCCGAGCTGAGCCTTGGGGGCCGGGCCCGGCCCGAGCTGAGGAAGCCGGGCCGGAGCCGAGCCGAGCTGCGGGGCCTGGGCCGGACCCGAGCCGAGCCGCGGGGGCCGGGACGGAGCCGAGCCGAGCGGGCCGGGACGGCGCGCTCGGCCAGAACCGGGGACGGCGCCCCGGGGCCGGAGCTGCTGGAGCCGGAGGTGCTCGGCTGGGGCCGGACTGGGCCGCGCCGCGCCTCCCCGGAGCGCTTCTCACGTCCCCCTCCCACACCCCTGACTCAGCTTACCAGGTGCTGCCTGCCCGCCCCTGCTTCTTTTCAGACTTCCCGCGAACCTCTGATTCGCAGGAAGCAGGGGCGGGGGAGGAGCAGGGGGCGGAGCGTTCAGGGGAGGGGAGGAGGGGGAAGTTAGCTGGGGGCGGGGTGGAGAGCTGTGGCGCGGGGCCCTCTTGGCGCGGGGCCCAATTCAGCCGAATCGGCTGAATCGGCCTAAAGCCGGCCCTGGCTCCAGACTGCCGGAGGTGATCTGCGAATGCAGGGAGGGAGGGAGTGATCTCAGCTGCAGGGGGAGGAGGGGCTCTCTCTGGCTGTCGGAGCCCCATGTAAGTGGCACCATCCGGCCGGCTGCCCTGTTAGCCGCGCGCGCTCTGCATGGGGGCGGGGGAAGTCCGGACATTTACAAATTCCCCCCGGACGCTATTTTTAGCTCAAAAAGCCGGACATGTCCGGGGGAATCCGGACGAATGGTAACCCTATTCCAGGAAGGACTGTTCAGGAAGGACAGGCAGGGCAGAAAAGGTGGGGGAGTTGCATTGTAAGTAAGAGAGCAGTATGACTGCTCAGAATTCCGGTATGAAACTGCAGAAAAACCTGAGAGTCTCTGGATTAAGTTTAGAAGTGTGCGCAACAAGGGTGATGTCGTGGTGGGAGTCTGCTATAGACCACCAGACCAGGGGGATGAGGTGGACGAGGCTTTCTTCCGGCAACTAACAGAAGTTACTGGATCGCAGGCCCTGGTTCTCATGGGAGACTTCAATCACCCTGATATCTGCTGGGAGAGCAATACAGCGGTGCACAGACAATCCAGGACGTTTTTGGAAAGTGTAGGGGAGAATTTTCTGGTGCAAGTGCTGGAGGGACCAACTAGGGGCAGAGCTCTTCTTGACCTGCTGTTCACAAACCGGGAAGAATTAGTAGGGAAGCAAAAGTGGATGGGAACCTGGGAGGCAGTAACCATGAGATGGTCGAGTTCAGAATCCTGACACAAGGAAGAAAGGAGAGCAGCAGAATACGGACCCTAAACTTCAGAAAAGCAGACTTTGCCTCCCTCAGGGAACTGATGGGTAGGATCCCCTGGGAGAATAACGTGAGGGGGAAAGGAGTCCAGGAGAGCTGGCTGTATTTTAAAGAATCCTTACTGAGGTTGCAGGAACAAACCATCCCGATGTGTAGAAAGAATAGTAAATAACAGTGAAATCCTTGCTGATCTTAAACACAAAAAAGAAGCTTACAAGAAGTGGAAGATTGGACAAATGACATGGGAGGAGTATAAAAATATTGCTCAGGCATGCAGGAGTGAAATCAGGAAGGCCAAATCACACTTGGAGTTGCAGCTAGCAAGAGATGTTAAGAGTAACAAGAAGGGTTTCTTCAGGTATGTTAGCAACAAGCTAATGTACTCAGTGCTTTTTTTGCCTCTGTCTTCACGAACAAGGTCAGCTCCCAGACTACTGCACTGGGCAGCACAGCATGGGGAGGAGGTGACCAGCCCTCTGTGGAGAAAGCAGTGGTTCGGGACTATTTAGAAAAGCTGAACGAGCACAAGTCCATGGGACCAGATGTGCTGCATCCGAGGGTGCTAAAGGACAGGGCCAGCTCCAGGTTTTTTGCCGCCCCAAGCGGCGAAGTGGGGGAAAAAAAAAAAAAGATAAAGCCGCGATCGGCGGCACTTCGGCGGCAGCTCTGCCACGCCGCTTCATTCTTCGGCGGCAATTCGGCAGCGGGTCCTTCACTTCGAGAGGGACTGAGGGACCCGCCCCCGAATTGCCGCCAAAGACCCGGACGTGCCGCCCCTTTCCATTGGCCGCCCCAAGCACCTGCTTTCCGCACTGGTGCCTGGAGCCAGCCCTGCTAAAGGAGTTGGCGGAGGTGATTGCAGAGCCATTGGTCATTACCTTTGAAAATTCATGGCGATCGGGGGAGGTCCCAGATCACTGGAAAAAGGCTAATGTAGTGCCCATCTTTAAAAAAGGGAAGAAGGAGGATCTGGGGAACTACAGGCCAGTCAGCCTCACCTCAGTCCCTGGAAAAATCATGGAGCAGGTCCTCAAGGAATCAATTCTGAAGCACTTAGAGGAGAGGAAAGTGATGAGGAACAATCAGCATGGATTCACCAAGGGCAAGTCATGCCTGACTAACCTAATTGCCTTCTATGACGAGATAACTGGCTCTGTGGATGAGGGGAAAGCAGTGGATGTGTTATTCCTTGACTTTAGTAAAGCTTTTGATACGGTCTCCCACAGTATTCTTGCCGGCAAGTTAAAGAAGTATAGGCTGGATGAATGGACTATAAGGTGGATAGAATGCTGGCTAGATCGTCGGGCTCAACGGGTAGTGATCAATGGCTCCATGTCTAGTTGGCAGCCGGTATGAAGCGGAGTGCCCCAAGGGTCGGTCCTGGGGCCGGTTTTGTTCAATATCTTCATTAATGATCTGGAGGATAGCATGGACTGCATCCTCAGCAAGTTTGCAGATGACACTAAACTGGGAGGAGTGGTAGATACTTTGGAGGGTAGGGATAGGATACAGAGGGACCTAGACAAATTAGAGGATTGGGCCAAAAGAAATCTGATGAGGTTCAACAAGGACAAGTGCAGAGTCCTGCACTTAGAACGGAAGAATCCCATGCACTGCTACAGACTAGGGACCGAATGGCTAGGCAGCAGTTCTGCAGAAAAGAACCTAGGGGTTACAGTGGACGAGAAGCTGGATATGAGTCAACAGTGTGCCCTTGTTGCCAAGAAGGCTAACAGCATTTTGGGCTGTATAAGTAGGGGCACTGCCAGCAGATCGAGGGACGTGATCGTTCCCTTCTATTTGACATTGGTGAGGCCTCATCTGGAGTACTGTGTCCAGTTTGGGGCCCCACACTACAAGAAGGATGTGGAAAAATTGGAAAGAGTCCAGCGGAGGGCAACAAAAATGATTAGGGGTCTGGAGCACATGACTTATGAGGAGAGGCTGAGGGAACTGGGATTGTTTAGTCTGCAGAAGAGAAGAATGAGGGGGGATTTGATAGCTGCTTTCAACTACCCGAAAGGGGGTTCCAAAGAGGGTGGATCTAGACTGTTCTCAGTGGTAGCAGATGACAGAACAAGGAGTAATGGTCTCAAGTTGCAGTGGGGGAGGTTTAGGTTGGATATTAGGAAAAACTTTTTCACTAGGAGGGTGGTGAAGCACTGCAATGGGTTACCTAGGGAAGTGGTGGAATCTCCTTCCTTAGAGGTTTTTAAGGTCAGGCTTGACAAAGCCCTGGCTGGGATGATTTAGTTGGGGATTGGTCCTGCTTTGAGCAGGGGGTTGGACTAGATGACCTCCTGAGGTCCCTTCCAACCCTGATAGTCTATGATTCTATGACTGGCAAGATTGGGCAGCAGCCTGGATGTGGGGTTGGGGGAGGGGGAAGGGTAGAGTTGTAGCTGACCCCAAGGTTCAGACCGTGGGGTTGATGGAGAGGAGGGTGGCTGTGGGGCCGGCACTAGGAGGGGAGGGTGTGGGGCAGCTGGGCAATGCAGCTCTCCCAAGGGCTAGTATGAGGTGGGGGCAGAGAGGCAGCCATAGCCTGGAAGGTTTTTGTATTCGGTTTCATGGAATATATTGGCCTCGAGATTGAAAGGTGTTAACATGACTCCTGCCACTGTACAGCACTAAACAGTGAAACAAGGCTTGGGATTTTGGAACACACAGACATTGGTCTGCTTAGTCTCCCAGCAAACACCCCCTTCAAAATCTTTGTAACCTTTTATTAAAGACACAAAACAAGAAGGAAACAGTTCACACATTTGAAATGTAGGGTATTGAGTGAGGCTTTTGTTTTAACAATATTCTTTTGCTATAGAGAGTTTTTAGAAGGGAAACGCCCTGTCTGGAGGTCTCTTTGATGGTATTAAAGATGGTAATAACTGTCCTTTGTTTTTCTCTTTGTTATTTTGGGTTTTTTGTTTGCTTTTGTTTGGTTGGTTTTGGTAAAGAGAAGGAGTTAGTTGAGATGGGCTGGATCTGTTGTTGCAGACGGCTGCTGTTTCCGAAAAGACAGAACAAGCCAAAAACACACAAAAAGGGGAAGATTGAAAAAGCAGCTTCAGTTTCTGGTGTTGACTTTCACTTGCAGCCTTACTGCTGGCAAACTAAAGGCACAGCACACGGTCCCATCAGCCACTCTGAGACCTGGCAAACTTGTACCAGCATTGGGCTGCTTAGAATATTGCTTTTTGCTGCCTCTTTAATCACAGGATCACAGCAGTGTTGCAAAATATGCAGTCTTGCCCAGCTCAGCCAGACTCTTACTAAACAGAAGGCAAAAGGAGAGGGAAAGGAAAGAGGAGAAATAGGAGGGAAGGAAAATGACACACAAAGGTGGGGGCGGTGGTGACAGCAGGAACCAAAGTCTTACATCCCAGGTGGTGTTTGGGATTTGGCTGGAGCCAGTGGAGGTGGCCGTGTCATCTGAATCCCTCTCTCTCAGGCCTGGTCTGGACAGGACATTTCTCAGCATCAGGATCAGGATCATGAAGGCCCAACAGCGTTACGGTGGATCCTGAGGTCCTGAGGAGATGGTGAATGTGGCAGCCATGCGGTGAAGTTCACTTCTTCCTGTCCACCCATCTCCCAGTCAGAGCACTTCATTCTCCCCGAAGGTCTTTTTTCTAACGGACCCTAAAGGGAGCGATGGGTGGAATAATCCTTCCCCTTATTATTTTGTCTACCAATTAGACCTCATTTCCGACACACCAGTTTTGGTCCCTTGATTTCCAGCCCCACAGTTCTCTTGTTGACCAGGCATGATCTTAACACTGTCCTTGAGTTACTAGTTGGCCTTTCCCTTTGGGCTCATTCAGTCTGTCTCCCTTTCCTCAACATTCCCTGTTATGAGTTATTGGAACATTTGATCAACTTTTTATCCACTTACCCAAAGTTAAGCTTACAATCGGATTAGGCGTACGAGGCCCAAATTATTACAACAGGCTCCACTAACCCGGCTGGATCATAACGTGGTGGCTTGTCTTGCTCTCTCCTCCCCTTGAGCCATTTCTTTATCCCTTCTTCTCCCTATGATTTTTATTCCCCCTTCATCTTCTCCCTCTCTCTCTCTCATTCTTTTCTATTCTCTTCCTCTGCACCTCCTCCAACCCCTTTCCCTAGGGCCTGTGGGCTCTTCTCCCCCCCCCCCCCCCCGCCTCTTTCTTTCCTTCTGTCCCTTTTTGGCTCTTCCTCCCCCAACCCACTTGCTCCCCATTCCCCATGGGTGTCTTTCCCTAGTGCCTGTCTCTGCTCCCTGCCTCCTCTCCCTGCTTTTTCCTACCCATATAGGTACACACCCATGTACTTTCTCTCTCTGTATCCACACACTCACACAGAGTGACTGAGGAAGAGTCTAATTTAGAATGAATCAAAGCTCTTGACTCTCTTAAGGAAAAGCTGCCAAACTATAGGATGGTCCCTGGCTCCGGCTTTCTGATCATCTCAATGTTCCTTTGTAACAAGAATATCTTGTCCCCCCAACCCCAGGCAGTATTGTCAGGGGCATCTGCTCTTCCAATGTACCACTGAGGAGCAGTTTAGTGGCCATGAGAGATGCAAAGGCAGTCTAGAATTGTTCAGTGGACGCATATTTTCACTGGGCATTCCAGGGACTCAGTCAAAGGGGTGGGAAGCAATATGGCTGCTGCTAGGTCTCTGATCCGTGTGTGAGGAAAGTTCCTCTCTCTCTACAGTCTCTCCAACAAGCATTAACAAGTGTTCGTCATTCAAAGTGCTTTAGCAAGGTGGGTGAGGAGTATTATCTCCATTTTACAGATGGGGAAACTGAGGCACAGAGAGGGGGAGGTCAATGTTCTCAAAAACAGCTACTGATTTTTGGGTGCCTTCATTTCTTGTGCCCAACTGGGGACACCTGGGGGCTGATTTTCAGTGGGGCTGTGGAGCCAGTGTTCCCATTGCCTTCAACTGAATTTGGTGATAGAGCTGGTCTGGAGGTAAAAGACCTCTGCATGGAGAGCCCTGGCCTTCTGCGGTGCTCTGGGGATGTGCAGGGCTTGAGGGTGGGCCTTGTGGCTTTGTTCCCTCTTCGCCCCCTACCAGGATGATGTGGAGGTATCTCAGCTAGGGTCTCCTCATGGAGATTTCCTCCCCCAGAGCCTTCTACCATGGCTTTGACCATGGGGGTGGGATGACTTAGCCGCAGAATCCCAAGAAACTGCATCCTGAAAACAATTCGGGTCAGATCAAAACCCTCATTGGACAAAGGATCACGGTGCAGTATGAGTGAATGGAGAGAACAAGCAACGACGGTGTGGAACTTTCTGTACTCTGCTACTTTCTGGAAGCCAAATTCTGCAACATGGGAAATTCACAGGGCCCAAATTCTTCTCTTACAGAGATGTATCTTTAAATGACTGCCCTTGTCTGATTTCTAGCTCCATAATAGCCCATGCTTATTAAACTCTTAGGGAACAACGTGAATGCCTATTGAGCACATTTGCAGAAGTGGAGATAGAGAGTGTATATTTTAATGCATTCTTGAGTTCAAGCTTCTCTGGCTGCTCACACTTCTGGGAATGATTTCAGCAACTGTTCTGATCATCAAACAAGTTGTCACAACGAAGGCCCCGATGTTACAAGCTGATCATTGTGGGTGGCTCACTGCACCTAGGATGAAGCTCACCGAAGACTCTGCGGGCGTCCACCTACACGGAGCTGCTAGCAGGGTTTGAGCCTGAGAGTGTGTGAAATGGGGTCCCCTGTCTACCTAGGATTCATTTACAATGCAGCTGATGTAACAGTGACAACATAGTGGTGTGAGTAAAAATATTGGAAGGTGTAAAATTGCCATGCAATGGGGTCAAACTCAGTAGAAGTCCCAGTGCTATCACTAATTAAAATGGATTAATCATCTCTCTTGCGTGCAGTGATGACTATAAAGTAGCACATTAAAGGGAGATGTTTGTAAATGCTGAGATGAAAAAGCCGTATTCTTTCAAAGGTCCCAGTTTTACAATGAGATGAGTGTGGGTGGACCCCTGCGGCTGTACGGAGCTCAAACAAGCTTGGGGGCCAAAGCCCCTGATCCTCTAACTGATCCACATGGAAGGACTTTTGTGCATGTGCAGAGCCCCAGTGAAGTCAATTAAACTATTCACATGAGCAAACTCATGCAGAAGTGACACAATCCCGCAAACGGGTCCACTTCGGTGGATCCCTGCAAGCATGTGGCAGACCCTCCTTGGCTTCCATGGAGCTCCTTGTAGGGGTAAGGACTCGAGTGCGCAGGGCAGCTTGTGGAATCCTGGCCAGTGTTTGCAGGGACAGGGCCTGCTTTAAAACAAGATGCAACAAGTGAGTGTGACAAACACTAGGAGGAAAGGGCCTGTGAAATGAGAGTGACAGGAACAAGTTCAGCCTGGTCCATGGGCTAGTTGTGTGTGGTTGGTTTGTGGGTGTTTTTTATAACATACATTACCCTGCATGGTTCTGTTTGGGAGTGGTGTGTGTGTGTTTCTCATCTGTATGTGTGTGTGTGTGTTTTATAACATACATTACCCTACGTGGTTCTGTTTGGGAGTGTGTGTGTTTCACATCTGTGTGTGTGTGTGTGTGTGTGTTTTATAACATACATTATCCTGCATGGTTCTGTTTTGGAATGTGTGTGTTTCACATCTGTGTGTGTGTGTGTATTTTCTCATATCTCTGCCTGTTTGTAGTCTGTCTTAGGTACTCCTGTGGCCCCATTACTGTAGGAGCTGAGCACCTCCCAATCTTTAAGGTCTTTATCCTCACACCACCAGTGGGAGGCAGTGCAGGGCTGTAACCCCCACTGCAGGGGTGGGGAACTGAGACACAGAGAAGGTAGGACTTCAATGGGATTTAGGTGCCTAAACCCGTGAGGATCTGGGCCCAAGTGACTGGCCCACCATGGCACTGGGAGCCTGCAGCACAGCAGGGCCTGGTTCCCACGGCAATCCCAGGGCTGACCCCATGGCTGTTCACAGCCGGCAGGGCTGGCCCACAACATTTTGGCACCTGAGGCGGGGAGCTCAAATGACGCCCCCATGCCCCCTTGCTTGGGCCAAAATTTTGAAAGGTCTCAATTCTGCCTTCTTCCTATTCTACTCCTCTCTTGGTACTGCTCTGCTACCTACCCCAATAAAGGAGAACTAACAACTTAAAATGCCTTGTTCAAAAATTGTAAGTAACACTTAACTTTCAAACGCCTGAACAGCAAATGTAACTTTTCTTGTCTGCATAGTAAACACGGGCATTTTTATCTGTTTGAATGATCAAAGTGGTGCTTTCCGTGCCTTCTTGGTTGCAAAGATTTGAACTGCTTCCTGCTGAAGGTCCACAGTCTGGGCCAGCTCATGCTCTATTGAGATGATTTCAAGGCTGACCAAGCCTCTCTTGTGTCATTGTGGAGCGTAGATTTATTTTTATTAACTTCAGCTTGGAGAAGCTGCGTTTTCCACTGGCAACTGTTACAGGAAGTGTTAGAAGTATGCGCAGAGCAACAAAAGCATTTGGAAACAGGGTGTTCATCTTATTTGTGCACATATATTCCAGAACAGCCTTTGGAGTTGATCCTGCTGAAATGTATCTTGAAAGGGCTTTCAGTTCATCACCTAAATCACTCGCATCAATATCGCGCATGTCATCATATGTCAACACAGTCTCTAGTGCCCTGCATTGCTGGTGTAGATCTTCTTCAGATATAGTGAGAAGTTTTGGAATATCATACAACATCCCAAATATAATGCTGTGTTCCTTGAGCTGCATGAAACGTTCTTCAACTGACTGTATTGCACAATCTAGCACCTGGTTAAAGAATTCAACTTTGAATTGTTGTTTGGGGTCTCTTATGGGATTATCCCGTGCCTCATAATCAAAATGTCTTCTTCAGTGACTCTTGTTTTTTTGAATGGGTGGGAAAATAGCTTCAGTGTGAAGTTCCTCTGCCAACTTCTGTGCACTCTTCAAAACGTTTTGAAATCCCTCATCTGACCGGGAAGACTGTAGGTATGACTTTGCTTTGTCCAGTTGTTCCATTGCTCCAGCTATATCAAGGTCAACACCTTGGAGTCTCTTGTTTACAACATTTATTTCAAACAGTATGTCATGCCACAACACTAAGCCACACAGAAATTTGAAGTTATGTATGTTTCTGGTGATTCCATTTCCCTCTGCCACTGTTCTCCCACGAACAGTTCCTGTCATAGCATTATCCTCCATAATGGCAACTATGACATCATCTATCTTCCCAGTTTGGTGTTTGATAGGCTTTATCACCTTCACTCGACTTTCCCATCGTGTGGCACTCAGTGGTTTCAGTGTCAGAGAGGATGTTCCCAGATGTTGCTTCGAAATTTGCCATTGATGAGTTGATGCAGAGAAAAATACATAGATGCTTTGAATTACATTACAAAATTCAGCAGCCTCACTAGAATCTGATGCTGCATCACTGACCACCAAGTTCAATGAATGAGAACTGCATGGGACAAAAAAAGCTTGAGGGTTTAACTCTCAGATCCGTGTCTGCACTCCTCTGTTCTTTCCTCTCATGTTGGCACCATTATCGTAGCCCTGACCTCTCACGTCAGCTATCGCAATTCCCGTATCTTCCAGCTTTTGAAGAAGCACATTTGTCATACCAGCTCCTGTAATATCATCAATGTCAATAAATTCTAGAAAATGCTCTCTGACAGTCACCATTGCAGGGACATTTTTACTAGGTTCTGTTGTTGTTACAAAACGCACCATTAAAGTCATTTGTTCCGTATGGCTGCTGTCAGGTGTGCAGTCCAGAATAACAGAGTAATATATCTTGCTGACTTCAAATCTGCCACGATCTTCTGTTTGACTTTTGTTGCCAGTAACTGTATGATCTCATTTTGAATTGTTTTTCCAAGGTAGTGGTGTGTGTACATTTCTTGGGTGGTGACTCTTCTTAGATGCTCCTGGAGTACAGCATCAAACTCAGCCATCAGCTCCACAATTTTAAGGAAGTTTCCATTGTTTGGCACATACAGCTGATCTGAAGTGCCACGCAGTGCTAGGTTTTGGATAGCAAGCATTCTCACAATAGCAATGAGCCTTTTCAGAACATTTTGCCAGTAAAGAGACTCTGATGCAATCTTCTCTTGATGCTGATCATCTACGGTGGCCTTTAACCTCATCTCATCTCATCTCAAGCTCTTTCCACCTATGGGATGCTCTCTGGTGATTTGCTGCCTTCTCATGGCATGCCAGATTTCTAGCCAGATTTTTCCAGTCCTTTGTTCCTGTAGAACCCAATGTGGCTGGAACATTAGACTGGAAGAGTTTGCAACAAAAACAGTATGCAGCATTCTGGGTTTTTTAGCACATAAGCCATGGCCTCTCCACTTTGTCACCATTGGGGATTTCACGCCAGTAATGTGTTGGATGGAAACTTCTATTTTCATTGTCTTTGGGGAACAAGGCCGGCTCCAGGGTTTTGGCCGCCCCAAGCAGCCAAAAAAAAAAAAAAAAGCCGCGATCGCGATCTGCAGCGGCAATTCGGCGGGAGGTCCTTCGCTCCGAGCGGGAGTGAGGGACCGTCCGCCGAATTGCCGCCGAATACCTGGATGTGCCGCCCCTCTCCGGAGCGGCCGCCGCAAGCATCTGCTTGCCAGGCTGGTGCCTGGAGCCGGCCCTGTTGGGGAACATGAAGTTTTTCACTTGCTGTGGCCCATGCAGTACAAGGAAGTCCCTCAGGCTACTGCTCAAGTGGGTCCACAGTCCTGGATCATCTAGACCTAAGGAACTAAACTCAGCAGCAGCTGTTTCTTGCACCTCCACCACATTCTTCTCTGATCTACACTTTTCTTCAGGAATGTGCATGGTTACATCCATTTGAGATGGAGATATGGATGCTGCAGTAGCTGCCAGGTCACCTGCACTCTGACTAACTGGAAGATCAGGCATCTCCTCACCACTCACATCCTCACTGGGGCCAGAAGGCTCACCGTGAACATTTGTGTCTATGTATCTCAGGAGAGCTCCTTCCTGCTTAGCTAGAAAAGCTTCCTTTGCTTTCTTTCTTTTTTTGAATGCTGCCCCAGAGGGGCGTTTTCTTCTTTCACTCATGACTGCTGTTCTGTGCCAGCTACAGTGGCTCTCAACACTCAATTGAAGGGGACAAATAAGCAGGCTGGTAGCAGGGCCTGAGTGAGGGAAGATATCAGCGTCTTAAGGGCCTAACTGGCTCCTACTACTAGGGTTACCATACGTCCGGATTTTCCCAAACATGTCCGGCTTTTTGGGCCTCAAATCCCCATCCGGGAGGAAATCCCAAAAAGCCGGACATGTCTGGGAAAATAGGGAGGGAGGGGCCGGCGGTGCTCGGCCGGGGGCCGGAGCCGCTGGGGCCGGCGGTGTTCGGCCGGGGGCTGGGGCCGGGCCGGGGCCGGCGGTGCTCGGCCGGGGGCCGGGGCCAGCGGTGCTTGGTCGGGGCCCGGTGGTGCGGGGCCGGGGGCCGGCGGTGCTCAGCCGGGGGCCGGGCCGGGACCGACGGTGCTCAGGAGACGCCGGGGCCAGAGCCTCTTGCCCTGGGCCGGCCGGCCGGCCGGCCACCAGAGGGAGCCGCTCAGCTGGGGGGGCCGGACTGGGCCGCGCCTCCTCGCGCCCCCCCACTCCAGCCCCAGCTTACCTGCTGCCTGCCTGCTTCAGGCTTCCCGCAAATCAAATGTTCGCGGGAAGCAGAGGAGTTGGGGCGGGGCCGGGAAGGGGTGGGGCGGGGGGTGGGGTTGGGGGCGGAGTTGGGGCGGGGCCGAGGCCTGGTGGAGTGTCCTCTTTTTGGACACTTAAAATATGGTAACCCTATCTACTACTTCAGTTGACTGCCTGTTCTCCTCAAGTGGGTTCAGGGAAGCAGCAGGAAACAGGAAGCTCCCTGAGAAGCTGGTGTTAATCAGTCCAGGCTCCTGGGGGTGCTAGAGAGGTAAATAAGAGGCTCCTCCTCCTCTCTCTCCCTGCAGCTCCTGCTGCTTTCTGTTATTCCCTCTCACCTTTTCTCCTGCCTGCCTGTTATGTCTCTTGTGCCCTTCTTCCTCCAGCACAGCACTCCACCATCTCTGTGCACCAGCAGCAGATACAATTTTCTACACTCTGGGTTCTAGTGGCACCCTCCACCCCATCTGGCACCTGAGATGGCCGCCTCAGTTCGCCTCATGGTAAGGCCAGCCCTCACAGCTGGGCAGGGGGGGCCCTTCCCCAGAGCAGTGTGAGGGACCCCACCGGGGTGTGCGTCCTGCTCTCTCTCCGCAGCGTCTGCAGGGGGGAGCCCGGGCCAGGAATCTGGGACAGGGGAGCGGAAGCGGAGCCGGATTGCCCGTTGCTAGGCGACAGGGAGAGGCGGGACCCAGGCCCCGCCCCCGGGGCGCTCACTCCCCACCGTACCCCCCGGCCCCGCACATGCGCAGTAGCCCACAGGTACAGGCTTCCCCTGTTGCCGGACTCCGGAGCTGTGGCTCGGCCCGTGTCCGCGCTGCTCCGCGGGGCCATGGTCCCAGGTGCTGAAGCGGCGGCGCACCGCGTTGGAGCGGGCCGAGAAGTTCCTCTCCGAGCCCCGCTTCCCCGACTGCAACCTCCTGGGCAGGTGGGAGCCGGACCGGTCCGCCGCGAGTTCCGCCCCCTCCGGCCGGGAACCAGCGGCCCACGGGCGTTCCCCGGGCCGGGCCTGTGCTCCCGCTCGGGGCGGGGTCCGGCCGCCCCCAGCCCCTGCGGCGGGGCTTGCCCCCCTCCCCCACTCAGCGCCCTCACTTCCAGCGCCCCACCCCCGGTGCCTGCAGCGGCCCGGCGTGCCAGGACCGAGGTGGGCGCGGGGCTGGCTCGGGACGCTGGGCGGGAGGGGGGGGCGCTAGCTGCGGAGCGAGCTCCGCTGGCCGGCGGGGGACCCGAGCCGCCACCGGCCCCTGGTTCCTGCTGGCCCGGCTATGAGCACGGGCCGGGATCGGACGGGTCTGGATGTGGAAAGCGACGTGGCTTCTCCCCCGGGAAACCCGCTGCTCGGGCTGTGGGTCTGCCTGAGAGTCGCAGTGACTCCAGCCGTGCCCCGGGGCGGGGGGCGATCGGGTGTGGTGTGCCCACCTGCTACAGCCCGGGTGTCGCTGCTCTGAAAGCTTGGAGCAGGCTTGGGGTGTCTGTGTGTGTGAAGGGATACTAGTAAGATCCTTTATTGTGTGTTTAAAATTAAAGGCTTTAAAAATCAAAGGCTGTGCTGCTCTTTCTTTCCCCTTTGCTGTTTCACTCTCCAGTTAGGCTGGTCAGTTTCAGGTTTGCTGCTTCTTTCTCTCGGATTCTGACAATTCTTTTGGGTTTCTCACAGTGTAGGACGGAGGTTCTTTTTTTCACCCTGTGGAGCAGCTCATAACAGAGATCCTCTCACAGACCCATCTGTCTTACCAGCACCGCAATCTTCCTGTTATTTAGCTCTCACATAGTTAAACAAAAATACTATTTTCATAGACCCTACCATGACTGCATCTGTTCCTGGCAGCTGTCACGTAAATCCTTGCTCCTGCACCTGGCTCTGCTCAGGAGGACCCCAGCGTGGAGACTGAGCCTCATTCAAGTTAATGGGGCTTCTGTGTAGATGCACAGCCCATCCACTTAAAATAAATTACAGGATTGGAGCCTGAATCTATGCATGCACAGGAAGCTAGATGTGAGATCAACAGTATTGCCACATGTGTGTCTCTTCCCCCCCCCCCCCCAATCCTGCCATGGGGCGCAAAGGAGTCAGGTAGGCTGCGTTGGGTGGGAGAAAGTGGGAACCAACCCGCCTCAGAGCGATATTACTGTTCTCACAGCTAGCTCCCTGCACACATGCGCTACTCTGATAGCACCATGGTGCAGCCACTAACCTGGGGGGATGTCTGAAACCCCCCCACTTGTATTACATTTTAAAAAATCCTTCAATCCTGTTTTCTTGGAAAAGAACAAACCAATAATTGCATTGTAACCCCCTTCTTCATAACTCAGATGAATGAATGACATGTTGGGTCTATGGGTATGTCTACACTACGAAATTAGGTCGAATTTATAGAAGTCGGTTGTTTAGAAATCATTTTTATAAGGTCGATTGTGTGTGTCCCCACACAAAATGCTCTAAGTGCATTAAGTCGGCGGACTACGTCCACAGTACCAAGGCTAGCGTCGACTTCCAGAGCATTGCACTGTGAGAGCTATCCCACAGTTCCCGCAGTCTCTGCCGCCCATTGGAATTCTGGTTTGAGATCCCAATGCCTGATGGGGCAAAAACAGTGTCGTGGGTGATTCTGGGTACATGTCATCAGGATCCACCCTCCCTGCCGTGAAAGCAACGGCAGACAATCGTTTCGCGCCTTTTTTCAGCCCAGACGCCATAGGATTGGGATCATGGAGCCCGCTCAGATCACCGTGGCAATTATGAGCACTTTAAACACCACGCGCATTATCCTGGAGTATATGCAGGACCAGAACCTGCCAAGGCAAAATCAGACGAGGAGGCGATGGCAGCGCGGCGACGAGAGTGATGAGGAAACAGACATGGACATAGACCTCTCACAAAGTACGGGCCCCAGCAATGTGCAAATCATGGTGTTAATGGGGCAGGTTCATGCCGTGGAACGCTGATTCTGGGCCAGGGAAACAAGCACAGACTGGTGGGACCGCATAGTGTTGCAGGTGTGGGACGATTCCCAGTGGCTGTGAAACTTTCGCATGCGTAAGGGCACTTTCATGGAACTTTGTGAGTTGCTTTCCCCTGCCCTGAAGCGCCAGAATACCAAGATGAGAGCAGCCGTCACAGTTGAGAAGCGAGTGGCGATAGCCCTGTGGAAGCTTGCAACGCCAGACAGCTACCGGTCAGTCGGGAATCAGTTTGGAGTGGGTAAATCTACTGTGGGGGCTGCTGTGATCCAAGTAGCCAACGCAATCAAAGAGCTGCCATATCAAGGGTAGTGACTCTGGGAAATGTGCAGGTCATAGTGGATGGCTTTGCTGCAACGGGATTCCCTAACTGTGGTGGGGCGATAGACGGAACCCATATCCCTATCTTGGCACCAGAGCACCAAGCCAGCGAATACATAAACCGCAAGGGGTACTTTTCAATGCTGCTGCAAGCACTGGTGGATCACAAGGGACGTTTCACTAACATCAACGTGGGATGGCCGGGAAAGGTACATGACGCTCGCGTCTTCAGGAACTCTGGTCTGTTTCAAAAGCTGCAGGAAGGGACTTTCTTCCCAGACCAGAAAATAACTGTTGGGGATGTTGAAATGCCTATAGTTATCCTTGGGGACCCAGCCTACCCCTTAATGCCATGGCTCATGAAGCCATACACAGGCAGCCTGGACAGTAGTCAGGACCTGTTCAACTATAGGCTGAGCAAGTGCAGAATGGTAGTAGAATGTGCATTTGGACGTTTAAAAGCGCGCTGGCACAGTTTACTGACTTGGATAGACCTCAGCGAAACCAATATTCCCATTGTTATTACTACTTGATGTGCACTCCACAATATCTGTGAGAGTAAGGGGGAGACATTTATGGCTGGGTGGGAGGTTGAGGCAAATCGCCTGGCTGCTGATTACACGCAGCCAGACACTAGGGCGGTTAGAAGAGCACAGCAGAGCGTGGTGCGCATCAGAGAAGCTTTGAAAACCAGTTTCATGACTGGCCAGGCTACGGTGTGAAAGTTCTGTTTGTTTCTCCTTGATGAACCCCCCTTCCCCCCTCCCCCGGTTCCCTCTACTTCCCTGTAAGCTAACCACCCTCCCCTCCCCCCTTCGATCACCGCTTGCAGAGGCAATAAAGTCATTGTTACTTCACATTCATGCATTCTTTATTAATTCATCACACAAATAGGGAGATAACTGCCAAGGTAGCCCGGGAGGGGTGGAGGAGGAGGGAGGCGCCGGGTGGGGTGGGGGAGGAGATACGGACAAGGACACACTGCACTTTAAAACTTTAAAACTTATTGAAGGCCAGCCTTCTGTTGCTTGGACAATCCTCTGGGGTGGAGTGGCTGGGTGGCCGGAAGCCCCCCCACCGCGTTCTTGGGCGTCTGGGTGAGGAGGCAATGGAACTTGGGGAGAAGGGCTGTTGGTTACACAGGGGCTGTAGCGGCGGTCTGTGCTCCTGCTGCCTTTCCTGCAGCTCAACCATGTGCTGGAGCATATCAGTTTGATGCTTCAGCAGCCGGAGCATCGACTCTTGCCTTTTGTCAGCAAGCTGACGCCACCTATCCTCTTCAGCCCGCCACTTGCTCTCTTCAGCCCGCCACCTCTCCTCGCGTTCATATTGTGCTTTCCTGCACTCTGACATTGTCTGCCTCCACGCATTCGGCTGTGCTCTGTCTGCGTGGGAGGACATCTGGAGCTCCGAGAACATGTCATCCCGAGTGCGCCTTTTTCGCCTTCTAATCTTCACTAGCCTCTGCGAAGGAGAAACATTTGCAGCTGGTGGAGGAGAAGGGAGAGGTGGTAGTTAAAAAGACATATTTTAGAGAACAATGGGTACACTCTTTAACGTTAAATCTTGCTGTTCACATTACACAGCACATGTGCTTTCGTTACAAGGTCGCATTTTTCCTCTTATATTGAGGGCCTGCCGGTTTGGTGTGAGAGATCACTCACACAGTGCCAGGCAACAGAATTCGGCTTGCAGGCAGCCATGGTAAGCCACAGTCTTTTGGCTTTTTTAACCTTCATAACATGTGGGAATGGTTTCAAACAGCAGGGCCCTCATTTCCCATACCAAGCAGCCGTTGGGTTGGCCATTTAAAATGGGTTTGCAATTTAAAAGGAGGGGCTGCGGTTTCCGGGTTAACATGCTGCACAAACCCAACTAACCCCCCTCCCCACCCCCCCCACACCCACAGCAGGGAACGTTTCTGTTCAGCAGAGCAGGAACGGGCACCTCTGAACGTCCCCTTAATAAAATCATCCTATTTCAACCAGGTGACCGTGAATGATATCACTCTCCTGAGGATAACAGAGAGATAAGGAATGGATGTTGTCTGCATGCCAGCAAACACCGGGACCATACGCTGCCATGCTTTGTTATGCAATGATTCCAGACTACGTGCTACTGGTCTGGCGTGGTAAAGTGTCCTACCATGGCGGACGGGATAAGTCAGCCCTCCCCAGAAACCTTTTGCAAAGGCTTTGGGAGTACATGAAGGAGAGCTTTCTGGAGATGTCCCTGGAGGATTTCCGCTCCATCCCCATACACATTAACAGACGTTTCCAGTAGCTGTACTGGCCGCGAATGCCAGGGCAAATTAATCATTAAACATGCTTGCTTTTAAACCATGTGTAATATTTACAAAGGTACACTCACCAGAGGTGCCTTGTGTGCCCTCAGGGTCTGGGAGCACGCCTTGGGTGGGTTCGGGGGTTACTGGTTCCAGGTCCAGGGTGAAAAACATATCCTGGCTGTTGGGGAAACCGGTTTCTCCGCTTCCTTGCTGTGAACTATCTTCAATGTCTTCATCATCATCTTCCTCGTCCCCAAAACCCGCTTCCGTGTTCCGTGATTCTCCATTGACGGAGTCAAAGCACAGGGTTGGGGTACTGGTGGCTGCACCCCCTAGCATGGCATTTAGCTCAGCGTAGAAGCGGCATGTCTGCAGCTCTGCCCCGGACCTTCCGTTTGCCTCTGTGGTTTTGTGGTAGGCTTGCCTTAGCTCCTTAATTTTCACGCGGCACTGCTGTGCGTCCCTGTTATGGCCTCTGTCCTTCATGCCCTTTGAGACTTTTTCAAATGTTGTGGCATTTTGTTTACTGCTACAGAGTTCAGCTAGCACTGATTCGTCTCCCCATATGGTGAGCAGATCCCGTACCTCCCGTTCGGTCCATGCTGGAGCTCTTTTGCGATCCTGGGACTCCATCATTGTTACCTGTACTGATGAGCTATGCATGTTCACCTGGGCTCTCCACCACGCTGGGCAAACAGGAAATTCAAAATTTCACGGGCCTTTTCCTGTCTGCCTGGCCAGTGCATCTGAGTTGAGAGTGCTGTCCAGAGCGGTCACAATAGAGCACTCTGGGATAGCTCCCGGAGGCCAGTACCATCGAATTGCGTCCCCACTACCCCAAATCTGACCCGGAAAGGCCGGTTTCAGCGCTAATCCCCTCGTTGGAGGTGGATTAAAGAAATCGATTTAAAGAGCCCTTTAAGTCAAAAAAAAAAAAGGTCTTTGTCGTGTGGACGGGTCCAGGCTTAAATCGAGGTAACACTGCTAATTTCGACCTAACATCGTAGTGTAGACCTAAGCAGGCCTAAGACTATGTCACTCTGCTGCTTCAGGAGTGGAATTTCTGTCTGGACTATAAATTTCCTCTTGATGCTTTAAATCATAATGTGACTATTACTGCTCAGCTAGTGTCTTTAAAATCTGTACAAGTAGATAACTGTACCATGGTATCGCTATATGTAGTTCATGTGAGTACACTTAGGGACAGATTCTCAGCTGGTGTAGATTGTCATAGCTTCATCCAGTGCTAATATGGGGAATACCGCTGTAACCTTTGCTTGCAAAGGTATTTGTAATGCTTTGAATGGGGGCTCCTATCATTTAAATAGAAAAGAACAAAAGGGAAACATTGTTATGAAGAGGATGGTGATCAATTGTTCTCCACATCCACTAAAGATAGGACAAGAAGTAATGGGCTTAATTTGAAGCAAGGGAGATTTAGGATGGACACCAGGAAAAATTTTCTAATTATAAGGATAGTTAAGCTCTGGAACAGGTAACCTAGAGAGGTTGTGGAATCCCCATCGCTGGAGGTTTTTTAAGAACACCTTGGACAAAGACCTGTCAGGGATGGTCTTCTAGGTTTACTTGGTCCTATCTCAGCACAGGAGGCTGGGCTAGAGGTCCCTTCCAGCCGTACGTTTCTATGATTGTGTGATTTGTGGGAACAAAGAAAATCTCCATGGCTTGGCACTTGTGGTAGTGAAAATATACAAGGCAGATACAGGTGTTCTGCTGCCGATGGTGACCACATGCCACGCTGGGCACCCAGGTTTATTGTCAGGCTAACAAGAAACGGGATTGTTAGTTTTTTAAAACATTGTTTGGGTTTTTTTTAAACTGAATGTTTCTGCAATGGTGAACCACTGGGGAAAAACCAAGCGTGACAAAGCTTTAGCCTTCGTCGGGAGATTGGGAGACAGATCCTCGTACCTTGGGGTGATTGGCTTTATTGCCTGTCATCTTTACTGCAGGCTGTTCGGGGACACCTGCCCCCTGGTGTCTCTCTCCTGCTTCCAGACCCCTCAGCGAATCCCACATGATGAAGCTGTCAGACAAGAATTCAGACCTACGAAAGTTGGGGACTCCTTTGGACCCACGTAAGTACCAGCCTTAGAGGAACAAAGTGATGTGAATTGATTTTTAACTGCCATTTATTTAAATGAGGAAGTGATGTGAAGTCGCTATTGTTTTTCCCCTTGAGGGACACAATGAGCTCTGTGTGTGAGATTCCATTTTTACTCCCCAGGTGCTGCAGATTAATCAGTAGGACTGTGTGCAACATCTGTGTGTATACAACTATTTTTTTTCTACACCTAAAGATATCTTTAGCACTTTAACTTCAGGTTACTTGTACGCGTATTAGCTAATCCTCACAAACCCCTGATGAAGTAGGACAGAAGATATATAATCCTCCCTATTTTACATTTGGGGAGAAACTGAGGGACGGAGAAGTTAAGTAACTTGACTGAGGCCGCATGACAAGTCAGTGTCAGAGGCAGGACTGGACTGCGAGCCAGGCACTCTGAAATCTCTTTGCTCAGCCATCTACCTCACTCTTTTGGATTCTTTCAGCTCCATGTTTAGGACTTTGATTTTGATTTATGCATTGGACCTATCGGCAAATCTCCAGGCAGAACAGAAGGCCTGTGATAATGCTGGGGCAGTTAAAGGAGGTATCATAAATACCTGTTTCTTGGGTGCTTGTAATTTGGTTATAAAAATAAACTCCAGACTAAAACTTGACCCAAAATCTCTGGAAGCTAATTACCTGTCTGTCCATCCTGAGTCCCTCTCCTTCAACTTGACTCCCATGACAGCAGACCCTGTGGAATACTTCATGTTAGGCTATGGAGGTGCGGGGAGTGGATCTTTGAGACTTGGGCCTTCATGAAATAGGGTTTATTTCATCCCTTTTCTCCCCTTCTGAGGCCTTTTCTTTGCCTGGTGGGTAGCTGCTCTATCCCTGCAGTCACAGTTTTCTCTAGTCTCGCTCCATGCTGGTAATGTGAGACCCCCTTTGTGCACCTCTTCTGCTTCCAGCATGGCAGCTCCTTTGTCCTCATGGAATTGCCACCTACAACACTGCCAAGCCCTGCTGCACTGGGGAATGCCGTGGAAAAGAAAGCTGATCTCAGTGTCCTGATTTCTCTGAGAGAGCAGGTCAAACTACTGCTAGACAGCTGCCTGATCCACCCAACAGCTGTCTGAGATGCCCTGGCTCTTTGGGACCTGGGTGGAATGTGTGGGTGTCTCAATCCAGTTCCTAGGCAACAGGTGTCTGTACTGTAAAAGCGCCTCTAAACTTTCCCCCCTTGATGATCTTCTGACTGAATGAGCCATGGAGAACAAACTGCCCGTGGATGTTCCTGGCGGGTCTGGCTTGATGTGTATGGGTGGAGGCAGAGTGTGCTTGTACTGCTGCTGACCATGCCCTATCGTACCTGATCTATACAGAGTAGATCTCTGTCTATGGGGCTGTCAATTGAGCATCTTTCACTCTTAGGAAAAAATAAAAGCAAGCCCTAGAGGGATTGTCTCCTGTGTGTGTTTGTGCATTGGTGTCTGTACGTACTACGTGATTTCCCCACAGACCTCCTTAGAGATTCTGCTGAGGCTGTAGTGTCTTGTGCATGTTAACCTTTCATAGGGAAATGCTTAATCATTAATGGCTCAACATCAGTTCAGAAGTGTATGTGCCTGTCATTTTTAGGTGGTGGACCTGCTGGTTTAAAGTGGAGCTTAGCATCCCCAGAGAATGGGCGGGGAAGGAAGTACATCTCCTGTGGGAAAGCGATGGGGAAGGGATGGTGTGGAGGGATGCGCAGCCGGTTCAGGTAAGAGGAAGTGCGTGTGCCAATGCTAGATCTTTATGAAGTATGTCATAGGCAGTGCTGCAATCAATGCTGTTTCCATGACATGTCCTCTGTCTCAGCCCCTTATAATGGGGCTGTAGGAATTCCCTGCCATTTGTTACATGGTTTGAATCAGACTGGATTTTAATTTCCTCTAATTATATAGCACTTCCCTGTTTTGTGAGGTTTTTAATCCAATATTCCTGACCATTGGTCTGTGGCATGGAATACCCATGGGATTGGTATTAATGCTGGGGTTGCAGCAGCTCTCCAGGAGAAGCCGACCCTTTCCACGATGTTTTTCGTGTGTGTTTGATGGGGCATGGAGACATGTCCTAGGGAGTCTGAGCAAAATCTTCATTCAGCAGGGTGCTGCAAATTGCCTATGGAACTAGTACAAAGACCAACAGTGAGCACAGTCTCAGTACGCACAACTCCAGGGTAATCTGCCATGTGTCAGAAGGGGCCCCTCTGCTGATATGTATCAACAAGTCATGGGTTAGTGATTCTGTACTGATGCAGAATGGCAGCTGTTCCCATTGAACCTGTGTTAACATCTCTGATGTGAGTGTTGTCATGGAGCTATTTTAATGTCCCTCCTCCCTGTCGTGACACACAGGGTTTGACTAAAGAAGGGGAGAAGACCAGCTATATCCTGACAGATGGCCTCAAGGAGGCGGAGCCTCACAGGTGAGCATTGATGCTTGCTGAAATTCAGGGAAACCCCCACCCTGCACTGGTTGGAGGGCCTACGAGGTACTCTTGGCACAGCCACACCACACAGGGAAAGTGCCCAGGGCTCTCTGCTCAGAGCTGTGAAGACCAGTGATGCAGCATTGTCACCTATTGGCTGCTCAGCTCATGAGGTAACATCAGGCTGGATACAATGATAAGGTTTATTGATTGCTGTGCTTCAGGGTGCGAGTTACTCACTAGCTAGGATCAGGAAGAAATTTGTCCCATGTGGGACAGTGTTGCACATTTAGGTAGGTGTAGTATGTCTGTCTCTGAAGCACTGGTCACCATAAGAGACAGGATACCAGACTAGACGGGCCACTGGCCTGGCCTGGTCCGACCATTCCTGTGCTTTTGGCAGATCTTGTTTCCTAGTCTCTACGCAGAGAACACAGTGAGTTGCTCATTGATCTCTGGTGACTTCTGTTTCCATTTTTCTCATTTCTACAGTCTGACTGTCTACGTGGAAGTTGCCTGCAATGGTCTCTTTGGGGCTGGAAAAGGCAGCCTGATTGCACCTCCTGACCCTGACAAGAAGTTCACCCTGAACAAGGCGGAGCTTGTGGTCTTCAACAGGGATGTCCATGAGCTGCTGGTAGATTTTGAGATACTAGTGGACATGGCCAAGGTAAATACTTTAGTCCGCTGTCTCTTTTATTCTCCAGCTCCTCTACCTCCCTCCTCTTCCTTTTTTCATGACTTTCCCTTGGTTTGGCCTCTTTCCCCCAGCTCTACCAAAAAGACCTGAAGGAGTAAGCATTTGCCATTGTAGCTTGTGTACAACTGGAAGTGTCTCCTTTGTCTGTCTCATCATGCCAGCTAACAACTGCAGCCTCTGAGTTCCAAAAAAGCGAAATTCGTACACTAGGGGAAGGAAACACCACCTTTGCGTCTGTATTGCCTCAGGCTACACGTGTCATTGGTAGAGAGGTGGGAAGTTGGTAGGACACAGCTAATGGGCTGTCCACATGTGCAGCAGTTCAGCGTGCTATCCGTCACCTTGTATAGACTCTCAACCTGTCCAATATAAGAGTTGCTGAGCTAAGCGTCTCTCTCTTCTCACTCTTGCCTTCACTCAGCTCCTCGGGGAGGAAAACCAGCGGAGCTTCCAGACACTGTACGTGGCCAATCAGATGGTTAACCTGCTTGATGTCACGGACTCCTGTACCTTCCCTGCAGTGCGTCACCTCGCCTCTTCCATCTTCAGCCAGAAGAATGGCGAGAGCCAGCACACCATCCATGCTATGGGCCACTGCCACATCGATTCTGGTAAGAATGGGTCCAGGGGATGCGTGCTTACTGAAAGGCCTGTGGTTGGTTAGGGCTGGCCAGTGATGTTGGGTGCTGCCAGAGGGGAGCAGTTCTCAGGCGAGCAGGCACTGAGTGTTCTGTAGAAGTGATGCTCTAGCCTCTAGGGGAAGGGACAGGGAAATCTCAGTTATCAGCTACAAAATGTATGTAGCCGTGTCAGCCTGGCTGGAGATGGTAACTTACCACAGGGCTGGAAGGCATCCTTTACAAAGGGGCATGTCAAAGCCTTCCATGCCCATTCCTTACTTCCTTTGCCTGGCCCCTAGATTTCAAATTCCCAGTGGGGTTTTCCCTAGTCATGCTATTGTGGGAAAAGGAAGTGAGGTATCCAGGACAGGCAGCAGCCCCGTGAGCTGAGGACTCTTCAGGACTTACAGCCATGCTTCAATCCATTGACATTTTAATAGTGTGATTTTCCCATGTCTTCACACCCCGCAGTGGTTGATTCTTGTAAAGGCAGCACAGCTTGGATCCCGGATGAGTAGGGCCATATCAAATTCACAGTCCATTTTTATGAATTTCACAGTCATAGCATTTTAAAAATCTTGAATGTCACGATTTCAGATATTTAAATCTTAAATTTCACAGAGTTGTAACAAAGCATGAATATGTATGGAAAAACGGCAAAATACAAACATGTAAAGCCCTTAAGTCAGTGTTTCTCAAACTGAGGGTCCCAACCCAAAAGAGGGTTGCAAAGCTATTGTAGGGGTGGTCACGGTATTGCCACCCTTACTTCTGGCTGCCTTCAGAGCTGGGTAGCTGGAGCAGCGCAGCCTTCAGAGCTGGATTCCGGGCCAGCAGCCGCTGCTCTCTAGCCACCCAGCTCTGAAGGCAGTGCCACCAGCAGCAGTAGCGTAGAAGTAAGGGTGGCAAAACCATACTATGCCATCCTTATTTCTGTGTTGCCGCTGGCAGCGGCACTGCATTCAGACCTTGGTGTCTGGCAAGCAGCTGCCGCTCTCCGGCCGCCCAGCTCTGAAGGCAGCATAGAAGTTAGGGTAGCAATACTGCAACCCCTATACAACAGATTTGAGACCCTCTTTTGGGTTGGGACCCCCCATTTGAGAAATGCTATGTACTTGTATATACTTTTGCCCTATAGTATAAAAGAATATAGTACAGGGTAAAAGTACACAAAAGATCAGAGTTTACGGGGGAGACCAGATTTCATGGTCTGTGACACGTTTTTCATAGCTGTGATAAGGCTCAGTTGTGTCTTTCCAGCCAGGAGAAGGCAGCACAGAATGGGCATTGGCAGGTGGCAGGCTGTGTGTGTATATAAAATAATGGCCATTTAAAATGGAAAGGCCATGTGGCCACAGTGAGCTCAGCCTGCTTCTGTCCCTGCAGCCTGGCTGTGGCCATACGAGGAGTCTATCCGCAAGTGTGCTCGCAGCTGGGTGACCGTCATACGCCTGATGGAGAAGAACCCGGAGTTCACGTTTGTCTGCTCGCAGGTGAGTTGTCATCTTCCGCTCCCAGGTGGGCAGCAAAACTCTTGGAGCAAAGATAGACGGAAGGTTAGTGTCACGGAGTAAGGGGGGACTCAGGGCCCTGCACCCCCGGCTTCCTGCGATTCACCATGACTCTCAGCCAGCCAGTAAAGCAGAAGGTTTATTTAGACGACGGGAATACAGTCCGAGACAGGTCGTGCAGGCACAGACAACAGGATACCCCTCAGTTAGGTCCATCTTGGGGTCCTCGGGCATCCCAGCCCCCCTCCAGAGGTCAGAGCCCTCCCTGCCTCCAGCCACCTCACCAGCCAGCTTCGGAGTCTGCCTTCAGCGACCCCTCCCACAGCCTTTGTTCAGTTTCCCGGGCAAAGGTGTCACCTCGCCCCAGCCCCCTCCTGGGTTCTCAGGTTACAGGCTCAGGTATTTCCCTTCAGTCATTCTCCCATCCCCCAATGGAGACCATCCTAGCCACACTCCCCTGTCAGCACTTACAGATCACAGTAAGAACAGTCCCAGTTCGCCACATCTCCCCCCTTCGAGACCGAACTGAGCGGGGTCACTTTAGCCAGTGACCCGGGGAAGTTCGAACCTACCCCCGTTCCCATGGATGCCCCAGCATCCCTCCCATTCCTGGGTGAGAATTACACCAGGCCCCTCCAGTTTCACTCCCCCCCTTAGGTCGGGGGTGCTCGAGGGCATTTGCAGTTCGCATGGGGGAAGGGTTATGCGGCCTGTGCCCTTTTCCCACCCCAATACCCCTGGGGTTCCAACTGGGCTGCGGTCTTCTCCCAGCGCTCCAGTCTGGAGGTCTGTGCTTCGGGCTCTCTTGGTTCAGAGCCCCCCTTTTAACCTTGGCCACCCTCTGGAAAGGCTCCTCTATGCTGGGCAAGGGTCCTAAAGCCGTTTTCCCCTTGTCCCGGGCCTTCCTTCCCCTCTGACAGGGGTCACAGGATCGGCAGTACTGCCGGACAGTAACAAAGACCCCAGGCCAGTAAAAGCTCCGTAGCAGCCTCTGCTGGGTACGCCAGGTTCCCTGGTGCCCTGAGAGGGGGGTGTCATGGGCCCGGTACAGCAGCTGGCGGCGATACTTCTGGGGTACCACCAGCTGCCTCCTGAACCCCCCTGACTCCATTTTCCCTGGGGGAGCCCATTCTCGGTACAGGAACCCCTTCTCCCACAGGAACCTTTTCCGGCCACCTCTCCCCATGGCCTGTACCGCACCGAGGTCGGCCAGGTCCCTTATCTTCCGCAAGGAGGGATCTTTCTGCACCTCGGCCTGGAACTCAGCAGCTGGGACAGGGATGGCCACCTGCTCTCTCTTGCCGGCTGGGTCTGAGGCCGCAGCCTCCCTGAGCCGTGTCCCTGGGCGTTCCCTCCCCACCAGGTTAGGGTCCTGCGCCTCGGGCAAGGCACCCTCCCCAAGGCCAGGGCGCAGTGCCCCTCGCCGGCTCTGACTGCGGGTCACAACCAGTGCACTTGGTGGGTTGCTTGACCAGTCCTCCAGGTCCCCCCCCATCAACACCTCAGTGGGCAAATACGGGTGCACCCCCACATCCTTGGGGCCCTCCTTGGCCCCCCACTTCAGGTGTACCCTCGCCACGGGCACTTTGACTGGTGTCCCGCCCACCCCCGTCAGGGTCAGGTAGGTGTTGGGCACCACCTGATCTGGGGGCACCACCTCGGGCCGGGCCAGCGTCACCTCTGCGCCCGTATCCCAGTATCCATCGACCTTCCTCCCATCCACCTCCAGGGGAACGAGGTACTCTTTCCGGAGGGACCGCCCCGCGCCCACCGTATAAACCAAAAACCCTGAGTCTGGAGCATCCCGCCCCGCAGAGGAGCAGGCCTGGAGCTCTCCTCCCTCCTTAGCAGGTGGTACTCTGCCAGCCCCCCTTCCCTGGGAGTGCTGCCTCTCGCCCGGCTGGGTCTCTACCCAGTCAACCCTCTGTGGGTTTGGTCTGCTCAGTCTGTCCCTGAGCCTGGGGCACTGGGCCCGTATGTGACCTCTTTGGTCACAGTGATAGCAGACCATGTCCCAGGGGTCCCCTCGAGTGGGTTGGATGGACCTGACGCTGGATCTTCCCCTTTGGTGGGGTTTCTCCGCATTTTCCCGCTGGGATGGCCCATGGTGACTCTCGCTCTGCGTTGAGGTGGGACTGTTCCTTTGGGACTCCTCCCTGCCAGCCCCTGACCGGCTCTTTACAAACTCATCGGCCAGCCCGCCTGCATGTCGCGGGTTCTCTGGCTTTTTGTCCACCAACCACAGCCTCAGGTTGGATGGGCACCGCTCATACAGTTGCTCCAGTACCAGCAGTTTAACCAGGTCCTCCTTTGTCCGGGCCCCAGCAGCCCACTTGCTGGCGTATCCTTCCATGCGGACGGCTAGTTGCAGATATGAGATCTCCGGGGTTTTATCCTGACTCCGGAACCTTTCCCGGTACATCTCAGAAGTCAGCCCAAACTCACGTAGCAGGGCCTTTTTGAATAGTTCATAGTCCCCTTTTTCCGCCTCTTCTAGTTGGCGGCACAAGGCCAAGGCTTTGGGGTCCAGTAAGGGGGTGAGAGCCCGGAGTTTGTCTGCAGGATCAACCTGGTGCAGCTCGCAGGCCGTCTCAAAGGCATCCAGGAAGTCATCCATGTCCT
Source organism: Emys orbicularis (assembly GCF_028017835.1). Taxonomy (NCBI): domain Eukaryota; kingdom Metazoa; phylum Chordata; order Testudines; family Emydidae; genus Emys; species Emys orbicularis. The sequence continues at coordinate 51,057,652 of NC_088692.1, forward strand.
CCCCCTCCTTACGTGGGGCCATGATGCACTTATCAAAGCTTCGTGCAGTCCTGGGTCCCCCCTCACTCACCGCAGCCGGGGTCTCGCGGCCCTTCAGCCTCGCCAGTTCCAGTTCATGATGCCTCTGTCTCTCTTCATGCTGCCTGTGTCTCTCATTCTCCTCCCGTTCATGCTGCCTCAGTTTCTCTTCATGCTGTCTCTGTCGCTCTTCATGCTGTCTCTGGTGTTCACGATCCTCCAGCTCTCTCAGTTTTAGCTCTTTCTCCCATTCCAGCCCATTCCGCTCCACAGATGCTGCGCGTGGCCGGGAGGATCCCCTGCTGGCCGGCGAGCGTGGCCGGGAGGATCCCCTGCTGGCCGGGGGGGTCACAGCACCCTCGGTATTTGCTGGGCTCCTCCCCACCCTTCCCCTAGGCATAGGAAGGAGGGGTCTTGGGAAGCCCTCAGCAGCCGGCTGACCACTCCCAGCTGGGACAGACACTGGGGCCTGCGCTGCATCTGCCAGGCTGCTTCCCTCCGAGACAGGGATCGGTTCATTCGCGCGATCTCCCTTCTCCAGCTGGGCAATGAGCTGTTCTTTGGTGAGCTTCCCAATGCGCACCCCCCTCTGCTTGCACAGCTCCACCAGGTCGCTCTTAAGCCGCTTGGCATACATCTTCCTGCTGGCCACTCACAGGCCTGTGTGCTCACCGCTCCCCACAGTTTCCAGGGAGACCCCTAGTGTGCCAGCCCTTCTCGAGGTCACCACCTCTCTGCCAGGGTCGAGCTGCAGACTCCTCCGCCCCTGGGACCACTCGCTGCGATCCCCCGGGGGACCCTGCTACTGCAAAAGTCCTTCTCGCTGGTCACACACTCCCAGGGGTGATAACCGTCTCTCTCTGACTCCTCAGCACGCCTGGTCCCCGTCAATCCCCCTTCGTTTTACTTCTCCCCAGTCACTTACTGCAGGAAGCGCCGTCCACGGGGTGCAGTAGATCCCACCGCTGCCACCAGTTGTCACGGAGTAAGGGGGGACTCAGGGCCCTGCACCCCCGGCTTCCTGCGATTCACCATGACTCTCAGCCAGCCAGTAAAGCAGAAGGTTTATTTAGACGACGGGAATACAGTCCGAGACAGGTCGTGCAGGCACAGACAGCAGGATACCCCTCAGTTAGGTCCATCTTGGGGTCCTCGGGCATCCCAGCCCCCCTCCAGAGGTCAGAGCCCTCCCTGCCTCCAGCCACCTCACCAGCCAGCTTCCCCGAGTCTGCCTTCAGCGACCCCTCCCACAGCCTTTGTTCAGTTTCCCGGGCAAAGGTGTCACCTCGCCCCAGCCCCCTCCTGGGTTCTCAGGTTACAGGCTCAGGTATTTCCCTTCAGTCATTCTCCCATCCCCCAATGGAGACCATCCTAGCCACACTCCCCTGTCAGCACTTACAGATCACAGTAAGAACAGTCCCAGTTCGTCACAGTTAGTGCATATTCGAAGGAGCATGGTAAGTGGCTGGGAGGGGGGCTGCTATGCAAGGGACTTCTCTATCCCTGGTCTCCAAGTTGCTTCTACCATGCTCCCAACCCCAGATGCCAGGTGCAGATTTCAGCCCAAGCCTCCTGCCTGGCAGCAGAGAGCTGTCCTGCCAGGTCTGGGACCAGTCCTATTTGCACTGAGCTCCAATGCCTGCTAAAAATTCAGGTTTGCAGCTGCTGTGAGCCAGAAGCTTTAGACAAATTGGATTATCTCTAGAATAGTCTCCGGGTGCTTTATGGCTCTGTCTTCTTTGCAGGCCCAGCAGTTTGAGTGGGTGAGGAACTGGTATCCTGGGCTGTACGCTCAGATTCAGGACTATGCCAAAGAGGGACGGTTCATACCTGTTGGTGGCACCTGGGTAGAAATGGTAAGATCACAGTAGCCCTTCTGCATCGCCCCCTGAGTCTTCTCTCTAACAGATCAGTTACTGAGTCTCAGATGCCTTCTCTTCACATATTCTTTTGCTCAGACCCTCAAGGGAAATCATGGGAGGGGTTTTGGAACCCAGACCCTAGCCTGGGGAGCCCTCCCCTCTGGAAACGTAACCCTAACCCTACCATTTGGAACACTAATGGTACCCGAAGACCACTACCCTTTAGAACCCTTATCCTAGCTCAGGGACCCCTACCCTTGGGACATTAATCCTAGGCGTTGGGGCCTAGCACAGTGACCCCTACCCTTTGGAAACCTAAATATATCCTGGAGAGCCCTATACTCTGAAACCCTAACCTTCGCCAGGGGAGTCCTATGCATTGGAAACCTAAATATAGTGTGGGGAGCCCTCTCTGTTGGAACCCTAATGCTACCTTGGGGATCCCTACCCTGTGGAACCCCAACCCTAGCTTGGGGAGTCATACCATCTTGAATCCTAATGCTTGCTTGGGCAGCCCTGTTACCCCGGGTTTTCAGAACCCACAGCACTGCAGTGGCAACTTAACTGTTTCTCTCCAGGCAGTGTCAGGAATAAATCAATGGGGACATAGCTCTTCCATCTGATAAATGATTGGCACGAACAAGAGTGCTTTTACCTAAAACTACTTTTTTATTAGGTCTGAAGCGCACACACATATAAATGCTTCAGCAGTAGGACTAGAGCATTCCAAACATTTATATTTACCCAAAGTCTGAAATGGTTTTGAGTGATCACCAGCCAGCCTTCTGGGGGCCTTTCTGTCCAGCTGATGGGGAGTTTAGGTGTCGGCTCCTTGCCTGAAGAAAAGCTTCCTCTGACTGCTCCAAAGCATGCTTTCTAACTATTAGATTTTCTCCAGACAAAGCGCATAACTCATAATAGCCTCTAATAGGCTAACAATTTCCCTAGCAACAGCCAATAACAATTCATTATTCTCCATATAAGCAAAACAGCTTCAGCAAAAAAAACTGACACAGACAACCAGAATCAGGGTCAGTTTTCCATGTTTCCCTCTCCCACACACCTTCTCATGAATCTGTCCTTTCACTTTATCTGTCCCAGCCAGTGAAACTGCAGCTTGCAGGTTTTTTTGTTCTGTCTGCCTAAGCAAGGCCAGATTATTCCTATCTGGTGTCCTCGCTTACAGTTTATGGGGGCCTAAGTGCACAACTTGGCTGCGAGTTATATCACATCCAGTTCTCTCACAGCAGCCCTACCCTGGGAACCCTAACCCTTGCTTGGGGAGTCCTCTCCCTGGGAACCCTAACCCTTGCTTGGGGAGTCTTGTCCATTGAAACTCTAACCCTAGCCTAGGGAACCTTATCCTCAGGAACCCTAACCCAGGGAACCCTACCTGCTAGAACCCTAACTCGGTGAGCCTTACCTGTTGGAACCCTAACTGGGGACGCCTACCCTCTAGAACTCAAAATTGAGGAGCCCTACCCATTGGAACCTTAACCTAAGCTTGTAGAGTCCTACCTTCTGGAACCCTAACCCTAGCTTGGGCTGGCCCTACTTGATGGAATCCTAATCTGAGTTTGGGGAGCCCTACCTCTGGAACCCTAACCCTGGCAGCCCTACCCTCTGAAACACTAACCCTAGTTTGGGGAGCTCTAACCTCTGGAAACCTAACACTAGTCGGGGCATCCTATTCATTGGAAATCTAACCCTAGCTTGGGGAGCCTTGCCCTCTGGAACCCAACCCTAGCTGAAGGAGTCTTATCCATGTGAACCCTAGCCTTGGGAGCCTGACCCTCTGGAACCATAACACTAGCTTGGGGAGTCCTACCAACTGGAATTCTAGTCCTATTCCAGGGAGTCCTACCCTCTGTACCCCTAACTGTAGATTAGGCAGCCTTATACCCTGGAACCATAACCCAGTAGCACCCTCAGCTGTATTGTCAACAAGCTCTTCCCTCTCCCCAGACTCTGTTGCCCTCCCCCACCCCTCTGGAGGGTGTGTCAAGTCCATACATGACTGCAGTGTCTCAGCTGGGAGCTGTATGGATTGGGCCTGCCATGGGTGCATGCTACTGGGGTGGCCACTCTCCTTTCTCTGCTGGCAAGTGGGGCAGGAGATCTGCACAGAATTCCTCAGAGTTGCCATTGTCTTCCAGGACGGGAATCTTCCCAGTGGTGAATCAATGGTGCGTCAGTTCCTGCAGGGACAGCGGTTTTTCCAGCAGCAGTTTGGGAAGCTTTGCTCGGAGGTACGTGTTCCTCCTCGGTGGATCCCCTCTACATGTTCCTTCTCTGGGGGTGGCGGAGGTGATCCATGTGGTCCCTTTTAGAGCTGATATTCCCAGTGTCTCTGCTTCATTCTTGGTGGGACACGCTCACTTAGGAGTGATCTATCTAAGGTATGTATGTGGCCCATCACCATCATATTTGAGTTCTTTCGATCTTTTTTGTATCTAACCTCATGCACCCCTGTGGGGAAGGGCAGTGCTGCTATTCTCACTGTACAGATGAGCAAACTGAGGCACAGACAGGCCCAGTGACTCGTCCAAGGTCACACAGGAAGTCTATGGCAGAGCAGGGACTTTATTCCAGGTCTCCCAAGTCCTAAACTAGTGCCTGAACCGCTGGACCATCCACAAGAAATTCCAGCCGGAGGCTGCTAGAGCCTTGGATATATTAGTGCAGCGTACCTCTTCCTACTCCCCAGTACATAGGCCGTGGCCAGTTCATATAGCACCCACTACCTAGCAATATTTCCTCCAGGCTGAGGGGCCCTGTGGAGAGCACTAGGGCCGCAGTGATACGTGGCTGACTATATGGGGTATCCAGAATTTGGGCCTGTTCCCGTCTCTGCCCTAGAGATGTGTGGGGAGATAGGTGCACCCGGCTACATTGTCTGAGAGACACCTGAGCAGGTGACGGGGTTGTGTTTCTCTCTCTCTCTCGCACGTTCTCTTCTCTGCTCCCAGTTCTGGTTGCCAGACACCTTTGGATACTCGGCCCAGCTGCCCCAGTTGATGCGTGGCTGTGGGATACAATGGTTCCTCACTCAGAAACTCAGCTGGAGCCTGGTGAACACCTTCCCGGTGAGCTGGCCTTTCCTGCTGTGGGGGGCGTGCATGTGTGTATGGGAGTCTGCCCAGTGGGCTTGCATGTGACCAATCTTCGTACTAGCTGAACTATTCCTTTGGCTCTCTGGGCATAGGCCCTCATTCAAAGAGCTCACCAGAGCTTTACGTGAGGCTGACTAGATCAGGTAGTTCATAGCCCACGACAAGAGAAGATTTGGCTACTGATCACATCATGGTAAGGTGCTGAAGTATGAAGCCAACAGCTTTGAAAAGTTAATGGTGGGCAACCAGAAGTTTATTTTCAGTAGCTCCCTGGACTAATGCGCCCCACTCTGGCTGTCCCTGCGGTGTCCCCCTGTGAGGCTGTAATAGACTCCCCCTTGGTGACATTTTGCTCTCTTCCAGCACAGCACCTTTTTCTGGGAAGGCATCGATGGCTCCCAAGTTCTGACCCATTTCCCGCCTGGCAATTCCTATGCCCTAAAAGGTCGAGTGGAGGAAGTGAGCGATATGACATTGTAGGCAGATGGGTATGCCTCTGTCTTTCTGTCCCAGTGTACCCAGCTTGCAAGGGAATGTCACCGCCATCTGGGCTGTAAACAAAGGCTGTTGGAGGGGAGCGCCACATAACGAGGAGGTGGGGAAAGGTGATAGGACAAGCAGGTGGGGTGTTTGGAGTAAAGCCCAGATTTGTCTGTCCATGCAATGTGTCAGAGCCTTGAGTTTTTTATAATGAGATGCATTTTAAAGATAAATCCACGGGGGAGTGGGGAGTTGATGAGTCACTGCAGGAGGGCTCTCAACTTCTCCAGATTCTCCTGTCTCCCTGGGCCCTGGTGGATGTGTCCCGGGAGGCAGAGCTGAAAAGAGAATGAACATGGTGAGAAGAGGAAACAAGCTAGTGCCTGATCTTTACGCCTGCCGGGCTCTCCTTGGCTTGACTATGAGGGGGCCTGACACTACGTGTCATGTGTATACGTAATCTTCTCTAGATGCTGAAAACCATGAACAACAACAGAGACAAAGGCCGTGTGAACCACAGCACCACTCTCTTTGGGTTTGGAGATGGAGGAGGTGGCCCAACCCAGAAGATGCTGGACAGGCTGAAGAGAATGAGTGATACAGATGGGCTACCCAGGTCTGGGGAGGCTCTACCTTCTCTCCTCGTGTGTCCTTCAGAGCTCTGTGCCGACTGCCGACTCTTGAGAGCTTTTTGCTAACCCCTTTGGTCCTACCATTCTGGAGAGTGGGGCTGGAGGGAGCTGATGATTCACAGCTGGGGCTGTTGCTTTCCCACTTGCAATCCATCGACTTTTGCTAGGGAAGGAACCACAGGGCTCCTCGTTCCCTCTGCAGTGGGCAGCAGCTGCTGAGCCTGTATTGTCACTATCTGCCTTTCTCCCCCATAGGGTTCAGATGTCCACACCTGACCGGTTTTTCTCTATGCTGGAGAAGGAGAAGACCCAGCTGTTCACCTGGATAGGAGAACTGTTCCTGGAGCTACACAATGGCACTTATACCACCCAGGCCCAGGTTACCATGCCCGGGATGGGAGGGGAGATAAGGCAGTGGGTGGAAACTATCTAGATCAGGTTAACTCTGACCAGTAGGGGAGACTTCCACTCTGAATCCATCTCCTTGGTGTGCCGTCATTGGTGCAATTTAGTGCCATAGTAGGACCTGACAAAGACCTTGTGATTCTCTAAAGCTGCGAGCCCATGTCATTTTCAGTTAGTCCAATAGAAGTTATCAGGACAGAGCCCTACGTGATACAATGATTGGTGCTCTGACTGCACCAGGAAAATTTACAGAAAACTCTCATCGGCTTGAGCCCTAGTGTAGACAAGACTCTTGCAGATGGTCCGTTTTGAATGCCATTTCTGCTAGCCTTGTTCCAGCGTAGACACACCCTGTTTCTAGTCGGTCCGCTTTCTAGGTCTCATGCACTGGCACAGCATTGGTGGGTTGGGGTTTGTAGCACTGCTTTTGGTTAATTCAGGTTTTCTTCTTTACAGGCCTTAAGTCTCAGCTTTAAACTATTTGACAGGGTCTCTTTGAACTGCATTTGAAAACAAGAGGGATGCTCTTGTTTGAGCCAGAGATGAGCTAAAGCTGCTCATTGGATCTCGGGTTGATTGCTGAGCCACTGGGGGTTTTCCCCGTAGTAGGAAGGGGCATTCAGCCCTCAGTTGAGTGTCTCTCTCTGCCTAACCTCTGTAAACATGGTACAGAGAGGCTGCCATCCAAACCCCCTTGTTTCCAAAACTGACACGGCAGCATTGCGTGCTGCTATCAATTAACAGAGCATTGTGGGAAGTACCATCTTTCGGAACAGCTAGCTAATTTCTGAGCGACTGTAATCTCTGCTGTTACAGTGGGAGGGGCTCTGGAGAAGGTACCCTCAGGGAAAAGAGAATCTCATTGCTATTTGTGAATACATAATAGAATCATAGGGTTGGAAGGGACCTCAGGAGGTCATCTAGTCCAACCCCCTGCTCAAAGCAGGACCGATCCCCAGATAGATTTTTACCCCAGTTCCCTAACTGGCCCTCTCAAGGATTGAACTCAGAACCCTGGGTTTAGCAGGCCAATGCTCAAACCACTGAGCTATCCCTCCCCCCCAGTAATAGATACTGTCTACATCCCAATGCCTGATATAATGTTTTGCTACAGATGGCAAAAATCTCCTCTGATATAGCTCTTCCTAAAAACCTGTTTTCTCCTACTTTGGGATCAGATAAAGAAAGGGAATCGGGAGTGCGAGCGGATACTCCATGATGCTGAAGTACTGAGTAGTTTTGCTCTGACCCAGAAAAATACTTTCCAGTATCCTTCCATCAAACTGCAGCATCTCTGGAGGTAAAGTAGTTCGTCCGAGTGCCACCATTGATTGGATAAAGCTGCAGTGATAATCGGAGCCCTCCGCTGATACAGAAATTTGGATCTGCATCTGTGATAATTAACTTGTATCTGACCTGCAATCCGCACTCCCCCTTTTATATGCATCTGTATCCGCACCCTACCTCACTGGTAGAGCTTTGCGCACATACAAAAATTTGGATCAGCATCCAATCCGCGATCTGCAAAGATGGTAAACAATACAACCGCCTCCGCGGATGCAGATATCTGCGGATATAAGTGGATAACCGCAGATTTGCAGGGCTCTAGCGTTAAGCACATTCAGGTATATAAAAAACAAGCGGACACAGTGTTTTCATTAGATGAGATAGTAACAAACAATATATTAAGTAGCAAACCAAAAAATAGCCTCATTCATTTATAGCTTAGACCAAACCCCAGACAGTCTCTCAACAGACTGATTTAGAAGAATTCATTTTATGGACAAGTATGTCATAGTTGCCTGTATATCACAGGCTATTAGAAATACCCCTCTGGTCCTCAGGAGGCTGAACTATTGTGTGCCACAGGCAGAGACCAGGCGACACTGAGATGCCACCAATGCCCAAGGTTGCTGCCAAGGCAGGGAATTGAAGGAACAAGTATATTTGTTTCTGTGAATTCCCAAACCTGTGCTCAGGGAATCCTCCCAGAAAAAGGCTAGGAATACCTGGCTCGGGTGACTGCTAAGAGAGTTCAGGGTCTGCGAGCTGGCTGCACTCTCTCTTGTCTCCAATAGCAGCAGAGCAGGGTCCAGCAGAACTCACATTTTTGATGGCTGGAGTGAAAATGGTGACCTGAAGCCAGAAGGCCACAGTTACCATGTGCATGTGAGAACTGCCTGGCTATTGCAGTCCCCATCAGCCGGCAGCAAGATACAAAGGGCTTTGTCCTCTAGAATGAGGATGGCATAGTTCATTCATAGTGATACTAATCCATAGCTCTCTTCTGGTTCTTGCCTCGGTCCCCCGTGCTCAGGCTGCTGCTCCTGAATCAGTTCCATGACGTGTTGCCGGGCAGTTGTATCCAGCTAGTTGTGGAGGATGCCATGAGATACTACACAGGTGAGGAGTGATTTGTGCTAAGAGGCTTTTCCTGCCAAGTGGGTTGGGTTCATTGTAACACCCTCTGTCAGGTGGGCTTTGAAAGGTGGTGTTCCTGCTTTCTGATCTGACTCCTTGCCTGGTTTGGTGAATGTTTGGTTGTGGTTTGGTTTTGTTACAAGCCCTACAGGCATCGGGGACTCCACATTAATAGGTGGTGCTCTTGGTGTTGGTAATAACTAATGGGACCCAATCTGTTTTCCTGCCCTGCGCGTCCTGCTTCCACTGAGGCTGGTAGGAGGAAGGATGCCCATAGTGCCCTGGGCCGTGGCCCCACTGCACTCAGCCAGTCTGCATTATGCCATTTATCGATACCCAGAGAAAACAAGCCCCAACTGTATCTGGTTATACAGTCAGAGTCTGGCAAGCAGAGGATCTCCCCCCCCCCCCCCCCTGCAGGTGGAAACTCTGTGGCCCCAGGAGTCCTGTGACACTGGAAGAGACCGTGCATGTGAAGGGTTGGTTTGAGCAGTGGGGATGGGGAGGATTGTTGGGAGGTTGCTAGGAATGGCTGCAGAGATGCATCAATTCCAAGGCTAGACGGAACCATTGTGATCATCTCACTGACTCGTAGACTTTAAGACCAGAAGGGACCATCATGATCATCTAGTCTGACCTGCACATTTCAGGCCACAGAACCTCACCTACCCCCTCCTGTAGTAGGCCTCTAACCTCTGGCTGAGTTACTGAAGTCCTCAAATCATGATTTAAAGACTTCAGGTTACAGAGAATCCACCATTTACACTAGTTCAGCAAGTGATCTATGCCCCATGCTGCAGAGAAGGCAACCCCCCCCCCCCTCCCAGGGTCTCTGCCAATCTTACCTGGAGGGAAAATTCCTTCCTGACCCCAAATGTGGAGATCAGTTAGACCCTGAGCAAGTGGGCGAGACCCATCAGCCAGACACTTGGGAAAGAATTCGCTGACCTCCCGTATGACACAGGCCAGAGAACTTCCCCAGAATAATTCCCAGAACAGATATTTTAGAAAAAAAAATCCAGCTTTGATTTAAAAATTGCCAATGATGGAGAATCCACCACGACCCTTGTAGGTTGTTCCAATGGGTAATTACCCTCACTGTTAAAAAATGTATGTTCTATGGCCAGTCTGAATTTGCATGGAAGACGGAGGAATGTTAGAATGGTGCAAGGAGGGAATCCAGAGTTTAACTGGAAAAAATGCAGCCGAGAGTTAAACACACCAGATGAATGGAAGGGAGTTGGGGGAATTAGGGTTAAGAGTAAAGAGAACTTGCTTAGTAAGATTAGGCATGATGGGGCAAATGGACAAGCAATTCTGAGGCCAGTGTGTACTACATCCTTTCTCTCACTCCGTTGTCTTTTTTGTATGTCTCTAAAGGGCCTAGCCAACTTTGGGGTGCTCTATAATTAATAATAGTCTGCTCTGAACTGAAATGCCTTTTCTTTGCCCAGAAATCCGTAGCATGTGTGGTCTCCTCATTAAAGATGCTGTTCGGTCCTTGTTTGGAGAACTTTTGCCGACTGGTCCCGAGACAGCAGAAAGCCTCCTTGTTCTGAACACTTTGCCCTGGGAACGGACTGAAGTCGTCTCCAGGACTGGAGCAAAGACCTTAGGTGCCATTGTCCTGCCTATCTAAAGACTTGCAGATCATCCCCCACAAAGCACAGATGCACCCTAAATCTTCTGGTGGGGGGGGGACAGGAGCAGAGCAGGGGAGGTGGACCAGGAAAAATAGACCAACAAAGTGATGGCTGTCTAATTCCAGTCACATGGAGGATACAGAGCCATTGCCTCTCGCACAGTTGAGACAGACATTGGCTTATCCATTATCTCTAGATCAGGGTTATCCATGATCTCTAGAAATAGGCTCCATCTCCCTCAGCATCACATGGAAAATTATTTTCACGTGGGAAGCTCCTGGACATCAGAGCAGGGGGGAGGTATTTCCTAGCGAAGAGGGGGCCCAATGACACGCAGTGAGAGAGAAGACATCTCCTAAAGGGAAAAGCGTTTGAGTGAACCGCTCTGCCTCTCTTCCTTTCAGCCCTGGTGAAGGTGCCTAGCATGGGCTGCTCTGCCGTGGAGGAGTCGTTAACACCCCCTCATCCCGTGACGGTGACAAAACAGGTGAGCCGCCCTGTTGGGTTCTTCGCTTGCACATCAGAAAGCTCCATGGGCCAAGCTCCCAAGCTGGATTTGCAACACCGTTTTCAGTAACTTGTAGCATTGCACACACACACTCACTCTTTGGCTGGTGTGGAGCCTGTGCTCTCTTCTGATTCTTTCTTCTTTCTCACCAGGCAGATGGCTCTGTGACCATGGAGAATGGGGTTATCGCGGCTCACCTGGACTCCATGGGGCACGTGATGTCGCTTCGCTTAGTGCACTCGGGGAGGTATGACGATTATTCATCGTGTTTATTGCAGCCATGCCTGAGGGCCAATCCAGACTGGGGCTCGTTGTGCCAGGCACTGGGCAAATACAGGAGCAAATTGACCCTGCTCCAAAGAGCTGACGGTCTACATTGGTTTTACTTAACGTTCATAGAATATGGATCTGCTCTCACTGAAATCATCTCCAGTGATTCCACCTTGCCTGGACAGACCGGGGTGTGAAACCCAGTGGGGACTAATTTGAGGCCTCCTCTCCTCCTCAGTTTCATCATAACTAAGGCCGCCTGTGGGGCTTGAACATCAGTCGGCCAAATGAAAGGCTGGTTCATTTCTCCCACCTAGTCTCCTCCCAGAGAAGCTAAAGTGGCAGGTGCCTGTTTCCAGGCTGTTGGAATGTTGTTTCAGGTCACAGAATTCTTGTGTCATCCACTGCAGCTTCTTGTTCCCTTGCTGATCCTCTGCCTCCCTGCTTTGTTTCAGAGAGTCAGTCCAGGATGGTCACTGCGCTAACCAGTTTGTGATATTTGATGATGTTCCCTTGTACTGGGATGCTTGGGACGTGATGGATTATCACCTGGAAACCAGGTAGGTGAGCAGTGCATTGTGGGTACTGGTACTTCTTTAGGACTCTGCAAAGCTCTCTGCCTCTTGGGATTGTAGCAAAGAACCAACTTCCCAGAGAGATGACAAAACTTCTGCAATGGAAAACTATGTGCTTGTTGTTTCCAGCTCTTCGTGTCCAGGGGAGTAGCGTAGAATAGTGTAAGATTACACAGCACCTGGGAGGGGTTCTAAGAATTCCTCTGGTGAGAAAAATGCAGCCTCAGGTGGGTGGGGAGTATCCCTGCTCCCCTCTTGTCTTCCGAGTGTAGGAGCCTTACGTTAACCTTTTGAACACCGAGCTGTCACCCCCTGAATCTTAACCCTTATGCTTGACATCTGTTTTAGGAAGCCAATCACAACCCTTCTGAAACCTCTGGAGATTGTCCTGGCTGGGGGCCTGCGAGGAAGTGTGAAATTCTCTCTGCAGATCAGTGAGCGGAGTGTCATCACCCAAGAAGTCATCCTGGATGCCATGTGTCCTTATCTTCGATTCCTGACCCAGGTTTGGAAAGGCTTGTGCAGGCCACGCCCTCCTTATATAGACTGCTGTGGGGGGAGGAGAGAATCCCAGAAGGATGAGTGTGTTGCAGGAATGGAGCATAGAGGTGGCAAAGGTGGATGACTGGGGCGAGGTCCAAGGAAAGGTTGCATCCTAGGCAAGCCAAGACCGGAACTGGAGGAGAGTCAAGAAGCAGCCAAGATAGTGAACATTCGTAACCAAAGACAGGTGCGTCTCCTCACTGGAGGCAACACCCATCACCTCTGCTGCCTCTCCTGGATGCCCCTATTCCCATCTAGCCTTTACTGCATATACTGCCAAACTTACCGAGAGTCTGAGCTGCGTACGACAATCTTCAGAAGTTTGAGAGCAGGGCATGCCTCCTGGGGCTTGGGGCTTCAGCCCCACTCCTGCTGAAGCCCTGCACCCTGGCAGGTATGCCCCAAGGGACTGGAACCCCAAGACCCCCCACCCTGCTGGGCAGAAGCCGGAGGCAACATTGGGGGGGCCACATGGGGTTACATGCCCCCCAAATATTTGCCAGGGTTTGCTAGCCCCACTCAGTCACATGGTGCTGCCAGGCCCCTTCCCTGCACAGCAGCTCCTGGAGCCTGCAAGCTGGAAGCTGCGGCCATGGGGAGAGGCAGCGGCACACAGCTGGGAGCTGCAGAGACAGTGTTTTGCTGCTGCCTCTCTCCATGGAGCTAAAGCAGCGGCCCCTTGCTGCAGCTCCCAACCATTTGCTGCTGTCTCTCCACAAGGAGCTAACACCTGGGAGCTACAGACAGGGGCCACTAAGGGTAAGGGGTGTGTGTGCCTGGGAGGGCATCATTCAAGCTGTTGGAGGGGCGAATGTTTTAATTTTGCCCCCCACACTCAGCAAGTGCCAGTCGTCTCTGGGAGAAGCCCTGAGCCCCACCACCCTGCTGCAGGGCAGAAGCCCTGAGCCTCCCCCCACTTCTCCTCCCCAGTCTGGTAGGGGGAGAATGAGGAGGTCTCGGGGGGCTCAGTGAGCCGCATTTTAACTGTAAAAGAGCCGCATGTGGCTTGCGAGCCACAGTTTGGCCACCCCTGGCATATAACGAAGCACTTCGGAAGAGCTTTGGGATTGTTTAAAGCCACTGGGATGGATTGATGTGATCGTGTTTTCCCACGTTCAGAGGCAATAGAGTACAGTCCCGGGCCAGTTTTAGCCCTTGCTCGATACTTTACCAGGGAACCAGGTCCCTGTTGGGTGGGGTTAACTAGACAATGGGGAGTTCCTGGGGAAGCTAGAACAGGGGAGCCACTGTGGTGAAGATGACGCCATCTTTCCCGTCTCCCCCACAATGACCTGAGCCTCCTTTTGGCCGCCCCGTTTGCTCTAGGTTGACTGGAATGAGGCTCACCGATTCCTGAAGGTGGAGTTCCCATTGCAGGTTCGGAGCATGAATGCAACGTATGAGATTCAGTTTGGGCACCTGCAGAGGCCGACGCACTGGAACACGTCTTGGGACTGGGCTCGGTTCGAGGTAGGAGGGCAGCAGGCTGGGCCCTGCCACTGCCCCAGCTCTCTAGGTAGAAATAGCCCTGATAGATCGACACCGTCCCTTCTTTCCCCACCCCGCGTGCCCTCTGAGAACAGCTCGCCTCGGACCACAGCTGCTCGCTGAACTGCTGCAGGGATAGGCTGTCTCCTGGGGGGAGGTGAACCCAGCAGGAGCAGAGTCCCCATATCCCAAGAGAGTAGAGCTTTAAGCAGGGACCTCAGTGAGAACAAAATCTTGGGTCGCTGAGTCTGTGTCGCTATTCAAATCCCTCCCAGCCAGGGCGCAGATATGGCTTTGTACACTGACATAGCAAAATACCAGCCTCCCACTGCCCAATCACAAGCTCCCTCCGGGGGATCCAGATGGGCGCTGAACTGTCTCAGAATGGCCTGTGATTTGCTGTTGTGTAGAGCCAGCCTGGGGCAGACAAGGTCGCATTTCAGTGTTAGTGGGTCATGCAGTTCCCCAGAGCTAGGGAATTTGCATCCTGGCCTCACTGCAGCTGCCGGTCAGTTTGATGAGGAGCCCGATCCGCCTTTCCTTCATGGGGACTAGCTTTCCAGTTACGCTCCTGATTGGTGATCTAGGCTGTTCACAGGGATTGGCCCTCTGCAGAGCCCAAGGGGCCATCGTCTGCCTCCCCCAGCCACCCTTTGTGTTCTTGGTCAGTAAGACAGTTTGCGTGGCACCCACCTTGCTCCACAAATAACCATCCCGGGTAACAGCCCCCTAATGCCAGGCCGGTTGTTTCCCCAAGGTGTGGAGTCACAAGTAGATGGACCTGTCTGAGCACGGCTTCGGGGTGGCATTGCTGAATGACTGCAAATACGGCGCGTCGGTGCACAAGAACGTGATGAGCCTCTCGCTGTGAGTGGGTGGGAGGCGGGGCTGGGCAATGGATGCCTTGGGTTTACAGTTCTGCTCACTGGGGATGCTGCAGTCCCATGTGCACTATCGTTTAAGTTTGCAAACACTGTGGTCTGCACCCTGTATGTAGCAGCGGGATTGGACTGGAAATGGAAACCCTAGTGCATATTGTGCTTTAGAATGTGTCCCATTTATAACGGGATCTGCTCTCTGCCCCGTCCCGTCAAGTACGGAGATGACAAGGTTTTAACCCTTTCCTGCAGTGGTCAGGAATTCATGCCACTAAGGATTGCCTGTCACTGATCTAGTTACTGAGCTTGCAGCACCTTGCTCTCTATGGTGGGATCAATTTCTTGAATACTTTGATCCAAGTGTTGGGTCAGTGTTTGGTGACAAGTCAAGACAGACCCTAGGCCTCTGGCGTGTGAGTGCAGCGGGCGTTCGCAGTCTTGTGGCAGGAGCTCCTCCCCCAACGGGGCACTGCCACGGAGCCTGACTGTGGTGCAGTTTGCAGGGGTCCCTGCTGCGTGATGGAACAGCAGGGTGGTTTGACACCGGTAGTGCATGTGCACTAGCGTTTAAAAGAAGTGGGGCTGGTTCTAGGCACTGCCAGTGTAAGAGGCTCCACCCCCTTAATTCATCCCTCTCCTCCAGGCTGAGAGCGCCAAAGTCACCAGATGCCACTGCAGATATTGGACCCCATGAGTTCACCTATGCCGTGATGCCTCACAGGGGTGAGTTTCGGGGGCTGAGCAGCACAGCACTGATATGCCCCCTAGGAGCCTGCCAATTCCTGAAGGGAGCATGTGGGCAAAGAAAATAGCTCTCTCCCGTGTGGGACCGCGGCACAGTGCCTGCTCCCGTCTCACTGGGGATGGCGCTGTTGCTGTTTCTAACTGTGCTGAGCGCTTAACTCCTGACAGCTGCTGTTGTATTCTCTGTGCAGGTTCCTTTCAGGAGGCGGGTGTGATCCGTTATGCTTACAACTTGAACTTCCCTCTGCACACCGTGCCAGCTGTGTCAGCGCAGTGTCCAGCCTGGAGTGCCTTCTCTGTGCATTCACCAGCTGTTGTGCTAGAAACCGTCAAACAGGCACGTGCCCCAAAGAGAGACAAGGGGGGCAGCGGTGTGTTGAAAGACGCCAGCTGCGGTATCTGCAGACACAAAGCACTGGCAGCTCTTGTATTAGCATTGTGCATTGTTACAGCACTTTGGATTGACAGAGGCCAAGTGCCTTGCAGGAGAGTTAGCTACAGCTCTCAGTCCTAGTCCAGTGATTGGACCTTTCCATTCATCCTTAATCTGCCCACACCTCCCAGATCTTTCACATTCAGCTGAGCTGAGCTGAGCAGGAATTTCCTACACTGACAGGGCAAGCAGTGTGGGCTAGTGGTTATAGCAGGAGTCTGGGAGTCAGGCAGCCTGGCTCGCTGTTTGGACTTGGGAGAATCACATTAGCCAAAATCTTGCACCCATAGCAGTGGCAGCTTCTCTTCCATTTTTAGGCCCCCAGCTTACAGTGCCTTGGGCCTGATGCTCAGAGTTGCTGAGTGCCCACAAATCCAGCGTACTTTGCTGGGTGGGGATGGGGCTGAGCTCCTCAGGAGATCAGGCCCAATGTGAACATTCACAGTGCAGGCACCTAAACTCAGTGGCCACTTCTGGAAATTCAGGCCTTGGTATCTCCGTTGCCCAGGTGGGCTGAACAATTCCTGCCTGCGTCAGCACTCTGAGGGCTCTGGAAGAGAATTGCAAAGCATTACTCCTCATTACAGCCTCCTGCAGGGACTTACAGAACTCAGGGTCCGTCTGTTCTAAAAGGGGCGACCCAGCCAGGTTCAGAGTTTGACCTCTCCCTGCTGGCTATCCTCTAGTCGAAATGGTGAACCAAAGCTGCTCTTGCACATTGATGATTGGGAGGAGGCACCGTGCCGTCTAGGCAGCATATGCTAGTGGCTAGAGCACTGGACTGGGACTCAGCTAACCTGGCTTCTAGACCCAGCTGTGCCACAGGCCTACTCAGTGTATGTCCCTTCCCCTTTCTGTGCCTCAGTTTCCATGTCTCTAATATGGGGTAATGATACTGCCCCCCCCCTTTGTAAAGCATTTGGAGATCAGGTATCATCAGTCATCTGGCTGATCCTGAGAATAATGTTTCTCTCTGTCCATGAAGGCTGAGGACAGGCTGGACGGGCTGGTGGTCAGGCTGTATGAGTCACATGGCAGCACTGTGGTCACGTGGCTCCAGACCTCCCTTCCTGTGAAGGAAGCAATCAGGTAAGTAGGTGGGGGAAGGGAGAGGCTGCTGTGAGACCTTTTTATTCTGGGGCTTCAGCTTCATTCTCTCTTTCTCTTCCTTCCCCAGCTGTGACCTCCTGGAACGGCCAGACCCGAGCAGCCATCTGCCGCTGGAGGAGCATGGCCTGAAGCTTTCCTTTACGCCATTCCAAGTGCGCTCTGTCCTCTTGATCTTGAGGCAGTAAGAGGGCTACCGCTGCTGGCAGCCCAGCCCCTATCCCGGAACCAGGCAGAAATCACCGTGCTCTGGGCGATTCACTAGCTTTTCAAATCATGGACACGTCGATTCCAGCACTGTGGCTACACAGTGGGATAGTAAGGAGTTGCCCCTTCTCAGTGTGCGCCAAGGGGCGGCGTCAGGACAGAGATCAGCAGCCTCTGGGCTCAAGTCAGCGCTGATTCTGAGTGTAAATGCCTGATGGTGGGCCATGGCCTTAGTAATGCCGAGGGGTGGGGAGATATCGATTGGGGGCGGGGATCACAGAGCTGGTGGTGTACTGGCTTAACCCACAAGTGGACATCCTGAATAGAATCCTGTCCCTTTCAGGGGAGTGGTGCTGGGGTTTGAGCCTTGATAATGGCAGAATCGGTTCCTTTTACTGCGTGTCCTACAACTCTAACAGTCCTGTGCTTCCCTGTTTGCAGGCACTTTACTGTTTCTGCAGACAGGCAGCGTCTTTTTGCCTGGTCTTTCTGTAAAAACTGAGCATTAAACACTGAATCACGTGCTGAGTAAAGTTCTGACTGTTTGACTCTTGCCTGTGGCATCAGAAATGGGGCCGCTGCCCTTCACTGAGACCAGCGCCAGGCAGATAATAAAATCCCTAGTGTAGGAGCCACAAAGCTTCCTAAGCCCTGTTTTTAGGCTCAGCTGTGACCCTCAAAGCTCCTGTTCAGCTGCCATCTAACCCTGCAGGCACCTCAGGTTCTGCAGTAGGTGCTGGGTTTCTGCCTCTCTACATGCATGCCATTGCCTCACTTGAGGTGTCTAGGCACCTGCCTCCCACCTACACCCCAGAGTGAGTGAGCCACAGCCTGGTGTTCCCCTGAGTCATGGGTGGGGCCAGTGGGCATGCTCAGAGACTGCCTAGCTCCACAGGACAGCCAGGGTGGGGGGAGGCCTTCCCTTGTCAGCTGTAGCCCTGTGGTTAGAGTGCTGGGAGGAGACCACTGGTTCAAGTCTCCGCTCTGCCAGATAAGGAGAAGGGATTTGAGCAGGGATCTGCTAACTCTCAGGTCAGGGCCCTGAAAATGGGATATTCTCTTGTAGTCTCTCTCAATCTCTCCTATTGAAGTTGTTTCACTTTAATTAAATAATTGAATAATTAACAAGGGCAGAGAAAGTTAGAATGACTCTGCTTGGGGCACTCACCTGAGAGGTGGCAGAGGCCTGTTCAAATCCCTTCTCATCTGGCAGAGGAGGGACTTGAACCCCTTTGTCCCTGCTCTTTTGTGGAGTTAGGCAGCTTCTGAGTACACTCACTGGATTGGGCCCTGCTTGTGACTTAGGCGGCCAAACCCCTGTCTGCTCCTGGTTTGTGGATTGCTACCAACGATAGGTGCTTTCCACCAGCCCAGACTTGGGGGCTGAACTCAGAGAGGGGCGGGGTGGAACTTAGCACATCCCTCTTGCTGGCCTCTTCCATTGACTCCCCACCTACCTTGCTGGCTTTGTGGATTGTTAAAGGCGCCTGTCTCACCCCATTCACTGTGAAGGCCCCTACCGCAGGGTTATTCCTGTGATTTTCTAGGTGTCTAAACGTTAAACATTGTGATGCCTCAGACCCTTTTGTGGATTCAGGCCCTAGCGCTTTCAGTATCATCATCCCCACTTGACAGCTGGGAAATTGAGGCACAGAGCGGTGATGTGGCTTGCCCAAGTAGTCTACTAGCTTGGCCCTTGGGTGAGCGCTAAGGGGTAACCTATCAGCTAGAAAAAAGTTATTTCTACCACATTAGGCACCTATCTAGTGTTCATCACCAGGGTGGATAGAGATGCTGAAAGTGGTGCAGTTTTTCTGTATCACACAATGTTTAAATGTTATCAGGCATCCAATCTGAAAAAATAATAAAATCACAAAAAGAGCCACAGCTCATAGAAAGGTGGTTTAATTTTGACCAAAATTGGCAGAAAGCTTTGAAATACAATTGATAATGGAACTACATACTCAAAATAACACTGGTTTGGAATGATTGGGAAATATTTAGCCCCCAATGATATATTTTATACAGATGCCTGTGTTGTTTTGCCTTTGGTTAAAACAAAAGTCTGTAGTCACACAACATTATGAGTTTGTTTGTACCATGTATTACATCAAAATATTCGTCATTATTTGTAGAATGTACTCAGCTGAGAAAAGGTTTTCTGTCTGCTATTTTTCTGAAGTTATGCAGATAAGACCCCCTACTCCTTAATTATAAAACATATTTTGAGGTTATCTGCTGTGCCGGAGACATATGTGGGGAAGGACCATGGAATGGAATCTGTAAGGCTAGGGCAGAGACTGTAGCCTTCAAATGTAGAATATTGCAAACTATAACCATGGCTGTTACAGTTAAGACAACATGCCACAAAATTGGCAGGGCAAATAACAAAAACAAAGAAAGAGTTAAAAGAAAGCAGGAGAAGCCACAGAGCTCTGGAATGCTCCCGTTCTCCTAACAGGGTGGCAAGCAGTCCAGAGACAGCAAGCATGGGAACAGAATAAAACGTTGTGGAAACAGCTGTAAAAAACCTACAAAAAAAAAAAAAAGATGTGCTGTCCTGTTATAAATATTTGTGGTCATCAGCAAGCGTGAGCTACCCTGTGCCTGAAGAATGGGAACAGAAATGGAAAAAGGTGGCCCTAGCAAAATTAAGAGATGCATTAACAGATGGCGTTGCCCAAAAACAGTTAACTGGAGCATGTAAGAGCATTCCCGCACTCCATTTGGCATGTGGACAAAAGCAACAAACACTGGGGGAAACAAATAGAGGTTTTGCAAGAACAGGTAACAATCCTCACTTTTCTTTCAAAGCCAGGATAAAAACCAGGGGTGCGGGTTCCCAAGTGCTTTAACCCCTGGAGCCACACTCCTTGCTCATGGCTAAAAACGCAACCTTCTTTCTCAAATATTTTTACATACGGTTAAGTTTTCCTTTATCTCCTTTCTCAGTTTGCTAAACTTGCTGCTGCTGCCTGTACCTTAAGATAACTTTATAGAGTTAATGTTCAGGTCTCACTACCTTCCTAGGTTGCTCTTCATCCCCTCCCCCCCTTAAAAGTTATAGTTTTTACAGAAACCTCCGAAAGCTTAAAAATAGAACAAAACAACAATCAAACAAATTAAAAAACAAGGTAAACATTTTACTTTAAAAAACTCCAGTAAATAAATAAATTTAACTCTTCAGGAATGCAATAGCTGGAATTACTCCTAACTTGCTTGAAGATAGGGTTGCCAAGCAACAGAAATGCACACTCTGCTTCTAATCCTAACCACTAACTAATATTTGAAACATGGGCTTTCCTTATTATCACAGAGTTTTAAAATAAAATTAATATAAAATAATGGAAAATGCCTTGTTACTAAATTAATACAATAATTTTTTTCAAATATTAATATGAATTCATTTTATTAAAAATGAAGGTAATAACTTGCTTATTTAAATGGTTAACCATTTTGTTTATTTTTTAAAATATTTTTTATTTTTCTTATTTCATATAGGTATAAATAAGAAGTCTGGCGCCATTTGTTTTTAATTGTAAGTTTGTCATGTACGTCATGTATGCTGTCCTGTTTGTATGTTGTGTGTGTAACATCACTTTTTTTTTTAATTATTTTTATTTTGTTGCAACAAAAGTCAATTTTATACCTTTTTTAAAAAATATAAGTGGTACCACACTATTTTACTATTATGTTTGGGGTATAAGCATCATAATATTATTACCACCATTTTTTTAAAGTTCAAAAAGGTCTCAGTTATAAATATATGCATTATTTGTTGAGGCAGAAATAGATGTACAATTAAAAACCAAAAGAATTCTTTTATTAATCACAGTTTGAATAAAAAATAAAAATAAAAATAAAGAAAAAATGTAAGGGGAAATCTCAACATTAAGGTAAAGGTAATATTAAAATGTCAATTTCTTGTTTGGGTTTTTATGAACTTGTTTGCAATTTTAAATATCCCTATAAAAATGTCATGGCAAAAATGTTTTAAAATAACAATTTTATGCATAAAGCTAACCAAACAGTTTCAGCAGGTTTCCACCTTTGGCTCCCAAACACAAAGTGTCATAAAAATTTAATACTCTCAAAGTGTTTGCATGAACTTGCATTTAAGATTTATTTTGGTTTATGTTCTGTTACAGGGAAGTAATTGTTGTTAAAGTTTGTGTTTCTAAATACTTAAAAGTGGAATTGGTATCACAAGCAAATTAACTCTAAAAAGCTTGGTAAAAATTATGTTACTAACTCTTTTGCTAAAACAGAGTGCTCAGCAAGGGAAAGCAATACACATTCTAATAGAAGATTGTGAGCATCTGTTCTAGCAATTAAGCATTACATTTAGTATCAAATATTAGTAATGCACCTTAAATAAAAATGAATATCTATACAATTGCAAAAGTATAGCTTGTGTTATAAAAGACTTGGTCCCCATTACACTGTAAACAAAGTTAATCTGTGTATTAAATTTGCGTTATTAAAAACCAGAAGAAATGTAAAACAAAAAAAACATTGTTAACTAACTAGCTATTTAAAGTTGCATCCCACAGACCAAAGACACTAGAAGATATCAGTTTATAGTGAAGGAACCCCCAAGCATAAAAAAAACCTAAAAAGTGCACACATGCACTATCTGAGTCCAAGCTCCACATTATCACCCTGCTTACTTTGAGTGTTTGCTTTGAACGTACAAACAGCCATAATGGGTCAGACCCAGGGTCCATCTAGCCCAGTATCCTGTCTTCCGATAGTGGACGGTGCCAGGTGTTTCACAGGGAATGAACAGAACAGGGTAATTATTAAGCAACCCAGTCCCAGCATCTGGCAATCAGAGGTTTAAGGACACCCAGAGCATGGGTTTGCATCCCTGACTATCTTGGTTAATAGCCAGTGAAGGACCTATCCTCCATGGATTGATCTAATTCTTTTTTGAACCCAGTTATACTTTTGGCCTTCACAACATCCCCTGGCAATGAGTTCCACAGGTTAACTGTGTGTGTGAAGAAGCACTTCCTTCTGTTTGTTTAATTTAATAGGGTGACCCCTGATTCTTGTGTTATGTGAAGGAGTAAATAAGACTTCCTTCATACAATTCATGATTTCATAGACTTCTATCACCCACCCCCGTCACCTCTTTTCTAAGCAGAACAGGAACAGTTTTTTAAAAATCTCTCATCCTATGGAAGCTGTTCCATCCCCCCTAATCATTTTTCTTGCCCTTCTCTATACTTTTCCCAATTCTCCTCTATACTTTTTGAGATTAGTTTAGAACTGCATGCAGTATTCAAGGTGTGGAGGTACCATAGATTTAAAAAGTGGCATGATGCTATTTTTTGTCTTATCTTGCCCTTTCCTAGTGGTTCCTCATATTTTTTTTTATAACGCCACTGCACATTGAGCAGCTGTTTTCAAAGAACTAGCCACAATTACTCCAAGATCTCTCTCTTGAGTGGTACTAGATAATTTAGATCCCATCATTTTGGATGAACAGTTGGGATTGTGCTTTTCCAATGTGCATTACTTTTCACTTATCAACATTGAATTTCATCTGCCATTTTGTTACCCAGTCACCCAATTTAGTGAGATTTAGTTGTAACTCTTCACAGTCAGCTTTGGACTTAACTAGCTTGAGTAATTGTCTATTGTCTGGAAACTTTGCCATCTCACTGTTTACCCCCTTTTCCAGATCATTTAGGAATATGTTAAACATCACTGGTCCCAGTACAGATACTTGGGGGACCCCACTAGTTACCTCTCTCCACTTAGAAAACAAAGGGTAGGAATAAATTGTCAGTTTTCAATCTTTTAACCAGTTACTTTTGCTAGTTGCTCTTCAAATTCTTTCTGGACCTACCTTTTCCACCTGACTTGCCAGAGTTTATGCTCCTTTCCATTTTCCTGAGAAGGATTTGACTTCCATTTTTTAAAGGATGACTTTTTGCCTCTAACTGCCTCTTTTATGCTATGGTTTAGCCACAGTGGCATTTCTTTGGTCCTCTTTTTTTATTTTTTTTATTTGGGGTATACAGTACATTTCATTGGAGCCTCTATTATGGTGTTTGTAAATAGTTTCCATGCATCTTGCAGGCATGTCACTCTTGTGGCTCCTTTTAATTTCCATTTAACTAGCCTTCTCCTTTGTGTGTGTGTTCTTCCCCTTTTTGAAGCTAAATGCTACCATGGTGGGTTTCTCTGGTATTTTCCCCCTATTGGGCTGTTAAATTTAATTACATTATGGTCACTATTACCGAGTAGTTCGGTTAGATTCACTTCTTGGACCAGATCCTGTGCACCACTTAGGACGAAATCAAGAATTGCATCTCCCCTTGTGGGTTCCAGGGCTAGCTGCTCCAAGAAGCAGTCATTTAATGGTGTCTAGAAATTTTCTTTCTGCATCTCTTCCTGAAGTGACATGGACCCAGACAATAGGAGATAGTTAAAATCTCCCAATTATTACTGGGTTTTCTGGTTTTATAGCCTTTCTTATCTCCCTCAGTATTTCACAGTCATTGTCACTATCCTGGTCAGGTGGGGGGTAGCATATCCCTACTGCTATATTCTTATTATTCAAGCATGGAATTTCTGTGGTACAGTTTGATTCCTTTAAGATTTTTACTATATTTGACTCTATGCTTTCTTTCAAATATAGTGCCACGCCCCCACCAGCACAACGTACTGTCATTCCTATATATTTTGTACCCTAGTATTACTGTGTCTCATTGATCACCATTCTACTGAGTTTCCGTGATGTCTCTTATATCAATAGCCTCCTTTAATATGAGGCACTCACGTTTACCCATCTTTGTATTTAGAATTCTAGCATTTGTACACAAGCGCTTATAAAATATCACATTTAGTTGTCTGCCTTCATGTGATGTAACTGAATGGGACTCTCTTTTGTTTGACTCTTCAGTTCCTACCTGCACTTTATCAGCTTCTATCCTCTCCTCTTTATTAGGATATAGAGTATCCCCTTTAAATTAATCCTCCCCTAAGGGATGTCTCTGTCCAAACTCTATGCTCTTCTGCAGCTTTTAGCCCTTAGTTTAAAAACTATGATCTATTTTAATTTTACATACCAGCAATCTGGTTCCATTTTGGTTTAGCTGGAGCCTATCGTTCCTGTATAGGCTCCTCCTTTCCCCAAAGGTTCCCCAGTTCCCAATAAACCTAAATCCCAACACCAGCATCTCATCCCTGCATTGAGACCCTGCAGTTCTTCCTGTCTAACTGGCCGTGTGTGTGGAACTGGAAGCATTTCAGGGAATGTGACTATGGAGTTCCTGGACTTCAAACTGTTACCTAGCAGCCTAAATTTGGCCTGCAGGACCTCTCTCCTACCTTTCCCTATGTCATTGGTACTAACACATACCCCAACCAATGGCTCCTCCTCCAGCTCTGCACATAAGTCAATCTAGATGTCTTGACAGGTCCACATCCTTTGCAACCAGCAGGCAATTCACCATGTAGTTCTCCCAGTCATCACAAAACCTATCAATATTTCTAATAATCGAATCCCCATTATCTAGATAATACTTAGTCCTGCCATGAGTGCAGAGGACTGGACTAGATGACCTTTCAAGGTCCCTTCTAGTCCTATAATTACTTGTCTCTTCCCAATAACTGGGGTTACCTCCCATGGAGGAGTATCCTTAATGTGAGAGGATATCATGTCATCACCTGGAAGGAGGGTCCTAACTCTGGGATTGTTTCCCTCCACTCCAACTTGGTGTTCTCCTTCCCTGAGACTTTCAAGCACGTTCTTGCATGTGGCTCACGAACCTGCTTCCTTGTGATCTGTCTCAAGTTCTGGTATTGCAGAATAGGTGCCAGGCACTACTTTCACTGTTTGTGCGATGTCGTGAAACCCACCAGCAAGGTATACTTCACGACCAGCTGATCATCTCTGTTCACACTCCCCGATCCCGTCACTGAGGAGAAAGTTTGCATTGTTACGTGTATTTCTTTGATATGATCTTCAAATCTTGCTTTGGTAATGGCGTTACCACAGTCTAGTTCCAAATTTCTTGCATTTGGACATTCCCCTTGTGGGCTCTCTCACCAGTTTTCATTGATTCTTCATTTGCACCAACAGCAGGCTATTGACATTTTAGGTCAAGGATAAATGTTCAGTAGCTGATCAGACAGCTCCCCAAAAGTTTTTCACTTGGCAGGATTGGTGCACACCATTGGCAGAATCCTCATGACGTCAGTAATAGCTAATGTTGGCTCACAGGATGCTGCTAGCTCAACCATTGATAGATTTTTCTCCAGCCAAGACAATGCGCTGCTCTTTGGGTTCTTTCTTAGGGCTTGTCTACACTACCGCCGGGGGTCGATCTAAGATCACGTAGCTGAAGTTGTGTGAATAGCGTAGCTGAAATCAACGTACTTAGATCTACTTATCGTGGTGCCTTCACTGTGGCAAGTTGACAGCTGACGCTCTCCCGTCGACTCCGCTTGTGCTTCTTGTTCTGGTGGAGAACTGGAGTCGACGGGAGAGCGATCAGTGGTCGATTTATCGTGTCTATACTTGACGCAATAAATCGACCCCCGCTGGATCGATTGCTACCCACCAATCCGGCGGGTAGTATAGACAAGCCCTTAGAGTTCCATCCAAGTTGAAGAGGGAAAGTGGAACAGGTGCCAGCTCACACTTCATATCACCCTGGCTACCAACCTCTCTGAGCTAGGCAATAACTGTCAGCTTGCAGAATATCTGATGATCAATAGCTGTCTCTTGTGCTATCTGCTGCTTCTTTTGTTCGATTGTCTTGTTGAGATTACCAAATGATTTGAGATTAGACCTTTCTATGGGATCAAAGAGATCTACCTCACCCCTTTGCAGCCTACTGGTTACAAACTGCTTCCTTACTTGTAGGCCATTCTCTCTTCTCATTCACAAACTTTCTGCAATTTCAGGTGGGGCCCCAATACACATTGCAATGTTCACACGTGTTCAGGGCTAAAAGGATTTGTCATTCAGTCACAACTTTTCTAATATCTGGGACAGCAGTTTCATCTGCAGCCATGCGCTGTGTGGTAGCTTCTTGGTGGAGCTCTGTTGCTGAAGGCTGCATTCCACACATTTGTTTTGTCATAGCTGTTACAACTGCCTCAAAATGTGCAGTCAGGTAATACTTGGTCAGAGCCTTATCTTTTGTGCAAAGATGATGATGCTTCCCACAGTCCTTCTTGAGAGATTGCTCGATGGCCATGTCACGCCATATGCCACTGAAGGGTCTGGCAGTCCAGTATACTGCTCCTTGGCTATCAGCTAGGGCATGATATATAGCTGGCTTCTGCTCCTCCAGAAGTCTGGCTTCTGCTACAGTTACACATCCCCACCTAGCATAATTCACGTGATCACACTACAGATGTCTCAAGTTCCATAGACTTGTTATCGTCTCTCTTTGCTGCTATGTAATCCATCGGTAGTTGGGAGAATTCTATTACATTTCTGTTCTGGGAAAACTATGTATCTGAACAGATTGTTCCTTGGGTAACATAAGAGTCCATGAGCTGATTGGGGTCTGTTTATGAAGTCTGCCACAGCATTCTGTGCTTCCACTCTGTCTTCTCTGTGTGCTTTCTCCACAGCGTCAAAGCATGTTCAAGTTTTCTCCAACATGCATCTCTTCTCATCTTCTGGGAGATCATGGAATCGCCAAGTGCCATCCATTTCAAGTGATTCATTGCCTCATTTATAAGTTTGTGGATTTTAATGCTGTCCTTTTTAGTGTATGGCTGACTGAAGCACCATAGTTGCTGGCTTTAACAAAGAGGTCTTCAAATCCAGTTTCCTGCATCATACTGTTTACACCACCCATGAAATTCATTGCACGATGCATGCCTCCCACATCAAGGTGGTCATGGTCAAATTCCTTTTGATTCCTCTATTTAATAATCTGTGCTTTGCAGTAGATTGCTTCATCATACACAACATAGGTCCAGTCTTGGTCCAGAGAGCAGAACATAGCCTGAAAATAGTTCATCATGGTATACACTGTATTATCATCATTTGCCAGTGCAGGAACCATTGGACAGTAGCCAATAGTCATAAAATATAAAATATCAGGCAGAAAATCTCATATAAATCCAGTTGACAATGTAACACATGGTCAAACAAGCTCATGCTGTCATGTGACTACAGACTTTTGCTTTAACCAAAGGGAAAATGCATAAAAGTTATCACCTGGGGCTAAATATTTCCCAACCAATTCTAGTTTGAGTGTAGAGTTACATTATCAATTGTATTTAGAAGCTTTCTGCCAATTCTGGTCAAAATTACACTATGTTGCTTCAAGTTATTGCTCTTTGTGATTTTATGATTTTTCCAAATTGGCTACCTAATAACATTTATGATATAACAAAACTGACCCTCTTTCCGCAGCGCCATACACCCTGGTGATGAGCACCAGGTATGCACCTAACGTGATAACAATGACACTTTTCTAGCTGACAGGTCACTAATAAGACCCCTTTTTAAATCTGGCTAATAGACTAAAGATCACCCAGCAGGCCAGTGGGTGAGCTAGATGCAGAATCCTCGTCCAGCGGGCCATCCACTGGACCATGTGTCTCCCTGCTCCCCACTTACCGCAAGAGACACATGCATGTGAGGTCACTGATAAATAAATGTGAAAGAAAGGAATCAAGGTGCAGGGGGCATTTCTTGCTCAACTGGGACTTTTGTAGCAGTAGGTGCCACCCTGGGCCATGAATCCCCTTACCATGCCCTGCACCAGGAGGAGTCACTTCTAAAAACACTGTTTTGGGGATAGGATGTTACCTCTCATCATGGCACAGTTTAGCTGTGCTATCACTCATCAGACCAAGAGAAATATTTCCTATGAAAAGCCAGCTGCATTTCTGTAGCAACTTGCTTTGGTCACTTGTTTCCTAGGTGAACGACTTCACCATTGCCTGTTAGCATAGGAGCCTCGGATGTTGCTAAAGATGACGAAGTGGAAAAGTTGGGGGTTGTGACATTCTTCAGGGTCAAGGGTGAAAGTAATAATAAATTCTTACCGGTAGGGGGGCCAGCTCCAGAAGGGGCAGGGCCTCAGGTGGAAGGGGCGGGGCTGGGGGGGGGTCAGCCTCCCACAGCCAGCCCATCCACGCTGCCTAGCCCCCACCGCCCAGGGCTCCGGCGATGGTTTAAAAGGGCCCGGGGCTCTGGCCACTGCCGCAGTAGCAGCAGCTGGGAGCCCCTGGCCCTTTTAAATTGCTGACTTGGGCGGGGCCAAAAGGGACAACGACGTTAAAGCACCCTGCCCTTTTTGCCTCCCCCGTCAGTGGCCCTGCCGGTATGGACCCTACCAGCAGGGCCGACAGGGAAGGCAAAAGGGGCAGGAATGTTAAAGCGCTGCCTGTAGAGCTTTAATGTGGGCTGCGTACGGGTTGGACTGGCTTCCTACCAGTACGCCATACTGGCTCACTCTCACCGGTCCAGGGTACAATCTGGACTGTTGGACAGCTGCGTCTCCTCAGTTCTCCAACATGGGCTGCCTTTTACACTGCTTCGCTGTGAGAGCAACCACTCCTGGCTTGCACTCACAGCCTCTAGCATGTAAACTATTCCCAGCTGAGTAAGGCTAGGTCTACACTACAGCGGGGGTCCGACCTAAGATACGCAACTTAGCTACGTGAATACCGTAGCTGAAGTTGCGTATTTTAGGTCGGCTTACCTGGCTGTGAGGACGGGGGAAAGTCGACCGCTGCCGCCGACTCCGCTGCCGCCTCTTGCCGTGGTGGATTTCCGGAGTCGACGGCAGAGCGATCAGGGATCGATTTTATCGCGTCTTCACTAGACGCGATAAGTCGATCCCAGAACATCGATTGCCTGCCGCCGGACCCTCCGGTAAGTGTAGATGTACCCTTAGATGAGTGCTCTTCGCTAGCCACTCCTGAATTATACTGCAGAGGGACACAAGAAAATTCCCAGTCCCAGACGTGTCCCCAGAAATGTGCGACTTGCACTGCCCAGCTCTCTCCTTCTTGACAATAAAAGCTCAGAGAAAACACGTCATTTCATTAATAGAAAATGGATATGCACAAATCTTGCTGTCCAAATGGAGTTTCCCCAAACACTTCAATCCAAATACACACTGGGTTAGATAAAACAGGAAAACAAGTTTATTACCTACAGAAAGATCGATTTTAAGTGATTACAAGGAATGAGGCATAAAAGTCAGAATTGTTTACAAAGAAATAAAAGGTAAAACGCAAACTAATACCTAACCTAACTAGCTAAGTGAACTTAGAGCAAGAAGGTTTCTCTCACGATAGGCTTACAACAGTCTGACTGGATTCCTCCCAAGCCATGACCCCTCCCCAGGTTCAGTGATGCTTTCTTTATCTTTCAAACATTGTCGATGCTGTGAGTAGAGATGAGGAGAGGAAGGTGATTTGGGGCCTCTATTCCTCATTTTTATATCTTTTCCTCCTCTTTGAAGATCATCTCCAGCTGGAGTTCATGTGACAGCCAGTCTGTTTAGCCCAGCTGTTCTATTGCCAAGATGTAAATTTCTCGCTCACACCTTTCTTACTGCCAAAGAATGGTTGCTTAACTAGGTGATAGTCCATTTGATTGTGCTGAGGTGCTGGCTAGCCTTGGTCTCTGGGCAAATAGTTTGAAGCGGTTTTTCTAAACTTGGAGCATGTCTCAGTAAAATCACACAGTAGAATCTTATAATTGAACACACAATGTTGCCGCACATATTTTACCAGGACAATAATGTTCAGCCGATTATGACCTTTCAAATGATACCTCACAAGGCATACTTTTATAAAACCATGATCACTCTTGTACAAAGTGGTGAGCATAAGGGTACAGACTGTCACAGGGGGCATTCTCAAGAGCCCTTCAGTTTCACTGCAACAGTTTCCTAATTGAGATGGGGAGCCAGGGTTCTCACCCACGGTCAAAGGCCCCCAACTCCCTCCAGACATGAAAAAAAAATAGTTCTAGTCAAATGATCCAGGCTAGCACCTGAACTGGCACCAGAAGAATCTGCCATTAACTCCCAGTTATTACAAGGGCTTCTTTATTCCATTTATGGACAGGTATTTGTATAGCTTCCTTCCCCATTTGAATCCTCATGTGAATGCTCACAACAGGAATCCAGTACAGCTTAGCTATGGCCACTAGGAACTCCCTTTAACTAGCTGCAAAAGAGGCAGATCCGAACCACTAGCACCCAGAAAGGGCAGGTCCCAGCAGAATGCCCTGACCTGGCTGTAAGCCATACTACTACTGTATTGCTGCTTTGCCCTAATACTTGGCCTCCAGAACAGCAGAGAGTCTTCTGCAGGGATAGCAAAGCAGCCACACAAGGGATTGTTTATGGAAAAGTTTTATTGTTAGTACTAAAATCAGATTGCTAAAAGCACTGGCAGTTGAGTCAGAGAACCACACTATGGGGAGGGTGGGCAGGTTGGCACAGCAGCTGAGCCTGTAACCTCAGGGCACTGGTTTCTGGGCAGCCCAGCTCAGGAGTGACTGACTGATGGACTCACTCCACACAACAGCTAAGTGTCTGCACATCCCCTCTGCAGAGGTGAATTTCTGACAGAGCCACCCAGGCTGTCCTACCTTCTGATCCCCACCAGCGCTCAGGCATACGAGCGGGACAGCAAGGAAAAGCTTGCACGCCCACTGCCGAGAGACTGCACGTGTTTCTGGTAGCAAAGTTGATCCCTTATTCAGACATGCCACTGCCACCCTCCTCCTGAGTTACACGAGATAAAATGCTGCTGATCTGCAAAGCTCAGCCCTCCTGCAGAGCAAGGGTTAGAGACTCTGGAATCAGCCAGGGCAATAAAAACATTTGCAAACTCCGCTCTGTCCTCACTAACTTGGGCCAAACACAGCCTCTGAAGCCAGAGCCATCTCGTGGCTGCGGGCAGGGAGGCTGCAAAGGGCAGCTGAGAGCAGGGAGCAGGGAATGAAGAGCTAGGGTCTTCTGAGGATTTTTAACCTGACCCTCAGGAAACAGTTTCAACCTCAGACTTCCCCTACTCGGTGCGTTTCCCACCTCCCTGCCCAGAGCCGCCAGCTCTCAGCTGCAGTCACCAGCGGGTGCCCCGGCAGCTTCCAAGGGGTTCGATACAAAGTCACCCAATTGCTGTGTCCTGGAGCCGCATTTAAAAAGGAATAAAACCCCGTAACTGAGCAGGGAGGCTGACGCCACGGCATCACCGTCTCCATTTCATGGGGCATGGCTCTTGCGTCAGCTGCTTAGAGCCCCGGCAGCAAGCCCCTCTGAGGAAGGATCTAAGAAACAATGCAGCGGGCACGCCCGCTTGAGAGAAGAGTCACCCCAGCAGCTGCTCCCAGCGCGTCTCCCTCAGCACGTGCAGCAGTAGCAAGCGAGCTCCCATCTGAGTTACCCCAGGCTGGAGCGAGGACAGATGCCGTGCCAGACCAGTCATTCAGCCTTCACCCGCCTGGATCTTGGGGCAGCAGTAGCTGCTCCTAAAAAGACAGGGGAGAAAGTCAGAGCAGTGAGAGGACAAAGTTTGACAGTCAAGTTGCCTGTTCCCTGCAGCAAGGGAAATTCACTTTCTCCCACGGGAAGATTGAAGGGGGCAGGAAGCTACCTCTGCTGCCTGAGAATCCTGGGGGCGCTGGGGGGAGTGCCAATTTCCTAATAGAACTCAGATCTCAGTCCTGGCCAGATCCTCTCCTTCCTCCCCTCTACTGCAGCTGGGGTCCTCAGAGCCATCCTCATCACCTCACGATTAACCCTTCTCTCTCTCTCAGTACCCACCCTGCCTTGAGCAGACCAGGCGATTTTAAAGATTTGCATCCTGGTACTTGGAAATTTTGCAGTCAAAGCAGCAGAACTGGGGCCCCAGGACTCTGTGTAAGGTATCTCCTGCCCCAACCCACCAGTCTACTATCCTGGTGTCCATTAAGGAATCACTCGCTGTGGACCCACCATGCCTACGGTCAGTGATCTGGTCACACAACACGTGCACAGAGAATTAGCTTCAGAGTTTCTAACTCCAGTGCCTGGCCAACAATCCTACAGAGCGTGGGTGGTGGATGGGGCTTCCCTTTCCCTGCAGAACACTAGCTCTTTTATTCCACTTTTGAAAAAATGCCAGACTGACCCTGACCAGCATAAGCCATCTGGGCCTATCCCCCTCCCATGCTTATGTTGGAGCCAGTGCAGCATTCTAACCTGTGCTTCTCCGAGCAGATGCCTGCCTCTTCCTATCTGCAGCAGGAGCTTCGCTCGTGGGAGACTCTTGACTTGCTGATGCTTTCCTTCTGGACCTGGCGTTTGGCTTTCTTGCTTCATTTGCCTTGGTGTTCTCAGCTCCTTGGACGGGCTCTTTCCCCTTCTTCCTGCCAGATCGCTTTGCTACCTTCTCTTGGCTGCTGCTGCCCTTCGAACTTCTCGTAGGCACCGGCTTTGTGACCTAGGCAGATGATTGAAATGTGCGCTCTCAGTCACGGGGAAGCGACTTTAGCTTCTTCTGTATGTTTGGGGATCTCTCTAGAAAGTTCAGGGGAACCGGGGGCAAAGGCTGTTGTGGGAAGTGCTGTAGCTGTTCTGGGATCAACCTTCAGATGCACAGTTTTAACCATCTGTTCTATGGAGTTTACTCCACACACATCAGCTGGGAGCAAACTGGGGCAAGTTTTAAAACTTAACCTGCCTAAAGTCAGGCACCAAATGTGAAAATTTGGCCTTGTTCTCCCTAAAGTTTTCCACCTCAGGAATGCACATCACCAGCTGTTCATGCAGCCACTACTAACCCTTACAATAAATGCTGAGAGAACATTTGGTGCTGTGCAAGGCAAAGACAGAGCTCACATCATTGGCTTTGGAGCAGGGACCATCTACTACTCTGTCTGTACCGCACCTAGTGCAGTGGGGTTCTTGGCTGGCCCTTAGAAAGAATCATATTTATTCTGATAGTGCCTATGTTACACAGACAGACAGACACAGGTATTTGACAGTCTGCCAGTCAGAGATGTGTAGGGATGTTTGCGGATTTGCACAGTTTAACAACAAAGGGGACTAGATTAGCTGTTTCACTATTACCCAAACAAGAGCAGTAGTACCAGTAACATATGCCACAGCCTCGGGTCAATAGCAGCTGTATTTTGATTAAATGTTTTGCAGGGACTTAAGCAGTTAAAAAAAGCTGCATTTGTACCCACCCTTAAGATGCTTCCTTTCGCCAAGTCGCACAACTTCCGTTGTTCCAAAGACACCCCTTGGTCAGCATGACCTTGTTAGCGATTTGTCTCTTATTCAAGTAAGAGACATTTGCAGTACATTGCTCACCTTCAAACGTGAGATTAAATAATGTCTGGACAATAGAAGTGTGTTTCTTTAACCCCACCCCTGAGGCCAGTGGATAAGAGTTAGAACTGCTGAACTAGCAGAGACTACTAAAAAATAAAGTAACCTGTTATTCTTATACTGCGTTCGTGTCATCCTGAGATGAGCTTAATGAGAGCGTGGGGTTGAGATCCCAGCTATCAGAATATCTCTGGGATGCTGAGCCTCTCTACAGAGATGTGTGTACAAACGTGTGTACAAACATGCACACACACGCCTAGTGTCAGGATACGTGCCAGTAAAGTGTCCATGACTTAGGGGGCTAGTTGAGAGGTGGTATTATCTAGGGTAGTGTTTAGAGGACAAGAGTGCGAGGTTGAGGTCTATTAGTTCTAGTCCCGATTCACCAAATCCTAATGGCAACACATTGGTCCCTCTCTGTTCTAGTTTTCTCATCTGGGAATAATGGGGGGGCTGTGAAGGCTGAGATGGTGTTTAACTTCTTCCATACAAAGATCCAATGAAATGCACAATGGGGCAGCAGGAGAATGACTCTGGGAGTAGAGGGGCCCCCATAAAAACTGAGATACAGGAGATGTCTAGACAAAGGCTCTGTACCTTTGGACTTGGAGGCTCAGGGTCAGCATTCACCCGCAAGCGCCTCTTGCGGGACTTTTCTCCTGCAGGAGAGAATGTTAAGACCACAGTTTAACTCTGGAGGCGAGAAAGGGGCCTGACTGCAGCTGAGTCAGAGGTCTAATCCCCAGCCCTCTTTCCCTCTGGGAAGCCATCCAAGGAAGAAAAGCTCCCCCAGCTGGTCTGGAAGCTTGGAGATGGTTCTGAGAGAGGTTGGACACAGCTGGCCTGGTTTTGGAGACATCTTGCCTGGACTATACATGACCTGAGTGTAATGAGGGTGCTCAGAGTGGGCTGGTTTGCGTAGCTCTCCCTCCACAGAGCAGGTATAGCACAGAGAGGACAGTGCTAGCTTCCCCACGTTCACATGTAAGGACACTTGTAGGGTACACAGGCCACTTGATACTGGGCTGCCAACAATAATAGGACCCTTGGAGACTCACTATCTCCTTTCACCCGGGCTGCTGAATGGTCACCCAGGGGTAATGATGCGTAACCACTACTGGATTCAGGGCAGTGAGCTAGAGTTTGAGAAGAGCATCGCTTGTTTCCTTAACCTTAATAATTCCACAGCAAGTGACGGATCTCCCTGCCTCTCCCAACCCAACCAGAAGCAAGAGAACCCTGCAAAGCATGGAAGAGTAAAGCTGATGTTCACCTTTCGGGGCCATAGGTCCAGGCTCCCCCTGCAAAGGAAGAAAAAGCTTTTAGATAGTGCCCTAGCCCAATCCAAAGGGCAGTTCAAACCCCCATCAGGCATCAAAGGTCTCAGCAATGCTGCCAGACCCTGCAGCAGGGGCACCCGTAAATTAGCCAGAGCAACAGGCAGTGACAGAATGGCGTCTTGGAGCAGCAGCTCACTCAAAGTAGTGTAAAAGCCCAAATGTTGGCACCCTAGACTTGGTGTTTGTCTCGTCCATTTCTTTCCACCCCTCCTCCAAGTTGCCCAGGTGAGCGAGACAGGATTTCTTGAGCACATCCGGTCTCCTTGCTGGTGAGCGGGAGAGATCTCCGAGTCTCTAAGTTTAAGGATAAGGCCTTTTCTTGTAGCCATATGGTAAGGCCTAAGGCCTTTGTCTGCAGCCATATTGAGAGCAACAGCCATTAGCTAAGAAGCAGGAAGTCACATCCTCACTTTCCATCTAAATTACATTAAAACAATGTAACATCGGGCTGTTAAGAAGGAGACCCTGTCCTAATAGCACCCACTATCACCAGATAAAGAAATGGATCTTAAGATGGTTAAAGAAAACTTAGTTTGACAGCATTCCGTCTGGCAAGAAATCATTTATCAATAGTTGTGGTTGTGAAATCCTCACTTCTTTATTGTTTTGTCTTTATTGTCCCCACTTCCCTATTATTTGTCTGTATTATCTTTGTCTGGTTCTTTGATTGTTTCTGTCTTACATAATTAATTTTGCTAGGTGTAAATTAATTAAGGTAGGGGGTATGATTGGTTAGAGAATTTTGTTACAATATGTTAGGATTGGTTACTAAAATTTTAGTAAAATGATTGGTTACGGTATAGCTTAGCAGAACTCAAGTTTCACTATATAAACTGGGGTCCAAAAGGAAGTTCTTGGGAACCAACTCCAGGATCAGAGCTGCCAGACCTCAACACACCGCCAATCACACTGTGCAGAAACTGGAGTCCCCCAGATGACCTGATCCTGATTGACCAGCAGGGAAAGTTCATCTGTCTTATTGGGAGTGGTGAGCATTGTATGTGTAGCATGTGCATTCTGTTTTGGCGACTGTTAATAAATAGAGGTTAAGGATATTACTGTGTAAGGCTCTTTCACTGGTAAAAGACCCTGTAAACCCTCAAAAAGATTAGGCCTGGAGTCCAGAGGGAATGGGTGTTTGCTCTGAGCCTGGAGGAGTAGAGCCTGGAGCCCACGGAGGGGTAAAGTTAGAGTGCCTAAATTAAGAGCGTTACACCTGAGCCGTAGGAACTAGGTAGAGGTGGGTGCTCTAGAGTGTGCAAGTGACAGAGAATTTTGTGCAGGTAACAAAGGGACAGACTTTGTTCTAGGCTTAGCTAATGTTTCCTGGTGATGCAGAGCAGGACGGGCTGGATTCTCTCTCCTGTGGGCCTGGGGCTATTAGATTTTGTGGGGCCCCTGGGGGTTTGGAGTGGGGAATGGGCTCAGGGCTGGAGCAGGGGATTAGGGTGCAGGGTGTAGGCTCTGGCCGGCGGCACAACAGGGCAAAGGCAGGATCCCTGCCTGCCCTGGCTCCACGCTGCTCTGCTCCCAGAGGTGGCTGGCATGTCCAGCTCCTAGGCAGAGGGGCCAGACTGCTCTGCGCGGTGCACACTGCCCGTGCCTGCAGGTGCTGCCCCCGCAGCTCCCGTTGGCCACAGTACCCAACCAATGGGAGCTGCAGAGCTGGTGCGCAGAGATTCCCTGAACACCCCCACCTAGGGGCCGCAGGGGCACATTGGCGAGCTGGCGCTCGCAGCTCCAGGGTGGGGCGCCGAGGCTAGGGGACAGGTGTCCAGCCTGCGGCGCCGAGACTTGCCGTGGGCCGGATTAAAAGAAGCAGTGGGCCACACCTGGCCCGCAGAGCCCCCCTTAGCCCGAGGCCATGGGCTGCAGCCCCTAAAGCCCCTGCATTAGTCCAGCCCTGGGGTAGGCGTCCTGCCGGTCTCCTCTTGCAGCAGGGTCAAGCCCCACAGTAGGGACAGCAATCATGAGTCAAGCCCCGCCAAATGCAAGGCCACCGCGGTTCATACCTGAAACCAGATGGTCCTGCCATTGCCATCACGCAGCGACCTCATGCCAGGGACACAGTAACACTGCAGCCACTCCTCAAAGGCCGCGGCATCATCAGAGGGCTCCGGGCTGTAACCCTTCCCCCCTGGTGGGACACAAAAATGAGCATCAAGGAAAACTCTCAGCTACAGGGTTCCCACTGCAACTCCAGAAGTGAGGGGCTGATCAGCTGTGGGCTTTGCTCTATGCTACAGTGACCCCTGCTGGGGGCAGCAGCAATGCTCAGCTACATCTTTCTGAACCCTTCCAGGGGCTCCCTCTCACGTGTGGGATGGCCTGGAGATGGATTTGCACCTCTCCAGCCTGCACACATGCAGTTTGAAAGCATTCAGCTCTCTGGAGCTTGGTGTTTTTAAGGGAGTGCCTCTATTTCCACACCAGCTGGAGACATCGACTGCTCTGATAAGCCAAGAGGTCGATTTCTCTTGTATCCGGGCTCACTCGTCTTTCCTTTGCATCTCCCCCAATGTCTGCAGCTGTCTGGCTCGCTCACCACAGTCAGAGTGCAATGCAGTTAGCTCTGGCGGGGCGGAGGGGTCTGTCTGCTGAAATCCTCAGGGGAAGTCTGGGCAAAACCTACAGCAGGCTGAAGCGGAGGCAGACCCAAAAAGGATGCAAGAGAGGGAAAATAATGGATGGGCCCTGGGGCCTCTCCTCGCTTAGTCCCAGAGACGGAGTCAGGGACACATCCCAGCTGGGACAGGGAGTGAAGTCTGTCCTGTGCAATCAACCGTTGTGTCGGGAACACTGAGCAGGGGGACAGTACATGCACCTGCTCTCTGCTCTTCAGCGAACAGGGCCACCATGGGTCTCTCCTATTATTGACTTTACAGTCAGAAGGGACCATCAGGATCATCTAGTCTGACCTCCTGCACATTGCAGGTCACAGAACCTCACCCACCCACTCCTGTACCTCTGGCTGAGTTACTGACATCCTCAAATCAGGATTTAAAGACTTCAAGTGACAGAGAATCCACCACCGACACTAGTTTAAACCTGAAGTGAACCGTGCCTCACACTGCAGAGGAAGGCAAAAAATCCCCAGGATCTTGGACAATCTAACCTGGGAGAAAATTCCTGCCTGACCTCAAATATGGTGATCAATTAGATCCTAAGCAAGTGGGCAAGACCCAGCAGGCAGACCCCTGGGAGAGAATTCTCTGTAGTAACGCAGAGCCCTCCCCATCGAGTGTCCCGTCTCTGGCTGCTGGGGATTTTTGCTACTGGCCTATGACAATAGCTACCCATTGAAATCCGAACAATTTCAGCGCGATGGAAGTAGCTTTGCAGGGGCCACTGGCGCGCCCCACGCAGCACAAAGGGCACATCTGGTGTCATCCTGCCTCTCACGCAAAGGCCCAGCCTCCTCCCACTGGCATTAAATGCCCAGCCCGAGCGTTTTCATACAGCGCCCCTGCTTCCTGCCACCCCAGCAGGGCTCTGTCCCACCCCTCCCCCGTCGCTGAGTGTCTGCCCAGCTGGAGGCAGCAGGGATCCAATCCCAACTTCAACATCTCATTGCACCTCCTCCTGCTGGTGCAGCTGAGTCACCCCCACCCACAGGCTCCATGGCCCGTTGCAGGGCAGGAACCCGGGGCTGTGCTCCCTGAGCTGCCTCCTTACCCATGTGAATGACCTCCATGGGCACCGCATGGCAGAGCTCCAGCAGGTCTGGATTCTCCCGCTTTAACTTCACTTTCTTGCTCAAGGTCAGGTCCGGACTCTGCTGGGTTTGAGAGGAGGAGATTCAAACAGGCAGCCCAGACCCAGCCCAAGCCAACCCTCTCCCATGCAACCCTTCCCCAGCCATCCAGCCCTTCCTCCTCCCAGCAAGGGTAGGCCCAACCCTGCAATCAGCAGGTGCAGACATATCTGAGCCAGCTTGCTAATAGCCACCAGCGTACACACCCCGGGTCCCAGGCAGGCCTGTATTCGGGTGGCTGGCCCGGGCACCACAGCCTCTCTGCTAGTTTTAGCGAGCCAGCAGAATCAAAGGGAGCTTGGCTATGTCGACATGGGCTGCACTTACACCTCTGACTGCGGTGCAGACCCTACTTCAAGCCCCTTTGTAGCTGCTGGTCCCACTCCAAAAACAACCAGCCTAATCCCCTCCCAGCTGTCCAGCCCTTCCTATAAGGCAACTCCTCCACAGCTGCCAAGCCATCCTGCTCCTCGCCCCTCCCCCAGATTTCCCTTACCAGAGCCTAAACCTGCCCTGACATGTGCTCCGACCAACCCAGCTTCCTCTCCCTCCAGGTGCTAAATGCTCCCTGTTTCCAGATGCCAGGCCAAATTCAGCCCTGGCATAAGCAGGGCTAACTCCACAGACTTTGATGCAGTTGCCCCTGCTGAGTGGGAATCTGACCTGCCTCTGTAAAGTACCCACTTGTATACATCAGTCACTTTACCACTCCACACAGGGCTGAATTTAGCCTGGCAGCATCTGAAGGCTAAAGATCTCTTACGGCTGGGACGCATCACTGACTGCGCCGCAGGTGTTTGTAACTTAACTGCTGCTACAGAGACAGGCCGGGGGAGGGGAGGGGAGGGAGAAAGGCCGGTCAGACAAAAACGGTATTTGTTTTTTTCTTTAAATAGCTACTTCCCCTCCAGAGGCCACACAGCACTAGACCAGAATAGTCAGATTTGGAGCCTAAACTACTGTGGTCCTCTTAGTTGTGGGTTATTTTCACAGCGAACTAGGATCTTTGGCCCAGATCCCCAAAAGGTATTTAAACTCCTAACTTCCCTTGAAATCAGTGGAAGTTCGGTGCCTAAATACCTTTGAGTATATTTGAGATTGGTAGGGGGAGGGAATGGCCAAGTGACCGAAATATGCAAGTGGCTACTGTACAAGGCAGAGTGCAGTCCCCCTCAGCAAAGGAGAATGTATACACAACGCAGGAGCCATAGACGTATATGCCATGATAGGCAGTCATGGTCCATCTGGCTCAAGATTTGCAAACAAGTTTTACATGCAGCACTTTTGCAGAGCAACTCCTAGAAGTTAAAGGCACTGGAGGAGAAGCAGACATTTGCGTAGCATCTGTCCTCCCAAAGGACCCCAACGTGCTTTATAAACTAACCATACACGTGCTGTATATCACACGAGGAAGCGAGTGATTCCTTCATGGAGGAGCCAAATGCAATCACTGTTAAACTGTTAAAGAGCCCACAGCAAGTCTGAGCACGGGGAGGGAAGAATTCCGTCTCCTGCTCAAGCTGCGTGGCTCATTGAGGAGCCAGAATGCAGTCAGCAGAGCTGGGATTTGGCAAGTTCTGGTGCTAACATCCCTGCTTGGACAAGGTGCCAGAGGAGCTTTAACGACCACATGGGAACAGGCCCTGTCTCACAGCTCTCCAGAAAACCACCCCTCCAAACCCCATGCTGGGGCATTGCCTGCTCCAGGCCTGACTCAGAGCCAGCTACTAAATGGGCAGCACTATTGTCTGCACAGGTCACCTATCCAAGCCATGCACATAATGATATGGCTGAGCGGGGGGATCTGACAGACTCCAGGCCATGGCAGTGTGGCCGCACGTCATGGGGAGGTAAAGCCTGAAGAATTAAATTGAGAATCCCCCGTAAGAAGGGATTTTGTGAGACACAGAACAGGCCCTGAAGTCAGAGTGTCTGGCCTCCTGATTCATGGTGAGGATCCACCTCCAAGACAGCAGCCACTTCTAACAAGAAGAAAGAGCAACAGGACCCGAACCAGAAGCGGTGGAAGTTCTAAGGTTAAAGCTACAACTCGTAACTGGGGCTGCAGATCCTCAGGCGCTACAGGGCGAGCACTGAACCCCGAGTTCTATGTGATGAGCTGGAACATTTCTGTGCACGTGCGTGAGCCTTCTCCACCCTCCTCACCTGCTTCCGATGCTGAAGAGCCTCTAGCACCGTCCGAGCCTTCTCAAAGGGAGGGATCTTTAACCTAGGAGAGTCCATCTGTTACGTGAGGACCCCAACACAAATGCCAGCCAATGCAAATGGAGTCCCGGCCTAAGGGAGGGGAGGAAGATTGCTGACACAGTGGGTGGAAGCATTGGCTTTTCACCTCTGAAGAGCTGGATGTAATCTACACAGTAAAACATTGGTGCATTCAGACTATGGCACGTGAGCAGGGTGTAATTCAGCTCCCCAGGCAAGGTCCCAGACTGAAAGTGTCACCGCAGGCCAAATCTGAGATGCCCAGCGTATATAGGGCACTCAGGAAAAAAAATAAAGGTCAGGGCTGCGTTGGTAGCGAGTGCAGTGCAGGAACTGCAAAGTGCTCAAAGCTGAGGTGCACTGGCAGTGCTGTCAGTAGGTGCTTAGCGCTGGAATGGATATGGGCCGGCTGCATTTCAGCAAGGGAAATGGGTGGCCTCTCAACAGTTTGGACCCTTACATGGTGCTGGTCTCGTAGCTACAGGGATGGGAATCACAAGGTCTGGCTGTCTACTTACTATGTAAAAGGGACCCTATACATACATGAGCACCTCATGCTTCCTAATGAATTTATCCTCCCAACCCCTAAGGCAGTGCTAATATCTCCATTGTACGGATAGGGAAGCTGAGGCACAGAGAGGCTGTGGGCTTGTCTCCATAGGGAGTTCAGACCAGTTAACTGAAGCTGTGAAGTTAAGGCACATCAGTGAAAGTGCATCATAAACCCCCATTTGGAGAGGCTCATTCAGAAGTAAAGTGCTCTTAGTTTGCTGTAGCTGAATCCTCCTCAGGGGGTTAATGCACTCGAAGTCCCGCACATTAACTTCACAGCTTTAGTTATTTCATCTGAACTTTCCTCAGCGTCCCTGCGTAAACAAGGCCTGGCTTGAGCCTGGGGTGGAATAGGATATTGGACCCACATCTCCATCGGGCCAGGCCTCCTCCTCTCCGCTCTTCGCCCTGCTCACCTGTAGAGAATCTCGGCTCGGAGGTAGTTGCCAATCCCATTGAAAAACTTCTGATTTAACAGGGCTTCGCAGATGGGCTTGTTGAAAGCCTTGTCAGACAGGTTCCTCAGCACGTTCTCCCTGGAAGACAGCAGGGCCGGTCAGCTAGGGAGGAGGGGGTGGGGAAACGACCACCTCACTCAGCCTGTGATGTGCTTCCAACACAGTAACCAACATGGGAGGTGGGGTTGTTCTCCAGTGGGGTTTTCTGCTGCAGAAGGGTCTGCCTCCAGACACAAGCAGGGAGAAGTGAAACTAAAAATGATGGAGGTTATGGTCTAGCGGGCACAAGTGAAACCTTGGGGGATGGTTCTTATAGCAAGACTGTAAATATAGATGCAGACAGTCTGTGTAGTAGAGAGGAGGGGGCAGCATTAGACATCAAGAGGTGTTACAATAAAACAGGTAACGATAAAGGTAGCGGCGAAACCCTTTGGGTAAATGTACAGGGATGACCCGCTGTTTCCTTAGCAGGAGCAGCGCACGGACTTGCAGTTCCAGTGCTGTAAGCTACTTGAATTCAGCCCCGTAGGGAACGGGTTCCCGGAATGCAGCAATTATCAAGGTATTTGATTGCAGGGAAGCAAATTAAGAAATTGAGTGTGATAAGAGGAAGCATTAAAGACCCACCACAGCACAAAGAAGGCTGGAGGAACAGCAAGAGACATCGCCATTAAGGCATTGAAGGCAGTCTAAGAGTCCTCCGAAACTGACGAATACAAAGAACAAGAAGGAGCCTTTGAAGAGTGGCTTTATGAAGGCCTGCTCTAAGATCTTGACATAGAAGAGCAAAGAGATAAGGGAACACCAACATGTACAGTCAGGTGAGGCTTGCAGTGGAGAGACAAGGATTCAAGGAATGCTGCCAAAGGGAAATAAATATAAGTGGCCATGCAGAAATGCACTGAAGAGGGAGTAGCTCATTCATCAAAGAGGGGGGGGATGAAATGAACAAAGACTCAATGCCTGAGACTCTGGAATCCTTTTATGCAATCTGCCTTTGACAAGGTGCTCAGGGAATTAACCAACAAACTCACCAAGCCTCTGATGACTGAATGGGATACAATTAGGGAAAGGAAGATTTGAGAATATGAGGGGGGAAAAGATTGGAAGGGAAGCGGTGGAAATCCCAATGTTCAGCAAATTCAAAACTAACCCTGAAAATCCACTAATGAACATACCACATGGTACCTGGACAGGCAGGCATGCGTGTGTGCATCAGACAACCCAATGACCCCTTTCAATCTCCAACCTCTGTCAGTCGGTGATACGCCCTTCAACTATGAATTCTACCTGTGAAATACAAAGTAGGCACTTTGGCCCACAACCTCTAAGGTATTTAGGCTCTTCCAGCATAAGTTAGGACCCTCAATATCTTTGGGGACCTGGCCCTTTGTCCACCAAGCTACAAGCCCCTCCTTGCCTGCCATGGGATTTTGCAGGTGTTAAAGTAGCTACAGCAGGGTTCTTGCTCTCTTGCACTGTTTCATGACTGTAACAGACACATATTAAGAGTGAAACATTAACTTGTAAAAAATAATACAAGAGCTCGACCAAAGTCCTCTGGGTCTCTGTCATAGTCAGTTAACAGGTCCTAGCCCAGGGGATCTCCAGCTTTTTCCAGCCTCCCACTTTGCATAACAGACATCTCCTCATGGACGTACCTCATTCCCAACCATTCAGCCTCCCCCCGCTTGGTTCTCAACATGGTGAACTGAGTGGATAGCAAGGTTGTCTGCATAGCCACTGGAGAGCCATTGCTGTGAGGGTTAAATCGCTCAGCTGTGCTCTTCGCTTTTGCAATACTTAAGAATTATTTTTGTGCTGTTTGCTTGTTATATAAGAAAAAGCCAAACAGGAGGATGTTTAAACCAAGCCTGTTCCCTTGTTCATAGCGAGATCTCTGGGAATGCAAAGCACCAGACAG
Source organism: Emys orbicularis (assembly GCF_028017835.1). Lineage (NCBI taxonomy): Eukaryota > Metazoa > Chordata > Testudines > Emydidae > Emys > Emys orbicularis. The sequence continues at coordinate 51,101,561 of NC_088692.1, forward strand.
TCTTCAACCCAAGACAGAGTTTCCATAAACGTGAGCTACAAGTGTCCCTGTAATGGTGAAAGGCCCCATATTCTATCACCAGGCTCCCCACAGAATTCACTGTTAGAATATTGTGTCTATCATTCATTCCCCCCCACCCCCCTCGACACACACTCCTGGTCAGTTTCTCAAGCAGAGATGAAAGGTCATGGTTGATCTCACCTGAATTTCTCATACTCCAGCATCACACATGGCCCTCGATCCAGCTGCCACGTCCCATGCACTTCCCACCTCCCGAAGCGCCTGATATCCACGAAGCAGAGGGCTCGGTGTGGGCTCTCCTTGGTGTAAAACCGAAGATGGGCGTGTTTGGGCAGCTCGGCCCCGGAAGCGAGCTTGAAGCTGCCTGACATTCCAAAGCGGAAGACAAGATCCATGGGCTGCTGGAGACCATTCTGGCTCAGCCCCTCCCTGTCCCTCCCTCTGCCAGGGAGCGTGTTCTTCTCCTCTTTGAGTGGCGTCAGGGTCAGCTTGATCTCCTTGCCCCGTGAGGTGGCAGAGATCAGGTACGCGTCGCTCTCAAACAGCACCTCTGGGTTCTTGCTCACTTCAGACTTCTCCACCTTCCCTGAGAAGATGAGCCCTGCACATACCGTGTTGATGTAGCAGCTGGCCAGGTGCAGCTCTGGGCCCTCTGGCATCTTAGACACCTGCCCAAATGAAGGGAAGACCCAGGCATAAGGCAGAGCAGCTACTGTAGCACGTGCATCTTACCAATCAGGACGGGCAGCTCTCTCTGTCCCTGGCTTTGCCGGGCCCGCCTGGCCTGTGAACATGGACCCAACGGCAGGTGTGCAGGGGACAATTGCAAGGCTGAGCCAGTGGACAAGGATACCATTGAGGATGGGTATTAGCAGAGCCGGCTCCAGGGTTTTGGCCGCCCCAAGCAGCAAAAAAAAAAAAAAAAAGCCGCGATCATGATCTGCGGCGGCAATTCGGCGGGAGGTCCTTCGCTCCGAGCAGGAGTGAGGGACCGTCTGCCGAATTGCCGCCAAACAGCTGGACGTGCCGCCCCTCTCCGAAGTGGCCGCCCCAAGCACCTGCTTGGTAAGCTGGTGCCTGGAGCCGGCCCTGGGAATTAGGGACCACCTGGCCATGGGCTGAGCCACCAACCCCTTCCATGAGGAGCCAGTGCACAGCCAGGAAATGGGCACCACCAAGCTGGCCAGGACCAGGAACGGAGATGGGCCCTGGGTCCCCGTGAGACAGGAAGCTCCCCTCAGGAGCCCCTGTACAGGACCAGCTTCCCCCTCCAGCCAGTGTTCCCCCACCCCACCCCCAGCACAGCTCTCCCTCCAGCCAGTATCCGCCCCCCCAGCCTCCCCCGGCAGAGGGCCAGTTTCTCCCCCCCCCGAGAACAGGGCCGGATCCCCCCTCCAGCCATTGCCCCGGCACAGGGCCAGCTTCCCCCCAAGTACAGGGCCAGCTTCTCCCCCCCCCAGTCTGTCCCGCCCCCCTCCCGAGAACAGGGCCGGCTCCCCCCAGCCAGTTTCCCCTTATAACGCTCCCGCCCGAGTTTGCAGCGGGGCTGGAGCAGTTACACAACCAGGCACCGCAGCAGGCCGGCTCCGCAGTCCCCGCCCACAACCCCAGCACAGGGCCAGCTCCCCCCGTTCCCCTCAACCTGTCCCCCCCGCTCCGGGTCCCCCAAAGCCTGTCCCAGCACAGAACCTGCCGGCAGACCCCGCCGCGTACCTGAGCTCCCGCTCGCACTGTTCGCCGGCAGCCGGAGGGTTAAACAGCCCCCCGGCTGGGAGGGGCGGGGCAGCGCGGGGCACGATGGGAGTTGTAGTTCCACGGGGGAGCATCAGCCTACAGGGTGGGGAGTGGGAGGTCTCCAGCTCCGCGTGGCTGCCTGGGAGGGGCTCAGGGACACGGGCAGGGAATGGAATTCTCCCCCTCCTCTTCCCTGTGCCTTGTATTCTATGGCTGGCTGGGGAAAGGCACCGCACAGGCCCTGACCCCCAACCATCTACTACACGGACACCCCTACACCCCACCGTCCTGCCCTCACCCAGAGCACCTACCACATAGACACCCCCGCATCACATCATCCTGCACGCAGAGCAGCTACCACATGGACACCCCTACACCCTGTGCCCACCCAGAGCAGCTACCACACGGACACCCCTGCACCCCACCATCCTGCACCCACCCAGAGCAGCTACCACACGGACACCCCTGCACCCCACTGTCCTGTGCCCACCCAGAGCAGATACCACATGGACACCCCTACACCCCATCATCCTGCACCCACACCCAACCATCTGCTGCACGGACACCTCTGCATCCCACTGTCCTGCACCCACCTAAAGCAGCTACCACCTCAGCAGCAATGCTGCCGGCTTCCCCGTGCAGATGGGTCACCTCCCTGCCCCGCAGTTAGATTTACCAGAGCCTGCCTGCGGAGCAGTTATTCATAACCTACTTGCTGGGCACAATGTCACAACATGCCCGAGCTTCACTCATAGAGATGATCCCTCTCTCTTCCCTCCCCAGCACCATCTAATTTTGCCTCCAGCAGTAGCTTCAGAGACCGACAGAATGAAGCACACTGATGTGTGGTAGCTGTTGTAACATTTACTTTATCTTCTACCACCCAAGCTACTCTTATCCATGTATAACACTAAGGTAAATCTTACCAAGCCATTTGCCACAATATCTTACAGCAGGCAGTTCCACTGGTTAGTTACCTGTTGTGTAACCTAGGCAGTGTGGCTGAGGTGACAGACCTCTGGACTAGGACTCAGAACTGGTTTCCAGTCCCAGCTCTGCTGCTGGCTGACCTTGGGCAAGTCACTTCCTGCCCACTGCCTCAGTTTCCCCACCTGTAAATTAGGAATAATGATACTGACCACCTTTTTAAAGTGTGTTGAGATTTACTTCTGAAAGTGTGATAGAAGAGTTAGGTATTATTATTAAACTATTGTTTGTACCATTTTAATTGTATTGCCTTTCAATTCAATGGAGCACAGCCTTGTTCTTAAAAATACAGGGCTGCCCTGGTCTTTTGCTGTTTAGCAGCAATTTACCAAATTATTTCGGAGTCTGCAGTTAAAATGGTTTCCCACTTCACTGCCTTCGGGCTGTGCTGGCTTTGCTCTAAAGGAGCAACTGCATCATCCCCAAGCTGTGAAGTTCCTGTAAATCAGAGCCCTGAGCTATAGCCGGGAAAGGGGGTTAGCACAACAGGGCACCAGTGGCAGGGGCCAATCTAAACTGAGCACAGCTTAAATGAAGTTAGCAAAACCCAACTGGTCCCTCGATGGCTGTTACCAGAGCTGTGCCTGGGGCAAGGGCTGGACTAGCCAGGGTTGTTACAAGACAAGGCTGGGGTGAGCGAATAGTTTACGGACTTTGCCTATCCTGGCTCTGGTTTCTGCAGAGGTCAGGACTGAAGGAGCAGGAAGGGTGTATGTGGGATGGAGAGACATTGACAGAGCTGCAGGGGGTGGGAATAGGTTATAGAGCACCTGCTGGTATGATGAATTTTGCCTGTGGCATCAATCCCTCCTTTCAAATACGAAAGATTTACTCCAGTTATTTAAAGACACATCTCTGCTCCCGGTCTGAGGGTGTCAGAAATGAGGCTGCAGGGGTGACAAGGGAGGCAGCAATGCAAATTAAAACCGCTCCTCGTGGCTTTATTGGATCCCACTGGCAAAATAGGAAACATTACAAATAACTGGCTTCATGTGCCAAGGCCAACCGGAAACGCATGGAGAAATTCACAGACGCACGTTCCTGCTGATCCTTTATTCCATGCACTGAGCTGCCCTGGAAAAGGTGGAAGGAGCATGGGGGGAAGGAAAGACAGACAAGCTGCATTTGTCTCCCAGGTAAGGGGCTCCTTTAAAGGAAGTGGAAAGAACAGAGGCAAAGTGCTTTTAAGGGGAGGGATGCGGGGGAGCAAGAAGGGACTAGAGAACGCTCCATCGTGCTTCGGCTGATGAAACTTTCCAACCTCTTATGTACGACTGGCAGAGTCGCCCCAGCCACAGGCATCCTGGATTGCTGCAGGAGTTCAGTCAACGGGTGATGTGGATCTGGCCTAGCCGCAGCATTTGCTGGGCTGCAGCGCGCTAGTCTCCAGAGGAGACCAAGCGCCTGCCCTGGAGTAGTCACAGGAGACAATTCAAGCAGAAGCAAAAGGGCAGATCAGCTCCCTGCAGCTGTTCAGGAACAGAGCCACCAACAAAGGGCTGGGCAGGGGATTTCAGGGTCTTTCACTGTTAAAGTAGCCTCCAGCCGGCAGGCCTGGGTATTCTCCGGAGGCGTGTTTGTTACACGGCGGCACGGCCCATGGGTTTGGATGCCTTTGTTATGGGAACTCCGAGCTGAAGCTGGTCTTGAGGTGGAGATCTCGTTAGCAGATGCAGAAGCCACCAAGCTCCCATCCACCATTGCTCTGGGGACGGATCCTGGGGTGGGGCTCCTGGAAGCACAAGGGCTTGTGGGCAGGATGGAGGAGGGGCGGGCAGGAGGCTCCACAGCAAGAGAGCTGGGCGGGGGGGCAGTAGCCAGGAAGAGTGGGAAGAGCAGTCATCAGTTTCAGCTGCAGGGGTCTGAGAAGGGAGGAGATCCCAGTCCAACCTCTGCCCAGGCGGTGTCTGCGGCTGTGTGCAGCGAGGGGCTTCCCCAGCGGAGGAACCGCACCCACCAGCCTCTCCGACGAGCTGCAGAGCAATCAGCCGGCTCCTTCCACGCTCGCTGCCGTCCTCCCGGCTCCTCAGCTGAGAGTTTTCATCATGGCGTGGGCCTGTCTCAGCTCTGAAAGTGGAAGAGGAGACGCAAACAGCCAATGGGGGCAGAGTGACCTGGATCTCAGCAGGGGCGCTGCAGCCAGTTCCCAATTCACCAGTCACAGCAGGGCAGAGAATAACCTCTGCGCTGTGAGCAGGAACAGAGAAATGACACGACATGGAGACAGCCGATCTCTGCCCCGGCCAGTAGGGAGAGCAGTGGGGACACAGGAGAGGAAGCACCAGCTGGCAGGGCGGGGACGAGGCGAGCGATTCCAAGTTGCCCGTCTGTCATCTACTCACCTGCCAGTAAGACCCGGAACTTCTCTGCCGACACGGTCATGGCAAAGGGCTCCGTCACGCCTCGGTCTCCGTTTCGCACGGTGAACTTCAGGTGCACAAGGGGCTCATAGACCGGCTGGAGCTCGCTGGAGCTGAGCGTGTGATCCACCCTCCAGGACACAGAGTCCAGACGGTTCACTGAGGACAGAGGCAGAGCCAGTCTCAGGTTTGCACTGTCAGTGTAAAACACTCTCTATGCAGAAGCTGGCGATATGGATTTAGGAAGCATTTTTCAAAAGCATTAAGCGGCTCCACCCACCCCTGAAATGCAGCCACCTCTGGTGTGTGCAACACAGCAACTGTCTTACCAGCCCACAGCGACAATGTAAGACATTACAGGAAGGAAATGTCTCCAGTTGAAATAACAAGGGAGTTTAGGTCCGTGGAGTGGAGCCCTCCGAGATGGGGTGTGGCTGGGATAACGCAGCTAACACCCCTCGTTGCAAAGATTCCCATGAGTCCAAGCGGTTAGCACCGCCTCAGCTCTGTCTCTCTTTATGGCCAAGAAAGATAACGCAGAAGGCAGTGCACCACCTAGTGCATCACCTGCACCACTCCCTGCTGCACTTGGATTGTCCCGGAGGTGAACTAACCTGACCAGATCCTAACCTGTCGGGCTGACAAGGTCACAGCCCAAGGGGGTCAGACAACAGGGTTCTGGTCCCAGCTCCTGGTCATCCCCTCGGTTGCTGCTGAAAACCCATCTGCCCTCAGCAAACTCTGATCCTATCCCACAGTCCTCAGGAGCAAGTTCTTCCCAGGAAGTCCCAGAGGAGAATGGCTGGGAAAGTCCTATTGAACTTCCCTCCATGGACACAGGGGAAGAGCTAGAGGGGTGGGGGCAGTGGGTGCCAGCCTGTACCCCTGCTGAAGGGGCATCTCCCATCCGCTGCCTGGAGCAGTGTCAGGTTTGCACAGCCAGAGGGAGAACACTTACATCTCAGGCTGCGTGTCCTCAGGCTGTCCTGCAGGGGGCTCTGTTTCTCCTCATAGGACCGGCACAATCCTGTGGCATGTTCTACAAAACAAGGAGACCAAGAAACCACCCACCAATGAGCATCAGATGGGTCCCTGCACAACGCGACTTTGGTTCCAACAAGCTCAGAAGGGACCCTGGCTGCAAACTGCTGAGCTGGGCTGTTTAGCAGGGGGACTCTAGCAGGATGCTGACACTGGGGCACACGTGGGATAACGGGGGGACGATGGTACCATAGGGCATTTCAGTCAGAAGATGGCCCAGCTACTGCTCTGAAGTCTTTCCTGCTGGTTGACACAGCGAGTTCTAACTTCTCGCTGATGGGAGAATGCGGGAGACACGCAACCCAGCAGCGATCGCCTCCTCCCCCAGAGAGCCAACGTACTGAACTCCACACAGTGCTGGAGCAAGGGTGGAAGGATACAGTTATCCAGGGTTACAGCCTAGTGCATGGGGTAGACAGACTCTGCTCCGCTCCCCAGCGCCCTCCTCTGGCTGACGTCGCACAAGACAGTCGGGCTGCTGCTACTGATCCCAAGGCTCCCCAGTGCGCTGCAGCCCTCTCCGAGGGACCCATCCCCTGGCACTTCCCCTACCTTTGGGCAGCCCCAGCTGTTGCAGCTCGCTGGACAGAGAGTCGCTGTCTACGCTGTGTTTGGCTGCACTGGAGAGGATGAAGCTGAGCACAGCAATAGTGGCCTTCACATCCCCGGACTCTGGAGAGAGGAGGAGAAACCTTTGGGACTCTGTATGGCAGCAGGGCTCTTCCCTGCAGGGAGGCAGCTTTGACAGACCCATACAATTGACGTAGGATCCAACAGCCCTTGACGTGGCCTGTCCTTTGCAGTTCATCATCTGCAAGAGACTAGAGAGGGTGCACGGACAGACGCCACCTCGCACTGGGCCACGAGGGGCAGCAGGGAAACAGGCAGAAAGAGCTGGGCTCATTGTCACCAACCTGGGTAAGAAGCAGTGATGGGCAGGGGACTATGTGTGTGTTGGGGAAGGGGAGTCAATGCAACCGGCAGGGCTCAAAACAGGTTAGGATTTAAACAAGCCTGGGACAGGCAGGGGTTAAGTCTAACTAGAATCAATTGATGCTAGGGATCCAAATACTAATAATGGCCAAGGACCTGTACAAGCGAACACGTAGCTCGTGGCAAGCTGGGGTGTAAAGCTACCCTGCCCTAGCGAGCTGCGCACTGTCCGTGAGGACCCTGCTGCCGCGGACTAACAGCTCCCTAGGGCACTTTCCCCGACTGTTTCCAAGCAGGGCAGCTTCCAGGCGCACTGCAGAACTCGGGGTGTGGAGCAGGGTGCACCCGGCCACCTAGCGCGTGGCAGATTTACACCCTGGCTTGCTGAAACTAACCATTCGTACAGCCAAAGCCTAAGGTTAACACTGCACAATAACCAGGCCAGTGGCGGTAGGACAGGGCCAAGCCACAGCACAGCAACTCAGCCGGGGTTAGATCATTCATAAAAACCAAACCAGACATTTCACAGCTTACATCATGGTCCCATCTGGCCTCGATTGTCCAGTCTGACCTGTGTAACACAGCCCATTGGGCACCCCTGAATTAATGTCTGTTTGAACCAGAGCAGATCTGGATTTAGAAATTGCCAGTGATGGAGAGCACTTGGGCAGTTGTTCCATCGGTTAATGACCCTGTTAAAACACCTTATTTCCACTCTGAGTTTGTCTAGCTTCAACTTCCAGCCATTGGCTCATGTTAGACGTTAGTCTGCTAGACTGAAGAGCCCATTATCAGCTGTTTGTTCCCCGTGTAGGTACTTACAGGCTCCCATCGAGTCACCCCTTAACCTTCTCTTTGTGACACTAACCTGGCTGAGTTCCTGGGACCCCTCCCCTCCCCTCCCCTCCCCATCGCCACAGTAAGACAGCAAGTTCTGCAGGACAGGGACAGGGGCTGTTCAGCTGTTTGGGCAGCGCCTGGGAAGTTTTGATTGCTACTGTGATCACCACAACCACCAGGCCAGGGGCACTTCCACACACTCGAGAAATGGTGTTCCCCCCCCCCCCCGACACAAGGCCCAGAACCACCCAAAAATATAAAGCCAGGGCAGTGTTTGGGGTAAGAAGGGGGAACTCATCAGGCTGCCGATTAGCAGCATCTCCCCCAAACGGAACAGGGGCAAGGACCCTGGGAGATTAGCAGGGCTCCTGTGCTTGCTCATGAGCAGAGCGTGCGGTTGGTTTCCAATGGCTGTGCATTAACTCTTCAGGCCTTCACTGCTTCAGGACGTGCCTCTCCACTCGTGACCCCAGCCAGCGACACTTTTCAGGCAATGTGGCTAACAAAGCCGAGCCTGGCGCCCATAAACGCTGCAGGTAAAATGTTCTCAGGCCAGGGCACTGGGGTGTGGAATGGGCCGGAGGGGAGGTAAGAGTCAGACAAAGCCTGGCCTAGCATCCCAAAGCCACCGGCTTGCCACAGCCTCCCTGCCGTAAGCACAGACAGAGGAATGTCAGTTCTAGTAATGAAGCCAGCAAAGCTCCTTGGAAGGTGGATGAGGCAAAGAGCCAAATCCACTGTGATGGCCTCACGGACAGCACTAGAGGAGCCCAGGCTACGGACACCCAACGGCTCTGGAAAGGAACAACACTCACCAAACTTGGCATCCGACGTTAGCTTCAGGATCTTTTCATACTGCAAGAGAAGAGCAACACCCAGGTCCATCAGCCCCAGGGGAGCCTGCTCCCGGAGCACACGGCACGGTGCAGAATGATCACTGAGCCCTCGCTGAGCAGATCCCCCCTGGGGCAAGCAGAGCCAGGGTAAGGCCAACACTTCCACAAGGGGCGTCTGGTTTCGGGTGCACTTGGAGTCAATAGGAGCAGTGGGGGCTCAGCACTTCTGAGTAACGGGGCTGAGGTGTCTCAAGGGGGGACCCAAATTATTAGAAGCTGCTGGATTTAGCCTAAGTAACCTGCCCAAGGTCACATGGGTGATCGGGAACTAGGACTCCTGGGTTCCTGGCTCCCACTAGCCCAAGCTGCCTTCACAATGGGGGGGTACAGGATGGGCCGTTCCCACTGGCCACTAGTGCTCCAGGCATGTCCTACAGGGAACCTCCACAATCCAAACAGCGGGTCAGCTGCTGTCTGTGATGGGTGTTACAAATGGCTCAGCCCCATGTCCCCAAGCGGCCAAACCCCCTTGCTGGGAGACCTCAAGGGAATCCGTGTTGTCAACCACCGGCCATTCCCCTAGCGATGGCAGGGCCAAGGGGTGGATGAGGTGAAGCAGACCACACAGTACCCTTAGAGAAACAGACACTAATACTTACTAGTAAGTACTTAGCAGCCGTACGGCCCTTTCCACCAGCAAATCTCCCCGATGGGGGAGTGTCACTGGCCTTATTTTACAGATAGGGACACAGGCTTTAGGCACCCTGCCCAAGATCAGTGGCAGAGCTGGGAATAAAACCCAGGTGTCCTGACTCCCAATCTGATCCCTCCCACCCCCACTCCACCGCACTGCCTGCCCTGAGGCTGGCCAGCTCGACATGGCCCACACCACTCAGCCAGGGGGAGGGGAGACTTGAGTCTCTGCGATTGATTGCTGGATCCCTGCTCAGTGGGGCTGAACGTGGGAGAAGAACGCCCTTCACTTACATCAATCCCCTCTCCCTGCAGGTCCTTGAGCACCTGGCCACAGATGAGCTTCAGCTTCACCGAGGACTGGAAAGGAGAGCGCAAGAAAATAAAACCCCACGGCAGCGCTGGGCCCGGCAGGCACTGCCTGGCAGGAGTCTGAGCTCCCCTCAAAACACACGCTCTCTGCCACATCAGGGGGACCCATTTCAACCTTGCCCTGCCCCAGCCAAACAGCCACTGGTTTGGGTTGTTTAAAAACTCACTTCTCTGCCACTTTGGGGAACATCATGGTTTGGATTCCACAAAGAGACTCCCTGAGTTTTGGATGCAACGGTCAGGCTAAAGCCCCAGCCAACTCTTGTGCTCCACTGAGTGTATTGCTCAAGCCCTCAATCAAAGCCTGTTCTACGTACCTCCCGAGCCTCTCCCTGCTCTCTTAGGGAAGCCCAGTCAGCCAGAGACAGGCACAGAGTTCATGCTGGTTGCTCAGGGACCTGAGCTCTTCCCCTTCACCAGATACCCCGAGTCCCAGAGCTCAGATCAGGATGCATCACTCAGATATTCCCATTGCTCCCCCAGGCCGTCGATACCCCTCTCGACGGCCAAGGCTTCGTGCTGATTGTCTGGTTTCACAGCACCCGATACCATCTCTGGGGGGGGTTTAAGAGCAAAAATTGCTCAGACCCCAGGGTGCAGGGCACCGGGTAAGCTCCAGAAGAAAACAGAGAAAGAGAAAGCTTCCACTTAACTATTTTAGCCAAGGTGCTGATTTCGGCCAGGACCCAGTCAGGACAGTCCAAGTCTCCGCAGAACCGGAACCTCTGGAAGGAGATCGGGGGCAATTAGGACCCAGGCGGCCTTTGGGCCAGGGGACGTCAGCGGCAGAGTGTCCTTTGCAGGGCAGCCCAGCTATTCTTGCCAGAGCAGGGGAACCCTCATTTCCCCCCGTTATTGCTGCCCTGCCCTCACTGCACCAGAAAAGCCGTCCCTAGATTTCTCTCCTCTCTGGGTACTTGGCTGCCCTCATCTCCGGTCTCTGCTCTGGCTGAGCCTGCTGCAGAGTCGGACGGCAGCTGGGTCGATCCGGAGCTGTACAAATAACTCTCCCCCCCAGGCCCTGGGTCCCCACTGTATAATGCCCCTGCAAACTCAGGCACAGCGGCTCCATGCACGGAGGTCATCAGCTTTTGGAGCAAGCTCCTGGGGAGAACGACTGGACACAGCTGGCCAAGCTCAGCCCTGACACGAGGGGATGCAAGTGCCCTGAATTCAATGGCCCCAGGCTGAACTGGGCCCAGAGTCTGAAAGAGAGACACTCATCCCGGGAGAAGGAAAGAGATGGACGGGGCTGGGGTGTGCCCAGAGGGATCAGTCTGATGAAGGGGTGGGGTGAAGGTGGGGCAGGGCAGATGGCCCCTTCCTGTTCCTAATAGCTACCAGTTAAGCTGCGGCTTCAGCAGTTTAACCCAGCAAATGCTGGTACAGACCATGAGCCTGCATCCTGGAGCAGCTGCTTTATACCGGCTGCAGTTACACAGCGAGAGCAAGGGGACAAGTCTCTGGCGTCTCATGTATACAGGTCCACAGGCTACAGAACCAGGCATAAGCCTCTCAGAGCAGGGGGCAGATGTCTGGGTCAAGGGGAGGAGGACAACTGATTCCCCACTCCCCGGGTGTTTAACATTATCATGGCTCTGAAATTATCCTTTCCATGCCCACTTGTTCCCCTGCACATCCAGTGCTGATGCCTTTATTACTCCCTGCTTTAGAAACACAGGTGCTGCTACAGCAACAGCCCATCACGTCCGGCATCCTGCCCCCAGCCCTGGCCAGAGCTGGCTGCTTCAGAGGAAAGATGCATTACAAGGCGTTTTCACTTGCCCCATCCTGCAATCCAGCACTTTGGGGGGTGGGGGTGAGGCAGGGAAGGCAGCGTTTCCTTCCTGACCCCTGCAGGCTACTGGCCTGCATCCTGAAGCATGAGATTCATTTATCCTGAGCACACTTAACTAGGAGAGGTATTAGAACTCAAAGGGCTGCCACTGTGGGTTCCCCGTGCCAATTACCTACTGTGCAAAGGGGCAGCTCTTTCTATTTGCTCCAGCTCCTTCCCGGGCCCCCACTGATCTCAGGTCACTGGAGGGAGGGAGCACTTTTTAAGCCAGACCCTTCACAATATTTAACCCAACCCCCACCCCGATGCACGTGTTAGGCAGCTGGTGACACTGGCCTGGCTAATCCCAAGCACTGGGCTAGCAACGGGGAGTCCTCAGGCATGGCTCCAGCTGTTACCCAGAGTCCCTGCTGCCCCGGGGACACAGCTCTGCATCGCCCCAGGCCCCCAAATCCCAGCAAAGCACTAACACCCCCCAGCCATGCACAGCGCCTGCGCTCACCATGGTTTCCTGCTGTCCCTGCAACGCCTGGCAGGCGACCCCTCAACCACAGGAGAGCTGGAACCCATCAGCTGATCTCGGAGCGCAGTCAGCTGACCACAGACTTCCCTACGCTGCAGCCTGTCAGCCGCGCTCTGAGCTGAGTCAGCTGACCGCAGATTTAGTGACGCTTCAGCCATGGAGCCTGCTGGCTTATTGCACAGACTGAGGGTCAGTCGGCGGCAGCTGCCAGGCTGTTACCAAGTCCTGAGACAAGGTGGGGGAGGCGATGTCTGTTATGGGGCCAGCTTCTGTTGGTGGGACAGACGAGCTTCCGAGCCACACCGAGCTCTTCTTCGGGCCAGGCTGTGTACGCGTGTCTCTCTCACCAACAGAAGCTGGTCCAATAAAAGCGATCACCTCCCCCACCTTGTCTCGCTAACATCGTGGGACCAACACGGCTCGAATAACACTGCATCCAAAAATCATGAGTTTTTTAAAAACTGCTACTACCGTTTTCATTTGGTGTCTGGTTTTTGAGGCTTCAGGTCTTATGTTTTGAAGCTTTTTCTATGCAATGCTGGGTGCTGGAAAATGATGGGGTTTTTAAATGGAAGCTGAGATTCTCACATAATCTCATGACTCCATGAGTTGGGGCTTTAAGGCAAAGCACCAATTGTCATGAGTGAGACAGATGATAAAGTGAACTGAGTAAGAGTAAATCCAGCAGCCTGCTTTGTTGCTAAATTAAAGCAGTGAATGATCAGTTTTATTGGGTAATCATCACAAAGGCCAAAGAATGGGAGCCCAACTCCCACCCCCCCAAATTCTAGGGAAGTTCTGATCCAAATGTTATTGCTTGGGTTTCTCTCTATGATGGGCCAGACTAGAGCCCTAAATCCAAACATGTTTGGTCTTAGGGGGAGTTCAGCGTTTGATCTGAATCCGGAGCAGGTTTGGTCCAAACTCTTCCAAAAATGTGCCTATGACACACCGCCTGAGGGAGGGGGGAAGAAGAGGAAGCTTTAGGGGATGGGGTAGTTCTGTGTCATTACTGAGATGCATTCACTTTCAGAACAGCTTGACGCTTTCCTTAACATTGCTGTGGGGAATGCAGGAGGGATTGGGGATGGGGTGAGAGAGCATCAGTGCCTGCAGGAAGGGTTAACAGCTTAGATGGGCAGGGGAGGGTCAGGTCAGCCAGGCTTTGACTGTGGACTGGCTCCTGATCACAGCCTTTTCCTATCTCCCTGCCCACCTATTGGCTTTCCAGCCTCGGCCCACACGCCTTTCCCCTCTCCAGCTCCCTTTCACTAACTGGCCAGGAATCTCCCCACGCTGCACTGGGACACTGGTCCCCTTCCTGTGTTCCTGATGCAGTCTCCCACAGCTGTAGGGAATTAAGAGCAGCTCTGCAGAAGGAGGTGAAGCTGGGTCTAAAAGTAAAGAGGCCACTGAGAGGCAGGGTTTAGGGCGTAGCGTTTTGCACACACCCAGGATTTAGGTCAATAGAAAGATCGTTCCCTCTGTGGCTGCACATGGGAAGGAACCAGCCTGGGCATACCGAGGGGTGGGGGGATGAGGGAGGAGTGTCAGCTCCCTGCCAGCACCACACAGGGCCGGCGCAACCCATTAGGCGACCTAGGCGGTCACCTAGGGCACTAACATTTGGGGGGCAGCAGCCGGATCTTCGGCCTCCCCGGTCGTTGGCGGTATTTCGGGGGCGGGACCTTCCGCCGCCTTTGTCAGGGGCGGTATTTCGGGGGCGGGACCTTTCGCTGCCTAGGGCAGCCAAAAAGCTGGCAGCGCTCCTGGCACCACACCTTGCACAGAGGAGCTGGGGAGAGCTATGCAGCTGCCAGGTACATCCAGTGGATTAGGCACCAACTCCCCTGCCTCTTCTGCTGGGGTGACTAGTCCCCCTCCCACACAGTCCCCCAAAATGATGAGAATGTTGCAAGCTGAACCTTGTAGGGTGAAATCCTGGCCCTGGCGAAGGCAGTAGCAAAACCCCCATTGGCTTCAATAGGATTTCACTGGTAGCATTTCCTCTCCCACATGGACCCAACCTCTTGCCTCTCCCCCTTAAAACACTCTCCCAGGAGACCTCTCTACCCTTGGCCCCAGGGCTCCTGTTCAAAGCAGCGGGAGCAAAATGGCCATAAAAATATTGAAACACTAATCTTGGGGCTGACAAGGCCCGAGCTAATGTCACTGCTCCATCGCTTGTTTTTGCTGCATCCTTTGCCCCACCCTTCATCTGGATAGTTAGCCTGTAAAGTGTGTGGAACAGAGACCTTGTCTTCATCCTGATCTCACACATCCTTTCACAGCAAATGGGGAAACTGAGGGTCAGGGAGTTTAAGTGACTCACCCGAGATCACATCAAGGGATTGCACGCTAGCAGAGAAAACGGGGATGCTTTTAAATAGCTATTGTGTTCCATTTCTCAAACTGTAGGGTTTTTGTTAAAAGCCAATGTTTATATAGGACTTAAACATTAATCTTTTGTGCAACTGCATTTAACATGCCTATTATTATTTATATTACAGTCATGGGCGCCAGGTTTGTATAATTTTGGTGGTGCCCAGAATGGGTCCAAGCAGAGCCATCTCTGGAGCAACCGCCCCGGGCCCCGCGCTTTGGGGGTCCCATGCTTCAGGGGAACGTGGGGTCCAGGCAGAGCTGTCCTGTCCATAGGACAGACCGGGGCAACCGCCCTGGGCCCCGCGCTTTGGGGGGCCCCATGCTTCAGGAGGACACAGGGTCCAGGGTGTCCTGGGGGGTTAGTGGGGGGCCTGGGGCCAGCAGCAGCAAGCAACCTGGCCCCAGCCCTCCCCTGCTCCACCCCCATTCCACGCCTTCCCCCAAACCCCCACCTCTTTCCAGCTTCCGCCCTCTCCCCCGAGTGACGCCAGGAGCCTGTGGGGCAGAGTGGATCAGGGTGGGCTGGGGCCGGGTCGCTCGCTGCTGCCAGCGCCAGGCACCCCGCTAACCCCACAGGCTGCCCTGGACCCCACGTCCCCCCAAAGAGCGGAGCCCCCCGAAAGCGCGGTAAGCCCAAACATTGGTGGAGCCAGGCCCACGTTCCTAAATATTGGTGGAGCACGGGCACCATGGGCCATATAACTCGCTGCCTATGATTACAGCAGCATCTAGAGCAGTGGTTCCCAAACTTTAACAACCTGTGAACCCCTTTCACTAAAATATCGAGTCTCGTGAACCTGCTCCTAAAAATGAATATTTCCAGGGATTTTCTCCTTTACCTGAGTATAAATTATAAAAGCAGTGATGTTGGAAATATATATTTTTTATGACAAGCTTATTACACACTATTTATTATTAAGTATTATTTATCATTACAGTATTTTTATTACATTATGAAAACAGTAACACTCTTCCAAGCTCTCACTTTCGTAGCTTGTGTCACTTTGAATAAGCCTGTTATAAGACAAGGCTCCTATGTTTCATCAAGGAGTATCAGATAAGAAACAGATGAGAAACAGCATGAAGCCAACTCAAAGAGTTCTTCGTACACAAGCATTCAGGTCTTGAGCAGTCCAGGAAAACAACACATGTTACAACAAAGCTTAAACTTGTTCTTCATAATAATTTTAAAAACAATACTAGCTGCCTATTTAATTTTAAAAACAGCAAAAAATATCCACCTCCCTTTCCATTTCTTATAAGGAGTCTTGAAGTTTAAATCTCCTCAGTGTGATAGATATGGTTGCTTTGATCTGCTTAGCTCTTGGAAGTCCAGGGGCTCCGGGCTGCTGGCCCCGTGCTGCCCAGCGTCCCTAGGGACAGCTCTGTCCGCCACTAGGGAATTTTTCCCCAAGAACTCCCTGTAACATTTTGCGAACCCCCAGGGGTTCACGAACCCCAGTTTGGGAACCACTGATCTAGAGGCTCCAGCTGAAATCAGGGCCCCATTGTACTTGGTGCTGTGCATACACAAAGTCCCTACCCTGAACAGGTCACAATCTAACTAGGCATGACAGGGCCAGAGGTAGTGACTTGCTCAAGATCACACAGCAGGTGAGTGGCCAAGCCAGGATAGTGTTGCCAGGTGTCTGGTTTTTGACCGGAACACCTGGTCAAAAAGGGATCCTGGCAGTTCCGGTCAGCACCACTGACCAGGCCGTTAAAAGTCCAGTTGGCACGAGGCTGGTAGACTTCCTGCACGGCTCCTGGGAAGCGGCCAGCATGTCCCTCTGGCTCCTTGGTGGAGGGGCGGCCACGGGGACTCCGTGGGAACTGTGACCAATGGGAGCTGCGGGGGCGGCACCTGCAGATGGGAGCAGTGCGCAGAGCCCCCGTGGCCACCCCTAGGCCTAACAGAGGGACATTAGCCACTTCCCGGGAGCCGCCTGAGGTAAGTGCCACTGGGAGCCTACACCCCTCACCCCCTCTTGCACCCCAACCCTCTGCCCCAGCCCAGAGTCCCCTCCTGCGCCCCAAACCCCTCATTCCTGGCCCCACCCCAGAGCCTGCAGCCCCAGCCAGAGCCCTCATGCCCTACCCCAACCCTCTGCCCCATCCTGGTGAAAATGGATGAGTAAGTGAGGCTGGGGGAGAGCGAGTGACGGAGGGAGGGGAATGGAGCGAGCAGGGCCTCGGAGAAGGGGCAGGGCTGTTTGGTTTTCTGCGATTAGAAAGTTGGCAACCCTAAGCCAGGAGCAGGACCCAGATCTTCTGAGGCCCAGTCCAATGCTCTAGTCTAGCCCCAGGCCTATGCTACCTCTCAACGCCTGTTCTGAGAACTGTGCTATTGGTTCTGATGCAAAATAAGTAAAAGCCATGTTAGATTTAGCGCCATTAGGAGTAAAAGGGGAGAAACAAATCCCTGCTCCTTTCCCTTATTTTGGTTCCTTCTTCTGCCATTCCCTAATTCCCTGTCCCTCCCTCTCTCTGCTTCCTTCCCAGCAGAGCAGAGACCGGCAGCTCCAGGTACTAGAGTCTAGGAAGGGCCATGGCAGCAAAACTATAATAAACTCAATGTAAACCACTAACAATGGAGAAGCCAGGAAGGAAGGGAACAGATAAAAGTGCGACCACTGAGAGTCAAGGAGCTCTTACCACTCCCAGTGTGACAAACTATCACACACTAAAAGCCAGGCACCACCTAAGTAAGGTGCACCAGGTGGCAACACTATAATTCTCTGCTGCCAGCAGGGGGCGGCAAAGGCCTTCAGATCTGGTTCTCCGGACTTCTATTTCCAGCTGCAAAGCAAACACTGTACCTTGCCTCTGCCCCCAGGGCTACTCTGAAAGGGAGATCAATGACTGAGCAACTGGATGTCCACTGGCCTGTTAACCGCTAGCTAAGGTACAGCTAGGGCCCTCAGCTGCATAGGCTGTGAGCACCTGATGCTCTTAATGTATTTGTCCTCACAACATTCCTGGAAGGGAGGGAAGTGCATATCACAGAAGGGGAACTGAGGCAGACAGACTAAGGCCCAGATCCTCAAAGGTACTTAGGCTCCTCCCTTCCCTTGATTTAAATTCAATGGAAGTTGGGAGTCTAAATATCTTTGAGGATCTGGGACTAAGTGACTTGTCCAAGGCAGCGCAGGGACGGGACGGGATGGGACCCCCCGGCCCCGCACAGCAGAGCCCCTTGGAGGAAGGGCACATCTGCTCTGGAAGCCAGTGTCTGCCAGGGCTGTCCCGAGGCAGCAAGCTGGGCTTGGAACAAGAGGCAGCAGAAAAACCATTCCATGGGCCACCTTTCCCTGGAGAACTCCCCAGCCCCACTCTGGACGCAGCTGAGAAGAGCTCAGCTCACTGTGTTAGGAGCAGAGCAGGTGGATGCTGAGCTGTACTGAAAGTCTGGCCCTGCTTATCTGACTTTTGTCACCATAGGAACCCAGTGCCTCACAGTCACTAATGGATACTCCCCTCCCCACATGCCTCCAGGCAGGGACATGCTATCCCCATGTGGGGGGTGGGGAATGGAGGCCCAGGATCAGGGAAATGACTTGCCCAAGGTCCCACAGGAAGCCTGGAGCCAAGAGGGGAATTGAGCCCAGCCTCCTGAGTCCCCACCCCGTGCCCTGTCCCCGGGGCCATTCTTACAGCGCTGACACCCGCGTCCCCACCCCGTGCCTTACCCCCGGGGCCATTCTTACAGTCCTGGCACCCGAGTCCCCACCCCATGCCCTGCCCCCGGGGCCATTCTTACAGTCCTGGCACCCGAGTCCCCACCCCATGCCCTGCCCCCGGGGCCATTCTTACAGTCCTGGCACCCGAGTCCCCACCCCATGCCCTGCCCCCGGGGCCATTCTTACAGTCCTGGCACCCGAGTCCCCACCCCGTCCCTTGTCGCCGGGGCCATTCTTACAGTCCTGGCACCCGAGTCCCCACCCCGTCCCTTGCCACCGGGGCCATTCTTACAGTCCTGGCACCCGAGTCCCCACCCCGTGCTCTGCCCCCGGGGCCATTCTTACAGTCCTGGCACCCGAGTCCCCACCCCGTGCCCTGCCCCCGGGGCCATTCTTACAGTCCTGGCACCCGAGTCCCCACCCCATGCCCTGCCCCCGGGGCCATTCTTACAGTCCTGGCACCCGAGTCCCCACCCCATGCCCTGCCCCCGGGGCCATTCTTACAGTCCTGGCACCCGAGTCCCCACCCCGTCCCTTGTCGCCGGGGCCATTCTTACAGTCCTGGCACCCGAGTCCCCACCCCGTCCCTTGCCACCGGGGCCATTCTTACAGTCCTGGCACCCGAGTCCCCACCCCGTGCTCTGCCCCCGGGGCCATTCTTACAGTCCTGGCACCCGAGTCCCCACCCCGTGCCTTGCTGCCGGGGCCATTCTTACAGCCCTGGCACCTGAGTCCCCAGCCCGTGCTCTGCCCCCGGGGCCATTCTTACAGTCCTGGCACCCAAGTCCCCACCCCGTCCCTTGCCCCCGGAGCCATTCTTACAGTCCTGGCACCCGATTCCCTACCCAGTGCCCTGCCCCCGGGGCCATTCTTACAGCGCTGACACCTGCATCCCCACACCATGCCCTGCCCCTGGGGTCATTCTTACAGTCCTGGCACCCGAGTTCCCATCCAGTGCCCTGGCACCCAAGTCCCTACCCCGTGCCCTGCCCCCGGGGCCATTCTTACAACCCTGGCACCCGAGTCCCCACCCCATGCCCTGCCCCCGGGGTCATTCTTACAGCCCTGCACCCACCTCAGTTCTGAGCCTTGAAAGTTTGGCTGCACCTGTTCACTATTGTAATTAGCCAATGGCCACTGGGCACAGAGCAGCACTGGAAGGGTGGTTGAAGGGAGGGGCCTGTTCTTCTCTCCCTGCACCCTGTGCTAGAGGAACAAGCCCTGGGGCTGAGCCTGGGGGTCCAGGACCGCCCGGGACAAAGGACACCCAGCTGCACCAAAATCCAGCCCAAACTCTCACCAGGGGAGGCTGGAGTTGGCCTTTTGACCTCAGACGACACCAGCTGGACACCAACTGTTCCGAGCAGGTGGGCTCAGTCATGCCACACCCAAGACCCCCAAGCAGCAGAGCCATGCACAGGACCTTGCCATGCCAGCCCGAGAGCATTAACTCGTGCCTGGCTCCTGGAAATGGCTTAGCATGGAATGTCGGTTACTAGAATCAGGGTGGGAAAGGAGGGACCCTCCCCCGCTAACTCCTCTCCAAATCCACTTAGCCAGGACCAGAGGCCTGGGGAGGGGACTGAGCCTGGGGCCTGGGGAGTCCCTGCTCCCACCCCCTGAGCCTCCCACCCCAAGTAGTGGGGCTCTGATGGGCAATGGGGCAGGAACAGAGCTGGACAGTTATCCCAGCTGAGCAGGGGCTGTGGTCTCCATGGTATTCATGAGCACACTACGTGGGGAGAGGCGCTGGAGTGGCTCCTAGCTGGAGGCTCTCAGGGTAATTTCAATGGAGAGCTAGAGGCAGATTTAAGTTGACACCTTCAGATCCCAAATCCATGAAGGCCAGTGGGTTTGGGGGACTCCTACCTTCCCCCAGCGACAAGGAACAGACAGCAGCAGGGCTGAGTAAGAGGGCAAAGGCACAGCACCTAGCCGCAGCTCCAGGGCAGAACAGGAACACATGGGGTGCTGCTGACCTCACCTTTATCATAAGGCAGCTAGCTCTGTGGCAGCGCCACACAAGGTTTTCTCCCCCCCCCCCCCCAACAGTAGCAACATGGGGCTCGCTCCTGGGAAACAAAGCCCCACTCTGAAATGCAGCTCCCTGCTGCGCACCCTGCCTCTCCCAGGGAGGCTCCCGAAGGGGAATAAAGGTGTTATCCAAAGAGCCCACGGATCTGACCTCCCGCCCCCCTTGCTCATTAACAGCGTTCACAGCAGCATTCCAGGCAATACAGGGGTCACCCCCACTCCAGCCAGCCCCAGGGAGGAGCTTCTCGTGGGAGAGTCTGAGACACAGCTAAAGGGGTCACCTCAGGGTTGGATTACCCAATAGGCAGACTAAGCATGTGCTTAGGGCACCAGCAAAGCAGGGGGCACCAAAAAAAATCTCATTTTTTTTGGAAAAAAATTGATATTTGATATTTCAAAAAAAGCACCAAAGTAGTCATCATGGGAAAAATCAGAACTTTGTTAGACTTCCTTACACTCCACTATACACTCTTCCCCCGTTTTTCTGTTCTCTTTTTATTACTTATCCCCACCTAAACCAGGAGGGTGTCCTATTAACGTAGATCGAAATAATGTGAGGAAATCAGATCCTGTCATGTATTGCAATAAATTTATGTTTTATTATTGATATATTCTTCTGAGTTATACGTACTTGATTCGTTTTTTTCCTTATATATATTATATATACACACATAAAAATAGTGTACATTGTGTAATTTGGTTTTTTTTTAAAAGTTCAGATAACTGAGATAAGGGGCAGGATGAAACATAACCAACTGAGTGAAGCACAGAAACGTAAACTGGCGGAAGAAAAGAAACAAAAAACTAGTGAAATTTTCCAAAATCTTCCAACGCTGACATCATTTTTCAAAGAGAATCCATCAGAAGCAACATCATACTTATCCAAGACAATATGTGATGAACTCATTGGTCTAATGAGTGACAACGTTCATTCAGCTATTGTGGATGAAATAAGTACTGCTGGGTACTTCAGTTTATCTGTCGACTCTACACCTGATCTTTCACATATTGATCAATTGAGATACGTGTAATTAAGATATGTGTCTCCCACAGATGGAAAACCAGTTGAATGATTTTTAACATTCCTCAATTTGAAAAGCCATACTGGTGAAGAAATGGCAAATCAAGTACTGCATTATCTGTGCCAAGTTTGCAAAACACATTTCTCAAAGTGCAGAGGTCAATCTTATGACAATGCTGCCAACGTCAGGGCATTATCAAGGAATGCAGAAGAATCTTTTAGAACAGAACAAATATGCCATATTCATACCATGTGCTGCACACTCTCTCAATCTTGTTGGCTGCTGTGCTGTTGATTGTTGTCCGGTGGCAGAAAGGTTTTTCTCAACAGTCCAGTTACTTTATACATTTTTCTCTGCCTCAACTCACCGCTGGGCAGTTCTTAAAACATATTTGGGCAATGATCGTGTGTTGAAATCTCTTTCTAATACTCGCTGGGAGGCACATGCAGTGGCAACAAGTGCAATTCTGGAGTCCTACTCAAAGATTGTGGATGCATTAGAAAGTATAGCTGAAGACTAATCACAAAAGGGAGAAACTATACGAGAGGCAGAAAACATTGCAAACAAGATGCAAGAACTAGCGTTTGTATTCATGTTGACCATGTGGAATGACATTTTACAACACTTTTACCACACAAGTCAAGCTCTCCAAGAAAAAGAATTGGATTTGAAAACATGTGCAGACCTCTGTCAATCATTAGCAGACCACTTACACACTTTAAGGAATGATTTTGAAAGATGTGAAGACATATCAAAAGATATCTCGCCTGATACTAACTACAAAGAAGCCCAGTCCCGCAAGCGCATCAGGAAAAAACAAGCAAATGATAGCAGTGCAACAGAAACAGCATTGAATCCTAGAGACAAATTTCACGTATCTACTTACTACGCTATAACTGATACACTTGAAGCTCATATGAAGAGGAGAGGTGAAGTGTACAAAGAAGTATCAAGTAGATTTTCTTTTCTAAACGATATGGACTTATCTGATGAACAATATTCACAAGGTTCCCAAAAGCTAGTTGACTCAGACCCTGTTGACTTGAACATGAATCTCTGTGGAGAAGTACGGCAGTTCCACTGTTATA
This sequence comes from Emys orbicularis, assembly GCF_028017835.1. Classification (NCBI taxonomy): domain Eukaryota; kingdom Metazoa; phylum Chordata; order Testudines; family Emydidae; genus Emys; species Emys orbicularis. The sequence continues at coordinate 51,123,908 of NC_088692.1, forward strand.
TGCGCGCAAAGATTAATGAAACAGGAAAAATGAAATTCAGTCACATTGATCTTTATGACACAATATTGAAAGACGGAATACAATGTGTATTTCCAAATGTAGAGATCGCATTACGTATTTTTCTAACATTGATGATTACTAACTGCTCCGCAGAACGCTCTTTTTCTCAGCTGAAAGAATAAAAAACTCTCAGAGAACAACAATGTGTCAGGACAGACTTGATTCACTTTCCCTATTGTGTATGGAAGTGGACATGCTTTGTCGAGTCAGCTTCGATGAACTTATCCAGAATTTTGCAATCAGAAAATCTAGAAAGAAGCTATTTTAATTTCAGCATACATGTAAGTTTTGTGTCATTTCGAAAAATAAATTTTATTTTACGGTATAGTATTGTTTTTATTTTGAATTACATATGGGGGGGCACCATAATCTTTTCAGTGCTTAGGCCTCTAAAGGTCTTAATCTAGCCCTGGATCACCTCCTTCCTCGCCCATTCACTAGCGGGAACATCCCCCTCAGGAAGGCAGCAGCCGCCTCAGGCTGCTCAGTGCTCTTCATTTACTCTGCACTGATGGCAGAGTCACTTGGCAGCTCGTGCAGGGACTGGCTGCAGTTTGTGCCTACAAGAAAAGGTCCCAGAGTAAGACAGGCCAAAGCTGGGGTAGCAGCTGCCGCGCTTAACCCCACCAGCACGGTAGGCTCTACGGCTGCTGGGTTAGAACTTGTTGCCTGATTGTAGAGGTTAGTATATTATAGGCTCCCGCATCGATCTGACCAGAAGATAAGGTTCTTGTCCTGGAACATAGGCGTGTGCAGCCCATTTCATTAGGGTGTGCACCCAGGGAGCCCCACCCTGCCCTAGCCCCACCCCCATCCTGCCCCCATCCACTCCCTCCTACTTCCCACCCCCTGACTGCCCCCCTCAGAATCCCCAACCCCCCCTGCTCCTTGTCCCCTGACTACCACCTCCTGGGACCCCTGCCCTTAACTGCCCCCCAGAACCCCTCCCCCTATCTAAGCCTCCCTGCTCCTTGTCCCCTGACTACCATCTCCTGGGACCCCTGCCCTTAACTGCCCCCCAGAACCCATCCCCCTATCTAAGCCTTCCTGTTCCTTGTCCCCTGACTGCCCCCCTAGGACCCTACCCCCTACCTGTCCCCTGACTGCCCCGACCCTTATCCACATCCCTGCCCCTAGACAGACCCCCAGGACTGCCATGCCTATCCAACCGCTCCCCATCCCCTGACAGGCCCCCCCCAGAACTCCTGACCCATACAACCCCCTCTGCTCCCTGCCTCCCCTAACCCCTTTCCAACCCCTGCCTCCTGACAGCCCCCCCAGAACTCCTGACTCATCCAACCCCCCCCAGCTCCTTGTCCCCTGACCACCGCCTCCAAAGACCCCCCCCCCCCCCAATTGCCCTCCCAGGACCTTCCTTGCTCCCTGTCCCCTGACTGCCCTGACCCCTATCCACCCCCTGCCCCCTGACAGACTGTGGGACTCCCATGCCCCATCCAACCCCCCTGCTCCCTGACTGCCCCCTCCAGAGACCCCCTGCCCCTAACCACCCCCCCCGGGATCCCACCCCCTATCCAACCCACCCTGCTTCCTGTCCCCTGACTGCCCCCACCCCTTATCCAACCCCCCTGGCCCTGGACCCCTTACCATGAGATGAGGGTCCTAGCCTCCCCACAGAGCCAAACACTGCCCCGCAGAAGCCCGCAGCCCCAGCTCCACAGGTGGGATGGGAGACAGAGGGCCTCAGGCCAGCTCCATACAGAGTGGGGTCAGGGCTTCAGCCCTGCAACTTTTGCCACTAGGGTGGCTGGGGCTCCCGAGATGGGGACTTCAACCCCACATCTTCTGCCAGGGTCCAGGCTTCTCCTCCCAGTGTGGCTCCTCTAAAGGGAATAGTACAGCACCGGGGGTACCTGTGGTATCATTCCTTACCACGCTCCTAGATTAGCACACTCACGCCCTTCCTGGGGTACCCAGTGGGAAGAGACAAAGGACCAGCCTCGCTTCTGGCATGCCAAGTGAGCCCGATGGTCCAGCTTCCTCAATGATGGTGAATAATAGAGCTGAAGAGTCAAATGCTGAGTAGCTAAGGGTATGTCTACACTACGAGAGTAGTTCGATTTTACTTAAATCGAATTAGTGGAACCGATATTACAAAGTCGAATGTGTGTATCCACACTACGAACAGTAATTCGACTTTGTGAGTCCACACTAACGGGGCAAGCGTCGACATTGGAAGCGGTGCACTGTGGGCAGCTATCCCACAGTTCCCGCAGTCCCCGCTGCCCATTGGAATTCTGGATCGAGCCCCCAATGCCTGCTGGGGAAAAAAATGTGTTGAGGGTGGTTTTGGGTAACTGTCGTCATCCAACCGTCACTTCCGCCCTCCCTCCCTGAAAGCGCCGGTGGGCAATCAGTTCGCGCACTTTTCTGGTGAGTGACAGCGCGGACGCCACAGCACTGCGAGCATGGAGCCCCCCGCTGCGATCATCGCTGCAGTTATGGCCGTTGTCAACACCTCGCACCTTATCATCCACCTTTTTCAGAGGCAGATGCTGAGAAATCGGGCGAGGAGGCTACGGCAGCGTGGTGAGGACATTAAGTCTGAGAGAGGCACAGATCTCTCGCAAAGCACGGGACCCCGCGCCGTGGACATCATGGTGGCAATGGGTCATGTTGATGCTGTGGAACGGCGATTCTGGGCCTGGGAAACAAGCATGGACTGGTGGGACCGCATAGTGCTGCAGGTCTGGGATGAATCACAGTGGCTGCAAAACTTTCGCATGCGTAAGGGAACTTTCCTGGAACTTTGTGAGTTGCTGTCCCCTGCCCTGAAGCGCAAGGACACCCGGATGCGAGCAGCCCTGACTGTCCAGAAGTGAGTGGCCATAGCCCTCTGGAAGCTTGCAACGCCAGACAGCTACCGGTCAGTCGCGAACCACTTTGGCGTGGGCAAATCTACCGTGGGGGTTGCTGTGATGCAAGTAGCCAACGCAATCGTTGAGCTACTGCTCTCAAAGGTAGTGACCCTGGGAAACGTGCAGGTCATCATAGATGGCTTCGCCGCGATGGGATTCCCAAACTGCGGTGGAGCGAGTGAAGGACCCCACTCCAGGGGCCCCAAAAAACTCTCGTGGGGGCCCCTGCAGGGCCCGGGGCAAATTGCCCCACTTGCCTCCCCTCCCCCCCCGGGCGGCCCTGGCTGGAGCAGTGGGAGTTGTGTTTGTTCAGCATGGCTTTTGGAGGGCCCTGGGGCGGTGCTGCCTAGTATGATGGGCAGCAATTGCTTTATAATTCCAGCTGTTGATCATAGACCACGGGTTTGGTGCATCAACCTAGCTATCAAGGCTCTTCACAGCCGAGCTGTGATGATCTGGAGGAGGTATTCAGTGGAGAACTCCCCCATTTATTCTGGTTTTGCTACTTCCCTCTTCAACCCCCACTGTTATGAATAATTCCCCCACCCTGCCCCAGGATGAGACTTCAGGATTTTTCCCAGGTGGGTGGAAGCTCCCAGGCCTGCATTGCTTCCTGTTGGTCTTCTACGAGATCCTTGGACCCTTGCTAGGCATCAAGGATGAATAGGGGTCCTACCACAACACGAGCCTCTGCTACCCTCACTGAGGAGTCACATGTGTTGGGATACAAGTGTTACCAAGAGCCCATTAATATTTCATTAGATACACCCTCCCCCACTCACTTTGGGATGAGAACCCTTTAGATTGGAGGGGGTCAGTTTGACCTGAAGAAGAGAGGCTGGATTGGTCAAAGGTGTACATCCTGCCCCCCTACATAAGTTGGGTGGGGATCACAGAACCTACCATGCCTGGGGGACACATCTCTCTGGAAACACCTCCCTGGCCCTCTGTCCAGAGGCCTGACTCTCCCGGACTGTCCTTAAGCAACCCACAGTTCCCCAGTCTCACAGCAGCTGCAGATGTCTCTGGTACCATCTGTGATGTTAGCAGGCCAGATGCCAGTTCTTGCCCAGGCTGCAGACATTAGCTAAGAACTGACAACCTTGTAGCTGGAGACCAGACCAGGTCAGCTGTAGGTTAGTTTTGCTCAGAATAGGTATTAGACTCTGAAATGCCTGTAAGCGGCTGCATGCATTAGTCTCACTTGCAATGTCTGCATTTGGTGCTATAAGAAAACATGCAAGTTTTGCTTTGGCCTTGGCTACACTTGCGAGTTACAGCGCTGTAAAGCCTCCCCCAGCGCTGTAACTCACTCCCTGTCCACACTGGCGGGGCACTTACAGTGCTGTATCTCCCTGGGTACACCGCTGCAGGTACTCCACCTCCCCGAGAAGCATAAGAGATACAGCGGAGTGGCTACGACTCACAGGTGTGAGTGTAAACGCTTGCAGCGCTGTACTAATCACCTTGTCAAGTGGCCAATCCTCTCCATTGTTGTGACCGGCTGCAGGAATGCGGAAGTGCCAGTTTCAAAGCTCGTACCACAGAGAAAAGCAAATAGTTTGCTGTTTCCTTTGAGTGAGTGAATGAATGAGCAGGGGGCCGGGAGTTCAGAACTTGCAAAATAGAGTGCTGACACGCTCCAAAAAGCACTCTCTCTCCCCCCACACTCCCTGTCACACTCCACCCCACCGCCCCCCCGTTTTGAAAAGCACGTTGCAGCCACATGAATGCTGGGATAGCTGCCCATAATGCACCGCTCCCAACATGGCTGCAAATGTTGCAAGTGTGGCCAGGGCACTGCACTGTCAGCTGTCAGTGTGGACAGACTACAGCGCTTTTCCCTACTCAGCTGTACGAAGACAGGTTTACCTCACAGCGCTGTACAGCTGCAAGTGTAGCCAAGGCCTAAGTAACTGAAAATCTTTGCTTTGAACTTGTGAACTCAGGCACAGGAATCGCCCCTTCCTTTCCCTCCCCCCCCCAAGGGCTATCAAAATCAGATGGGCCATCACATCATAATACAAAGGACAGGTCAATGGCCCTATCGCACCTGGGAAATGCTACATGCAAGGAAGCTCATCCTGTGGGCTTGGAAGCTGAATGAAAGAAATAAAATAAAGCCACAGGAAATTTTTCCAACTTTTGGCTGTTTGAATTCAGAAGGGCTAGAAACTCTAAATTTAAGCCAGAGCTCTCCTGGATCTGCCCTGAAAAGCACTTTGACTTGACAGAGGTTTCGAGGAATAGCTCAGTGGTTTAAGCATTGGCCTCCTAAACGGAGAATTGTGAGTTCAACCCGTGAGGGGGCCACTTAGGGATCTGGGGCAAAATCAGTACTTGGTCCTGCTAGTGAAGGCAGAGGGCTGGACTTGATAACCTTTCAGGGTCCCTTCCAGCTCTAGGAGATAGGTATATCTCCAAATATTTATAACTCTGTCACTCTTAGGATTTAGATGGTAACTCATTTGTGTGTATCTGTTTGTTTGCTGTAGCCTGTATGATAAATGAAGGGGGGGGGGGGAGCGCTGCTTCTCTCCAGCCGCTGGCTGCCCCTGCTCCTCCTGAGTCCTCCGGCCCGTGTTCTCAGGGCCGCATTCCGAAAGGGGCTTTACAGCTGCAGGCCAGGGCCCCCTTAGCCCAGGGCCCTGCAGCCCCTAAAGCCCCTGCGTTCCGGGTGGCCCTGCCTGTGGGGAGGGGGAGGGGGCAGCTCCCAGAATCGCGGCCATGGGGGCAGTGCCATGCTGCGCAGAGCCACCTGCACACCCCCTGCACCAAACAGGAGCTTCCCCAGGTAAGTGCTCTGCACCTCCTGCCTGCCCCAGCCCTGAGCACCCTCCTGCACCCTAACTCCCTCCCAGACCCTGCACCCCCAGCCCCAGGGGTACGCCAGGGGCACCTCCCCACCGCAGTACAGTACTGTACAGTATATAATGCCTTTTGTCTGCCCCCCCCCAAAATTTCCTTGGAACCTAACCCCCCACATTTACATTAAATCTTATGGGAAAATTGGATTCGTTTAACATCGTTTCATTTAAAGTTGCATTTTTCAGGAACATAACTACAACGTTAAGTGAGGAGTTACTGTATTTTCTTTCTTTTTGTTTTTAATAACATTTACCTTTTTTAAGAACAGGATTTGATTTTTGTGTCCTAAGGGGTTTGTGCATATGTTGTTTAATTAGCTGGTGGCAACAGCTGATTTCCTTTGTTTTTCTTTCTCAGCTCTTCCCTGGAAGGGGGGAATGCCAGGGCTTGAGGGTATGCACAGGAAGGAATTTCCAAGTGTGCCTTCCTGGATTCTCAAAGGGGTTTTGCACTTGGGTGGTGGCAGCATCTACCCATCCAAGGTCAGAGTAAAGCTGTAACCTTGGGAGTTTAATACAAGCCTGGAGTGGCCAGTATTATTTTTTAGAATCCTTGCGGGCCCCCACCTTCTGCACTCAAAATGCCAGAGTGGGGAATCAGCCTTGACAGCCTGTAAATAACATTCCTTTAAATAGTTTGTTACAGGATTGGTTACAGGTGCTGTCCTTGGTGTAAGATCTAGGGTACCAATTGATCTGGGGGTAACTGATAGGTTTCTCAGGACTGGAAGCAACTTGAATAGGGTGTGATTTTTGGTGTAAGCGACTATTTATCACCAAGTCCAGTTTGTCTGGGTGGCAAGAGAGACTGGAGAGTCTGTGACTCCAGGGCAAGGCTGTTATAGTGATCAAGGAGCTCACATTTGTTACTGGCTTGGTGAAATCTAATTCTAGAACACACCATCAGTTTGGGGTGTCTGCCCTGTTTTTGACAGTCTGCCCTGAGATAGGCACTCATAGTCCTGAGCCACTCCAGACAGTGAAACCTTCCCCCGGAGACCAAATGGACCAGAAGAAGGGGTAGAGTCACTTAAAGTAAGACTTTTCCTCTCCGGGCTGCCCTTCCCACCAACCTCACCTCCATGGGGTCCTACTCCAGCTACTCACATGTCACCTGTTTGTTGACGGAACAAGCCTTGTTCAAGGGATCTGGGACTTGCTCAGCTGCAGTGACTTTCCGATAGCAGGTGATATAGATCTGGAGGGGAAGTGGGAGAGGGACTAGGACCATCCCAGGAGACACTCACCAACCCCTGCTTAGCCTGGGGAATCAACTTGGAGCAGAAAGCTGAAAGCTCATCAAGTTCCTGGCATCTCCGGCAAACCTGATGAACTGCAGCGTGTCTTGCCTGGGCCTGGGGGATATGAAGGCTGAAATGGTGTCATCTGATCTCCCATCCAGCAGGCACCTAGAGAAGAACCAAGGGACAGTAAGAATCTCTGATCAGTCTTGTTTTAGACTAGAAAGGGCTCCCAGCTCTTACCCATTGTAGTCAATAACAGTATAGCAGGGAGAGGAGTCCCTGTCTGGTGTCAGGCCTTGCTGGAGCCCTAGGTGTAACAGTGTGAACCAGAGTAGGCCTGGCCTTGGCAAAACACCACACTAGATATTAGCTAACACCAAGTAAGCAACGTGGGGGTTGCCAAGGTTAGTGCTGCAGAGATTTGCTGATGCTGCAGAATTACTGCTGCCAGCATTGCTGTTCTTGGCGCTCCTATGCCAGCTGCATTAGCAGAGAACGCCGCTTACCGATTCAGCAGACCTCGATGTTATTCATAACCAAAGACCCCAGGCTCAGTTGGGTGGTGAAGGTGCTTGGCCAGGTGTATTGTCAGCAAAGCACGGTACTAGTGCCCAGTCTAACAGGTCACAGGGACACGGACATCCATGCCCATGACAAGATAAAGACTCAGGTCAGGACACCAGGGTCCTGTCCCCACAGCCAATACACAGATGCCCTACCTAGCACTTCTCCTTTTACACACTGATACAAACAAGTTTCATATTACACTCCAGATGTTATTAGTTACCACCCTTATCCTCGTTCCTGCTAGTTTGCACAAAACATCCTTATCTGTTATCCTGTCATCCCCTCGTTATCTTACAAGGGGTCAGTGTGTTCTTGTACCATCTCTTAGGAATGCATTTATGTAGTTACTTGAGAGATCTGGGTGTTTCTGTACCATCCTCTCCACTCAGGAATGTGCTTACATGGTATTCAGCAATACCTAGTGTGGTGGTATTTGCCAAGGTCAGGCCTACTCTGGTGGTTCACTGCCTTTAGTTCATACTGTTAGTTATATCTAGGGCTCCAGCACTCAGCTTGTACAGTATACCAGGCAGTCAGAGGTCAGCTGGAAGAAGGAGACATTGAAGGGTTAAGAGCAAGTAGTTCTTCTGAAGAGCTCTTGAGATTTAGTTCAGCCAAGAGGAAGCGTTCAGCTCAAATACTTCTGACAAGTGCCCCAGTCCTAGGACATGCCACAGAAGTACCCCAGGGCATGCTGGGCCACAGTAGGATCTCAGCTTGCTCAGTTTAGTTACTAGTTTCCTCTTTCTACAGAGGGAGAGATTGTGCCGGGATCAGCTGTTTGCAGGGCTGATGGAGTCACCTTGGAAGAGAGTCACCATCTCCCAGCGGGAACAGCACAACTTAAGCCCAGCTGCCATTGCTACCTGAAGAGGGAGAAATGCTGCACAGGAGGGCTATTTAGGAGATTCAGTGCAGCTGCAGTGCGAGCTGGAGGAGACCCCCCGACTCTGCGGTTCACATCTGCATGTGGGGCAGAAGGCCCAGTTAGTGTAGAGAGGCTCCTGGGAAAGGAGTCACTCCCAACAGGGATACGAAGCTGAGAGATCCTTCGTACCAGCAGTGGTTTTATCACTGCAAGGGAGATTGGGATCAGGACCTAGGGCATTAGACTTTGGAGGTCATGGACGGCCCATAGAGAGATCAGACTGGCTAAGGGGTGGTAGGGTCTGCCAAAGGTACCTGCCACTACACATATGGCAGAGAGTTAAATAGGACCGAACTAGCTCTTATACGAGTTCCTCTGATCTAGGGCGTATCCCATGCAAGTTGATAACTCAACCCACGTACAAGGCATATTTTAGGAGGCCAGTGCCAGACAAGTGTGCCCTGCATTTAGCTCAGATGGGAGAACTCATTACACCAGGCTGATCACCTGCATGGCCTTGGGAAGTTCAAGCCAACTGTTCACTGGGGCTCAGAGCTACAAAGGTATTCAGGCTCCTAATGTCAATGGAAGTTAGAAGCCTAGCTACCTTGGTGGCTCTGGTCTGGGTACTAGTTTCTATTGTAGTCCCCAGACTGGATTTAAACCCATGTGTCCAAAGGTGAAGCCTTATTACCACACCAAGAATTCCTCCACCCCCTTAGCTTTGAGTCTGTGCTAGTAGAAGAGATACTCACAGCTCTTTCAGAGTACATGGAGGCATGAAGCAAGACCCATTTGGGGACTGAATAGTAAGTGTGTTCTTGGTAGCATTAAGGGATGTGTACCAGCAGGTGGCCAGGCCAAGGCTCAGGTCAGCAGCTTTGATCAGTCTCCCCGTCCCAAACAGATCCCTGTGCACAGTGATCACCAGCTGAGCCTCCTCACACTGCACCGTGACAGGCTGTAGCAGGGACACAGCCCTGAGCTGGGAAGCATCAACCCAAGCCCAGGGGTAGGGCTAGGCAAGAGAGGGCACATGGGCTCATCGGCAAGGGGGCGGGTCTCCAGATGGCTGAGTCACTCCTAGAGAAATCCCAGGGATTGTAACAGGTCACCCCACTGACCACCCAGCACAGAATAGCAAAGCCCAGGCTACCTTTATGCCCCATCCTGCCTGCCTGCAGCAAACCCAGCCTAGAGGGAAACTGCTGCTTCAGATCCTTTGTACCCTGACCTAAAGCCAGTTCCCTGCTGCCTCAGGTAATGAACACCCTCCCCTGCACTACAGGTAGCCAGGGCCCAATCACACCCACTGCCCCATCCCTGGAGCAGGGAAATGGGAGGACCAATGGGAATCGGCCTCAGCTGGTGGTCAATTCATCAGTTGTATTTTGGGAGATTCGGGTCATGTTTAATTTAATTAAAGGCTGAAACTCTGATATGGCTGTAACATATTGGCTGTACAGTCTTTATAAGAGACGAGGGGTTCTAGAGGGACTTTCCATTATGGGCAGTGACAGCTGCACCAGAGTTGAAGTTGCAATATGGTCTCTCTTTATATCTGAATGTGTGAATCCTCTCTGAAATCCACCTACACAGGTATTCTAGCTCCAGGGTTGGGGTGGAGACTGTGATGCAAACTTGAGCTTGTTTGGGGCCCTAGGTACTCCACTTCACCCACAATGGCTTCTTAAATAGTATAATGCTATTTTTACACAGAGATAGGGATGGAGTATGGCATGGATCAAAATAAAACTGAGATCACTGGGATATGCCTGTGGAGATTTAATGTCCTGCACCAAAAGCAAGCTCTAGAAACTCATCCACAGAAAGTTGTTCAACTTTATTTCTGGACCAGTGAAGCAGTCCATGGGAATGCTATGAGCCCTTACATGGAACTCTATATGCAGAGAGAGGAAGAAAGACATCCATACAAAATACCCCTTCCTCTAGGAATAGGTGTGCTTGGCTGAGAGCCAGGGCCCCATGCATTCAGTTCTCATCTTCCCCCAACAGCTATGAATGCAAAGTGTACTTCACAACCTTCATTATTGATCAAGGCCTCATACCCCTCCTGTAGAAGAAAGCAACTATCATTCCCTCCCACTGTAATGGTAAAATAATGTAGCCCATTGGATTACTTCGCTAGCTATTATATCCTGTAACTAATCTGGCCAGCCATATCAAATAATGTTTCTCTTGCTAAATTAATCTATTTCATATTTGATTCTTATATTTTCAGTATTAATGCCTATGAAATGAGGCTGTGTTGAGGCATATGATATGTGTTTCCTAATAATTATACATAGAATAAGTTTTGCTGAAATGCAAGAAACCTACCAGCCTGTATCTAGTAAGATCAGCTAAGAGTAAGTCAGCATAAAGGCTGGCAACCTTTGGCACAGATAGAAATGATCCCTGAACTTTGTGGAACTGAAAGGAGGAACTACACCCAACACTGAATAGGTTTATCCAGTGTCTGCAAGTGGTTGGTAACTGCGGGGTACACCACAAACCTAGAAGTCACACAGAGAGCCTAGGTTGGCAGTTTTTGGAGTGAGACAATCCTTATTAATACGTAGAGAGTAAGTGTCATAATCCACTAACCTATAGGACAGGGGTTGGCAACCTGCGGGACACGTGCCAAAGAGAGCACGCGAGCCAATTTTTGATGGCACACTGCTGCCTACTGGGGTCCTGGCCCCACTCAGCCCCCCCACCCACCGATTTCTCCTGCGGGGGCAGAAGCTTGGTCATGCCAGCAGCCGAGCTCCCCCCTCCCCCGCTTCTTCCCCCAGTGTGGTGTTTTCCTTCCCCTCCCTGCCGCCGATCAGCTGATCGCCCTTGGGAGGGGGAGCCAAGCCGCAGCGTGCTCGCTGCTCCGGGGAGGAGGCAGAGAAGAGGTGGGGAGGAGACATGTCCCCTCCAGCCCCCTGCCGTGAGCACCCCATGAGCCAAGCACCCCAGCTCTGACCCCTCCCCACACCCAGCACCCCCTCACACACCCCATGCCCTGACTCCTGCACCCCCCCCCCACATCCCCACCCGAGCACCAAACAGGACCTCCTGCACCCCCAGTCTTGGGTCCCGGCTGCCAGGCCCTTGCCAGCTGGCGTCCTGCAGGCCCCGGTCAACCCGCTGCCAAACTAGGTGAACGGAACCCCAGGCCGGCAGCGGGCTGGCAGCATAAGATCATCATTTTAATTTAATTTTAAATTAAGATTCTTAAACATTTTGAAAACCTTGTTTACTTTATATACAACAATAGTTTAGTTATATAATATAGACTTATAGAGAGACCGTCTAAAAAACATTAAAATGTATTACGGGCACGCGAAACCTTAAGTTAGAGTGAATAAGTGAAAACTCGGCACACCACTTCTGAAAGGTTGCTGACCCCTGCTATAGAATAAGGGTGCCCATAAATTTCTTAGGGTATGGAAATAAGATCTGGGGACAATAGGTTGGGCCTGAATTACAGAGCATGAGGATCCTATAAAATACCATGTATGGACATCTTAGAGAGCTTTTTTCCTTTTCTTTGTTCTCCTATAGGATTTTTTTTTTATCTTCCATCATGCTATCAGCTCAGCTTGTGCAGTATAGTACAACTACTCAACACTCCTAACTAATGAAGAAGCCAGAACCATTGTGTTATTGGGCATGCCACGAGTAAGGCTGGTCCTTCACCTCCTATTACTAGGTCCTCAAGGAAGGGTGTGCATGTTAGGTTAAGGTACTTAATAGGAGTGTTAGGCCCATGGGTTTTGGAATTTTTACTGTTTTACAGTCATAAGTTTCATAGCATTTATTATTCTTTTGTTAATCTCAATAAAGTTTAGCATCAATTTGGTATTGTCCTAGATGTAAGGTTTTTTCCAAGCATCCTGAGATTCCTCTCCTGTTATAGAGCTCGCTGAATTATTAGACCCTGGAGTCTGAATTGGACAAGAACCTATAAATCTTCTGGTCAGATACAATCAGTGGCAAGCCATAATTAACAACCCGTAAAATTCAGGTCAATCATAGCTAATAGACTATACAAGCACAGTCCTGAGACTAGAACCCAGCCCTCTAATATAAACAGACCCAAGTCTCAGCCACCCAGCCTTTTAAAATCAATATATGTGCTTGGCTAGCCTCTTCAGGACTCTAGACACTAGCCCCCCGCCCCCCCTTTTGTCCCAACTCCAGGGACAAAAGTCAGAGTCCCACTGCTGTTTTACAAACAGCTGTGCAGCATGTGTTAGCTCCTGGGGTATTGGCTGTAGGGGAATTCTGAGAGTCCAGTATTCAAACCCTGCTGCTGACCTAAGGGGGGGGGGGGGGGAGGAGAAGAGAAGAGAGAGAGAGAGTGTGTTAATAGCATCACACACTGGAACTTTTGTTTTACCAGTTTAGTGAAGGCTGCAAGTAAGTTTTTCTTTAAAATGAATAGTGCATCTGCTCTAAGAACTGGGGGGGGGGGGGGAAGAGTCAGATGAGCCTGACTATCAGCAGATGAGGGTATGAGAGCGGTTCCACAGGGTCACTTCCAGCAGGGGCAGGAATAGACCCAGGGGCCCCTTGTGGGGGGGGGGGGGGGAGGAGGGGGTTGGAGTTGCAGTTGAGTCTCACTGCCTCTCAGAAAGATTAAGCCAAAACACGGGCTGTACAACAGGGCTAAAATCCTCTAGACTGATTCCTAAAAAGCACTAGGACACAAAGATAAATTTGCCTAGTAAACAACTGTACCTGACATCACTGCTTGGCAATGCTGGAGGAATTACAGGAGGACAGATTATGGTTCTGTGCTGAGGACGCTAAACTAGGGCCCAGGGAAAAGGATCTATGCCATCTTGGCCAGATTTCTTGTGGGATGCAGGACCCCAAGAAAAGAAAAATCACTTAAAGGATGTGTGGTGCTGGCCTCTCAGTTTTGCCTTACATCCGGGACCCTCTGTTGCCCCTGTGTGAAACAGGGCCAGGGAGGCTTCTCTACCTCACACAGAGGTCCTAGAGATGCATTTCCAAGAACACAACTGAACTTATCACCCTGCAGAGAGGGGAGTCAGCAGCTGGGAGCTCTCAGGTGAGGAAGAAACAGGTGGAGGACCTATGTGTATATTAGGTATATCAGGAAGCAATGGGAGGGGAAACTATATGTTTAGGGGAGGCTGGATCTCTGCCACAGGGACTGAGGAGGCAGTGGATGGGGCTGGTTTTGCCCTTCTGAGGTTTGTCTCTAAAACCCCCTGAAAGGAGGGGTTCAGGCCCTGGCTTGGGCCTCCAAACACCAGCTCTCTCTTTCTATCACTGAGACTTCCCCTGTGAGCTGCCACCAGGTCAGGTCAACCAATAGCCCAGATGGGGCACTGGGCATAACTTTGGCCATTGTGGTTAACTAAAGCAACCACCACTGAGCTAAGCTGTTGAGACACACTTGTGGCCCTAAATATAGCTTAGAGGGCTTTGTAAAGCTACCCTGCCAAAGTCAGAGCCTTGGAAGCCATTTCATGCAGAGGAATGGTGGCTGGGAGAGGGAGAACACCCCATTTATAGGGCCCTGTAGGACTCTGACTTGCACCTTGGAGGGGGGGAAAAGAAGGGGGATTGTTTGCTATGAAGGAAGAGGGGGTTATGGCCCCAGCACACTATTTTACACATCTCCGAGCTTTTCCGGGTATAATCTAAATCTCATCCCATCTCATGTTCTACATGGGGACATATCTACACCCCTCCCCATTTTTCTGAAGTGATGGGGCTGCACTGGGGGGTGGGGGGGGGCTCATTTAATATTTGTTTTGTCAATGGACAATTCTGTTTAGGTGAGGTGAAATTTCCCCTCCCCACTCAGAGGTAGCTAGCATCACCTTGGAGCCTCCCTCTTCCTCCCTATCCTTCCCCTAATGTGCCCATTGAGCTGAAGGACTGCCCCTGTTACAGAGTCAGTACAGACCAGCCTCAGCTTCCAATGGGTTTTATTTTACATTATACAGAAGGTACAGCTCACACAACAGCTCCCACAATGAAACTGCGGCAGTTTGATATGGAGGAGGCCCCCTAAAAGTAGGTACAAACCTATGCAGCCACGATGGTCAGGCTCAGCCAAGCCTTCTCTCCTGCCCATGAGAGAGATACAGGTAGTTAGAATCAGGACTAGGAATTTGTCCACCTCCATTACCCTGTCAAGTCCAGCAAGATGACTTGGCCAATTCACAGAGTGCAGCAGTTTGGAAGCATTCTGCGTACTCCATTGAGCAAATGCTGCTGCTATTCATACCAAACTGGAGTTTTAGCCTGCATGACAAGACAGGCACCTCTGTTGTAAATCCCGAATCAACCTCTGCTTCTCAGACCACCACTGGGTGCTTCAACCCAGCAGCTGAGCCAGTGCTGCACTTCCTGACAGACCAAGACAGCCAGCTGAAACATAGTTATAAGCAACTTGAAGACATTAGGGACCTCCTATAAGCTAGGAAATAGATACCCTCTGATGCCATCTCCTGTGGGAGGCTGCCTTCCCCGCTTCCACTGGATCTGCTACGATATCCTTGGATCCTTTATAGGCATCCATGATGAATAGGGGTCCTACTACAACATCAGCTTCTGCTTCCCTCCTGGAAAGAGTACCTGTATGGGGGGGGGGGGGGGGGAGAGAGGCATAAGCAAGAACCAATTAAGTTTTCGATTTGGCTGGTCTTTGGGTGTTCATCCCAAAGTGAGACTGTTAGAGCTAGCCAGACACCTTTCCAGGTGGAGTGGCTGAAATAGAACTTACCGTGTCTGGAAACCACATGTCTTTGGAAGTGCTCTCCTGGCCATCTATTCAAAGGCTTTGCTCTCCTGGACTGTCTTCCAAGCAACCCACAGTTCCCAGTCTCACAGCACCTGCAGATGTCTCTGGTGCCTTCCACTGGAGACCAGCTGCAACAGAACAGGAACAATCAGCTACAGGGAAGAGTTCTCTGTTCTAAGCTGCCTTTCCAATCACTCCCTGGTGGGGTTCTAGTCTACTCACATGTTGCCTGCTTTGTTGAAGGAACAAGCCTTGTTCAAGGGATCTGGGGCTTGCTCAGCTGCAGTGACTTTCAGATGGCAGGTGACGTAGATCTGGAGGGGAAGTGTGAAGAGGGGTTAGGACCATCCCAGGGGACACTAACACCTGCTTAGCCTAGGGGGGAAATCGACTTGGAGCAGAAATCTAGGAGCTCACCAAGTTCCTGGCATCTCCTGCAAACCTGAACACATCCACCATGAACTGCAGTGTGTCCTGCCTGGGCCTGGGGGATATGAAGGCTGAGGTGGTGTCATCTGATCTCCCATCCACCAGGCATCTACACACAAGAGTCAAGGGTCAGTGAGAGTCCCTGATCAGTCTTGTTTTAGACTAGAAAGGGCTGCCACCTCTTACCCATTGAAGTCAATGACAGCATAGCGGGGAGAGGAGTCCCTGTCTGGGGTCAGGGTGGCCACACAGCTGTCCACAAAGAGCCTCAAAGCCACATGGTTCCCAATGCTGACATCAGCTTGGATATGCATGACCTCCCCCAGCTGGAATCCATTGGAGGATCTCTCAGCACTCCAGTCATCTGCAAGGCAAGCTCACAGTGAGCAGGACAGACAAGCAGGCAGGGCAGGGCTCCCCTGAAGTCTCCTCCCACCTACCATTCATCAGGTGCAGGGAGAAACCCAGCCTTTCCTCTGCAGACAGGGTAGAGCTGAAGGGAACCCACGTGGGCTTGATGGCTTTACTGCTCACATTGTCCTTCCTGTGAGAGGAGCAAACCTCAGTCACTGAGCCAGATCCCACAACAGGGTCTGAATGGGAGGGAGGGGACCTGAGCATCTCAGACACTCACCTGGGGTAGTGACACCCAATAGGAATCACAGCCGGATTGGTTCTCAGGATCACTGGGTTGCTGGCAGGGGTGGGGTTATAGTTCAGGCTTGTGCTGTAAACTAGGGAGTCTGGGGTCATCTGGGAAGAACCAGACATGGAAGGGTTAACACTAGTATACATGGCATTGGAAAAGCCATTGAGAGGAGCTTGAGAACAAGCCTCAGCCCGAAAGAAACAAGACCTAAGTTTTCCAACAAGTGCCTAGTCAACTGGGAACTTCAGAGCTCAGTCTGCTAGAGCAACCATCAGAATACTAGAGCCACAGTAGTGCCATTTTGTACAACTACTCACAAGTTTCCTCTGTGCACATTGTGAAAGAATCAGACAATAACACCCCCCCCCCCCCACCAAGTATAATCTGTTAACTGCATTCAGGTAAGTTTTGACCACTGTTTCAGGAAGCCAGGTGTCTATCCCTCTCTCTCCCTTACAGCCTATGTAGAGCTTAGCCAAACACCAATCAATGTATTCAGTTGAGTGGCCCAGTCTGTAGAGTCTCCAGACAGACTTTGAACAGGGGTGGCTCAGTCAGACTTTACTTCTGGACACCAGACCACACTCTTCAGGCACCACTCGTGAGCCTGCTCCAGGAGCTGAGCAGGGCAGAATTCTTTGATTGGTGCATGAAATTGGAGGCTAGGAAGAAGCACCCAGGAAAAACCAGGAGCTTGTCAATGACAGGAACAAACATTGCACCCACTGTTCCCTCCCCCCCCCCTGCATTTTTAACCCCATTAGACAAGACAGGGGCAGTGATGCTAGGGATCAGTATGGGCATCTTGCTTGCCTGAATCCTTACCTGCAAGGTGCTGCCACATTCATGAAGCCCAGCTACAAAGATCACTGTGTTCTCCACAGCATTAAGGGACGTGTACTGGCAGGCGGCCAGACCAAGGCTCAGGTCAGCAGCTTTGATCAGTCTCCCCGTCCCAAACAGATCCCTGTGCACAGTGATCACCATCTGAGCCTCCTCACACTGCAGCATGACAGGCTGCAGTGGGGACACAGCCCTGGGCTGGGAAGCATCAACCCAAGCCCAGGGATAGGGCTGGGCAAGAGAGGGCACATGGGCATTTCTGTGAGGGGGCTCAGCCCTGGGGGTGGGTCTCCACATGGCTGAGTCTCTCCTAGACAAATCCCAGGGATTGTAACCAGTCACCCCACTGACCACCCAGCACAGGAGAGCAAAGCCCAGACTGCTTCTATACCCCATCCTGCCTGCTTGCAGCAAACCCTACATGGATGAAAACTGCTGCTCTGGGCCCTTTATACCCTGCAGCTAAAGGCAGCCCACAGCTGCCCCAGGTAATTAACACGCTCCCCTAATCTGCAGGCAGCTGGGGCCCAATCACACCTGCTGCTCACACCCTGGAGCAAGGAAATGGGAGGACCAATGGGAATCTGCCCCACCTGTTGGTCAGTTCATCAGCTGCAGTTTAGGAAATTCCTGCCCTGTTTCATTCAATGGAAGGCTAAGGGTGGGCTCCACCACAAAGGGAACCAGGCCCCTCAATCCCAGATTTAGGCCTGTAAATCCTGGGTTTGGCTCCACTGTGATCCACAAACTACACAGTGAACTTCGTAGGTGCCTAAATTCACTCAGCAGCACCTAAGTTTTTACAGTATAAAGTTCCCTTTTTGCCCGTGTTTCAGCCTCTGGGTACGTGCACAGCTGCCTCCCTCTAGGAGTCTGGGCATCTATCTCCCACCTAAGCCCAGAGTGATCCATGAGCCAGGGGAAGTTAGTCGTTTGGCTGCCTAAGTCGCATGTTGGCCCCAATCCACTGGGTGTGCTGCCTACTGGCTTGGGCCCCACTCACAATTCCACTAGAGCAGAACATGGTGTCCACCTCAGAGCTTTTAGCCCAGTGGTTAGAGCATTTACCTGGAATGTAGGAGACCCAGGTTTGATTCCCCCTCTCTTCTGTGGGGGAGAGAAAGGATATGAACAGGGGTCTCCCATCTCTCAGAAGAATGCTTGAACCTCTGAGCTAGGGGGCATTCTGATGCTGGGCTTCCTCCTGCTCTCCCATTCAAGCTGTTCTGTTGTGGATAAATAATGAAAGAGGGACCAGACCCCAGTGCTCCCACCTCCCACTGGGCTACAGCAGCATTCCCGGACACTTGCTCTCTCAGTCTGGCCCAACGACTGTTCCACTGTGGATAAGTGCGAAACTGAAATCTGTTCAAGGGGAAATTTGTGTCCTCTCTAATATCCACATAACTAGCCAGATGAGTTCCAAAACTGGTGTTCTCGTTCCAGGGTTGGGGTGGAGTTTGCGGGGTTGAGTTGTTTTCCCCAATGTGTTCCTCACATCTGCCCCCATTTCTCCCCTCCCCCAGAATGGTTTGTTTTTCAAAGCCAAGAGAAGGCCTGGGCGACCTGTGCTCGCCTTGTTTCCCAAGAAGGGGGATCCCCGCAACCTTAGGAATTGGCATCCCATCTCGCTCCTCAGCATGGACTAGAAAGTCGTAGCAAAGGCCATCTCACTGTGGCTGGGGTCCCGTGCTGGCGGATCTGGTCCACCCTGACGAGACATACACCATCCTGAGCTGGACCATCCTCGATAACCTGTACTTGGTCCGGGACCTCTTGGAGCTCGGGCGTAGGGATGGTCTGTCGTTCGACCTCCTGTTTCTAGACCAGGAGAGGGTGTTCGACCGGATGGACCACAGGTATCTCCTGGGCACTCTGCGAGCCTTCGGTTTCAGGCCCCAGTTTGTGGGGTTTCTTCAGGTGCTGTATGCTTCCTCGGAGTGTCTGGTCAAGCTCAACTGGACCCTGACTGAGCCGGTCAGCTTCGGGCGAGGGGTGCGCCAGGGGTGTCCACTGTCGGATCAGCTGTATGCCCTGGTGATCGAGCTCTTCCTTTGTCTGCTCCACCGGAAGTTGAAGGGGTTGGTGCAGCGAGAGCCAGAGTTGCGGCTGGTCTTGTTGGCATACGCCGACAACGTGCTCCTCACAGTCCAGGACCCGGGCGACCTGGTGCGGGTGGAGGTTTGCCAGGCCATCTACTTGGCAGCCTCCTCTGCCCGGGTCAACTGAGTCAAGAGCTCTGGTCTAGTGGTTGGGGACAGGTGGCAGGCAAGCTTCGCCCCACTGCGCTTCAGGCCATCCGGTAGGGCACGGATCCGCTGCTCTATCTCAGCGTTTACCTTTCTGCCACGCATCCGTCTCTGCTGGAGAACTGGCAAGGTTTAGAGGGCAGGGTATCAGAGCGGCTGCAGAGGTGGATGGAACTACTCCAAGGGAAGGCACTGGTATTGAACCAACTAGTACTGTCCATGCTCTGGCACTGGCTCAACACCCTGGTCCCGGCCCTGAGTTTCCTGGCCAACCTCCGGAAGCTGGTTCTGGAGTTCTTTTGGCCAGGACTGCACTGGGTCTTTGCACAGGTTCTCCACCTTCCCCTGGAGGAGGGAGGACAGGGCCTAAAGTCCTCAGGTCCACGTCTTCCGCCTCTAGGCCCTGCAGAGGCTCCTTTATGGTGCAGGTAGCCTGGGGTGGAGCATACTGGCGCACGCCTTCCTGCGCCGCTTCCGAGGGCTCCAATATGACCAGCAGCTCCTTTATCTCCATCTGAGAGGTCTTCCGTGAGACCTCTCTGGGCTGCCGGTCTTCTACTAGGACCTCCTCTAGACCTGGAAACTGGTCTCGGTGACCAGGTCCATGGCGGCCACCGAGCGGGCGGATCTCCTCACAGTGCCCCTGCTACACGACCCCCAGCTCCATGTGCAGGTGGCAGAGTCCCCCTCGGTGCGACAGAGGCTGGTCCTGGCAGAAGTCACCAGAGTCGGAGACCTCCTGTACTATGACTGGGGAGACTGTCTGGATCCCCTGATGCTCACCCAGCGCGTGGGGCTCTCTAGCCCTCATACTTCCCGGCGCATACTTCAGGAGGTGAGGGCTGCTCTACCGCCCACTGCTCGGGCTTACCTCGACAGGGTCCTGCAGGAGGGCGCTCCCCGCCCACCCTACACCCCAGGTCCTCCGGACCTTTTCACTAGGCCTCTGCCCCGTGGATCTACCTGGCCATCCCACCCCTTCACCGAGAGCCGGCTGCACAACTTGCAGCCTGTTCACTTCCAGACCGCGTCAAGGAAATAGCTGTACATGCTCGTGCTCCACACTCTTCACATCCTCACCCTTGTGTCCCGCTCTGACATGAAGTGGCAAGACCTCCTACCATCTTTGAAGGGTGAGGAACCCCGGTGGGCCAGCCTATACTCCACCCTGGTCCCGAGGCCTGCCGGGGATGTCAGTTGGCGGCTCCTTCATGGAGCCGTGAGCCTGGGCATGTTCTTGGCGCGGTTCGCCCCCCTCCTGGACACCTGCCCCTTTTGTGGCGTGAGGGAGACCCTGGCACACGTGTATCTGGAGTGCTCCAGGTTGCAGCCCCTATTCCGGCTCCTCTTAGATATCCTATTGCATTTTTGGCTGCACTTTTTCCCTCACCTCTTTATCTACGCACTCCCTATCTGCAGCCCCACAAAGTCGCGGGACCTCCTTGTCAGCCTCCTCCTAGCGCTGGCCAAAATGGCCATCTACAAGACCAGAGAGAGGAGGTTGGCTGACGGGGTTTTCTGGGACTGTAGGGTTTATTTCCAATCCTCTGTCCACTCATGTATCCGGGCAGAGTTCCTCTGAGCGGCGTCCGCTGGCTCCTTGACACTTTCGAGGAGCAGTGGGCGCTGTCCGGGGTTCTCTGCTCGGTGTCCCCATCAGGTTTCCCTCATTTAGCCCTGTGACCTCACACCCATCCCTGTTATATCTTTAGTTGTCCCCTGTAATTACTTGAGATCCCGGACCTTGTGGATCCTCCCCTTAGGCTGCCTCAGGTATGAGGGATCCTTGCCTGTGCCAGCTGGGTGTTAACTCCCCAATGCAACCAGCCCATCAGCCCCTCAAGCATTCTTCTCTGGGCTAGCCCAGCCCTGTCTTTTGCCTTGCAGGTTGACAATCAATGCACCCCAGGCTTCAAGTCCCTTCAAAGTGGCCCCCTGTGGGGTCCAGCCCCGATCACTGAATACCCACAGAAATCCCAGATCCTCTGTTTCCAGAGGAACAGCGCATCCCCATTTACCAGTATGGCCTTAGCTCACCGCTCTTGTATCACACACAGCACTTCAGCTCAATTCTAAAGCAAAAGACAGAACAGAGAGTCAAATAGAAACCTGTGTGAGAGCTGGAAACAAATGGCTAGCTATGAAACAAAATCATAACTCACATTCCAGAGCCTACACTTAACTAACAAGTTATCCTCCAGTCTAGAAAAGTGTCTTTCACCCAAGTTCCCTCTAGCATTTTCAGCCAAGCGTGGCTGTGACCCCTTTTTCATGATGCCAACTCGCTGTCAGTTTACTTCCTAGGCACTTGATGTCAAGGTGTCTTTTTGCCCTTCAAATATACCAGAATGCACCTTTGATGTTTGCCTCTAGCTAGGGTTCCCCCTCCAATGTTGACTTCTTCCTGTTAGTTTCTTTCTGAAGTCTCTGCCAGCTCCTCATTAGCATTTGACTTAGATGTTGTATGGCATATAATACACAATGGCCATCATGGAGATAAGCATCACCCACCACTCCTGTCTGCAGGACTTTGTCTCAAGACCCACTACCTTTGAGAGGCCTGCTTTATCTACATGGCCCACAGAGCCTAATTTTCAGTGCTCCTTGCATATGTCCCATACCTACATCTCACAATGGTTATGATGACCAGTGTGACCCCGGGTTTCATTAGAGAACTTACATGACGTTCTCTTGGTGAACCCAGGGGGTCCCTGTGCCCCTGTGTCTCCCAGTGCCCTCTGCCAGTTGGCATCATGAGGTTCTTGGGTCACAGGTACCCCTGTGACAATCTAGTGGCCTGCATCAAGGGCAAGCTCCAAAAGTCCATATAAAGTTATTCAGGTTTATCTCTGGTTTGATGGAGCAACCAATGGACTGCTATGAGCCCTGCATGGAATGACAGTGTGCCCAGAGATAGACAGACACCTGTTCTCAACACCATACCTGTGGGGAGCCCATGGGATGGCATGCAACTGTTCCATTCCACTGACGGCTCTTAATAGGTATTTGTACCTGCATCCCTAATAATGATTAAGGCTTCATAGCCCTATACTAGTGCAAGGCAGCTCTCATGCTCCAGCATCTTAGACCTAAGCTAACTGAGAGGTTACAGTAACTCCTCACTTAATGTTGTAGTTATGTTCCTAAAAAGTGCTACTTTAAGCGAAACGATGTTAAGTGAATCCAATTTCCCCATGAGAATTAATGTAAATAGGGAGGGTTAGGTTCCCGGGGGGAAATTTTCACCAGACAAAAGACATTATATATATACACACACACAGTATAAGTTTTAAACAAACAATTTAATACTTTACACAGCAATGATGATTGTGAAGCTTAGTTGAGGTGGTGGAGTCAGAGGGAGGGATATTTCCCAGGGAATGCCTTGCTGCTAAATGATGAACTAGCACTTGGCTGAGCCCTCAAGGGTTAACACCTTGTTGCTAATGTAGCCTCACACTCTACAAAGCAGCACCAATGGAGGGAGGGGAGACAGCATGGCAGAGAGAGACAGAGACACACACCATGTGTGTGAGAGAGAGAGAGAGACGCACATTGCCCCTTTAAGTATGCTGACCCCACTCTAAGTACATTGCCTTTTTACGTAGATTAGCAAATTGAGACACCAGCTGCTGCCAGCAAGCTCCCTCTGTCCTGAGCCCTGTTGTGCCCCCCCTGCTCTGTGGAGAAGGGGAGGGGTCAGCCTGACATTAGCCCCCATCTGCACAGGAAGCAGGAGGCTCCCAGGAGCAGCTCCAAGGCAGAGGGCAAGAGCAGCACACGGCATTGGGGGGGCAGGACAGCTGAACTGCCCGGCCATTGAGAACCTGCTGGGCAGCTGCTGCACAGGGAACTTAGGGGAGCGGGGAGCTGATGGGAGGCTGCCGGTCCACCCTGGTTCCAAGCCCCCACCAGCTAGCACCAATGGGCTGCTCTTTCTGCAAGCAGTGGAAAAAGCAGGCAGCTGCCAAACAACGTTATAAGGGAGCATTGCACAACTTTAAACGAGCATGTTCTCTAATTGATCAGCAATGTAACAAGGTTAACCTGGATGACTTTAAGTGAGGAGTTACTGTAAATCATGTTCCTCCTAGGAAAGCTAGGAATAAAACCCAGGTGTCTCCAGATGACCCCAGTCACAGCCATGCTGCTCTCTGAAATGAATGCATGGAGTTAATGTGGTTGGTTACCCTCCTGGGGCTAAGCAAGAGACCACAGTCTCCTCCTACAGCTGGGTAGAGAACCCAGGAATCCTGATTCTCTGCCAAGCAGCTGTGAAGCCCACTTACAGAAAGGTCAGGTCAAGGGGCAGAGGACTGTGTCCAAACCAGGTGACTCCCACGGGTGTAATTTTGGCTCCTCATGATGGAATTGCTCTTTTCCCAGTTTAGTGAAGGTTGCAGCTAAATTTCTATTTAAAAACCAAATTTTGCATCCTCTCTTCAAAGCACCCTAGAAAGCCAGAAAATTGGCAGGTCAGGCAGCTGACAGCTCTACCAGCGGCAGTACCTCCAGGCAGTGAATCCACACCCCTCATGCAGCACAAAACTCTTTGTTTGGGAACTGGCCACTAATTTTGGCTTAGCGGCACTGAACCTCAGAGTCTCCTCCATGAAACAAGGACAGTAATGATTCCTGCTGTTTGTCTAGATACAGCCAACAACATTTGGGAGGGAGAGAAACAAGCTGAGTAGAAGGGGGATTCGAGGGATGTCAGGGCCTTGGAGCTTCCCAAGTGAGGGACCCAGAGTTTGCTGGGGTAATCGTGGCAGGGCTGGAATTATGCCAGAGGCAGGGGAAATTTACCCACAACAGAGGGGCTGGAGCTCAGCTGGGTGGGGGGAGAAGAACAGAGGGACCATGGAAATATGGGCTGGAAAGCATTGAGAACAATGGTGAGATGTTTGAAACATCACCTTGGCTTGCAAGAGATCAAGGTTAAGTACCACACTGTGCCAAAGCCTTCCTGGGCAATCTCACTTAATGATCCTCTGTCTCTTTCCATCCTTGTATGAACAGGGGTCAGCACTCTCCTGCCTCCCAGGGTGCTGAGTCATTTGATACTGTACATGAGGTGCTCTGACCTTGGACAGCCCCTGTCAGCACCTTGCTAGCTCAGAGTCCCTTCCACTTGCAGGTTCACAGCAAGCCTACAAGGGCCACACAAAAAGCTGTGTGTGTTGGAGGAAAGAGGGGCTGCTCCTGCCCCACTATCTTGCCCACCAGCTTCAGTGCCCCACTGCAGCATCACATGGGAGAGGCTGAATAAGCACTGCTGCAGAGAGCTTTTTCTGGGAACATACACTAAGCTGCTCCGTATGCCATTCCTGGTCCTGGTGATAGTGCTTCTTGTGTGTGCAGCCCTGGGCCCAGATCTGATCCACACACAGCTACAGGAGAGATGTTTGTTCAAACATGGTGTCATGCAGCAGGGTGGGATGTGTTATATACAGTGGTAGAGAGAGCAAAGCCCTTTAGACTTGGGTTTGAGTAGAGGCTGCCCTGGGTGTATGATCAGTGTGGAACAGGGTTCATTGATCTAAAGGTCATGCCCCAGAGCATGAGCAGAAACTGGAAGATTTTTTTAGACCATCTTTGCCTAGGCCCTGTGGTACCAGTAGAAGGGTGGCCTACACCACCATATCTAACTTAAGCCCAAAGAATTCACAGCAGAGGTGATTTTAGTCTGTGGTAAAAAGAACTTGGCTTCTCACTTTAAACAGAAGTATCAGGGGGAAGTTATCCTAGAGCATCACCCAAGTCTAGTAATGGAATCAGTAGGAACTCTCATTGAGTCTGTTTCACTCAGAGGGCACAGTGGCTGGGGGGAAAATGTGTGTTCTCTCTAGTGCTAGAGCCCTGTAATGGTTACAGCTGCCAGGTCAGAAGGAGGGAAATGCCTCTGCCATTTGCTTATGAGAGATACCAGCCATTTGACTCTTGGAACCTGAAGGCAGCAAACTCTGCTCTCTTCACCTTCACATGATCTCTCCTTGTGGAGCCCATTGGTGTGTCCATGATGTGGTTGATGCACCAACCACACCATTTCCTTCCCCACAGAAGGGAAGGCATCTCCCTTGCCCCTTAAGAATAAGTCATGGACCAGACTCAATTTACTGAATTTACAGAAGGTACAAGACCGGTGACTGCTCAGGCACTAGAACGGCTGCATCTTCTGTATACAAGTATCCCCAGAGTAATGAAGGCCAGTGCAATGGCAGCTGCCACAGAGATCAGCCCAGCTGTAGAAGAGAATCCTACAAGAGGAAGAACACATCGTTAAAACTGCAAGTAGTTGCTTTTCCAGCTACCTCTCCAAAAATCCACCACAGACTTGCTGGGTACATTAGTGAAGGCCACAGTTAATAAAATTGGGGGGAGGGGGGGAAATATATTTGAGCTATATTGAAGGGTTTTTTGAAGTGGTTGCAGGTCTCAGGCACAACTGGTTTCCCAGCAGATAAGCCCAGGCTGCAATGTTTGACTGGCTCTGGTTGGACCATCTCAACAAGGAGCCCTCCTTGAGCCTTGTTGACTAACACCCCCTCCTTGGGCTAAGGGAGTCTTACAGCTGAATTTGCAAGACCCATTTCTTCCATCCTTTAGATCAACTTTTCCAAGCTAATGTAAATTAGTAAGTGACAAGAGGCACCATGTGACTTGTTCAGTAGAACTAGTTACCCTCTGAGGTGGCGTTCTCTGCTTCCATTTGATCAGTTGAGACATCCCTGGATCCTCGATAAGCATCAAAGATGAATAGGGGTCCTACCACAACATCAGCCTCAGCTTCCCTCACGAAGGGGTCACCTGTATTGGGGAAGAGAAGCACTGCTAGAGCACCAATACATGTCATGTTAGTCTCATCCATCCCATTTTGAGTGGAAGATCCCCTAGGAACAGTCTGTTGGAGTAAGCCAGACGTATTCCCAGGTGAAGTGGGCGCAGAACCTACCCTGCCTGGAGGCCACATCTCTCTGGAAGCGCCTCCCTGGCCATCTGTCCAGAGGCCTGACTCTCCCAGACTGTCCAGCCAGCCCACAGTTTCCAGTCTCACAGCACCTGCAGATGTCTCTGGTGCCTTCCACTGGAGACCAGCTGCAACAGAACAGGAACAATCTACAGTGAAGTGTTTTGTTCTAGGCTGCCAATCACTCCCCTGGTGGGGTTCTAGTCTACTCACATGTTGCCTGCTTTGTTGAAGGAACAAGCCTTGTTCAAGGGATCTGGGGCTTGCTCAGCTGCAGTGACTTTCAGATGGCAGGTGATGTAGATCTGAGGGGAAGTGGGAAGAGGGGTTAGGATCATCCCAGGGGACACTAACACCAGCTTAGCCTCAGGGGAAAGTCAACTTGGTGAGCTCCCAGATTTCTGCTCCAAGTTCCTGGCATCTCCTGCAAACCTGAACACATCCACCATGAACTGCAGCGTGTCCTGCCTGGGGGATATGAAGGCTGAGGTGGTGTCATCTGATCTCCCATCCACCAGGCATCTACACACAAGAGTCAAGGGTCAGTGAGAGTCCCTGATCAGTCTTGTTTTAGACTAGAAAGGGCTGCCACCTCTTACCCATTGAAGTCAATGACAGCATAGCGGGGAGAGGAGTCCCTGTCTGGGGTCAGGGTGGCCACACAGCAGTCCACAAAGAGCCTCAGAGCCACATGGTTCCCAGTGCTGACATCAGCTTGGATATGCATGACCTCCCCCAGCTGGAATCCATTGGAGGGTCTCTCAGCACTCCAGTTATCTGCAAGGCAAGTTCACAGTGAGCAGGACAGACAGACAGGCAGGCAGGGCGGGGCTCCCCTTAAGGCTCCTCCCACCCACCTACCATTCATCAAGTGCAGGGAGAAACCCGGCCTCTCCTCAGCAGACAGGGTGGAACTGAAGGGAACCCATGTGGGCTTGATGGCTTTACTGCTCACATTGTCCTTCCTG
Source organism: Emys orbicularis (assembly GCF_028017835.1). Classification (NCBI taxonomy): domain Eukaryota; kingdom Metazoa; phylum Chordata; order Testudines; family Emydidae; genus Emys; species Emys orbicularis. The sequence continues at coordinate 51,151,273 of NC_088692.1, forward strand.
TGAGAGGAGCAAACCTCAGTCACTGAGCCAGATCCCACAACAGGAACTGAACGGGAGGGAGGGATCCGAGTATCTCACACTCTCACCTGGGATAGTGACACTCAATGGGAATCACAGCCGGATTGGTTCTCAGGATCACTGGGTTGCTGGCAGGGGTGGGGTTATAGTTCAGGCTTGTGCTGTAAGCCAGGGAGTCTGGGGACATCTGGGAAGAGCCAAACATGGAAGGGTTAACACCAGTCTACATGGCATTTAAAAAGTCATTCAGATAAGCCCCAAGAACAAGCCTCAGCCAGATGGAAACAAGAGCTCAAGTTTTCCAACAAGTGCCCAGTCAACTGCCTTTGGAAGGGCTGGACACTAGAAGCAGGAGGATTGCAGAGCTCAATCTGCTAGAGCAGCCTTAGGAATACTAGAGCCACTGTAGTGCCATTTCACACAGCTCTACTCACTAGGTTCCTCTGTGCAGGTTGTGAAGGAATATCAGACAGTAAAACCCCCAAGTTTCTATCAGCTTCTTTTAGGTGAATTTTGACCAGGGATTAAGGAAGCCAATTGTCTGTCACTTTCCCTCCTACAGCTTATGTGGAGCTCAGGCTAACACCAACCAACCAGTGTATTCAGTTGAGTGGTCCTGTCTGTAGAGTCTCCAGACAAGCTTTCAACCGGGGGGGGGGGGGTCCAGAAGTAAAGTCTGTCTGAGCCACCAGACCACCCGCTTCAGGCTTCACTCATGAGCCTGCTTTAGGAGCCAAGCTGGGCAGAATTCTATGACTGGTGCATGAGATTGGAGGCTAGGAAGAAGAACCCAGGAAAAACAGGGAGCTTGTCAATGACAGGAACAAAATGCCACCCACTGTTTTCTCCCCCACCCCATTTTTAACCCCATCAGACAAGACAGGGGTAGTGATGCTAGGGATCAGTAGGGGCTCCTGGTGTGCATGAATCCTTACCTGCAAGGCGCTGCCACATTCAGGGAGCCCAGCTGTAAAAGTCACTGTGTTCTCCACAGCATTAAGGGACATGTACTGGCAGGCGGCCGGGCCAAGGCTCAGGTCAGAAGCTTCGATCAGTCGCCCCGTCCCAAACAGATCCCTGTGCACAGTGATCACCAGCTGAGCCTCCTCACACTGCACCGTGACAGGCTGCAGCGGGGACACAGCCCTGAGCTGGGAAGAATCAACCTGAGCCCAGGGGTAGGACTGGGCAAGAGAGGGTACATGGGCTCTTCTGCGAGGGGGTTTAGCCCTGGGGGTGGGTCTCCACATGGCTGAGTCTCTCCTAGAGAAATCCCAGGGATTGTAACCAGCCACCCCACTGACCACCCAGCACAGGAGAGCAAAGCCCAGGCTGCTTCTTTGTCCCATCCTGCCTGCTTGTAGCAAACCCAGTATAGAGGGAAACTGCTGCTCTGGGGCCTTTATACCCTGACCTAGAGCCAGGTGACAGCTGCCCCAGGTAATTAACACCCTCCCCTGATCTGCAGTCAGCTGGGGCCCAATCACACCCACTGCCCACACTCTGGACCAGGGAAATAGGAGGACCAATGGGAATCAGCCCCACCTGTTGTTCAGTTCATCAGCTGCAGTTTAGGAAATTCCTGCCCTGTTTCATTCAATGGAAGGCTAAGGGTGGGCTCCACCACAAAGGGACCCAGGCCCCTCAATCCCAGATTTAGACCTGTAAATCCTGGGTTTGGTTCCACCGTGATTAGCAAACCATACTCAGGGGGGAGGGATAGCTCAGTGGTTTGAGCATTGGCCTGTTAAACCCAGGGTTATGAGCTCAATCCTTGAGGGGGCCACTTAGGGATCTGGGGCAAAATCAGTCCTGCTAGTGAAGGCAGGGGGCTGGACTCAATGACCTTTCAGGGTCCTTTCCAGTTCTATGAGATAGGTATATCTAACTCCATAGGTGCCTAAATTCACTCAGCAGCACCTACATTTTTACAGTATAAAGTTCCTTAGGTGCCCGTGTTTCAGCCTCTGGGCACGTGCACAGCTGCCTCCCTCTAAGAGTCTGGGCACCTATCTCCCACCTAAGCCCAGAGCAATCCATGAGGTTTGTTTTTCAAAGCCAAGAGAGGGCCTGTCCTGGGGGGAAAATCCATGTGAAACTGAGATTCCTGGGACAGGGACTGACACACTTCTCAGGGCAGCCAGGGCTGTGCGTCACCCTAGTTGCCATCTGTCTCCAGTATGAGGGAGCCTTGCCTGTGTTAGCTCCCCAATGCAACCAGCCCCTCAGCCCCTACAGCATTCTTCTCTGGGCTAGCCCAGCCCTGTCTTTTGCCTTGCAGGTTGACAAGCAATGCACCCCGGGCTTCAAGTTCCTTCAAAGTGGCCCCCTGTGGGGTTCAGCCCCGATCACTGGATATCCACAGATACCCAAAGGAACAGCGCACCCTTGTTTACCAGTTTGGCCTTAGCTCACTGCTTTTGTATCACACACAGCACTTCAGCTCAATTCTAAAGCAAAAGGAGATTTATTCTCCAGTCTAGAAAAGTGTCGTCATCCAAGTTCCCTCTAGCATTTTCAGCCAAGCGTGGCTGTGACCCCTTTTTCATGATGCCAACTCGCTGTCAGTTTACTTCCTAGGCACTTGATGTCAAGGTGTCTTTTTGCCCTTCAAATATACCAGAATGCACCTTTGATGTTTGCCTCTAGCTAGGGTTCCCCCTCCAATGTTGACTTCTTCCTGTTAGTTTCTTTCTGAAGTCTCTGCCAGCTCCTCATTAGCATTTGACTTAGATGTTGTATGGCATATAATACACAATGGCCATCATGGAGATAAGCATCACCCACCACTCCTGTCTGCAGGACTTTGTCTCAAGACCCACTACCTTTGAGAGGCCTGCTTTATCTACATGGCCCACAGAGCCTAATTTTCAGTGCTCCTTGCATATGTCCCATACCTACATCTCACAATGGTTATGATGACCAGTGTGACCCGGGGTTTCATTAGAGACCTTACATGACGTTCTCTTGGTGAACCCAGGGGGTCCCTGTGCCCCTGTGTCTCCCAGTGCCCTCTGCCAGTTGGCATCATGAGGTTCTTGGGTCATGAAATCAAAGACCGGTGACTGCTCAGGCACTAGAACGATCTAGTGGCCTGCATCAAGGGCAAGCTCCAAAAGCTAGTCCATATGAAGTTATTCAGGTTTATTTCTGGTTTGATAGAGCAACCAATGGGACTGCTGCGTGCCCTGCATAGAATGACAGTGTGCCCAGAGAGAGACAGACACCTGTTCTCAACACCATACCTGTGTGGAGCCCATGGGATGGCATGCAACTGTTCCATTCCACTGCTGGCTCTTAATATGTATTTGTACCTACAGTGCTAATAACTGATCAAGGCTTCATAGCCCTATACTAGTGCAAGGCAGCTCTCATGCTCCAGCATCTTAGAGCTAAGCTACCTGAGAGGTTACATCATGTTCCTCCTGGGAAAGCTAGGAATAAAACCCAGGTCTCTCCAGATGACCTCAGTCACAGCTGTGCTGCTGTCTGAAATGAATGCATGCAGGTAATGTGGTTGGTTACCCTTCCTGGGTTTGTAACTGGTCACTAATTTTGACTTAGCCGCACTGAACCTCAGAGTCTCCTCCATGAAATGAGAACAGTAATGATTCCTGCTGTTTGTCTAGATACAGCCAACAACATTTGGGAGGGAGAGAAACAAGTTGAGTGCAGAGAAAGAAGGTGGATTCGAGGGATGTCAGGGCCTTGGAGCTTCCCAACTGGAGGACCCAGATTTTGGTGGAAGGGCTGGAATTGTGCCAGAGGCAGGGGAAATGTACCTACAGCATGGGGGCTGGATCTCAGCTAGTCAGAGAGGGGACAAGGGAATATGAGCTGAAAAGCATTGAGAGAAGTGGTCTGATGGTTGAGACACCACCTTGGCATGCAAGAGACCAAGGTTAAGTTCCACACTGTGCCAAAGCCATCCTGGGCAATCTCATGTAATCATCCTGCGTGTTAGTCTTTTCCCCGCTTGTGTGAAAGGCGGTCAGCACTCCCCTACCACCCAGAGGTGCTGTTAGGGGCATTTTTATACTGTGTGCAAGGTGCTGACATTAATCAGCCCCCATCACTACCTTTATAGCTCAGAGTCCCTTCCAAGTCTACGTGCACAGCAAGCCTACAAGGGCCATTGCTCTGAGAGTGCTACATTTGGTTGAGGAAAAAGGGGCTGCTCCTTCCCCACTATCTTGCCCACCAGCTTCAATGCCCCACTACAGCATCATATGGCAGAAAGACTGAATAACCACTGCTGCAGAGAGCTAGTTCTGGGAACATACCATGCTGCTCCCTATGCCCTCCCTGGGCTTGCTGATAGCACGTCTTGTTTGTGCAGCCCTGGGCGAGATCTGCTCCCCAGACAGTTATAGGAGAGAGGTTATTTGAACAAATGATGTCCTGTCACATAGCAGGGTGGGCTGTGTTCTCTACAGTGGTAGAGAGATCAAGATAGTAGAGCCCTTTAGACTTCAGTTTGAGCAGAGTCGCCCCAGGTGCATGATCAGTTTGGAGCAGGCCTCACTGATCTGCAGGTCATGGCCCAGAGCATGAGCAGAAACTAGAAGATTTTCTTAGACCGGGGTGGGCAAACAAAGGCCTGCAGGCCACATCCGGCCCATCAGACCTTTTAATCCAGGCCTTGAGCTCTTGCTGGGGAGCAGGGTTGGGGGCTTGCTCTGCCCACCCAGTGATCCCCAACCCCCAACTCAAAACTCCTTGATGAGCACTATCTTCCTGCACGCAGTCACACTGCACAGGCGCAACTAGCATTGCTTACCCAGACTTCACTGTGCTGTTTCCAGAATCAGAACCCTGCCCCTACATGGCAGGGCACCCTATCCCCACAGCGCCAGCCTCTGCCCAAACTAGCCAATGATCAAGACCAGCAGCATCACAGGATACCACCCTCCAGACTCTCACAACAACCCAAGGGCCACATCCATCCCAGCTATTGGTGTCACTGCCAGCGGGGCCCCTAGGAGTCCCTGGTACTGCCCCTGAGGAGGTGATTTCAGTCCATGGTGAGAAGAACTTGGCGAGCCTGCTCACCTTACACACAAGGATCAGGGGGAAGTTATCCTAGAGCAGCAGTTCTCAAACTGTGGGTTAGGACCCCAAGTAGGTCATGACCTCATTTTAATGGGGTTGCTAGAGCTGTGGTAGAGTGGCTGGGGCTGAAGCCACAGACTGAGCCCTACTGCCCAGGGCCAAAGCCCAAGGGCTTCAGTCCCCCCATCCCCAGGGCTGAAGCCCTTGGGGTTTGAGCCCCTGGGCTGGGACAGTAATTGTCATCAGAAGGGGGTTGTGGTACAATGAAGTTTGAGAACTACTGTCCTAGAGCATCACCTAAAGCCAGTCATGGAGTCTGTTTAACTCAGAGGGCACAGTGGCTGGGGGAAATGTGTGTTCTCTCTACTGCTAGAGCCCTGTAATGATTCCAGCTGGACAGTTCAGAAGGAGGGAAATCCCCTGCTATTTGCCTATGAAAGATATCAGCCATTCAACTCTTGGAACCTGAAGGCAGGAAGCTCTGCTCTCTTCACCCTCACATGATCACTCCTTGTGGAGCCCATTGGTGTGTCCATGATGTGGTATAGTGCATCAACCACACCATTTCCTTCCCTACAGAAGGGAAGGCATCTCCCTTGCCCATTAAGAATAAGTCATGGACCAGACTCAATTCACTGTTTAATGTAAATAAATTCAGAAGGTACAAGGCAGGTGACTGCTCAGGCACTAGAACAGCTGCATCTTCTGTATACAAGTATCCCCAGAGTAACGAAGGCCAGGGCAATGGCAGCTGCCATGGAGATCAGCCCAGCTGTAGAAGAGAATCCTATAAAAAGGAAGAACAAGTGGTTAAAATTGCAAATAGTTGCTTTTCCAGCTACCTCTCCAAAAATCCACCATGGACTTGCTGGGTATGTTAGTGAAAGGCACAGTTAATAAAGTTGGGGATTTTATTTGAGCTATATTGAAGGGTTTTGTTTTTTGAAGTAGTTTTTAGCCATACCAATTGGGTAATGTTTACTAGACATGGCTAGAGTAGGACATCAGCACCTGTCTATAAATCCTACTAGATAATAGGTTGCAGGTCTCAGGCCACAACTGGTGTCCCAGCAGATAAGCCCAGGCTGCAATGGGTGACAGTCCTATGTTTGGCTGGCTCTGGTTGGACCATTTCAATGAGGAGCCCTCCTTGAGTCTTGTTGACTCATTCTTAACACACCCCCCACCCGGAGTAAGGAATTCTTACAGCTGACTTTGTAAGACCCATTTCTTCCATCCTTTAGATCAGCTTTTCCAAGCCAACCTAATGTAGATTAATAAGTGACAATAGAGGCACTGTGTGACTTGTTCATCACTAGAACTAGTTACCCTCCGAGGCGGCCTTCTCTGCTTCCATTTGATCAGTTGAGAGATCCCTTGATCCTCGATAAGCATCAAAGATGACTAAGGGTCCTACCACAACATCAGCTTCCCTCACGAAGGGGTCACCTGTATTGGGGAGAGAAGCACTACTAGAGAACCAATACATGTCAGGTTAGTCTCATCCATCCCATTTTGGGTGGAAGATCCCCTAGGAACAGTCTGTTGGAGTAAGCCAGACGTATTCCCAGGTGAAGTGGGCGCAGAACCTACCATGCCTGGAGGCCACATCTCTCTGGAAGCGCCTCCCTGGCCATCTGTCCAGAGGCCTGACTCTCCCAGACTGTCCAGCCAGCCCACAGTTCCCAGTCTCACAGCACCTGCAGATGTCTCTGGTGCCTTCCACTGGAGACCAGCTGCAACAGAACAGGAATAATCATCTACAGTGAAGTGTTCTGTTCTAGGCTGCCTATCACTCCCCTGGTGGGGTTCTAGTCTACTCACATGTTGCCTGCTTTGTTGAAGGAACAAGCCTTGTTCAAGGGATCTGGGGCTTGCTCAGCTGCAGTGACTTTCAGATGGCAGGTGATGTAGATCTGGAGGGGAAGTGCGAAGAGGGGTTAGTACCATCCCAGGGGACACTAACACCTGCTTAGCCTGGGGGGAAGGGGGAGAAATAGACTTGGAGCAGAAATATGGAGCTCACCAAGTTCCTAGCATCTCCTGCAAACCTGAACACATCCACCATGAACTGCAGCCTGTCCTGCCTGGGCCTGGGGGATATGAAGGCTGAGGTGGTGTCATCTGATCTCCCATCCACCAGGCATCTACACACAAGAACCAAGGGTCAGTGAGAGTCCCTGATCAGTCTTGTTTTAGACTAGAAAGGGTTGCCACCTCTTACCCATTGAAGTCAATGACAGCATAGCGGGGAGAGGAGTCCCTGTCTGGGGTCAGGGTGGCCACACAGCTGTCCACAAAGAGCCTCAGAGCCACATGGTTCCCAGTACTGACATCAGCTTGGATATGCATGACCTCCCCCAGCTGGAATCCATTGGAGGGTCTCTCAGCACTCCAGTCATCTGCAAGGCAAGCTCACAGTGAGCAGGATAGACAGGCAGGCAAGGCAGGGCTCCCCTTAAGGCTCCTCCCACCCACCTACCATTCATCAGGTGCAGGGAGAAACCCAGCCTCTCCTCAGCAGACAGGGTGGAGCGGAAGGGAACCCATGTGGGCTTGATGGCGTTGCTGCTCACATTGTTCTTCCTGTGAGAGGAGCAAACCTCAGTCACTGAGCCAGATCCCACAACAGGGTCTGAATGGGCGGGAGGGGACCTGAGCATCTCAGACACTCACCTGGGGTAGTGACACTCAATGGGAATCACAGCCGGATTGGTTCTCAGGATCACTGGGTTGCTGGCAGGGGTGGGGTTATAGTTCAGGCTTGTGCTGTAAACCAGGGAATCTGGGGACATCTGGGAAGAGCGAAACATGGAAGGGTTAACACCAGTCTACATGACATTTAAAAAGTCATTCAGATAAGCCCCAAGAACAAGCCTCAGTCAGATGGAAACAAGAGCTCAAGTCTTCAAACAAGTGCCCAGTCAACTGCCTTTGGAAGGGCTGGACACTAGAAGCAGGGGGATTGCAGAGCTCAGTCTGCTAGAGCAGCCATAGGAATACTAGAGCCACTGTAGTGCCATTTTACACAGCTCTACTCACTAGGTTCCTCTGTGCAGGTTGTGAAGGAATATCAGACAGTAAAACCCCCAGGTTTAACCTATTAGCTTCTTTAGGTGAATTTTGACCAGGGATTAAGGAAGCCAATTGTCTGTCCCTTTCCCTCCTACAGCTTATGTGGAGCTCAGGCTAACACCAACCAACCAGTGTATTCAGTTGAGTGGTCCTGTCTGTAGAGTCTCCAGACAAGCTTTCAACAGGGGCGGGGGGTCCAGAAGTAAAGTCTGTCTGAGCCACCAGACCACCCGCTTCAGGCTTCACTCATGAGCCTGCTTTCAGAGCCAAGCTGGGCAGAATTCGGTGACTGGTGCATGAGATTGGAGGCTAGGAAGAACAACCCAGGAAAAACAGGGAGTTTGTCAATGACAGGAACAAAAATTGCCTACTGTTCCCTACCACACCCCATTTTTAACCCCATCAGACAAGACAGGGGTAGTGATGCTAGGGATCAGTAGGGGCTCCTGGTGTGCATGAATCCTTACCTGCAAGGTGCTGCCACATTCATGGAGCCCAGCTGTAAAAGTCACTGTGTTCTTTGCAGCATTAAGGGACGTGAACCGGCAGGCAGCCGGGCCAAGGCTCAGGTCAGCAGCTTTGATCAGTCGCCCCGTCCCAAACAGATCCCTGTGCACAGTGATCACCATCTGAGCCTCCTCACACTGCACCGTGACAGGCTGCAGCGGGGACACAGCCCTGAGCTGGGAAGCATCAACCCGAGCCCAGGGGTAGGACTGGGCAAGAGAGGGTACATGGGCTCTTCTGCGAGGGGGCTCAGCCCTGGGGGTGGGTCTCCAGATGGCTGAGTCTCTCCTAGAGAAATCCCAGGGATTGTAACCAGTCACCCCACTGACCACCCAGCACAGGAGAGCAAAGCCCAGGCTGCTTCTTTGTCCCATCCTGCTTACCTAGAGCAACCAAAAGCATAGAGGGAAATTGCTACTCTGGGACCTTTATATCCTGACCTAGAGCCAGCTGACAGCTGCCCCAGGTAATTAATGCCCTCCCCTACTCTGGAGGTAACCAGGGCCCAATCACACCCTCTGCCCACACCCTGGAGCAAGGAAATGGGCAGTCCAATGGGTATCAGCCCCACCTGTTGGTCAGTTCATCAGCTGCAGTTTGGGAAATTCCTGCTCTGTTTCATTCAATGGAAGGCTAAGGGTGGGCTCCACTACAAAGGGACCCAGGCCCTTCAATCCCAGATTTAGGCCTGTAAATCCTGGGTTTGGCTCCACTGTGATCCATAAACCGCACAGCGAACTCCGTAGGCACCTAAATTCACTCAGCAGCACTTAAGTTTCTACAGTATAAATTTCCCTTTTTGCCCGTGTTTCAGCCTCTGGGCTCGTACACAGCTGCCTCCCTCTAGGAGTCTGGGCATCTATCTCCCACCTAAGCCAAGAACAATCCATGAGCCAGAGACGTTAGGCATTTAGTTGCCTAAGTCACATGCGGGGCCCAATCCACTAGTTGTGCTGCTTACCAGCGTGGGACCCATTCACAATGGAGCAGGACGTGGTTTCCACCTCAGAACTTTTAGCCCAGTGGTTAGAGCATTCACCTGGAATGTGGGAGACCCAGGTTTGATTCCCCCTCTCTACTGCGGGGGAGAGAAAGGATATGAACAGGGGTCTCCCATCTCTCAGAAGAATGCTTGAACCTCTGAGCTAGGGGGCATTCTGATGCTGGGCTTCCTCCTGCTCTCCCATTCAAGCTGTTCTGTTGTGGATAAATAATGAAAGAGGGACCAGACCCCAGTGCTCCCACCTCCCACTGGGCTACAGCAGCATTCCCGGCCACTTGCTCTCTCAGTCTGGCCCAACGACTGTTCCACTGTGGATAAGTGCGAAACTGAAATCTGTTCAAGGGGAAATTTGTGTCCTCTCTAATATCCACGTAACTAGCCAGATGAGTTCCAAAACTGGTGTTCTCGTTCCAGGGTTGGGGTGGAGTTTGTGGGTTGAGTTGTTTTCCCCAACGTGTTCCCCACATCCGCCCCCATTTCTCCCCTCCCCCAGAATGGTTTGTTTTTCAAAGCCAAGAGAGGGCCTGTCCTGGGGGAAGGATCCATGTGAAAATGAGATTCCTGGGATAGGGACTGTGACACTTCTGAAGGGAGCCAGGGTTGTGCGTCACCCTAGTTGCCACCTGCCTCCTGTATGAAGGAGCCTTGCTTTCCACACAGTGTGCAGCGGCAGTCAAAAAAGCAAACAGGATGTTAGGACTTATTAAAAAGGGGATAGAGAATAAGACAGAAAATATTTTATTGCCCTTATATAAATCCATGGTACGCCCACATCTTGAATACTGCCGACAGATGTGGTCTCCTCATCTCAAAAAAGTTATACTGGCATTAGGAAAGGTTCAGAGAAGGGCAACTAAAATGATTAGGGGGTTGGAATGGGTCCCATATGAGGAGAGATTAAAGAGGCTAGGATTTTTCAACCTGGAAAAGAGGAGACTAAGGGGGGATATGATAGAGGTATATAAAATCATGAGTGGTGTGGAGAAAGGGAATAAGGAAAAGTTATTTACTTGTTCCCATAATATAAGAATTAGGGGCCACCAAATGAAATTAATGGGCAGCAGGTTTAAAACAAATAAAAGGAAGTTCTTCACACTGTGCACAGTCAACCTGTGGAACTCCTTGCCTGAGGAGGTTGTGAAGGCTAGGACTATAACAGGGTTTAAAAGAGAACTAGATAAATTCATGGAGGTTAAGTCCATTAATGGCTATTAGCCAGGATGGGTAAGGAATGGTGTCTCTAGTCTCTGTTTGTCAGAGGATGGAGATGGATGGCAGGAGAGAGATCAGTTGATCATTACCTGTTAGGTTCACTCCCTCTGGGGCACCTGGCTGTCAGTAGACAGGATACTGGGCTGGATGGACCTTTGGTTTGACCCAGTATGGACATTCTTATGTTCTGTGCCAGCTGGGTGTTAGCTCCCCAGTGCAACCAGCCCATCAGCCCCTCAAGCATTCTTCTCTGGGCTAGCCCAGCCCTGTCTTTTGCCTTGCAGGTTGACAATCAATGCACCCCTGACTTCAAGTCCCTTCAAAGTGGGGTCCAGCCCCGATCACTGGATACCCACAGAAATCCCAGATCCTGTTTCCAGAGGAAGAGCGCATCCCCATTTACCAGTATGGCCTTAGCTCACCGCTCTTGTATCACACACAGCACTTCAGCTCAATTCTAAAGCAAAAGGAGATTTATTTAAGACAGATCAGAGAGTCAACTAGAAACCTGTGTGAGAGCTGGAAACAAATGGCTAGCTATGAAACAAAATCATAACTCGCATTCTAGAGCCTACACTTAACTAACAAGTTATCCTCCAGTCTAGAAAAGTCTCTCTCACCCAAGTTCTCCCCAGCATTTTCAGCCAAGCGTGGCGAGACCCCTTTTTCATGATGCCAACTCGCTGTCAGTTTACTTCCTAGGCACCTGATGTCAAGGTGTCTTTTTGCTCCTCAAATATACCAGAATGTCCCTTTGATGTTTACCTCTAGCTAGGGTTCCCCCTCCAATGTTGACTTCTTCCTGTTAGTTTTTTTCTGAAGTCTCTGCCAGCTCCTCATTAGCATTTGACTTAGATGTTGTATGGCATACAATACACAATGGTCACCATGGAGATAAGCATCGCCCACCACTCCTGTCTGCAGGACTTTGTCTCAAGATCCACTGCCTTTGAGAGGCCTGCTTTATCTACATGGCCCACAGAGCCTAATTTTCAGTGCTCCTTGCATATTTCCCATACCTACATCTCACAATGGTTATGATGACCAGTGTGACCCGGGGTTTCATTAGAGACCTTACATGACGTTCTCTTGGTGAACCCAGGGGATCCCTGTACCCGCCAGTGCCCTCTGCCAGTTGGCATCATGAGATTTTTGGTCACAGGTACCCCTGCGGCAAACTAGTGACCTGCATCAAGGGCAAACTCCAAAAGCAAGTCCATTTGAAGTTATTCAGGTTTATCTTTGGTTTGATGGAGCAACCAATGGGACTGCTGCACGCCCTGCATAGAATGACAGTGTGCCCAGAGAGAGACAGACACCTGTTCTCAACACCATACCTGTGGGGAGCCTATGGGATGGCATGCAACTGTTCCATTCCACTGCTGGCTCTTAATATGTATTTGTACCTACAGCACTAATAACTGATTAAAGCTTCATAGCCCTATACTAAGGCAAGGCAGCTCTCATGGTCTGGCATCTTAGAGCTAAGCCACTTGAGAGGTTACATCATGTTCCTCCTGGGAAAGCTAGGAATAAAAACCAGGTGTCTCCAGCTGACCCCAGTCACAGCCATGCTGCTCTCTGAAATGAATGCATGGAGTTAATGTGGTTGGTTACCCTCCCTGTGCTAAGCTTGAGACCAGTCTCCTCCCACAGCTGGGTAGAGAACCCAGGAATCCTGATTCTCTGCCAAGCAGCTGTGAAGCCCACTTACAGAAAGGTCAGGTCAAGGGGCAGAGGACTGTGTCCAAACCAGGTGACTCCCAGGGGTGTAATTTTGGCTCCTCATGATGGAATTGCTCTTTTCCCAGTTTAGTGAAGGTTGCAGCTAAATTTCTATTTAAAAACCAAATTTTGCATCCTCTCTTCAAGGCACCCTAGAAAACCAGAAAATTGGCAGGTCAGGCAGCTGACAGCTCTACCAGCTGCAGTACCTCCAGGCAGTGAATCCACACCCCTCATGCAGCACAAAACTCTTTGTTTGGGAACTGGCCACTAATTTTGGCTTAGCGGCACTGAACCTCAGTCTCCTCTCCATGAAACAAGGACAGTAATGATTCCTGCTGTTTGTCTACATACAGCCAACAACATTTGGGAGGGAGAGAAACAAGCTGTGTGTGAAGAAAGAAGGGGGATTCAAGGGATGTCAGGGCCTTGGAGCTTCCCAAGTGAGGGACCCAGAGTTTGCTGGGGTAATCGTGGCAGGGCTGGAATTATGCCAGAGGCAGGGGAAATTTACCCACAACAGAGGGGCTGGAGCTCAGCTGGGCGAGGGGGAGAAGAACAGAGGGACCATGGAAATATGGGCTGGAAAGCATTGAGAACAATGGTCTGATGGTTGAGATACCACCTTGGCATGCAAGAGATGAAGGTTAAGTTCCACATTGTGCCAATGCCTTCCTGGGCAAGCTCACTTAATGATCCTGTGTCTCTTTCCACCCTTGTATGAGAGGGTGTCAGCACTCCCCTGCCTCCCAGGGTCCAGAGAATCATTCGATACTGTACATGAGGTGCTCTGACCTAGGACAGCCCCTGTCAGCACCTTGCTAGCTCAGAGTCCCTTCCACTTGCAGGTGCACAGTAAACCTCCAAGGGCCACTGCTCAGAGAGCTGTATCTGTTGGAGGAAAAAGGTGCTGCTCCTGTCCCACTATCTTGCCTGCCAGCTTCAGTGCCCCACTGCAGCATCACATGCGAGAGGCTGAATAACCACTGCTGCAGGGAGCTTGTTCTGGGAAAATACACTATGCTGCTCCCTTTGCTCTCCTCAGCCCTGCTGACAAGGTTTGTTTGTGCAACCCTGAGCAAGATCTGTTTCCCACCTGGCTAAAGGACAGATGTTTGAACAAATGACATTCTGTCACCTAGCAGGGTGGGCTGTGCTCTCTACAGTGGTAGAGAGCAAGGTAGCAGAGCCCTTTAGACTTGGGTTTGAGTAGAAGCTGCCCTGGGTGCGTGATCAGGTTGGAGCAGCCCTCACTGGTCTGCAGGTCCTGGCCTAGAGCATGAGCAGAAACTGGAAGATTTTTTTTAGATCCTTTTTGCCTAGGCCCTGTTGCATGAGAATAGGACTGGCCTGCACAACTAAATCTAGCCTCAGCCAAAGGAATTCACCCCAGAGGGGATTTCAGTCCCTGGGGAGAAGAACTTAGCTAGCCCCCTCACCTGAGAGAAGGATTGGGGCAGTTACCCTAGAGCAGCAGTTCTCAAACTGTGGGTTGGGACCCCAAAGTACATCACCACCCCCTTTTAATGAGTTTGCCAGGGCTGGGGTAGGCTGCCTGGGGCCAGAGTTGCAGACTGAGCCCTGGTGCCCCAGGCCAAAGCCCAAGGGCTTCAGCCCTGTGTGGCAGGGCTCAGGCTTTTGCCCAACACAGGGGGGGCTCAGGTTACAGCCCCTGCTCCCCAGGGCTGAAGCTCTTGGGGTTTGACCCCCCTGGGCTGGGGCAGTAATTGTCAGAAGGGGGTTGTGGTCCAATGAAGTTTGAGAACCCCTCTCCTAGAGCATTGCCTAAAGCCAGAGAGTCAGCAGGAACTCCCTCCTGGAGTCTGTTTCACTCAGAGGGCACAGTGGCTGGGGGAGTGGTGTTCCCTCTACTGCTAGAGCCCTGTAATAGTTATCGGTGCCAGCTGGACAGTCCAGAAGGAGGGAAATTCCCTTGCCCTTTGCCCATGAGGGATACCAGCCTTTTGACTCTGGGAACCTGAAGGCAGCAAGCTCTGCTGTCTTCACCTTCCCCATGATCTCGCCTCATTCAGCCCATTAGTGTGTGATGCATCAACCACACCATTTCCTTCCCCCAAAGAAGGTGGGGAGGGCATACACCTCCCTTGCCCATAGAGAATAAGTCATAGACCAGACTCAAGTCATTGGATTTATTTATACAGAAGGTACAAGGCAGGTGACTGCTCAGGCACTAGAACGGCTGCATCTTCTGTATACAAGCATCCCCAGAGTAATAAAGGCCAGTGCAATGGCAGCTGCCATGGAGATCAGCCCAGCTGTAGAAGAGAATCCTACAAAAAGGAAGAACAGGCAGTTAAAACTGCAAGTAGTTGCTTTTCTAGCTACCTCTCCAAAAAAAAAAAAAAAAAAAAAAAAAAAAAAAAAAAAAACCATCCACCATGGACTTGCTGGGTACATTAGTGAAAGGCACAGTTAATAAAGTTGGTGTTTTTATTTGAGCTATATTGAAGGGTTGTGTTTTTTGAAGTGGTTTTTAAGCCATACCTGGAGTCTGTCTATTAGAAGTGGCTGGAATAGGAGATCAGCACCTGTTTATAAACCCCACTAGATAACAGGTTGCAGATCTCAGGCCACAACTGGTGTCCCAGCAGATAAGCCCAGGCTGCAATGGCTGGCAGACTTATGTTTGACTGGCTCTGGTTGGACCATTTCAATGAGGAGCCCTCCTTGAGTCTTGTTGACTCATTCCTAACACCCCCTCCTTGGACTAAGGGATTCTTACAGCTGACTTTGCAAGACCCATTTCTTCCATCCTTTAGATCAGCTTTTCCAAGCCAACCTAATGTAGATTAATAAGTGACAATAGAGGCACCATGTGACTTGTTTTTCCACTAGTTCTAGTTACCCTCTGAGGCGGCCTTCTCTGCTTCCATTTGATCAGTTGAGAGATCCCTTGATCCTCGATAAGTATCAAAGAGGACTAGGGGTCCTACCACAACATCAGCTTCCCTCACCAAGGGGTAACCTGTATTGGGGAAGAGAAGCACTGCTAGAGCACCAATACATGTCAGGTTAGTCTCATCCATCCCATTTCGGGTGGAAGATCCCCTAGGAACAGTCTGTTGGAATAAGCCAAACATCTTCCCAGGTGAAGTGGGACAGACCCTACCATGCCTGGAGGCCACATCTCTCTGGAAGCGCCTCCCTGGCCATCTGTCCAGAGGCCTGACTCTCCCAGACTGTCCAGCCAGCCCACAGTTTCCAGTCTCACAGCACCTGCAGATGTCTCTGGTGCCTTCCACTGGAGACCAGCTGCAACAGAACAGGAACAATCTACAGTGAAGTGTTCTGTTCTAGGCTGCCAATCACTCCCCTGGTGGGGTTCTAGTCTACTCACATGTTGCCTGCTTTGTTGAAGGAACAAGCCTTGTTCAAGGGATCTGGGGCTTGCTCAGCTGCAGTGACTTTCAGATGGCAGGTGACGTAGATCTGGAGGGGAAGTGTGAAGAGGGGTTAGGACCATCCCAGGGGACACTAACACCTGCTTAGCCTAGGGGGGAAATCGACTTGGAGCAGAAATCTAGGAGCTCACCAAGTTCCTGGCATCTCCTGCAAACCTGAACACATCCACCATGAACTGCAGTGTGTCCTGCCTGGGCCTGGGGGATATGAATGCTGAGGTGGTGTCATCTGATCTCCCATCCACCAGGCATCTACACACAAGAACCAAGGGTCAGTGAGAGTCCCTGATCAGTCTTGTTTTAGACTAGAAAGGGTTGCCACCTCTTACCCATTGAAGTCAATGACAGCATAGCGGGGAGAGGAGTCCCTGTCTGGGGTCAGGGTGGCCACACAGCTGTCCACAAAGAGCCTCAGAGCCACATGGTTCCCAGTGCTGACATCAGCTTGGATATGCATGACCTCCCCCAGCTGGAATCCATTGGAGGGTCTCTTAGCACTCCAGTCATCTGGAAGGCAAGTCCACAGTGAGCAGGACAAACAGGCAGGGCTGGGCTCAGCTCCCATGAAGTCTCCTCCCACCTACCATTCATCAGGTGCAGGGAGAAACCCAGCCTCTCCTCAGCAGACAGGGTGGAGCTGAAGGGAACCCATGTTGGCTTGATGGCTTTGCTGCTCACATTGTCCTTCCTGTGAAAGGAGCAAACCTCAGTCACTGAACCAGATCCCACAAGAGGGACTGAATGGGAGGGAGGGGACCTGAGCATCTCAGTCACTCACCTGGGATAGTGACACTCAATGGGAATCACAGCTGGATTGGTTCTCAGGATCACTGGGTTGCTGGCAGGGGTGGGGTTATAGTTCAGGCTTGTGCTGTAAACCAGGGAGTCTGGGGTCATCTGGAAGGAGGGGACATTGGACAGATTAAGGGGAAGTAGTTAATATTGAGCTTAACAGCTCTCAGCTGAAGACTGTTCTCCAGCTCACAGGAAGTGGGCATGTCTTTCAATAAGTGGTTCCTGCACTCATTCTGCTGGAGCGGCCATCCGAATACTGGAGCTACCATAGTGCCCTCTTTTGCATGACTCTGCTGACTGGTTTCCTCTGTGCCTATTCTAAGGCAAGTGCCATAGAGTAACCCCCAGGTACAACATACTCACACCACTACTCAAATTGAGCTACCAGAGTACAGAAACACATTCAGTTGCCCCCTTCCCATCTACCGTCTTTGCAGAGCTCAGGGAATTCAGGGTGCCAAACTCTGCTTTACTGGCAGTAAAATTCCCTGGCTTGGACTAGGCACAAGTGTCCAGTGGTGAAATCAGACAGAGCCACCACAGCTCCCTCCCCATGCGTGCTCTTAAGCCTGCTTTTGGAACACATGTAATAATTCTCAACTATAAGGAGACAGGAGACTGGAGACCCCCCCCAAAAAAAGAAATAGCCAGTTGGTCAGTAACTGAGCCAAGGCCCTGCACAGTACTGTTACCCTTTTTAATCCACACAAATAGGAAGCTCCTGGCTTATATGAAGCTGCCTTACCTGCAAGGTGCTGCCACATTCATGGAGCCCAGCTTCAAAGGTCACTGTGTTCTCTGCAGCATTAAGGGACGTGTACTGGCAGGCAGCTGGGCCAAGGCTCAGGTCAGCAGTTTTGATCAGTCGCCCCGTCCCAAACAGATCCCTGTGCACAGTGATCACCATCTGAGCCTCCTCACACTGCACCGTGACAGGCTGCAGTGGGGACACAGCCCTGAACTGGGAAGCATCAACTCGAGCCCAGGGGTAGGGCTGGGCAAGAGAGGGCACATGGGCTCTTCTGCGAGGGGGCTCAGCCCCGGGGGTGGGTCTCCAGATGGCTGAGTCTCTCCTAGAGAAATCCCAGGGATTGTAACAGGTCACCCCACTGACCACCCAGCACAGAAGAGCAAAGCCCAGGCTGCCTCTATATCCCATCCTGCCTGCCTGCAGGAAACCTAGCATGGAGAAAAATTGCTGCTCTGGGCCCTTTATACCCTGCAGCTACAGCCAGCTCACAGCTGCCCCAGTAATTATCACCCTCCCCTAGCCTGCAGGCAGCTGGAGCTCAATCACATCCACGACCCATCACTGGAGCAAGGAAATGGGAGGACCAATGGGAATCAGCCCCACCTGTTGGTCAGTTCATCAGTTGTATTCTGGGAGATTCCTGTGATGTTTCATTCAATTAAAGGCTGAAACATTTTGATGTGGATGTGAAATATCAGCTGTGCAGAGTCTGCAGTGCTGATGCTCAATGCCAAAGGGGATTTTTACCATGGAGCAGTGATCGCTGCATCATGGTTAAGTTTGTAACACAATCTCTGTTTAAATTCCTGGTCTCTGAATTTTGCCTCTTATCTGAACTTGGTTGGGTTATCTGCTCGGTGTCCCCATCAGGTTCCCTTTGTTTGACCCCTCTCCCGTCCCTGTTATCTCATTAGTTGTCCCCTGGAATCATTTGGCTTCCAGGTCCTGTGGATCCTCCCCTCAGGCTGGGGGGAGGTCCTTTAGTAGTGGGCAGGCTTCCTGGATCCCAATAGGATCTGAACTTGGCCTAGATAGTCAGATCAGCTCCCAAACTAGCATTCTAGTTCAGTGGCTGAGATGCATTTTGGGATGCAAACTTGAGTTCATTTGACCAAAGGGTTTTCCAGTCACAGCTCTCCCAAGTGGCCTGGTTTTAAATGTTGAGCATCCTGTTTGAACAGCCTTATCATGATATTTTTGCACCGCTAGGAAATGATTGGGGTGGGATCCATGTGAAATGGAGATCGTTGGGCTACCCCTGCTGAGGGCTAATGTCCAGTCCGAAGAACAAGTTCCAAAACTTAGCCTATCCAAAATCATTCTGTTTTGTTTCTGGTCCTGTGGAAAGGCCCAGGGGTTTTCTGTGAGCCCCGCAGGCCGTGCCCGTATACACAGATAAACCCAGGACTCCTCTTTCAACCAGGGGACAGTGCACGGGGCTGGGAACCATGACCCAACTCCTCAAAGGTAGTTAGGCTCAATGGAAGTTAGGAGCCTAAATACCTTGGAAGAACTGGGCCCAGGAGACTGTAAATTCAAGAGTTGTTGCTTCCAGTGATGGCTGTTCATATTTATGTGTATTTACACTTGACTGTAGCTTCCTCTGCATGCACTAGGGGAGACAGGTCTCATTCTCCCCTATTTTACAGGTAAGGTCACCAAGAGGCTGCACAATGGTCCTCTTGGAAAAGGTCACATTAATATCTAGGTCATTAATATGGCAGACCTGAGTGTCATCCACTGAGCCAGGCTGTCTGTTGAAGCGAACATCTGAAGCATGTGGTTGGTTGTTCTGTCAGTAGCCACAGCTCTAACCACTAGAGGACACTTCCATTCCCGACACAGGCACAGAACCCAGGCAGCCTGAATCTACTGCTGTCTAACAAACCATTGAACAGTCCACTTACACAGCAGATTAGCTGATTGGGCAGAGGGCCATGGGCTGGTTCTAAAGGGCCTGCATTAAAGTGGATGCCGATCACGATTGGGCATTTTATGGTTCCACATGACGGAATTTTGCTGTGGCCAGTTTCATGAAGGCCACAGCTAAATTTCTCTTTAAAACCAAATGTTGCTTCCTTTTTTTCTCCAAAATCACTTACATGGGACTTTAGGTAGGTGGTCACTAATTTTGGCCCTTTGTCACCATGCCTTAGTTCCCCTGTGTGAGATGGGGATGATTACACACCCCCTCCTTAACTTCAGTTTTGGGTAGATAAATGCAGTCATGTTTAGGAAGCAGAATGGAGGGATGTCAGGGGCTGGGAGCTGTCTAGAGTGGAACATAGGGCTGTGCTGAAAGCGTAAGGAATGGTGGGAAGGTTAAAGTTGTCCTGGAGGCAGCTGAGCAGTGGGCTGTAGCCCACAAAAGCTTATACTCAAATAAATTTATTAGTCTCTAAGGTGCCACAAGCACTCCTGTTCTTTTTGCGGATACAGACTAACACGGCTGCTACTCTGAAACCTGAGCAGTCAGTATCTCGGCAGCACCGGGTGTGGAAAGGCTGGGAGAACAGAGGGGCTGTCAGGAATACAGTCAGGGGATAGAGCCAGCTCTGCTCTTTTGAGGGCAGTGTGTGCACAGAACCCTGCTCATGACCTTCAGCAGGGTAGTTAGATGTTCTTGTGGTTGAAGCACTGGCTTTGGACTCACCAGCTGATGGTTAAATTCCTAGTTCTGCCACCATATTCTTGCGTGACCACAACCATGTCACAGCCTCTCTATGCCTCATTTTATCCCACAGCTGTAAGCTAGGGATAAAATTTCTTCCCCACATCTTGTGTCAGCAGAGGCACCCACTCCGTGGGTGCTCTGGGGCTGGAACACCCACAGGAAAAAAATGGTGGGGGCTAAGCACCCAGTGCCTCCTGCCCACCAGCACACCCCATGGATCAGTGCCTCCCCCTCTCACCCTGCACCTCCCATGAACAGCTGTCCTGCAGCATGCAGGAGGGAGGTGTGAGAATACAGCATGCTCAGGGAAAGGGGTGGAACTGGGCAGGAAGAGGCAGGGCGGGGGTGGGGATGGGGCCTTGGGGGAAGGGGTGGAATGGCATCAAGCATCCCCCAGCACTTTGGAAAGTCGGTGCCTGTGTATGCATGCATAAAAACCACCTCCAGTTTTAGGTTCACTGGAGCACATCAGCCCTTCTAAAGGCTTGTCTACACTGGCACTGTACAGCACTGCAACTTTCTTGTTCAGGGGTGTGAAAAGAAAAAAAAAAAAAAAAAAGACACCCCCTTGAGCGCTGCAAGTTTCAATGCTGTAAAGCACCAGTGTAGACAGTGCACCAGCACTGGTAGCTTCGCACCTTGTGGAGGTGATTTGGAGCACGGGGAGAACTCTCTCCCAGTGCTGTGCCATGACACACAAGCCACATTAAAGCACTGCCAGTGTAGACTAGACACTTGGCAGCCTCTTGAGACTAAGGGCAACAGCCTTGTGTAGTGAAAGCCTCATCAGCTCCAGGCCAAAGGCAGTGGTGTTAGTCTTGATGTAAGGACCCCACATGAGAGCAGAGCCACAGCAGCCCTTGCTAAGCTTTACCAATGATTCTTCACTCACCCCAGTAAGAGAGAGTGCGTCTGCCCAGTGTGAATTTGGTTAGTTCCCCTCCCAGCCCTTGGATCTAGTTATGCCTTTGCCTGGCAGATTACATGATTTGTGTCTGCTATCTCCTCCCCCTCTTGGGCCAAATCAGTCTTCTCAATTGCCCTAGTTTATGGAAGAACTCCACCCTTTGCACACACCACCACATTTGCTGCTTCACTAACTTAAGATTGTAGTGTAGACAGCCTAAGTGGACCTATGTTAGGTCAACTTACAGCCACTGCATTAATTACCACGGTGGCCGCTGTTCACATTATCCTCCTCCTGTTGGTGGTACATGTCCTCACCAGGATCACTTTTACCAACTGGAGAGGGGCCCACATTGGGGACAGAGCCAGGGCTTCTCACCTCTGTGCTCCCAGCCAGGAGGGTGGCTGCCTGGGGCTTCTTGCTTCTAGAAGAGAGATCCACACTTGGAGTCTAGCTGGCTGCCACACTCCTGGCAGGGAGTCTGGGGGGGCCGTAGGGCTCCCAATGGGGAGCCCAGGTAGCAGCCCAAGCCAGGATGGCAGCCTGGCTTGGAGTGGAGACCTGGCAGCAGCCAGGCTGGGGAAACTGGCTTTCTTGTTAATTACATGACTTCAGTGGAGCCATGAAATTGACAAGAATGACAGTCAGCTGATGTAAGGAACAGTATCTACACTGTCACTTCATCACCCTAACTACACTGACAGAAGCACTATGCCACTCATTGAGGTGGTTTTATGTTGCCATTGCAGGGGAGTTACATTGGCAGGAAGAACACTTCAGCAAAAGCGGATTTGTCGTCAACAAAACTGTTCAATGTAGACAAGGCCATAGTGTTCCCCACAGCAGCACAGCCCTATGAAGATGTTTAGAAGGCACACAGGCTTATTTTCTATTCCACATCTCCCCAATAGCAACACCTCATAGCTGCTGGCATCCTTCACCCCAACACTATTGGTGCCATCAGTGCTCCTGCTCTCTATGCACCCACTTAGGGCCAGCTCTGTCCCCTACATTGGCAGTTTTCACTGTAACATGACTTTCCAACCTACAGAAATAACAGGAGTACTTGTGGCACCTTAGAGACTAACAAATTTATTAGAGCATAAGCTTTCGTGGGCTACAGCCCACTTCTTCGGATGCATATAGAGTGAACCATATATTGGTTCAACCTACAGAGGTCATCAGAGCACAGCTGCAGAGTCCCTTCCCACACTGCAAGGGGTGTCAAGCAGCAGAGTTTTCTTATCAATCCAGAGAGTGTGCAGGAGGTTGTTTAAGTGATGTTTGCTAGGCCACTGTATAAACAAGCCAAGCCCTACTGAACCACCCCAGGGCCAGGATTATGACTAATGCCTGGCCACTGAAGTTACACCAGGGATGAGTTTGGTCCATTGGTAGCTGTTCTCATTAGCAATAGCCTCCATGCTACACTAGACTTTACAAGGTGTCAATTCCAGCTGATGGAGACTTGTCTGCACTAGTCTGATCTTGCCAACTTGAAAATAAAATTGTTTAGTGGGGTACTGTGAGGTGCTAGTTGCCCACAGTGATACCTTGGTACATAGTGAGGCAGTGAGCCCCTCCCATCCCATAGCCACACTATTTTTAGCATGGGTATCGCCCCTCAAGGTGGAATTTACATCTTGATATCTAGGATAGGCATGATGTTAGATCTGTTCTCAGCACTCTGGCTGTTGTCACTGGTGACTCAGCCTTCAGCACTGGCCTGTTTGCAGAGGGAGTCATGGCTGGGAGACTGCTTTTGGCTACAGGTGGCAGGTGTTAGATTCCAAGAAGCTCAGAACAATACCTCCAACATTTCACATTGCCAACACCTCAACTCCTGAAGGGTTAAAATCCATGTGCATTTTATATAACAACCTGGTATATAGATTGGACTTTGGGTCTGGAAAAGAGCTGGCACAGAGTATGGTCAAGAGACCAGAGGCCTAGCTAATAGTGATCAGCTAAGAGAAAGCTGGGGTAAAAAAAAGGTAACATTGCCTTTGCTAAGATATGCTTGGTCAGTAGAAATGCCAGATGTTGAAGCAATAACTGAATAATTATGTTTCATCCAATGTTTCAGATTGAACAAAGGATCCCTGTTCCTATTGTGTTAGTCTCTTCTGTAGGGAATGTTCTTCCCACAGATCCAACCTTGAGTTTATGAAAAAGTTGGCACATGTCAGTATAAAGATTGGGAAGGAGGTGGAAGGATGCCCTGAGACCAATGCCCTGCCTTAAGACATCGGTATTGTCATGTACTTTCACTGTTTCTTTGCTTTAACCCCTAGGAATGTACCTATTGGACAATCAAAGGAGTTGCTCCATTCCTATGGACCCCAAATCAGAATTCACATATTTTATACTAACAACATTTTAGCAAAGTATTAAATGTTAACTCGCTAACTTGAGACCATGGGCCGAGACATTATGTAACCTTTTAACCATTGGCTAATGTGCTATCTTGTCTTGCTGCAAAACCTATCCCGGGGTGTGGAACTGTGTACCCTGTCACTTTCCCCTGCCCATGGAAAAAATCTCTATATTCTATTGTAATCAACTGATTGACAGTGTCTGAGCCTAATAAGCAAAGTGACACTCCACCAGTGCTGTGTGCAATAAACTCCTATGCTTGACCTCTCCACAGTGTGAATTTATGTCCTTCAACTCCATTGCCAGGAGAGGCTAACTCTGCACTCAACCCCCACTGACTATTCACAAGCACTGCAGTCTCAGTTCATGAGAGGACCAGCTGGTTGAGTTACCCCCACAGAATAGACAGCATCACTCACCCATTAAGATGTCAGCACTGACCAGACTCAAGTCCATTTATGGGTTTATTTTATATGACAAGGTACAAGTCACATGACAGCACCAGCCATTGCACGGCTGTGGTTTTTGTAGATGAAGCAGATGGTCAGAGTCATGGAGGCCAAACCAATAGCAGCAGCCACCAAGCTCAGCCCAAACACCAGCCCAGGAGTCTCTTCCATGCCTGTAGGAAAGATCTGTGGTTAGAATGGGAACTAGATGTTTTTCCAGCTTTAGTGAAGTCAAT
The DNA here is from genome assembly GCF_028017835.1 of Emys orbicularis. Lineage (NCBI taxonomy): Eukaryota > Metazoa > Chordata > Testudines > Emydidae > Emys > Emys orbicularis. The sequence continues at coordinate 51,175,475 of NC_088692.1, forward strand.
ATTGGTGGGTGTTTGCATCATTCATAAGCAAGCCAGTTATTCCCCTTCTTTTGTAGTCAGGCATTTGATTTTTCCTTCTTAAGTGTAGTGCTTAGCACTTCTTTATTGACCTTCATCTTGAGTTCTCCAGTCAATTTTGAATTCTTATCCTATCCTCTCAGCTTGCACTCTGGAGGAGTTTCAAGGTGTCAGCCACAAATTTTATAAATACACTCATCCCTCATCTAAAGTGAGAATGAAAATATTGAGTAGTACCAGACCCAGGGACTGACCCCCTAAATACACCCTCAGTCTCACAGCAGACCATAGATAATTACTCTAAGTACCATCTTTCAACCAGTTGTGAACCCAGTTATAGTAGTTTCATCTACATGCATTTCCTTAGTTTACTTATGAGACTCATTGGACCTGTCAAAGGATTACTAAAAAGTGTATCCACTCCCAACATGTCTGCTTCCCCCACCTCTGGCACCACTAGGCCAGTAATTTCCTTTTTTTTTTTTTTTTTTTTTTTAAACTGTTATTGGTTTGACATGATTTGTTCTTGATAAATTTGTGCTGCCTACTCCCTATAACCCTAGTGTCTTCTAGGTGCTTACAAACTGATTGTTTGATACCTTTCCAGGTAAGGAAGTGAGACTGACTGGTCTGATTTCCCAGGCATTCTGTTCTGCTTTTTAAAGCTAGGTACTACGTTTGCACCTCTCTAGTCCTCTGGGACCTCACTCTTCTGTGTTCTCAGGAGATGATCACTGACAGTTCAGAGATTGCTTCAGCTAGTTCCTTAGGATGATACGAGGCCCTCCCAACTGGAATACATCTAAATGCTCTTTATTCTGTTCTTTAACTACTTTGGCTTGTGTTCCTTCCACCTTAATAGTTGTGTTGAGTATCTGGTCACTGTTAACCATTTTAAATGGTGACTGAAGCAAAATAGGCACTAGACACCTCAGCCTTCTTGATGTCATCCATTATTAGATCTCCTCCCCACTAAGGAAAGGACCTACCCTTTCCTTAGTCTCTTGCTCCTAGTGTATTTGCAGAACTGCTTATTGCCTTTTATGTCCCTTGGTAGGTGTAACTCATTTTGTGACAGTCTGATTTTGTCCCTACATGCTTGTGCTATTCTTTTGTACTCAGCATTTTTAATTCAGGTAATTGAAGAGCTCTTGATGGAGCCATCTTGGCCTTACTCTATCTTTCCTTTAAATTGGGATAGTTTGCAGTTGTGCTTGTAATATTTCTCCTTGATAAATATCAAGCTCACCTGAATTACTTTTCCCCTTAAATTCTCTTCCCTTGGGACCTTTCCCTACCCATCTGTTAAAGTCTGCTTTTTTGAAGCCCATTGTCTTGATTTTACTGCTCTTGCCTTAGGATTGCAAAAGATCACTGCATGATCACTTCCACCCCAATTGCCTTCCACCTTCTGATGTGTTACTAATGCCTCCCTGTTGGTCAGGATCAAGTTTCAGATGGCTCTCCCCCAGTTACTTCCTCTACTTTCCAAAACAGAAGAGTTGTCCCCACTACATTCCAAGAACTTGTTGGAAGAATTAGGTTTTGCTGTCTGGGTAGTCCAATAGATCTTAGAAGAGTCCCCCCATTGCCACCAGGGGTTATGTTTTGATATTTCTATATGTCCTAGAAATGCCTCATCCACCTCTTCCTGATTTAGGGGTCTACAATAGACCCCCCCCCCCCAGCCCAATGATATGATCTTTAGCAGAGACTTTAAATGGATCTGCCTCATCTCCTTCTGGATATTAGGACACATGTACATCAATAGACAAGGTCTCCTTTTTTAATCCTGTCCTTCCTGAAATAGCTATAGATGGATATAGCTCTGTTCCAGTCATGAGATTTATCCCATCAAGTCTGTGACAATTAAATCATGGTTTAGTTTATGTACTTATGCTACCAGTTCTGTTTATTCCCCCTACTCCTTGTATTTGTGTATTGACATCCAAGACATGGATCAGATTCCCACCTTGGAAAATTATAATAGGGTCATAGGATTAACATGTTCCCTCCTAATTCTAGCCCTCTGTTAAGGTCACTGTATTGGTTATGTGGTGTCATAACTTCCTGGAGTTTAGCAGGAAGTACCTGTCTCCTACAAGCCACCCAGATTATAAATTGGTCTTGACCAATTTAGTGGTTCAACCCAGCTGGGGGTGGAGTCAGGAGTGGAGGGTGGAGAACTCCCCTGGATTCTAGTTAGCTCCTTTCCTGTCCTCCCCACTGGTTTGGCGGGCCCATAGGTTTGTCCTGGCAAATCTGTTTACTCGGTGTTCCCTTGAAGAGGTGGGTTGCAGGGCTGAGCCTTGTGGTTGGAGAGAGTTTTCACCTTTTACAACAGGCCCAATGCCCTGAAGGTGCATAGACTATTGCTGTACAAGTTAGGTACCTGGTGATGCTGCCTTCCCTACTTCCATTTGTTCTTCCACAAGATTCCTGGATCCCTGATAGGCATAAGTGATGAATAGGGGTCCTACCACAACATCAGCCTCAGCTTCCCTCACTGAGGAGTCACCTGTATTGAGGAAAGAAATTACATCTGTGTGGCTTTTCATTCTCACAATGTGGATAAAGACAACCCATGGACCTTCAGCTCAGCTAGCAGACCCCCCTTTTTATTGGGAAAGACCTAACCACCACACATAGGCACCTATTAACTACAATTATATAGATCCTACCATTCCTGGAGGCCACATCTCTCTGGAAGCGCCTCCCTGGCCATCTATCCAGAGGTCTGACTCTCCCAGACTGTCCAGCCAGCCCACAGTTCCCAGTCTCACAGCACCTGCAGATGTCTCTGGTGCCTTCCACTGGAGACCAGCTGCAACAGAACAGGAATAATCATCTACAGTGAAGTGTTTTGTTCTAGGCTGCCTATCACTCCCCTGGTGGGGTTCTAGTCTACTCACATGTTGCCTGCTTTGTTGAAGGAACAAGCCTTGTTCAAGGGATCTGGGGCTTGCTCAGCTGCAGTGACTTTCAGATGGCAGGTGATGTAGATCTGGAGGGGAAGTGGGAAGAAGGGTTAGGACCATCCCAGGGGACACTAACACCTGCTTAGCCTAGGGGGGAAATCGACTTGGAGCAGAAATCTAGGAGCTCACCAAGTTCCTGGCATCTCCTGCAAACCTGAACACATCCACCATGAACTGCAGTGTGTCCTGCCTGGGCCTGGGGGATATGAAGGCTGAGGTGGTGTCATCTGATCTCCCATCCACCAGGCATCTACACACAAGAACTCTGGTTAGTAAGATCCCCACAGACTCAAGGTAGATGCTAGACTAGAAAGGGCTGCCACCTCTTACCCATTGAAGTCAATGACAGCATAGCGGGGAGAGGAGTCCCTGTCTGGGGTCAAGGTGGCCACACAGCTGTCCACAAAGAGCCTCAAAGCCACATGGTTCCCAGTGCTGACATCAGCTTGGATATGCATGACCTCCCCCAGCTGGAATCCATTGGAGGGTCTCTCAGCACTCCAGTCATCTGCAAGGCAAGCTCACAGTGAGCAGGACAGACAAGCAGGCAGGGCAGGGCTCCCCTGAAGTCTCCTCCCACCTACCATTCATCAGGTGCAGGGAGAAACCCAGCCTTTCCTCTGCAGACAGGGTAGAGCTGAAGGGAACCCACGTGGGCTTGATGGCTTTACTGCTCACATTGTCCTTCCTGTGAGAGGAGCAAACCTCAGTCACTGAGCCAGATCCAACAACAAGAACTGAATGGGAGGGAGGGATCCAAGTATCTCAGACACTCACCTGGGGTAGTGACACTCAATGGGAATCACAGCTGGATTGGTTCTCAGGATCACTGGGTTGCTAGCAGGGGTAGGGTTATAGTTCAGGCTTGTGCTGTAAACTAGGGAGTCTGAGGTCATCTGGGAAGAATCAGACATGGAAGTGTTAGCAGCATACAAACATTCAAAACCACTAGGTTCAGCAAGACCTAGAGAGACATTTCCTATTAATGGAAAGTCTTTCAACACATGTACAACCATAGTTGTAAGGTTTTTACATTTGTTTTTAGAGTTCATTCCATAGAATACCGGACAGGTCAGTACTGATGGGTACCATAGGCCCTAGTTCTACACATCTCTGGTCATTGCAGTATCTGCTTCTAGCACTGTCTTTCCTACAGGTAATCATCTTTTCTCCTACAGTGAAGATGAATTCACTTTGGAAGTTAGCAAGAATCTAGCTCCTATTGGGCACTCCCTTATGCTATCAGCCATCTTTCCCTGGGCAAGGAGGATTAATCCAGCTGTCCTGGCCTATTGTTATAGGGACTCTCCCATAGCAAGTCACATATTGTGAAAATGTTGGGGGAGGGGTGGGGAAGATCCGTTCACAGAGGGTGAAGGTCCAACAGCTGGTTGCAACCATCTCTTAGCATTGCAAGCAGGGAAAGCTGATCAACGTGGTGGTACCTCAAGAGATGACCCAGAGACTTAGGTTTCCTAGCCAATAATACACTGGCCTACAGCCTCCCACAGCACTGGGCATCAAAGATGTGGCAGAAAGTTAAGTGGGATCCAGGTGCTCCTGTCCACACCGCCATGTACTTCTCTAAAGGTACAGCTAAAACTACAAATAAAAGCAGTGTTCTTAACTCGGGTGAGCTAACTGGGGTTCAAATAGCAGAGAAGACCTGGCACATCTGATTTTAATCCAGGTTGCAGGTCAGATTCAACCCCAGGCTCCTCTACAAGCTTAGCTGAGCTGCTAATACGAAGTTAAAAAGCAAGTTGCTGTGTCTTCAGTGCTGTTTGACCCCTCAAGATGCCAATGCCAAGTAAGAACTTCTGTGAGTTTAGACAGACACTAGATCAACCCCTCTACAAGGTCACTATTGTGAGGCAAGTGTTAGACAAGGAAACCTCAAGCTAATAGAGTGACATGTGCCAGGTTCCTGGTCTCCAACTCAGGCCTGGCCAGGCATGGAGGAGTCACTCACTTACCCCTGTTCCTTATGGGGCACCAGGGATCACAACCTATCAGTGCATTTGCTTGGGTTTTCTGGTGTCTCACAGGACCAGGCCTACTCCAGCCTAAGCAAAATTTACAGCCTGTGTCCAGAGGGGAAGTCACATTGTGCTACCAAGCATCCCTCCCCACCCTATTTTTGGGCACTGCTTTAAAAGCAGCGCTCAGGATTGTTGTGGGACAGGTGACATTAGGGATTATGATGCAGCATCCACAAGGGAGGACCAGAGTTAATCCCACCCTTTGGTGCCTTTAACCCAAGATTGCCTTTACTCCCCATTTATCCCACCCAACAAAGCACAGATGGGACAGAGGGTATGTGGCTCACCTTATACACAGGTGCTCTAGCTTGTATGAAGCTGCCTTACCTGCAAGGTGCTGCCACATTCATGGAGCCCAGCTTCAAAGGTCACGGTGTTCTCCACAGCATTAAGGGACGTGTACTGGCAGGCGGCCAGGCCAAGGCTCAGGTCAGCAGCTTTGATCAGTCTCCCCGTCCCAAACAGATCCCTGTGCACAGTGATCACCAGCTGAGCTTCCTCACACTGCACCGTGACAGGCTGCAGCGGGGACACAGCCCGGAGCTGGGAAGCATCAACCCGAGCCCAGGGGTAGGGCTGGGCAAGAGAAGGTACATGGGGTTGTCTCTGAGGGGGCTCAACCCTGAGGTTGGGTCTCCAGATGGCTGAGTCACTCCTAGAGAAATCCCAGGGATTGTAACAGGTCACCCCACTGACTGCCCAGCACAGAACAAAAAAACCCAGGCCACCTCTGTACCCCATTCTGCCTGCCTGCCTGCAGCAAACCCAGCATAGAATGAAACTCTAGCTCTGGGGCCCTTTATACCCTGCACCTAAAGCCAGCTCACAGTTGCCCCAGGTAATTAACACCCTCACCTAGACAGCAGGCAGCTGGAGCCCAATCACACCCACTGCCCACACCCTGGAGCAGGGAAGTGGGAGGAACAATGGGAATCAGTCCCACCTGTTGGTCAGTTCATCAGTTGTATTTTGGGAGATTCCTACTATGTTTTATTCAATTAAAGTTTAAAAGATTGTGATATGATGGAAGTGCCAGCCGTACAGTCTGCTTTGGGAATGAGGGATTCCAGGGGGCTTTCCATCCTGGGGCAGTGATAGCTGCACCAGCGTTAAACTTGCAACATGTTTAACCCAGCTTTAAACATGGGTTCTGTTTAAAGCTGAAATTTGCATCCTCTCTGAAATCCACATACACAGGCAGATCAGCTTCTGGGTCAATGGCTGGGGTGGAGATTGTGATGCAAAGTTGAGTTCATTTGACCAAAGGCATCTTCTCCAGAGACAGCTCTGCCAAAGGACCTGTTTTTAAATGTGAACATTCTTATCATGAGAGTCATTGATTCCAAGGCCAGAAGAGACTACACACAAAATCTTGTCTGATGTCCTGATCAGCACAGGCCAGAGAACTTCCCCCAAATAATTCCTAGAGCTGATCTCTCAGAAAAACATCCAATCTGGATTTTAAAATTGCCAGTGATGGAGAATCCCATCCCCCCCCCCCCTCCCCGCCCAGGTAGTAAATTGATCCCATTGTTAATTACTCTCACTGTGAAAGATTTACACCTTATTTCCAGTCTGAATTTGTCTAGCTTCAACCTCCAGCCATTGGATGGTGTTAGACCTTTGTCTGCTAGGTTGAAGAGCCCATTATTAAATATTTGTTGCCCAGGTGGATATTTATACACTGTAATCAAGTCACCCCTTCACCTTCTCTTTGTTAAGACAAATAAATGGAGCTCTTTGAGACTATCCCCATAAGACATGTTTTCTAATCTGTTACTCCTTCTCATGGCTCTTCTCTGAACCCTCTCCAATTTATCAATATCCTCCTTGAACTGGATACAGGATTCCAGCAGCAGTCGTACCAATGCCAAATATAGAGGTAAAATGAAATCTCTGCTCCAATTCGAGATTTCCCTGTTTATATATCTCAGGATCACATTTGGCTGCAGTGTCACACTGGGAGCTCATCCCCAAATCTTTTCCAGAGTCACTGCTGTCCAGAATAGAGTCCCCCATTCTGTAAGTATGGCCTACACTCTTTGTTTCTAGATGTATATATTTACATTTAGACATATTAAAATGCATATTGTTTGCTTGCACCCAGTTTACCAAGCGATCCATATTGCTCTGTATCAGTGGCCTGTCCTCTTCATTATTTACCACTTCCCCAATTTCTGTATTATCTGCAAAAGTTATCAGTGATGATTTTATGTTTTCCTCCAGCTCATTGATGAAAATGTTAAATAGCATAGGGCCATGAACCAATCCCTGCAGGACCCCACTGGAAACATCACTGCTCAATGACGATTCCACGTTTACAGTTATATTTTGAGACCTATCAGTTAGCCAGTTTTTAATCCATTGAATGTGACGTGCTCATTTTAGATCGTTCTAGTTTTTTAATCAAAATGTCATGTAGTACCAAGTCAAATGCCTTACAGAAGTCCAAGTCTACTATGTCAATACTGTTACCTTTCTCAACCAAACTTGCAATCTCATCAAAAAAGATATCAAGTTAGTTTGACAGGATCTATTTTCCATAAGGCCATGTTGATTGGCATTAATTACATTACTCTCCTTTAATTCTTTTTTAATTGAGTCCCACATCAGCTGCTCCATTAGCTTGCCCAGAATTGCTGACAGTCCTATAATTAGCCAGGTCATCCCATTTACCCTTTATAAAAATTGGCACATTAGTTTTATTCTAGTCTTCTGAACCTCCCAGTGCTCCAACACTTACTGAAAATCAAAATTTACGATACAGCGAACTCCCCAGCCTGCACTCTTATGTGCACAGAGATAGGTACTGCTTGAGGGGGAGGGAAGGTCCACCTGAAGCCGAGATCATTGGGATACCCCTGCTAAGGGCTAGTGTCCAGCCCCAAAGTGCAAGTTCCTAAACTGGTCCCATCCATTCAACTTTATTGCTGGCCCTGGAGAGCAGTCCAGGGCTTGCTGGGAGCTCTGCGTGCCAGGCCAGTCCATAGCTGAAGATAGACAGAAGGCCCTGTAGTTTGGGGAAGTTGTACTTGGCTGGGACCCAGAAGGACATAAATTCAAGAGTCCTCTTCTACTGCTGGCTGTTAATATTGATGTGTATCACTCAGCTCTGATAATTGACTAGAGCTTCCTATCCTACATTGGGGGGGACACATCTCTCATTCTCCCCCATTTTACAGATCAGGTAACTTTGAGGCTGCACAAGGCTCCTTCTGGGAGAGCTCAGAATAAAATCCAGGCCATTAATATGACAGACCTCAGGGTCATCCATTGATCCATACTGGCATTTGAAATGCTCACCCCAAATGTCTATGGTGGGTTCTCTTGTCTGCAGCCTCAGCTCTAACCTCTAGAGCACACTTGCAGCCCAGAGACAGGCGCGGAAGCCAGGACGCCTGCATCTGCTGCTGTCTAACAGCCCTACTTACAGAGCAAGTTACCTCCGGGGTGAGGGACCATGGGGTGGTTTTGAAGGGTCAGTGAGCAAATCCTTCTGTTGAGCTACATTGTGAGCTCTGTGGTTCTAAATGAAGGAATTTCTCTTTGGGGGTTTTGGGAAGGTTGCAGCTAAATTTCTCTTTGAAACCAAATGTTGCACTTTCTTCAAAATCAATCACACTAGAATTTTGCTAGGTGGCCATTCATTTTGGCCCTTTAGCTACGTGCCTCAGTTTCCCTGTGTGGAATGGGGATGATCGTATTCCCCTCAGCCACTGCAGCTTTGGGTAGATAAATTCAGGGGTGTTTGCGAAGAAGAGTGGACAGATGTCAGGGGCTCGGAGCTTTCTAGGTCAGGATAGTCATGTGGGGAACGTTGGTCTGTGTTAGAGGGTTGGAGTTCTGCCGGGGCAGCGGTTAGCGTGGGGACCCCATCTGCTGTGTAGGGTGGAGGAGGGCTGGGAGAACAGAGGGATCAAGGGGCTGTTGGGAATGTGGCCAGGGGACCCCAGGGATGAAAGAGGGTCAGAGACTTGTACAGATCAGGCACTGGCTTCAGATTCACCAGAGCAGGGTCCAGCCCTGGTTCTGCCACTCTCTTCTTCTGTGACCTTGCCCAAGTCATTCTGCCTCAGTTTCCACATGTGTGAAATAGAGATAATAGTTCCTCACTCCCGCAACACTGTCAGGGTATCTTCACTAATATTAGCAGTGTTCAGATAGTATAGTGATGGGGCTACGTAAGCACCTCGCTGGAGCCATCAGTGGCTGCTCTCAGGCGCCACCTCCAGTGTTAGACTCATGGAGAGTCTGGACAGCCCTTCTAACCCTTGAGAGGCTAGGTAAGGGGCACCAGTCTTAAACAGAAACAACGAGGAAACATTATGGCACCTTAGAGCAGGGGCGGGCAAACTTTTTGGCCTGAGGGTCACACCAGCCCCCACCTCCTATCTGCCCCCCCAGGACTCCTGCCCCATCCAAACCCTCCTGTTCCCTGACGGCCCCTCTGGGACCCCTGCCCCATCCACACACCCCCGCTCCCTGTCCCCTGACCACCCCCCGGACCTCCACCGCCCCATCCAACCCCTCCTCTCATTCCTGACGGCCCCCCTGGGACTCCTGCCCCATCCAACCACCCATTCTCCCTGTCCCGACTTCCCCCTGCCACCCCATCCAACACCCCCTCCTTCCTGACTGTCCCCCAGGATCCTTGCCCCCATTCAACCCCGTTTCCCCCCAACCCCTATCCACACACCCCAAACTCCCCTGCCCTCTATCCAACCCTCCCGCTCCCTGCCTCCTTACCGCGCTGCCTGGAGAACTGGTGGCTGGTGGCGCTACAGCCGTGCTACCCAGCTGGAGCCAGGCCATGCCGCCGCCGCCACCACGCAACACAGAGACCGGGTCAGGCCAGGCTCTGCAGCTGCGCTGCCCCAGGAGCTCACAGCCCCGGCGCCCAGAGCATTGCGCTGGCAGCGGAGTGAGCAAGCTGAGGCTGCGGGGAAGGGGGAACAGTAGGGGAGGGGCCAGGGGCTAGCTTCCCAGAGCAGGAGCTCAGGGGCCGGGCAGGACGGTCCCATAGGCCGGATGTGGCCCACGGGCTGTAGTTTGCCCACCTCTGCCTTAGAGACTAACACATTTATTTGGGCATAAGCTTTTGTGGGCTATAACTCACTTCATCAGATGCAAAATAAACCACGAAAGCTTATGTCCAAATAAATGTGTTAGTCTCTAAGGTGCCACAAGGACTCCTCGTTGTTTTTGCTGCTATGGACTACCACGGCTAACCCTCTGAAACCAGTCTTAAATAGTGAACACCTTGGCAGCTATCCTCAGGGACAGGCCTAAGCAGTCAAAGGGTAGAGGTGTTAGTTTGAATTTAAGGACTCCAGGTGCTAGCAAATCTTCCAGTGCTCCTGCTAAGCTGTACCAAGGGTTGTTCATCCCCCCCTGTAAATATTGGCATCTTCTGTTCAGTTTCAAGTTGGTTACTTCAGCTCCCACATCTCTTATGTCTTCATCTGTTAAGAAGGCCCCTGTGTCTGCAGTCTCCTCCCCATGTAGGAACTGCTAATCTTCCTTACTCTCCCCAGGTTATGGAAGAACTCTGGGCCCTGGAGAGAACACACAGTTGAGGGTAGAGCAGCACACCTCATTTTTCTTTCTTTTTGAAAAGACCAGGCAAAGAGCAGAATGGCCCAGGCCCACTGTTTCTACTTTCAGAGCTGTATGGCACAGCTAGCGATGTTTCCCCCTCCTCCCCCCTGCACTAGCTCTGCCAGCACCTGCTCAGGTGGCCGAAGAACATGTTAATGGAAGCGGGTTGTCGCTGTAACAGAACAGTTTTCTAAAGAAGTGAAGATTGGCCCCTGTAGAGAGCAAGTTTTAGTCAGCCCAGAGAGCAGAGTTCTTCTCTGGATGTGTGAGCAGTGCCTATGTAAGCAGGGGAATGGTCCTGCTATTGTGGGGAACTTTCCTGGCTTCTGCACTATCCCGGTGAAATGGGCTAGCGGAAGGATCTGAGTCCTCACTCCCACTTCCTTTACCCAGAGGTTTCCCTGCCCTCAAGGACTCCCCTTCCACTCTCCTGTCTGGCAGAGTCCTTGTAACCCCAACAAGGCTGGGCCCAGGATTCCTGGGGGCTCGACCCCCAACCTTGCTGTGGTCACCTAGGTCAGGGTGTCCCCACTCCGGGGTACTCTCTCTGCACTGGATGCTTTCCTGACCCACTGATCATTACATACGATTTAAAGCAATACAGTTTATTTAATTAACAATTAGTTTAAAAAGGAATAAGGAAAAATGGGAAAGGTTAAAGGAAACACATCACCCCAGGGTGATGTGGCAGGGAACATTACAAACAGTAACAGAGAGTCCTATGGCACCTTTAAGACTAACAGATGTATTGGAGCATAAGCTTTCGTGGGTGAATGCCCACTTCTTCGGATGCATTCACCCACGAAAGCTTATGCTCCAATACATCTGTTAGGCTTAAAGGTGCCACAGGACTCTCTGTTGCTTTTTACAGATCCAGACTAACAGGACTACCCCTCTGATACATTACAAACAGTGTCTCTGGAAGGTCAGGGCAGTTCACAGTTTCCTTGTAGGTCCCAGGCCTCCTCCTCAGGCCCTGGCTGTGCTGCAGAGATGCTGCGGGTCGGACACTTGCTCTGGCGGTGGCCACACGCTCTCAGGCTCTAGGTGGCAGGACCCTTCTTCCCAGCATCGCCCCCGCCCTGTCAGGGTTACGATCCCCCTCCAAGTCCGGCCTGCAGGGCCTCTTAGCTGAGGCGTCTCCCTGTGCTGGGCCCACTGCCCAGGGTCCCCCTCCTCGCCCCAGCTGCTCACCGCACCCAGCTCCGGACTGCTCCAGCCCCAGCTCCAGCTTCACACTGCCTCAGCTCTGCTGCTGCTGCTGCTCTGCCTTCAGCTCCCTGGGCTGCTTCTCTGGCCTCTCTGGCTCTGGTTGCTACAGCTCTCCTCCTAGGGCAGGTCTGCTCTCTCTGGGCTGTGCTCTGGCTTTGGGGCTGCAACTCTGCTCCCAGCAGCTTAGCTCGGGCCCCTGTTCTCTCCTTAGCTCGGCCCCACTCTGTCTGACTCAGGCCATTCCAGTTCACACGGAGGACGGGACCCCCCTGGCCTCCTGACTCCCTGATTAGCTTGCCCGCTCTGTCAATGAGGCTGACCTGGAGCATTGGCCTCTCCCCACTGTTCCTGGGGACTGTCAGTCTCAGGGTCCTGATTTCCCATCGACCCTTCCCCTTTTGGTACTGGGAGCTAGCCAACCAAAACACCCCCATTGAATGTTAGTAAGGGGATAACAGTCCCCTTACACCTAGTTAGGCAGCTTGCTGACCTGGGGACAGACCTCTTTCACCAATGGCATTTTAACCTAATCAGGCTCTAGCGCAGAAGGTGGTTTAAGTAGTTTACGCTAGACCAGGGGTAGGCAACCTATGGCACGCGTGCTGAAGGTGGTACTTTCAGTGCCCAGGTCCTGGCCATCAGTCCGGGGGGCTCTGCATTTTAATGTAATTTTAAATGAAGCTTCTTAAACATTTTTAAAACCTTATTTACTTTACATACAACAATAATTTAGTTATATATTATAGACAAAGAAAGAGACCATCTAAAAACGTTAAAATGTATTACTGACACGCGAAACCTTAAATTAGAGTGAATAAATGAAGACTCGGCACACCACTTCTGAAAGGTTGCCGACCCCTGCGCTAGACCAATACGTAGACAAGCCAAGGCATATCAGTGAGCACAGAGCTACATTCATCACAAACACCCGCCTACTGAAGTCATACCAGGAATGAGCCTGGGCCATTATTAACCTGGTGTCATTGTTGCCACAACTCAGGCTAGGTCTACACTACCCGCCTGAATCGGCGGGTAGAAATCGACCTCTCGGGGATCGAATTATCGCGTCTCGTTGGGACGCGACAATCGATCCCTGAATCGACGCTTTTACTCCACCAGCGGAGGTGGGAGTAAGCGCCGTCTATGGGAAGCCGCGGAGGTCGATTTTGCCACCGTCCTTACAGCGGGGTAAGTCGCCTGCGATACGTCGAATTCAGCTACGCTATTCGCGTAGCTGAATTTGCGTATCTTAAATCAACCCCCCCCCTGTAGTGAAGACCTGCCCTCAGAGTGCTGTGAATAGATACAGTGTGTTGTCAATACTCAGCCTTGGGCCCTGTTTGAAAGGGGAATAGTGGCTGGGAGCGTTTTCCCCACTAGTCTGGGGAAAGGGCTCTAGGTTCTTGCAACTGGCAGGTAGAAGCTCATCGACAGGAGGAAGTCTCCTTTAACATTTGTCCATTACATGGTATGCCCAGCAGTTCAACTCTTCATATAGATGGAGGATAATGCCACATACAGCCCCTGTGCGCTCTGGAAAAAAATCTCATTAAAATGCCCCCCAGGGACAAAGTCAGGCAAGGCCTGAGTTAAAACTGGCAAAAAATATTAGTGACAAGAAGGGGTTCTACAAATATACTAGCCAAAAAAGGAAGATCAGGGACCTGGGCCTGCTGCTCACTGAAGGGGGTGAGCTGGTAATAGAAGATAGGAAGGCAGAGCTGCTCACTGCTGCCTTTCTTCAGTCTTCACACAAAAAAATAACATGATCAGATGACTAGCAAAGTTACCATAGACAATAAAGTTGAAGAAATGCATATCTGGCTAAGTAAAGAACACATCAGAGATCTGACAAATTTGAGTAGGGTCTGATGTTATGCGCCCCAGGTTGTGAAAGAAATCCCAGAGCCACCAGTGATATTTGTCCACTCAGGGCTGACAGAAGAGCTAACATGGTTCCTCTTTAAAAAGGAGTAGCTAAGGAACTATATAGATCACTGAGCCTGACCTTGATACCTGGGAAGCTACTAGAGCAATGCATAAAACATTCCATTTGCATGTAGCTAGAGGATGAAGGGGCAAGACTAGCAGCCAGCATGGATTTACCAAGAACAAATCATGTCAAACCAGCTTGATTTCCTTCTTTGACAAGGTAACTGGTTTGATGGATAGGGGGAATGCAGTGGACATAAGATACCTGGACTTTACAAAACTTTTGACACAGTCCCACATGACATTCTCATAAGCAAGCTGGAGAAACGTAGGCTCAGTAGAACTACCATTAAGTGGATACATAATGGTTAAACAACTGCAAAACAGAGGAACTATTTATGGAATGACATCAGTGTGGAAGGTCTTGAGTAGGGTTCCCTAAGGCTCTGTTCTGGGGCTAGTGTTATTTAACATTAAGGAGCTGAATGTAGGAGTAGAGCTACTGATCAAATTTGCAGATGACACGAGGCTGGGGGTTGTAAACAGTGCCGAATGTGTAATGAAAGATACCAGGGCTAAAGCCCCCCCCCCCCTTTAAAAAAAATAAAATAAAATAAAAAAAAAAAATTCCATAACCAGATGCAGCAATCCTAGAGATATTGGGGCTCCAAACTGCCAAGTCTAGAGGTGCCAGGGCTTAGTGCTGGCACAAGTTAAGCACTGGGTATAAACATGGTGGAGGATAAGAACTAAAATTTAGAGGGAATCTTGATAAATTGGAGAACTAGGCAATAGACAAAATGAAATTCAATTAAGAGAAGTTTAAGATGCTACACTTAGGGAAGACAAACCAAATGCACAAACACAGATTGGGAGATAACTGGCTTGTCAGCGCTGCTGAGAAGAACTGGGGAGTTGTGGTGGATCACAACCTCAGCAGGAGTCAACCAAGCAATACCGTTGTGCCCCCCCCAGAACAAATGCAATTTTGGGTTGCATTAACCGATCATACAAGTACCACTACTCATGGCTGGTTAGGCCTAAGCTGGAGTACTGTGTCCCATTTTGGGCAGAGCGGTCTAGAAAGGATGTAGAGAAACTGAAAAGGATCCAGAGGCAAGAAAAGGAAAAAAAAAAAAAAAAAAAGGGATAGAATACAAGCCATGTTTCAGAGTAGCAGCCGTGTTAGTCTGTATCCTCAAAAATAACAGGAGTACTTGTGGCACCTTAGAGACTAACAAATTTATTAGAGCATAAGCTTTCGTGGGCTACAACCCACAAAAACTTATATAAAACTTATCTACAAACTGTGACGGGTTGGATCACAGAAACCCCCTTGGGAGCTGCCACCCAATGTGCAAAGACTACCCCTGCTTCTGTTTTCCCTGCCAGCTCAGGACTCCAGCACCCTGTTTTGCTGAGCCAGACACTCCAGTCTGCTCTAACAAAGACTCAGAGTCTGAATCACTTGTCCCAAAGCTGCAAGTTTACCTGAAACCAGCTCACAGGAGTGTGCTTGTCTTTAGCCCTCAGATGCCCAACTCCCAATGGGGTCTAAACCCAGATAAATCCGTTTTACCCTGCATAAAGCTTATGCAGGGCAAACTCATAAATTGTTCGCCCTCTCTAACACTGATAGAGAGATATGCACAGTTGTTTGCTCCCCCAGGTATTAATACATACTCTGAGTAAATTACTAAATAAAAAGTGATTTTATTAAATACAGACAGTAGGATTTAAGTGGTTCAAAGTAGTAACAGACAGAACAAAGTAAGTCACAAGCAAAATAAAATAAGAAGTGGGTTGTAGCCCACGAAAGCTTATGCTCTAATAAATTTGTTAGTCTCTAAGGTGCCACAAATACAAGCCATATGAGCAAAGGCTGGCCCTGACTTCTGATTGGGCCAGTGCGTGCTTGATCCCCTCTGCCCCCAGCCCTGCCCCCTCCTCCCATTCCACCCCCCCCCCCCAAATCCCCAGCCCCACCTCTTCCCAAGTGGGCTATGTTCCCACTTCTCCCCCCTCCTGGAGCTTGCTACACTGCCAAACAGCTGTTTGGTGGCAGCAAGTGCTGGGAGGTAGATAGAGGAGTGGGGAGGTGGCGGGCTCAGGGGAAGAGGCAGAGAGAGTAAGCTTGGCTGCCGCTGGGTGCAGAACACCCATGGGGTCAGCCCCTATGGAACTGGGTACATTTTATTTGGAAGAGAGATGGGGGGGGGGGGGGGAGGAAGAGAAGAGAAATGACAGCAGTCTTCAAAATACTTGAAAGTCTGCCATAAAAGAGGATGGAGAAAAATTGTTTTCTTGCCCCAGATGGCAGGACAAGAGGCAATGGGTTCAAATTACAGCAGAGCAGATTTAAATTAAATCTCCAAAAAAAAATTCTTAACTAAAAACAGTAGGACAATGGAACAGACTAGGAAAGTCATGGAAACTTTTTCAGAGGTTTTCAAAAGGAGACTGGATAGCCATCCACAGGTGCCAACTCCAGGGCTGGATCACCCATAAAAAAAAAAAAGTAGGTGCTCAGCACCCACCAGCAGCCCCTCCCCCCCAGATCAACTCCTGCCTGTCCCTCCAGCACCTCCTGTCCACCAGTGGGCCCCAGCAATCAGCTCCTCCCCTCCCAGCACCTCCCACCTGCCACAATCAGGTGGGCAGCAGCATGCAAGAGGCACTGGGGTACAGTGAGGGTGGGGCATGCTCAGGGACAAGGGAAGGGGTAGAGCCCAAGGTAGAGCAGGGGGTCAAGCACCTGCCAGCAAATCAAAGACAGCACCTTTGTAGCTATCTGTCTTGGATGGTTTAGACCAGTGGTTTTCAGCCTTCCCATTTGTAGGCCCTTAAATTTTTAGTGGAGGTGTGGATCCCTTTCAGAATCATCTGCAGACCCCCAGGGGTCCATGGACCATAGGTTGAAAACAACTGGTTTAAACACAACTCCTGCACCTTGGTAGGAGGTTAGACTAGATGACCCTTGCAGTCCCTTCTAACCCCATGGCTCTATGCTCCATGCACTGGCCATCTCAACTTGTCTCCTTCCGCACTTGCCCATAGAACAGAAGATCCCTCCCTCACCCACTAGGAAATCACCACTGACCAGATGAGACATTTTGTAGTTTTATTTTATGTTAGAAGGTGCCAGTCACACAACAGTTCCAGCAATGGCACAGCGGTGGTTTTTGTATATGAAGCAGATGGCCAGAATCATGGAGGCCAAAGCTATGGCAGCTGCCACCAAGGTCAGTCCCAGCTCCAGCCTAGGATTCGCCTCTGCACCTACAGGAAAAGGTCAGTAGTTAGAACCAGAATTGGTGCTTACTGGTGGGGGTGCACCACAGATAAGGGAATGCTGTGGTAGATGAAGTGGGAAGTTCTTGTTTGTGCTGTTCAGCTATTGCTCAGCTTTGTGGACTTGATCCTCCATATTGATTCTGTTGACTAGTGTTTTAGTCAAGACCAGCTGGAGTAAACAGGAATCTGGATTCCAGAGTTGTGGGTTTTAGGCCACCCTTTGGTGCAATCAATCAGCTGAGCCTGTGGGGAGGAGGGGGGAGAAGATGGGCTGCATTGCTGATAGTCTAGAGCAGGGGTCGGCAACCTTTCAGAAGTGATGTGCCGAGTCTTCATTTATTCACTCTAATTTAAGGTTTCGTGTGCTAGTAATACATTTTAATGTTTTTAGAAAGTCTAAGTCTAATATATAACTAAACTATTGTTGTATGTTTAAGAAGCTTCATTTAAAATTACATTAAAATGCAGAGCCCCCCAGACTGGTGGTCAGGACCTGGGCAGTGTGAGTGCCACTGAAAATCAGCTCGCGTGCTGCCTTTGGCACACGTGCCATAGGTTGCCTACCCCTGGTCTAGAAATTGCCTTCAGACACTGCAGAGAACTCCCCTGGATTTAGTTTGCTCTTTTGCTTGCCAGCTGCTGCCCACAGGCTGGATAGCACCAAGACTGGTCTTTGAAAGGGCCATTATTCAGGGTTCCCTTGAGGTGGAAGGCATCCCTCTCCCCTGAAAGATTCATAACATATGCTCCCAGGGTGCATGCCTGGTTCTTATAACCTAGACAATACCTGGTGCAGCCGCCTTCCCTGCTTCCATTCGATCTTCTACAACACCCCTGGATTCTTGGTAGGCATCAAGGATGATTAGGGGTCCTACCACAACATCAGCCTCTTCTACTCTCACTGAGAAGTCCCCTGTATTGCAGAGAGGAGTTACCAGAGAACCCATCAACATTACTGCTCTTCTCCTCATTTCAGAAGGAAGACAGCCAAAGAACAGTGGGTTTTGCTAAAAGAACCATTACTTTGGGTTCAACCTCCTATTAGCTACATACAATGTACAGCCTACCATGTCTGGAGGCCACATCTCTCTGGAAGCGCCTGCCTGGCCATCTGTCCAGAGGGCTGCCTCTCCTAGAATGTCCTCCAAGTAATGCACAATTTCCAGTCTCACAGCACCTGCAGATGTCTCTGGTGCCTTCCACTGGAGACCAGCTGGAACAGAAGGAGGGGCAGGGTTGCTCACAGTAAGACTTGTCCTCTCCATGCTGCTGATCCCACCAGCCCTCAAACCACCACCTCCATGGGGTTCTACTCCAGCTACTCACATGTTGCCTGCTTTGTTGAAGGAACAAGCCTTGTTCAAGGGATCTGGGGCTTGCTCAGCTGCAGTGACTTTCAGATGGCAGGTGATGTAGATCTGGAGGGGAAGTGGGAAGAGGGGTTAGGACCATCCCAGGGGAAACTAACACCTGCTTAGCCTGGGGAAAATCAATTTGGAGCAGAAATCTGGGAGCTCACCAAGTTCCTGGCATCTCCTGCAAACCTGAACACATCCACCATGAACTGCAGCATGTCCTGCCTGGGCCTGGGGAATATGAAGGCCGAGGTGCTGTCATCTGATCTCCCATCCACCAGGCATCTACACACAAGAACTCTGGTTAGTAAGATCCCCACAGACTCAAGGTAGATTCTAGACTAGAAAGGGCTGCCACCTCTTACCCATTGAAGTCAATGACAGCATAGCGGGGAGAGGAGTCCCTGTCTGGGGTCAGGGTGGCCACACAGCTGTCCACAAAGAGCCTCAAAGCCACATGGTTCCCAGTGCTGACATCAGCTTGGATATGCATGACCTCCCCCAGCTGGAATCCATTGGAGGGTCTCTCAGCACTCCAGTCATCTGCAAGACAAGCTCACAGTAAGCAGGACAGGCAGGCAGGGCTGGGCTCGGCTCGGCTCCCCTGAAGGCACCTCCCACCTACCCTTCATCAGGCGCAGGGAGAAACCCAGCCTCTCCTCAGCAGACAGGGTGGAACTGAAGGGAACCCATGTTGGCTTGATGGCTTTACTGCTCACGTTGTCCTTCCTGTGAGAGGAGCAAACCTCAGTCACTGAGCCAGATCCCACAACAGGTACTGAATGGGAGGGAGAGAACCTGAGCATCTCAGACACTCACCTGGGGTAGTGACACTCAATGGGAATCACAGCTGGACTGGTTCTCAGGATCACTGGGTTGCTGGCAGGGGTGGGGTTATAGTTCAGGCTTGTGCTGTAAACTAGGGAGTCTGGGGTCATCTGAGAAGAACCAGACATGGAAGGGTTAACAGCACACAATTGACATACAAAACTACAGTACTAGGTTCAGCAAGACCTAGACAGATATTTCCTATTAACAGAAAGTCTTTCAGCACATGCACAACTTATGGACCAACCATCGCTGGAAGGTAATAGAAGCATAAGAGCTTTTTGAGCTCACTCCCCCAGAATGACTGCCTGGGGACTACTGATGGGCACTGTAGGGCCTAGTTCTGCACAGCTGTGGTCACCACAGCTACTGCTTCTAGCACTGTCCAACCATTATGTAGGATAAGCTGTTTTCCCTTACAGGAAGGAAGCATTCTGGAAGACAGCGGACATCTAGCACCCTTTGGCCACTCCAGTTCTGCTGTCAGTCATCTCTCTCTGGGAGCAGTGCAGCTGTTGTGGCTTCTTGAAATAGTGACTCCCAATGGAGGAGGAGATTGCAGGGGCATGGCTCAGCAAACTGTTCTCTCAAGAGAAGATGTCACTCAAAGGGGGAAGCTCTGACAGCTGATAGCAGCTGCCTCTTTAGCACTGCAAGCAGGGGAAGCCAATAACTCTAGCTATGGACCCAGGCCATTAGGCATCCTAGATGTTAATATCAGACTGGCCTAGACCTGCCCATCACCCACACACAGCACCATGCATCACAGAAAGTTAGCTGGGGCCTGCACAATGGGAGGGATCAAGATACTCATCTGACCCACTGGAGCACCAGGCTTGTATGAAGCTGCCTTACCTGCAAGGTGCTGCCACATTCATGGAGCCCAGCCGTAAAAGTCACTGTGTTCTCTGCAGCATTAAGGGATGTGTACTGGCAGGCGGCCAGGCCAAGGCTCAGGTCAGCAGCTTTGATCAGTTGCCCTGTCCCAAACAGATCCCTGTGCACAGTGATCACCATCTGAGCCTCCTCACACTGCACCGTGACAGGCTGCAGCGGGGACACAGCCCTGAGCTGGGAAGCATCAACTTGAGCCCAGGGGTAGGGCTGGGCAAGAGAGGGCACATGGGCTCGTCTATGAGGGGGCTCAGCCCTGGGGGTGGGTCTCCAGATGGCTGAGTCTCTCCTAGAGAAATCCCAGGGATTGTAACCAGTCACCACACTGACCACCCAGCACAGGAGAGCAAAGCTCAGGCTGCCGCTATATCCCATCCTGCCTGCCTGCAGCAAACCCAGCATAGAGAGAAACTACTGCTGTGGGCCCTTTATACCCTGACCTAAAGCCAGCTCACAGCTGCCCCAGGTAATTAATTCCCCAGTCTCACCCAAAGCCCACACCCTGGGGCAGGGAAATAATGAATGGGAATTAATGCCACCTGGGAGTTGTTATCATTTGTGTTTAGGAAACTCCCTACGTGGTTTCAGCCAATTAATGGCTAACAGACTTTGATGTTGATGGGAACTATCAGCCATGTAGCGTGTGATACTGATAATGGATTCCAGAGGGAATTTTTGTATGTTACGAATCTTGTGCTATGAGTGGGAAGCATTAAGTCCAACTGATTTGCTGATGAAATAGTTTAAATCACAGTCTTAAAAATTTATTAGCTTTAGTCTTCGCCTTGTGCTCTTACCGGACAGTGCAACTGAGCAAATATGACTCCATGCTGTTTGGAAAGCTGTCTCAGGGTGAGAAATGCTCCTTACTGCATAGACAACACAAATGGCCCAGGACAAGAATAGCAAGGGAGTGATGCACATCAGATCTGCAGAGCCCTGGTAAAGTGGAAATGGAGCCCCACAACTGAAACAAGAGCAGCTCAGGAATGATGTGTTTTGGCAGATCCCTGAGGAATCCAGGACTGGAATCTCAAGGACGTCTTGCCGTGAACAGCAGTTGTGTGCTGCCTGGGAAGCACAGTCAATCAAAATGCCTCTGAATGCACTGTGTGCTCATGTGAGCATTATTAAATTAGGACTTGCATGGGCAGATGGATCAAAGAACATCAAGAAAAAAACCCCAACCCAGACTGTTTAGCAGAGTGCTGTGTTCCTGGAAGCAGCCTTTCTCATAATGCTCCTTGGCCCACACATCCTCAAAGGAATCCTAAATCCCTTTGAGGATCTGGGCCTGAAATTTTCCAGAGTAAGTGAGCCCAGAGCTCAGTGCCTGCAAGCCAGAGCAGCCCAGGCCCAGCACTCCACCCACCTCCCTGCCTGCCAGACAATAGAGCTTCCTTTAACAGCAGGATTTCTCCTTTGTGTGCATCTCTCTTACACCCTCCCGAGCAAATAGGATGTGCCTTGGTGTATGAGACAGATAACGGAACCAAAACAGCCATTGTAGCGGGTCCAGTGTTGCAGCTGGGTGTGGAGAAGTGCCCTACCTATCACCCCTCCCTGTTGGGTGGTGAGATACCCCATGTTCTCCATTGGATGGGAGACAGTTTGACATCACTGTTGGTTGGTCTGACCCTAGCCCCCCATGCCGCATACTTGGTCCATCCTCTCTGGGCTCAGGCATTATCCTGGTGCTCATTTCTTGGGGGCACAGCTGTGCCCCATCCATCTCCTGATGTGTGGAGATCAAACTCAGGGCTCTCATTCAGTAGTAAAGACAAGGGCTCGAACCCTTGAAAGTATCTGGACACCTACCTCCCAGCTAAATGCCTAAATACCTTTGAGGATCTGGGCCCACAGCAGGATCTGGGCCTGCTTCTCCCAGCCTGGCACCTTGTCAGAACAGGAGCATTTTGCACCCACTTGGCACAGGCATAAATGACTACACAAGGGGACAGTCAGGCCCTGATTCTTGGCGCCTGATTCTAATCCTGAGATTCCCCTGTGTGCAGCATAAAGAGTTTTTAAAGGGGAAGGCAATGACCCCCTGACAATACCTCCCATGGAGGGGGCATCCCTGGCTGCTACAGAGCTGGGGTAATGGCTGTACACTAGCCCTGCTCCCGGCCCTGACTACAGGGGGTCATCCTGGCGGCAGGAAAGGGTGAGCCCAAGGTAGGGAGGGGGGTACTCTACTGTGGCTATTTTTCTGCTTGCTGGGGTCCCAGGAAATAGAGCGTAACTTAGCACAGGCTGCTCAAACTTTCACCAGGGCCAGGCCAGCCCCCAAATATGCAGCTGTGGCTGAAAGCCAACTTTGCCTTCCCCTCTGTTTCTGGCCCAAGTGAAGCTGCGAATCAGGTCCTTGGCCTCTTGTGTAGTAATGACAAGCGCCCACTGCCCCTGCAGTAGTGATGTGCTGCCAAAGTGCAGACAAGGGGCACCCATGAACCTTTTCTCCATTAGCCTGGACTTCCTCCTGACCCTCTGTGCTGGGGGGGGGGGTGCATTGGCACTGAATAAAGGGAGGTATTGGGAATCTATTACGTTGTTTTCCCACTTTGGTAGAACCGTAACCACATTGCAAACAAGCATCCACCCAGTGCCCACTGTTACTGGAAACATTTGCTCCTGAAAACTCTCCTGAGCAGGTTGATTAAACAACATGCTGCTCAGACCTGTGCCATTGGAAACGGAGTGATGGGGGTAAGTGAAGGCCTCAGAGTGGGGAACCAGGGTGCACCGGTCCCAGGAAATGTTCCAAGTATGCCTGAGAGTGACTAGAACCTGGTGCATTCCAATGGCAGAACACTTGCTCTGCAGAAGTATTTTGATTAACCTTGTGGATTACGTTCCTGTCTGGCAAGGGTGATTTAAGAGAATCCAGAGGGGGACGACTTCACCAGAGGCAGGGAACTCCCCGACCTCTCTTCACCTCAGTGGCAGAACTTCAACATGGATCTTCTGCAAGCCGCCTCTAGCATACAGTTGTCCTACAAGCTTAAGGAGTCAGGAGCCAGACCCAGCAGCTGAAGCTATGTCTCCTGTGTGATAATAGGGTGTGCTCCCAGCTCCAGCTGGCCAGAGATCATCAAATGCAGGTGTCTTGTGGCATACAGTAGAACACACATTCCCTGCCCCTGCTGAGCCATGGAGCAAGGGACCAGGGCTAGGAATGAAATCCAGGTCCCTCCTGGGACTATGTAAAGCTCAGTTAGTTTAATTAATAGCTTTCAATAAATTATTTGCTTTTCACTAATAACCCTGCTGAGCAGCAAGAGAATGTGGGCTTCAGGAGCTGCTAGAGATGGGGCGTGTGACAGATGTATGGGTAAGTTAAAGCTTCCAGTGCAGCAATCTGTGGCCTGGAGATGGGGGCCACCAATCACCTGGATTTGAGGCAAATCTCTAGTACTACTGCACTGACCCGGGGTTGGTCTGGCTGTGGAGGGTGAACTGCCATTTGTTGGTTGCCAATTGATGCAGAAAGGTTTTTCCAGGGCTCATGTATTATTTTACACACAAAGCGTCCATTTGCATCTCCCCAGGGCTTGGTGGGCTCTTCTAGAATGTTAAAATGCTCCAAATAAACCTCAGTCAAGGGTCAGAAGTGGATTGACTTGGAGGACCCAGAGCCTCTACCCCTCCTCTTCTCTGCCCTCCTTATTTCCCCCAACTGCCCTCCCCCCCCCCACTTCAGTTCAACAGCTGGTGCCCCATGTCAGGGCCTGATTTTGAAATAGGTTTGGCAGGCAAAAGTGCCCACAGAATCCAGGCCTAATTTGCATCCTTATTGATTCCAATTTCATATGCAAATTGGGTAATTTCCCATGCAGAGGCCCATAACTAGCCCTCTATATCTGCAGCCGACCCCCTTCCCCAGTCACTGTAAATGCAGGCAGGCGACTGCACATACATGTTTCATGCATGTTCACAACTAGCACAGTTCTTCGGTATTGGCAGAAGCTATTTCCAATCAGCACAGAAAATTCTGGGTCAACATCCCTCCCTGACCGTGCTAACAGCTTTTATCCCTCCGGGTGTAATTCTGCTCCCAGTGCAGTCAACGGGAATATTGCCAGTGACTTCATAGGACTAGCAGTTGGTTCTCATAGCCGTTCAGCTACATCTGTGTTTGTTATGGACGGCAGCACCAACAGAAGCTCCTTGCTTTGTGGAGGCCCCTTTGGCCTCCTGGACTCTGCCTTTCGGCTGCTGGGCGGCTGTCACTCACACAGCTCTTGGCACTGGCTTTGAAGAGGGCTCTGATGTATGTTCAGAGAGGTCATTATTCTTTGGACAGGGCTACTACAGGTTAGACTCCAAGGGAAATGCACTGGCGAGGCTGAGAGCAAAATCTGACCCAATGGGCACACTCCAGCCCCTAGTGGACATGCACTGGTGCCAATCAATTTACCTGGGGGAAGAGCCATTCCTAGTTTTATTCACATTCTTGTTATTAATGCCTATTAAATAGCACCAGGATATACATGGGGCTCTGTAAGCCTCAGAACAAGAGACAATTTCTGCCTTGAAGCCTCACAGACAGAGGGGGCCAGATCCTCAGCTGGTGTCAATGGGCCGTTGACTTTAATAGAGCTATGTCCATTGACATGAACCCAGGATTTGGTCCATTGTCACGGTCTGTCACCTGGCTTCGCTCTCTCCTCTCTCTCTTCCAATCTGCCCAACAAGTTTTGTCCTGTTGGGGCTCATTCCAGTCTGTGATCCACTGCTCTCGCCTGTTCTGGACGAGTGGGGATGGCCCAGAGCTTGCAGCTCAAACTGCCCTTCAATCCATCCATGAAGTGTTTATTTGGGTTCTCCTGCTGTCATGCCGGAAAATCCACTGCAGAGCTTTACAGGAAGAGACTGGAATTGATGTGCTGATAACAAGAAGCAGTGAACTGAGTCACAAAATCAAACCCCATCTGTAACACCCGTGAGAAAATAAAAACCTTACAGGGCCCAGATCCAGGGGCCACTGTAACCAATTAAAAGTCACCCATTGACTTCTATGGGCCTGGGATCCAGCTCTTAGAGAGGGATCTGATACGGGGTGAACTTCCCAATACGTCTGTTGTATTAATTTAGATGGAATACATGGGCCAAAGGTGTTAACACAACGCAGTCGCTGTACAATCTGAAACAGCATTAAACAAGGTCTAGGGGTTGGTATCCAGAGACCTCTTAATCCCATGGCAAACACATCATTAAAAATCCTTTGAACCTTTTATTAAAGATACAGAAAAGAAGGGAAAACAGTCAAAGCATCTGAAATGTAAAGGATTAAGTGATGCTTTCATTTGTCCAACATCCCTTGTTCCCTTTCCCTGGAGAGAGTTTTTAGAAGGAAAGCCTCTCTGCCAGAGGGGAGGGTCCCAGAGCCTGGATTCCAACCCAAGTCCAAATGTCTACACCGCAATTAAACAGCCCCGTAGCCCAAGGCCCGTGAGCCAGAGTCAGCTGACATGGGCCAGACATAGGTGTTTAATTGCACCATAGATATTTACTTTACAGCAGTCATGAGGCCGCTCTAAAATACACCATGGCCAGGGCTGGCATAGAACTGGCCCTAGGATCAGAGAGCTGCAAGTGGCTACTAGGCACAGCTGAGAAGTTAGCCCTGGGACTCCTTAATCCTAGTCCAGTGTTCATGGGACTGTAGCATCTCCCTGGCAAAGTTCTTGAGATGACCATCAAAATTAATATAGGAGGCTATCAATAGGTCACTGTGAATTGAAATTCCATGGAAAATCCATAAACCCAAAGACAGGTGATATCTACAGAATATTTAAAATGTGTTTGGTGGATCCTACCTCATTTGAGGTTCCCTGTGGATCCCTTTGGGAGTGGAAGATATCTCCACCTTACATCATTTGCTTCCTCTTTAAGATCCTTTGCTACTACTAAGTATTATTGGTATTGCAGTCATGCCTCGGAGCCGGAGCCGTGGAGTAGGACGCCATTGTGTTAAGTGCTGTAAACAATGACATTGTTTCCTTTCCGATAGTTAGACTAATATATTTATGAAATAAGCGAAATCTGACCCCTCCTGGATAGCTGCAGGTGCATCTGCTCATATGCTCACACTCTGCACACTGTGCTGGTGATACAATCCCTGGCACAGAAGTTGTCAGAGCAGGGCAGGGCTGGGAAATTTACTCTCACAGGTATCTGGCCGATCGCACATTCATTGCATTGCCTGCCTGCATTGCCCCTTCTATTTAAGTCCCTATTAACCTGGAACATCCATCAGTTGGTTTTAAGAGGAAGGCGGCTTTCCAAAAGCAATAGGATTCATATTCAAATATAAGCACAAGAAGGGACTGGAACAGGTAAGCCTCGGCTTTCAGCTTCTGTGGGGCTTTCCAAACAGGATAGAAATGATGCACCTGTATATATACTTTTATTAACAGCTCCCCTCCAGACAGTGTGCTTAGAAGTAGGCCAATTTACACAAGCTGAGCATCTGTACCCCAAGCTTTAAATTAAGACATCTTGTATTCATTGATACCAAAGAAGCGATAACCAGACAATATTCCGTTTAGACCATGTGAAATTGTGATTAAACTGTTCTCCATCTAACAGGTCTTCTAAGAATTGAAACTTCTGAAGAAAATTCACCTCTGACCACTACAATAGGTAATGGTTT
The DNA here is from genome assembly GCF_028017835.1 of Emys orbicularis. Lineage (NCBI taxonomy): Eukaryota > Metazoa > Chordata > Testudines > Emydidae > Emys > Emys orbicularis. Next base: position 51,202,284 of record NC_088692.1, read on the forward strand.
GACAGCTGCTTTCTTCATGTTGGGATGCTAAGACTTCCAGTTAGGCCAGAAGATATAGCTCCCTTTAATGAGACTTGATGTCACTTACAAATGCCCACTGATGTTTACAAGCGATAGTCACTGGAGAGATCAGATGGTACAGAGAATGAGCAAGACAATGCTGTTTGTGACTGAGCTTTGCGACTATTGACTGACAGTCATTAGCATCTGATGGCTGTTAGATGGCGTACTGGCCAGTCTCTGAGTTGGTGGTCTGAACCCAGTCCCCAGGAGGCAGATGTCTACATCGTAAAACCCAACATTACAGATGACACTAATTTCCCCCAGGGGAGAGGGGAGAAACTCTGGGCCAACTTATTGTCCCACTGCAATCAGTGGGAGAGTTGCCATTGACTTCAATGAGACTAAGATTCATGTCTGTGTCAGGAAACAACCTACAGTAACGTTCTTAACATTTACAACAGTTCATACTAATACAGTAACAAGCAGCACAGCCCAAAATAAAATATCAATCATTTTTGAATTCCACTTCACACTGTAATGATGGATTCAGGACCTGCATGTAGCAACAAAGTTACTGATCTAGATGGCTTCCAGTCACACCAGAAATGTCTGACTTGTGTCGTATTACAATGATTTACTCAACATCCTCTCGTAATCTCATCCTTTGTACGTTATTGCTTTCTAGCATGACATGAAACATGTACACCCGGAGTGTTGTTGGGAGACAAACAAGTTACCAGAATGGTTACTTATGGGTATAAAAAAATACTTTCTATACTTACAGGCTGGAAATTTCAAAGGTGTCTAAAGGAGTTAGGTGCCCAAATCTGATAGAAATTCCTATTGTCTATTGTAAATTGTCTAACTCCCTTTTGAAAATCCCAACTACAGCGCTCAGTGTACTGAGGAACACATTATCACAGAACCACAGAAACATAAGGCTGGACAGGACTTCGAGCAGTCATCAAGTCCAGCCCGTGCACTGAGGGAAAACCAAGTAAACCTAGACCATTATTTAGTCTTATCAGAAATTATGTTGATATGCAGCCAAAACATGCTTAAATGGGGACACCTTTTTTCTCACCAGACCTTACTGCAACACTGACAACAACTTTGGCCTTTTTTTTTTTATGAGATAAGGAATGGACTATGCCATGGGAAAATGGTATTACATCAGAAGTAAAAGACCAGAGACATCAGAACAACAACAACAACAAAAAGATGTTCACGTGATCACTAGGGTTTATTTCCAAATCTTATTTTTGCAGATAAACTAACATGTATACCTGGGACATCAGTGCCTTCCACAGGTGACATGGTAACAACCATACCACCTACAAATGCTTCACTGTCATCATCAACTACAAATATCTCCAGCCACGGGTGGCTGAGCCTTTCCAAAAGTGGGGTGGGGGGCGGGGTCCCCTTCCCCCCAAGGAGCTGCCCCTGCCTCTCCTCTTCTCCTAAGACCATACCCCTCCTCTTCCCCCAGAGGCCCCATCCCTGGTCAAGCCGGAAGACAGAGAGGGGCTCCCCCCATGCTGAAAGCAGCCCCCTGCCTGTGTTCCCACCCCCCAGGCCTCCAGCCTAGGGCAGGTAGAGGGACCCAGGCTCCCCACAGCTGCCTGCATGGCCCAGGTATTACCCTGACCTGGATCTGGCCAGGGGTGTGGGGCCTTGGAGCCGCAGCCCGGCCATGGTAAGAGCCATGGGCAGGTGGAGGGCCTGCACGGCTCCCACAACTGCCTGGGTTCCCCAGCCAGGCTCCATCAGCTGCTGGCCAGGCCAGGGGGTGGGGTTTCGGGGGGAAGGGGAGGGGAAGGGGGCGGGGTCCATCATGGCAAAAAGTAGACAGGCCAAAGTGGGAGGGCCGTGGTTCCCTGCCCCCCCCCTTCTGGCACCGCTGGCACAGCACTGAACTGGGATGGCTACTGTTGACACACTAAACTGTTTCAGGAGCAATGGTTCAATCACTGCTTAGCTGTATCATTTAACCTGGTAGTGGTACAGTTCTGTAGTATAGAACAGGCTCCAGAGAGCCCTGCAGTTATCCAGAGCATTATAAAATCCATGAGATGGCATTGCTGGTAACTGCAAACCATAAAGCGGGGGGAAAGCCCATTGATTGGGACTCTGTGACCTGGGTTCTATTCCTGCTTCGGCTGCTGGGTGACCTTGAGCAAGTAACATCACTGCTCCATGCTTGGTTTGCCCAGCTGTAAAATAAGGTTCATGATACCAACCTCCTTTGTAAAGTACTTTGAGATCTGCTGATGAAGAGCACTATGTAAGAGCTAAGAGTCCTTATTATCCATGAAGCAAAGTCATTTGGCATACATTGAGTTTGGACGTCCCGATATTGGCTGGATTCAATCCAGGCTCTAATGGGTGACATGGAACAAAGGGGGGAGGAAAGGACTACACCTATCAGCATTTATATCCTGTTTTCTTATTTTAACACAGACGCTCCCATCTCACCAACTGGTCCTTCAAAGGAGAGACGTTTCCCCAGCTATGCCACAGCCACCACTGTAATATGCATGCTGCTGATTGTTGCGATTCCTATGACGATTGTCAAGGTGAGTCATAGCACACGGCAGTGGTCAGCCAGCAATTAGTGGCTTCTTGAGCTGGGAGTTCAAATTCCTTCTCTGGGAGAATGAAACTGAGGGGCAATCCCTGTCTGCAGAAAGTCCAGCCGAGTCCCCTGCTTCAAGCCTGACCTACCCAGCCTAACCATTCTTCCCTGGTGGGCTAGCTTCCTCCTAAATCCTCCCCTGAAGAGACCCACCTCCTAGACTAGGGAGACCAGACACTCCAGCTTCTGATGGTGAGAGTGGGAGGAACTGACCTCACTCCTGAACCCGAGGAACTGTCCTACTCAGCTCTGATCAGGGGGGAGAGCTCCCTTCATTGCAGACCTTGGGGGCAGGATGAGCTTTCCAGACCAAGAGAAGGAAGAGCTGAACATGGAAGTGAGGAGGCTACATTAGTTTCCCAAACCCCCTGGCACGTGTCACTCCGTTACTTCAAGGCAAAGAAACCAGATCTCTGTAGGAGGCTCGCTGGTGCATCTACCCTGAAATCACCCTACAAAATACACAGCAAAGCCTCACACTACAAAGTGAGATCTCCCCTCTTCCTTCCCACCAGCATACTGCTCTTTCCCTGCTCGTTGGGCCTCTAGGTTAGGGCTGTTTAAGGCCACAAATGCCAACCTGCTGCTCGAGGGCATTGCCTGGCCAAACGCTATGGTGATGCATTAGGATGAGCCAAAGGATAAAGGAAAAAATAAAGACCTCAGTCTGCTGACTAACCAACATACTCTTTGGGGCTGGGTTCCTCTGTTCTCAATGGTCAGCTGGATACAATTTGGGGGTATGCACAGGTGTCCTGCGAGGTGGTTGGTGCCTGGAGTGAGTCAGGAAAGGGTGCTTTGGCTGCATCTGCTGAAGAGCAGCTGGCACCTTGATTCATTTGCTTGGTATTTTGGCAGAGCCATGAGGGTGCTCCTGTCTTTTCTGAAGATTTGCTAAAGAGTCAGTGAACTGATGGCAGCTGTGTCTAAGATAGCAGATAACTCCTGTCTGATGTGAAAAAAGGAAAACACAGAATATTTGTGTCACAGAAAACAAATACGAAATAAAGCAGAAAGGAGGTAGACGATTGTGATGTTAGATAAACAGGATGATTTTTTAAAAATCTGTATTTATATTAAATTAATTCTTAATGTATCATTCAGATTGGGTTTTACAAACGGAGCCGGACACGTATGGTTTATAGGTGACGTTACTCTGCTGTGGAGCCGCCATATCTCAGGCACTGAAATCATTAGTTCTTTGATCCTATCTCTCCACGGGCCCGTCCTGTGCATCTCCATTTTCCCAGCCATGCACTGTGGGGTTCCAAATAAACACACACGGCCACGGTATGGAAGTTTGTAGCATGTTTGTTATTGTGGCTATCGGACTGCATTGAGTCGGTCAAGACACAAGAAAAACAAGTCCGTCAACTGCAGCCCTTCTGAATTGACAGAACTACTCTTGCTCCGATAGGTGGCTCAAAAATCTTGGACTTCCATTGAGAAGTCATTTTTTTAGAACAACTGCTAACACATCACATGGAGCCCAAAACAACTTCCATTTTTGGTGTCCGTTTCACGCTTCAAAAAAGATGTTGAAGAGGTGGAAAGGGTTCCGAAAAGAGCTACAAGAAAGATTTGAGGTCTGGAAAACCTGCCTTATGCTGAGAGATCGAAAAAGCTCAATCTATTTAGTTTATCAAAGAGAAGGTTAAAGGTGACTTGATCATGATTTACAAAGTACATAGGGAAGAGATTTCTTTGATCTAGCAGAAAATGGCATTACAAGATCTAATGGTTGGAAGCTGAAGCTAGACAAATTTAGACTAGAAATAAGGTTGATTTAGTTGGGGTTGGTCCTGCTTTAAGCAGGGAGTTGGACTAGATGACCTCCTGAGGTCTCTTCCAATACTAATCTTCTATGATTCTAAGGTACACATTTTTAACAGTGAGGGTAATTAACCATTGGAACAAAATTCCTAGGGATGTGGTGGATTCTCTATCACTTGTGTCTTTAAGGCAGGACTGGCTGCCTTTCTGAAAGATATGCTACAGCTCAAAGAGAAGTTCTGGGCTTTATGCAGAAACAATTGGGTGAGGCTCTATGACCCATGACATGCAGGTCAGACTCGATAATCATAATGGCTCTTTTTGCCTTAAAGTCTATGAATCTAGTTGCTCTGAACCGCCCCACTCCAGAACATTGTGAGGGTTTGGAGAAAATAGAACCTGGGTCTGAACTAGCCCTAGTTCTAGTTTTCCAAAATTCTAACTCCATCAAGGATCTCTTAACTCCAAATCATCCTGTCTCAGTTTCTTTTGGACCAGATTGAGACTGACCCAGGTACAGAAATACAAGATTGTGGTGGGCATAAGGAAGCACCTTCTCCCTCTCCTGCACTCCAACCTCTTGCATCCTTAGCGCAGGGAATAGCTACAGTCCCACCCTGCAGTCTCCTGAGTGCATGGACTGCTCCATGTCAGAGCCCCCTGGGGAGCAAACCACCCCAAAGGGGAACTGTCCAGATGTGGAGCAGGGAGCATGCTGCACCATCTTCAAATGAGGAGACAAGCAATAGCTGCACACTCTGGGAGCTCAAGGAGCTGCCCCTGGTTAGTAATGCAGCCCCACAATAGACTTGTGTTTAGTGGCACCGTTTAGCCCTATGGATTCTATACCCTAGCCTGGTACCTCAGCACAGGACAAGGGTGTGTGTGTCCTATACAAGATGCAGAAGGGTAATTCACCGCCAGCACACCCCTTCACAGCTGGGCATGCTATAACATGGTCTTCTCCTCTGGTGCCACCTGCCAGCAGTTGCAGTATTTTGCATCTGCACATGACTTGTCCCTCTGGCTGGGTCACATATAACTTCATCCTTCCCAGCTTAAACTGAGTCCAACAAAATACTCTGGTGGCTTCATATCAGGCCTTCAGCCCAACTTCAGGGTTTCCTGGCCTTCCAACCCTGGTCTCCAGGGGTCTTTGCACCACTGTCCTCAGTGGGCCAGCAGGGGAACCTAAGCCCACTCTCTACTCTAGGTTGCAGCTTAGGGACCCTGCAGTAAGCAGCTAAGGTGTGTCCATTCAGACCCATTGTTTCCTCCCTGGACTACTTCCTGCCTTGGTGTGTCTCTAGGTTTTTCTCACAGCATCTTCCCAGACTCATTCCTCCACAGAGCAAAAAGGAAAATAGATTAGTTATGGGGAATAAAGCAAATGTCAAGGCCTAACAGCAGTCCTACCTGCTGCAGGAAAGCTCTGGCATCTAGCAGTCTCAGGATGGCCTCCTCCAGGCCTTCATGTAGGCAGCCTCTGGTCCTAGCCAGGCCTTCCTTTAAGAGGCAAGCACAAAAGATCCACCACTCAGCTGGGCTTTTTCCTCTTTTAATGTCTCCCCCCAGGTCTGACACCTGTCAGGTATAAAGGGGCAGGGCTGACTGAGCCCATGAGCTCTCATTAACCTTATATATTAAAGCCTTATATATTAAAAATGTATACACTTCGACTGAGGTTGAGATGCAAATAGGAGACAGACTTGTTGAAAGTCTCCGGGTAAGGATTAAAGGGTTAAAAAACAACTAACAAAATCATCCAAAGTACAGGACTTGGTGGTGATGGGGGACTTCAACTACCCAGATATCTGTTGGGGAAATAACATAGCAGGGCACAGATTACACTGCTCTACAGCCAAAATGCTTCTGAAATAAATGTAGTCAAACTTTACTAATTCTGGGTCACTGAGAACGAAAATGATGCTTAAAATTGTTGATTGGCTCTAGTTTTCAAGATATGTTATTGGGTCAGTATATACGACCCTTGACTTGGGAATGGCGGAGGATAAGTGAGTTATAAAGGGAAGGGATCTCAATTTAAACCAGAAATGACTAAAATACATCTTTGACTGGATCTATGAATAAATCTATGACTGGGGAGTTTGGACAGTACTTGCTTTTTAGGCAAAACAATGAATGATGCAATTTGAAGCTGGTATTGCGTCATACATGATATGAATTGCATCATGTTATTCCTAGAAGTCATGGATGATGCAATCATAACGAAGCTTACATCACTCTGCTGAACAAATTGCCCTATATCAGCTCTAGAAATCATACAGTGTCGTGCTCTCTTATTTGTCAGTGTTTGATTTTGCAAAGGGACACATTTCTGTTTAGCCAAAGTGAGCAGAGATGCCTCGTACTTGTGTGAACAGTGCAGATAACTTCTGCTATGTTTGTGGTGAAGTGACTTTTGCATCACAAAAGCGCAGTATAACCACTATGGTTAAGAAAGCCTATCACCTTTATTTTGGCTGCAAAATTGGAGATCAGGACAAGAGGTGGGCCCCACACATATGCTGCAACACTTGTGCAACAAATCTTCACCAGTGGTTGAACAGGAAAAGGAAATCTATGCCTTTTCCAGTGCCAATGATTTGGAGAGAGCCAACAGATCATACCAGCAATTGTTACTTCTGCATGGTGCCTCCAGTTGGGAAAGATGTGTCAAAGAAGAAAAAGTGGACTGTGCATTATCCAAACATTCCATCAGCTATACACCCAGTACCCCACGGAGAAGGACTGCCGGTTCCTGATGCACAAGAATCATTCTCACTTGAGTCAGACGAGGAAGAGGAAGAGGATGAAACTTCTGGTCCTGAACCATCAATGTTACAGGACCCACATTTTCTCCCATCCTCCTCCTCTGAACCACACCTCATAACACAAGGTGAACTGAATGACCTTGTCAGGGATTTGGAACTACCCAAGAGTAAGGCAGAGCTGTTGGGCTCCAGACTACAGCAGTGGAATCTCCTGGCAGGTGATGTTAGGGTTTCCATGTTCCGTGACCGTCAAAAGGATCTTGTCCCATTCTTCTTCATGGAAGGTGATCTTGTAGCCTGCAACAACATCGATGGTGTGATGGCAGCCCTCAACATCGTTCACGATCCAGATGAGTGGAGACTGTTCATTGATTCATCGAAGACGAGTCTTAAAGCTGTTTTACTGCATAATGGCAATGTTTTGCCATCAATTCCAGTTGGTCATGCAGTCCATATGAAGGAAACCTATGACAACATGAAACAACTTTTGAGGTGCATAAACTATGACCAACATCAGTGGCAGCTTTGTGGCGATTTGAAGGTTGTTGCTCTCTTGCTTGGTCTGCAGACTGGATACACAAAGTACTGCTGCTTTCTCTGCGAATGGGATAGTCGTGCAAGAGATTCCTACTACATCAAGAAAGATTGGCCACTCCGACAGTCATTGGAGCCTGGGAGGAAAAGTGTTCAGCATCCACCACTTGTTGAATCAAGGAAGATTTTGTTACCACCCTTACACATCAAGCTGGGTCTGATGAAGAACTTTGTCAAGGCCATTGACAAAACACAAGCAGCTTTCAAGTACCTCCGTGGAAAATTTCCAAGGTTAAGTGAAGCTAAGATAAAGGAAGGTGTCTTTGTTGGTCCTCAGATTCGTGAACTTCTTCGAGATGATGCATTTGACCATGCACTGCGTGGCAAGGAAAAGACGGCATGGAAAGCCTTCCAGTTAGTGGCAATAAATTTTCTCGGAAACAAGGCAGACAACTACAGGTTGTTGGTGGAAAACCTCCTCAAGGCATACAAAAGCCTTGGTTGCAACATGTCACTAAAGATACATTTTTTGCACTCTCATCTAGATTTTTTTTCCACCGAACTGCGGAGCAGTGAGCGACGAGCACGGCGAGCGATTTCACCAGGACATTGCAACAATGGAGAAACGCTATCAGGGCAAATGGAGCCCATCAATGCTTGCAGACTATTGCTGGACAGTGACAAGAGATGCTCCATTTAATGAATACAAGAGACAAGCCAAGAAGCGCCGAGTAGACACTGAATAGGACTAAACTATGTACATAATAGTTTTTTGCCTTTTGTTTCATAATACATTTTATTTATATAACCCTTTTGCTGATTTTTAAAGTGTTACATAAACAGGACAGGTGAAATATTATCATGTAAAGCAACCATAAACACATGAAAAGACCTAGGTTTACAATTTATGATTAAAACTCTACTATCTACACAATATACATAGACATAAAATGTAAAAACTTAAATATCTTAGAAACAGTAGCCAATCAGTTGTTTTAATTGTCATATCTGAATTCAGCACATCAAAATACATAATAAATAGCACATTTTATCTCTGAAGCAGACGACTTCTCAAAAATTGTAGACCACTGTTATCCAACAAATTCTTGGAATGTATTGGAGACCATTTTTTATTTCAGAAGATGGAGAAAGCTACTAGGGGAGAGGCAGTTCTAGATTTGATTTTCACAAATAGGGAGGAACTGGCTGAGAATTTGAAAGTAGAAGGCAGCTTGGGTGAAAATGATCATGAAATGGTAGCGTTCATGATTTTAAGGAATGGTAGGAGGGAGAATAGCAAAATAAAGACAATGGATTTCAAGAAGGCAGACTAGTAAACTCAGGGAGTTGATAGGTAAGATCCCATGGGAAGCAAGTCTAAGGAGAAAAGCAATTGAAGACAGTCGGCAGTTTTTCAAAGAGACATTATTAAGGGCACAAGAGCAAACTATCCAACTGCATTAGAAAGAAGCAGCTGACTGAGGAGTTATCTCAGCCATTAGTGATTATCTTTGAAAAGTCATGGAAGAAGGGAGAGTTTCCAGAAGACTGGAAAGGGGCAAATATAGTGCCAATCTATAAAAAGAGAAATAAGGACAACCCGGGGAATTACAGACCAGTCAGCTTAACTTCTGTACCCGGAAAGATAATGGAGCAAATAATTAAGCAATCAATTTGCAAACATCTAGAAGATAATAAGATGATAAGTAACAGTTAGCATGGATTTGTCAAAAACAAATTGTGTCAAACCAATCTGATAGCTTTCTTTGACAGGGTAACAAGCCTTGTGCATGGGGGGAAGCGATAGACGTGGTATATCTTGACTTCAGTAAAGCTTTTGATACTGTCTTGCATGACCTTCTCATAAACAAACTAGGGAAATGCAACCTAGATGGAGCTACTATAAGGGCTTGTCTACACTACAAAATTAGGTCGGATTTATAGAAGCCGGTTTTATAGAAACCGGTTTTATGCAGCCGACTGTGTGTGTCCCCACATAAAATGCTCTAAGTGCATGAAGTCGGCGGACCGCGTCCACAGTACCGAGGCTAGCGTCGACTTCCGGCGCATTGCACTATGGGTGCCTATGGGTACCTATCCCACAGTTCCCGGAGTCTCCGGCGCCCATTGGAATTATGGGTTGAGATCGCAATGCCCGAATGATGCAAAGCAGTGCCGCGGGGGGTTCTGGGTACATTGCGTCACGCCCCTCCCCCGCCGTCACAGCAACGGCAGACAATAGATTCGCGCCTTTTTACCTGGGTTACCTGTGCAGACAACATACCACGCCAAGCATGGAGCCCGCTCAGCTCAGCTCACCGTCACCATATGTCTTCCGGGTGCCGGCAAACGTGGGACTGCATTGCTAAACAGCAGCAGCAGCTTACTGCCTTTTGGCGGTAGACGGTGCAGCATGAGTAGTAGCCTTCATCGGCGCTCGGGATGCTGGTAGCTGTGGGGCTGGCAGCCGTAGGGCTGCATTGCACCAGCCCCTTGCCTTTTGGCAGTAGATGGTTTATTACGACTGGTAACCGTCCTGTCAGTATTGTCTGCTGAGCATCCAGAAGAGGCCGAGGGCGATCTGGGTGCTCAGCAGAACTGCAAGAAGAGCTTTCCTCAGGTCTGAAAGCAAGTAAATTTACAGGTTGCCTGAAATGCTCATAGATGTCCTCGTTGGACAATGATGGTTACCAGTCGTAGTATACTATTTGCTGCCAAGTATTGTCTGCTAAGCACCCAGAAAAGGCCGAGGGCGATCTGGGTGCTGGCAGACATGTGGCTGGCACACGTGGGGCTACATTGCTACACAGCAGCAACCCCTTGCCTTTAACCGTCCTCGTTGGACAATGATGGTTACCAGTCGTAGTATACTATTTGCTGCCAAGTATTTGCTGCCAAGCACCCAGAAAATGCCGAGGGCTATCAGTCATGCTGCACTGTCGTCTTAAGATGTAAAAAATAGATTTGTTCTGTATTCATTTCCTTCCCCCCTCCCTCCGTCAAATCAACGGCCCGCTAAACCCAGGCTTAGGAGTTCAATCTCTGGGGGGGGGGGGGGGGGCATTCTGTGTGACAGTTGTTTGTATTTCTCCCTAATGCACAGCCACCTTTCTTGATTTTAATTCCCTGTACCTGTACGCCATGTCGTCAGTCGCCCGCCCCTCCCTCCCTTCTTCCCCTGGTCTTTAGATACTAGTTTCGCGCCTTTTTTCAGAGCAGGCGCCATAGCTAGCACTGGGATCATGGAGCCCGCTCAGATCACCGCGGCAATTATGAGCACTATGAACACCACGCGCATTGTCCTGGAGTATATGCAGAGCCTGGACATGCCAAAGCAAAACCAGGAGGACCAGCTGAGGAGGAGGAGGCGATTGCAGCGCGGCGACGATAGTGATGAGGAAATTGACATGGACCTCTCACAAGGCACAGGCCCCAGCAATGTGGAAATCATGGTGTTACTGGGGCAGGTTCATGCCATGGAACGCCGATTCTGGGCCCGGGAAACAAGCACAGACTGGTGGGACCGCATCGTGTTGCAGGTCTGGGACGATTCCCAGTGGCTGCGAAACTTTCGCATGCGTAAGGGCACTTTCATGGAACTTTGTGACTTGCTTTCCCCTGCCCTGAAGCGCCAGAATACCAGGATGAGAGCAGCCCTGACAGTTGAGAAGCGAGTGGCGATAGCCCTGTGGAAGCTTGCAACGCCAGACAGCTACCGGTCAGTCGGGAATCAATTTGGAGTGGGCAAATCTACTGTGGGGGCTGCTGTGATCCAAGTTGCCAGGGCAATGAGAGACCTGGTGATATCAAGGGTAGTGACTCTGGGAAACGTGCAGGACATAGTGGATGGCTTTGCTGCAATGGGATTCCCAAACTGTGGTGGGGCGATAGACGGAACCCATATCCCTATCTTGGCACCGGCGCACCAAGCCACCGAGTACATAAACCGCAAGGGGTACTTTTCAATGCTGCTGCAAGCCCTGGTGGATCACAAGGGACGTTTCACCGACATCAACGTGGGCTGGCCGGGAAGGGTACATGATGCTCGCGTCTTCAGGCACTCTCTTCTGTTTCGAAAGCTGGAGGAAGGGACTTTCTTCCCGGACCAGAAAATAACCATTGGGGATGTTGAAATGCCTATCGTGATCCTTGGGGACCCAGCCTACCCCTTAATCCCATGGCTCATGAAGCCATACACAGGCAGCCTGGACAGGAGTCAGGACCTGTTCAACTACAGGCTGAGCAAGTGCCGAATGGTGGTGGAATGTGCAATTGGGCGTTTAAAAGCGCGCTGGCGCAGCTTACTGACTCACTGTGACCTCAGCGAAAAGAATATCCCCATTGTTATTGCTGCTTGCTGTGCGCTCCACAATATCTGTGAGAGTAAGGGGGAGACATTTATGGCGGGGTGGGAGGTAGAGGCAAATCGCCTGGCCGCTGATTACGCGCAGCCAGACACCAGGTCGGTTAGAGCAGCACAGCAGGGCGCGGTGCGCATCAGAGAGGCTTTGAAAACTAGTTTTGTGACTGGCCAGGATACGGTGTGAAACTTCTGTTTGTTTCTCCTTGATGAAATCGCAGCCCCCCCACGCACCCGGTTAACTCTACTACCCTGTAAACCAACCACCCCACCCTCCCCTACCCTCCCCTCTTCAAGCACCACTTGCAGAGGCAATAAAGTCATTGTTACTTCACATTCATGCATTCTTTATTAATTGAGCACACAACTAGGGGGATAATTGCAAAGGTAGCCCGGGATGGGTGGGGGAGGAGGGAAGCAGCACACAACTAGGGGGATAATTGCAAAGGTAGCCCGGGATGGGTGGGGGAGGAGGAGGAAGGAAAAGGACACACTGCACTTTAAAACTTTAAAACTTATTGCTGTGGAAATCATCTAGGGTGGAGTGATTGGGTGGCCGGAGGCCCCCCCACCGTGTTCTTGGGCGTCTGGGTGAGGAGGCAATGGGACTTGGGGAGGAGGGCTGGTGGTTACAGAGGGGCTGTAGCGGCGGTCTCTGCTCCTGCTGTTGGTTACAGAGGGGCTGTAGCGGCGGTCTCTGCTCCTGCTGTTGGTTACAGAGGGGCTGTAGCGGCGGTCTCTGCTCCTGCTGTTGGTTACAGAGGGGCTGTAGCGGCGGTCTCTGCTCCTGCTGTTGGTTACAGAGGGGCTGTAGCGGCGGTCTCTGCTCCTGCTGCCTTTCCTGCAGCTCAACCATACGCAGGAGCATATCACTTTGATGCTCCAGCAGCCGGAGCATCGACTCTTGCTTTCTGAGTACAAGCTGACGCCACTTCTCCTCTTCAGCCCGCGTTTCAGCACGCAAACTCTGCTCTTCAGCCCGCCACCTCTCCTCTCGCTCATATTGGGCTTTTTTAAAATCAGTCATTGACTGCCTCCACGCATTCTGCTGTGCTCTGTCAGCGTGGGAGGCAGTCTGTAGTTCAGTGAACATTTCGTCACGCGTCCTTCGCTTCCTTCTTCGAATATTCACTAGCCTCTGTGAAGGTGAAACATTTGCAGCTGGTGGAGGAGAAGGGAGAGTTGTTTTAAAAAGATACATTTTTGAGAACAATGGGTACACTCTTTCACGTTAGATTTTGCTGTTCACATCACACAGCACATGTGCTTTCGTTACAAGGTCGCATTTTTCCTCTTATATTGAGGGCCTGCCGGTTTGGTGTGAGAGATCACTCACGCAGTGCCAGGCCACAGATTTCAGCTTGCAGGCAGCCATGGTAAGACACAGTCTTTTGGCTTTTTTAACCTTGTTAACAAGTGGGGATGGTTTAAAACAGTACTGCTCTCATGAACCATACCAAGCACCCGTTGGGTTGGCCATTTAAAATGGGTTTGCAATGTAAAAGGAGGGGCTGAGGTTTCAGGTTTAACATGCAGCACAAACCCAACTAACTCCCCTCCCCCACACACCCAATTCTCTGGGTTGGTCACTTCACCCCTCCCCCCCACCGCGTGGTTAACAGCGGGGAATATTTCTGTTCAGCAGAGCAGGAAGGGGCACCTCTGAACGTCCCCTTAATAAAATCGCCCCATTTCAACCAGGTGACCGTGAATGATATCACTCTCCTGAGGATAACAAAGAGCGATAAGGAATGGATGTTGTCTGCATGCCAGCAAACACCGGGACCATACGCTGCCATGCTTTGTTATGCAATGATTCCAGACTACGTGCTACTGGCCTGGCGTGGTAAAGTGTCCTACCATGGCGGACGGGATAAGGCAGCCCTCCCCAGAAACCTTTTGCAAAGGCTTTGGGAGTACATGAAGGAGAGCTTTCTGGAGATGTCCCTGGAGGATTTCCGCTCCATCCCCATACACGTTAACAGACTTTTCCAGTAGCTGTACTGGCCGCGATTGCCAGGGCAAATTAATCATTAATCATTAAACACGCTTGTTTTTAAACCATGTGTAATATTTACAAAGGTACACTCATCAGAGGTCCGCTGTGTGCCCACAGGGTCTTGGGTGAGTTCGGGGGTTACTGGTTCCAGGTCCAGGGTGACAAACATATCCTGGCTGTTGGGGAAACTGGTTTCTCCGCTTCCTTGCTGCTGTGAGCTATCTATGATGTTCTCTCCATCCTCATCTTCCTCGTCCGCCGAACCCGCTTCCCTGTCTCCAGCGAGGGACTGATAGCACACGCTTGGGCTACTGGTGGCTGCACCCCCTAGAATGGCATGCAGCTCCTCGTAGTAGCGGCATGTTTGCGGCTCAGCCCCGGACCTTCCGTTTGCGTCTCTGGCTTTGTGGTAGGCTTGCCTTAGCTCCTTAATTTTCACGCGGCACTGCTGTGCGTCCCTGTTATGGCCTCTGTCCTTCATGGCCTTGGAGATCTTTTCTAATGTTTTGCCATTTCTTTTACTGTTTCGGAGTTCGGCCAGCACTGCTTCATCTCCCCAGATGGCGATCAGATCCCGTACCTCCCGTTCTGTCCAGGCTGGAGCTCTTTTGCGATCCTGGGACTGGGACTGGGACTCCATCACGGTTACCTGTGCTGATGAGCTCTGCATGGTCACCTGTGCTCTCCACGCTGAGCAAACAGGAAATGAAATTCAAACGTTCGCGGGGCTTTTCCTGTCTACCTGGCCAGTGCATCTGAGATGAGAGTGCTGTCCAGAGCGGTCACAATGAAGCACTGTGGGATAGCTCCCGGAGGCCACTAATGTCGAATTCCGTCCTCACTACCCAATTCCGACCCCCATAAGGCCGATTTTATCGCTAATCCCCTTGTCGAGGTGGTGTAAAGAAACCGGTTTAAAGGGCCCTTTAAGTCGAAAGAAAGGGCTTCGTCGTGTAAACGTGTCCAGGCTTAAGTCGACTTAACGCAGCTAAAGTCGACCTAAACTCGTAGTGTAGACCAGGCCTAAGGTGGGTGCAAAACTGGTTGGAAAACCATTCCCAGAGAGTAGTTATCAGTGGTTCACAGTCCTGCTGGAAGGGCATAACGAGTGAGGTCCCACAGGGATCAGTTTTAGGTCTGGTTCTGTTCAATATCTTCATCAATGATTTAGATAATGGCATAGAGAGTACACTTATAAAGTTTGCAGACAATATCAAGCTGGGAGAGGTTGCCAGTGCTTTGGGGGATAGGATTAAAATTCAGAATGATCTGGACAAACTAGAGAAATGGTCTGAAGTAAATAGGATGAAATTCAATAAGGACAAATGCAAAGTACTCCACTTAGGAAGGAACAATCAGTTGCACACATACAAAATGGGAAATGACTGCATAGGAAGGAGTAGTGCGGAAAGGGATCTGGGGGTGATAGTGGATTACAAGCTAAATATGAGTCAACAGTGTAACACTATTGCAAAAAAAAGTGAACATCATTCTGAGATGTATTAGCAGGAGTGTTGTAAGCAAGACACGAGAAGTAATTCTTCCGCTCTACTCTGTTCTGATTAGGCCTCAACTGGAGTATTGTGTCCAGTTCTGGGTGCCACATTTCAGGAAAGATGTGGACAAGTTGGAGAAAGTCCAGAGAAGAGCAACAAAAATGATTAAAGGTCTTGAAAACATGACCTATGAGGGAAGATTGAAAAAATTGGGCTTATTTAGTCTGGAAAAGAAGACTGAGAGGTGACATGATAACAGTTTTCAAGTACATAAAAGGTTGTTACAAGGAGAAGGGAGAAAAATTGTTCTTCTTAACCTCTTAGGATAAGACAATGTCATGTTATAATGGGGAACACAGGGGGGTATATGCGCCTGCTTTAATTAGCAGCTCTCAGCCAAACTCTGCACCAGCCACAGCTGATTGGCTCAGTGCGCCCGCCAGCCCCAAAGGGCCACTCTGTTCCCGACTGGGCTGGCAAAAGGGTGCAGTGGTGACTTGTCTGGAGCCAGAGCAGCTTCCTCCCAGGGCCCCTCTCCCCAGCCCACATGGCCCAAAGTGCAGCTCTGAAGCAGTCTGGCCAGGCAGGGATGGGACCGTGGAGAGGGGCACAGCAGGGGTGGATCTTGGGGGCGAGGGGAGGATGGGACAGAAGCAGGAGTGATGGGGTGTGGCAGGTTAAGAGGCTCAGGGTGGTGGGGAGAATGGGATGAGGGTGCAGTTTGTTCCCCACCCCGCACAACCACTTTTGGGGCAATCAGTGATTTCCCTACACCCGCCCTGAATTTCCCCAACCCCCCCCCCCCCCAGTTTTGTGAACTAGTTACATGCCAATTTAGTGACTGTTTGGAAATTTGAATTGAAATTGAAACATTAATACACACTTTTAAAGCATATACAGTGTATGATAAAATACATGTATCTGAAAAAGTATAATAGATTTGAAAAGTATGAACATAGACTAGCTTTCTTATACAGCTGTTGTTTTTTATGACAATGTCAGTGCATTCATTTCGGTGATGATGGCCAACCTAATAATTTCAAATGATGATTTGTAAGCGAAGTCTAAATGAACTCTCCCTGACAGCTAGTGATGAGCTGGGGGGAAAGGCTTCAGGACCAGATTGTATTTACATTCACACCTAATCTACCTAGGTATCCAGCAAACAGAGCTGTGTTGCCCAAGTGATTTTGGCTGGGGTTGGGTTACAAATCACTTGAATGCGGGGGAGGGGGGATGAAATGTTGTTGTTCTTATTGTATGAGTAAAGGGCAGTAGAACTGTACTTAGCCTGTGCTGATTGAGGGCATCAAGAGAGAGGGTGGGGACCTGTCCCTCTCCACTGTTTAAAGACAGAGCTGATTAGGCTCCATAGATAGTCTTTTGTTCTGTTAAGTGACCACTGCAGCTGAAATCACTGATAATCAGGTCTAAGTGCTTAGTCCTGCTGTGGGGACAGTGTTTTTGTGGGTACAGTGTTTTTGTGGAAGAGACGGCCCAGACTGCACTAGCAGCGAGGTTCCCCCACTGAAAGCTCAGCTGAAATCACTGAGAGCTGGGTGGAACCTCAAGAGACCAACTCGCAGAGGTCACAGTGGCAGGTGGCAGCAGAAGGTGACTGCGCAGGGCCATTGGCAACAGAGTGGTGGAGTGAACGGTGGCACAACGAACAGCAGTGGCCAGAGCGAACAGTGAGCAGCTGGAGAAACGAGGAAGGTGCCTTCTTGCCCCCACCTGGGAGGTGAACTCACGTGAAAGCACCTCTGAACTCTGAGTCTCCACTGACCAAGGACAACACCGGTGAGTGGGGTGCGGTGGAG
Source organism: Emys orbicularis (assembly GCF_028017835.1). NCBI lineage: Eukaryota > Metazoa > Chordata > Testudines > Emydidae > Emys > Emys orbicularis. Next base: position 51,219,681 of record NC_088692.1, read on the forward strand.
GAAAAAGTGAGGGGCACATTAAACAAACATTTGTTTGTTGGACTATATTTTAGTGACTTTGCTCCAGAATGCTAGATTTGTGACTGGGAATGGAAACTTATATAAATATGTTTCCTAGTAGGCCAAGATTTTTTAAATACATTATTTGCCAAGGTTGTTATCTCACATTGTTGCTATCTTGAGAGGTCATTATGTTGGGGAGTTTCTGTACTAAACATTTTTATTATTATAATTAATTTTTACATAAGAATGGTCATACTGGGTCAGACCAATGGTCCATATAGCCCAGTATCCTGTCTTCCGACAGTGGTCAAGGCCAGGTGCTTCAGAGGGAATGAACAAAAAGGTAATCATTAAGTGATCCATCCCCTGTTGCCCATTCCCAGCTTCTGGCAAACAGGCTAGGGACACTCAGAGCATGGTGTTGCATCCCTCCCCATCCTGGCTAATAGCCACTGATGGACCTATTCTCCAGGAATTTATCTAGTTCTTTTTTAAATCCTGTTATAGTTTTGGTCTTCACAGCATCCCCTGGCAAAGAGTTCCACGGGTTGACTTTATGTTGTGTGAAGAAGTGCTTCCTTTTGTTTTTTTAAAACCTGCTGCCTATTCATTTTATTGGGTGACTGCTCGTTCTTGTGTTATGTGAAGGATTAAATAACATTTTCTTATTCACTTTCTTCACACCAGTCAAGATTTTATAGACCTCTATCATATCCCCCCTTAGTCGTCTCTTTTCTAAGCTGAAAATTCCCAGTCATTTTAATCTCTCATCCTGTTTCATACCCCTAATCATTTTAGTTGCCCATCTCTGTACCTTTTCCAATTCCAATATATCTTTTTTGGGATGGGGTAACCAGATCTGCACATATATTCAAGGTGTGCACGTACCATGGATTTATATAGAGTCAATATGATATTTTCTGTCTTATTATCAGCACAAATACAGCTACCTACTGAAGAAACAGTGTCTCCAAAACCTAAAGGCAGTTCCCGATGTTTGTTGGTCAAAGTGTTCCCATTTATTGAAGTTACAAAAGATGGCTACTGGTGCACCTCTTGCAAAAAAGCTTACGAAGAAGGAAAGCTTCCCAATGCTATAACTGGTAAAAGTGGAGGAGCTTGGTTTGTCAAACCGATCAGCAAAGCCAATGCTGACAAACTACGTGAAAAGGTTGCAAAACACCAGGCCGCTGGAGTGCATCAACATGCAGAAAGCCTTATAAGCCCACTTTCAAAGCCAATTTTAGAAGTACTTAATGAGGCTGTTAAGAATGCTGGAGACACAACACAGTTCATGTGAACAAACATGGCTGTAGCATCCTACTTTCTAATTAAGCAAGAGATACCACACACTACAAACTGGAGACCAATGTTAAGTGCATTGTCACTTGTTCATCCTGAAGTGGAACACTGGTTCCGAACAAGACTAGCAAATGCTCACTATCTTTCTGCAAGAAACTCAACTGACTGGCTAGAAGCATGCGGTGCAACAGTGAAAGACTCAACAGTTGAAAAAGTGAAGAACTCTCTCACCACATTCAAAAAATTTGCATACATGGCTGATGAATGCACCGATGCAAATGGGCATCAAGTATTAAGTCATTGTGTACGTTATCTTGATGTCAGGGGTAGGCCAGTAGATGCATTTCTAGATGTTCAAGTTATAGAAGATACATTGGCTTGACAACCCACATCTTAGAAGAGTTAAATGCTTGTCAATTGGACCCCAAACAGATGGCTGCTTGTGCATTTGATGGAGCTGCAAACTTCTCTGGAAGACATGGTGGAGTACAAGCTTTGCTCAGAGAAAAGTGTAACCCTAATCTCTCCTATACACACTGCAGAGGCCATCTACTCCAACTAGTACTAGTACAAGCTGCAGAATCTTCAAAAGACATTAAAAAAGCTATAAATTTAATGTCTTCATTATATTCTTTTTTCAGCAAGAGTCCAAAAAGACTGAATATCTTGGAAAATATAGAAGATATACTGGGACTGACGTTCAAATTACTCCAACCTGGGAAAACCCGCTGGCTTTCTCATGAGCGATCCTTGGCTGTTGTCTTAAAATTACTCCAGCCGTTATTACTGGCTTTGGAAAGTATCTACCAAGATGGGATGGATCTAAGTAGTGAGGCTGGTGGATTACTTTTGCTACTACGTTCAGAGAAGACTATTGCCATTCTCTCTCTCGTAAGTCTACTGTTGAAACCACTTGGGTCATTAAACAATGCCATCCAGGCATCTGCTACAACAGTAGTAGATCTTTGTCCAGCAATAGAAGCTACATTTGGATCAATCAGAGAGCTATCCATTGAAAAAGTACTGGAAGAAGCAAAGACTTCAGTCCAGAAGTTGACTAATGAAGGCATTTATATTAAATCCTTAAGTGAAGAAGACAAGAAGTGTTTGTTAAGACAACTGAAAAAGTACACAGACTTGATTCTTAAAAATCTACAATAGCAACTTCTAGATTCTACTCAACCTCTACGTAGCTTTTACAGATGCCTGTCCTATAAAACACCAACAGTTGAGTGGAATGAGGCACTACCAGCAATGGGGCTGCCATGTGATCAGGACAGAATAGAGAATTTGAACGCAGAGTGGAATATCATACGACGAATGAATGAAGATTTGACTTCAACTTCTTTTTTATCATCACTAGTGGCTTGACCCGATCTTTGTGTTCTGTTTCCTGGGATGAAAGAAGTAGGAATTCATCTCTTGCTACTCCCAGTCACAACAGCTACAGTTGAGCGTTCTTTTTCATCATTGAATAGAATTTTGTGTTCTGAAAGAAGTCGCCTTTTGCCTGATCATGTGAATGAACTAATGAGCATATCAATTGAAGGAATGGAAGTACCGGACACACGAGAAGCCACCGAAGATGAACACATTGCATTCAAGAAGTTCATTAACAGAGTTGTGCAAAATTATAACAAGAAACCAAGAAGGATGTAGACGTAGTGCTTCATAGAAGGCTTGAGTAGCCAACTTTAATTTGTGCGATGATTTTAAAACATGAGTTAAATCTAATAAAATGGTAACGAAACATTTTTCAGTTTTTACTATGATGCCACCTTCACCCTCACAGTCTCACCCCTCATCGGCCCTGACACACACCCCCTGTAAATTCGAACACCCCCCCTAATTTCAATTCCTGGTGAAACCACTGGTAATAGGTGGCAATGCCTGGACACTGCCTATGGAACCACAGTAGAATGCCAGCCTACCCCTGACCCTTTCCTGGTGGGACTGAGCGTTCTGGCTGACGGTGGCGAGGCCAGGGGTCCTGTCTAGTGTAGGAAAGAGAGAGCTGGTACAGGAAGAGGATATTTCCGTACTGAGATGGCTTTTCTCTGCTCTGCAGGTTTTATGGTCTTGCCTGCTGCTTCACCTCAGCCCAGCAGCTCATGGGCAAGCCCTGCCTCTCCTCCTGCAGACATCAGTTGGGGTGGTAAAGATGATGCGGGAGGAAGGCAGACTGCACTTGGCCAGGCGGTTTGGCAAGGGTAACAGAGGTGAGTCCCAGTATTTTATCTACCTGCTCCTAATCTTTCAGTAGCGAGAGGCTTTTGTCCTGAGGTTGGGGTGGGGATCAGCTCTCTCGTAAGGTACAAATCCGGCCCTGCCTATGTGTCAGAAGCACATCCAGTGGGGCCTGCCTGCGGCTGGGGCAGGGTTGGTGGGTGGGAAAGGCCGGGGCACTCTCACAGGGTGCGGGAGGTGACACCCGGTTTACTATGCAGCACAGGGAAGGGAGAGATGATGGAGGGAGGAGGCGTCTCAGTACTGAGTCAACCTTCCCCTTCGGGAAGGTTTGCGGCCCCGGCGCCGGAGCAGTTTGGCGGCAGAATACCCTCCATGCCTGCCTCGTGCTCTGAAGATACTGATACTGCTCAGGAGGATGAAGCGACAGCGAGGCTGGGTGCCCTTGGCCATAAGTTCTGGCAAGGACAACAGAGGTAGGCACGTGCCAGTAACGTTATACAGCCATGCTAAGCCCTTCTGGCTGGAGAGAGCTGTGGCTCCGGGAGAAGGGTTGGGGTTGGCTCTGGGGTCTCCTTCCTGCCCCCTGGAATGACACAGCCAGTCACTGAGGTAATAGGTGGCAATGCCAGGACACCTCCAAAGAGAGAGCCTGGCGGTAAATAAATCAAACGAACGCGATGACTTTCCCTGAGGAACAACTGCCTCGGCTTCTGGTGAGCGAGCACTGGTCTAGGTCCCTTACCCACCCCGAGCAAGGGCTGCTCATCCACTTGGGCCCCGAACCCCCTCCCTCACTACACCATTAACTCTGGAAGGAAGGACAGCATCCATGGCTGAACTGTTTGTTTCCCCAGGTGCTGAGTGCCTCCATCCATGTCGGAACAGCAGATCTCCTAAACCAGATGGGCAAGGCAGCCTGGGACCTTTCAGGGGGATCCTGGAAGGCGCACGTGCAGGACATGCGGAAGGTAAAGGGTTATCATGCTGCAGGAGCAGATCACAGACTCAGATGAGGGGAGGAGGGCCCTCACCCTGCTGGAACAGCTGTAGTCCAAAGTAATTCCTTCAAAACCCAGCAAAAATCTTTACCAATCCCCCAAGTACAAAGTAATGACTATGAAAACCACAGTAGAATGCCAGCCTACCCCTGACCCTTTCCTGGTGGAACTGAGCGTTCTGGCTGGCGGTGGCGAGGCCAGGGGTCCTGTCTAGTGTAGGAAAGAGAGAGCTGGTGCAGGAAGAGGATATTTCTGTACTGAGATGGCTTTTCTCTGCTCTGCAGGTTTTATGGCCTGGGCTGCTGCTTCACCTCAGCCCAGCAGCCCATGGGCCAGCCCTGCCTCTCCTCCTGCAGACATCAGTTGTGGTGGTAAAGATGATGCATGAGGAAGGCAGACTGCCCTTTGCCAGAAGGTTTGGTGAGGAGAACAGAGGTGATTTCCAGTATTTTATCCACCTGCTCTTAATCTCGCTGTAGCGAGAGGCTTCTGCCCCGAGGTTGGGGTGGGGATGAGCTCTTGACTCTGTTTCCTGCCCACTGGAAGGACACAACTTGTTGTCGAGGGAAAGTTGGAGTTCAGAGGCGAATGCAAAGGAGCCGTCCAGACTCAGAACCTGACGGGATGTTTCTCTCTTCTGTTCTCAGGATAAACCCCAGGGCCCCTCAGCCCCAGGAGGTGCTGGGGAGCGAGTTATGCTCAGGTGGTTTCCTTATGCAGTGACTGCAGAGATGCGAGAGGAGAAGGAAATCCGACTTCTCCTCTGTTGCTGTTACACCTGCAAGTCCCGATGGGAGTTTCAAAACTGACCTTTTGGCACAACGTGGGAGGATAGCACACAACGTCCCAGTGATCTGTACGTAGCAAAGCTGGGGGCAGGGCAGAGAGGCCAGGTGGGGTTTCCCTGCCTTTACTGGACAATTAATGGTACAGGAATGGATTCACAACCAGGTGGTCTTTTGCTTTACTGTGGTGGAAGAGCAGAAATCAGGCCCCAGAGATGAGGCTTAAAAAGAAAACAGTGCCCATACAAGTTCATTGGACACATGCCTAGAGGGGAAGAAGAAAGAGCTGATGCAGGAAGATATTTCCATACTGAGATGGCTTTCCTCTTCTTTAAAGGTTTTATTTGCCTGGGCTACTGGACCACCTCAGGCCAGCAGCCTAGGGGCCAGCCCTGCCTTATCTCCTGCAGATAGTTCTCACAGTAGTGAAGAGGAGGCCGGCAAGGAAAAGAGAGGTTTTCTGCAAATCACCAAGGGAAAGTGTAAAAAGAGGTGCACAGAAGCAGCACAAGCCCTGGGAGCCATGCATGCCCCAATTAGCTACACTGAAGGCAGTGTATGAGGCCCATTCATGGGGTGTCTGCCCCACTTGGAATGTCCCACAGCCTCATGGGCTCAGGGCAGGTAATACCAAGGATGCCCAGAGGCTGAACTGGAATTCCCTCTGAAGGTGTGTTAGGCCTGGCAGGGTTACCCTGAGCACCTGTGCTTACATCACACACTGATCCCCTTGGGCTGCTAGCACCCTGCCCACCATTCCTCTCTCTACTAGGCATAGTGAGGCCAAGGCCAGCTGGGGAGCTTTGGTTGTGATGCCAATCTGGCCCAGTACGGCCTGTTGGACAGAACCATTAAAGCAGGAGAGCCTGAGAAAGCATGTGCCTGGGAGAGAGGATGACAACCCCCAGCAGGTTTCACACATGTCACCAGGGTCCCCCAGCTGCTGTCATCCCCCAGCTGCCTCCATGTGTGACACTGGGCTACCCCTGCAGCCAGCTCCAGATTCCCCCAGCCAGCCCCACTGGTAGCATCAGACTCTCCCTCCACCCCTGGCTGGCTCCACTTGCAGCAGCCAGCTACAGCTGGTGCTCTACAGTCTCGCTTCCTGTCAGCAGCTGCTCTCCCTTTTGATCCCATTAGCTGTCTTGCCTCCTCTGACTGGGCACTCTTCCCTGCAGGACAGCAGCAGCTGGAGGGGGGCCTGCCAAGAGCTCAGGGGCCATCTCAGCACATACTTTATTAAACAAACAAAACCCTTCTTTGATGCTGAGTTGCTTGGGGATTCTGCTCATTGTTGGTGTGAATAGCTGGCCCGTGTTACAGAACTGCCTGCTAGAGTACCTGCATGGAGAGAGTGGCCTAGAGCATTCACATGCCTTGAGGACTTTCAGAAGTACTACTGCAAAAATCTGGTTTCACGCTGATCTTAGGAGGAGTCACTGTGTATAAAGCACACCTGGATCACTGTCTGCTCCATAGAAACGTCAGCTCAATAAAGCAGTTAAAGGGACTGAATTGCTTTGTGTCTTTGTTTCCTCTTGCTTGTCTCCTTTCATCCTTAGACTGTTTCATCTTTAGAAAGAACAGCTCAGCAGCACTCGCATTTCTCCTACTTTACTGGGCAATAGGCAGAATGTAGCCAGCCACAGTTGTGAATCATCATAACCAGGTCTAAGATGGTCCAGATTTCCCATAGCGGTGAGGAAAGTTGTGTGTGGGGAGGTATCCTCCACCATCCCCCCTCCTACTGAAGTGATATCTTTATCGCAGCTTGGCACAAGCAAACATCTAGCAACTCCAAGAAGCCTTAGATGTTCCCCAGAAGATTCTCAGGGAAACTGTCTGTTCAAGCTGCTGACAAGTAGTTTAAGATGTTAAGTCACTATCTGTCAGCAGGAATACCATAAACCCCCAGCATCACAGGTTTCCCCTTTGCAGGGCCACAGTCAGCTACAGATTTTCCCGACAGCAAATGCTTTGCAGAGCATGATATTCTTGGCTTAAGAACGACTAGAATGCCTTGGGGCAGAGCTATGAAATGGCTCCTTTCAGCCCCCTCTGCTGTAGTATGGGGTGGTGGCATTGCCATGGTGAGGAGCAGAGGATTCTGTGGGAGGAGAATGCTGCTAATAAAACCTCCTTTAGTTAAGAACTGGCATGGAACCCCCCGAGCACCGGCCCCCCGAGTAGAGCCATTGGCCCCCCGACCGCTGGCGCTGGGCCAAGTCGCCAGCCTCCCAAGCACCCGCCTGAGCTGCCTCACTCCCCCTCCAGACACCCCTACCCGCCCGCTGCTGGCTTCTAGAGGAGGAGGGACAGGGCAAGCAGTGGGGATTTTCGGAGGGGGAGTGGTGATGGAGTGGAGGACTTACCGGCAGACAGCAGCAACAGGCAGTGGGGGCCTCGGGGAAGGGGCAGGGCCACCACGGCTCAGATGTCTTGGCAGCAAGTGGCAGCAGCTGTTCCAGGGAAGGCTTAGCTTTTCCCAAGCCTATTATACCCACCGCCCATGCTGGGAGGCACTGAAGATGCTGTGCCTAGGGGCGCATAAGGTATAAATCCAGCCCTGCATGTGTGTCAGAAGCACGTCCAGTGGGGCCTGCCTGCGGCTGGGGCAGGGTTGGTGGGTGGGAAAGGCCGGGGCACTCTCACAGGGTGCGGGAGGTGACACCCGGTTTACTACGCAGCACAGGGAAGTGAGGGAGGAGGCGTCTCGGTACTGAGACAACCTTCCTCTTCGGAAAGTTTGTTGCCCCGGCGCCGGAGCAGTTTGGCGGCAGAATACCCTCCATGCCTGCCTCGTGCTCTGACGATACTGCTACTGCTCAGGAGGATGAAGCGACAGCGAGGCTGGGTGCCCTTCTCCATAAGCTCTGGCAAGGACAACAGAGGTAGGCACGTGCCAGTAACGTTATACAGCCATGCTAAGCCCTTCTGGATGGAGAGAGCTGTGGCTCCGGGAGGAGGGGTGGGCTCGGCTCTGGGGTCTCTTTCCTGCCCCCTGGAATGACACAGCCAGTCACTGAGGTAATAGGTGGCAATGCCAGGACACTTCCAAAGAGAGAGCCTGGCGGTAAATAAATCAAACGAACGTGATGACTTCCCCTGAGGAACAACTGCCTCGGCTTCTGGTGAGCGAGCACTGGTCTAGGTCCCTTACGAACCCCAAGCAAGGGCTGCTCATCAAGCTGGGCCCCAAACCCCCTCCCTCACTCCACCATTAACCCTGGAAGGAAGGACAGCATCCATGGCTCCATGTTTGTTTCCCCAGGTGCTGAGTGCCTCTATCCATGTTGGTACAGCAGATCTCCTAATCCAGATGGAGGAGGCAGCCTGGGACCTTTCAGGGGGATCCTGGAAGGCGCACGTGCAAGACATGCGGAAGGTAAAGGGTTATCATTCTGCAGGAGCAGCTCACAGACTCGGAGGGGGGAGGAGGTCCCTCCCCCTGTTGGAATAATTGCAGTCCAATGTAATTCCTTCAAAACCCAGCAAAAATCCTTACCAACCCTTCCCCCCCCCTTCCCCCCAGTACGAAGTAATGACTGTGGAAACCACAGTAGAATGCCAGCCTACCCCTGAAACCTTCCTGGTGGAACTGAGCGTTCTGGCTGGTGATGGCGAGGCCAGGGGTCCTGTCTAGTGTAGGAAAGAGAGAGCTGGTGCAGGAAGAGGATATTTCCGTACGGAGATGGCTTTTCTCTGCTCTGCAGGTTTTATGGCCTGGGCTGCTGCTTCACCTGAGCCCAGCAGCCCATGGGCCAGCCCTGCCTCTCCTCCTGCAGACCTCGGTCGGGGTGGTAAAGAGGATGCAGGAGGAAGGCAGGCTGCCCTTGGCCAGAAGGTTTGGTGAGGAGAACAGAGGTGAGTCCCAGTATTTTATCCACCTGCTCTTAATCTCTCTGTAGTGAGAGGCTTCTGCCCCGAGGTTGGGGTGGGGATGAGCTCTTGACTCTGCTTCCTGCCCACTGGAAGGACACAACTTGTTGTCGAGGGAAAGTTAGAGCTCAGAGGCAAATGCAAAGGAGCCGTCTAGACTCAGAACCTGACGGGATGTTTCTCTCTTCTGTTCTCAGGGTAAACCCCAGGGCCTCTCAGCCCCAGGAGCTGCTGGGGAGCGAGTTATGCTCAGGTGGTTTCCTTATGCAGTGACTACATAGAAGTGAGAGGAGAAGGAAATCAGACTTCTCCTCTGTTGCTGTTACACCTGCAAGTCCCGATGGGAATTTCAAAACTGACCTTTTGTCACAACGTGGGAGGATAGCACACAACGTCCCAGTGATCTGTACATAGCAAAGCTGGGGGCAGGGCAGAGAGGCCAGGTGGGGTTTCCCTGCCTTTACTGGACAATTAATGGTACAGGAATGGATTCACAACCAGGTGGTCTTTTGCTTTACTGTGGTGGAAGAGCAGAAATCAGGCCCCAGAGATGCAGCTTAAAAAGAAGGCAGTGCCAAGGTTATTGGACACATGCCTATTGGGGAAGAAGAGAGAGCTGATGCAGGAAGATATTTCCATACTTAGATGGCTTTCCTCTGCTTTGAAGGTTTTATTTGCCTGGGCTGCTGGACCACCTCAGGCCAGCAGCCTAGGGGCCAGCCCTGCCTCCCCTCCTGCAGATACTATTTAGGGTAAGGAAGAGGAAGCAGGATTTCTGCAAATCACCAAGGGAAGGTCTGGAGAGAGGTGCACAGAAGCAGCACAAGCCCTGGGAGCCAAGCCAAGCATGCCCCAATTAGCTGCACTGGAGGCAGTGTATGAGGCTTAACCATGATACTTCTGCCTCATTTGGGCTATGCTGAGGGATGCTAGTCCCCAAACAGCACCTCCCACAGCCTCATGGGCTCAGGGCAGGTAAAACCAAGGATGCCCAGAGGCTGACCTGGAATTCCCTCTGAAGGTGTGTTAGGCCTGGCAGGGCTACTCTGATCCCCTTGGGCTGCTAGCATCCTCCCCACCATTCCTCTCTTTACTAGGTATAGTGAGGCTAAGGCGAGCCAATGTGCTTTGGTTGTGATGCTAATCTGGGCCAGTACAGCCTGAGAAAGCATACGCCTGGTAGAGAGGATGATGACCTAAGCAGAGATGGGTGATAGATTTCTCTGTTCTAGGGAGCTCCCCTTTTCCCCAGCCCTGCAACATCCCAATATTTCCCCTCTGCAAATTGGATCTGTTCTAAAGACAGCAGGAATGGACTCAAACACCCAGGCTAGAGTTCTCCCCTGCAGGCCACAGCCCACCAGCAGACTTCACGCATGGTGCCAGGCATAGGTGCTGATTCTGTGGGTGCTCCAGAGCTGGAGCACCCATGGGGAAATATTATTGGGTGCACTGCACCCACTGGCAGCCAAGCTCCCTCCTCCTTGCCTCCTTCTCCCCCCAATGTCCCTGTGTGCTCTGTATCCCCGCTCCTCCCTCTCCCTTCCAGTGTTTCCCACCACACCACTGCCAACAGCTGTTTGGTGGGTCTTAAGACTTTCTGTGAGGGAGGGGGAGGTGCAGGGACACTGCACTCAGGGGAGGAGGTGGAGAAGAGGCAAGGCAGGGGCAGGGACTTGGGGTGGAATGGGGCAGGGCAAAGGCAGGGTCAGGGGGTCAAGCATCCACTGGGAAGAGGGGAAGTTGGCACCTATGGTGCCAGGCTCACCCTGCTGCTGTCAGCTCCCAGCTGTCTCCCTGCTGCCAGTTCCAAACAGCACCAGATTCCCCCAGCCCGCCCCACTGGTGGCACTAGACTCTCTCCTATCCCCCAAATGCCCCTGGCTGTCTCAACTTGCAGCAGCCAGCTAAAGCTGGTGCCCTCCAGTCTCGCTCCCTATATTACTGCAAGATTGTGGTTTCACACTGATCTTAGGAGTCACTGTATAAAACACCTGGATCTCTGGCTGTTCCAGGGAACTGACAACTCAATAAAGCAGTTAAGGGAACTGAAGTGCTGTGTCTCCTCTCCTTTAATACCTTCCATCTCTAGCCAGAGCCATCTTTAAAAAGGACAGTTCAGCAACACTAGCATTTCTCCTGCTTTACTGGGCAACAGGCAGAATGCAGGCAGCCATGGGTGTGATTCATAACTGGGTCTAGGAGGGTACAGATTTCCTCTGTCTCTGAGGAAAGTTGGGTGTATCATTGGGCGGAGGGATAAGTAGTTTGAGCATAGGCCTGCTAAACCCAGGGTTGTGAGTTCAATCCTTGAGGGGGCCCACTTAGGAATCTGGGGCAAAAAATCAGTACTTGGTCCTGCTAGTGAAGGCAGGGGGCTGGACTCAATGACCTTGCAGGGTCCCTTCCAGTTCTATGAGATAGATATCCACCAGCCCCTTCAGCAGGAAGGGGCATCTGTAGAGCTGCTTGCTAGATGTTTCCTTGTGCAACTACAATAAGCCTTATATGTGCCTGTAGTAGTGGTCGGCCGAGGTTTGGCCGTCAGCGGGGCTGTAGGGTATCCCACCACCTTGCTCTGGTCCAGTGGCAGCCTGGGACAACAGGCACACAGTTAGGGCCTCTGGCCCGTAGCAGGGCCTGAGCCAAGAGGTCAGAACCCAGGCCCTTAAGCCAGGGCTGAGGCAAAGTCTATAGCAGCCCAGGACCTAGGTCAGGGCAGGGCAGCAAACAAATAGTCAAACAGCAGCCCAGGCCTTGTAGCAGGGGCTGGGTCAGTAGCAAATAGTCACTCAGGTACCCAGCCTCTCTAGGCCAGGGGAAACAGGGGGAGTCTGCCACCCAAGGAGTGGGTGGCGGGGGGGGGGGGGGGGGGGAACGCAGGCCCTCCCACTCCACTGCGTCCCAGCCTGGGGCCCCAGCAGCGGCAGAAACTCGCTGCTGTCAGTGGGGATCCTGGCCGCAACACACTGACGTTGGCTCTGGCAGTGCAGCAGCCAGACTGGGGTCAGCTGCCCCTGGGCTACTTCCACTCTCCCCCTCGTATGGTACCTGGGCCATCTTAGTGTCGTCGGTGCTCTCCACCAGCATTGGCTCCTCTGGGTAGGTAGCGAAGGGCAAGCTCGGCTCCTCCTCGGGGTAGCTGGCACGGGGCAGGCTTGGCCTGTCCTCCTCAGGGTACCGGGCGAGAGGTAGGCTCGACCGGCCCGGTGAGCCAGCAGGCCGGTCGCGGCCTGCGGCTGTTTCCCAAGCGGGAGCTCGGCCACGGACGTCTGCTCTCTGCCAGCCTGGCCTCCACTGAGCTCTGCAGGCGGGCTTTTATACTTCCAGGTCGGGACCGTGACCTTGGAGGGGCGGGCGCTGGACCTGGTGGCTCCGCCCACATTGGTATTAGGGGAGGTTCGGCCGTCAGCAGGGCATCCCACCGCCTTGCTACAGTGCCCCAGAAGGTTCTTAGGTACCCTGTTTGTTCAAGTGCTGACATCTTAGACTACTTGTCACCAGGAATACTGTAAACTTCCAGCACCACAGGTTTTCCCTGCAAAGGGCCACAGTCAGCTAAAGATTTAGTGACCAACAAATGCTTTGCAGAGCTTGATATTCTTGGCTAAAGGAGGAATAGAATGCCTGGCTGCAAAGCTCCTTTCAGCCCCCTCTGCTGTAGTATGGGGTGGGTGCATTGCCATGGTGGGGAGCAGAGGATTCTGTGGAAGGAGACAGCACTGCTAATAAAGCCTCCTTTAGTTAAGAGCTGCCATAGACAGCCCCTCATTTAAGGAGGTGAATCTGGAACATTGTTAGCCAGTCAGCTTCGGGCTACCCTTCACCCACTCTAAGACCTCTCTCAATAAGCACATGCCAACAGAGTAGTTTATTCTTAGACCGTTTATTCAGAATCACACAAAGTACACACATTCTCTGAAACTATTGCCACAAATAAGAGATACGCATATAAAAAAAGGGGCACAAGTTAAACCACTTTGCTGTGAGGGGGGGGGGAAATCCTGCTGGTGGCAGAGAAAGTTATGTCAGCAGCAGGCACTTTGAAATAGGAGTGGACTGTCACCCTACTACATTCAGCCTCATATGGTTTGCTACTCTTCCCCTTCCCCCAGCCTGGAGAAGGAGGACTACAATAGGAGTCAGTTTCTAAGGGCAAGCAGATTCTTCTGTATAATTATGTTTAGCCAAGTAGTTTCTCAGAAGAAAGCACAGGCTTGGCTGAGAGTTTGAAATGCAAGCAGTCCATGATGCAGAAGTAACTGCAACATTACCCAGGTAATCAAGTGGTTTCTCTGAAGGGCACAAGAGGAGATTCCTTTAAGAGTGGAAGCATCCCAAGTACTGGAATATCACCCCTCTTGATCTAGGTCACCAGTCTGAAGTTCTCTGCTTCCTCAGAACATGCTTGTTGGCTTCTGTGACCCTAGTTTGACAGGGGACATTTCTCAGACAGTTGGAAGTGCCTATCATTCAAGGACATGTCAGCTAAGGAGACATGGCCTTATAGTGAGTCAAGCTGACACTATTTCCACATCCCAGGGATACTGCCACCAAATAAGCTAACTAGGGCAGGAGTCTACCTGGCAGATGAAAACAAGTCTGGGCTGGATCTTCTGTATTTGCTCAGACCTACAAGTTGGAAGAGTAACTCTTCCAGAGAAAAGTCATGGGTAGCTCTTAAAGGGAAGAGTGTCCTCTGGCTAAAAGGGGAGCCTGGAAAGGAGCCCTCACTTGGGCAGGCTAGCAGCTTCTAGAGGGCTTGCCTAAGCAGGAAGTGACAGACCAAGGAGGGAGGTCTGTGTGCCACAGCAAAGCTTCTAGGAAACTGAGATGGGAAACTTTATCTTAGCTCATTTAAGGAGCTGTTTGAGAGGCAGTTGCCTAGAGACTGCACTAGTACTGCTACTAGAGAGTCTGGGAGGGAGATGGTCTGACGTCCTCCCTGCTCAGAGAGCTCAGCTAGTTTAAGCAGTCACAAGACTGCCCTTGGTTCAGAGTTACCTGGTTTCTGTATCTTAAGCCTCTTAATCACAGCAACCATCAGAAGACAATGTTTTGGCACTGTAGCTACAGACACTCAGTAGCAAGCCAAGATACAAGTAGGAGAGTTTAAAACATAACTTAAAACATTAAGTCAAATGCATGCTTACAATAAAACTTCCCTATCTCACAGGGGGATTTCTGCTTAAGTCAGGGAGAGCTGGGGCATTATTCACACTGAATACCTAATCAGAACTCTTGCTAGGTCAAGAGGCCCTTCATCTAGGAGTTATTTCGGGTTGATAGAAGTCTGTCTCATGTTCCCTTGGAAGGAGCAGCTAGTCCTCAAGAAGAGGAGAGTGGTGCACAATTTAAGCATCACTGAGGGATCAGGCCTTTGTTTTATTACAGCACTGATGCTCTTCAAGGAGGGAGGTGGTGTCACTTCTTCCACCAACAAGTTAGCCAGGATGCACCTGGTGCTGCCACCTCCCTCCAGAATGTGGAAAAATGAACCCAGTGTGGCTACTTTTGTAGTTCTATAGTGTAGATGGAGTTTATTCAGGATACAGACAAGGAATTCTCAGCTGTATGAAATGACAAAGTTTGCACCATCCAAGGGATTTTAGAATCATTTACATTTGGAATGCTGACACCCCCACCCCCCAGAGATAGTGCTTGGAACCTTCCTGTTTCTACAGCAGGTTGGAAATTTAGGCCTATGAGCCAGGAAGAACTTGTACGGTGCATCTTCACTCTCTGGCAGAGTATTTTGTAGGTGTGTATGAATGTCTGCCATCATCCTGCAGTTCAAAAGAAGAGAGAGTTTAAGTCACACCCCTAGAGATCTGCCTGTGCCCCAGATAGCATCCTTTTCTCCTGCCCCCAAGAGACTTTTCTTTGGGACCCTGTACTCAGTGACCTTTTGCTACCGAGGGACAAGTCTACCTCATGAGGGAGAACTCCATTATTCTTGAGAAAGGCATATATGGAGAAGTCTAACATTGCATTATGTGGAATGAGTTAGCACACAATGCTAGAAAGCATATTCCTACTCCAGGCAAGGAGCAGCTATCTCAGCTTGGAAGGAAGGATCACCACATATTTTAATATTGGAAAGGTATGAAGCTATGGGGATTTGGTAGTAGTCTCTTCAGTGGGGAAAGGAAGATTCAGATAATAGTTGTATGAGTGAGGGTATTAACAGATCTGCAAAGCTGAACTCTGAGACATGGTAGGAAAGCTCCGAAGAGCAGTGGACTTTGGAAAGCCCAGTAAGAAGCAACACTGTGGCATCCCTAGACCTGTTACCTCCCTTGTTTGTGCCACTTGAGTATTCTAGGGCCTGGTAGCAATAATAGTCTGTGCTCACCTTAGGCACGGAATTTAAGTAAGGAAACATGCCCCCATCCCTGGATTGTTACTTGCCTCTTCAATGGTAGAGCGGAATCCTTGGTTATCCAGTTCAAATGTGTGTGTCCCTGCTTCATGGTCTCTCCCACCCTGAATTATAGCCTTGTCGTGCCAGCCAAATAGCCCAGAATTCAGGTACTAGTCAGAAGAAGAGATCGGTGTTAACAGGCTAGTGAGATGCATTACCAGGGACTAGGAAATGACTGACAGCTGCTCTGAATAGAGAGCTCTAAACCACATGCACCCTTGTGTAGGCTAGCCCACATAATGGCTCAGTGGACCAGGCTACTGGACAAGCCTGTCTGAGTATACAACTTTTGTACAAGAGGCAAAAAGTTACCACCTAGAAATGGAGCAATCTGTGGTACATGTTAACTCTGCTTTACTGCTAAGTTAGCTTCTACATCTGAAGATGGCCTCATTCCCTATTTGAAAGTTATCCAGGAGGAGACTAAAGTTAAGTTGACCAGTACACATGTGTTTCCACTTGCATTGCTCAAGAGCAAGTTACAGCCATCTGCTTGTGCCTCATGGTTGTTCAAGATGTAGTATTACCATCATGGGCCAGTTAGAAGATGGTCTCTAGAAATGCTCACCACTGTTCAAGCCAATTTGTGGGATTGCCATCCCTTTGCATTCCAAGGAGTTTTGGGGTTAATACCCCATGTCTGTTGGTAGATCCCTGGTTACAGGAGTATTCACCCACAAGTGAATGGAGAGGGTGGGAAAAAAGCCACCGTACAGAAAGTTCAGATATCATGCCTTCTGCCAGAGGCTATGCTTACTAAGTATTACTGCCACCTTACCAGCAGAGCCACAATGGGAATGGCAATTATAAGAAGGCCACACATGACAATAATTGGCACAGCATATCCAGGGAAACTTGGATACACAAAGGGAGGTTCCAGTTGATCATCTAGAGTCAAGAGAGATCGTTAGTTCTACAGCGACTATGCAATGCCCTGTCAAAGAAAGTCAGATTCTTTTTTAGTAGCACCTCTTCACCCCCCCCTTGCAATCTAGTGATCACCACAGCCTTTTTAGCTAAGCTATTTGAATGTAGCCCTTATAGGGGCAGTTTCTAGACTGGTCTCTCTGCTACAGACCCTCCCCCAGTCTCCTGCCTTCCACCAGGAGCTCAGTCTAGTACTCTTTCCTCTCCATGAAAAGGAGTCTCAACTGGTACATTAGGCCAATAGTTCTTTGGAGCCAATCCCTGTGGGCTGTTTGAATCAGTGGTGTGGCCAGCTGCCATAGCCAACAATTTAGAGTTCCACCTTATGCAGGGTGCTTGAGCCTCCATTGGCAACAGGAAGCATGACCAGCTCTTAGTTTTGAGTGGCAGGGGGAAGAAATAATTGCTGCTTCCCCCCAGGTAAAACAGTAGTATAATACAATCCACATGTGGATTGTGGTTCTGCTCCTGAAGTTTAGTGCTTTGGAGATGGGAGTTTCAGACTGGAGGTCTGTTCTACAGCCATGTTAGAACAGCTAGGTAAGACTTTAGAACTTGACCAACACCCCACTGAAGACATCTAGTATTTCAGCTAGATCCCCAAGCTGTCATACCTGCCACTGTGAAGGAATATGGGTCCACCTGAAAGCCTGACCCAGCCAACACATCATGTGGACCAACTGAAAGAACAAGAGTCTGCAGAACATCTGCACTGGCTGGGGCAGGATGCTGGAATACCACATTGCCATGACAGATCAGGGAGCCACTTCTGTGGAGAGAGCAATAGATTACAAGTATCAGAGGGGTAGCTGTGTTAGTCTGAATCTGTAAAAAGCAACAGAGGGTCCTGTGGCACCTTTGAGACTAACAGAAGTATAGGGAGCATACTTCTGTTAGTCTCAAAGGTGCCACAGGACCCTCTGTTGCTTTCAATAGATTACAGTGAGGCACAGTAGCAGTCACCCAGAGAGCCACAGGCTGTCTGGACAGGAAAGCCAGACCCATGGCTTTTAACCCAGGGGCTGCATCCTGGAATCATTCAGTCTTAGACACCCAATTGTCACAGGCTCTAGGCAGCATGGGAATTAGGATCCACTGCTTCTTATGGAGAACGGTTACCTTCTAGCCAGAGGCTCACTGAAGTTGGTGGGAACTTAGTAGGTAGAAGAGGGAGGCATGCTTTTTGGATCCAGAAACACAATTACTGTAGGGTGGGAATCTCAATAATGGATGTAGAAACAAACAGGTGCCACAAATAAATGCTTTGGTCAGCCACTTTCAGCTGGCATCTTCCCAATCACTACCTTAGTAGGGTATATCCGATACAGATAGACTTCTGGGGCACCAGGGGGATCAATGCATCTTGTAGGAGGCAGACAAGAGGCCTTCCAGCCTACACAAAAGTAGAGTGTTTACTCACAGGAGGTCTCGAATTACCACTTGCAGGAGGCCTTGGTATTTCTTCAGGGCATGCATCAGCTGGAAGAGTGGATCAGAGTTAGACTGATTTAGTTCCCCTCCCACAGGCATTTTGTCCCATTGTGAAGCCTCTGCCAACAAGATACTCAGAACATCTGTCTCCAGCTCAACCCCATTCAGACCACTTTCCTCAGCTGGAGTCAGACCCAGGCTTAAGAGTTGCTTCACCCACCAGTTAGAGTTGTGGGAGCTCCAGCAAGGACATACATGTCTGGAGTAACTCAGATGCCTTAAGTCCAGGTCAATCTTCTAGGTTGAGCCTGGAATTCTAAATCCTCACCTACAGAACACCACATTAGGAAGCTTTGAAGCTCAGACACTATAAAGTCTGATTAAGCATAGCATGCTCCAATAGTGTAGTCTTAAGAAGCAGTCATGTAGCTGACCTTGTGTTTAATTGCAACTCCCCTTCCCTACCACAACCCTCCAGCTGAAGCTTTTGTTGTGATAGAATTTTACAAAGTTGTTTGATTTTTGTGATCATTTAAGTGAGCAACAAGAAAGAGCAGACAGACTCTTGAGGAGGACAAGTTTCACTAGAGAACCTTGGGGGATTACTAGTGTTTCCAGAAGCTTGGAGCACCCATTATGATAAAACACTAACTATTTTATTCCAAGTTAAGAGTGCTCCATCTGCTAGGAGGAGTAGTCCAAGGCCTATATTTAGGATTAGTCTGAAGCTTTGAAGTAATGCTTTCTAGATTCCTCCTTTCTGCCCTAAAGATCTCAAGAGGGATTCTATAGGGTCTCCTCTCCATCCCCAGAAGCCTCTCAGATTACACTGGGGTCACTGGCTGGAAACTGGGTATGCCTACCACATCAGCAAGGTCCCTGGTGAGGTTCTGGTGTTCCACAGAAGAGTGATCCAGCAGTTTCTCATTGACTGTCCTGTTGTTGATCAGGAAGGAAATGGGGAAAACCTGCAAGCTAAGCCTTGAATCTGGAATTGGAAGAAGAGATCAGAGCTAGATAAATGTTTAGTGGCCTCTACCAGCCAAGAGGAACAGCACCAGAGGGAAGGATACTGACCATCCACAGAGAGAGTTGTCAAGTCTACAGAGTAGTTAACAAGACCCCTCAGTGCTTGCAGAACCTGGTGGACATCAGCATGGACGTGTGTGTCAATGTAGGCTTCACCATGGATTTCCAGGTCACCTTTGATATCCCTAAAGGAGAAGAGAGTTTTATCAGGGCACAAAGGTAAGAGCCAGCAAGGGTTTGGAGGCTTGACAGCACACTTGCTGCCACATTTCAGTTGGTTACTAGAACAGTACTGCAGCCACCCAGAAGAGTCACTAGTGTCTGATAGCCTCTGCAGGGATTGCTATGAAGTCACAATAGAGCCCCGCAGCAGGACTGCGATCCCACAGGACCTGCTGCCCTAATAGCAGGAGCTCATAAAGTGTACTTTTTCCACTCGATCCCGTGAACAACAAAAACCCCACACTTACAGACTGGGGTAATTTGCAGGAAAACACTAAATCTCTTGTCAGTTTACCAAGACTAGCCTATCTTGGAAATGGCTAAATTTTGTTTGAGAGAGTTAAGTATTTTACATGGTTTAAGCAAGGTTTTATTTTTAATGATAAAAATTGTCTGAATTCCATGTGTATATTATGGACTTTTAGTAGCATGGGGGAGAGAATCTGGGGAGTGGGATTACACACACACACACACACACACACACACACACACACACACAAAAGAGCCCTGCATGGGACTATTTCACAGCAGTTGCATCCAAGACTGGATGATTAATACATGCCCCTACTCATCCTTTAATTGGCTTTTGTATGGAGGGATTTTTATTGCAATAGAGCCAGACGCTATTGACTAAGTTGGAGCCAGTGCTAGAACTAGAATGAGTCCAGTGCCCAACATGCTGCTTCAGGCATTTGAGATGTCTTTCATTACAGGAGGTTGCATTGTGACAAGGTAGTTCTCACAGGATGCACCTTTTCCTGAGTACTGTTAGCATCACAGCATGGAGACCTTTGCTTTCTACCTGTTTGTTTCAATCCAGGAAGGGATAGCTCAGTGGTTTGAGCATTGGCCTGCTAAATCCAGGACTGCGAGTTCAATCCTTGAGGGGGCCATTTAGGGATGGGGGGGGAATCTGTCTAGGGGATTGGTCCTGCTTTGAGCAGGGGGTTGGACTAGGTGACCTCCTGAGGTCCCTTCCAACCCTGATATTCTATGATTTTATGACTCCCGCTATCCTGAAGGTTCAGTGTTCTATGTATGGAACACAATGAAATTATATGTAGTGTTGGATTCTTGCCTCCACTTTGCTGCTTCCATTCCTTCCACCCTCTCCCGCATCAAGGATGTGTTTAGCTTACAAAAAGTGGCAACAGGAGCAAGTCATTGAGCTCCCAGGATTGCCTCTTCCTTAGGGAAGGAGTATTTGGCAGAGAGATAATACTAGTGACATCTTATGGGTAGCTAGATGTATTGCAAGCTCTCTATATGCCCTACAATTCAGGGAGTCTCAGGCCTGCTCTCCTGTGATCAGGAGCGCCGCCAGCTTTTCTGCCGCCCTAAGCGGCGGAAGGTCCTGCCCCGAAATGCTGCCCCCCCACAGAGGCAGCAGAAGGTCCTGCTGCCAAAATACTGCAGCAGTTGCCACCCTCCCCCCCCCTCCCAAATTGTAGTGCCCTAGGCAACCGCCTAGGTTGCCTAATGGGTTGTGCCGGCCCTGCCTGTGGTCAATGGTAGTTGGAAGCTGCTGAATGGTTATTAGGTTCACCCCAGAAGAGGGTCCCTAAACCAGTGCCCTAAAGCAGTCTAGCCTTGTGCAGTCTAGTGAAGGCTATTTGGCTCCTTTGCCCTTAACCTAGCACTGCCCAGAGCTCCCCCATGGCTCCCCCACACTGCTAAGTGGCGGCTTCTGGATGTTTCACTTCCAAGTAAGGTCTAGAGCTCTGAAAGGAACCATCACCTCTTGAGTTTTCCATACCTGAATCTGACAAAGGAGAAGTTCTTCACTTTGTACAGGGCCCCCAGAGACTGAACCACCTACAGAGAAGAAAAGGGGACAATTTGTTTCCCAGCTTCTCCAGCCTCCCCAACCCATCTTCTAAAGCAACTATTCAGCAGGAACCTTATTCCTAATTCAGTTACTTAGGCTGCTGTTTCCATCCCCTAAATATCTGTTCTTGTCTCTTGAAGTCCTGGATATGCAATTGAGCTGCTGTTTCCTTTCACCCCAGTGGAACTAGATTGGAGTTCTGGTGGTCTGTTTACTATCTACAGCCATATGGTTCTTATTTGTGTGGCACGGTCTTCACTAGCCTCTACTTGCAGGGCACTAAGACCTCTGCTAGAGTTAGTGAGTCACTCAGCCTTGCAAGATTGTCAAGCATTATCCCCACTTTGCAGATATCAAGGGACATACACAAAGTAACAGAAGAGCCTACATTTCCCATGCCTTAACCAGGAGGAGGTTATTCTTCCCTTACAGGAGATAAAGGGAGACACTGGTCCATTGTCATATGATTCAACATATGAGTTACCATACCATATTGTTTAGTCGGTCCAGAGGGCCCTGGCTACCCACACCACCGAATGCTGCAATCGAGCCAAGTCTCAGAGCAGTGAATGAGACCAACAGCTTTTCTGGTTCTAGATTCTCAAGGCTGAAACCTAGAGAAGAGGGAGGCAGAAGGGCAGTAACATTCCCTAGACAGGACACCAGGCCATTACTCTGCCACCCTCCCCCTTGTCTGTCCAATGCTGGAGAGCCGATCTTCAAGCAGTACACAGGGATTGGGCCTGAAGCCTAAACTAGAAGACCCACTGTTTTAATTTGTGGGGAGGTAACGTTTTGGCCAGAGGGGGAGAGTGCATGGGGTACTAATAAATCTGAGGTGGCAGGAGGCATGCTCCATCTCAGGGATGGAGAACCCATAGGAAGGGCATGCTACTCTGATATTTTCCTTGAAGCAAAATGCAGCGTGCTGTGAAAGCATCCCCATCACTATTACTGCAGCAAATGCCGTTTACACATGACACTGGATGGTTATAAAGAAACATGGTACAGTAGTCTCCAAATATATGGCTTATGCCTAATTGAGAGACAACATCCCTTCCCATCAATGTGGAGATTGCAGAAGCCACCTCTGGGAGGCACATGCCACATGGCTTGGTTATTGAAGGGCAGGCTTGACTGTTCCTGCGGCCATCTGGGAATGGGGAGGAGTGGTAGTGGGAGCTCTACCCTGCTGCTGGGCACTGTATTGTGTTACAATGACTAGGTGCTTACCATTTGACCGGACAGAATTGACATCCACTCTCCAGCCAAAAAAGGTGTCCATTTTCCTTTCCACTTCTGTGACAACTGTACGGATGAGGTCAGAGTTTGTGGGAGCAGGGCCATCTCTCTGGAATAGAACCTCACTCTCAACAATGATGGAGCCGTTCCTGTGAGAGGCCAGGGAGACAGCTAGATTAGAAGTGTTTAGTAGCATGATACAATCCTATCAGGTATTGTGCAAACACAAGTCACATAGCTTTAGAGAGGCTATTCCAAAGGAACACCAGCTTAAAGCATGAACTTGGTATTCCCCAAGGCATTTGTCAGCCAATAGCCACCTACTGTCTGTTCTAGTAGACAATTTCCATCACGGTGTACCCAACCTGTTTGTTGTGTAACTTGGTAAGTTATCCCATCTGGATGGGAAGGGAAGCAAGACAACCTGAAGTACTTTATCTATAGAGTTACTCCCCACCTGAGGCTCACCCTCTTCCCTGCATAGCTTACAGATACAAGCTGCAATAGAATCTATGCACAGCATGTTTAAAAGCCTAGTATTTCTCAGAGCTAGGGGTTGCCTTCCTCAGAGGCAGGTGTTGCCTTCCTCAGAGGCCTGGTGTGTGTTGTGCAAGATACTCACAAAAACTGGAGAATGTTTGCTTTGAGAAAGTTCTCATAACTGGATAACATCTTGTTTAGCTGAAAACAAGAAAAGACACTGGTTAAGGACACAGATTTTCACAACAGCTACTTCACTATGAATAGCAAGGGCTTACTGGAAGTGTGGTTGGACTTGTAGGAACCTGGACTCTTGCACAGAGCCAGGAAGAGAAGTCAACGACACTAGTTGTTCTTGGATTGGGAAGTGAAGCAGAGATTCAAATGAGACTAATAGATAAGCACAGAGTCTGGCTGGGGGAGATTGGGGGTGGAGGAAGCGTAGAGTCCACGTGGGTCTGAAGGATTAGTAGGAAATGCTATTTCAGCATCGCCATGCATAGAACAAAGAATTTGCCTTACCACAGTCCAAGTATGGTGTTCCAAGCATTAGAGCTACCATCTACTCATCTTATGATGAGTGGATCATTTGGGAGGACAAAGCCCCTTGCTTACAGATGGCTTGTCTGCATCTGGGTAGTGTTGATCATGACTAAAGCCAAACTTGTGGCTGTTCAATGGTAGACGTATGTGCACTGGATACTCATTAAAGATGCCAGTCTGATAAGGCTGGGTATTAGTTCACCACCACCTCAGGAATCCTACTTAGGATCCTTATGGGCTAGATAGACCTTTCCTCAAGAGAGGGGTCTTCATAGCCAACATGAGCTGAAAACAAGCTACAAGTAGCTACTCAGTTGCAGCCTGGCAACCAGAGGAGCCAAGTTCAGCTCTAGTAACTGGCTGACTTCTCTAAATTCCAACACTGTCAGGAGTTCTACTTACAGTTAACTTCACTTCCTTCTCCAGCTTCTTGTAATCATCAGAAGACTTGTTCTTCAGGAGTTCTGTGTAAGCGATTCTAATGAGACAGAACTGCAGAGGTAGGATATGCACAGGCAACTGCAGTGAAGGTGATGTAGGTCTACGTGCAGACCCAGTCTTTCCCTTTGGGGAGAAGCTCAGTGTTGGAACCTTGGATTCAGGCAGAATCTGCTTTGAAATGATACCAGTTTTGATTGTAGCCACCTGCCTGGCAGTCACTGCAGCTGTGGTTAAGTTATTTCTTGCAGCCATCGTCCTAGTTAATACACTAAGGTCTGTTTTAGCTGTTGAAAGGTGTTGGGAGATTAGCAGCAAGTGGGTGGATAAGGTTGATGGAGGTATAAGCAACGGTGATACAGTGGTTTTGTTCCAAGGCATCAGCCTAGTTGGCTTCGGTACAGTAGGAAGCTGCAGGCCAGCTGTGGTTGAAGTTCTGGCACTAGTCAGCAGGGCAATGGTCTTTATTGTGGGCGGAATGCTGGGGGTACTACGAAGGGAAGTCACCACACTAGGTTTGGCTTCAGTGAGGGGCTGGAAAATGGGAGCTTTGGGCCCAGAAGACTGTGTAAGGTTTATACTAGCAAGTAATGTAGTTGTACTTAGTGCTGGAGGTGATGGCAGTGGAGCAGCTGTTCTGTTTGAGACTGGTGTAGCCTTAGACACAGCCATGCTTGTGGAGGTCAACCCAACAGCAGGTGCCATAGCAGTGACTGGAGACTCAGCAGAGGCCAACCCACTGAAGTTTGCAGCCTTTGTAGACACACCTGGGATTTTGTGCTCTCCCAGAGTTGCTGATATGGGCTTCCATTTGGATGATGCAGCTGTAGTGGAGGCTACTGGGACACCTGCTGCTGTTATAGGCACTGGAATATGTTCAATTCCAATAGGGGTTGAGCCAGCAAGCAATGCTAGCCCTGTTCTGTTTAGGTACCGGGGAGTGGAATGGGTGACATTTGCATCAGTCTCCATTATGACACTTGTATCACTACTTGTTTTAGAGGGCAACATAGGGAAGGTCTTATTCTGCGGAGAAGTGTGCACCTTTGGCCTTGGCTGGATGTCTGTCCCACTAGGCAGAGATGTGGTTGAGTGGGATAAGACAGAGTCAGCTGGGGTGGACAGCCTTCTTCCAATTCCTGGTCTACGGAGCAAATAATGCTTACGTGCTGGTTGAGCTTGTGGCCTTGTTGAACTTGAACTGGAAAGCAGCTCTGTAGTTGGAGCATCACTTGAAGCTCTGAGTGGGAGGTCCAAGGCACCAGTAGGCATTTTAGCCACTACTTCAGCAGTTGCCGGAGTCTGCTCTTTATCAAGGAACTTCACTGTTTTAGTTAATTCCCTGTAGAGGGTGGCACTAGTGATGTTTGCAGCTGTACTGGCTCCTGAGACACTAGGGGATGTCTCAGGGCAGCAAGCAGAAATACTGGACTGAGTTCTAGGGCCTTTGCCAATAGGCAGCATATGGGATGGAGAATAGGCTGCAGTGTCTTCGTGCAGGAAGCCTACAATAGTCTTCACACTAGTCAGGACTGTGGAGTAGGTCAAAGCCTGACTGGTACCAGCAACTGGAGTGTCTGGCTTGGAGGAGACACCTCTCATTGATTCCTGAGAGGGAGAAACTATTGTTAGATTGGCAGGAGCATGTGTAATAGCAAGGCTAGGAGAACCCTTTTGTTCCACTGTATTAAGGTCAATAGACACCCAGGTTGGACAACTAGTGGAATCAGAGCCAGCACATGCCATTTCAGTAGTGTGCTCTTTCAGTCTATGACCCAGCTGTCCCATTGGCAGGATTCTCTCTGTAGAGGAAGTGCTGGCAGTCTCTGCATCAAGTTTGAGATGATCAAGGGGATGTGTGGCTGAGGAAAGGCTAACTCTAGCTGCAACTGAAGGGGGACCCTCTGTAACACCTCCAGTCAGCTGAGTCATATCACTGACTGCAGCATCAGTGAAAGTATTAGCGCTAGTTACTAGACTATGAGCATTCTCCCTGGAGTCAGTCTGTTCTGAAGAGGCCTCAGGAGAGGTCTCTTCCAGCACCAGAGAGCTTGGTGTCTCAAGATCAGCTGGAATGTCTGATAATCCTGATGAACTAGTAGTTAGAACTAGCGGCTGGCCCAGCCCAGCAGTGGCTGGCTTGGGAACTGAGGGTATGTGAGCCCTGGTTCCTCGGTGTCCTGACAGAGCAATAGGGAGATCTGTCCCTACACCACTCTGTGAAGGAAACCCAGATGAAACTTCTACTGAACTTGAATGCACCACACCAGCAAGAGTTCCCTTTAATGGTGAGGCTGGCGCACCAGATGGGGGATGCGATTGTGCAGTAGTCCTGACATGTACAGGTAGTGTTGGCCAACCAGTTGACTCTCTAACAGTGGGTGTGACAGCCATCAGTACAGCTGCAGTAAGCTGCTCCTCAGTCTCTACCCCTTCAGTGGGGCCTGCTAAGGTGTCTGGAACAGTAGGGGGCCCAGGAGATGGGTGCTCTGTGAAGTAGCTCAGGTCACTCACATGCAATGGTGCAGAAGCAGAGGTGCTGGCCATTGGTTTGGCAGAGGGCAGTCTTGCCATAGATACTGGGGCTGGGAGCAGATTAGTGGATTGTGACATGCTAACAGGAAGAGCACTCAATGTGAATTTAGTCACATCAGAGAGTTCAGAGGGACTGTGTTCCTGGCTAGGCATGGTTACACTGGGGGATGTGTCCCAGAAACTTTCTCCTGAAGGAAGGGATGGTGTTAGAGACCCTGGCTGTGTCCCAGGGACAGTACTAAGCCACACTGGCTCCACAGTTTCATGAGCAGCCACACCACTTGATATGGGGGAAGAATCTGGCCACCTACTGGTCATCAGTTCTGCAGGGCCAACATTAGTTTCTTCCAGAGATGTGGACTGTGGGAAGTTAGTACTCATGGTTAAGTTATTCTGTGTGGGAACAACAGCTGGGCTGACTGGCATGGTAGGACTTGTGGTCAGTGACATTAAATAGGAAGGTTCCTGGCTAGCCC
Organism: Emys orbicularis; assembly: GCF_028017835.1. Taxonomy (NCBI): domain Eukaryota; kingdom Metazoa; phylum Chordata; order Testudines; family Emydidae; genus Emys; species Emys orbicularis. The sequence goes on from NC_088692.1 coordinate 51,246,413, forward strand.
TATAGGTCTGAAGGGCAGAGTTCAGGAATTTAGGCAAGACACTAGTGGCCCTCTGATCTAGGCTAGTGCTGGGAGCCATTAGTGTGGTAAAGTGGGTCATTTTATACAGACCCCATGCCTCACTAGTGAGACTGTCTGCAGCAGCTTGTTGCATCAAGCTGGAGTTTGGCTTTAACTGAGCAGCAGAGGCAGTATCTGGAGAAACTTTTAGGGGCTGTGCAGATGCCTTTGGAGCAGAGTGCAATGGATCATACTGCAAGAAGTCCACATCTGTCAGAAGCGATGGTGCTTGGGACAGAGTACCAGGTACTGTTGCAGGGTAATTAGAGTCCATTGTGCCAACTTCCATTGCTTTAGATGCATGTGGGGAGACCATCAGGTCCTCCTTAGAGGATGTCTGTAGCCCCTTAGGGGAACGCTTAGAAGAGAAGCCTGTAATTTTAGCTAGCGCATCAAGAGCCAGAGAAGTGTCAAGTCTCAGGGTCTTAGAGTCAATGCCATTCTTCTCTTTCTTGGCAGCTCCCGATTTATAATGCAGGCTCCCTTTTCCATCAAGCTTGAACGCAGGTGCAGAGATCTGGCTTAAGTCACTCCATTTGGCTTCTGGGAGGCTTAGTTGGTCTGTGGTGCCTACAGAGTCTGCCCGTAAGCTTCTAGCATGTTTTTCCCCAGCAGCATGCAAGCCAGTTTGCCCTTTTACAATGTGGTTCAGTAAGTAGTTGTTGGATTTCATCAAGATGCCACCAGTAGCATTCTGGGATAGCAATAAGTCAGGCTGCAAGGGTGAAGATGTAGGCACAGTGCCAAGAGGGTTCTGACAAGGAGTAGCTGAAGACCCTTCATTACATGCAATGGTGCAAGCAAGGAAGCAGGTGACTGTAGCCAATATGATTTGCCATCTATGCCCTTTGGCAACAGTCACTAAGGCAGTGGCAGGGCATGGGGTTACTCTCATGGTGCTTTTTCGCCTTCTTAGGGAAGCCATTGTTGTTTCTTGCCCTGAAGACTTATCCATATGTGGTGGTCCTGCTCCATGATTTATCATTGGCAATCTCATCATGGCAGCTCAGCTGTGAAGAATGAGGAGATACAGTAGTTGCTTTAGTCTGCAGTCCTCCCTAATTAAGGTAGCAGCTACTTTGATAGCTCATAGCCTCATGCCCCCAAGGGATCCACTAGCCCAATTGCAAATGGAAGACTAAACTAATAGCCTTGCACAGGTTATTAAAGGTGACTCCAGAGATTGAGCCAATGAGTTCCTTGCCATTTATTAGTCAAGCTATGCAATGAGTTTTCCATTGCTACCCTCTCCCTAAAAAAACCCCACTGCCTTTTCCAACTAGGATTTTAAACCAGGACCTTCCTATACTGGTTTCAAACCAAGCAGTTCCTCAAATTAATCTCAGCTAGAGATTGTTTAACATCATTGGATAGATGCTGTTCTAGCCTAGTGCTTGTTTTCTTTTAACTGGTCAGTTCTGACAGCGATCAAGAAAGAGCCAGAGCCCCATGGTCTCCTACCACACACTTATTGCAGCAGCAATTGTCTTTTGTTGAGTATTAACATAGCCAGCTCTTAAATAGGAGTGTTACTGTTTTAAATGGGTTCCCTCAACTACTTAAAGCATTGTTTAGATGGGACCTCAGAAGATGCAACAGTGCAGACTGCAAGTACTAGACTAGATTAAAAACCCCAAGGAGTGGAGAGATGCCTTCTTTTTCCAGCCCTCCATTACTCCAGATCACCTATTACACATGGAGCTCTGCTCTGGAGGGGATGAAAGAGGAAGGAAGGGTCCAAAAAAAATAAAAAATAAAATAAAATAAAAAACCACAAACAAGCAAACAAAAAAAAACACCACAGACCCCACCACATGCATTCCTCCAACCCCCTTGTTGGAGAAACTGGGAAGAATGGACACGTTATTCTTATGGTACCTGACACCAAGGAGAGGGATGTGGGACAGTTTGCCAAGGATATCACTGCACCCCAGCTGGCAGATCAGAGCTTGTCAGCTACAGCTAATATGTAGGCTTGGTAGGGAAGTCAAACCTAGGAGCCATGAAGAAAAGTCTATACCAAGTAGCCACTTTAAGAGCTTTAGCAGCTTCTACCCACATTCCAGTGGTGCAACCATCACAAGGTAAACACTCTGCAGTGTCACTAGAGGGGCTGAGGAAGTAAGGGTGGGTGCCTATTCCAAATCCTGAGGCAGAACCCAGATTAGAGATCCTTTTAGGCTACAGCTACACTACAGCCTCCCAGCTCACATACTTGTACAAGCTACTCACCCACAGGGGTCAGGCCAATTAGTACTTGACATGGCTAAGCTGTGGTGCCACTGCCCATTCTACCACAGCTACACATACTTGTGCATAACAGTGGTGTATGCAAACTGGGATACACGCCCCTAGTTTGTTGTAGGCACATAGCTTTAATATGCTAAGCACCCACCAGCCCCTAGGTCTACAGCAGGAACTGCACTTATATACCCATAACAACTCAGGCTAAGCATTTTTGTCTTGGAGGTTTGTGAAGGGAGTCTAATGCAGAAGCAGAAGTATGCCTTGTAGTCACAGCAAGGCTAGAGCTGAAGCAGCATCTACAGATAGTGGAAGACATTCTAGGCAAGTTAATGCTACACTTGCTTTGGGGCTAACTGAGATGAAGCTTTATTAAATAGTTAATTAGCAAGCACTGGTGAGTCAGAACCATCCCTAGTTACAGCCATAGGAAACTTATCACACAATAGGCGAGCACTCTAGACATGGACACTAGGCATTCTAGGTTAGAGTTAACTAGTGGACCAGTATGAGGAAGCCTACAATTGGCTTGCCATACACAGTCCTAAGCAAAATAAGGCTGCCCCCTCCAAAGCCAGGATGGGCTAGTACATGCAAGGGTGAGGGCCACCAGAAGAGGCATACACAGAAGGGAAAGATAAGCTCTAGGGACTCCAAATACCTAGCTGCTTGTTCTCAGTGAGAACTGCTGTAGAAAACAGCTCTGAGTAGGATTTTAGCTTGCTTTTTCCAGGAGAGCTTTTATGGCTTCTTCCCCCACCACTTTCATATGCATGCTCAGTACACTAGTAGCAAGTAGTGCATGAACACAGGCCCAGGAAAAAAAAAAAGTCAAGACCAGAGGTTTGTCAACAAGTTTTCACTTCTCTATAAGCAGGGCTGGACACCCCTAACCTTCTTATCCCAGGTCTCCTCAACAAGCCTCCTACATACAGCCAATTAGTTATACTAGCATGGTCTTAAACAGCTAGCCTGACACAGGCATTTACTAAATACCTTATAGAGGGAAAGCATGGGGGAACCAGTAGCAATTGTTCCCATAGGGCATAGGACTCAGGAATCATCATACTGTGAAATGAGCACCCCAGAATCCTGAAGGCCAGTCAAGCCCTGCAAGTCACTCCAGGCTGACATTAAAGCTCCCCCTCTTAAGGAGCTAGTTGCACTTTTAAGAAAGTACATATAGCCAGACACCCACAGCAGAACCCAAAAAACTTCACTGCAAGAAGGCAATAATACTTTCAGAGTGAGAGCCATAATCTAAGCAACTATTCCCCCAATCCCCTTAACCAAGGGCACTGATTTTCAACAAGCCCCTACCTAATCTTACCTTAGAGCTACTGACCAGTCACCCACACACAGAGGAAGGATACAAAGCAGAAGCCCCTAGGCCTGCTCTTTTATTTCATTGGCATGGGGGATGGGAATGCAAGGCAGGAAGTACCTGCTGAGTCCCAGATGGCCAGGTTCCTCATTAACCCACTTTGCACCTCTCCATGTGAAACCTCTCCCCATCAGAACGGGAGGGAGGAGGAATGCAAGTTTTCCTGTGATGCTTTGGCTACGGGAATTGGGAAATGCATGGTCAGCCTTTGCTGGTTCTGAATGTGTGTGTGTGTTATGTTCCTCCAGCCCATTGACATCAAAACACAACACATGCACCTCAAAATGCCACGTTGGTCTGGACAGGCCCTCTATATGTCACTGCTGTGAAATATGGGTAGGAGGGAAACACCAGCTGGCCTCTCTAACTACAAAAGGGAGGCTGGAGTTTGAAGGCAGCAACATACCACTGCTTCCTCACTATTTATTGCTTGAAGAGCTGTAAAGTAAAGATAGAATTGGGAACACAATTCAGTGCTGCCTGGAACACAGAAATAAGTCTAGTGTGGGATTAAAAGAGCTAGGCTAAAGGAAGCTGGTTGTATGGCTCAGGGGACTGGTACTAGCTCTTACAGTTTTGCATTAGTAGGTAACAAGTGTGTGCCCAGAGTAGGTCAGTTATGAGACCAAGGTGTATTCCTGTCAGTGTTTGAAAGATTAGCAGGATGTTGTTAGAATGAAAGAACTTTTGAAGCAACAGGGTGAAAATTTCATTAAGACATCAGATTAAACTCAGGATGGTTAACAGCTGTTCAGAAGCTCATGTGAAATGAGTCTGGCTCCGACTGGACAGGTGACCAACTGCCATTCTAACTGACTCTATTCTTGGCAATTTTAGCAGGAGAACCCAGGACCGAATGGCCAGTGAATTACCCACTCAACCCTAGAGGTGGTTGCTCCAAAGGTTACGGTAGATTGGTGGGGGAAGTTTGTGTGACAGGTGCCCTCTTGGCCAACACACCAGGGGTTGAACCTGGGACCTGCAGAGCTAAAAAAACCAAAACAAAACAAAAAGCACAAGCTACTACAGCCAACTCTCTCCACCCCCCAAGATGTAGCAGACTCACAGCCTCTGTGGAGTACTACAGAGGGGGACTTGTAATGAACACTCCCCAGTGGATTACATTTGCACTGCTCCCATCTGTCCTGGAGCTAAAGAGAGGTTTTTGGTCTCTAGGAGTATCAAGCTGGCACACTTCTTGAGAATTTGCATTGATATTTCCCCACAGGGGATTGTTTTAGCACACTCCAAGCCAGCTCTAGCAGTTTGCCTGGCCAACTGACTTGACTGTTTGATGAGCCCATGGAACAGCTCTTCTATTGGCCATGATACCCTTTAAGGGAGCATCTAGGTAGACAACTATAAGATTTGGAGAGCAAGGACCTACAGTTACCCCTACTCCTCTTGTCTGTTTCCCTTGCTAAGCTATACCATTAACAAATATATTTTCAGTACTTTACAGCAAATCACAGGTCAGTTTCCTAAATGGCTGAGTATACAAGCTACTAGCGAAAGCATAAACCAGCGCGATCAGCATCCTGCTCCTGGCTGACCCCAAATTTCTGGTATCACCCTGAATAAATCACTCAATCTGTATGAGGGGTGAATAACAACGCAGGGGGTTTGTGAGGCCCAATTCATTGTTTGCCAAACACATTTGAGATCAATGGCACTATAGCTATGCAAGGCATTATTATAAGCCCCACTTCTTTCTAGGTGTCTATGTTGCATGAAATTTGAAATAAAAGTGGATTTGTTTCTTTCCTGACTGGTGGGCATCACCGGGCCTTAGAGTGACACTGCTGCATACTCACAATGTCAAAGCTCAATGTCAGAAACTGTAACCTGAATTATATTGCTTTGGCAAACAGAAACATTAATTTGCTGGTTAACCATTAATGTGATCTTTATATATTACATGGTAATGCTGTTCTGCTGATTATGTCATTATTAAAGCAGGTGTGGAGGGTCGGGGACTCTAAATAGCCCCACTTTCTGGTTATGAGGCATGACAGCCTCAGTGGGCCAACAGACTTGCTACTCATAGCTTCTTTTAAATCTCCTAGCCAGCTCTGTATCACTGTTAAGCCTATTGACAGCCCTGCCTCAGATGGGGTACAGGAGGCATGAGGCGATATGGTTTGCTCTGCAGCTCACTCTGGGAGGATAAACAGCCAGAATAAAAATCACTGCTTTTCAATTTATCGGACGTTCCTGGGTTCCTACCATAACCCCACCAGCAACAAAAAAATGCAACAGTCAAAACTTTGGGACTGACATCCACAGGGTGAAGAGAGTGAACTCCTCAGTGCAGCGGGATTAAAATTACATCACTCAAATAAAGGTTGTGTTGGGTACTAGGAAGTCTCTGCTGGCCAACTACCCCATTAATATAGTGGATTCATGGTTAAAATCACACAGATGGATCTGGATAGAGTCAGCTCCATACACCTCGGGCCTAGGCCCATCTCCTCTTTCTCTGCCATCTCAGGTTTTAATGGCTGTTTCCCGCTGTCATAAAGAAATGCTGGTTGAAATATTTCACTCAGTGTAATTAGCTGACAGTCCTCCAGCGACATCGGGCCTTTTGCTGAGGAAAGGAGCAGTGGATGGGATGGATTAAATGTCTTTATGGAGAGAGAGAAGCAGTCTCAGGCAAGCAGCCATGTTGCATCCAGCCTCCTCCCCTTGCGCTGGCAACTGCTGCTGTTAACAGCCTCTCCCCCTGCTGGGGGACACCATGAGCCCTGCAACTGGTGTTTCACACTCAGATTACAGGAGCCCAGGGTTCCTACCCTGATTTGTGAGGCGTTAGTCAACAACAACAAACTCTGCTGTTTTAATCTCAGCACTCTCCCAGCATTAAAGGTGGGCCTTTCAAAAGAAGTTTGGCATCTAAATTCCCAGGGGTTAGGTGCCTAACTTGTTAGGTGCTGCTGCAAATCCAACCCTAACAGTCAATTTGTCTGGCTGGTTGTCAAACTAAGCTGCCTGCAGCCCGGAGTTCTCTGTCCTCAGCAGGCACGGGGCCGCGGCTCCTCTTGAAGTTGGAGAGGAGCCGCGGCCCCGCGCCTGCCCAGGACAGAAAGCACCGGCGCCCGCAGCCCTGGAGCTCCCTGTCCCCGGCAGGCGCGGGGCCACGGCTCCTCTTGAAGCCGGAGAGAAGCCGTGGCCCCGCGCCTGCCGGGGACAGAGAACAGGGCTGCGGGCGCCGGTGCTCACTGTCCCTGGCAGGCGCGGGGCTGCAGCTTCTCTCCCCTGCTGGGCACTAGGCACTAGGCGGCGCACATCAATGCACTGCCTTGGGGACCACTGACGGGCTTGAAACCCCGCTATACCGCGACCCTGCATTTAGCACGATGTAATTTTTTGGACCCCAAACATTGCGGTATAGCGGGGTTTCACTGTACCTGATTTTCCACCACCGCCCTTCACCATAATTGCATCCTATACATCTCTGCCTGGGCTCCAGCAGGGAAGCATAGAGAGCAGAGGGGGAAAGGCAGCCAATACAACCCCTGTAGCAGCACCTGAGGGCCCAGAGAAAACAGTTGCATGAGATCCCCTGCTACTTGCCTGCAGCTCTGCTGGATGGCCTGTAAAACAGCTGGGAAGCAAGCTGATGTGATGGAGCTGCCCAATCTGTGAGCGCCATGTGAAACACCAAGCCCTTGGCAGCTCTGCTTTAGCTCCAATAGCAGGGGCTTGAAGCGGAAGGTCCTGAGGGATGTTCCCCATGCTATGGTTTAGCTGGGGTGCATATGTGTAACAGCTAGGGCTTTGATACAGTGCTTCTACACACAGCTGTGTTGGTTTCACCTGGAGGGGAAGCAAAGCATCCTCATGGTGGGGGACAGAGAAATAACCAAAGTCCAAAGGCCAGGTTCTGGGTCAGGCAGAATAGATTCATGCATGCCTGTATGCTTCTGGCTTGAAGACTGTGCCTGTCTAGGTCAGGGGAATGTGTTCTGGGCATGTTCCTTCCTAAGCTCTTTCCACACTCAAAATATTTTTTGTCTCTCTCTCTTTGTGGCAAACCTTCAACCTCAAAAGACCCATCTGCTAGGAAACAATGATGCTTTTAATTGAAGCCAGGTGCAAGATGCGTGCGCATGCATGGGGTCACAGGCAGAAAATGTTGCCATAACGATTGTGGCCAAAGTGATTGGTAGTCTCCATTTAAGACAGGCCCAAGACTGGACTAGCAGGGAGCACTGCAGGTCAGGGCTGAGGTGCAGCAGCAAAGATGTGTAGATCAGATCTGAAACAGCACAGGGCTGCCATTCATCAATAAGCAGAAGTGTATGTGGGACTCATACTTGCAACAACAAAGGTGATGGAAGAGATGCTTACGTGTCAGCCACCTTCTTGGCCAACACAGTGTGCATAAATACCGCTAACAGCTACAACAAGGCTCCAGAGCCAGGAGCTACAACAACTCATACCCTCTGCAGACCAGACCAGAGGTGGACTTCTACCACACGCTGACCGGGGGGTTATATTGCGTGCTTCCGCTGCTCCAAGAAAGCACGTCCCAAGCATCTGACACCCACAGCAGTTTGAATCCCAGCTGAGTCCCCACTTACAGCCACCTTGGCCAACATGCCAGAGCTCAAACAAGGCACTTCCAGAGCTAAAAGGCACATGCCGCTCTAGCTTGAGCTAAAGCTGTGTGTGTGAGACAGCCTTAATAACTTATGTCCTCTGTGGATCAGCACGGGAAGACCTGTATCACACACTCCCCACAAGGTTACACTTGCTCAGAAAGGTCTAGAGGACATGGTAGTTAAAATGCCAGTGGCTACGCTAGGGCTCTCACCAATGCTACCACTGGAGGGGCTGCAACAGTGGGAAATTTTAAACAAAACTGCTAGTGGGGGGACAAAGCTTTATAGACTCAGCTTGCCCAGGACCTTGCTCCTGCCAGGAAAATGTGGTTGCCTTCTGGCCCTCAAATTGTCCTTTCTCCGTGAAGATTGGAGGACTCCGAACCATTTACAGAAGGGTTTTCTGGTGCCTGGCTGGGGTTTGGTAGGCTGACATTATGCTCTTTCATTGACCCCAGGATATTTGAGGTACTGCTTCTCTCTGCCACACTGGCTGCTAGGGGAGCTGAAGGATTTTCTTTGGTCTATGGATGAGACTGGCTCAGGCTGCTACTTCCTCCACAAATCTCTGGATTTCCTGCCACATCGGGCAAGTTTTCCTCTCATGAATGATCCTGTCGCTGGGGCAGACTCTCGCTGCTAAGGAAGGAGGTGAACTCTTCCATTAGTTATCAGAAGGCTGCATAGAAGCACTGTCTTAAAACCTACTATACGTTAGGAAGGGCAGGGCAGAAACCTCAAAGCATAGAGGTTAAGGGGCATAGGCTAATCTGTGTTAGGGCCCTATAGGGGAATAGCTAGGGGATAACTTAGCTACAAAACAAGGTATCATGGCAGTGGTAGATATGGCTCCAATTCGTCATGTAGGAGGGGGTCAGGGCTGAATTGTATACGTGGAATTGCTTGGGAGCCCCAGGCTTGAATAACAGTGAGCATTGTTATCATGGCTGGGGAGGGGGGCTTGCTCTTCAACTATCTACAGGGACATCAGCCAGAATAAAAATAACTGATTCTCAGCTGATGTGGCCATCCTGGGTTCCTTTTTCTGGCCCCACTGTAACACCAGAGCTTCAGACAAGACAAGACAAAGACTTTGGGACTGATCGTAACAGAATGGCTGAGACTCCCCTCAAGTAAGCACAAAACAGCAACTCCCGTGAAGGGGCTAAAACTGCCAGCAGAAAAAAATATGAATGTCAGACTGGACAGTCCCTGTTGCTCAGCAATAGTACTAATTGATTCATGACTGTTTCCTCACAGACAGTGCTGGATCGAGTCACCCTAACTTCCCCTGGGCCTAGACCCCTCTCCCAGCACCTTGGTTTTTTTAAAGCTACTTTCAGCTGTTACAAAGAACTTTTGGTTAAAATATTTCACTCAGAGTATTTGGCTGACAGTATTTTAAAGAACTGGGCCATTAGCTGTTGAACGATGCAGTGGATGGGGTGGATTAAACCGGATTAAATCGGTCAATGGAGAAAGAAGTGGTGTCAGACAGACATTTTGCATCAAGCCCCCTGCTGGCCGTGCTCTGTATGTTGTAAGATAAAACCTCAGCAGGATACCATGTGAGGTAAATGACAACTTGGGACTTTACTCCTGCTCCTACGCAGATGGTGGTTAGTATACATGCCCATCTGTCTGAACACCACCAAGAAAAAGACATCAAACTCAATTGAGGTCTCTGTGGCTTCCAGTGAGGAGTCAATGTGAAAATACCACGGTGGGATACCATCCTTTTCCACTTGGCATTGGCTTCAATGCCTTGTATGGCAGCAACATACTTTGGAAAAGATGAACCTGGACCAGTGTATCTATTTCAGACTGCAGTAACCCTGAAAGCAGGGAAAGGGTTGATCTAAAATAAGCTCAGTGATTCACACACAGCTTTGATAATACTCTTTCATCCAGAACGCCTCAGACACTCCAAAAACATTTCATCGCCTCCTTTCCCATTTCAGCACTACCTCATTTCAACCATTCTCCTTTGTATTACATGCTGCCTGATGGCTGACCGCTGAAATTTGGAAGGAAACCATAAATTGCTCCAGGGGGAACTGCAGTCTTTTAGAACAAGAACTCAAATGGAGGGCCCTGGTCACGTACTCATGCCTTCCACAAGCCTTGCAGAATTTGAAAGGACAGTTTCTTTCGTTCTACCTGTTTTCTATGGGAGTGACATTGACCCAAGCAAGGATGACCTCTAATGCAACACCATTGGATGCCACAAGGAGAGAACAAAACAATTTTTGTCCCAGTCCCACCATTCAGTCATGTCTGTGTCTTAGTGACAGATACACAAGAGAGAGATTTGTTGAATAGGGAAGACCAAGCAGTTTTTAGGGGTAAGTCAAATCAGTATGAACTGCTTGTCTATCTCCATGTTGATGGTTCAAAGCTATGGCTAGCTTATGCCATTTCTTCCTAAAGCAGAAGTTGAAGGCAAGCCCTTATTTCAGATGCCCTAGCTCTGTTTCATCTGGAGTCAGACCACATCCTCTCTCCTCTGACACTCATTGCAGAGGGTCATTTAAGGGCTTGTCTACATTAACAGTTCTCAACCGGGGGTCCACGGCCCCCTGGGGGTCCGCAAGCCCTTTCAATGGGTCCATGGGGCCCCGCGGCTGAAGGCCCGAACCTCGGCGCCTCCTGCGAGGCTGAAGCCAGGAGATGTGGGGCTGAATCCCAGAGCCCCAAGCCCGGTGCTCTCTGTGGGGCAGAAGCCCTGAGCCCGTGGCCAGAGTTGGGGACATGGAAGGTATTGCCCGCCGCCCCCCCCCCCCCAAAACATGCAGCGCAATAGCATGGCAGTCCCAGGGGCAGCTCCACACCTCCCTCCCCGCCCATCTCCTCGCCCCGCCCCTGGCCAGGTGAGGCGGGAAGCTGGAGCCAGGCAGTGCGGGGCAGCTGCTGCTCTGGCTGATGCCATGGAGCAGGCAGCAGCAGCGTTCCCTTTTCTCCTGCTGGTCTCCCGGGTTCAAGCTGCTCCTTAGCTCCCAGCCCCCTTTGCTCCCGCAGAGGCAGCAGGTAAGAGCTCCCCGCGTGGGAGACCCAGCTCCGTGGCTGGCAGACCCCTCTGGGAACAGGGACCGCACCCTGTACCCTGAGCTATCCCCTGCCCGCACACAGCCCCTAGCCACCCCCTCCCTGCACCCTGAGCTACTCCCCTGCCCACACACAGCCCCTAGCTACCCCCCTCCATGAAGCCTGAGATAACCCCCTGCCCGCATACAGCCCCTAGCTACCTGCCCTCCCTGTACCGAGCTACCCCACTGCCCGCACACAGCCCCTAGCCACCCCCTCCCTGCACCCATAGCCACCCAGCCTGCACACAGCCCCAGCTACCGCCTCCCTGCACCCCGAGCTACCCCCTGCCTGCCCACAGCCTCTAGCCACCCCTTCCCTGCACCCACAGCCATCCCCTGTGTGCACACAGCCCCAGCTACCCCACACCCCACACACTAAGCTGTTTTCAAACTTTTTGAACTAAGCCCCCCCACCTTTGAGTCTTTGAGTTGTAATTTTTGGTTGCATGCCCCTCCCAACCCAGGCCTGCTGAGGTGAGTCAGGGGGTGGAGGTGGCACTCCCTCCCTGGACCCCGCCATGTGGAGGTGGCTCAAGCCCCGCTGTATCCTGCCCCCCCAAAATAGAAGTTAAACTACGCCTATGCCCAAGGCCCTCCTTCCACCCCACCCTCACCCCCCGCTGGGCCCTGGAGTTTTTATAGCATGTCGACGGGGGCCTCAGAGAGAAAAAGGTTGAGAACCCCTGGTCTACATCTGTGGTCTGTGGCCGATGTCTAAGGGGTCCACGAAAGGTTGGCATTAACATAGAACAGTGGTTTTCAACCTTAGACTATGACTAAGATTTCCAAAGGGGTCCATACCTCCATTTGAAATTTTTTAGGGGTCCGCAAATGAAAAAAAAAGTTGAAAAACACTGGTCTACACAAACAATTAGACCAGAGGTAGGCACCCTATGGCACGTGAGCCACCTTCGGCACGCGAGCTGATTTTCAGTGGCACTCACACTGTCCATGTCCTGGCCACCAGTCCAGGGGACTCTGCATTTTAAGTTAATTTTAAATGAAGCTTCTTAAACATTTTAAAAACTTTATTTACTTTACATACAAAAATAGTTTAGTTCTATATTATAGACTTATAGAAAGAGACCTTCTAAAAACGTTAAAATGTATTACTGGCACATAAAACCTTAAATCAGAGTGAATAAATGAAGACTCGGCACACCACTGCTGAAAGGTTGCCGACCCCTGAATTAGACCATGGTGAGCTGGGGTGTGAATCAACCCTGCAGTAGCCTGCCATGGTCTAACTGTCTGTACATGTTTGCACACTCTGCTGATAAGAGCATAGGAATGGCCATACTGGGTCAGACCAATGGTCCAGCTAGCCCAGTATCCTGTCTTCCAACACTGGATGGTGCGAGATGCTTCAGAGGGAACATACAGAACAGTGCAATTTATCCATAGATCCATCCCATCGCCCAGTCCCAGCTTCTGACAGTCAGAGCCTGGGGTTGTATCCCTGCTCATTTTGGCAAATAACCATTGATGGACCTTCCTCCATGAATTGATCTAATTCTTTTTTTAAACCTCGTTATACTTCTGACCTTCACAACATCCCCTGCCAACAAATTCCACAGGTTGACTGTGCATTGTGTGAAGAACTTTCTGAAAGGCAGCAACAGTCAATGTAAGCAACACAGTATCTACACTGACACTGCATCGACCTAGCTACATCGATTTAAGTGCTACACCTCTCATGCAGATGAAATTAAGTTGGTGTAGTGGGCAAGTTACATCAGTGGGAGCTACATTTTAGTGTAGACACTTACAGAGTTAGGTCAACATAAGCTGTTTTATGTCAACCTAACTCTGTAGTGTAGACCAGGCCTTTGTTTCCTATCTTTACCTGGTTATTGATCCATGAGAGGACCTTCCCTCTTATCCCATTACTGCCTACTTTGTTTAAGAGCCTTTGGTGAGGGACCTTGTCATTGCATCTTAAGTTTATTAGAGTGCTTTGATCTAGTCCTGTTTCAAAGAGGACTACCTCCAACTGTTAGTGCTCGTCAGCTGGCAGGCTAGAACATGGTAGCTTCACACCCCAGCTCGCTCTGGTCTAATAGTTTGTGTCAACAAACCCTGAGTGCTCCTGCCAGGGCCTCTTTTATCCTTGCTTCTTTGAGCAGCGTGGAGCTCAGAGAACACAGGGCTACTGCTTTCCTTCCTTCAACACTGGCAGTGAAGTCTTGATTTTTAGAGGCCAGTATGGACGAGTTCAGCTGGTACAGGCGGGTGTGTGTGTGTCTCTCTCTCTCGTAGGAAGAAAAGGAGGGCTGCACAGCCACGTGAGCTGGGTCTACTCCTCCTCTATGGAATAGGCCAAGGGAGGGAACAGAAGAATTTGAGCAGGAAGAACTAGCTCTTTATTCAACTGTCAGAGCAGGGGTCGGTAACCTTTCAGAAGTGGTGTGCCGAGTCTTCATTTATAAACTCTAATTTAAGGTTCTGCGTGCCAGTGATATATTTTAACGTTTTTAGAAGGTCTCTTTCTAGAAGTCTATAATATAGAACTAAACTATTGTTGTATGTAAAGTAAATAAGGATTTTAAAATGTTTAAGAAGCTTCATTTAAAATTAAATTAAAATGCAGAGCCCCCCGGACCGGTGGCCAGGACCCGGGCAGTGTGAGTGCCACTGAAAATCAGCTCGTGTGCCGCCTTCAGCACACGTGCCATAGGTTGCCTACCTCCGTGTCAGAGAAAGACCCGGGGACAGATTCTGTGCTGCACATTCTGGGAGGCACCATGCAGATGCTTCTACTCAAAGGGAGGGGCAAAGGCAGGGCTTTACCCAGGTGCATATGGCTGTTCTCATGCTCCTCCCAACCTTAGCACCCACCAACACTAAAGGCAGTAAGGGAGTGGTGGAGGGCCAGGGACAGTGGGGTTAGGTTAGCATATACTACCTTGTACAATGTAGTAAGAGCTGAATTGGCATGTGTTTTTCGCAGAGTCGTGTTGGCTCAGGCTAAGCTACTTCCCACAATAACCTGCAAAGCACAACTCAGCATTTGGCATAAAAAGATAGGAAACTTGCCAAAAAATGAAGATTGATTTGTTCTACATCTTAGTATGAACTAGGGCGACACCCTCATGGACCAATAGCTGGCATGCTAATACCCAAAACAGAGATAAGGAAGGTAAAGGTACAGAATAACGTTAAGTGACTGGGATGAACTGATGGGGTGGATTTTCGTGACGTAGAGTTTTGTAACTTGTAAAATCATCCTGTCAATGCTCTAAGCTGAAACGTGTAACTTTGGGAGCATACCCCCTATGGAAGGTGACGGTAACAACATTGCATTAGATGGCTTCCCGCAGACTGGTATCATATTGAACTTTTGTCCTGTACTGCATTATTGGTTTTTAGCCATAACCCTGACTGATATTGGTTATTTGGTCTCTTGAATTGATTTCATTATCAAACCAAAGCGTCATCAAGCAGTTGATTATACACTTGATCAACAGTGGCCTTGTGCTGTTCCTGTGTCAGGAGAATTCTCCCCTGGCCCCTTGTAGCACTTTTACATCCCCTCTGTACCACTGGAGCAGCACATAGCTGGAGGCTTCACATGGAGTCCTGTGATATGGTCACCTCCTCCCCTAAGAACACAGAGGTGAGGGTCAACAGCTGTGGAGTAGCAGTGGTTGAGGTCCAGCAGGCCTACGTGCAGTTTGATTCTGTGCAACAAATTTTTCCAAAGGGGGTGAAAGCAAAGTGCAAATATAAGAAAGACCCAGTCAATATTGAAAGGCAGAACAGGATAGCCTAGATCTGCCCCTGCTCCCACTGCAATCAATAACAGAACACCCTTCTGCTTCTATAGAAGCAGGCTAAAACTCCAAATGCGGCTTTGTTTGTGTATGTAAGACAGACAAATATCAGACACAGGGTCAAATTCTGCTCATTTGGTCACAGGAGCAGTCCCACTGAAGCAAACAGGATTTAGCCTATGCCGCATAGTCTAATTTATAAAGGCACTGAACTGGGCTTTTGGGGATCTGGATATTATTTCTGGCTTTGTCACGGACAGACTTTTGGCAAGTTGTTTCCCCTCCCTGTTCCTGTTTTCCCTCCCACTCTTCATCTGTCACGTCTATTTAGACTGCAGACTCTTCAGGGCAAGGATCATTTCGTACTCTGGGTACATACAGTGCCTTACACAACAGGGCCAATAATAGATTGGGTACTACTGTAATAATATGGATAATGAGCAATCCAGAGTATTCAAAAACAAACCAAACACTTTAATCAGGGCAAAGCACCTCTTACGGTGATATTCTTACAAAATATTAAATAACATGAAGGACTTTCTCCCACTTCGACTCTATACAAAAAAATTACATTATTTACAAACACTGGTCTCCGAATAGCTTTACAATGCTACTCACAGACTGCACATGGCAAGAGTGCACAAACGGCACAGGGAACCCCTCCTTCCAAGTCGCCTGCGGGTTCAGTATAAGCATTTTAAAAATCAAATGGTACTCAATGCAGCAGCAGCAGCAACTGCCTCCAGAAGCAGGAAAACACCATTTTGGAAAGACTAGTTCACTGGTTTTAGTTTTGTAGGTTGAAAATAAATACTTCCTGTAGTGGGGGGGGAAAAATTCTCTTAACTTGTTCCTCAGCTCCCCCGACCAGCTGAAAATACCTGTGTGTAGAGTCTGTAAAGGCCTTTGCTCTTATACTTCTCTACCGCACAATAACCAGTCCCATTTGGTTGCCTGGTGGAGCAAAGATGTGTCAGTTCTTAGCCATTCACTTCAGCTGATGAGAGGGAGACTTCACTATTGTGTCCGGAATCATTACAGTGTTATAGGAAGTGAAATGATCGCTGTTCTGAAGACATATGAGGTCTCTCCTTTTCACCCCCATTTTATTGTTACATTAGGATAGTCCCCATTTCCTTGTCAAGTATAAAGGATTTTCACCGGCATGTGCATTCCCTAAGAATTCCTTAAAAAGACACCCAGGAGTGAGCATCCAGGACCTGCATTGTAATCAGGTTTAAAAAAAAAAAAAAATCAGTCTTTAAAACCCACTCAGAATGTCTCTCAGCTATGACAAGAATCGAGCTCCTAACTGGTGACACTATCTCAGCAAAGTTAACAGGGGAATCCAAAAGTTTAAATAAAACAAACAAAAAACCAAAACCTCAAGGCAGCAGCTCCTTACAAAGGTAAATTCATAACATTTTTTAAATGTTTTCATTTAAAACAACAAAATCAGTCCTGTAACTATGGAAGTCATGATCCCAATGTTCTGTTTAATCTCTGTAGCCCTTCACAATTAAAAAGGGCAGGGAGTTAAAGCAAGAAGCTATATTTAATGAATAAAGTATGTATAAAGAAGGAGGGAGAAGTGAATGTTGGCTGAGTGGTGGGGAGCATTGCAATGAAGATGTAGCTGGTAGTTCTTAGAGCAGCTCCCCTGATGGTTAGCTTTTCTTCTTTTGGGGCAGAAAGTAAAGGTTCCCCCCCCCCAAAAAAAACCCCAAAACATTGAATCAAACAACCCCTTCCCCATTTAAAAAAAGAGAGGCTACTTCTGCCAAGCAGATCAGATACAGATCAGCCACTCTTGGTTGAAAGGGGAAAGGTTTACAAGATTAGCAATGGAAAACAGAGCCAGCTACTGCCCCTGTCCTAGCCACTCAGTGCTGTACATTCTGAAGTGTTGTTAAAAGTACCCATCAGCAAGCCCACTCAAGCTGCCCTGGAAGCAATGAGGCCACTAACATGGAGTGGGCTTAGTCTGTCTCTTGTAGAGCTTCCAGCTCCACAGAAAATGCACTTTCAAAACCCATCGTAGAATATTAAACTAAAAAGAAATATTAAAAAAAAAAATTAAGAAACTGTGTGTTGGGGGGCAGGGGGAGATGTATAAGGACCAAATTCAGCACCAGTTTAGATCCTGTGCAAGATCAAACCATCTCCAAGAGGATTGCATAGAGTGCAGAAAATCACAAAATTTGACGGCAAGAGCCAGATCCTGCTCCATGGAAAGTCAGGGCCTGACTCCCACTGACTCCATGGCAGCAGAATCAAGCCCCAGGTGTCCAATTGCAACTCAGCTTCAAGGATGTTGTGTCTCCAGCAGTCACCAGCTAGACCCAGGGGGGATTGCTCGTAGGGTGCATTTTGAACAGGAAGCTGCACAAACTGTCAGTCAGGTGAGCATGAAAGATACATTCTATCTGAAAACAGAGGGATGAGTGTGGCCGGGAGGCTGTGTAAAGAGAGATGATCCGATAAAAATCAAGTGGGAGCAAAGGAGATGAAAAGAAAAGGTGCCTCGTGGAAGACCAGTGTGACACCACTTCCCTGCTGTATTCCTGAGCTACATGTGCTTGGTGTGGTGCCCTCTATAGGCTGCTGGGGTTGTGCATGTGGAGGGCCTGTCCCCTTTGAACACTGAAGGTGGCCTCCATGCGAGAGCCCAGCCTCCAGGAAGGAGACTGCTCTCCCTGGTGGGGGATATCCATGCCAATAAGGAACGATGGGAGGTTATGGACTAGGGGAGAATGGTCAGTCTGAGGGAAATATTGCTTTGAATAGATGCAATTATTCCTCTCCCACTGAACCAAGCCCATGGCCTTCCATGTGGAATTTATCTTCTGGACTTCCTACTACAGGCACAAGGCACATTGGTGCTTTAGTGTCCATTCAGAAGGTGCAGGGTGAGTGGGGGAGGAGAAAAGAATGAACTCATTTAGTTATGTGGCGTTTCTCTCCATCGACACCTGGGTGCCATTGACAGAGATGGGACCATGGTGGGGAAGACAATAAACAAGCCCCAGAGCTTTTTACTCTTACTGAGTTGGAGCCACTAGTGCTGTGAGCCACCAGCGATGGCCAAGGTCCACTTTCATTCATCCACTTTCAGCCAGCCTTTCTTGTAGTCCTGCAGGATCTCCAGGTAGTACTGCCACTCGGGCTCGCTGTCATACTTCACCTCATACACGGTCTTGAGGGGGTCCTTGTGATGCTTGTGGATCCTCAGCACCACCCCCTGGTACCAGGCCTCTGTCTTGTCATTCTCCTCATACAGATGTCTGATCCGCTTGCCCACCAGTTCCGGGTACCTGGATGGGGAGGTCGGACTCTCCGCCTCATGCCTGAAGGTCTTGCTGAGGAGGGAGCAGCCTCGCCTTGAAGCTGGACCCCTCTCCCTCATCCCCCTAGTGCCATGGAGAGGAGTCCTCTGCGCTCCCCGAAGGACCCTCTGGAATTTGATCCGAACCATTGAGTTCCGGAGGTGCAGAACCCTTGAGGTACTCCTGGTCTTCCTGGATGCCTTACTGGTCAGCTTCAGCTGAAGGGTCCTACAAGGCTTGTGGGTTTGGAGAAGTTGCCTCTTGGCACCAGAGGGTGGTGGGAGTCCATTTGGTTTTGAATCCAGGGAGCTGGGAACAACTTGGGAAGATGGTCTCCCATCCTTGAGCAAAGTATCCTCTCCATCAGGAGGGGAGCAGCTTCCCTGAGGCTTCTCGTCAAGCAGCTGGGTTTTCTCTGGTCCCAGGGCAGCAGCCCCCTCCTGGAAAGGAGACCCCTGCTTAGATGAGATCAGAAACTTTCCTTTCCTGTGCTTTCCCTTGAACAAGTTGGCCGGCGTTCCGGCTCTTGCACCCATCAGGCCCCCAGTTGCTTTCTTCTTCACATAATCCACTGCTACTGCTTTGCCTTCATCTGTCAGAGTCCCTGCACCAGGTTCACCTAGGTGAGGAAGAGAGGACATGGTCAGTTAAGTTAGCACCTTCACCTGCTTAAAATAAAGCTCTCGTTGCACTGTGTGGACCACGTGAGGATGACATCTGCAGGAACTGAAGCCATAGGCACACCATACAATTTCAACCCTAGTCTACTAGCCAAAATGCAATGGGTTCCATTTCCTCCTTCTTTGGGGCTTACTTCCAGTGACCCGAAAGGGAGCCTGGTAAAGGTCCCTTCAGATCCAGCACCTGTAGAGATGGAGCACTCGCTGCTGTATTCCTCTGACAGCAGTGCCTAGGAGAATTCCATTACGCTGCTGAGGGAGAAGAGAGTATACCCTGGCACTGTGGTTACCCACCAGCTTATGACTAGGGTGGGGAATTTGAACCTATGCCATTAGCTACCAGTGGAGGCTCTGCCATGTGATTTAAATGGCTGTCATGGAAGTACTACCTCTAGATTATAGTGGTTCTGGCAATGATGTTCTATGGCCAAAAAACTGGGTTTCATTGGCTCCTGCCCCTGCCCCACCCCTCACGATTTAAACAAGACCAGCTTATTCTACAACTCTCCAGTTGCTCTGAGTCAATTACCATCAAGTTAAAAGACCAGGGTAACTTTCAGAGCTTGGATAGGAAGCCACTTCTGCACTGTTCCTCCCTGTTCTAGCCCCTGCTTTTGCCTAGAGCATGAGGAAATGGAAGCTGTCATGTACCGATGAGATCTGATCTAGGATATCATAGAAATGTAGGGCTGGAAGGAACCTCAAGAAGTCATCTAGTCCATTTGCCCACACTGAGAAAGGGATAAGTATACCTTGACCATCCCTGTTTGTCTAAACTGTTCTTAAAAACTTCTAGTGCTGGGGATTCCACAACCTCCACTGGTAACCTAGTCCAGTGCTTGATGGTCTTCATGGTTAGAAAGTTTTCCCCACACAATCCAACCTAAATTTCCCTTGTTGCAAACTAAGCGGATTACTTCTTGTCCAACCATGGAAAACAATTGATCACCATCCTCTTTAAAACATACTTATCAGATCTCCCCCAGCTTTCTCTTCTGTAGACTAAACATGCCCCCATCTTTCAGCCTTTCCTCATAGGCAGGGCCCTTCGTTTTTGGTTTTTATTTTATTTAATTTTTCCCAGGAATTTATCAGTGTTCATTACAACAACAACAAAAACCGGTGAAAATTGGTGGAAAAAACTATTATTATTTTTTCTGGGTAAACATCAGGTTTTATTTTGGTGGACAGAAGGACGGGGAAAAATGTATTCAGTAGATTAATGCTTTGATGAATGGAATTCAATGTTCTTTGCTGCAGAGCTAAAAACAGAACTCAATACACAATGCCACCTCTGAGTTTAAGAAAACAATACATCTCTAATCCCCAAATAAAACTTTTCATTTGAATAAACAGTTTACTGTTGCAGACTTAGAACTGTTAGCCTATAAATATTTACATGTAATAATTGGGCCACACCATTTGTAGCACAAACACTCAACTTCATCCTTTTCTCCGGTGGGTTTTTTTAAACTTTCGAATATTTCCTTGTGTTCTGAAACACATACTGATACAGGTTTTCGTTTCCTTCCCATCTTTTTGTCAGATCTTTAAACCGTTATCTGCTAACAGCTTGAAATGTGTACGTGGTGGGCGTGAGATTCATCAGTACGTTCAGATGCGCACACGCTTCAGAGCTTGCGTGCGTGCCTGTTTGTTTATTGTGTGTCTCTTCTAAATGAATACATGGCCTTGCTTCAACAGGCAGCTTTGCATATATACACAGACTAATGTATTATCGTACATATATCTCATGCAATGTCTTGTATTTTCCTAATAAAACGAGTACTTTTTTATATATTAGAATGCTACAAAAGTAGGGTGAAAATTGGAAAAAAAAACAAATAATACTTTTTATAAAACCCAGGATTTTTTCAGTAAAAATCAGTTTAAACTGAAAACAAAGGGGCTTACTCATAGGCTATGTTTTCCAAACCTCATATACATTTTTGTTGCTCTCCTCTGGAGTCTCTCCAATTTGTTCACATCTTTCTCAAAGTGCAGTGCTCCAGATTGGAGCTGAGGCCTCGCCAGTGCTGACTAAAGTGGAACAATTATAGAATATCAGGGTTGGAAGGGACCTCAGGAGGTCATCTAGTCCAACCCCCTGCTCAAAGCAGGGCCAATCCCCAGACAGATTTTTGCCCCAAATCCCTAAATGGCCCCCTTGAGGATTGAACTCACAACCCTGGGTTTAGCAGGCCAATGCTGAAACCTCTCCTGTGTCTTAGGGTACGTCTACACCCAGCCGCTAGTTCGGCGGCTGGGGATCGAAGTTCCGAGTTCGATTTATCGCGTCTGGTCTGGACGCGATAAATCGAACCAGGAAGTGCTCGCCGTCGACTGCGGTACTCCAGCTCGACGAGAGGAGTACCGCGGAGTCGACGGGGAGCCTGCCTGCCGCGTGTGGACCGCGTGTGGACCGCGGTAAGTTCGAAGTAAGGTATGTCGAATTCAGCTACGTTATTCACATAGCTGAATTTGCGTACCTTACTTCGACTTGGGGGGCAAGTGTAGACCAAGCCTTAGATACAACACTCTTAATTCATCCTAGAATCACAATTGCCTTTTTCACTGCAGCATCACACTGTTGACTCATTCAATTTGAGATACAGTATAACCCCCAGATCCTTTTCAGCAGCACTACTGCCTAGCCAGTTATTCCCCATTTTGTATTTGTTATTTTATTTTTTCTCCTTAAGTCTAGTGCTTTGCACTCGTCTTCATTGCATTTCATCCTGTTGATTTCAGACCAATTCGTCAATTTGTCAAGACCTGTCTGAATTCTAATCCTGTCCTCCAAAGTGCTAGCAACCCCTCCCAGCATAGTGTCATCCACAAATTTTGTAAGTAGAGCCTCCACTCCATCAGGTATGTTGCAAATTAAAATATTGAGTAGTAACAGACCCAAGACACACCCTTTAAATACCTCACTAGGTGCGTCCTCCCAGTTTAACAATGAACCATTGAGAATTACTCTTGGAGTAGGGCTTTCACCCCTATGCAATTTAAAAAAGGAATTAGCAAAGATAGCCAATGTTCTCTAAATGTTCGAAACTACGATGCACCTAACGACCAAATAGTGTCCAATTATTTTGGGTGGGATTTTCCAAGGAGCCTAAAGGATTTGGGCACCTAACTCCCTTAAGCTCCTTTGAAAGGGATTTGTTCTGGATGGAATTTTAAAGGCATATTGAGAGGAGGAATAGGCAGGAGTTACTTTGTCAAGAATTATTCCAGTTTTGCCAACACACTCTAGGCCAGTCATTCCCTCTCTCGTCTCCCCCAGACAGACTGTAACATACACAAAGGCAGATGGTAATCTGCTGTCCAGTATTGTGATGGAAGGCCAGTTGCTCAGACACCAGTGCCACTTCACCTCTGTGCCCCATAGATAACTGGGTGTTCTCCCCAACAGCATGGTTTCAACTGTTTTTAATATATTAAAAACACACACAAAGAACAAATACCTACTTGGAGGCATGCTGGCCAGCTTGTGAACTTGGACCTGTAAGAAATAAAGTTATTGGTAATCATCTGAAGCGCAGCAAAGATGACACTATTCAAAGGCTACTAGGAAGGGGCAGTTGGAACTAATTACAGTAGGATCAGGGTCTCTACTTTGAAACATAGAGAGAGACTTACGCTTATTTTCTTCAGGGTGCAAACTGATCCCCTGGGGAAAATGGAGCAATCTCTTTTCCCCTAACCACTTAGAGCCCTACACACCCTATTGTTAAGGCTGTAGAGGGATTTCACCAGGCCAGAGGATCTGGGAATTCCTAGCATAATCTTGGTTGATTTGCATTGTGATTGATATGGAATTGAGGTTTCGATTCCACAAGGGACAGGGCACCTCCAAACCAGCACCTTCCAGGGCCAGGATCTAAAGCATGGTGATTCCATTGAGAATAAAATGGGAATTGTAACCTCATTGTGCCAGGGGTCTGGTTTAATATGCCTTCCGTGTGGGTCACTCCAAAAAAATTGCAAGAGGCGCTTCCCTTGCAGAAACACAAGCTGGGTCTGGGTGCAGATGCTGGGAACACACCATATTTCTGGTAATTAAGGCTTTCAGTGGAAATAAATCCAGTTAGCGCTGCACAGAATCCCACCTACATGTTCCATATAGGGATCAGACCCTTTGTTTCTGGTCAAAGTTGGCCAACTGGCTCTGCCTACACAAGACAAAAGCAAACCAAAGTTCCCAGAGAAGTGTCACCAATGACACACACACTAACTTTTCCATTGACTTTTTCCATTGGGGGAAATGGGAAGGACAGACCTCAACACCTCATCCCAACACTAGGGCCTCTAATGATGCAATGCTCCTCCAGTTACTGCCTTGCGACATCAGAGGGGCAAGCGCAAACGTTCTGTGGGAGATTTATCTTTAATACTCGAGAAGAGACGCTAATGCCAGTGAAGACACCTTCAAAGACACCTAAATGTATAGAATAGAGGAGTAAGAGCAAAGACCTCCATCTTTCTCATTAATGGAACCTAGAGATGACCAAAGCCCCTGTTCAGCAAAGCACATCGATGGACTATACATGCTTCACGTTAAATATGTGCTTAATTGCTTTGCCGAACAGGGCCCTAATGACTAGAAAGACATTTTAACCACCACAAAAGCAGGTGATTGTATAGTCACAGCAGTTAAAGGTCAAGATTTTTTTAGGCTCCTTTGCCCTGTTTTTTATTCTAATCCTCTGCTGTTGCAGGTTCATATGTGGACAGTTAGTAGCTCGGAGCATCTATTTAAAGGGCTGGTTTTGGGTGGCATTCGCAGACAGGGTATGCAAAAGAAATGCAGCCACTGAGCATTCAATTGGAGAAGGAGTCCCTCCCACAGGGACAAAATACGTCCCTTTAAAATTAAGGGACAACCCAAGAGTGTAACCATCTTCTTATGTTAAAAAAAAACCAAAAAAAAAACCCCACAAACCATACAGTAAGGGAACACATCCATCTACAGCGCATAGGCAGATCAGGACAATACTTCTCACTTGTACAGTCTGCTACAGGTAAAATTGGAGCAGTTTGCTATTTCCTTATGCCCCGAGCTGTGACCAGATGTCCCTCTCCAGATCACAGCAAGTCTCTGTCATCACAACACAGGGCCCATATCCAAGCAGTGATAGAAGATGCTGAAGAAAATCAAAAGGTGCTGCTGTGAGCATATATTGCCCAGCTTGGCCCACCCTACCCCATGCTAAATAACTGCTCGGACCCAAAAGGTGAAGCTACTTTGTTTGGATCAGAACAACCAAACATTCTGCTTCAGGTGCTGTTTGGTTTTAAAATTCAGTTAGTTTCTTAGCCTGTAGCGAATGCTGACTGAAATGCAGCAGACTATTCCCCCCACGATCTGCATTGGGGAAAAAGGGGCTTCTGAACTGAATGCCAAGCAGTGTCTTGACCTAGAATTCTCACACCTGGCTCTGCAGCACTGATCTATCTACTTGCTGTCTAAAAGACTACCCGTCACCATGGTATCTGGTAGCAGTGAGCAAGAACATGACTGACTGGTTAGACTGATAGAGCTCAGGGGCAGGGTACCTTGTTTCATGGGGCAGAAGGTGGAGAAGAGTGTTAAATGCCAGAGGTAGGATTAATGGCACTCCAAGCTACACACATTTACCTACTGTGACACTAAGCACCCCTGTATTCACACCCTGCACACTGTTGTAATAATCTTTGTACAAAATCAGCCTTGTGAGGTATTATTTGAAAATTAACACACTGATCATTAATATCCTTGTGCAATGTGTGGTGTGTATTAAGAGTGAAATTATGACTCAAGTGTATGTAAACCAGTTATGCCAGGAAGAGATGGTAAACAGGTCTGCCCTAGACAAAAGGAATGTGTTTTCCCCACCTGGGAATTACTTCTCAAGTACTTTGGAAGTCAATGAGAATGTATTTACATATCTCAGAACCAGACCCATCAAGCTAACAAGAGGTGGAGGCAAACCTCACACTAACACCGGGGTAGGCAACCTATGGCACGTGTGCCAAAGGCGGCACGCGAGCTGATTTTCAGTGGCACTCACACTGCCCGGGTCCTGGCCACCGGTTCGGGGGGCTCTGCATTTTAATTTAAATTTTAAATGAAGCTTCTTAAACGTTTTAAAAACCTTATTTACTTTACATATAACAATAGTTTAGTTCTATATTATAGACTTATAGAAAGAGCTTCTAAAAACGTTAAAATGTATTACTGGCACACGAAACCTTACATTAGTGTGAATAAATGAAGACTCGGCACACCACTTCTGAAAGGTTGCCGACCCCTGCACTAACAGGTGAGGGAGAAGACAGCCTGGCATCTACATCCAGCAGGAGACAGACACTGGGTCTGGGTTTTACTTTTCAAAGAATACACTGCAAAGCTTTACTGGTCTATAAAGACGGGTCGGGGGGCACTGAACCTCAAGTGATAAGCAAGTGAATCAAGCAATTGTTTACAATATTACTGTGTTATAACATATCGAGCGAGGTCTCTTCTGAAAACTAAGGACACACGGTGATCAATATCATTATGAATTGTATGTATTAATACTACATAGGGAATCATGGATGCTCATTGATATTAGGCTGTGCAGTCTGCCCACACAGGAGGGAATGTCACAGCTATCTATGTGTCTCCAAAGAGATTAAACAAGGTGTGACTAAAAACAATTGAAGCCCTATTTACATAGAAACTAGCCAGGGGGTGGGAAGATCACAGGAAGAAAAAATAGCAGGAGGTCATCCTGCCCCTTGAAACAAAAAGTCATTGGAACTTTGGAAGATATAAGCAAAGACTTGAAGCCATCTTTGGCATCCACTGCTAGACAGGCACAACGGAACAGAGCCCTTGCAAGCTGAGAAAGATGGGTCCTTTAACCAAAGGGGGGTTGAAGTCTCTAGAACCGAATGTGGGACAGAAACTTGCTTATGCAAAGATCTTTCACCTAAGATGACAAGGGAAGCCAGAACCTTGTACTTTTGTGGAAGATCCTGAGGGAAAGTCAGCCATGACTAGGAAAAAGAATGACCAGTGAGAGAAACCACCTTGAACAAAGCCGGTATCTTGCTAGATTAAGTTTAGACTTTTAGATGTGTGTTTTCACTTTTGTTTTACTTGTAACCTTTTCTAGCTTTATTCTTTTTACTTGGCATCACTTATGTCCTATTGTTAACAAATAGATTTTATTCTTACCATAAACCAGCTCTGTGCTGTGTTTGAACAGAAGGGTGTACTTACTCCCAAGTTAAGTTAATAAGTTGTGATATGTTTGTCTTTAGAGGAACAAACGAACCATATTATCCAGGAGAGGTCTGAACATTGCAGAGCACACGATTTTGGGGAAATTCGGGATTGGGGGTGTGTTGGGGTCATCTTGCTGGTTGTAACTAAGGCTGGTGAAAACCAGAATGGGGCTGTAGACTGGCTGCTGGGGTCAGAGCTGCTGAACCAGGGCCATTTAAGCACAGAGACACTCAAGGTGTGACCTACATGTTGGTAGGCTGGTTGTGAGTGGCCCAGGCTGGGAGCTACAGCAGCAAAACATTGTGAGGCACCCAGGGTTACAGGCCAAATGGTGATAACCCCTCACTGGTCTGGATTGCACCCCTGAGCCCTGACCAGACCGTCATACTGCAGTACAGGGGAGAGTTCATGGAGCTCTGTGACAAGGATCGGACACCTGCAGGCTTGATATTTCTTTTTAGAGAGATTCTACTGTAAAGATCATGCCACCTCCCCATCAGGCGTCTGCCACACCCTTCATTTTCTACCGTCCTGCCAATCCTAGGACATTTCTGACAGCAAAAGAGCTGTTCTCTTGAGACATGTCACCGTGTCCAGAGAAAAATCAGAGGGTAAGGCCAGGTGCTCATAGGCCCTTCTGGCCAGGCTGTGTGTGCACAATTCAACATGTTATACAAGGGACTAGTTTATCCATCAAACATACCCTTGCCTGCTCTGTCCCCTTTCTGCCTATGCCATACACCCTGGCCCCCTTCCATTCTCAGCTCCCTTCCCTCCCTTGCTAGCAGGGTACTGGGGCAGCTGGCTGCAACAACATCTTCCATGCAGGTTTGGAATCAGCTGGGAAAACTGGCTGGCTGCCTTCAATTCCTCTGAGGCCTTGGCTACACTGGCACTGTACAGCGCTGCAACTTGCTGCGCTCAGGGGTGTGAAAACGCCCCCCCACCCCCCTGAGCGCAGCGAGTGCAGCGCTGTAAAGCGCCAGCGTAATCAGAGCCTGCAGCGCTGCAAGCTACTCCCCTCGGAGAGGTGGAGTACATACAGCGCTGCGAGAGCTCTCTCGCGGCGCGACTACACTTGCGCTTCACAGCGCTGCCGCGGCAGCGCTGTGAATTCCTGGGTGTAGCCAAGCCCTGACACAACAGCCCTTGGGTGGGGTCAGGAGCAGAACTGGCAATGGAATCCTGACATGATGCATGACATTCCAAGCAGGCCTGAGGACACATTCACAAGCATCACAGGAGATGCCCAACACTTGATCAACTGAGGTCAATCATTAGAGGGTGGGATCAGAATCTGGCCCACAGCCATTCCAGACCCATCCATCTCATCAAGTGGCAGCATGGCATGCCCAAAGGCTGTCACTAATGATAGCATGTGTCAACTGCAAGGAGAATCAGACCTCATTAATATCGTCCGGCTTCCTGAAATTGCAGTTTTGGACCCTCCACCCATTTAAATGTTAAAATATGAGGCATAGCTGGTCGTGGCTGAATACTACCCAAAAGCCATGATTGCCTCCCACACAATTTAAATTTTAAAAGGTTTAAGAGGGAACTCAAAAAAAAAAAAAAAAAAAAAAAAAACCCCCACACATCCCATTTAGTTTTTTCAGCCTCATCCATGCTATGGTTGAAAGTGGGCTTAGACGGGGCCTTACAGAAGAAGATAAAATAGGAACTTTCAGTGGTTTTGTGGTCTGTCAATTTTTTTGGTGGCTTAGAACCTTTAAGAAATTGTGTGTGTCAGTTTTCCAAGAGGACTCTGCACAGCCCTAAATCAGTGCGGAGAGCTTTTGGAAATCTCACCATATATCTTTTTCTATCTCACATTATTCCCTTTTCTACCTGTCCTCCCCTATCCCTTGCTCTTCTTTTCTTCCACTCACCTCTTGTCTATCCTTCGCCTCTTCCTCTCCACTTACGGCTCTTTTCAATATGCTTGTAAACATGTTAATGCTTATTAACTCATGTCTCCAAAATGGACAAGCCACAGGGAGTGGAAGAGGAAGTAAAAGTCTCCCCCTGCCCCCCACCCTCCCCCTCAATTGCTGCCAGTGATTATCCAACTTCTGTGGTCTCCTTAAGGAACACAAAATGGCATTAGACTAGCCACTCCGTGCTTCAGAGAGCACCCAGTAGCAGAGTGCAGTGCTCTGTCTCAGATGCA